>NC_141556.1:22893736-25393736 GCF_036417535.1 Chlamydotis macqueenii
GAGTATTTGTGATAGTCTGAGCTGTTTCTTACTCTGCTTCGGACATCATCTCAGAACTATGAAAATGGTGCATTACAGTTAGCTGCAGAGCAGTGATCCCATGCTGCCTTGAATGTATCATTAAATCAAACTGCATCCTGTGTCATTTAATAATGTACGGAGTCAGAGAGCATTTACTTTTGGTTTTAAGACAATAGATCATGTCCCAAGTGGAAACAAGATCTCTTTCAACAACCTAAATGAAGTTTTATCTCTTTATTGTGGTATAACGTAGGTCATAAATTCACCATTTTTGCAGATTTTGTCTGGTTCCCAATTTCAGAAGCCTGAGGAGTCAATTACAAAGAAAAAGTTGATGTTTGAGAATGGTGCGTGACATTCTGCAAAAATTAACAAGATGGAAAAATGGACTTTCCTGAGCTATACAGCAGACCAGAGTGTAGAATGTTTAGACCAAATTCTCTTCTGATGGTGGAGAACTGGAAGGAATGAACCTTGCTGTCTCTCTGCTGTCAGTGTCTGATAGACTGACAAGTAATAGAAGACCATAGCTTAAGGTATATTTGATCAAAATATAAACATTCAGTTGGCTTACAAAGGGCCAGTTCTGGCTCTTGTTCCAGAAACTACAGGATTTCAGAATATTCAGATTGAATAGTATTTAATTCCAGCAACTGTTAATGTACATAAGTATTACTCAATATGTCTGAGAGCTGTCAAATCAGGGGACGTAACATACACTGCCCATTCACCGATTTGATTCCTTGATTTCACTTGCTCTCATCCATGTTGTTATTTCAGCAGTTGTTAGCATTTTTAAATGTTTTCATAATATACCCCGTGGAATATCACTTCTCAATCCTGTTGTCAAAGCTCAAATTCACTTACAAAACGTACCATTTAATAAAGATTCTTAATCTAATATGAAGAAGAAATTGTTGATATACTCTGTAGAGGTCTTTGTTTCTTTATAATTTTTATTCATAAATAGGAAATCAAGTCTTGTATTCTGTCAGAAAACATACATTTTAGATTTATAATATTTTACAATGTTATGAGTCATATTCCGCTGAACAATAATAGAGTATCTTACAGTTTTAATTTTGATACACTTGCTGCCAAATTGGAATACTCTTAATATGCATATGTATGTGCACATGTGTGGATGTGTTTTCTAGTAAGTTATAAATCCAGAAAGTCCTATTCTAGCTTAGAGCTTCTGCAAGAATTGCGTATCCTAGTGAATGAATTGTTGTGTTAAGTACAATTTTGTGTGAACTCTGGAACTGTGCCTTCTCAAATGTAGCCTCAGAAAACTTGTAACCAATATTACTTACGTTGTAACTTAGATGTCACACATCTAAGATGTAAGGATGTCATCTGTACACAATCCTTGTTTCTGGGAAACAATAGTAAGTGACTTGGTCATTTCCAGTACCAGCCCAACAACTTTGGACGTAGAACAGAAAAGTCGATAGTCGAAGTGTTACATAGCATTCTTCAACAGTTTGCTCTCCTGGCCTACCACAAACAGACCTTTGCTGTGAATGGGAAGACACCTTCTGTATACGCCTGAGCCCCAGATATCCTTCTTCAGGTAGAAAAGATACTTGTTTTCCCTTCTGAGCAAGTTTTTGTAATCCTGCCTTGAGAGGACTGGAAGAATTGTTTTAATTTTGTATATACATCATCTGTGCCATTATTCAAGAATTTCAGGTTACAGTGCTTAAATGTTGTATAAGTAGCCGCATTTGGTGGGCATACTTGATGCCTGACTAGATGCTTCATTAGAATAAAAGCAGTAGAGTAAAAAAAAAAAAAATAGTTTAACTTTTCCAAAGTTACCATTAGCTGCATAGTTTTCAGTGTCCTTGGATGTGGTCAGACACTGATTTGCTTTTTGTAACTGCATAGGAGTTTACTCATCCTTCAGACCTGTTGAGCACTGTCCAACCACTCTAGCACTGTTCTGTGACCTAATCTGGTTGAGAAATTTGGAAGTGAAACTTTGTTACCCAGATCAGCAGCAGGCATGTTGATTTGTTTGAAAATGTTTTTCCATATTCACAAGCAGTGGTCCATGATACATTTTCTTCCCTGGCCTATTGCATGGTGCAGGATACCAATTGGGCAGAGAGAGAGTGACCTTTATGAAGTACCTTCTTCTCCAGGCGGTCTAGGTGCCCTGAGACCGTGTCCATGTTATCAGACAGTGCACCTCTGCAGTCAATGATGAGCCTTTGAGGTACTCGCTGTACACTTTCAAGAGGTTTTACTTCAGGTTAGTATGGTCCTTTGAGCTGGAGGGCCATACCTGTATTCCCTGGTACTCACGCTACTGTTGGACTTCCTCTGAACAGCTGAACGTAACAAGACTGCTCCACCATGCGAAAGTGGGGGTGGTCAGGAGACTTGTTTCAAAAGTGCATTCCTTATCCAAATAAAACATAAGTGTAGCTGCACTCAAGGGACTGAGTGGGTAAAGCTGAAGAAAGAGGGATACCCCCACCCCGGTGTTTTTAGAGTCTGTATGACAAGGGAAATTGGCTGCTGGTGACATTGATTCTTCTGAGTAAGTCAGAATGATAAAGAACCCTCCCTGTGCTCAATTCTTGCAAACAAGCAGGATTTCACCGCTCTTGGCCCTTATTTCCAGAAGACAGCTAACTACAAACTAACACTGCATTGTTCCATTGATTAGCTGTTGTGAGTGGGGAAAAGTCTATTTAGTAACCAGCTCAATATTTATAAGCTATTTTTAATATACTTGGAGTGTGTAATGATTCAAGATATATGTTTAAATTTAAATCAGTGCGTAGATAAAAAAAAAAGTAGCTTGTTTGCCCTGTTTTGTAGCTGCAGAAAAATGTCATCTCACACACATACTGAAATATAGAGTGACTGACATCATAAACTGTTAATGCAAAAGTTCCCACAAAGCAGCCTTTTCTATATTAATTAATTATTATTATTATATTGATTAATAGATATTAATCAAGTTAATAGTTGATTTACAGAACATCAGTAAGTTAAAACAAATCTGAGCACAAGGGAAAAGAAAATGGTAAACCAAAGGAAATTGATCTTTCTATTGTGATATTTCTTATTAATTATATTTGATATTTTAAAAAGTTTCAAATTATTCTGATGTTAGGTACCACCAATACCCCAAGTAGATCTATATTTTTAATAATTGTATTAATTTTATAATATAATTAGTATACATAAAATAAGTGGTTTCATAATTTCTTCAAGCAGCAATGAGTGTGGACTGCTTTTAGATCATGAACATTTTCAGTACATCAAATAATTATTCACCTGTGAAATGCCCCTGATTTATAAGTCCTTGCTCACCTTTTGTGGAAGGGAGTTCGGGTTGGTCATCTGTAAAGAGATGCAGATGCTTTTGAATCTACTGAATAGAATCTTATTGCAGAAATAGACCCGTGAGAATCAATGGGGCATACATAATGGGCTGTAGTATAAATCAGTGTAGAAAAGGAGGTCAGAATTTGACTTTTAATGGGTAAGTGTATCCATTAAATGTACCAATTATAGCTCCGTATTTCCAGAATATTATTTGTATCCAATATTTGAGATAGATGTTTTTGTATGGAGGATTCTTATAAAAGGTCAGGTAGAAGCACAAGTGTCCCCAATTTGTGTTAAAATCAGCATACAGGGGAGGAGAGTTAATATTTGTTACATTGAACTTACACTGGTTTAACTGCATGGCTAGGCATAATGATTTTGACCCAAATGCTAGGTCTGGACTAGTGTGTGTTCAGGGCTTGCAGGATTGCCCTTGGGTGGAGCTCATGAGACAGGATATACTTAATTCTTTAACTTCTGGCAGGCCACCTCCACATGTCTTAGTAAGCTGCTTAGACAGATATGACTTACCCAGTGCGGATGCCCATCTCTCTTTACGAACTGCAAATAGACCTAGGTGACTAATTTGGATGAGGTGCCCCACTTTTAGATTGGTCAAGTCAAGTGAAATGAATCCCACTCCATGGTTGCATAGATCACTGCTTTCTCAACAAGGCAATCTGCCTTCCCAGTTCATATAAGATCCTGATGATAACTCTAATATCTGCTTATATTCATTATGACTGTATTACTTAAATGTTTAGAGGTAATATAACACTCTTACAGATACTTTCACAGATAGAAACAAAAGGGAAGGTAATACATGGCAGTCCTGTGTAATGGTAACCTGTAGGTTACCAGCAAATATTCCTCAGATCTGAGTACGTGCCTATTTGCCTATTGGTAATACCCTAGATTTTCAGGATGCAATAACCTGTTGAATTGCGCAAAATATTTTAAAGGGACTTGTTGACAAAGGTTTATATTTCAGGTTTATATTTAGGCTTTGGTTAAAAATTCAATATTTTTTTTTTTCTGGCCAAGATCCTTTTATTCTGTGATGAGATAATCCCAGGAGACAGACAAATTAAGGCTTTAAAATCTTTAATGAATCTACACAATGTACATGATCTGTCACTGAGACAAAAGCAGCTGGTGGTGTGATCTCACATGCTACATACCCTGTGGAAAATAAGTTACTTTCAATCTATTAAAGTGATACTGTGGGATAAGGTGTGCTTCCATTAGCGGTGTCTTCAGCTGCATCAGTAAACAATGGCTGATTAATGCTGTGAAGTTTTTCTACTGTATCTTCAGCATTTACTGAAGTTTTGGTAGCCAAGGATGATGTTAATTGATTTGTTACTGTCTTAGATAAAACTAAAGACAGTGAAAGGGAAGGTCTGTGTACTACATATATTCCACCTGACCCAAATGCCTTTAAAAGCTCTGCAGTCATGGGGCAGGTGATGCGCTGAGGCCATGGTCCACCATGCTGTTCAGGTTTTCTTTGCTTCCTGTCTGTTTCCTGCTTCTCCATGTGCTCTACTATAAACTCTTTGGACCAGGGATTCTGTTCTTCAGATTTCTTTTTTTTTTTTTCAATGTTTTCCTGTTCTATTCTTTCAAGCAAAGAAGAAGAAAAATGAGTTGGCATTTGTACATGTCATAAACCTGTTCAGAGGAGTCCAGTGGAATTGAAGTGCCACATAAGCATTGTTTGGCTTAGAAAATAAGGGTGCTTTTTCACGCTCAGTGTTCTGTTCTGACTGTTGGTAGACTTTTTCCTGAGCCATACCCTTGAAAGAGCAATTCTTCAGAGACTCTCAGATAGATCAACATTTATTCTCTCCTCTTGAAATGAACAAATCATTTCCAGCACCAGAAGCACTTAAAGGTAACATTTTAAATTATCTCGTCCTGTAACTTTTGGAACTACAGAAAATAAGAAAGAAATTAATTTTATTCCTTTTAAATTTTGAAAAAGAGCCTGAGACTCTAGAAGTGGCAGTTTTAGGAACATTGTAGGTGTTGGATCACAGAGTGATAGAATAAGCTCTGCAATTCACTGAACCTTTTTGCAAGATATATTACACATAAAATCTGAAAATCTAACAAACAGTCCATGTGTATAGATTGCTGGAATAATTTATTTTTCTTGTTAACTTTTTGGACAGAAATGTGAGCATCTGCCAAAGGGCTACAGTAGAGCAAAGCAGTTTGCAAAATTTAGTAGTATGACTATGAGACAAAAAGGCTGTCATATGTTCTGCATCCTATTTAAACGTATGTAACATTCCTCAAATTCTAGATAAAAACAATCTAGAAAGAAAAATGTGTAGACCACAAATTAGCCATTGACTTTGTAGTTAGTAATTCTAGATAAATAATACATGTAAGATTACAAAAGTCTTTTACAGAATTTGGGAAGAGAAAAGGGGGCTAAATTTGTTTTATAAATTGCCAATTATTTACAGATAGATGGCAGGGATGCAATTCTTGGAACTCATTGCTTTTATTTATTAATTAGACTGGATATATATAATTCTAACTTTTCTGCAAAATTAGCTTATGAACTTTTGATACCTCTCCACTGGATTTTAGGTGAAATCTATAGTTGCAGCAGTATTTTAAAATGGAGAGAGGAAAAAACAATGAAGAAGAATTAATTTGCTGTATTAGATTGCAGAGATCTTCCTGTCAGCTAACAGAACTGGAAGTGAATATGCCCGGGTCTTTTACATTTGCAGTTTCTGTGTGCAGTGAGATAGTGTGGAATGTAAAGATTGGTACCTGTCAGCCTGTAGGAAAAAGGGCCAATAAATCTACATTCTGCATTTTTTCAGCAGAACTACCTGTGGCCTGTATATCAGCCTTCCTAGTAAAACTTTCCTGGTGCTCTGTGTTAAACGTTGTTCCTTTAGACAGGCTCTCATTGACCTTTGCAAGCTGTAGTATGAGTCTTTCAGGTCTGCATAAAATTTAGGTTGAATTTTGGGTGAGTATTAAAGTCACTTTCCTTTTTGTCTGAACTGTTTTCACTAATTCCTCTGTGAAATTGTTTCTCATGTAATTTGTGAAAATAATAAAGGAAACAGGGTTTGGAACATGGGACCAAAGATTGTGCAACTTAGTTGCACAGAAATAAAATACAAAGGATGTATAATGGCTAAATCTCCAATGCTGTGTGTGAGTGTTGCTTTATTGACATGAAGAGGTATGAGATTTGAGAGGATAGGGCCCCTCAAATGAGAGTAATAACTAGATTTTTGTGTGGAAATCACAGGGAGGTCAGTAATCAAAGGCTGAGTAGGATGAGAAAAGCTTTAAAGGAATGATCAGACGGCAAGCTACCTTTCATTTCAGAAGAGAAGAGTTTTAGATGTTAAAAGTAGGATGAAAATAAGCAGAACTTTATAGACAGGTTATACAGAGCCTTGAAAGAGAAACAAGAAGTTTGAACATCCTATGAAAAGGGTAACCAACCAAGAATTAAGCCTCAGCGATACTAAATTCTAAAATTCTCTAGTATCGATGAAAGGAAAATTGTATGTGGGAGGGAACTGCACTGCGTATTACTCCTTGAAATCTCTTTTGGTCTGCTGTTACATGGTTCTGTTTTCCACAGTTTATACTTTTTGTTTTTCTCATTTTAGCATGAATCACTCTTCTGGAAAAAAAAATAATCTTGCAGCATTCCTTCATTGTGAAATTGAATCATGTTGGCTTTTGCTTTTAGGGCCTTTAAGATCAGGGCTGTATGTTTACTTTCATTTATATATGTGACATTAAAAAAAAAGAAAGTGTGCTTTTAGAATTTGAATGATGCTTTTACCACGTTCCTTGCCTTTTTATAGTGCTTCTTTAAAAAAAAAAAAATCAACATCTCTATATTCATTTTTTTCTCAGTTAATTTCTTTATTTATCTTCTTTTTTAGAAAGATGTATCTGAGCATATTCTGGTCACGGTTACAAAGGAGCTCATTTATAGTCCTATCTGGAATTGGGTGTGATGTACTCTTCCAGAAAACATCCAACATCCTTTCTCTTCTTGGGGTTCTCTGCTTGTTGTTCCTGTTGTTTGTTTACAATATCTTTGGCTGAAGCTTCATTATTATATTTCCCTGCCTGAAATGTGACTATCTGAAATTTCAAATGATCATATCTTCTGCTTCTTCAGTCTCTGTAACTTTCTGTAGCATTTCATTTCCCTTGATGCCATTGTGGCTGAGTTGCCAAAACCATCATCCTTTCACTCTTTGTGATCGCGCTTCAGTTCTGTGACATTCGTTGATAAGGTTAAAATTTAACTTCTTGCCTCATCTGTTCTTTAATATTCAGTGCTAATTCTGCACCTGGTGTGATGCCATTTGTCATTCCTAGACATTTGATTCATGGTGTTCAGGTCCTTAGGAACTCTTTTATAAGGCTATGTACATTTTGCTATAGCGCAGTACATTAATTCCTTTATTAATGTGTTTTTCACTAGGCTTTTTATTTTCCAAACTCCTCCTTTTTAAATGAAGTTTTGAATGCTAGTTGAAATTAGTGCTCATTTGAGAGCGAGGAAGTTAATTACATTATGATCAAGTATTTCAGGTGTAATCATGCCTTCAAACAATTTGTTGTGCAGTATTTAGAAATATAGCTCCAATCCTGCAAGGCAGGCCATATGAGAACCACTTAGGCATCTGTGCAGGACTGCAATGAACTCAGTAGCATTTCACAGCTGAAAGGATTTAAGAATGATTATTACAACATGCAGCACATATTAAATATATTTTCTACCCGTGTAAAAATATTCCATAGCCAGCTCTACAAAGAAACAGTAATTTTAAGTGCCTGTACTTTGCCTTGTTATGATACCACCCTAGAGAGTAGGTGGTTATTTGGAAAACTGCATTATTAATACTTTTCACTGGTCATATTTTCTGTTCTTCAACTTTGTATGTGATTCATTTTCTGATCAAAAGGATGATGATATAACCCTATTCCTTGTTTTTTGACATCCATACAGATCTAGTCTCTGGGGTGTTCCATTCTTTGAATATTACTAGAGTGTACAGCATGTATATGTCTCAGTATGCATTTATTCTCCTATATATAATCTCCTTTTTATATATAATCTCTAGCTTAATTCCATTGTCATCCCTATCTGTATGCAAGTCCACAGAGCATGCTTCTGAAGCAAAATATTTTGCCTTTCCCATCCCTCTAATCTTTGTGTTACTGATCTCCAATTCAGCACAGAAGCTCTAAGCGGGAGGTGGAGAAGGGCTGAGGAAGTTATTAAGAGTCAGAGCAGGCTGCCTGGAGAAAGGGAGCTGCAGCTGTGGGAGCTGGGACTTGAACCTCTTGGTGTTGACAACCACTGTCAGGACACAGGGGAACTGTTCCGAGTCCCCTCTCCCTTGTTCTTAATATCAGATGATATATTTAAACTGTTCAAGAAAGTAGAGCATTTCCAATGGCTGCTGTTACACATTCAGGACCTATTTTGGAAAGTGAGGAAAAAATACAATAAGGGTCAAAGTCTTTATTCTTAATTTATTATTCAGGAAATCCTCCTGAGAAGTGGAACTGGAAAAAAGATCAATCTTCTATTTCAAAAAGGATTTTGACATTTGGAATTGAAATTAAATCAGATCATTTTAAAATTCAGAGCAAAAGATAATTAAACCTTATTCTGCCTCAAAGAAAATACTGTAGTGTGTTATTTAACATAAAAATCAAATGCTTGTAACCAAAAGTTTCAACTGGTTCAGTTCTAAAATGCAACAATCATATTTTCAACACAGTGCTGATTTTCTGTGTTGTTTTCCCTAGAAACCTAAATGTTGATGAATAAGTTTTTTAGAAAGTATTTTTGTTGTCATGAAAACACATTCTTTAGTGAAATGTAACTCTGTAATAAAACCTCCTCATAAGTCTGTAGTTTAAGATGGAAAAAAAAAGTATGATTCAGGATCCATAAAAATATTTTTTTATCAGAACAGTGTATAATAATTTATTGTATACAGTACATATGTAAACAAATGTTTATCTAGCACATAGTTGATGAAGACAATCAGCATGTATAAATGACATGCTGATTATGATGAATCACACAGATAAAAATGTTGACATTGATGTCTAGTAATTTTCCATGTCTCTGGACAATGAATTTCTCTCTCTATGAGGCTATTTTTTCTAAAGAGAATCAAGTTATGTAATTCATCTCTTCCTTGAAATCAAAGATATGAGTGTAAAAGTAGAAGGTCAGGCGGGAGCTGGGTATACTCACCACTTAACTTTTATGTATTTCCTGAAACCCAGCTATGTCAATAACTACAAGAGGTTGAAGCTCTCTGGAGAACATGAATCTGATGCTCTTACAGAGCTTTTCTTATTTTAAACTTATTTCCAAAAATTGCAGCATTCATGTCTCTTCTCTTATCCTGGCCTATGACGCCCTGAAAAAAATGAGGATGAAAAATTCAACAAGTTACTGAACACATATATCAGAGGAACATGTTACTCTGCATTTTTGGAAGCCTAAGTTTTGGCAGTATCATGACATTACAAATTAAGTAGATTTGGTTCATGACAAGTTATTGTTCAAGAAAGCTGTGGTTTTCTTTGTTTGTTTTTAATTCAAAGTACATTACTAACTGTGGAAATCTTACCTTTAACACAAGATTTTCTTGTTCAGAAGATTCCTTAATGTTCTTCCTTATTTGTGAGGACTATTGCATTATTCTGACATTTAGGAAAACTAAGCCCCTCTTACTGATGGATAAACTCTTCTTGGCCAGGCATTAGAGCACCTTTTTCTTTCCTCTTCAGTATTGATGTTGTATAACAGACAAATTCTTGGTTATTCATGAGCCACCCAAGGTAAGAATGCACTTGGCTATGTGGACACAGATTTCATCCCAGCTGTGAAATTATGTTAGCTGGCAGGCTCTGGTGGAAGCGAAGCATCTAGAGGCTGTGAAGGATGAACAGTCCTAAGGGCTTCAAGCACAGAAAAGCCCCCAGTCAGACCAGTGAATATTTCACTTTTTGTTAGGCCATGTGCCAACTTTGAGATTTCGTGTTTCAAAAGCGTGCGTTGTAGTCACGCACTGTGTTTTCACTCCTGCTTCAGTTATTGATAATTTAGTTACAGAAATTCCCCACAATTAGAAACTGAAACCTGATTTATTGTTTGCTAATTCAAATATAGACAGATTAGTGAGATTTTAGAATGTGATTTTGATTATTAATGTGATTACTTATGAATAGAACCTAGTGCCATTGTTCATTCTTACCTGACAAAAGCAAAGAAGGCGGTGGGGGGGAGAGGCAAGAGAAGAAATGCTACTTCTCTCCTGCCCCAAATCATGTATTGCCTACCTGTTTGATTACTTATCTATTGCAATGGTTTATTGATAGTAACTGCCTGGTCAGTAACTCTGTGCTACCCCTCAAACAGCTTTTACGCCTGAAGATTCTGTCTAACCTGTTTTCTATTTCCTTTGGGCTGCCACTTACATAAACTGAGCTTTATGAGGTGATTCTCAAATGAATTTCATCTTTTAAAAGTTAAATATTTTAGTTAGAATTTGATCGTGAGGAAACCTGGAGGACTCGGATGGAGGGAGCAGCCAGAGCCTGCTGAGGTTGTGTATCATACCCCATCCCTCCTAGTGTTGTGCTGTGATGCTTTCAGCTTCGAGGAGTGAACCTCTCCCTGATTTTCTTTTGATTGCAATGTATTGCTCCATTTTACAGCAAACCATTCTGATCACAAGGGGAAGGAGTTAATGTTGCAAACTTGCCTTTGGTAGTTTGTTAAGAAAGCCTATTCAGAGAACACAGGATGTTCAGGTTATAACTCAGGCACTGAACTTTTCCTTTTCTGAGATGTGAGAGGTTGGGTACAACTCTGAAAGAAACTTAAACCTCGTAGAAGTCTGGCTCCATGGCACTCAAAGATGTGTACAAAGATGTGCAGATAATTCTGACAACAAAGGAGGAACCTCAAACAATATCTGAGGCTGGTGCCTGAAGCAGAAAATGCTAATTTATCTCAGCTGTAAAATATGGAATGGTTGGACCTTAGAACAGATGGGAAGAATTATAGTGTTGTATGCATTTCACTGTAAGGAAGGGAGAATGGAAAGAATTTTATTTTTATATTGCCTTCTTATTTAATGGTCTTACTTCTCTACTACAAGCTTCTTGTCCTCACCTTCCGCTCTCACCATAATCCATTCCTCCTCCTTCTCATCTAATTTGATCTGTAGAGTTTATTGAACTATGTCAAATCACTCGTAAAAGCGACTTTTGGATTAGCCTGTGTTTGTTAGATCTTATAATCGGTGTATAATAATTAGGTACATTCAGGTAGGCTTGAAAAGGAGCGAATAGCGTGAGTTTTCACTGCAGCTATTCAGTGTGAGAGTCCTACAAGTCTGAATTGTTTTGACTGTTCTCATTTACAGATGCCACTAGTCTTATTTTTTGTGGCAACTGATCCCCAGTTGAGACTTGTTCTCCTTTACAGCTCTAATGCATGACTTGCTTCCATTAGCACCGTCAGGGTGTTTAAAATCCACTTGTGTTTTTTTTTTCACCTACATGGTGAGTCAATGGTAAAATGCATTAATGAAAGTTTAGAAATAATAATGGTATTTAACCTTGGATTTAGCAGACTTTGAGGATGTACCTTAACAGTGTCACCGAACTGGTACAGGTTCACCCAGGAATATTTCTTATGCTCTGCTAAATTTCCTGTGGAATGCCGAGTGCATTAGGATCCATGGTAACCGTGCCTGCTGCAGCGCAGTATTACTTTGCTGTTGATAATGCAAGTCCATCTAATTAGCACCAAATGTCAGGGTACTAAGAGGAGCAGGTGGCACCATTTGTATCTGAAGCAAATACAAACACAGTATTTATGTGCAAACCCAGTCAAAATAAAGCCTTTTGTCAAGTCTTTTATAGCTGGTTTATCTGATGAGTAAGATCTGAGAGAGAGAAGATAATTATAGACTGTGACCCATGAATGGAACTGATAATGTCGACTCCAGGTCAAACCAAATGCTATTGACAGGAAATATTTGGGGCTTGAGACCTTAAAGAAATCAGATGTGTTGCCTTTGGAATACAGACTCTAATTTTTTTTTCGTATTTGGAAAGTCCATGGTTCATTCTAGGTTTATTTTAAAAGTTGTAAGGAATAATGAGAATTGTGAATAAGCAGAAGGGGGAGAATTTTAATAATCTGGATATTCAATAAATATTAGGGATTGTGAGTAAGACCTCCTAAGCAGTATCTTTAGGTGGACCTCTGAGTGACTCAAAATGTACGTAACAACAGTGTGAATGGGTCTGAAGTGAAGTGAAACTGCTAGTGATCTGCCCAAGGTGGAAGAATCACGCTGTCTGAAAGCCTTTTTTTTCTTATAAAGACAGACAAATACCTCCAGAAATCTAACAAAAATCATTGTCCAGAGATGCTTTACATAGCTGTCAAACAAGGAATACATGCTCAGGACGGATGCAACTTATGGGTCCCAGTAAAAACATCAGTGTAATCCATATTTATGGAACAAATTGTTGCAAGGACAGACACCAGGGATAGAATTGCAGATTCATTTCTGTCTCATTAAAATAGGTCAGGATACTATGACCTCTTGTATCTCATACCTGCTCCTTGTCATAGACATCTGGGTGTTCAGAGTGTGACCCCCTCGGTGCAGCCAAAATATCAGGCTGCAGAGCTAAACTGGTGCTTGGACACCACCTTTGGAGCTCCATGGGAATAGCTAAATAGCTAATAGAAGCGAAAAGGCTAAAAGGTATGGGAGCCTTTATGTGAGACATCTCCACTTGTGCATATTTCACCTATGATGACTACATTGACAGTTTCTGGACTGGAAACACAAAGCTTCATTTCCATGTGATATCACTCGTCTCATACACAAATATTCACTAAAATGAAATACACCTTCTATATTAAACTGTCAAGATTTTTCTAAAATTGCTTAGTTAATCTGGTAGCTGATACATAAATAACATTTGCAATTCCATCTATGATATGAAAATACTGTGCTTTTTTCCCATTATTATTATTTAATTTAAAATATATGCTCTCTATTAGCACATTATTAAATGCCTTTTATTCCCTTCCATTTAAAAATGAAATATTAAGTCTTCATTTTGCTATTTTTAAGGGCAATTTGATTTTGAGAGAGAAAGGGAGGCTGTGATGAATATTTTAAATGTATTTTGTGAAAAGCCCAGAGTCTGCAACACATAGTAGCAAATTTTAAGGAGAGATAATTTTAAGAAGTGAACTTTAAAGGAGAGATAATTAAGTAAAATTAGTATCTAGCAGGTCTGGAAGTACAGAACATATTGTACAGGGAAAGAAATAAATAAACCTCCAGATGAATAGAACACCCAAACATATCCAAAAAAGCTTAAGAGACTAGAGTAAGTAAGTAATAAAGAAAGAATATAAAAAGCAACAGTTCCAAAAATAATAACATACTCCTCTTTACAGTTATATAGGAGCACAAGAGCCAAGCAGCTTAAGGGAAAAAATGCAACTAGGCTTAAAAAAGCAAGTAAAGGTTGTTTTTTTTTTTTAAATTATAAAAGTTCTCATCATAAACCAAATATTTAAATCCAAAACAATTTTAAAAAGTCATTGGCTCATTAAAATAATATCCAGCAAAATAAT
The DNA here is from genome assembly GCF_036417535.1 of Chlamydotis macqueenii. Taxonomy (NCBI): domain Eukaryota; kingdom Metazoa; phylum Chordata; class Aves; order Otidiformes; family Otididae; genus Chlamydotis; species Chlamydotis macqueenii. The sequence goes on from NC_141556.1 coordinate 22,907,823, forward strand.
CTTCAGCGCAAAATCTAACTTGGTTTAAGAGGAAAAAAAATACAACTAATTTTTTTTTTCATCAGCCTAGCACATTCCAATAGCGTAGTTGTCTCCCTTACCTCATTTTCAGGGTAGCCAGCAATAATGGATGACTTGTTCTGGGACTGTTCTGGTGCATTTAGGGAGAGATAGAGGGGTTGTAGGTCATGATCTTTTTTGCTTTCTTTTTGCTGCCTTGCAAAAGCATAAACTGCTGCTGGTTTAAATTTCTCATGGCATCTCCAGTGTGTTGATATAAGCAATGCTTCAAGTGACAACCCCCATCTCCCCCAGTACCTTCCTGTGTTTCTGAGCCAAGAAAACCCTGCTTCTTCGAGAGTGAAGATACCAGTGACTGATAGCACCTTGCCTCTTTGTGAAAGAGCATTTCCTGGTGCTTGCAAAACAAGGCACTTCTGTTTGCACAAGGTGAATGAGATGCTTATGTCCTTGCAAAGAGGAGCTTCTGTTCCTACTGGAGTCCAGCTCTGAGGCTACCCATAGTCATTCTCTTGCAATAGAAAAGTGTTGATCAAATCATCTGAACAACAATGTCCTTGCCGCAGAGAAACAGGGATTTCCAATCTGTTTTGCCCTGCAGTGTCATTGGAAACTTTAAAAGAGCAGGTGATAGCTCTTTGAACAAGAGTGATGCTGTGGCTGGGTTCCTGTTGTCAGTCTTAATGTGGCCATCTCCTCCCTCCACCACTGAAGAAATCAATGACTTGTTGATGTTCAAAATTATAAGTATGATAGCTTGTCATGCAACTGTCTGCTAATTGCACAGGCCAGATCAGTCACAGGAAATAATTGTGATAAGTGGCACCTGTTGTACCGTATATCACCCACTTTATTATATGTGTACATGCACCAATTGCTAAAAATAAGAATATGATTGAGCAGCAGGCAGGAAGGCTGCCTGTTGGCAATGCTCAGGCTGCTACAGTGCTGGTGTTGTGATACCAGCAGGAAAGGGGGGAAACTGCTTTTTCCCTGGGGACAACTGAGTATGGTTATGGAGGAAAGGATTCTGATGTGTGAGGTAGGAGAGGTGGGGAGTGACAAATGCCACAAGCAGGGATGCTGCTGCATGAGTGCAGGCTGGGAGCCTCCTGAGGGGAGCATGGAGCTGGCAGAAAATCTGCAGGGAGGCTTGCAGAAAACTCCTCACAGGAAAGGGTATCTTGATGGACATTCTGAGCAGACTGCAGTGAATTTTTTGGAGTCCAGGAAGCTACTAAAAATTACTGACCTGGAAAACAAGACTGGAAGGACCTACTCTGCAAGGTACAGAGATTAAGGGGAAGATTTGTTTGCAAACCCTTTTATTTTACTCTGTCTCACCATATTACACTTAAATGGATATGTAAAAGTCACTTGCTTTAGTGTGTGTTTTAATAAACCACTGATGCTGCAAGTGATTTCAGTGTCTTTAGTCTGGTCACTTTTAAGGGAAGAGTGTAGCGGTTCCAGCTTCAGAGTTATGGCCAGCTGAGAGCCTGTCACAATAATTTTTCAGTCACTCTCTATCCTGTTCTGTTCACTTGCACAAGGGCAAAAAGCAATGGCTTTGCAGAACCTATTATCCTCTCCTGCACTGCTTTAGTACACTGCCTAAAGAAATAAAGGAACTCTTTATGACTCTCAGTATTTATTTGGGTTTTACTGTGCAGAAATATAACCATCAGGCTTTTATATGGATAGGAATAAACTTAACTGTATGCTAAGTCACATAAAGAGATCTTAGCAGGAATGCAGAACCTTTCAGACGTTCTCATTGATATGTGCCTGTTCTTTGAATTAGATGAATGCAGACTCTGAATCTTGAAAATGAACAAACTGTAAAAGATAACGGCCACCTTTTAGTGCCAGAGGAAATCACTGACCTGTCATCCCTGTGAAAAACCTACAAATGCGGTTTCGATCACAGATCTATCAGCAATGATGACATTAAAAAGTAAATTACTTTAGAATAAGAAAAAAAAAAAACCAAAACATCTTATCAGCTCCTGAAATCTCAGTCCAAGACCTACAATGCTCACAAAATTTGAGGAAGAGAAGAAAATGTTGGGTCCCAAATCTGTCATTTGTGCTGCTAGTGTTTCATGTGCACCTCTTTGAAGACATCACAGTGAATTCAAATACATGAAACTAATAACAAGCATGTCACTTGGTCCCACTATACTGAAAATGATTCTTCTTACAAAGTCTGAAACAGGCACTATCTTCAAACTTATGTAGCAGATAGATAAATTTGAAGTTGTTTACAAAAAGGAAGCATAAACCTCATCCACAGGGCAAGCGAGAGGAATGTTGTGTTTATTGAATCAGCATTTTTGTAATTCATTGCCAAATGGAAGGAGAGAAATTGAGATTAGAACTATTACTGCTTAATATATGCAGTTAACTGTATTGAAATATTAAGTGCATAGCAAATTAGTCCTCTTTAAATAAATGCCAAAGTTCTTTATTCTTTTAATGACAAGGGTATTTGCATTTGAAGATGCTATGATTATAACTTAGATGCCTAAACTTAACAAGCAGTTCTTATACCTGAGATCCTGGAATTTCCATTGCAGAGTCTAAGCAGCTTACAGAATCACAGAATCACAGAATTATCAAGATTGGAAAAGACCTAAAAGATCATCCAGTCCAACCATCACCAATACTTCTCAGCTAAATCATATCCCTCAACACAACATCCAAACGTTTCTTGAACACCCTCATGGTCGGTGACTCCACCACCTTCCTGGGCAGTGCATTCCAGTGCCTGACTACCCTTTCCGAGAAGTAATATTTCCTAACGTCCAGCCTGAATCTCCCCTGGCGCAGCTTGAAACCATTGCCTCTAGTTCTATCACTGTCTACACAAGAGAAAAGGCCGACCCCTAGCTCACTACAACCTCCCTTCAGGAAGTTATAGAGAGCTCTAAGGTCTCCCCTGAGCCTCCTCTTCTCCAGACTGAACAATCCCAGCTCCCTCAGCTGCTCATCATAAGGCCTGTGCTCCAGACCCCTCACCAGCTTCGTAGCCCTCCTCTGAACGCGTTGCAGGGCCTCAATGTCTTTCTTGCAGTGAGGGGCCCAAAACTGAACACAGTACTCGAGATGCGGCCTCACCAGTGCCGAGTACAGGGGGACAATTACCTCCCTGTTCCTGCTAGTAACACTGTTTTTGATGCAAGCCAGGATGCTGTTGGCCTTCTTGGCCACCTGGGCACACTGTTGGCTCATGCTCAGCCGAGCATCAATCAGCTTAGATGCCAGTTGTAGGAGGGCTGATTCACAGAAGCTGAAGGCAGCAGTTAGGTACTCAGTGTAGACTAAGATTTCACTGAGCCTTGTTCCTCCCAAATATCGTGAGTTCGTGCCGACTCCGAAGCTGTTGCCTCGGCGACTGAGAACTGGATCCCGTTGCACCGCGTTTAAATCTCCCGCCGGTGCCCCCTGGCTCCGCCCACATCTCGTCAGCCGCTCTCTTGTGAGCTGCGGGCTCTTGGCGCCTCGCTCTGCTCCCCCCTGAGCTTCCCTGCTTCGGGAATCCTCTGGCTGCGCTGTGCTGTGCCACGCCACTGCGGATCATGCAGACTCCGAAGCTGTTGCCTTGACGACTGAGGATTACTGTGTCCAGTTCTGGAGCCCCCAACATAAGAAGGACATGGACCAGTTGGAGAAGGTCCAGAGGAGGGCCACGAAGATGATAAAAGGGCTGGAGCACCTCTCTTATGAGGACAGGCTGAGAGAGTTGGGGCTGTTCAGCCTGCAGAAGAGGAGGCTCCGGGGAGACCTGATAGCGGTCTTCCAGTACCTCAAGGGGGCCTACAAGAAAGATGGGGAGAGGCTGTTCAGTAGGGCCTGTTGCGATAGGACAAGGAGTAATGGTTTTAAAATAGAGGGGGGTAGATTTAGATTAGATATTAGGAAAAAATTTTTTACAATGAGTGTTGTAGAACACTGGAACAGGTTGCCCAGAGAGGTGGTGGAAACCCCATTCCTGGAAACGTTCAAGGCCAGGTTGGATGAGGCTCTGAGCAACCTGATCTGGTTGGGGATGTCCCTGCTTCTTGCAGGGGGGTTGGACTAGATGACCTTTGAAGGTCCATTCCAACCCTAACCATTCTATGATTCTATGATTCTATGATATATATGTATCTTGACTGCTGGTTCTGCTGATAGACAAATCAAGAGGGTTGAAAGACAGAGAGAGTGGCTCTGACAAAGGATTATTTGCTTGGAAAAGGGTCTGTTCAGAGCAGAGCTGGGCTGAAGGCGGCAGGTTTAGCTTCCTCAATAAGACACTAAAGTTGTAGAGCGGTCAAAGAAGGAGTTTAGCTCAGGAAAGTGGAATTTCAGGAGTAGGTGGTAGAGTCAGTTAATAACTAGGAGCAAAACTGAGTCATCTGACTGAACTGAGAATAGTTTAAGTATTTTATATTTACTATTTTAAAAATGTGCTTTCCTATTCTTCATCAAGTATCTGACATTTTACTTTGCTGAATGAAAGCTTAGCCATAGCTACTTACAGAAATGATCTTTAACACTGAGCACTTTGCTACTCAAGGAACAGCCCAAGTTTCTGAGTGCGGCAGCATTCAAGTTTGCTCTAGACATGGTTTCTGAGGAGTCTCAGGATCTGGGGATTGTTTTCTCACAAAGCTCTGGGAGTCAGTTTGAAGTCTAATAATGCCAATGGAGAGGAATTGCCCTGAGTGAATCGGTATAAACAGCACACACATACAATTTCTGGTCCAGGCAGTAAATGACAGACATCATGCATTTCTTTCAATAAATTGATACTTGTGTCATCCCTGTCGTGTCACATATAGATGGCAATTGGACTTCAAAAGAGCTGAGGTAGACAGGATGACTGGAAGCAATAGCTGCATTTAACACTTAATCAGGTGTTCTGTAAGAAAACTGTAAAAGTTTTAAAGAACGTGTAGATTTTAGGGCATTTTAGAGTAGATTTTTGTGTTTTCTAAATAGGCCAAGGAAGTATTCATTTTAAAATCCATGAATAAAAAGTGAGAGTGTAGAGGAGAGAGAAGTCTTTAAAGCAACAAATAATAATAGAAAATGAAAAAACCAAAGATTTCTCTGTATTTAGTTTGTTCAACTGAAAGGGTAGGAGAAACAACAGAAAACTGTCTTCAGTTTTTAGAAACAGTACCTCAGCTAGGGGTCCAGTTAGTAAGACCTTACAGAAGATGATTCAAGTATCAGATGGCTTAAAGACTAAAGTAGAGAGAGCAAACAGTAATTAATGAATAATTGTAACATAACATGTAGAATGCTTTATAGAACAGTGATTATTCCTTTTGCATATGTACTGTTATGAGGATTTTGCCATAAAGGTGTTCAGTTAATAAGCACTCTTTTACTTTCACCTACCTATTTACTTTCACCTACCTATATACATTGTAACTGTCTTTCACTGGATATAGAGTGCAATATTTACATTGGATGATTTTAGAAAGTGCCACAGTATAATGCTAGTCGTTTGTGCCAAGATTTTTTTTCTTATTCTATCTCCAGAATACAATGTTCTTACTCTGTTATTAAGTTCTGTTATTGTGTTATTATGTTTTATTAATGTTAGTTCCTTTTGAAACTGTGTATCTAAATGGCACATGAAGTAATCATTTTCAAACACTTTTTATCTGCTTAGGAGTTGCTGTAATCTTCCACATGCCATTAGCAATAGCCTTCATGGTCCCTTTTCTTTAAGATAGTATGGCTGCCTCTGCAGTTTTGGAAGTGCAGCCCTGTGTGTCTTTGATTTTCTGCAATACTGCTTGAAAGATGGAAATGTCAGGCTGGATGACAGCTAATAGTGACCAATAGTTCATCACCTGGGTTTTACCAGAAATCATTTAGCAACAAATTTGAAATAATTGTCTTTGGTAAAGTGAGATCATTTGCCTTTTCTGATGGAAGAGTTGACAGTAGCCAGAATGGCAACTCATACTGGAAGGGGCAGATCTAACCTTCATGTAGCGAAGTGTTCTGTGAAAAAATACCTGGCTCCATTGTGGATGACTTTGTGACGAATGCTGCTGATTTCTGCAGCTTCGGCCCTGTTGAGGAGTCAGAGGTCTGTTCTTCAGCTCTTGTGAGTTACTTTCAATGTCTGAATTTGTTGTTTGGTAAGGATTTAAACATGTGCCTGTCATCATAATACTTTGAGGAATCCCTCATATCTTATCAATGCTTGTGTGGGAAACTTGTTCTTCCTTATTGGGTCAGCAGGAAAATAGATGCTTAGCATTTCACCAAAATCCTATGTTTGAAGGAGTAAATCCAACACTGTGAATGAGTGCTGTGAGATGCTTGTTAGAGTCTCCTTAAGACTTTCATTTTTCTAGATAAGAGGTTTCCCAAACCATTATGTGCATGTTCCCTGGGCCACATGAATGATCTCTGTGTCTCCATTTAGTTGAAGATGTCCCTGCTCCTTGCGGGGGGAGGGGTGGGGGGGTGGATTAGATGACCTTTAAAGGTCCTTTCCAACCCAAACTATGCTATGATTCTATGATTTGTAAACAGCGATTGCAACTGGGAGTATTTTCCTGACTCCAGACACTACAGCAGTCTGCTGCCAGCTCCCAGTTCTGCTTGTGAGCAGGGTCTCAGTTCTGGCTAGTTCCTGCCTGTAGAGGGAGGGGGCAGGCAGAGGTGAGTGGGTGCTGTAGATTAGTGTTGTTCCAATCAACGAAATATCCAGGGTGGCTTCAGACAGGAGTGTGTGAGGAAAGGATGATATTATATTAAAATCCAGAAATATTTTCCTTTGTGGTTGCTGTCACACTTCCCTAGGGGAATGCATTTCTAGTTATCTCTTGCTTCCGTGTTTTTCTACCAATGGAACAGTGGCTCTTACTCAATACCAAGACTGATATGGTTCCTAGTGGGACACTATCATAATCTTCTTAACTGAATAAGTGGAGTCCGCATATCGTGTCAATTTTATGGTCACAGTACATCATAGGACAGAGAAGTAGACTACAGAATTCAGCTCATACATGATTACAAGAGAATGAGGTAATTTAACTGAAATTCTGTTGATGTACCTTAATCAAAATATAAAATATGAGTGTCTTGCTACTTTTGCCTGACATTGTTCATCATTTTCTTTGGAAAGCAGACACTGATTTCACACAGTGAATAATCCATGCAAACAATTTTGTTTTATTGGAAAGGTTTGGCAGGCCTATCTAAAACAGAAGAATTGGAAAAGCACACTGATAGAAAATTATACATTAAAATAGGCTGTTCCATGTACTTTCTTGTGCATTGAGGTCTGATGTTGAACTTTTTATAAGTTGGAAGCTTTATGGATAATTACCACAAACGTATTTTTCATCACAATTTCTGTCTTCACAAAACCCATGATGTTTTTACTCTGTAGAAGTATAAAAATATATGTCAAAGGCAGTGACATTACATTGTGGTAGTTCCTGTTTGATGATATGGCAGCAGTCCTCAATTACTCATAACAATCAACAAAGTATCTACGTAAGAGAAAAGCTTTAGAAGAGATCTCATGGGTGACTGATTTAAGTTCCTTGTAAATGCAGGCTCTTAGATCACAGTATCTAATTTATAAATGTGATGCTTCATTTTCAACTAGAAAGTTGTCTCTATCACTCTGTTTTGCCTAATTTGGAGGAAGGGGATTTTGGAATGATTCAAACTCAGCTCCCCTGGACAAAGAAAACCATTTTTTCAATTTTATTTTACTCATGGCTCACGCACCCTCTGCTGCACGGGAGTGTTCCTCCTCAGGTGCAGGACTTTGCACTTCCCTTTGTTGAACCTCATGGCGTTCCTGCTAGCCCATTTCCACAGCCTGTCAAGGTCCCTGTGGGTGGCAGCATGAGCCTCTGGTTCTATCGGCCACTCCTCCCAGTTCAGCATTACCAGCAAACTTGCTGAGGGTATGCTCTGCCCTATCATCCAGATCATTAATGAAGATATTGAACAGTGTGGGTTGCAGTATTCACCTCTGGGGTACACCACTAGTTACTGGACTGAACTAGATTTCATACCACTGATTACCACCTTCTGAGCTCAGTTGTTCAGGCAATTTTCCGTCCACATCACTGTCTGCTCATCCAGCCCATACATCAACAGCTTCTCTAGCAGGATCTCATGGTAGACAGTCCTGAAAGCCTTACTGAAGCCAAGGTAGATGATAGCCACTGCTGTTCTCCCCTTGTCTACCAAGTCTGTCATTTCATCACAGAAGGTTATCAGGTCGGTCAAACATGACTTCGCCTCTGTGAATTAAATCCTGAAAGATGAATACGATCGTAATCATAACACCTTATTTGAAAACAGCTTAAAGGTTACTTCCCCTTTGGACTTTTCCTGTAGTTGTGTCATCACTTTAGTTTAGTCCTATGTAACATAATTTCATTCTTTAGTTTGAATTTTCTGAGGAATACTTTGCAGAAGAACCAGCCTGATAGATTAAAGTATGTTTTCTCCAAAAGACAGCTCTGCAAAAAACCAAAGCAGCTATCCTTCAAAATTGCATTTTCTGTTTCTTTCTCTGATGCTTAAAACTAGAAATTAGCAGAAATGTCATCCAAAAAGAGTTGATTTTTCTTCAGTCACTTCAGGATTCACCAGTCTTCTATTTTTGCACACTAACTTCTAAAAGGTTTTTTCCTTCTTGAGTTCTACTTTTTGTATTGTGACCCTAGGAGATGGGAAAAAGAAAGGTGCAAAACTTTGAGTATGAAACTTGAGAAAATTTCTAATAATACTAATTTGCTTAATATATCACTTCTTATCTTAATACTAATAATTTAAAGGACAAATATCATTGCCATATCATTAACTTCAAAGATTTGAGATAATGCTAGTTGAACAAGAAAAAAAGTATCAAGACAGTCTGTGAAATGTTTGCCAGTTGGTTAAATTCAACCAAAATTCTAAAAGCAGAAACACATAAATTTCTAGTCTCCTCTGTTATGTGACTTCCTTTTAATCTCTTAGCATGGCACCAGTGGCCTGGATCTATATACAGTATTTCAGAGATTATTTTAAGATGTTTTAACACCTTTAAAATATGTTCTTTGGACAGACCTAGCCAATCTAGGTAAACACCAGAAGGCATTGTTATATTCAAAGGAAAGCGTAGGTAGGATTTCTCAACCATTTGCCCTATGACCCATCCTATTTTATCAATGGCCAGGGCACAGAAATGAAGATTTTTGTCAAGGAAATAATCTAGTGAAGCACAACTCTGACACATTACTGATCTGTAGGAAGATTGGCACTGATACTAAAAAATAAAAGTTTCTGAGGAATGGAGAAATAGAGGTGGCAGGAGTGTTAATAGGGACTGTTAATAAAAAGCTAAAAAGAATATAGAATCATAGAATCATAGAATAGTTAGAGTTGGAAGGGACCTTCAAAGGTCATCTAGTCCAACCCCCCTGCAAGGAGCAGGGACATCCCCAACCAGATCAGGTTGCTCAGAGCCTCATCCAGCCTGGCCTTGAACGTTTCCAGGGATGGGGCATCCACCACCTTTCTGGGCAACCTGTTCCAGTGTTCTATAACTCGCATCGTAAAAAATTTTTTCCTAATTTCCAATCTAAATCTACCCCCTGCTATTTTAAAACCATTACCCCTCGTCCTATCGCAACAGGCCCTACTAAACAGCCTTTCCCCATCTTTCTTGTAGGCCCCCTTGAGGTACTGGAAGACCGCTATCAGGTCTCCCCGGAGCCTCCTCTTCTGCAGGCTGAACAGCCCCAACTCTCTCAGCCTGTCCTCATAAGAGAGGTGCTCCAGCCCTTTTATCATCTTTGTGGCCCTACTACTGTAGAGTGAGAATTCGTCACATGGAAGAAACAGAGACAGAAGGCTAGATTTAGTATTCCATCAAAGAATGGTTGTAAATTAATGTGATCTGGCTTTGAAAAAGGCAAATGCAATCCTAGAAAGTTTCAGCTGAAGTATTTCTCATAGAAAGTTGAATAATCCCTACAATTCACAACTCTCCAGACAGTAAAAGGCCAGTTAGGAAGACTGTGAGAAATACATTCACATAGTGGTTTCTTTGCATCCCACATAAGTCGCAGAGAGAGTTTATCTGAAAACCCTGCGTAACTTTTCAAGTGATATCAGGATGAGTTTAGTGAGATGAAGATTTATATTTATCCAACAACCTGAATAAAGCCCAGGATGAATGTCTAAATAAACTTATGGAGCCAAATCCAGAACAAGCATCTGGTTTTGGCACTTCAGTAAATCGATTAAGTTATTCACACACAGGTCATTTTAGATGCTTGGTATCCAACAAGTCTATATGTGGCTGGATGGAGTGACGTGCCCTTCTGGAGTGGCAGCTGTAGACACTATTCATTTGTAGGGACAACTGAGTTGAGCCCCATAAGTGGAATTCAGTTCTAGATTCAGACACCTAAATTTAGATGTTCTTTATAATCAACAGCGCTACTCAAAAGTCTGGAGGTTTATTTAGCTCACCAAATGCAGATGTCCTTTTTTAAGGGTCATCTGTGAAGCTTATTAGACTGTATTGACTTGATTGATGGGGTCTCCCATGACCTCAAGAGGAGTAAGAAATCTCATGCACATGGATACATCTACATTCAAGACATTTAGATACCTGCATCTGGAGGTGAACTGTACTGTAACAATCACATCCAGGTGAGTGAAATCAAAAGAATCTGAAACTTTAGGAATGGACAATGCTAATTTCTTTTTTTTCATTTGTCTGAAATTCAGGAGCAGATTGCCTGTGAGTTTTCTGGCATTATAGATGCAATGTTTATTTTGGTGACAAATGAGAAAGTGCTTGGAAAGGGCATCGATGACTATTAAATTTCTATTTAAATTTTCTTATTCTTTTTTATGCACTTTATCTAGGTGAAAAAGAAAAAAAAAGATCATAAAATGATAGTGCAAATTTTGCAATTGCAATAGCAGAGAAGGAATGTCTTAGTCCAGTTCAGTTTAGGAAAGGATTGCCTTGACTTAGATGTACAGTTGCTGGGATGACAGGTGAAATGTTTTTCTGTGCTTGATGTTCAGAACAAGGAAGGATGTCACTGCACAAGCATGGACTTGAGTGTGACTAATAGAGAAGGATGCTGTTCCTTTTTTTCAGATTAACACTGCCACATCCAAAGATTAAACTTGTGCTGAGGTGATGTAGATGCAGTTGTGCAGATGCATAGCCGTTCCATTCACATCACTGCTGTGTCTATCCCTGCTCATGATGCTACTCCCGCATTTGCTGCTTGCTTTTTTCTCTCAACATTGAATGTTTTGAAAATTATGATAAGTACAATTTTCTCTTCTTACTAGTCAATATTATTCTGATTTTATTTCCTTTAGCTGCATGGGCTTTTTTTTTTTTTTTTTGTCCCTCCTCCCCATTTTTTATTTTTCCTTCACCTTGCCTGAACTTTGTTTTTTTTCCTAACTTTATTGAAGCCTAAGGACTGTCTATGTTGTGAAGACAGTAAATGTGCACCAGCAAAGAAAGAGAGAAGGGGTGGGGTGGTGGGGGCATGTGCTTCAAAAGTGAGATCACTCAGTATAGCATTTCTAAGTACATTTGTTATTCAGAAACAGAAAGAAGGGAGATGGAATGTGCAGTATGTATGGTACCTGAGTCAGTGACAATCGAAGAACAGAATCCAGGGAGTTAGATAATATAGGACAACACCAAAACTTATCTTCATCTTTGCTTACTTTCCTTGTCTGGAGTGTGATTCTGCTCTTTCTGTGATGACTTCTTTCAGTGCCATGGTTTAAATCCTTTTGACTTATCTGCAGACATGGACATTAATTACCTCTCATTTCTATTTTTAAGCTCTCTCCTTTCTCTGTTCCTTTCTCCTGCTCACTGCAGGGATGAGAAACATACTTTTTAAATGAAAGTTGGGATTCTGATCTCATTATGTTATTCCAAAAGCTGGTGCCCTAATCTCAGACCTTTAGTGCATAAGTGTTAATCTGGTCCTGCTTGATTTAGTCATGTTTTTGTCTTTTGTGTTTGTTTTGTGTTTTTTTTTTTTTTTTCTTTAATGGGATAGCTCTATTTTGACATTTAGATGATTTGCAAATCATGAAAAAGCCCTTGCTGGTGCTTAACTCATTTTTGTTCATACATTTTAATTATCTACCCTTCAGCTCATAGATATTATAACTTTTAAATGAGAATTCTCTTACCAGAGCTTTGTTGTTGGTTTTGTTTGAGTCTTCTTTGTTTTGTTTTTTAAATAAGAATAAATAATTAGCAGGATTTTGACAAATTTACATAGCTCTGCTGTTTTTTTCATTTTAAATTTTCATGTTGCTATGGCTTGATTTTTTTTCAGCCTGCACCATTTATTTTTACATTTGAAGCAAGCTTTTCATCTACTGTGATGTGTACCTGATACTAGTTATAAAGAATAAATCAAAGGAATAGACTTCTTCCCTTACAATTTGGTTGTGTTATAAAATGCTGGAAAATCTGATTAGTAAAGTTACACAGAAACTGTGCTGTCCTTATCTCTGGCAAGAGTCTTTCAGATTTAGCAACCGCTTGTCTTCTCAATGATAATTCCTGTTTCTAAACACTTGCACAGCAGGTTGAGGGATGTTTACAGGTCTACGTTTTTATGATCTCTACAGTCACTTAAATGAGGAAGTTTAGTCCACTGAACTAAATAGCAATAGTGAGTCAAATTCTTCTCTCTGAAAAAATGCCTGAACAAGTAGATGTGACACTGCCCCAAATCCAGGAGGTTTGCTTTCTTTTTCCAACTCCAACACTTCTGGTCAATTTACTGTCTTTCAGCTCCCATCCTACTGTCTTTTTTTTCCCTTGTTTAAGCTGTATTCTTTTATAAAACTGGGATTGTCCTTTTCCAGTGGATTTTTAAAGTGTTCCGTACAAACCTATGAAGTGCAGGGACACCTGATTGAACAGCCCACAGAGAAGCTGGGAGAGTGTAGCAACGCTGCTGTCGCACTGTGTGCTAGGTCGTAAATAAACTCGAGGTTGTTCACATCACAGGTGAGACCTGGAAAGATTAAGCTACTGTATAGAAAGGAGCAACAGCACCACCAGCAGGTGTTGAAAGAAAAGAACAGTTTTAGAAGAGTGAACCTTGAGGATGGAGCTAGAATGCGCCAAAATGGAAGAGGATGCCAACGGGCAGCTCTGGTTCATTTCTGCACTCAGCCTTTCTTAATCGGCTACTGGTGCTGCTGGCAGCTGACTGTTTATAGCCGCTGTGGATTTGTAAATGAATTGTTTTTAAAGGCTTAAGATCACATGGATTCCTCTTTCTAGACATGAACGTGGGCACATAAGGGAGGCTCAGTGTTCTGCTGGGCACCTAAGGTTTTGCCAAGGGATATCTCATTTTCTGAGATTCCTAAGTCTTTTTTTTTTTTTTTTTGTTTTAGGTTACTTTAAGTATTTTGGGCTGGTTTTAATTTCTGGTGTTATTTGGAACTTCAAAACAATATTGTAATCTGAAAGATAACAATCAACAGTAGAAATAAGGTTTTAAGATGTGAAAAGTCAATTTTAATAGAGGACATTGTGAAGGAGGCTTGTGAATCAGAATGGCAACATTCATGTAATTTGAACTCTGATGCAGATTTATACCATAATTTCAAATAATTAAGTAGCAGAGAAATACAAAACAACATCTGAGGAACCATGGTACTCAAGAGTTTATTCCACTGTCAGCTTTACCTTTGCTGCTATTCTGTCTGCTCTTCAGTCTCATAGTACAGTTCCATTTCTTCTTCCTTCTTCCACTACTTTTGCTGCAGTCTGTCTCACCACCCTCTTTTTTCCTTTTCTCTTCCCCTTTTCAGCATCCTGAAAATGCCTTGCTTCATTTCAGTAGACTCTCTACTGATGAACTGACTGGCAGGTTTTTACCCTGAATGCTCCAGCCTGATCTATTCTGCACAGCCAGCTCTCATCAGTATGTTCTCAAGTACTGTATGCTGGGTGCCAATGTATAATCTGTACAAAAAAAAAATACCATTTCATTTTATGTTTTGTGTAGACTAGAGTGTGGAAAAGGCAAAGGATTGTCACGAATCTGCCAGTTTCACTGAGATAGTCTTAAATATTAACAGAATGCCTTCTGGACCTGATCTGATGATGCTTACCCTTTTTTTTTCCTCCAGAAGTTTTTGAAACTGTCACACTTTTTTGGGCATAGAGCTTCGCATTATACAGAAAGTTACAGCACACTCAGTGATGCAGAAAGAGCTCACTGTTTCTTTTTTTTTTTTTTTCTGAAAGTTTGGGTCTTCTCATTTTGCTTTCCTAAATGTAAAGTAAGCTGGTATCAGTACTACTGTTACCCATTGCCGAGGGTATCTGTGACAGCACTACTGGTTTGACCTTCACATACTGCAACTTCTAGGATTTAACTAAAGCCATCTTTTTCTTTAGCCTTTTTTTTTTTTTCCCTGCAAATTACCATAATTTCCTGGACCTTGGATTTTTTTTTTTTCATTTTTATCTTTGTTCCTTTTTACTTTGATGATTGAACTTATGATCTTACATACTAATATGAAGGTGTCTCTATCACTGAAATGACAAATAGAGACTAATGCTCGGAGGAGCAGGCTAGATTTATGGTGGAAGTTATCAAGATTCCTTTCCTTTTGTCATATTTATATGAAAAAAAATATACCTAGTAATTCAGCTTCTTTGTTGTGACTCAGTCTTTTCAACATTTATTTCCATCCATTCTTGCAGAACCTACAATTTCCATTCTTTGTGAAGGCAGAACAGATACATTTGAAATCTTGATAGCTCTGGAGATGATGGCTGAATTTTTTTGGAGCTGTCTTTGCGATCTGAATATCCAGTTCCCAACAGAACGACCGGTCACGAGGCTTCTGCACAACTACCTGTAGTTTTACAGATACCAGTGGATATGAGTGAGAAAACTCAGCTATCATGCTGAAGTCTCAGAGTAGGTTGATGGTTCTTGAACAGAAAGACATCACTGTGGGGCTGATTTCACACTTTTCCTTTAATCCATAGCTTTGGACAGTTTAGTGAGGTGATTGATGGAGAAGGATTGTGTGTCAGTTTGGTTTCTGAGACATCTTCCTTTGGTGTTTACATTCTCTGATTTAAAAAAAGACAAGAAAAGGTTTAGAGGACTGGAGCTGTTAACTTGGGGCTACTCACAAGGTGCCTAGAATTACCTTGATACGTTGCAAAAATCTTTTTCATTATATAGCATTTTGTGCCCAAAATAACTTCAGCTTTTCAATCAGCACAAGGTCATGTTACAGCATTGTATCGCAATGATAGTAATAAAAAAAAAAAGAAATTGAATCCTCCCTTAAGGAGAAATACTTGCTTAAAAAGCCAGTCTTGCATTAGATCAAGAAAAGATAAATAATAAGCATGAAAAGAGCCTCCTCTTCAGATACTAGTGTCAGGTGCAGTCCTGACACTCTGTTTTGGCAGAGATGCGAACAAGCTGACTACTTCTGTCTTTTTCTGTTCAGATGACACAGAAGCCAAACTCCATACAGTGTCACCAAATCGTGCATATGCTGAAGATCAATTTAAAATAAAATTCTTGATATCCTGATGGGTCTGTAATTTACAAAACTTGATTGCTGCATGTTTATTAAAGAATTTGAAGGTTCATACAGAACTTTACTGAATAAGTAATCTATGATAATCAATGCTATTTGGTACAAATAAGGTCCTCTAACTGAGCTGCTTAGAGTGAGTGAGGACAAGAGCTACCCCATTGTATTTGCTGTCTATTAATCAATGACAGAATATAAGTGAGAAAAATACTTTTTCTTAGCATTTTACTGAAGAAGTAGGGTGAAAAAATGCATTATTTTATGTTGTAAGGGACTAATTCTACAGCTTCTCTACAGCCCACCCCCATGAATAGTGTAAGGCTGACACATTTGGTACCAACATGTCTACTCTCTCTAATTCCTTTACTATTAGCTCTCCTACACACTCTTCAGAGAAGGTTCTAGGATCATAACAGTTTTCACTTGCCACACTTAAGATAATGTATTTCCTTCTTCCATCATCACATAAAAGTGAGAAATTCTTTTGGGAAGAGTAATAAACAATACTAGTCAGTATGCTTGGTATGGTTAATAGCTTAGTTAATTGTTTTGATTGAGAATATTATCTCTGCATAGCACTTCATTTAACTTTGACACCATATTCACATATCAGTGTTGAGTGTAATTTAGTTAAGTGTGGCTGAGCATCTTTCTTCCTCTATCACAGCTAAATAGATGGCACTACAGATTTTTGCAAGAACTTTTTTTCTGCCTCAGGCTCCATCACTGCTCTGCAACAGAGAGCAGCCATAAATTCAGCTTGACTGGCTGCTTATGTGTTAATCCTACAGAATCCTTAGGATGCTACTGTGCTAACAGTACGTTGCTTGGGAGGAACACTTGAGGAAGAGCAAGTGTATCTGGATTACTGCTGATTCTCTGAGTACCAAAACATCAGGAAAAAAATAGGAACTTCTTAATTGCACCAGACCAGTGCTTCTGGAAGGCAGGGGCAGCCATAGGGGTTTATGAGAGTACCTCAGCTACTGGGGATCTAAGGCTTGTTTTTTTTTAATTGCCTTCTTTCTGTCATAGCATATGTCAGTCTGAATAAGTTATGCAGAATGTGAATATGATATAGGGAGGGAAGGAATAAAAAAAATTCAGCGCTTCAATGCACTAAAAAGCCATGCACTTAGCACTCACCTTATTTCTGTCTGTTACAACTACAGTGGCTTCTACAGGGCTGAAACCTTTATGCAAAATCCTGTTGTAAAAAGGCAGGTTAATGTCCTACTTCCTCTAGGAGAGTTCAGAGGGAAACAGAATTCAAATATATATATTAAAAATATATATTTATATATTTGTATATTTATTACAGCCTTCAGAATACCATGGCTGAATTAATCAGACCACTGAATCTGAAAGAAATCTTATTACTGAGGAAGGGAGGTGGGCTATTTTGAGGATATGTCAGATACCATGGAGAGTTTATTATAACTGCTACAACTGCAACTCAAAACACTTGTTTTTTTCTGGTCTTCACTTCAGTGCTCTTTCATGCTACCTTAAAGTCTATCTAAGTCTATGAGGTATTGAAATAGGGAGAGTATGATTACTTTCCTTAAGTGCCTTCTCTTGACTGTAAAGTTGAGATAAATCAAAACTGATAATGAGTGTAATAGCCATGTTGAGTAAAGATGGGTGAATTTAAAGCACTCACACCTGGGGAACAGCCTGCGTATGTCTCCTGATTGGATAGAGTAGATATGGTTAGGCCTAGATCACTGACATCTATCATGCATTTTTGGGTCATTCTGGTCTTACAAAACCAAGCACTGGTTTATTTATGTTGTAACTTTGATTCACTATCAATTCAGAAGGAAATACAGATAAATTTATATTGCTGTGTACAGTTTGTATTTTTGTTTCAGTTTTAACTCTTAATTCCAAATTCTTTTGCTTCCCTGTACCCATCACAATCTCTCAAATATGCATTACATTAAACAAGACAAAACAAGCTTATATTGTTGTATAAATGAGAAAGAACCATGATACTTTGGTTTTGACAGTCATGTTTTCCAAATCTCAAGAGGAAGTGAAGCATAGCATGCTTCACATTACATTCCATCATTAAATAAAGAAGTTCTACTGAAAATAATTGAGCAATGGCTGCCCTTTCCATGTCACTTCCTTATGGCCCATTAATTCTCGCAAGTCTGTGTAAGAGTCACTATTATCAACTTCACAAAGATAATCAAGCATTAATCTTACATCAGTAGTTCATTATTTTTAAACTCAACTTATTTTATGACCAATAGGTTGACTTAGAGGATCTAATAGGGTGCTTCCTGAGTTTTATAGAGTGCAAATTTTTACTTTAGAACTGAGTGAAGGATGACAGAGTCCTGTGAATGTATTTTAATAATGCTACTCTTAACACTTAACAATTAGAAATTTCTCTAAGAGAAACATTTCACCTTCCTTTTATCTTTTTCATTTTGGACTAGAGAAATAATATTTCCCCAAAATATTATAAAGAAATTTGTAGGAATTAAAGCTGAAGAAATTTCGGCAATGATTCAAGAATATCTTCACTACTTGTTGATTGAATGTATTATTGACCATAAGGCGTGTAAATGGCTGAGCCTGCTGCTTATTTTACTGAGGTTGTTAGAAGAGAAGTGTGTCATACAAAGGATAGCTGAAGTACAGCTAGTAAGTCAACTAAACTCAGGAATTCTAGTACTGATGCAGTAAACTTTTCTAAAATGTACTGTTAAAATTAAGTCTTTCAGAATGGGCAGACTTGAGAAGTGAAATCATATCACTGCTCAGTTTCTGAAAGTCAGTTTCTACTAAGAGTTGTTGAGAAGCTGTAAACCAAGTATCATGAAAGTAACTTTTTCTTTCTGTGCCACCTGTAGATGAGAATTGTATTTTTTTCAGAAAACTACTAGGGACACATCTAGGATCGTCTGCTGAGGAGCAGCTCTGATGCTGCCGCCATCCCACAGCCCCCGGGCAGGACAAGCAGAGCCAAGGGTTTGCAGCAGCAGGTTCCATCCAGCCATTGATAATCAGGCACACATGTCCTGTCTGAGATTGATCCTGGTAGTGCATTTACCAAACGTGCTCCAGGCACCTCTACAGCATTGGTGAGGCTGGGAGCTGAGCCAATATGGGGCTTCTGGGCCACGGCAGTGGGATGGGTGAGACCCAGGGGATGCTGCTCAGGTCCTGACAGCAGCTGTTATGAACAGATAAAGCAGACTGCCAACAGGTCAAGATGCCGCTGTAAGGTGACTTACATCAATACAGCTTAACTTTCTTACCCTCCCAAAAGAGGGTGGGTGCATTCCAACAGGACATGGTACCTCGCAGGACCAGGCATTATTAGCCCAGGCTTAAAATTTAATACTATTGAAATACTTAGGCTAGAAAACAAGCCTTGTTTCATTTAGTGATATAAATGTGGCCAACAGAGCCAAAAGAAACCTGTTTTAATAATATTGTTTTAAATTCAAGATGTTTGCAATTGAAATTAAGATCTGAGCCTGGAATCCTGTACAGAGAAATTAAAGATCCTAACTATGTCTTTGCAGACAAGAAAAATCCAGCACAGTTCTTAAGTGTTGAATTCATTCCTTCAGATGAAATTTTTAATTAGCATTGATCATTGGGTTATTTAAGGAACACCTCAGATAAATACGATTTTCCATCAAGAAACCCTTTCGAGAACATTCAGATATCACTTAAAAATATATATTTTTTAAGTTACTTCAAATAAATGAAATTCATCCACTGTCTTGAAACGCTAGTTTTGTGTGTGAGTGCATGTCTATGGAACCGTCTGTCCAGCTGCAAAGATACAGATCTGTAAACTTACTCTAGCAACTCAGACATCTTAGCCTTCTGTACACTGTAACGGCAATCCAATGCATGTATTCAAATTTGACGAATGTATTATCAAGGCATTAGGGTTACGGAGCTAGGTACAATAAAGTGGATGATTTGGTTTTACCAGCTAAACTGTTCAATTCTGCTTAAGACTAGAAGGACATAATTGAATTGGCCTCTTCCTAAAAGCAGCATTAAGTTGGATACTAAGAGTTGTGAAATGTCTGAACAAAAGTGAGAAGAAACTCACCTAAAGAAATAATATGAGCATCTTGGGAAGTAAATAATTTTATTAGAATGCTCCTTAAAAGCTGATAATTCTATTGCACACAGTGATTACTTGAAGTAAATGGTTAGTGAGTACCTTTTTGTGTATCTTATGTGTTTCTGTGGCATTTCCAACTATGTTACCTAAATCATTACAGAATAACTATACTAGCTTGGCTGTGATCTTGATAGAGTTTATTTTAGGTCACTGTAGACGCCATACAGTACTTAGATATGACTGAGACTTGCATAATTTTTTTTTCACAAATTCCTCCTAGTAAAGATCAGATTTTGCTCATTCCAAAGCTAGACTACTTTGGGATCAAATTTTCAGGCAGCTTTATAAGATAATGTGGCCTTATGTGGCTATTCATAACCAGACATTTTTACTGAAAGGTGAAACTAGTTTTATTGTATTTCCAAGAAACTGTGACAGATATGTACTGTGAAAGCTTGGAAGCATAATCTCTAAAATTTGCAAAGACATATTTATTAGGGCATAATGTAAGCCACTGTCTGTATCTTTTGGTAGTTTATCACTTTCTTCTTTTGAGTCTTAAGGTCAGATGTCTTGAAGAAATTTTTCTGTGACAGGTTGACAAAGATGATGGCTTCTGATGAAGGACAGTATTCTGTAGACTGCATAGTGATCTAAAAACTTTTGGCTCACGTGGTCATCAGTTATCAGTGATTTCCACATTGGTATCAATAAACAGGCTTTTAGATTCAAAAAGGTGAAGAATCTGAAATGAAGCTGAATCCAAGCTCTCTCTGTCCTGCTCAGAAAAGATACTCATTTTATGACTGTAATACATTGTATCTGTCTTACAGAAGTTACAATGTAATTAACTAGAGTGCTATCACAATTTAATTAACAAGGGAATTATCAGCAAATGTCTACTAAAAGACAAACCCAAGGAATCCTTCAGAATTGAAAGAATAAAAACAGATGTGCTATTTCTAGTGAACGCTTCCAAACAGTTAAATGAACCAGTATTTCTTTCCGTAGCATAGTGTTTATGCCAAGAATCAAAATGTAAATTTGATGAATCCATTTCCATTATCCAAAGTCAGTGAAAAGTAAAAAGTAAAAGCTTAAATGAAAACAGGTAGTCAGAGCTGGGAAATTACACATTTAGTTTTTGAATCTTTGTATCATGCTTAAAATATTCTGCTAAATATTTGCTGTATTTGCATTTGATACAGCTTGGTGAATCATTATCCTACAAGAAGGATAGTTATATAATGGATTGCAAGGAAATCTGAATACTTACAGTGGATGAAGATGCACTCCTTGTATTGTATATAAATATAAATATATTCTATTTATATATAAATTAACGTTTATGACATTCACGGTGTGGGCAAACTAAAGTGCATTGTTGGAGAATCCTAGTCCTTTTCATTAAAATAGATATTTTGGATATACTTTTAGAATAAGTATGAATAAATATTTAAGTGAAAAAAAAGATCCTGTTTGCTGATATTCCTTCTGTTTCATCAGGGCACAGAGTAGATTTGTTTCACTTGGTTTTTCTCTATCTAGAATATGTCTCGTCACTTAATTTAAGGGTTTGTACTCTTAAACTTACCCTGTCCCTAAGAGGGAAATTAATCTTCCAGGCAATGAGGAGTGACCTGAGTAACCCTGAAGAGCAGGGAACTTGACACTAACCGGTTGAGACTAGTAGTAATCTCATGCTGTGCAGAAGGTCTAAGAGAACAGTCTGCAAGGTTAATGTGTTACCGTTTCAAGACAGTGTCCTAGGAAAAAAAAAGTACGTAATTAACTCACGCGGAGCCATAGGCTATTTTGTGTTTCTACTGTCATTATGATGATAGAGATAGACTAAACAGACTTTCTCTTTTGAGAGTCTGTGCTCTGATGAATTATAAGGGCTCAAATCAAAACAGTGCTTGCCTGTGAACTTAATGCAGTTAAACAGCAGTAGAGCTGAGGGATGTTCTGAAACTCTTCCCTGGTGAAGTGTTTGTGTCTCCTGGTAGCAGAAATGGTAACTTTGCTTAATGTGCTGCTTTCCTAGCATCAGTGGGACAATACACAGCAAACTTACAATTTATATTATTATCAGTGCTAATAATGATATCCACAGCAGCTTTTTTTTTAATTGTGGTTGTATGCCAAGATGAATCTGTTGTTTTAAATTGGAACAAAATTTCACATAAAAGCAGGAAAGGTTAAGCTCCTTACGGAAAGACTACAGTTTTTCTTTAAGAAGAGTCTATAACAAAGAGAAATAAAATAGTAATAGAGACACAAGAATTAAAAAAACTCTAGCCCTGATCATATCCTCTCTCTTAAATATTGAGTTGTCTCAGCAACAGCTGTCAGTTTTGGAGTCTTAAAAAAGAGATGAATCTTGTCGTTCATTTTATTCACTGTGTGTCATGCTACCAAAGGAGGTTCTGAGTGGTGTAGAAATTAAATGCTACCAATATTCTGGTGACATCAGGACCGTCAGGTCCTTCTACTAGCAAATGTAATTGATTTAGGGTTAACAATTGAGAACTCTGGCCTGGATAAAAAAAAAAAAAATTAGCCTTATCTCAGTCCAATGAAGGCAGAAGTGATGCCAATGAGTACACTAAAGCGGTTATATACTAATAGGAGCGTGAGTGGACTGATGGGACTATTAAGAAGTGTCATTAATCTTGTCAGAGCTCTCATCTCTACACCAAATCTGTGTTTCAAATAAAGCCTCCTCAGCCATGGCTCTCCTTTGCTGGCATGTTGTTCACATTTAGCCTTTGTTTTTCACTTTGGGGAGAAATAGAATGAGCTTTCTGCACATCAGGTGCTCAGAAAACAATTCTGGACGTCAAATCTTGAAAAAGGATTAGCAAGGTATATTTATTGATAGTACTCAGGGAGAGTTTTACCTAAGTACAAGTCCTTGCATAAGATTAATTTTGTGTGTCACTTTATAAGAGCTTTGTTACTGTTTCACTGAAAACAGACCAATTTTACAAGTTCAGTTCCAGTTATTCCAGATCATAGTGGGAAAATATTTTAAACAGAGGGATTTAAACCACAGTGCTCCCATTGTTTCTATTTAACTGCCTGCCTTAGATGATTTTGTGCTTTTCTGCCTGAAAACTCTCTAAATGAAGCAAGGGCAAGATAGAACCAAATTCGACCCAGGCAAAATCAGCTGCTGTTTGGAGGCTTTGGCATGACTCCTTTACCCAGCAGCCTGGAGAGACAAGCTGGTTGCTGTCAGCTCCCCTGAGAGTTACAAGAAACGGGAGCTTCAACTTACAAATCGGTGAAGTCACCTGTGGTTGTGGCAAATGCTACTTTCATCCTTTTAATCTTTTGGTGACAGTGTTAAGAGCAAGCCTAGTGTTTCAGAGCTCTACAAGATTCCTGTCTTTCTGACTTCTCTTTCTGCGGCAAAAGTGGCCCATCCTGGGGCAGCAAAAATTCATTTTTGCTCACACGGTAGGCAAGAGTACTTTGGTTTCTCCTGGCTAGCCATCTTGAGCTAGTTTTTTACACCGACAGGTCACAGGTCCTAGCACAGCTATTCAAAGATTTTTCTTCAAATGTAGCAAACATTCAGTTGTGCCTGTCTGGTCTCCTAGATTGCAGTGATTAACTGCAACCCGCTTCTTCAGTACACTTCGGAACCTGTTTAGTCACTTTGTAATGGTAATTATATACTTAGTGCACAGCCTGACACTCACATACATTTTCCATGTCATGCTGGCAGATGTGTATTTGGAGTAGGAACTGACCCTTCCTTACTGACAATTCTTGTAATGTTTCTTCTCACAACTAGCTGCACTTACATTTCTTATGACCCAATAACATATCAAGAATTGTTTCCAGAAAGCTCTAGGACAAATAATCTAAAATAAATAGAGGTCAGATTCTGTCATTACTCCTTATGCAAACGTGCTTCATTGATTTGTAAGAGATTTACTATGGGATAATCTGTTTTATAAAATAATTCCTACCAAAAAATACCTAGTAAACGTATTGGCCATGGACTCTGAAGCTTTAATAAACTGTATATTCCTCCCAGACAAGAAAAAGAGAAAAAAAAGTCAACAAATAATTCACTCAGTGAATCAAATGTTTCACTCTGTGTATGTATATGTATCATGTACAATTAATTCTTGTATTTTGAGATCACATTCGAGAAGGAAACAGTCTACCATAGATGACAGTGCCGTTTATATCTTTATATCTTTGCATTTCTAAGAATAGAATATTTTAAAACAATGGAAAAAAGGTGTAATAAAGCCAACTTCATCCTGTTTAACCAATCACCAAAATATTCAGTTTTAATACTCTTTATGTAGAACATATTTTGTTTGCTTTTTAGTTTTACATTGAATAATGATGATAAATAATAAGGATAAATTAATAGGTTTGTTCACCAAAAGAAGCAAATAATCTTTTAGCTATCACCTCTTTCCACAACTGTTATTGGCTGAATCTTCCCCTGGTCAATGTGGAATGACATCACTTGGATTTCACTAAGATTTAACTTGTTTTCCTTCAGTGTCCTAACCAAATAATAGGTATAAACCAATGGAGAAAATAGAATTCTGAAAATATTCTTTCGGTCTGAAGGACTTGTTGATACAGTTCCTGTTCCTGCTTTCTTGAAGTCAAGGCATTAAGAGGTTGAAATTATAACAGATGACAACTGAATGTCTTTTTCATGTTAAGAAGCTGTGATGTATGTTTGTTATTTAATTTTATGAAAAAATAATTTATTTTTGGTTTGCTATTGAATTATTTCTCATGCACAAAATGGTATGACTTTGTCCTCATGCCTTGCCTTATTTAAAATAAATAAATGTATGTTTGCATTTGTCATTCTCCATGGTGCTTTTTTTAGTAAACTGGCTTCTCCAGAGGACTAACATGTACCTCTGGATGGTGCTACTGGTGAAGAGAGCTGCAGCCTAAAAAATACAGATTTTCAATTGTCTGTAAGGGCGGTGAAGATAAAAAGCTTGAAGAGACCACAGCAAGGCGCTAGTTTCTAGCTGTTTCTTTATGTGTTGCCTTGTTTGTGAGGCCATAATTACAAGCTGATTACAGCTAGAAAAAAATTTCTCTGTTATTCTCAATTCTGAATAGTAATTACTGTCTTACTCTGTTTCACTCACATTCCTTTCTTTTGCTCTTTCTGAAAGTTATCAGATCTATTTGAGGTTTTAATTTTGTTTACAATTATGGTCATCTTGCGTATTACATATCAGCTATTATATATTACTAATTAATTAACTCACTGTAGGTAAGTGCATGTACCCATGAGACTGGAGAATGTTAAAATGAAAGGCTGACCACAGCTTTCCTGAGCTAACATGACCAGGTTGTGTTTGAGTTTCTATCCCTTCATATAATAAAATTCCCATCTCTTTGATTAAATTAAAATAGAGAATGTCAGAATCAGTCTACTGTAAGGAAGCAATTAGTCTACTGTAAAATTAAATAGTGCAATTTGTGTTAAAAAAAAAAAAATCTTGTCCTTACCCCTCTGGCATTCTAATATTACACCAGATTTTGAGACAAAATTGTAGGGGCTGTAAATGACCCTTACTCAACTGACTTCCATTGGAACTGAGCTAATTTAGGCCAGCAGAAGAGGTTGGTGCTGAGAGCTCTAAAAGCTCTCAGTCACGAAACAGGTCACTTGCAGATCATTAGGCTGGCTTAAGTACATTTTGTCTTTTCTTTCTGTTTTTTAAAAATTTCATATCCACTGTCATAGTGAGTGAGTTCTCTGCTGATTAAAACATTTGAAACATATTTTAAAAAGAACCAAGGTTCTCGCCACCACTTTCCATGAGTATTTTTTTCTCTTCCTACTGTCACAGAACTCCAACTTCATGGGAATTAGGGAAGAAGTCTTAGTTACACAATTCTTGCAATAAATGATACAGTATTTGCAATATAAATTATCCAACCTGACTACTCCAAATGTATTGTACTCCTGTTTATATAGCATGTGCTTAAAGATGCAAATGATGAGGTCAAATCTAGTAATATTTTTGTGCAAATCTACCTGGTTTTTTCTTTAACTTGAACTCTTAGTCACCTGAGGACTGAGAGAGAAATCAACAAAAGGCCCCAGTGTCAGAACTCTTGTTATCCAAACCTGCGTTTTGGGTCTGGAGACAAGGTGAGAGAGAGGTAATTCTTCAGCTGAATGCTCCAAGAGCCCTCTGCCAAATGAGCTCAATCTAGACTGCTGTGGGTTTCAACATCCTCTTCTGCATGAGCACATGTGCCTATACATATGCATATGTACATAGGCACTTGAGATTCTTCAGTAGCATAATAAATTTTTGGTGCAGTGACATCTGAATATTGGGACATAGGATATTTCAGATTGGAAAGGACCTCAGGAGGCCTCCAGTCCAACCTGCTGCTCAAAACAGGGTCAGTGTGAAGTTGGATTTGGGTAACTCAGGACTTTATCCAGTCAGATTTTTAAAACAAGGATGGAGAGGGACTGCATATCTTCTCTGGGCAGCCTGTTCTGCTGCCTGAGCATCCTCATTGTAAAAAAGCTTTTACCAATCTAAACCTCTTGTTTCAAGTTATGGCCATTATGTCCTGTCCTTGCACTGTGCACCATTTGTGAAGAGCCTGGATCCATCCCCCTGTAGGCATTGGTGTTTGCTGTTTAGGGGACTTTACCACAAAGCTGTTTCTTCTCAAGCCTGAAGAAACCCATCTCCCTCAGCCGGTCCTCACAGAGTGTGTACTCCAGCCCCCTGAAAGTCTTGGTGTCTGTCTGCTGAATTTGCTCCACTTTATTGATATATTTCTTATATAGAGCGGCTTAAAACACATTTACACATCCAATGTACTGGTCAAACACTTGAATGATTTTGAGGCTTTTCCCACCAGTCTGTATCCTAAAGGTTATGATACAAGTTATAAGAATAAGGAGAAATGAAACAGCCTTGGTAAAATGAAATCAAACTGCACTTGATAAATTGGAACATGAACTGTGCAAGATTGTGGCGTTCTGCAGAGGAGTTTTGATTTCTCCAGAAGTGTATCTATAATTGTAAAATGTTTGTAAGAAAGCAGATGGGAACACTTCAATTTTGTTCAAGTTCAGGTGAAAAATTACTTTTGACCAGCCTTAGGTTGCTGTAATAGGCTTATGATAATACAGTGGTTATCACAGGTGGTCTTTTCTTTCAATGCAAGAATCAGAAGATCTAAAGAGTCATGTCCATCTTCGTTGGATTTCAGAGTGTATAAGAATAGCCGGGCAAGCGCTCACCATCTCAATGTTACAGTGATACATGCAAACCACTCCAGATTTGCTTCTTTGGGGTACATTTTGCCCATAGAAACCACAGATGAAAACACTTCAGGCTCAGAATACTGTTATAAGATGGTACAGCGAATTGCAAGTCTGAAGCCTCACTGGGCTCGTAACAATTCATGCTAGGGGCTTTGCTGATACCAGTATGCAAAATATGACAATGTGAGTACATCCTATCAAGAGAAAGCCTGTGCTTTACCAGTACTTTGCATATTTATTATGTTATTATCACTAGTGTTCTGGCACCTGAAGGACAGATTTGATTCCTGGGAAAGTGCTTAATCACTAAAACTGTTACAGAAAATATGAGTATCAGATGTTTATACTTTGTGCTAAACTCAGTGTAAATTTGGTGTATGCAGATGTATTTGTCAAATTCATCCCTTGTGAGGAATTAGACTTGTTTGTATTGTGAATTCTAGATTGCCCTTGGCAGAGGGGAAAGGCCTTCACATCCTCAAGATGGCTCTGTTTTTAGCTGTGTGAAATAACAGAACTTCAGATACTTTGGTAAAGTTTTGAGATTTTAAGGTGTTTACACAGTTAAGGATATTTTTGACTACTTTTTAATATTAGATGCCTAAATTATACTGTAGGGACCTTTTATACTTTCCTGGGTGTTGTTTGTTGCTTAGTCACAAGCATCTTGTTCAGCACTAATTTAGCATGTCTCAGCCAAGATAATTCTCCAATTTGCTGCAAAAGCTCTGACAGCATATCTTCTACCCCTCACTTCCAAAATACCATCTCCAGGCAAGTCTCTTCCTCCTCTGTGCTTCACTCTTTGTAGATAATTGTCCTGATACATGCAGAGGGAGCAAGTAGAGCAAATTAATTCTCTGTATCTGAAATGGACAGATGTCAATGAGGGAACTTTTCTTCAGTATTATGATTGTCACCGTTTGGCCCTGGTGAGGATGGGGCATGTGCAGCTGTAAGAGTGCTGCCAGTGAAGTGTGTGCAGCAAACTTGCTAAAGGAGCAAACCCCTGTAATGTCCCTAATTTAGCAATGAAGCCAATTGGTTCTAATTAGTTTGTGATTAAAGAACTAGCTGTCTTCTAGGTTGTGGGAGTAGTGTTTGTGGGTAAACTGTCTTCCTGTTTTAGATTGAAATCCCCTTCCAAAAGCCAATTGTCCATGTCCTGTTCATGGCATCAAGCACTCCATTAACTAGCTGCTTAGTTCTAATTTGTGGTGCTCTTATTTTTATTGAGTCCTGAAGAAACACCTTTAATTAGAATAGTGGGGTAATTACAGATATTCCCCTGCTGAAAATCTTGTGTTTCAGCTGTTGTCTACACAGCTTGTAGAACAAAGTGATATTTCACCACCTCCAGAAAATCACGTAAGTTTAATTTGACAGTAATAAATGATAAAATTATAGCTTACAGCAATCCAAAGCTCTTGAACCCATGTTTTCTATTCTGACCATCAAAAATTGCCTTTTGTCTTACAGAAAAGTGAAAAATAGAATCAAAAAAGTATTTACTTTTCTATGACATTGTAGCATTTTTTTCCTACTGTCTACACTAAGTGAAAACAGCTATTTCTTTTCCTCATCATGCCCTACTACTTGCAGCGCAATGGGACCATTAAAATGGGACACAGCAGGAAGAGACAGTGGATAGGGCAAATGGAAAAGTTAAGGCAACATTTTCTTCAGCTTTTAATATTGTAAAAAGTTACTATTGGATTTTTTTAAGTGCTTAAATTGGTAGTCATCCTTCTGCCGTGAAAAGCATTCTTTCTTCCCCTTCCTTTTCATTTGCAGTTGAAAAAAAACCTCCCACTGTTTTTTCCTGAAAAAACCTACGCTATTTCCACATATGAATTCTGTCATGACTACTTCTATCTTGTCCAGCTCCAAAAATTTCCTCTTGAAAGTTTGATACTGTGAAAACAGACCCAGTAGTAACTCACAGTGAAATAATTTTAAGATTTATTATTACATTTATTTTTATTTTGCATTCATTTTCATTTTACATTGGTTTTAATTTTATTTGTCTGGAAAATCTTTTTTTTCATAATTGTCTCCTTAGCAGTAACATACAGCCCTATAAATTAATCCAAATATGCCACATATTCTCAAGGCTATAGTCAGTCCTTGCAACAACTGTAAGAAAACATAACAACTGAATTTTTATTCTGCTGGATCTGAGTCTCTGTCCCCATAGTGGCTGACTAAACAGTAGATAGTATGTGAGATACTGTTTTATACTAGCAATAGGCTTCATCTGAGGACTGCAAAATTGTCACACAGACCTGTAGCAAAATGTAATTAAAGAGCACTGGGATGACGACAGAGTAAGCAAAGGAAAATAATGCAGGCCACCAAGGATGAGCAAGAGGAATGGGATGAGTGGGTTTGCGGCTGAGGGAATCTGAGGTCTTGGGTTAAGGGAGTGACACCTGGGAGTGAGCGGAGTACGTATGGACAGAGAAGCTAAACAGTGAAGCAGAAACTATTCTCCAGTGGAAATACTGGGCACCACAGTGAGTTTATCCAAGGCTTGACAAAAGGCATGTGCTGTTCATTGAACTCTGTTTAAATTCAAGATTAGCGAAAGACACATCTTTTTTTTTCCAGTTGGGATTTATCTTGCATAATACTAGTTCTCAGGAATTAGATAGGTAGTCTAAGTTAGTCACACAAGCAAGTCATTTCTTAAATGCTTAATTTCAGAAAGAGTAAGCAAGTTATACTCTGGGGATTCCTACTTGTTTTCCTTGGAGACAAAAAAAAGCTTTCCTTAGGTTAGACAATTAACTGTTAGATCCCTAAAGCTGCATGAGATGCATCCTACTCTAAGCAACTAACTGCAAGGAAATGCCACAAGCTGATGAAAGCTGCCTTTCGGGAGCAACCAAAGTTAATCAATACTTGACGTGAAATCATGATGTCAAAACACTTAGTTTGACTGGGAATTCACAGTACATTCCAAGTCTATATTTAAATCCTATCAAAAGCTATCAAATATTCATTGCAGAAATAGCCCTTACAGGATGTTGCTGTCCCTTAGCTTGCAGACTTCAAGTCAAGACAGAGCAGATATCCATCATACATGGTCCTCATTTGATGCAGGACCAGATAATTCAGCCCAGATCACTGACAATTGGAAAAGGCCTCCTACTTAAAGTTCTTTCCATCAGCTCAGCTGAAGAGGCCTTAAGTTCCTACAGAAGGATTAGTAACAAATATCTATGGGTGGTGAAAGGGTCATAATAACATCTCAAACTGATACTTGTCTTTTCTTTGGTAAATAGCTGACTATGAACTCTCCACAGCCTAAATTTGTCTGCTTTTGTGGAGCTTCTCATCAAACTCAACGAAAATGCTTAAACCTCTGGTCAGTAGTCATTAATATGACAAAATTGGATGTTGCAATATTTTTTGGTGAAGTCTTGCTGTAGCTTAACTCTTTAGTTTCCAGACAGACTCATATCAAATAGTGGCCACAAATACTTAAGAAAGTTGTGTTCTTGGATACCTCTATGTCTGTTTATACTTCCAGCAAATCCTTTCCAATTGCAAGAAAGGCCTTTCTTAAGCAGGATCTCAATCAAGTTTGTAACTAAAAAATAATACTCCTGAGGACAACAGTTCCTAGAGTTTCTGGTCTGAAGCTTAAACGTAAAAGCTCTCATGGTCAAAAAGCAGAGAAAAGGATTTTTTGTACATACTGTTGCTATGCGCTGATGGTCTTCTGAGATTAAATGCTAACAGACAATGAATAAATTCAGTTGCTTGCACTGAATCTTTTCTTTTGCTGATAACCATTGCTATAGGCTTTGTAGTTAAACACTGAAGTCTGCATTAGAAGTTCTTGCAGCCTGTGGGGTTTTAGAGTGACACCAGTTATTTCCACCTATGTGCCTGGACTAAAATACTAGCAATTTCTTCCTATAGTTAGAAATACTCATGGGTAGTCTGTGTTAGAAAATGTAGGTTCTGTCTGCATACTCACCTCGAGATCTGAAAAGATGCCTCTTTGTTTGTTTTTTAAAACTTGAGAAAGTCAGCAAAATATTTGGTTGTCTATTTGTACTAACACTCATCTATATCCCGACACTATTCTGAGAGATAAAGAAATGTGGGATTTCTCTAAAATGTTGTGTTCTTGCTTATGATACATACTTAAAGGAGTGTGCTAGGCTACCAGGGTGCAGGAATGAATTGCTTAGCATGTTTTTGGATCCCAGTTATGAAATGAAGAGGACACACCGCAGTGGCAAATTTTCACAGACTTTACAAAAGTTGAAGTAGGATGGGGACTGACAAATGCTTCCATGTTATTACATTCTTTTATCTGCTATTATTAATGAAAACATTTGTATTTATGGGTACAGAAATTCAAGATAGAGTCAAAAAGGTTGACCTAACTTTGAGAGTTGAAGTTCGAACAACATTTTAAATGTCTTTGATCAAATAGTCCTTAGATCTCTGTGTTAACAAATAGTAAGCAAGTTTTCTCATTTATCTTTGTGTTATTTTGTTCAGAAAGCTCAAATAAAACCTTTGACATGGTTTAATTATGACAAACACACCTCTTTTTAGAACATAATTAAAACATTTTTTTTCCTGTACCATTTTGATTTGATTAAAAATCAGTGAAATAACATTCCTCATTCACAAATCAAACTGACAACTTTTGAGGCTGAAAGTCCCTTTTGGAGAGTGGTAATTAATGGCAAAACTCATAGTTTTAGATCTGAAACTGAATTTTGTTTGTTGCAATATACTATTATATGTAAAATAAAATCTTAAATCTGAAAAATATAAAAATATAACTTATTTTGCATTAGATTTTTATTTTTATAAGAAAAGCAGAATATATATAATTAAAAGGTTAAAAATGCAGTACCATAGTAAGACAGAATCAATTCAACTGCATTATTTTAATATCTGCTAAAACTAGAAAATCAGCGGAATGAAAGAAACAGTGGATCACTAACACTTCTGAATGATATACAGTACAAAATTTGCAGAAGTAAAAGACTCAAGCAAAACAGAGATGTGAATCTCTGACTTCAGTGCCTTTTCTAAAAAAAAACCAGAAGAAGCCAGAGGAGACTTGAGTGATATTTAAATGACTATGTAAATATTTAGGAAACCTACAAAATGCATGGAATGAATTATAAAGAAAGCTTTGCAAAATCTGACAATAGTTTACCCTCTGACAAAAAACCTGGAATCTTACAAAACCTATTGTGGTGTCAGATTTATTAATTGCTATGGATCCTTGCTTAGTACTGCAATAGTCTCTCTCCCTTTTATTTAAAGTTATACAGTGTCTTTCTGTTTTCTGCAGATATTTGTGGAGTGGGTATGTGCTCTCAGGTTGTGAGATGTCTTGTAGCTAGAAAATGAACCAGTACAGGTGAACAAATCTCTGCTAGAGCAGCATTTTTGGAATGCAAGAATAGAATAGAATAGAATCATTAAGGTTGGAAAAGACCTCTAAGATTATAAATTCCAACTGTCAACCCAACACCATCATGCCTACTAAATAATGTCCTGGAGTGGCACATCTACACATTCTTTGAACACCTCCAGGGATGTTGACTCCACCACTTCCTTGGGCAGCCTGTTCCAGTGCCTGATCACTCTTTCAGTAAATAAGTGTTTCCTAATATCCAACCTAAACCTCCCCTGTCACAACTTGAGGCCATTTCCTCTTGTCCTATCACTAGTTGCTTGGGAGAAGAATCTTCTGGCATTAGTAATTCTCTGCCTGCAATTTTAAAGCTACAATCTGTGAAAACAACATCATACAACTTTTAAAAATGTTATACCCAGCTTTGAGTTTTGTCCAAACTAAGTAATATATTCCTACACGGGCAATTCTATTGACACTGACTAGTGACGTGCTTGAAAGAAATATTGCTTATCCTGCTGTATTTTTGATACATATTTTCTTTTAAAGGGATGATGTGGTTCTTAGTGTGGTTGGTAGAAACCATATTCAACGTTTTCTCCTCATTATCTGAATGCAGTCATTACTGTTTAGCCCTACATACAGCACAGCAAATGTTAGCTCAGCAAGATGGAATTTTACACAATACTGCTGCTGTTAGGTGTAGTAGACTCAGTTTTTAAATGTTTGAGCGTTCTGAATGCCTGTGTTCTCCAGCTCTATACACTGTTTCAAGGAGCTATAATTAAGCAATGTGAAGCCATTAACTAGGAAAGGGAAAGTTTTTCACTCTGATAACAACATTCAAACTGTTCTTAGGAACTCTCTCAAAGCATAGGAATGAGAGAAAAAAATAATTTTGTGTTAGCAATGCAACTTCAGTTTGTTTTTCTGAATGAAAACACTCTAGTAAATGTCACATATAGTAGTAGGAACAAAAATCCGATATGACTACAATAATGATTTCATTCCACTTTGATATTTACTATTGTGCATGTTAGAAGCCTTTTGCTGAAACAAATTTCTGATTTATTGTGAAGGTCAGGAAAAATGTTATGGTATTTCCAATGAAAAATGTTTATGGGCAGGGGTAGAATTTTTAAGGTACTTCGTTTAAAGAACCAGACAAACAAAAACGCTAGGTTCTCATTTATGATGATGTTTAAGTGAAAATTACTGAAATGTGTTCACTTATATGAAATGTTCTTTTTGCTATTTTCTGTTGGAAAAGTGTTTTACAAATGTGAAATTTCAGATCAGTTCTGGGTAGAAAGTATTTTAAAATACTCCAAATTATTCTAGGGATTGAAAAACTGTTTCCTTCTCAGACTTTTACTAATTGGTCTTGCTGTCTTGTTTTTCTTTTTCTTTTTTTTTTTTTTATGAGTTGGTGTAAAGAGGCATAACCCCAGAAAAATTATATCA
Source organism: Chlamydotis macqueenii (assembly GCF_036417535.1). Classification (NCBI taxonomy): domain Eukaryota; kingdom Metazoa; phylum Chordata; class Aves; order Otidiformes; family Otididae; genus Chlamydotis; species Chlamydotis macqueenii. The sequence goes on from NC_141556.1 coordinate 22,941,741, forward strand.
AGTGTCTGTTCATTAAACCACAAAACCACATCTGTCAGTTGTTTGAGAACAGCAGACAGTCAAACTGCTTCATTTCACTACCATTTCACTATCTTTGCTTCTACATTCTCAATTTTCTTTTTGAAATGGCTGCGAAAATTGATATAATCCTTAACTTCCTCTCTGAATTGCTTCCTAAACTGACACCATACTATTACAGAGGAGCCACGGTTTTTGTGATGCTCTCTGTGAGCTAACTCATGCACAAAACAAGCATTTCAGTCATCATGCAGCTCTTAGAAAACTCAACTCCCCCACCATAAAAGTATATCATCCCTTTAAGTTTGAGTAACAGAAGATGATGATCTCTACTGCATTATTTGTTCAGAGACAGCAAGCTGTATAATGTGTGAGGAAAACGGCTGAATAATCGGGAAGGCTTAAATGGGAGCAACATATGCTGTTGGTGTGTCCTGCTGAGCCTGCTGAAGTGGCTTACAGTTACAGATGCCAGCTTTCTGAGGAAGAAACCGTTGCTGCAAAGATGGGAAGTTCTATCAGATTCCGACAAATAGAGGACTATCACGCCTGCACTGAAGAGTAGTGGGAGCCTGCTTGTAAATTATTGTGATTTAGTTGTAATCGTGATTGGCACGCACAAAAAGATTCATCTCAACACAATAATATTTATCTTTGAATTCTTTGCTTCCAAGCACAGGTCAAGTAAAACTAGTTTGTGAGCCAAGTACTGGACATGAATAATTTAGCTGTGAGTTAAAAAAATGTTATTTGTAACTGTGAACTGAGAAAATGTTACTAAGTATCAAAGATCCAGACTTGTCAACACAGAAGTTTGGAAAAAAAATCGAAGTTGCACAGAGGCACCTTTAAGCATTAATTATGCACAAGTATATATATAAAAAAGCAGGTAAAGGGAAGCAAATAGAATAAAAGCTGTTAATGAGTAATGATTTTGCCTGTTACCATTATCACAAATGATTTTTATTGTCATTTTTGTCCCCCCTCCACATTATTTATCCTCCCCAAATTACCCTAGAAAGTTTTCTCCCCTTACTGAAAGCACAGTCCATAAAAGAGCTGATTTGTCACTCAGCACATGTGAGAGGGGACAGAGAGACAGAAGAGTGGGTGAGAATGTGGAAAGGAGGGAGAAATACAGGCTCTCAGAATGGGATCTTGCCTTGCTGCTGACAAATCCACAGTTAGGAGATTCTTGGCCTTCCTGCAGTAGGACCTCTGTCATTGCTAAGCCAACTGCTCACATTGCTGTTCCCCAACTGAAGAACAACATGTGCAAGTCTTGTGGCTTTTTTTCCTAGGCTAGTTTTTTTTTTTTTTTCCCCAATAAATACTGATTCTGACCAAAATTACCAACTGCAATAGCAAACATAGAAATAAGTGGCTTAAAATAGTATAAATGCAAATCTGTATTTGGCAGTTGAATTTTTCAAGCAGATGTAGAATGTGAGTCCGTTGATAGATTGTGATGGGCTAACCCAGGCTGGACTCCAGGTGCCCACTGAAGCCGCTCTATTGCTTCCCTTACTCACCCGGACAGGGGAGAGAAAATATAATGAAAGACTTATGGGTCGAGATAAGGACAGGGAGATCACTCAGCAATTACAGTCATAGGCAAAAGAGACTCAAGTCAGGAAATTAATTTAATTTTCTACCAATCAAGTCAGAGTAGGGTAATAAGAAATAATTCAATCTAAAATTCCATTTTAACTGAGTGAAAGACTATGACACATTGCAACAGCTAAAGGTGAGAGTTTTTAAAGAGAACATTTCTATTATTTCCATGTGAGAGTTTTCAGAAAGGAAAGTTGAAAGCTTTCAATGTTGTTAACTTTGATTTGGATAAGCTTCTGTCAATTAGAACTCCAAAACAATGGAAGAAGTCTTACATCGAGCCAATATTGGAACTCAAGAATAAAAAGGATCTGGCCAGTTGTGTCCCAATCAGTCCTAGACAAAACCCAAGAAAAAAAAAAGATAATAAAGGAGATTGACATGGAAAAAAAAAAAAAGCCATTGACTACACGTTAGAAAATTAAGATGACTCCTTGAAGCATCATATACGGAGCTCTAGTTATGTGTTCCTCTTTATTGTCTCTGGCTGCACTATTTTTCTGAGTTTGGAACTTGAGCTTATGATGATTATTGTGTCAAAATCAGGATCCTGTTCCCATGCACACTGCATCCTCACACCAGATATCTCTTTTCCTCTAAACTATGGATTCCTATCTCCCAAAGCTGTCCAGTGCCCAAAGCCTTTCTCAAGCCCTCACTACACAATTCCAATCTGAAGCGCTAACCAGCTGTTGTATGGAAGGTCCTTAACTTCCATCTTTGATCTTCAAGTAGCATTAAATTAAGATTTTAATTAGATATATAGGATGGATTCTTGAAACTAGAGAAATAATCATAGAATCACAGAATAGTTTGAGTTGGAAGGGACATTTAAGGGTCATCTAGTCCAAGCCCCCTGCAAGGACCAGGGACATCTTCAACTACATGAGGTTGCTCAGAGCATCATCCAACCTGGCCTTGAACATTTCCAGGGATGGGGCATCCACCACCTCTCCGGGCAATCTGTTCCAGTGTTCTACCACCCTCATTGTAAAAAATTTTTTCCTTATATCCAGTCTGAATCTGCCACCCTCTATTTTAAAAACATTTCCCCTTATCCTACCACAACAGGCCCTGATAAAGAGTTTCATAATCTTGAGAAATAATGTAGGCTGCACATTTACATAAATTGCTTTCAATAATGCTAAATGGAAACAGAAAGATTTGCAAGACAGCAGGAATGGGATTGCTCAGAAATGTAAGGTGAACAGGCAATTTCCAGAAAGAGAGCAACGAAATAAATAAATTTTTTTTTTCCCCTCTCTGTATTACAAGTTACAAAACAGCCGTATCCATTTGTCTTATTTAGAATTTTTTGTATTCTTAAGAGAATAATAACTAGGAACTCTTCTCTGAAGTTTTCCTATTGCCATCGACTTACATGTGCGCAGACGTTACTTCTACATACGCTTTAAGAACATGGTTTCTAAAACTTAGATGAATTATGCAACATTTATCACCTTGCAGATTGGTCCCCTGTTGGTGAGATCAGCAACTTAAGTTTTGATTGTTTAAGATAGTTGTTTGTATCCCACAGGTGATATCATCCCCCATGTATGAATTCATTATCTTAGCTATATTACACTAATCTTTATTTACTTACTGTATGCTCTTATTAAGGTTTTAATTAGGATATATTTTAATTTACTGTTGTAAAGGCCTCATTTCTCTTGAGTCTGTTCCTTGAAATCTCTTGATTCCCAATTCATACCTGAGGAACTGAGAATGTTACCTGCTTTGCTGTCCCCCTCAGACTAGTAGCGCCAGCCACATCCTCTTATCCATCTAATCCACATCTCACCTTCCTACTGTTATGCTCCTTATCTTGCCCTGTCATAGCTGAGCAGGAAGCACAGTTATTCCTGCAGCATCAGAACTACAGGAACAAAGGGAGAAATGATTGCAAGGTATGGAGGGAATACCTCCTGCAGCAGTCCAGTTTGTCACTCTTGCTCAGGAAATACAAGCAACTCTTGAAGCAGCTCTTCAACATGTAGTGTTGAAGGATCATTCCTGTGTGCACTGTAGGGTTGCCCAAAGAGATTTCAAATGGAAGGAGGAGTTGTCACTTTTCCTGGACTAGTGTTACACCTCTCCTAGCTCTTCTCTAACCCAAGATAATAAAATTAGTACATGTGTCTATGTATTTCCTCCATTGGTCAGGGAAAGTCTTGTCATCTTGCTGAAATTCCCCACAAACTTGCACTTCTCAACAGCTGGATTGGAAGACTTGCTGGAAAGCACCATTGCATATTTCCCTGGATTTCCTTTGTTTGGAGATCAGAATAGGGAGGGATGATGTGAGCCTTGTTCTCGTCTCAGTTCTTGATACACTGTCAGACTATCAAGTGCCTGGGTTCAAGGGCTGGAAACATCTCATTCTTTTTGATAAAGACGCAGCCTAATCAATTTTTCCAGAGGAAAAACTGTAGAATAAGAAATTGAAATGAATATTAAGAAAGCATTAAAACATTTCTATTATGAGATACAAATTGTTATATCCTTTCAAGTCACCACTATGGATAGAAACACGCCTTGTAGAGCTCAGAGTCAAGCTATAAATGAAACTGTTATTACTTGATATACAAGTCTGAAGAAAAACTATAATCATGTCTTCCAAGTGTGTAATATTATGTCTGTAGTAGCTGACCATATTTATGGCTTAGATAATATGTATCATTTTACTGCTATACATTAACATTTATTTAGGGCAGTGTAATGTAGTTTAAGTTGATGAGTTCTTGTCGTCTTTATAAAGTAAAGTTTTAGATGTTTGAGAATTCTAGAAAGAGAAGATGAAGAGGAACATCAAAACGAAAGAGCACATAATCCAATTTGTTCAGTTTTTTAGTTATGCAAAGCACAGAGGCTTTTCTTGTCTATTGCTTTTTGGGTTTGACAGGTTTAAAACTGATAACTCTGTGGTGTTTGTCACTCCTTTGTATGTAAGGAAATATATTTTAAAAATAGAAGGAGGTAGATTCAGATTAGACATTAGGAAAAAATTTTTTACTATTAGGGTGGTGGAACACAGGAACAGGTTGTCCATTCCAATCCAAACTATTCTATGATTCCATGATTCTATGCTCAGTCCTAATAAATTATTTTTATTTTCTCTGTAATTTATATGATAAATTAGTTTATGATCATATATCTGTGAAGAGTAAAGGTAAACTGTTAGGCTGTGGAAGAAATTTATGCGAATTCTATGTGTGTTTAAACTACAGTGCAACATAGGGGAAAGTAATACTGTTTTGTTTTTTTACCTTTAAAAGTCTGAGTCACTTAGTACAAGATGCTTGTGTAAGTATTTGCAACTTTGTCACTTAGCATTTGTTATAGAAAATTATTCCCTCTGTCTTTCACCAGTCCCCCACCATTCAGCATACACATCCATCCATCTGATATGTGAGGGGAATTATATTTAGCTCGGCAATTAAAGTGGATATATCCCCTTCAAACTCCTCCTGTCCTGACCATCCTGTTTAGAGAAGGAGGAAGTTCTTGGGAGTACATACAGGTTATTGACTGCTGTGTGTCTGCAGCAGTTTTGCAAACCCTCTCCTTCACTTGTCTGGCAGTCCTTAATAAGGCAGGAACAATTAAGGTGGGGATCATGAGTTCTACCCATCACTTGCTGTTGGAAGCCAGTTATAAGTGAAATAAGTTAATGAAGTTGCAATTTAATTAAGCCACGTCTTTTCCATCCTTTATACCTTCTGTGTCTGGGCAAGGCATTGCAACTGACCGTAATTTTCAGCATGTGCAAGGAAACCTTTTTCTGTTTATTTGCAGTAGAGTCACACTATTTACTAATTATTTGCCAATCATTAGATAGCAGGTCTTGAAAAGTGCCTATGAAGTTCCTTGTAACAGATCACCAAAATGAGTTATATGCTTTCTTCTCCAAATGGTTAATACCTTTTCAAGAGGTAGTGGGTTTTTTTTTTCACTAATCCCTGAGGATATATAAAAGCACATCATGTGTTTATGAAGCTGTCTGTTGCACCCAGTGCTCAGGGACATTTAAAGCACAAAACACTACTGATTGTCAGATTACAAATTAGTTTATATGTTATCGTTGTAATGTGAGATAGCAGCACTGAAGGGCAGCAGGCAAACAGAAGAAAGGCATCTGTGTAGACTCCATGGCTTTTTTTTTTCATGGACATGTATACTTCGTCTAAAGAAAAATCTTGTGTACAGTGTATTTTCAGACATAAACAATGCATTTTAAAAAACTTAGATACAACAAAATTGATATCTTGAACTGATAAAAGCCCATGTTTAAAGATAAAAAAGAAACATTAAAAAAAACCTATATAGAATGTTAAAATAAAAAAAAAAACGGTGCATAAACTTCTGGTTCACTTCTACATAGTTTTAAATAATGTGAATGGATTATTTTCAAACTGAATGAGTTGTTATTCTAGTAGATAACCTCAATATTTAACCTTGTATTCACTGAGTAAATGGGAACTTGACTGCAGATTTCAGCAGGGCAGATTTCACATCAAGATCTGCATAGTACTGTTTCCCCTTGTAATTTAAGATTCTGAGCCTTTGAAATCAGTGGCTGAATTCCTAAACAGGACATGGAATTTCATGTTGGTTGTCTACTTAAAATATAAATTTCTTGAACTTCATTTTTTACCTTTTCCACTTAGTACTATCATCTATGAATGCAAAAGGTTCTCTGGATTTGGACATAGATGATTAATGTGGGCAATTCCCACAGAATCAAACTTTCATAATGAATTGATTTGCTCTGTATTCCCTCTGAAGGAAAGATCCCAGTGTAGGAAATAGCAGGCAGTACACGTTTCTCAATGTGAAGCATAATTCACTAGTAAATACAGGAAACAAGACTCAGAATAAGCACTTTTCGATATGGTGACAGATGGCCACATCACTTGGCAAGCATTCAGCTTTTTTTTTCCCTGACATGTTTAAATAATGTTTATCAAACAATAGACAGGGATAAAAATCAAGGTAGCCTAAAATTTATCTAAACCAGAATGGCAGGCTGCTGTAGAAGTGTCCTATAAATAACAATAAACAGCTGTTGAATGAAAGTCAATAAGGTGGAAAGAGACTTTTTCTACTGGATTGTAGAAATACATATATCTATATTTCTTTTTCTTGTAATGAAATGTTCTATCCTCTTTCCCAGCCCAGAATTCAACATACTGTTTATATACCTGGCACAGCATACAATGATTAGAGGCAAAACCAGATGGCCATATTTTTCCTTGTCTTGTTTATTTAGGTGATGGATAGATGAGTCCTAACTGTACCTATCAATCTGACTGTAACTATTTATGTTCTATTGTGAGTTTTTGCATGCAAACACTCATGCACTTGCACAGACACATGAATAGAAGTAAACTGACTCTTTCTCGTTCTTCCTTAGGCTTGGAAAGAATTGCAAGAGATTCAGCCTATGAGCAAGAAGGAAAAGTTCAGTTTGTAATCGATGCAGTATATTCCATGGCCTATGCACTACACAACATGCATAAAGATCTCTGTCCTGGATATATTGGCCTATGTCCGAGGATGAGCACAATTGATGGTAAAGAACTACTCAGTTATATCCGGGCAGTAAACTTCAATGGTAAGTTACATGTACTCCTTTCCCCCCCACTTTTTCTTCTTTAAATGTTTCAGAAGTGACAAGATGTGTTTTCTTCTTTATATAGGATGCTTTAAGGCACTGTGGAAAACAGGATTAGAAGCAGTTCTCATTTAATCAGAACTGTGAGTTTTTCCACCTGCTTTGAAACCCCAAGTGTATTTTTTGTCTTAACATTAAGCTACTCCCAAAAGAGGTAGATGTTAAAAATAAGGATCTGTCGATCAAAATAGGCCGGTGAAAAGCTGCTATTATAGAAACAAGTTGAGAACTCATGCAGTGGTATTGGCAGATTAAAATCCTTTGACAGAGGTTGCTTATGTGTTCGCAAGAGAATGAATTGAAAAAAACGCCCTTTTGAAAATTGCCTTCTTCTGAAATTACTGTTAACGATTTCCTTACAGAAGTGAACAGTGAGGAGTTTGCTTTCAATTTGCATATTTAAATCTCAATTAAAATACTCACTAGCAGTTCTGGTTTCTTATCTATGTTTCTGACTCAGTGATTTAGTGATCTTTATCACGACTACAATATATATTTTTAAACAACACTACATACTATTCTGTGCAGCTGGGATCTGCTTGCGAGGGAAATATAGTTACAAATGCTTACGCTGTTAACACTAGAGGCTAATAAAGAACGGGATTAATTTATGAATGTAGAATTGAATAGGGTAGGACATACTTGGTGGTGAAATAAAGTTCCTGGAAACTTGCATTAGTTCATGACATTCATGATTATTGTAGACGATATTTACCATTATTTTACAAAGAAATTGATCAATGTTCTTGCTGCGTTTTGTTTGTTGTTGTTTTTTTTTTTCCCTACTTGGTGGCAATTCACACACTAGACATGCCTTCTAACTGTACAGAGAGAAGCACTGTCTATCACAATTTATTCCAATGACCTGAACTGCCAATGTTTTTGAAAAAAGCACAAGGTCATTTTGAATTTAGCTTCCAAGTGGAAGCTTTTTTTTTTGCTTTAGGTAATATACCAGACCCTTTGGTTGACAATAATATTGGCTGTAGTTCAGTTTTTTCCCTCTTCTAAACTTTTTTTATTCCTATGCAATTTTAATGAAAAGGGAATCCCTGACTCAAGGAATATAAAGATAGAAGGGGTTTAAATGACTCTTTAGTGATTTTAAAGAAAACCTGGAGCAAAATATGTTGCTGGCAAATGGGAAATGTTATCAAAGGTAGGTAGCATATTGTAAGATTTGCAGTGATAATTATCTACATTTCTGGTAGAGATCCTTCTGGATCTGTGTTGTTAAAGCACAAGGAGAGTCATCTATTTTCATTTGGTGAGCATGAAAGTTTAGCATAAAAAGATAAGCTGTATATTTTATATGAAACCTTTCTCTTCCTAGATTGTTATATTTCATCAATACCTGTCATGATTTCTCTGGCTGACTCTAAGTATTGCAATAAGGGGAGATGAAAAAGTGGGATAGAGCATTCTGGACACTAATGAAAAAGTATCTGTTTTCAAACTAGTGATTTACTGAGAGAGAAAAAAAAAAGGAAAAAAATTCTCTGAGGTTAACTTTCTGTCTCATGGGATATGTTAACTGTTCCCTGTACTAGTGTCATGATTTAACCCCAACTAGTAGCTATGCACCACACAGCCCCCCACTCACATTCCTCTCCCCCATCCTGCGGGATGGGGAGCAGAATGGAAAAAAAAAACCCCACCAACCTTGTGGGCTGAGATAAAGACAGTTTAATAGGACAGCAAAGAAAGAGAGAATAATTATAAGAATAATAAAAGAATATGTAAAACAAGTGATGTACAATGCAATTGCTCACCACCCACAGACCAATGCCCTGTCCATCCCTGAGCAGCGATTGACAACTCCCAGCCAAGTTCCCCCAGTTTATATGCTGAGCATGACACCATATGGTATGGAATATCCCTTTGGCCAGTTTGAGTCAGCTGTCCCAGAGTCTTGTGTACCACCAACCTTCTTGCTGACAGGACACGAGAAGCCAAAAAGTCCTTCGCTTAGTAGAAGCACTACTTAGCAACAACTAAAACATCAGTGTGTTATCAACATTATTCTCATACTAAATTCAAAACACAGCACTATAGCAGCTACTAGGAAGAAAATGAACTCTATCCCAGCTGAATCCAGGACAACTAGGCTACTCCACATTATGTACCGGTGTAACAATTTTTTGGGTGTGCTATATGCCCAAATATTTCTTTATTTTTGGTCATGTGTTGGGAGGCATAAGTAGAGAACACTTTAACTCTTTGCCTTTTCCTATTAATCCCAAATTCCTGTTCCTCAGGACAGCACTGCCGTTGTGTCTGAATTGGTTTACAGAGGTCACTATTTACACAGACTGCCAGACCTCCTGTGCTGGGAGTTGACAGAAGTGCTGTGTGTCAATTTTCACGTGCATCCTCGGTTCAGTCATTAATAATGCAGCATATTAAAAGTGAACTGATACATGAAAGGAAATCCCTGGCTTTCACAGCCATTCAAGGTAGCATTTTTCTATCCTAACAATCACAGGATCACAGCACTGCTGAAGTTGGCACGGACCTATGGAGATCACCTACTCCAACTCCTTGCTCAGATCAGGATCAACTAAATCAGGTTACTTAGGACCATGTCTGGCCAGGTTTTAAATATATACAAGGGTGAAAAAATCCTCCAAAATTCTCTCTGAGCAATCAGTTCCAATATTTTATCATCTTCACAGTAAAATATTTTTTTCTATGCTTAAAAAACTTTTCCTGTGTTTTAGAATTAAGCCTCTGCTCTTCAAGATTATAATAATTTCTAGTATTAAGAAGCAACTGGTATTTTTGAGACAAGCATTTTTTCTTTTTATTCAATTTCCCCACACGATTCTACTCTTATGCATATTAAACCAACTTCTCACCTCTCTTAATGCAGTATATCCCTCTAAACTAAGATAGTATGAGTGGATGCAAATCCACTTAATATGCTGTCACACTCAACTTCATAGGTTTCACCTCACAAAGTATGACCCGCATTATGAAGAACACCTGGCTGCCTTATGGAGGGTATTTGCAAGGGGAAGAAAACATACATATTTCTGTTTATTGGAGTAACTGTTTTGCTTTTGATTGCAAGTAATCACCTTGAAATGTGTTTATTTTTGTTTACTCTGTTTATTTTTATTTACAAAATATGAAGAAGATTTGTTCCCCTCAAGGATTCATCTGTGTAATATTACATGACACCTTCATGACTGAAGGGTGATCATAAGCACCAGTGCACAGTGGACTGATGGAATTGATACGACATTTGTTTCTGCCTAGATATTCTTCTACCAATTGTATGCTAACTGCAGTTCTGCATGATTTTTAAGAGGACAGAACTTCTTCATTTGTAATAGGAGTAAAGAAAATTATTTGTACATGAGATTTGAATTACTGTGGAGTGTAGGCTGCTGTTTTTCTATTGCCTGTGTTTTCTCAGGACAGATAGCAAAGTATAGTGTCTAAAACCAATTGCTTTTCATTGACAATGGACAATTTAATAATTAATTTATATATAGATTTATGGCTAGTATAGGGTAGCTGGTTTTTTGCCTACCTTTAGTAATGTAGTTGTATTTATATTTACATTTACACACTGCAGTAGTCCCAGGGTTGAATATTGAGGAAACATCACATACTAGAACACAATGTATTTACAGAGGTGATGAGTCTTTCACTTAATCTTAAAGGTAAGGGCAGAACCTGTACTCTCATATGTGCAAACAGACATCTTATTTGCTTTGATGGGCTCCTTATCCTGCAGGTGAATAGAGATACTTGCTACTTGGCATCTTTTTAGGTGAGTGGGGATAAGCGAGAAGGGAGCAGAGAATAGGTGGAAGCATTTACTCCCCTTTGCAGTCAATGCTTCGATAAATGTTGTCTTCTTCTGACAGAGGTCACTGCAACATCACTTCCCCTTCCTGCTGAAGAGGAGAGTCAGGAAACAAATTCTGAGTCTGACTGTGCAACCTTTTCTCTGGTCTTCTCTGGGATAAATTAAAGCAACTATGTTTCTTGCTGGGATTTTGTGACAAATCTACAATAACACTGGAACTGGTTGCCTGGAAAGGTTGTGGAGTCTCCATCCTTGGAGATTTTCAAAACTCAGCTGGACATGGGCACCCTGCTCTAGCTGAGCCTGCTCTAAGCAGAGGGGTTGGAGTAGGTGATCTCCAGAGGTCCCTTCCCACCTCAGCCATGCTGTGATTCCATGGCCCTTGCTGGACTTGAAAGTAAATCACTTACCCTTGCTTTACAATATTAAATTAATGTCTGTTACCTTTACTCTATTCTTCTGGAACTAATTTCATAATCCGAGTGGACTTGTAAGCCCTACTGTTATTTGGTTTTTAGACACGTTAATTAAATGCCTTTAAGAAAAGATTAATTTTGGCTACATGCACAGACACATAGACATGCAGCATCAGCTCCATTTAAAAACTGAAGATGCAAAATTTCTACCTAAAAGGGCAGAATCATACTAGAGAATGAAAACATAAGAACAGAAACTAGCAGGCAAACTGAAAATAAGGTGTCAACACTTGTTAACTAAAAATTAATGACCACTCTACGTTGTAATATTTTTTTTTCTGAGAAAGCAGTATCTATAGGGGACATTTTTTTTTTAAAAAAAAAAGAATAATGGGGTTTCTCATGGAAAACTTTGAACTCTCCAGAGAATCATTATTGTGGAATCAGCCATTTACAAAATTCATCTTCTCCTGCTATCTTTTGAAGCTGCTAACACATCAATCTGTACAAAACTCTTCTGACTTAATATTCTGCTCAGACTGTTTTAAATGTTTTCTTGAAAAAAGCTGACACCTTTCTATTCTGTCACTGAGTACAAAATTTGCATTCTCAAATCATTATTTACCATTAAAACAGAAGCTTTCAAATAATGCCCTTTGAGGCTGATAAGTTTTGACATTTTTTTAAGGCATTAAGCAAACTAGAACTAAATGTCCCACTTAAAATGTGCTGGAGCTATGCTCCTAACTCACATATTTAAAAATCCAATTCTCAAGTCTACAACTACCAATAGAGAAAAAAAACCCTTTTTAAAATAGTTGAAGCTGGGCACATCTGTGATTTTTAAAGTTATGAGTTCTTATTGTCAGTTCAAAATTTAGGGGTTTGTACTGTCAGAAGTGCTTAGCATCATACGATGCCATTGGTACCATATTCTGATAGGATTAAAAGCTATCTACGTATAATGGGAGATAATAGCAGATGAGTGATCAGATAGGGACAAACAAGATTAACAGTTAGTTGGGAAGGGCTGAGCTCTGCTGACCTTGCTAGGATTCACTGTGGTAGCAACTCTGGTTTCACTAATCTATACTCTGCTGAAGAAATAAAGATACTGCTTTCAGCTGTAGAAATGGGAATGGAAGGGGGAATATCTGCTACCATTTTATTAAGATCTATGATGTTTGTTCTGTCATAAGTTAATCACATGACACAATTCTGTATAATTTAAAAAAAAAATCTTGGTGGTACAGAGGAATGTTTGAAAACATGGCTAAAGCTTAAAATAACACAGACCTGAACTGATAGAAATCCCAGAGTTTAAAATAGTTCATTAATTATTTCATGTGCTTTTGTCACATTTTCTAAGGTGTCTAATTTGGCTTGTGAATGCACTGAGGCTATGGGACATCATTTGTAATAAAGAATCCTGTGCCCTTACATGAATTTAAGAAAGGAGTTGTCACCTCTATTAATTTATTATTGGTGATGAGAAGGGAGTGATTTCAAATAAGTTCTGCTTTGACATACTAATTATTATAGTGGAATTAATCCAGGTGGCTATACAAGAAACTAAAATTGCACAGTGGTCTGAATCACTCTTAATGGGATCAAGTAATGTGTGATTATAGTGTAAACACGCGCAGCACGCAAAGCTTGGAGCTGCTGTGATTCTTAGGTACCTCACAAACTCATGTGATTAAAGTCAGATGTTATGAAAATACTGGATGTGAAATTAGAAGGTAGAACCTAAAAGTAAGTGCAGTTTATAGCTGTGCTTTTGCTTATGTACAGATCTTAAGTACTGATTAATTGAGCAATATATATGCTCCATATTCAAAATTCATGGTGTAGAACATGACAGAGGTCAATTCTCTGTTTTGAGGAACAAGGTCTAATTCGTAAGGTATTGTAATAATTTATATGTAAAGGAAGGTGATAAAGAATTTACCCTCATTACCCAATGAAAACTGATTTGCATCTCCTGACAGTTAAGGATATTCAGATACGTTAGAGTACAGTTTTCTAATATAATGAACTTAAAAACGTGAGAGAAACTGTATTGATAATGCATGTGTTTTTACACCTTTCAGTAAGTGTAAGAAACATCACAGCTGCAGTTCTGCGGTGTTATTAAGCCCTTCAGGTATGCTTATTACCTTTATTAACAGGAATAAGGCATTCCACATGTTTTGAGGAAAAGAATACCTTTGCAAGCTTCCTAACTTAAATGTTCAAATTTAAAATCTCCTCTTAAATTTATCAAATCAAGTAAGAATGTTTGTACAAGTTATTAATTTTACCATATGTCGATTTATGACTTGTTTGGTAAGACAACAGTTTTACAAGCCAGTAGGACAGTCATGATGGGAAATGAAATGCTTTTTTAGTACCTCTGTAACAGAATAATATGACCCTTTTTCATTTTCCTACAACAACTTTTACTTACAAAATGAGACATATTAGAGACAGTATCAAGGAAAAAAAAGCAACAAGGGTTTTATTAAGGGTATTTGGTAGTATAAATAAACCACATTTACAGTTCATTCATGTAAAAAGTAATCTGACTGATAATGGCTGATAAGTGACAAACTCCAAAAATTGAGCAATTCTTTAGGGAGGTCACTGTCAGTGAAATAATCTTGACAAATCTTAGATTCTCATATAAGGAGGAAAATAACCATTTCTCTGTGTTAAAGGGAATGACAATGAAATTAGGTAGACTTAATACTGTAGGGCAGGAATTTCAGTGAGGAGAGAATAAATTTATAATTAACAGACATTGCTGACACGATCAGACAGCGCTACTTAGTTTTTCTATTCTAGAGAGATTATATATTCAGCAGCAATCAACCAAGTTCAGATCTATAGTCAAAGGAGTACTGGATTCAAAAGCAAGTTAGAGATGTTAGACCTTGTTATCAAATGTAATCTTAAGCAAAACCAGAGAGAATCTGAGCGAACTAAACAAGAAATCCAAGAGGAAAGTGATGGAATTCAGTTCATCCCTCACAGGCAAATAGGTTTCCCTCAGCTGAGGGGAGACCTTATTGCTCTCTACAACTACCTGCAAGGAGGTTGTAGTGAGGTGGGTGTTGGTCTCTTCTCCTAAGTAACTAGTGATAGGACAAAAGGAAATGGACTCAAGTTGCATCAGAGGAGATTTAGATTGGATATTAGGAAAAAAATTCTTTACTGAAAGAGTGGTCAAGCATTGGAACAGGCTTCCAAGGGAAGTGGTGGAGTCATCATCCCTGGATGTGTTAAAAAAATGTGTAGATGTGGCATTTTGGGACATGGTTTAGTAGGCATAGTGATGTTGGGTTGGTGGTTGGACTTGATGATCTTAGAGGTCTTTTCCAACCTTAAAGATTCTAGTCTAGTCTATTCAATTTCAGTAGCTGGTGAAGCCTACAGTAAGTGTCTAGTTCTCCATATAGCTGATGGGAAAGGCTGATACCTCTAAAGGCTAACAGAAACTGAATCTGTCCATTAGCATTTAGGCACCATAGCAACTCATACACTTCTGTATGTTTTTCTGCAAGCAGCTATGAGTCAGAGAGATTTTCTCAAAGGCTGGTTAAAGCATTTCTAATAGTATGAAATATTAAATACGTGGAAGATAGTTTATCTTAGAAGCTTCTCTAATTTGCTCCAGTGGAGGAAGAATTTGCTGTTCTTCCTGAGGATTAAGGTATCCAATTGTTTTGGCCACACAGCAGGTTATGTTTTATGCTGAACAGATTGGACCCAAAATGTTGCTCCCTATAGTCTTAGCCAAATCTCTCCCTTGTAAGCCTGAAATAAAAACAATTTGATGCACAAATTCCTCAGGCATTCTATTTTAAATAGAGAGAATGTTTCTCTCAATTCTCCTGTTATCTTTATTATCAAAGTGAACATTTGATAATTAAAGGTAAAATAATTTGCAGAAAATATTTGAGTTGCAATTCTGTGTATTCTCTGCACAGTACACTTTTGAAGTGATGATGTATTACTGAGGTTTCCATATTAACATTTTTCAATTTGTGCCAATTACTTAAGGTTATTAACTTTTATAATTACATTAACATTTAATAAAAAAATAATTTGGAATATAGGAAATACAGAATACTCTTTATTATTAGTTACACTTGGAAGCCTAAACTCTTTTAAGCCAAGCCATAGGAGCCTACACAGCCAGATGGATTTGAAAAAGGTGCTTCTCCCTATTACTTACAGCACTATTAACAAATTATCAGCTTGACTGGTATTCTACTTGAATAGTTTTATTTGCTGGTATTTGAGCTATTTCTGTAAAGGTAAGATTATCAGAGGATTCTCAGTGACATTTCAGAGTATGAAAATTTGGATGTGTTTTTAAATACTGGATGAAAATTCACACACCAATCATAGCTTCCTCCTGAGATCCACCAATGAGTGAGGTTTATTATCCAGTATGATTAACTTTGATGCTGACTTGCCTAAATTTTAGTTCAGCTGGAGGGTAAAAGGGTGTGGTAGAACCATTCTATATTAAGTCAAGGGGAAGAAGTTTATGCCTCTGAACAGTTCCAGAAGGGAACTAGAAATATTTAATACAGCAGTGCTAACACTGCTTTGAGATGAAGATGGTAGAAGCACTGGAACTTGGTCCTTCCCCTAAACTTTTCATATTAGTCTGGATTCAGATATTCACTAAAGAAATAAAGTGATTGACTTCCAAGCCTTTAATCCAAAGGAGTCTGAAGCCATGGCCCAGAAGAAAGCCGAAACAAGTACAGGGCATTACTGGGAGGATATTCTTTAGTCTTTTTGCATTCGGTTCACTAAGAATTCGGTTCGCTAAGAATTCAAGACTTCCTAGAAGTCCTATCCAAACAGACTCCCAATATCCTACCTTAGTGGCACTAAGTGGCTATTAGTTTCTATAAAGTCATAGGTTTTATTGTATTTTTATTCTAGTGAAAGCAGAATCGAAGCACATGACTCCATATTTCTACACAGCCAGCATGGAAACAAGAAATCTTAGTGCTTTACAAGATAAATCTTATGCATTTGTTGGAGGGTTTCTTTATTGTGCACCATACACATGAAAAAAAGATCTGTCATCAACATCTGGATTATTTTTCATGCTCATTCAGATTAAATTTTTCTGGTTTGTAGGAAATAAATGACAAATTACCCCTTGAGAGTAAAGAAATGTATTTATATTATCTCTGAAGTGTAAGAGAAGCTAGTATGGTTTTTAAACACTATTTTTTTTCTGATAAACATTTTTTGTTATTATCCAATAAGAAAGCAAAACAAGACAAATCAAAACCAAGCAACTTTGTTTAGAGAAAGAAGCTATCAATATGTTACCATAGTTTTAATACAAAGAAGAAAATTTAGACTTATGCAAAACCAAGAGTTTTCATGTAATAATGATGGTTGATTATTCCATCAATCACTTTTATTTTCTTTCAGTGAGCAATGAAAAGTTAGATGTTATGCTATCACAAAATGAATAGCTTTCAGGTTTCTTATAACATCCTTGCAGTGTGTGAAATACCGCTTGATTAGGTAGGACTCTGATTAAAAGAATTTTCACAGAAGTGGGAGTGACTAGTTAAGTCCATTCTTGCAAAACCCCAAACTTCTGCAGTTCAAGCAATGGTTTCACTATGTCTCTGTTCCTACAGTACTTTTTTGCAATTTGCAATGCCAGGGCTATGCTATCTACATATCTCCCTGTAACTTTTCCCACATGTTTTAACTTAAGACTAATCAGAATTCAAAATTGCTAAAGACCTTTGTAATTGGAATTTACCAATATAACCAGTAATAAAGAAGAAGAAATTCTGATCTATTCAAGTGTTTAATTAATTAAGGAAAAAAAGCTCTTGAAAGATGACTGCAATAAATTTTTCATCTTTAATCTGTGATTTTGTACTGGAAGTACAATAACATGCAAGTATCACAATAGATAGAAATTAGTATTGATTATTACTGTCTAGATGTTGCCAGTGCCATTAAAAACCACGGAGTCAACCTGAATGCTCTGAGATTATGAGTATTTAACTAATTTGTTAAATTAGCTTACCCTTTTTATTTCACATTTTGAAATGGAAGAATGTCATTTGGTCAGCTGAAATATTTATTGAAAAGTAGGTAATAAATATTACCTGTTCATTAGTTAAAAAAGGAAAATTCATCAGCTCACTAGGAAAATACAGAAATATTATGTTTGGCAACACTAGATTTATAAAGTTCCAGCTGTTGTGTAGTCAATACAAAATTTACTATTTATTTTATTTGGCCTGTAATACAGGTGTTAATCAACCCTACTGGAAACTAACTATAAAAAAGTAGTCACCCTAACAATTCTAAAGAATTACTAAAAAAAAAAACAATTGGCAATCAAACAGGTAGAAAAAACATTTGCAACTACAATTCCTTATTTTTATTATTAGTATCATCTGGTCACTTAGATGTGGCTTCAAGTTTAGGTGGTGTGCTTGCTCTGTACAGGACAACAGTTCCTAACACCATCACAGTAACATAGTGGTTACCTGACCTGTCTGGGGAATTCAGAACATCCAGAGTTTACAGATGTGCTCTCTGTCACATATGTTTATCTGCAGGAGTAGAAGAACAGCACAGTGAGAGACAGTCCTTGACATTCACTAAATGAATATTCTCCTTGGAGCTATATGTTTTCCAGTGGAAAGGCGAGGGAGTTTGTGTTTTCTTGTGGCAGGCAAAGGTGGCAGTTTGTACAAACTCAGTGGAAAGCAAGTAGCTATAGCTCACCCATGCACTGCAGCCTGCTGCCTCCTCACAATTTCTTTTCTTTCAAGGTTTACCATATATATATATATATACTCATCAAAGTCTTTAG
This sequence comes from Chlamydotis macqueenii, assembly GCF_036417535.1. Lineage (NCBI taxonomy): Eukaryota > Metazoa > Chordata > Aves > Otidiformes > Otididae > Chlamydotis > Chlamydotis macqueenii. The sequence goes on from NC_141556.1 coordinate 22,960,145, forward strand.
AATAACAAGAAATTCGCAATTCTGTATGCTGTATATTATGGAATAGTAACATGGAGACTTCAATAGTAAATTGCTTTCCTTTGACTTTAAGGTTAAGCAAGCAAATATAATCACAGAAGAAACATTATTGCTTACTCTGAGCTCCATCTGGATCAATGTTTGATTGTCATGTTTGGTCCTGCAGCCACTCTAGGACTACCCTGGCTTTGCTCCCATATTGCGTGATCCCAAGTCGAGAGACAAAAATGTATTGGCACTGTTCCCGTGCCACACATAATCATATTTTATAAATATATCCCTAGATAGCACTAAGTCATAACTCATAATATGGCCATTTGTGGTAACTGTGTCCCACTTTTTGGAGGTAATTATCATGTATTTTTTTAAAGGAAAGTGAAAATGATATGTGGAAACTCAAGTCATCATCTGTGTGGGGGACATGCAGGTACAGGGCAGCCAGACTCCTCAGCACATGCCAGGCTGCGCAAACTTGAAAGGCTGGCTTAGTGCAGTCTCTGCCGTGGTTCTTCCAAGTTCCTACCCAGAGGTCTGAAGAGAAAGCCTCAGGATATTAGAGTCCACTCCTTATCATGTTGGAGAAAAACAACTAAAGGTGCTTGGAAATAACCCTTATATTGACATACAGCCACAGTGGAAAGGTTTTTGCTAAGCCAGCTGGCGTTTGAAGGCTCCAGCTCTTGATAGTTACAAATTGTTGTATTGATCTTCCCTTATGCACAGACTAAGTCTGACTCAAACACTGATAATTTTTCCTCTGTTTTCCACTTTCACCGTTTCTTACCAGCAAGGGATATTGTTCATGTACAAAGTGCTTAAGCAGGATTTCTTGCTTACCTGATCACAAAATGCACATGGTATTGTTCTTATTCTGCTAAACAAGATGTCCTGAGCCCTGTATGGTGAGTCAGAAAGTTCTGAGGCATATGTAAAATAAAAAGAAAGTAATGTTCAAGTAGATTTTCCCAAACCTAAGAAAGTCATTGATTTTTAATTTCAGTTATGGCTGAATGTTGAGGTTGCTCCTTATTTCAGCTGATTTACCATAGGCCTGATTGGACCTTTTGAAGATTCCTCATGTTACTTTGCTGTTTGCCTGACACCTGGTGACTCAGTGTTATTGCATTACTACACAAAAAAAACACCTACAACCGTTATTTTGTTTATTTGTTGTCTTGTTTCTTTGTTTAAGTAGTCCTGGGACAGCACTTTAGCTTTTCAATGCATTTTTAAACAATGTAGATGTTTTTTTAGCCAGTAAGTTTCGTAAGTCCACAAGTGCTGGGAACGGAATTGTCAGGTCTGCTAAAGTTCATTGTTGCAAGATGTGAACGGTCAGAGCGAAGATATGTCTTCTCCCAGCTATCCTGTAGCAGACATACCCATCTGCAGTATGCATCTACAACCTCTGTTATTATTTACGGATTCAAGTTCTTAATGCTTATGGCAATCAGCACAACAAAAGTGAAGTCATATGTGTGGGTGTGTTTTAGCTACAGTGTTTTTCTGAATTTTTGCATGGTATGGAGCAGACATAACTGGCTGTTATCTCTGTCTACTAAATTTTTGAAATAAGGGCGTGAACCATTCTCTTTAAATAAACACTCTAAACTTGTGTTCAGAGGTGATTTAAGCTAACTTATTTTGGTTTAAATAGCATCTCTTCTATGGAGATGAGAGGTTGTAGCTGCTGAAAAGGTGTAAGGTGAGAAAGAAGGTAGCAAATGGCAGCTGAGAAACTCATCCTCTGTTTGAATCCTCCAAATACACACAAGGAGATTTTTGTGTCTTCTATATTCATGTATAATCAGATTAAAGATTTCCTAGGAAGATAAGCTGAGAATAGACACTGCCTATACTTGCCAAACAGTGAAAAACACCAGTGTCACTTGAGAAGTACAGACAGGTTTTTCCGTGTGTGGAGAAGAGGTGGCAATTTGTTTTTACAGAAGTAGCCCACTAACACCCATAAACGCACATCATGTGAGCTCCATGGCCAGAGACTAATAACCACCCAAGTGCATACCATGTCATGTGGACAGATGTCGAGGAGTCTGTGCAGCCAAGAGGTTATTCTGTGGTCCTAATAAGTGCACTGAAGTCAGACTTTCCAGGACCAAACACCTAAAAATCTTTTCCCAATGTATGTTTTTTCAGTAGTTCATGGAATAGCATAGTATATTTTAATTCTGAAGTCATCAAATGCTAAAACAGACCCACAAAACCAAAAATCTTACAAAATAATTTAATTCTTACACTAGTTTGAAACAGTATTACAAAGCTTTTATAGAGAAATTTATTTATCCTTTATTTCCTGGGGAAAAAAAAACAAAACAACACACGGGGTTTTGATTTGAAAGATTTTTTTTTTCTTCTGCCTAATTGTTTCATTATTTGATTTTGATCTGAAGTCAACTAAAATTAATTTTATGAAGAATCAGAGTCTCTCCAGGCCCTACAGCTGTACTGCTGAGTGATGTTCCTATCAGTTCAGTCACTAATGAAAACCAGCAATTGGCATTCCTGACAAAGATGCTGACTTCATTGAGCAATTGCAAGAAACTCTTTTTGTGGCTCTGGTCCTTGAGTGAAAGAGTGTGGAAAATTGGATCCAGGAATGGAGTCAGTTAGCTTCCAGTATTGATAAGCTTCCGGATAAACCCATCTGAAATTTGGGCAGGGCTCCCTCGTACTGAGGTAGTGGCATGTCAGCAGAGCTAAGAGTTGCTTCCCTCAGCAGCTAGGATCCCTGTGAGTTTGTAGCTGCATTTCTCTTGAATTCTGTCCAGAGGGGACAACTTAGACCAGAGACATAGGCAAAAAAAAAAAAGGAGTGGCTCTCCCTCTTGGGTCTGAGCTGCAAGGAGGGTGAAGCAGCAGCTATGTACCTCACTGATTGGACTGAGGGCCTTATGAAAATGGGAGTGTAAATGCTGGTCTTTCACAAACTTGGAGGTGCAAATCAGTGCCACTTAGACAGTTCTTAGATAACTAAATTCAACTCGAGTCTTAGTCGCCAAAATAGGCAGTTGAAATCTTGTCCTTCGTCTCAGTCCTTTTATTAGAAAAAGATCTTCCTGTTCCATATGGGTAATTTTCAGATTGTGAAGTCCTTGGTCTCTGTGATAACACAGACCTTGTAAATACACGTGTTGTGGTTAAATGGTAAGTGCTCAAGAAAGGGAATAATTCTCATAGGGTTCAGTATCTTCAGAGATTGCATATAGATCTTTTATTGAGGCTTGTATATGATAAATGAATATAGATCTATTGTTATAAACTTTCACCTTTATTTTTGGTTTGATATGCCCATCTGTTACTCCTAAAATGTTGTAAAGTTTATTATAAATATTCTTAGATTTTCTCCCTTCCTACTGCTACAATTGCTTCTTTGTCCTCACTCAAAGGTCCCTCTGCCAGAATCAATAACATCCAGATCAATGGAAGAATACTTCAGAAAGTGTAAATCTTTCATCTTCATGGTCCTGACTTGCTAATGATTTCTAATGGAGTGTTTAACAAGAATGAGCACAGACCTTGATATCAATTGCCAGACAGATATGTAACAAGAGGGGTTCTGAGTAGGGAAATGTAGAAGGATAATGAAACCGAACAATAATAGAAAACTGTGGACAAAGCACTGAGGGTGAGAAAAATGAACAAGACTCCCATAGAACAGGGTCACAAGCCAGTGTCTGAGCCGTATAATTTGTTGCCAGGAAATGGAAAGTAATAAGGTTAGGCACAGAAAAAGAGAAGGGTTTATAACTTCAGCAGATTGACATGCTACAAATATTGAACAGTAGACAGATTAGAGACAAAGGCTATTTATAATGGTATTGCTTTTTTTTTTTTCTTTTTTTCCCCATGAGAAATAACAGCAAACAATACAAACACATGATGATGTAGGTGATAAAAGATGCAGTTTTTCCTAGCATTGTAAAAGGTAGTAGCAAAATTACTATGCTCTGATAGGTTCACGTTATTTTGTGCGTTTCCTGTAACTAGATAAAGTGGAAGAAGAGACAAATATAAAAATGGAATAATACAGACACTTTAGTTATTCCTAAGGCCAAACGTACAGGAATGAAATTCAATTTCTTTCACATTAGGTATGTACAGTGCAGATTTCAACACATGAACTAGTTGATTACACTGCTTTTATAGTGAATGGAGAGAAAGTCACTTAGGGGGCATGGTTCACCTCATCATTTGCTTGTCTAAAATAAGCCGATGAACTGTGTTGTAGAGGTGCCTATGCTGACATCAGAGCCAATCTATAAAACTATATCAGCTTTAGATGTCTGTGCTGAAGATTTTTAAAAAAACAGGTGAGATGGTTGCAATATTACTCTGGTTTCTGGGGAAAAAATGAGCTTGAAGAGAGAAGAAGAGAGAAGCTAGGAATGAAGCGATAACAGTTGTTACTGTGAATCAATTTAAAGTTTTCTACCAAATGAAAGAAGAAATGGCACCTTAGAGTAGGTACGAAAGCCATATGATAACACCACTTTGCAGAAGGATGTTAATCTAATTACCAGTAACAATACCAGTAAAAAGAATGATACATTATTTAATAATAAAATCAAACTACTATTTTGTGTCTGCTTTAAAACCAGTAAAAGGAGAAGTAATCCATACAGAGATTGTATAGACTACTTAAGACACATCCAAATGATAAAGTCTCCTTACAGATAAAACTATTAACATTGAAGAAGATAGTTAAAATACATCTTGTCAAACAATATTTTAAATTACACTAATATGAAAAAAAACTTCAGATCTGAAAAAAAATAAAAGCTTCAGGTTTTAAAGCTGACAAGGGGAAAGGAAGAAGGGAGGAAATACCAGTAAGGAAGAAGCTAAGGAAAAATAAAAATAAAATTGGTCTCAAAACAGTAGGAAAAATTCATGGATAGAAACATATAAATGCAGAATATAACATATTGTATGTCTGTACAACAGTTAGACAAGTAATTCTGACAATAAGTGACAGGGCTTGACAAGGCTGGGGAACTGAACATTAAACAATAAAAGAATGCGCATGGGAGGAAGCAACAGTACTTACAAGGTTATTTGAAACTCAAGCAGACTGGAGAAGTAACCTGGGAAAAAGAATTAGGTGTGGTAGAAAAGTATTCTATTTAATTCTGGAGACTTTGGGGAGCCAATGAGATAATGCTATTTTTCAGGTGTATTTTGTCAACACTCTGCTAAGAAAGGGAGGAATTTTGGCAATCATGACTATAGAAATAAGATGAGGAAAAGAGATACATAATTCCTTGTTTGGTAGCATTCACCCAGTCCATCATTATGGCATCTGTCTGTCCAGTGCAAAATCACCAAGCATTTCCAAGAAAGAAGACAGTATATTGTAAAAAATGTATGTAAAATCATTTGATATGTGAGTGAAAAAGAAATAAGAATGAAAATGTAGACAGAAAGCTGGAAGAGATTAATTTGAAAGTTTAATAACAAATTGTCTTTCATTACTTCATATGAGGGCCTGTTTAGGAATCTGAGATCTACATCAAATCCTTGCAAGATTTACTGCTCTGAGATTATAATAAGGAAGATCTACAAAATAAGATTCCAAATAAGTTTGGATAATATAAAGAATCCCAGTGTAATTATATTAGAGATCAAAATATGAAGTAAAAATAATTTTTCACCATTATGAAGGTAGAGAATACATTTTTAATGTGCCAAAAGAAAGAGACTGAAGAGAAAGACAGGAACCTAGTGTGAGATTTATCTAAAGTGTTACACACTTTCTCTCCTCTTGTAGCTGGAAACACATGTACTCTGTACTCTTAGCAAAGTTCCTGTTATTATCCTGTAAATGCATCAGAATATACCTATAATCTTATTTTTTACTGCCTCAGTTTGTAAGGTTACCCACATTCTTCCATGTGATGTTTGTTCTCGTCTCATATTACTGATGTATCCATTCTTCACACCATTGATACATTTCATTACCGCATTCTATACCCCCAAAGTGTATTTTTTTGACCTTTTTGGGGCATAGTTACTGATGAAAACACAAAGATGTGAAGAACTGCACAGGGAACCCAGCAATACCCAGACACTTTCAGCACAACCTGTTTGATCACCTTTTTGATCAGTGCCTTATCCACTTTACAGTTCAGCTTCTGATCCCCGTCTTCAGTTTCAATAAGTCATTTCCCGTGGTACAAAATTGTGAAATCCAGAGAGATTATATCTGTCATGCTTTCCTTGTAAAGTAAACAGTTTATCTGTCAAATAAAGACACCCAGATCATTGGCATGATCCATTTCTGGAAAAAAAAAAAACCAAAACCCAAACAATAACTTTTATTCTCATTTGCATTTCTGTCTGTATGAGATGTAGAGATTTCTATATGGCAAGAGTAACTAGCGATCATGAAAATGCAGCATGAAAGACTATATCAATAAAGTATAAAAAGAGAATTAAGTATCTCTTTAAAGAAATAAGAGACTTACTTGTAGGCAAGTGATTCTGAAACAAACCTAATTCTAGCTTTTCTGTGTCCAGAGATGCTCCTCGAGAATATCAGAATTTTCTGGAGAATCCAGTCAAACAATGTGTCAGGAAACCTGACTTCAGTGGATATTTTTTTCGGAGGACAGCAGGCAGTAAACAAGGTTTCCTGAAGCACTGATTTCAGAGCTGACTCTGCCTGTTGGCAAACTGGATTTAACTAGTGGTATCTGGAGACACGTTAATGAATTTCAGATTAACACAAGTGCTAAACCTAATGCCGTAATTAAGAAAGGCCTGCCAATCACTGCCTCTTTTGCACTGGCATAATTTATTCTGTAGATTTCTGTTGTAACGTTTTCATCTAGTGAGGACTGCAATTAATTGCTAAATGGATCCTAAAAGAGCAATTCACAAGACTGAAAAAAAATGACTGTAACAGAAGAGTTGTACAGTGCATTGCAATGTGTATGTTCTAAGGTTACGTCATTTTGTGTGCAATTTTCTTTACTGACATCTCCACTGTCATGCCTGCAAGCAGGTCTTCTAAAAAGTATCACTTAAAAAAATTGTCTATTTTTAATTAAAATTACTCATAATAATTTCTGAGAATATTCAGTGCATTATCAGAAATTATCTATAACAGACAAGATCTGTGGAATTTCAACAAAGGTTTTTACTCTCCCCGTGTGATATGCATTTTTTTCATCATTTCATTGGATCTGTTACGTATGTCGTATTGTCTGCTTCTTTTTCTGTTGCCTTGGGTGAAATTGCAAGCCATATTGTAAACTTCATTTGGCTGTGGTAATATCTACCTTTTGTATGCTTTAAAAATTAAAAGAAAATTACCTACTAGTTTCTAATTATAATCTGGAGCTGCATTGTTACAGAGAGATAAAATATTTGTTTCTATATACACATATGTTCAGCTATTTAGTTTATTATTCAGTCTTACTTATACATTTCCATGCCAGAATAAACATAAGAATCATACATATTTGACTACAAGTATAATTTCTTAAATGCCTGAGCCCTCATTAGCTCCTCCAACACAAAGCTATTGAGAGCTGAGCCCCTGAAGCCTTTCCACTGTGCTGACAACAATTAATAGTGTGGGTGTTTCATGGGTCATCTTCCTTTCTCATTCAGGACTGTGTAGTCTGCATTGCATAGATTCACACAGACAATACACGCATAGAATTATAATATCCCTTTGCATTTAGAGATGAGGCTCATTGAATACATGAGGTTGATTTTTCAGATGTTCCTCATTTGGTATTTAGGGAAATAAGGCAGCAAGGATGGCTCTCTGTAGCTGTTTTACACCTCTCCTGGCTTGGTGGTGCAGCCAAATAGCTGTAAATAGGCACGTCATTGTCATTGATCGATTGCAACTTTCTGAAAGTCTGGGATCAATAGAGCTTAGAAACAGAGTTACTGCTCACAAAGTCATAGAGTGGTTGAGGCTGGGCCTCTGGAGATGTCTAGTCCAATGCCCTCTGCTCAGGGTAGACAGAGCTACAACACCAGCTTGCTCAGGTCTACATCCGGTTGAATGTTGAGTATCTCCAGGGATGGAGACTCCACAACCTCTCACAGCAACTTATTCTACTATTTGGCTGCCTGCATGTTAAAAAAGCTTTTTCTTATGCTTAAACAGAATTTTCTGTGATTTGGCATGTGCCCATTGCCTCTTGTCCTATCACTGCACATGACTGAGAAGAGTCTGGCTCCATCTTCTTTACTTCCACCCACAAGATATTTATACACTCTGATAAGATCCTTCTCTCTCGCCTTCCCTTCTCCAAGCTGAAAAATCCCAGCTCTTCCAGCTTCACCTTGTATGACAGATACTCCAAGCTGTTAATCATCTTTGTGGCCCTTTGCTGGATTCACTCTTGTATGTCCATGTCTCTCTTTTACTGGGGAGCCCAGAACTGGACACAGCACTCTGGTTGTGGTCTCACCAATGCTCTGAAGAGGGGAAGGATCACCCCCTCAACCTCCTGCTCAGACTCAGAACCTCATCTGCTGCCAGCACATTGACCCTGTTCTGTAGTTGCCAGTCAGAGAAGAAGCTTTCCTCCTGCAATCATAAGTTTGAGGCTTCATCATCCTGGGAGTCCCCATTTCGGAACCCAATAAGCACAGACTCTTCCTGCCCCTCCTTCAGCACAGCTGCTCTACTTGGTGATGTAAATGCTCCCCAGCACACACCTCCTGCAGGCATGGAGCCCATCATCCCCTGGCCCCAGCCTCAGTAAGAGGCCTGCAGAGGTGGATTGTCCCTTAGGAGCCTGGTCTGAGCCTCTGATGTGCTGGGGTATTTGCTCAGGTGTGTGCTGGGGACGCACTCTGTAGCACATCACTGCTGCTGAGCACATGAACATTTCCCTCAGCTGGAGAGTTTCTAGTTGGCTTTTGTGCACCCTCTGCAGAAACAGCTTCTCTGGGAACCGCACTCTGAGTTGGTGCAACCTCTCCCAGCACCTGTTGAACGGGTGTTTGACTCTCGCTGCTCAGAGTCAGCTTGAAGCTCAAAGCACCCTTTGATCAGGAAGGGCTTCGTTAGAAGCAGCTGGAAGTCACAGCCCCCTGCAGCTGCCTTTCCCCAGTGCAGCAGGCACCCTGATGTTCCTGAGGAGTTCCCAGGAGTCCCCAGCCATCCCAGAGTTCACAGAAGATCTATGAGCAGAACTCAAAAAAAAATCACTGAGGAAGTTTCTGTGTCTGCTGCCTGCCTCCACTAGCTCTGTTCTGCCCTGACATTCCTGTTCCTTTGACCTTTTTCTTCTCCAAGAACAGATGCAAGAAAAGGAATCTACCTTCCTATTTGTATCTGGCTTAAGGTTCTTCTGTATTTCTGCAATACTTATTAGAGTTTTGCATGCATATGAAAATGATCTGGTAATTACTACCTTAGAAATTGCAGGATATTGATAAATGGGCTTTTATTTACATGGACCCAAACCAGTTAATTCTTCTCCACGATCAGTACGACCTTTGTTGACGAGGCTAGAGGTCTTATTCTACAGGAACAATTAGGTAATATATGTAAACATATTCAGATTTTTACTTATGATATGTTCCTAATGAAATGTTGAGACACAGTGATGCTGGTATACAGTATTATTGTTCTTGAGTGTTACAATGTTATCATAATAATTTATTTCACCTGATAGATCTTTTAGTAGTCTTGGAGGAAAATGAATTTCAAGCTTTTCTTATGGAAGATCAAATAATATTAAGGCAGATTTAAAAATCAAGGTTATAACCTTTCATTTAGGCAAGCACTTAGAAATCTCTTTAAAGCATAAAATTGCAGTTAACAAGCAAGACATCTATTGACTCGCTGAATTTGGTGACACTGTCCATGTAAAGTTGTGCATGTGCCTTACTGCTTTGTTAGTAGTCACTTTAATGGAATTGTAAGTAGCACTCAGCTGGCAGAAATGTAATAAAGATGCATTTTAAGCATAATAATTACTCTTGCAAACAAATAGAAATAATTTTGACCATATGAGAAGCTTCCTGGAAGTAATGATCCGAATATCTTTTCTTTCAGGAAAATTTAAGTAAAATAAGATGTATGTGTAAACAACAGAGATGAGATACAAGTGCAAGAGATCATGGTATGATTTCAGTTGACAAACATATAAAGTAGTCTTTTTAAAAAAAAAAGATGTTATCATCTGCTCCATATTTACAACTGAAAGACTTTATATGGAGCTAATTATGCCCTTTTATATATGTGCTTGAAGAAATGGGGTTCTGAAATGACAGGTGCTGATCACTAAATGGAATTGTACTCATTTCCTGTTAAAGAAAAACGAGGTTTCTGTAGTCAGAACCATCGAAAGGATGGGACATGAGTTGAGACCTCAGTGAAAGAAGGGAGGAGAATAACAGCAGCTGTAAATCACTGCTTTGCTTTGAGTAGCCCTCCTTACAGCTCCTTAACTACTGCAAATTCGGCACTAGTAGCGCGGTGAAGATGTGACAGTTTCAGAAGTCCTTGGATATCTTGTCAGTCACTGTTATCTGGAGGCCTGAGGAGTTCATGTTCTGAAAGAGAAAGACGTGTGCTCTGTTGTTGGAAGGGAGAACATAAAACTGGTATCTTCTCCATAATGCTCAATATTTGCTCTGGTTATATAATACTTAATAACAATGTTAATGGAGAAGTCATTTAAAACCCATTAAAAAAAGAGAAAGATAAAGAAAAAAAAGGACGTAATTTAATTCAAAATTCCTATTGATCTCAGATGTATGCTTTTTAGCCTTAAGTTCTAATGCAAAACTAAATCACTACCTGTACGGACTTACTTATTTCCCCTGGGCTCACCTCAGGCATAGAGGTGCTTGAGTTAGCAGTGTGGTTAGGACTGAAATCTGATTCAGAATCACTTTTAAAACTTGTCAGATAGGTTTCTGCAGGTTGTGATGTGAAAAGTGGAACATTTCTGTTTCCATTCTGGATGCATAATGTTATGAGTCTCTAGATATTTAAAACTGAATAAAAAAAGGTTTCTATTTTAGTTAGTTGGTGGTGGTGTGGTTTTTGTTTTTTTTTTTTTTTTTGTTTATTTGGTTGGTTCGTTCATTGACTGGTTTGGGGGTTTGTGTTTTGACTTTGGGGGGGTTTTGTCTGTTTTTAATGGAATCAGTATTACAGTACATTAAGCTCTAATGTGTGAATGTGAGTCTAAGGAAGAAGAATAAAACTGCCCATCAGTTTTATTCTTTAGTAGAAACCTGTTATATATGGTTTTAGATTCACATTGCTACCCCTCATGTCTATATTTAAAACTCAAGTACTTATTTCATGATTTTCATAGTTTCAGACTTTGAGTAAATGCTCTGGTCAAGTTTCAGCATAAGTCAAGCATATGTGTTAGATTTACAGATAGTTCTTAAAAGTATGTTACTATATATTGTACAGTGTGACATAGTCCATAAGCTTCTACTTGTGTAGTGACAGATAATTAGCAATCAGTATAGGATCATAAAAATAGTATAAAATAAATTTGGAAGTGATTTTGAAGAGTTATCTATCCTACTGCCAAAGCCAGGATTAACTGTACTGTTGTCACTGCTGACAGATGCTTGTCCAGCCTGTTCTTGAAAAAAATCTGCTAGAGATTTCACAGCCCTTGCAGGCAATCCATTGCTTCACTGCCTTCTGCTACAGAGTTTTTCTTTAGGTTTAACTTAAGTCTTCATTCTTATAAATGAAAGTTGTTATTCCATGTCTTGGAATAATGATCTTAAATTTTCAGCTTATTTTAAGCTCACATCCACAGTGGACAAAAATAAGCGCTTTTTGCTTTCTTATTATTCCAACCTTTTTACATATTTCATATTATCTTATTGTCCCTCAGTCTTTTCTTCTCTGGACTAAACAGATATGATTCCGTTAACACTTATTGTAGGTTTTGTTTTCTTAATCTCTCCTCTGAAGCTTCTCTTGCTGTTCCATATCCTTCCTAAAATGCTATTCTCAAAATCTGATATGATATTCCAGTTAAAGCCTTGCTGGTATTGAATGGTATGGATGACTCCTTTTCAACTGTAATGCTGGCTCATATTTTGAGGTAAATTGATAATGCTACATGATGATATGAATGCATTTCCTTATTGGTTGCTTTTCATTTTTTGTAAATCCTATTTGGTAATTGGAAATATCTCATACTTTTTTTTTTTTTATGTTTCATATGCTTGGGAAAGAGAAAATGGAATGGGAAATGAGAAAAAAAAAAGGATGATTATATTAACTGTTATCATCTGTTGGTGAGATTAAAATCATTAAAGCCAATACTCTTGTCAAACCTACTTTATGTTATGTAACTTTTCTGGCATGGGAATTTTAGCACAGAAGACCAAACTCTAAATGTGCATGTTCATGTGTGAGAAAGAGGGGCAAGGGAGGGGAGAAAGTGAAGTGACATTAATCCATCTTTTTTAACAAAATTCATGATAACTGAAGAGAGGTGAATGATTCTGTTCATTGTGACATTTCTATCTATCTAGCTTATGTTTGACTAGCATTTCCTGTGAGCACATAACATCTGAGCTTTTGGAGAGTTTGCAATGTGAATGATGATGACTGAGTTCTTTGTGAAACCATCCACGTGGAAAGTTTGCTAAACTGTCACCCTGATATTACTGATGCACTGGCAACTACAATTCAGGACCATTGAAATCTGCAATAGATTGTCTTTAAAGACTCTGTAGTTCTGTATCTCATTTTTATCCTGACATTTTTCTCTAAAAGTTATAAGCCCTCTATCTCTGCAAAGGGAGGATTAAAAAGAAAACAAAAAGGAAATGAAACGTGGTTTAATTCTAGGGCTGAAAATTGCTTCTGATAGTTTTTTGAGCAGCAAATTATTCTTAGGTGGACATTTTAAGAGAGTTTGCTTGTATATATTCAGACTTTTTTTTTGGCAGAACTTATTAAAGTAGGGTAACATATTGGATTTCCGTAGGAAGCACTTTAGAACAGATATGCTTTTACTGTTGGGCTGCTATCACCATTAATAATTTTCTTAACTGCCTTTTTATGCTGTGCATTTTCACAGGATTTACTGCTCTCCTAAAAATGCTAATTTGCTGAAAATATACATAGATAAGATTTTTAAGTCTTGAGTCTCAAGCAAAAATTAAAATTCAAGTTTTTAGTATATCCCTTTACTCATCACAAAAATTGCAGAGGTGAGAGGTAGGCCTACTAGAGTCTTACACGTGTTACAGTAATAAAAACGAATCCTTTACTACTAATGGTTTAAATTCTATTTGAGTTCTTTCTACATGCCACATATAAAAGTGGTCTGCAGAAAAAAAGATGTTTTGTGGGGATTAGGAGCATGTGGTCAGTACGTACACCGGGACTTAATCTCCCTAAAGGTTTAAAAACAGCAATAAAAAACAAATTCACTTTCTGCTCAAGCTACCAAATAAGAGTGAATGCATCCATACTTTCAAGTGGAGGAATAAACCTATTTTTCCAAAAACAAATGGCTTTGCATACTAATATGAACACTATTGCCAGCCTGCTGCAGGCAAGGAGGGATTAGCATCAATATATGTTTGAGCATTGTTGAGACTCCAGTGCAGCACGTTCCTAATTCCACTGCGGCCACTGTCAGACTAACCCTTGCCAGCCATGGACTGAAAGCCCTTTTTTTCTACCTAAATAGCAGGCTCTTGCAAATGTAAGCATAGAAAAAGAGCGCCCTCAACACTGAGTCATTATCAGACCTGTTTTTAAAAGGCAATTTCATTCTTTTCACACCAATATGTAAGTAAGTCTTGTTCTTTCATTGCCATGAAAACTTCTCAATAAGTTTTCTGATCTGCCTTATGCTTCTTCACCAAAACAGTATTGTCTCTTGTTTCTTTCTTTCTGGCTAGTCAAAACAAGCCTGTCCTTTGAATGGCTTAAGAGTTGCCTGATTCAGCTGGAACTTTTGAGAGTAAAAAAAAAAAAAAAAAAACCCTAATACAGTAATTATGCACCACATAAAGCGGGCTATATTGATAACACAACATTTCTGCTGATCCCTCTTCTTTATCTCCTGGCTGGTGTTTTACTTGAAGAATAAACAACCTAAAAAATTCCAGTCTGTGCTAGCTTTACTATTATCCTGAGAATAATGAGATGCAGTGGGCTTATAGAAAACAAAGCCGTTAGGGTATTAAGCTATCATTGTAGTTTACATCTTTTAAAAACAACCCATTAATTAGATTTGACTGGTTCAATACAGGATCTCAAATAGACAGACATGATTAAGAACTCTAATGCCTCTGTCTTAAAACAGGGTTTTTCTTCCTTTTACAAGACCTTTCAGTTCTAGGGATGCAATAGCAGCTCTTGCCTAACCTTACTATGAAAAGATAAGTTAAATTTCCCCAGGATGATTTGGGATCGTCATGGTTCTGAAGCAGGATATATAAGGGACTCTGAGAGTACACTGAGAAAACCCTTTTCAACTTCAAAATGCTAATTTCTAGAAACTAAAACTCTTGCAGAAGTGCAGCTGTTTTGACCACACATTCATTATCAAGCCTTCATGTGAACATTTCCAAGGAATGGAGGTGGATAAAAATAAGAGAAATGGGGGTGGGGGAGGGGGGGAAAACCCATGATGAACAGATAAACAGTAACTTTTTGACTGGAATGTGTGAGACTGGTTCAGGGAAAGGACTTGAACTGTCTATGTATTGTGGTCCCCTAACATTTGGGCTGTCTGGCTTGTTTTTTTCTAAAAATCCACAACCCCTTAAAATTGTTTCCATTTTGTCATTGATACAATGCTGGAATCTAAAATACTTTCATAAAACTTATCTCGTTTTGGCCAAGCCTGCTGTCAGAGGTGCTCAATGCTATAGTAAAGACTGTGCTCAGGTCAGTGCAGCATCAGAACAACCTCAATTTAATTAGCCATGTACATAGTATTGGACAGAAAGATGTACTGTGCAACAGCAATGACCAAAACAACAACCCTTTTTACACCTCAAAATACCGTGACACTGCATTAATATTATAATAGAAATCCTAGTATGATTTTGAAGGTGTTCAAAGCTCTACATGCAGTTTGAACAGTGGTAATGGTCACATTGGTGTGGTAAATCTTACCTCACCACACCCTGTCCAATCTGAATTAGTAAATGGAGAATGCAGTTGTTTACCTTCTGAGTTTTACAGCAAAACAGATTATAATTAAGTATTAATTACTAAAGATATACTACACTTAATTGTGTTTGGGGAACAGAAACAATAGTGTATTTCTTCTTCATTGCATACAAATTTTGAAGGAAATCACAAGATGTATTTTGTGATGGGGAGTTGAGACTGAGTTCATGCGAAGCCCCTTGTACAGTTTCCTAGCCTGCTGTATCTTGTTGAGATGCCTCATATAATTTATGCCACACTGCATAAAAGAATGACAGTGATATAAATTGATATCATCATTGTCTTCAGTTCAGAAATTCAGCATGACAAGAAATGTCTAAAATAATCTTGGGGTGAGGGGAATCAATTATTTTGCATCTACTTAGAAAGCAGCTTCACTGCTTTTATATGAGGTATGTGGATTGCCCAAGCACTCCATTAACATTTTAATGCTTATATGTGACTGATGTTATGCTATCATAAATCTACACTTCTCATAACATATTTATAATTTCTTCTGTTGTCTCTTTGAACATTTAAATCCAAATTCTCATCCGTCCACACAGGGTTGTGCATTTGTGCACTATTTGCATACTAGAAATCTTCATTTGTGCGATGATATTAATATTTGGAAGCAAAAATCTTCTTCTCAGAAAATCCAACTTTGGTAGTAATTTATAAAAATATTTCTTGTGTTGCATGGTCTTTTGGGCTTAATTTTCATGGGCTGTTTCTTTACTTTGTTTCTCTAAAACTGTCTCTTCTTGCTCAGAAATGCCCCCCCTCACTAACAAAACCATGACAAATGCATACCTGATTTTTTGCATTTGCAGAATTCACACTTGAGAATTGATGTGTGTTGCTCAAGGGGAACAACACACACTCAAGTTTGCAGGTGCTTGCAAATACTTTATATTTGTATATGTACATCCCACAAGATCTATGTTCTTAAACATAGAGACTAGTTTTTGAGCAACCCTTTGTCTTTAGAGGCATTTAGCAACAGATGAGAAACTGTACTTCTAAGTGGAAAATCAAGAGATTTTCCCTATAGTCATCATAAATTATGAGGATTAGTAGAGTCAGTAGTGAAGAAATGAAGTTTTTATTATTCATTTAATTGATCTATTTCCAGACGTACATTTCACCCAAATTTTGCCCTGGTGCTGAAACCCATATAACTGGTCTAATTCTGATCATGTGAGCCTAAACTTGAAGTGAAATTTTTTGACTCGGGAGTGGGGTCTAGGTCTTCGGGATGCCATATATATTACATCTGACCATTTGTCTTCAAGAGACATTAAATTGATTGCACTTATTCTCCTTCTTGTTTGAGGAAGCCCTTGGGCAGAAATTATGTGTTGTCAAGGCATAGAGCTAATTAATGTCATTAATTCACTACACAGAAAGTAAAAGCCCAGTGTCACAGATAGGAAAGGGGATGTCACTAGAGTAATTACTAAGTGTTTTAAAAACCAAACTGAAAGCTGTAATAGCCATTGATTGCATAGATTTCATAAGTAATGAAGAAAGGAATATTATGATAAACTGATGTTAAGGATGTCAATGAAGATAATTTTATGAATGATTCACCATCTGAGACTGAATTTTAAATTCTCCAAATTCGAAATCTCTGAAGAAAACTCAGCCATTGCATATTTTACTTGATTTTTTTTCTCTCAGATATGAGACTGTCTTTTATCTCAGCAGCTGCTTGTTGAAAAGTTACACCCACTTTTTATTAACATATGTTGGTATGATAGTATGTTAGTACAAAGTCTTGCTGGTGGCTTAGTGAGGTCACTTTTGCAGTGAGCACTCCACAGCAGAGGTGTGAAATAGCTGCTGGTGCAGACAAGTCTGTCAATGGGCTTTGTTTAAACTGAGACGGACATGAAAATGTGTGTAGACTTGCTTCTGAGCTGACACCAGCATAAATCAAAAATATAGTTATTGAAATCAATATGGTTATACCAACATATTGTCAGTGTTGTTGCTTGTTACAGGATTGTAAGACCTGACCTTGTCCTATTTCTTCCTGTGATTTCAGTGAGAATGATGTCTGCACAGACCTAATTTACTAGCTTTCTGCCTGATCTATTTATATACTGTTTATGTGATTACATTTTATTAAAGACTGCCAAGGTCTCCAAGATACACCTTTCTCTTCTATGGAGAAAGGTGTTATGAGAATTAATTTACTTCCCTCATCTATGTGATGTTAAGAAAGCTCACAAGAGAAGTGGATAAATATTTTTTTTCATACTAATGAGCAGCTTGGATACAGAAATGTTCAAATTGTTATGCAATCACTGTAAACTGGCTGTGGTCTCTGATATGCAAATTAATGACAGTTTTGATAGATGCATTTTTTTCTCTCATAGTTATCACCATTTTAATGACCTAAGATCATATTTTGGGCACCAACTGAAAGAATTTATAGTGGTTTACATTCTGGAATTCCTTTGGAAAAAGTAGTTTCCATAAGTTTTTTTTTTTTTTCACTGTTTTGTTGAGTCAGTGACGATATGGAAAATTACTTACAAACCATACGTAGTTCTTTCGAAGTTACGACACTTCCTCTGAGAATGTAAGGTTTGATATACTTCTTTGGGCATCACAGTATCTTCAAACTATGGCAATAAGAGGACAAAGTCCTCTTATTTTTGTTCTCCTGTTTCCTCCTGACTCCTAATAGAGTCCTGTTTTCTGAAAGGTGCTTCCTTGCCCAAACAATACCTGAAATTACATTATAATCAGGATCAATACTTGCAGTTGTGTTTTCTTCCTAAGGTAATGATATCTTTATCTTAATTTTATCTCCCACTAATAAACTAATGTGTACTTTGGGCTACTCTGCTTTCCTAAATGTTGAAAATAAGACATCCTGGGAAATTTTAAAGATAGGAAGATTAATACAGACAGTATTTACACTGGCAGTTGTGATACAATTTCTTTATGGGTTGCCATTCGGCTTTGGCTCATTCATCTACTGCTATCCAAGGCAGTATCAGACACAGAGCACTGAAATTTTGAGTGTTATGAAAACAAATCAGTATATGGATAGTATATCTAAGCAGTGGCTGTTTGCCTGTATGAACTAAAGGTGAAATAAAATTGAAAAAGTAAACTTCTGGATAATGTCTGTTGTATTATGAATGACTTTTTCCTTTATCACGTTCAAATACTGGTGTCAGAAAAGAGAGTGAGGCGAATCCTCACAAGGTTGTTTAGTGCATTCTTCTATTACTGGGCGGGGGAAATCTGTTTAAAAATCTGTGAATTCCACAATCTTTTCCAAGCAGTTAATTTTTTAACTAACTAACATCACAACATGTTTATAAACCATCCCTCTCTTTTTTCTGCATACCTTTACAACCTTGTACTACTCAAGTCAGATGAACTAATACCTGAAACACAGGTATTACTATGGCCAGAATTAGGTTATGTCTTTTGATAAACATATTTAAATTACTTTCCCTGAAAACTCTGGCAATATTCTATTATTGAATTTTTAACGTTTTCCCCTTGTTTCACAACCCTACTGTGGCATTACTCTCATTTGGATGTCAAACCTTTGATCACTGCCAACCAGGAGAAGCATGTTAGAGGCGTGCTTAAGACAGAGCCTTGAAAATTTGCTTTCGCATGGAAAATTTTTCTTGAGCCAGAATTAGTTTCCCATTACCCTAAGCAGAGAAAATATGAGAAATGTTTAAATATAAAAGTACTAATCAGAATGAGCAAAAAGGGGAAGAAAGAAGTTTAAGGAAGAATCAAGAACTGACAAATGAAATAAATTTTTAACTTAACTTTGGGAAGTCTAGATTAATCTTCTTACATAACTCAATGCAACATGACTTTGAAATGCACTGAGATGCATGGTGTAATATCTCTTACAGCAATTAATGGAACATTCTTGTCTTGTGCTTAGCCTATGTTTCCAACCAATTTCTTTGTGTTTGTACACACTCACCTAGCATATTTTATAAACACATATATTTATAGTAATTTATTATACATATATATATATATATAAATATGATAGTTCACCAGTTTGTGGTTTCAAAGCTGTAGCAAATAATTTTCTTTCATTTCTTGCACAGACTGGGAAGCCGAATCCCATTACACTAGCCTTGAAATTCTTACCTTTAGATTATTTTTAAAAGTTCTGAAATTTTGTGAGAATATTACCCAGATCTTTTTTCTTAGATATGCAGCAAGGAAAAAATATCCAGGCAGTCTGCTGACTGGCAGGTCTGAGGTTGGGATAGCTATTTGCTCTTAAAACAGATCAGAAAACATGCACTTCTGAAATACTGTGATGTAAGCTTGCTTAAAAGCAGCCTGGGAACTAACCTTTGCTTGGATCCTAAAGGAATTAGGATGCTGTGCCTTCTTAATAAGTTACTAAAAGTGTTTAAGTTATTGCCTTCTTACAGAAGACATTTTCAGTCCATCTGGAGAAAGCAGATATAGTGAGACTCCATTAGAGCAGTACCCTAGTCCTGCCTTTCATGTTCAATGGGTTTGACTTTTATATTGATTACTGCTTTTTATCCAGAAAAGCGATCACTCTTAAAACAGTAAGAAACACCATAGGAAAAAAAAAAAGTGAAGTGCTACTTGGCGTTTTAATTAGTTGCACATATATACAATCATCTCAAAGTGAAACTTGATTTTAATCTACAGATGTGTGCAGTAGAAATACATGGGCACTGAAAAATACACCTATGAACACTGGTCCAGTTGGGTGAACAACCTAAGAAAGCTGAGTGAAGCAGCTGCTGTTGGAGATAACTTCAACTGTCAATTATATTGGCAATAACAACTGGCTGGCAATTTGTGGGCAGGGCTACATTGCCCTGATAATATATCTCCCATACAAGATGAAATAACATAAGAAAGTCTGGACATGCAGCGCTACATTCATTTGAATAGCCTGTCCCTTTTCCTTTTTGCATCTTCAACTTTTGTATATTCATACTGAATAATACAGCACCAAACATTTTTTGTTACTATCAATCAGCTTTGTTGTCAAGAAAGTTTACCTTTTGATACAAAAATATGTTCTTGGGCCCCAAGTGTCCCTTCCTACGTTGAAAAAGAGCTTCAGTTTCCAGAGGCAAAATAAATATCTGAGGGAGTTCACTAAACTGAAAAAAGAAAATGGGTAGGAACCATGACATTGGGATTTTCCATTAATGATTACCAAGACCTGAATTTTTCACACTCTAGTGACTGTTGCTATAGATGATGAAGGAAAGTCTTTAACTGATAAGGAAAATCAGTACATTTGTTCAGTTCAAAAATACTCTTTTGAAATTAAATCCTCTAGAAAAGAAATCAGAAGATATTATAATACATTTGAACCGTATCTTCCTGAATGGAAGATATTTTCTTCATCTACACAAAAGAAAATGAATTTGAATAATTCAAATTAGCTGTTTATTCCAAAAGTACATTATGATTAACTTTTATAATTTTCAGTTAGTTTGTTTTGTCTAGAGAAAAATAGCCATGATAAACTTTTCGTTACATACTCTAAACATTTAAGGCACCAGTTCTTTTTCCGCTAACTTTAAGCATGCAAAACCAGGCATTTAGTTTAATGTAGCCACTTAGGCTCCTTCTCTAGTTTATAAAAAAATCTAGGAATCTTCAGAGGGGTGATTCACTCATATTTAAAACCAACTTTAGAATAAGATTAATTAAGCTTTCTATCTCTTTCCATTTATCATATAATAATTTAAAACATCTAAGTGAACTGCAATGAATCCTACCCATGCTGACTGAGTCCATGCTCTCTTAACTAATTCACCACATATCATACAATTAAAAATGCCTCTTCTACAGCCCAACAGACACATATGTGAGGCAGATTTCTTCAAAGTGGGCTTTTCTTTGCTATTTCTAACCTAGACTGTAAGGTATGTCACCCTTTTAATCAATGATTATTAACACCTGATCCTGTTCACTTTTTCTGGAAAACTTCCAAATGAATCAGTAGATTACATTTTGTGTTTCCTACTACCTTAATTTTCTTTCAATTTAAAATTCTTCACTGACTTTAATTAAACTTGCCCTAAGCTTGGAAACCTACAAAACTTTTTAATGAGCTGACTTCTGAACTTGTCATGATATACTAATAGCCTAATAATAGAGGTTTATGGTACACTATATATTTAACAATCTAAAATGTGACTTTGATTGATACAAACATTATATTATCTGGTTAAAGAAAATGTTTTATTATATTTACACTTCCCTATTGCAAGTACAGATAAAGCATGTAAAGCAAAGTTAATTTGTATTTCACAGGCAAATCCATAAATGAGGGCAAGTCTAATCATGCTTGAGGGAATTTTTGGTTATGCTCTAACAAACAGAATCAAAAGTGTCTAAGCAGTCACTTAGGGCATTGAACAGGCATATCTATATTTGCTCCCTTTCAGTTGTTGCCTTTATATTATGCATCAGTAGAATCATTACACTGCATGTTAGTATCGTTAATAGTACTTCTCAAGCAAGCAAACTAATGACTCTATCAACATTTTTGTGTATGTTTCTTCTACATCTTTTGGTATTAAGAGCCCTATTTTCCTCTACTTTACCAGGGCATTAATTAATTAGTAATTTTACTTAACTGCTAACATTGCTTAATGATTTATCATCTTTTGTAGGCCCAAGAAAAAAATTTCAAAAACTAAGATAATTACTGCAAATCCATTGGTGTTTTAGTCTGTGAACTTATATTCTGGACCCTACATAAATTATGATTTTTTTTAAACAAAAAGAAAAAATCATGCACTTAATGGACATTGAATTGTCCTAATGAGTGGGGACCGAGAAAATAATTTAGGACTACAGGTAGGTTATTCAGCTGAACCTCAGTTCATGAGGAGAATTTTGTTAAGGAAACAAATGTGATTCTGAGTGTATAAATAGCACAATGAAAAGTGTAATTAAAATTACTGTCTTTGGCATTTGTGGTATTATCGCTGGAAGTCATTATCTATTTCTAGTATTCATTGTTTAAAAATGGTGGATTTTGCATGTTGCAAAGAGACTAAAAAAAGGGTTACAAGATTTTTAGCAAGCATTTTTTTTTTGCAATGAGAAACTTGAGAACCTTTACCTAATGAAAAGTTAAGAGATCTTTTGATTTCTTTCTTGTGTCATGAAGGAATATACTCTAATAAAGGAGATTTTTTTTTTAATTTTAATTTTGCAACCATGACATGTTTTAAAAGCTGAAGCTAGACAAACTGAAACTAAAAATGCTGTAATATTTTTAGAGTGTGAGTTTGCTTATATGTCCCTAATGGCAAGAAAGTACTTAACTTGGAAAGCAATCAGATAGAAGCTGAAAATGTGATCTTCAGGGAATCATAGAATGGTGTGGGTTGGAAGGGACCTTTAAAGGTCATCTCATCCAACCCTCCCTGCTATGGGCAGGGACATCTTTCACTCAGGTGGCTCAAAACTCCATCCAGCCTCACCTTGAATACTTGCAGTGATGGAGCATCCAACTTCTCTGCGCAACCTGTTCCAGTGTCTCACCACCCTCATTGTAAATTTTTCTCCCTTATATCCAAATCTACCCTCTTTCAATTTAAATGTGTTGCCCCTTGTTCTGTCACTACAAACCTTGGCAAAAAGTCTTTCTCTTTCTTTCTTATAAGCCCTCTTTATATTTATATATATATATATTTACACATGTGTGTATATATATATTTATAGACCACAATAAGGTCTCCCCAGAGCCTTCACTTCTCCAGGCTGAACAACTCCAACTCTCTCAAACAACTGTCTTCATAGCAGAGGTGTTTGATGCCTCTGATCATCTTCGTGGCCTTCCTCTGGGCATACTCTAAGGTTCATGTTCTTCTTATGCTGGGTGCTTAGAGGTGGACACAGTACTTCAGGTGGGATATCATGAGAGTGGAGTAGATGAGGAGAATCACCTCCCTCAACCTGCTGGCTATGCTTCTTTTGATGCACCTCAGGGTATGGTTGGCCTTACAGGCTGCGAGTGCACATTGCTGGCTCATATCCAATTTTCCACCCACCAGTATCTCCAAGTCCTTCTCTACAGGTCTGTTCTCAATCCATTCATTCCCCTGTTTCTACTGATACTGGGGATTTCCCTGATTCATGTGCAGGACCTTGCATTTGACCCTCATGGGATTCACATGTGTCCACTCCTCAAACCTGTCAAGGCTGAAAGAACAGAAAAAGCAGAGACTGTCTGCAGGTAAGCAAATGTGTACAGGAGCTGATCTTCAGGAGACATCAACAGAATTTGCAGAAACAGGTAAATAAGACACTTGGAGACAGGATAGGTTGACTGCAAAGGACTTGCCTGTTCAATGGGAGAGATTATATATTATTATATATTTTTATATATTATATATTATTATATATCTGTGCTTGGTTGGACAAGCCTGTGAGAACCAGTGCAATTCCCCATCACTTGAATTCCTTAAGCAAGATCAGGCTTCTACCTGATCTTCTATAGATTTGAGGCAGGAGTCACATGATCAAATATGCTCCTATTTTTCAGACAGGACATCACCATTATTTTCATACTTGGTATTCCCAGAGGCACTTCCAGAATATAGGAGTTTCCTGCACTACGTTAATATGTTGAATGGATGCTTATAGCTCTTACTACATTCTATGTTGTTATGCATTTCTTAAGGAATTTTAACTTCACATGCTTACAGAACATTGCCCAGTGGCCTATACTTTCAGCAGAAAGTTGCTCTAGTGGGAGACAATGATATTTTAAATCGGTAGGATTTCATTGCTTTTGTTTTTAGACATGTTTTTGGCAGGATAACTGTAGCTAAAAGAGAAGAATGTAGTGCATCCTGTGACATTACATCTCAGGCTCGGTAGATCATTTCAATAGATGCATCCCAGAAAAATATGCTTCCATTTTTATACATCAAAAGTGAATTAACTTAACTAGATTAACTCAATTATAAGCAGATTAAGAAAGGTTTAGCCATCCATTTGCTCATTTCCATTCATCAGCAGTTGACATAAGTCCACAGGAAGTTTGCTGTGTCTAAGATAAATGCATTACCATCTTACTCATTTGTTCTTCAGACCCATTTGTTTTTCTAAGGCAAACAAAGGCAAATCAAAGTTTGAGCTTGTAAGTTACCTCCTTGTAGCAAAACTGTGAGTACAATGAACTATTTTGTTGCATCTTGCCTTGAGATACCAGAGAGTGTAATTCAAGGAGTCTGTAGTGTTTGAAATATTAGGCAGACCAAATCCCTTCTTTCAGTGGGCTTACATTTTGTCACCTGAATCCTTTCTGAAAATGATATTTCAGACTCAGAAACATTCAACCCGAGATAATAAGTGTAATCCTTTAATGTTACTTTTTTTTTTTTTATGGCATAGGTTCTGTACCTGCAGCATGGCCAGAGGGATGAGAGAAATGTGGGAAGTGGGTGACTTCCTCGAGTAGAAATCTAGCTATGTTAAAAACTTGCATTTTTCATGGTGAAACTTGTGGGTCACCTGTTTTAATACAATACAATACAATACATAAAATGATATCTCTCTCCATTATATGGCTGAGATATACAGATAGACATGTTCAGCAAGAACAAGGGAAAGTTTATGTTAGCATCTCTCCTGCTACTTTCTCTCTGCATGATTTACAGGTGTTTTCTGGGGAAAAAAATAATTTGCAGTAATATTTTAAAGTTAAATTTATTTTACTTTTGAAATTATAATCCTTACCATATGAACAGAAAAGAAAGTAGGGGGAAAGCATCAGCAAGAAAACCCCCAAACAACGGATATTCCTTTTGGGGGATTAACAGGAGGAAGGCTTAAAATGAATTTATTAGTTAACATTTTGTATGTTAGGGATTTGTCACGTTAGTGTCTGATGTGTACTTTGAATTATGTCAACAACAGTGTTGTACAGCAGATTATACTTTGTTCTAAATGTATAATTTATTTATGGCCAAGATAGTTGACTGTGTCTAAAATATAGTCATGATAAATAGAAAGGAATTTAGGTTGTGTTGACTTCAAGATTATTAAAAGCGCTTTAGGTTAATAAAATTATTCATGTGATGAATATGCATTGTGGATACAGATGAGAAATGGGATTTAAAGGCATTCCTTAATTTTAAAATGTCATGAGTTTTAGAGTTTATAAATAAAAATAAAATGACACTTGTCATCCTGAACTACCTGATATTGAACAAGAGTCCTTCATGAACAACTGCATCTTCTGTCTGTTCAATATGTAGAAGAATTGTTTTGATATATTAGCTAAATTTTAAACAGTTTAGCTAATCTTATGTACGAGAGAGAATATTTGAATAAATCTTCTCAATTTTTCATTATATATAACTTAGTATTTTAAATCTCTTGTTAAAAAATTGTAACTTCTGCATATTTTTATGTAGTGATGAACTAATAACTTTTTTATTTCCGGAAGAAAAAAAAATAATTGAAAAACAAAGCCATGAATTAACTACACTGATGTAAGAATTTTGATACTATAGAGGTGTAAGCATTCAGACAACAGGCTAAAATTTAAGATGAGAGAGAAAATAAAATAATAAAGGACTTTAAAAGACTACCAGAATAATTTTCTTGGCAATATTCCTTACAGTAGCTTTCTGTCCTGGTTCTGGCCAGGATAGAGTTAATATTTACCTGAGCTGGGTGGAGAACTGAAGCTGGTAGCCCCTATGGCTGGGATAGTTAACTAATTAGCTAACAGCTGGGGTTAATTTACCCAAATTAGCCAAAGGGCTATTCCATTCCATCTGACATCATGCTCAGTATATAAGTGAGGAGGGCGCTGAAGGGAGGTTTCCTGCCGCTTGGAAGAGACTGGATGTGGAGATCTGTTGTGAGCTATTGTACTGTATTTGTGTTCCATCACTGTCTTGTTTTCTTCTGTCATTACTGTTAAATTTACTTTTTGTTCAATCTCAACCCACGTGTTTGGTTTTTTTCCTGGTTTTCTTTTGTTTGTCAAATCTCCTCCTATTCTCTTGGAGAGTGGGGGGAGTGAGAGAGAGAGACTGCGTAGTCTGGTCCCCGTTGGGGCTGAACTACGACACTTTCTCTTCTCTCTTCTCTCTCACTCAAAGTCTTTTGGCTTTAACTCCATGATTTGTCATTTACAACATAAATACTTTACAGAAGGCATTAAGAATGGAAAAAGATGTTAGATTATTCTGTCTTCCTTTCTGCCACTTTCTGTTTAAGAACTGGGATAATTGGTTTGTGTGGGACAAAAGTCAATGTGAATCCAAAATGACTACAAAAAATGTGGAGGTGTCCAGTATAATAGGAAGTATTTGGTTTCTAAGCCTTTTTTTTTTTCTAGGAATTATTATTACCCTAGTTGCATAGTGAAATTTTCTACCATTCTGCTTATCCTTCCTTTTACAGTTACTTAAAATTTTATGGTACAGCAGACAGAGTTTATTAACTTGTTGTTATTCAATCTGTAGCAAATATTTGTTTCTTTCCGTTCCCCTGGAAGCATGCAAAAAATGCTCACCAAAAATCATGGCTTTCATTTTTAAATTGTAGTTATTTGACTGTTCCTAGAGAAAAAAAAAAAGCTGCTAACAAAGGGAACAAGCTTTTTACCTAGATAAGCTTCTTCTGATGGCAGGTTTGATACGGACTGCTAGATGTGAAATATAACTATATTTGATTTTCATGTTTCAGTGAACTGTTGACTGTCCACAGTTTGGAGTTGGTGTACAACAATCATATTTTGCCATTCTGTGATAGAGTCTACACTGCCAAATGAGCAAAAGTTCCTTTTTAGAAACCAATTTATCCCAATTTCTGTATTCAGACAAACTTGTAATGGAAGATAATGGCTGATCTGTTTCGTTTATCCATTACAATAATTATTATGAAATTACTACTATTCAAAAATCTGCAGTATATGTTGTATCATAGTAAAATAAATTTTTGGTAGTTTGTCCAGTCCTTGTATTATTGTTGTCAATGCATTCAGTTCAGCTGTGGTGTAGAGCAATCTTATCTGTCAAAATATGTGCAGATCAACGCACAGGGATGGTAGTCAGCATGGTACAGACTTCACATAAGTCTTAATCATTTCCATGTGTATGTCTATGTGGATTCACCACCTGCTTCTCTGCATTGAAACTGAAGTGCATCCTAGTCTCAGTATAAAGCTCTTTGTCTTTTAAAGCTCCAGGCAAGCGTGTTTGTTCTTTCCCCAGCTATTGACAGTACAAGAAAAAATCATTAGCTTATTTGGTAAGCTCTAGAAAGCACAGTCTAAGGAATGTCAGTGTGTCCCTTATTACACCCACAGAGAAAGTCCACAGGATGTCTTTGAAACTGTACGCAATAACCAAAAGGATGTCTTTGTACTGCTATGCTTGCACAATCCCTTTGGAAAAAGGAAATAGGCAGTAAGATTTAACAAACCATCATCAGTTTGAATTCTGAAGCCTATCTAACTAGGATTTATTTGATTGGCCTTTATGTGACTATTACACAGATTTTTGTGTGCCTATTTCTGCAATTTAGTATTAAATATGCTGACACTAAAAGATATCAGAATATGCTGATATTAAAAGATACAAGAGGATTTTTTTTTGCTGTATTTAAAAAATCATATCCAAAAGTGATAAACATGTCTTGTGTTTTTGTATTTTGTTGATTACATATTTTCTGCATTTGATATTTCACCGCATATAAACCAGACACTAAAATACCAGACACTCGGACTTGGTAAACCAGACCCTTGGGTTTCTCAATGAAGAAAAAATTTATAAATTTATGGTTTTCTTAAGCTGAAACAGGATTTGTTTGAGGCACTTCTAATATCTTGCACAACACCAGGAAAGTAAAAATTGCTTAATTTCTTTTTATTTCTTAAAGAAATATGGTGCATGTGACATACTTATTAATATGAAGTGGGTTAATGTAACAGGTCATAACAAGCAGCTTTAACAGTTCATTAATACATGCCTTGGGGGCAGTTAGGAGGTCAGATAAATGGAGTTTTATGCCATTAGTATACACCAAAGGTGTATACTAATGTTCTGATAAAATTTCACACAAAGTGCCTAATGGTGCTAAAATTGGTAATAATTAAAGAGCGGAAGGTTTAGATACTGTGCGTAGTTCAAGAAAACTTCCAAAATTTATTCTGCTTGCTCCAAGGTCAGCTCAACTTTTTACACTGTGGTTTGGTCTAGAAATCTAGAGAGTAAGTGTGGATCTGGTTTGTTTGCTTTTTTTTTTTTTCCTGAGGTTTTGAACAATTCTTCTTTATTGTGAAAAAAAGCTTTACAGTGAAATCTCTTGCTGTGGTAGCATGGATAGTTAGCACTGTTTTTTAGTTCTTTTTTTTTTTTTTTATGTAGTGCATCCATCCTTAACTCAACTTGATTTCTTGGTCTTTAAATGCATACAGTTTTATATTAATTGATATTACCTTACTATAACACATTTATTTTTAATTCAGAAGCCTTTAAGATTTTCAATGAAAAGATCTATGAAAATTTTCAATGAAAAGACACAAAAAATATTTTAATTTTAAAAGATTTTTTGTTGATAGCTTTCATAGTAAGAATGTTTTGCTTAACTCTGTTTTTAAGTTCTGGTATGAAGAGTCATCTGATAGGATTTCATTATCTTTAAAAATATTTTTAAGGAGTTTTTTTTTTTTCAAAAAAGAGAAATATTAGAATACATGAATTTAGCAATAGTATCTCTTAAGTTCAAATCTGGTTACATTATTTATATTGTGCTATCAGACTCAGAGAACTTTATAGTTAAAATATATTGCTAAAGATTATTATTTTCTCACCGTGATATTGAGCAGTTCTGAAGAAGAACATTAACACGTACATTTCATGACAATTTAAAGAAAAAGGGTGAAATTTGTTTAGCAGAAGTAAATTACTAAAATTCATTAGTTGTCAGTTTTTGACCTAGAAGAAAGAAACAGTCTATGTGAACACTGGGGGAATATTTAGATAGGCAGAATGTGATTAATTATACAGGACTTGGAGTCTAATGCCTGCAACATATCACAGGTGAGATGTATTGCTGCAGGTGGTAGAGATTGTGTTTTCATATATTACCATGCATCACTGATTAGATTTAGGTCACTGTATTAGGAAATGATCATTAGAGACATAGACACTGATGCTGATGCCTGATGCTCTCTTTGTGGTGTTTTGAATCATTATCCTGCTCTTCTAAACGTGGTTCATTACTTCACATTCTCAGTCCTGGAACGGATGGTGTACAGGTGGATTTTAGCTCCTATGCAGAGCTTGACTGGAGCAAAGTAGGATCTTCTTTTACAGAGCTTATTATAGCTGTAGGGAGCCTGTACAAAAAGGTCTAAAGACTTTTTCATATGGTGGGTTATATCTCTAAAGAAAATCTTCTCAATGATCTAAGTCTTTTGTTGCCAAAAATAAGAAGAGGAGTTTTGATTTTTTTTTTAACTTTGCTTTAACAGCTTAACATCTGGACAGAAATTGTAAATATGATACTGTGAATATACTATTTTCTGGACAGATTTTTGTAAGGTTCATGAGTGATCTATCAGAAATTAGTAGGTTTGCTTTGCTCAATGAAACACTATTCTTCATTCATTTAAATGAGTCCATCAGATTATCAGCTAGTGGAAATCAGTCTAGGTGCACCAATTTCAGGAGAACATTTCTCAAGAAACCAACTCATGATTTTGGTGATTACCTATATTTTTTGGTGATTACCTATATTTATACCTGTATTTATTCAAGAACTGTTTCTGAAGCTGAACTCTACCCTATGATGTGATTTTGGCCTTCTAATAGAGAGCCATCCTAAAGAAAAAACCAACAAGAAATTAAGGCAGAGCATAACAGGAATGCAATGATCTGAACAAGATTTTGTAATCTTAAGATACAAAATGTCACAGTGAGAAAGTAAGTGAAAAAAGAGCAACAGAAGGCAAAACGTGAAATGTCATCTAACAAGTATGACAGACAATCTTGCATAATTAGGTGAGACCACTCCAGCTGAACCTTGGCATGTGAATGCATATACTTTGCAAGAAGAGAGGTGAAAATTCTCAGTCTGGCACCTGTACACCTGGAGAATTCACACTGGTTGCAAGAAAACCTGTGAACCCTGCAGAACTGCATATAATGCTTTCAGATATCAGAGTGCAGGTGAGAATGCACCACGAGCTTTAGAATTTTGTTGAATACAAGCTGGCAGATAATTGGGAGTGATGTAGGAATACCTGTGATATTATCAGTTACAAGAGCAGAAAGACTAACTAACTGGTTACTTTGTGTGGAGTGCACAGAATACCTTTCCTTAGCAGCAACAGGCACCAGTTTTTGTTAACTAAGTGGGAGTAATTATGATCATGGTAATATAACCAGAGGTCTCACTGGATGATTAAATCTTTGCCTTAGAGCTGTATTGTAAGAATTTGACAGAGCTAGCAAGGGCCCAACTACTTTAAAGTCTTTCAGGTATCCAAACAGGAAATTTTAGCAGGCCCAGGGTCAAGGGTGGTTAAGGACGGCGTGATAGTAACAGTGCTGGGAACAAGCCGCACACACACAGAGTAAGCCATGAGAAGGAAGGGAACCAGCTTCTCCTCTTCCGCTATGCTATATGTACTGCAAACCACCAGTAGAATATCAAAGCAGGACAGTGCACAGCTGTGACCAACCAAACAGTATTTTACTTGGAAATTTTAATCCTTACTTACAAGTTGCAACATCTTTAAAATCTAAGTGAAAAGGCAGTCATTAACAACAAGCGAGGTGTCATGTGCTGCTCTGCTGAGGATAACTCCTGTGCTGGAGAGGCCTGTCAGGACTCCCAGACATCCTTTTTGAAAAAAAAAAAAAAAAGCCTTGTAGACACAACTTTGCAAAAGAATCCTTTTTAGGAGTTAAGTCTCCCTTCCTTTCCCACCTAGGTTCAAGTACTTGATTTTGAGCTGGAGAAATAGTGAAGAGATTGCATATCTGACTTTTTTTGGGAAAAAAAAAATATATGTATATAAAATATACATATATACAGTCTTTTATTTCATTTTGCCTTTGCTTTTCTACAGAAAATTCAGTTAATGAGAGATACTCAGTTAATGAGTATATTTTCAGCCAGGGATGTGAGAGGAGAAAAGATGTCGGCAGCTTTTATAATAGCATGGAGTGTTATTAGAAGATGTTTTCAATCAGATCAGTCAGTGAAGAACAAGTTAAAACTATTTTACTGGACCTTTATCTTCTTCAACAAATATAAATGTCAGTAAAGCCCCTTTAAAGAGTGAAATTTCTGTAAATCCTGAGACACAGTTCCAAGTAATGAGCCACAGTGGATCAGGTGATACACAGTGTTATGGTAAATGTCCTGGTTCGCACACTCAGGTTTCATGAGGTGGAGAGGGGAGTTGTGTAAGTGGTTGGTAAAGAAAGGGAAAAGGCTGTAAGAAGGTAGCACAAGCTGTACAGTGGAAAGCAGTGATGGGAGGATGTTTCGGTTCACTGTGACTGCTTCGAGCCCCAGAACTATGCCAGTGCTGCAACATGGGGCTTGCTGAACCTGACCCAGCATGGTACTAACAAAGCTGTGCTGCTTGTGGAGGCTGTGCCACTAAGCTACAATGCACTATACTATGTGGGTGTCCTGGGTTCTCTGAAGTAGCTCAGGGCATACCTTCCTGCAATCTTTCCTGCCTAGATGTGTTGGGACAATCAGGTATTGTTTTGGTTTTTTTCAGTGTTGTGGGAGTGGGGAGGGAGAAGCTGCAGGAAGTTTCCCCTTTGTCCAGTGGAGTCGGCCAGGTCTAGTGTGGACCTGCTGCTGGCCAGGGCCAAGCCAATTGGTGATGGAATGTTCAATAATAATGCCTCTGTGATAACGTATTTAAGAAAGGGAAAAAGAATTAAAAAAAAAAAAGAACAAGATGTGAAGAAGCAGAAGCGGGGAGTAGAGAGAGGGAGAGGTGAGCCTTCTGGGCCTTACGACCCTCACCAGCTGGGTTATATGGGCCAACTCAGCCCAGCCCAGCTGCGAGAAATGGAGAGGAGATGTGAAGAGAACCTGAGAGGCATCTGCCTCAGCCAATTGTGAAGAATTTCTTGTGAGAGGAATGGCTGCAGACGCCAAGGTTAGTGAAGAGGGAAGGGGAGGAGTAATGCTGCTCCTGGCAGAGATTCCCCTGCAGCCCGTGGTGCAGCCCTTGGTGAGGCCGGCTGTGCCCCTGCAGCCCATGGAGGCCCCCGCAGGAGCAGAGATCCACCTGCAGCCTGTGGAGGACCCCACGCCGGAGCAGGTGGAGGCCTGAAGGAGGCTGTGGCCCATGAAGGGCCTGCTGGGGCAGTCGTTCTGGAGGGACTGCACCCTGTGGAAAAGGACCCATACTGGAGCAGTTCATGAAGGACTGTAGCCCATGGGAGGGACCCCACACTGGAGCAGAGGAGGAATGCAAGGAGTCCTTCCCCTGAGGAGGAAGGAGCGGCGTAAAGCGACGTGTGATGAACTGACCATAACCCCTATTCCCTCTCCCCCTCTGTGCTGCTTCTGTGTACAGATGGATTTTAGCTCCTATCCATAGCTTGAGTGGAGCAAATTAGGATCTTCTTATATAGAGCTTATTGTAGCTGTAGGGAGCCTGTTTCTTTTGAACAAAAAGTTAAGCTTGGGAAGAGGGAGGGGTGGGGGGAAGTGGTTTTGTTTTCTTTCTCATTAGCCTGCTTTTTATTAATAATAATAAATAAATAGTTTTCCCCAAGTAGAGTCTGTTTTGCCCGTAACGGTAACTTTAAGGATCTCTCCCTGTCCTTATCTCAAATCTTGAGCCTTTTTGTTATATTATCTCTCCTTATTCCCTTGGAGGATGGGAGGAGTGAGTGAGAGACTGCATAGCTTGGTCCCAAGCGGGGCTGAACTACTACAACAATTATAAATGTGACTTATGACTTCCTTGGGCTGTAGAAATAGCAAAAAGGCCAGATGTGTTTCCAGAAAACAGGATTTTATCTGCGTTACTTATTTATTTAACTTACTAAGATTGCAACTACATGTTTCATATAATCAAGTGTATCCTTAAACGGAACAAATCTGAAAGGGCTCCAGGTAACTGCAGAGGTAGTATTATTTTAAGAATCTGAAAAGGCTTTGCAATATTTTCCTGAATAGGAAATCACCTTTTTGTTTCTCTTATTTTATTGGGATTTTAATGGGTGATAAAACCATTGTATAAGGGTATGTGATATGAGCATGGAAAGTAGGCTGAACTGATGGATTTTTTCCTGTAAGAGAAAGCAGCTGAAATCTGACAGGCTGTGGTAAGAACACAGTATTCTTTCTCTGGGGTAGGATCCTTCCTTGAAGCAGTTTTTTGCACTCTCTGACAGTTCCTGCAAGATCAACATCTAGAATCTTGTCCTCATAAAGATTTGGGAGGGAATTAGGCCGTAAATCATCTTTTTGTGAAATCGGTCAATGTGATTAAAAGCCTCAAATGCTGGCACTGTATAGTGTTAGCTGAAGTTTACACAAAGGCGTCAACAAATCCTAAATCTTCACCTCTTTAGACTTAACACAACCTATAGATACAGGGATGCAACTGTGACTGAAGCTTGTGAAAGTTGTAATAATTAGTACAGGCTGTAGCCCATTGCACTTACTGAAGTGAGCACAGATGCACCCTATCACACTTTGGTTTTAGTGTCTTTTAAATCACACCTAAATTTAGACCAAAAATTTTGCTTTTTTTTTTTTTTTTGTAAGGAGATTTGGTCTGCTGTGAAGGCTGCAGAGGCAAATATTGATTTTTACCCTTGCAGAGTACAGAAGTCCAACTTTTTTACAGGGAAACAGCAAAAGGCAATGTGAATCTATACAAGACCTTTTCCAGTTTATATCTGGCAGGTATCCGTTGCATGCATCTAGTGCAATAACAAAATAATACAGCATTTCCTCTAACCACCTGCAAAAATGATCAAATTATTTTAAGGAGGTAGAGCTACAATTGGCAAGTTAGGTTTTTTAAATGTGGTCTCTGAAATACTTCATGGTAGCTGTTCAATCTTCATATTGCATCATAGTTATCAGTGAAAACACTGGATTTACTGACATATTAAAAAAACCAGACTTAGGCATGATGATAAGTAAGCACAAAATGCTGTAATCTGTGGCTATTATTAGAGCCTTCACAAGGCTTCAAACAATTAGGAAGACTGTTTATGTTAAATACCTGAGATAACCCATGGCTGTATGAATTCCAGTTACTGCATTGATTCTAGGTACCAAACTTTCCATTATGAATTATTTTTAAATGTTATAATCTTAGATTTTGGATACCTGGGCATAACCAGATGAGTTTGATAACTCGATCAACACTTTCTCCAAGTCAGTCCTAAAAACTTATTTTCACACATGCTGAATAGCACCAGGAGCAAGATGGTCTTATTTTAGGGATGATGGTTGGTGGTGTTTTTTTTTTTTTTGGTGTTTATGTGTCTTTTTTTCCAACCCAGTGTTGCTGGGTTTATTCCTCTTGCCAGGTAAGCCTTTTGCCAACTCAAGATGTATGACTTCAAATCTAGGCAATTCAACAGGTCTCTGCACTCCGTGAGCTTCCTATAGGCCTACTGACATTTAAAGAAGATGAAAAATACCCTTTTTGATAAGCAGGTAATCAGGAGAGTGTCATTACTATGATTGAGTATCAGTTAAGAGAAGAATGGTATCTGTTTTGGTTGCGCAACTGTGAAAATAGTATATTTTTTAGGATTTAAAATCAAATCAGCATATTGAATGTTAAAAGCCTTCATAATTGTGGCAAAAGAAAAAAATGTGGATTTATGTTTTTATGTGATTCTCATTGTACAGCAATAAACTATAAAGATTGATTTTAGTAATTTTAAGCCAAACATATTTATAAAACCTTATTCTTGTTTTTTGCAATTTAAAAAAAACTTTTCTTGTTCCCACAATTCAAATCAGTTGCAAACTTGATTTAAGTAACTAGTTAAACAGATTTTATGTCTTTCTTATGATACTGAAAGACTTTTTTGATGAATATGTCTTTTAGTCATTATGTATTTTAGTTATGTAGGGAAGATAATGCCAAGATTTGAAGGATGTCTAATGTTAGCATTTTTCATTATATCACTTAGTATAACTAAGTATTCCAATACTATGAGCTCAGATGTCTTGAGTTAGGCCCCCAAAGAAGCCTTTAAATTTGAAGATTAAAAATACTCTTGGAGCAATTCTTTTGCACCATCTGGTTTTTGAATAGCAGTTTGGCTGCATATGAAAGCTTTTCTCTGTGGCTCTTTGGGTCCACAACTTTTTAAAGAAAGCTAAAAAGATTCTCCCACATTTTCATGAACCTAGTATCTGGGATCCAAAAAGAAGTTTTGTAAGATTAGCAATAAAATTTCAGTAACACTAAAAATGTTAGTGGTCAGCATTTCTACTTGTAATTTTTGGAATGTGAATTTCTTATAGCAGTAGGCAAGATTGAGATGTACAGTGTCAGGCTTTACTACGTTAGCAATATGGCCTACGTTATTCACTAATGTTAATACAAAGCTGTACCTGTAAAAATGTATTAATGAAGTATACTCATCATCAGTCTCCTTGAATAGAGAGATTAGCCATTCAGAGAATACATTGTTCCTCTCATACAAATTTATTATGCTGTTAAAAAAAAGTTCTAATTGTCTTCAATAAAAGTAAATTACTTCCCCGGATATCAACAACTTCTAATATGCTGCATGTAAGCAGGTAATCTTTTATCCTAGGGAATAAATGAAAAGAAAAATTCAGGTATACTTTTTCACAACAACCATAAAGGTATAAAATTAGTATACAAAATTAGTATACATTGCTATACAAGTTCCTGATAAGTTACTACTGCAAGATTCCATGGACTGACCTCCGGGAAGGTCAGTATGATCTCTAAAGTAGTTTCTTTAAAAAGTTGGAAGCGTGGGAGTGAGCAAACAGGTTATAGGTGCATTAAATGAATTCATTTCCAAACTTAAGTCAATTCTTCCATAAGGCTGTGACCCATAAACAGATTGTAAAACACTGTAAATTAAAATTTCTTCTTAAATGTTTTATAGGTATAGCATTAATATTGTTTTATGTCTTTGGAGATTAATAGCTCTACAGTTACCTGAAATAACCATGGCAACAGAGTAAATTTTCAATGAGCACCAGTTACTCACTAATGGTTGCTGTAATTATTTGTTGTCCTTTGACTTTAATACATTAATTATTGCCATGCAGAGTTGAAAGACTAAGGAATTTCAGGCATTTCTGCCTTGCTGCAGCAAATCAGACTTCTCAGTAACTGCTCTGTACTCTGCCCCCTCTTTTTGGCACAAGATAATACTTTAATGAGTAACGTAGTATTTGTTGTGAATTGTATCAGACAGTTTTGCATTCTAGAAATATCAAGCAATAAGACATTAGAAGGTCATGAAGCTGAAATAACATTACATTGGAAACTGGAAAATCTAAAGCTGTGATTCAGACAGGGATGTCTCTGCTTGATGCTTTTCCAAATTTTTTGTGATAATTGAAGCGTGACCTGAGCTCTGTGTGCATGCATGTGTGCATGGTTGCATGAGTTAATTTGTTTTCTGTGTAGACTCTACAAAAGAAATCTAGCTACAAAATGGGTTATGGATATTTAACAGATCCTCTTTGGAGCTGTGTCCTCTCTAAACACTAGAGATTAAGCCCCAGCTGAAGGCCTTCTGTGACCTCTGTCAACAGATAGAAATCAATATTAGGAAATTTCCTGATATACTTTTAACCTGCTTAATTATTTTAATTGTCACACAGCTTACTTCACTCAGGAAACAAGAGGAAATAGCTTGATATCAAATAGTTTCTTGTTCAGCAAGATGAACTAGCTTTACGGATGACTGATCCAACATTGGTCATACTAAGCTGCACGTGAAGGAAAGTGTTAAGTGGAGTTGGATTAGACAGAGAAGAAAATGGCGTTTATGTTTCAGGTGTCTGCTAACTAAATGGTAATCATCTGATGCCTGTGTCATAATGACAGTCACAATGAAACAGAATTAAGGATGCAGATGTGTCTTGTTTGAAAAATTTTAAATTATCTGTATGCTTTCAGAATATCCTCATAGTTCATGGCTTTTGGTTGTGGGTTTGTATGTTGGGCCTTTTTTTTCTTTGTAAAGCAGCTACACTTTGTATAAGCCTTTGATGAGAAATTGTTTAGTTCCTTCATTTTCTTTGTAATCCATTATTTCAACTATGATTATGTGACAATGTTTTTTTTGTTTTCTGTTCAGTTTTATTCTAGCAATATATAATTTCTGGAAAAAGAATGAAAGCTTAGACATGAAATACCACCATAAGTGTCAGTATTAAGATGATGAATCACATCTTGGTATTTGAGAACTGTGACCACGGTTAGCTAAGGGAATGCCTATTACCCTTTGCCTCTGATTCCAAACTTTATATTTAAAAATATCATCATGGTGAAAAAGAAGCTGATGACAGAAGGTGTGTCAAAGCCCAGCCACCAGCTTCAGTAGATGTGGTGACCGTAGTGCAGAGGAACTCCATGTAAAGCCCTGCTTTGCTAAACAGAGAGCTCATCAGGTGAAGAATTCAAGAGAAGAGCCTGGAGACAGAGGTATTGTTCTGGAGTGGAAAGGGAAGAAATCTGAGACTGTACAGGCACTTGCAAGTTACTGATATTCACTAAAGTTGCTTCTTTATCTGAAAAACTTTTTCTTAGTGTCTTTTGACTTCTGAAGTCCACAGAGGTGTGTATGTGTCTGCTTGGCGCATTTTCATCGTGGCCTGAAGTAATGCTCAGACTGGAGTCTGAAATGGGAGAGCTGTAACTCATCTCTGCCTTCCCATATTCAGTAAGAGCAACTGATGAGAAAAGTCTGGTACCATCTGAAAGACACTCTGTCAGTTGTCAGCTTGATGCTCTCTTACCTGAAATGTTTCAGAGCGCCAAAAGTGACATGCAGAGAAGAAACTATGCTGCAAGCATATCTTTTAGCAGAACTGAGCAGAACTGCTTATTCCAGAGGAAATAAGCTGATTACCAAAGAAAAAAAAAAAAAAGAGTCTTATAAAACCAGAACTGTACACAAAACTTTGGATAGAACTCTTTGAAAGATCAAAATAATAAGGGGGGAGGGGGAAGAGTGTATTTGTATCTGTTGTAATAGGACCACTGTAGAATGATATATGAACATTAATCCAGGAAGGGAACTTTTTTTTCTTTCTTATATAATGCACTGTTCCTAGGTAGGACCCACCTAGATAGGACCTGGTGAATATGGCAGGGGAACCCAGTGGAAGTACTGTGTGTTCAGCGACAGAGGTTGGTGGTGCTGAAATAAGTACATCTGGGACTAGTAAAACAGAAACAACAATAAAAAGGGGTGGGGTGGAATGTAGCACCATAACACCCTCCCTAAATAATGTCACAAAGCAGGAAAAACGGAAAAGGTAGAATAAGGAGGATCATCAGTATCTCATGAAGCACTGGAGACTGGCTACTGCTGAAGACAGATGCAGGCAGTGTGCACCCAAGCTCTTTGTGACGTTCTCACATATGTGTGTTCTCACATATGTCTTGGCGTGTCCTTATATACCCTGAGATAAGCTGATGGACAGATTTATGGTCAGGTGCAAATTGTTCTGTGCTTCCTAGGAACATGTTAATTAGAGTTTTAGGTAACAAAAAACTACTAATGCAGAAGTTCTTGGGCACCCCTGGATATCCGCAGTCTCTTCTGATCTCTTCCAATGGCACTGTATAGCTACAGCTTCTTGGAAGAGTTCTTTTGCCTGTAAAATAATGAGAATGGAAATAAATTATATGAAGACCCTTTTAAGCTGGGTCTGTATTGTGTGGTTGTGTTGCTAGGGACCAGAGGTGACTGTGATTCTGCAGATCTACTTGAAGTGTATTCGTTTTGGCAATACTGAAACAAATGACTTGCAGTTGTATTTATGGTAAAGTTTCCTCACATTTTCACTTTAAGTTACCTTATTTTCTTTTTTTTTCTTGTCGAAAATCATAACCATGAACTCTTCTCAGAAGGATTACAAGAAATGTGATTGCTATTACTGGTGCTGCAAAATACATATAAAAAGAAAAATACCCAACAATAACATTTAAAAAAAATATCAGCATACACTTGATAACATTAAAATTAACATTTTCACCCAAGAATATTTCATACTATCCAGTCTATAATATCATGCGAACAAAACTTTATGCATTTATTTACACATTTGTATAGTTGTTACCTCCAAAACCTAACCACCCTCTTACAACTTCCTCTTCTAGTATAAGCTGTAAGCGCTTACTAAATAATGTCATACCACTTTGCTACTATTTTAGTATGTTACTAGTGTAACATTTACCCTGCAGTTGAATTTTATGTCATATATTGATTCTTAAGGGACTGAGTTCTGGTTCCCCATTGCATACAATATCCATTCCCAGAGCCTATCGGCTTTTCTTGACTTACTGGGTTCTTCAGCTGCAGAACTGAACCAATCTTCTCTGGCACACAATGTATGCTGTAGATTTTAAGATGAAAATTGTCTCTACGAATTTTCTGAGTACAGAATAAAAGCAGGCTGGATTCTTCCAAGTATGCTGGTAGCGCTGAGCTTTTTGACTATGTGTAGGAAATGGCAAGTTTTTTCTCTCACTGTCTGCCTCCTGTCATCCCTCCGTATCCCCCTCCCATTCTGCTATGGTGTCATCATCTGGACAGGGCTGTCCCTTTTCCAGAGGTGATAGGAATGAAGCTAAGGTGGCATGGGAGGTCCAAAGGGGCTTGTTTTCTGTTCCTCAGTAGCTCCTACCCCATCAGAACCTCCTTCTTCACACTTCTTGCCTAGGACTGACAGATGTTTCTGCCAATGCCACAGTGGTAATACCTGCCTTGCTTTAGCCTACCTATGAAGAAGCTCACTTATGTCTCCTACCCCTCCCAGTTAGCCCTGGAGTAGGGAAAGTCATTCACATAGCATTGCCCCACCTCTTCTGGGAGGAGAGGTGAAGGTAGAGGCATAACTCACTGTACAGAGAAGAACACAATCAGCCCAGGCTGGGAGATATAAAACTGCCTTCACAATACTATGTCACCATAGCAGGACTAGTGTCTAGAAATTTTAGTTATTTATCTGACAAAATATGAAGTTTAATGCTGCTACATTATAGGCATACTTATAATCTCTTAGTAGATTCAAGGTGCTGTAAGAAGAGGAGCTAGAATTCTGTCCTTTTATATCCTGGAGCAAGTATTACTTGTTAGAGGATATGAACAAAAATTTCACCAGCGTAGTATGTTTGCTATGAGTGGCCAATAGCAGATGCTTGAGGAGAGAACGTAGGAAACAAGGAAAATATAGCCAAATTTTTCTCCTATATATTCTTCTTGCAATTAGTAGCTGAAGGACTGCATGAACCAGAGTTGCATCTAGATCACTGCTTTTAATAAGCACTGATGGACATACAAAGAAATGATGGAGAAAATTGGTTTTTTTTAAGATACCTATACTGTTGGCTACAAGAACTCAGTCTCATCTTCAAATTTTATTAATTTTAGGGTAAGTTTTATGAGACATCGTGTCTCTGTGTTTGCTGTGGCAAGAAGTTTTAATACGTTCTGGAAGAAAAAAGTACTACTTGTTATTTGTTATTTTAAATACTACGTGCTGATGATACTCGCCCTGACTGATGTTCATGCAGCGGTGGAATGAGCTGTTCCTTTCACAATAGTACACATTTCTAATAATACACTGTGCTGAGGATCAGGACATCAAATAAATTATACCCACCTTTGCAGAATCACAACTAAAGTTCTTTTCCATCAGCTTCAATAATATGAAGTTGTACTGCCTGACCTGGAATTGATTTATATCAGTTTATTGTAATGCCAAATTCTTTACTTTATAAGCCTTGTAGTGTGTACCACTGTAATTTATGTCACATACACCCTAAATATGTACATAATTCATTTCCTGTAGCAATCTCAGTTTCCCTTTGGTTCTGTTTTGTGCATTCATACATGAACAGCCAGAATCTGCCCCATAATAAGTAAGATAAATTGCCTAAACATGGGCATCAAATGCCATTTCAGACACCCCAGGGTATCCATCTGGCCTCCAGCTGCTGCCTCAGAAAGGCACAGGTTCTCTGTCATATGCATATTCTGCATATCTGTGTGAATGTCTCCAGTATCTTAGGATATTTAAAATGTCAGTAAGCGCCTATGTGTACAGCAACTGGATGCAATCCTATTCTGTTGTCCCAGTCTTGAACTGAGACATTTAGGATAAGCATAAAGGGAAGTCTTTTCAGATTTTGAATAGGTGTAAGACAATCACGATTTGTTATTTCAGTAACCACATTGCACATTGTTTGAAAATGTCTACTGTACAGAGATTGAGCAGATAATGGCTTAATTTAGCACGAACCTTACATAGTTTGATACAGTGTGTATTCCTCCTCTGACTGCCAGCCTAATAGTCACAAATTAACTTTTGTTATTTGTGATTAGTTGTTTATAATTCTCTGGTGGTTTTTTTTTTCCCCCAAGTATTAAATGTTTTAACAGCTTGTATTTACTCTTTCCATTGATTCAATTTCAACCTTCTATTTAATTTATCTCACTGCAGTACTTATCAGTGACAAATTTCTTGATTAATTTTACAGATGCATTCCTCTCTGAGAACTCTCAGTACTGAAAGTTCAAATGGTTACTCTCCCTCTTTCTACTTTACTGGGAACAATTTAATTCATTTACATCTCTGTAGTACTTTTTCCTTTTAACAGCTAATTAAAATGAAATGCTAATTTAAAAAAAAAAAAAAAAAAAAAAACCCAGAATCCCCAACTCTAGCACTTGAAACTAATTGTATAAATTAATGAAATAAGGGCTGATCTTATAAATCTAAAGAGTCTTCCAGTAAAGCCAAATTCTAACAGATGGTGCATTCTGAAGTTTTTAATACATAACAGTTAACTGTATTATAGTTTACAATAAACTACTTGACTTCCATTCACCTAAACATACCCTCGAATCTGTGCTGACTGCATTAGGATTCATAACAGACAAAACAGGCTATGTGGAGCAGCTTAAAGGATAAAGACCTAGCTTAAGTAATTTTCATTTCGGTTTAAAAAATGAAATTGATACCGAGCCACTGAAATCTGATGAAATACCAGATTTGTATCTGATATCAAGCTTTATAATGAAATCAACTCCACTACAGCTGGAATTTTCTGTAAATGGCAGTTGTGAGACTTATCAGCACAACCTCTTTTCTACACCTTTGTCAAGTAGCAGTGCCTCATAATAAGTACATTTTTATTAAATGTTTTTATATTGGAAAAATCCAAGACTGTTGATTTAACAGATTTTTTTTTTTAAATAAGGCTCACCACTGTTCTTAATTAAGGGTACATTACAGATTAATCACTTTAATATGCAGTTGGACATTACTACACCTGAACTTGTGGTTTTCCAGTCATTCCATTTCTTTTCCACTACTTGTGATGTAAAGAGAACAACTTTACTGGAAGGCAGCCGGGCAACTGTAGTCTGTAAGCTCACCGGGAACTAAGATTACAGTTTGCATTAGGAGCGGGGATGTTTTAGATTCATGTGACGTGTAACTTGATAAAGTAGGCACATGCAGGATAAGGTAGTTGCTGAGCAGTATCTTGAGAATATCAAGGTACATGTTTAAGGATTTCTTCAGAAGAATGTGAATTTTCAAGCTCAGTGCACAAAGGACCTGTCATAAACAGTTGTTTATCCGAAAGAATCCTCCTTGACACCAGTGTAAGGTATTAAAAATTCAAAAGGATCCGTTACATCCTTGATTCTGAATTGAAACCCTCATTATTTTTTTTTTTCTTCTCTAAATAATGTTTCTGGCTAGTTTATGTTGCATTTTGAAAGGCTCATAAACAGCTGAGGTCACAGACACGTTGCTTCAGTAATGTTTAGTTAATGTGCGAGTTTAACACCCAGGGTTGTTTAATACTGCTGGCTGTAAACTGGGGAGAAGGAGGGAGAATTTCTTTCGGTACCAGATTATTACTTTATATCTACAATAAGTAAATGTGTCCTTAGGCTTAATAAAAACGTAGCTTATGATTTTATGCCATGGATATGGATTTTCTTCAAATGAATGATAACAGAACTATTCTACAAAGCATCCTTCGGGTTTATAGAAGATTATTTATCTAGTCTGATTTTGGAGTGATTTTGAAGCAAGATCTATTTATCAGCCATTTAGTGTTTCAAAAAATCTAGAGGACTTGGTATGCAATACAGCAAAGACTTCAAAGCTTTTTGAAGATGACATCACACTTACAGTATTGTTGTGGCTGTTAAAAGGATGTCCAGTAATAGACAAATATTTCTGTTTATGACTTGAAAAACTCATGACATCAGTTCAAGTGCACAACCCAATATTTTTCTGTTTGTTTTTTGAATCACACCATTGGATGTAGCCACAGCTCTGCTGTCAGGACAGTGTAATCGCTTTGTGCTGTGATATCTTAAGAGCAGAAGAAAGGATGGAGCTCTGTCTCCACATGTTTCCCACTGTATATCATCCCTTTTGTCCCTTTTGGTTAAATAGTTCCTGTAGAGGGAAATGAACACTGTCACACTACGCTAACCATGAGACTGAACTATGAGTCTTTCCTTTACAGACTGAGGACATTAAATGAGCTGCATTTTCCTCTTGTTTTACCTTTTTAACTGCAAAAGAGTGTGATTTCAAAAGAAGTCTGTAAACCTTTTGAACAATGCTTCATTATGAAATTTGAAAATTTCCTTTCACTGTATCAGTCTACATTTATACATCAGGGGAAAAAAAAAAAGACTTTCTAAAAGTATTCTTGAATTGCTCAGCAAAGAGAGACTTCACAAACAGATCTCAAAATAAGTTAGTAACTATGTTCATGTATTTTTAAAAAAGATTAAGATGATGAAGATTCACATATGATTTTCAATAATTAACCAAGCTTATTATATGTATTCTTGAAATTCTACCACAT
The DNA here is from genome assembly GCF_036417535.1 of Chlamydotis macqueenii. Lineage (NCBI taxonomy): Eukaryota > Metazoa > Chordata > Aves > Otidiformes > Otididae > Chlamydotis > Chlamydotis macqueenii. Next base: position 23,004,454 of record NC_141556.1, read on the forward strand.
AATTCTGTTTTAGGCATCCAGGATATATTAAAAATTCACTTAAGATCGTGACAGAATTGAATACAATTATCTGAGACAATTGGGGGTTAAAATTATGCATTGCAACATAACCACAGATAATAAAACGTGAAAAGGCCCAAAGGCACAGTTCACTCACTGCCCTTTAACTACTTTGTTAAATGATTGCTGACAAATTATGAAAATAAAAAGATTATGAAATTAGTGAAATTGGTTTAAAAAACATGAACTGCTTTGTATTCTCTGAGGTGGTCTATGCTAGCATTATAGGAACATTTTTCCTATGATGGTGCCTCATAAATGTGGTTCTCGGATGAGGATACCCAAGTTCATTCACTAAGATAACTGTCCTGTCCAAGAACTATTCAGTGTGGTTTCCCAAATTAATTTTATCTAAGATGAAATTTATATAAGCTGGGCTCAGCACATCAGGTCAGTGGTATATTCTATATTACTTTATCTCCACAGTATGTCTCATTTAGGTTTAGCAGCCAGTCATCAATTACTGAAAGGAGCTATTAAACACTCTATGTCTAAAACTAGTATTAAGATGCAATTCCCTGTAATGATAATGGTACAGTATAAGCATATGTGGCAGTACAGTACAAGATATCAAGACTGCTCAATTCATCCTATCTGGTCAGAAAAAGAGACATTTGTACAACTCAGTTTAATTTGTCACAGTGCTATATACTGAATATAGACATGTGTCCACCTATGCTATTAGTTATGGTCAGGTATGATGTTTCTCCACGTGGTTTGATTATCTGGTCTCCATACAGTGTTAATCAGTTTTTCCACAGAAGTATTTGCTTTATTTTGATAGATTACCCAACAAAGTATATTTTCATATAAAACCTTTTAATTTTGTGGACTATCCATTCTCAGACGAACTGTTCATCTGGATGATCCTTCAGGGTATATTTTTCTTCAGACGAGATCAACATTATTTTAAGAACACTAATTAACCACTGGTGATTTGTTTTTGTACTTGAGGCCTCTAGTTTCATTCTGTCCTTAGACTTTCAAGGCTTGTGCCTTGAATCTTTCATTCAAAATTGTGAATATTTCATTCATAATTTTGGGAATCCTTGCTAAAATCCCCAGTTTTTCTTCAAATGCCTTTGAGGTTTACTTTCCTGATTATGTAGCTAATGGCTTATTAACACAATCAAGTCATGCATACTTCCTTGTTTTAGGTCCATTAAATGTTTCATTCCACAAAGCAGCAATGAACTGAAAGACATATATAAATAATAAGATATAGATAAAAATAATTGTCTGGTACTTCTTGCTCACAGTATCTACTAGTTATGGCAGCATTGCTAGTATATTATCAAATTTACTTTAAAACAAACACTGTGACTGTTATTGTATGTTCTAAAAATCTGATCTTCAACAGAGGGATAATACATTCTTTTCAGTGTTTGGAGGGTGCTGCATCTCTGTCAACTGAGGTGCATAGCATGAGATGCTGTTACACTCTAGCTGAGAACATCACTATATCAAAGAGAAAGATGGTTCTGACCTGTGCTACAGTCTATCTCTTTGTACATGATATTTCTAAAACCAGCAATAGATTATAAGCTCATGCTGTTATTGCTGAGCATAAGAGTGTCTGAAATTCCAATAGGTCTTAAGGGATACAAAGGACATTTTATATCTGTTGGTAAAAGACATCTGTTCTTTCCATGAGTTCTTTAAATGCTGCTGAGTGGAAAGATTAATTCTATCACTACCTGAGAGTAATAATTTGAAGATTACCTCCATACCAACAACAGTTGAGTATGTGTTTATTGGGTGGAAGAAATTTATTGGATCAACCTGCTGTTTGAGCAGTGAAGAATAATTTCATTATTTGGAAGACTGTAGACTGGCATTTTTCTTGCCCTCCATTCTGTCAAGGAATTGACAGAGTAAAGCAAGAAGAGCTTTCTGAAATGTTAGGTTTAGTCTCTTGTATCTTCATGGGGTCTTAAGTCTTTATCACACATAATTTTTTGATACTCTTCTTCCATGGTTGCTCACATCTAATTTTTGCAGCCAGAATTTTGCTGGCACAACTGTGAAATTGGCACAGTAGATAATGTGCCACTTGTCACTCTCAAAGCATTATTTATTTCACTGGATTTCAGTTTTGTATGAAAGCTGCTATACAAAATGAGAATAAAACGCTTTGTGGGAGACAGACGGATATACAAGTTTTATGCTAAAATTCTGGGGTATGTAGATTGCTGTCTCCAGTTCTACTGGCTAGTTTCTGCTTGCTGTATGCCAGAATTTCAAGATCTTTTTGGCATTCTCTGGAAACCACTTAGAGTGGACTTAGTACCTCTAAGTGCTACCTTAAGTCTCATACTGTAAGAATTTACTATGAGCTGGTTATTCTCCTTTTCTTGGTTATTCATATGGAGAAATGTGAAAACATTGGGGAGTTGGTTTTGTGGTGGTTTGGTTTCATAGATTTCATTCTCTAGTCATGGAAATAGAACTGTAACATACCTGAATTTGTCTTCAATGGACCTCGACTATAAATATGATTCACCTATACATTTGAATTTGGGGGATGGGTGAAAATGACATTCCTTGTGCAGTTTTTGAAAAGTCTCTGTAGGAGTGCAGATCCTTGATGTCTCCTTGAGGGAATTCATCAAAACATGTTATAATTTGGCTGGTCTGGTTGCCAAGGTAGACGTGTAGTTTTCAATCTTTGAACATTTTGTTGATCAAAGTAAGTACATAGTGTCGATTTATAACTTTTGACAGCTTCAGGAATGGCCCTTTCTGTCAGGCAGTGTCATGTATAGAGGAGAGAATAACAAGCACGGCTGCTCTCCTTAATTTATTTTGATAAAACACTTTTACACAGGTGGTCAGTGCTAGAAACTTATCACATTAACTGTGATCAGATTTAGCCATTGGCATCTCAAGGTCTTTTATGAGCATTGGCTCCTAAGTTTATGATATTCATTTTATTTGCATACTTAACAGGAACTTCTTTATGAAGTTCATTACAAAATTGCTATTTTGTGCCTACTGCACAGTATTCACATCCTAAAGTGAAATTGTGTCCTTCTGCAAGTCAAAAGGAGTTTCTCCATTTCTCTTTTATCATAGAACTTCCTAACGTTCTGTAATGCACACACACAAAAACCAACTGACCAAGCAACCAAAGAAATTGCAAAAAATGGTCTTTTAAAATTGTTTTAATTAACTCATAGATAGGGTACGTTTTGTGATGATGATAATAACACACATTTTCTCTTTGTGAGGTTTTTAGTTTTGTTACCACACTAGCCTTGCGTTACAAAGAACCTGTTCAATCTCTAATTAGTATTTTTCCTCCAAAATAGACTTTCTGGAAAATTGCTTTAAATGTATTTATCCTAATTGCTGGTTTTTTAATTTTTTTTTTCAGGGAGTGCTGGAACACCTGTTATCTTCAATGAAAATGGAGATGCTCCTGGACGCTATGATATTTTTCAGTATCAAATCACCAACAAGAGTACAGAATACAAAGTAATTGGTCAGTGGACTAACCAACTTCATTTAAATGTAAGTACTAGTTTGATTATGATACTGACATTGGAGAATACTCATTTGAGTATTACATAATTTCAGAACACTTCAGAATTGTTGATGATTTCTTCTCTGTCGATTGGCAGAAGAAAGCTCTTCCATTCTTTTATTGAGAAGACAGTAAAAGATAGCACAATAACCTGAACCAAATTCTTTATATTTTAAAGTAGGTTGAGTTGTGTATTTACCTGCTCCTTTAAATTATATTCTAGAATCATTATGCATCTGGCATTCCTCAGACTGTTTATGAAGTTAGGCAGGGAAATAGTAACTCATTCTTCAAAACATGGTGTCAGACAAAATTATGAGTATATATATATATGGCCCAGGTATTTCAAATAATGTAAGTGGATGGAAATGTACTTACTAAAACAGAATTTTGGACTCTAACCACTTCTGATTTACTGGAAACACTGAGATGATTAACTACTGCAATAAAAATATTTCTTGAATAGAAATGGAGAATTTGGTGTTTTACTATACAGTTAACTAGGATTAGTATAGTCCCTTACTACTTAATAGCAGAAGAAACAAAAGACAGTGACTTACCCATCCTTAGGAAGCGTTTGTAATTGCTGTCTTAATATATTCTGCAAGTTTGTGGTAGTTAATCCTCATCTGGAATTATATTTGTTTTGAAAATCATAATCCCAATAAGATTCAGATAATATAATATGCAATATTTGTATGACAGCTAAGCATCAAGCCACAGCTGCAACTTGAGAAATTGTGGGGTCCAAGGCACTTCTTTCTGTCAGAAGATGGCTCTGTAAGAGGAAAGTTACAGTCATGAGAAAAGCAAAATGAAGTTAACCTGTTTCCTTGTCAGCTGTGCAATATTTACAGGGTTCACTTGAGCTGTGTTAGCCATACCTCAAACCATTTGAGTAGCTCTGTAAATGTGAAATATAAAGTGTTGTTTTGCTAAGGGCTGATGAGAAGGGCAACAGTGTAAATTGATGACTAGATTCACTGAAGGGAGTTTATTCAGTCACTTTAATCAAACCACAAAAAGCAGGTTTCAGACATCTCTGGTTTTCCATGTGAGAGGTTCCTGAAGAAAAGTAACAAAGACAGTGTAGTAAATATTTACAAATGATTCTCCTGCTGAGACTACTTAGCAATGATTGTATGAGTGCTACACAGAGTAACACATATGATAGCTCCTGATTTTCAGCCACAGTTGTTAAACCACTTTGCCATATCTACTGTTTAGTATCTATAACTACTTGGCAAGGACACATTTATTTAAATCTTCTGTCCAAATAGAAAAACCCTACCAACAGAAACTGTGTGTGGCAGAATGTGTGGCAGTGTTATCTCCCTCCACTAACCTGATACCTGCCTGTCGAAAGGAAAAAAAAAAAAAAGACTAAACAAGTTTAAAGATTAATACTAAATAGTAATTTCTGGGAAACATTAGTCAGACCCTTACCATAACTGTTATGGCATACATTCCAGATCTTCATAATTGCTACAGTTTTCTGAAAAAATAGTGATTATTATGTGAGTTGAAAAAACAACACACACATTTTGCACAAGTGTTTATACTTACATAGCAGTTACATAGTAAGTAGCTAAAAGCTATCACAGAATTTGCTTCAATTTTAATTCCATTCCAATCTACATTTTTTTCTATTCTCCCCTAAACTGCTGAATTTTTCATTAAGCTTTTCAGTCCCATTATTTCTGCCTGATGTATGTGTACTCCAGGGAGTCCTCTGAAATATGATTAGATTAGCTGCTACTCAGGCTACTGAAACCACACCATGCTAACCACAGTGACCACAAAGCTAACAGGGAAGGATTTGTTAACTCTGATTAAGAATAGATGTGTTAGCCTGTTCTTTGGCTTTTTTTTTTTTTTTTTTGCATTGCTTTTTTTTTAACCTCCATGAGCTCACATGCCAGACGCAACTTGTTGTTCACATTTGTGGATGAGTCCGTCTAGCGTGTGGAGTCGTGGAGAGAAGGGGCCAGCACACTGCTTTGCTGTTTCTGCTCCCAGCCTCATGCCAGGGACTCACTTTTGTCCCACCACCCTCTGCTTTGCTGCACAAGCCCTACTCAGATGGCCCAGGGTGCGAGCAAGCGCACAGGGCTCAGTCCGCCTGTGCACGCTGCAACTGGATTGACTCAGCAAGGAAATATTTCTCTCCCTAGCTTTCACTCCTGTTTCTCATCATCTTTATCTAAAGCCTGGAAGATTTCGAAAGGAATGACTGGGCTTTATTTCTTAAAGTTTGTCAGGGCTTGAGATGCTGGATGCTGGTCTCCATCAGCATCTGCAGGCGCTGGTACGATAACAATGAAGAAAGAAGTCGTAATAGGGGTGGTACAGTTTGTTTCCATCTGTTTTTATACTGACTAAACTTAGCACGTGCTGACAGTAGTTATGCCACATGATGATCTGCTCTAGCAAAGCTGTTGCTTCCTTTCATTAGACAAAATGTACTAAAACCAAGTAATCTGTGAATGATTGCCAATACTCCAAATCACCATATTGGAAATTAGGTAGTGCCTTTGATTGTTGATGAGAACATAGGGGATGTTTTCATTGGTTTCAGTGAAAACATCTATATTTATTGAAGGCAAAGCAGTATTAAGATGACAGAGCACTTTTTACCCTGCTGTTCTGTAAGGGAGATACTTTTAAAATATAATACTTTTCCTACTGTATCTTTCTTTCTCCTGCATTTTCCTCTTAATGAAAACACATATAACTATGATTTTAATGTATCTCTGTCAGCTAGATATCCTTTATAGATACTTCTACTCCTGTTTTTACAGATATTTCTTCCTCAGGTTGTGTGGCAACTTGTTGTATCTATGATGTGTTCATGATTGTGTTCATCTTTACAGTTAGTATTGTGCTTCAGAAAATGTATCACTTTTATTCATCTATTTATTTGACAGAAAAATAAATCACAAAAGTACCAGGTTTGCAGTACAGTTCAGCCTTTGGAGCAATTAATGTAACTAAGATTAGAACACGCCTTGCATCTAAATAATTGAATCAAAGGGTTTCCTTTTTTCTTCTGATCTTTTTTTTTTTCCCTTCATTTTTATTTTCCTTTTCCTTAGGATGCTCTTTGATGTTTTTCCTGTTGATTTTTTGCCGTGGGTCTCTTTGTGGGCCAACAGATGTGTGGGCTATGGCTTCTCACCCAGTGCCCAGCCCTGCTCCTGTCTCTGACCCTGACCCTCAGGATTCAGGATTCCTCTGCTGGTGTCTCTGGTTCCTCAAAGTTTTCACTGACTCTGCAGGGTCCTTGTGGTCAAGCTTCAGCCTTATTCCTTTTCTGGTGCAGTGCTGGCTTTCTCTTTGGGCAGAAAGTGCTGACTTTGGCTAGATAAAGACTCTGTATCATGCTCCCCAAGGGGCTGTCTGTCAGCAGGCTTCACCAGCTGCAGAGATCCTTCTAGCTGCGATGCTGGTTTCTCCCTGTAGTCCTCAGTAACATTAATTCTCTCCTTCAGGCAGACTGACCTTTCAGATTTTCTCTGAAGCAGCTATAGCTTCCAGATATGGGAAGTTCATAATTACTGATCAGTACTATCCTTGCAATTCTTACAAAACAGATGTGTGCGTGACAATACTGCGAGATACAGTATAGAAGTTAAATTTAAAAAGTGTTATGATCTTCCAAATTTAAATTATTTGTGATTCTTAAGTTTGAATAAGGTATCTCAGTCACTGACAGATGCAAGGAAACTCTGAAAGCAGATATTTAGAAACATCAAACTATAATCTCAAAGAACCTGATTGCCTTTTATACAATTATCACTTTAAATGATTCTGACAATGTAAACTTACACCCCTTTTAAAGTCCTTTTACTCTCTAAGGTTGCCTGGCTTTAAAGAATCTTAATGTACTGGAAACAATCAGACCCTATAAATTGTTACTATCACTTTGAAGGAAAAAAAAATAATTGCCTTAGAACTTGTGATCACTGACTACATGTTAACTGTCAGGGGTTTCTGTTGTTTGCTTCCCTCATTTTCTTTTTATCAGTTGAAGAAGATAACTTATTCTTCAGGAAACTCTGATAGTTAAAATCCTTACTTCCAAAAAGTATTCTGGTTTTCATAATGAATAAAAATCCAGGAAAAGGTAGCTGTTTCTATAAAAGTCATGTTTTATTCATATTGCAACAGCATTTTGCATACCAGGTCACACGTAAAAGTTCCCTACAAATGTGTGGGTTTAGCAAATTTGAGCTCTCAACCATGTAATCTCTGTAGGAGGAAAGTTGTTAAAAACAAGTCTGCTTTTCCTGGCACTTATTATTTGAAATCAACTTCTTTTTATGATTAATAATGACTTCCCTCTTAGAAACTGTGTTCTGTATTGCACATGTTGTAATAAGGGCTACATCAAGATGTTGACTGATGGCTTTTGTCCACGGCAGTAAATGGAAATAGTCCCAGTCCTAAAGTTTTAATAATAAATTTCTCAGTTTCCTTACCTTAGGAACTCATTCAGTTTGTTCTGGTTCATTTCTGAGGGAATTTTTTCCTCTCTTTAAAAATGTTCTATTTTGAAACCAAAAAGTCAGTTGGAAAAATAAAAGTTGAAATATTTAATAATTTTAAAACCTAAACTTAAAACCCCCCCTCTTTAATATAGTTTAAACCATTCTCAGATTTCATTTCAAGCTTATACATTGTTTTGGTTTACAGATCCTAATCTGAAAAAATATGTAGATCCAAACCCATATTCTCCCAAGGTAGTATTTTTGATTGATGAGACTTCAATCAAAAAATTGATGGGACTTATTGGTAATTTTGGAATCAGATATTTAGCTGATGCAATTAAAAAGCTTAAGTGGATATCCATTTATGTGATATTATTTAAAAAAAAAACGCCAAAGCATATCAAAACACCATATGTTCCAAGTGAAAAAAGGTGAAATTTTTAAGATGGAATTAATATGTGTTAGATTTCTTTTTTTTTTTTTTTTTTTTTCACCACAGCACAAGAGAAAGGCAGGAGAAATTTTACAATAACAAATTTTTTACATTCTCTTAGAAATAACAGGATGTATAAACTTTCAGATTTATGGAGTGTATGTGCTAAGGATATAAATTACTCGAGGCATCCATTTTTCTGTAATGGTCTTGATTTATGACTAAGAAAACCATACATTAAAATTACACCCATGTGATGAACTATCAGAGAGACAGCTATAATCATCAGCAGCCTTAAGCACAGTGTTTGGTGAACTAGTAAAAATTGGGAACCCCACATTGACAACGAGCTTCCCTTCAGGCAGCCATATCACAAAAAGATTTGAATCAGTATTTGATTTCTCTTCTTTTCTAGGACTCTTGTAAATTATGTGTGTAATCCTGAAGGAAACTATCAACACTGACATTAGTAAATACTTTTTGGAAGTAACAGATTCACAATGCATTAGTTCCCTTTCTTGTGACATGGTAAAAGAAAATAATTCAAGAAGCTTCTGATGTTTTCTCTAACTGCAGCAAATAAGTTTGAAGCTTTGCTGTAGGCTACTATATTTCATTAAAGAAGCCAGAGAGCCTCTTTTTTTCTTTTTCCTGTGGTAGCTATTATATAATTGATAGATTTTATCAAATTCCTGAACCTAAACCCTGTGTTTAACGAAAGAACACACTACAGTGAAATACACAACAGGAGCACTTAGTGCTGTATGTGATTATATCTATAAACAAAATATGACAATCACACTGCCTGCAGGGTGTTCTTCTGCCCATATGTAACAGGGCAGTAGAGTTCAAACTTACACTCCATCCATGTTATCTGCCTGAAAATTGTTGATGCTGGGTTAAAAATAAAACTCAATGAGACAAGCAAAAATATTGTAGGTTCTTCTATTCTTCTTCTCAATATTATACTGCTAACTTCTGTTATTTTACACAGGGCTAAAAGCAGAAAGCAACTATTATGGTTTTTAGAAGACAACTTAGATTTTACGAAGTTAGTCCTGTCTTAGCATTGGTCAATAAGTATGATTCGGGATTTATTCTTCTTTACAGTCAGAGGCTGAGGTCAAGATAAGATGTGTAGTCACTAAGGACCAATGCTAGACTGAAGAGATAAAACAACAGTAGGCTACAGTAGGTGCAAATTGTAGACAAGCCAACAAAATACACAAAATGTGGAATAAACCTGGGATTTTATGATTTTGAAAGGATTGTATCATTCATAAAAAACTTACTTACTTTGATACGGGGGGGAATAAGCTGAATACAAATGTTGAAAAAGCACTAAATGATTTTGAGATGTGCCTGTAGTAGAACAGATGCTATTTCAGACATGAGTGACAATCAGAACAGAACTTGAATTCAAGAACAAATGACCTTACAAGAACCCAAGAAGAATAACAACTTGTCTTCCTTCTGAAGCTTTCTTACTTTGTTGGTTCTAATAGTATTTTTTTTCCTCAATGAAACAGACATCTTCACTGATTCTCTAGAGAAAAAAAAAAAAGGAAAAAAGAGAGCTGTTAAGAAAGTATTCTGAACTTAGATAACCATTTGTTCTTCATTAGAATGATACCAGATTGCCAATGAAACAGCCTCTGCTTGAGAGTTAGGATGAATAGGGATTTTTTCCCACCTTGTCAGGGTGAGTGAAAGTTAGGTTTCTCAAATGAAGCATGGGGTTGCAGTTGCACACTTGGCTGTGAATTTGTCACAGGATTCTTGAATGGATGGAAGATATTGTATAGGTTTTTATGATCATACTTTGTAAGAAGTGTTATAATTAGAATGAACTGTTCTTTAAATAGCCATAGCCAACAGGACCATGGAGTATTCTTCTTTATTAAAAAAACCAGAAAGGAGGCTTTGCCATGCATGACAAATAAATAACTTGTGTTTCAAAATTTTCTTTTCTCTTTCACAATAAAAACAAGTGCGCAGTGACAGAACAATGAAAAATCAAGAGATTTTATATGTATTCCTGGAGAGTTCTGCCTTCATATATGGGACTTCAGAGCAGGGTTATCTGCTCCCCTGGTACCAACTAATGTTGTGACTTTTAGCATAGACAAACAGCTACTGGGCATAGCAGGTAGTTTGGATTGTGCATGGCTGGCAGGAAGTCTGCAGTGAATTGCTTTGTGAGGTACTAGTGTGAAACACAGATTAGCAGCATGTTTCTTCCCCAGTCTCTTCTGTCTTTCTCCTCTCCCCCAGAGAATTTTATATATGTATTATAATTTGAAGATTGAGCTGCCCTTTAAACCTAGAAGCAAAATGTTCATGCTTAAAAGTAAAAGTGGTGCATTAAATGACTTTAATTATTGTTCATTTGTGTTATATAATGGAAGTCTACTACTAAATTGAAAATAATTAAGTGGAAAATGAAGGAGACGTTCAGTGGTTACGATATGATGAAAGAGAATAACCAGCAGTTAGCAGAATATTATGATTATTTTTTCTGTTTGCTTTACTGCAATTTCTCTTCAACTTCCAATTTAATCCCTTTAGGATAGTTATCTAATATTTATCCAGGACTTTTCATCCTGATAAATCCCCAAACATTTTTTAAATTTTAAAATTATTTAAGCATAGGGAGTGAATTATTTTCCGCATTTCCAAAATTGTATCACTGTTTTTAGTCGTGATATTGTGATAGTATAGCTTCAGGCAGGGAACGAAGAATGCATAGCTAATCTCATTGTAACTTCAGCTCACAGTAAACAGATTTACTGTTGAGTGGGACAATAGGATGTGCCTCGAATGACTGGATTAAATAGGGAGGATTGCAGTAATGCTGCCAGTAACTCCATGAATTGAAATGAAACCCCCGTTCTGGAAAGCATAGGCATAAAGCTAAGCAAAGGCTTTGGAATGGTTAACTGAGATTTGCATTGCCGGAGGCCATTGCATCAGTGAACTCCATCCATTCTTTTCCCCAGTGCTATGACCTCCTTAGCAGAACTCTGACTTCACTTCAAGGCCAGGTTGGACAGGGCTCTGAGAAACCTGATCTGGTTGGGGATGTCCCTGCTCCTTGCAGGGGGGTTGGACTATATGACCTTTAAAGGTCCCTTCTAACCCTAACTATTCTATGATTCTAAGTAGAGCAGCTGGAGAGAGTCCACCTGCAAGCAATGATAATATTCAGGCACCTAAAAGTGTGCCTGTAGGGAGTGGTTGAGCAAATGAGGATTGTTTTGTCTGGAGAAGACTGAACTGAGGGGAGTTATGTTAATCTCCTTTGATACAGAAAAGATTATTCAGGAAAAGAACAAACTGTTAGTCATAGCGAATTTTACTATTAGGAGAAGTAGTGGATTTGAATTACAGTAAGAGACATTTAATGCAGACATGCTAGAAGAGTCTAATGATGAGGATAATTAAGTACTGGGCTGCGTTTCCTGGGATGCTGGGCAATCTCCAGTGCTATGGGCTGGTTGGAGCAGGTGAGCTGTACAGACTGGTTTTCCGTAGTTGGTTCAGACATGGGGCCGGAGGAGTACACCTGAGATCTCCTTCAGCCATCATTTATTAAATTTTCTGGCTTTTGTTAGTTTGTTTTGTTTTATTTGCTAGTAATCCCCTCAAAGGTAGATTTTCTATGTGCCTTGAGCAAATATGGGGAGGGATACTGGACTCCTACACTCTATGTTTGCTGAGTGAATGTCTTTAGCAAGAGCTCTGGAAGAATGCCATGACAGATTTATTAGTTTATGAACTTGGTTACTTTTGCTTCAGATAGTGCATCACATTAGTAGGTAAAGACAGCTTTTTTATAAATTATTGGAGAGTTTTCAGTTCATATATAGGACTCTAGATTGGACTTTTTTTACATGAGAACTTCTTAATACTTCCCAAACTGATTTATGTTCCTTTATGTCTATGTGGAAAACAGTTTACTATTATGACAGTGGTGATTTCTTTTACTTAGACCTTCTTTCCCTACTATTTCTCAGAGAAACATTTTCCCTGTAACCAAAAGCAATACAGAAGCTCTACCCATAACAATATTTAAAATGCATCATTAATTATAATCAACATATAAAAATATATATTAAAAAGTTTCTTAAATAAGTATTCTGTAAAACTGCAAAAGGCAGTCTAAAGAATTTAGCTGTCAGGAGAATATTTTGAAATTTTTCTATTTACCTAGTCCAATTATGATCTTGGCTTTTATTTATACTCAAAATATTTAGTACCTGAAATCTGCCCTACCACTAATAAGAGACAGCTAAAGGGATCTCAAGAGGCTATCTAGTCCTTGCATGAAGTTAGCATCTTCTATACTTATGTTACTCCAAGGATTAAGACTTCACAACCTCTGAAGGCATTCTCGTCTGCTTTTTAACTACCCATATCACTTTGAAGTATCTTATAAGTATCTGACTTCACTCCTCATTGCTATAATTTAAGCCCGTTGCTTCTTATTTGATTCAGTATACATTGAACACATTCTCGTCCTTTTCATGTATTTGAAGACTGTTGTTTTACCCTCTAGATATTTCTTCAGGCTATACAACCTGAATTTGTTCAATTTAATCACACAGATCATGTTTTCTAGGCACACTTCTGATCTTTACTGATTTCCTCTGGACTCCTCATTTGATTCTCCTTCAAACTGAAACACAACGATCCAGCCTTCACAAAGTGCTCTGGTTGAAGTCTCAGTAGCGCAGAGTACAGGAGAAACATAATTTCATGTATTCATAAGTGCAGAGTAGAGGGGAAAGATTACTTTATCTGTCTGCGTTTCTCAGGATAGCATTTGCCCCTTTTGCAACAGCATGACATTGGTTCAAGATACTGAAATCCACTAAAGCCCTGAGATCTCTTTTTTTTTTTTTTTTTTTCTGAAGAGCTGCTCTCTCTCTGTCCTTCCTGACCCATAATGTGCTACTTCTTAGTTGTCCCTGTTAAACTCCACACTCCTCTTTTTCAGACTCTCTGCGGTATCATTTGGAATAAGTGTCCTGACCTTCAGTGTAGCTTCCCCCTTTTCCAGTGTTATTGCCCAAATTTGGTCACCATATACTCTATTTTATCATCCAGATTCATAGAGTGGTTATTACAAGTACTGAATAATAGAGGACTAAGAATAGACCTTTCCAGGCCCCACCCTGTACCATTCCTTCCATTCTGACAGTGAATTAATGACAAATTTTACCTTCCCACAGCTTTCTGATATAATTTGCACCTAGCCGATAGGGGCTAGATCTGTTTCAATAGGTTGCTTATGACTAAGAGTATAATTTGAAATGGTGTCAAAAATCTTTCTAGTATTAAGATAAATGACGCCTAGCTGCTTGCCTCTCATCCATGATGTCTGTTCCCCTCTCACTGAAGGAAGTGTGACAGCTCATTGTTGACAGATCCCTTTTGGCTGTTATTTGTCTTGTTTGTTTTCTCCATGTTTTTGAAATGTGTTTGTTTATTTCTTTCAGGATTTTTCTGGGAATTGAAATCAAACTGAATGATTGATAATTCCCTGGCTGCTTCTTTCACGTCCTTTTCTGAGCATAAGCATTAGGTTTCCAATTTGCAAGTTCTCCATACTTCCCCATAAAGTCTCAAAAGCCTTCTATCTCCTCAGTCTGTTCTTTAAACGTTGTAGAACAAATCTCAGTATGTTCAGTCCATATGAAAACCCCTGGCTTCCTGAAGTACTCTCATTTTTAACATGTTCATCTTTCTTTCCTTAGTAACAAGAATTCCCCCCCCCCCTTTTTTTTTTTGTTTCTGACTGAATACTCTGTGTGGTATTTTCACTAGCTTGAACTTCTTCAACATACTAGTTTTGTGCCTGTTAGATCACTAAGTCTGTCTGCAGAACTTTCAATTTAATTATTGACTCTTCATTCTGAGCAGCAGCACAGACTTGGCAGAGAGCGCTCTTCTCCTGCTGCTGAAAATCTCAGTATAAAACACAGTCTGTTTTCTGCCAGTTCTGAACTAGTTCAGACTCTCAGACTTTTTATATGTGATTTTGTTAGCTGGCTGGAACTGTGTTTAAAGGGCTGGTGTGATTTTCTTTTGTTTATGTAGTGCTGAATATTCAAAATTATTATCGTGGAAAGATCTGTCTGTTCATTAAGAGGAGCTGGCAAAGAACATAGGAGCTATTACAGGAGAAAACCACCTTAAAGTAATGTCAAAATGTACATCTCAGTGTTTAGGATTTTGCAGTGCTTCAGGGGGGAATGTACTACGCATATTAGCAACTTTTTTTTCCTAAAAACAAGTTGGACAACTATGTCAGGAATGATTTAGGTATAGTGCCTCTTTTCTTGAGACGGGAAAAAAAACTGGATCCTGGCATTTCAAGTGAGCTTGTCTGTTCCTGTGTCACAGTCAATTAAGGTACAAGGCTACTGAGGTGAGGGCAACTTTGCTCAAAATGTCAAGTGTTTCACTTTGCTGGAACACTGTTTAGAAACTGAAAAGCACAGGATCACAGGATATTCCAGCTCTGTTATTCTTTGAGAGGTCAGGGATGGAGTTATTGCATTTGTGCAATTTGTCTTGCTGCCACTTATGCTTCAATGGAAAGCTCAGGAAATAGATGCAAAATTGCCCTGCTCTCTTCTTTCAATTCTTTCATTAAAATTTTTTTTGCTACAACTTCCTCAAAAAGCATCTGCTTGGAGGTATGCTACAGCTGCTGTCTATCATGCTGATCAGTGTTGCCTTATTGTTTTTAGGATTTCCTTTTCTGTATTCTGCTGATACTCTGCTCTCCTTTATCTTATGTTTTGACTATGGATTCTTTAAGATTGAGACCATCACTTTTTTTTCTTGCAGATTTGTATAGCCCTCAGTGCAATTGAGGTCTTGGTCTGTGAGCAGTGTGGGAATAAAAAGAATATACTATTTGTGTGTTG
This sequence comes from Chlamydotis macqueenii, assembly GCF_036417535.1. Lineage (NCBI taxonomy): Eukaryota > Metazoa > Chordata > Aves > Otidiformes > Otididae > Chlamydotis > Chlamydotis macqueenii. Next base: position 23,019,901 of record NC_141556.1, read on the forward strand.
GTATTATTTTGTAGGAAATGTTGTCCAGATTGGAATTTAGAGGCATTCCTTCTTCAGTTTCATATGGACAGCATCTTTTGCACTGATCAAGAAATAGGAACTAGATTAAACAATTTAAAAATAATGGGGCAGGATTAAAGCTAAAACAAAACCATCAATGTATTTTTTTTTCATACTGAACTTATCTTTCTGTGTCATAAAACTATTAAGGAAATAATGGTGTGTGAGGGGGGTTGTTTATTTTTTTGTTGTTTTTTTTTTTCTCTCATTTGTAAATAAAGAAACTTATCTCCAGAAACAGGTGCTTAAAAATTAATTGTGATTCATGCTTCCAAGAATTAAAAAAAAAAAATCTTTCTTATATTGAATAGAAGTGCCTACTAGATTGCTGTAAAATTCCATCTGATGGTTACACAGTGCAGTAACAGTAACTGTTTATTTAATGACCTACTAATCACTGCACTTTGTGCTAGTTTACTCCCCAAGGCATCTGAGAATAAAATGCTTTTTTCCAGGTATTCCATGCATGTTAATAGATTTATTGTTTGGCAAATTGAAGAAAGGAATATATTGCAGCTCCTCTTACCCTTGTACCAAGAGTCTGTAGGGTCAACACTTCTGTAGCCCATCAGTACCAACTAAACCACATGCAGAAAAAAGTAGTAGACGTAAAATAAACAGATCTCAAACCATTCGAAGGCTAGCATTCTAAGATTGAGGTTTAAGGTCTACATAGCACTAATAAACACTCTGTAGATTATGATACAGTGGTATGATTATTCCTTGTTTAAGGTTTCCACAGTATGCTCCTCTATGTAATTATTCAGCAGTCATAAATTATATGACTTAAGTAGTGAGGTCGGTTTCTTTGAGGTAAAATCGCAGTCTCAGCATGCTAAATAACATACTTCTGGTGACAAAGCAAGGCTAGTATTTAACCTTTTCTGTTTATGAGCAGTAGAAACTTTGTATTTGTTTACACCATTCTTTTCTGTTTACTTATATTACCTTAGAGCATCCTTCCCTTTAATTATTTTGCCCTAGCTGAGAATGACTTGTTAATATGGCCAGAACACTAAAAATACATTCTCTTAGCTTTAGTAATTCCAGAGATTGGAGATCTTGCAGTTCTGGGAAACTGGAGATGACAAGAAATATTTTGACATGCTGAGGAGGCACAGAATTGTTATGATGTTTCTGGTACTAACTCTTTGAAAAAATATTACTCAGTTTTAAAAGAAAAATTGTTTTAATCAAGCTTTCTAGAATATAAGTACTTGCTGGGCAAAAAAAAAACCCCTTCCAGACCTGAGAGATGGAGATCAGTTATATCCCTACATAAAGCCACATTTTAGACTTATTTAAATGTCTCCACTGCTCCTGTTTGCATGACAGCTTCCCTCCAGCTAATTGCAAAGTTGAGATTCAAGAAGGTTAAATAATTTGCCCAATGTCACTGAGAAAGTCAGACTGTGTTAGAGCCATATATGCTAACTCTAAGCTTAGAGACCAAAGTTGTTTAACCGGTCGATAGAACTGCTTTCAAATAATGTCAGTATCACCTTCCTTCCTGTAGTCCAGGACATTTTAAGTTATACATACATGCATGTAAATGGGTATTCAAATTTAATAACAGTAAATTTCACTGTCTTTGTTTTTCCTTTAGGGAAGCTGTGAGATAGAGATGGTAAGTGGTGTGCCTAGGAGGAACTTTGTGCAGGTGGAGTCACAGTTAGGAGAAATCAGCTTCCATTTGGATCATAACAACAACCTTTGCTTCTGTTTCTAAAGACAAAGAGAATGAATTATTTTCCTTGCAGTATTTCAGACTAATCCTTTAATGGTCATTGCATCTGATCAGACTCTTCTTCAAACTGGTATTCGACTGCATTAATTTTCAACTGTTATGTGGTAAAACCAAAGATATAATCCCCTATTCTTTGCAAATCCCTAGGAATGTCTGTGCCTGAAATTCCACAAAATGACATCTCAGTGGTTAGAAAAACATCTGTATGGGGTGAATGAGGTAAATCACTTACAGTAATTATGGCAAATTTGGTAATGATAGTGATTTTATACTGTCATTGACAATCTAGATTCATTCTGGGTTTGGTTTTGTTTTGTTTTAATTTAAACTTGTGGTTTTTTGTCCTTGACTTATTTCCCTTCAGCATATGCCTGCTTAAATATTTTTACGTTTAGTCTGTAAGTATACCCAGCTTTTCTCTAGAGGGATAAAATCTGTCTGGCAGACTGAATGCAATGATTGTTATATTTAGGCTCATAATCAACTCACTTTAGTTGAAACAGTTTCAGTTTAATTTTGGTTTTTGATGGTTCAGATGACTTGATTGGACAAGGTACATCAGAGACTTGAACCTTTACTGTGAGAATAGATGCATTAGATTATTTTAAAAAGCTAAATATTAGACTAAATTGCCTTAATTCACACACTTGCTATGCTCCTCTGATGAACCTTTTTGTCAGAAGAGAAATAATTCCAGGAACTCAAGACAAAAATAAGAACAACTCTCAGTGACAGCTGGAGGTGATACTTCTGTTCTTTGTCATTTCTATAACTAAGAATCTGAATATCTATTAAAAGCCATATAAATTGATATGTGAAAGCCTTGATGCTTATGAAAGTATTGACTGATTACAAATAAGACGTTTTCCTGCTCCCACAACTCTGGTAGCATGCAGTACTTGCATTCCTCTGTCCAGATCTTGAATAATTTCATTCATTACAACAATACGCTTAAACACGTATTTTTCATTACTTCTAATAAATATCTAGCTCTGAGGTAAGATTTAAAAAGTGAAAATTCCTGCAAGTGATAATAGAACATAATCAGAAACATTAAAATATTGTCCACCAATGCCCTTGATATAAACTCTCTGAAGGCTGTCCAACTGCCTTTACATTGTCACTGGTTGCTGAACTATGTGAGTAAGTGATACATCTTTCCATGATCATTAAGAATGGGAAACAGAGTGGTTTTGTACACATAAATTGTTCAGAAATGATATGTGACCTGTTAACAGCATTTTTGATCACTCTCCTCTGTTTGCTGAGGGCATTGCTAAATGGATGAGTTGCTTGATTATTGCAAGAACATAGGTGCCGGGAATGTGAATGTGTTGTACTGTGTCATGTAAATCTCATTTATTTTAGCCCAGTTCTCACATCATTAATTTTTAGCTTTATTATTAGATATTAGAGGAAATTGCATTTGTAATGTTCATGAAGGATAGAGGTGTTTACTTGGTTTTGATATGAAATGGCATTTTGTCTGTATTTTAATGGTTTAGTGAACTGTGAATCTTATTGCAGCAAATTAAAGCAAATTGCAGCTCCGTCAGGCAGATATCTGATATAGATATGATTTTTATGTCTATTTAAATAGCAATGAAGCCATTCTCTTTTTGTATCATGATGCATTTCATACAAAATGAGTGCATGTCTTACAGACGTGCTGTCATACTCTTTATGATGTTTTCACTCTAGTAAGTACTGGAATAGTAGAAAATGGAATCTTGTCTTAGGGGAATGTGAGGTACTTCATGATAGCACATCAATCTATCAGACACTTTCTAAATACAGAGAAGCTACTACAAAAATACAATAATAATGTTTAAACTATTATTAATAATAGACACAGAGTGAGGCTATTGCAGTCCATCTGACCTAGATGATGAATTCAGATACATTTAACAATGAACTTTGCCTTATATATCATACTGTAGGGAACAGCAGCTAGATGTCGCATGAAAATGAAGGTGACAAAATAGGTCTTCTAGAAACTATGTTTGCCTAAGGCTACTTAATAATCTGAGACTCACCCAGCCTTAGCAGGTTCTGAGCAGTGTAAAGTGTGCTGCAGACACAGATATTTTGATCAGTAACGACTGAAGAGATGCAGAACTTTTTCATTCTTTTTCAATGTCAAAACCCCCTTCTTTTCCATCTTTCTTTTGTCAGGCTTTGGCTTCTTTGTCAGTTCCTTTCCCCCATGATAATTTTGTTTAAAAATGTTTGCCTCAAGTTAAGCTCCCTTGAAGTTAGTTTTGTAACATTTGAACTTCTAGATCACTTTGAGGCAGGTTCTCCGAAGTGTTTAGATTGTGAAAACTGCAGATGGAAGCACAGGGGGATTTTCAAAAGCACCTAAACAGATAAGGCTCTTAGCTCCCATTTAAATTAATTAGTTGAATTGAAGAAGTTCCCTCGGCACTTTTAAAAGTTCCACTGCTAAGTGTTTATTTCTACATAAAAAATATAATTTTCAAAAGAGGCTGAGCATCCAGCAACTCCCTTTAAAGTTTATGACTATTACAGGTTTTCAGCAGTTCTAAAAATTATACAATGTCCCTGGGTCTATATTCCCAAATGATCCTCCTTCACTTTCTTGTTTCTTAACAGTTTCTACTATCACTTATTGTCTAAAGTTAATCTCAGAGAAGAAGTGAGATCAATAGCACTATAACCTAAGGATAGAAAAATAATGACATGGGTGAATCTTCTTCACAGGTTTGAGAAGCCAAGTCTTTTGGTATCCAGTGATTGAGAAAACTGATAGAGCTTTAAGACCATTGATGTAATTATCTCTTGTATTGGATTTCCTTATTACATTTATTTTATGCAAAATAATAACTCAAAAATACATTACAGGCCAAGACTGCTGCAGGTTATGGATACCTGTGAATGAACCAGATGACCAGCATGGCTTTTCAGTCTTTAATTGCTGCACGTACAGAAACCCTTAGCAGACCTGTTCAGATATAATAAAAGCAAGCAGTGCTTGCTCTCAGACACAGTTTCCCCTGCCCTTTGCTCTGCCTCTATTACAGTAGTGTCTATGTAGCAGTTTGAGGGTGTACACACATTAGCATTTTAGTTTCAGTCAAGAGTCTGCTTTTGAAATTAAGCTCCTAATTATTCCCACTTAGCGCACTTGCTCATTGTGGAGTGGGTCTCAGGCTATGAGAACTGGATTGCTTTTGGCTTAAATGAAAACTGAAGACACTTTCCAGAAGGACATCTAATCTTCTTTCATCATTATCCAGAAGGACATCTAATCTTCTTTCATCATTATGTTCAGTCAAAATTAGTTCAATATAGCCTTCCTTCCCAGATTCTAATTTCAAGTACTGACTGATGTGAACATCAAGTCTCCAGAGCCAACACCTTTGCTCCACAGACCGCCTCTTACTATGCCATGTTGCTTGTTAATGTAGCTGTAAACTGAGTTGTCAGGGTGGTTGGGTTCGTGGGAGAATGTAATCTTTGCACCCACTTCCAGAATTAAAAATCCTACAATGCCAGAATTTTCTCAGATCTGCAAATATCCTAAAGGGGATCTCCAATTTCAAATACTGGCCAACATTTCTCGGGAATATATCTTCTCTTTCTTGTTAGATAGAAAATGAAATAAAAAAAAAAACTTATGAGCAAGAACTCATAGCATTTTTGTTAAGACCTTTTTTAGAAATGTCAGTCAACCTAAATATAACTGTGTGTTTTGCCTAAAAAAAAAAGTAGTCCAGACAAGAGAGATTTTAAGATATAACTTGTATACCTTGTGAAATGCACTTGCACCAGCCGTTCATTCTAGTTGCTCTCTACATTGATTCAGAATTTTTTTTATGCTTTAAGACTCCATTCTTGTTTGAATCATTCCATCACTAACAGGTAATGGTGCTTATATTCATAATTATTTTTTTTTAAAAAAGAAAAGATTCAAGTTTATTTAGACAGTGAGTTTTCCAACATTCATAACCTTATAGTGCCATACTGGAAATTATATTTTGAATCAGATGTATTAGAATGAAAAACATAATATGAATCTTTACTAGTGACCTTCAGAAATAGGAATTTATTATCAGTTGTTGCCATTGGGATATGTAACCTTAGGCACAATGTGTTGCCAACCAGGAAAAGTTCTTAAGCATGTTTTTAGTCAATTAAAACACCATCAAGACAAAAGTATATGAAATCATAAGTAGCTGTACAATAACATCTTTTTTTTTTTTTCTTTTTTTTTTTTTTCTGGTAGAAACTCTGAAATGCACAAAGGAAATCTCTCTACCTAAGCTGTGGATTCACAATACAGTAAATGTGACTTTAGGATGCTTAATGACAGAAAATAAGCACTGTAGCTTCATGATATTAAATGCTCATCTGGTACAAACTCACTTTACTAGTTCAAATGTATTTAAAAAACTAGACACTTTAGCTTTATTCTGTCAGGCTTTCTGCCAGATTAGGTGTTGCCTGTCCATGCCATTCTAAGTCTATGCTGGATCAGGTGTTGTGTACTCTCCTGTTGATTCTGTATTGTGTGCTATAATCTGGTAAATATACTTTACTGTTCTTTTTTGAGTCATTCTGAACTTATCCACAGATCTGGATTAATGACCACGGCCTCCCGTTGTCCCCGTTACCACAGTATCTGACTAAATCACAAGCTTTGATGTATTTATTCTCCTAACAACACTGTGAAGGAGAATATGTCTTTGCTATCACACTGATTCCATCATAACATGTTTTCTCTCTTGTCTAGTAGATGAAACAGTAGAGGTTATGCAGGCTTTGAGAATTTCAGTGATTAAAACCAGGGGATTGTAACAGAGGTGAATATTTTCTTAGAGTGTCAAGTGCTCGGCTAGGGCCCTATCAAAGCTGTTTCATGCAATTGGGTTATTGCTATGTTTTTTAGGAAGCTAATTACTTAAACGATTTCCTTTTAGTTAGTCACCAGATGCTGCATTTTGTGTAATTATCACAGTCCTTGATATAAAATATGGTTAACTTCTGTAAGTCCAGGACGGATCCAAACGCGTCCTCAAGCGAGTGGGGATTCACAGAGCTGGTTGTACGAGCGAGTTTCTTGTCTCCTTGTTACTGCGTGGTCCCTTGTTTCCCCCTCTGAGTGGCAAATAACAGCAAAGTCCTGGGCTGTGCAGAGGAGCGGACCCAGGAGACAAAGAGCCTGGCTGCTTGTTGCTGCTCTCTTTGCCCTGTGTTGTGCTGTAACAAGTGCTCCGGCTCTCTGAGGAAGGCAAATGAGGCCAGCAATTGTGATTTTCTCTCAAATTTGTTGAAAAATTGCTAGAAAAATAAACTGTTAAGGTCAAAATTACCTCCCTTGATAAGCTGTCCTCATTCTGTCCTCCTCCAGAAGGAAATGAAAACCTTCCTGAGGGGTGAGGTTTTGTTACTGCTGTTTCATTTCTAAATAAAGCCTCCAAACGAATCAAAAGTGCTAAGTACTTAATAGGCAAGAACAAGGCAAGTCCTTTGTCCTTGACTGCTTACCATCTAACAAAGGAACGAAAGGTGGAGCATGGAAGCAACACAGTGATGCTGGTACCTACAAGTAGCTCTTAGCACCACACTGCTCTGGTTCACTCAGCGTAACTTCTGGCAGAGGATGAGTTTACTGAGGGTGGGCTAAGGAGACCTGAGACCAAACTGAGTGATAATTTTAAGCAGGAGATGTTTTAAATCCTTGAGTTTCCTATTCAGCTTTTATTTGGAGGACTTGCAGGAAGAATAGATAAATGGATGAAAAAAACCTATTTTGTTAATGCACTGCTGTGGAGAAATCTGAGGTTTACAAAACAAGGCTGCACTGTGTGCATCTATTCTGTACTACAAAAAGATCCTTGGACTTTTTAAATGAGGAGGACTAAAGTAGAAGCCATGACATCTTTTTCCATTATTATTCAGAAAGCAGTATATACTCATTTTTATCTCCTAGAAATGTAAACAGAACACTCTTTTGCATTTCAAGACTTAGAAAGTGGAAAATTATAAAATATCCACATTCATGGAAGAGGTGGCATCACGGATCTTTTTTTTTTTTCTGGCACTCTTTGTTCTGCCAGAACTGATGCAAGGAGATTGTAATCTATTTCTTTACTGTACCAGAAACTTATCTGAAACTCACATAGCCTTATTTTGTAATTAAATGTCTGAGAACTACTGGTATTTATATTTGCATGTGATTAACTTTTAAAGCACTGTGTACAGGGCTTTTTGCTTTTAAACTAGCCCAGAGTGAATAAATATCTTTACAGACATCAATTTGGTCAGCAGTAAAGAGGTAAATAGAAACTAATGACACTCATCAAGCCTGTGGCATGAATGAGTTATTAGACACAATCATTTAACACCTTTATAAAGTCAATACAAGGGAAAGAAACAGGTTTCTTATTACAGTAAACTGTATTTGTACTGTCAGCATGCAGTGATTTATGACAAACCTGTGGCCAGGATTAGGATATTATAAATGGGGGAAAATAGAAGGCTCATTAATTTTTTATACCCACAGGTAGAAGACATGCAGTGGGCTAATAGAGAACACACTCATCCAGCATCTGTCTGCAGCCTGCCCTGTAAAGCCGGGGAAAGAAAGAAAACGGTGAAGGGAGTGCCCTGCTGCTGGCACTGCGAGCGCTGTGAGGGGTACCATTACCAGCTGGATGAATTCAACTGTGAACTGTGCCCCATTAATAAGAGACCAAACACCAACCGTACGGACTGCCAGCTTATCCCTATAATCAAACTGGAGTGGCATTCTCCTTGGGCCATCGTGCCTGTCTTTATAGCTATTCTCGGTATAATTGCCACCACCTTTGTCATTGTGACATTTGTCCGGTACAACGACACACCGATCGTCAGGGCTTCTGGACGGGAGCTCAGTTACGTCCTCTTGACTGGCATTTTTCTCTGTTACTCCATTACTTTTTTAATGATTGCGACTCCCGATACAGTGGTCTGCTCATTTCGAAGGATCTTTTTAGGACTTGGCATGTGTTTCAGCTATGCTGCCTTGCTTACCAAAACAAACAGGATTCACAGAATATTTGAACAAGGTAAAAAATCTGTTACAGCTCCTAAATTTATTAGTCCGGCTTCCCAGCTGGTGATCACTTTCAGCCTCATATCCATGCAGCTTATTGGAGTCTTCATCTGGTTTGCTATTGATCCACCACATATCATTGTAGACTATGGAGAGCAGAGGACACTTGAACCAGAAAATGCCAGGGGAGTTCTCAAATGTGACATTTCAGATCTTTCTCTCATTTGTTCCCTTGGATACAGTATTCTCTTGATGGTCACATGCACTGTTTATGCTATTAAAACAAGAGGGGTTCCAGAGACCTTCAACGAAGCAAAACCTATTGGATTTACTATGTACACAACCTGCATAATTTGGTTAGCTTTTATTCCAATCTTTTTTGGTACGGCACAGTCAGCAGAGAAGGTAAGTGATGATAAGTTTACAAATCAAATACTATAGTTTTTCTGGTTTTATCTTGCAATACTTCGAGCACTACAGTATTTTCTCTCTTACAAACAAGTAATTCTGAATGAAAATTGCAAACAAACTGTTGGAATTCACAGATAGTAAAATATGTGATTCAAAAGGTAGGTTTCCTATATTTTAACACAAGAAACTGAATGTGGTTGTGGTGTGGCTGTCATAATAATATTGAGATTTTCTCAATATATCCTTAATGACTGTTTCTTCTAATGTTTATTATTACCGTTTAGTGATGCTCTAGCCTGTTACATGAAACACTATAAATCTTTGTTATCATCCACAGATTTGATAGAAATGGTTGCATTTCAAAAGTCTGAGAAGATCAACTTACATTTGTCAAAAATAATGAAGAAGAATGCCTGGGCAGAATGAAAAGAATTATTTTTCTCTCTGGTTGACACATTATAACTTTAAAAAAAAAAAAAAAAGAGTAGAACGAGTGAATGGAGTGTATTGAAAATAATATAAAGCTAATTCACTAATTATTTTAGAGCAAAATGAAAACATTTTCCTGATCTTTTAATGAGAAAATATATGTTGCATACTTGGATATCTGTTATTCCTTTTTTAACTGGCATGGATCTTTCCTGCTGTCATGGTCAGCAATACAAAACACGTCAGATATTTAACTGTCCTTCTCTCAGTTCTAATGGGAAGGCAGAGGTAAATGTCAACTGTGTGAGTTTTTATCCAGCTGATTGTGGTGAAAATGACAAGTTATGCAGGAAAGAGCAATAATACTGGCATCAATCTTCAAAATTGCAAATCTGTGAGATTTGGAAAATCTCAAAAATAAGAAACTAAAGTAATCGGTCTTGTACACAAAATCTTTCCTCTTTTCTTCTAGCAGGTGTTTTTAAAAATGTTTTAAAATATACGTTTTAATTTAATGGAAGAGTCAACATGTGTCCACTTATAATTGTGCACAGGTTTGACTTATTTCTGGTTTAGAGGGCACTCTTGCCTGCAGAATTAAAGAGCAGGTCTGTATAGCTTGATAAAATACCTGCTAATTCAAGAAGAGGAATTGTATGAGGGAGAGATTGTGAAAGAAAAATATTTTCCTTACTGCAAATTGAAGTAAGCAGGCTTGCTGAATTGGATCAGGCTTGATTTCCATGCCTTTTGGATTAAGTCAGGGGAAGTTAGTACTAAGGTAATGGCATATCATAGATACAGTAAGTAAAGATTTTAAAAAATCCTGTTTAATATAGGAAAACATATTTAGGTGAATTGTATTTAAATTCTGACTTTTTTGTATGTGTAGGCCTAACTTAGAAAAAAACTTTGTTGCATAAATATGTGGTACTTTTTATTTTAGCAGTCATTCAGTTTTATAGCAAGTACCCACAACAAAAGAAATGTATTTCTGAGTATTGAAATACAGAAAATATTACTTGGCTGGTGACCATGCAGTGAATTTTGATTTACACCATTGGTTCACCTTAGCTTGTAGTAAAGGATTATTTGCTTTTGACCTCAAAGACAAGATTAATGAACACCTCTTTTGCATTTCTTTTATGAAACCCAAGACTCAACACACAAATTGTACTAAATTGCACAGCTTCTAACTCTAAATTTCACTTGTTAGTTGCCTTTTTATCTAAATGATTTCTTATTCTTTAGATAACAACTTTCAGGAGAAAAAAACCCCACAAATTAATATGCTAATACAGTAGCTCTGTAATTCAAATAATTCTTTCAACAGTGCTTCTACTTTTTGCTGTAAGTAAAAACATGTTTCCACACAGAGTCTTATGGATATCATCATAATAGTTCATGTATTCATACAATTAAATCGCTTGTCTCAGTAGGACAAAAATGTTGTATCTTTGTGAACACATAGATACATTGTCTGAATAAACTCAAAGTTGCTTGTAGATTTCTCAGTTAATCAATAACACCAGAAGAGGCATCTTAAAACAAACTAATACATTATAGAATATCTTATTTAAAATTTGGTATTATGGTATTTTTGGGGGATTAAAGAAATAAAAGATAAAATAGGCTTTTTTTTTAGATGCTTACTCACTTTGTGGTTGATTTTAGAATCCTGAAATTAGTTTTTTATAGCTTTAGTTTGTTCAGAAAGAATGGAGCAATTAGCTAGGGAACTTAAAGTACTATTTAAAAGGAATGGTTCCTTTTTTTTTTTTTAAATGTTGACAGTGATAGAATTTACCATAGCATTCATTACAAGCCAGATGTATTTCCAACTAGAAGTCATTGAACTACTAGCTTTAGACACACTTCTGTTTGAATAAAGAGTAGTTAAACTTTTCCAAAATTTTTGGAAGAACTTCTGTTTTCCTAAACATTAGTTTAGGCCAACAATACAGAAGTTGTTTACAACAATAGCAGAAGTTATTATGTGTTTTTTGAAAGAGAGGTTATATTTACTTAATTAAGTATTCCATGAACACAGATTAAGTAGAAAGTGTATGGAGAAGCTTTTATTTTTATTTCACTGTCAAAATATTTCCAATTATAAACAAAACAAAAAAGGACCTTTAATGTTAAAAACAGGTGTCTAGATCCAAAACTCATGGATCATCATGCAAAGGCCAGGTTTACCTTTAGTGGCCTTGGGATCAATTCTTAAAATTGTAAATTTGCTAAGAGATTCTGGATAGAACCAAGAGGAGTACAAGCCTGTACAGGCAGCACAAGTCCATAAACTGAGTATTGGTGTCCATCAAGCTTCAAATATGTGTGATGAAGGGTATGTAAATAAGCATAAGTACTTTTCTGCAGACAAACTGTGAATCTTACTGATGTGTTCTTGCTGTGAAGCACAGGATGGGAAACTCTCTCTCTCTCTCTCTCTCTCCACTGTGCATATTAGGAACCTTCAGTCTCTTGCTGGTTAATACAGTGGAGTTGAATGCCTGAATTTTCATGGTGTGACACATCCATAACAGAAAATATGGTAAAAGTTGAGGTAACTTGACAAGACTCAGTGGGAATATAGAATCATAGAATCATAGAATAGTTAGAGTTGGAAGGGATCTTTAAAGGTCATCTAGTCCAAAGCCTCCTGCAAGGAGAAGGGACATATCTAACTAGATCAGGTTGCTCAGAGCCTCATCCAGCCCAGTGTTTCCAGGGATGGGGTATCTATGTTGATTTATAGTCTTGTAACATTTTTAACAGTCCTTTTTAACAGATGCTGTTTCTACTCATATACTCAATTTATGTGTAAGTTTAAAACTAATACGAAATTGAGAAAACTAATATATACTATTCAATAAACTAAAAATCATATATACCTATGGTCAATTAACAAAAGGTTAAAACACCAATCTAAAATAACCTTGATTAACCCAAACTTGGTGGCTTTTATGGAACTCTGTGTTTATTGTTTGTCCTTAATATCAGGCAGCAGAACATAAAACCCCTGTGCTATTAAACACACCATTTTTAGATTGTCTTTTCTACAGATGTTCTGCAGAGAACAGTAAGAGCATTGACTTTAAGTCCAGTATGATTTTTCTTGTCTAATTCATGATTTTGTCCATTCATGATCAAGCCTGTTCTGACAGCTACTGCTTTGTGAAAGGAATCCACTACAAATAGTTAAGTTATTCCAGTGCTTCACTGAATGAAAAAATGTATCCCTAAGACATAAACCACTAATTTTCTGACACTTGCACAAATGTCAGTGAGGTGCTTTAGAGGCAAAGCAGTGAAATTCTGTGAGAAAGCATTCTGTGAATATAGCCTTCATCTGTGTCATGCGCACGTACATGGCAAAACACTAGAAGTACTGGGATCATCTGGAATAGAAATATCTGAAAGGTCATGATGACTGGAATGCCACAGAAAAAATGATTGCATTTAGCTGAGTGATTAAAACAGATGTTTGATGAACCTCTGGATAAAATTAAGTTACCATGGCAGACTGCATAAAAACCAGCTGAGGGTAGATAACTGTCGAAAGTACATCACTATTTGATAAACTGAACTTTTGAAATTCCCTTCCTTTTACCTGTTTTGACAGCTGGATGAATCATGTTCATTCACAGATAATAAAGATATCACTTATTATATTAACCTGGAAATACTCTGTTTTGAGTGAGAAGATGAATATTTGTTTCCTGTACTGTGAAAGAAAATAGGTTGCACTTTCTGCTGAGGAAAGAGGACCATAGAAAATGCTGAATGATTTCTTCTTTCTCCTTCCACCGTAAGGAATTACAAGATGTAATCTAGAAAGGCAAATACATTTTAATGTACTTCAAATTATTCTGACAAGTTTGATCTCTCTTTTCATAACTGCAATAAAGGCAAAACAAGTTGTAATGCATGGTAGAAATCTTCCCATAAATTATTATAATTATGATCTTATTGTTCCAGCTGTTTTAATCCTGGATTTACTGATCATGTGGATCCTATGCTTATATCCAGCTGTTCACTAGTGACATTAAAAGAAGGTAGAAACAATTCTAAGAATATACCAGTATTAATTTGACCTGTAAACTACTGATGTAGATGTCAAGAGGAAGACACTAAGCTCTCAATGGGAGGGAGAGGAAATTCCATCAGTCTAATAAGATACGTTCTTTAGCTTAAAAAAAATTCCAACTACTAATGACAAATCACGTAGAAACCCCTTACTTCCCCCACATTTCTACAAAAATTATACAATCACTTTGTTTTGGTGTGTTTATGTTATGAATTCTTGGCTAAATATACCTTAGTTTTGGCTAAATGGCTAAATGTGACTGTAGGAAAACAAAATATCTTAATGACGTCTCGGACTGTGTTAATGGAGCAGACTACACTGAGCTTTTTCTTCACCTCAAAGCATTCTCTTTTAATCATATTCAGAGATCTAGCTCTGCAGGTAGTCCATGCAGTACACATCATAGGAAAAAGTCCAGAAAGGCAACTTATCATGTTAGTATTTCTTCCATTTTATAAATAATGTTTGGTTTGATTAAACTAGAATCTCTAGTGCCAACACTGTGCATAGCATGAGGATTAATCTGAGGGATATTTGGAACAGTTTCTAATTTTAATTATTACAGGATTCAAAGTTAGCAGGCTGCTGAAGCGATGCTTTCCACACTCAGCAGTTTATCATTGTCCAAAACTCAATTTCTGTGCTATTGCTGATTTTTTCAGAATCTTTAAATATGGGAGGACCTGCAGTATTATAACAAAACCATCAACACTTGATTTTTTTACATGTTTTGGAATATAGAAAATTAGATACAATTCACCAGATTATCTGATAGAAACATCCCTGGAAATTGTATTTTAAGAAAGGAGAAGCTTTTTGTAATGTTTTCTCAGTTCATGTTTTTCTGAATATAATTATTTCATAAGCTCAATTATTTCTAATGTTGATAATTTACTAGGATTTGTGACAAAATCCTGAGCAGAAATTAAGACTGTTGTTCTGCTGTAGAAGCAGAGTGGGAAAGAAGACATGAACAAGAATACAACTGAATTGCAATTTATTACCCAAACTTCTGCTCCCATTTCCTCTGTGAGAGAAATTCCTTGCTCCTTGTATAACCCTGAGACATGTTTCCCTCCAGCTGGCGAAGATATTCAGTGCAGTGCAGGTCATGGACATTGCTGGGTCCTTGGCTGAACAGATAATGGTTGCAGCAGCCCCACAAATCTGTTCGTCCCTCCCCAGCCTTCCATGAGCTGGTGCAAGAGGACAAAGGAGTAGTCATACTTCTCCAGTGTGGCTGCATAACCTGCAAAAGGTACACTAATGAGAAACCAGTTAAATATAGAGATCCTCTTTACTTTCAAAAGTTACTTTGTGGGAATTCATTCCAAAAGAATTCTCTTAGAAAGAGCTTCCCTGTTACCACAAGAATCACAAGTGAAAATTATGAAAAGAGATTACTAGCTAATAAATGAGACAAGTGTCTCATCAGTTTTCAAGTTTAAATTGAATTTTGGAAGCAGAGTGGTTTTGATATTGCAAGATGATAGTTTCACGACTTTTAAACTGTTCCTACTTTCTTAATCTGAAAAAAAAGTCTGAACTGATTGTTAACTGTGACACCAGGCTTGCATTTAAAATCATGTTTGTCAAAACATTTCTGACCAGCTTTCAGGCCAAGTGCTGACTTGCTTAGAAATTAAACTGTACTATAGTGTAATTATCTGAACTGCCTTAGATTAACTAAGAAATCAGGAGGGATTACTGTAGTCAAGCAAGTCAGTCTCCTGTGCAAAAAGGTATCTTGAGCTCTGTTCACTTAGATACTGTTCAGGCTCGTTTTGATAATTTAAGATCATAGCATTCTTTGTGAGGTAGTCGTCTACTCCCTTGTTTAGCTGCTTTGCTCCAGAATGATTAGAGGAAAAACAGGCAAGTCTCCCAAGTTCTTTCAAGTTGTTTTGAGGTCAGATGCATCTGCAAACATTTGTTGAAAACCTCTCAGAGTGAAGAGGCTCTGCTTCTGCCTGCTTATGACGTGTAGGTGTGACCTGACTGCTTAAAGTGCATGAAAGCTAGGGGGAAGAGTTCTTTCAGACTGTGCTGCCCACTCAACGGAATCTTGTGGAGGCTGGAATGCAGCTACTTTTTAAAATGGTCGTCCCTGTTTAGATTTTTTTTTTTGTTATTCAGCATAGTGTGTATCCAAGTTTCACTAAGTGTCTTTGCTGAATGAAAGACTTCGAGCAAAGCTAACGCATACATAATTTTAATGACTCAACTTTGTTGTTTTAAGATATGCCTACAGTCTTTAGTTTGTAATTTCATTTCTCTGTTTACTTTTATATTAATTAAGCCACTAGCATTTTAAGTATCACTGAGCACTGATTTTAATTATAAGTTTATTAGAAGGTGTCAGGAAGAGAGAAAGTGTCAGCTTCTCTAAGAAGGAAGTGGATTAGTTAATAAAATACAAAGCCTTTTTTTTTTTTTTTCCAGTTCAGTGAAAAGATCATGTGCACACCTGAAGGTTGTATACCCTGTTCTGTTCTGCATGGTTGCATGTCTGTTCCAGTATGAGCATTGGACTGGCGTACCTAGTTGTGTACACTGAAGAGATGTGCACCTGTCACATAATGGTAAACAGCGGCGCTTTTCTTGTCTGACATGTTTGCTTCTGGCCTCATGATGAATGATAGCTTCTTTCCCAAAGACAGGAAAGACCTGCCAGAAAAATTAAAGTTGCCTGTGATCTGCTTCCTACCTCATCCTGGGGAATGACAGAGAGTTGGTAAGAGGTGTATGAAGAAGGAAGGAGTGCTAGAGAAATTTAAATAGACCTTTTTGGCTCCTTGCTGGCTTCTGTGATAAGTAACTAATTCTAACGGAGAAGCAGAAACAATTTTGTGAAGCATGGATAGCAAAACACCTCTGCCATCTTCATCTACTTTAGCAAAGAATAATCAGTAATCACAAAGGGCAGTTTGTGAAAGACCACAAAGGCTTCACAGATATAATCAGGAAAAAAAATATGCCTTATCTACTGTATTTCTAGAAATCAGATTCAACTCACAAAAACGTTGATCTTTTGGCTTTTATTTGTTCAGTGCCAAAAATTTAGTTGTCTTCAAGAAGTGCAGTTAAAGGTAAATCCTTCCTGTTGTATTAAATGATCTTTGCATAGCAAAAAAGAGATTGCTCTTTGTTATTAAGATGCTATAAACTTTCACAATTGTGCTTCACCTACAAGTGTAACTGAGAGGTACATTTCAAACTGAAACCTGGTCTCAGACTGAGACCAGGGCAGGCCAATGTGTTACTGACCAATTAATCTCTCAGTGAGTAGCTCCAATGCTGCCCTGTGGCCTGACAGGACCCTGTCTTTTAGCCATCACCTCAAAACAAGTGACTTGCCCTTTATAAATTCTTCAGTTCTCGGGGCACTGGAAGGGCTGGTTTAATTTGGATAAAGCAAAACTAGTGATAACACAAGCTATATAAAAAATATCTGTATAGAAAATATCAAAATTTATCACTTACTGAAAAGCGTATTGAATATGTTGTAAATATACAGGAAAAGGGATTTTTTCAGTTAAAATGATATGATAAACCCATCTACTGGGAAAAAAAAAATCTATGAGTAAGAAATTAATTGCAACTATCTTTTACACATTTACCCTTGTTATGAAAAATAGAAAATCTTTAAATAGAACACTATTTAGAAATTGGCTTGGAACTCTTTCTGGGATGATCTTGTGAGACTTCTTGTACTTGTTAGCTCCTGCCAAGTTGGAAGCAGTACAAAAATAGCCTTTGTTGTAGCTTTAACAGTGCTTTTACCTTACTGAAAACAAGTAAACATATGTATGAAAGACAGAAGAAACAAATTAAACAGGCTTTTAGCTTAGCTTTAAATAGATATTAAGCTGCTTGTCTTTCTTATCTCCTACTACAATAATTCCAATTTTGCATAGGTTTCATAACACTATCTAGATTTTGATCTTACAAATATGATAAAATGCTTTGGACTAGTAAATTGCCATACATAGGCTGAGCCTTAATAACAACACATGTACAAGCTCATCACATACCGTATCTAGAACTTGACTCACGACCAGCATTTAATCAAAGCCACATTGCCGTATATTTCCTTTAGACTAATAACATTTTCAAGGAAGATTATGGTGACTCAACTGAAGTGTTAGTTATGTAAAGCACAGTAACTTGATGTGTGTTTCAGCCCCTTGTGACCGTTCTGTTGTTTAAGAATTGTCATAGTTTGTGTAGCCGAGAATATGTCAATAAGTTGGATAGCAAATAAAATACAAGATCCAGATAAAAAAATTAATTATATATAAACCCAGTAAAATTTGTAACAGAACTTATAAGTACAATAAAATTCTAAAATTTCATGTAGGCGACAGTGAATGTTAAATTCATAAGTCATAAAGATGGAGCTTTATGCCTACTCTTAAAAAGCAAACCTAAGTCTATTATGGCAATAAATTTTTAATTACATTGTTAACACTGAATATCTATGTGTGTGTACAAGTATTTCTCTGTACATAAGTGTGAGCTCTTTCCTGCCTGAAACCAGAACAACGATCGTTTAAAAGACCCAGTAAAAGCAATAATTTTAATACATACATGGCTACATTCTACGAAAGAAAGATGTCAATTGGTTATATACATTTATTTTTTTGAAAGACTATTTTTCTTTCAATTTACAGTGAAGCTCTTAACAAGGAATAAAATGATAATAGCGAAATCTGTATGATCTAAGCCAAAAGGGCCAGAATGTTATCTATTTTCCTAGTAATCCAGCTAAAAATTTATTAATTATGAAATATCTTCTTAACTTTAGACATGCATTTTCACTATGTACATAAAGTTTGAATTTTTCTTTTCCTAGAATAGTGCTTTCTACACTTGAGAGTGCTTTCATAGTCAGTCAGTATACCAGAAACATGACCTTAGTAGAATGGTCAAATTATTGTTTTCACGGTGATTATCAGAGTCATATTTACTTCATACTGTGAAATGTGTGGATGGGATTATAGTGATGTTACCAGGCTCATTGACAGAACTGATGGCACAGCATCTGCATAAATCTGGGTTGTTTTTTTTTTCAGAAAACATGCTCCTCTGTACCACAGTATAATAAGAATAGCTGAACAATGAATGGAATCATAGAATCGTAGAATGGTTAAGGTTGGAAGGGACCTTTAAAGGTCGACTAGTCCAACCCCCCTGCAAGGACCAGGGACATCTCCAACCAGATCAGGTTGCTCAGAGCCCCATCCAACCTGGCCTTGAATGTTTCCAGGGATGGGGCATCTACCACCTCTCTGGGGCAACCTGCTCCAGTGCTTCACCACCCTCATTTTAAAAAATGTCTTCCTGATGTCCAGTCTGAATCTACCTCCCTCTATTTTAAAACCATTACCCATTATCGTGTCACAAGAGGTCCTGCAAAAGAGTATCTCCCAACCTTTCCTGTAGGCCCCCTTGAGGTACTGGAAGGCTGGTATGCGGTCTCCCCGGAGCCTTCCCTTTTTCAGACTGAACAGCTTCAACTCTCAGTTTGTCCTTAGATGAGAGGTGCTCCAGCCCTTTTATCATCTTCATGGCCCTCCTCTGGACCTTCTCCAACATGTCCATTTCCTTCTTATGTTGGGGGCTCCAGAGCTGGACACAGTACTCCAGGTGGGGTCTCACCAGAGCGGAGTAGAGGGACAGAATCACCTCCCTCAACCAGCTGGCCTCGCTTCTTTTGAGGCAGCCCAGGATGCGGTTGGCTTTCTGGGCTGTGGGTGCACATTGCCAGCTCATGTTGAGCTTCTCGTCCACAAGCACTCCCAAATCCTTCTCCTCACGACTGCTTTCTCTGCTCAGCCTGTATTTGTGCTTGGGATTGCCCTGACCCATGTGCAGGACCTTGCACTTGGCCTTGTTGAACTTCATGAGGTTCTCACGGGCCCACCTCTCCAGCCTGTCAAGGTCCCTCTGGATGGCATCCCTCCCTTCCAGCATGTCGATGGCACCACACAGCTTGGTGTCATCAGCAAACTTGCTGAGGGTGCACTGTATCCCACTGTCCGTGTCACTGACAAAGATGTTGTGTGAAGGATTTCAGTAATTGTCCGTGTAGGGCCACTGTGGGAAATTACAAGCTGCACGCAGCTGTGAGAAAGCGACCTTGGAGAGGGGAGCTAGGAGGGTTGTTATTGAGCAGTATGTTGCTGCTATCTGGGAACCACTGTTAGCCAGCAGGGCACGTACTTGGCAGGCCTTGTTGCATGTGCTGGCCATGTGTGCATCAACACCTGGTCAGTACTCTTCCACTGAATCTGCTGAGGGTATAAACAGAGGTGGCTCAGAGTGGAGGAGAGAGAAAGGACACAGAGCACACTCTACAAACAACAGGGGACTCCCTGAAGGTGCTGTGCCTACCTCCCTTCTCTGCTCTGACCCCGCTGATCATCATCCTCCTGTTCGGTGGTGTCTCTGGCATAGTTGGGTTGGTAAGACTCTCGTAAAGGGAAAACAATACGCTGGTAACTGCTTATGCTAGGAACTGTAACTAACCACTTATGCAAGGCTATAACAAAGCAATAAATACTATTGTGCTTTTCAGTATCATATGTTGGGTAAACTTTGTGCATAGGAATCCTACGAACCAGCTACATATGTTAAACAGGGCCGGGCCCAATACCAACCCTTGAGGAACGCCACTCATCGCCAGTCTCCACTTGGACAATGAGCCGTTGACCACAAGTCTTTGAGTGTGACCATCCAGCCAATTCCTTATCCGCAGAGTGGTCTGTTCATCGAATCGATGTGTCTCCAGTTTAGAGAGAAGGATGTCATGTGGGACAGTGACAAATATTTTGCACAAGAAGAAAGACCCATTGTCCTTTTTTTTTATCTTCACTGAACTCAGATGGAATAACAGTAGGTATTCACAGGTATTGTGAATACCATTCAAACAGGTACTGCACAACATTTCCCAATCACAAAACAGCAAGGTCAGAAGGAGATTAGATGAGAAGCGGGAAACTACTATAAAGACAGTGTTTGATAGCAAATGTAGGAAAAGAATTTTAGTTTTGAAGCTGAGGAACACATGACATTTTGCAAGTGTCTCTTCTAGTAAACTAGCAGTTGTAATTGTGTGAGGTATAGCAGAAGAGCTCACAGCAGGCAAAGCATCTATCTCCTAATCTAGTCATCAAAAAGACACAAGCAAACCAATGTGGCGTGATACAGAAATTGGTCCCAAAGCCCAAAACTGCTTTTCAAACAGTCTCTGTAAGGGAATTGTTTGCACCATATGTTTTCCTTAAAAGCTGATCTACTGAAATTGTGCTTTAGAAGAAGTCCTACACATACAATGCTTCAGCAGTCTGAAGCTGCTTCCTCCAGAACACATCACCTTCTGTCCCTTTGAGCCATCACACTGCATGAAATTTTATTGACCTACAAAGATCTCATATCTCCATCAAGGCTTCCAGATTTCCAAGTTGGAAATTTCTCTGCTATTCACTCTGCACAATTTGCCGTGTCAATGAGGCTTGTAATTTCTTTGTTTCCAACCACCACTAAAGCCATAACCTTTGTCCTTATCAACCTTCATTTTTTTGCTGTTTGTATTCTCCTCTCTTGTTTTCCTGTTTGCTTGCTTTATAATTTGTCCAAGATAGAACCGTCATTCTAGCAAGTGTCACTTTTCTTCCATGATATCCAAAATCTTAGTTCATTTCTGTGACTTAGTACCTTGCACTTATCCCTGTGTCTCTTCCTCCTCTCCCTCACTCACATTGATGTTAGCTTTTTGTTATTGGTGTTTGATACTTTCAGTCTTAAATTTAGCAAAAATTTGTTCTCACTCTTGTATACAAAGCTTACTTTCTTTGTTTCCATGTGGCTACATCCAGTATTCTCAAATCTATCCAAGTTTTAGTTCTTTTGTTTAGTGCGCAGTTTCTTAAAGGTTCAAGTAAAGCCACAGCCCAGTTCAAGTGAGCGGGAGTTTTGCCTAGTGGTGTCAAGAAACCTTTGATGTCACTGCCCCAACTGCTGTTAACTCTTCTATTAGTCCTTCCTCTGTATGCATCCCATCTATTTTCCAAGCTGCTAGAAGCTCTTCTGAAGAGACCTGTGTAAGTCAGAATTTTGTGCATCTGTGTTGTACAAGGATATAGTTGGGGAACTTGACACTGCATTTTTGATTGTTTATCTAAAATAAAAGTCCTGTATGACTTGGCTTTATCTTGAGCTATCTTGTACTTTCATATAATTTCAATAGACAGCCCTATGTGTCTCTTAATTTTCGTGCGCACCAGGAGAATGGTACAAAAATACACTGCAGGCAGGTCTGGTTTTCTAAACATCCAAAACAGGAAAAGTGCTAAATACATTATGTCCTTAAACAGTGTCATACATTGCTTTACTGCTACACTCGAAATTTGTAAGCATGAAGGAGGCATAGACGTAAGAAAGAGAAATATGTAGTGTGCTTGCTCCTGTCTCCTAAGCAGGGATGTAACATGCAGATCTCGTCGGCTGTTTGTTTCCTTTTTTGGCCTTTTTCTTTGTACCCATGTAGCTCGATATGGTACTCAGGCAGGTTTCCTGCTAAATTGTAGGCTAGAGGGAAGCACTATCAGCTGGCACTGCTCCAGCTATGCTTGCTTGGAGAAGATGGTTCAGAGCAAGGCATTTTAGTATTTGACTATATCCATTTTCTCCCAAGGTCATCAGAATATACAAGGAAATGGCAAAAGTGCAGTTGAACAGGTCTGTTCTGTGTGATGTATGTGATTTCTACACCTGTCTGCTGGAAAAAGTACTTTGTATTTCAAAACAATGACAGTAGACTGAAGATCTACTCTGGAAAGAATTTTTTAGAATCATAGAATAGTTTGGGTTGGAAGGGACTTTTAAAGGTCATCTAGTCCAACCCCCCTGCAAGGAGCAGGGACATCTCCAACTAGATCAGGTTGCTCAGAGCCCAATCCAACCTGGCCTTGAATGTTTCCAGGGATGGAGCATCAACTACCTCTCTGGGAAACCTGCTCCAGTGTTCTACCACCCTCATTGTAAAAAATGTCTTCCTTATGTCAAGTCTGAATCTGTTTCCTTCTGTTTTAAAACCATTACCCATTATCGTGTCACAAGAGGTCCTGCAAAAGAGTATCTCCCAATCTTTCCTGTAGGCCCCCTTGAGATACTGGAAGGCTGGTATACAGTCTCCCCGGAGCCTTCTCTTCTCCAGGCTCAACAGCCCCAACTCTCAGTCTGTTCTCATAGAAGAGGTGCTCCAGCCCTCTGATCATCTTTGTGGCCCTCCTCTGGACTTGCTTAAACAGGTCCACATCCTTCTTATGTTGGAGGCTCCAGAGCTGGACGCAGTACTGCAGGTGGGGTCTCACGAGAGCGGAATAGAGGGACAGAATCACCTCCCTCAACCTGCTGGCCACGCTTCTTTTAATGCAACCCAGAATGTGGTTGGCTTTCTGGGCTGTAAGCAGACATTCAGTTGCAACAAAGAGATTTTTAAGTGCTGTCAGTTTCATCTTACAGAATATACTAGTACCTTGCAGAACAATGTTTGACTCTAAGCCTAATTAATAATTTCTGTCTCCTATACATGACTGAAATAAAAGCTTTTGTAAAATTATACTGGATTTTTTATCTACAGAATGAGAAGGATTAAGCCTGATTTTAATTGTGTCATCCAAATACTAACACAAGCTCTTTGGGCCTCTTTGCCCATGGATGAACACACATATTCCTCTTAATGTTAAAGTTGTTGTGCACACATATTGACAGAAGACCAGACCCCTATGGTTGCAAAATGAAACCACAGGCACCTCTCCAACACACGTAATGCCTCAGAGTCAATGCCAAGACCTATTTTTACTGCAGTTAGCAGTACCATGCTGTTTAGAATGACAGAGTATAAGCAAGTAACTTAGATATAACCTGTCAGGTTAGCCAGCAGTGATATATTTCAGAGCACCAGTGTGGTTATTTCCTCTGTGATTTTTTTCTTTTTTTTTTGTTCTAGCTTTTCAGCTCTGGTAAAAAATACTCTCTTCCTCCTACAAAGCCATCCACTTGGGTGAAGGATATTTTGCAGAGCCCCCACACTCTATGCCTTAGTGACTGCTCATTGAAATAACTTTTTCAGTATATACACAATTCATCTGTCTCTCTATCTATTTATTTTTTTCCTTAACCAAGGCCTCTGTTGCTTATTTTGAAGAATCACACGCTCTTTCCTTAAAGAGGTTTGAGCGTACGTGTTTTCTTCTTTAGATGATGACTGCATTTTACTCACAATCTAATTAAAGTGTGTGAGTAATATCTGTGTTAAAAAGAAAGAGAAAAAGAAAATAAAAGCCTCTGTTGCTTCCTAAAAGCCTGAAGTAGCTAGATTTGTCGAAAAAGATTAAGGGAACTACAGTAGATGTGATTTTCAAAGACAGGTCTTGTTGTCCTGTATCTTCGCTTACACGAGTCACCCCTTGTTGCAGTCTATTAAAAATCCACTTGTCTGCAGTTTCAGAGATCATATCTGTTTATTTCAGATGAATAAACAACTGTCTACAAGGAGTTGTAGGTATTTCACAGATACAGAACAAATGATGAGGAAATGTTTTAACAAACTGTGGTTTGATTGTGTTTCTGGACCGGTTCTTGAGAGCAGACTGGAAAGAAGCTTAAGAAAAGGATCTGCTGGTTTGGAAGGGCTAGAAGTTTAAAATTTCAATATGTCCAAGATATTCTGCTGTAATATACGGGAGAGTAATAGAGTATTCTACTATAATAGAGGAGAGGAGAGGAGAGGAGACGGAGAGGGAGAGGGAGAGGGGAGAATATTTCAGTTGGAAAGGCCCTACAATGGTCATTTATTCCATCTGCCTGACTGCTTCAGGGCCAAGTTCAAACGTACAGTTCTGGAGAGTCAGCAAGATACTGTTAATTGTTCTGGTCCTGTGAAGTCCAATGGAACAGGTCAGCATATCAACTAAAAAGATTTTATTTATTAGCAATAAGTGTGGAGTGATTATGTACTATTTCATATCACACAGGACATTTCAAAGTAGTCAAAGAGCCACATCTACTGTACTGAATTATTTGATGAAGCCACATCAGATGCTTTGTCTAATTTTCCCATTTCTGCTTTCAGTTAATTTTTATAGCAAATTAATTTCAATTTCAATTTTCCTCAGAATAAAATCTATGCAAGTTGACAAAGATACAAAAGAAAACTGTCTGTAAATGTGGTATTTTCATAATTTAAGCCTTTGTGCAACTGTAATTTTGTCACTCTGGGACACACAGATTCTGTAGCTCCTGAAGTAGCTTCCTCTTCTTTTCAGTTGTGCCAAAGAGTGCAACAGAAAGAGTAGAAAATATCAGTTTGTGTCCTTTCTTGAGTGTACATGCTATTCAAGTTGACATTTTGGGTATGAAAAAACCCAAAATAGAGCAGAATAGGAGAAGCAAAAGGATTGCCTAGCTGCATAGAGAGATCATATACCATAAATTCTGAAGGGAGTGCGTAATGCGTGCATGATCTCTTATGACACGCTGATGACAGAAACATCTGATAAGCTTATTATGGCTTTGGGTGATCCTTTTTCATAAGAGAAAAGATTATCCTGTGCTGTAGGAGGTTGCCATGTTCCAGTGAACTCAGAAGACATGTATGACTATTTGCAAAACAAGGTAGAACATATGACTCCTAAGCTGACCAGAGGAGCTGCTTCTATACAGCACTTTGAGCAGCTTGAAGTACCTTTCAGAGCAGCATTCAAGGAAAAGACCCGGAGACATTACTTCTGAGTGTGAATCTCACCATGTCCCTACAGCATGGTCAGTCGCTGCCATGTGTTTCTGCAGTTGCAGAACCGTTATGAAGCCTTCATACAGCTGTATTGCTTACTTCAACATCAGGTGGAATTTAATTTTCTGAGTTTGGGCTACTTTTTACAGAAATATGGTTGTCTGAAGATGAACTACAGATCTCCCACCACTGGTAATGTAGAAAAGCAAATCTAAATTAGTGAGCATAGCAGGTCTAAGTCCTACCATGCCTTTTTAAGATCAGTATAAAACTGTCCACAGTAGGACTCGAAGGTGGTGAACAGACTTTCTGGGGAATAGTGTGTCCTGTGGGATGCAGAGTACTCTGAAATGGCATGGTGTTGATCACTTGGGTTAGATAGCTGAACATTGTATAAGACATTGTCCAATTATTGGTGCAAAATCTTTGCAGAGAAATTAAATATTCTTTATAAAAAAAAGGGAAAAATCATCAACAAAAAAAATAAATTTAAAAAAAATCAAGGAAGATCTCCAGTATACAAGACTTATTTGCTACGTCTTTAGGACTGAACAAATCAGGAATAGAAACCACAATGGCTAGATCCGTACAACAGGGCACTTAAAAATATATCTCTTCTGGGTCCCATGTGGTGCATCTGTGGACCTGAGAAATAATTGCTACCTTTTTTTTTTGTGCATTTTTTTCAGTTCAAAGTGACTGAAATAATTTGAGAGCATACAGCATATGAGATAACTTGTTGTAACAGAAATCTCACCCTGTAATATGGGTCCTTTACCATGAAAACTTGTAGAACTTGTGAATTCATTTCCTGCTGGGATGGTAATTGTATGAAATGGAGAGAGGCACATTTGTCAAAGCTTTGTCTATACTGCCCTTTGAAATTATTGTTAGTTTTATCACTGAACTACTCCTGAGCATTGTCTCTGAGAATTCTACTCTGTAAAGGAGCTAATTGTGCCAAGGAATCTACCAGCAAGAAAGACCAATTAGAAAGAGAAAAACTAGGATTCTAGTTTCAGTGAATCTTTAATTGTTCATTCATATAGCAAAGTTCCATATGAAGGTATCACAAAATATAACTCCAGGATTCTCTGTAGCAAGGTTATGAAGCTACAGTTCTGGGAAATACGAGCCAAAGTCCCTTCATCCTCAAGAATGGTTAAAAGGTAAAACAATATCTAACAGCAGTTAAGAAGTAAAAGGATGCCACCATCTGTTCTATCTCTGATATCTCTATTTGATTTAATTTACTGTTCTTTCAAGGGCCTGAAAAATATGATAAATATATATGATCCAGTGATAAATAAAATATTCATTAATAAAAAATGGTGTACATTATTAACGTTGTTGGTTTTTGTTTTGTTTTGTTTTGTTGTTTGGGTTTTTTTTTTGTGAGCAAAGCAAAAATAGCGTTTGGTGCAATCCCAACCAATTTTTAAATGATGGCTTATTTGCCAAACCAGAGGAAAAAAGTATATAATTGATTCGACCTCACTATCTTATGTCCTTATTTCATGGTGGTGCTGTACACAATATTCTGCAGTAGCCTTAGGGGAAACATGGCCTTCAGCTACAATCACTTGTAAATGCAAACTGATGACTAGAATAGAAAAAATGCACAGCTCCTTTCCCAGGAGATAAAGAACATCTCAGGATATCTCCACTGAAATTATTATTGTCCTTGGATCTGTTAGTGACATTAAAAGTATGACAATAATCTTTTTTAATTGGTGATTCCATGCAGAAATCAGTGCAGTCCTCCCCAAATACGCTGACAAGGCGGCTGCTTGTTGGCCCACAACTCTGCCTGATGGTTGCAAGCTGTTATATGCCTGAATTCCCAAACAGTTAGATATAGCTTCATGATCAAAAGTCCAGATGTACCTGAATATAAAAATACAGATTGGGTCCTCAGCTTTAGGGAACTTTGTAGGGTTTCTACTGTGGTAGAATTTTTTTTTTGTAAGGGGACAAAATATCATACTTAAGGGTTTAATACAGTCTCTAATGATTAATGATTAAGATAAGAACTTTGTGACAGTAGATTTTCATGCAACTAGGTCTCTTTTATACCTTCCTTTAAAGCACCTTGCTTTGGCCACACTAAGACAGAATATTTGACCACATGGATCACATTTTTAATCTAATCTGGTAACTTCTACATTCTTGAATGTTTTGAAAACAAAGTATTTTTCATTTATATTATATCTTTTTAAAAGTAAAATAGTATAATGTCTAGAACTGTTTCCAGTTTTCTCCTCTTATTAGTTTACTTTAATATGGCAATTTTGTTAGCATTTCTGAGCTTCTGCAAGTCTTTTGTGATGTCCAGGCTTTTGAATTTTGTTCCTTATCTGTTTTTTTTCAACTCTGCTTTATGTGAGAGATATGGTCAGTCATTACATGCAAGATCATAAGAACAAACACCCTCCACGCCCCACCTTTGGGTAGCTATGGTTATGAAATGAAGAACATTCCTTCATTAGAATCACGTCTTCATTTCTTCATGTCTTCATCCTGGAAAGTTTGGAATTTGTATTCTCTGCAGCTAATAAAATGTGCATCTGTAAACATGCTGTGATTTTCCACTTGCATAGCAACAGTCTACTTTTTAAGTGGAGACGGCAAGTGTTTGTGTCACTCAATTATTTGTGATTACTCCAAGATGCTTTCATCTGATAATGCAAACCACAGCGTTTAATACCTTTCAAATACATAATGTATGACTTTTTCATTCTAGTGGAAGCTTTTAGGTTTTATGCAGCTGATGAAATTTCCTAATCTGATGTAACTGTTGTGGCACCAACAGTTTTATAAGTACCTCTTCTTTTGGAGGAGGCTCCTAATCTACAAGGTGCCTTTTCTGATGGGAAAGTACTACGTGGCTTGTGGACAGCCTGCTTAGTTACTGCTTTGGAAGTAACATGGGGACAAATGGCCCCCCTCACATGTCCTTTCTTCTGGACATGTCTGTCTCATAGCATCTGATGGCATCCTGGCACTATATCAGGATGGCCTGAGTGCACATCACATGGAGAATCTGCAGTCAAACCACAAGCAGAACATAATATGTGCATCGAAGACTAACCAAACAGCATAATGTTTTGGAGCAAACTAGGGCTTATTTTGTAGTGTAATTTATGGGCACTCAGATGTAGTAGGAATAGATTGTATTGCCGTGTTGACTGATCGATTAAAACTCTGCAGTTACATGTTTTACACATTTAAACAGTTGTGTTTCTGGATGGAGTTCTCTCACGGCTGAAGCACTTTTAAATTTACTTTGTAGAACATTTCCACTTAAATTCTTGTAAGCTGACAAGCTCTTTAAAAAAAATTTAAAATGTATGATTACTGTAACAAAACCAGTTTGCAGTATATTTCAACAAAGAAGGTAAATGATGTTAAAAAAAAATCTGCTGACTGTTCACATGGGTATTTGTATGGAGTTGGTGGACAGAGCACAATAAATAAAAGAATACATTATATTCTTATATATATATATAGTGATCTCAATGCATGGGAGCTGGACAATTCAGTTTCCTTATGTCAATATTTGCTTTCCAGACAGTTAAGTTGGGATTTATTTGAATTTATTTGACAGTATGCAGACATGTAGTATATGTGAATCTAGTCATCCTAGGCCTCTAGTCAGTATGCTGAATCCCAAACCCATGGTCTTACTAGAAACTATGTTTAGAATGATCATAGAAATGTCAGTGTCCACCTGTCAATGACTTGTTTGTCATCTTTTCACTTTTACAAGCACAGTATTTATCAAACGTTGTGTCTCTGAACATATGATATATGGGAGTGTTCAAATAGAAAAATGAATATTTCTGTAGCACAGAAGCTAGTCATATATGGACTAAAATGGCTAATACATAGTAATTACCTAGGAATTTTAAAAAATAAATTGAGTCCTTACACTCATAGCACTTCATTGATCTGTAATGGTGACTTCTAAACAAGCAAACAGTTAACTCTATCATACAATAATTTTACTAAATGTCTTAGCTATGTAAATTTTTCAACTTGTGCTAGCCATAAGCATCAACTCTGTAGTTTCTACTTTTTACAGGGAATGCAACTGTGGTTCATGGATTCTATCTCAGAGGAAATGGAATGCATTTTACTTGAAAGAATTAGCATTAAGAAGCATTTCAACTTTTTCCTCTTTTTGATTGTCAGAAGGTGTATGATTTGATATGACTTCCAGAAGATATAATGTCTTTGCATGTCTCTGATATTCTATATTACTTTGCTATGATAAGTTTTTTTAGTAGTTTATGCCACACACAGTTTCAGTCAATCGTATTTTCACACATATAATCTGTGCCTTTAAAATCCTGTTTTTATTAGCAGATCCTTTAACAACCTGTAACTTCTGATAGTCTGGAGCTGTGAGTTATCTTTGACTTTTTAGTATTGACAGGAAAGGAAAATGAATAATGTATGAAAATGGTGGAAGAACTGTGGTGGCAGAAATATGAGCAAGCTTTGGGAGAATACTAGAAGGGTACTTTGCTGGCAGAAGGGAAGCGTGGAGGTAAATTCCTGGTTTGGTTACCCGTGCGTTCAGAAAAGCCTGATTGCTGCAGAGTCACTTTTTTTTTTTAAGGAATGACAATTATGATACTTTTCACCTCCCAAAAGGCATTGGCAGAAAACCCTCACAGGGTGATATTCATAGGAAAAGAAAAACTTCAAATGATTGCTAACTTGAAAGGTTTTCATTGAGAAGAAAGGAGAGAGTTGTGATTTTGAAGTGCACTGAGATCTACAGTTGAGACTTTAAAGAGTTTTTTGTTAGCATAGCGTCACTCTTCTGTTGTAACTTTGAGATTCGAAATGTTCCTGAGATAGACTTTGTCTTTATTGCTTTGTTTAAATTTATTTCAATGTTCAGTTAATTGGTGCAAATCAAAACTTTTATATTCACACTTCCTTCAGTCAGGTAATCAGTGTCACCGAAATATTTACTGTTTTCCACAATTACAAATAATAAATTTCAGAATGTTCATATATAACTTTCTAATCCTTAAATAAAGGGACATATGTATTTAGGTTAGTAGTTATGTAGGCATATGTAGTTAGCTTAGCCTTGTTTTGTACTTCTATTCATTTGATTTTTAGGTTTGTTTTTTTTTTTTTTTGTATAGCAGTGAAAATAAGAGTGACCATAGAGTATTTTTTTTTTTATGGGGGGCTGGGGCATTGTTTGTTGGATAAGTTATAAAGTATTAGCAACCTAAAACATAAACTCACAAATATAAAGGGTGCATTCCTTTACTCTGGACACCAGTGAATAATTTTTTTTCTGGGTCTGTTTATAAGTTATAAAGATCATCTGATATAATATGATAGAAGTCAGAGTCTTAAGGCCTTTGGAAGAAGGCCTTAAATCTATTACGTAGATATGAAATATCTAAATCAACTGTCAGTAGCTTAGTAACAAAGACCTTTCCAAACATTTGATTGATGTATAAATTGGGTCAATAAAATATGAAAGAAAGGTCTTTTCATCCACTTACAAACTACATTTTGCTTTTTAAGAATGGAGTAACACAGAGATATATTAGCATAGAAGTACCTATGGACAACATTTTAAACTAGATTCCCTTAGATCTCTTCTGTTCTGAGAAACTCTGTTTACACACTCATAAAAATAGTAATAAGGAGTATATTTTTTACTCATGATTGCAGAGGTAAGCTGTACGGGCTTCAGTATCTGCTAATGGTGCAGCTTGATTTTGCTTGGATCAGGATATAAGGCTAAAATGCATCACACTGTCTGACCAGCAGTTCATTTTTTTTTTCCAGAAGGCAGTGCACATCACCTAATTTCAAGGGCACTGGTTGAAATGTATTGACTTCACAACTGGTGGCAAAACTACAGGGATTTCCTCATCTCATCCATTTTGGTAGCAATACTATATATACCCTTGTAATGGATAACGCTAATCAATACGATGAAGGCAGGAAAGAAGGATGGTCATGTCTTCACCAGTGCTTAATTGGAAGCTGGCCATCATGCAGCCTCATGGAAACAGTATAGACATGTTGTCGTAGTATAGCCCCGCTCGGGACCAAGCTATGCAGTCTCTCTGTCACTTCCCCTACCCTCCAAAGGAATAGGGAGAAATAATATAACAAAAAAGGCTCAAGGTGTGAGATAAGGACAGGGAGAGATCCTTAAAGTTACTGTTACAGGCAAAACAGACTCAACTTGGGGAAAACTATTCATTTATTTATTACTAAAACCAAAGCAGGATAATGAGACAGAAAACAAGATAACCTCCCCTCCCCCCATTGAACATCCAACATTTAAAGAAACAACTTTAAATGCTGCATTCGAAATGCTATTTCTTGAGAGGAGGTCGTATTTTGGCAAAAGATATTACAACGTGATAATCTATCATTAAAGAAAATGTCCTTCAGGGCTGTATGGTTCATGTTTTGCAAACATTGACAGAGAGAATGCATGTGAAAATTATCCCCTAATTTACGGAAAGATTTTGCATAGGGTAATGCTCATGTGGAGAACTGCATCTCTCAAACAGAATGATCTGTCACTGTCTGGGTCCTTGCAATGGCATTTTCAACTGGTTTGGATGAGACTTCCTGAGCTTTTTTTTTTCCGTTGAGTTCACCTCTCTGGCAAATGAATGAACTTTTCCTATTATTATCTTGAAATATGTACAAAGCATCCTCTAACTATCTTTATTTGCAAAAGACTATCCTGCATTACTCTTTCTGCTTCTATAGGAACAACATACAAATGGTGCCTATTGCCCTGTGGTGGCAGGACCGGCTCAGAGAATCTCCTGTGTTTTCCAAAATCCCTACCTAGAGAACTTCTGTAACAATTAGCCAAATGCATTGTTATTCAGTCAGTCACTGTGTCTCAAGTGAGTCTATTGTCTCAAATTAGTCCATTGTTTTATCAGCACTGAGAATAGCAAGGCTGATTTTGGACTGCCTTGGGAACTGATGACTAAGTGTGCTGAATGCACAAAAAACACAGCCCTGCTTACTGAGCTACATCACAATTATATGTAAAGTACTAACCTGAATTTCACCCTCATGTAACAATTTTAACTTGAGTTCCATAGATCTTGCCACACATACTAAATATTTTCTAACTTTTGGGCTTAGCCACTCTCTGTGAAATGTATGTGAATAAGCCTCTGAAAGAAAAAATGGAGCAAAGCACTGCAGCTAGTGCTTACATAATGTGTGTCATGTCGAAAATCCTCAAATTCATTTTCCTGTCCTGCTGGGCCAAGATGAAGAAGCACATATGGCGAGGAAAGCCACTTGCTGTTGGGAGACCTCTGCATTCCCTCTGCACAGGAAGGAACAATTTAGCCTCATCCCTCACTCTGTTCTGCTAATGTGGCACAAATCAAATGCAAGAGACAGAGCGTGAATGTGGATAAGTGAGAAGATGCAATTTCCTGTCTCATGTGGCTAAACGTTTCTTGTTAAGTGTCAAGTTTAGAGCTGAGTAAACAGTGGAATAATATATTTATGATTCTGTTTATGCGATTTGACTTGTGATTCAGTAAGAGCTTCTCCCTGTTTCCTTACAATTCTGTTACATCCAGAAAAAAACGTAGTTTGGCGTGGAGCATATACATGAAGACTAAATGGGCTTTCAATCCCTCTTTGGCATACCTACATTTTTGTAGATTTTGCATTTTCATGGAAGTGGAGAAAAGCTATCAGTAATATGGGTAAGCAAAAGAGATTACTGCAAAATGTCTGCATTTGTCAAGGAAAATATATACAACACAACATTAAATGAGGAAAAACAAGGTCATATATGTTTGAGCAATAGAAGAATTACTTGTGAAGAGCAAGATTGTATATCACCTCTTTCCTCAACAGTATGGTACAAGAGCTCATCATTTGAGGGCAAATGCCCCATGGAAGCTTTTCATAGCCCTCAAATGTGCCTTGAACATATCCAAGGAGTGAAAGTCAGGGGCTGCCAGTCATCAGGGTGAGCAGCACTTGTAAAGGAAGGTTGAGAATGGTGGCAGAAATAGCAACTAATTGGTAAGAAAATGGCAAGAGAAAGGGTCTGCAAAATTTGCTAAACATTGTGTCTGATTTATATTTCACTCTCCCTTTTTGCTTTTGGGAGGGAGGAACATAGCTAGCGTAAAATCTAGCGTTCATATTTACAGTCAAAAGTAAACCTCACACAAAAAGCAAAAAATGTTGTTGGAGGGGTGAGGGGAGAGGCTGTGGGAAAGGACGGGAAATAATTTTTAATGTCCTAAATGTTACTATACTTACTCTCTCCTATTATATCCCTTGTTCTAAAGTATTCTTAGTCTTCACATGAATACTCTCAGGGCATTAATAATTATTTCATTCAGTACTTCTGCTGGCAAAAATTAGGTCATCCAGTCAGGGAAGGCAGTTAAGGCAGAATACTATGTCAGTGATGTAGGCGACCTGTCAGACAATAAAAATCTAAAAGTGTTCTTACACTCACAAGGCAAAAGAGGTTACCAGGTAGAATACAGGGAAACAAAGGAAGTGAGCTAAGGGTTTATTCTAAAAGGCTCACCAGGGAGACGGTGGTTAGGATCACTTTTTGCTATTAGAGGATTTGTGTAGCTGGTAAATAAAAGGCCTTGCCTTTTCATATTTGTTTTGTCATGCACTAGATATTATTTTTCCTCTTAGTGAAGCTCAATAGATGGAATATGATGGGTTTATTAGATGTGTTACGCCAATAATATATTTTAGTTAGAGTTGTCATGGGTCATCTGTTATTTCCATTGAAAATATTTCCTCATAATATTATAACCTGTCACAAACACAATTTACACAAACCACTACTGCATAAAAACAATGGTGTGCTAAATTTGACTGGACTGCTCCCACTTCAGGCCAGATTATTTATACAGTTATAAAGCTAAATAATAAATAAAATAAGAAAATATATCTTATTGCATCATGTTTATTCTTTGTTTGCTCTTCATGCTGATTTGCAAATCATGAAACAAACATCCCCTTCCTTTCAGAAAATGAATGTTGTACATATCTGCAATATAGGCCCGATTTACTAACCACTGATAAAACAACAGCAACAACAACTGAGTTCTCCAGGTTTATAGGAATAATTGAAAGAAATACAGTAAAATCTACCAGGCTAGCATGGGGATTGGTGAGGTTCTGTTGGACAGAATAAAGTATAGGCAGTATACACAGCTGTATATCAAAAGTACTTAGAATTTACTTATGACTGGCCCTAGTCATCTTAATTCCACCATAAATTAAAAGAAAATAATAGTTTGGCATTCAGTTTCAGACAATTTTTATGTAGAACTGGAGGTAGGACAGCTAAAGAAGAGAGGAACAAGCTGAGTGTGAACTACACCTTATAAAATACTGTAAGATATAATCCCTCCTTTGCAGGATAAATCACTGAATATTCCAACACAGGAAATACTTCAGATAAAGACTGTTACTTCTTGGAGTCTCTGGTCAAACAGCTAGAAGAAACATTTCCAATGAGCTGTTTGTTTCTAATCAAATAAAATAGACGCCTATGGTCCTCAAGGGTACTTTTTAAATGTTCAGTTACATTTTAGTAAGTTAAATACCTTACAAATGGAAGTCATTGTCAGCTGACGTTTTGATAATTAATAGTAACATTCTTAGGCCATGTCTGCAAAGACTTGCCAACAAAGCTGGAAGAGTGGAAATTAAAAAAAAAAAAACAACCCACACTTACACACTGAAGCTGACTAACATAGTTACACTGGCAAAACTCCAATGTGTGGTTATGCCAGTAGAGGAAAGCTAATGTTAGTTTTGCATCTGCCATTCAGTGAGGTGATGTAACTGTGCTGGCAGGAGAGCATCTCTTCTTGGCATACATCAAGGGGCTTTGACAGCATGGCCCCAGCAGATTGGCTAGTGGCAGAGGCTTTTTAGTTTAGACAAGCATTGCATTTTGCATTGAAAAACTGGGTGATCTGGCAAGATAAAGCATTTAATTTGGAATAGCCCAAGAAAGCAGTTAAAGGAATCAATGAAGCTGGCTCTTTTGTCTGGCTACCATTTTGCAGGCTGCAGACTGTATTCCAGAACATTGAATCACGTTCGCTGAAAGGGAAGCAAATATATTATCTCATTGGTTTACAAGAACAAGGAGTGTTGGTCCCTTTATTTAGATGCTTTGCTACTATAACTTACAAATCTAGTGATGATTCTTTTTTTTTTTTTTTAATGACAAGGAGTCAGTATTTAGTAACTAGTAATTGCATTGTCATGTTTCTTTTGTCATGCAACTGCTCTCTTCATTTTGTTATACAATGACAGGTATTAGTTACAAAGTAGAAAAAACAGAAGTGACTTTTAAAATTTATTTTTAAGAAAGGAAAGGAAAAAATACCTTTTAGTTATCTCACTTAATTGAGTTGATTTTCCTCCAGAGATGGAATGTCCTATTTAATCATTACAGCAGATGTGCAAAAACAATCTGAATATATGGGAATGTAAACCAAAGGGATTTTCTGTTTAAAACATTGGCAACATCTTAAAAACATGCAATCTGTTGAATTCTGGGTTGGTTTTGAGCACTGGAAACACAGTACTAAAGAAAAGGCTTTCCTTTGTATTAATCATTAACATTTATAAAATATCTTGAGGAATGGAACGCCTTAATTTGTATAAAGTAGTCAACTAAAATATACCATATAAAATACAACTATTAATTGAGCTGACCTGAGTCCCATGTACTTTACACACAATTCACCATATTTTATAATTTCACTTTGATTACTAATTTGTTATTGATATTATTATTACTTAGGTTATTTAAATATCCATAGTGTGCAAATTGGAGCACATTAAAGCAAATTAAAACAAATTAAAATATGGTCCCTGTCTCAGTCTTCTTTATTTAGTTCAAGAATACAGAACAAGGTCAAGATGTCAAGAGTATACCACAGAGACAAAGAAAGAAAAAATATTAATAAAATCATTAGATAGTTCAGCAACACTTCTCATTTTTTTACTACAGATAGTTCAGCAACACTTCTACTACTATTTTAGGACTTGTAATGTAACATTTCCTAATTATCACTAGTACTATTATATGTCTTGGATGACACCTTCTCTTCCCCCATTTTCCTGTAAGTAATTTGGTAGTACTCAATTTTAAGAACAACTGTAAAAGCTGAAAAAAAATGTAGGTATATGTGAAGGCCGGTCCATCTCACTTTGATCCCTGGGAAAATCATGGAGCAACCCTTCTTGGAACACATTTCTGGGCACATGAAGAAGAAGGTTACCAGGAAGAGTCAACATGCTTGGCCGACCTGATTGCCTTCTGTGATAGGACATCTGGGTTTGTGGCCAAGGGGAGACGAGGGGAGAGCTGGGGACATAATTTACCTTGATTGTAGTAAAGTTTTGGCACTGTGTCCCACAATATTTTGGTACACGTTAGGATGTTGTAGTTTGGGTGAGTGTACAACCAAATAGGTAAGAGTCAGTTTGGATGACAGGGCTTAGAGAGTCGTGGATATAGGTCATACGCTACCTGAAGACCAGTAACAAGGGGTTTGTTCTGGGTCCTGTTTTGTTTAGCATCTTTATCAATGACCGGTAGAAGGTAATGGCATGCACTTTCATGAAGTTTGTAGATGGTACCAAATTGGAGGTAAATTGTTGATATGCTAAAGGAAAGGACTGTCATCCAGAGGCACCTAGACAAGATGGAGAAATAGGCCAGTGGGAACCTCATAAAATTCAACAAGGACAAATGTAAAGTTTGGCAAATGGAAGGGCAGAGCCCTTGCAATGGAACAGCCTATAAACTGACTGGCTGAGGAGCAACTCTGTGGAAAATGCCACAGAGGCCTTGCAGACAGCAAACTGAGCATGAGCTAAGAGTCCCACAGTCGCAAACAGGGCCAACAGTCTTCTAGAGTGTATTAACAGAAGCAGATAGATAGACTGAGGGAAGGGATTATGCCTCTTTACCTAGGTCTCATTAGACCACATATGAAATACTGGCCTCCTACTACAAGACACACATCAATAAACTGGATCAAGTTCAGCACAAGACCACCATGATGGCTGGTGACAGGAGCACTTGTTCTATGAGGGGAGACTGATGAAGCTGGGCCTGTTCAGCCTGGAGCAGAGATAGCTTTGGACATAGTGAACAGTAGCCCCTAGTGCCTACATGGAGGTCACTGAGAGAGTGGAGCCAGAACCTTCACAGTGGGTCATGGTAGGAGAGCAGGATACCATGGGCATAAATTGGAACAAAAGTAATTCAAACTGGATGAAAGGAAAACATTTTTTCCCTCTGAGGGCAAGTCAAGTTTGACTACCCAGAGAGGCTATGCAGTCTCTCTTCATCCTTGGGGTTTTCCAAGACCTGACTGACTGGATAAAGAACTGAGATACCTGGTTTGACTGCACAGCTGACCCTGTTTTCAGGAGAATATTGGGCTAGAGACCTGAGGTCCCTTCCAACCTGAACTAACTATACTTATAAATGAAACAAAATTATTCAGTTGAACTGATTCAGATTTTTGTATGTGCTTGTGGATTTTCAGCTTGAGAAAAAAAAATCAGTTTTTGATCTGGGACAAAAACTCTTTTTCACACTGAGAATGCTCACACAAGGGACAAGCCATTTCCCTCTCAGCACTAATGCTGACACCATTGTATAACACAGTAGATCAAAGAGTACTGCAGCTGTTTAAAAGTTAAGAGATGCGTTTACATCGTC
The DNA here is from genome assembly GCF_036417535.1 of Chlamydotis macqueenii. Taxonomy (NCBI): domain Eukaryota; kingdom Metazoa; phylum Chordata; class Aves; order Otidiformes; family Otididae; genus Chlamydotis; species Chlamydotis macqueenii. The sequence goes on from NC_141556.1 coordinate 23,058,276, forward strand.
TTTTCATGGCTCAGGCCAACATATTCACAAGTTTAGAGTTCAAATTTGAACAGTAGGAAACTGAAATATCTCAGTAGCTATGCCTCACTTTCTACTTGAATCTAGATCTAGTCTGACCTTGAAGACATTATCTATTCAGGTTGACAACAAATCTTGCCTCTTGTGGCAGATAATAACAGTGACTATACAGGAAATATCCCAGATTGTTAAAGGGAAGTGAACTGGCTTGTCTTCTCTGTATAGTGTTACCATAGCAAGAGCAGACGGATATGTGAACATCCCAGTGTGCCAGACTCACCTTGTATGAGATTAACTGTATTTGGGAGAATAACATAAATGTTTGGGTCACTCGTAGTTCCCCTGGGTATTATCAGCCAAGGCATACTAGGGTCAGCCCTGAATCAGTCACATCATCTTGTGGTGGACACATCTACTGCTGCATGCCTTCTGCACATAAATTCCTACCTTTTGGTATTGCTTGCAGAAAAGTTAAAATGATAGGTTTTATTTCAGGATTAAAATTGTTGAAAGTTAGGAATGACAAAGGGGAAAGCAGAGGTCAGATACTGACATCAGAGCAATTCTAATGCTGAATCTAGTAAAAATATGGATGACACTGTAGCTGGTGAGGGTGTAAATACAGAAATAGTTGTCAATAATGATGTATAAAAATTGTTACAGGACTACACAATATATTACTATCCAGGAGAAAGTAATTGCAACCTCACTAGAGAGGGCTGCACTTGAATTAAAAAAAAAAAAACAAACAACACATATATATATATATATAGATATAATGGGGCAGAATAGTTCAAAGAAGTGAGATATACCCTGAACGGGGAAAGAACAAAAAGAAGGTGAAAGGTAGAAGGAGGGTTTGTATGTGTATGTGGAGGGGATTGGAAGGGGAGGAGATACATATGACATCACCGCTCTACCTTGTTGGTCTTCTGAGAACCCCTCCTGAGGTACCTCAGAGATGGTCCCCTAAGATATCCTCATACTGCATTTTCTGTGGGAGTCAGCAAAATCTTGCCTTTCCATGAGAATCATCCAGGTAGACAAAGATTAAATTTAAAGCCTATCCAAGTTCTCACGTAAAAATAGTGTTTATGTCAGATCTGTCACATAAATATGTGGTTACCTGCTGAAGAAACCAAGAAGAGTCTGTAGGTCATAGAGAAACTTCAAAGACAAATTAGGAGTTTGCAGAATAGTTAGCTAAGCTACATTAAAACCACTCTGATTTTCTTACTGAATTCTGGTGTAAGTAAACACCTTGGTAATCAAATTGATGTCACTGTCTTGGAGGTTGAGAAGCATTGTGATATGATACCTATCCAGGTACTTGGACCCCTGGCAGGTGCCAAGTCAGAGATTTTCTGCCAATGTTTTTGTGTTTGCAATTTTCCCATTTCATGCCTCACCAGGAAGGTTTCCATACAGAGAAAATCCAGGTGTATACTTCAGATGGGAGCTGTAGGACTCTGAACAGATATTGCTTCAGATGATGAAGCATCAGGACTCTATGCCATCATATGACGTTTTAGATAAAATAAGGATACATGCATCTGAAGCAAATGAGGCAATTTGTGTCATGGTAGGTACAGCTGGGTTGAACCATGTAGCAGAATGGCAGGATTGGGCTTGAGAAGAATTATGGTTATCTTGAAATTATATAACTGATGATGTGCTTTGTCACATGACAAACTGTTATACTTGGCAGAGGATGCATATGGCATCATAAAAGAGTCCTACGTGTGCCTGCAGGAACAACTGTGTGTGTGGGTTGGCACTAGTCCTATGGCACTAAACAGATGCCCTGATGCAGAACTTTCTTCAGGTTAAGAATATGCCCCTATCTCTTTCCATGCATGACCCTTATTTGATAGATGCAGCTCTTTGCTGGAGGTAAAGCTCTGCTGTATCTGAGAGATGGAGCTATTGACCAAGAAAATACTGGTACTGTGATGAAAATGTGTCAAACTATGATTTATAGGCAGGCAAAAGGGCAAACTAAAGTCATGACACTTCACAAGGCTCTGCTATTGAGGTAATTCAATAGGAGAAATGACTATATGTTTGCCCTGGTGTACGTTTTTTCCCCTTGGTAAATCTGCACCTGGACAGACACATGAAATAATGGTGAGTTTTCACCAGTTCTGCTCTCTAGGAAGAACATAGGGAGTCCATACTAACAATGCTTATAGAAACCAGATTAACTTTAACATAGCCTAAAAGAGGTGGTAGTTCGTCCATTTCTCTTCTGAATTGGTGGACTCAGGTCATGTGAGATGATAGATGCACAGACAGTGAGTGAAAACTGATGAGATTTTGCATATATTCATTAATCTGATCTCAGAGAAAGACTGTCAAAGTGAAATTTAGAGCATGCAAAGCCAATTAACTAGAAACCAATAAAAACATTTTTGGGAACCAGTGTAAATGAATCCGGTCAGGTTTATACAGCAATCATGTGCCATCTCAGAGGAACATGAAATGTTCCAAAGCAAAGTTCTGCTTGCTGAATTGCTTGTACTCTCATAGTTTCTACCAAATCAGTGTCTTCTAACATTTGACATATTTTTGATATTCCTTATGTAAAATTAGATAACAAAGTCTGTGGAGCTGGGGCAGTGCTCTGTGTTCTGTGTTTGTGCACTTCCTGATATAGATGGTGTGAATATATTGCCTAAGATTTTTTTTTATTTTGTTACTGTTCAAATTAGACTTTTGCCTAAAGTGATAATTTTCAATATGCACCATGTTCCTTTGTGTGTGCTTGGTGGGTCACCAGCATTTCAGCACTACTGTTGGTTGTACTTACATGTGAAAAATACAAGGGAAAAATGTGTGTTAGAGACTCCTGTCTGTATTCCTGCTGCTTCCAACAGTTTAGAAGGTAACTACTTTTAAGGTGTTTCTCCTCCCCTAGTTTCTGCTCTCTCCTTAAACTTTTCCAGGTTGTTGTCTCCACCCCTGGAAATTCCTGTCCTCTGCTTCTGTTTTGGGTAATCTAAATTATGATTTTTGAGCTAGATTATAAAGCAGTGTAGGCTCCTTAAAAAGTCTTCTTTGAAAAGTCTTATTTTGAAAAGTCCTATTTTGAAAGTCTCTTTGGAGTGGACTTTGAGAGGTCTGGGGTTAGATGCAGCACAGAATGTATCCTGTGCAACATGCCACATACCCTCTGCACTGCAGCTAGGAACCTGGTGCTTGGTTCTAAAATCTAGTTCAGATTAGTGGGGGTTTCATCCTGCTTCAGAGCTAGGTAGGGAATTCACAATGGCCTTTCTGCAGAGAATTAAATCTGACAGAAAAACACTACTGGAGCAGTGTCACAATGAATTATAGAACAAAAAAGAAATCAGAGTGACACCAAGCAAGTAAACACTCAAGTAAAATCTTGAGAGATTTGTCGTAACATGAAGGAAATAGTTTTATAATGTACATATTATTCAGTCTAATTCTGTCCACTTATACTGCAGTTTAGTTAATTTCTTTTTCTAAAAGATCAGAGAGACAATTAATGAAAAATTATTTTTAGTAGTTTATATGTTTTGGTCAATTCACTTGGAGCAATTCAATGTAAATTAATTGAAGTTAAGGGAGTAATAATCAGTGGATTCATCCTGCTGCCATTGAACTTATTCTGACGTAAGGAATGGACTGAGCAAACATTTCTAGATAAGGCTGATACTTGAGTACAGCCATTGTAAGATTTCTGTTCACAAATTGCAAGTGAAATGCATGCTAAGGGCTGAAGGGACTTGTTTGATTGTTTGTTTTTCTTTTTGTCACTCCATTTTAGCTGCTTCCTTGCTCATTACATTGTTCCCATTAGCATAATGTATTGGTTGTGTTTACACAGCTCTTCCTGCCAACGGCTGCCCTGCAGTTGTACAGCCATTGGGGTAACCAGCTGTTACTTATTTAAGCCTCCATCATTTTGTATGACAGGGTAACTTAATTATGCCCTGCTTGAAGATGCTAAATAAAATTATCTTCCGAACAAGTGTACTTTGCCTAATATTTGTCTCTATCAGGTATTTGAACTCTGACACTTAAGCCACGTGCACTAAATAAATAAACACATGTTAAAACTAAACCAGGTAGCAAGTTGAATATTACAGAGTTAGAGGTTGTTTTATAGTATTTCAAGAGCACAGTTATCTCTTTAGCTCAGGTATAATGCGTATTTAAAAGACTTTGAAAACAGAAACTAATAAGCGGTTAATAGCATAATAAACCAGCAAGTAAGGTTGACCTTCTTGTATGTTTCGTGAATATAGGAAATAGATCTTCAGGCAGCATTGGTCATCTTTAAAAGACGAGATTGTAATACTCTATACATTTCAAATCTGGATCAGAAAAAAGATTGCTTTCTACTCAGCAATATATTCTAGTTATAAGATGGTGTCATTCAACAACAATGGTCTCTCTTTGTTATAGCAAACCATGTAGTTTTAAATTTAAACCTGGAGTATGAATTACTGCCAAGCCATACTTTTTTTTTTTTTTTCTGTTTTCCTGGTAACGTCTTCCCTTAGTTCTCTATAAGGCAGCTTACTTTCTCTCCCTTTTTCATCACTAGATGAATATGCATGTGAAAGTTACAATTTTGGGGTTGCCAACTGGCTCCTTGAGTTTTAAGTGTTCCAAAATGTCAGCTCCCATATTTTCAAATGGATTCTAGTTGAAGATGTGCCAATCTACATTAATTTATTTTGAACAGTTGTCCACCTGCCAGATTTTCTAGTTGATTTAGCCTTAGGGTCAATACAATCTGCGTTCAAAGTAGATAACTGAAGACTGATTAATAATAAACAACCTATATAAAGTAAGTTTTGCTAAAAGTTACCAAAGCACAAAAATAAAATGATTCTTTAAATTGTGCTGCATCTTATCTAAATGAATTGATCTAATTTGTGCAAATCAGAATGCATTTGACCAAAGAGAGTTTTAATTTTCTAAGTATTTGGAAGGTGTATGAAAGTGTTTTGAAGACTGGACTATAACTCTGGTAGAAAATTTTTTGAAATCTTATAATAAAAGCATTTTTTTTTTAATTAAATAAAATTGGAAATAAGGTTGAAATGAACCGCTGTACAGAATATCCAGCTGTAGGCCAATAAATACGATTTTTTGTTGCTAGAAAAGGCTACGGGCTTTGTATTGTTCTGTCAATGTGGGTTTCAGGATATATTTTGGCTTGTGTCCTGAGCTTGTGTTAGTTGTGAAAACAATTTTACAGCAGTTGACAGACTACTGCCTGGCTTGTTTCATCTTAGCTCTCTGAATACTGTATATGGTAAAGATCTAACAAACTTCTGAAGCCACTCATTAACAAAGCAACTGGGACTTAATTTCAATTAATAAGGAGTTAATGGGTGGAGATAGACTGATTGTAAATGGGAACACATTCTTTAAAAGGGCAAATAAGCACACACTCTTACAAAATGTGTAAAAGTAACCTCAGCTAGACCCAAGACTAAGGGGGGGGGGGTCATCAACATCATGCGTCTCCTACTGGTGAAGGACTTGGGATGCTGTCAGTGCAACATAACCTCCCCTTCCCTGTGTTCTGCTTGCAGAGGGCTGAATCTGTTGTCCTTAAGAACCAGAGAAGCATGGACAGGGTGTGTATCACCAGAGGAAAGGGATTGTTCATGTATAACAGATTTAGCTACATTATTAATGAGATTTTCCTGTAATAATTAAAAAACTTGAATAGTAAAAGCTACTATCATTGTAACGGGATTAATAATAATATTTGCTATAGTTTTGATTAGGCTGTAAAGACTTTAATTAGACTAACAATAAATACTTTGGTTGGCATTTTGCCTGTAAGAAAATCTTAAGTGTAACACAATATACCATAGAAGTCCTACTTCTGCATTTTGTTGAAGGTTCAATTAATGTATACTATAAGAACTACTTTTAAATAATCTCCTTCTTCAGTTTTTCCATGCAGCACAGACTTTTTCCAATATGCTTATTTAATAATGACTTTTTCTTACTGATATTTTGAGATTTATTAGCTTAGTTTTACAAACTGTGAGTATCTACTTTCTAGTTCAGCTTTTGGAGTTCAGTACTCCTGAATTTCGGGACTGACATACACATTACAAACAGTAGAGATTGCTCAGTGATTGACTACTGTGGCTTTATTTATACTAAGGTTGATGAGATGAATGGATCACATGGCCCTTTAAAAACCTTAATACTGCAATAAATGGTGTGCTGTGGTATATGTAAGCTGTGTGATAGTGAGATTTCTAACCTAACTTATAAGAAGAAAAAAGAATCAAATTACCTACCGGTATTTTAAATTATTTTGAAGGTCTGCAAGGTAGTGCTTAGCATTTTCCATGAGACGTATGTCCTCATGATGGACCAAATTAAAGAAGCAGACTTTAGTCTATTACTATTCTTAATAAAACATTGTAATAAGTGTGGCAGATGAAGTAAAGCTGAACATTTTTTTTCCGTTAAAAAATGTTGCTCATTCCCAATAAGCAGAATATTTGATAATGCAACATTTGTTTCAGTCTAATCTCTCCATCATTTGCCACAAAACAACATAATTTCTGATGCCAATGTTCTGTGATGTTACCTGTAAAACCACAGACTATGTCCACAGGGGTTACGCATCAACAAAAAGCTTTTTCAAATGTTGCAATTACAGAAGAGCTAAAGCATCTGAAACGGTATACTGAAACAAACAAAGGGAAGAGGAAGAAATGAACCCAAGGAATTAAAATAGGCAAAAAAGCACCAATTTTCTATAGTTTTATGGTTAAAGGTGACATTTGCCAATAGAAATGACAACTGGCATTAATGTCTACCATGTTGAGAAAGTACCATGTTACTATGAATCACAGAATCCAAGAATCATAGAATGGTTTGAGTTGGAAGAAACCTTTAAAGGTCATCTAGTCCAATCTCCCTGCAAAAACCAGGGACATCTCCAACCAGATCAGGTTGCTCAAAGCTTCATCCAACCTGACCTTGAATGTTTCCAGGGATGGGGCATCCACAGATTCTCTGGGCAACCTGTTCCACTGCCTCATCACCTTCACAAAAAATAATTTCTTCCTTATGTCTCATCTAATTCTGCCCTCTTTCAGTTTAAAATCATTACACCTTGTCCTGTCACTGTGGGCCTTGGTAAAAAAATCTCTCTCTGTACTTTCTTATGAGCCCCTTTTATACATTTAAAGGCTGCTATAAGCCTTCTTTTCTCCAGGCTGAACAATCTCGACACTTTCAGTCTCTCTCCATAGGAGAGGTGCTCCAGCCCTCTAATTACTTTCGTGGCCCTCCTCTGAAACCACCTTTAAAGGTCTATGTCTTTCTTGTACTGGAGACTCCAGAGCCGGACGCGGTACTCTAGGTGGGGTCTCACTAGAGCGGAGTAGACATGCTGACCACGCTTCTTTTTATGCAGCCCAGTCCATTATATGATTGACTTTCTGGGCTGCAGGCACACATTGCTGACTTCTATCCAATTTTCCATCCACTAGTATCCCCAAATCCTTCTCTGCAGGTCTGCTCTCAATCAGTTCTTCAATGGGTCTGCATGTCTCCTGTGTTGTCCTATTAGACTCTAAAATAGTAACCGTACATTGTCAAGAATATTCACAAGCCATGAAGCCCGTTATTATAGCATCATTAGGTTTATATATTAAAATCTCTTAATCTCTCAGCAAGAACAGTGTGATTATATCAACATTATATAGTGGGCATCACCCCAAACTGGGCAAATTCCTGGGAATGGTTTGGGAGAGTGTGAGTTGGTCTGGGCCCAGCCCCACTCATGCCAGGAGCACTCTAACAGTTTAACAGTGCAGGCAGTAAAATCCTAGTTCCCAGGCCTATACTGTAGCATTTTTTCATTGTTTACCATATAGACACAGTGGTAGAGTATTATATTAGTTATTTCCCAGCCCAAGACATCAACTATTTTTTTTATTTGATACATTGCAATGATATCCTGGTACCCTCTGTGTGACAAAGGAATAATTAGGAAATAGTTAGGAAATTAAATGAAGAGACACACAGAGTTGGACAACCATTTCTGGTTGAAGGAGAAGTTGTTCCCAAATGTCAGGACAAATTAGCAAATCTTTCTGAAGTGACTGTCTTCAAATTCCCATTATCTGAGTTTCAGGAGTTGTCTTTGTTTGGGATACACCTGTCCTATTCTACCTCCATAGTAAAATCAAGTATGGAGAAGTCACTGGAAAATTTTTGGATGAATTAAGATTAATTTTGCGCATGTGGTGAAATAACACTTTGGAGGGAAAACTATGCAATGCAAATTTTACAATGTGCAGTTGTGGAACATGCCATTTTCCAAAGAGCAGTTGACAACTCTGAGTTCTCTGTATCTGCTTCTCTTAAAATAACAAATACAATGCTTAAAAAAAAGACCTATTTAAACCATTCCTTTCTTTGCATAAAATAATTCATGAGTAGAAGGGGAATACTTATAAATATTGCAGGAGAGGTCAGAGTTAGACAAGTGGAAAATCTGAACAGTGAAATAGTTACCATAATTCAGTTTCTGAAATGCACCTATATACACATTCCACCAAGGCTACAAGTTTATATAGCTCCTCTCTCATCCAAGCTTTAATGAAAGTTCACACTTTTTAAATCTAGCACATATTTCATTTGAAATCAGTTATTGGATCTTTCATTTCTCTTTAAGTTTCTGAAAGCAACTGAAATGTACAGATAAAAATAAAGAAGATTTGTTTTCTCAGTTTTCTCTGCAATGTACAGAGTTCAGCCTCAGTTTCCTGTTTGAGATAATAACCTAACGAATGTTGTACTTTCATGTTTGTGAGAAAGCTTTGACTTTTCCTCTCAAAGCCCTTTTGTTAATTATTGGCACCTTGTCAGCCTTGTTACCGCCCTGTTTGTACTCTCCTGGTTTAAATATATTTGCCTGCAGCCAGCCTTTTTGATGCTGATTTTTTGGTGTGGAATCCATTGCATGGCAATTCTTTCTGATTTGTGAGCACAACTGTGAAACGTGAGTGTTGTCATCCAGTCAACTTTTTAGCAAGCAGCAACACATGCAATAGCAATTATAGTGTTATGGCATGTGCATGACTTTAAAAGAAGAAAGGGACTGTCTTTTTCTAACTCCTCTAGATTCTGCAGCAGAGCGAGGATGGCTGTGAACGCTTTCAGAGTTTTTCTGAGACTAAAAAGACTTGTGCTCTCTCTACGACAAATGGAGAGGGACTGTTTTGCTGTCTTTCTCAGTCTGTGGGATGCCTGTGGATAGATGGCATGTATCTTTATTTTATGATATATCATTTATCTTCTGGCGATAAATGATCTGGTAAAGGCTTCCAACAGCTGAGAGTGAAGACAAGAGTGGCGAGAGGGAATGAGAGCAAAAATCCCTTGTGGGAAACAAAGCTGGCTGCAGTTCTGGCCTTAAAAATTGAAACTGACTGAAGGAGCTGAGAAGATTCTCATAAGAGACATAAAGTATTTGGGAACAAGGAAAAGGGAAAAATTAAATCATAATTCAATCTTCTGCTCTGTTACTGGCAGTGTGGGACACATTCAGGAGTGCCTATCTGGGTGTATCTGTCTCAGCAGGATAGTTCAGACTCCAGTATTTGATTCTGAGGCTGTTTCTTTAGCCTGAGGAGAAAGGCACTTCTAAAGGGCAAATTGTGGTGTCTGTCTCACAAATGACCTGAACCCTTTCTTTCCCATTTGTGAGACAGACAGAGCATGTGTCTGAGTGGGGGTCTAGATCATTTACATGAGACACAGTCTGTTGCGTGGGATCCTTTGTCAGTTGTGGAAGTGGAAAACTGTACATAAGAAGACCTATATCAGTTCTGGTGTGGGTTTGGGGTGGGGGATAGAGATAGGAGGGTATTTAGGCCTCAAGTTTTTCCTATAGTATAATTTTTCTTTTTCTTGTGTTACCATGATTTTAGTTTTCTGTCTCATATCTTCTGACAGTCAAGAACAAGGAGCATAGGTATAACAGTCTTTGTTACATCTGTGAAAGGCATTATTGGAAAAAAAGTTTGTAGTTCAGAAGGGTTTTTAGTGTGAGTAGTGCTGAAATTCATTTGTGGGTAACTATGAATCTTTGTGAGAAAGGGACCTTTATTCTCCTGTAACTTAAAGTGAGCTACCACTGTGAGACACATGAAAAATTATTCAGACCTCACATCTTATTAAATTGTACTACTTTTGTAGCTTCTTGATTTTTAGAGCAGCTAATTCTGTAAAAGTTACAGGTAGTTATGTTCCCAGAATAATAAAAGTACCCAGAATGCACAGCCATAAAACATCACTGTCCTTTTGTCAGGGATAAAAAAGTCAGACAAAAGTCAAACCAAGTTTGTGGCAACCTGTTTGCTAGACTTGTGCTTCATCAGGCTACAAGAAGGGAGATTACAAAGATGGGAAGGATTAGATGCAGGGGATGTTTCTATCCTGTAATCAGACTCGCAGATTGCAAGTGACCACTTGAAAGGAAGCAGGGCCTGTTGCAATAGGACAAGGGATCATGGTTTTAAATTAGAAAAAGGTAGATTCAGACTAGATTTAAGGAAGAAAACTTTTACAGTGACGGTGGTGGAATACTGGCACAGGTTGCCCAGAGAGGTGGTGGATGCCCCATCCCTGGAAACATTCAAGGCCATGCTGGATGGGGCTCTGAGCAACCTGATCTGGCTGGAGATGTCCCTGCCCCTTGCAGGGGGGTTGGACTAGATGACCTTTAAAGGTCCCTTCCAATCCAAACTGATCTATGATTCTGTGATTCTAATAGGAAAAGGAATGAGGCCCAGGCTGTCATTGACAACTAGTCTGCAGCTAAGTATACAATTGCATTAGCGTATGGAGTAAGACTCATGTACATGCCACACACAGCGTACATGTAAGTATATGTTCAAAGCCTTCCTCTCAAGGTCTAGAAAGTTTCCTGAAGCCCTTCTTTCTCATTAGCTTCATTAAAGAGTAACTATTAAGGGTGATCCATGGAAAACAGGATACCTGAGGCTGAGCTCTCTAAAGACTATATTCACTATTAGAAAACTGCTCTGTCAAAAAATTCCCAATTTGCTATCGTTTAATGTTTCAGTAATTATAGTGGCTGGTTCAAAAACACAACAATCAGCAGAAATATATCTCACTACATATGAACTGTAATCTGCAATGTGAAACTATCTGTGATTTGGATTTTTTTAAATAGGCTGTTGTGCTGGTTATTTCAATTAAATCCACAGAAAATACATTAGATGTAATGATATAGCTCATGCAAAATACTGACACTACGTACATTGAAATCCTTGGGCTTTTATTATCTTAGTGAATGCATGATCAGATTTAGAGTTTATTCACTTATGAAGCTTACTTGAATGTAAACCTTCAGGCCGACATTGTTTCTCTTTAGTATTCATAACAGCGTGGCACTGTGAGACTTCTCATTGAAAAAAAAAATCATTGAAATCTACCATAATGCACATATTTGTTGCTAATATGACTAGTACTATTACACAAATATATGGATTTTACCCTATAACATCCAGAGGTTCTTTATCCTTTTTTATTGTCTGACTCTTATACTGAACAATGAGAGAAAGATGAACCTAACAGCTTGGGTATTTGATAGGGATTTTAAAAATACGTATTTAAATGCCAGGCATTGTTACAGATTCAGCTACTTAACTGCCATGACTTGTATTTTTAAAAATGTTAAGGCTTCAAAAAAGAATTTTTTTCATGTTTAATGGAATTTTCATATGCAATACAGTTTGTTAAAGGTATTATTTCCATTGATTTAAGGTTTGAAAATCCCATTAGGAAATATATGCATCTTTAGGAACCAAGGTACTTTTTCTTTTGGACACCACTTAATGCAATGCTTAACCGTAAAAGCCACTGCTGTGCCAATTTAATTTGAGATCAACCAATTTGGTTCAGAGATAAATGGATATGTCTTTGGTGTTGTTTCCATGTGAACATGCATCTGCACAGAGGTCATTCCACAGAAATCTGGAAAAACCTGCTCATCAATGTAACTGTGTGAGGTTGTCATTAGAGGTGTTCATGCACAGTGTAGGTCAAGCTCTGCTTTCAGGCACACCACTGTCGTTTTGGAGCTTGAAAGGAGTGGACTTACTTCACTGGTGTGAGAATTGTGTATATTTCCTGCTGTATCGTCTTGAGGTATTATTGAAATGAAGGGAGGTGTTGGTCCTATAACTGTCCTCAGAACAATAGGAGGACAATTTTAATTGTCTTTTCAGTCTAGTGGTGTCTCTGAAAACAAGTTCAGTTTCTTAGAAATTTTGGAGCATTGTCAGTCTTTTCTTAACGAGTAGATTGGGCTGTCCCTCATTTTATGGTAATATGTGCCAGTTTTCTGTAAAATTATACAGATACTTTGCAAGCTGGCTCAGAGCAGGAGTCCACATTTCCAAAATACATTTGTCACATTTCCTACCTAACGTTGCTTTAAGTGAGAGCACAGTTTATTTGTGATCTCTAAGGAGAAAGTATCTAATGGAAAAAAACTTTCTAAGCTGAAAGACATTAAAAAATGTTCAACTATAATAGTGCCTGCACACCAGTCTATTATATCTTTACTTTTCTGCCAAGGGCCAAGTTACCCAAGGGCACTTAATAAAAACAGATGATCAGAAGCTGACAGTGCAGACAGACTTACTACCTTATCTCTGACTTAATGTGATAGTATTGGCCAGTGCTTAAAATCATGCCTGACAACAATGTCAGTGAATCCTCTGCCAAGGCAATGAGCAGGTTTTGCTTCAGTATCTTTTTCGGTATAACATGATTACTGAGAGATTTCCTACTTAGTTGAGGAAACCACACAGAACTGTAAAGTAAAATTGTTGTTTCATAAAATGTCTAATGAAATATAATTTTAGAAGGAAAAATAAATGTTGAGCAGAACTACCATTAGTATTTCTTATTTACTATCTGAATAGTTCTCCAAATAGAAATTTTTCTTTGCTGTTCTTAAGGAGTGATCATTATAATTTTCTTTTATGGGACTGTGGAAGACGAGAGTTGATTTCTTTTTATAGGTCCTAATAAACACTAGATAGACTCACTCAGAAATGTCAGACTTTTCCTTTGTATCTGTAGGGGACTGAGGTCCTTTTTGTTATGATTTCATAGTTCCCTGATTTTCCAATTTCTTTGTTAGGACTGTAACTTATTAATATGTTTATTGTGTGCCAACAAAGCATTGTGACTAGAAATCAACAGTAAGGTGGAAATGTTAAAGAGAAACAAAAACCGCTACAATAAACTCAAGAATATTCAAGCTTCACTATGGAGAAACTATTTTTTCTTTCAAGCTTGAAACTCAAAGAATATATCAAAGATTAGATTCTGTATTATGCTTGCTGCCGGTTGAACCATGCTGCAGACACTACTGAATCACCACGTGGCATATTGTTGTAGACACTTCTGTGTGTTAAAGTAGATGACACAAGGGGAAACCTATTGTCACTCCTCTTTTCCTGTCCAGAAAATGTAGTTGCTACAACATCTTGATTACTTTTATGAGAATGAAGTTTAATAAATATTATGTTTTTTCTACCACCTACTCTTACGATTAAAAAGAAATGAAATGGCCATACTTGACTAAAACTAAAGGGAACCAAAGTCAAGGGTCCTTCTGATGTATGTACAGAAAAGGAAAAGTGTTATTGGTTCCTTTTCCACCTAATATTTTTAAGTGAATTACTTTATTTTCTTTCCTGTATTAAATCAGTATAACAAAGATTTTTCTGTTGTTTCTTTCCTTCTTTAGATGTACATCCAGACAACAACACTTACTGTCTCCATGAGTTTAAGCGCTTCTGTGTCTCTGGGCATGCTCTACATGCCCAAGGTTTATATTATAATTTTTCATCCAGAGCAGAATGTTCAAAAACGGAAGCGGAGCTTCAAGGCTGTAGTGACAGCTGCCACAATGCAAAGCAAACTGACCCAAAAAGGAAATGACAGACCAAATGGAGAGGTCAAAACCGAACTGTGTGAAAGTCTTGAAACCAACAGTAAGTCATCTGTAGACTTTCCCATGGTCAAGAGTGGCAGCACTTCCTAATAGATGTACGTTCACAAGAATGCACTTTCTATTAATAATAAACTTTATTCTTTTTGTTCCTTGTTCTGCATGAATCCAGAGATGTGACAGAATTCATGTACTGCTGAATGCAGGAATGCCTAGATTTGTTTCAAACAAATTGTTTTTCCCAGGAGGCTAGTTTAAAAAAAAAAAAAGAAAGCACAAACAGATTTTGGAAAGCCACATCTTTTTAAAATTATCTGGTTTAGCTAATGCTAATTTGATGTGTTGTGCATTGCTGTGCCAGTCGTGATATGTCCTGACAGTTCATAAGGTCTATTTATGGTCATCATTGTATATTCAAAACTCAGAAATTGTTGAAAAAAATATAGTGAAAACAATTAAAGTTATTTTTATTTTACAGTTAGATATGAAAGTGAAAATAATGTTTTTTTTTACCTTTCCACCTTAACTTAGTATTTGTTGACTTGTTCATTTATCACAACTCGTAAGTACTAACACTTCCTAGAATAACACTTCCCATCCAGGTTTTCATTGTGGTCTTACTCATCTTGGTATAAAATCCTGATAATTCATATACAGCTTAATAATTACATGGTCTGATATGTCATGGGTTAGTAACGGAAAAAAAGTTCTTTCCCATGTCAGAAAAGTTCTTGAATCTTGCCACATCTCTAAATTGTTTTGGTATAGAAGAAAACAGAGGTTATAGCTTCCATTTCCACCACAGTCTTATAAACTGGACTTCACAATAGTAATAATCAAATATAAGCTTAGTAGTAATGGAGAACTGGTTGCTATGGAAGAGTTAGAGGTCATATGGGATGGACAGTAGCTGTTACTGTTAAAGACAATTTTTCAGTTATTTTACTGCAAGTGAGGGCTTTTTATTTTATTTTTTTATGATGTTGACAGGAGATTGAATAGTATTATTTTTCTTGAATACATTCAAACAAGTCAATACCAAGTTAGCAGAAAAATATTGTACTTACTTCAGAAAGTGGAACCCCCCACTGAATGCTACAGAGTTTGCCAGATTGAAAACTACATAAAAATAGTCCATAAGTTTACCATACTATAATTACTGATGCATGGAGGATACTGAGTGCAAACCAATTAACTTTAAAAACTCACGACCCTTTGAAATGTGCAAATCTGCTGGATTGAGCTATGGGTTTATACAGCTTCAGGTATAACAAATGACAAAAGGAGAAAAAGCAATGAAATTCCTTGTGGATCAAATAATAACATGGAAATATGAAGAACTCCGTAATTTCTCAAATCTTCAGAAGTCATAGAATCATAGAATCATAGAATGGTTAGGGTTGGAAGGGACCTTCAAAGTCACCAAAAGAAAATTCTGAAGGGAGAGGTGGATTTTGCTGAGTTTGGAAAATTATACATTGCTGAGGAAAGGTCAAAGGAGGGATTCCACAGTAGGGTGAGAGAGTGTTAATAAGAAAGTCTTGGGTATCTGATGTTTATCTACTGTACCTAATTAGGAAATGCTGTGCCTGGTATTCCTTAAACTATGATTATGCATAATTCATGGAAACAGCTGCTATTGGAAGCAAGTCTGCTTCCCCAGTAGTGTGATATATGCATGGTAATGCTTATTTACTGTGCTCTAACCATGATTTTAACAGTAGTACATCTATGTAATTCTGAGCTCACTAGGAGTACGTCCTGATTAGGCTTTGATCCAGACATCGTAATGCTTCATAGGCAAAAATTCAGAGTCAACTCATTTGCACTCCAGAGAGCTGTCCCTGTATAACTGAGCTCTTGGCCTCAAGATAGGGTTCTCTCTTCCCTAAAATTGTTCTGTACCATTTGGCTTTGATGAGCTTCCCTCTTTTCTGCCAAAATAGTTATTGTCAAAACTTTTGGAGGTTCCTGTGAATCATCAGTGCACAATGCCATATAAGTCTATTTTGCTAGGTCAATAGTAACAACCTCTCAACATTGCAAAATTTCGTCTTGCACTGACTCCATTGTAGATCTTTCTTTTCAGTGATAGTATACAAAGCTGATCACAAAAAAACCAGGCTATTCCTAGTATGCCAGAAATGAGTAATAAGTGTTTCCCACCATTTCCCAAGCACAAATACTGGTAGTGACAACAATGGTCATAACTAGGTAAGAAATAAGATGAGGCAGTCAAGTAATTCCTTTTGCTTCCCACCCAGAGACAACTCTGCTCTATCTGGTTTGTCCTGTTCCATGTAGCAGACTTTATTCCATGCTATCCCCTGTGTGGATATAGTAATATTTTTTTTTTTTGTGGAAAGACATTCATATTCAGTGCAAAACAAATTGTATCTGGGAAAGAGGATGAAAAAAAAATATCCGGATGCAATTACAGAAGGCATAACAATGACAAGTACTTTAAATGCACATAGGTCAGATCACAATAATAATTCTAAATTGCTTTAGATCCTCTTTTATTTTATTATTTTTCTTCTTGTCTCATTCCAACAGCAATGTAGTAACTGGATCTAGAAAAGAGTGTTCATTCCCAGAAACATTTTGAGCCAAGTCTGTTACTTTTTCTGGCCATCTCTGTTTGCCAAATGTGGTTCATGTTATTACTATGAAATGCTAACAGTCTTAAAGAGCAGGACACCAGCTGTTGAAGCTTTCACATCACCAAACAGAAACTGTAGGCTTATTACAGTTAACTATAAAGACACTTGCAATATTTATCAAGTCAAAAACCATTGTTTGAAGATGAGATTAGATTTAATACATTTCAAACTACTATCTACACTAGTTTCCTGTGCTATCATTTTTTAAAGTAAGAACACTCAGAACTTAATAGGATAATTTTTGTTTCTTGATTAGTCCTAGATTAATTCTGTCAAAACTATTTAAGTCTCAGATATGCAAGGAAGTTACAGCAAATTAACAAGTTACTCTAAATCAGCTGAGGTATAGTAACTAACTATTTTTGTATTTTGAGCTTCTTGCAAATGTCCTCACATAATTCAGCTTACTGAGTTTTGATAAATCCGATTACGTTACATCGCTGTGGGCTAAAAACATACACATGGAAAGTTATCATAGAGCTCAGCTGATACAGGGTAATGTGGTAAGCTAGCTTAACCTAATCACGTATCTGAGCCTATTTTCAAGGCGAGGGAAAAAGAATAAGCTCTTCTCCTTCTGTCCTTTTGTTCCCAAATGTACAGAGTTTGCAGATGTGCATTTATTTGTTATTTCTTAGCTGGGCACAAAATCCTTTTATGCTCTAAGGAACTTGGTACCATTTCAGCAGTCCTGCATTATTTTCAGAAGGAACTTAATGGGCCAAAGGAAAAATAGAATGCTCTCAGAAATCCAGCTGTGGGACCATCGGAGAGTTCAGATGGGAGCAGAACATCACATCTCAAAGATCTGAAAGATGTAAATGAGGATATATTTGCTCCAAGTGTCCCAATACATGCAAATAAATCTATTTCATGTTTATACTCAAATACTGTGATCAATTATGTGAAAGACTTAATTAATATGCCAAAAATAATCCTGTCATGAATTAGCTCGTCCAGACACAAAGTACTGGAGCTATCTGTGCAAGGGGAAATAAGAAATATTACATTTTGCAGCTTCCTTTTGATTAGTCATTCTTATATATACATTGTTAGGGGACAAAAATTATAGTGATATGTGAATTATAATGGTCTGGTTCTGCCGTATCTTACAAAATGACAAATGCAATATTAGAATAAAATTGCTTAGAAACCCAAAGAAAACATGAAGAAAAAGCAAGCAGCAAACTCAGTTATTTATACTAGCTAGAATTATTTTGCAGAAATTTTAGTGATCTTTGATTTAGTTTAATCTTTGGCGCAGGAGAGAGAAACTGTCATTTCTTGGTTTCTGTAGTTTGTTCTCAAACTATTTGATTGTTGGGCTGGATTTAGGAGTTACCATGAAGAAATATTTTCCTATCCCTCTCAGCTGTTCCCACAGCTGAGAAAAAAGAAAGTGAAGGAAGGAAGGTATGGGAGATAAATTAAGATCTTTGAATCTATAGACCAGACAACTTTTGTGACATCAAATTATTTTCATTCTGCCAGCTACAGTCTTCACTGCCATAAGTAGAACATGTCTGTAGCAGACAGAATATAAAATATATTTGGAAAGTCAAATTCCTCTCTATGCAGTGTGACATAAACCTTACTATAGAGATAAAAAAGAGACTCAATCTCCCAGCAGTCTGATTTGCCATGTACCCAACTGGTTTAAAACTGCCTGTGAGACCTGATGTCACCACTTCCCTCTTCCCACCACTACATTAACACAACAGTGGAGACTTGGGCCATATTTTTTACAACAAATGGGTAAGATATAAGGGCTAGAAGCTGACACAGACTACTTCCACATAAGATTGACAGTTGTTCTCTTTTACAATAGTAAATATGTTTATCTTTCTCAACATATTGCCTCATTCTGATCCAGGGGAATCAGCTTTGCTCAAAGGAAGACACGATCAGCTGGCCATCAACATAAGGAGTCCATAATAGCTGGCAGCTCTAAAATACAACCTAGGCACTGATAAGCATTTCTACTGGCCCACTTATATGCAGATGATTTGTATCTGAAGGCTCTCCAGAGAATATGTGCTGTAGGCACTAGCTACTCAGTTTTTCTAACTTGGAAAGATGTTTCCTGTGTTAGGTTTTGCTCCTTTTAGGGAGCATAAGCCACCTCCTAGATGGACAGCCCACCACTAGCTGCAAAGTCATCTTCAACTAGTAGAAGAGAGAGAAAAATCCAAGTTCTAAATTTAAAAAAAAAAGTCTATACAGAAATCAGCCAAAGTAATACTAGACAAATAGTATGTTAAAATTCTGTTACGGGTATGCTAAAACTATTCATCATTGTTCCTCTCTTTTGACCTCTGCATCCCCAAGTCATAAACAAAATAAGTTATCATCAAGAACACAGAACCTGAGAACCAACTTACCGCTTATATATGTGCTGAAACTTTCTTATTTTATTCCATGAACAAGGGCCATTTATTTGGAAATAGTTAGACACTGTCTGACTTCAAATGCTAAATATGTTTGGGTTTTTTTTTCTCCTCTCTTGATTCTAAAAATCCTGAACTTTGGTTTTTGTTGTTGTTTGTTTTTGTTTTTGTTTTTTTTTTATTTACAGCCTCTTCTACCAAGACGACCTATGTCAGTTACAGCAATCAGGCAAACTGAGCAAGGATGAAATTCACTCGAAGACCTGCATAATGGAGTCTTGCAGACATAGACTTTACCACCACTGGAATTCAGTCTTGGAAATATCAATAGACTGCATTCAAATCAATAGTCAGTCTCCTAAAGGACAAGGATTAAACAAGAGGCAAAAGGCAAAAGAGACAGGGGAAGGAAAAGTCCAGTTTTATAACATAGAGACAGTGTCAGTCTTCTGAACTGTTCACAAAAGGAAGCAAATCACAAAAGGGAAACAAATGTTAGCTTGTGAAAAAAATGCTGTTGAAATAAATCATGTCTGATGTTAT
The DNA here is from genome assembly GCF_036417535.1 of Chlamydotis macqueenii. Lineage (NCBI taxonomy): Eukaryota > Metazoa > Chordata > Aves > Otidiformes > Otididae > Chlamydotis > Chlamydotis macqueenii. The sequence goes on from NC_141556.1 coordinate 23,077,907, forward strand.
ATTTGTAAGTACTTTTTTTGTGATTGTGACAATTTCCTTTCCTGTCCTACATTGTTCAACTCGTAAAAGAAGATGAGTTTGTTTCTTGTGACGGCTGACTGAATTAAGTCCTGGGTTATGCTAAAATAAATGCAATGGTCAACGCATGCTGATTTTTATACAAAATAATTTATTTCTAATAATAAAGGAATGTTTTGAAAATGTTGAGACTTGTTTTGTTGCAGTTTTAAGGAAAAAAAAAGTCCTTACACTGTTGTCTATTGTTTGTTTAGAATGTGCAGTAAAGGTGAGTGTACAAATAAAATAATAATCGTGGCATCAGAAGAATGCAGTGTAAACTCTAAGCATGTGTGTGTGTGTGTGTGCGTGTGCACGTGTGCGTGTATGTGTGTGCATGCCTGCATGCGTGTGTATGTGTGTGCTCTGCAGTGTGTGAATTTATTTGTTCAAAGCTTAGTGACTATATTTTCCAATGGAAGGATTTTTCCCCCTTCTCACTCTCAAAGTGCATTTTATATGTTTGTAAAGTGAAGGAATCCTAGCAGTAATTATTTTGTATGATCGTGTTATATTTTTGAACCTCCACTAATAATTTTATCCTTTTCATTTCTGGAACTTACAGTTTGTAAGACTTTATGACAACTAGACTGGCTTAAGCTGAAAGTCTATTCAGCATACTATCCTGTCTCTGACAGAGGGATGTAGCAGATGCTTATCTCAATAAAGGTGACTTTGAAATAACAGGAGAGAAATCAATGGAGAATTTGACAGTAACCTAGTGGATACTATTGCCTTATTAACACTTTAAAATCAAAGAAATAGGTGTCCATCTACAATCTTCACATCTTCTAACTCCCATGTCAAATGATTGTGTGTGCGTTAGAAATGATCATGCAAAGAGAAAGAGAAATTTATATAGATATCTGTCATGTTAATAAACCCCTCCAAAGAAGTTTTAAAAAGACAGCTAGGGACTTTCCACTTTGTTACTGTATCTGTGAAGTTCTTTAAGATTTTTCCACTCCATACACTTCTTACCATTCGTCAAGTTAATGGGTCTTCACAATCAATGGGTTATTAAATGTTATTTCTCCTGAATTAGCCTGGATGGCTCCTTGTGCTTTTTTCCACGAAGGAGAATGTATCTTACAACATGTCTTAAAGAAGTTGTGGTGGGTCCTAATTACATGAATGAAAGCTGAAGTATCTGAAACTGAATCTCTTTCTATTACAACGTCAACATCTAAACTCCAGCAGTCAGCAAAATCCATGACAGTGAATTTCCATTTTCAAAATATTTGACAAAACATAGTTATTTTTTTTCCAAGCATTTAAATGCCTGAATTATTAACCGATGATTGCTTTGGTATAGTGTGGTATTGTGTGCTTGGTATGTGTGATATATTGTGTGAAAATTCCTTTTTTGACTATGCCACAAGCACATCAGTCTCAAACCCATAAACTAATACGTGCTTCATTTTAAGCACACAAGTAATGCAGCTAATACAGACACCTGTAAAAAAATTTTGTAAAAACAGTTTTAGTTCTGTTTCATTAGCTAACATCTTATAAAATTGAAGGGTTTTTGTGAAAATGGATTGATTGGATCAATGTTTTAACAAGACAGACTTCCATGTCTAGAATAGATTTCCTAAGAAAGAAAGAGAGAGAGAGTCTGTTTTATCTGAAAACCAATGTTTTGGAAGTTTATTTTCAAGAAACCTTTGAAAAGTTTAGTTTTTAATCCATGACAAAAGAAATTTCAAATATTTTGTCTGTAATGTCTATACATAATAACATAAGCATAATGACGTGCATTTGAAAAAGCAGTGCATAGGAATTGCCTTTATACATTTCATATACACACAAACATATTTTTTATACATATAAAGATTAGTATATGATATATGAATATCTTCCAGTGTCACAGTAGTCTAAAGAAAAAGTTATTCAGAACAGATTTATTGAGACAAATATACACTTTTTTTTTTTGTTGAACAGTAGGATAAAAATGAAATGCAAATTATTCTATGCATTTTCTGTGTCATTCTCTTTGAAACATGGAATATATTAAGCTTATGAGTCTCACTGGTATTAATATAACTCATCAGATAAATGAGCACACAATATGAATTATGTAATGAATTGAGCTTTTCAAAACACAACAGAACGGCACTGGTCTACAGGTTTCACTTCTATAGAGTAGTTATGTGCAGTTTATGCATTTGCATAGAATGGTGCATATCTGCCTCCTCTAACTGTGATCGAAAGTACATTCTTCTGTTGTATCCCTTGAGGACTACGGAAGAAAAATGCATTTGTATGTTTGAATGAAATGACGACTTCATTCTCTTCAGATTAGGAGACTTTTTCCTGTACAGACAGTAGCAGTTCCAAAGATTGTTTTCTGGCAACCTGATTTGTGAGTTCTGCTTCCAAGACTGTGTCTTCAGGTGACTTTAAGTCCCATTTGTGCAACAGATTGTGCATCAGCTCTACAAGTCCTAACTTCTAGGTTAGCTGACCTAAATTTTGTGACTCCACTGGAGATCTACTTGGGGGATTATTGAATAAGAGACTGCAGTCTACAGCCTCTAACCAAGACAGATGTACCTTTTCTAGCACCACCACTGAACACAAAGAGTTCAGATGAAAGTGTTAAATATTTTTCAATTATCTATTCTAATTAGTTTGAATCATCTTTTTTTTTTTTCAGATTATTGGGCTTTGTCTCCAGTTTAGCTATTATAATATAAAACAACCTCCTAAAAAATAAATTACTATAAAGAATGAACCAGGGAATTGTAAAATACAAAGGAAGGAGAAATTGCTATAATTTTGCAACAGGAATATATAAAAGGATGAACTTTAGAAAAATTGCTTCCACTGTTCTTTAGTTTTTATATTGCAAGGTCCACTTTTATGAGAAGATTGGGAGAATTCAGTCAGCAACAAGAAGAGAAATCCCTGCAGAATCTGTTGTTATTGTGCCTTTAAATACTCATACAGCTGCTGCATTTTTCTTCTCTGTCTTTGAAATAGCCATCACTTAATCTTTCTATACAGAAAACTCACTGTTTGTGGTGTTCTTTTTAGTTGTTTTGTTTTTTCACGACCTCTGTTTCTACCTTGTTCTACTCTTTATCTTACAGCATTGACATTCATGAAGCTACAGTTAAACTATTACCAATGTTTCCATTATGAATTATATTATCTAACACAGACAAAGATTCTGAAGGTTGAAACTTGGCATGTATTGTCTTAGTGTATATGCAAAAGAATGTAAATGGAAAAATATAATTATTTAGGTAGGTTAAAATTAAAAGCTTATAATCAAAATAAAGTCCCGAGGCACATGTAATCAGGAAATCATAACAATTTAAAAATTAGACAGTGATCATAATACAACATGTTCTAGTTATGTACAATACAATTAGAAAAACTAAAGGAAAAAATATAAGAAAGACTCATATGAAAATACAAATTTTCAATATCCATTTTCACATATCTTCCATTCAAAGTATATTTTGAGGGCCTGTGGCCCCAGTGTAAGAAACATTCAAGTTATTTAAGATCTTACATTTAATTTAGTGGGTTTGAGATCAGGCATCAGACGATTTATCATTAAATTAAACTATAACATTTTAAAACTATTAGCTTTGAATAAATGGCTGTCACTGAAAGCTACATGACTTGCACATCAATTTTAAACTATTTTTAATTGATAATTATAATCCTTTAAATACTTTATGCATACGAGTAACTCTAGTATATAAATCACTCATGTGTTCCTAAAAGATCTGTGCAAATCAGATTTTATGAATGAAATTATATTATGGGACTGCTAAACTAGATCTTCTATTGGCTTGACTTTGAGACACTGAGTACTCTTAAATCACCTAATCTTCCCTGGTATCTGAAAGTGTGCACCAACTAGAGCTACAGAGGATAACGTTAATCTGATGTAAAACCATGATTGTTGAGGGGGAAAGAACCAAACTGTGAAATCATTGGAGAAATATAGACTATGATAGATAATTCTATTTAGGACTGATTGAAGTTAAACACCTTGATACCTAAAAGGATCTCGATCTTGGAGATTTCCATTTATGAACAAGGAATAAATGAAGATCTTGAACTGACCTGCAATCTTAGTTACACAAACTTTCATTGTCTCACTTCACAAATGTGAGCAGCTCATTGTAGTAAAATTAAAATGCATACAAATCAAAGCCTGAATTGGTGCCTCTAGCTTGAAGACAGGTGACAGGGTGAGGTCCCCTGTCAGTGGCACTTTCTTCTAATAGAGAAGCTGTCTCATCATATAAATCTAGTGCATACTAGTTTTAGTATACATTAACAAGATTTACTCTCTTCTGTCAACCATACCCTTCAACAGACCCCAAAGATATACCATATGCTAAAGATTTGGTCAAAAGCCAAGTGAAATTCACAGGAGTCTTTTAGTAGACTTACTTATTCAGAACTGCCGAGAGGGACTGGATAATTCTACTTATTTCTAGTCCAGACTGTAACCTGAAACCATCTAATGACTTCTAAATCAGATGGGCAATACACAATGCCAAAATAAATTCCAACCTAATTTTTATCCAGAAGAAACTACCATTGTTATGAATGAGGTCCCAGTGGCAAGACCAAAAGATGTATACCGAAAGCACAGTGACTGAAGTACTATACCAATGAAAATCTGAAGGGTATGGCTTATGCACGTTAGTGAGACAGTGTCTGAAAATGTGATTATCAAAGTTTAGTTAAACAAGGAGTTTGTCTCAAGTAATTTCAATCCACTCGGATTTCACAGTAATTTGGTAACTGAGATATTGAAGTTTAATAACAAAACTTTTCTGTAGGGACAGTAACATCTTTTTCATCTAAAATTATAAAAAGTCTTTAATGTACAAACTTAGAGTTTAGTTCTGATCACAGAGTAGACTACAGTTTTAAAATTGCTGTAACTGGTCATTTTTGTGTGAGTACACTGAAGCAGCTCCATCAGGAGACAGAACTTTCTTTTACTGATATCAGGAACAAGTCTTTAATGTTGTTTTGTGATTGCAGGATAGATACAATGAGATCAGAATTGCTCTATGTATCAGGTCAATGAACCAGAAATTAAACAGAATTTATAGACAATACTTTAACTGTTCTATTGAAAAAGTAATGAGCCTCTTTATCAAAAATCCCCTTTTCAAGAAATGTCTAAATAGCAATTTCCACAGTAGGGTTTTTAACTAATAGTATTAGCTCTGTTCCAAAGAATAGATAATCTTTATTACTAACCACGGAAAGAAATGAAGAAAAGCATTCCTAACTGTCATAGTTTAGCCTCACTCAGGACCAGGAGCTACGCAGTCTCTCATTCACCCTCACCACCCCTCAAGAGAACTGGGGAGAGATAATATCACAAAAGGCTCAAGGGTCGAGATAAGGACAGGGAGAGATCATTCAAGTTACCATTATGGGCAAAACAGACTCAACTTGGGGAAAACTAATTCAAGTTATTAAAAATAAAATGTAGGATATATAAAATAAAATATAGGATAATGAAAGAGAAAATCAGATCTTAAGAACACCTTCCTCTCACCCCTCCCCTCGTCCCAGGTTTAATTTCATTCCGGACTACCACACTTCCCTACCCTGAGTGTCACAGGGGGAATAGGGAATGGGGGTTGCAGCCAGTTCATCACACATTGCTTCTGCCACTCCTTTCTCCTCAGAAACTCCTCACATTCCTCCCCTGCTCCAGCGTGGTGTTCCTCCCATGGGCTGCAGTCCTTCATTAACTGCTCCAGTATGGGTCCTTTTCCATGGGGTGCAATCTCTCAGGAAAAGGCTGCCCTAATGCAGGCCCTCCATGGGCCACAGCCTCCTTTGGGCATCTGCGTGCTCCAGCATAGGGTCATCCACAGGCTGCAGGTGGATCTCTGCTCCTCCATGGGCCTCCATGGACTGCAGGGGGACAGCTGGCCTCACCATGGGCTCCACCATGGGCTGCAGGGGAATCTCTGCTCCAGTGCCTGGAGCACTTCCTCCTCCTTTTTCACTGACCTTTGCATCCACAGCTGTTCCTCTCACAAGAAATTTCTCACAATTGGACTGAGGCAGATCTCTTCTCTTCTCTTCTCTTCTCTTCTCTTCTCTTCTCTTCTCTTCTCTTCTCTTCTCTTCTCTTCTCTTCTCTTCTCTTCTCTTCTCTTCTCTTCTCTTCTCTTCTCTTCTCTTCTCTTCTCTTCTCTTCTCTTCTCTTCTCTTCTCTCGTCTCTTCTCTCGTCTCGTCTCGTCTCGTCTCATCTCGTCTCGTCTCTCTCTCTTTCCCTCTCTCTGCCTCACCTCTCCTCACCTTGCCTCTTAAGTTGGGTCAGGCTGGGTTGGGCCACGCCTCCCCCTCTCTGCCTGCACTTCTGTTTTGTTTTCCCCTTATATAATACATTATGATAGAGGCGTTATCACCATTGCTGACTCATTTATGTGTCCACTTCAAGGCAAAATGTGAAAGCAGAAGACAAAGACGCGGCATTGTGGATGGATAAAGAGAAAATGTCTCTCTTGCAGCATTTTTTTGATAATGCTTTAGTCTGAAAATGTACATGAATGATCCAACATATTTCACCATCACATCAGCCATTAAATAAAATGATAGCTTATCATTACACTTTCAAATAGTTTCTGTGTAATGATGTGGTATAATTAAGAAATTACGCATGGATCTACATATTCTGGCTGAATTTTAAAGAGTAAAATTCAGTGACAGAAGAGGTAAGTATTATCTTTCCCAGTTTCAGTGGTATCTAATCTAATGGTACCTTTAGCACTTGTAGTACTGCAATTGTTTGCATCCGGAAAACACCATTTCATATTTTACATGCATGTTTCATTTGCTGTGGATGATTACCTCCTGCAATCTAATTGTGAAATGGTCTTTTTCTCAGAAAGAAGTAATTTGTTTCTGACTTTCTCCTGAAATTTGAGTAGCTAATAGGAGAGCAAAATATATGTGTCACTAATCCTTATTATGTTTCCTGGGAAAGTAAATGATTGCAATTAATGGGATACAGCAAATTCAAGAAGGAATAGATCTTATCTCTGGAAAAGAAGGACTGAATCCTATACTTCTGAATATATGTAAGTTGTATTGTCTTGTTTTAGCTTCTTATTTGGCTTAAATTTTAGCTTCTTAATTGCCTTAAGTTTACCAGTAAGGTCATGAGAACTGCAAAATATGTTCAGCAGAAATAATCTGTTGCATCTCAGCAATGCAAATAAGCTGGCTGATGTGAAAGACATATTCATCTGCAAACATTTTTGCTATGATAACTTAAAGGAAATTGGAAACCTTGATAATAAGTCTATTTTTTTTTTTTAATCAGGAAATGAACTACAAATTAGGAGTGTGGTAAACTTGTTTTAGGGAAAGTCTTATGAAGATTTTCAAAGTTTTTCTATAAAAGGTCACTGTAGAATTCTTTCTACATTTCATGAATGTTGATAACTCTATAAATTCTTCCATCACATTGAAACACTAAACTAATGAAGAGCAGTAGTTTTTCTCATTTGGCATTATAGTATGACAGCAGGTGGTTAGCTCCCAGGAACTTACTATTTTCAGTGGCATAGCAGCGGGGAAGAGAAGAGAAAACAGCCGTGTCCCCCAGAGCTAAAACAAAGTTAGAAGTACAGTAACATGCACAATATCCTGAATGGCAAACAAAGCTTTTGTTTGTATTACACAAATGACTTGTCTGTCAGTAGAAGTGGAGCAATATGATGTACAGAGGAGTCTGGACACGAAAGAAAGAAAAAAAAAAGAGTAGTGACAGAATCACAGTACCTAAAACCCTACTGGAAGTAGCAGAAAATGTTGGAAAGTTGCTCTGTCAAAGAACTATGTCAACTCCTGTCCTAGTTTTGGCTAGGATAGAGTTACTTTTCTTCCTAGTAGCTAGTATAGTTCTGTGCTTTGGATTTAGGGTGAGAATAATGTTGATAACACACAGATGTTTTAGTTGTTACTAAGTAGTGCTTACATTAAGCCAAGGACTTTTCAGCTTCTCATGCCCTGCCAGCAAGAAAACTGGAGGTGCACAAGAAGCTGGGAAGGTGAAGAGCCAGGGCAGCTACCACAAAGTGGACAAAGGGATATTCCGTACCATATGGTGTCATATGCAGCATATAAACTGGGGGGAATTGACTGGGAGGGAATCGGTGCTTGGGGTCAGAGTATTGGTTAGTGGATGGTAAGGAATTTCACTGTGCATCACTAGTATGTATTATTATTATTATTACTGTTGTTGTTGTTGTTGTTATTATTATATCTTCCTTTGCTGTTGTGTTAAACTGTCTTTATCTCAATCCATGAGTTTTACTTTTTTTCCAATTCTCCTCCCTGTTCCACTGGGGAGAGGGGAGAAGTGAGCAAGCAGCTGCATGGTGCTTAGTTGCTGGCTGGGATTATGCCATGACAGCTCCAAAGAGTCCACGTTGACCTCTGTCAAGGGCACATGCTATCCATAGAGTGTGTGTTCATCTTACATACTCCATAGAACTGCAGTGAACAAACATGACAAAAAAGTTGATATGAGCCATCAGAGCTAATGTTGGATGAGGTAGCGAAAAATAATATAGACTCATTTTTCTTTGAAATTCAAGAAAGTATTATGATGATGTCCAAATTATGTGCACAACTTCTACAAAGATGTGCAAATACAAATATTTTAACATTTGATTTGCAAGATGTAGTCTGGCATCAAAAGTTGCAACATATCCTTTAATAAGCCACCTGTCTTTCTGCAAATGAATTAGCTCATTCTCTTTTGTCAATGACTAATTTAGTGCTGGGATTTCAGAAAATCTCTGGAGCCTTCCTGGCCCATCATATGCTAGTCTGAGAAGGAACTGGAAATTATTTTCCAAAATAAAGGGAAAAATTCCCTGTTAAATTTGAATTTTCTCACTTAAAATTGTTATTTTCTAGAACATGCTATATTTAACAAAAATAACTCTAAATTTCCAGCTTATCAGTATATTAAACTTATTCTACTGAGTATGTCTGATAACTTTAATTACTATCTGTTAGAAGGTGTTGATTTTTTTCTTTATTGAGTAGATGTAGAAGAAACATACACCTACAAACACACACAAAGGACAATACAAGCTGTCTAGTTTCATGGTGTTGTCTATTATCTACAACATTGCAAGTACCCCAACTTCATACTGATCCTAAAAGAAGCAAAACCTAAATTGCATTGCCAGTATCAGTTGCTGTATAATGCAAATGGAGGCTCTTGGAGGCTCTTCGAACAAATGACAAGCCAAAGTTTAGTATTCAGCAAAATTTTTCTGCAAGACTGATGTCATTAAGAATCGCTATATGCAATGCTAGTTTCAAAGTATTATTTTCTTCCTGTTTACCTGATACAGCATATACTGTTTCTGGGAGCCTGCTCTACTTCCCAAGTTCACTGCAGTGTCCTTACTGTCTTTGTGATCATTGACGGTCAATATTAAATAAGTATGACCTTCTGGAAAATAAACTACTTTTATTTCATTTACAAATTTTCTTTTTCCTAGTCTGATTAGACATTTCCAACTGATATGTTTTAATTTATGACTGATTAGTTTTTTTCTTCAATACAGCTTCTAGTATTTCTCTTGTACTCCCTTTAGAGCATTTTATTTAAGTACTGGCTGGGGTATCATAGAATCATAGAATAGTGTGGGTTGGAAGGGATCTTTAAAGGTCATCTAGTCCAACCCCCCTGCAAGGAGCAGGGACATCTCCAACCAGATCAGGTTCCTCAGAGCCCCATCCAACCTGGCCCTAAATGTCTCAGGGATGGGGCATCTACCACCTCTCTGGGCAACCTGCTCCAGTGTTCCACCATCCTCAGTGTAAAAATTTTTTTCCTTATATCAAGTCTGAACCTACCTTCTTCTATTTTAAAACCATTATTCCTTGTCATACCACAACAGGTCTAGCTAAAGAGTTTCTCCTCATCTTTCTTCTAAGCCCCCTTTAGGTACTGGAAGGCTGCTATACATTTTCTTTGATGATTTTGGTGTGGCAGCAGGTGGAGGGAGGTGATTCTCACCCTCTGCTCCACTCTTATGAGACCCCACCTGCAGTACTGTGTCCAGCTCTGGAGCCCCCAGCATAAGAAGGATGTGGACCTGTTGGAGCAAGTCCAGAGGAGGGCCACAAAGATGATAAAAGGGCTGGAGCACCTTTCCTATGAGGACAGACTGAGAGAGTTGGGGCTGTCCAGCCTGGAGAAGAGAAGGCTCTGGTGACACCTTATAGCAGCCTTTCAGTACCTGAAGGACACCTATAAGAAAGATAGGGACAAACTTTTTGGCAGGGCCTGTAGTGATAGGACAAGGGGTAATGTTTTTAAAGTAAAAGAGTTTAGATTTAGAGATTTAGACTAGACATCAGGGAAAAAAATGTTTACAATAAGGGTGGTGGAACAATGAAACAGGTTGCCCAGAGAGGTGGTGGATGCCCCATCCCTGGCGATGTTCAAGGTCAGGTTGGACGGGGCTCTGAGCAACCTGATCTGGTTGGAGATGTCCCTGCTCCTTGCAGGGGGGTTGGACTAGATGACCTTTAACAGTCCCTTCCAATCCAAACCATTCTATGTTTTTTTTCCATGTCTTACATATTGCAGACTGTAAAGAGTAAACCTCAATATTACTCACCTGCTCTGTTTAACTCAGATGTGCAGTTCTTACTGTGTGCATAATTTAGACAAGATACAGAGCTGTAAATATAACTGTGTCCATATATTCTGCCCCGGCTCACTACAGTATTTCATCACAAGTGATAGACATTTCTATAAACAATATGCTGTATATTTTTCATTTCTATAGTTCATACACTTATCTGAAAATGCAGAACAAGTTGCAATCATTTTGATATACAGAAGTTATCATTTCTTGTGAGAATTTTCATCTTTTGCCACAGTCTCCAGCGTGACACTGAACAAGGAATGACAGAAAGATTAGTTTTATATGAAATTCTGGGTATTTTTCACTGGATGACAGCTATGAAGTGCACAATTTGCAAGATAAAATAACAAAAATGTGATTATTTCAAATGCCAGACTGACGGTACTTTATAAATTATTGCCTACAGCACTGAAAGTTTAGGACAGGTGCCTTGAAAGTGTGTTCTAGAGATAGTTTCAAATGATGATGTTTCAGAACCTATTTCTTCACTTAAGAAAAATGAACTGTTACTTCAAGAAACATACCACATATAAAACCAGAAAAGAGAGAAACAACAGGACCAGTAACAACAAAATAAATACTACAGGCAAAAGAAAGGAATAATTTGTTTTCTCAGGAAGTCTGATTAATTCAGTGCATTTTTTTTTAGTTATGTATATTGCTTTGCCAAGAAAACAGAAATGAGACAGTACAGGTAATACAGTCACAAAAAGTAATCACAGCAGGCTTTCTGATTGTTCTATGTACAGAGCAGTGCTACGCATATTTAAAATCTCTTGTATAGTACTATGACTTCCTCTAGGTTTCTTTTATTTTTGAACGAACCATGTTCATGATTCCCTGCAATAAGCCTCCTTAAAACACACCATGCTTTGCTTTCAAGAATAAAGAGGATCAGCCATTCATAGGTAGAAGGTCTCTTTTTAATGAATCCTGTGTGTCCATTTGAGGAATGTGATGCTCTCCTAGGCAGATGCTTGCACATTTTCCACCACTGCTTCCTACTGTGTACCTCTCAGCGCCAAGGCACCTGACACAGCTCCTGACCTACGTTTGAAGAGGTTGTGCTTGAAAGCCAGGCTTTCCCTAAGCAGCGCTAATAACAGCAGAATGTTTTTTTTTTTTTGCGTTAGGAAAACATCACTGGAACTATTTCCCATCTTGGTGAATTTCCTACAGATATGAAGTCAGGGATCAAAACAAGACCTTTTCTGAAGTGCCAAAGTGCAATGTCAGCTTTCCTGCCTGGTATGATGGGGTTGAGCTGCCAGCTGCCAGGGCCAAAGGCCTGGTGTGCTACTGATGTAAATGAGACTCACAGCTCTCTGGTGTGGGGAAGCAATGCAACTCATCCAGAAAACATCTGTGTAACATGGGACTTGCAACACGTTCTGACCCAGGATGTAAATGTTGCTGTTTATCCAGTAAAGTGACAGTAACAGGTAGACTGTGGTTTTTCTTTTAGTTAGATTGTGAAATTTCCAATAGATAAAACCCCTCCAACCGCATGGAGTGGTTTACAAAGTTAATTTTACAATAAATGAACTCATAGTTGCTCGGAGACACTGAACTGGGACTGGTAATTTCCAAGGATCCCCAATGTCTTCACTCATATCTGTTTTCCACTGAAAGCTGAATTTGATACCAATCAGGTATCTAATATAAAGCCAGCATTACAAATTTTACATTGGCTTTTGGGCAAACTGAGTCAGACTCTCAGGAAGAAAGACAGAAAGACAAAAAAGGAAGTTGACTGACACACCAGGTATTTCTGTTTTCTATTTAGATATAAAATGCAAGTAGCAATGTGCTGACATGTAAAGAGATCAAAGTACAGTCAGCCAGGTCTTTGCTGAGCAATTAAATGAGTCTACAGAGGTACTACCTGTGCACCAAAAAAAAGTGGAATGTCTCCTGCATGAAGATAAAACTAATTATCCAACATTCTGTGAAAATAAATAATTAGAATATCCTAAAAAGAACTGCTGGTTGTTGGCATTTTGTACATGATAATTTCCATACTTTTTTTAAAATACTGCTGAACTGGATGAATATTTTAATCACAATAAAATAACCACTTTTTCTTCCACTACAGTTCTACTCCTCATTTACAAACTGTTAGCTCATGACAGCTAGTGCAATACTGACTGTCACTAACAGAAGCCCAGGAAATGGGCAGAAGTGGATCCATGTGAAACTGACAAACTTCAGGCAGATACTGCTCTCTATGTTTTTTTTTTAACAAGAAGGATGTTGGAACACTGGAACAGGTTGCCCAGAGAGGTGGTAGATGCCCCATCCCTGGAAATGTTCAAGGCCAGGTTGGATGGGGTTCTGAGCAACCTGATCTGGTGGAGATGTCCCTGCTCCTTGCAAGGTGGTTGCACCTGATGACCTTTAAAAGTCCCTTCCAACCCAAACCATTCCATGGTTCTATGATTCTGTATAATGATCAAATTAAATTAGCATGTGCAAGTAAGCCCTCAGAGACCTACAACAAAAGAGGAGTTCAGGAATATGAAGCTGGTGTTTGCTTTCTATATGAGAGTCTCCATCAGCACTTCAAAAGGTCTGGTTCTGGCAAGAAGTTCCCATTTGCATGTTCAGAAGCTAATCAAAGAACATACATCCATATTATCTGTTCTACAAAATACAGTCTACAAGGAGAAGTTTAAGAGGTGTATCAAATGCAGCATGCACTGTTCATAACATTTAAATACATCATTTATCTTTTTTTTACCATGGTGCTCAGAGATAGAATACTGTAACAGGATGACATATTCTAATTATTGCTGTTTAAGAATTTGCAAGTTGTGTAAGAATATTAATCTGTATTTCATCAGCAGTATCTGAAGAAGGTACTTGGCCTTACAGAATATGTATCTAGAGGAGCACAACTGGTGAGTCACCCTTACAGATAATGGTAAAGTATTGAGACACTCAGATCATTTATCATTATTCAGCACTTCTGTAATGAGCCAATTTTGATTCATTTTTGAGGATAATCTGGGATTTTACTTGTGTTTGAAAACATTCTTCCGTTCTCTAAACCACTGGTTGAAGCACTAGCCTGCAACTGAGACACACTCAGTTTGAAAAACTCCCTGCGTGTGTAATTCACAGAAAACAGGAAAGAAATAGTTGGCATACATCAGCTCCAGTCTGTAACAGCGTTATCTGCTTAGCTTGCCTGTGATCAGAAATAATGAGGGAACCCAGAACTAAAGAATTTCTCAAGTGAAATACTATGCTCTTGGTTTAGAGCTGAAGAGTTTTTTTTCTTTGAAAACACTTGAAAGATGTTGACTGGAAGTCCCCAGTGGGATGGAAAACTGAAAATGTCAAAAGCTGCCATAGGGCAGAATTGATATGCTCTCACACATTACATATGCCAAAATAAGGTTGGTACCTTGAACAGGCCAAATAATTTTGTTGTGTGGTTTCTCTTTAATGTCTCCCAGACAGAACTAGCAGGTTATTTGAACAGTTAAAATGATAAGTCTTGCAGCCTGTTAATTTTTTTTTTTTTGGTGGAAATTTGTAGGTGAAATTGTGGGAGTGATTTGGCTAGCAGGCTTCAGGTGACAGTAACCTCTTGTCAGTTTTTGTGATAAGGCTCTGAATGGCTGCACAGTTTCAACAAAGTTATGTTATGGGCAAAATGGGCTTAGTTCTGTTTCTTCCTCTCATAGGACTCTTCTGTGTTGGCAGCATCTTTATGTATGGTGATCTTAGGGGTATATCATCTTACTACAAAGTCATCATAATTTCCTACTGACTGTCAGAGAGAAAATTTAGACACTTTTGTTAGGAGTTTTCCTAACTAATAACATAGCATTGAAGTGCAAATTAGGGGCACTGGACACTCCAGTATATGGACTGGATCCCTCTGAATAGGAATCATATTTCTGTTTGTAGCAGCATTTCAGCCTCTAAATACATGATTATTCTTAATGTCACTTTAACCAGCAGGACCAAAAAGCACTACAGTGGCCTTTCAAGATATTAATATTTTGTTTATATTCCATTAGCAGAATTTAATGAAATTGAATTGTAGTGCAATTTCCACACTGTTAAGGTATTCTAAAGAGTTTTTACAGTGACAGATTCCTGATGAGTCTATGTACTTTGCTTGACAGCTTTCTTTCAATAGATCTACATGATAGGATGCCATACTATAATGCTATAGGTTCTGCCTTTGTTAAACTTTCATCACTACAGTAGCAAATAGAAGTTGAATAGATAATCACTGTAAGGACCTACACTCTGTGTATATGTGCCTGTCTGTCTGTTTGCCTGCCTGTTTGTTTGGAACAACCCAAACTTGTCAGGCCAGGGTGATCTATCTGCTGCAGGCATTTTTTAATTGACTTTGTCATAGTAGCCAGTGCTTTGACGGTGTAAATCAATATCTTTTAACTGTAGTATGCATCTCAGATCTGTAGGTGTACTCAATGCAGTTGATTTCTAACAGATATGAAGCTTAAGGACTGAAGGCTTTTCATCCTACTGGAACTTATTTCTCCTTCAGACCTCTGGTTCCCCCCCAGGGAGTCATCTAATGTAATTGTTTTCTGAATGGCTTCAGTGATTTTGCTTTAATGATAATGCCCACTAAGCTGGTCCACACACTTCTAATTTTTTTTTTCAGTGAAAAAGTTCTTCCTGGCATCTGCTTGGAGTTTGTTTTTTTGTTAGTTTTCTGTCATTTCTAGAAAGCAAAAAATTTGAAACTTTAGATTCTATATATACATCACTTCACGTGTACCATGTGGCTCAAAATCATTCTTAAAGCTGATAAGCCCATAGTTCAGTGTAGAAGCCAATATGACATTATTTGCAAATGCCTGTACGTGTCTATCTATATAGAATTTGTGGCTAATGGCAGTTGTTGATTATGATTTACTGAGAAGTCTTCAACAAAGAGAAATGTATTTTCCACAGTGCAACTAACTCTATCATTTATGAAAAACAATAAGCACTAGATTATTCTCACTGTGAAGTTAATCCAAGGTTTCCTGTAAGATACTGGTGTGTTCTGAGAGTTGGGGGCATCTAGTTCTCCGTGAAACATCCAGGAGGCTACAAATTTAATAGGAGGAATCTAATTTCCAGATCACTAAACCATCACCTTCTGAAAAATAAACCTGGCTGTTACAACAGCTTGCCTGACACATCCAGTTCCAGCACTGATATTTTCTGAGGAACTGGGAAATGAGCAGACAACGAATAGGTGAAAAATGTGGCAAGGACGTGCACGTGGGCACAGTGCCTGGTACTGTAGCAGTGTTACGGAGCTGCTGTTACTTTGAGGTAAATGCACAAGGCAATTTAGGTGTTACAGTGCTGCACTCAGAGGATCAGGCTGAAAATTAAAATCCATTAAAACCCAGTTCAAACCAGCCTACAACTTGCTTTTAAATAGCCCTGAACTGGACTGAAATTCTTCACTGAACACAAACTGAAGCTAAACCAGCAACATTTCTCCAGAATTATAGTTCAGCTAAAAACATGATGAGCTCAAGGACAGATGTTTTCAGATGCTGTTTCCATGTGTATATGTATTACTGTGCACACATGGATTCACCAAGGGCTTGAAAGTGAGTGTTCCTATGTTTCCCACCTGGCCTTCATCCCTCATTCTCTGCTTCAGAGCCCTGTCCCCAGCCTCAGCCTTGGGCTGCAGTTTCTCTCCAGTCCATCAATTCTGAATAACAGAGACAGGGAGAGGAGTGGAAGGAAATGGACAGGGCCAAATGGTGCCCAGTGTCTGCACTGAAGAGGAGTTGAAAGCTAGCATTTGCTCTATTGTAGAACTCCTTGCAATTTTAATTGTAGGACTTTCCAGCAGAAATAGTTTGAAGGAGCTTAAAGTTAATGAATCAGCTAATGAGCCATTGAATATCAGAAATTAAAATAAATGGTAGCAAGTTCAGGTACATGTGAATCTGTACAAGAACTGAACTTAAAAACAATCTCATGTCTAAAACTGTATATAGTTTGAAAAACAGCTGGATAGTCTCATGGAAGAAATATTCATGAAGGAATATTAACTGCAGAGACACCACTTGTTCATCAAAAGGCTGTGTAGCGAAAACTTGACCAGGATTCTTCTAGAGAGGTGTCATTAAATGCATGCTCTTTTCTAACACTCCTTAAACATCTTTACTAGCTAAAGTCAGAGACAGAGTAATGGACAATGGAAACCAGTGATTCCACACAGTGGAACCTTGAAAGTGTAAATGTATATTCTCTCAAAATATCTTTTCTCAATATATCCCATATTGTCTTCTATTTAATATTCAGCTTGTTAAGTGCTTTGGAATAGAGAATCGTTGCTCCACAATTGCCCAGTACCTACCATATTTAACATTTCAGTTCACAAGTTCAATCCCTCAGTACTATTTCTATGCCAACAATGGATAGTAAACACTAGAAGTTTTTTGTCTCCTTTTCATAGAACTAGCATTGGAGCACAGATTAAGACCAAGTCACAGTCACTTTTAATCGACATCAATCCAAAACGAATATAGGAAGCAAAGCCAGGCATAGCACTGATCCAAAATATACCGGACAAGAAGTATGTATTAAGGGAAAGAAAGAATCTAGTCTGTAGTACTGATAGCATCATTCTTCAATGAAATGCAATACAAACCATCTGAACATCTGCCTCACAAAATAAATATATTGAAGATGTGCATATGAAGAAAAAAAGGTTTACTCTAGTGTGAAAAGGGTAGTCAGGCTGTGAAATATGTAATATCCATGTCCTGCAGATTATGCGTAGTCAGGATTATAGAGAGATGTATTAATAAAAAAAAAGACATATTTTTAATCAGCACCTTAGATAAAGTGCATCTCAATGTGTCAGACTGATAACTGTGAAAATCTGAGAGTGGTGTGGTAATAGGACATGACGTTATGCATATACTTAGAGAAAAAAAAAAGAAGGTCATCTATCATAAAACCAAAAGAATTTAAAATTGTATTTCTTTTTCATAGCAAAACAATTGACAGAAATACTGTGACTGAAAACCAATCAGAAACTCAAGGAAAGTATATGCACTGATGTAGTATTCCTGCAAAAATTTAGATCCCTCTTGCTGTGGTTATCTGAGTAGAACAGTGTGAAGCAGCAGAAGCAAGTATCAAAATCTATTCACTCCATTCTGATTTCTGAAGAATCAAGCCTGATTGCTATATTTATAACAGAAACTGAAGGAGGTATTCAAATAATCCAGACAAAGCTTCTTTGTGTTTTCCCTGATACTTGTAAATGGCAAAGCTGATCTATTTTGTCAAGAAAATGGCAAATCCATGTGCAGAATGGTAATTCCTGTAGGATATCCTTCATATAGAGTGTTTTGAGACATCGGAGAGGAAAACAAATAGCTGTGCAAAGAGATTTCTGAAACACTGAATTTTTGGAGTCACAAGAAGTTATTATATGAAAGAAAGTTGGAGAATAACAATTTCTCAGTACCAGTTCAACATATGCCTTTATAAGTCAAATAAACTAAACTTCTCATCTATTTATTTTTTTTCCTACTGCAGACTCAGACGTGCTGCTTCCTTAACTCTTCTGCCTGAGAAAGATGAGAGAAGTTATGGGTAAAGACAACTATAAATATTCATGCAAAGTAAGAGTTTATTGTAATGTGCCAGATTAAGTACCAATCCAATGTTGACATCAATTCTTCTGTTTCTATGTGATTATTAAAGGAGAGTCCGGGAAAATTCTTGTGCTGAGTCACAGGATTCAGACTGAAGCCCTTTACTTTCTAAACTCATTCCTAGGGAGGAGCCTAGGTATGGCTGGATCCAGACTTTGCCCCAGCTATGATGAAGAGTTTGGATCCTACATTCTGTCACAGAGTCAATTTATTTCAGCTTGAGCTCAGGCCCCACCACAAGTGACCCAGAATAAAGAAACCCCATGGCAATTATACCCTTCACAATCTAAGTCCACATCCCCCATGCACTCTTCACGTGCTATCCATGCAAAAGTTAGTCCAATGGTATTTCAGGGCTGGGGTCTTCTCGTTCCTTATTGGGTCCCCTCCCTGTCTCTAGGCAGGCCATCTCAATATCTTAACAGTTTGCAGCTGGTCATTAGTTTCCTAGGGCCTCTCAGTAAAAGCTGCCAAGGTCTTGTTCATTACCTGCTGTGTGTTTTGAAGGTCTTTTTTCCTTTGAGTTATGGGTTTGGTCCCCCTTATCTTGTAAATTAGGATCT
Source organism: Chlamydotis macqueenii (assembly GCF_036417535.1). Lineage (NCBI taxonomy): Eukaryota > Metazoa > Chordata > Aves > Otidiformes > Otididae > Chlamydotis > Chlamydotis macqueenii. Next base: position 23,096,889 of record NC_141556.1, read on the forward strand.
CCTGAACTCCTTTGTTATGTCCTCTGAGCAGCTATCTGTGCTAATGAACAGAGTTTGTTTAAAATTCACTTACGCTAAATTTTAAACATGGCCTACTCATGCTAAGCTATAAGCGAGCTACAATTCAACCTAATCTTAAGCAAATACACACTTGATTCTAATTATCTTATCTCTAAGCCATTACACAATTAATTCTAACATTCTATAAGTAAAGTTATTTTAATCCCCAACAGTGACGGGATGATTTTGAACCTTGCAGGGACAATCTGAAATTATCAAGTTGGGAAGAAAACATGAAGGGAAAAGAAAATATGGATTCTAGGTGTGGTAGATTAGACCTACACAGAATTAATTGAAAGATGCACATTGAATGGAAAATACAACTAGTACAACAGAATACTGAGGCCAGACACCTGAACTGAAATTGGGAAGTATGCTGAAGCTGATCTGTAGAGATAAAAATCACAGTAAATCAAAATAGATAATTTTAAAACAGATTTAATTTTGTAATTATATCACAAATCTTAGGAACAATATGGAAATAAATGTCTTATGTGTATGAACAGTAGAACTAGGATGCTGCTGGTTTTGTGGGTTATGCAATGAAAAGAGATGGCTAGTCAGCCCAATATGAAGAATTTTTGTGATTAAAATTAAGTGACATTCTATAAACATAAGTCTGAATGTTATAGAGGATGTATCCTATCAACAGGACAAATGTCTGGTTGAGTTCTATCGTCAGCAAATTTCTCTGTTATAGTAATAGATTCATAGATTACCCATCAAGACAGGGTCATGTAGTCTGACCTTCTGTAAAGGAAAGAACTTTCTTAAATTAATTCCTGTTTGAACTAGAACAAGTCATCTGAAAAAAATAAAATAAAATTTTGTCTCAATTTAAAAAATCTGAGTGATGATGAATCTACCACTCTTCTCGGTAATATGTTCCAAAGGTTAATATCTTCACTATTAAAAAAAACCTATGATATTTTTTTTTCCTCACTGAATATATCTATATTCTATTTTTTTTGCTTAGACTTAATGGCATGCTGACATCTCTGGTCTCCTTGTGACTACTTATAGTCTGTAATAAGGTTACCTTTTAACTTCCTTCTTGTTAAGCTAAAGAGGTAGAATTTCTGTAGTCTTTCACAGTGTGACTTTTTAGTTAATCTTTTAATCATTTCTGCAACTCTGCCATGAACAAAGTATCTCCACCTTACTTGAATGGAGGCATCAGATACAGACAGAAGCCATGGAAGTCATTGGCTCAGTGACAAATGCACAGACTACACTTACACTGCTAAAGACATGCTGCCTGGGAGTCATTCCAGGCCTCCACGCCAAGAGCTGCAGAAGCTTCTGAGTCTGTACTGATGATGAACCCTTCTCAATGGACTGCTGTTACACTGCATTGTGCTTTACAAAAGTGTCTTCTAGATTCCCTGTGATACACCCTTGGCCCCATGGTGAAGTTGCGGTGCTTGAAAAAGAGGGTTGTTTCACAGGCTTTCAAAACCAATATTTTTGTAGCATAGTGTCTGTTTTGCAGATTAAGCGTATGTAGCATAACGTTAAGTATCTATTTTCCTTTCTGTGACGAAAAATGGATGTGAGGCAACCTGAAGAATCAGAGTAGGCCTTATAGGCTAAAGCAGAGTGAAGGAAGTGAAATTCTGTGCAGTTTCATTCCTTTTTCCCTATACAGAATAGTCCCTGGAGCAAAGTAATGAGAGATTTACATCTAAATTTTATCCAGAAGCAACCATTTAGTTTGCTTCAAATGAGAGACTAGGAATTAACTAAATTAAATATAGAATGCATCATGGAATCAGACCCTAGGGAAATAAGTTATTTGACAAGGAAAACATATGCCCAATCTACTATTATCCATGCCAGTTCTTATGCCTGCAAGAACTGTGTTGGTCTATTTGCCTAGAGAAGCGCTCCACTGGAAGTTTAAAATATCTACTGCTTCCCAAAGTAGCATCTCTCATACTGTCAGTACACCCTAGAGAACAGTTTACAGTCTTATACTGGGAAAGCCATTGTTCTCTGTTAAATCCTACAGCTATTTGTCTAATGGGAAAATTGGACTAGAACATTTTCCAGCTGTTGTTAATTAGATGGGCCCAGAGTGGTGGCCTCGTTTGTTTTAAAGTAAGCTAAAATAGAAGAGCATCTGTGTTACACTTTTGCTCATTTTCCCCAATAATGAGCACAAATGTTATTTCTAAGCTGCAAACTATCTACCTCATTCACATTTCACATTCTGAAGCCTTTCCATTCAAAGGTAGAACATGCTAGAAGGGGAGCAAAATCCTTGAGCTAGATATATTTTATGAACATATAATAAAAATTATTTAACCTTTATCACAGAAGATCTAGATGTATTTGATTGTCATTCTGCAAAACATTTTCAACCTTCTAAGCAGCTCAGTCATGTTATGTCTTCTGGTAAGTTTCCAGGTACTCAAGGCTGCAGGAGTCTATTGTAGTTCATTGAGATATCAAAGGCAATAGTAGGGCTTAGATATTATATGTAGCATTATGTTTAGCACAAGACAGTCCTCTGAATATAGATTGTTTTTTAGAGGAAATTGAAAAGATTTAGCAAAGGCAAAGGGCAATGTAAATGTCTGGCCCTTAAAGTAAAAATCACAGCTCTGCATTATATATTTAAGGTCCCTGTCTGCTGCATGATGCTATCACTGTCCTGGGGTCCATGCCCAACGTAGTTCTCATTATTCTGATCTACAAAATTCAAGACAGGAGAACCCTTGGAATTTCATGAAGTATAAGTACACCCTAAATATCCCAGAAATTTTATCTTATTTGACTATAGTGAATTTTCTATAACTAGAATCCACACAGCAGCCCTCTCCAGGAATTAAAGATGGGACAGTCTCACCTAACTTCAGTTATCTACTATATGAATATCTACCTCTGTGCTAGTCATACTAGGTTCCTTTTGTTAGTCAAGGAGTGTCAGAGACTGAAAAGGTTAATTAATGTCTCAACATCACTAAACAATGGAAAGAACCGAACAAAACATCGACGAACCACAATGCTAAAAGCTTCAATAACTGTGATACAGATACCCTGTTTTTGTAGCTGGAGCAGCAGCACGTGCATGACGATGGAAAGAACTGAACAAAACATTGATGAACTGCAAATGTCTAATTTTACCAAAGAAGTCTCTATTTTTTGCTAAAAGCTTCAATAACTGTGAGACAAGATATCTTGTTTTGGTACACCTCCCCCGGAATAGATCCAGACCTTGTGCATGAGCTCAAACCCTGGATGATACCAAGCATGCACACCACTGCCAAGTGACTGCACAATGAAGGGCAGCTCTGGGGGATGCAAAATGACTTTGTGGACACTGTCTTACTGGACATTAGGTAACAACATACTTCAGATAACCGCACGGCTTACAAAGGACAAGCGGGCTTTGCATTTGCAGGGAGCTAACACCCACCACCATGAAGACAGATCAGCAGAATGCAGCAATCACAAACTAAACCACAGGTGGAAAGCACCTGTCCTCCTAAGATGGAAGGACCCGTGAAAGCCCCCAAAACATCAAGAAGGAGGGGCTGATACAAAGGACTACAAAAAGGATCACTGCATGAATCTGTGTGTGGACACCCACCCCACCCACTCAGACAGACCTTTGGGATGCCGATTCTCCGTGGTGGCATTTTCACCCTTTTGGGACACCCAATGCACCCACTCTGTAAGACAGACTTTCGGGACTCTGACTCTCCGTGGTGGTATTTCCTCTCCTCTCTTTCTTTTTTTCTCTCTCTCCTCTCTTTCTCTTTCTCTTTCCCCCCATTACCCTTTGTGTGTGAATGAAATAAAGAACCAACATGTGTGTTTGGCACTGTTGTGTCTTAATTCTGTAACCGAGAAATTTGCACCTCTCACAACTGGACCTTTATCAGTTCATGACAAGGAAAGAAAGAGGAATTTTGATCCAATCTATCTCATCTTAAAGAAGATATTCCAAAAGGGTTAAATGACTTACATGTATATGTCTTCTTTGACTACATGATTAGCTTCAGTGTATATGTTCATGCTATCATGCAAGTCCCACTCTGAGGGTAAGACTGCTCTTTTAAAAAGTGACTTGGGGTCATTATTTGGTTTCAAAGCAAAAGAAGACATTATGCCCCTCTCCCTTCTTTACCCACAGGTCTCTTTCTATGGTCGCATAATAAATAATTCAGCTAGTGTTTGATGATTTACAGGTGGAATGTTCAGAAGGCAGCCTTCCCGATGAACTCTAAGAGTCTGCTCACAGTGAGTAAAGAATTAAAGTGCTTCATAGTGAATGATTTAGCACCTACTTCCACAGTGTTTGACGGGGCACTATGTCACATATTATTTCTAAATTCATCACACCAGTAACTCTTTCATTATAAGGTAAAAACAATATTATGCAAAATACTTGAATGCTTTTAGTTCTTACATGCACACACACACATCTTTATATCCAGCTTCTTGATAGATCGTCTTACAAAACGGCTCAGAGGCAGTATGCTTTGCAGATTTGTGGGCTAAAGCTACACAATGGCTATGGTTGGAGAATCGTGCTTGTAATAATGACTGATGTGAAAATTGTCTTGGGTGATGGGGAACAGGTGCATCTTCTGTTTGCAAGAACATTAGCCCCTCTAATTTTTTTCTCTGTAGGTATTTGTAAAGATGAAGTTCATTGTTACCTCAAGGCTGTTTTTAAAACCCTTCCAGACTTTCTACTCCAGTTGAAATCTATTCATTTCAGTATTAAGCAAGGCAATGTGACTAACACAACCTGATGTGACACTTCACAGGGCAACTCATTGCCCAAGAAATAGAAAATGACATGAGCTCTGTCACTTTGGTGAAAGAATGTGCTCTTTGGAACATAAATGAAAAACATATTATAGCATATCCTGTTATCCTGTCCTCTATCCCCCTATAATGATAAATAAAGAAACCAAACACAGAAAATTAGATACTAGTTTTATGGCAGTAAAATAGTCTCTCCACTTGAGGATTGACGCATATGGGGTTTTCTGTTAACTTAGGTGACAACAGCTGAAGTATATGCCAAGGTATGCTGTAACCCAGCTCTACTGGCAAGGTGGTCAGAAAGTAGCCTTTCATTCAGCTTCATAGAAGACAAGAATAATTACCTGATGAAGCTTCTACCCGCTCCCTACCCAATCAAATTGAAAGAGAAGAATTCAGAGGAGGTCTTGTCTCTCAAAGAAAGACAGAAATGACACCAACTTGTCCCTACTATAGCTGTGGGAATTTGGGTTGCAAGAAATCCAGTAATTACGTGTCCCAAATAAAATAACATCATCATTTTGCTCATATGGAATGAAATTATCTCCATAACGACTGGCTGTCCTCCAGAGCAGTGTTTTTCCCCTTCTGTGGGAGCTTTTGTCTATTCCCTCACCTTTTCAACAATCTAAGTGCATGCCTGAGGTTTGGTTTTGGTTTTAGACATATTATTGATGTCTACTTGTTCACTTTTATCAATCACTTCAGTATGACTTGCCTCATCAGCCTATTTACTAGTTCTTTTTAATTTTGCTTACTGAAATAACTGGGCTCTCAATTTCAGTGACTTCTGCATTATCAGCAGATTCTAATTGTTTCCTATAGTGCTACTCTATAGGTCATTTGCATTATTTGAAGGCAACATAGGACCAAACAGTTGCACATGACAAGTTCAATTACCATTAAACTGCAGTTTCTCTTTTTCACTCTGTTTCCATTTTCTATCTTGTACCTTCAAGTCCTCTTTCTATTTGTACTCTGTCTGTGCCTTGCCACAGATGAACAGTGGAACTGTAATACTGTTGAATTATCAGAAAGTGATCAAATAGTTTAAATTGGAAGGGACCTTTAAAGGTCTTCTAGTCCAACCCCCACCCTGCAAGGAGCAGGGACATCTCCAACTAGATATGATTGCTCAAAGCCCCATCCAGCCTGGCCTTGAATGTTTCCAGGGATGGGGCATCCACCACCTCTCTGGGCAACCTGTAATGATGCATCAGAAGATTTTAGCTACTGAAGAAGGGAAATCTTTCACATATATATTTCAGATTATTGCATAATAAAAGGTGATAAAAGGCAGAAATAGAATATTTTATGAGATTAGTTTAGTCTGTTACCTTCCCTTACCATTACTAGTAATTATTTACTGTGATCTGATAGTGTTTTATTTGACTCAAGGCTTGAAAAATAAATATTTTGAAGTATTTTCCTCTTTCTCATATTAATTTCTCCATTTTTATAATTTTATACATAATTTTATGTATGTTTAGCATTTGATTTCAATATTTGAAAGAAATTTTCTTGTTTCAAACACTTGCCTAGAAAGTATTGGTATTTCAGATCATTAGTTGTCTGCTCTTCTACTCTTTGATGAAAATATGCTAAAAGGCAGCTCATATGCTCATATAGTAAGAATGGGATATTTTCATCCAATTTTTTATTCTTGTTTTTCTCTTCTTGCACTACTTATGCTGCATACATTATTTCCTTCAATGTGATTTATTAAAAGCTTTCTCCCTTGTTTAAATTTACTGTTTAAGTAAGTGCTATTTAAGGTATACATATACCTATAGATGAGGGTCACACACAATTTCTTAATTCAGTATTATCTAGTGTGGATGCTTTTTTGCTTACTTGACCTCCTGAGGAGTTGATCAGGAGTTTTATAGCAGAAAAATACAGATGTTGTACCCAAACGTTCTCCCTGGACTCACAGGTAGATATATATTAAATCCTATCTCAAAGGATCTGTTTCTTCCTCTGCCTTATCACTCTGTTAAAACACATCTCTTTAAACAGAAAAAAAAAATCAGCTCTGCTTGGTAAGACTACTTAAATAAGAGGTTTTAAGACCAGTCTACTCATGGTGTTTTGGCAGAGTGAGGTCTTCTTCACAATGTTCCTAGCTTAGTAAATTTACCTAGTCATATATAGGTTCCTAGAATAAAAGTCTTTCTTTCTCTTTAAAGGCTGTCCAAAACTTTGCTACCTACCAAAACCTCTTTTTTTTTTTTTTTTTTTAGACTCCAGGGTCAATTTTGCTTCCTGCTCTGCCTGATGCTCCCCATACACCATCTTCCCCTTACTGGGCACATACATTTGCTTTGAAGGATGATACAGTCCTTCCTACCCTCCAGAGATTTCTGTTGGTTAATTGATACAAATACTGACCAATGCTCCCTGTTACTTCACTACATCTTTGGTAGGATGCACAAAATATGACACCATCCATCTCATCAAGGAATCTCGAGTGGCGTATGAGGCACTGTGTCCATATTCAGACCAAACTCTCATACTTCCTTGGCTGACCTGTGCTCCTTAAGCCCAGCCAGCTCCATGCACTCGCTGTCATAGCATGATTCCGTGGGGCTGAAAGATGTAACTTGTCCTCCCTGATGTTGCCAGATGCCTGTACAGGGCGATTCGTGGCTCTTGCATGCAGATCAGGGAGCTGCTTAGACCCAGACAGAGGGAAACAACTGGTACAGGGTGTGATCTGAGGAAGAACCTCCTCTGCTTCAGCATCTTAGCCAGGACTCACTCCATCCTAGTCACTGTGCAAAATCTTTCCTTGGGGTAAGCATAGCTCTTGGTGAACGAAAGCGGTGGTGTTTTTACAGTAGCTTAAAGGTTAGTACACATTCCAGTTTTCAAGTGTTTTAAATACAAAGCAGTAAGGTAACACAAGAGGAAGCAAGCCTCCATTCCACCTGTTGAAATGAGGATAGTGATGCTTCAGAGCCCCTGGAGAAGAGCGGGCAGGAGGAACCTACTGTTTGTCAATTGACGAGGACACTGCTGTTGTTAAAAAGTGATCAGTTATAGGCTATATACTCTTGCCTACTGATTATGCAAACTCCGTACTGTAGATGAAGTGTATTAATGGTAGGAAAGCAATTTTTAAAAGAACTGAAAATTCTACAACTGCTTTTCCTGAAAGCCTTTCTAAGACCATGCTCTGTATGTCTGTGTATAATGCAATTCTCATGCTCATTAAGAAGAAATTACCAAACATATTCATGTGGGAGAACAAGTATGTTCTTCATTGTCTAACAATGTTCTTGCTACTACTACAGCCTAAATAGAGTGTTGTCTGTAATTTTCTTCTGTTTTATATACTACAATAAATCTGATTTTTAAGAGGCATTTTATTTTTTAGCATCTATAGTTTTGCAAGATTTCTGGGGCAAATTAGCTACTTAAACAGACCTAATCTTACATACAATATAACTGAGCCTGATAATTAACCCTGTGAAGATACTAACAAAAAGATGGAAGAAAATCTCATAAACCATGTCTATCATAGTGGGAGTAGGCTTACTGTTGTACATTCTCTCTTTGTAACAATTAATCTCAGCTTCTGTCAAAAAGGTACACTGGCAAAAATTTTGCATCCTAAAATCTATCCTAATCAAACAGCAAGGCGAGAGAGCTGATGTCAGTGAGCCACTATAGATGTTAAAAAGCTGGAAGCCATGTGAGAAGTCCCTCCCTTCTCGAGCAGCACTGGAGATGCTCATCGCTCAGAGCAGCCAGCTGAGGGAAAGGGTGCTGCCTGCTCAGCACTGTGTTCTTAGAGACCATTGGCAGCAAGGGAGCCCTACGGTGGCAGCAAAAGCTTCTCCCACTTCACTTGGCACTTCAATGTATAGAGTGAATAGAACAACAGACTGTACTGTCCATCACTTACAGTGTGACTGACATCTGACTGTGTGACATATCAGCAGCTACAGAACATGTTAAATTAACTCTATATCTGCCAAGGTGAATTTACAATTAGGTGTGATCTGATCATACAGATTGATAAATGGTAAATCAGTTCTTTTGAGATTCCTTGTGTTCACATGTCAGAATCATCTTTCTTCTGTTTTCCTTTCTACTGCTGTTCTCACATCAGTCACTTAAGGTGCAAAACTAATTTTTCCATCATTCAGAGGCTTTATCATGTCCACCTGGGACAGCTAACATTTACTTCTGTTTTGCCCTGCTTCTTGCAGTCTTCCCATTCCGACTGTGTACTTTATATCATCACTTGGGTTAAATGAAACACAGTCTTTGTCACAAGGTCAGTTTTTCTCTCTTCTGTGTCTGACTTCCCTGTGGCCTGGTTGTTTCAGATTCTACAACACAGTCTGAATAACAATATTTCCCACTGATTAGGTAACATGTAAAACAATGTGACATGCTTCAAAGACTCTTTGTGACTATGTATCTACAAGCAGAATCTCAGGAAAACTGATAAGGCACCCGAAGATGTTGGATGTTTTTTATATAGTGCAAATTGCTCTGATATGAGTGACTGCATGGAGCCTTGTTATACAGTTATGATCAGGGTCCTAATGCACATTAATACACATAAAATAATAAAAATACTGCCCTTCATTAGTTTTGCTCACCTCTAATTACATCTTGACTAGCTCTATTTTATGAAAGAAAACCCAAACATTTTCTTTATTTTCTCCTTAATTAATTTTGTTAATTGGATGTATTTTAGCAGAAGGATACATAAAGCCTCAACCTCTCATGCTTCTTAATTCTGAACACTAGCTTTTACCCTTTCGTAAGACACTAAGATGTTTGTGGCATGAATGATTTGTTCTTGTCAGAAGGTTCAGAACACAATAGATCCTATGGTTCTTCCAATTTATTTTCCAATTCACATGTTGAAGGATAGAGCTAATGATATTTTTACTTTGCAAATTCATAGTTCTTAACAAATGCAAAAGTTGCTAAAAACTGCAAACAAGCAATAAATAGGAGAGGATGTGCAGAGTCAGTTTCAAAGTATACACAGAAAATTTTGCAATGATTTCAGTAAAAGTTTTGAATATTTTAAATGATACAGGGAACTGAGGTTGTAAGATTGTCTGAGATAGCTGAGACTATTTGGAATATTTGTTCCTAAACATGCTTTTTATTTCACCATAATAGCTAACCATTGCATATACTTAGTTCATGTGAGACAATATACTGTAAATCATTGTTAATTTCATTATAGTAATTGATTAAAGATTTGTTGTAATCACACACACATTTCATTTTTTCAAGTATATTTGTACCCATTGAATCGAAAAGCAGGGTAGAATATTAAAATGTGCTTTTAAATTGAACTTTCATTGTTTTTAATTTTGATGAGAAGGGACTTTTAAATCTGGAAATGAGATGTATCAGAGTTAACAGCAGAGAGTAAAAAGAAGCTTTTTGGTCACTGACCTCAATTTTTGTATAAAAAAAATATGCTTGCATGTTTTTCATTGCGTGTTTCTTATGAGGAAATAGAATATCCAGTCAGCTAGAAACACGATTACTTCTGAGCCGTATCTGGAAATGCCTGTGACAATGTTCATCATACCGAGTGACCAGATGTAGTCCCAGGGAAATGATGAGATGGGGGAGTAACTGGAAGGCTCCACCTTCAGTGGCTCTCCTCTTCCCTGTGTGTCAGCAGCAAAGACATCCTCCAATATCAAAGGTCGTTGTTTTGAAAGGAAACACTAGATAGTTCTGAAAAGGTGAACAGATTATGGAAGACAACTATTTGTGAAACTAGAGTTGTCTTTATGGCACAAAGGGGCTAAAGGTTGCTTGCTTCCCTTTACTTTTCTTCAGGATAATTACTGTTGCCTGGAACTCAGCAAGCTCATATCTGTTATGCTGCTAACTGTGGAGCCAAAATACTTCCAAGTGTGAAATATTGAAGGATGCGAGGTTGGAGGAGTTCATTAAATTACCTCCCAGTTCATCATCTGCTCTACCGCTCCATGAGGCAGTTTAGACTCTTTGACAATCTGACCTTTCTGTTTAAATAGGTTGGCATGCCATGGATATGGTCTTCTGGGGCTTTTGAGGCCAGAGATATTTTGTGCTTAGTAAGACACTTTAAGTTAAAAGTTCCATTTGTGCTCATTCAAATTAGTTTTAGCTGTCATTCACCTCTTGCAGTTATGCTTGCTCGTCCAGCCTTGCTGATTTCTTTCTTGATTTTCTAATGCATTGCCCAGATAACTTCCAGAAGAAAAATCAGGATCAAGCATGGAAAAGTGCAATGCCTTGAGGCAGTGTCTTCTTTTTACTTCTTTTCCCAGTTACCTGAGAATCAGTCAAGATGTAAACACTCTCCCTACCCTGCCAATAGAGTGCTCAGTAACACCTCCAGTATTTTTCCCGAGAGCCTTTCTAAACCCAACAATAATATCTTACATTTAAGAACTGGAATGTCATTTTCTGCTGGTGCTACTGTAAAATTTATATCTGGTGTCTGAGAGATAAACGTGTATATATATATAATTTTAGAATTTTTTTAAGGCTCCATCTAATAGTAGAAATACAGAGGTGAGCATTGGAATATAGTCTTTGTTCTATGCTGCATTTTTAGAACAAGCCACTTCACCAGGAAAGGCAGGGAAAAAAACACCAAAAAACTTGTAAAATAACTAGTACACAGTACAGAACATACCAAACAAGAGTAACATTAACAAATTAATTAAAATGTGAGCCACATCATTCCTAACTGCATCAAGTGTCAGAAATAGCAAGTAGTCCAACTACATTTAGAAATAATTAATGGGAATACTGTACTAAATTAACATAATAAATAACATCATAATTACAGGAATGATACATACAATTACTAAGAAAAAATCATCATTAGCAAGAGAGCTTTGTAACTGCATTTGTGTTTACATAATTCACAGTTGTACTACTCACTGAAAGTTATCCCAAGACAAATGGCAACTAAGCACTATTAGAAAATAGCAAATCAGCATTCTTGGGATACTGGGTAGCCACAGTAGATTTGGATGATTTGTTTTTCCTTAGTGAACGGTTAATTTGTCTCAAAATTCCACATCAAACACAGAGTTTTGGTTGTCTCAATGTTATTTGGATTGAAGCAGTAGTATTTCATGCTTCTCAATCAGCAATTCAGAAGGCAGAGCACTTGCTCAGCTTAGAATAAACTAGGGTTAAGTTATTACTTAATACTTGAGCCCACCTTACCCACCTCATCCAGGTGCATCTCACCATGTCTTCCTCTTCTTTTTCTGTGGAAGTGTTGGGTAAGTAGCTCTAATCATCTTTGTTGGATCTGCAAATGCATTGCTTTTTTGCTCTATGTAAATAATTTGAATATGTAAGTACTGGAACTCATCTCTTCTACTTTTGTGTTCTAAACTCCAGGAGATCTCTCATATACCTAATTCGATATTTTCTAAAAGGAAGGACAATTAAGCCATTCATCAGAAATGAAGAATCTAAGTTCAAATCAGTTTTTCCTCTAATATACAGGAGGCAGCAGAACCTATCTTTTCTTACATTCTCTACATTTAAGTAAACTAAATGGAGTATTATGAGACATAATACCCTTAATTATCTCCTCTTCGAGTTTTGTCAATCTATGGGTAATACTTAAATAGTCATTCTGATCTCTCTGGGAAGCTGGGCCCTTTTATATATTACTAGTATTTCACTAAAATTCTGATTTCCCATTGCTCAACAATATGTTTTATTTACTCAGGGGAAAAATAGGCATTACACATAAAATCCTAACTACATTATAGCACATTATTAACTTATGCTCCTTCAATTTTCAGTTAGTTCGCTACTTATGTTGTAGTTGTTACTCTTTCAAGACGTAACTATAAAAAAAACCATACTGGAATTCAGTAAGGGCAATCACAGGATCAATTGTAAGCCATTTACTTCTTCTGTCTGTAATAAAGTTGTAGATATGCATAGGAGTCCATGCCAAGAGCTGTAGAAGCAAGATTAGGTTTTCAGTTCATTTTTCATTTTACTTTTTAATTAAAATGTTGTCCACATTTTCCATTTATTTGTAATGAAATAGTTGAGATTAAGAAGAAATAAAATAGTTACTTCCATAGAAACGCAACATAGTTCTGTGTATTCCATACACAATACATTATCCCTACGGTAAACTCCGAATTTTAACACAGGAGAACCTAAAATAAACTAAACATGGACAAAAAGTACAAACAGGGTGTTGAAAACAAGCTTTCTCACTTTGAGAGGAATTCAAAATGTGTTTTCAGTAATCTTCATGGGTAATATAATGCTGGTGTTCCTTAATAATTAAATCACATATCAAAAATCACCATAGTATGCTGCGTTGCTTTGCCCACAATTGGAAATTCTCAAATGGTTTCTATTGTTACAATAGTAGTCTCGTGTTCTTATATAATAGTTAAAAATAAAAGTTACAGGGTCTGTTGACTTTGTCAAACTTTCAAGACCTGCTTTAGGTAAATAAAATAACCAGCCAGGCTCCATGTACTGGAAAGGAAAACACTTCTCCACAGAGTAGTTCAAAGCAGCTCAGTTAGGATCCTCTGAACCACCCTCTGGAGGAACCTACCTCAACTTGCTGATGATAAAGGCAACCTACAGAGGCTGCCTAGGCAACTGGATAATTTGGATGTCCAAAACTGAGTGGTGTCAACGCTTATCCCCATTTCAACACCCAATGGAGCACATTGACTCTGAATACAATGAATGTTAAGTAACCTTTTGAAATAGCTTTGAGTTTCTGGTGTTTGGTTTTTTTTTTTTTTGTTATTTTCCACTTCCTTTCCCTTGCAGTTTGCAAGAGGTGTAAAACAAGATTTCAGAAGTAATTTAGATGCCTAAAGTGGTTAACTAGTATCTAATGGGATTTTCAAAAGTGCTTAACTGCAGTTTGAGTCAGGTACAAAATAGGAGATCTTCAAAGGAATCTGGAAAGAGAATTTTCCTTTAAATCAGTGGAAATCAGGAAATTTCTGGAAGGCCCATGTGTCATCCCTCTCTTCTTTCTGTACCTAAACAAGTCTACAAGCCTGTCCTAGAGCCCTCTGCAAGGATTGTCCCTCACATTGCCATATTTGTTTTCCACAGATTTAGCCAGAAAACTCCAAACGTGTCTAAACTCCCTAAGATTATTTTTAAGTTCAGAGATGTGTTCTCTGTGATTGCTGTGGCAGCATGGTGTGTTTCATCATATTTTTGAGCAGCAGGATTAGAGAGAGACAAAAAAAGAGGTCATCACAAGGGGCCAAGGGGGGTTATTTCCTCCTCAGCATGATAATGAAATAGAGCTGTGTACACATTTGGTATCTTAGAAGTAGATCAAAAGCTCACTGAGACTAAAACATAAAGTTGGAGTTTGTGTTTTGACTTTTCCAGGACTTTATGCCGTATTTTGCATTAAAACAAAACCCAGTCTGGGTGTTTCTTTTTTTCACCCCAAATTGGTACAGCAGATTAAGTACTTCCTTGCATGTGCTGAGATCCTTCACTTGGCATTTCTGTTTGTATAAAGAACTCCACGGTGAATTACTCCTGGTTATGTAGGGATATGGTCATGAGCAATGGGATAAATTATAAGGGTGCTAGGCACCAGAAAACCAGTTCTACAGCGAAGTCCATCAGTTCTGCTGGTTTTAAACCATAGCTAGTTAGGTTTGACTCTGGAGTAACAGGAAAGTCCAAAACACTGTTTCTGGAAAGGAGCCTTTCCTGTCTCTGTAAAGAACTTGAGAAGGGTGTATTTTGTAAATATAGGGCACTTCATTCACCTTTTTTTCTGACATTGCTTCTCCTGCTGTTGTAGTTATGCGGCACTTTTTCAATTAGCTCTGCAAAGAATAATCTCTCATCCCTTCTTTGAAGGAAGCTTGAGAGCTGGGACTTAGTTTCTGGCTAGGAAAATTAATTACTGTGGTAAACCCCCTAGATACAAATTGTCTTTTCTAGCAGATTTGAGCCTTCATTGTCTCCAAGGACTTGGGTTACACTAACTCTCGTTTTCTTGCTAAAATGCTTACTGTTGCCTGTCTATGCTCCAAAACATTACTGGCAGGCCAGCACATTTTATTTATGTTCTTAGAGGAAGGACCACTTTTGGATGCTCTGCTAGAGACATGCATCTTCTGGTGGTGTATCACTAAGAATACTTGCCCACAAAAGAATCTGAAGTCTGTTTTAATAATGACTAAAGCACAGTAATTGTAACAGAAAACTACTGACTTGCCTAGTTCCTGGGGTACAACGTCTTGTGGTTAACTTTCAGAGCTTAGCTGGCACTCAGACATGAAGGTAGGCAATCACTTGGGTCAGAGGGAGAATCTCAGCAGAGATGGAACAGGTACTGCAAACAGCAAGAAAACACTCAAGACAAGCATATATTGGATTTAGTTTGTCCAAGTGCAATTTAAAACAAATTGCTGCTGTGCAGAAATAACAGGAGGTAGAAGGGAAAGTCCAGGCTTTAGAAGGATTGGAAGTTTGATTTAAAAATGGTAAACAACAGTTTGACTTCCATTAAATTCAAGGTGATGTGTATGCTGCTACTTAGGGCTGGCTGTTTACATGGTTAATCCATCACTGCAAAAAGAAAATCACGGCTGCCTGCTTTTCTGCATTATATTGAACATAGGAGTGGGAGATTAACACTCTTGCAGTCTACCCTCTAGCTCCAAACTCCTTTCTGAAGAGGCTGGAAAAGCATCAAAAGCCTATGTGTCTTGAACTCAGAAGAATGTCCAGCAGCTCAGGACAGTATGAAGAACTAATACTAACTAGATAAGTTACAAGAGCTAGATCATAGGGATAGGTGATGCAGATGACAAGAGATAGGTATATTTTTCTGCCCAGCACATTCTCAGCTTCAGAAGCAGTAAATCGTTTCTTTTCTTCAGAATTAATTAAAAAATAGGGGGAAAAAAAAAAAGAAAAGAACTGCCTATTAAATAAATACTGCAAGACTTCCTAAAGGAAAAAAAAAATCACAGACTACTATTTCATTGCTGGAATTCAAAGGAGCGGATGAATTTTGGATTCTCAAGAAATCCTTGTCCAGTAGTAGCTAGAGAAACTACCAAAATGAGAAAACAGGCTTCAGGAGGTTACTTCATTGTTTTCTGTAACTTACTCAGACAAAGCACAGAGAAACCAATGGTTGAGACAGTTATTCCAAAGGACTTCTGCTGCTGCCAGCACCTTAAAAGTCTTTAAAGTGCTAGTAGCTCCAATTAAGAGCACAGAAAAAGCATGTTTGCATATTTGTTTGTTTGTTTGTATGTTTGTTTTTAAGGGTGGCCTAATGAATATGTGTCCCTGCATCTTGGGAGACTTGAGAAAACATAATGAGTCCTAGAGGTCCTCTGCTTACTATGCATCGTCTAGTTCTATACAATTAAGAGTTTGGGGGAAATTTTGTTCCTGTGGCTGAGTTATGTTTTTTTTTTTTTTTCTTTTTGTTTTTCTCTCTTATCTTTTAGATTATAACTTATTTTACAGCTAGATAGCTAAAGTTAAGTCTTCCTTTCGATTACTTCAGTATGAAAACCTACATTTTTTTTTCTTAATTCTGCATTTTGAACTATGCAGAAGTGCTTAGTCTGATTGCCAAAAATAACATATTTACTTCACATTATAATTATAATAGATAAAGAAGCTTGTTTCACCATGTCTGACACGTCTGTTGTGATAGGACGAGGGGTAATGGTTTTAAAATAGAGGGAGGTAGATTTAGATTGGATATTAGGAAAAATTTTTTTACAATGCAAGTTGTAGAACACTGGAACAGGTTGCCCAGAGAGGTGGTGGAAACCCCATCTCTGGAAACATTCAAGGTCAGGCTGGATGAGGCTCTGAGCAACCTGATCTAGTCAGGGATGTCCCTGCTCCTTGCAGGGGGGTTGGACTAGATGACCTTTAAAGGTCCCTTCCAACTCTAAACATTCTATGATTCTATGACATGCAAAGCTTTTACTCACACTGGAAAATAATTATCAGTGATGGATTCTTATTAAAGGTAGTCTATTCTGCTAGCAGTATTAAAAGATTTGTTAATTAAATTCTTTGCACTCCTGTGGTCCTCCTGATCTCAAAACAACCTGAAGTTATTTGTGTTCAGAGTAGGTTGCAGATGTCTGTAGGCCTCTATTATGTTAATTGTATTAAGCCCTCTATTGGTAAAACATTTGGAGGAAACAGACGTGGGTGGGAGTAAGGACCAAAAATAATTAAAAGGGAGTAGGAAAATGTAAGATTAATACAAGTCTGAGAATTTCTGCATCAGGCATGGTATCGAAATATCTATTCTACTGTCATTATTTCAATAAAAGCTAATGTGGAAGTCCTTGTTTTGGAGTAGCTATTTTGACAGATTTCCAGCAAAGAGTGAAAGAATGCTCAGTTGCATTTTAGGAGCATGCATCTGTTCTCATTTTGACCGTGGTGAGGGGACTAAGTACAACAGATATGGGCACTTAAAAGCCCCAGTGTACTAGCAGAACTGGCTCAACAGTTACTGATGTAACAGTCCTGCTGTATCTGCTTAGTCCAATAATGAAATCAAGCATATGTGGCACAGAAATACTGCAAAGGAGACACTAAAACAGTTTATGACTTAAAATAAAGAAGTGCAAAAGCCTTTAAAAGATTATTATTCCACCTAACGTAGATTCTGATTAATACAAGAATCTTGGATACTCTTCTACAATTATAAAATGAACCAGCACTTTGTTAAAAAGATATTCTTTTCATGACTTTGGGTCAGCTTGAGTTCACTCAATATGCCTGGTAAGGGAACAAAGAGGACTGCAAATTTGTGTTGCAGTATGTATATATTACTCTTGTTTGTATAAAAAGTTACTGCATTTTTTATTCAATAAAAATAGAAGCAGAGCTTACAAAAAGCACGTGTCATTCTTAGGAGTGGGAAATAGAATGTAGTTTGTCCTCTTGTCAGTTAAATGCTTTTATCACTAGGTCAGAGAATCAATTGTCCTTACGCTCATTCTTTCTTCCTCTGCTTCCAGTTAATCCTCTAATATTCCAAGCAAAGATGAACAACTGTTTTATCTCTTTTTAGAAATATAGTAGAGCTTAATGTTTCAGACTGACCTTAGAGAGTCAGAGACATGAATTTAATTCCTGTCAGGAATAGAAGGGATTTGGACGCAGGTATACTACTGTCTATCTAAATCTCATAACTGCTGAACTGTTGGCTAAAATCACTTGGCCATGATTTGAAGGAAACACTTGACCTCTGCTTTTGTCAGAAAGGACTTAGGCTGTATCCTTCACTGGAGGCCTGAGTGTCATAAGTGCTGAGTGAAGTGCAGTGACTCCAAGATGCAAGGCTCTGAGATGCCTTGAGAGGGGTAGGATTCACGCAGTCTCATCAGCCAAGAAGGCTAGTCTGCAACGCCGTTGCAGGACCTCAGTTTCACCTTTCAAATATATGCAACAGGAGTCGGTAGGGTTCTGACCACTCAGCAAAGCAGATGAGGAGGATAAGGCATTTAGCTGCTGGGGGAGTGAGTGCAGTCCTCCTTTGTGTCTCTGCAGGAAGGCAGAGTGGAGTAATTCTGGCAGAAAGATTGTCAGGCTCCAAATAAAGCCATCATCTGGACTGTGTTGGTAAAGCACATTCCCATGTGCAGCAGTCCTTGCTCGTCGTGTTGACTTTGCTGGATCTTTTTTCTGAAACAGCTTATTCTTCGTCTGTATTGTATAAAACATGTAGCTCAAGGCTATGTATTTTGCTTTTATTCCCCCTGTCTCATTTCCTTTCTAAGTTTAGATTTTAGTTTTCTTCAGAAACTCTGGGAGTTGGGCTTTTAAATGCTACTAAAACCTGATCATCAATTGCACAACAGCCTACGACAAGAGCAAAGCTGCCACTAATGCCCTTAAAGAGCAAGTATCAATGCAATTTCTTCTGTGGTGTGTAAGGCACAAAGAAAGATATCGTGATTCTGCATGGTTCCTGAGTCTGATGGTAACTGTAGCATATGCTACTGTTATGAATGTTAAATTAATCTATACTAGCACTTTCTGGTTCTGTATTTTGATATGCTAGCCAGTGGTCTAAATCTCTAGACAACTGGAAAAAAACCCCATAATTTCTTCCTTTCCCTTACATTCCTTACACAGCTTCAGATGAGCCTTTTGGTTTTTTTTTGTTTAATATATTATAGTTAGTGAAATCAGTTACCATCTCATTTTCTTGGAAATGTCTTCTTCAAACATAGCATTTCTCTTACCCCTGTTTAAACTCTTAGAGGCTTTTCATGTTCAAGAAATTCTGCTTTCCCACTTCACGACTTGTGAAAGTGAACACAGCATTGTCTGCACAATTCTCTTATAATATCATCATAATGCATATGCTAAAAAAGTAGTAGTAGCTGGAATGCATAGAAATTCTTCATGTTGCTATCTTCTACAACACAGAGAAGTCTTAACACTAAAATTTACTTGTTTGTTACCTATTAATTTTTTTTACCTATAAAATGTGTGTATTTGTGAAATATTATTTCACAAATTAAGAACAAAGAGACGGTTCCTAAATCTCTGAATTCATGCCATGTGTCTTCAGCTATTTCTAAATCAGCAGAAGTCTTGAATAAGGAAAGTCTATAGTTCCTACTTAATTTTAAAATGTTAAATCAGTGCTATTTCAATATTGCCTGAAACATTTACAGTAACATATTATTTCCTCTGCCAGAAATAAAATGTATTCCATATAGAGTAATGAAGGACTAAAGTGTGTTTATTTCAAACAAACAAAAAAATTCTCTTCAACACTTTGAAATATTATTTTTTATGTATAACTAGCAGAATATAGTATGGATAAATACAACACTATCTTTGACAGAAGATAATCACAAGCTTTCAAAGAGCACAGTAATAACTCTTTCCAGGATTCTGTGATTAGAGACCTCCCAAGTACTCACGTAAAAGAGAAAAGGGATTACAGTTTAAATGATAAATAATAATAGGTTCAATCTAGTATTGCTGAAAAGAAATAACTTTTTTATTTCTCAATATATATTTTGAATATTATGCAGTCAATGTTTATTCCACTATTCCAGAGCAAACACTGCTATTGCAGTTCTTTTATAACTAAAAATACGCCTTTGGTAAAAACCAAGCTGCTGTCTTTGTTTCAGAATTGTAGAGGGAGAAATAGATCCAAACTGTATGGCAAAGCTACAGTCCCACAGACACAATTTTTGCAATAGATCATTATTATACATGGGATGATAATTTCTTTCTGTGTGCTAGCAAAGCTGTGTGAACTGGGAGCTTTGACAAACTGCTCTCATTTCTGTCCTTTCCTTTTTTAAATTCTTTGAACTTTTGGAAATGCTCTTTTTAAATGTATAGGAAGGGCATGGACACACCACAGGGCAGTGGTCTAAAGTGTCCCTGCATTAAATTTGTATCAAGATTTTCACCTGTGCATTTTTTTAATTGATTTTTAGGGAGCGCGTGTTTATAAAAGGCATACATACAGAAAACCAACTGCATCTGAAATACTTTTGTTATTGACAGAAAAGAAGAGCAAAATAGATAAATATTGATTAATTTGCATCGTCTACAGAAAGGTAGTTAGGGAAAGTTCTCTGATGCCAAAATTACATGAAGGTATAAATTCATAATTGTAAATTCTACAGTCCTGGCTACATTGTACATATTATGTGTAACTACTAAGGATGTCATAACAGGTGCAATATTCACTAAAAGGTCTTTATATTGCAGTCAGAGAGAGGATGCTGATGCTCAAGGTATTTGTGAATATGTATGTGTGAAAATACGGGGAGTGGGAGCATTTGTGTGAACTTCAGGTGCGACTGGCTGAAGGAGGACAGGACTTGGTTATCTATGGTTATATGTTACCTCAGATCTGGTAACTGTCATACACCTAGTGCATGTGGGTTTTGCTAAATGCCACTAGTGCCCTGGCTGTGACAGTCACGTAGACAGTTTTGTCAAGTGTCCTCTGTGTGTGTTTGTATGTGCATGTCTGGAATGCCTGCTCAGCCTTGCTTCTGGTTGGACTTGTAAAGAGGAAAGTAGCAGCTGTGCCCATTGTCCTGGAATGGATAACCCTGGACCTCGGGACACCCTGAGTTGGGCACCAGTGGCTGGGCAGGAGGAACCCCCTGGGCCTCAAGCCCACCAGAGGTGGTGGCCCTTTTAGCATCCCTTAGCGACTTTAAAGTCCACGGAAAGGTAGATGGTCTGTTAATAAGCATAATAGCCACCTTCTGATCAAAGCACCTACTCTGTCAATTTTGCAAATGATTCCACTGTTACGAGGGACAGAAGCTGACCCCATGCCAGAATTTGCAAAAGGTAGACAAAATACTGAATTAGGTTCATGCTATGGATTATTACAGACTTAAAGGTGTCTGGTTACACCAGATACTGTAAATGCCTACTGTTTTATTATATATATCCATAGCAATAGCTAGGAAAGTTTCCATATCTATCTGTCTAGATGGACATCAAAGTGACCATATTATTTTGTCCCTTGTTGCATATTTGCAAAATTGAATCTTATTCTGACATTAGTGAAAACAGTCTTTTTGCTTTACAGAGGAAGCCACTTATACCAAATACATTGCAAACCAAAATAATTACATTTGCTTTCTTTGTCACTGAGGAATTTGGTGAGGCTGGTGCTTGAAACTAGATAATAAGTTAATTTTTGAAAGGCAGAAAGTAAGGCCAGCCAAGTTGGAGACATTTGTGTTTAAAATACAGAAGATGGTCTTTTAGTGTACATACTCAGATGACAAGAATGAATGGGAAAATTAACTTACACCACTGAACAGGAAGTACTTCATTACTTCATTTTTAATGTAAACATTAATGGAAAAGTAGTGATGGATATGTTCAATCTCATGATGCAAAACAGCTTACTACAGCTTGCTTATTGAAAAGGAAAAAAACTTGGCTACTTGAAGTATTATTTTAAATTTGTTGAATATCATACTGTTGGAAATTTGATTAAACAAAAAGAAGAATGCCAATTTATAGGTCTCTGGTCTACTGTATCAAAATCAATAAAAAAGTACTGATACGCCAATAAACCATTTAAATAGTCTGAGAGTAGGGTTTTTTTGTGGCTTGAGCCATGCAACATGAAACTCAGACTATCACAGAAATAAGAGTAAAGATTTAATTTGAGATATTAAAAGAATAGCTCTCTGTATTATGACATCCAGTTGTGAACTTTATTAGAATACTAACAGTAGCCTGCGGTTACTACACAATGAAATGTAATGATAGATTTCTTCTGCATGTGGAATCGTAAGACTGATAGAGACTTTTCAAATGTATTTGCATAAAATTGGTTTGTTTTTATGTTTTGTAGAAAAGGCAACATAAGTGCAAAATATTATACCTAATGGAAGGAACATTATACTTCAGAATTAAAGTGTGATGCTATAGATCTTCTCTGCATACCTTTTTTCAAATAAAAGAGTTGCTTTGGGCAAAATCTGGCACATTTTCATAAAAATTAAAACATATGAAAACTCAGATCTGTAAAGAAGAAATACTATAAATAATTTTAATACTCTTTGGAGGTGAGCATACTTATAGGAAACTACCTAAATAAAATGATGCATGTATTTAGTTTATTGCAATGACACCTGTAACAAGCTGCAATATCTATAATTGCTCATACATGCAGTGCATCTGTAACTGTGCATCAGAAAATAAAAAGTAAAACAGAAAGTAGCATTTCCATTGAGAAACTAGGCATCTGAAACAGGATAGAGAGCTTTGTTTACTCTTTGATATTACTGGGTTTTGAGGGTTTTTCACTGTTTATGAGACCTATTTTCTTCAAGTAAATAAAATTTCCTCCAAATGCTGAGTCTTCACTTAATTTTTTCATGCTGTAATGAACATACTTGATGTGCAATAATATTTTCAGGTACCTTCATTGTGCTATTCAAAATAGTACTTGCTGTGTCATAGAACTCTCTGATACAGGTGGAAGAGGAGAAAAGAAAAACCTTGGATACAACAAATCAATAAATGATTTGCAGTACTGGCAGCTGGATGACTCACTAGGGTCAAGTTCAGAAAAAAAAAGTTTTGCTGCAGGCATTCTAGCTTCTAATCACTTGGTGACACTTTTTTTTTTTTTTAAAGCTGTCCTTTTGTGTGAGGTATAGCTAGAGTATGGATACTTGTCACCACATGGTCTATTTTTTCTGACAATTAGACCAGTATATATGAAGTAGAAAAGAAAAGAAAGTTCACTGCACCACAGTTTGAGGTCACTTGTGAGAGATTAACAGTTCTCTGCTATTTACTGACCACTCTGGGGAAAAAAAAAAAAGCAGAAAAAAAGAAACCCCTACCAACCAAAGGAAAAAACCCCTAATTGCTCTAATTTATGACAAATAGTAGATTATTATTTGCTATAAACATTAATTAAATCTTCTTACAGTTACAAGGAAAATAAAATATTATATTCCAGTCATTTTAAGTAGTATCCAGGAGTGAATACAGTTTGAAGTTTAATGGTAACTTTAAAAGTTTAAGGGATCTTCAGAAGAACTCTTGGTTGTGCTAGCCCTGTGTTAGTGACATCTATGCTGCCTAATTTTGCACTCAATTCATTCTATGAAAGTTATGTTACTGACTTCAAACACAAGACAGACAGGTCAAGAGTTCACACTTCTGAATATATTTCAGACACATATATAATACTGACTTGTGTGACTTTAAAGAAAAGATAATAAAAAAGGTTAAGCTAGGCAGAGGTGAAGAAAAAATACAGCCAGATTAGGCCATGTTAAATATGCTGAATTAACCTCTGTCTTGTCCAAGAAAAAAAATGTTGTGAAAAATAATATAATATAAATATTTAAAAAATTATCAGAAATTACTATAATATTAAAAGGCCATAGGCATAGATGGTTCCTAAAGCAGAGATATTTATAGATTACTGTTCAGAACTGTGGCTGTGGCTATGATATGCAGCAGGAATAAACTTGAAATCTTGGTGCACTCTGAGCATATCCCAAGTCCACGGTGTGACCAAAGTGCCCTGAGCATCACCACATTGTGCCCCTGAGCCCCCGAGTTTTCTTCCAAAGGAAACTGAGAATGACATTAAGGAAGGAGAGATGTTGCGTTCTCACATGTCTCATAGTATGGACAAGAGTGGGGAACTAGAATTCAGAGATGCTGACCTGCTGGTGACCTGCTGGACACAGAGTCAAGCAGGACAACACGCATTACTCATCCATGGATCCAGCATAGATTCAGCCTGGGAGATGTGACTTCTGTTTTGTTTTGGTGGGGGGTTGTGTGTGTAGTATTTGTTTGTTATTTCCCCTTACTGATTTTTTTTAATGAACATTCAATATCTTAGAAAAATGTATCACTTCAAAAATGTCTACTTTCTTTTTTAGTTCCTTTAGAGTATTACAGCAAACTAATTACCATCATTTAGCACTGTCTACAAGAAAAAAATAACAGTAGAATGGTCTGCCACAGGAAACTGCATTGAGAGCAATGCAAATAACAAAATGGCTCAAAAGCAACACTGAAGAAAACATTTTTTCTGCATTGCAGAAAGTAACAGAAACATTTGCTTTAAGTTCTTTAAAAGGATGCTATATGTTGCTGGCTTACTTTGCATTTTCAGAGTTCTGTATCCATGTTAACTAATGAAAGGACTGTAGAGCTTGACCGTAGATGTGTTATGTTGCTCCCTATCCTGCCACTATGAAACCGGAAGACAGTGAGTGTCCACTTTTTACAAAGAAACCAAATACGTTGGAAATCTTACAACCAGAGAACTTGGATTCCACCTTCAACCCCAGAGGCTTATTCAGACAAGCACACAGAGAGATACTGTGTCCTTGGTTAGAATAACTGACATCTTCCCTGAAACTGATGTGACCCAATTCCTTCTGAAGCTCCTATAACATTAAACGCATCTGTATCTTTTCTAATATGGGTTTATGATCCTCTACTACACATGCCATTAACTTTGACATGCATTTTATGCAGCTTACTGAATTCAATTTTTAGAGTGATATTTGAAAAATCTTTAACTTGGACTTTCAGATTTGGTTCTGTTTTACTGATTACTTAATCAGCTGGAGATGGTGAGGACATGTTATCTTCTGTATTTGTAAAGTTTTCACAAATAAATACCATTGCCTGTATACTCCATGTATAGCTGTAAAGTTGACAGCAGTTTAATTATTTACTAACAGGCCAACTTCATTGCACAGGTAGGGGCAGAAATCAGATTTCACAACTATTGTGAATGGGTGAATTAGATCGCTTGAAGAACCACTGTCAAAGGTGTTAGCAAAAGTATTTTTAATATGCAGCTGTTGGTAAAAGATCTCTCTGCCTCGAAGAGCAAACTTGAGAGGTGTCTCAGCTCAAGGGGAGATCACCACCATGCAGTCACCCTGCCCAGCAAGGAAAGCTCAAAGAACCCTCACTTGGGCATAAAGTAGTTGACTCATAGTCAAATTACATGCAATGGGAAGGTATACATAAGACTCCTTTTACCCACAACTTACTTTGTTCCTTGATAAATGAGTCTTGGAAAAGTCACCCACTATTCATGTGTTAATCACGTGATTGGTATTCCAAGATCATATACCTCGATGCTCACTGTATCACTCTGCTTCTTTGTGGGTTTTCAGAGAACAGATTGAAACTAGAGGAGTTCTTGGCCCTGCTATGGCTCAGGCCTTTACCTCCTCTGGAGCCTGCACCAAACCACCGCAGGTCTGGTCAGAGGGTCGAGTGCACCCATCAAAATAACCGATTGAGAGCGGCTTCTAGTTAAGTATCCCAAGCAAAAAGGATAATTCCCTCTCCAGTGATTGAATGGGGATCTTAGATATTCTATAGAATTGAATCTAGTCATATATTTAAAATTTATTAAGGATGGACCATTTTTTAACCCATTTTTTAAATATAATGCTTTCGAACAAAACAATTTCTTCAATTAAACATAAGACTGATGATTTACAAGATTTGGGCTTCAAGAATGTTTTTGACTATTTCATGGAGTTAAAGCATAGAACACCTGGATATTTTAATCATCATTTCGTGTATATCACTGGCTATAAAGTGATTCAGGTTTTACCTTAATTAAAGCCTGTCAAGTCTCAGCTTTTAGATTGCACCATAGGTAGAGAAAATCAGAGACCATGAAATCACCATTTGGAATAAGATACAGCCAAACAATCCAAGCAAATGATCCAAGTCTTTGGCATTGAAGAGGTGATTGCTCTGCCAATCTGAATTTAAGGAAAAATTGTTTTCAATCCCAGATTTGGATCTCAGTGTGATCATAACATACTGAGTCAGTGAACAGAATGAAATGCTTGAGATACGGTTGTTTACTTTCTCTATGAGCTTTAGGAGAGTCTATTTCATCTGAAATCTAAAATGTTTCAAAGGGAGAAGAAAAGAAAGAAAGAAGGAAAGAACAACAGATTACTTCAAGTCAGTTCTGCAGGAAAAGAAGGAAAAAAATAATCCTGACTTCTACAAGAAGCTAGCTGGAACCATGAAACAAAAATTTGATGATACCCATCGTCCAGATGCAGAGCTGGGATTGTTTTAAGTTCACTGGCAACATGGGTGATCATAGACTCCCTGGGGCCCATGTAGAGAAGTGCTAAGAGGGATGTGATACTCTGCCATTCACAGAGGCCTATGATAGAAAGGACTACCACGAGTACAAAAACCAATTCCAATTCCACATACTGGACAAATATTTTAACTAAAAATTACAGTCTTCTGTTTCTTGGGGGAAAAAAAATAGTTTTAAATAGTTCACAGTGGAATACCTTTCCATTCACTTCAGTGAGAGGCAATAAAAATCTACACCAAGAACGCAGTTATGACTTGAGGAAGGATAAGAGTACTAACATGCTGCTACTACATTTCTACTTTCCAACTATTCCCACCAATGTCAGTGAAGACAATGATCTCCAAGTATGCACTAGTAACTTGTCCTTCTCAACGTTTGTTATACTGTTGTTAGTATGTAATTTTCAAACTCTTCCAATTAAGATTTTCTATATTTTTTGATGTTATAACAGGAAGTACTAGACAGTGCAGAAACAAAAATTAGTCCCTTAAGGATCCCCAGCAGAAATGTCTTTGCTCATTATCACCTCCTCTGTAACAACTAGATTTTGAGATATGTCAACAAGACCATTTTCAGTCCCTCTGATGTGTAACTGATTAATTCCTTAATGTAATCTTATTAATCAAAATGTTATGTAGAATTAAAATACCTTGGAGAAAAAGGTGTGCCAAAGCAATAGAACTAGTTTTATCAATGTGTAATTCTGTCAAAAAACTCTACCAGAAAAACAGTAGCTTTGCTCAAGGAAATTTGCCTTCCATGAAACCTGCTGGATGTCAATTAGTTTTATTTTCATCCTCTAAATATTCATTGGTACAATGTCAAAACACTCATTGGTTATTTTACACAGGAGTAACACCAAACTGTTGTCCTCTGGTTTATCCTTTTTTATCTTTTTATTAGTTTAAACATATGTTACTATGTTTTAATTCCTTAGCATTGCTCCAGTTTCCTAAGACTTGTTAAAACTGAGTTGTGCAAAGAGTTCCCAAGGTAATTCCCTTATGATTCTTGACTAAATTATTAGGGATTTTTGACTTAATGAGATGTAATCTTAACAGATAGTCTATCTGGCTTATGGAGATACAAATAATATTTTTTAATTAGGAAGCATAAAAATCATTAATTGTCTTCACCTCTACAATTTGGAAAACAAGACTTAGAACCAGACCGCCTAGTGCATTTTAGGATGGTGTAAGGAGAAGATTAAGTCTGTCACATTATTATCCCAGCCCAGGTCTCTGTGCAGTGATAAATAGCCTGTAGCGTCAAGTAGCATGCACTAAATTTGAGTCCTGTTTCTATGCTTGTTGGCCACTTTCTGTGTATTAAAATATAATAGTGGGATACAGATATTTAATGGTAGTGTCAGTTCTTTTGTGTATCTCAAGAACATGGACTAGAAAGAGACAGAAAGCCCACTAGCAGATCCTTAACAGTGACTGTTGCATTGAGGGAAGCCTGAATCATAGAATCACAGAATCTTAAAGTTGGAAGAGACCTCCAAGATCATCAAGTCCATCTGTCAACCCAACACCACTATGCCTACTAAGCCATGTCCTGGAGTGCCACATCTACATGTTCTTTGAACACCTGAATGAAAACATGTAAGGACTTCAAAGCTTGTAATAATACATAAAGTACAATAGTACATAAAAATGTACGTCAGAGGAAAGAAAAAAGAAAAAAAAAAGAAGCTTAAAATATATGTTATTATTAAAATATAAATATTTTTGCAGTGGCATAGAGCCCAGCTCATATTATATGACAAATCAGTGTCATTCATTTTTCAAGCGATCAAAATCACAGTTTCTGCCATGTCAAAAAAGAATTCTTAAGCACTAATTCGAACTAAGTGTGCATAACTTGTAAAGAAATTTTACTGAGTATCTTTATAGCTAGTTACCCTTTTAATCTTGGAATAGATTAATATTCTATTATCTAAGCCATATTTAAAAATTAAAAACTTCATACCATTCTATGAAGCTGTTAGCTTCAATTGTTAACTGTTTTATAAAAATTAATCCCCTTTCCTGATTTTATTTTAAATATATAGAGCACATTCAAAATCTGTCTTTAGTGTAATCAGATTGAAGAATTAAAGTGACTACAGGATTTTTGAGGTCAGTTCTGCTTTCCTTACTGGGATAAAATTTGCTTTGATTTTCAAAGGAGAACTGCAAAAGAAGGAATGTTGGTTTAGGCTAAGCAGCAATGTGTTACGTAGTCAGACATACTAGGGCAGGTATGTAGATTGTTTCAGTCATTACCAGGAGGAACTAATATGCAGATATGTCTGCAGCAAGGAAAAATCCTTATGTAACTAGTATATCCTGTCATGGCACTGACGAACAGAGATATTTGATCTGCATCTTTCTTTGGTGTTCCCACCTAGATCCTCTTCCAGATTGTATACCAATCCCAGCTGACATATCCATTATCAGTCCTATAAGGACCCACAGCAATTAAAAAGGAAAAAGTTAGAAAGAAATACCTTTCTGAAGAGCTTTAGAGTTAATTAAAAACATTTCCCTATTGACTCTTTCAGATAATCTTATTAATCCTTTCACACATACTGAATTTCATGCAAGTAGTTCCATGCAGGTAGAGATACCTGTGAAAATCAATCCCAAAGTATCTCCTCAAGGTTCATTTCCCAATGCCTTACTTAATTAAGAATGTTATCCTAAGTGAATATAATGCTATTAGCGTGTCTAAAATTTCCTGCTTAGAGAACAATAATTAAGTAATTCTGATGTTTAAGCAATAAATCATCAATGAGTCAGGCAAAGGACAGAAAGCAGTGGTTCCTTTATCATAGCACTGCAGAACCCACCAGTATAGTTATGTGTCTGCAAGTTTTTGTAGGACTTTGCTGTTTTTCAAGGACATCTGTGTTGACAGTGAGAGCTCAAACAAAGGTCTAGTATTTGGGATGTAGAATCCAGGATAATTGCTGCTACTGTTTGTATTAGAAAAACTGGAGGTAGATGTGTATTACAAGTAACTTTTCCAAAATGATTGCTGAAATCAAAATTGTGTTCTCTATTGCCATTATTTACTGGAGAAAACTGGAGAAAAACCATCACCAGTATCAAGGTGGAAATTATTTGTATTTAAATATATAAAAGGATTACATCTGTTAAACTGACAAATGGAGTTACCAATGAGTATCCTTTTAAACATGTAAGACATATATAACTCATATAGCTTCAGAAGATCCAAGAAGAGTGCAGTGTCACTGAAACTTCATGTTATATGTCAATTTTGAAAATGTGCAGTATTAACCAAGAACAGTGTGGTTAGCTCAGTTTCTATATACACTGGTAGATACCAAACCTTAATCAAAAGACATGCAAACTGCAGAGGTAATAAAAAAAAAATATAACAGCAAGAATGAAAACACGTGTCTTACAATAATTATACACTACTTGATTACTACGAGAACTTCAAGTTTCTCATTTCAAGTCAGAGAATGCAAGCAGGACACATGTGATTGTTCCCAATCAGATTTCAAAGACATCTTTGGCATGAGCCCTATGCAACCTCCACCACATCTTTACCTGCTACATCAACAACATACCTGAGCCTCAGAAAGGGAATATTTATTTCTCCTTATGCTGTGGAACCAATAGATCTTTACTAATATTTAGAAACTGGATTATACAATTTTTATTCATATTGTAATGAAACACAGTTCAGTATATTTGTTAAAACTGTATGTGTGTGTGTCAAAATGTCATCATACAGCCATAAATATATGACTTTTTTTCAAAAGTCATTCACTTTCTTAAGTACTCCAGTTTTTATATGCTTATTCTCATACAGAAACTCCTTGTATAGAATACTTTGCACCAAAAGTTCTCCATCTCTCACCTGACCTGTCTCATAAACTAAGACACAAAATTGTTTTATGTTTGCATTTGCAAAACTTAGTTGGAACAATAGTTGTTAATACTTAGTATTAATTAATGAACTACATTTCACAGTGTTATCCACAGTGGTCTGAGGAGAAATAACTAAAATAAAGATATTACAACAGATAGGACATGGGGAATAAATTACCTTTAGGCCAGTAACTAATGCTTTGTTATTGAAGGTAAAATAAAAATTTGACATGTGACTAGTAATACAGATGAGATCAAAAGTGACAATGTTTTTAATATTTAAATTTAAGATATTAATTCCCCTTAGGATTAGAAAAGCCAAAGTAGCCCCTGGCTATGATAAGAAAAAAAAGTTACACACTTAGGGAAAAAAATTGTTCCACTCTTGAAGAATCTCAGAGTTCAAAAACAGAAACAGAAGGAGGACAGAGAAGCCATTATGGAAGACAAGGAGGAATTAAATTAAATAGTAAAATTATTTTGCCTGTGCCAATTAAAACACTAGGTGCCTTATCTGAAAATTCAGTAGGAAAATCGAAATTATTTTTAGAAGGCAAATAAAAGCAAAGATGAAAAATAGAAAATAGAAATATCTGGATGTGTAGAAAACATAAACCAAGTGTCCTTGACAATAATATGTATTTGTTTACAAAGTATGTCTTTTTGTATAGCTGCAACATTCAACACACATAAATTCTCTTTTCCTGTTTGCAGGATCTCTGGACTGTTTAATAGATTTCACTTTGTGTGATGAAATTCCCTGTTACACAGGTAGTACTTTTAGACTTTATAATTATACCTTCTGTGGAGTGAAATGCTAGCTTGTCTGAAGAGAATGGAAGAACTTTTTCCTGGTGAGCTCAATTGGTGCAGGGTTCAAGTTTCTGAGTGTAGACCCTCCATTTAATTCCCTGTCTTTCTGCTGATATTTTCTGAAAAGGCATCAATACTATATTTTACTTCTCATAGGAATAAGGAATGGCTGGAATGAATACTCTATTTTTCTAGAAATAGTTGCCAAAGACATGGTGTCACAGAGATCCTGCTGCAGAAGAAAAATTCTTCCTTCTTCCCCTTTGCCTTCAAAAAAGGAAATAAATGTTCCCCCTGTAGAAGTGACTCTTGCTGTTCTTGCTTTGCAGACACACGTGGGGAGAAGAGCTATAGAAAAATTATCCTACTCACTCCTAGCCTCCTCAAGAAGATCTCCCTCCAAACCTCTTGTAGGAGAAGTTATCTGAAGGCTATGGAACATTCTCAGTAGTCCCTAAAAAGTTTTAGAAGTGAGTCATAGGGCTTATTGTCCTACTTGACAGGTACAAATGCAGAATTTATCTTGGAAGAGTTATAAAACTTTTCCAATGTTCCCTGTTGCTTCTATGATTTTTGCAAGACCAGAATTTTAAAATGCAATTCTCATATCTAGTCAAGTTTGAACAGAATAGCATGATAGGACTATTCCATGTAAAAACAATTATCAGAATTAAGCTTCAATATACAATGAAAGTTCTGAATCAGACTCTACTATTGCTGATTATTTGGACTCATGAGCTGTGTTAGCTAATGTAAGAACTAGCAGCATTTTATAAGTCTGATATCTCATCATTAGGGTTAATTGAATACAAAGGCTTTTTGTAGGGTCTGAAGTCAAGTGTTTGTATTGTGGTAAAACCAGTAACACTTCACCTTCATTATAGTGATGTGGCCTTAGGAGATACGTGTTTAGAATGCTGTTATAAATACATGTTGTTATAATAAGGATAATTACCAGGATAATTAATATGAATGGAAGCTAGTTATAGAGCTATCAGAAGAACATGTTACAACTGTTCGATTATTTAGCATCATTATTTCTGGATTAGGAGGAGTACTAAATATATGCTTTTGTTTTCCTTCTATAGTCCCAAATATCAAGGGAAAATTAATTATTTGAGCATTATACACACTCCAAAAGGTTTTTTTTTTTGTTTTAGTCATCTGTTTACATAGAAACTACAGCAGATTAATTAACAGATTAATTTCTGTCACTTTTTCAATTTTATTGGTTCTATATACTAATATTATATTTTTAGATAGTATCATGTATTATATATATTTTCTATATTCTACGTGTATTCTAAATACATATTTAATTAATGTCTGGAAAACACTTGCATGCCTCACAAGCACTAACTACTCATAAGGGCAACAGACAGCTACATAAATATTTCTAAATCTTTTCTTTGTTGATGTTTAAAATTTGCCAAGTTGCAGGAATTTATTGTTAATAATTAATCTTCTTTATGTTACCTAACTGCTAAGTGATTATTATGCTACTAAAGTTACCAAGCTACCAAAGGTGCAGTGTTCATTTAGCAGACTTCATTTAGTAACTGTAGAGAATTACTCAGACATTCACTTTTTCCCTTAAAGGTACCTCAGAGTAAATTTAG
This sequence comes from Chlamydotis macqueenii, assembly GCF_036417535.1. Lineage (NCBI taxonomy): Eukaryota > Metazoa > Chordata > Aves > Otidiformes > Otididae > Chlamydotis > Chlamydotis macqueenii. Next base: position 23,129,717 of record NC_141556.1, read on the forward strand.
CCAATGGATATTCCTTATCCTTGTATTACAGTACGGTTATCAGTACACCTCTGAAATTTTCTTCGTGGGATAAGGAGTGTACAACTTCAACAGCATAAAACTTTTTTTTCTACTTTCTGTGCTTATACAAGAGTGCTTTTTCTCTTCTATTCTGTCTTACCTGAGTCTTTTTCTAGTTATTCTGCTCAAAACCATAGCTTGTGCACTTCTTGTTTTCAGCTTTCTTCTTTTTCTCATTCAAATATACTTGGATAATTTCTGCTGCCATCTTGCCTAAGAATACAAAGAGTAATCAATCAATAGATGTTGGATCTCATTGGCATAATTCTCGCATGAGTAGCTGAATGATATAGGCTAACATTTATCTAATAATCCTTGCCTATTTTTTCCCATTTAGTTTCATTTATGATTCTCAAGTGTAGTGGCAAATTCCCATATGATCACATTTAAAATCAATTCCTGTTTGAATAAGTAAAATATTTTGACCCATGAATACATAGTTCAGTAACAGAGAAGCACAGACTCTACTGTTGCTCTTTATTAATACTGCTAATTGTTACTGGCTACGTAAATGGAAAGAGACCAGTGGACATTGTCTATCTCAGCTTCAGTAAGGGTTTTGACATTGTTTCCCATAATATCTTGAAGAGAAGCTGATGAAATATGGGCTGGATGAGAGGACAGAGAGATGAATTGAAAAGCAGCTAAACAGCCAGACCCAGAAGGTGGTGAGCAGTGGTACAAAATGCTTTTGGAGGCCAGTAACCAGTGTTATGGAGATACCCAGTACAGAAGAAACATGAAGCTGCTGGACAGAGTTCAGTAAATGGTAACCAAGTTGAGTAAGGGGCTGGAGCACCTCATATGAGGAAAGGATGAGAGAGGCTTAGAGAAAAGAAGACTAAATGTATATAAATATCTGAAGGGAAGGTGCAAAGAAGACAGAGTCAGGCCCTTTTCAGTGGTGTCCAGTGACAGGGTAGTCCCAATCTGATGGACAGAAGCACTTAGGAATTTCCTCCTTCTTGGCCTTCTACATCACAGTAGTGATGCTGAGCACATTTTTCGAGTAGACACATACATGCACATGTGCACACATATAGAGTTATTTTACATATTCAGCAATTTATTTTCTTCTGTGCAGTAGTTTCTTGTGTTCTACTCAATTAACATGACCTCCAACCATGTATAGTTGTTTGCTTGCAGCCTTAAGACTCACCATGTTGTCTTTTGATGAGCTGGCACAATGTGCACTGTGGTTTTGAATGTTAGTGCAGGATTCTAAGGAATTAATATTGGTATTTTGCAGTCTGACATTATATAATAATTCCTGGACATGGAAGAATGCACTTTCAGTAGCTTCTGATACCTTTCCGATCATTTGTCTATATCCTGCTAAACTTATCTAGAACAGGAGTCTATTTGCTCTACCTGGAAAGATGCCCAACTAACATGCTGCAAGAACTGAACAGTATATGTCAGGCTCACAGAGAGATTCCGATTTCCTTCCTCATCTTCTTAGTCTCCTCTACAGCCAAGAAAGATGACTATTGACTTCTGAAGGCTCCTTCTGAAGATTGCAATAGGCCTTCAGTGCCTATTGCACCACTTCTGTTTTCAGTAAAAATCTTACTTTGATTTGGCAAGGTCAGGGATACTCAGCTGTCTTCCAGTGCAAAGCCTTTAACTTTGGTCTCTCAGAGATCTTGATCTTTGAATTTTGTTGGAGTTTAAGAATACACAGGCTTGTGTTTTGTTGTTCAAAACATTTTTCACACTAAAGTAAAAACAATTACTTAACTGTCGTGTTACTAGTATGTGAAAATTCACGATATGAAGTTTTACAGATTGCATTTTTCTAGTTAGAAGCTGTTGGTGTCTACATCTACTTTTTGTGTCCTAGCAGAGGCTTTAAACTTGCCTTTCATTACTTTTGACTGTGACACATGTTCCTAAATCCTACTTTCTTTAATTAGTAGAAGAGGAACTAGCAACACCAAAGGCTGTACAGGAGACAGACATTCACTTCTGCTATTGTCTGATCCAATACATTTCAATTAACCAAACCCTTACCCTAAAGTCCTCAGGTATCTGGCCTCAATATACTTGGTCCCTTATGTTTGCTCAAACTCTTTTTTCCTCATTTAATCATGCAGAACATTTTTGTTGTTGTTTTTGTTATTAATTAGACACACATCTGTGATTTCTTAAATCTTTTACTAAACTTATTTTATTTGAACCAATGAAGCACAATTCTCCTTCTATTCAATCAGTTGTTTTAAATTGATCTAACCAGATGCAGGTTCCCAACCAGTTAGCTAATATCTCCAATTAATGAAGCCAGCTGTCTCACAGTCATGTTATTGATCATTTTCAGGCCTAAACATCTGTTGTTTCAAGCATTTTAATGGTCATTTCCAATTGCCTCAGATATCATTACACACAATCATTACACTATCTTTTACTAATTTCATTAATCCCAGGCATTTTCACTTCTCTTATCACTCTAACACTCCAGTATGTTCTTTTAAAAGAAGCACTCTTCCATAACTAAGAAATGTAAAAGTATTTTTTCTTAACAAATCCTCTTTCCTTAGTAGGGAGCTACTGCATTTCTGTATGAAACCAATGCTTCACTTGTTTTTCCTTCCAAACATGTATGGCTTTACTTATTATTCTATGAATTTTTTGAGATAGACACTCTCTCAGTGATAAATTTGAATAACAACAAGTATTCATTGATTACTGCAAAGGTTCACAATGATGTAGAGGAATAATGTTCTACTAACTGGAACATCCCTGAATTTAGGAGACAACAAGTATTCATTGATTACTGCAAAGGTTCACAATGATGTAGAGGAATAATGTTCTACTAACTGGAACATCCCTGAATTTAGGAGACAAGGATACAGACACCTTTTACTCATGAAGCTCAATTATTCTGATTACTTGGCCATAAAAGAAGCAGTTTGAGACCAAGGCTACCTCGCTGCAAATCTACTTCAGTTAGTGCTCTCTTATCCAAAGAATTAAAAAAGAAAAGTACAGAAGGTACTGCAAGAGTAAATAAAATTATTATGAATACTCAACCTCACCTACAAAGACAAAAGCATAAAACAGGAGTGGATTGATGAGTGAATCTGATATCTTGGACAGAGTTACTTTTCAGGGTAGTGATTTTAACAGCATTGCAGTCCATCATTCGCTCTTTTGAATGTTCAGGATTAATCAAAGATTAAAGTTAGCATTATTTATTCGGATAACGTAAAACAGAAACCTTCTCTTAGAAACCACTTGTGTATTGTAAATAAAACTTACGTTCTCCATGTAGTTTAAAGATAGCATAATATTTTAAGTACCTGAATAATCCCTGTAAACTGCGTGGGACTGCAAAGGTACTAGAATTGAACACATTCACTAACTACCATCTAAATCAGAACTTGAGAGCAGTGTCCCATGAACAGAGTGGAGTACAGCATAACTTTATTTAACTGACCACTGGTTATCCAGAATCTCCAAAACAGATCACCAGATTCTTTCATCTAGTAGCTAAGTCTATAATTACCTGGCTTATTTCATGCCAAAATCTTTAAAATGACAGAGGATATAATGGAAAAAAAAATAGACTCAATTATTTTCTCATTAAGAAATACGAAACAAAGAAGTAGCTTTGCTGCATTTGTTGTAATGTTACTAGTGTTAGGAGAATTATGCTGTAAATGCCTTGTTTCTATCAAAGAAACGGAGCAGACAGTTCCCAGAATAAAATAATCTATATTTTCTTTTTTTTTTTGAGAAACAGAAAAATGCTCTGTTTAATAGCTACTGGCTAGTGCTTACTGCTACTGACAGTGTGTGTGCTAGAAGAGCTGTGGTTTAGTAATGCCTTTTTAAATCCTATTTAATCTTCTCTTCTGTTCTGAGCAAGGTGCTGAGTGCTCTTTAGCATGTGCTGAGTGCAAATAGATCCTTTCTTCCACAGAACTTTGCAGATTTGAGCCTTTGCACTTGTGGGCATCCCAAGGCACATCAGTGACACTGTACCCTTCATTACAGCCTTTAAAAGAGTTACTGCCAGATGTTGCCCTCCTGCAAGACATTAGAGTGACCAATGAACTCACAAGTTCAGAAGGAAAATATAAACAGAATCTATTTATATTAACTTTGCCACACAACCAAGAAAACATCAGAGCTGTTTGCTATGCATCCTTTCTCTTAAGATGAAGGGGAAAAGAGGGAAAATACGTGAAAATATTACTTGTGCTTAGTTTTCAAAATTTCAGTTTTTTCTTCTTTAATTCTTCCTTTTGTTGGCTTCCCACTTTCATTAATGTGAATATAAATTTTAACTCTGAAAAACTGGAAAGTCTTAATTTTTTTTTTTTTTTTTCTGAGCATATGCTAAAAAGTAGGTGCCTGTATATAAAAAAGTTGGCACTGGGATATTAGGTCTCAAAGGTTAAACTAAAAGACTTCTTCACCTGAAAATAAAAATGGAAAGTGATAATAAAAATATATGTGTTGCATTCTCCTTGTAAACTGCAATTTCAAATGAGATGTGTCAAGGGTCAAAACTCTAATGTAATGATCTGTCAGAAAGCCTGTGCATAGAAGAAATTGTGAACACTTCAGCAAAATCCTGTTGTTCAATCACTGCTGTGAATGCCTAATGCTGATGCTTTAATAAGTGACTGATTGCAATGTGACATCTTCTAAGTATAAGCTAATACTCTATTTCCAGTTTCATAGTTGCAGTTGACCCTCTTAAAGAGCTCTTAATGATTAATTCTCTCAATTAACATTTGTTGCTGTTAAAGATGCGGAGCGTGATCCTACGAACTGAATATGTCAGGAGTGTGCAACCTTCAGTCTTACACTTTATAAGGTAAGATATCATTAAAATACAGATGCGGATTAAACCGGAGATTGATTTTATGAATTGATTAATATAGAAGTACACAGTAATTCTTAAAATAACTGTTTCATAACCCAAATAATACTGAATATTCACTCATTAAATTTCACAGATATGTTCAACAAAGGGAATAGACAGCTGAATATTTTTCTAGGTAAGAGCTGCAGAACAGTGTAGTTCTAAAATATCTACTTCTGTTTCACATGTTAGCCTTTACATTGTGTCCTTCAGTGAATCCAAATGCCTGCTGAAGCAAAAAACATTTGTCTTACAAATTTTAAATTCCTGGTGTATAGGTCACTCATGTTGACCAGTGTTACTTTCTTACTAAGCCATTTTTCTGCCATTCCAAATCAGCAGTCAGCATTGCCTTGGGTAGAAAGCGCTTCAATATTTAATACTATATAACAGCAAACACAGCATTAGATAACAAACTTGTTAAAACCTTGTGGTTAACCTTTCCTGTTAAAAACAATATTGGAAAGCCTCTATGGCCACAGGAATTGCATAGCCTTTGCTGACACTAAAACAGGCCATGGTTATTGCTGAAAGCATCTGACCTAACAGAGTTTCATTTGAAATAACAGAACAACTGGGATCCAGAGGAAAAAAATATGGTTTAATATTGTTTTATAGTGGACAAAATATATAGAAGTCTTATTAGCCTGTGAGAATGTACCCTATTTCCTTTTATTTCTTCTTGCATCAGTTTCAGTATTGTCAAATATAAATAATTCCATGGTTCATTGTTTGAAAACTTTTTGCATTGCATCCTATTTAATAAAATATTAAACAGAAAACTAACAACAAGGGCAAAATTTGTCCCCACCTCCAAAAAAGATAAAAAATTAAAACAGTGATATTCTTTTCAGTAAAGTGGTCTCATCACTGTTTAAGAGAATATTTTTTGTATTAGTTACTAGTGCTTGATTCTTGTGAGCACTACTGAAAGAACAAATTATTCCAACATAAAAACAACAACCTGCTATGTTTTTCCTTCACAGGTAAGAATTTATAATTTACAAAAAAAAGACTAAAAAAGAAAAAATGATTCAAAGTTTACTAATAACTGCTGTGTAACTCAAAATGCATCACATACAAATTTAATAAAACAAATACATACTTACAGAAATTCAAATATTAATTTGCACTTTAAAATTAATTCTGTTGTATCATTTGTAAACTGCTTTGTGTTTCTGCTCACAAATTTTCCAATTAGTTGTTTTGCTGGAAAATGTTCACAAAGTGAGCTTAAAATAGCTGCAATTGTTTGTGAAATCTGAATTTTGAATATCAAAGTAGAAAGTATGTGCAGTAGAATAATTTATATGTTGTGTAACCATGGAAAAGGAACATGTTGTCTATGTACTGTAATGACACTATATAAAAGTGATGCTTATTATTTCACAAAAAAAAATGTTAAGGAAACAGAACAGAGTCAAATTATTTATCCTGATTTCACAGATATTTCACAGATAGACATGATGGTAAATTTTGTAATGAATAAACAAAATGTGTAAGTTTGCTTTTCATTAAAAAAATAACATCAGCTATTCATGGTTGAGTCTTATGGCTATTTATTTCAGAATATTCTCCCTAATGCACAGGAAAGCTCTTCATAGCAAGACAGCCAGCAGTTTCTGGTATTGACCTAAAGAACAAGAAAGTATTACAAGCTTCTAAGTTTTCATTCCTTCTTCCTTCTGTCCTCGTTTCAGCAGGGGTGGAGTTAATTTTCCTCTCAGTTTTGGATTTTGTATGTGAAGAGTGTTGATAAACACCCTGATGATAAGAGTTGTTGTTAATGAGACCAAGGACGTTGTCTGGCTTTCCAAGTCTTCCTGATGTGCAGATGCAGGAAGCTGGGAGAAAGACAGACAGAATAATTGACCCAAACTGGCCAAAGAGAGTATTCCATGCCATAAACGTCATGCTCAGTATATAAGTGGGGGTTGCCCACTCGGAGGACATCTCATCTCTCTCTCTCGTTTGCTAGCATAGCTTTTTCTACCTTGCTGACTCCCTCCTTTGCTTGCTGCTTGGTTTCGTTTCCATGATCACTGCTCAGGATGGGCTGTATCAGTCATTGGGACATTGGGGTGGTGAGAAATCACACATTGTTCATTTTGTATACTTTAGTATCCTTATATTCTGTTATTATTGTAGTTTTCCTTTCCTATTCTAGTAAACTGTCTTCATCTCAACCCACGAGTTTTCCTTTCTTCCCAATTCTCTCCCCTATCCTGCTGGGGAGGGGGAGGGTGTGTGAGAAACTGTGTGGTGGCTAGGGCCAAACCACACCACCTTCTTCCTTTTCTTATTTTTATAATTTCTTCTAGAAGTCTATAAATCATGTTGTCCTAGAAAACATATGGTTCCTAAAGTAGTAAAACCATGGCTAAACTGCAAAGTGCAGGGAGAGAGAGGGTACCCCAGCCCAACCCCCAGAGCGGGAAAGAGGGAGCTTAGTAAAGCCTTTGACACTGTCTCTTACAAAATTCTCCTAGAGAAGCTGGCAGCTTATGGTTTACACAGGTGTACTCTTCGCTGAGTGAAAAACTGGTTGGATGATTGAGCCCAGAGAGTTATGATGAATGGTGTTAAATCCAGTTGGTGGCCAGTCACAAGCGGTGTTCCCCAGGGCTCACTTTTGGGACCAGTCTTGTTTAATATCTTTATGAATGATCTGGACGAAGGGACTGAGTACTCCCTCAGTAAGTTTGCAGATGACACCAAATTGGAGGGGAGTGCCGATCTGCACAAGGCTAGGAAGGGTCTGCAGAGGGATCTGGACAGGCTGGATCCATGAGCTGAGGTCAATTGCATGAGGTTTAACAAGGTCAAGTGCCAGGTCCTGCACTTCAGTCACAACAACCCCATGCAACACTACAGGCTTGAGGAAGAGTGGCTGGAAAGCTGCCCAGTAGAAAAGGACCTGGGGATACTGGTTGGCTGTCAGCTGAACATGAGCCAGCAGTGTGCTACAGTGTGCCAGGTGACCAAGAAGGTCAACAGCATCCTGGATTGTATCAGGAAGAAAGTGACCAGCAGGATTAGGGAAGTGATTGTGCTCCTGTACTTGGCACTGGTGCGGCCGCACTTCAAATACTGCGTTCAGTTTTGGGCCCCTCAGTACAAGAGGAACGTTGAGTTGCTGGAGTGTGTCCAGAGCAGGGCAACAAAGCTGGTGACGAGTGTGGAGAACAAGTCTTACAAGGAGTGGCTGAGGGAACTGTGACTGTTTAGTGTAGAGAAGAGTAGGCTAAGGAGAAGACCTCATCACTCTCTACAGCTGCCTGAAAGGAGGCTGTAGTGAGGTGTGTGTTGGTCTCTTCTGCCAAGTAACTAGTGATATGATGAGAGGACATGGCATCAAGTTGCATCAGTGGAGGTTTATAGTGGATATTAGGAAAAATTTCTTTACTAAAAGAATGGTTGAACTTTTGAACAGACTGTCCAGGGAAGTGGTGGAGTCACCTGGCACTTCGGGACATAGTTTAGTAGGCATGGTGGTGTTGGGTTGATGGTTGGACTTGATGATCTTAGAAGTCTTTTCCAACTGTAATGATTTTACGGTTTAGAATAATCTTGTTTCAACGCAGAAAATTGCTTGAAGCTCTATTCCTGAGAGCCGTTCCAGGGTGAGCGTCCCTTCATCTTTTCCTATCGCAGTCTTCTTTTATATTTTGTCAATAATGTAGGGGCTGATCTATTAGCCAATTAATAAGAAATATTAAATATTAGTCAATGAAATAAGAAAGTATTAGAAGCAAACTAAAGGATATTTTAACTTGATTTCTCTCTTCCTTTTCTATTAAAACAAAAAGCATAGGAAGATAATTAACTTCTGCAATCTCCACTTCTTTTTCAATTTTTGCTAAAATAAACTTGTTATTTATTATAATAACTGGTATTATAATAAAGTGGGTACTCACATTTTATTTACTTTTCTTTTCATGATTAATTCTTTTAACTTTTTTTACAAATACAAAACAGGACCTGCAAATGATAAAAAGAACTTTTTTTCAGAGCACGGTCACCAAACAAATCCAATTTTTTTTTGAGAGAAATAGTATTCTGAAGTTTACTAAAATTAAATTACAGAATAGTTTTAAACACACAAGAGCTTTCCATTGCTATGTGAAGCTTCTTTGCTGCCTTTCAGACTTATTAACCTTTGATTTTAATTACCATTACAGTAATCTAGATAGTGATTGCTTTCCATATTCTCAGATCAGTTTTAAGCTTTGACAGTGAATATATAAAACCTTTGAATGCATTAAGGCTTAATCTTTATTTGTTCTGAAATTCCCATCTTTCTAGAAGTTTCTGTGGTTTTTTTCTGCATTAAATAGTAGACAAAATTTGCTTTTATGACAGCGTTGACTTCAAAAAATGCTGTTGTGATTCTGTAACACCACATAAATTTTTCAGACAACTCCTACAGCAGTAATCAGCTTTACTATCTCTTCCTATCTACTTGTCCTTGCCATGTTGCTAGTTTGAAATAGATATATAAGGTAACATCTAAAATAGCTAGCTGGGTGTCATAGTTCAGCCCCGATCGGGACCAGACTACGCAGTGTCTCTCTCACTCCCCCCACCCTCCGAGAGAATAGGGGGAGATAATATAAGAAAAAACGGCTCGAGGTTTGAGATAAGGACAGGGAGAAAATCCTTAAAGTTACCGTTATGGGCAAAACAGACTCGACTTGGGGAAAACTATTCATTTATTACTACAAACAGTAGGATAATGAGGCAGAGAACAAGATAACCTCCCTCCACCCCTCCCTCTTCCCAAGCTTAACATTAGCTCTACCACCTTCCCCCCTTCGAGCGGCACAGCTTGATGAATGGACCACTTGGTGGATGAGGAACTGGCTGGATGGTTGCACTCAGAGCATTACAGTCTTGATATCCAAGTGGAGACCAGTGACAAATAGAATTCCACAGGGGCTGGTATTGGGACTGGCCCTGTTTAACATCTTTGTCTTTGGCATGGACAGTGGAATAGAATGCACCCTCAGCAAGTTTGCCAATGACACCAAGCTGTGTGGTGTGGTTGACGTGCTGGAGGGAAGGGATGCCATCGAGGGGGACCTTGACAGGCTAGAGAGGTGGGCCTGTGCAAGCCTCATGAAGTTCAACCAGGCCAACTGCAAAGTCCTGCACATAGGTCAGGGCAATCCCAACCACAAATACAGGCTGGGTGGAAGATGGATTGTGAGCAGCCCTGAGGAGAAGGACTTGGGGGTACTGGTGGATGAGAAGCTCAATATGAGCTGGCAATGTGTGCTTGCAGCCCAGAAGGCCAACTACATCCTGGGCTGTATCAAAAGAAAGGTGGCCAGCAGGTCAAGGGAGGTGATTCTGCCCCTCTACTCTGCTCTTATGAGACCCCACCTGGAGTACTGCATCCAGTTCTGGAGCCCTCAACATAAGAAGGACATGGACCTGTTGGAAAGGGTCCAGAGGAGGGCCACAAAGATGATCAGAGGACTGGAGCACAACTCTCTGTGAGGACAGGCTGAGAGAGTTGGTATTGTTCAGCCTGGAGGAGAAGAGGCTCCAGGGAGACCTTATAGCGGCCTTCCAATACCTCAAAGAGGCCTACAAGAAAGCTGGAAAGGGACTTTTGACAAGGGCCTGTAGTGATATGACAAAAGTTAATGGCTTTAAACTGAAAAAGTATAGATTTAGATTGGTTACAAGGAAGAAATTCTTCACAATGAGAATGGTGAGGCACTGGAACAAGTTGCCCAAGAAGTTGTGGATGCCTCATCGCTGGAAACATTCAATGCCAAGCTGGATGAGCAACCTGGTCTAGTGAAAGGTGTCCCTGTCAATGCCAGGTAGATTGGAATTAGGTAATCTTTAAGTTCCCTTCTAACCCAAACCATTCTCTGATTCTGTGAGTCTATTCTATATAAAGGGGAAGGAAGTGGAAAGCTGGTCTTTGAACCAATTTCATTCCACAGTAAGTATTTGATAGTTTAATTCCTAGACTTGGGACATGGCCTATTTCAAGACTATGAGCACTTCTGTGGAATCCTTCCCTTCCTTCTTCAGATGCAAAGGAAGAAAATAGCAATTGCTTGACAGGGCTTTAAATATGTTGAAATTTTTTCTGTAGAGGTACTAATCTGATAGGCATCAGTGACAAAAGTCCAATTGATTCTAATGAATTAATGATTTTATCCTTAAAGTTCAGTCTACACTTAAATACTTTTGTGGTTTTACTGTTCTTCATTTTGGTTTAAGTCAGACCATTTTATGCTGCTGTTAAATCCAGGTTGGATGTCATAAAGCTGTGCCCTGAAGAGGAGAAGATGATTGTGGCTGAACACAGAAATTTCTGTGTGAGATGTTATTGCCTTTATACAGTGGGTCAGAATAGACCCACAAGACTACTTTATGACTTAGGAAAACTGCAGACTACTTGTGCTGCTTTTTATAAAATAAAATTTTTACAGTACAATCTTCTGTTGGATTTCTTGATAAGTTTTGGTTTATCATCATAAAAAAAACCCCTGGAATTATCTTTTAGGAACAAAATTAGAAATCAGTTTTCACTCAACTACTGTTCGCAGACTCTCACTTTCCATTTTAATAGTATTATCTTCTTCAAATAAAGCCAGTTAAAGTTGTCTAAATTATTACAATTTTAAAAACAAAGCAAGCAAGCATTTTCAGCAGCAGCTACCAAACATGAGTAATGCAAGTTGTAAGGAAATGAATGAAACACTAAAACATGAGGCATAAATCTGGAATAAAATTGCGTCATTGATAGCTGTACATGAATGATCAGCACATACACTGGAGTATGAGAAAGAAGTAATCTGTGTATTGAAAGGTCAGTAGTTGTAAGCATTAACATTAAATATTAAATTAAATGTAAATTAACTCCTGATTAATCCTTGTTGAATTTAAAATTAAGACAGATCAATTACCAAGGATTGACCCATATATGTGTCTATGGCCTGAAATACAACACACAATTCAGATTCTGATTCTAATGTGGAGGTAGAAGAGTCACTGGAAATGGCACTCATCTCATATCTTTAGACATTTAATTGTTGTGTCAGCTACTCGTCTAGCCTCCTTCCAAAGTGGAAAGAGTAACACACACATCTCTAGAGGATGACTCATACTGTCCTAAACTACTGTCTTTGGTAGGATGAATGATCTTCAGGAGGTAGCTTTTTGAGGGACCATAGAACAACTTAAACTACAGCATTAGGCTTAAAAAATGCCTAACTTTAACAGGAAAATCTAGGTGAGATGAATCATACCTCAAGTGTGGTCATTTTTTAAAAAGCACTGTTTTTTTTTTTTTTTTTTTTTTTTAATAGTGACTCTAAATAGGATTTGATAGTATCCAATAATACATCCTCAGTATGTCAAAAATAATTTTCTTTATAATTTTAGATTTCCATTGGGAATAGAGATGTATTCTGTATTTCAGCAGAAGCATTTTGTGGCAGTTATTATGGTCTCCTTAAAAAACAGTTAGAAGACACATCTGATTCATTTTTGAGCTTATAGTCCTTTAGGGACAAGACCCTAAGGGATTTTAGAGAAAAAGTTGAGATTAATCCATGTTTTGGACCTACTCTTCACCTGATGTGAATTACTGAGATCAAGGGAAGTGTGTCTGCCTATTAGATCTTTGGATCTGGATCGTAAATCCTAGGCAGTGGCATTTTCCTGTCAATGCAAGAATAAGTAACTAAAGGAAGACACCTTCTTTCTCCAAGAATATTAGTTCACAATAAACCTTTATTCCTTATACATGTTTGAGGAATAGGTAACATATTTATGATGTGGTTTATGTCTTAAATTGTGTGATCATAGACTAAAATCAGGAAGAACAGTGGGTAAGAGCACAGCAATAACGAAAAGCTACTGGATTAATTCTATAGCAGCTGGTAAATTACAAAACTGTGATTTCATCGTTTGCCTTTTCTACTGATTTTTGGCACCAATAGAATAGTAGAACAAGGAAAAGCAAAATTGCAGATATTTCTTCAGATCTTAACACCGAGAGTAACAGAATAACTGATCAATGAGATAATGCTATATGCTCAGTAAAGAACAAAAGGAAAATACATTTTTCCTTTACTAGTTTGGGGAAACAATAAGGTCATGTGAAACATGAAGCATTAGAACCAAACGGATTTTAGATTTAATGGTTGCCACTACTGGGAATTTTACCTTAATATAGTTATACTTATAAACAAACTGGCTGTAGGTAATGACAGCTTGCTTCTAAGTGATTTTCCTCCTTAAATAATTCACTGTAACTATAATAACAACAAAGTTTGGAAAGATAAGAGAGGTGAGAAATTTAAATTTGAAGAAATGAATAGATAAAAGGAAATTTACAAAATTACTATTGAGCTGAACTACTTTTTAAAAAAAAAACTAAATAGCTCTTTCTCTACAGAAATTAAACCCACAAAAACTTTTTTTTTCTTTGGGGGTGTCTGTGACACATATGGAAGAAATAAATATTTAATGAGAAAAAAGAAGAGAGAGAATAGAAGATTCTACAACAGAAGTCAATGTTATCTACACAGCAAGTTTAAAAAAAGGGTTCATATTTTCTCTTTGTTTACAGTGTCAACCTTGGGGCTTATCTTAAAAGATAGGTAGCCAAACGAAGATAAAGAATGCCACTTCATTTTTTATCCTTAGTATGAGCAATCTTCTTGTGTCAATTCTTTCTTCTCCTTTTTTCCATCCATTTTCATTAACTACTGGTCAATTGTTATTGGCTTGCTTTATTCTTGACAGTGTTTCTTATTGCAAGTTTTCTGTTTCCTGTTGATTTTGATTCAGTTCTTACATTGACAAATAACACTTATAGTGGACACAGGAGACATGCCAAAAGCCTTCATTCAACACAGAAAACACACTTACAAAAACCTATTTTTATAGCCCACTGTCCTTCATAGTGGTTCTTAAATGGTCAGGATGAGAAAGTAGGTCACAGAAATTTACCTAGTATGAAGCTACATAATATCATTAAAATAAAAGAATGTGTTACTGATGCAGAAGATGAATTATCAAATAAAATACAAATGCATAGTTTCAGTCTAATTTATCCTAACTGCTAAACAGTTTTCCATCCAATATTCAGTCAGTAAATATAAATATACAAATATCCAAACTAGTACTGTATCTCAGTACTACATCAAAGAACTTAAAACCTCTGTAGCAGGAATCAGGAACCATCAACAACTTTATCTGCCTAAACACTGAGTATCCAGTCTAACCTAGTTGTGTAGACTCCCAGTCTAACCTAGTTGTGTAGACTCCCTCCGTAGTTGCTAGAGAGCAAGGCAGCTTTACAGGGTAATTTATATCGTAAATTAGACAACTGAAGTAGATGGGATGAGCGAGTTTCTTTGTCTTCTTCACTGATTCTAAAGGGAGGCTTAGGTTGGTGTCTTATAGTACATGTATTCAGTAATTTAAAAAGCTATGTGATATATTCTAGTCCTAGCACTGCTGTTAGACATCGGTTTACTGGTCTACACTTTAGCCATCTGCGAGGTAGATGTAATATGATCATGTCTCATTTGCAAAGTTGTCTCAGATATACGGAAAAAGAGTTCGAGGAGATCTTATGGGTGAATTCTGCTAATATTACCCTCACACTTGTAACTCACGTACAAACACCCATATAAAATGTGCAGTTTGCTCTTGTGAGTGCATGATGCTCTTGTGAAAATAATTATTGTTAAGGTCTTACATGGTTGTGGTTGGCACACAGCCTTTTCATGCATTGTGAAAGAAGTTTGCATAATGAAAACCAGCTAATATTGTCATGATAGCATAAAGGATTCTAGGAGCTGCAATGGTCCTACTTCTCTCCAGACACAAGGAAGGATATTCCATACACTAATCTCTATTTACAGAGGTTGCACAATTGAAACAGTCAAAGATTCATACAGTGAGAGGAATGCTTCTGAAATTGCTACTGAAGTTATAGTTCAGTATGGCTTCATGCAGACTTTCCTGGAACAAAGATGTCTCCTTAACTTTCATATAAACAGTCAATTTAAAATTCATTGAAGTTAAAAGAAAATAACTTTAGTATTCTTCTTGTGCATTTCAATTAGCTGTATCATTTCATAATGAAATTAATCCTAGTAGCTTAAGATTTTTTTTTTTTTTTAGTTCTTTATTACAATATTTTTTGCAACTTTCAGCCTGTGTGTGTATATCATAGCATGAGTATGCTATGTAAACTTCATAATTTTTAGAGAAATGACTTTGGATAATAATTTAGAAAGCAGCTAAAACAGCAGACAATTTTCCTAAATACTCTACAAGCTCTCTTTTATTGACTTCTGTAACTTTTATCTAAGGTTTACTATTTTTTTTTTTCTGTTAATTATTATTAGATTTCTGTCCTTGTTTCGGCAGGGATGGAGTTAATTTTCCTCTAAGTAGCTGGTGTGTTTTGGATTTTGTATGTGAAGAATGTTGATAAACACCCTGATGATATGAGTTGTTGTTAATGAGACCAAGGACACTGTTCAGCTTTCCATGTCTCACTAATGTGCAAATGCAGGAAGTTGGGAGAAATGAATAATTGACAGAGTAATTGACCCAAACTGGCCAAGGAGAGTATTCCTTGTCATAAACGTCATGCTCAGTATATAAGAGGGGTTTGCCTATGGGTGGTGGTATCCATTTTCTCAATTTTTCCATCTCTAGCATTTCTTGTCTCTTTTGCTTGCTTGCTGGCATTGTTCCCTCTACCTTTTTGGCTCACTTTCGCTCTTTTGCTTGCTGCTTGGCTGCATTTCTGTGATCACTGCTTGGGATGGGCTGTATCGGTCATTTGGACATTGGGTGGTGAGAAATCATATGTTGTTCATTTTGTATATATTAATATCCTTATATTCTGTTATTATTGTAGTTTTCCTTTCCTGTTCCAGTAAACTGTCTTCACCTCAACCCACTATTTTTCCTTTCTTCCCAGTTCTCTCCCCCATCCTGCTGGGGAGAGTGAGTGAGAAGTTGTGTGGTGACTATGGCTAAACCACCACAATTTCTTAAGAAATCAGTTTGCATGTAGCTATGAAGACTTGGGGACTGTTCAATGTTGTGTAACAGTAGGTACGGGAACAATACAAGATCTTTACCAAAATGGACAATAATTTTACCAAGAGGTACAGATTTTGGAAGTTTTTTCTTGAAACACAGTTTTACCTCTGTAGACTGAAGCTTTCTTTGTTTAATTCACAGTTTCCCCTGCTCTCATTTTCTTTTGAAATTAACGCCTTCACCACCTTACTGATGGAAAAATTTGCTTCTGAGCAAAAAAAAAACAAACAAACAACCTAACCTCAAAGTCGAGCTCAAACCACTCCTTGAGCTATATATTGGACTTCAATGCTTATTGAGTAACAACTTTCCATCTCCTATACTTCAACTTGTTAAGTACCTTTTCTATTGGACAATTTAAAGAATTAACAAGACTGGTGCTGTTAAACAGTATTAGTAACCTGCCTCTCTCAAACCACAGTTAAACAAGTCTTTCATGATGATCTGCCCTTTTCTTAACCTGCAGAAGTAAAGGACTACTTTTCTCCCATGCTTTACATAACAAGCCACAAAAAAATAAATATGTTTTTGTTTCCATATGAAGCTCTTTTTCCAAACTGAACTTAATTGAAAAGGAAATTAAGTATAAACTAGCTATCCGATGCCAAAACCTTTTTACAGAGAATATTCTAGCGTTAGCAACAGTCTTTTTAAATTTTTTATTCAAAATTCCTCACTCACTGAAGCTCCATTCATGTTTCTATTTTTGTCATGATGTCTTATTTGTTCATTGTCTGTGCTGCCTGTTAGGGTAGCATAGACAACGCTCAGCAAAACAAACTATCCTCTTGGCTCACCATAATAATTTTATAGTGTACCATTGCCAGGAAAGAGATCTGGCTATGCATATCTTTTGATGGCTGTTTAATCCTACCCCCTAAACTAAGTCAGCTATAGATTTAACAAGGAATTTCAAAGGCAGCTTCTGCAGCTGTGCTACTGTGCTGCTAGTCATACAGGTAATAAGCAGCTGTGGTATCTGAGGGTGCTCCCTTGAAGAATCTAAAGGAGCTGAGCCAAATACCCATGAGGAAATCTGTCAGGCACACTGAGCTCTCAGATCTCAGAGAGTTTCAGGAGTTCCATGAAGAGAGGCATCTAAGTAGGTGGAAACATAGTGGAAAGAATGTTGTCATGGAAGAATGATGTGGGCTTGGATAATGGGAGGAAGAAGGAAGGGAGTTCTATGTTTGTGTCAGTGTTTAATCAAGTATTTGAACTCTTGGATTTGCTACAGTTTGCCACTCTCTTTTTAAGGCAGAAATGGCGTGTTGAGTGCCTTCTTCCCCATAAGCTAATAGCTGGTATCAATCTTGGGCCATACAAAAGATACCATGAAGTCCTTGCCCTGCTGGGTTTGCTTCCGAGGATCTGAAGGGCAGTGGAAAGGTAACCTACTTGACTGGCATTGAGTAGATGCCTAAATTATAGATAGTTAGATTTACTTGATATAAACCTCCCTTGAAGTTTTGTGGAAGATTAAAGGCTTAAATAAGGGCAGTATCGACTACTGACTATATTTTAACACTAAGCTGTATTCAAATGATTAAAAGAAACATAAACACCCAATTTCAGGAGATTTTTCTACATCTCTAGATGCAGAATTCAAAGGACATGGACACCTAGGTCCACTAGTAAAATGTCATAAGGTCAGTATTTAGACTCATTCTCATCAGTTAGTTCTAGCCAGCTTCACAATGAATGTGTTCAATTCAGACAACTGTTTGCTGGTTGTTCTGGACACACATTAGTCAGATGTGTAAATATAAGTTTTAGGTACTTCCATTGGTGATTACCTAGGAAGTGGACACTAAAATGTATAACTGCTGGACAGTCACAAGGTCACAGAGTAAAACCTATAAAAGAGATCATTTTAAGCATGTTACGACATAGCCTACTTTGAAAATTGATGTGAACATATTGTGTATTGGAATCATATCCACCTTTAATTACCGTGTACTTCAGTTTCATTTTTAACCTCTATGATGACCAAAGCCTGTAATACACGTGCAGTTTAAAAAAAGTGTGACAGAATAATTGACAGGAAAATAGCTATATACTTTCTGTGACATAACAAAATAGGCATGTAAAAGGGAAAAAAAAAGTTAAATTAAAGCACTTTTTTGACCTGTAAACAAGTTTTAGAGATTTTTTTTTGTTGTTGTAAAGGGAAAATACATTTTATGGGTGGTAGCATTATTATTCCTATAACTATTATTAAAACTACAATTATTTCCCTGCACAGTGTAGATGATACATTTTGTTTCATGGTGATAAATTACAATTTTTATTGTTGTTGAGTGAATAATTTTATTGCTTAGGGGAGATATTAAAATTGGAAGTTGCTTCTCACAGTTTCACTTAGGAGTTTCATATACACCTACTAGAAATTAAGAAAATTATGATGCAAATTTTGTCTTTGTGTTATTGTTTTTAATATTTACAATAACAATAATAGAGATAGTGATAATTTAGCATAATAATTTGCTGTGTGACTCTTTTTTTCTGTATCAGCAATGCAAAGTACAATTCAAGGTCTTCTCTATGAAATTTCAGTCATTTTTACAAACTGCTAGTGCTTAAAGTTCCCTTTTTCCTGTGCTCTGAGCACTGATTGAATAGCTTCATTCAGATAATCAGAGAAATTTAGAGATCTTATGTATAACTAAGTAATATAGATGTAAAAGGGGAATAAGCGTATTTATGTATGATATTCTCACCTGACTCTAATTGACTTGTGCATGCTATGAATTTGACACTTGAAAAGATAATATTCTCTAGAGAAAGAAATTAATTTCCCCTTAGTCAAGAAGTAGGTTTTTTTCTTAGTTTTGTTTTCCAGTGTTTAACAAGGTCATTGGTGCTTTTACCTTATACACTAATGAATACTTGTAGATACATCAAACGTACTGTATAAATGAATCTACCTTATAAAGGCTAAATAATAAGCATTAAATGAGCAATGAGACCCTAGAAAAAGCATAGCTTTCCTGTCACTTATTTCTATGTTTATAAACTCTTCCAAATACTTCTAATTGTTAAGCATTTCCATATGATTACACAGACAATAGATTTAAGTAAAATATTCTTTTGGGGACCAATTGGAACTAATCTCTACAGCTACTCATTTTGAAGCAAACTTATGTCTTCCGTGACATAGATGTCCAAGCATTTTGTATACAAATGAGTGTTTTCTCTCTTCTTCCGTGCATAAATATGAAGTTGGCTGGTGTTGAATTTTAACGTTTATAACCCTTAGGAACACTGCAGTCTACTATAACCTCGAGTTCCAAATTTGAAGGCTAGACTTATTATGCATAGTATAGACAATTTGGTCCCTACAAGTAGGATTCACAAAAGCTAACAACCATGAGCTACCCAAGAGGGGAATGCCAAGATATGGAAGCACTCTGAGACAGATACCGTTAACACTTGGTACTATATATTCTCAATAAAGAATCCTCTTCAGGAACTAAATATCCAGTTTCAGGTCAGTTTTCTCACAAATCCTCTGCTCCACAAAACCTGCAGATAAAGAGTTTTGCCTAATTTTACTCTGCAGTCCAGAGTTCAAAGCACTTCTCTAGGAGAGATTTATCTGTTTTCAAATATTAGTGTTTCCTAATTTGGGGCTCTGATTTGATCAGAGGGTTGAAATCAGGTCTGTTTGAACTGCAAATAAGTGTTCTAATCATTGAGGTCCTGGACAGTCTGGTATGAATTTCTCTTGAAGCAATTTTACTGTGTATAAATTATTAAATATTCACTGGCATAGGAATTGAAAGAGAGGTCTCCCAGCATCCCAGAGGAGTATCCTAATCACCAAGTTACTGGACATCCTAGTGTGAACTCCTCTCAGTACACAATTGACACTATTTCTCTTTGTATAAATAATTAAACTGAATTTTGGAGCAGAAACTTGTAGCCTGACTCTTCCATATCCCAGAACAGAACACCAACCAACAAGCTGTACAATCAGGTTTGCAGTTTCTCCTTCTCTCTCTCAGTTCCATTGAATGTTCAGTCATTCAATAGGCAGTGAAAAGTCTCAACTGGAACAATTACTAACCATACTAAAATAGCCAATAATCTGGATGTAAAAATATTGTTAGGGATCTTTAACTTTTTAAATTCCATTGTCTTTATAAATCTGACAAAATATGATTTAGTTAATTAATAATTACAGTTAATAATAATACATTTTTTTTTCTGTATTTCAGATGCTTCTGGAAGCTTGAATTGTGTGATTTCATCAGAATATATTTGTATATGGACTGTGGAATTCTGAGTCCCCATTATAGGATTATATAGGAATTACATATGTGAATTTACTGCAAGGATTGTATAAACTAAAGTTACTTCTTTACCAATGGATAATTGTGTCATTCAACTCTTATTTCTAACAGGATATCTGTCTTTACAAGAAAAATGTGATATATTTTCCAAATATAATGGAATTACATATTCAAGCATGCTGCATAGATACCCTCAGCCAGTGTAAAATCAGATCGCAACAATGCTCAAGACTGAAGAGGTTTTCTTAATATTGTATGAATACAATTTAGTCCTTTTCACACTCGGTGCCTAAAAGGGGCTTGGAAACAATTCAGCATAAATTCCTTTTGAGACATAGTTTAAGATTAATTCAAAGGATGAGTGCAACATAGATGGAGATACTAACATATGATTTTAGGGGGCTCACTGATGGTTGCAAATGCTGAGTCTAGCCAAGAGCTAAATGAAATATGTAAGGAAGGATGTCAGCACAGAGCTGAAAAGAGCGATCTGACCTAGCTCTAAACAACTTAGTTTGGATGTTGGCTAATACTGTAATGTGGCAGTGTTCCCATTGAGATCAATGAGAAATGGGGTAAAATAACTTTGGAAAAATGCCATGAAGCACAGATGTTCTTCAGCACTCCAGCTATTTCATTCAGAGGTACCTAGGGTATCTCTGAGCAACTTCAATCTTTAAAAAACCTAATTTAAAAATAACCCAAAGTGTAGACCTTTGCAGTCTTCTGATTTGCTTATTCTGTTTGTTTATGTTTTTCTTTTTTCTTTACAAGAACATTTCTTTTTCAGCTGTCTGAGATCACACTACGTTGGTACTTTCCTTCCAATTTTTCCATATTTACTTTGAGACTAGGCAGCATGTATGTGTCTTCCTCACTTAACTGGTACTACCAGCTGTTACACAAATTTATTGGCAGGGTGCTATACAATGAAAATATCGCATCTTATCTTTGAAGAGCCAAACTGAAGCCTTTGAAAGCCAAATTCTAAGTGCAGGTAGAATGTAGAAAAGAATCATTATTAGAAGAGAGGCTGTACCAATAATATTTGCATTATGTCTACATACATACTTGTTTTTGCACATTATATAATGTAAGATTAAAAACTTTAGAGATCCAAGGATCTGCAGTTGCCAGAATAAAGCTTTCTGTCTGGGTTTGGCAAGGACATTGGGCTCATCTTTGGATATGGACATTGCCTTAGGTTACCCATGCTTGTCACACTTGCTGTCTAAAGTTCTGTGATGGGTTCTGCAAATGCATCACACTCTACATATTCAAAATATGCAAAAAAAAAAAAAAACAAACAAAAAAAACCCAACCAAACCTCATGAGTGCTGCCTGCCTAAGTAACATCTCTTGCTGAGAGTGGACTATGGCTGATCTATCCTGGATTCCTGCCTGTTTTTGTGGAAAGCTTAACTGGAAAGGATATGACTGCAAAAGCTCTAAAGATTTGGAAGTCTAGTCTACAGACAAGATTGATTGTTTCCTAGTCTGTTACTGTAGCTGCTGCCATCTTCCAAGGGACTTAGACTGAGATTTCTGTATTTTGAATGTGCATACAACAGCATTTGGGCACATGCTAACAGGCAAATGTGCCCATAAGAAAACACAATGCTCTCTTGTTAAGAGACAGATATGGATATTGTGTCACTTAGGTTTAGACACACTAGCTATACAAGTTGAGTTTTTATTTATACTCAGTGGCAAAAGTTCTGGCAGACTCTTGTCATCAATAAAGATACACCAGAAGAATAAGCAATCCATGCCTCTACGTAGACAATTCAAGAAAAGCTTTGAGGCAGAAGCTACATCATATGGCCAGGTATATGTCTGCAGTGGTCCATGAACTGGTGGGCAACTGGAGTTCTTCTCATGGGAGGAAATAACCAGAAACGCTAACATTATCTGCAGAAACGTAAAAAGATATCCAGGGACATATTGTCAAGTCCCAGGGTCAGCACATGTATGAACTAGTCCTAGATCCTTCTTGCCTCTTGACTTTCTGAGAGAGATGGTGTGTATCTCCTGGGCCTAGGAATGAAGCTTGTATGGTCAAGAAAGTTTTCTACTTTACATACTAAAATACATCTTTCCTTTTGTTAATGTTGAAACAAATATTTTTTTCTTTATCATATGATGAATATAGGGGCAGAGAGGCTTCCAACATTTTAATGATGGTCTCTTAATTGGTATATTACTCTTTTAGGTAAATATTTTCATTATCTCGCTATTTATTTGTGATCTTTTATTTGTCTTTCATAGAATCATAGAACCACAGAATCATAAAATGATCTGGGTTTGAATGGACCTTTGAAGATTATCTAGTCCTATCCCCCTGTCATGGGCAGGGACATCTTTCACTAGATCAGGTTACTCAAAGCCCAGTCCAACCTGACATTGAACACATTCAATGATGGGGCAGCTACATGTCCTCTGGGCAACCTGTTCCGGTCTCTCATCAACCTTATCTTAAAAAATTTCTTCCTTATATCCAATCTAAATCTACACACTTTCAGTTTAAAACAATTGCCCCTTGTCCTGTCATTACAAGCCTTGGTAAAAAAAGTCTTTCTCCATGTTTCTTATAACCTCCCTTTATATATTGAAAGTTCACAGTAAGATCTCCCTGGAGCCTTCTCTTCTCCAGGCTGAACAACTCCAACTTTCTCAATCTGTCCTCATAGGAGAGGTGTTCCAGCCCCCTCATCATTTTCACGGACCTCCTGAGGACCTGCTCTAACAGGTCCATCTCTTTCTTGTACTGGAGACCTCAGACCTGGATGCAGTACTGCACCCGGGGTCTCGTAAGAGTGAACTAGAGAGGAAGAGCAGTACAGAGGTGATTATATAGGCTTTTACAATGGAACAGGGTATTTTTTTTTTGCCTGAAATACTAGGGTCTCAGCTTATTGTGGCTTGTAGGTACTACTGAAATACAAACAAATAACAACTGAGTTATTAACATTTTTGTACTTTGCTCATGATCTTTCAGTGACCCAACTAGTGACACATGAAGTAGCACAACAGCTTAAAGCTATGTTTATACAAGAAATTAGTGATCCCATTAACATAATCACTGCAGCCACCTTTCCCTGCAGCAGCTGTGCAATCACAGAGGCTCTTCAGTTACATAGATTGTAGCAGTAACAATAGGCAACTGCTGACAAAGAGAAAAGGATGCTTACGAAGAACAATGGACCTCTGAGGTTCTGGGAAAGTGGCTAGCTAATTAACAGGAAATTTGGATGCCAAATGGAAAGTGAAGTTATATTTCTGATTCTTAGCTGGTAAAGCATCATAGGAAACATTTGATTTATAACTTGTTCTTACCTGATTGGTTTTTAGTTCTTTTTTTTTTCAATTTTCTCTTGACTGATATATTTTCTTTCTTCTAGCATTAATGTGGATGTTATCACCTATAAAAAATGTGATATGAATGTATGTTTAAAGCCTGTAATAATAAAGTATATTTGTAAAAATACTTTAAAATACATCAACAAAAATAATTGGATTTTATACGGAAACTCTGACCTTAAGCTAGTGTAATCTCCTGGCAGTCTGATTTCTTTTTTTAAACTGAAAATATTTAATCCTTGTCTTGAGATTTTAGTTCCTACTGTTGTCAGAGGGTGTACTCGGGATAGATACAGGGACATGACTTTTGCATTAAGGAAGGCTACTCTTGAAGTAGTGCCATCTTTTCATAAGGTCCAGCTCCTCCTCTTTATGTGAGGACACTCTTTAGGTTAGATTGTCCAGTTCTTCCCTATCAGCGTTAGGCAGAATACAACTCTCTACTGGCTGCTTCCCAAGAACCTATTTTACAGCGCCAAAGAGCTGACACAGGATTTATGCGGCGGGATGAAGTGGAATCATCACTCTCATTAATAGCAGTAAAGAGCAGTAATCTCTGTTAATAGCAGTTTTGCTGTTTTCCTGACTAGATAGAACATTTCATCAAGAGGATTTTTCTTCCTAATGTCTTATTATTTTAAACAACAATCTATCTTGATCCTGTACTTCTTCCTGTGTGAAGACACACATTTTATTAGACTTAGTTAAATGACATAAAAATTTTAAAGACTACTTTAAAAACATATTCTTAAGGTTTTCAAGGTGAAATTAAGAAATATTTGTGTGTGTGTGTGTGTACACGTGTTGTTTGATTTAAGTTTGGCAAAACAAGGAGTAAGTGTTCTGGCTTAACCTCAGCTGGCAGCTAAGCACCACAAGGCTGCTCACTCACTCCCCTCTGGTGGGATGAGGGAGAGACTCATAAAAGTAAAAGTGAGAAAACTGATGGCTTGAGATAAGGACAGTTTAATAAGTAAAGCAAAAGCCACACATGCAAGCAAAGTAAAATAAGGAATTCATTCACTACTTCCCATGGGCAGGCAGGTGTTCAGACATCTCCAGGAAAGCAGGGCTCCATCACACGTAATGGTTACTTGGGAAGACAAAATGCTGTAACTCCAAATGTTTCCCCCTTCCTTCTTGTTCTTCCCTCAGCTTTGATGTTGAGCATGATGTCATATGGTACAGAATATCCCTTTTGTCAGTTGGGGTCAGCTGTCCTGGCTGTATCCCCTCCCAGCTTCTTGCCCACTCCCAGCCTACTCACTGGTAGGGTGGAGGCCAGAAAAGGCCTTGCATCTGTGTAAGCACTGCTCAGCAGTAACTAAACCATCCCTGTGTTATCAACACTATTTTCAGCACAAATCCAAAACATTGCCCCATACTAGCTAGTGTGAAGAAATTAACTCTATCACAGCCAAAACTAGCATGATAATGATGAAAACGATGAAATAATAATTAAAAAAAAATCATTTTCTAAATTCTAGAATCAAAATAGTGCTATTACACCACAAGGCTCAGTCCCCATCACTGGCTAGAGAAAGTTCCTCTAGTAAGTTGGCGGTCACAGCCTTCTCCGCAGCCTTCCCCACAGGTATGGTGTCCTGAACAGCAGCACAGGCTGAGGTGGGCTGACTGGGGAGCTGCTGTGCTGAAAAGGACCTGAGTGTGCTGATGGGCAGTGAGATGAGCATGAGCTAGGGGTACCTTGGCAGCAAAGACAGCTAACATCTCCTGTGTTAGTAAGACGATAGTCAGTAGGTCAAAGGAAGGAATACAATCTTGCTTTACTGGGACTGTCCTGGTTTCAGCAGGGATGGAGTTAATTTTCTTCTCAGTAGCTGGTGTGTTTTGGATTTTGTGTGTGAAGAATGTTGACAAAAACATTCTGATGATACGAGTTGTTGTGAATGAGACCAAGGACACTGTCTGGCTTTCCAAGTCTTGTTAACGTGCAGATGCGGGAAGCTGGGCAAAAGACAGACAGAATAATTGATCCAAACTGGCCAAAGAGAGTATTCCATGCCATAAACGTCATGCTCAGTATATAAGTGGGGGTTGCCCATGGGAGGGGGCATCATTTTCAGTTATTCCTTTTCTTGTCGGGTATCCGTTTGGGCACCCTTGGCATTCTTTTCTTCTCTCTTGCTTGCTGGCATCGTTCCCTCTACCTTGCTAGCTTGCTCTCCCCCTTTGCTTGCTGCTCGGTGTTGTTCCTGTGATCGCTGCTCAGGACGGGCTGCGTCGGTCATTTGGACATCGGGTGGTGAGAAATTGTACATTGTATATTTTGTAGATATTAATATCCTTATATCCTGTTAGCTTTGTAGTTTTTAGTATTTTTAGTAAACTGTTTTTATCTCAACCCACGAGTTTTCCTTTCTTCCCATTTCTCTCCCCTGTCCCACTAGGTAGGGGCAGGGTGAATAAGAAACTGTGTGGTGATCCGGGCTAAACCATCACAGGGACTCGGTTTTTTGTCTGAAGAAGGAATCATAGAATCATAGAATCATTCATAGAATCATCAAATAGTGTGGGTTGGAAGGGACCTTTAAAGGTCGTCTATTCCAATGCCCCTGCAAGGAGCAGGGACATCTCCAACCAGATCAGGTTGCTCAGAGCGCTGGCCAACCTGGTCTTGAATGTTTCCAGGGATGGGGCATCTACCACCTTTCTGGGCAATCTGTTCCAGTGTTTCACCACCCTCATTGTAAAAAAATTTTTCCTTATATCCAGTGTGAATCTACCTCCTTCTATTTTGAAACCATTACCCCTCAGCCTATCACAACAGGTCCTACTGAAAAGTTTCTCCTCCTCTTTCTTATAAGCCCCCTTTAGGTACTGGAAGGCTACTATAAGGTCTGCCCAGAGCCCTCTCTTCTCCAGGCTGAACAGCCCCAACCCTCTCAGCCTGTCTTTGTAGGAGAGGTACTCTAGCCTTTAGGGTGCTGGAGCTTAGGAGGAGAGTAAATAGCAGCCTTCTGATATCTACAAGGAAGTAACTGGAGATGGAGCCAGTCTTTCTACTGAGGTATCCAGTGAAAGCATGAGAGACAGTGAACATAAATTGAAACAGAAGAGTTTCTGACTGCCTAGCTGTGGAAAAAAAAACCAAAAAAAACAAAAAAAACCAAAAACCCAGCCCAACCAAAACCAAACCCTACTTCACCATCAGAATGATTAAGCATTTGCATAGATTGCCCTGAGAAGCTGAGTTCTTTGAGTATTTCAAGGCTTTACTGTAAAAAGCCCGATATCGCTTGCCTGTGTTGACATTTAGTGTTGACTCTTTTGAGCAAGAAGGTGGACTGGGTGACTTCCCAAGGACCCTTCCAGTCTGAATGATTCAATGGTTCTACAGTTTTTATGGCTGTTCAGTAAGGCAAATTTGACTCAGTAGCATGAAATGTCAGGAAGCACTGGTACTCTGAATGATTATCCAAACATAAGCCAAAGGAAATAAATGGAAGTTGTATGCGCGTGTCTTCAGGAATAGCTAAGCTTAATAAAGCAGCATTTATCAATAAGCCTCAGGCAACATGGCATTTTTTTAATATAAATATTTTATCTATTCTGTCACCTTTGCCTGAGATGTTTCAATTCAACTCGAATGGAGAATTTGATTTTAATTTCCTCTTCTCGCCAAGATTATATATGACTTCTTTCAAGTTTAGAATAATTTCTTACAGTCTATTTGGATGCAATTTGACTCATTCTTGACATTGTAGAAGCTAAATTAAATATATGCTGTCAGTAATCTTTGAAGTGTCACTTCCATATATTTGCAAAATATGTTTTTTGACTAATTTTTAAAATCCTGAATAAACCTATATCAATGCCAAATGTTACTGTGATTTCAAATCTATCTGTACTCGTACGATGTTAAGATACATACTTGACACATGTACATTGCAATACTGAAAAACAGCCATTTTGTTCTGTTCTGGTTTTGTTAGTGAGGGAGGGCCTAAGGTGGTAGCTTCTGTAGGAAACTGCTAGAAGTCGCTCCCCTTTGTTCAGTGGACTCGGCCGGGCCTAGGGCAGACCCGCTGCTGGCCAAGGCTGAGCCGATTGGTAGCAGAATGTCCCGTGATAATGCCTCTGCGATAACGTATTTAAGAAGGGGAAAACAGAAAAAAAAGAGGGGAGAGATGTGAAGCAGCTGAGCGGGGGGCAGAGAGGGGGAGGCGTGAGCCTTGTGGGCCTTGCAGGCCTCACCCTCTGGCCTCCCACCGGGCAGCCGACTGGGCCCAACTTGGCCCGGCCTGGCTGCAAAAAGTGGAGAGGAGACGAGAAGGGAACAAGATGTAAAAAGGATCCTGAGAGGCGTCTGCCAGCCTGTTGTAAGGAACAGCTGCAGACGCCAAGGTTAGTGAAGAAGGAGGGGGAGGAGTAACGCGGCTCCTGGCCAAGATTCCTCTGCAGCTCGTGGTGAAGACCATGGTGGAGCAGGTTGTCCCCCTGCAGCCCATGGAGGTCCACGGAGAAGCAGAGATCCACCTGCAGCCCGTGGAAGACCCCACGCCAGAGCAGGTGGAGGCCTGAAGGAGGCTGTGGCCCGTGGAGGGCCTGCTGGGGCAGCTGTTCTAGAGGGACTGCACCCCGTGGAAGAGATGACCCATGCTGGAGCAGTTTCATGAAGGACTGTGGCCCGTGGGAGGGACCCCACGCTGGAGCAGAGGAGGAATGCGAGGAGTTCTTCCCCCGACGATGATACAGCGGCGTAAAACAACGCGTGATGAACTGACAGCGACCCCCATTCCCTTTTCCCCCCCTGTGCCGCTCGGGAGGGGAGGTAGTATAGATAATGTTAAGCCCGGGAAGAGGGAGGGGTGGGGGGAGGTTATCTTGTTCCCTGTCTCATTCTCCTGCTAATTTTAGAAATAAATTAGTGTTTTTCCCCAAGTCGAGTCTGTTCTGCCCGTGACGGTAACTTTAAGAATTTCTCCCCGTCCTTATCTCAAACCTCGAGCCGTTTTTCCTTATATCATCTCCTCCTATTCTCTCGGAGGGTGGGGGGAGCGAGAGAGAGACTGCATAGTCTGGTCCCGATCGGGGCTGAACTACGACATGTTCTTTTATTGACTCTCCATAAAGCAGTGAAACAAATACGTAAACCTAAAGGGCTGAGCTGAGATCTAGAGTCAACAGCTGAGCCCGTGCAACGAGTTCTCTTCTATCCCATCTGAACCAGGAGATAAATTTACATTGCTTGTAGTTCTTTCACTCGGGTTCACTGATTCACACTACCTCACATTTGGGTTCCTGACCTAATTTCTTTTGCTCTCAACTCAGCTCCCTGGACAACCTCTGGACTTGACTCATCACTTGCCATTTTTGGAGCTGTTGATGGACACTGTTACCACCACATGACGCTGCTTGCTGTGTCCAGACCCCATGGGACTGTGCTTCTTGGTGAGGGCACGGTGTGACCTGGAGTTGCCCAGTCCTTGTGGAGCTGCTGGCCCTTGCTGCTCTCCAACAACAAAATACTTCATCAAGAAGCATTTAACCTGGGTGGTGGCTAAAAAAAGCCTGAGAGGTCAATTCTCAACAGTTAGCACAGTGCAGCTGATTCACAGCTAAATAAATAAAAACAGAACATATTTCTGATATCACAACGTTTATTCTTTATTTTTTTTTCTTCTATTGGAGAGTGTGCCTGATATTTTTTGATGCATAGTCATAAGTGGATGTCTAGGAAAAAGTGCAGGACAAGGCAAGCAGACTGTTATGCTTCTCCTAGTATATTATTGTAAAATTTGTTCTGAAGCACTTGAGAAAAAGGTTTCTGTTGAACATCCTCCCTTAATTTGTCCAATCAGTTTTTGAACCTGTGTAAACTTTTCATGCCTACAATGTCTTGTCATAATGAATTCCAGAGTTGAAGAATGTGCACCTTTCGTGTTCAACTTGTTACTGGAATATATGATTTGATTCCTGCTTATTCTTTGAGAAACAAGAATTATTAATTTCTCTTCACCTTCTTTGTGCAACTCAGACTTCAATACATGTATTTTGTGACAAACAAGAGGAACTCTGATGGTTTAGCCTGAGTCACCACACAGTTTCTCACTCACCCTCCCCCTACCCAGCGGGATGGGGGAGAGAAATTGGAAGAAAAGAAAACTTGTGGGTTGAGATAAAAACAGTTTACTAAAATAATAAAAACTACAAAAATAACAGAATATAAGGATATTAATATATACAAAATATACAAAATGAACAATGTACGATTTCTTACCACCCAAATGAACGACGCAGTCCGAGCAGCAATCATGGAAATGACACCGAGCAGCAAGCAAAGGGGGGAGAGCAAGCTAGCATGGTAGAGGGAATGATGCCAGCAAGCAAGAGAGAAGAAAAGGATTCCAAGGGTGCCTGAATGGATACCTGGATGGAATGGATGCCCCCTCCCATGGGCAAGCCCCACTTATACACTGAGCATGACGTTTATGGCATGGAATACTCTCTTTGGCCAGTTTGTGTCAATTATTCTGTCTGTCTGTCTTTTGCCCAGCTTCCCACATCTGCACGTTAACGAGACTTTAACGAGACTTGGAAAGCCAGACAGTGTCCTTGGTCTCATTAACAACAAATCGTGTCATCAGAGTGTTTTTAACAACATTCTTCACACATGAAATCCAAGACATACCGGCTACTGAGAAGAAAATTAACTCCCTGCTGAAACCAGGACAGGGATAAAAAATCAGAATCTGTGTAACTTCTGTTTGCATGGAACTCACTCTATAGCTGTAGTCATCCTGGCTCCTCCTAGTTAAAGCACTCCACAGTTGTACCTTTCTAATAATATTACTTACTTTCACAGATTAACTGTTAGAACTGGACAAAATATTTACTCTGTGATTAATTTAGTACTAGTATAATAACATTTTATATTTTTTTCTCTATCCTGTTTTATTAACTGCTCAGTGTTCGCAGGGGTTTTTTTGTATGTTTGTTTGTTTTCTTTATTTATTTTTGAACTGTGTCCAAAGAATTATAATAATTTTCTTTCATTTTTTTTCCTAAGGAGGCAATACCTATTCCAGAGCACTCTTTCCTCATATGCTTTATTTGCAATTTATTGGCACTGAATGTCATCTGCTATTTTACTAGTGATAATTTTTAGGAGATCTTTTTACAGCTCCTCATGATCATCACCAGACTATATAAACTCATTATTTTCCACCATTTTCTAGTCCATTTATGAGTTTTGTGAATAAATATACTATTTGATTCTATGCAATGCTTCCTGAATCAGGTGTAGTATGTAGCCCAGCTTCTATGGGTGAAGAAAAATTAACAGTGAGGACTAGCATGAAGCTAAACTGAGAGTAAATGCAGTAGGGCTATAACAGGCTGTTTTAATTAGTGTTTTTATGAACTAGAGTATGAGAAGTAGATTAAAATATTTAAAACTATGATAGTCTTATTCACAGAAACCCTTAGTTAAATATTTCCTGCCATGAGAAGTACTAGTGATTACTGAGATGTCTTCCAAATACAGTATCAAAAGCTACTTTGTGAGTAAAAGTTATTATTATCAGAAGATTGTGGACTTGGACAGTTCATGCATATTCTAAGAACTTTCTCGTGATAAGTGAAAGGACTTCTCTACCTTCTGAAGGATTTAGATGAACACTTAGTCAGTAGACAGTCCAACTCATTGGATGTATGAAAGAATGTAAATCTGCACAGATGTTTAGCTCTTTCCTAAAGGCTGAAATGCAGCGGGCACATTTCTTAGAGGTATAAGAGTTATAACTTACTCATCTTTTCAACATTTTTAACATTTAGTATGAAACCCAATTTGCTTATGTCAGTGACTGCTTACTGGAGGTATCTAATTCTTCGTATACATAGTATCAAGATCCTACCTACCTAATTCAGTGCTTAATATTGTAAAATCTAAGCCCTTTAGTACTCTCAGCCTTAAATATCTTAAGGCTTTTGTGTAAAAAAGAACTTTTAAACCAGAATAATAGCAAGTGTTTCCACAAGGTGACATTTGATATTCTCATTAAAGACAAGATACTGTTACAAAACCCCTTGAAAATATCTTAATCCTCAAGTGGTCCAATTATGGTTGTAATAATTACAACGTTACAGAAAAAGAAAATAACCTTGTGAAAACAATCATAGAATCATAAAATCATAGAATCATAGAATAGTTTGGGTTGGAAGGGACGTTTAAAGATCATCTGGTACAACCCCCCTACAAGGAGAAGGACATTTCCAGCCAGATCAGGTTGCTCAGAGCCCCCTCCAACCTGGCCTTGAATGTTTCCAGGAGTGGGGCATCTACCACCTCTCTGGGCAACCTGTGCCAGTGTTCTACAACTTGTAAAAAAAATTTCTTCCTGATGTCAAATCTATTTTAAAACCATTACCCCTCACCTTTTCACAACAGGCCCTGCTGAAGAGTTTCTCCCTGTCTTTCCTGTAGGCCCCCTCTAGGTATTGGAAGGCTGCTGTAAGGTCTCCCTGGAGCCTTCTCTTCTCCAGGCTGAACAGCCCCAACTCTCTCAGCCTGTCCTCATAGAAGAGGTGCTCCAGCCCTCTAATCATCTTTATGGCCCTCCTCTGGACTGTCTCCAACAGGTCCGTGTCCTTCTTATGTTGGGGACTCCAGAGCTGGATGCACTACTCCAGGTGGGTTCTCATGAGAGCAGAGTAGTGAGGCAGAATCACCTCCCTTGACCTGCTGGCCATGCTTCTTTTGATGCAGCCCAGGATACCATTGGTTTTCTGGGCTGCAAGTGTGCATTGCTGGCTCACGTTGAGCTTCTTATCCACTAGCACTTCCAAGTCCTTCTCCTCAGGGCTGCTCACAATCCATTCTCCACCCAGCCTGCATTTGTGCCTGGGATTGCCTCAACCCATGTGCAGGACCTTGCACTTGGCCTTTTTGAACTTCATGAGGTTTGCACAGGCCCACCTCTCCAGCCTGTCAAGGTCCCTCTGGATGGCATCCCTCCCTTCCAGCATGTTGACCACACCACACAGCTTGGTGTCATCAGCAAACTTGCTGAGGGTGCACTCTATCCCACTGTCCATGTCTTTGATAAAGATGCCGAACAGGGCTGGGCCCAATACTGACACCTGACACTCGTCACTAGTCTCCACCTGGGCAATCATGATAAACAGGTTTCCCATTTAAGAGATTTTAGAAACATAGAATGGCAGAATCATTTACATTGAAGAAGATCTTCAAAGTTATCACGTGCAACCATTAACTTTATACTGCTAATTTCACCAGTAAGACATATCCCTAAGCACGACATCTACACATCATATAAATACCTCCAGGGATGGTGATACAACCACTTCCCTGGGCAGTCTGTTCCAATACTTAATAACCCTTCAGTGAAGAAATTTTTCCTAATATCCAATCTAAACCTCCCCTGGCACAACTTGCAGTAATTTCCTCTTATCCTGTTACTTGGGAGAAGAGAGTGACACCCACCTCACCACAACCTCCTTTCAGGTAGTTGTAAAGAACAATAAGGTCTCCCTTCAATCTCCTTTTCCACAGACTAAACAACTCAGCTGCTCTTCATAAGACTTGTGCTCTGGACTCTTCACCAGCTTCATTGCTCTTCTCTGGACACACTCCACCACCTCAGTGCCTTTGTTATAGTGAAGGACCCAAAATTGAACACAGTATTCAAGGTGGCCTTACCAGTGCCAAGTACAAAGGAACAATCACTTCCCTGCTCCTGCTGGCCATGCTGTTTCAGATACAAGCCAGGACACTATTGGTCTTATTGGACACCTGGGCACACTGCTGGCTCATATTCAGCTGGCTGTCAACCAACACCCCCAGGCCCTTTTCTACCCTGCAACTTTCCAGCCACACTTCCCCAAGCTTGTAGCATTGCATGGGGTTGTTTTGACCCAAGTGCAGGATCCAGCACTGAGCCTTTGTTGAATCTCATAGAATTGGCCTCGACCCATGGATCCAGCCTGTACAATTGCATTTTGTATTGTTTTATTTCCAAAGTAAATATAAGATATCAAGAAAGCATGTAGATGTATGGAGATGTATAGAGAAATTAACTGTCATTTGCAAATGCATGAAGAGGATCCTCTTATCACACCAGAAGGAACTGAAGATCATGTTGGTTTGCATTTGTTAGGGTTTAAATTAGCTTAATCATAGAACTGTTCCTGTATTTTGATTGTTTGTAAGATGGAACTTCCTTGAAATGTCTCTTTCTAGAAATTTTTTATCTTCCTCTACAGTATTTTTCTTGGATCGGCAAAACATACTAGTAGATAATGTCATATTTCTTACCTTTCTATCTTTGTAAATACACATGTTAAAACCAATTTAACAAGAATAATAACTTAAATTTAATCCATAAATCAAATAATATCCAATGCTTTGATAAATTCAGGATTATGTAACTTCTTTTTACAGTTATCATATAATGTAATATTGGTGCATCATTTTGCTTTGATCTTTTTCACTTTTTTTTATCTTATCCATTTTAAATTTCTTTCTCTCTCTCTCTCACACTTTGTAATTTCCTATTTCCATATGTTTTCCCAGCAGTGGAATAATGATCACTGTGAAGGGCTGACTTCATATATCCTTTTAGCTGACAATGTCTAAAGATGAGAAACTGTTTGAATTTATCTTTTCACATGATAATTAGGAAAGAAAAGCAGGACTTTTCTATAATGCCAAACCATTCTAAAAGAGATAGCATAGCAGTCTGATTAGTCTTACTACTTGCTTTAAACTGATTTGTATTGTGATATACTGGTAGCCTTTTCTGTTAACATCAGTCATAGTCTCAGGATATGTCCTAAGGGCACCCTTTGGATTTTCGGCTTCCAAGATGATGGAAATCTATTTTCAGTTTCCAAAGACAGAACTGTTTCTGCAAAAGCTCTTTTAACTCCCTTAATGAGATATGTCAAAATGAAAGGGTATATGTGGTGCTCACTTCTGACAAAGATTTGACATCCCTGACACATAATTAAAAAAAAAAAATTTAGAAAACAGACAGGAAAATACCTGTTAAGCTGAAGGGAGCATATCACAGACCATTTAAAAAATAAACTAGAAAAAGAAACTTAAGTTTGCTTGTACAGAAAAAACTTATACCTAGAAACATTTTTACTGATTTTTTTTTTTTTTTAATACAAAATGTGTTTTTATTATAGTGCACATATGATTTAAATTAGAATGTTGGGTTTGTAACATCCAAGCTATAACATTCAGGAATATGAAAAATAATTTGATCAGATTTAACAATAGAAGTGTATCTCGACAAGCTTATGAGTAGTAGTTTATAGATACACAAACAAGAACTCAAACAATCTTAATGGAGAAACGAAGAATCACAATTCAAATAATATCAAATATAAGAATGTTAAAAATACTAAATCAAATCACGGTTTCAATTTTTATATTTGAATCCTTTTTTTTTTTTTTTACTTGGAGATCGATTGTTTATTAGAGTAAGTTATCTATACTTAAGAACTCAATTATGGCAAATTTTATATCTCTGTTGTCTTGATGCTCTGGAAACAGTCCAATGATAAATATCACGAGTATGACACAGACAGCTCCTCACCTAAGAACACATTTAGAAAACTAGCTCTTGCTGGAAAACTATAAAATTGAGAAAGAAAAAACACCTCAAATCTGCATTTGAAGAATTTTACAAACTTTCAAGACCTTCAGTTTCTCTCATGCCTGCACATATTTTTTTCTTTATGCAGTTTGATTCAGACTTTCCTGGAAATCAAGAATCTTTTCCACCAGATTTTGTGGACTTTGATCACTCAGAACCATAGCTATGCTAAAATCAGTGGAGCGTCTTTTGGATTAATGTTGACTATAAAAGCTGAATTGCCTATATAAGAATTTTGAAAGTAAAACCAGTTAAACAGATTTCTTAGGACCTGCAATACGGAATATTGTTACAAATATGTGATTCCATAATGTTCCAGGTGAGTGCACTCACTATTCATGTATATTGATTTAATAATCCAGATAAACTATTTTCAGGGTCTGTTATCTGTGAACTGTTTGCAAATTGTACAAGTTGACTAAGTGTTAGTGATTGGCTTTGTCATAGTGTTTCTGCTTTTCTAGAGAATAAATGAACATTTCAAGACAACAATACATTTCAGAGGATAAACAAAAGCAGAAAAATACTACACCCTGGGGTAAAGCTGAATATGTTCTTGTGTTCATCATTTATTTTTGCCCACCATATGTTCAAAGATTCAGTAATAACTGAATGAATCCATTTAATAAGAATGAATAAAACTTAATTCATTCCTGATATATAAATTTGGTTCCCTCCCTCAGAAATATTACTATATTCATAAGCTTGGTCTATTGAATTCCTCAATTGCTTTTTTTTTTTTCATTAATTCTTTGCAAACTATCTTTTTCTGTATAGGTCTTCCAGTGGACTTCAGTAAATTAGACTGTAAAAGCATTTTAACAGCAAGGCAAACACATATCGGTTACAACATGCTGAAAAAAAAAATATATTTACCCATTTTGTCTTTTAGAAAGCAAAGACTTGGTTTTGCTGAAGCCATTTGAGTATCTACATTGAGTTGTTTAATGTTTGGATCAAAAAATGGGGAAGAAGTACAAATGGTTCTATTCTTTAATGTAGACCTTTCTAAAGTGAGAATATTCAATCATCTATTTTGAAGGAAATATTTTTTTACCATTTTTGTCAAAATGAAATTTATTTTTAACTGAGATTACCAATGACATAAACCCTCTTTTTAAATCCCAAATATTTCCAGCTGGCCAGCAAACAATTTATAACAGAGTACAAACTGCTGTAAAACAGTCATACATGTATTTTGGGTATAATTTGTCCTCGTATAAATCCATACATTTTTGATGTGCCATCTTTTTCAAAGCGTAAATCACTGAAGACAAATGTCCACATTTTCTCCTTGGAGCTTAGTCTATAGCTTTACATTTCCTACTTAGTCAACATGCCTTTCATCTTCTTTTCATGAAAGTCTCTCAAGTGACTAGAAAATGTTGATATTATAACACCTGTGTTACACACTGAGCAAATAATAAAATATTTCTGTGGTTCTCAGTTGCCTCTATAAGAGCAAAACTACCAAGGAAAATGTACTTTGGTAACCTACATGTCACAAAAAAAATTAAAATATACAAAATACGCTACATATAACTGAATAATAATATTGTTCTTCATAATCAAGACTTGAAAATGCAGGTGATCTTCCAAAAAATGATTTTGTGCCAGAACACTTGGAGATAACACAGGAAAGCTAAATAACATTTCTTTTATGGCACCAATGGGAACTTTAAGCCTTGATTACAAGGCTCATTTTTCAGTATATAGGTCCATATATCATTGCCTTATATTCAACATGAGCTCTATCAATTCAGTCATCCAGTCTGATGAACGGACATGCACAGAAGCTCTCTTTTTTTTTTGGTGACGATTCATCTGTTCCATCTCACACAGCATCTAAGTGCTACTTCATTTCCTGTCAATAATATTTGTTCTTAGGTGAACTGTGACTCACGGATGTCAACATTTCTTTTTCTTCTTTTTCAGTTTAGCACTCTGTTACTTGCAACTTTGAAAAGCATGGCAATGGCACAGTTAGGTATTCTAGCAAATACAGATTAAGAGTTTCATCTATTTTCAGAAGAAATAAATAACGTGCAACAAATTAGAGTAAATTAGACTCAGGGTGATAAATTCTCCTTCCTGAAAATCAAGGTTCGTGAGTATATAATTAGTAGAAGGGCTGTGCTGTAGTTATTTGCTGGTGGAATTACTCTAAACAGAAACTTCTATTGAATAAAAAACTAGGCTTTTTATTAAATAAAATAAAGACATTTACTTGATCAGAGTTTAAAAGCTGAATTTACACATAATTATTGTATTATGTGTCTTCAGATGGTGGTAACAAAATTTTCTTTCTTCAAATTGGAAACTGAAGGCAGAGTTTATAGCTATATATTCAAACTGAGCAATGGAATTTTATGTGAATGAAATATATGAGTCTAAATCAGTACACCTGATCAGTTCTGTACATTAAATAGTATGAATTTAAACTTAAAAGAGCAACTGCAGTGCAGTAACATTGTCTCTTAAACTGAATTTTTGAACCAAACAAAATCGTTTAACATAAGCAATACCACTAACAGAAAAAAAGTCTCCAAACCACTATACCATGTGTAAAATAGGAAAAGAACATGTTGTGTCACTAGCTTACTGAATTCCTATATATTCTCTTAGTGCTTCTGCTACCAAAGGATTGGTTAACACAGAATAAGACATCATTTTTGTACTGTAGCACTTCTATCTACAAATTAAGAATAATCATCTATACCATGGGTGATCTAAGACAATATTTAACAGGTCAATTGGTGATGAAACACTTACATATACATAGCATCAACAATTCTTTATTATAGTGTCTGACTAACTCAGTGGTGGCATTTCAAGACATCTTCCAAAATATATAAATTAAATTTTCAACTTTCTATCTGGAGATAAGGAAGTTCAGTAACAGCATAGGTATAAAACTAGTTATTTGAGCTTTCATGCCTATATAATTAATTTGGAACAATTTTGCCTATTTCATTGTCTACATTCAGTGATAGCTCTGTAATTAATTAGGATTTATCTCCAAGAGGGCAATGGAGATATGAGCCTATTACCTATAAAAATAATTAAGGAAAGTTGATTGTTTTTATGGCAACATTGTCCAGTTTTGAGAAAGTAAGCTGTAGTGTAATATCAGAACAATCTTTACTAAAAAAAAAAAAAATTCAAGTAGAGAGAAAGAATTGCAGGCTAAATAAGAATAAATCTCATTCCTATTGCAGGCTGTTATCACTGTTCCTATCTACTTTTGGCTGGAGATTGAAGGCCCTAAGTTAATACTTACTGGAGCCATTAGAGAGGTACAAAGTAAATCCAGCCTTAAATGCATATCCCATTTTGACAAAACTGGACCTTTGAGTTGGTTTTTTTTGTTTGTTTCCTGTAAACAAAAAAGGATGAATTTGTGTACTGTAAAAACAGCAGACACAACTATAGACCTTTTATTGAGGGAACTAAGTGGATTACCTCTTTATTTTCTCCTTAGATGGGGACACAGGAAGAAAGTAGTAGCATGAAATATTCACTATTATTCATCTGTTTTCTTTTTTTTTCTCCAGGACAGATCTCAGAGGAGATTTTTAAAAAAACATTTTTAGTGCTTCCCATACACCACTGCAGGGGAACTGTCTACACATCACAAGCATAGGTCTGTGCCTCATAGCTACATGGACCTGCTCTTTAAGTCAATATATTTATACTAGGAGACTTGAGGATTTTCCTCATTAAACATTTATTACTAAACAAAACAAGACTTTGAGTGACAAGACTTGACGCTACAAAGGTAAGCAAAATTCACCTGACCAGCCAGATAATTTTGATGTACGAAAAACTGATTTTACAGTGAAAGGATACAAATGAGAAGGTTATTGTGAGGTTGCTCAGATAAAGATGACCAACTCTTAGGACAGGAATGTGAGTGTGTTCAGAAGAGCACATCCAAAACTGTCTGGAAACACTTTTGCCTCAAATTGGTCATGTAAAAGGGGAAGGTGATCATGAACTGGATTAAACATTAACCAGGGAATTACAAGACTTTAGAAAAAGAGAAAGGTTCAACTTGAAAAGTGATATAAAAGAAGTATAAATATTTTTAATGGAGGAGAGATACTGAGAGGAAAACAGGGTGCAGGAGGCGGGTGGGTGCTGCTTGCTCTGCACAGGCTGGGCAGTGCTGTGTCCCCAGGGGCACCCTGGGCCACTGCGCCTGGTGGGCTGGGACCCACACCGGTGTCCTGGCATTGTAGGGGCTGGCTCTCCATGGTGCATCCCTGGAACTGGAGCACCTGCATCTCATGCAGGAGGGGCGTAATGGGGAAATTGTACACCCAGGGAGTTTGTCAATGGTCTTTGAAGCAATTGTGAATGTGAGAGTCGAACTTATTCAGTTTATACCTGTGGTGCAGTATTTATACTCATGGTAATACTATACAGATACAGCTATATAAACACTACACAGACACATGTATACAAACACATCTTTTTCTTGCTAATTCTATTTGAAGATATTGCCAGAAATAATAAGTACTGGAGTAATTTGACCGCATATCTAAAAATTC
Organism: Chlamydotis macqueenii; assembly: GCF_036417535.1. Taxonomy (NCBI): domain Eukaryota; kingdom Metazoa; phylum Chordata; class Aves; order Otidiformes; family Otididae; genus Chlamydotis; species Chlamydotis macqueenii. The sequence goes on from NC_141556.1 coordinate 23,169,612, forward strand.
AAGTAATTTACATTATACCATTTTCTAACTTACCTTGTTTTAATCAGCTTCCTAGTTTTCTATGAATGTTTATGGTTGAGGAGTAGAACAAAATCAAATTTTAAAAATCAGGAAGATAATATAGTGAAAATATGCTATTAATCAATCACAGACACTAGTTTAAATGCTAGAGATTTCTATTGATTATAGGGCAAGAACAGAAAGATGACATTTTGAAAAAAAAAATTATCCTAGGAATATACAAGTGATTGAAAAAAAGGCAATTAATTGTGACTTAATTTATTTGAGCTACCCAAGCAGCACTAATGGTCATTACTTATGTCTGCTCAGCATTCAGTCTAGGTGTTAGACTCTTGCAAAGGAGAACCAAGAGCAGGATTAAAACAAGGTTGCACTCTGCCCCTATAAGAATTAAAAACCTTGTTAAGTTATCTCTTCTGAGTAAATTTCTCCAGATGAAAAGAGACTGTGATGAAAATTGACTTTTTGTTATATTGACATTATCCAGTGTGATTGTGGTGATATTCCAAACAACAAAGGACTGGCTCTCAGCTAAGGTAGTAGCTTTTAGACAGGCTATCAGGATAAAACCTAGTTGTTTTTCTACAATTACTGTGTACAGATGAGTGCTCATAACACCCTCTCACTGCCCCTATTTAAACTGTTAGTAGATACTGTAGAATTTTTCGCTTATGTAAAACATATATCTTCTGGAATGGAAGAGAGGAATCACCCCACAGAAGCACAGTGAGCAGTACTGTTTTGCATTACCATCAACTGTGTCATTCAATTAGTAATTACCTGCTTCCTAAGTTATCATTAGATCTTACCACCAAAATGTTAACTTGAAATTCAATAAAGAATGTATTTTTTTTTCTTCCTGATAACTATATTTTTCTTACTGATTGAATCTAGAAAAAGACTTTCTAGTATTTTCTGAGGAGAGATTTGTTTCCTTAATATATGGCTTAAGATCTCCAAACATGGAGATAACACAACAAGTATTGCCAAATTTGTGTTGATCTGTATGGAGAAGGATAAAATACTTGAAGCCATAGTAAGGAACGAAATAGAGTGCCTGATCAGAGGCACTTAAGCCTTTCAACTCTGAAGAAAATATTTAACTTAAGATATCTTAACTTTCCTTTATCAGCTAGTCACAACTCTCTTACTGCCCACCCCTATCTAATATTGAAGACAAGAGCAGAATGCATGTGCTCAGTCCTTCAAGGTTACAAGAGAGTTTGCATGTGAGGACTTGCTGCACAATAGTTTTAAAAACTAAACCAAAGTATTTCTCCCTTTATTCCAGTCGTAAGAACAGCTGAAATAGGAAGTAGAGTACCTGGTAAGATGTTTTCCTTAGTCACTGTTTTTGCTTGTCATTTTTTTGGGGTGTTCTCCCTGTGCTGTGCCTGACAGCACTGTAAAGTTTGTTTGATAGTTGGTAAATACATTAGCAACAACAGCAATAAAATGCCACAAAAGTGACTAGTTTGTGTTCATTTGAATCATAAGTTCACAACAGCAGAGCTAAATCAGGAATTGATTTTTCCTGAACAAATCAATAAACCAGCTTGAGACAGTAAGGCCTTCCTCAAAACAAAACAGAAGCAAAATATTGAAGTGAATCTCGTTAAAGGTCCCAGAATTACATTCTCTTAGGGATTCATTCTCTTCTAGCAGAACAGTCTCAAAAGCTGAATGGAAGGAGGTAGACATGGTCAATCAGAGAAGGATTTAATAGAAGAATAAGTTACCTCTTTGATATGAGAAATTTTGTGTATGAATTTTATCTCATACAGTCAACATGACCAAAACTGTCTGCTTGGTTCTTCTGAAAGTATTTGCAAATTTACTCAAAACTGGCAAAAACACTGGTCAGCTGGAAAACAGTCATAAGATCCCCAGACACCAGAGCTACTCAATAAGAGATGAGCATCCTCCTTTATTTTTAATCCTCTTTCACTTTTCTACTAAGTGTGTAAGTGGAATGTTTGTGTCGAATGCAAGAATGATAAACATAATTAAACATACAGGTTTTCAATTTCAATTAGAAAAGCTACAGTCCAAACTGTCAATCTAAAGCAAAGCATTTTTGTATTCATTTGTACAAGTTTTTTTTTTTCCCAGAAAAATAAAAATACCAATTACTTGCATAACACAAACAGCTTAGCAAATGACAACCATAAGATATTAAACTGTAATTTTTAGAAAAGTATAATTAAGATTTGAAAAAACATCAACTAAATAGTTCAGTTCTGTTTGCCATCAAGAACACATCCTTGTTGCTTTACTCTTCTTGGATAGGATCTATTTGTTAATGCAATACTGTAAGGTCTATCTAGCAAAATAGAGTCCTACTCTATAACTGAGATCTAGCAAAATAGAGTCCTACTCTATGACTCTATAACTAAGCTCTACCAGAAAACAAATTTTGAAATAAAATCAGAATTAATGGTGGAGAAGATAAAAATGAAGAGACAAATAAGTGATTTGAGCTGTAGCTTGTTTGGGTTTCCCTTTCTCTGGTAATGCATAAGAAAATAAAGAAATGTCTGGTGATGAGCTCTTTTGGTTTTTGTGAAGGAAGATGTTTCTGCCGCTAACCAAAGAAATTTTTTTATTGCAACTTTTGCTGACTTTTTTTTTTTTTTTTCCCTCCTGAGGGGCTCATAGTTCAACATTTTTTTCTTGATGCAGTCTACTACATATTCCAGAAACCAAAAGTTATTTTGCAATTATATTATTATTCTAACCCAAATAGGATCCAAGTCATAAAAAGCAAGGTAAAGAATTTTTACCAAATTTAATATAAATTTAGAAGTAGAAACCCGATTGTAAACAAAACTTCTAGTCACACTGAAGTCATCAGTGACTACCAATGCATTTCAGGCTTGCTTTTGTAAACTGTTTTCTAGCCAATTTTATAAACAAGAAAAATGCATGGACTGGTAAAGATACCAATTAATAATTGGAGTCAGTGTAGTGAAGAGGCAAGATATAGTATCATCGTGCCACAGATAGCTTTGTAGAAAAATTATCCAAATTAAAATTCTAGTGGAAGAATACATTAATGAAAGTGAAGTCTAGTAAGAAAGAAAATTCTTTTCTTTTCCCAGAAGAAAGTATTCATGTTACTACCTGATAAAAGAGGCCCTTAAAGAGAGCATTCAGGTATTTTTCTGATGCATACCCTATCATATGGCAGTTCACAACTTGGAAGGATGAACATTTAAATGTGATCAAAATGAGTTATTTAAGAACAATTCAGATGGAGCAGAAGTTAACAATTAATTGTTCCCTTATTTTGGAAGGGAAGGAGAACACCCACATGCATCACTTATCTCTCACTGCATAGCAGAAGAATTTCTGTCAATTTTTTAAATAAAATTGGCCCAAAGCATCTAGTGGATTAAATAAAATAAAATAGAGAGTGGAGTAGGGTTGTAAGAATATCTTGACCATTTTATTAAAGTACTCTGAAATATTTTTAAAAATTGTGATCATTACAGAAATAGTTGTGTCAGTTTTGCAAAGGAAGTTCACTTTGGAAGTACATATCTAGTATTTGATATATGAGGAACACAGCACTTGTATCATTGCGGAATGAGAGCAATTTTTTTTTTTTTTTAACTAAGTGTTCAATAACAGGTTTGTTCAAACTTCCCCATGGCAATCTGGATTTTAAAGTTTCTCTGCCTTTAACAGAACACAGAACACAGTTAAAAACAGCCTAGGCATATCTTTTTTGTCTTTGGCATATTATGCAGAATAACGTGAAATGAAACATCATAAAAGGACAAAAAATGTCACAGAGTAGGACTATATAATGTGTCTATCTTCTCTTTGCTTTAGAAATTGTGACAAAAAACCCCATCATATTTACACTGGGTTGTCTAAATGACAGAACTCAGCACTGCAGTTTAATCTGAAATATTGAAATATTAAAATATCACTATTTTCAAAACTATTCTGTTTTGATACAGGATTCTACATTTAGTGCTGTAACTTTTAGTTACTGTTGCTTGAACTGTCTCATATTGTTGGTTTATTTTCATGTTTTAGTGAATCAAGTTGTTAATAAGCAGTGTTTGCATTTTCTTTTGCTTCTAATGCTATTGCCATACATAACAATAACTCATTAGTTCTCTTAACTGAAAATCCAGCACTACTGAAGTGATTATTTAATCAACAGAATATAATTTTATTTGCAATGCTACATGATATTGTTCATCAAACACATTAGTTGATCGTCACCTGAAAGTAGCACCCATTTGAACATGCCTTTCCAGTTGTACTTATAAAATATACCCAAAATGATTTCCAAATGGATATTACTGAGTGATGTAGGGTGCAGTGCTTTGTCAAAACACAGATCAGAAAGCCCTATGACATGACTTGAAGGGTCACAGAGAGTAAAATATTTGTGGCACACAAGGTATTCCAGACATTACTCACAGTTCAGCTTTAAAGCATGTTTACTCCCATCTCCAATCTCCAGGGTTTTTTCTGCTGCTTACAGTAAATATTTTTTTTTCCCAGCCTTTGAAGAAAACTATACCTTTCCTGTTAGATCAAAGTAGATTTTAGATTTAATTTATTATTTACTTGTTGCTATTTGCATGGCATTTTTCCCCCAATACCTATAAAGATTTAGCATCTGCAGGAAAAAATATTTATGAAGACTGCTTGAGACAACTTGATACAAAATTCCGAACTCTAGAATAATGTAGGCTAAGTTCTCAAACAAATTTTAAAAGCAGGATCTTACAATAAAGTGATTGAGGTCTACAAAAATGAATTTTAGCAAGAGATGATGAATGCTTCCTGACTCTGAGGTTTTTCTATTTCTTTTAAACTTTCTGAAAGCTGCATCACATGTATTATGCGATATAGTGTGACTGTCTTGGTGTTTCCACATTTTCAGAATATACAAAGAGGTCGTATCTGTATAGGCAGATATATAGCAGAAATAAAATGTAGAAAACGTTGCATATTTTGATTCGGTATGTATTTTACCTCCAATTATTATGTACATAATGATAAACAGGGAAGAATGAAGGATAGAACAAAGTGAAAGATAATCAGTGAGGTCCAGTATTTTTTATATATACATTTAAAATACCTAGGTGAGAGTGGCATGATTTTTTGTAGGCTTGTGAAGGCAGATGACTTAACCTGCCCTTTCAAGAAAATGGATGTATCTGCAAACTGACTATAAAATATAGAAATTTTGTTTTGTGAATTATTTCAATACTTAGGAAATGTCTTTTATTAAAAATTCCCAAATTGTTTGCAAGGTTTTGGAGCCTCAATCAGATTAGGCTGTTCTAGACCATGAAGCTTTGTATACTGAAGACCCTATGAGCTCAGAAACTGTGACTGTCCATCAACATTTTAATTAACTGATAAAGAAATCAAGGAAATGAATTATTTCACTAGTATTGTTTCAGAGAGCTCTAGGCTCATGCGATCATGACTGCAGAAATATGACTAATTCATACTCCTATTAAATTCTGCTACATCTGATATCCAGGATTCAACAGGCAGAAATGCTTCAATGGGCTGAATGCAGTACTATCAAGTTGTATTCCAATGTAAATGATGTTAGAACAAGAAATAGGAGAATAGGTTTATGACCTGTATCTGTAATAGTGTAAATATCTTTCCTTTCTCTCTGAACTCCATCCTTTCTTCAAATAATACTAGATTAATAAAATGAAATGTTTGTATCAAATGTCTAGGCAGATGAGTTTTCTCCATCAAATTCAGTATCTTGAGCTGAATTAAGTGGATGAGTGTCTTATCTTGTCTCCAATTCCTCAGCACAGCATTGCTATGCAATCCCTCTATTTTATGCTAACATCCTCTAGCATGCTGGAGTTCTCCCTGAAGCATGATACTGATAATATATCAGAGGTAATTCTGTTTCTTTTTGCCAATTCTATAGTTTTAATAATTTTTGTAAAATCCAACACAAATCCTTGTTTTTATCCTTGGTTTTTTGGTTGTTTGGTTTTTGGGTTCTTTCTTGGTGTTTTTTTTTTTTGTTTGTTTTGTTTTGTTTTGTTTTTTTAATGATAATAATCCACTCCATACACATAAATTTATCTATACTCATCCAGAGAAAGAACCAACATTTGATTCACTGCAAGTAATTTCATTCTTTACCCAAAGTTAAGCTTGTTCCTCATAAACTTGGGAATTTGGAGGTTGATAGTAATTAAGGTTAGATGATTAGCAGCAAGCTTCTTATTTTTATCTTTCACCTTGAGTAAATGACTCTTGTTAAATCCTCTGGGCTCTGCGTAGCATTTAAACTTATTTTCACATTTAAGGAAGTTAGAATGTCTAAGTCAATGAACTTAAAATCAAATGAATATTTATGTTTTACTGAGTAGGACGATTATTCACCAGCTTCAGTTATATGTATGCTGAAACGGATATGTAAAATAATGCTGATTGATACAGACTGTGTAGATGAGTATATTAGTATTCGCTAAAGCTATTATATTTTCCTAAGATACCATATTTCTAAACAGGATTTAACCAAAGAAAATCTACTTGATTATTGAGGAAATACACTGCAAGACAGATGTGGAATAAATTTTGATTAAGAGCACATGCACTGTTTGGTGGCCTGAATATTGAAAAAGAATAATTTTCAGATAAAATATACGACACCTCAAAGATTTTATATACATTTTCTATATAAACTCTTGCCTTATAGCTAGATACAATTTATTTTAAAAATTGAGTAGTCTCTCTTTAGCATTTGTGCTAGTTTTGTCTGGGATAGAGTTAATTTCCTTCATAGCAGCTGGTATGGGGTTATGTTTTGGATTTGTGCTGGAAGCAGCATTAATAATACTGAGATGTTTTTGTTATTGCTGGGCAGTGCTTACGCGGAATCAAGGCCTTTTCTTCCTGTCACACCACTCCACTAGCAAGTAAGGTCGGGATGGGCAAGAAGGTGGGAGGGGACACAGCTGGGACAGCTGACTTCGACTAACCAAAGGGATATTCCATATCATATGATGTTATACTCAGCATACAAAGCTAAGAGATGAAGAAGAAAGGAGGGAATATTTGGAGTTACGATGTTTGTCTTCCCAAGTAACCATTATGTGTGATGGAGGCCTGCGCTCCTGGAGATGTCTGAACACCTACCTGTTGATGAGAAGTAGTGAATGAATTCCTTGTTTTGCTTTGCTTGCGTGCATGGCTTTTGATTTACCTATTAAACTATTTTTACAAGTTTTCTTATTTTTATTCTTCCTATTCTTTCCCCCATCCCACCAGGGGGAGTGAGAGAGTGTCTGTGTGGTGCTTAGTTGCCAGCTGGGATGAAACCACGACAGCATTATAGCTTTAAACAATATACCTGAATGGCGATGCCCTATAGTGTCATTTGAAAAATTTTTAAATATTTAACAGACTTAAAAATGCAGAGTTCAACCTTTTCCATATTTTGACATCTAGTCCATTCTTAACTCTTCCATGTGCGTTACTGCCACTATAAAGCAAAACAAGCCCACTGAACAAAACTGTTGAACACTGGAAAAATGAGAGCATTGAAGTTTACTATTAACTGTCAAAGAGTGGATGTGACAAGACATTAGCATTCTGATACAGCATTTGCTGGTAAACTGTCATGAGAACATGAGGCAAAATTATATTAGCCTATTGTCAGGATAATTAGAATAATGAAAATGGGGAATAATAAAGATATAACTATAGTCCATCATAATTCTTATAATGAACTTGTAAGTTGTCTTATCCTTATTGAGCAGTGTGAAATATTTAGGGAGATTAAAAAAAGAAAACAAAAGAAAACTTCACAGCTATATTTTGTTGTGTTTAGTTGGATTGGCATGAAATTTGGAAATCCTTTACTGTCACAAGATAGCACCATAAAACTGCATTTATCAATCTTGTTATTAGTGCTTAATACTAATATTATATGATTTGTAAATAAACTAGTGTACAAGTAAAGAAAATACTTTGCTAATGTTGTGGTAGCCTTAATCACTGGATACAGTAATAATATAGTAATTATGGGAAAGTAGAACATTTGAAGATAAAATATTAGCTCAGTCTGAAAATACCTGCTGTACAATTTAAATGAAAATATTGTTAAGACACAGTATAATTTTTAAAGAATATCCTTCTGATGTCCAGGACATAGGTCTGTGTTTCAGTCTTTGTAGAAATTTTGCATCACTACAACACTTCCAATTAATTCCTTCATTATTTTATTATCTGGATAATAAACTGAACAATAAATCTGAAAAATAAAATCACAGAAATAGTAGGAAATGAGGATGAAAGAAATTTTAAGAGAGTTTCTACTCCCTGCTCCTTTGCAAAGGTTGGGTCAGCTATAACTATGTCCTTTCTGAACAAACACCTTTACAACCTACTGTCAGGAACTGGAGCTGAGGGAGTTGCCGTAGCTTCCCAACAAACCGGTGCAGTACTTCACAGTTTGCACTCTAACATAGACCTTCCTTTCCATTATTTAAACTCACTTGTCTGATCTCCAATGAGTTCTGAGAAGAGAATAAACTCCTTGAAAGCTATGTATTATATATACGAACACTGCTACTGTCTTTTCCTTTACTTAGTCTACACATACTTAAACTTTTCATCTGCTTTCTGATATCTGATTTTCCAGACCCTTCAAAAGCCTCTTGCTCTCCGTGGGACTCTTCTTAGTTGAATTGTTCCTTTTAACTTACATTGCTCCAAATTTGAAATGCTAAGGGCTTCTCGATTGTGAACACAGTAAAATCACTGTTTTATACTGGACATTCCTATTTATAGACCCAAGGATGGTGTTTGCTGACTAATGCCGTAACCTATTACCCTAGAGACTCCTGTTCTCTGAATATTGTCAGTTGTTTTGAGGTACTGTGTCTTACGTGGCTACTATCAATAGTATTAATGATGACAAGAGGAAACATGTTCAGATTTGGATTTCCATTTTGCCTGCAATAAAATTCTTAATGGAAATCCACATCCAAATCAGTACTGACTTATTTTCAAAGAATTTATTAGAGGATGTTAAACTTTCTTTAGCCTTTAAAAGCAGTAAATCTATTTATGTAAGATATTCTAACAAGACAGACTTTTCCTTTAATTTCAAATAGTACGTACAATATAGCAAATAAATATAATATGTCACTCAGAAGAGAAATTATACCAATTTATGTGGAACATTATTGCTTTATTCATATTGTGTCTTTTCATTGCTATAGTGCTGAAGGAAAAGATATTTTATTTCATATTTTGAGAAAGTTTCCCTCTTTTCAACAGTGCATATATTTGCTGAGACCCGTAATGTTTTCTAGTATTAATTGTAGCTGGTTTAAACCAAACTAGAAATAATCTTCTTCCATGCTAACCTCTCCATCTGAATCAAAACTCCAGAGACTTAATACCAACATTTGAAAGTGTCACCTTTGTAAATGATGTAGAAGGCATGGCATAATGAAGAAACACTATCTTCATAAGATAGAGATGTACTCAAATTAATTCAAACACTGTTCATTAAAGTAAATAGCTAAAATTAAAATAAACAAAAAGAGAAAAGAAAGCTCCTGGAGACAATATATTAAGTTTTTCTTCATAGTGTGCAAGAAGTGAAACTTGGATAGAAAATTTTAAAGCGGAGCCACTGACTGGACTAATAGCTTACAGAAACTATTTTACTACAAAAGTCCCAGAGCTCATTAAGCTAAAATAGTTGCTATTATGTAAAATAAGACATTTACATTCAAGGGATGGGGATTACAGGATGACTCAGCTGTCTCTCCATGGCAAACTCATCTTTTTCAGTTATTTGTTTACAAACTAACTGATTCATATTCAGGGAAACACAATGTAGCAGATCTCATTTTTTTTAAATCAGTGCACGCAGACATGAAAAGTGGCCCCAACTAGCTACTTTTACACCCGACTATATAAGTGGTGTCACAATTAAGCTTTTTGGAGCAGTGAAAGCGCACTGTGCAGAAGAGGCCATAGCCAGCTCCTTGGGGATTGCAGCTGATTGTCACCTGACTAATTGAAATTCCTCTGCAATGCTGGCTGCTGTTAGGCTGTCGTGGAGTTGGGCATCCTCTGCTCTCATTGGTCTAGTAAGTACTGTATCTGTGAGTCTGAATTCAAGTGAAGGAAGTTTCCATAACCCACATCCCAACAGGACTGGGAGGGCTCAGCACACTGGTCACGGCAGATATCAATCTATCGGTCTCGGCAGGGATGGCTGCTGCACATAGCACTGGCTGTCTGCCCTGTGGCGCAAGGGTTCACTGCCATTGTGCAGTCTTCACCTTAGCTGGAAATAGTTTATCTTGCATTTCCAAAGGTGCAATATACATTCATATATGTAAGATGCACATGAAACTTTAGGAGTGTTTTATATAAATAAGTTCCCCATTTTTATGTTTAACTGTCACACAAACTGGCACAGGTAAGGAGTCCACAGTCTACACCACAATCTAAGAGTTTGTCTTTTATTTGTTTTATTTAATTCCTTTTCCTTTTTTTTTTTAATGATGGCATGCCCTTGCTTGTTGAGTTATAAAAAAGAGAAGACATTTTATCTGTTTTATTCTCTGTTCACTTTAAGATGTTAACTGAGCCATCAATAAGCATTTATCTCAGCAATTCCCAAGCATTAACTCTTCATATTGGTCACAGAAAATAGGCAAGATTTCTTATTTTCAAGCTGAGAGATATTCTTGGAAATGGCATTCTATTTGAACATCAACATTTCATGGAAATTAGTATTGAAATTTTTGCTTTACAAATATTACATTTTCATTTTGAGCATCTGTAAAGAGAAGCTATTCAAAATGATGTCAAAACATTTTGGATTACAAATCTATAATTTCAGATAGTGTTAATAAAAGTTGCAAACCTGTCTATTTCAATGCAAAGTCTGAAAATGTCATTAAAAATATCAGTACTTTGCATAGCAGTTCTAGTGTTAAAAATGTTTTTGTGTTTAAAATGTTTATTTGAAATAGTAGTAATACTGAATAAATCAATGGGGAAATAAATATAACAGAACTGGGACTTACATAACTCAATACCACAAAAAAAAAAAAATCTAGAGTATGCATCAAAACCTCAGATACTGGGATACCAAATCCAATATTTCTCTGCCAGAAGGAAGAAGATGGAAGCTCTGTCTTTCATGGGAATGCCCTAACAACTAGATTTGGGGCTAAAGAGAGGGCATACATATGACTCAACATTTGAGCAAACACATTTAATGATTCATATGACCATGGAGAAGAAATAGGCAAAGAATGATGTTCTATGATTATGCTTAGGATATTATTTTAGAAATTATGAAATCTTTAATCTGATCATAGATACAGAGCTACTCAGAACTTCACCTTCACAAATGAATACAATCTAGAAATCTTCCTATCTCTACTTTTCCTGTCTCTTTCCATATATTTTCTGTATTTTATTTTTCTTTCAAATTTTAACTTAACCTATTCCTAAGGAGCTCCAGTGACAGAGACAACAACTTTGCCAGGCAGTCTGTTTAATGGTTACCATGCTTATTATTAGCATGACTTTAACTGTTTTACTGCAGTTTAAACTGTTTCTTATTTCCCATCTGCCATGAGAGATTACTTTTTGAAAGCCTTTTTATGTTCTTGAAGACTGAACATCTTCAGGACTGGAAGTCATCTCTCTGTTTATGTGTAATGGAAATTCTTTCCTTCTTTCTTACTTTCTTTTTTTTTTTTTTCCTTTCCTTTCCTTCCTTCTTTCTTTTCTTTCTTCATTTCTTCCTTTTTTTTCTTTCCTTTCCTTTCCTTCCTCTCTTTCTTTTTTTTTTTCTGTCTCTCTTTCTCTCTTTTCTTCCTTTTTTTTTTTTTTCAGGATGGATTCCTGTTCATATTCATCTGTGTGATGCTTGCTTTATTTCTCAAAATCATGATACTGTTGACTCATAATCTAAATTATTTTCTGAAGAACTGCTACCAAGCCAGTTATTTCCTATCCTGTATTTATGCAGTCGACACTTCTCGAGGACATCTGTGAGCTGTGAACCTTGCTCTGTGGACCACCTGCCAGTAAATTATGTGTTGTAATGCTCAGAATACCAATGCCAAAGTCCTTTTTGGAACTCTACATGGATTGTAGCACTCTTTTTTTAACGTCTCCATATCAACTTTAATTGAATTTTAGTGATAGTATAATTCTGGACCTGATGCTGTGCTGTTTAACATTATTTAGAAAAGTATTAGAAAATGAGGCAAAGTGAGATGAATGTCTTTCCTGGGCATATATATATCAGGTTCAGAAAATCAACCACATTTCAAGTTATTACTTTTCTAATAGCTCATTTTCCACCCTATGGCCAAAAAAGGGTGATTTTGCAGGTGCAGATTGAGAGGACGAATGCAACACCAGTGTCCAGTCACTAGTAGGGGCTGATGCACTCTCCTGAATTGTATAAAATGACTCCGTGGCTAAATAGCTCCAGAACCTCCAATAAAGTAGGGCTTTGTCAACTCCTGATTTTTTTTCCAATTTTAGTTACCATGAAATCATCTTAATTTTCTGATGGAGTGTCGCCGCGTGACAACGAACCGACCCCCCTACCGGGATCCCATCCTGGGGAGAGAGACACAGACACGGATGCCAAGCTCTCAATTTACTGCTGCGTCACATCGCAATATATACCTGTACACCCGCTACGCACGCGAACGCACCCGCTCCCTATGCCCATGTACCTATCTGCGTCTAACATGAGGCGTTGCACCAGCAAACACGCGAATCGTTGCGGACAGGCCTTCCTGTGCACGTGCAGCCCCGCTCGTAGCCTTGTTGCTGCCTTGCAGGGCCCCATAATGGAGTACTAAGTAGTCCATTATATGGGACAGGATATCTGCTCAGTCAATCTCTGTACATGCAGTGAGACAGGGCAGCATTTCTTGGCTTCCAATCACAGATCCCAAAATGGATTATTACCATGTACTGACTCCATGACAGTATTCAATCCTTCTACAAGAGAAAACTATGAGCAGGAAGAGGCGGTGGCTCCTCAGTGTATTCCAGGGGATGTGCTAGTCTGCATACCTTCTCCACAGTCTGAAGACACCCTTAGCAAACAATCCAGTCTTTCATTTCTATCATGGTTTCAACATATGCTACAGATCAGCTCCTTCTACACTCTTCTGCTCAGTCAAAAACCCCCAAATCCTTTCTCTCTTCATGATTTCATTTGCTCAAGCCTCAACCTTATGCCCAGAAGTACCTGTGACAAAACTGACAGCACAGCAGGTAGTGACAGAACACAAGACTAACACTGGCAAAAGAAAACTGTAATTACGATTTTACACACATGGATACAACCTATCTATCTATCAAGATAGATACTATATAGATTTTAACATGGTGTTCTAAGTGTGTGAGCACAGGATAATAACAGCAGCTTTGAGAATACAGGCACAGATGATACCAGGGACTCTGGGGATATAGCTGCAAATAAAAAAAACAGTCCATCACTAAAGGAATGCAACCTTGAAAGCTGGACAGAGCTGGTTTACGGTGTGACAAAGAGAACAAAAACCATACAAGCAGCATATGTAAATCATCCCACATATGCTGCCAAAACAAAAGTAATAGCAAGGAAGTAAAATGATGGTCTCAATCTCTACAAAAAGGAGGGAGGAATGAAAAAGACAGACAGGAAATGCTCTAGCATTGACCCTGGTCTAAGAATGTGGTGCCTGATCAATGCCACTACTTACCTGCAGCAATTCTTTTCTCTTTGGTCAACAAAGAACATTGCTTTTTCATTTGCATTCACTGTATCTTGCTACAGTAGTTATATGTAGCGTGATATTTTACAATACAACTGGACGAAGTAAACAAGAATTTTTAAAATATATGTATATGGTTTCTGCTCCAGTTTTCACACATGACAAAGTGATTGATGCCATAGGACTGTACCAGAAGATATTTGGGAGCTGTCCCATAGATAGCTAGACAGATTGATAGGTTGATATTCCCCCATATTTTTATATTTATTTACTGAAATGGAATCCTATTCTCTGTAAATGATGAACAGATCTTCATTGATTTAATAGAGTTAGAGGGAGTTATTAAATGCTGTAGACAAGGAGACAAAATATAAAACTCAGATATTATAAAGACATAATCAACATATATCAATAAGAAAATATTATAAATATTACTTATTCAATATTTAAACAAATTCTCAGTGCATACCTTCTTTTAAGTTTGTAAACTAACAAAAAATGCTGGAAAATACAAATCACTAACACACTGAAAGTTCATAATATTAAAGACATTTTGAAGGATTAATAATTTCCTATGAATAAGAAATTTCTTTTGCTACATCCATATTAATTTGATATATATCATTATCATGTCCAAAAAAAAAAAAATCAATACAGGATGATAATAAAACCTGAAACCTGAAACCACAAACTTGATGGAACTCATTCTTTGTGAAATATAGCTCTTGCTGCTTATGAAATACTTGTATAAGATTTTGCTACTCTAAAGTATGTTCATGTATCCTCTCAGTGAGAAATTTGGCATGTAATACTTCCCTCAGCTGCCTTCTCAGGAACACGTTGAAATAGAGTCATAGAATCATAGAGTCATAGAATCATAGAGTCATAGAATCACAGAAACATTTAGGTTGAAAAAGACCCTTAAGATCATCAAATCCAATCGTTAACCTGACACACTGACAAGTCCACCACTAAACTGTGTCTTAACTGCACAAGATAATATTTTGATAAATTTGGTATTCTTATGTTTATAAGATGAGCAGGTACTATTTGATAATGACATAAATTTTCTAATACAAATAAACATTTTCTTCTACCATAAACAATCTGCATACCCACATATGTGTACATACCTATATGCTTATGTAAAACAGTGGACATATGCAAGGTAATGATCAACAATAATGAGAGAATTTGATTCCTTAGTATTTCATGTTAGCAATGAACATACACGCTTGTAAGGGAATGAAACATTAAGTAAAAGAAAAGTGTTATTGAAATATATTTCAATATATTGCAGAAGGCAACAATGCAAACAAGTACATGTTCTGGTTTTGTTTAGTGAGGGGGGGGCTAAGGTGGTAGCTTCTGTAGGAAACTGCTGGAAGTCGCTCCCCTTTGTTCAGTGGATGCAGCCGGGCCTAGGGCGGACTCTCTGGCCTCCCGCCGGGCGGCTGACTGGGCCCAACCCGGCCTGGCCCAGCTGCAGGAAGTGGAGAGGAGATGAGATGTGAATGAGATGTAAAAGGATCCTGAGAGGCGTCTGCCAGCCTGTTGTGAAGAATTTTTCTCGTGAGTGGAATGGCTGCAGACACCAAGGTCAGTTCAGAAGGAGGGGGAGGAGTAATGTGGCTCCTGGCCAAGATTCCCCTGCAGTCTGTGGTGATGACCATGGTGGAGCAGGTTGTCCCCCTGCAGCCCATGGAGGTCCATGGAGGAGCAGAGATCCACCTGCAGCCCATGGAGGACCCCACGCCAGGGCAGGTGGATGCCTGAAGGAGGCTGTGGCCTGTGGAGGGCCCGCTGGGACAGCTGTCCTGGAGGGACTGCACCCCGTGGAAGAGATGACCCATGCCGGAGCAGTTTCACAAAGGACTGTGGTGTGCAGGAGGAACCCCACAACGGAGCAGGGGAGGAATGTGAGGAGTTCTTCCCCTGACGATGAAGCAGCGGCATGAAACAATGTGTGATGAACTGACCCTCTTCCCCCCTGTGCCGCTTGTGGAGGGCAAGGTAGTAGAGATAATGTTAAGCCAGGGAAGAGGGAGGGGTGGGGGGGAAGTTATCTTGTTCCCTGTCTCATTCTCCTGCTAGTTTTAGAACTAAATGAATATTTTTGTCAAGTCAAGTGTGTTTTGCCTGTAACGGTAACTTTAAGGATTTTCTCCCTGTCCTTATCTCAAACCTCGAGCCATTTTTCTTATATCATCTCCCCCTATTCTCTTGGAGGGTGGGGGGAGTGAGAGAGAGACTGCGTAGTCTGGTCCCAATCAGGGCTGAACTACGACAGTATGTTAAAGTTTTACTTAACAGAGCAGTCAGAGTTACCTGAAGGAACACTTTTACTGTAGGACAGAAAAGGCATTTATACTAGAACAAGCTTCTGCTTCCAGTATTCACTGGACATCAACCATGAAGCAGCAGCAAAACTGTTTTCTTCATACCCAAATTATGAGAGAGAAAAATCTTGAGTATGAGAAATTGGTAACACACCATCTCTTTTTGGACTGTGAAACATCTAAATGAAGTCACCAGCCTTTGAATCAATCCTGATCAGGATGGTGAGTGAGCAGAATCTGCGTTTCAGTAAATGGGTAATCTGATGCTTATAACACCTCTTCTTCATTTGACTACTTCAAAGGCTATTTTGCTTGCCAACCACTACTTTGGTTGCCAAATTATCTTTAAAGATCCAGCCTAAGTTATTTTCTCAGCTGAAGAAGATCGCTCATTAGAAATACACTACTTCCACCCAAAATGTGCTGTCTGGACTGTGGACTGTGAGGTGTGACCACATCCAACAGAGAAGTGTCGATCAACTCTGAGTTTTACAGTTTCTGCATGATTTGCCCTGTGCTTGATATTTCCCACACATCATATTCTCATACCCATGTGGCTAAACTAGCACAAATTTAAAATTATTTATGTTTAGATTGTGTTATTTTACTCATTTGTAATTCCTACTTGAAGTAGACAAAGCACTGAAATGGTAATGTACCTCTTTGTGCTGGTATTTCACAAAGCCATCTTCTTCTACCAGTCTATGTTTTAATTTTTAGAATCAAGTTAGCTCTTGAGGGCTCATATAAGCAAATACTTAAATGAGAGCTACTGAAACATTATTGTTAACTTTGTATGTTTTCATTTTTTATAATGTTATGTATAAAAATGGATATGTTCAGATTTATTCAAGGCTTTGGCAGAGCTTAGGTAGCAAGAGGAGTACGCATGATCCCATAATATGATCTATGAAAAATATGCTGAGTCAGTCTGAGGATCCCGAGTTGTATTCTGTTCAGAGAAACATACCTTGACCTTTAGCAAAAGCTAAACTAAAACTGATAAAACTCCCGGATTACAAAGTATTTTGCAACACAAATGTTGTATTATATCACCCTGTGTATTCCAGTGACTGAAAGACACTGTTAGAAAGAAAAGCTCTGCAACCTTTCTGTCTCACAGTCTTCTCTTCACTTAAAGTTGCCTTGACTTTAGCATCATAAATAATGTTAACAGAGAAATACAAATGGAGAGAACTACTTACAGTCTTAATAAACTCTCACCAAAAAAAAAAAAAAAAAAAATAGAGTACTAATTTGAAAGAATATTACAAAACAACAGAGCCAGTTTTGGGCTGAACCATTAGAACAGCTGCTGGCAAATGTACATTTAAGTTAAACTAAATAATTTTACAATTCTTTCATTATTTAGAACGGACAGAAGAAAGACCCCCATCTCTTATCTAGGGCTTAAGTTCTCTTACAGTTTAATAAACTGTAACTGCCTTATTTAATCTTTTTAACAAGAGCAAAATACGTTTTTAAGTAGATTGATAGGTAAGATAAACCCAATTTTCAGTTTTTTATTGGAATTGAGAAGACTAATTAATTTTTACTGAAGATGAACTTACAATCCAAACTATATTTCCTGACTGACCACATACCTCAATCTAGAAACCAAGTAATGTGAAAGGGCATCACTGACCTTCTGCCTCCTCTCACACTCATCTTGGCTTGGGTCCAGCATTCATCCTGGAAAAAGGCCAGATGGCAAAGCAGAAAGCAGAGGTCTAAGTATAAAACAGAGTCAATTTGTACAAATCTAGACCAACTTTGACATCTTTTCTACTAGCAACACTGAAATATTTATTTTTTTTTTGTCATGCCATTGTTTAGGCTCCTGTTAATTTCCTTAGGAATCCATCCCAAGTTGGGAAAACCACAGAAGAGGAGACATGCTGACAACAGACATTTCCAGCACTTTTGGAATCACACTTCCACTGATTTGAGGAAGGTAAATGCTGCCTGCAGTACTCACACTCTACGTTTATCACCAGTCTCAGCCTGTCGCTCCAGCCTCATGAAGCCAAGCTGCTGAATTACGACTACAGTGAGCTCCAGGTCTGCCATTTGCTTGCAGCCATCCATACCTCTCGTCAGTCCCCTCCTTTTGTCATTCTTTCCTGCTTTTTTCTCTAGCACTCTTCTCCAAAAAGAAATAATTGAAATTTTCATTTTCTAATGCCCTTCTTAAAGGCACTATAAAAGCTAGAGCCACACGTGATGGCTTTTATCAATTTCTGTCTGTGTCAGAAATTAGTCCAATAGAATCAATAACGTAAATGCAGTTTAAATGAGTCAGGGTCAGAAACAAGAGGCATTTCCTGTGTGAGAAAAGATGAGCTAATGAGTGCAATCTTCTAAACTAACTACAAGCTACCCATAAGTTTATGGCCCAGTACACTTGGATTCACTGTTAGCCCATTTGCAACTACACACATAGAGTTTCTTTATAAGTAGATTATAATTATAGAGCTGTTTTTATTACAATGCCATCAGAAGAAGGGTAGATTATATAGTCTTGCATTCGCAAGTATATTAGCTCAAAAATTCCTGTATCTGTGTAAAAAAGGGAAATAATTTGCGTATTTCTTTCAGAATCCAACTGTTGGCTTAGACATCCAAAGGCAGATAAGGCTTAACAATGTCTGTCAGGAACTACCATCTATATGGCTGAAACTAGCTAAAACTGCATGTGCTGCCATCGATTGACTCCCGGGTTTTCCTCCTTCACCATTATAATCTATCCAGCTTTGCAGTTATTTTAGTACATCTGAAAAAAAAAAGATTATTAATATACCATTTCTATGTTTCCCTATGTCACTGTAGGCCTGCCAATTTAAAGATGACTATTTTCTTTTTCTTCTCACATTTTCCATCTTGCTTCCATTTATCTCTATGAAAATACATATATTCAATCTAATTTTGTGACTGTGTTCTCTTGCTTTTGAATCAACGGTTATTTTTCCCTCCAAGATGATCAATTTTGTCAAGCATCCTTGTTCCTGAAAAATAATTTGTTCCATTTCAGTTCTGCTTATTTCCTCAGCTCTTTTTCTGTCCCATCTTGTTTGCTTTCCATCTATTTTTCCTCAATATTTTTTTTTCTTCTACATTATTCTACAGCATGAAAGTCCTGGTTAATTGGTGCTACGGGTACACTGCTTCTATTCATTACTACTTTCTCATGGGGTGCCAGCTACCTAGTGATAGCACCCATTTTTTTCTGCTGCTTCTAACATCACATGGAATGGCTGTTTCATAGGATCTCTGTCCAGGTAGTGTTAATCATACTTTGCAAGTTTCCCCTGTTTGGGGAGAAATTCTGTCAGTTGTTCATTAGATGAAAAGTATTTTGTTTGAGTCCTGAGATTTTAAGAACCTAGTTCTGTCAGGAACTTGCCTGATTTCAGATGATAAATTCCCATTGATTTTCGTGGGACTTGAGATCAGAGTCCTTGATACTAATGTATTCATTTCTCTGTGTACTGCCAACAGTTCATACTCACACTACACAGTTTTGAAGCAGTCACCCAATGAGCTAAATCCATCAAGTCAGATCATAAAAAGAAAAAAAAAAGTGCATCGTACATCAGCAGGCATCTCTAACTTCAATGTCTGTATATACAGGTGAGTACAATAGCAGACAACAGTAACAGTTCAGAGATAACTAACCTGTGGTGCTAAAATATTGGCAAGATAAAAGCCTACTTATTCTAATCAGGTTTCTTCAGTGTAAATTCCTGGTTTACAGACTTTAAAAGACCTGATTGTCTATAAGTATATGAATAAAGTGGGCAGTGTAATGCCACACTGTGAAGAGTCAATGTAATGTGATTTCCCAAATCTATTTTGTCCAATAAAATCTAAAAAGAACAAATTTCATGCCTCAGAAGATTTCAGCTGCAACTGAAAGCTATATGTTAGGATCCCAGTTTTGACAGAGATACCAACTCATAGTAAATAGGAGTCAGAGATCTCATATTACAATGATGTAATTTTTTTTTCCCTTCCATTTTCATTATTTAGCAGCACAGTAGGCTTGGAGACAGTGATGCAATATAAGAAAACTGGTGGATATGAGAATGCAAGTTTCTCTGGAGTGCAAGGGAAGACCTACTGGCTACAAAAAGACTAGGAACTAGAGTGTATACACTATACAGCAACCTTAGTGGAATGACAGAGGAAAAAGTACAAGTTGCAGAAGCAACAAAGATTGTAAGGAAGCACCAATACACTGATCTTTATACACAGAGCTAGAAAGGTATTGACTGTTATCATTTGTAGGCAATAAGTTGTTTTCTTTTTAAGAAAGAAGCATGGACTTCTGTAGTAGAATCATAGCGTATTTTAGACTACAGAGATGTCTGGACATCTTCTATTCTGACCCTCCACTCACAGCAAGTCTAATTAGATCAGGTTGCTCAGGGACATGTGCAGCTGAGTTTGTAATACCTTCAAGGATCAAGACACCACATCTTTGGGCAATTTGTTCTGGTGTTTGACCATTCTTATGGGAAAAAAAAAAATCCTTTTATAGCTAATCAAAATTTCTTTGTTCCATCTTGCATCCATTGCCTCTCTTCCTACTGCTGTGCACTTTGGAGCAGAGAGTCTGTCTCTGTCTTCTCTTTACCCTCTAATTGATTGCTTTGTTTTCTTTAGGTTGAATAAACCAAATTCTCTCTGCGTTTCCTTCCGTGTTGTGAACCTTTGATCTCCTTGTTGGTCTTTCATTGGACTTGTTCCAATCTGTCAATCTCTTTCTTGTGTAGGAGAGACCAAAACTGGGCACAGTACTCCAGATGTGGAGTACTCTCACAAATGTTGAACAAAGGAGAAGGTTCACCTCCCCGGAGCTACTGGCAATGCTGTTGGCCTTTGCTATAAAGGTTAAACTCATTCAACTTGTTGTATATCAGCTCCTTTTCCTTGGCACTGCTTTCTGCCCACTCTATACTGTTCATGGGGTTATTCCACCCCAGATGCAAGACTTTGCACTTGCCTCTGTTGAACTTCATGAGTTTTCTCTCAATCCATTTCTTGAACCTGATGAAGGCATTCTGAACCTCCAGCATGGTAATCACTCCACCCAGTCAGGTTTGCAGTCTCACTGAGAGTACACACCATTCCCTCATCCAAGTCATTAATGAAGACATATTACTACACAGAATAAAATATAATAAACAGTGGATTCCCACAGATAAACTGATTTTGAAAAATGAGCTATGGAAAACATTTCCACTGCCATTTAGCCAATAGATTAATTTCACACATGTGAGTATTCCACTGATACAAATATATACAAGATCAAGTAGACAAGCTGAAATAACTGAAACCTTATAATCCATTTGCATGATTAGCAAACAGATGAAATGAAATGGAAGATGAGAAGGACATTAGTAAGAACCAGCAGTTTCTCTGTATGGTAAATAATTCCCAGGCAGTTGTTTTCTTGTCAGTTCGTCTATATTGAAATGTTGTTAGAGTCTTCAGTTAGCACTGTTCTGATGTGATATGAAAGAAAAAAAAAACCCAGTAAATATTATTACTGCTAAATGGCTGCCTTAATTTAAGTTACATTTTTGTGCTGGGCCTTAACAAAATGTATCAAAACTGAAGAGACAGAGACTGAAAAAGTTCCTGGTGCCTTTCAGCCTTACATATATGACCAGTGAAATACTGCGCTCTGTTTAGACTGCATCATCATCCATCATTTTAATCTCCTTATATCAGCTTCCAAAGAACATCTTAGTGAGGAAAAGAAATGTTTTTGTGACAGGTCATCAACTAGTGCTTTTATCCAGTGCTCGCAAGATTCTGTCTGCCTTCTTTCCAGCTGGTTGTGTACGAAGCTCTGAAAGATACAGAAATGCCATTCATGTTAGACACCAGTTAATTCCATTTTTTTTTTCTCTCAGTACAAAAATCATTACTTCTATCTAGTTAAATCAAAGTAGTTAGGCCTTTTTGTGAACCTATTGTTTAAACACAAAACAAGGGAAGAAAGAATATCGTAGTGTGACTCATTCTTGCTCAAACAATTCTAGTAATTAAAAATGTACATGTTATATATCTAAGGTTAAATGAAACGCATAAGAAAAATAATGAAATATTAACATATCAGTATGTCTTCCCTCTGCACCATTTTCCTGCTATTAGGCAGGTGCTGTGACCAGGAACTGTAGTTAGAGGTTCAGAGGATTACTGAACACTGAATTTTCCCAGTGCTTACCTGAAAAGCACTGGCTCCCAGTGTTTACTAGGACATAAGATTAGAGAATCATATTTCCTAATCTGTGTGTATTCTGACAGATCTTGAAGAGTGATTGTTTTGTGATTTTTCCAATGACGTAACTATAAATTCTTATTAGCAATGTTTTTCAATGATGTAAAACATTTATCCAAGTAATTTTAAAATATATGCCTGAATAAAGCATTAATATTTATGCATTAATATAATAAAAAATAAACAATAACTTTTTTATATATTGTAAAACTTCCTTGAGAGCAATACAATTTTTTAAAAAGAATATCCAGAGGGTGATAATGTCGCCCCTGAGATTACCCATGTTCTGGTCCAAAATACAAACACAAACACTAGGTATGCCCTCTGTGTCTTAATATTAAAATCTATGAAATGATACTTTTACATGGAAAATTCAAGAAGACTGGAAATAATACAATAAATACACTAACCCATGCAACATATAATGGTGCACTTTGTGTAGCAATTAATCACTTTTGTGATTACTTTTCAGGTGACAGTATTCAGGTAAAATGAACTTCTCTTTCTCTAAGAGCTTGCCAGCATTTTAAATACCTATTTATAAGATATCACTGGCTCTCTTTTTCCCAGTATTCTATGCTGCTTTTGTGGCTAAACTGGTGTGACACCGAGTAGTCTAGACTTCAGCTAAACTAAAAGAAACAGAGCAATTTAAAATAAATAAATAAATAAATTACAGAATCATAGAATCACAGAATAGTTTGAGTTGGAAGGGACCTTTAAAGGTCATCCAGTCCAACCCCTCCGCAAGGAACAGGGAATGGAAACTCTGAAAAGGAAATAAGAGGA
Organism: Chlamydotis macqueenii; assembly: GCF_036417535.1. Taxonomy (NCBI): domain Eukaryota; kingdom Metazoa; phylum Chordata; class Aves; order Otidiformes; family Otididae; genus Chlamydotis; species Chlamydotis macqueenii. Next base: position 23,192,831 of record NC_141556.1, read on the forward strand.
AAGAAAGCAAGCAAGCAAAAATGAAATTAAAAACCCTCAAATCAAAAGCAAACTGAAAAACCAGAGGACTCCTTCGCTGTAAATACATATAGCTGATTAGTTTAATATTTACTTATCACAGGTATAAGTGACTTTTAATCAGTAATAACTCAAAGACAGAACATATACAAGTCAGAAGCAATTTTGGAGTAAAATCTCTCAATAATAGGGACATTTAGAAGATAAAGAACAGAAGCTTTTCCTAACGCAATTGGAAAAATGGAGTAGTCTTTCACAAACTTCCCATTAAAAGTTTTAATTGAGTATAATTTATCTACAAAAATTTGCAGGAAATAGATTCTTTGGAAAACTTGAAAAGTGATACAGTAATAATAATTAACAGTATACCTAATAAGATATCTAAAGTTGTTGTACTGAAGTCACCTTTCTACGGGAGTAGCAAGGAAAGGAATTTCAATAGTGTTCAAAGAACATCTACAGGGGACACTTGCCTTTAATGGAACCAAGAAAGGGGGTTCTTTTCCTGTCTAGAAGTGTGATCAGGTCTTTACATAGCACAATACTTACATTTTTGCTTGTTTATATACACATTTTTTGTGATCTTGTTATTGAGATCAACAAATATTTACTCCTACACTTTCTACACTTTGCTCGACTCACATAGACCTCTTGACTGTCTATATGGTTGCTGACCAGGGAGAACATACAGACAGCACACTGGCTTCCCAGGTGAACTGGATAGCCCTAGTAGATCAACCCTTCTAGCTGAGATCCGCTGAGCTGGGCATCACCCCTTCCTCTGCTGCCCTTGAACACCTCTTCCAGGAGCTGGCATACCTGATAGCATGCAGGAGCCTTGGGAGCTGGAAGATGGAAGGTTTTGTGATCCTACTGCTAAGAAGAGTGTGGACAAGCTAGCCTAAAACTAAAAAGCAAAGAATATGGACAAGGGAGCTAGCCAAAAACCAAATGGGAACACGAGCTTCAAAACTGGCCTGTTCTTCTAGAAGATCTACTGAAGTAATCACATTTCTCTAAAAATGTTTGATCTTAACAAATTCTGTCAGATTAAGGTTGTCACTAAAAATGTCTGGTGTCTTTTTTTCTAGTAAATAAGGTAAAGAATTCAAGAAATTAACAGAAAAATTTTGTGTGTTTGGGTAGCTGAACAATGACCTAGTGAACTGGATTCTATTACTTACTATGTCATGAAACTCCATGTGATACTAGGCAAAACAGTTAGCTGAATGTTTCTGGGTCCCTACTGTCTATATGCTGCTTATCTCTGCCTTAAGAACTCAGGTGTTTTTTGACAGATATTCTAAAAAAGCATGGAGTCACATAAATTAATCAGGCTTTTAACTTACATATTATGTTTAAAGAAAAGTAAGGTGCAAAAAAACATGCATAAATTGTTTAAATAGGGACAGAATCTTACTGTGTTCATTCTAGCATCTAGCTCGGTTTAACTACCGGAGAGATAATGGAAAAGTAGTGTTATGAAAACTGAGGTATTGACATCTTAGAAAAACTTCAGCACTGCAGCAAGTGATGAATGGCATAAAAAGTACATAAGAAAATCCTTATTTATTTCTTCAAAGCAGAGTTTGGATAATGAGCAATAGAAAAAAAAGCTAGGCTTAAAACATGATTAATAATAAAATGCAATCAATTATCAATCAATGATCTGTGTCTTGAGATCTTTTTATCATGTTAACTGAATGAGAGATAGGCTATGTGGGGAAAAAAAAATGTGACCATATAAGAGAAGACTGTATCAAAGTGTAAGCACGTAAGAATTAAGGTGTTTTGACTGACGTATATATGACATTTCATAACTTCTGAGAACATACCATTGCAACATTGATTATGCTATTTCAAGATAGGGCTTTCATGTCTATGACCAATATTTGTATTTTTGTGAGATCTAGTAATAGGCATACTCATCATAAATGAAAGGAGGGTTTAGCTGTTGGTAACACCTTCCCATGCATATTCACTGCTCCCCTCTAATAGCTTATCATTTCCTATTTTCAATGTTGTTTGCATGTTCAGAGATTCATACTAGCTGTTCTGTGCAGAGTTCCTTATGAAGTAGAGCAAAACACTTTAAAAATGCCTGTTTTGGAGCTAATTTGGATGTCAATGCAAAACAGAGATTTCACATACAGAATGTTTTTTTTTGTATTGTCAAAACTGCGGGAGAGTAGAATGTTCTTGCAAGGAAATGCTAGCACAGCTATGGAAAGCTAGCACAGCTATGGAAAGCTAGCACAGCAGTAACAAATAGGGGATGCCAGGCACAGCAACATCTCAAATTCTACCCTCATTTGAGCTTAGATTAAGAACTATTTCTGTCCACATACTATCTAGAGCATTGAAACCTCTTTGGAGAGTAAATGTATTTTTGAACAGGACATGATAATGATAATACGTACTTTTTACACAACAGTCATCCAAGACATGGAAAATTTGGATTCTTCGATGAACCATGAACTGCATTCAAGGTAGTAGTTACAGTATGCTGTTTCGAGGTATAAAACATAAAAGGAGCAGGCTATCTTTACCAGTCCTGTAGATGACACTGTATAAAAAGGACTACAAGAGGAAAAATAGGGAAGCAAGAGCTTGATTCTTGGAACTAGCTATTCAGGCAGCAATGGGCAACTAGGTTTCAATCCACAGGTTTGACAATATTTAATATCTTTAACATTATATGAAGATAGATTTATTCAAATTATCAATGCCTTAATCCCAAAGGCATAGCCTTGTGACAAAGTAATCAACCTACCTTAGCTAACTTATTGAAGGAGATCATTGTCTTAGCAAACGTAGTTTTGAATTCTTTCTGTGCTTAAGAATTTTTATCAGTTGCTTCTCAGGGGAGAGTGCTAATCCCAAGACTTCTCCAAGAGTCATCCACCTTAATTAAGTCAGTTACATCCCCTGTGTTTTGTGCTGAACTTATAGCTGTTGCTTTATGGTAGGAAAGGACAGAACAAGCCTAATAAATTGTGCATTACAAGGAATTATGGTGTGTTTACACTAGTCAGGGCTTTGGCAAGGGGTAGAGTTGTTGCTGCTTAGATCAGGAATTTCAGAAGTCCCAAGTAGTTAAGTTACAGGTAGCTCTCAGGCTGACAAGGTAGCATCCTAAATAATTTTAAGTGCCTATAGAATTAGGCAGCAATGCAAATGTGTAAATAAGTATATTTTTTTCTAGATATCATTAAAGTTGTAACCAAAGTGATTACTACCTTCAGTTTCTGTTCCCAGCACAGATTACAGTTCTTTGGTGATTATGCTGACTCTCTAAAGGCTCTACCTATCTATCTGTCTATCTATCTATCTGTAAGTGGGGAATTGATTAATTGACGGTGGATTCGGATATTTTCCCAAATATATGAATCTTCAACTACTGATATTACACAAGAAGAAAAGACACATAAAGCCTATTCCACTGGCTCTTATTCCACACTTTCTACTTTACTATTTCAACTCTAACAAGATCTAATTGTTTCGCTTTGTCTTTCTCTCTGTGTTTTAATTGGAAACCATTCTGCTTAAAATAATGAATTACTGTCTGCATTATTTGGGGAGATATTTAAATGCATTCATGTAGGATTCTAATGAGAATCCTACCAAACAAACCCTACCAAACAAACCCTTCATATTTAGGAAAGAGGAAAAAGTACTCAGCAACTTCAGGTTATTTTAATTAATGTAAATGAGGTTAGAATCAGGTCAATGGTTAAAGTGCAATTTAGATTTTGTTGTACCTTTCTTAGGTAAGTAAATATCTACTTGTTTCTAAAAATCTATTTTTAGTGATTGAGGGAGGCAATTTTACTCTCAACTATAGGATAAAATGATTTCTAAATTCTTAATATGAAAAAGGCTGGTGATCACAGCTTTCTCAAAGTAGGCTATGAAAATGGTTGCATTTGCTTACTCTTAGCCCTGTGTCGTGGTGTGCATCAGAGTCTTGAAGTTCTACATGACTTTGAAAGTACACTGTCCTCAAAATCAAAAAGAACAAAGATTGGTTTCTATTTTCTTCTATCTAATTTCTGAGTTTCCCATCCAACAAGCTAGTCAAATAGACGCTACTGCGTGAAAAAAAAACAGATGACATGGGAACACATCACACTCAATGTCCTTGGGTATATTTTGTTGACTTTAAATAGTATCTAGCACTTCATGACAGAAAATCATTTCTATTTCAGAACTTTTACAGATACTAGTTCACTAAATACAGAGTTAGAAACACTTCAAAATATGTCCTTGACCAAAGTCTTGCCTATGTCATTTAATAAGTTAAGAGTCTGACCAAATTACAGTTAATAGTAAAATATCACTTTTTTTTAACTTTTAGTAACACAAAAGGTCTTGTGTTCCCTCTCCCTTTGAACTACACAGTACCCAGCTAGCTAAGGCTATTCATATTTCTTTGGTCTGAGAGAACAACTACAAGAGTTTGCCATGGCATATTGCTCTAAAAATAACCGTAATTAGGTCAGTACTCATATTACATGAATGACCTCTCTATATATACATTTGGCTATCGAGGTAAAAGAAGGATGGAATTATAATTCTTTTTTTCTTTTTAGCAAAATTCTTACAATGTGAGATATTTTAACTGATCAAAGGTTAGAAGGATAGCCTTTCCTATGCAATGTATGAAATACACTGTATATTGTTACAAAATGCTATACTTGTAGTGGTTTTACTACAATTGTACAGTTTTCAGCCATTATAGAAATATTTTTTCCCTCCCTATGCTGTCAATCTTCAAATACAGACCTTATTTCACCTAAATTTAGAAGATGTCTGCATCCAAGAGAGTAACTTCTATTGCCCTTTAAAGTCACTGGAGCGAATAGGCTCTTTTAAGGCGTGACTCATCTGATAGATGAGTACTTTCAGATGACGTTACATTAATTTCAACCTAAAGTGTCTTTCTGTTCCTATTGACTAATACTGTTCAAAATGTCCATTTTCCATCTACAGGGTCAGTAGTGGAAAAAAGGTGACAAGGACATTTGCTGAGAATGAAGCTCATGGTACTTACCTGGCATTCTCTGCCCTGTCTGTCAATGGAAACTGTTTTAAAAGTGTACGCAGCTTCAGGGTGTCTGTCCTATCACAAGTCAAGACATTTGCAAATATTCATGTGACTGGATTTTAGTGTTCTGAATCCTCACAGATAGAATAGGTTAAAGCTTCACCTTTATGACACATGAGCAGTGAATTCTCAATGTGCTTTTCCTAGATAATGTTTATCTCATTTAGATTAGAAATAATGCCACGTGATGGTATGAATGGAAAATCAAATAATGATCAAAAGTCATTAATTCTGTAAGATAATCTTGCAAAAGAAAAGTTAAGAAATATCAATCATTTTGAAAACAATAAATGCTGAGAAAAATATAAGAAAATAATCAATAAACAGTGAATTATAGTCTACTTTCTGAGCTGCAGAATATGTTTAAAGTCAAGTTTTCCAGACTACTGAGCATTTCAATTAAGCATTCTTATGAAGTAAAACACTTAACTCTATATACACTATTTTCAAGTTAATGCTACATGATCTTAAACATAAAATTAACCATATGCTGACATGTTATTTGAATAGGGATAATTTATCTATTTGATATATGAGCAGACTGGAAAAAAATACACAAGAACCTCTAATACTTCATCAATTTTTCTACAGGGTCAAAGTAAACCTACATTATGAAAATACCAGATTTTTAACAGCCTATACCAATAAATAGTAAGAGATCTTTGGTTAATTATGGATGACCATTGGAGAGCTGTTTAAGAAGTCACTTCTCAGTGAAATATCATTGTTGCAGTTTAGCCCTGCTCGGGACCAGGCTACACAGTCTCTCACTCACTCCTTCCACCCTCTGATGGAATAGGGAGAGATAATATAACAAAAAAGGCTCAAGGTTTGAGATAAGAACGGGGAAAGATCCTTGAAGTTACTGTTACAGGCAAAACAGACTCGACTTGGGGAAAACTATTTGTTTATTATTAAAACCAAAGCAGGATAATGAGAAAGAGAATAAAAACAAGTTCCCCCCCACCCCTCCCTCTTCCCGGACTTAACTTTATATTCAATTATTTCTACTTTCTTCCCCCTACGAGTGGCACAGGGGGAATAGGGAATGAGGGTTACGGTCAGTTCACCACTTCTTGCTTTATGCCGCTCCTTTCTCCTTGGGGGAAGAACTCCTCACATTCCTCCCCTGCTCCAGCATGGACTCCCTCCCACAGGCTACAGTCTTTCATGAACTACTCCAGCGTGGCTCGTTTCTCCACGGGGTGCAGTTCCTCAGGAACGGCTGCCCCAGCAGGACCTCCATGGGCCACAGCCGCCTTCAGGCATCTGCTTGCCCCAGCGTGGGGTCCTCCACGGGCTGCAGGTGGATCTCTGGGCCTCCATGGGCTGCAGGGGCACAGCCGGCCTCAGCATGGGCTGCACCACGGGCTGCAGGGGAGTCTTGTCAGGAGCCGCATTACTCCTCCGTCTGCTTCTTCATTGAAATTGGCATCTGCAGCCATTCCTCTCACAAGAAATTCTTCACAATCAGCTCAGGCAGATGCCTCTCAGGTTCTCTTCACATCTCCTCTCCCCTTTCTTGCAGCTGAGCTGGGCTGAGTGAGGCCCAGACAGCCGCCCGGCGGAAGGCCAGAGGAATAGGGCTGCAAGGACCACAAGGTGTGAGCTCTCTATCCCCTACCCCTTACTTCTACTTCTTCACATCTTCTTCCTTCTTTTTTTTTTTTATTTTTCCCCTTCTATAATACATTATCGCAGAGGCATTATCAGGGAACATTCTGCCACCAATTGGCTCAGCCTTGGCCAGTGCTGGGTTCGCCTTAGGCTCAACCAAGTCCTCTGGACAAAGGGGAAACTTCTAGCAGCTTCTTGCAGAAGTTGGCACCGTAGCCCCCCTCACTAAATAAAACCAACACACTAACGTATCTAACCTATTGCACTGTAAAGTAAAATGGATTAAATATAAAATTGAATAATTCTGAGTGCAAATTAAAACAATTTTATTTCTACTTTAAATATACTAAAAATGAGTATAATCTAGTACTTTTGATGGAATTAATAGATGTGAAAAAAACTGTAAGGGTACTGTGAAAGCCATGTGTAAAACAGATTGATTTTTAATACTTGGATGATGTCATATCATTTTCAATGCCTCAGAAAATGTGAAAAACCAATGTTACCTTAATGAAGTCACCTCTTCTGTTAAGAATAGCAAACAGGAAAGCATTTCGCCTACTGTGCATAATACACAATAAATGTTTATCTCAATAGACAGGACCGTTTTTCCATACAGAGCATGCCATTACCTTTCCTGTGTTTTGAGCCTCCTGTGGAATAATTTGCACATAGTTACAACAGTGAAACACTTCAACCTTGGCACATGAGCCTCAATCTCTCAATTGTAAGTATATTTGGTATAAAATATATGTGCCATTTTGTCCTTCAAAGAAATGAACTGTTCTTTGAATGTAATAAGTGTTTGTTGAATGACAAATATAGAAACTTCCAGTATGTTTTTATCTCTTCAGCAATTTGAACTCATTATTTTTACTTCAGACATCTACCCGGAAAAAATATCAGAAAAAGAGGTCCATGCTGAGGTGTCCTTGTGATGGTATTACAGTGACTGCTTAAATATTTTATGTCTACTTCCACAGTGAACATTGTACAGAGAAATTAATTAGTGTCAGGATGATTCTGTTGTAAATACAGCAAAGATGAAATCTCACTTTCTAGGTATTGTTTTTCCATTACTCCTAGATAAACATACAAAGTATATTTGTTTTGATGATGAATCACGTCTATTATGTTCTTGCATTTTTCTACAGAGAATATTATTCCTAAGCAACATGACAAAATTGAATTTTTTAACACCTTATTGTTTTTCTGTTTATCAACACAGAGGGTAATATAGATATACATACACAATAAACATATATATATATGTATGTAAGGATTTTTTTTCCTAAATGTAGGGACACACTTGAAACATTAGTGTGAATATGTATTAAATTTATGTGTTTTAAACCCAAACATAGGCTTGATTTTACTGATTTAGATTGCCTCAGTCCTAAAGTCAAAACCTAAACCTTTCCAGTACCCCTGCTTACTCCTTCCCTCTTTTCAGTATTTCTTTTTGTAAGTTGATACAAGCTTACTTAACACAGTTCATGTGACATACAAAACTGAGGTAGGGAAGAGGGGACAGTCTCCAGGTCATCTGCTTTTCACTACTAATGTTTCATTCTAGTTCTAGAGAGGCTGGCTATCAAAGAAGATATTTCAAATCTTTTTTTTTTTTTCAAACGAAATACGAGTGTCCAAGTGTACAAGAAGATGGCCAGGCTGGATGAGGCTCTGAGCAACCTGATCTAGTCGGGGATGTCCCTGCTCCTTGCAGGGGGGTTGGACTAGATGACCCTTGAAGGTCCCTTCCAACCCTAACCATTCTATGATTCTATGAAATAAAGGACTACATTGCGGTTTATGTTGTGTTCATCTACACTTTCAATCTTTTGAATTCCTCTTACAACATTTATATAGAAGCTTTGCAAAATGTCTGTTTCTGTCAGTAGTGGAACCAAAAAGGCTTTGGTTAGTGCAAGTTTTGCTTCTTCACATAGAGGTTCTGTGAGAATTCTGCAGAGGCTAATACAACTTTTTCTGTCTTACGGCATTGCCTGTGGATCTCTTCTCACTATTCAGTTACTAGTTCTCACAAAACTTGCTAGAATCTAGACTGTTGGGTTTTTTTGTTTGTTTGGTTTTTTTTGTTTTTTTTTTCCTGTGACTTCTACTCTTCTAACAAATCTGGTTCAAACCTGTCAAAGATTCAAAAGAATTTGACATTTTCTGTGTGTTTTGTGGGATTTTGATTGGGTTTTTTTGGGGGGGTGGGTTGTTTTATTTTTTCAATCAAAGAGTATGCCAATGGGTTGTACTATTATACAATATTTTATTTACCAAAGCGAGGGGGCAGGAGGACACTTAATCCCCACAAACCAGAATAAAGATACTCACTATTACTACTGATGTTCTAAGAGCAGCATTACTTTTTTTAAAACTCTAGTTTGCTCATAGCATCAATTAAAAATGCATTTAGACAAATCATTTCTAGAAACTGCAGAGAATTCTCAGTCACCATTTCTTAAATAGATACACATAGAATCTCTTTTCTAAAAGTCTTTGAAAATATCTTGAGACCCATTACGGTAAATCTAATTTTATTACTGGATGACCCTCTACAAAAGGTCCAAATAAAGTAATTCATACTTTTTTTGCAGGACTTGAGACTCTTGACTATTTGACTTATTCATCTTGAGCTCATTTCCTATTCAATCCTCATTTAATTTTGATTTTATTTTATAGACAATATAAAAAAGTTTGAAATTTGTAATCAGACTTCTTTAGAAAATCATTCAGAGCTGGACTCTCCAGAGATATGACCTAGATATAGGTCATAACATATGGTAAAATAGGATGAGTTGCTAACGCGGTGTCTGTTGAAGCTGAAAAAATAGGTAAAGAGCACTGTCTATATGTCTGTGTCTAGTCTTCCTTTCCCAAATAACCATGAAGGAGACTGGGGAATATTCATACCACAAATGGGAAGTTGTATAATCATCTTCCACCTGGATCCCTAACACTGGGGACTTTTTGAATCAGCAGGCAGCAGAGTCCCATAAGATTAATATAGCATGCATCAGTTGCCAGATTCTTTGATGCCGTACAGCTGTTCTGCATCATATCTCCAGCATAAGCTGAATTCAATTAGTTAGTGAGTTAAGAGTCTGTTTAAATGTAAACAGGCAGTGATAAGATGGAGAAAAGTATGCAGAGAAGTGGTTAGGGTCATCTGTGGACTGCATCTAGACCATATTCCATAGCCCAGTTGTCCTTATGATGCTTTAGGGTCATTTTCAGCTACCAGAGGTCTCATAAATATGTTGATTGAACCTAGGAATAGCCAGCGTATCCCTAGGAGAGGGAAGATACTGACTGTGTTCACAAAATTACTTAGACTTGGATACTGATTATCTTCACTAGCAGTTCTTAGAGTTATCTCTGAATCTCTGACCCAATTAATTATTTAAACAAATTGCAATAAGTGTAATGGGAGAGGGGGGAAGAGTCTGATTCCATAGATTTGAAATGGACTCAGAGCAGGAATATGTGTCCCTGTTTTGATTGGCCATAATTAAGTGGGGTATTTTTGGAGTTTTTAATTTGATTTAGTTTTTTTTTTAGTATTTTGTTGGTTTGGGGGGGTTTCTCTCTCTCTCTCTCATTTTTTTTTTTTAATAGGAATAAATAGTGTATTATAAACAGACCATTTCAGGAGACACTTGGCTTTGACAAAATAAAAAATTTCAAAGGGAGAGAATTTTCTACCCTCTCCAGACTAATGCAGTCATGTGGTTGTGCAGAACAATGCAGGCATTAAATGCACAACTACCACAAGGAACGACCTCTATGTTAATGCACCTAGCATGGGGAATAAGAAAGAGGAGTTAAGAAACATGTGCACACCTACAGGGTTGTGATCTTATTGGCATCACAGAGACATGATGAGATGGCTCCTATGACTGGAGTGTTGGAATGGAGGGATATAGGCTTTTTAGGAAGGACAGGCAAGGGAGACAAGGAGGTTGCCCTCTATGTCAATGACCGGCTGGAGTGCATGGAGCTTTGCCCGGGGATGGATGAGGAGCTGACTGAGAGCTTACAGGTCAAGATTAAAGGGAGGGCAGGGGTAGGTGACTGTATAGTGGGGGTCTGCTACAACTACCAGGAAGACTGAGTGGATGATACTCTTTCTAGACAGATAGGAGCAGCCCCACGTTCACGAGCCCTAGTCCTCAAGGGGGCCTTCAACCACCCCAACAGAGGTGAGACAACATAGCAGGGCATAAGCAATCCAGGAGATTCCTGGAATGTGTTGTCAACTTAATCCTCCAAGTGATAAAGGAACCAATGATGAGAGGTGCTATGCTGGACCTTGTTCTCACCAACAAGGAGGGGCTGGTGGGGAATGTGGAGCTCAAGGGCAGCCTTGGCTGCAGTGGCAACGGTGGAGTTCAAGATCCTCAGGGCAGCAAGGAAGGCGTATAGACAGCTCATTGCCCTGGACTTCAGGAGAGCAGACTTTGGTCTCTTCAAGGATCTACTTGGCAGAGTACCATAGGATAAAGCCCTGGAGGGAGGAAGGGCACAAGAAGGCTGATTAATGTTGGAGGATCACCTCCTCCAAGCTCAGGACTGATGCATCCCAGAGAAGAGGAAGTCAGGCAGATACATCAGGAGGCCTGCATGGATGAACAAGTAGCTCCTGAACAAACTCAGATGCAAAAAGGAAGCATACAGAAGGTGGAAGCTAGGACAGGTACCTGGCAGGCATGCAGAGAGATTGTCTGAGCAGTTGTAATTCCCTTAAATATAAGCAAAACTTTAAAAAAGTAATTTTGTAATATGTTAGTCTGCATTTGCAAGCTCTCAGTATTCACAAAATAATACACTGGTAGAAAAGCTTGGAAAACAAGAATCATGTATGTTTTTCTAAAGAGATCTTCCGGTAAGACTGTCCAGCATTTTAAAACACTAGAATAAATTGTTACTCTAAAAATATTTCTTTAATTTTAAAATGAACCCAGAGCATCCTGGAATTAAAGTAAGGAAAACTAGAGAACAGAGCTGAGAAATAAGTGCTTAGTTCTGTACATCATTCCCAATCACAATTTAATTTAAATTGCTAGGGCTATAAGAAACTTCTTACTGGTCTCTCAAACCACAAGTATAAAATTATCTAACCAGATAATCCAAAAGTTATTTGACTTAACATAAGCCATGCTACATCACAAGCTCTTTGAATAAAAGTAGAGGCAAGGTCACCGAGAATGAAGCATTCGTAAAACTGGGACACAATCAGTCAAAACACCTATGCCTAAAAGTCTAAGTGGTTTCTCACATGAGACTAAACAGCAGAACATGTTACACAGAGGTATATATAAATGACTGTATGATGGTGTTTCAGCAACAAATACTGTTGAAAATATGCCAATCGGGACGCATGATTACTTCTGTGATAAACTCCAGTTAATTGTGAAATGGAATATGACTTTCCAGGAACTCCTAAATAGTTTTGAAGTCCTGAGACTTAAAAAGCAGAAAGAGTGGGAATATTAGGGAGCAGAACTAGAAGAAACAAGAATGAAGAACAATTTAATTATGCAGAATCATAGATATAAGACATCATAACCTGAATATTAAATTTGGGTTGTACTGAACAAATGTCTTCTTGATACAGTTACTTGAGGTGAGTTAGAACTGCTTGTCACTTTTAGCTATAGCATCCATCAGAAAATGTCAGAATATCAGAATTAACCATTTTCCATGAATATTTAAATTGATTTGGATTTATTTTATTCATTGCAATCCATTGTTTCATAGGTATGCTGGCTATGGGAGATCCTGTCAGACCATTTAGTCAAAATTAGTGTACAACACAGATAATTAAGTTTGATCCAAATTAAACCAATATTTTTCTTATTTTGAAGGAAAAAAAATCTATCCAAGGAAAATACTGGATGTATCAACTCAAAACAACAACAACAAAAAGTAATAGCAATAAATATTTCTCTATTAGTAAGTAACTCCTTATGCTGATAGGAGTTTTATCACCTAAAATTCTCTTCTCATACTGAATATAGAACAAATGTTCATAATTTACAAGCAGAACTAGATGTAACTGCATTTCAGTAGAATTGATTACACCACTTAGGATATGTGTAAGACAGTTTTGTAATATAACGAACATTAAGAGCAAAAGGCTGATTTTTGCACACAATTATCAAAGCAGCATGATACTCTTCTCCAAAGTGTTTTTCTCTGTTGAAAAACACATTACAAACTGTATGTTCTAGAAAATAAATAATATTATTTACACAATAACATTAGTAAACTAGTAAATAGATCACTTAGTAGCTATTAAAACAGACTTATTAATTAGGCCATTATAAATATTTGCTTCAGGATACATTGTATGTTGTCTTCCCTATTCCAACTGGCTGCCAGTTCTTTCTTTGAGGAACAGTTTGTTTAAGGGAACTGATTCAATAGTAAAGTTAAAAAATGAAAACAACAAAAAAAAATGAGTTAGTTGATGCTTTAGGGTACATCTTACAGTAATAGAGAACAGTTTCTACCATCATTAAATATATGCAAAAGTTTCATATTCCTGGGACATGAGAAATATATATTGATATTTTACATCATGTTATTCATAGAATTGATGTGTTACAACTCTTTTAAAAAAGATATTTATACTAACACATACTGTCTTTCTATTTAATCTTACTGGCATCCCCAGTGTCTGCTCAAATTTCAGTTAGTTGTTCAGTGTCATCCTAAGGTAAACAAGAGTTTCTTAAGGAAGATACTGAATATACATTATGCACCAACACATGTTTGTTTTCTTTTATTATAGACAGTATGATCTAGAATAGTTCCTTCCTAAAAAAATCTAAAATTTATTGTCTTCTGTAACTATAAATGCTCAGTTTAAAATGTAAGAAAGTTTCATGTCCTGCATATGTCTGTGGGACAGATATATCAGAACTCATATATGTTTGGCTAATTGTGATTCAAGAGTCTTAATTAAGCGAAACAGTTAAAATGAAGAAGTGATTCACAGTAGTCAAGTTGCTGGCTTTAGAAAGATCAACATTTTAACAATAAAAAAAGAATCACAAGTGGTGCTTTAGAGAATATAATAAATTATTCTGCACCTGAAAACAAGGCCAGTGTATGTAACAGAGGTAAGAAAGATCTCATTTGTACAGGAATGTTTTACACTCAGACCAATAACCACCTAAATCTCCCATTAAAATCTTTCTCTTGTGTTGAAGTGGAGATGGAGGTACCCAGAGATAAAATTAAACTTGTCCATAGCTGTTTTCTTCTGCTAATCCAAAATCCACACAATGCATCTCAGCAAAATGTAGCCCAGTTTCTGCTGAAGGATCCTGGCTTGATTAGGTTTCAGGTATGTATATTAGCAAATTAACAAATTTTATGCAACAGGTGAGTCTCAAAACTGGAATTTTTCTTTTAAACGACTCTTCCATAAGTTCATAAGACATGTCGCTGGGCAATAAAATGGAATGGCATAATTGTAAGTTTCATAAGTTACTTGAATCTAGCTAGAAAAATGAAAAATAAAAATAAAAATCTCAGTGTAAAATGTAGATTAAAAAAGTGAACTTTATTAACAGTAGGACCAGCAAATGAAATCAATTGGAAGTAGTAGCTTTAGTACTTAAATCTGAAAGAATCATGAAGTTTCTTCAATTTTTTGCCTTCAAAAAGAAGGAAGTTATTGAATATAAGAGAAAAAATAAGTTGAGTAATGGAAATAAATGTATACAAGGCAAATGCCCACTGTACTCGAAGAGCAGGTTCAGGAACATCTGAGGAACTTGAAGGTGCACAAGTCCATGGGACCCGATGAGATCCATCCGTGGGTCCTGAGGGAACTGGCAGATGAAGTTGCCAAGCCACTGGCCATTGTATTTGAGAAGTCATGGGGTCTGGTGAGGTCCCTGATGACTGGAAGAGAGCAAACATAGCCCCCATTTTTAATAAGGGGAACAAGGAGGACCCGGGCAACTACAGGCCGGTCAGCCTCACCTCTGTGCCTGGCAAGGTCATGGAGCAGATTCTCCTGGAAACCATGCTAAGGCGCATGGAGAGCAAGGAGGTGGTTGGTGACAGCCAACATGGCTTCACCAAGGTCAGATCATGCCTGACCAATTTGGTGGCCTTCTATGACGGGGTGACAGCATCAGTGGACAAGGGACAAGCAACGGATCTCATCTACCTGGACTTGTGCAAAGCTTTTGACACTGTCCCGCACAACATCCTTCTCTCTAAACTAGAGAGGCATGGGTTTGATGGACGGACCACTCGGTGGGTAAGGAGTTGGCTGGATGGCCGCACTCAGAGAGTGGTAGTCAATGGCTCGATGTCCAAGTGGAGACCAGTCACGAGTGGCGTCCCTCAGGGGTCCATGCTGGGCCCGGCCCTGTTCAATATCTTTGTTGGTGATAAGGACAGTGGGATAGAGTGCACCCTCAGCAAGTTTGCTGATGACACCCAGCTGTGTGGTGCCGTCAACACGCTGGAAAGGAGGGATGCCATCCAGAGGGACCTTGACAGGCTGGAGAGGTGGGCCCGTGCCAACCTCATGAAGTTCAATCAGGCCAAGTGCAAGGTCCTGCCCCTGGGTCATGGCAATCCCAGGCACAAATACAGGCTGGGCGGGGAATGGATTGAGAGCAGCCCTGAGGAGAAGGACTTGGGGGTACTGGTGGATGAGAAGCTCAATATGAGCTGGCAACGTGTGCTTGCAGCCCAGAAGGCCAACCGCATCCTGGGCTGCATCAAGAGGAGTGTGGCCAGCAGGTTGAGGGAGGTGATTCTGCCCCTCTACTCTGCCCTGGTGAGACCCCACCTGGAGTACTGTGTCCAGTTCCGGAGCCCTCAACATAAGAAGGACACGGACCAGTTGGAGAGGGTCCAGAGGAGGGCTACAAAGATGATAAGAGGGCTGGAGCACCTGGCTGAGAGAGTTGGGGCTGTTAGCCTGGAGAAGAGGAGGCTCCAGGGAGATCTGATAGCGGTCTTCCAGTACCTCAAGGGGGCCTACAAGAAAGATGAGGAGAGGCTGTTCAGTAGGGCCTGTTGTGATAGGATGAGGGGTAATGGTTTTAAAATAGAGGGAGGTAGATTTAGATTGGATATTAGGAAAAAAAAATTACAATGAGGGCTGTAGAACACTGGAACAGGTTGCCCAGAGAGGTGGTGGATGCCCCATCCCTGGAAACGTTCAAGGCCAGGTTGGATGAGGCTCTGAGCAACCTGATCTAGTTGGGGATGTCCCTGCTTCTTGCAGGGGGTTGGACTAGATGACCTTTGAAGGTCCCTTCCAACTCTAACCATTCTATGATTCTATGAATCTATGAAAATAATCATAGCCCAGGTGTCGTGGTTTTGTTAGTGAGGGGGGGCCTAAGGTGGTAGCTTCTGTAGGAAACTGCTAGAATTCGCTCCCCTTTGTTCAGTGGACTCGGCCGGGCCTAGGGCAGACCCGCTGCTGGCCAAGGCCGAGCCGATTGGTAGCAAAATGTCCCGTGAACACATTTGCGATAACATATTTAAGAAGGGGAAAACAGAAAAAAAAAAAGAGAGAAGAGATGATGTGAAGAAGCTGAGCGGGGGCAGGGGGCAGGCCTCATGGGCCTTGCAGGCCTCACCCTCTGGCCTCTCGCCACGCAGCCGACTGGGCCCGACTCGGTCTGGCCCGGCTGCAAGAAGTGGAGAGGAGATGAGAAGTGAATAAGATGTAAAAAAGATCCTGAGAGACATCTACCAGCCTGTTTTGAGGAATGGCTGCAGACGCCAAGGTCAGTTCAGAAGGAGGGGGAGGAGTAATGCGGCTCCTGGCCAAGATTCCCCTGCATCCTGTGGTGACGACCATGGTGGAGCAGGTTGTCCCCCTGCAGCCCATGGAGGTCCACGGAGGAGCAGAGATTCACTTGGAGCCTGTGAAGGACCCCGTACCGGGGGAGGTGGATGCCTGAAGGCAGCTGTGGCCCGTAGAGGGCCCGCTGGGACAGCTGTTCTAGAGGGACTGCACCCGTGGAAGAGATGACCCACGCTGGAGCAGTTTCACGAAGGACTGTGGCCCGTGGGAGGGACCCCACGATGGAGCAGGGGAGGAATGCGAGGAGTTCTTCCCCCGACCACGAAGCAGAGGCGTAAAACAACGTATGATGAACTAACTGCAACCCCCATTCCCTCTTCCCCCCACTGTGCCACTCAGGGTGGGGGGAAGGTAGTAGAGATAATGTTAAGCTTGGGAAGAGGGAGGCGTGGATGGAGGTTATCTTGTTCTCTTTCTCATTATCCTGCTATTTGTAGTAATAAATGGACAGTTTTCCCGAAGTCGAGTCTGTTTTGCCCGTGATGGTAACTTTAAGGAGTTTTCCCTGTCCTTATCTCAAACCTCGAGCCGTTTTTTCTTATATTTTCTCTCCCTGTTCTCTCTGAGGGTGGGGGGAGTGAGAGAGAGACTGCTTAGTCTGGTCCTGATCAGGGCTTAACTACGACACCAGGTGAAGCAAAAATAAAGTTACTTGATTCAGTTTAGTTATAAAATTTTGAATTTTGCCATTTGACTGTTTTGAAAGAATGAACACATACAGCAATATACATGTAATAGACAGCATATTTATTATGTTTGTTATCTCATGTTTTTGTACTATATAGTTGAGGAATAGCATATGTGATTATACTTTATAGCGCAAAATGCTTCTTATTTAAAAAATATTTACTGAAGAGGAGAGTAGAAAGAGAATAAGAGATTTAGTCAGAAAACTCTGACTGGTTTGAACAGTCTTAGAATAAAATATTAAGAATATGTAAAGATTTAACAAAACAAAAATTAAATAAGCGTAATCTTGGTTTACTAATCATAACATATGCTAACATAAATTACAAATATCTTTTACTGTTTTGATAGATGAGACTTAAAGTACTTCCTGTATTAGGACTAGAGTGGAGTATCTATTTCACTTCTTCATGGAAAAAAAATAGTGAAGATGGGATTACAGATGAATTAAAAAGCAAGGGAGGAATAACAACCTGAAGAGAAGATGACAATGGATTTTGAATTGGATCAAATGGACAATGGATCAGTTAAGCAGATTTTGCAGGTACATTTTTTTAGGACAGATGGTTTTTAGTGTTTTTACCAAAACCACAAAGCATGCAAGATCATATACTTCAGGTCTAGTAAGACAAACTTCTGTGACATCAGCCCAGAAGCTTATCTATAGAAAAATAGATGAAAGGACTTTGATCTGTTCGTTGATCACAGAATAATTTCCAGCTGCTAACTTGAAGTAGCTGTGAAAAAGACAAATGAAATCAGTACAGCAGAACTGAGGTTTCCAGCAGAGGCAGGAAGAGATTGATCCCACTGTACAATTTAGGCCAAGTTAGCCTTCTCACAGAATGCATATTTGGTTACTCATGCTCATGAAAAATGAACTCAACTGAAAATGGAACAAACGTAGGAAGTCCTAGGATGTTCAGAGAATGAAGCAGCTATGACTTGACAGAAGACTAAAGAATGTGACTTGTTTAATCCAGCTAAGAAGTTACTTGATTGCTGTCTGTTACAATTAAAGAAAAAAAAAAGTATTTTTAGGCCTAAGTGTAGCTTATAAGAAAAGCTAAATGTAGTGGCTATCAAGGAATTGTCATCTATTGCAGTTTATATGGGACTGAGAAATGCTAGATAATGTGTACCTTGTCAGATTAATTAAAAAAAACCCACAAAACATTCAATTCAGCAGCCCCAAACTGGACTTGGAGAAAACCGTGTACTTACATCTAGTTCAAAAGATCATATCCAAACTGTGGCCAAGAAGTCAAAGTTAAAAATCCTGATCTAGATTCCCACTGGGCTGTGTAAATACAGTTTGAAGCCCCAAAACTACAGGTGTTTCTTTATGTAAAATAGAACATATGTTGTAAAGAAAGAAAAAATTGGCTAGTCACATTCAGATTCTCCTTGCTGAACAGCTATGTGGCATCTTTATCATTTGTCCAGTATTTTACCAATGCTTTGCTTTACCATTCTAGCCACATTACCCCAATGAAAGAAACTAGAATGACATTTCTGGTGTCCAGTCCTGTTTGTGTTTTTGGAATTCAAAACTACTCACTACTGAAACCAGCAGACCCTGCAGAAAAGTCTGGTAGCACTTAAGCTGGCAAACTGGTGATGAAAAATTCAATCTGGGGTTACATGAATGCTCTTAAGGATTAAATCAGAGATGATGAGGAACAGCTTGGTGGGGGTGAGAGGAGGCAAAAAACTCACCACTTATGAGACAGAGGTCAGTATGATTATGAAAGGGATTGTGAGATGAAGTGGCTAAAATAGCAGGGCACAACTTGATCTGTTTTTTTTTTTATTTCTTTTTTTTTTTCCAATCTTGTATTTTTTTTTTAAGGAATGAAAGGATGAATTACTTACTGGTAAATGTAATATTTTTCATGTAGTGTCTTCTCCCATCTCCATTTCACAGACTGTTACATTATTCCTTGTCATCTCCCCTTAGACTCTAGCTAATTTCACTACATTATTAATGCTTCATCTCTTTATATATCAATAGGCCCTTCAGTTACCTCTCTGTCCTCTCTGAAGTCCTCATCTGCACTTCCTGTTCAGAGTAAATCAACAGTTCAGGCGGAAATGTAAAGCAGATTCAGAATCAGCTCCCTTCCTCTTGTTTTATTTATGCTTCCTATGCTTATTTTTAACTTTCTCTAAATACTTTCTGGTATTTGCTCAGCCCATACAGACTACTGAGGTAAGTGCTGTAGGTCTACTAAATCACAGGTTATTTAAATCTGTAATAGTTCAATCTACTTGATCTCTTTGCATTCAACAAACATTACTGAATCCCAGAGAACCTCCAGCCTTGATAAGGACTGTGGGATGAAAATCCATATGAAAGCTGAAAGTCTCAAATCCCAAATGGTGAAGAATTCCATGAGCCATAAGCCATGCTGAAAGAGAGGAAAGGTATGGCATTTCAGTATCAAGTAGTGCTGGTAGATGTCTTGTAGTTCTCTTAGTACCTCTCTGCTTCCACTAAGTCTTTATCTTTAATGTGCTATTAACTCAAAAGACCAACAAATTGTAAAGTAATAGGCTAGCCTTTCTATCTTTTTTTTTCTGTTTTTCTCCCCAGCTTTTTCCCCTCTCTTTTCTGCTCTCTTCTTTCTTCCCCTTTCAATCCAACTTAGACCAAATACAAATACACATAAGACTGAAACTACTTCAGCATATTTTGAAGTCAGAAATGACTAATTCCTAGGGGTTTTTTTTAATGTTCTCTGTTATTTTTATGATTAGTTATTTGAAATGAACAATGTCTTTTTTCCAACAGCACAACTTGCTAAAAGAAAACTTTTCTACAAACATATTTCTCCCTGTGAGAGAGTGATAATTGAAAAATCATTAAATTTCATCTGACTCCCTGCTTGTAAATAAGATGAACATGTTTTGATCCATTGTTCTGTCTTTATACAAAGAAAAGGAAAATTAGTTATTACATTGCAATTTTTAACAAAAGCTATCTAAAACTATGCACATGCATATTCAGGATTCTGTTTTGTAGCTTTATACTATTCAACTTCTCATGTTAGTATATGGTATAGATATGCCCAGAACTCATCTTAGAAAAATAGCTTCTATTTACCTAAGTGATCTTATCAAGATTGGAAAAGACCTAAAAGATCATCCAGTCCAACCATCACCAATACTTCTCAGCTAAATCATATCCCTCAACACAGCATCCAAATGTTTCTTGAACACCCCCATGGTCGGTGACTCCACCACCTTCCTGGGCAGTGCATTCCAGTGCCTGACTACCCTTTCCGAGAAGTAATATTTCCTAATGTCCAGCCTGAATCTCCCCTGGCGCAGCTTGAAACCATTGCCTCTAGTTCTATCACTGTCTACACGGGAGAAAAGGCCGACCCCTAGCTCACTACAACCTCCCTTCAGGAAGTTATAGAGAGCTCTAAGGTCTCCCCTGAGCCTCCTCTTCTCCAGACTGAACAATCCCAGCTCCCTCAGCCGCTCCTCATAAGGCCTGTGCTCCAGACCCCTCACCAGCTTCGTAGCCCTCCTCTGAACGCGTTCCAGGGCCTCAATGTCTTTCTTGCAGTGAGGGGCCCAAAACTGAACACAGTACTCGAGGTGCGGCCTCAGCAGTGCCGAGTACAGGGGGACAATTACCTCCCTGTTCCTGCTAGTAACACTGTTTTTGATGCAAGCCAGGATGCCGTTGGCCTTCTTGGCCACCCGGGCACACTGTCGGCTCATGCTCAGCCGAGCATCAATCAGTACCCCCAGGTCCGTTTCCTCCACACAGTCCTCCAGCCACTCCGCCCCAAGCCTATAGCGCTGCCTGGGGTTGTTGTGGCCAAAGTGCAGGACTCGGCATTTGGTCTTGTTGAACCTTTTTTTTCCCACACACTCTGTGTAATGTCCTGGAGAAACCCACAGGGAGCACTCAGCAGAAGCCATGCTTTTTGCTTCCTCTGAGTCTTACATGCCAAATACAGGAAGAGCCTTAGCTATGTCTTGCTCACACAAACCACTTTTTAACACACTCTGCCTCTTTCTTCATGCCCAGCTCCACCAGACAAAGAGCTGCCTTTCATCTGTATCGTTGGAGCACACTATTGGGATGGACAGGCTGCTGTTTTGAACTTCCTCAAGTGGGAGGGGGAATCAAACCAAAGTCCTTCCTGGCAGAGGAGCTAGTACAACTAGTAGACTCAACCACAAAGCTGGATCACAGAGGCCCAAAGTCTTATGAACCCAGGAAGGATTTTCTGTTTGGATTGAGCCTCAGAGTCCCCCAGGGATGTTTAATATGGGGGAGGGAGAGAAAGTTTTGCATATACATCCTTGCTTGCTTTCCAGACTAGGTGGCTTAGCCCAGATAGGTAAAGGTAGCTCAGGGTGCAGCCCAGACTTGTCTTCAAGTTTGCCTTTACCATACGGTCATAGAGAGGAAGACCAATAACGTTCCCATTGCCAGTGGTCCATCTCCCTGCATTGCTATGGGGAGAAGTGGAGAGCACCTCATGGCATGGAGATGTGGAGCTCCTTGGGACCTCTTCTCAAAAGAGAAGTGTCCCATGGACAGAGTCCCAGTCTGTTGTTTGTGAAGCTCGTAGTGGTGGTGTGTGGAGAAGCAGCTGCTGTCAGTTTACAATGCTGCTATAGTTTACAATGTAAGATTCTTCATGAAAGATGAAGTAGATTCTGTGCCTTACAATTGAAATTATCTTTCCACCAGATAAATATAAAGTGGACGCAATACTTGATACAATAAAACACAATTTTCAAAATTTTTGTAAATCTGGAAAGTGAATCTGAACTTGTTACATAAACTAGGAAAAAAAATCAGTAGCTGAATTGCATTTAACTAAAACAAACTAACAACAAAAAAAAGTTACAATAGCAAATCAAAGCCAGATGCACATAACTTATATAGGTACTACACTGGAAATTTTGTTATAACTGTTCATTCATCGAGTGTTCATGCATTTTTGTACAGAACTCATTAGCTTCACAGTTTTGCAACTATTACGTCATTGTGTTTCTTGATTAGTTAGGAAAATTGATACCAAAACAAAACCAACACACTCACAAAACTCAAAGGTGGACTAGAAAACTCAGCTGTTTTTTAACAGTGATGCTCTTAGATACTGACTAAGAAGTAGCTTTTCAAAGAAGCTTGGTGATGAACATGCAGTCAATTTGGATCCATCCAGCTACTGGTTACTAAGCTCTTTAGAGAAATCCAGTCACTTATTGAATATTTAAGCATGAGTGAGTGTGTTCTGAAAGGTTGACCCTATTTGTGTATGTTGAAAAGTCAGTCTTTAGTTCCACAGATGTTGTCCCCAAAATGGGATCATCTACTCAGTGTGCAGTACACCAATCTTACACACAGAGCAGAGATATTTATTTCAGTTCTGCTCAGAGGCAGGTGCTAGAGGGTAAATCAACAAAGCTAGCACACCACACAAAGGAATTACAAGGCATTTTTCTTATTACAAGATTAGTAAAAAACCACCTAAATTTACACTCACTGGTTAGTAATTATCATCCTATCTTTTTTTTGATCAGTTGTATTTAAATTAGCCTTGCTTGCTATGTAAATTGGCATGCATGCTTCTTACAGGTTGGAGGGGACAATTTTCTCAGTCTTGAATTGAGTCAGTGGTCGCAATCTCCCCCACTGTCTTTACCTTTCCCCTAGTTACCACAGATTCTTGCTGACTTCATGATCCTTTAGCAATCATTCAACTTTTGGTGTTTTCTGGGGCAGGATATTTCTTTTTTATTACTCTTTCAGTTCTTCTTCAAGGGTATAGTCATTAGCAGGGTATGCATTGTTTATACAAAGTAACTTGGCTTGCTCAAGCCAGATTCTGTTCCACAAGGTATTCAGCCCATTGTCCTTGCCTAATGAAAAATTCTGTAAAAACTGTTGTATATCACAGATGTCTTTTATCCTTCAAAATGGTCACTAGCTAGATATGTAGCCTTGTAATTTTGTAATCCTGAAATATGTGAACCTATAAGACATAGTTGCACAGGATGCAACACTTTAGTTCTCCTAGGTTATGTAGCCTTCAGCAGGTGATAGACAAATGGATTTACAATCAATGACATGAATCTCTATAGCAGATATGGATTTCCTCAGTTGCACTTGCACCATTTTGAAAGCTCTTTAGAAAGTTCTCCTTCATGAAAATCACATTGTGCATACTTTCTCATATAGTCTTTTATCAGGTCCTTTTTCAGCTAAGGAAGGAAGGATTTGTTCAGTTTGACTCAACTTTATCAGATGAAGTCGAGAATGAGAAACAGAATGGACAGGGGCAGCAACAACAGATAGTGTCTGTAGAAGAATCTTGAAATAAAACCTCCTTTTGCGTCATACTTTGAGTACGAGAGCAGTGGAAACTGTAGGCTATGGAAAAATTTTATGACAGTGTTATCAAAACACTTTAAGTGATTCATGGATACTTGGCTTGGATAAATTCATACAGTCTATTAAGCCTAGATCAGAAGAGTAGGCACAAAATCATAAAACCAGACATGAACTTTCATAAACTAATAGATAAAATACACTGAGGCTCTTTATTTTAGAAAGGAGTTCAGCAGGATGAAAGCAGGTGGTGACAGAAAAAAAAACAATAAAAATTTGAACTAAAAATCTGGCCCTTATAAATGATTTTTTTTTTTTTAGTTGGAGAATACATGAGTATTTAATGACACATTGAGGTAAAAGCTTTTAGGAAATTCTTACATAGTACAACCTGTGAAACTTATTGACAAATGTTACCAGTGTCGTGGAGAATGCAATAGAGTCAGAAAGGTATTAGCAAATATATAAAAAAAATTGAACTTGGTAGCAAAAGATTTTTTTTTAATAACTCTTCTGAATTTTTCATTCTTGATAATTTTAAAAGTGACTGATACAGATAGGAAGGAGTTTCCTCTAAGTGACCATGACATAGAATCATAGAATAGCTATGGTTGGAAGGGACCTTTAAAAGTCATCTAGTCCAATCCCTCTGCAAAGAGCAGGGACATCTCCAACTAGATCAGACATACCTCAAATTTTTCTCGAGAGTAGAAAAAGGCAAAACCAATGGAAAACCCCTGTCTGCTGCTCTGGCTCTGTAATAGGAATTGCCCATATTACTACCTGTAGCAAACTCAGTTTTGTCTCTATTTGGAGATTTGGAGGTAGTACTCTTGTTCCACATTCAAAGCCTATTAGTTATACTTCATAAAATATTTTCTGGATCAAATTAAAATGGAAACTAGAAATAATTTTTTTTTTTTTTTGCCTGCATAGACAATTTCTCACTGTTTAAAGATCAAGCATGGAAAAGAGGAGATTGTCTCATCAGAAGATATCATTTGCTGCAGAAATCCTGTAACTTTTTATTTCTTACTGCAGTTAATTTAAACTTTTCTCCCTTGTGGTGACTTTCCTTGTAACAGCATGATACAAGAGCATAACAGTCCAATTCTCTCTCTGTTTCCCATGAAACAAGGTCGATATATCTGTATTACCCAGCACACACCTTTTTCTCTTTTCCATTTTTTTCCTCTCTCATTTTTCTTCTCATTGCAGGAGATGCATTCTGGTAGTCATATATCAAACTGATACCTCAATTTCTGCAGCATGTTTGCACAGTATTTATGATCTTTTGAGAGTTTAATCCAAAGTGTTACATTCTCAGGGAAGGGTGCTTTGAACCATAAAAAAAAAAGGTCTAAATATTTAGAATAGCCAGGCTATTTGACTGCCCTCTTGAAATGGGCAGTCTACACCAGTTGAAAAGTAAATATGATCTATAGCTACTACTGAGAGAAAAACAGAGGAAAACATTAATTTCAGTAAGTTTAGGCACTTAAAAGTTGTGTAAGCGTACGGTGATTTTGAGCAATGGGGAAGGTTGATACAGCCCTTGTCTTGTTATGAATGATTGCATTCCTGGTGGTTTCAGGTTGTTTGCTAGAGCCAATACATTCACGTTGAAATAAGACAAATGAATCTGTGCTTTTTTTTTGTGTCTTTTTCCAGAGAACTGTCATCATCTCTGTTGTTTGACATGTGATAAATACATTTCGAAAGAAACTAATAAATTTATTAACCCAGCATTTGATGACTAGGAAATAGGGATGATGGGACTTCCAGATTCCTAGATACATGTTACAAAGACAAACTACTATGAGTTAATTGGAACAATTTTAAAAAACCTGATGTTACCACATGAAACGTGTAGGAATCAGAAAAGGAACGTCTGTCTGAGACAATGGTATCTCATTAGAATTTTGCTAAGGTGCATCTTTACTTCTTTGCTATAAATTTTCTGATGTTATTGATTTAAAAAAAAAAAAAAAGGATGAGGTATGTTACATAATTATGTACCACTGTATGGTACCTATAAAATTTAGTCTCCGATTAGTTGTATGGTAAATGAAAGCATAGTAATATCCAAATTAGATCAAATTAGAGAATTTAAATCAAACCAAACCAAATCCCAAACCCCAAAACCCCAACAAAACAAACCTCCAGAGAAATTATAACTTCTGAAAAATAAAGGAATATAGTGAGACAAGGCATGAAATTAGCAAAAACTCTACAAGGATATGTAAAAAACCCCACAAATATCCACTTCTTACTGATTTTGATTTGAGTCCCTTTGTCCCTTTGAAATTCCCAGCCATAATAAATTAATATCAAACGGTTATTTTGAAATCCAAAAGGTCTAGCAATTGCTAGTGCAATCAGGTTACATTTGTGTGAAAGATACTCTTGAGAAGTACAGAATCTCTGCTGAAGTATTGCCATTGTGTTATCTATTTTAATTACTGTTTTTGTGAACTATCGAAAATCTATTATACAGATACAGAATATTTCTTTTAAATAGTGTTTGCAGAGAGCAGAGATGAAAACCCCACAAAATCTCAATGCTATTCTGTGTTGAAAGGGTAAATAACAAAAATAAAGTGATTTATCATTATATTGTTCATTATTATATGTTGCTCTCTGTTTATGAAGAAAGATTTATTAAATAAAGGGCAAGAAAAAACATACAAAATTTGTTGAAAAAGTTATCCTAATAATATGAAAATTAAAAAAATAGAACAATACTATACTAACAAGCTTGAATTCTTTACAACAGGCCCTTCAAGTTATAGAACCATTTGATTAAATAAAAGTGAATATAGATCATACAAACTCTAATTTATGTATACTGTTGAAAAAAGGAAAATTACATATTGAAGTGGTTTAACTTTCCTTTTTTGTTATTTGATGTATCTATAGAAATACGAACATTTTAATGATGTAGTCATTTGCTGAGTTACTTCAGTAACGCATTCCATTACTATCAACTCATTTCAAAATAACATTGAGAACAGACAAATATCTGAAAAATAAGTGCACGAGCAAGTGACAGTATTCACCTTCTCAAAAGTGCAGCTGAGCAATCCAAAAACCAAATATGTTAAAGAGGCCAGGCGAACAAGAAGATTTCATTTGTCGTGCATGAAGGAATATTTCAATTAGTTTAGTGTGGATTTTTGTCTGTCAGTTGTATAAAACTGTATGTGTTTCCCAAGAACATTTATTTTCCTAGTGAAAAGCCTTACTTCCTAAATGGTAGGCTCCAGAATCAGAGTGTTTTGGAAATTGTCAGATGGAGCAGAGACTACAAACTCATCAAAACCAAAGTGTTTGCAGGAGACAGTTCTGTTTTGACAAAGTTGTGACAGAAAGGAGGCAGGTTTCCAACAGACATCTGCAATGCTATCTCACCCGCCTGCCTTTTATGAACGCAGTTGGTGGACTTCCAGGCTCCCAACTTTTCAGTAGTCCACCTGGCAGGCTGCTGAGAAGCAGTGAGTCCTGGCTCCCAGGTCACTCTGCCTAGCCAAGGCTTCAAGGCTCCTGGCTTGCTTTCAGCTTGCCTAGTAGATAGTTGAGTAGCTCCCCAAACTTGCATTTCCAGCTCCAAGTGCCCAGCTGCTCAGTAGATCAAGCTTTCATGGACTATGGTATGGGTCTACCTTTCCAGGTGTAGATACAGATACTTTAAAACTTCTAGTATCCATAGCATCCCATCCAGAGAAGCTTTCTTAGAGCTGAAACATTTTGTTTTCCAATTCAAACTGAAAAATTCAGAGACATTTATTATTAACAGAAAATTGAAATGAAAGAGAATTATTTTTCAGTCCTCAGCTCTTCTCAAATAATGATGAAATATATGCTTTTTAAGCTTTTACTTTCCAAAATACTTTCCAGATACGTGTGCAAATAAGATGTTAGAAGAGGGTTCTAGAGAAGAAAATAATTTATAGAGTGTATAGCCTGCCACTAATGTTTATTATTGGACACTCCATTTCCCTTGCAGCTACTGCAATAGTGTAAAAAAGTTCTAAAGCAGTGGTCAGGCTCATCTGTAATAGCTCTATTTTCTTTACTATGTCTCCAGATTATTTTAAGGGAACATTACATATTTTTTTTTTGTTTTAAAAAGTCTTTGGAAGGAGAATGTCTTATGCAGACCGTGCATGCACTGTAGTCAATGGGAGCTTTTAATGAAACCAGTAGCACGCTCAAAACATGAATGTTATGTTGTCTAAGAAGAGAAGTTCTATGTGTTTCCTTGTTACGAAATGTTAAAGGAAAAGAACTAAAATGCCATGTGTTCATAAATTCAGAAGCTCTGGGCAACTGAGAATGCTGACAAGCAAGAGAGTGCAGAAAAGGTTAGGAAGAAAGACAGTGAAGATGAGTGAATAGGGAAGACGATAAACGGAATCAAACTTAAAATGCATAGGATATAAAAATATTCACAAAATGCAATATTTACAAAACAAATATTTGAACTAGGTTCTATCTTAATCTGACACAAAGCAATAAAAACGGCACTCTTACATAACCTTGAGCTGTTCTTAGTAGAATTTTTTTTTTAAATTCATCACTTTAAAAGAGGTCAGATCAACAGTTTAGGGTAAGGATGTGTAACGAGGAATCATTGGAAGGCATAATCAGGAACCAAAGAAATTAAGTATTTCAGGCAACTGATACTACTGAGCAGACATACAAGTGTTTTGGCTGAAGGTTTGTGTAATGTAGAAACAGGTTTGTGAATGAATGAGACCAGTCAGGAATGGAAAAATGCCATGGAATTAACAATTCAAGTCACAAAGAGAAAATTAGTCAAGAAATCACTAAGTCCTAAAATAATTAGTCAAATATGTCCAAAACCATTAACATCCCAACAGCAGGGCATAAAACTGCATTTTTAAATTTAGACTGTTAGAGTTTCAAAATTTTGATTAATTACATGATCTTTCTGAGTGGTAACTGTATATTAGACACTGTGAAACGTATTTGTCTTCTATATTTAGATATTCTATTTCCAACTTTTCAGCTGTATGATATGTTCTATTAAAAAAAAAAAATCAATAATTTTATCTGGTTTCTAATTTTACTAATTTTTCTCCAGGAATAGTTTCTTGCATTTACAGTAAAAGTTAAAATATTTACCTGATAAATGGACTATTTTGAAATGAATGAACAAATGAAGCTGTGGACTGATTAAATCATAGTTTTCCATCTGTGAATTTGGAAGTTTAATGATTTTTTCTGTTAAGTAAAACAGGTAAGATAGAGGTTATACACTTCACAGCTTAGGTCACATTTTCATTCTATTTTATTTTGAGGAGCCATACCACAAACCTTCTCTCAGGATGTCCTGTTGGGATCTTATCACTTTCCTGGTCTATCAAGGGTTAAAAGAATATTATTCCTTCCCAGTTGCTGGACTTCGCATTTCCCTTTGTTGAACTTCATGAGGTTCTCATCAGTATATTTTTCCAGCTTTCTGAGATCCCTCTGGATGACAGCACATCCCTCTGGTGTATAAGCTACTCCTCCCAGCCTTGCATCATCAACAAACTTACTGAGTGTACACTGTGACTCATTATCTGGATCAGTAATGAAGATGTCAAACAGGATTGGACCCCATATTAAACCCTAGGGTATACCACTAGTTACTGACTTCCAGCTTGTCTTAGTGCCACTGATCACCATCCATTCCCAGCCATTCTTCTGTTTTCAGTCCAACTCACTGCCTGCTCATCCAGCCCATATTTTATCAGCATCTCTATGCTGATCTTACGAGAGACATCTTGAGGAACTTTCTGGGGAATCACTTTCCTCAATTTAGAGCTCCACTTCACTACGGATAGGTGCTGAGGTCATTTATTTGCCACCCATCAAAACTACATTTTCTCACAACTGTGCCTTTATTAACAACGCCTCCATGGATGTACTAGACATCACAGAATATCCAAGGCTTAAAACTGCTTGTTTTCATAGCTATATAATTCAGTACAAGTATCTCCAGACATATTTCTCCTGATCTTTTCCATTATCTGAATAAAAACTTGTGACTTTGTTACAACTTTTAGTGACTTTAAAATATCAAGATTGTATTTAAAGTTTTAAAGAAACTGACTTGTCTAATCAACAGCGTATTATTGCTCTGTAAATTAGTTTTGCAGTACCAATCTTTGTCTTAATGACAAAATGAAAGAAAAAGAAAAAACTCAATTTATGTTTAGTATTTTCATTAAGATCTTGTTGTTTTGTTGTTTTTCTTTTTTTTTTTTTTAAAAACAAAACAAAACAAAACAAACCCTTATTTTAATACCCACATTCTTTGGTGTCTTCAGAGGAGTATCAATTATGTCGTGATGACACAAAAACTTCTTTATATCAAATTTGTTTCAAGACTTTTCAATTAAAGAACTCACACTCTGTGAAAGCTACATCTGTGTGTTTAAGTAAAAATAATTTGTGCCTCAAAGCTATGCAACAGAAGAAGAAGAAAAAAAGCCTCTGATTGTTTTCAAATGTTTTCATTGGAAAAAAAAAAAGTCAAAGCCAAAGAATAGGTCTGTTCTCTCAAGTTATGTGGGTGTGCAGGTTTTTGTTCTTGTATTTTGTTCTACTATGGTATTGTATAGTTTTTCAGACAGTACTTCCAATCTGCTCTCAGTCTATTCTTCAGCCTACTGTGTTCTTTTGTTTTTGAAAAAAAAATTGATCAGGATATTCTATTAGTCTTTTTCTCAATTTGATGTCTTTAGCCTCCTTTACAATGTGATTTCAGATTCAAAATTACAATATCATCTCAGATATAACTTCCAAATTAATATATTGACCCCACATATTCAGATCTATTAGAAAATGGTCTTTGTTTTTTTTTTTCTGATTTTTTATGTTTTTTTTCCCAATAATTTCTTTTTTTTTTTTTTAATGCATTAAAGTATGAAGTTTTAGGAATGCCTCCTAGTTGGGTTACCATTATTCACTTAACACTAGTCTATTAAACATACTTAATTCCTCTGAATAAGCAATATTAAAATGCAAGCAGAGTAACAATACAACTAAAAATCCAATTTTCTTTTGCCTATCTTGCATTGCAGTAGCTCCATTTGCAAAACAGTGAGACAGACCTCTTTCCTGGACCACCTCTAGTGCCTGCTGCCTTCTCTGAGAATACAAATGATGCCGAAATCTTCACAGCTCCTGTTCTCATTTACTTTTTCTCCACTTTACCTGTTTCCACCTCTCACTGTGGTTAAAAAGTATGCTTTGATCTGAGGAATCTTCAGTGAAGTAAGGTGTTAACTAATGTATAGCTGAGAAAGAAAACTGTGAGGGAGAGAGATCTCTGGCTTTCTTCTCTGTCAAACTCTTAAAATCAAGTGACCCTAAAACTTGCTATTTGTTTGAACCAGAACATTATAGTCTTAAGGAGCCAGTTCCCCATAGAAATTATCAATGGTTAATATTGTATATTTTTAAAACTCACCATATTATCTGACAGAGTGTATCATTAAACTAATCTGTTAGTCTTGCATTGTTTTTGCTTGCTTTGTTGAGCAAGCTAGCATGAAACAGAACGAAAGAATGAAAGAGCTAATTAGGAAAAGCAATCCTTTTACATTTTCCTCATGTAATGTACAAAGTTCTTTTACTCCCATCCTACTTCCAATGCCCCTGCCAAAAGGAAGAGAGTTGGGGCTCATTTCTACTCTAGATATGATGGGAGGCTGGACTAGATGACCTTTAAAGGTTCCTTCCCACCCAAACCATTCTATGATTGTATGATGAGAGAGCAACTGAAGTCTACAAAAAGGTTGCAAAAATATGAGTACCACAGCAACTAGTTTGTTTTTATTTCCAACAGGGAAAGAAGCATACTGGGGAAAGGAAAGGATTTGGAAGACAAAACAAATAGAAGGTACCCAGTATTCATTTCAGATGATCCTATGTCATAACATCAGTTGTTCAGATTACTTGGTTAGTATCAGAAAATACAGTAGTGGCCATTTATGCTGGAACCAGCAAGCTATTTTAATTAGACTAGAAAATTCAAATATCAGCTATGTTTAGTCATCCTAATATAGGCATCCAGGGCCATTTGAGGAACACAAGTATATCCTGGCTGGTTTCTAGCTGCTTGTCTGGAAGGAGATGGTCATATATCCAATAATATTTATGTACTGAACTATATTTTCCAGTACTGTGTAAGTATCTTGGATACTGTATGGCATTTCAGCGCAAGATTGCGACATTTAGACAGTTGGACTTAGCTTAAGGGGCATAATGAAGTGCAAGAATAAGACAATTACATTTGGGTGAACATCTGTAGATATCTACACAAGATAGATTGTAGCTAGTGGAGACCAAGTCAAAATAGTCCATGGAGTCTGCAATAGTATTGGATCAGTCTAATGTGGAAACCTAGAACTTGATTCAGTTGCTCATACAGAGACATTTTATGTAATCTGAGTTGGCCTGAGGTATTCTATCTGCCATCCACCTAACATTCCAGAAGGTAACCAGTTTCCCACTGCTGGGCCCTTGCAGATGTCTCTGATATCCTAGGGTGTCTCAAATGTGGTTAGAGGCATATATTTAAGCAAATGAATTAAGGTGCCATTGACTAATTTCCTTTCTTTCCACTGACTATATCAGAAGCTTAAATATTTAACTCATACAAAGACTTTTACTTCAAGGCACCTAAAAGCAGTACCTTAATCTCAAATATAACCACAGTTGTGGTCTATTTTGGTGCATAGCTCTATGTCTTTAATAACACCAGTTTTCTCTTCTCTGTCTCAGTTAACTGCTGTACAGTTCAGCAATAATGACACTTTACTCTATTGCGCTGGATTATGTTTACAATAGTCAATACTTCATAAATCTCCTGCTTTCCAAAATTTATTAGAAGAAAAGGTGCTACACATATGCAATTAAGGTTTTGTCTCTCAGAAAGCTTTTCATCACTGCATACTATGATTTATGTTTGATTGAAGTGACAGCTTTAAATCTAGTCAGTATTTTTCTTGCAGATAATTTTTTAGTTTGTCAGTAAAGAAGGGTTTTTACTATGCAGTTTCTAGTTGTTCAGTAGAGGGAAAGCAAATCGTGATATGAAAACATCACTACAATTAAATGATGCAATTTTCACTTTTTGGAAATTGCTTTAAAAAAACATTAACAATTAAATGAAAGACAATCTTAGTCAAATATTTTAAACTATTAAACTGAAATACTGCATTAATGTGGCATCCACAAAAATCTAGTATAGGAAACAAATTTTTTTTTAAAATAGACTAAAATAACAAGGTAACTGAGCTCCATTTATATCACTATCATCTATCACCTTCATTTGGGAAGGTATTTTAACATGTTTTTGTTGCAGATCATAGCAAAGACAACTTCATTCCAATATTTGAATTTAAACCTGGAATTCTTTCCAAAATGCAGAGACCTGAGTTTGTCTGTTCTACCAGCAGTGCAGCAGCTGTTTTCCTCTTTATTCCTGAACTCCATGAGTGTTTCTTCCATGAATAGTGAGTACATAGAAGGCTATAGAAGTATACCTTGAAATATTTATTTAAGCAGACCTCTCAATATAATGGCACCACTGCATGGCAAGTCCCCAGAATAGGGTGGTAGGCTGTTCTTGATGACACTAAAAGTTGTTCAATAAAGGTATCCTGAAGGTTGTTCTTTACATTGCAGCTTTGCATAGAGTATTCAATATAACAGATTTTGATGCATTTCTTGCTCTGATAGGACTTGAAATAAGTGAGAATAATAGTAATTATATCAGTAAGTGTTCATTTAGCTTTTGGTATCATGACAACAGATTTCCTTGTTTCAGCGCTTGTCTCCTGGATTATATATGAGTGGATATCATGGATATAACAAATTATGTAGACCAGAATCAATCTGTCTACTTTTACTCATCATAGCAATTTTTTTTATAAAACAGACGTTACCAAAATGTAGATGAGTTTGCATGAGGAAATCAGAATTTCCAAGTCACCACAATAAAGATTTTTAATTTGTTCAGAAATATTAATTACCTTTATAATATTCAGTAAATGATTTCATAGATAACAAAAATCTTAAAGGGAAAACTTGACTAAAGCCTTCATGAAAACACATAAAAAACTACTGTTGCTTTTACTAGCATTATCTTAATGGTTACTTTTGTAACATTAGAATAACAAAAATGCAAAAGAGGATGCACTGAGCCTGATTGACACATCTAAGTCAGACACAATATATCGGTTTTTGACACCTAAGATGGGCTTTTAGGGATGGATCTTGCTTATCTTTAAGACGAGTGCAATGTGGATGTTTATGCCTGAGGTAATCATCTAGCTTCCTTGTATAGAAGTTGGAGAGTTGTACAAATTTGAAATAGTCATATGTAGAAAATTATTTATCTTACTTACTTTAAAAGTAGATTCTAGGAACGCATTTGAATTCCAGGAATCCCTGTTACTTTCTATTGGCCATGAAGAAGATCTTTGAGTTTAGCTCAGATGTAGACACTGTAGTCATCTGAATTTGACATACAGAAATGGACGTTTGGTCCTCCTAAGGGAAGTGTCTAAATTCGTATAAAATACAGGAAAAGAGATTTGGGCTTCTGAAGATTTCCAAAGAGAGCTCATATCTTTCTTTTCCATTGGTTGTCTAAGAAACTAACAGTGTGACAATCCTAGAGGGACTTCTTTTTATAAATCTACCCAACAACTTTCCCTTTAAGAACACTACACACACCCTTGAGGTGTTGTAAACAAGCCATTTATTCTCTGTAAAATAATATACCTTTTAAATTAGAGTTTGACCCTTAATAGCTTAATAGCTTTTCTCTCTGAGCTGCCCTCACAAACCTACTCATGTGTGATAACTGTAATACCATTATAGTTGGTCATACTTGTTAATAATGTTAAAACAAAATAATGTAAATTTTATTTTAACATTTATAATTGCTGTGGGAAATAGGGTGAGCAAGGTGGCCTCTCTTCGCCAGTGCACACTGTCATGTCTTTGGGAAATGTGGGTTTATAACAATAGGAAACACTAGACACCTTTTGAGAGTAGACACTTAATGAAGCAGAGAGAGTTTTTTGGTTGGTTGGTTTTTGTTTTGGTTTTTTTTTTTAGAGTAACAATTGAACAATTTCTTCATATTTTGATTTTTTTTTCTTCCAAACACCTCAAACCCAAGGAATTAGATCCCAAAGCCCCTGTGTATGTAAGGACAAACTCAACAACTCAACAACCCCTATGGGCACTCTGTGGGACTGAGCCTTTATAAAATGTCATATCTGGCCCACTATGCTCTCAGGAATGAAAGAGTCCTGGAGTAAAATGCTGAGCAAGCAAGAAAGGCAATTTTCACAAAGGGAAGGCACAGTTGTCTGATCATCCCCAGCCTCTCCAATCTGCAGCTCTTTTGGATTAGAATGTCTCTGTGTTGAAAAAGAAAAACAAAACAAATTGTTCCCTCAGGAGTAGTAAAAATAACATCTGGTTTCCTATGACAGGTCTGCATCTACCCTTGTGCCTCCCAGCTCTTCATTATGTCATTATTATATCCATTTGACACATCTTTTACCACAGTGCTGAGTGTTTTTTTACAACACTTGTAGCTCCTGTCTTCTCAAGGAACCTCTGGTGGGACCCTGTCCTTCAATACGTAAGGGGTTTGTAAAATTTTTAAAATCACATTTCTACCATGCATTGCCAGTAGGTGCAGATACTTTAGAGATATGTAACGTGCAGAGGTTGAGAGGACAGACAGATGTTGCCTAAAAAAGGATGGGAAATCTCTGACCTTTCCTGAACTTTCCCATAGTGAGATCATAGAAACGTATAGATTAGAAGCGATGTCCAGAGGTCGTCTAGTCCAACCTGCTGCTCAAAGTAGGAGTTATAGCAGGTTGCCCAGGGTCTTGTCCAGTTAATACTGAAGTATCTCCAACGATTAAGATTCCTCAACATCTCTGGGATTCGTTTCCAATCTTTGACCAGCTTCATGGAAAAAATGTTTCTCTTAAGTCAGAAATTCCCATGTTCTGATTTGTGACCATTGCCTCTCATCTTTCCACTGTGAATTTCTGACAAGCATTTGGTTCTATCTTTTCCTCTTATGCAGCTGTAGAAGTTGTAGAATACTAATAGAGCTTCTGCCCAAAACCCAGAGTTCATTTTTGAAGTAAGCAAGTCATTGTCAAAGACTGGGTGAAAAATTCATAAATGCTGAAGCATTTGAAGGGATGAGAAGTGTGCAGTGTATCTACATAAGCATTTTTTTAACAGGAAATCATCACAATAAACAGGATGAGTGCCAACTAAATATCTTGATCAGTAGGCTGAATTCTAGTTCTACTTTGCTGGTTTTCATTTTGGCCTCCAGTTTCCCAGGATATTCAGCAGTCTACCTTCACCAAAAGGGTGAATATCTAATTATTAGAAAGACACATTTTAAGATGTGGGTTCAACAGCATTAAAGACAAAGAACTTGGATGTTATCGTTAGTAAGTTAAAGATATTGCTGGAAGATATTGCAGAGCCACATGATAATCAACTTAGAGGGGCAAGATCATTAAAGACAGTAAAATAAATAAAGAAAAGCTGTAGTTTTAAAAACTTACAGCAAGGAAAATGTGATACCTCTTTTCAATAGTTAGAACACAAAGCCTTAATCTAGGTCACTGGGTGTTCTCCTGGAGGCTTGTCCCAAACTGCACTCCAAACTGGATAGCTGAGACGCTCTTTGCTGGAAGTTCATAGACTCATGTTTTTTTCCTATGAAATTATTTAAAAAATTAGCATCAGTAGCAATCATTAATCTCTGAAATAACACAATATTTACTCACGAATGAAGAAAAAAGGTGGTGTTCTTTAGGAATGTTACTGTCAGGGACATAGAGGAATATTTTCAGTTTTATGGGAAAAAAAAAAAAATCAGTGCTTTATAGTTTTCACTACCTCCATGTGGATTTCCTGTGAACTGCTGCTTTCTTTATTCTGTTATTACAGAAATACTAAGCAAGCAAATAAGCACGGCAGAGGAAGGAGAGAGGAGAAGAATGCATGTGATGGTTTCTGATAATTTTCTGCTTGTCAGTAAATTATTAAAAGAATGCAGAATTTAATCAGATTTACTTACTGTTACTGAAGTCTCACTAGGAATTGTTAACACAAGAGATTTTCTTCTATGACCATTAACATTAATAGTAGTAATTCATTAATTTCTTTGTTTGTCTGTAACATTCATAAAAGTTTTGTGGATTCACTGTTCATGGGATAAAATGTATCTGTGGAATATTTCTCCCACTTGTCATTTATATCTGTGACTGTTCCTAACACAGTTCAGAAAAAAATGTGCAGGTGTAAAGGTTCCAATCTTCTAAGTTCCAATTTTATAAATTATTATAGGTATAAAGACATCTAAAATTTTTCAAAAGTTTGTGGAAGAATTGTGCACCAAAGAGAACATGTATCTAGCTTAACTTTAAACCTTTGTGATGTATAGATCCAGAGCATAGCTAATCAGAGAGGCTGTTTTTATAGAACAAGAAAGAGGAATTAGTGCTTTTTTAGAATGTGATTAATCTGATCTCTTTTAGGTATTTATTTTATAATGAAATTAATTAGATGTTCTGATTTATCTCTATTTACAGTAGACAGAATCATAGGTGACCAGCTAAGCTTTACAAGTCAGCTCTTTAAGTTTTATGTCAGATGAATTTCAGCCTCAATTTCTAGCTTCTCTAGTTTCTAACAGGAACGGAACATTTATTGAACTGAATGACTTTGAAAAATGTCATTCTGCCAGTTTTCTGCAATCCTCCTATGCTCACCATTTTACATCAGATGTGCAACCAGTTTTACTACTTTTGAGGTTTCATTTGCAGCATCTAATCTACTAGAATCCAAACCGCAGTATTCTGAGTTTGAAATGAATATTGCTTACTCCTAATCTGTGAGCAGCATTCGTGCTTATGTGGTAGAAACACATCCAGGATGCTCATAGTCCACTTATTTCAGAAATATTCTCCTGTCCTTGTGTTTAGAATGTTTTAGGCTACCACGTGAAAAGATAAAGAGGAGCAGGGAGAGTAAAGTTCCTCCATCCTTATTTTATTTTGCACATTTACCAAGCACAAATTTCCCAAATTTATTTCTAGCTATTCTTATACCTCCTGTGGGATACATCATTATATTTCCCTTTTAAGTTCATACTGAACATTATATAAAAATCACTCTGAGTATCCAAGTACTTTTCTGTGTTCAATATGAGTAATTTTGCTTTGCGGCAAAGCAAGTGGTTGCATCTTTAGAGACTAGAAGATAAAACTTAGTAATCACAGTGTCTGAGCTGTATTCGTGTTACTGACTCAACATCTGGCATTACCCAGTAGTGAGCGCTAAGGGACTTAAAATATAAATGGAGGATCAAATAACTGAGGATAGCAGAGTAAAATGCAAATAGAAGACTATATTTCACAGGAAGTAATTTCACAGGACAGAAAATGGCTACATGCTCTAAATCTGTAATAACAACTTTAAAGCCATATGCTGTGCTAAATCTGTGCCTTGCACATCTTGCATTAGGGCTGAAATATGAAGTACTGAAAGCTTGAAGATTCTCCTTTTTGAAAACTCAACATATTTCCTTATGTTATCAAGGCTCACAAAGAGCTGAGTTAGTGGGATCCTTCCAGACTACAGGGACATATATATTTTTTGTTCCCTGCCTATGGTTACTATGTAGTCAGTAAGACTTTATAAAGCTCTTTTTCTATTGTCTGTGGCTAGAAAATATACAGAGAGTAAGATCTCTGCAGTTGCCTTAATGGTCCTTAGCATTCATAAAGTTACAAAAAAATAAGCTTAGGTCACTTTAAATCATCCATGGCATAAAAAGAAAAAATAGTGAAAAGGGAGTTAAAACAAAGAGTGAAAGAGATACACAATGTGAAATAACCTGGCTCCTCTATGAAATTCAGAGCAAGAGGAAAGAGAAGGAAGATAAGAAAGACAGTGTCAAATTCTCACGAAGAACCACAAAGTAACCACAGCAGGATGCCTTTGCATTGCTTTGCAATGTTTTCACTGTGATGTTGCATCAATACAAGAGCATTGGGTCATGTCAGGGTGGCATGTTGCAATTATTTTGTAGTTCTCTGTGTCTTTATTCATTGACTTCACCATGTCTTCAGCTCTTCACTGTTGAATACCACTCAGTCAGGTATTCAAAGCACTGCATGCCTCTTAACATGCTTTAAAATTTGGCATTTCTGTCTGCTCAGTTATTTTTCAGACAACTCTTACAGAACTAGTTCTGAAATGAATTACCCTGAAGCCTGGGGAAAAAGAAAAGATCAGTTCATGGCATATTATATAAATCCATGGACACATGAAAAAATAGGCGAGAATTGGCTGAGCAGGGAGATAGTGCTTGAAAGGAAT
The DNA here is from genome assembly GCF_036417535.1 of Chlamydotis macqueenii. NCBI lineage: Eukaryota > Metazoa > Chordata > Aves > Otidiformes > Otididae > Chlamydotis > Chlamydotis macqueenii. The sequence goes on from NC_141556.1 coordinate 23,231,951, forward strand.
TTTTAAAATGTTTAATAAGAAAAAAAAAAGAATCAGTGGCATTAACCATAATACACTCTTAAAATCTCTTATACTTGCTTTAAATAGAATTCATGATCCTAACAGAAAAATATTCTCATGAAGCCCATGAAGAAAACCTCTGGTGATCACATTGATCTGTGACAATCAGCTACCTCTCATGAGCATTTAGAGATTAAGCAGCATTTCAGCAACAAAATAAAGTGAAACAAGTCTAAATGGTGACAAACAATAGAACCATATGCTCAATATAATAAGAACAACTCAGGCAGAATCTTTCCTGCAGATGACTTACCCATTCCCTCATTTACAGTGATGATCTTTGTAGGAAATAGAAATTGAGCAAGATCCAAACTAACAGATGTCTCTCAAGAAGTGGCATTTTCTATACTTAGCAGATCTATAGTTTAGAGCACAGTAATCCCTCTGCAAGTCAGGGAGAAAGATGACACCTCATCCCATTTCATTGCACAGACAGAACCAATGGCACAAAAGGTAAATATCTGTTTTGTCACTAATCAATAATCCTCATCAAAATTACATGCTGCTACTACTCTAGCTTCAAAAAGAGAGGGAGAGAAATTTATTTTTTCTTTTTCTGCAAATTAACTAGTTAAGACAACTCTTTGCTTACATTTTTCCCTTCCTTTCGGAAGACAGAATTTGGCTATTGCTCCCATAAAATAGGTCTACTTAGTGCAAATGATATCAAGACCAAGATTTCAATTTTTGTTATAGCAGAGCTTTACAAGTTGATATTTAGGCTTCTGAAGCAAATATCCTAACTTTCCAAAATGCTAAGTAGTAAACTTAAAGTAATTTTTTTAAGAAGTTATTAAGTATTATGGACAACGTGACTCAGATAACAGATATATCTATAAGTGTAAATAGAAAGTCATTGTTAGAGAAGTTTATAACAGTTAGGTTTAGAATTTATGTTGTAATAGAAATATATTTTCCTCTACTGAGAAAATAATATGGATTTTAATGACCGGAAGAATTCTAGGTGGAGAAAAATTGTAAGTATCAAACAGGTTAAGGGTATATATATAGGGTGCAGAAACAACCTCGCGTGAGTTAGACGATCTATCACACTGTTTAAATATGGCATTTTGCATGTAAATAATGTGAATAAAAGGAGAGAGAAATGAACTTTCTGGGAGCTGTTCACATATGTTCTATGACAGACATTTTATATCTCATTTATTTTTAAAATAATTTAAAATGACAAATTATAATGAATGCATTTTTCCTGTAGATGATTCTTAGTAGGAAAAACTACAATGCAAATGACAATGAAAAATCCTATCAGCTATGCTTATTCTTCAGTGCATGTGCTTAAATCCTTTTAACAGTAGTTAAGTGCTGTACACACATAGCTAGGAGAATTCAAACCTCATAACTTGTTGATTTTTTTTTTATGGTGTTCAACATTTCTGTAAATTTTAATGGGGATACATAATTATAAATGCAACTTTCTCTTCAGTAGTAAATACTCCAGTGAAGCAACCCTCTTACATTATGTTGCATTATTATTAGAATAGAAATGCAGCAAATCCAGACCTTTAATCTGCCAAAGTTGGCTCTAACTGTGCCCCAAACTGCCAAGATATATTTAATCAATTAACTTGCTGTGGTTGTTGGGTTTTTTTTTTCCCTTTATTGTCCACTTTTTTTTTACTTATCTGAGAAATGAGATTTTGCTTTGGTTTATATACCACAAGCTGGGACGAATCACTATTAAATTTACTTTACATCAATTCTGAATTCATTCAACTGTGATACATGATCCGATGTGTACTTTTAAAAACAATCTTCCATATTTTATATCATAACAACTATGACTTTGTTTTATGTGAGAATTAATAGGAGTTCCTGTTAGACACAGAGCATATTCTGAATGCTGAAATAGAAAATCTGTAAATTGCCTTGTCAAGCCTCATAAATCATCTACTGTCCGAAGTGTGTAGCTCATGTGCATTGTTCTCTCTCTGTGCTTTTAAACCTATTTCACGTTTCCGCAACCCCTCCCCCGCCCCCGAGAGTTAGACATAGAATCCATTGATAAAGTAGATGAAAATTACTTAAGGAAGTCATGGACAATGAGACTTGGACATGGATGAGTGTGTTGGTTTTGTTTAGTGAGGAGGGACTACAGTGCCAGCTTCTGCAAGAAGCTACTAGAAGTTTTCCCTTTGTCCAGCGGACTCGGCCGGGCCTAGAGTGGACCCACCACTGGCCAAGGCTGAACCAATTGGTGGCAGTATGTTTCCTGATAACACCTCTGTGAAAATGTATTTAAGAAGGGTAAAAAATTTAAAAAAAGAGAGATGTGAACAAGCTGAAGTTGGGGCAGAGAGGGGGAGGCACGAGCCTTGTGGGGCTACCAGCCCTCACCCTCTGGCCTGCTGCTGGGCAGTCATCTGGGCCCAATTTGGTCCAGCCTGGCTGCAAAAAGTGGACAGGAGATGTGAAGAGAACCTGAGAGGCATCTGCCTGACCTGATTATGAACAATTTCTTGTGAGAGGAATGGCTGCAGATGGCAAGGTCAGTGAAGAAGGTGGGGGAGGAGTAATGCTGCTCCTGGTAGAGATTCCCCTGCAGCCCGTTGTGGAGACTATGGTGAAGCAGGTTGTGCCCCTGTGATCCATGGAGGTCCACAGAGGAACAGAGATCCACATGCAGGACTCCACGCTGGGGCAGGCAGATGCCCAAAGGAGGCTGTGGCCTGTGGAGGACCCATGCTGGGGCAGCTTTTCCTGAGGAACTACACCTGGTGGAGAAACGACCCATGCCGGAGCAGTTAATGAAGGACTGTAGCCCTTGGGAGGGACCCCGTGCTGGAGCAGGGGAGGAATGTGAGGGGGGGTAGATTTAGATTAGAAATTAGGAAAAAATTTTTTACGATGCAAGTTATAGAACACTGGAGCAGGTTGCCCAGAAAGGTGGTGGAGGCCCCATCTCTGGAAACGTTCAAGGCTAGGCTGGATGAGGCTCTGAGCAACCTGATCTAGTTGGGGATGTCCCTGCTCCTTGCAGGGGGGTTGGACTAGATGATCTTTGAAGGTCCCTTCCAACCCTAACCATTCTGTGATTCTATGATTCTATGATTCTTCCCCTGAGGAGGAAGGAGCGGCGTAAAGCAACAAGTGATGAACTGACCCTCATTCCCTATTCCTCCTGTGCCACTCGTGGAGGGGGAAGAAAGTAGAGATAATTGAATATAAAGTTAAGCCCGGGGTGGAGGGGGGAAATTTACTCTGTTCTGTTCCACAATATCCTACTTTGGTGTTTTAGTAATAAATAAATAGGTTTCCCCAAGTCCCCAAGTCGAGTCTGTTTTGCCCATAACAGTAACTTTAAGGATTTCTCCCTGTCTTTATCTCGAACCTCAAGCCTTTTTTCCTTGTTATCTCTCCCTGTTCTCCCAGAGGGTGGAGGGAGTGAGAGAGAGACTGCATAGCCTGGTCCTGAGTGGGGCTAAACTACAACAAGGACAAGTGAAATTCAATATTGTCACTCATCTGAATTGAGCAGTTGTGTTGGATTTAGCATCAATATAACACTACAGGAACTCAAGAGAATTTTCACTAATTGTCATATGAACTTTGTCACTATTCAACCTCTAAGTATGTCATATATAACTAATTACATTCGTATGTCGCTACTTTGACTCTACGCCAAAACCACCACTCTGACAGCTAGAAATCGTTGAAATGTGAATGCGCAAAGGGCATGCTCATTTATTTTGGAAGAATCCCTGTGCCACAAACTTTGAAAGATGTAATGTAACTCACTGTGCAAATTATCAGCCCCTGATGGATCTTTTTTATGAAATAAGGACATTCAAGGTAAAGTCATCCTTAACTAGACTTTGGTAATGACAAGGACGCAGTTAAGAATGAATGGCAACCATGAAAAGCATTGCCACTGAGTGTGAAAACTCAATTTACATTTTGATCATTCAACATTCTTCTAATTTCAATATAAAGTTTCACCATATAAAAATATTAGCACTTAATATTTACTCTATGCAGGGCACTTGGCTGCAGGAAATACAGTCAGTGAAGATCAAAGTCTTGTGGGAATTTTGCTACAGGAACTCCATTGGCATTGATTTTTACCTTAGACCAATGTAAATGTGATTTAACAGGACTAGTATAAATAGAGGCATGATAATGTAAAAAAAGCTTCCAGTAACAGAACAATGAGGTGCCAGAGAGGCAGCTCAGCCTGATTTCTTTAGGAAATGAATCTTATGTCTATGTCCCAGGTGTTAGGAAATTAGGAGGCCTTGTCCATCCTCTCTTAGCACTCTTTTGCCAGTATTAGGGAAAGCATCCCAGGTCTGAGCCAAAGGGTGAAATCAGATGCAAACATCAAAGAAATGACAGATTTGTTGATCTGCTGCTAACTCCATTGATTTTGTGCAGGACTTCTCAACAGAAACATTTTAAAACCCAACCACATCATTTACTTTTTTCTCCTCTCAGATTCAGCCTGCTTACCACCCTCATTCCCTTCCAAATAATGACGAATCTCTATTTTTCCTTTCCCCCTTTGCCATATTTTTGTTGGCTTTTATCTGAATTTGCTATTTATCATAGAGTTGTCCAGGTAGGTTTTACAGAATCATAGAATAGTTAGAGTTGGAATGGACCTTTAAATGTCATCTAGTCCAACCCCCCTGCAAGAAGCCAGGACATCTCCAATGAGATAGGGTTACTCAGAGCCCTGTCCAACCTGGCCTTGAATGTTTCTGGGGATGGGGCATCTACCACTTCTCTGGACAACCTGTGCCAGTGTTTCACCACCCTCATTGTAAAAAAATTTTCCCTTATGTCCAGTCTGAATCCACTTCCCTCTATTTTAAAATCATTACTCCGAATCCACTTTCCTCTATTTTAAAATCATTACTCCTTGTCCTATCATAACAGGCCCTGCTAAAGAGTTTCTCTCTGTCTTTCTGTAAGAAAGCCCCCTTGCTGACTGTGGGAAAATAATGGAAGATTGTCGAGGAGGAATGTAAACACGCTCAAGTGTCTTGCAGTGGGGGTGTAGAAAAACACATATGTCATACTAATTGTTGTTTAGCCTTGTATATTGGACAAGTAGAATGTCTGTTTTCTGATAGAGGCATCCTATCGAACATGCTTGAGATTTCTGCCCTGCTATGGGAAAGATCAAAGCACAGTGGTAAACTATGCCTGCATGAATCCTTGAAATATAGGTGAAAGAGCAGCTTCAGTGATCCTCTAGCATGGACTGGGCTCCGCAATGCTTGTGTCCCTACTTGTGTGCCTCCGCCCAGGTGCTGCTTCGGGGATCACCCATTTGGCAAGGTAATAAAAATATATTTACCCTTTGCATTTCATTCATGGCTTTGTGGTTGTTCCTGTGTCCTGCCTGTGCTGGCTCACACACTAATGAAAAAAAAAAAGCCCCACATGTTTTCTGAATGGATTTGCTGCCTGTGCAAGCACTGAATGTGCTTAGGACAAGAACAAATAAGTGCCTGATCCTTAGGCACTTAACTGCTATTACAAGTTTCCTTTTAAAGAACTGAGTGCAGCTGGGCCCTAAATATATGGCAGATGATGTGTTTTGTGAGAGGTGGTAGCAATGAGGTAGAAAGTGCAGCTGGTTGGAAAGCCCATTGTTATGTATTGAGCACATGATACTGAGCTGACTGGACCAGAGGGAGGTCTGCAGCTGACAGGATGGAAGCTGCAGAGGATACGTGCTCACTGAGAAATTTTTGCTACCATGAGGCAGATCACCATTCCCATTGAGGGAATCTCCCTTTAGAAAGGACTCACATTCCCCTCTGTGCAACATTCAGGAAAGGCTTGAGAAAAATGTGATCATACAGATAAGACTGCGATGTTCCTTTCTTTTGCTCTCAAAATGAATAAATCTTCAGAGTAATTTTGTTTATAGGGTAACTGGAGGTCACCAGTTACCTATCACATAATTTGAGCCCTTCTATACTTAAATATTTAGTACAGTATAGCAGTATAGGATTCTTCTACTCTTAAGAGGAAGATACAGGCAACTCCAGAGAGAGATTCATCCTATTCTAAAATAGGTTTCTGAAATCAGTAGGATGAATAATCCTGTGGAAGCGCATTTGTCTCTTAATTTACCAGCTTTAGGTCAGATGCCTACTACTTATACAGCTAAAGTTTTTTAAGAAGAAGCTTACACAAAGGATAGTTTTTCATATCAGTGAAACTGTGTTTGCACCAGAACTTTACATTCTGACAATTCCTAAAACATGGGTAAGCATAAAACTAAGCATGAATTTGAAAGATAGAAGCTGTCAAAAGGACCAATTAAAAGAAGGTAATTATATGGGAACAGATAAATGAAAGGATGCAAAAAAAATATAACCTCTTGCATGAAAAAGGTTATGCTTAAGAATTACAAAAAACATTACGTTATCCCTTAAAGACTTGATATAATTTCAGCTTGTTAGGAAAACAACATTATTTTGAAGTGATAAACCCAGCAAGCTCTCTACCCTGGACTTCAGGAGAGCAGACTTTGGCCTCTTCAGGGATCTGGTGGGTAAAGTGCCATGAGATAAAGCCCTGGAAGCAAGAGGAGCCCAGGAAAGTTGGTTGATATTCAAGGAGCACATCTTCCAAGCTCAGGAGCGATGCATCCCGATGAAGAGGAACTTAGACAAAAACACCAGGAGGCCTCCATGGATGAACAAAGAGATCCTGGACCAACAGAAAAACAAAAAGGAAGCCTACAAAGGATGGAAGCAAGGACAGGTAGCACGGGAAGATTATACAGAGATTGTCCAAGTAGCCAGGGATCAGGTAAGGAAGTCTAAAGCCCTGACAGAATTAAATCTGGCCAGGGATGTTGAGGGCAACAAAAAAAGCTGTAGGTAAGTCGGGGATAAAAGGAAGAGCAGGGAGAAAGTGGGGCCTCTCCAGAAGGAAACAGAAGATCTGGCTACCCGGGACATGGAGAAGGTTGAGGCACTCAATTACTTTTTTGCCTCAGTCTTCACCAGCAAGGCCTCTAGCCACATCATCCAAGTCACAGAAGAACTGGGACAATGAAGAACTGCCCACTGTAGGAGAAGATCAGATTTGAGACCATCTAAGAAACCCAAAGGTACACAAGTCCGTGGGACCTGATGAGATGCATGAAATGCCTTTTTTTAACCTTCATTAGCATTATTCAGTAGCTTCTGTATTAAAAGAGGTAAAGACTGGCCCATCCCTAAGACCTCCAAATTATTTCACGTATGACCTTAAGTTTGATTGCAAAAAAGACAGAAGCATATTCCTGGTAATTCCTATAAAAATTACTATATATTACTTTCTGAGCTATTTGCCCTTCCATAGGTATAGGTGGCTATTTTCAGATCTGAAATGATCAATAGGATACCTGTTTTCACTTTAGTTTCTGATTTTCTTTAACTAACAAAAATGATCTTTTAAAAAGAATAATAAATCTAATTGTGGTACACTTAACAGCAATGTTTTTTTCCTGTACAAAATCCTATAGATTCCTTTACGTGTGCTTAGGCATTATTTTTCCTATCCATTCAAGACAAGGGTCCTTTTTTGAAATAAAATCTAATTGCTGCACAATGTCTTAATTTAAAAATTCTTAACATTTTTAAACTTCTATTATTCTTCAGTTATTTGTTTTTGTAGTTCATTGGTTCTGTTTATCTAAAGATATTTTTAATTCCTGAAGCCTCATTTTATTCCTTAGATTCTTAATGGCCTTTTAATAAGTCCCTATACTTTTCCACTTGAAATTCACTGTGATAAGCAAAAACTTCACCTTTGCATTTTGTTTTTTTTTATATTTTACATTTTGTCTAACTCAGAAGAGATGGGAGAATTAGATCCATTAACTTTCTCAGTTTTTCCCCTACTAATGGCAAAGACATCAGTAAACTATTGTTCCTGCACTCATCCCTGTCAGGAAAGATTTGTTTATTCTTCTGGATTGGTTCAGTGCTTAAGTCAAGCACTGAATGTAAAAAAAAAAAAAGTCTTTCTTTTCTTAAAAGGACAACTAGTTACTCCTCGTATGAATAACCAACTGTCAGTATACTTTTCATTTTCAGCCTCAGTATTTTTCATTACGGCAATCAATGCAATGAAATTGCTAATGCTGAGACTCCAACTTGTTTCTGTGCTTACCGTGTCTGCTTAGCAAAAGCAGAAAGCCATATTTGACAGTGTTTTGAAGTAGTGATATCACTTACAGGATTTAAAAGCTTTTACACAGAGTAATTGGAACGTTTTCTAATGAATATTTACTGCATGTGCAATGTTTGGGGTTCTTTTTTGTTTGTTTGTTTTATATCCTATTGATATGAATTAATAAAGCTTCACAGTGGTTGGTGTCGATTGTATCGTTACAGGTCAATATATTGTAGAAAGATGGCTTAAAGGTTTTAAATAAAGTTTTTTGGAGACCCTGTATGCTGAAGGAAAAATCCTGCTGATTAAGACCACCAGACCTTTCAGATCACAGGGCACTTAAATGTGATAAGTGATATTTTTACAGATTTTTTTTTCTCTTTTTCTTTCATTATTCTTACAGATTCTCTCCTTAGCAACTGAGATTAGTGCAGAAATTTTTCTTCTGTCTTTTGAGATGTATTTGTCCAATGAAAAACCAGTTTCTTTCACAGTCTTTATAGGTATGCTTTGTGAATGGGAAGATTTTTGAATCAATGCAATGTCTGATCTTCTGGCTTCCAACAACCTCTGGAAATCCACTATGAAATTCATTTAATAATTTTGGGTGCTCAGGCAATGTTTTCATCTCTTTCACCCCTGTAGAAGTGGTGCTAATCACAAAGGACACGATTTATCTAGATATGATTTTTCTGGTGTTGGTTCTGCATCAGCGCTGACAGCCAGTAATGATACAAATTATATCACATACTAGAATTATGAAATAGTGTGGGTTGGAAGAGACCTTTAAAGGTCATCTAGTCCAACCCCCTGCAAGAAGCACAGACATCTTCAACTAGATTGGGTTGCTCAGAGCCCCATCCAACATGGCCCTGGATGTTTCCAGGGATAGGGCATCTATCAACTCTCTGGGTGATCTGTTCCAGTGTTCTACGAGACTCATTGTAAATTTTTTTTTCCTTATGTCAAGTCTGAATCTGTTTCCTTCTATTTTAAAAACATTACCCTTCGTCCTATCACAACAGGCCCTGCTAAAGAGGTTTTCCCTGTCTTTCTTGTAGGCTCTCTTTAGGTACCGGAAGGCTGCCATAAGGTCTCCATGGAGCCTTCTCTTCTCCAGGCTGAACAACCCCAGCTCTCTCAGCCCGTCCTCAGAGGAGACACGCTCCAGCCCTCTGATCATTTTTGTGGCCCTCCTCTGGACTCACTTCAACAGGTCCATGTCCTTCTTATGTTGGGGGCTCCAGAACTGGATGCAGTACTCCAGGTGGGGTTTCACAAGAGCGGAGTAGAGGGGCAGAATCACGTCCCTCATCCTGCTGGCCATGTTTCTTTTGGTGAATGTGGTTGTCTTTCTGTGCTGCAAGCATGCTTTGCCGGCTCATGTTAAGCTTCTTGTCCACCAGCACTCCCAAGTCCTTCTCCTCAGGGCTCCTTTTGATTCATTCCCCACCCAGCCTGTGTTTGTGCTTGGGATTCCCCCAACGTATGTGCAGGACCTTACACCTGGCCTTGTTGAACTTCACAAAGTTTGCACAGGCTCACCTCTCCTGCCTGTCAAGGTCCCTCTGGATGGCATTCCTTCCCTCCAGCTTATCAACTGCACCACACAGCTTGGTGGTGTTGCCAAACTTGCTGAGAGTGTACTCTATCCCATCGTCCATGTCACTGACAAAGATCAACTGTAATTTTTAAAACATAATTTGTTACTTCCTCGGACCATCTTTTCTTATGTCTTCGTCCAGTCCTCTTAAACTCACCTTGCAAGTAGTTTAGGTTTTACCCTAGTAATAGTAAATGCTTTGTTATCACAGAATCATATTATAGTTTGGGTTGGAAGGGAGCTTTGAAGGTCTTCTAGTCCAACCCCCTGCAAGGAGCAGGGACATCCCCGACTAGATCAGGTTGCTCAGAGCCTCATCCAGCCTGGCCTTGAACGTTTTCAGGGATGGGGCTTCCACCACCTCTCTGGGCAACTATGCTAAAGTCCAGTCAACTGTTTTTCAAAGGAGAGTCAAAAGACAAATACTGAAGAATAAAAGGAAAAAAGTCCCCTTGAAGGATCCCCAGATGACATCAAGAATAGGTAAATACCAGTCTTTGCTAGTCTTTACTAAAACTCTAAAATTTACTGTGTTATTTGCAGCAGTGCATAGTGTCAATATTTTCAGCATTTCTAAACACAGGACTGAATAAAAAACATTGTTGTAATTCATCCACACCATCCCAGAGGTTCCTCTCCATGAATTTGACAGTTTTTATAACTAGCTTGTCAATCAGAATCTGAACCTTGGACCCTCTTGTTTTCTGTTTGCGTCTCACAGGAAAAATCTTTGCCTAAATAGGTAGCTGTAGATATGCTCTGAAACAAACAGTGTTAACAGATTACTCACAGTGGTTCAAATGTAGTTCAAAATGTGATAATTAGCATTACCCTGTCAGGCAGCATTCATTCACAGAGTTGTGACAAAACCACCAGGAGCTGTGCTGGTCTTGGTAAGGATACCAGCTGGTTGCAGCTCTTTCTACTTATGTTTTTTTCAATTGCTGATGTTGAAAACAAAATAAATTGTCACTAGGTCACTACCCTTCAATGTAATCTCTTTTTTTTTTTTTTCTGGAGCTTGATAAACTCTTGTAGGAAGAATTGTTCTACCTTTTTAATGACAGCTTTGATAAATATTACTTTTTTTCCTATCTATTTTAATTTAACATCCTTTTCTATTTTTTTTTCCAAAATGAGAAAATGTTCCTTCTCAGTTTTACATGACTGCTTTAAGATGATATGCTAGCTTTGACTAGGATAGAGTTAATTTTCTTCATAGCAGTATGGGGCTATGTTTTGGATTTGTGCTGGAAACACAGGGTTGTTTTAGTTACTGCTGGGCAGTGCTTACACAGAGTCAAGGCCTTTTCTGCTTCTCACACGACTCCACCAGTGAGTATGCTGGGGGTGCACACAATGGTGGGAGGGGACACAGTTGGGATAGCTGACCCCAGCTGACCAAAGGGATATTCCATATCATATGACATCATGCTCAGCATATAATGCTGGGAGAAGAAGGAAGGAGGGGACTTTTGGAGTGATGGCATTTGTCTTCCCAAGTAACACACTTATGTGTGATGGAGCCCTGCTTTTCTGGAGATGTCTGAACACTTGCCTGCTGTTGGGAAGTAGTGAATGAATTCCTTGTTTTGCTTTGCTTCTGTGTGCAGTTTTTGCTTTACCTATTAGACTATTTTTATCTCAACTCACAGGTTTTCTCATTTTTAGTCTTCCAATTCTCTTCCGCATCCCGCTGGGGGCTGGTGAGGGAGCTGCTGTGTGGTGCTTAGTTGCCTATTGGCATTAAGCCACAGCAGGTGATTACCTCTGATATATTTAATGTATTTCTTCCAAGTTTTTGTTTATTTCCCTCAAAACCAATTTTAAGTTACCTTAGTTTCCTTCTTATGCTCCTCTAAATTTCTTGTCTGAAACCTTATTTTCTATCCATGTTATTGATTTTCTAATGTTGTTTTTCTAAGTTACATTATATGGTTTTTCCTTAGGATTTGATAGATGATAATGCATCATGACTTCAATCACATCTAATAACTGTATCCAAATAGCTATCTATATAGTTATACCACACAGTCTTTGTCTAGTCAGCAACACCTGACTAGTTCTTTGTGTCTTAACCCAGTATGATTTCTTATTTTTAATAAGGAACTCTTCATGTAATTTCTGCTGCTTACATTTTCTCTGAGTTCTTCTTGAATCACTCTTTTATCTTCCAAGATTTTAGGAAAAACACTGCTTTTTCTTTTGAAAGTACTTATCTCCACAAGTTCTGAGGTTGTTTTGAAAGAAAGCTTGAGATTCATACTCTGTGAACACAGTCATTGCCTGGGGCCATTGCTTGAGTTTTAACTTACTCACATTTCTTTCTCCTGAGTACATTACCATATCTTTGGTTTCCTTTATTTCCTTGCATTGGTAATCTTATGTTTGCATGAATCCAACTATAAATCATAGAAGTGGTTTTGTGTTTATCATTCAATCAAAATAAGTTAGCTAGAAAAAAACACCTTAATTTTAATTTATCATCTATTAAGATCATCTTCATGATGATGCTTGCTATTTGTTTGAATACAGAGAATAAATGAAAACTGTTCTACCTTCCACTTCATCTCACTGATTGTATTAATGGTTATGTTATGTTTCTAAGTGATCTCTGTAGGAGTTTTATTATATATCATATGATGATCTCTGAAAAGATAGCAAACAAGGAAAAAGAACAAAACATCAAACCTTTAATCAAAAATGAACAAAACCAACATAAAATAGGGAAAACAAAAGTAAGAGACAATAGACTCCAAGCTTAGGATAAGCTTTATTTTCTTGTAAATGAAAACTACCAAGGTGCACAAGATTGTTCTTGGATATTTTTTTTCTTCTTAAAACCATGATGAAACCGTATGTAAAATTTTGCAAAGCATGGTATCATGTATTCAGAATATCATCCACCATATGTCTTTATAGTGAAAAGCAAACTAAGAGACTGGTGATTCTCAGGAATTATTGTAAAAATTTCAGAAATAAAAGTAATCCTGGTGACTTCACTAGTACTGTCCTTAACTTAAAACTAAGATTTTGAAGAACAAATGGCCAAAAAAGCATGGTTATTTACAATGATCAAGAGGATTTAGTCATTAGGACAGGTATTTAGAACCAAGATAGATTATCAGAAGAGGAAAGATGAATAAAATATTGGTAAACACGGTACTGATGCTGACAGAGGTGAGAGACTGAACAGCAAGGGGTAGAGCTGCAGCAGATCCTGAAGGTAAGGGAAGGTTTGAACTTCTTTTAATGAAGAAGAAGCAAGCATGAATAAGGCAAAACATAGAACAGGATCTAGGAGTGGACATGCACGGGAAAGGAACAGACGCATCCTAGGTGAGCCTTGTCTGTGAGTCAGAGTGGCAATGTAGATGTTTCTGTCACCAACATAGATCAATATCAAAATATAGAGTACGGAGATCTTGAGCAGTAAGCTCAGATTCAACCATGTTGTGTTTAAACTGAGGAGAGAACAGTAACACATTTTCTGGTTAAAACAATCTAAGGATAAGACTATACAGTGGTTGTGCAGCAACACTGCAGGTAGAGAAAAAGCAATGCGTGGTCAGTACAATAAACTGTTTTGTGAGGCAGAGATCACCTTTTGGTTATGAGAATATGTTTTGTTGAATACACTTTCCTATGGGGAGAGGCATAACACTATCACAGAATCAATTAAAATATCTATTCAATATAAAATTAGTTTAAATAAATATCCCTACACTTATTTCAAATGTAGTGGAGATACTAAAAAATGTTTTGTGTAGCCTGTCGTAAAGTAATTAGAGAACATCCTCACAGTTACAGCCTAGTGATTTTGTGGAAGATTTAAAATATATTAATTTATTTTCTCTATTTATGGCTTTGTTCTAAAAGTGCATTGATGTTGATTGTGGTACTATTTCCATCTTTTGCTACAATCCTTCATAAGATCATGAAATACTATGACAGAATGCCAATAAATCACTAGATGACCTTTGAACACCCCTTGGAACCTAAAATATTCTATAATTCTATGATTTTAAGTACCTTAAGAACTGCAGTTACAACTGCAAGTTATGGTGCATCAGTTACAATGTCTGGTTTGTAACAGAACTTTTGAAGAAATATGAAATTGATTTGAATCAAGGTAAAGATTATGTTTAAGTAGCTTTCATCAGGCATCCCTACAAGTAATCCTTAGAATATATATACTTTTTATAAGACTGTCTATTTCAGGAGAAGCATTTTAGTTCAGAATCTTTTACCTTGGACATTATTTGTGGTAGCGCAAAATGTGTGAAATGAATATAATATGTGAATTACTACAGATAAGGCTGGTATATTTTACTAAAGTTCATCTTTAGTCGTTTGTCGTGGAAATCTGGTTTTGTTACATATACCGGACCTCATTTTTTAAATCATTACTCAAATTAATACCATTGCATTTGTTTTGTTTCCCAAGATATTTTTCACTAAGTTTATTAAAACACGTATTCTGTCATGTTGTACAGATGCATTACAGCTCTATGTTCTGGCATTAAACATAGTCTGGAATATTCCATACAAATAGCACACTATTTTGATAAAAAACAAAACCAAAAACCTCACCAAAACACTTTGAAACTTCTGAAGTTTAGATTGTTCTACAGAAACCTCAGACTCTGATAGGCAGATCTTTGCCTTATTTTCAATCTTTGGTAAATTCTCATCAAAGAATCACCATAATGTAGACAACAGAGACAATTTTAGGAGGGGGTCAAATCTGCCTATAGAGAGTTTTCTCCTGAACAAATGCTTTTAATCTAGGGAGAAGGAATTTCAGTGTTGTGTGAAACAGTTCTTGTAATTATTTGAAGAAGAAATGAAAGAACATTTGAGTACTACAGAATAACATTGAAGGGTGCACACAGGTAAAATTCAAGGCTGTATGAGCAGTTATTCGTTTGCAGCATGTTGTTTTCACGCCTTTTCTTTTTTTTTCTTTCTTATTTTACTTGCTGTTCAATGTTTGCTTTCAATTATTGCTGCATACAGGAGACCAGCCTATCCATGCCAATAGCTTTGCTGGAACAAATTGAATAACCAGTTCTGAGGGGAAAAAATGGTTTGACCTAACCTTTATTTTGCTCTTCACAGGACTAAATGAGAGTTTAAAAAAGCAGCAAAATAACAAGAAGAAAATCTATTCTAATCAACATTTGGATTCTATCTAAAGGAATTGTCTTGCCTCTCTCCTGTAGTAATGAACTATGTGTGTAATTGTCAAAAAGTAATTGATTTGTGCTTAAAGGATGGAAAAATGAAATATGCATACAAAATAGGCGATATGCCCAAATTACAGAGAAAGCCCATGACAGACACTTGAGCTGAATCTAGGTCTCCTGAATCAAACCTTCTGCCTGATAAAATGACTTGCACAAATTATCTGGATTGTTGTTCTACCTAGTTTCTTTACTTCAGAACTCTTATTTTCTTCCTGTCTTCCCACATTGGCTATCATGAATAATTCCTTTTTTTTTGTATTTAGTATATACAGAGGTATATATATAAAATATAGGCAAACAAATATCTGATCATAATTTTTCTACTAACACATTTCTGGTGTCTACTAACAAAACATAGATAAGTAAAGAAATATTTCCATACTCAGTTTTAAAGTTTTCATCATGGACATCATGGTTCTGTGTATATTTTATTTTATCTTATTTCATTTTATAAAAGTACCTACAAGATTCAGGATTTGTTGCATTCAGATGGATCTTTTTCCCCTCTGTTTACTTCAGGTCTCGGCTTCTTTAAGCCAAGGTGCAAATCAACAGAAATTATTAATTATAACTGTAACTATTATTAATACAAATAGTGGGTTTGTACTACATTTATAAAATCAGATTTGGGAATATGTGGATTACTGAGGTCATTGCAGGCATAATGTCATAAAGTGATTATGAAACCAAGCTACATGTAACTGATTGGTTTCACTGTATTAAAGCTGAAGTACTACAACCCAGAAAAAAAATATATATGATACTTTTAGCCATGGAAAGTGAGTTTCTTTGCCAGTATTAATAAAATTTTAGTCACAATCTTTTACAAATTAGCATCCATGTGTACAGTCCAAACACTTCGTCTTTTTTTATTGGCAATATTTTCTCAGTAAATTAATGTTATACAACATACAAGGTGATGTGGCATTATTGGCTGTAGCCTATTGAATTACAACTCTGTTATTTGTTATAACTTATTATAGATTAATAGCAGAGGAATTTTCTCTTCTTAGACCACAGTTCAGTTGTTAAATCATGCCAGCAAAAATGTATTTTTAAGCAAAGGTAACATACTACTTCGCATATATTTTCTATTCAAAGCATGTTCTTGAACAAAAGGTTAATTAATTATTCATGTGATCATGAGGTGAAACTACTGCTATTCTCTATCACAGAGATTACCTAGTTCATGCTTTGTAATGCCAGCTTCACTTATTGTGAGCTTTCCCTGCTTGTCTACTTGCTTTTCACTCACTAGTGCAAGCAAAATTCTCAAGCAGATTTCTGATTCATAAACCTCTATGAAGTCCAAGACTATGACAGTACAAATTCCTCCCAGTAACATTTAGTTCAGGCCTTGTGTGTATGTGTATATATATGTATATATATGTATAAATATGGAAAGTTCCTGAGCGGTTACGTATTGATTCAGAGTCTGGATTACTTTTAAAGTGCAGTAATGCACAGGCAGCAGACTCATCACAGTTGCTCAGTAATAATACTATATTAAATTAGAACTCTGATGCTTTCTAATTAAGTATCTGCTAACTACCTGATCCAGCTATTGTGTTCACTGGAACACAGTGGATCTTGGCTCAGCTTTAAAGTTCTAATGGAGAGGAATATAAAATATTTGTCTAGTTCTCTGAATCACACCACTTCAGCAATTAGTACATTTTCAGGTGGAGAAGAGGTATGTTTTCTTTCATGGTAAATCCCCTTTCACGATTTTTTATTTTACAGAGAACATTGCACACAGGTGTCACAGGTATATCTGCCAAGATTTAAGTACTTTGGAATATGCATGGGTGCTTTTTATATGGTTTACTACTTGTGACCATGATAATAATTTTAATTCCCACACTTTGAGTATCTCTTCTGATTCCAGGCTTCCTGCTTGCCTACTTGGGATGCATAGCCTGAGGTTACATTGGATTGCCAGTTGCTGATTCCCACATTTCAGAAGACCCCTTTACCCCCACCATACCTTGTCACTTGATGTCATCTGACATGCATATTGTTCAGTAGAGCAGTTCTGGAGCTGTGGAGATGAAGGAGGAGACTTCTTGGGTTCATCTAATCAATTTTTTCTAAATAATATATTATATGTATAAACACCTAATCCAATCTTTCTAAACAATACATTATATGTATAAATTACTAAAAATATGTGACTATATTACATGGAACTACATCAGATCTTTTGTTCAGAGCTCAAACACAATGACCAGTTCTGGTTCACAGTGTTTTCTTTGAATGGACAAGTACTAAAATGGTGTGAGGAATGGAGAGAGAAGACAGAGAAACATCTAAGTATTGAAAAAAAGCATGTGAGAAAAGAATCAAACCCACAACCATTACTGTTGCTACCACCGCTAAAAAAAAGGTGGCTATTTCCACTGTGACTTTAGGGGAATATGGCTATACCTTCTCTGTATCATTAGGCAGCACATGAAAGGAGAACATTTCCATTCTTCAAAGGCTGAGAAAGGGTTTAATCTAAGACATAACTCTTAAAAGATGGAAGACACCTTTAGGCTGAATCAGTCACAGTTTCTTCCAGTGGTTCCTGCTGTATCACACCCTAGTCCCAGGGAGACATCATACAGCTTCACTCTTCATCTGTCCTTAGAGAGTAAATAGTAGCCTGAATAATACTCTATATGATTCAGACTTAGGATGCAGGTTAGAAACAAGGTGATATCATAGTTAATAGTATAGAAATAGTTATGTAAGCAGCAATAGAAAAAGCCTGAAAAACATAGGTATGTCTAATATTAAGGAAAATACTACATTGCTGTATGTTGATTTGTGGTAATGGCTTCCAAATCCATTATTTTCTTATTAATTCTGTCTCCTAACCACATAACCACTGTTGAGATCCTGCTTTTTACAACTTACTTTGAACTTTCAATAATGGATTGAAGTGCTTCTCTGTTACTTTCTTTACTACAGAAAACCCTTTTCCTATTGTAAATTGCTGCTGTGCCAGAGCATGACTGCAAGAAATGACTGAGATGTAGGAAAGCTCATAGAAAATCATCTCCTCATGGAACAAGGACATACTTACCTAGGAATTTGTGGCTGAGCCCACTTTGATCCTTAATCTAGGGTCTTTCATTGTTTCATTCTTATATCAATATAGCTCCAGTAACTGATCTATAGACAATGAAAGTAACACAAAAAAAACAGAGACAAAAATGCATACTGCACAAAATTTGTTTTGGAGATTGATTCAGTAAATTTTTTTTTCCCCCCAAATTATACATTATTTAAAAAAATATAATGCCTTAACTTTGTAGAAAAAATAATCATAGAATCATTGAATTATACAATGGTTTGGGTTGGAAGGGACCTTTGACGATCATCTAGTCCAGCTCCCCTGCCATGGGCAGGGACATCTTGCTCTAGACAGGTTGCTCAAAGCCTCATCCAACCTGGCCTTGAACACTTCCAGTGATTGAGAATCCGCAGCTTCCCTGGGTAACTTGATCCAGTGTTTCACCACCCTCACTGTAAAAAATGTCTTCCTTATATCTAATCTAAATCTATCCTCCTTTAGTTTAAAACCATTGCCCCTTCTCTTGTCACTATGGGCCTTGGTAAAAAGTTTCTCTCCGTCTTTCATATAAACCCCCTCTAAGTACTGAAAGGCTTCAATAAGGTCTCCCTGGAGCCGTCTCTTCTCCAGAATTCTCTCTCTCTGCCTTTCCTTATTTGAGAAATGTTCCAGCCCTCTGATAATTTTCATGTCCCTCTTCTGGACCTACTTTAATAAGGCAATATTTTTCTTGTACTAGGGACCCCAGAGCTGAAAGCAGTACTCCAGGTGTTGTCTCACAAGAGTGGTGTGGAGCAGAAGAACCACTTCCCTCAATCTGCTGCTCCTGCTTCTTTTTATGTAACCTAGGATACAATTGTCTTTCTGTGCTGCAAGCACACACTATCCACTCATCCACCAGTATCCCCAAGTACTTCCCTGCAGGGCTACTCTAGATGGCATTCCTTCACTGAAGTGAATCAACCACACTACTCAGCTTGGTGTCATCTGCAAACTTGCTGAGGGTGAACTTCCATCCTACTGTATATGTCATTGTTGAAGATATTAAATAGCATTGATACAGAACCTTGTGGGACAACATTCATTATTGGTTTTTACTTCAACATTGAGCCATTGACTGTAACTCTTCAGAAGGGGTCATCCAGCCAGTTCCTTGCCCATCTACACTCCATCCATCAAACCCATCTCTCTCCAATTTAGTGGCAAGAATGTTGTGGAGGATCATATTAAATTCCCTACAGAAGCCCAGGTAGGCAACATCTGTAAGTCTTCCCTTGTCCACTGATGCAGTCATGTCATTGTAGAAGGCTGTTAAATTAGTTAGGCATGATGTGCCCTTGGTGAAGACGTTGGCTGTCTCTACTCACCTCACTGTCCTCTACATGTTTTGACATATCTTCCAGGAGGATCTGTTCCATGATCTCACTGGGCACTGTGGGGAGGCTGACTAGTTGGTGGTTCCGAGGGTCCTCCTTTTGAATCTTTTTAAAAGTGGGTGCAATATTCCCTTTTCTCTAGTCACTGGAAACTTAACAGTGCTATTTAAATGCAGGTCTGTTTTACTTCCTGCCATGTGAAAACTAATAATTTGTGTTAAATTAAGGTTTTATGTAGTGGGAAAATGAGTACTGATAGCAAAGGTATAGCTTCAAATATTCACTTAGCACAGCAATAAGCTCAGCTGAGATTTATATGATTTACAGTCTGCCTAGCCTAAGAAAGGAAGCCAGAAAGCCAATGACAGTGGCCATCTAATGGAGAGAGAACATAAAAAGCAGAGGGGGTACTCTTCCATTCTTATATTCCAAACAAGATGCTCAGATACTCCAGTTCACAGTGTCAGAACAATCTGAGAAGTTCAAATCTGTCATAGTCACAGAGTATGCCTGATTCTTTTCATACTCTTAACTGAATATTAGGGAAAAAAATAGTAGTATTAGGCTAACTTACTGACAAAGGGTCTTGAATAAGAATAAAAAAATCTCCATTCTTTATCTTTTATATATATGGTTTTTTTTTTCTCATTGATCATGTGGTTAATAGTTGGCTGGCACAAAACTTAAACATATATATGTGATCCCAAAACTGGAAATAAGTGAGAAATTGCCATTAAAGGGAAACTAAGAAAAAACAAAACAAAACAGAAAACCTATTTAATGTAATCGGCTAACACTGCTATCACAAAATCAATGATATATTCAGAGTAGGAGGCAGCAAAAGAGGTGATTATTTCTTGTTTTATAAGGACAATAATTCTGTAAAATAAAGATTTATTTTGATTTAACTAAAATGCTATCTACTAGTTACAAGCACTTCTGGCATAGTGTGGAGAATAAATAAATTAAAAAGCAGTGAAGACAGGAAGCAGATTCAGAAACAAGACAAAGAAGAAGAATATAATTTCTTACCTGGGATTTTCACCTCCTCCCTTCAATGGTTCTAACCTTAATGAAATGAACAGTATGAAGCTGAAGAAATTTAGTAAGCAAGATACATGTTTCTGCAGGAAACATATTTGGGCAGGCAACCACACCACCTAATTTCACTTTCTCTAGATGTGACAAACTCAAAAGCTGCTCTTCTCCTACGTTATTCTGTTCTTATCAGTGGAGAAAGAGGCTCCTCCTGGAGGTCAAACAATATCCTCAGTGTGGAGGAACTTTTTCAATCATCAGCAAGATATAGATGCTTAAAGCACAGACAGCATACAGGGGATGTGAACACGCTTTTCTTTATATTACAGGTATTTTCACAATCAAAGCAAGCAGGTAGCATGTTGAAATGAATTATCATATTGTGATCTCTGCTTCTTCAGTGTAAAATGAATATAAAGAAGCTATAGCCCTTCAATGTTTTCTTTCTCCTCAACAAATTGATGCACTCAGGAATAACACAGTTTCTGTATTTTAACTTAGTGATCTCAATCGCAATTGCGAGTCAGAACAGTATTTTTGAAGTAGAAAATATTATACATATTTCAATTATCTAGACTTTCAGACATACAAGATATTTAGAAACCAAACAAAATGCTTATGTTACAGAATTACAGATTTGGTATCACATATATGAATGGATTTTGGAGCCCATGAGAGACATTTTAACAGGTAGTAAATACCTGCAGTGCTAAATGCTGCTGCACAAAGGGCACAATCTCATGTCCAAGTAAAACTCTGTGATTCCATCCACAAATCAATAAACATGGAGTAATATTCTTCACATCAGTTACTTGTGTTTCTGCAGTAGTTAAAGCAATGACAGGAAACAGAAAAAGTACATGGAACAGTGTTTTCTTTAGAGTATTGAATTTCCTGCCTGATGGAGCTGGAAACTATACATTCACAAGTTCCTGCTGTGTTCCAGGGAGCTAAACTGCAAAGGATCAAATATATTTACATTACTGACAAGTAAATAAATACACAAACATACATATACAGCATAACATTGGATGTGTCACTCACTGCCTGTTTCATGGTTACAGATAGTGTAACAGTTCTTGTGTGTTAGGAATTAGATACAAGTGAAATGTATCTGCTCTCTTCTCATGCTGTAGCAAGGCTCAAAGCTGTCTGTCAGGAGAAATAGATCTACTAATGTAAAGGGGTCAGGGAAGACTACTTAATGCATAGCAGCAAAATTTGCTGTAGGAAAAATCTAGCCTACTATTCTCTCCTGGCCAGGCTCTTCAAGCTTCACTCAAGATGCGAAACGCCTGCTCACCTAAGCAAGTCTCTTAAAGTCTATGCAGGCAGTTGTGCAGGGCCTTGAAAGAAACAATCTTGGAAAATTAAACTTAGTAGAGTAGCAAAGGTTTGCCAGCAAGGGGATTTGGAGAGAAGAGTAAGTAATAAAAGTCAGTAGGCAAAGAAGATAATGTTGGCTGCAGCTTTGTAGAAACATTACCAAGCGAGTATGAATAGCTGGCCAATACTCAGGCAGGAAGGATTGCTTCTGCTAGGAGGATGAGTTGGTTACACACCAAAGATATATTCCCTGGATATATCAGCTTGTTTGTTTGCTATTTCTACATCAGCAACAGGAAAATGAACCCAATAAATATTTTCCCAATTGCAACTGAAATAAAAGAGAACACAGTTTCTCTGCTCCACAATCTGAGAGTCAGAGAACTGTCTACGCAAAGAGCTTTGCATCTCTGAACATTGACACTGACAGTTACTTCTTCAGGTCTTTCCCAGCTTCCTGCATCTAAACCCCATATTTTGCTATCCAGATGCCTAATGCTTGCAACTTCAAACAGGCAAGTATCACACTCAGTCAGGCTCTATATTCATATGAGAGGCAATATTTAGAGCTTTAAAAGTGACACAGATCACACTATGTCAACTGTGTAAAACTGAACAGGCAGTGCATTTAGAAGTATGAGATGTGTGGTGACGCTTCACTAAGAAATGAGCTTTTATAAACAGGATGCTTAGCCCTCATTTACTTCGAAGTGGTGACATAACTTTCTATATTTGTCACATATTCACAACTATGTTAAAATCAGGACAGCTAGAATTGACATAATCTATTCATATGTCCAAAGCCTGTGTTCAAACTATCTCTGATCTTCTATTTGCCTTGGATGATTATTCCATTGCTTCCAGCTATCTTTGATACATAAAAAGACTGAATTGTTCTCTTCATTCAGCCTGAAATTGTGTTTGACAAACCCATTAGCTTCAACAAGCTCTGTGTCTGTCTTTTGGACACTGACTCACTTGCTGGCAGCAATAGGACTCCCAAAAGTTATCTGGCTAATCCAAAACCCCAAGAGTTTCATAAGGCGAAAGAAGGCAGTCCTGAGATTTATTTTTGTTGCAACGAGGCTTAGAATTTCCTGAAAAATAAATAAACCTGAAATAATTCAAACATATATTCTTTCACTCCAATGAAGCTACTATTCCGTTGTTAAGCACCTTATCTGAACAGAGGAATCTGAAGTGTATCGTCATATTCTTTCATCTCCCTCAGTCAAGTGAAATTTTCCCATTATTGTTGAGTTTACTTTCATTTTTTTTTTCAATTTCTTTTTGGTAGAAATGGTTAGATGATTATTAGGTCAGAAAAAGAGATAGGAAATCTGATGGTAATGTCCCTTTCTTGGGCTACATATCTACACTTGTGTATTTGTTCAGAATGAATACACAATCCATAGCTTAATTCTGCTGTTTCTCTATCAATTTAAGCAGAGATAATGCCTTAGACCCTTCTTCTCTTTGAAAGCTTTTAAGTCCAATATATTCAACTGTAAAGTTTATTCCTCTTTAAAAAATTTGACTAGTTTATATACATCGCAGGAGAATGATCGGAGAAATAGACAGAAAAAGATAAACTGAGAAGGAATAGCAATAACAACCTCAACAAATAATATTTATAAAACTCAGGTAACCTTTTATTAAGTGGAAAGAAATAAAAATTTCTGCATCATAATTCTTAGCATTGTATAGTAGGTGTGTTAATAGATCAGATTAATCCAATCCTAATTTTTTTTTCCACTGAAAGTTTATTTTTTATCACTGACCAGAAAGGGAGTATGGGGTAACTAGCACAGATATACAACCCTGTGTAAGGTAAGTAGTGCCTGAGATGTCTACAATCCAGTGAGCTTCATCCTCAAAACGTGAATGACAGTGAACATTGCTTTGGCTATCTGTGGTAAAAGAAATGGGAGACAGGTTTTGATATGGAGAAAAGGATTATGTGTGTGAAGGAAAAGAGAGATTAGGGTCTAAGACAGTACATTGTAATTAATTATTACTATGGGGGCAACAGTGATAAAGTGAAATAAAAAATACTGTTCTGTTCATACTGAACTTGAATTGTTTACAGATTATCTGAAGCCTGGCATTAACATAAAAAGTTAAAGGAGTGAAGACATGTATCTGACATAGAGGAAATAACTTATTTTCATGTTTGTGTTTAAACCTTATAGAGAGATGCCTGAACGATTGCTGTAGTGCAAGTCCTTCTGTAGCTGTGTCAGGGCTGGGAGTAAGGTTCTTTGCTCTCTCTCCTGTTGCATAGATCAAGCTCTTAAATCATGCTACAGTCTCTTTGGAAAATAGTAAAATATATTTAGTGTTATGAGGAAATGTCAAAACAAATACTTAACTACACTACATCCAACAAAAAACTAGGTGCTCTTAAAGTCTTCTGTGGGTTAAACTGTGTAAGAAAGTACAAACAGTGTTTTTTTCAGGGCTTCAAAACAATTTTCACAATTCAACATTATTATTTTTTTTTTCTTTTCAGTGAGTAAGGCCTAGTGTGTATAATATTTAGAGCTTCACTCTTAGCATTAAAAAACCAGGCAGTTTTCCAAACTCACTGAAGTAAGAACCATCAAACATTTTGAAGGCACTCACTAAGGCAACCTGAGAAAATCGGCAAAGAGCTGTGAATAAAATTAACAAAGCAACCATTGTGGTTGAAAAGTGCTAACATTTATGTGGAACACACAACAGAGTAAAGCAGTTCAGCAACTGAAATAATTGCTTGGAATTAACAGTAATAATCACATATAACAACTACCAATTATCTACATTCTGCAGTATCTGCAATACTAACAGATTAAAAAATACTAAATTGTGCTGCTGAAAAACTTCAAAAATCAATAACTTTTGCAGGTTTCATTTTAAAATAAAGACATATGTAAAGATGGAAGGAAATAATGAAAATATAAAAATAATTTACTGATCTTGAAGTAGGCTATACCACAATATCTTTCCTCTATTAAAACAAAAAACACCAGTGATTTCCATACAGAATCCTAAGGCCAGCTGCATAACAAAATTTTCTTTAAAATCATATTTGTACTGAATTAAAGACAGTCATGCAGCTCACATCATCACCAGATGAACAAGCCTATTTGATAGCTGAAAGGTGATAAATACTGAACACACATTATCACATTCTCAGTAGAATTGGTAGAAATACTTCTTTCAGCTACTGTAAAACACACAATCAGTTTTTAGTTACAAAGGATGCTGTAGACAGTGTTGAAAAAAAAATCTCATTTTGCTTATGAGCTAAATTTGGCAACTGAGGAGATAAGGACAATTTTTTTTATTATCTTGTGTTTTGGCACAGAGTCATGATTTGTGTTTGTTTCTCTCAGAACAGCAAGTATATTTCACTAATATAAGAAAAAAGCAGAGGATATCACAGCTTCCAAAAGGAAAGATATCTACACTCTGTTTAAAGGCTTGATGAAATAAAACTATAAATATCTTTTGTTCATTCTGTACATGGTAGTTTCAAAGTAGAAATAATGGTAATAAAAGAAATAGACTCTACGACCTTCTACTCTGTTTTATTGCTAAATGATTTTGGCCACACTTACCTCCCAGTATTATTTAATTTAAGCAAATGCTTGAAGAATTGAAGTTCTCTGGTAAACATGTTTAGTAGGAAGGTAACTTTAAATGTTATGTACATGAGAAATTATATAGTAAAGCACACACAGAAGCAATTAAGCATCACAGTGTATGGCATGAGCACCAGAAGCAAATGATACAGTGTGATTCCAGGTGATCAGTCACAGCTAACCAATAACCTTCAAAATAATGTCCAGAGTTCTGAATTCTTGAATTTTTTTAAACAGCCATAGAGATAAACCACAAGGAATTCAAAACATTAAAATAATCTGTGGAAGCCTACATGATCTAGTGCACTACACATCTAGTAAATTTGCCAAGCAGCACTTCAGTGATGGTCCTTTGTGATCTTTCTCAGCACATTTACATCTAGGAATTGATCCACTGTGACACACTAAACACTTCGTTGTGGAAGGAGTAACACTCTCAGCATCTGACATGTTGCAGAAAAGAGGTATTCTGAGATCTCAAGTCTGATGGAGACTGAAGTGATTTGGTTTCGTCTTTTCCTTTTTCCTTTGTTGTAGACACCACATTGTGACATGGTTCCAAACGGTTCATATTGACAGCCAGTGAAAGCTGTAGAAAAGACTCTGGTCTTACAAAGATATAGCTTTTACTTTTTAACTGATTAAAAATTAAATGCTTTACTATTTCTTAATCCATGTTTCCTTTTGTTTTTCCTTCTTCAGTTCCAGGAACATTTTTAACATTATATTATTTTCTGTTATTTACCTGTCAAGATAGAAGTTGAGGAAAAATGCTAAAATATTAGTATTCCATGTAGGATTAAATTAATTGTAATGTTTCCACCATGATCTAATATTGGATGATTTTCATGTGGTATATATCAGCGGTTATAAAATTATAACATTTGTTGAAAGAAAAGATAAAACGTTTAGGGAAGTATTTATCAGATCAAAAAGTAAACAAATCTTACAAAACAAACTTTGGAAAAGTTTATATGAACTATTTGCTCTGTTCTATAAGCTTTCCTCTACAATAAGTATTATTTTGAATTTTCCAATATATTTTGCAAACAAGGAAATGAAAGAGTAAGAGAATGATGGTAACATTCCTTGAAATAGTATTTCCTATAATATTAAAAACATTATTTGGTAGTAAGTGATCATCTGAATTGTTTGAGATGTAATATATACCTTTGGAAAGGAAGAACTCAAGTTTTATTTCAAAATGTCTTGAGTGCACCAGTGAAGCAGTCTGTTATTCACATGATTAAGCTAAGTGTGTATCTTAGGTGCTTTACTGAATATTTTTACTTTGTTTCTACAGCATCATTTAATGGTTGGAGACTTCATAGCATTTCAAGCATTTTGAAGACAACTGTCACGTGTATCACATATTTTTATAGTCCTTTCTACTTCAGTAATTTCATTAGGTAATAAAGAATCATTTATATTAGAAGAATATTGCTTGATGTATCAGACAAAAGTAACTATTCATATTTACAGGTTTTTTCAGTTTTATATTATATAGTCAGAAATAATTTCCATCAGATATGCTGAATTAAACTTAGTTTTACCTATCCAAAGACCATGTACATAAGTACACTGCCTAAGTCTTCCCTTGCTCTCTGACATTCAAGGAAGCTGACCATATATTAATTGTCATTCTAATAGGTAACCAGATAAACTCTATCCACTACCAGCTTGCATAACATTTCTGGGTTCACACAAGATACTTATCCCTTCTAATTCTTCAGCAATTTGAATAGTAGTGTTTTGCGACCAAATGCCATGATGCCAGGGTTATTTTAAATAAAACAATAGCTTAAACTATTATGCTTGGATTCCTTTCAGGTGCCTCAAAAATACTGCAATTAAAATGTTGTATTAGTCAGTAATTGTCTTGAAATTTTAACATATACCAATTTAAAATTGCTTTAAAATAAAATCAAACAGAAATGGAAAATTAATTATAACATATCTTGTTATTGTTGTTAATGTATGTTTTATAGACTAGACTCTCACTGGAGCCATTGGCAGCTAAATACTTCATTAGACACTGAACATGACCTCTAGGAACACCAGTAGTCACAGAGACACTTTGTACTGTACTTTTTGTACTACTTTCTGTCTTGTTTCCACCTCTAAAACCCTTTGCATAGGCAAGTTACTACAACTGCAGATGTGTGTGACAGCCTTTGTGTCTACACTGTTAGGTGCTCCTAGGGCAAGAGGTGCAGGAAGTGAGGGTATTGTTATTTCCGAAGCATAAGCTTCAAAAGAGATAGTCGTCATCCCAGCCAGAAGTCACTAAACTTTTCATTCTCATACAGTGGAGGCTAAACTGATTAATAATTACAGGATGGCTTATTCTGCTCTAATTTTCAGTTGTGGGATAGTCAGATCATTTAGAAATGGATTCTGAGTCTTTTATTTCTTGTATCAAGTCCAACATGTTTAAATTTGTATGCCTGAAGCTAGTCACCTGTTCCTGTACGAATGACCTGGTTTCAGAGAGTTTGGAGAACACTTTCTGAAATATAAAGAATAATGCTGCAACATGCTAGAAAGAGCATGTGATTTTAATATTTTCTGGACTCTGAGTGTTATAATTTAAGTCAAGGACACCCTACCCAAACAGACATTTCTCTCACTCAACTTGACCTCCAAGCTAGTTGTCTAGAATTCCTTTTCAATCAGTGGAGAGCACAGCTCATTTGACTTATATTAGACTTTGCCTTACAAGAGATAAATACTACTGTAAGTAAAATCAATTTATTAGAAATGGAAACAGTCTTGACTAGATACAGAAATCATGGGTGATGCTGACATCAACACTACAATAACTTGCTAAAAATCTGTCACACAAATTAAGTTTCTAAACCCCCTGCAGTATCTGAGACATCCTGCTAGGCCTAGAAGCTACAGATACAAAATCCATGTGCATTTCTGGAGTGACAGCACAGTACTTTAGGACATTTCAAGTAGCATTTCAGATGTCTACAATTAGCCAAAAAACCTGAGCCATTCATCTGCATTGCTGTCAGTGCAAGCTCAGTTACCCAGCATATCTGTGGATATTTACATGTAGACATGTAAATTTTAGTATCTTTGAATCAGGAGAATCTCAAAAGCTGATAGACATGAATCCTAGCACTATATCCTGTCCTATATACTACAACAAATCTACTGCTTAGTTTTAACTTTTAAGGTCATAGGAGCCTTCCAGTAGACAACAGCTCCTCAATAATAGTATTGGCATTTCACAATGAGGTTCCGTGAATAATTTAAGTATAAAATGACACTGGTATAGAACAATGCTGTTACTATGAGAAATAGTCTGCCTCACCTTTCACTGACAGCCATTCCCTCCCACCTCTGCTTTTTCTGCTTCTCTGTACTGCAACATGCATTTCAGTGACTATCCAGTGAATTATTCAGGGAATAGATCCAGCTGAAAATTATCTCAGTAAAAACATAACAGCTGTTATTCTTTTGGATCAGTCATCCTGGTGTGTTTTGCCACAAAGTAAATGAAATCTTGTGTTGATGTTAATCTGAGGCTAGGAGCAGTAAGTTTTAAAATACTTAAAATGTTTATTAAATTACAACAAAAAAAAGAACAGTAGCAGAGTTTCGTCATGACATTACAGAAAAGATTCTGTTTAGGAAGGCATAATTGCAACTGTATGGAAAAATCGGTAACTTCTGGAGAAAAAAAAAATGTAAGTTTTGACAATTCTCAACACTTCTATAAAACAGTTCTATAAAACTGTTTAATGCTTTCATGGTCACTTCAGTAGGAACATTTTTTTAAGAAACTTATTATTGCTATGATGTTAAAAGAGTGAGTTAAAGTGAATTAAACCGGTATGAAATAAAGTAGATAGCAAATCATAACTACTTTATAATAATCTGAAATAGATTTTAAAAATGTTTTTCCATATTGCCTTGTATGCTCTTATATTAAAATGACTTTCACCACTCAGTTTACACTGGAGCAGCAAAAGCAAAGTACATTATGGTTTTGATCCTGTAACATTTGAGTTATAATTTAGTAATAGCAGAAGTAGTGCTTTTGCAATGTATGTCCTAAAGAAAATAACAGGAACAGTAGCAGGTAACCCAAAAATGCAATCAAAATTAACCAACGTATCATGAATTTTAAATAAGAAAGGTTTCAAAAAACTGTTGTTAAGCTTATCTGTACTTCAGTAATTACTAATAGAAGATATGTGCTTTATATTATCATCTGTGGCAGGATAATCTTCAAACAAAAGAAAAGGCAAAAATATGTCAAACAAATTAACAGTTATGAATTATTTTTAAGCTCTAATTTTGCTTTACTAATTTAACTTTACTCAAAGCATGCAAGCATTTTCCTTTTATAAAAGTTAATTGAACTTACAAGTAATAATTTATCCGATCTAAATAAATTTGTTCAAGTGCTATGATGTAGAAAAAGATCTTTTAACAACAGTCATTAAAATATGAGAAGGATAACTGTGTTTTAAACTATGCTTTAATCCATTGTGTAAATCAACATTCAGCAGGCAATTATGCATATTTTGTAAGACCCTTAGTAAAGAATGTAGACATTTTTTAATAGTGAAAAGCATTCTTAGCATAGCAACTATCTGTGATAACCTAAGAGCTTTAAACTTAGATATTTATTTCTAAACTACTTTATTTTTATATGCACTGAAAAGGAATATGAATTTCTTAGAGATAATCTATCCCCTCCTAAAAGAGGGCCCTAAGAGGTCCATTATTTCTGTCCATTCTCATTCAGATAGGGAATGTAGAGTGATTAACTTGGACTTTGACATGTAACTTTTGGAGGTCTGAGTTTGTGTGAGATTAAACCCATACTTAGTTTCCATTGACATTAGTACAATCTCATCAGGTGTCTCTGTCAAAAATCCCAAATAAAAAAGTATCCCTCATTCTCCAAAACAGTTTAACAGACATCATCTCCATTAACATGTCATTGAACCCAACACAGTCTGTTTCGGTTAGAGTCATCTGCAAGTAGAACGAGGTAACACATTGTTGTTATTCTTACTGTTACTCCTTTATACATATATCTGCCATGCATGGCAACTTGTCATTACTACTTGCTAATTGTAGTAAAAAATATTTTTAAACTTCCTGTGACTTAAATAAAAGAAAAAACAGTATCATTATGCCAGAGATTTGCCTGCCAGATGCAAAAGATATTGAAAAATCATCCTGTTTTGATGGACAAGTCATACAAAATGGACTAGCTACTACTGGAACACAATAATTTACACGTAGCGTTATAAAGCTTAATTTGTTGTAATAAACTATTTGTTAAAAGGTTACAAGAGCTAGCTAGCTATTAAGCTGTCATGCACAGTCTTGTCAGGTAGCCCTTGTTTTGAAACTTCTATTTCCTAATGTAGACCATGCTGTGGAAAAGGCAGAATACTGACAGTGCCCGAGATATTCTCAAAGCAGAGTCTGTGTCTCTGGAAAACCATAGCGAGACACAGTTGTTTACAACTAGGAACCTCTAAAATATTTTTATTGTGGCTCTGGTTTTTGTAGCAAAAAAAAAAAAAAAAAAGAATTTCAGCATAAACTCACTGGAAGGGATGTTGAAGGAATATTGTAAATGCCATTTACAAGCAAAACATTTGAATTTAGCTTATATTAATTTTTAACAGCAAGCACATTTTGTAATACAGCAGATGCAGATAGAAGATAAATTCAAAGATAAACCAACTTAACCTGCAGTTTGGCTGAATTTGATCAAATTGTGAGATTCTTATCAACAAAACAAGGCTCAGTGCAAATGTTACAGGAATGGAAACAAAATAGAATCTTTCTACAGATGCTGCAAGCCAAAGCAATGAATTTTTAACAAGTTTTCTTGAGAATTTGTTGTCTAGTAATTCCTCCAGAAGATAATCTGGTTTGAAAAGTATTCACACTGCTCCTAAATGGTATGTGTGGATACAGGCCAACAAAGCACCTGCTATCTACTATGTAGTACATTATTTATCTCCTCCTTAAGAAGGCTGTTTCATGCAAGTGCCTCAGGAGAGTTTTTATGTGAGATCAATAACATTTTTTAATTTCTGAGTGACTGAGAAATGTGCCTGAGTTACTTTCAGGGATAGACAATAAATATAACACTTACGGGAAGAAAGGGATTAATATAATAGATACAAAGTGAAACAACATCTTGAAAAATATGCTGTCAAGGCTGATATACCTATATTTAGACTTACCAGCTGGATTTCAGTTTATGGGAACACACATGTATGCTGCACTCACCTTAACCCTCAACATGCACAGGCACACACACTATGCTTTTTGAATAAAGTGAAAACGCAGAGGAAAGTAATCTTTTCAGACATACCATAGGAAAAGCAGGCAAACAAACTACGAGGAAGGTGCCTGCCATACTCACAAACCCACTGCCATTCATATAAATCCAGCCTTCTCCATCTAGATTTGCCTGAGCAAACTTCTTGAAAACATATATAGTAGCCTTATGGTCTGAAATAAGCATAGTGACAACATTTTTGTGCATGGTTTAAAAGCAATCTCCTCTCTATTCGCAGGATGCCTTGTTCTCAGATTAATGGATATATACAAAATAGAGTTGGTTGAAAACAGGAACAAACAAAAGACTGAGGGAGCACCAAATCATACATGGAAGTCCAGGAATTACAACAAATAGATGAGGAATAGGAATTGTTGTGCCTGCTGCACACTGCTCTTAAAGAGTAGTTTTCATAGGAGCTGGGAACACAGACTAGCTCCCAAACGATTTACTTCCCTTCTGTAGTCTCCAGGATAGTCAAACATCCTGGTACAACAGCTTGTTAGAAGTACACTGATCAGCCTGGCCTATCCCAGGTTAACTCTGACTGCTCTTGCACAACCACTCTCTGAAACAAACAAAAAAAAAGCATGTGATTTTTAAGACTTAAGGGATGCTACTCCAAATGTGGTACAAATAGATCCTCTGGTTTAAGACATATGCTCTAAAAAGTTTCTCCTTGAAAATAGTGTGGGAAAAGTAGTGTCTATATAGCTTGAAGCTATAAATAAATTATTGTTACTTTGTGATCAATCCATGCTATAGGTACTTAGTGACAATTATTTCAGAGAGCCAGCACAGTGTGCTCCAACCTCAATAATGTCTCTCTGCAGAAGGCACGGGGCAGGGTGTTAGAATTTACTTGTCTGAATTATTCCACTATAGTTCATTACACTCCTACAATCAAGTCTCAAATTAAGAAAGCAGTGAATAAGTATTCAAAAAGGAAATTTTACAAATAAAATTAAATTATATTTTAAAGGAATTTCATCAGCAGAAAAATGGCTTCCGATCTGATTGCTGTAAAACTAGAGACACTAAAATTATTTTTTTTTTTTCTGAATTTTTAAGAAACATTCAATTCACTTTTTCAATTTGCCACTTAGATTTGGCTACTGAAAGACACATACAAAAAGAAAATTCTTCAATGTAGATGTCAGTTCTTCCCAATGCTTTGCTGATTAAGTCTTGTTTAATTCTAAATTAAATGAGCAACCACAGTAAATCAGGCCCAATAGTCATGTCCTCTTCCCTACAAACAAAATTACATGCCTCTTAAGAGCTTGCTCCATCCATTGCCAGAATGAGAAATATTTAGGTGAGTGGGAAAGATTTTTTTTTAAGAAAAAGCTTAGTTGCTTGGAAGAAAAAAGTGAAAATTTACTGAAGGTGATTATGTAATGCTGCCCATATCTAATCTAAATGATTCATGTGTCTGCTAGGCCTTACAGGACAATCTCTTCAGCCATATAATTTACTCTGTATTCACTTAAGGGTTTTGTTAGGTTGTTTTTTTTCCTCTGAAAGAAAGCACCATCTTCAAACTAGCACAGCAGCAGATTTCTTGTGAAAGCAATAAAATTGTCTCTGGTGCAGACAGTCTTTTTCTTGGGAAATTAGAAGAAAGAAAAGTAATTCTGCTCAGTAAGTAATTCTGAAGTACAAAGAGTTGGAATAAGAGGTTTAAAAGTCTATGTAAATGTGGTCACGAGGACTCTGAATGTGCAACATGCTCAATTAGGGGAAATTAGTGTAACTGTTAGAGTTCCATACTGATTTTTTTTCCCTATTTTCTTTCTTAATTGATTTACTTCTGTTTGGTCTGCAACACAAATTTGCATGTACTATGTCTTTGAATAGTTAGCTGCCATTCAGTAGAGAGAACAGATCCTCACACTTTGAGTAATAATAGCAAAACTGAAAAAAACCCTGGGCTATAAACAGGGACTTTCTAACTGCACATTCTGAAAGGGATAAAAACTGGAGTGAATAGAAAATGGAGGTTTTCTTACCTGATCTTGAATTTATATTTTGCACTGATGCACTCCACAGCCAATCAATAGCACGACTTGCTGGCTAAGCACAGCAACTGGAAGCTCTTTTTTGGGGACAGAAGGCCAGGAAAGATGAGTTGTAAAATTATAATGGAAAAAAAGTTTTAAAAAGGAAGAAGAAATAAAACAATTGTTATTGATTATCACACTAAATGTTAATTTGTAGCTTTAAATCATTGTTGTCAGGCTAATGTTGTGGAAAAGAAGAAGAAGTACCTCAGATGGCTTTATTTAATGATTTTGTCTCGCTGGCAGGTATTTTAATCCATTTGTAAACTTGTACTGTTGTTTGTGTCTGCTCATACATGCACACACAGAAGAAAATATTTCTAAGGGGTCTATTTGAGAATAAGGGAAAAATAAAATAAAAAAAGAGTAAATGTAAGAAGAATAACCACATTTATGTGAATGAAAACAAGTCAGGGTAGAGAGTATATGAAGGGAAGGTGCAGCACAGTCAAAAAAAACCCCAACCAAACAAAAAAAAAAACAACCCCAACAAACATAAAAAAAAAAACCCAAACCCCAGCAGCAAGCAATATTTTCAAGACATATTAACAAACCTAGGAGCCTGCATCCTATTTTCAAATATGACATCAATGGTGAGGAGAGATTTGCAATACGACTTAGGACTCAGAAATACCATTGTATTGACTTTACTTCTGTTAGCAAAAATCTCAGCCCACTGCAGAGCCAAAGTGTGTGTGTTAACAAAAGACACAAAGAAAGATATTATCCAGACTTGTATGACACATGATTATTTGCCAATTTACAGTGGCATAATTATATGTCTGAGCCCAGTTTCTTCAAATTTTTCTAAAAATATAAATTAAATTCACAAATCAGTTAGGACTTCTGAAGATTTCACTCTTTTAGGACATCTGAAAATTTCTCCCTTTATAACCTTTCTTACATAACATGATTACAGACTGTCACACCAACTACCAACTATTTCTCAGAATTCAAAGATCCTGCCTAACAAAATCCTGAAATCATATTAAAGGCACATGTTCTGACACAAACAAGAGAATTACTGACTACTTCATTATTCAGTTGCAGTTTAGATATCTCCTTAAATGTGGGACTGTATAAATAGAAGTTCATCCTTCAATATTTATGGTTTGTCCAGAATGTCACAGACTCACTGTGAATCACATGGTGATTCACTTCATGTTAGAATATCTCTCTGAGAAAGCTTTTTGAAAATTATACTTGACATTTCATGTAGTTAGAATCATAGAATCATAGCACGGTTAGGGTTGGAAGGGACCTTTGAAGGTCATCTAGTCCAACCCCCCTGCAAGGAGCAGGGACATCTCCAACTGGATCAGGTTGCTCAGAGCCCTGTCCAGCCTGGCCTTGAACAGTTCCAGGGATGGAGCATCTACAACCTCTCTGGGAAACCTGCCCCAGTGTTCCACCACTTTCGTGGTAAAAAAATGTTTTCCTTATATCCAGTTTATTTTAAAACCATTACCCCTCATCTTATCACAACCAGCACTGCTAAAGAGTTTCTCCCCATCTTTTTGTAAGGCCCCCTTGAGGTACTGGAAGAATGCTATAAGGTCTCCCTGGAGCCTTCTCTTCTCCAGACTGAACAGCCCCAGCTCTCTCAGCCTGTCCTCATAGGAGAGGTGCTCCAGCTCTCTGATCATCTTTGTGGTCCTCTTCTGGACTTGCTCCAACAGGTCTATGTCCTTCTACTTAACAATCCTACATAACAGTTATTTCTACTCAGCAATCCTACTCACTAGTCTTTTCAAAGTCCTGAGTTACAAAACTAATACATATTTTCATACAAAGAACAAAAATAATGGGCATTTCCCTGGTTGTTGGGATATAGCTCAGCCTAAATTTAGACAAAATGAATCAAAATCTAAATACTAATATTGTTAGGAAGAAACATATAATAAGAAAATAAACTTTTTACTACTGCTTTTTTAGAGATCTTTGTTATCCATCTTCCATGTGTCATCATACCTACCACCTCTACAATATACTGGTTATTTTAAAATGTTATTTTCTAAGCCCTGTTTTGTTTCAAACCTGTCCTATTTCTTTTTTCCTGTCTTTAATTACATACAGGTGGAAATGGAGATCATGGGAAAAAAAATAAGAAAAAGAAAAGTGGTGAGATTTTTCAGTGCTTATTGGTTTTGCACACTGCTTTTCTTGTTTGGCTCATTGATTGGTTGGTTTACTTCCTATTTTCTTCCAGTCTTGCTGGAATTAAGACTGAAGTGTCTAAATTTTTCCAAATTGGTATTTAGAAAGCCTAAAATCATGTTATACTATAGTCAAACAATTTTTCATATTCCTAAGGAAAGATTAGGTCAGAATTCCATACATCAGAATAAGAGCAAGATTTCTGATACCTACACTCTCTATATTTATTTCCTTTGAGATTAACTTAGCGCACAGCCACAACAAAAACTACTCTATCACAGAATGACACACAAGGCTGCTTTGTAGTATCATCCTAAGATGTTTGGATCACTTCCACCACAAATAATATTTGTGTGAGACTACCTTCCTGATAATGCATGAACCTTAACTTCTAGGAGATGGGGACAATTTATGTGATATGCAGCCAGTCTATATTTTTCAGTCCTTCTCATCATCTCTGGAGAGTTAAAATTCTCATATTTTTTTAAAGTACATTTCCTTTTACTCTGCTAAATGGATCACCAAAAAAATTGTTTTGTAGGTACAAGATACATGAGTAATTGCTTCTAGAGGTATGCTTTTAGCAATTAGAAAATATTTTGTCATTCTTTAGAGTTTGTCAAAGTAGACTTGAAAAAAAATGATACTGTGAGGGTAGACAGTTGGCAGCAGTAGACAGTTGCAAATATGCACCAAATTTATTCTCTTCTTCAGCTTTGCTAAATGCCTTTTATCATGTGTCTTCACATTGTGGAAATTAATTTTTCTCTTAAATGTAACATTTTGGGGGGAATGTTTACTCTTGTTGGCATAACACAAAATAATACTTGAGGAGGAAATTAACAGGAAAATATTGCACAAATTCATCAGTTGTTAGCACTTTAAG
The DNA here is from genome assembly GCF_036417535.1 of Chlamydotis macqueenii. Lineage (NCBI taxonomy): Eukaryota > Metazoa > Chordata > Aves > Otidiformes > Otididae > Chlamydotis > Chlamydotis macqueenii. The sequence continues at coordinate 23,268,869 of NC_141556.1, forward strand.
CTATTTTTGCAATATTTTCAGTAAGTATAAGGTTTATTGGTAAGTGCACATAATTTGAAGATATTCAAAGTTCATGGTGTTCCAGATCTTCAATATTGAAAAAAAAAGAAGTAACTCGATATTTGTAAGACATATATTTAATACACATTTGATTAAACTGAAAGGTCAAAAGAAACCATAGGACATCTGAAAACAAACAGATCATACCTGAAAGATTTATATGGGTTTTGAAATGTAGAACAGTTCTACAATATGCAAATACTTTAACATTGCTTATTACAGTAAGAAAATTATGGTCTGCAGACTATTGAACCTGTGCAGCTTGTTTCCTTCAATGTTTTGGTCTTTACTAGTTTTTTTTTATGTAATAAAGAGGTATACCACATTTTAAGGTGGTACATGTGAACATAGCACAGTTAGAGATTGATACCAAGAACCCATCCTACTACAAATTTTATTAAGAAATATTACACTTCATTGATTTTTATAGTAAGGGAAATTTTTTAATTTTATGGAGTTAATATTTTATCCTAAAGTGTATTTTTACTTTTAAAGTTATTTAAAGTCTAAGCATCCATGGATTAATGAATATGTATAACTAGATTTTAAGGATGGCTAGCGTTTCACATTTTTACTTGAACTTCTGTTTTAATTGCTTTTTTACTCTGGCAACAAAATATGCCCAGAATTTTCATAGAATTATAGAATAGTTTGGGTTGGAAGGGACCTTTAAAAGCCATCTAGTCCAACCTCCCTGCAAGGAGCAGGGATATCTTTAACTAGACCAGATTGCTTTATTTTGCTTCCTTTGATTCAGAAAAGTCTTGATTTTAGGAAAAAAAAAAAAAACAACACCCAACAGCAGAAAAAAAGCACCACCAAAACTGAAAAGCAAATTTTCAGTATCTTTTGCTACTCTGACTTTGCTAGTTCGTCTTCATTTATTAAATTGTGTATTCGGTTTGTATGGAAAGGTTTTGGTAGCAGAAAGGCTACAGGGGTTGCTTCTGCGAGAAGCTGCCACAAGCTTCCCCTGTCCAATAGAGCCAATGCCAGCCATCTACAAGACAGAACCACCGCTGGCCAAGGCCGAGCCCATCAGTGATGGTGGTAGCTCCTCTGGGATAACACAGTTAAGAAGGAGAAAAAGTTGCTGCGCAACAGCAACTGCAGCTGGAGAGAGAGGTGAGAGTATGTGAGAGGAGCAACACTGCAGACACCAATGTCAGTGAAGAAGGAGAGGGAGGAGTAATGTTGCTTCTGGCTGAGATTCCCCTGCAGCCCGTGGTGCCGCCCATGGTGAGGCCGGCTGTGCCCCTGCAGCCCATGGAAGCCCACGGAGGAGCAGAGATCCACCTGCAGCCCGTCGGCTACAGTCCTTCAGGAAATACCACATACCCCAGTGTGGTCTCTTCCGTGAGCTGCAGGGGAGTCTCTGCTCTGGTGCTGGTAGCACTTCATCTCCTCCTCCTTTTCACACATGGGTGGTCACACAGATGTTTCTCACACCTTTTTTTTTTTTTTCTCACTCCTCACTGTCATGAAAGATTTGCCCTTTCACAAAGGCACTGTTTCGCTTTTTTTCCCCTCCTCTCCTCCTCAGTCCATCATTTCGGCCTTTTCTTTGATACACTTAGGTATGTTTTCCCAGAGGTGCCGCCATCTTGGCTGTGGGGCTCAGCCTTGCCCTGCGCTGGGTGGGTTGAAGCCAGCTGGAACTGGCTGTGTCCAGCATGGGGAAGCCCTGGCCTCTCCTCACAGAGGCCACCCCACTGCCCCCACTGCTAGCACCTGGATACCTGCACCCCCAGAATCAGATGATGAAAATTCATATGCTTAGGGTAATCTTACAGTCTAAACCAAAGTTCTAATAGGAGTGTCAGAGACTGAAAAGGTTAATTAATGTCTCAACATCGCTAAACAATGGAAGGAACTGAGCAGAACATCGACGAATCACAGATGTCTAGACAGATATCCTGTTTTCATAGCTGAAGCAGCAACCCGTGTCTAAAAACTCCAAAAACTGCAAAACGGGGTATCTTGTTTTTGTACCCTTCCCCCAGAATAGAGCCAAACCCTGTGCATGAGCTCAGGCCCTGGACGATACCAAGCATGCACAGCATTGCCAAGTGACTGCACAATGGAGGCCAGCTCTGGGGGATGCAAAATGACTTTGTGGACACTGTCTTATTGGACATTAGGTAACAACATGCTTCAAATAACCGCACGGCTTACCAAGGACAAGTGGGCTTTGCATTTGCAGAGAGCTAACACCCACCACCATGAAGACAGATCAGCAGAATGCAGCAATCACAAGCTAAACCACGGGCAGGAAGCACCTGACCTCCTAAGATGGAAGGACTGGTGAAGGCCCCCAAAATATCAAGAAGGAGGGGCTGATAGAAAGGACTACAGAAAGGGTCGCTGCATGAACCCCTTTGTGGACCTCTACCCCACTCAGACGGACCTTCAGGATGACGATTCTCCGTGGTGGCATTTTCATCCTTTTGGGACTCCCACTCCACCCACTCTGTACAACAGACTTTCAGGACGCTGACTCTCTGTGGTGGTATTTCCTCCCCTCTCTTTCTCTTTTCCTCTCTCTCCTCTCTTCCTCTTTCTCTCTCTGCCCCCATTACCCTTTGTGTTTGAATGAAATAAAGAACCAACATGTGCGTTTGGCACTGTTGTGTCTTAATTCTTTAACCGAGAAATTTGTACCTCTCATGACCGGACCTTTATCGGTTTGTGACAAGGAGCAACAGAGTCCAAAAAACAAACTAATTTTTAAAAAGGAGCCTGATCTCTGCCCAGCGTTTGGTGAAAGGGGTTACACAGGCTCGTGTGCCCTGAAATAGCAGAGGTGGTTCTGAGGATATTCTACTCCTCCCTTCCTTCCTGTTTCTATGCAAGCACAGGGCTGCACTGCAGCTCTCGTGGCTCTTGGCCCAAGGTCCTTCCTACCCCGTGGCATGGTGACTAAGATTTAAAACTGTAAAAAACAGGTAATAAAAGTGAATAAATAAAATCAGTTGTTCATTTTGCAAGAGATAACAGAAAGTGTCATTCCTAGGGAGTTGCAGAAGCTGTTCTGGAAGTAACTTTGACATCATTCCCGATCTTTGTTACCAAGGTTTGCTGTCTCTTCTGCCCCTACATAGTCATTCAGCTCTTCAAACACTTCTCTGAGCTTTAATGTCTTCTCATACATATTTGTGTTGCTTTTATTTTAGGATTTTCTCTTTACAGGCATTTCTTTTAATATGATTTTTTCTTACTGTGCACTTATGCAGGAAAAAATAAATGTTACCATTAAGCAGATATTTCCACAATGCATATTTGTTTAAACACATGTTCAACATCCTATTTATTTAATTACATTGTATAAGTTTGTTGCTATATAACTGTTTACTGCATGATCATGATTCTGTAAATGGGTTGTGTCATACTGCAAAATGTTTCTTAGAATAATTATTGTTTATTGTTTTCAAGAGAAGAAATAAAATTTTTAATAAGCCATACAATAAAATCATCTACTTAAGTGTTTCTACTTACTTCCTGTCTAATCAATTCATTATCAGTAGACAATTGGGAGCTGAGAACATTCAGAACAACAAGATCTCTTCATCCAGACCTTGGTTATGAACTGCCCACTGAATGGTAAATTTATGATTTTGTACTGCTTTTTTTTTTTTTACTAAAACTGCCTTCTATTTTTACTCCATTAACATCTCAGCCCTATTAGCATCTTTTCATTTATGAAAATGGCATTTTGCTCCATATAATATAAAATAAGCAATGAATGTTAAATACATTTTAATGTGAAATTTGAGGAATAAAATTGGTATCATTATAAAAAGCACAGAGATATTTTTATCCATAACATTCTTTTTACCAAAATCTATAGATCATTTCACCTCAGAAACAAGTGATATATTTCACTGATTTAGAAAAGCTAAAGTTATCTTTTCAAATTCCTAGTTCATGAGCATTATAAGAGTATTAAACTATTTTTTTTTTCATTGGATCATCATAGTTATTTGCATCAGTGTCACATTAGAATGAAGTTGGGAAGTTAGATTATCTGTTTTTCTGAGAAAAGCTTTTGTATGGGAAATTCCTCCAGCAATGTAAAGCTGCCAGGATAGCTTTACAGTACATAATTTCCAGGAGCATTACTGAATAAGTAGGTCCCAGGAGGAAAAAGGGTATTGCCTTGTTACTACATCCTCAGGAGCTGTAAAATAGATACCTTAAGTGCTAGGACATGCACACGTAGTACAAACCAGGCTTGTAATTTCTCTACATTATGCTTCATATCATCCTTAAGTGCCTAAGAATGGTAAAATGCAAACGTGGATATACCAGAGCTCCACAAAGTGAGCATATTTCAGTTGCAGCTAAAGATCTGAGACCAGATCCAAAAAGTACAGGGCACCATTGAAATCAATGGGAGTTAGGTACTTAAATATCTTTGTGCTTTTCTTCAGAAGTTCATAATATTTCATCCATGATGTTTTACTCTGTGGTGTTTCTAACACTCCCTTTATATAGCAGAATAATTTCTACACTTAAGGTAAATTTATAATTACTTAGTGAACTTAGTAACTGCTGCATTTTCATGGCCAACAGCAAAATTTTTTTCTTATCTCTCTTCCATGCCTTTCTTCTTCCCTTTGTATTAAAGAATTTATTTGTCTTATGATCTTTACTATGCATCACACACAATCATGGAATACATAACCTTTTTCAGGTTTTGACAATTATGACTAATGTCATCATTCCTGAGAATTAAAATGCTGACAAATTAACAGAGTTCTACTTTGAATCTCCATAATGTCTGCCACTGCAATTTGCATGCAGACACATAAGTAGTTTTGTTGCTCCAAGGTAAGACCAGATCTAATTAACTCCACACTGAAGTATAAGAAATTTTCTCTGAGATGAAGGGAAGTATAAACCAAAAAAAAAAAAAGAAAAGACCAGATGTGAAAATCAGAACATCTTACTTTGGGAGAATAAAACATATAGGTAAAGAATTCAATCTTCGTAATTGTTCCTTGAACTTCCCATTATCTACATTAGAAAAAATGGTTTGGATAGCATGCAGCATTTCTGGGAACACCATAGGAACTTGACTTCTTATGCTCTGATAGAGGAATAAGGCATAAAATATGGACTCATACGATTAGAATTTTAAATTAATTTCTTCACAATTTAAAGATATATAAAATATTTATAATTTAATGGACATCCGTTATAATATATTTAAGGCAAAATATTTAAGCATTAAACTGAGCTCCCTTTTATCACCTTATCCTGTTCCTTGCTCTGCTCCACTGATGATTACAACCACAGGAAAAATACAATAAAATAGATTCACATCGGGTATCTAAAATATAAATTACTGATGGCTACTGCCATGGGACCAATTATTCACTTTCATTTCTTCCTTAGATATGGTGTAGAGGAACAGCACTGTTTCATTGTTGCAGTGTGAATATGTCATAAAAGTGCCTATAAAATCCATAGTGAATTAGTAGTTACTACCAAATTGATGTACAGTAGAGAAGATTATTTATATCTTGTGCTCATGCACTACAGCTGCCAGTAATTTAGCTGTATTTTTTCAGGACATTTTTAACATTGCATAGAAAAATATTTTCTTTGTAGTGCATATGTATTGTCTGTTTGTTTGAAGATAAATCACATTTCATTATATGGTTCATTCTCATTTTGTTTTCTTGTCAAAATGAAGTTTGAGTACTGCTCAGTATTCTTTCACATAAGGGTCACATATTGCAGCTAAATGTTTCATCACACAATGCTACTACATGTTTAACACAGCAACCTTTATAGTCATCCAAGAAGAAAGTGTTTGCATCCAAAGAAAGTTTAAATGAACTAAATACCACTGTTTTAGTTGACAACTGATAATCTAAAATAATTACATTTCAAAGGCTGTCTGTCCATGGCTAACATAACAGGTTAGTGTAAAACCCATTAACATAGGTTGTTCAGTTCATGGTTGTTTGTAGTAGTTCAGTTCATTCTGTTTGAATGTCAACTGAAAGCCATGACCCAGCAAAGTGTGGATTTATGGATGATGTTGAAAAAAAAAAAAAGTACAAGTACTCTTAAAATTGGTAAAAGTGCTGTTAGACAATGATGGACATTTCTTTCCAATAATGCTGAATAAGATATGTCACTCCATGATGCCTTAATGTTTGTTTTTGTTTTATTTTTTTCCACCTCAGAAAGCATGGGCGATGAAGAAAAAAAAGACAGGAACTGGAATGATGCAGTAAATCTGCCTTGCACTCTTTCCCCTTCCACTTGATGCAAAGTATCTTCTGAACTAGGTAGGGTAAATAAATTTGTGGGAGAGGTAAGGAATTGTGAGAATAAAAGGGGACAGTAGCTGTCCTCTACTTCTACCCACCTAAGTCCTTGTAAAGAAATTTAAACAGCAGAAATATTTTTCATTCATTTTTAAACATTCCCATTATATTTTTTTCTCTCTGAGTTATTTAATTAAAGATAATCTTGATTTACTGTGAAAGTAATGAATAGGAGCTGAAAAGTGGAACATATTTGAGAAGAGTGTTCTTTGTCTTTTCAGTGTGTGACTGAAAGGGGATGGTTTATACCTAAAGTGGAAGGGTAACATTGAACTGTACAGTTAAGGAAGACAATTCTGAGGATTCTTTTCTGTAGAAATACATGATAAGTTTCTTTAAATACAAGATATGCCACAAGTATATTAGAATAAAATGATTAGTAAACTATCTGTGATAAAAAAATAACTGATAAATTTGGTCTTGCTGTAAACAACTATATAATATTTCCTTGATATATTATAATATCAGCAATACTCAGTGAACGTTACATATAAGCAGAAACAGTTTTGCTTTGTCTAAAGTAAATGAAGAATATTTGAGTGAACATCTTGCAGGCAACCTTCAGAGTTATTTTTGAAGAGCTATAGGTCATAATGAAATAAGCCAGTCTGTTTTTGCTGTGATTCCCTTCCCTTTTTTTTTTTTTTTTTTTTTTTTTTTTTGCAGAAGGGGCAGCACCTGAGGACATCCAGAAGCCTTTGTTGGACATAATGAAGGCCATATGTTAAGCTATACAAATCCTTTCCAGCTTTTAGCATTTGTTTCCTTGGCATATCCCCAAGGAAACAGTGTAACAGCTTTGAGTGTCCTACAGAACTGTCCTAGGATTTCTCTGTGATATAGCTGGGTGCACTGTTTTCTTGTTTCTCTGAAAACTAGCTTATTTTCAATTACTTGATTGTCATGAAAATGTAAAGCAAAAGGTTTACAGTGACATTCATTTTATGGTGTTTCTAGTGTTTTCTTTAATGTCTCAAATAAAAGGATAGTATTTTGTTAATTTGTTGTAAACTCATGAATAAAAAGAGGAGAAGTAAGTGAGGAGAATGGTGGCATTATTTAATTTTAAAATATTAATTATATAGAAACAGTTTTTGGTTTCTCCATATTTGTAAGAAATTTAGTTTCTTCTTCATCTGCAGTTTTAAGATTTTATATGTTGGACATAATTTTCCTTTTTAATTACTGTTGAAGTAGTAGGCATTACTATGAATGACTAAAGCAAATTAATGGAAACTGAGGAAGTAGTTAAGGTCAAGGATCTGGGGAAAAGGAACAAACATAGTCTTAACATATGAACAAACTATAGGAAAAAAAGAGCATCAGAAAAATTCCCTTCTATACAAGTATTTACTTTTGTTAGTGTTTTGTTTCATGTTGCATCTACTGCAATCAATATATTGTATTTTTATCAAAATTGTATAGGAAGACATAGCAATAATTGCATCAGAAATATTATCTTGTCTTCTTCAGATGGTATAAGCATACTACAGAATTTTGCTTTAAACACATATTTTTTTGCTCATACTAAACCTTCCTGAATCATTCCTCTTCAAAAAAAAATTGCTTGATCTACACTAATTAATCTTTGTTTTACAGACAGTCAAAGAGAAAGAAATGGGAGAAAGTTCCTATCATGTAGTCCTTCAAGAATGATTAAAATGAGAAAAAATCATTACAGCCAAGAATTGATCTTGAACCTACCCTCAAGTTCAGAAAATTATGGAAAATATTTTACTTCTGTCACAATACTAAATAATTATAAAAAAATTATGCATTCATTAATAATATATATTACTTTGCTTATATCTTCATTCTTTCTGGTGCCAAGTAAAAGTGAAAAGATTGTAACATAAAAAGACATACGACTTCTCTAGCATTTTGGGAAGACCAGTAATTACATAATATGAGGAATGTTGTTACTAAATACAATTTATTTTAGGTAACACATAGTTATCAGGAAAGCGTGTGCCTACAATGGGCAGTTGGTGCAAATTTTTTTTGCAAAGCCAGCATGTGTAGCAAACACATTACGTGTAGACAAATGCAATATGTCCATAGGTTTGCAACAAATCAAACCCTAGTCCTTCCTTCTGTGCCCCACTAGTCCAAGACATAGAGGTAAATAACAAAAACAAGAAAAAACAAGATTCAGCTCAGTTGTATGTCCAGAAAGAAGAGTCAGTCAGAGCAAAATCTGAAGGCTGCACTTCATGTATTCATCTGTGTGTATTTTCCTTCTATACAGACTCTCTTTCTCTTTAGAGAAAGAAATCAAACACACAACGTCTTTAGTATGAAAAGTGTATGGTTACTGTTATAGAGCCTTGAGAGTTTCCTCCATGAAATTCTTTTGAACTGAATTTTTTACTCACTTGGAGACAATCTAATGAATTTAATTTATACAGCAACTACTGGATACTCAGTATAAATAATATTTAAGATGTTCACCCAGCTTCAATAACCAAATTTAGAAATTTTAAACTGTCTTAGATAAGTAAATAACATGACCTCAACTTCTCCAATATTCCTATTTCAGACATGGGGACTTCTGTTTCTCTTTTACAAGTTTTTACAAGGGAAGACTATTAAGTGTTCCAGCTTGGAATAGCTGCATATTTATGGAAGAACTGTTTAATAGGTGCACGTATGAAGAATTTGTATGGGGATGCTGTACTTTTTTCCTATCCTACTCAAGTAGTATTTGTCTGAGGTATAGCCTTTTATGAGTGACAGTGTACTGCTATGTTTATAAAGAATCCTCAAATGTTCCTCATGATTGATGTATTAAGGAAGGAACTTGCATACTGAATGGTAAATTGATTTTGAAGTAATAAGTTTTTACATAAGATTACTCTTTGAATTAGCTGATATTTAGAAAAAATGTATTCACAATTAGAGAATTGATATAATACTAAAATATAAATATATATTGAAAAGCAAAACATTGGGAAAAGGTCCCAAGACAGCAGTCAATGTAAAAATTTCATGTTAATTAATAAATCCAATGGGTTTTGTAGGATGTATTTTCCTTATAGTCTTGCCTGATTGCTACTACAATTTACACATAAAAGTGAAATGTGATTTTTGAACTGAAAAATGAAATTTTAAATAACAAAACTAATATAAAGCTGTATATTCTGTAATAAAAATAGATTAATATTGTCTTTTTTTTTTTTTTAAGGAACTTGCAGCACTAACAAAATTCTTCAGAACAGTTGTGGTTTCCTTAAGCAAACTTGTTAAGTTACTAGAAAAGTGTTATTGTGGAATTATCTGACAAGTCATGGTCTAGAAACTACATTTCCAAAGAAGGAAGATTTGTCAGGATAGCTAGTACATTATAAATTTAACCTGAGTTGTGCTGAGCATACATTCGTAAGTCTATGTTACGATGATTCAACAATGATTCAATGGTCAGTGGAGAGTTTTCTCCAATGTGTTCAGAGAGGATGTCTACATACACAGAAAAAAAACAACAAAAATCAACAAAACAACAAACCCTGAAAACCTTTTCTGCAGACTTTGAATGTATTCATCTCATCTAATCATAGACTTCCACACATGACTCTAGATTTGGTCTAACTAGTCCTGAATTCCATTTTTAGTCAAGAGAAAAATAAACACTTTGGATGACAACATCCATTGTAAAATGGGATTATTTACACTCTAGAGGTTTCTGTTTCTCTTAAGGAAATGTAAAGATGGCTAGAAAACTAGCATACATGTAGATGTCTCAGGTATCTATAATAAGTTGCATCAAGTATCTGTATTTATTATCTGGAGTTATTTTTGTAAAGTCTCTGTCCTTAAAGCCCACAAATGTTCTCAGGTAAATGTGTAAAGCTTTCACTAAGAGATCATATGGTTTATCTTGTTTCCCTGGCTTGTTTCTGGTTTGATCTCATTCCATCATTTTGAGATCTATCTTCTCTTTGATCACTGGCATAAGAATATGCTAGTCAAGCCAAGAGGAAAAGCTCTTTACACACATTTTTTTACAAGTAAATGAAAGTGCTGTCCATTGAATAATATGACTTGGGTAAAATTTTCTACCATAATTTTGGGTTTTTTGGTGTCAAAAAGGTTATTTCAGCAAGGAAGAAAATGCTAGTGACACTGAAGATTTAGAGAATAATGACATACATTACAATGCTCAAAATGTAGAGAGCACCAGTGAAGACCATTTTAACTAGAAAACACTGGTGTTCAATCACAGAGATATTGATAATCATGTTAAGTGCCATCAAGACTCCACTAGAGTCTGCTTTTGTTAACCTCTAGCGTTAGTTAACTATGTTTCAAAGATACGGGAAGCTGTACTGCTTTTATCTTCATTATATTTAAAAAAAAAAAAAAAGCATTCAGAAAAAGCAACTTAGTATTCTTTTGTAGTGAAGTTAAATCACTCCAAGAATGTAAAATCTGGATTAGTTAATCAGACTTTACAAAAGAAGAAAACTTAATGCTATTCAAAATACAATGCTGCACCGTGCCAGCATTTATTGTTTGGTGCTCCAAGTTCCCAGGCATATAGTTTACTGTTGGAAAGGAACTGGTCAACAATTTAGATGAAGAGAGAAGTAAAAATTCATAATCTGGAGTTCATGCTGCATTTCATGCTGATGCAATGAGAAGGGCAATAATTTCAGCTTTGTCTACTGCACTACATAGATTCACAGAGTAATATTATTCACCTTGCGCATGAAAAAAAGAGAATAAAAATCTTTTAAGTAGAGCTGTTGGCAGCCTGTTGCTCTGATCTTTAGAAAAAACACTGTAAAATTTGTGGTGAAAAAGATCTAAATAGTGCTATAAATATAAAACATGTCAATAGCATAAGGGATGTAAAATGTATGTCAAAGTAACCATGAGCTTCCTTGGGAAAAAGTATGCCTTCCAGTATGTACCATTGATGCAATCATGCCTGGTTTGAATGCAGATAATACACTAAATGACAAAAAAAAAAAAAAAAAAAAAGACAGAACAGACAGTATCATCAGACTGATGAGTTTGTGTCCTAGTGAGTTTGGTGACATCTACAAAATCAAATGCAATGCTCAGACAGACACTACCTGAACCATATCTTCATATGTTTTGTTCTTTCCAGCTTCTCCAAAATCTGCACAGAAAAGAAGTTGAGGGGAAAAAACCCCAAACCAAGCAAACAAAAAAAACCCTCACAAAACACAACAAAAAAACCAATCTGAAACTTAATCTGACACCTCAAATAATCCTTGAATAAAAATCTATCAGGAATCCAAGTTTGCAGCCTCGTAAACATACGTAGGCCAACGAAATCAAGTATTTTTATAGATTCTAAAAAAAGAAAGATTTTTCTGCCAGTATTTTTATTTTTATCTTTTAGAATATTTACTTGAGGTTATTCTTTTTGAGTTAATTTAGAACCTTCTTTGGTGTTCTGAGTCCACACAATTTTGTCACAGAACCGTTTCCCTGAATGTAATAACTTTGTTTAATTCTAATGAAACTTCTATGAAACTTGATGTGCCTGAAACCATACAAACAGATCCTCATTAGCATTTAGCAATCTTATTTTATTGAAATTCAGGCCTTCATACCTTCATTGCATGGATGAAGTGCCACATCTTTGATAAGAATGTGGACAAACCCTTCAAAATCAAAGCAAGGTTATAGAATGGCAATTGAACTAAAAAGTGAGGAAAAAACCCAAACACAACATGCCAAACCAAATCCATTTACTATCCATGCTCAGCAAAGATTGTTTCCTTTGCATAGCATTGATTTCAACAATTCATACGTCACTTTAAATTTGCCACTTAGCTCTTCTAAGACTCCAATCGCGGATGAACGTCATCTTCCACATGCAGGTATGAAACTACTTACAGCTTGTAGGGCTTTGAAAAAAGAATAGTTAATAATTCCCTCTTTTGACAGCAGTTTTAGAAACTGTAACTATTTGCAAAAGTATTGCATTATCCATTGTTCATACTGGTGTACTGTATAAAATCACATGGAGGGGAAGAGAAAGAGCAGGGTAGCTTACTGAAAGGATTCACAGACCAATGTTCTGTAACACTGAGTATCAGGGCTCTGGAATAAATGGAGTACCAGAAAGGTGTCTGAAACAACTTCATTTTGTTGATTTATAGATTAAAACTGATATTAAATTATCTGTACAGGCAGCAAATAAATAATGGTTTGACTTACTACAAAATAATATTTTTAGTGGATTACAGAGAAAGAAAAAAGTTATAAAAATATAAAACTATTAAAATGAAAGAGTATTTCATAGATCTACAATAGCAAGCTAAATATCACTGAAAGCTGTTTCCAAACATTGAATTTGTCTTCACAATAAATATAGCAGCTACAAAATTCTGACCATAGTGTACTAATGTTACAGGAACATTCCTGTTTAATAATTTTTATCTAAAGCTGGCCTTGTAAAGTCATGGAAGTACAGACTCTTTAAGAGGATAAGATGAGAGTTCCATTAAACCAGCTTCTGCATTTGCTTTAGTCTAGTGTTGACTTTTTATTTTTGTGAAAGATTGATCCAGAACTGTGCTTCAGCTAGAAAAAAGGTGGTGTCGTTTCCAGTCATACACCACAGAAGCAAATCCAATTGTTTACAATTACCTTTCCAAGCCATCATGATAGGGAAAACAATTTGCTGTCATTTACCAAAAGCCTTAGGCCAGTCTGTTGCTTCTGACAAGAAGAAATTTACGATAAGAGATTTTGCCAAGAAACTAGCTAGGAATGAATATAAGAGTGAATTAGTATGTACCGTAATAACAAAGGAGAAGTAATGTAAGGTTTCTTGTCACTCAGAAGTAGAATCTACCACCCAATAGCAGAGATTCACTGAGGTACTGGACACATAAAATCAACTATAAGATTTGTTCTTGTCAGCTCAGCTATCAGAAGTGATGAAAGCGTGTTACATAAAATGCCCTGCAGATGAAAGACACAAAAGGCAATACAAAAAGGGAACAGAAAAAAGAAAACAGTCTTTATGTGGGTGAGAGTGGAAAAGAGGCATGAATTTGCAGAATAGTTTATAATAAAATATGTAAATCTTGTGTTCTGAACAACTGAAGAACAACAACTTGATTTGGCTGCTGTTCTCACAGTGTATTGTCTTTAGAGACTGCCAGAATGACTTTAGGCAAAAATTCTGATTTTCTGAGGCAGTTTGTGAGAATGAACCCAGATGTTTTTTGGGCCAGATGGTTTTGGAGATATAGAATGCAGCATCTAGTACAGCAGATTAGAAGTCTGATCTCAATTTACACCTATTTCAGATGAGATTTGACTGTTTTCTATTATTGTTAACTGCTATCTGTTATCTTTCTATAATTACTATCATCAGCTTGCTCTCTGGCTTGATTTACTTGTTTGTTATTACAAAGTACACAGATGGAAAATAAAACAACCCAGAATCCAACTTGGTTTCTTTACCTAGAAATTTTTTAAGACATTCAGGAGAAATCTAGAAAACAACTACGTAGAAACTCTTAGAGCTTCATTCACTTTCATGTAGTAATAATCTGAACTGAGAGCTTTGTGAACCTGTAGGTATATTTTCATTTCCTCTTGAGATTTAATTAGACTGTTCAGATGGAGGGGGATGTAGAAATTGCATGTAGTCTTTGTTAATTGCAATGCATTGAATTTTGCCTTTATTTCACAGACTGGGGATATTTTTTGCTTTGTTAAAATTGACTTCCTGGGGGAAAGTCATGTTTCCTGGCAGTTATCCTGATAGCAGATATTACGGGGGTAAGAGAGGCAGAATTGATGTGTCTCAACATCTGACCAAGAAAATATGAGGTATTTACACCTAATACACTATTTTATGTATCAGATAGATTTCCAAGACTGTGATAATCCAGTTTCTTGGAGGAAAAGGGGGTTAGTATTGTCATATTTATAAAAAATCCCAAGTGAGAATCTTTCAGCTGTATTTCCTTTTGAACACTTATTTTTAAAGGATCTTTATTTGCTTGTATGGCTAGTTCATTTCCAGTAGCCTGTACTAAATGCATTATTTTTCCTATTTCCTTTTTAGTATAAGAGTCAGAATTGTTGCTGAAAGAAGGATTGAATGTCCCACATTATTAAAGAAAATTTGCATTTAATTAACGAGTTACATTTAATTAACTAACAGAGCTCCAGCTTCCCTCAAGTTGTCTGCTTATTAAGGCTTAGATATGATGCAGAACTTTTTCTTTTTTTTTTCTTATAGTATAAATTGAGGATTAGCCAAGAAAGTTTTTAACATTTATCTTCTGTTTATGCAGAAATCACATTCTGGCTTATAACAAGCATGCGGGATTCCTGTCTGTTGTGGAACACTTGTTCACTTGTGGAACAGTCCAAACAACACTGCTAAATCAGTGTTTATCATAGGGAAGACAAGAAAATATTCACCTTTGTTGTTGACAAGGAAATACATATCACACTTGTAATATATAATACCCAGCACTACAGAACAACCTAAAATAACACCACTCGTTCACTGATATTTGTGCCTTTGCCTCCTTTCCAGAAGTGTGTTCATACACACCAGCAGTTGAAGTTAATAACAAGTATGGGGGCTCAAAAAGACCTGCAACACATATCTACAGCCTGAAAGACTTCTTTTGGGATTAAATTCTAGACTCAGTGATTTCACTTGAATATAAGTACCTTAAACTTATTTCACAATTATTAGAAAGTTGATATACCTAAACTTATTTGCTTTTAAAGTCATCATGTGAATGTGTTAGGATGGATTCATGGATTTCTGAGGCACTATGTATATTTGTAAAACTGTTAAGCTCTTGATCTGACCTCACTGATGAATTCATCTGACAGTGAATCATGATAATAAATGTAGTTACATTTGCTGGAGTGTTTTCTTCTCCTTGTTTTCATCCCTTCTTCATATCTCAGTTTCTCAAGTCAGGTTATGCTGGCTTGCAGCTGGTACCCACAATTTATTTTTTCATCTGCAAAAGTTGCTATTAACTTAAACAACACTCTTTGATTATGTATGATGTTCTTCTTCTGTTTGCCCTTCACTGTACTGTACTATAAGCCATTTCTTAGCCCTCACATGGACCAGCTTCACTTAATATATGATCATTTGTGTATCTGAAAATGCAGACCTATATCTCCTTCTGGTCTTGGAGGGAAGCTTCTATATTTCATTTGGTTTTCCTGTGTTTTATTGAAACAAGAAGTAAAAGAAAGAAATCTCAGGCAAATCCTGAGTCAGAGTAAGTTTTCATAGCTCCATCATATTTCTACTGTTTGTTCTGCCTTACAATGCTGTTTATGGTCATAAATACTCCCCTCTCAAATCAATTTCACATTTTTCATAAAGTTCCACATCCTTATTATGGATGCACCAAAGTTGTTAGTATTCATTTTCCACTTAATAATGCATTTACAGTACTGACTGGAATTTCCACTGAGTACAATGGTGTACTTTGTGATTATTTTTCATCAATTGCCTGAAAGTATTTGCCCTCAAGGAACAGCATAACTATATCTGATTTCATTATGATGTCCTCAAATGGCAGCCAGGAAAATAACCTGTGGATCCACTTTAAATAAAATTGTGTATTTTAATTCATTCTTCTGAGGACTGCTGCCAACACAGCACCTGAACCCCTAAGGTATTTTTTTCTTTCCTGTGTGTTACTTTATAGATAAAAGGACTACAAAATGTCTTTAAGTTCATGGGTTAAAACAAAATATGCATGAGTATCAACATTTGTTCTTCTTCCTCTCCTCCTCTAAATTCCCTTTTTTATATGGCTACAGACGCTATTTGCTGTATACTTAGTAATCATATACATGTGAAATGCAAAAGTAGAAACAAAGAATTATGATATCTTAAAAAATAAGGATCAAAGGAAAATCCTTTATCTTAAAGACACATTTATGATATTTTTCTGAAAATTACAATAAAATTTAGTAGCTGGTATGAAGTTGTTCTTACAATAGGGAGATTAAGAGCTGTGTGTTGGAAACAGAGTGCCAATTGCTTTGAAATACCTTGTGCCCAAGTCCAGGCTGAGGTTGTGTTTCTAAAGCAAAGCTGAGGAATGAAAAAATATTGCTTGCTGGCTGGATGTGAAAAACCTCCCTGTAAGAGGATAGAATGGATAAAAACAACTAAATATTAATTGTTCTCTCTTTCTTTCTCTCTTCCTCTTTGTTTGTTTGTCTGTTTGTGAGTTATTTTGGTGTTTAACCGTTCAGGAATCACCAAAAATCAGTGGTTTTCTCCATATAGACTTTTATGCTGCCATTTTGTAATTTCAGCCCAAATTTCAGTTTGGATTACAGTAGCCTGATTCCAGCAGTGGATTCCTCCTCTGTATTCCAGATTGAACGAGGAAAAAGGAGTGGAGTATAGATATTCCTTTTGGATTCTAAGTTTATAGTCATTTCAATTTTCCTCGTATAACAGAAACTATAGTTAATATACTTTCTCATCCAGCTGTGATGACTCATCCTCTAGCACAGGAAACAAAACCCCTGGATCCTCAAGTAATATGGTAGGGGTTAATAAGAATTATTTCATCTATACAGATGCCAGAAGTGAAAATTTAAGTGTGAGTGAAATATACTAGCTGATTTTAAACAAGGATATTATCAGAAAGATGACAGGAAGAGGATAACCAAGAAAATAGTAAGAATCGTACAGAATTGTTCCTCCAGGACACAATGTTCCCTGTCAGTAGATGACTGACACATTTCACCAGTGTTGTATGTCACTAAAGCATAGAGTCAAACAAGACAATTCTGTAGCGCATCAGGAAGTAACACAAAAATTATACAGACTGTATGCGTACGTAGGAAAAGAACAAGTGGACAACTTCATTGTAAGGTACCTAAATGGGATGTAATATGACTGTGATATACTAAGCAAATCACCGACGCTATAACAGCAGCAAGCAGAGTAGTAAGAGGAAATCTCAGTGTTTCCATAGAGATGGGATAACTCATGACGAGACATAATGCAGAGATTAAATAATCATAAGTTATAAGAGATTTCTTTATGGAGAAACTAATGAGAGGGGACAATGTCTGTTCACCTCAATGTGCTTAAACTTAGCAGCAAAAAAAGAAATCTAGAAAATCCAAAATCATAATTCTTAACTTCAAAAAGAATACCTACAATGAATGAGAAAGATAATCAAATAATAATTTTAAAAGAGAGCTAAAAGATTTAAAAACCTGCCATCACTCTGAACATTGTTCAGAATTACTACTTTATTCAGCATACGTAAATATGACACACTAAAATGTACTTCAAAATGACAACTAGTGTAAATCCCCAAAAGGTTTATTCACTAAAAGACAAGTTAAAGGACATTGTTATCATTAAAACTACTTCATGTTAAAAAAATACTATGAAGTTTAGCAAAATTAGTAAAATAAATAGTAAAATATAGTAAAAATACTATAAAAAATAACAAAATTAAAAATAGCATAAATTCTGCAGGTTGAATATAAAGTGATAAAAAGGCAAACCAAGAAAAAATAGCTTGCTAAAGACATAAAAATTAGTAATAAAACCTTTTTTTTT
Source organism: Chlamydotis macqueenii (assembly GCF_036417535.1). Classification (NCBI taxonomy): domain Eukaryota; kingdom Metazoa; phylum Chordata; class Aves; order Otidiformes; family Otididae; genus Chlamydotis; species Chlamydotis macqueenii. The sequence goes on from NC_141556.1 coordinate 23,286,845, forward strand.
TCAAATATAACAGGAACAGGAAGACTGCCAGAAAGTCTTTAAGGTCAGTAGAAGCAAAAGTTGTAATAGAAATGTTTAAGAAATATAAGAAAAGAATAGGAGAACTAAAAGCATTATTTGCATTGGTGTTCGCTATGAAGGAACTATGAGGAAATTTTCTTCAAATGGGGGTACATTGAAGAAACTGTCTCAGACTCATATGTCATTAGAAGATATTTTAGAACAAAATGGTAAAATTAATAGTAAAAATTTTTCAAATATTCATCCACTGCCTGGAAAGAACTAAAAAAAAGTTATTATCAAATTACTAATCCTGTAACCTGTCACTTAGTCAAACTCATTATCAGTAGAATGAAGTGTGGTTAATATGATATTTACTTTTTATGGGGCTTAGTGGAATCTAGAAAATTATAGACCTCTGAGTTAGCCATCTGTATTAGGGAAATTAATACAAAGTATAGTAAAGGAAGCTGAAATAATAAAACATGATAAATATGATACAAATATAAATACTTTGTAACAGGGAAGAGTCAAGATGGGCTTTATAGAAAGAACTTTTTTTCCCCAAAATGTGCTACACGTCTTTAAAGGACATAGTGATGTAAAAAAAAAAAAAAAAAAAATCCTGTTGTGGAATAATACATAAATGTCTAGTTTAGGGTAAGATGAAAAACTCTTCAGATTGTAGGATTTGCTTTTCACTGACTATAATGAAAAATTTCATACTTGTCTCATGTAGGCCTGTGAATTTCTATGTCTTAATCTATGAATTACCCCCTTCAATTTAATTTAATCTTAATCATACCATAAACTGCTGGGAAATCAGACTTCTTTGGTAATTGTCATCAGTATATTTGAAAAGATAACATAAAAAGTCTAGAATAGCATTTGGCAGTTGACAAATACAGGGAATAAATCCCACCATACTTTTCTACAAGATTTGTGATATTCCATACATTTATAAGTAATGTGGGAAGAATACAATTAGTGAAGCTGTGAATAATAATGACACAAAGATGTCCAGACATCTAAAAATAAAGGCTGACCATAAAGACTTGGTAGAAGGATTTAATTGCAATTGACCTCACAACATTGCAAGGGTGGGAAATAAAATTGCAGTTGAAATCTAAATAGGGTACATGATGAAAAATAAACCAAAGTAAACCACAAAGCAGTCCTAAATATGTCACTTCGTGACGCACTCTAAATAAAACTATTCTACTTCAGAAGGGTTTTCTTTGACTATTTTTGATTGTTTAATAACAAACTGATCAATGTTCAACAGAAATCTTAAGACCAGGAATTATTAAAAATGATATTGTGCAGAAGGCAGAAAGCAAGACACTTTATAAATTTCTAGAATACCTGCATCTTAAATGCTATGTACAGTTCTGCTTCCTCCATCTGAAATCTGTGGTAGAAATAGAGAAAGGCATGGAAAAACTGATAAAAAAAAAATATCATTACTGTAGATTAATTTATGTGTTGGAGAAATTGATTAACATTCTTTACTTTGAAAAAGGGATGAATGATGAATCAAATTATGACCATACAAAAATCACAGTTAACAAGGAGAAGGTGAAAATACATTTGTTATTTATAATTTCTCACAGCAATTAAGAAGTCATTAAATGAAACTTTTTGGTGCAGGCTCATACAAAAGTAGGTACATACTTAAGCTGTGCAACTCATTGAGTTGGAATTTCGGTGAATGCTAAAAGCACAAATGGACTCAGAAAAGAATTATGTATATTAATAGAACAGAATTCCACCAAAGGCAAAACACAGAGATAAATGTAACACTTTGTCTCTGAATCATGGATTGCTAGAAGCTAGGAAGCTGTCGCTGCATCATTATCTGTTATGCTGTCTCGTTAGATGTTTGATATTGGTCAGTACTAGGGACTAAGTGCATCTACCATTACCATGCTTCTTATCTCTTAGTGTATTACTTGGAAAAGCATCATATTCTTAAGAGAACTCAATTTAATCATAATATTTTGAAGAAAATATCAAGGCAAAATTCTGTTATCTGAATTTAAAGAATCTTGTGTGCTAACAGAAGGTGATTCCTCCAGAATTAAGTTAATTACTTCTACTTTAATTTGCCTGCTTTTTTTAATTCAGAAATTTTCTGTTATTTTAAGCTTTACTCTGACAAGCTGTCTTGGCTGCTATTGAGTTGGAAGAAAAGATTACTGTCCTTAACACATGGACAGCTGTTCAACCCTGCCTTGCTGACAGAGGTTACTATTCTTGCAGATATGCCAGAGTGAAGACTTTTTTCCTAATTTTGTTCCATCAGAATTATCCATGTGCTGTGGTTTAGCCCTGCTCAGGACCAAGCTACTCAACCTCTCACTCACTCTCCCTACCCTCTGAGGGAATTGGGGAAAGATAATATAATGAAAAGGCTCGAAGTTTGAGGCAAAGGGCAGTAAGCAGGTGGCCGTCTGTTGCTTAGCTGTCAGTTGGATTTGAACCATGGCATATTCTTTTTGCTTTCCCTTTATCACCTACTTAGAACATGGGATCTTCAGGATACACATAATCCAGCACTTTCTCTCTCAATACCTTTAAGCAGCAAAAAATTTTGTCCTCAACTCTTAGGCATCTCTATGGTACAAATTATAGTGAGAAAAAAATTACTATTATACTTAAGCCACATAATAAGATCTTAAATAGGGCCTCTGAATGAATGAGAGGATTTTACTTACACCACAAACTGCAGCTCCAGAGAAGCTATTAATTCAGCAAATGTGTTAAATTAGCAGATGATGACCCTCCATGCTTTTATCCATGGTAATGTTTAATGGCCATCTGTTTTGAGGCTCATGTTAATCACACTGTGTAAAATTAAGAGATCTCAAGTGCAGAGGGACCTATTACTCACTTGATTCACCATCTTCAAAGGTGCAACGTGGACTTAAAGTACTTAGATTGGGGACGTAAATGTATTTCTATATGACAAGAAACTAAAGAGATTTTTGGTGTTTAGCTTAAAAAAACCACGCAAGGAATGATTAATAAATAAAATGGCCAAGGGAGAGAGGATTACACAGGAGGCTGATTTTTAAACTATTAAGCAAAATAAGAGGGGAAAATGAAAGGCAAATACATGTAGAAATGATTTAAGGAGTGCTTTTCATCACAATATAGAGGAATTTGTTTCACTGCCACAAAGAAAATTATTTTCAAAAGCTAAACAAAATAATAAAAAGTAATTAAAATACTAAAAATTAATACATTAATACTAAAATTTAATATAAAATATAAAATTTAATAACGATAAAGATAAAGATAAAGATAGATAGATAAAGATAAAAATTAATATAAAAGATTTAATTTCATAATATGGGGGTCACATCTTTATTTTTTAATGTAAAGGAAAGTCAATTAGACAGTCCTGTTTAAGGAAACTGATTATTCCACATGCAGTGGTTTAGAGAATCTGAACATCTAATGTGATTTTTATTCACATCCTTATGTTTATGTCTTCTTATTCTCTCTTACTGCTTTCCTTATGGGGATAAGGAAGATTTCCAGAGAAAGAAGGACCCATCAAATCTTCAAGAAATTACCTGGAGGAAACAGACAGAAAAAGAGGGAAAAGCGATCTAAGGATTGTGTCTTTGTGGAAGGAAAAACCACATGCAGTTAAGAATCATACTTACATAACTCTAAAGTACTCTTGACAACAAGGGGAAAACAGGGGGAAACACTGTATATGAATGTAATAATTTTTGCGTAGATTAATATATTATCATAAGAATTCAATCCAGAATAGTAACAGTAGCTGCAAATCCCATATTGTCAGGACTCCCAAAAGTTTTAAAGCTTATGATTTATGAAGAGAAACTTGACATTGTAGTTGGAGCATTGTAAGCACAGCTCTCCTTTGTGCTCCCGTGATGTACTGGACTGCATAAAGCACCAATCAGATTCTGTGCTATGCTTCTAAAAAGAGCCCAGAACTACAAATGAGTCTAAATTTCACTCACTCCATACTCTGGAAACAGTAGTCACTCTCAGATGAGGTTTGATAATAAAATTGAAAAAGAACTAGATCTTTGTAAGACAGATCCTGGTGCATACTTACAGAAGGCTTGTGTCTTTCACCTACCATTATGCAATAGTGCCAAATGTAATGTGTCCAGTGTCAGGCAGAGTAGTCTGCCACATCTTTTTAAGTGACACCTGGTGTTACACATTATCAAAGTAGACAGTGTTTGCAGTCTGAGTTCAGATTGTTTTTATAGCCTTGTAGAGCCCTTAAAGAGAGCAAGATGAGTCCTTTAACCACTGATGTGGATGCTTTGGAGTCTGATCTTGTATGATACAATTAAATGCACCAAATGTGTACAGTTCCTCCTGTCATTAATCTGTTTTGCATGGCATTTGCTGAGATACTTGTATTGGCTACTCCCAAATTAAATATGGGACTAGAACCACCAGTGATCATAATGTAGGGATATAAAGAGTCAGCTGTACCTAAATGTACATCCAGAAATAGCTCGCTACAGTTTAGAAACCTTCTCGATTCTGACCTTGCATGTGAGCTTTACACGTGCATAAGACTATGTTGCCTCATAATAACTTGCTAGCTTGCTTCTCTGGATCTCTGACAGGTTAAATGATATTTTCTATGCCCTCTATTGCAAAACATATGTGTTCTAAACAGTTTCATTACAGGTTTTATTAAGACTCTATTTTGATTTCTTGATTCTTTATTAATTCAGCTGATGTGAATAAGTTGAATAAGTTAATTTTCCACACGCGATTCACAAGGTCAAGTATTTCCGGCAGCTCTCTTAGTGATCTGTTCAAAGTGTTGATTAAAGCAGCAGCGTGATTCTTTTCACTGTGAACAGACTTAAACCATTTGAGTTAGTCATCCAGAAATATTCGACAAGAACCTCTCAAAATGAAAGAAACAGAGCCATACTAAAATAATTTTAATTACCTGCTTAAGGTCTGTAGGAGAGGTAAACTGACAGCAGTCAATTTCATCTAAGGTCTTCACATTGCTCTTCTGTAAGAAACTTGTTGAATGCAAAATTTGAATAAAGATCATGACTATTTCTTGTTTTGAAAATAGCTACCTCTGCCCAATAAATAGTAACAAAAAAAAACTTTCTATGAACTAATTTTAAAACAAAAAGTAAAAGTTTTAATTTTATGCTCTATTTAGCAAGCAGTCACAGCAGGAGACTTATAAACTATATAGTCAGGTTTGCTACCGTATTCTGCATGAGATATAAATTAAAACTAAACTGGCTAATGATTCTTGTAGCAGGCTTTTCTACCTCTAATCTAATAGAAAAGTGAGGAAAATTGAAGTCTTTCACTATCATTTTTAATGTATGCAATATATTCCTTTAGCATACTTCTTAAACATATAAAAAAATTCAGCCAACTGAGTCCTCTATCATATAGGATTCTTCACATAAAAATTAGTATTTTTAAAGTATTTACAAAATCAATATTCAGTCAATGTATATCATAAACCATATCAGAAAATCGTACATATGACAAAAACTAACATCTTAACATTTTCTGGCCAATACTTAGCATAAAGGACCACAACTCACATAAAGCTTTGGGGTATAACTTGAGTAAAATTTGTTATTCACAATAGCAAATGTTCACTTGTGAGGTAATAGGAACTTGATCTTGCTTTAGAACTACTTCCTATATACAATGAAAGTGAACAAAAATGTAAAAAGATATCGTCAGGTGTCAAGGCAGATTAAATGAGAATACTCAGAATAACTCTTGAAGTTGTAGAGGAAATTAAGAAAATCTCAGTTTTATGGCTGTATTCTTAATCCAGCAACAATGCTATGGAGCCAAATTATCAGCCCAGCATTTTAGAGAATATCTCCTAGTCTGTTTCTAATAGACTAGTGTGGTCTCTCAGCATATTTGCCCACAGAATTGTTCCAAATTTTTAACAACCTTTTAGTCAATAACTCCAAAATATTGCCTTGCCCTGGAAAAAGGAGCAAATCCTAATGCCGTAAGTATCAAAACAGGAAAAGTATTTGAAATTGAAGCTTTTTAGGAAAAGAATAGCTTTTTTTTTTTGCTAAGGTGATAGAGGTTAAAGTTAAGTCAGTCCAAAGTATTCCAATTGGAACTGATTTCATATTAATAATATTAATTCAAATTCAAACCATTAATATAAAGAATAAAACTACTTAATCCATCCACCTATATCCAGGAATAGATATAAAAATGGGTCAATCTCCAGCTTTGAGATGGCAACATTATAGAGTTTTCAGGAAGGACTGCAAGTATAGACTCAAATCAATGTTGCAACTTCAAAATATCAGGGGAAGACAGCCATTGAAGCAACTGTAGATTGTATCTGTTGTAGATAAAGTATATAAGCAGCAGGCAAAAGCCATTTTAGTTATTTACAAAGACACTGTTACTTTTATCAGACTCATTAGTTTGAAGTAATTGGGCCAAAATCTACTCACTTAGAAAAGTATAATTTTGGCTTTTTGTGCTGAGCTGAAGTCAGTTACACTGGCATAGTTGGGGACATAATTTAGTTTAACAGCTGTAAAGTGGTAATAAAAGTGTTTAGCCTTGTAAGATGATTTTTTTTTTAAATGCATGGTGAGTAGAAGACTCTACTCAACAAAACTATACTGCTGAGTTAAAGTTAAAAGAAATGTCAATTTCTATGTCAATTTCTAGCTCAGGAATGCTAAACATCACAGGGCAGCAGAATCTACTTTACTATAATAAGCAGACTCTGTGTCTATTTCTTATGTATGGGACAGTGAAATAGTTATCAGTAGCTGCAGGTAAATGAATTTCAGAATAGTTTTCATTTTTTAAAACAATAAGCCAAAAAATTTCAAAAGCTTCCCTAGAGGCATTTCCATCTTTTTCTTTCTGCAATTTTTTTTTTTTCTATCCATTTCTCTGCATTTTTCCTTTAATGCCTTTTCCATTGTGTAATAAAGTAAATTATCTAGGTTTTTAGTCTTCAAGAATGGAATTATTTATCTAGTACCAGAAGAAATTGTGGGGGTTTTAGGTGCTTTTTAGAAAGAAGTAACAGAATGAAGACACAAAATCCACTACTTCCAGAATCATGCAAGGTTTTTATCATATATTCTTCTTAAAAATAAACATAAAAATATACTTTTTTTTTCTTTTGAAAATTAATTTTGAAATATGCCTGTTTCACTAAGACAGTATAGCCAATAGTGAATTAGGGAAAATTTTGTTTATTCTCTCCTATGAAAGAACTAATTCTTTTAGATCTTTATGGGATTTCTGCAATAATAAGCTGAGGTGAGAATGTGACATAGATTAGTATTATCAGTGGAAACTGTCACTTGAAACATTTAAAACAGGAGTTAATGCAGAGTACAGTTAAAGTTGGAAAGCTTAGTGGAAGAAGAATTCCTGCTTTGGAAGAAACATTTTCTGTGACCTAAGATGGCTTATCCCTTCTAAGGTTCTGCACAATGGCAAAATAAAGTTGTCTCTGGTATGTAGAGATTTTAATGCACACACTAATGGTCTATGGACCTAGAGTCAGAGTACATTTCTGAAACATTTTAGTCAACGTGGTAAGTACTTTAACAATAAAACCCAGAGGAATGTGGTGTTGCTCATGTTAAAATACGTGCAGAGATCTTTTCCTCAAACAGCTCTGTCTTTGAGGTCGTGCCAGGACAATTTCACAGAGAGGTCACTTTTGCAAAATAACGTGTATTTTGCTAGGCACATAAAATCTGTTTTCGTGTAGCAGGATTATAAACTTTTGAAAAGCTACAGTTCTTGTGCTCACTTCTTATGAATCCCCTTCTGCCCACAGCAAATGCTGTAGCTTCCCTTCCTTGGAAACAGAGGTCATTCACACAAAAAAGAGCAAGGAAGAAGATGGCTGAAGCCATAGCCTTGGCATTTGTCACTCTGTGTCAGGAGCATCTGCTCTCAGATTTACAAGTATTCCATCTCCCAAACTCACAAATGTATATGCATTAAGCATGTGAAATTGAGTCTTGGGGGAGAGAGTACTGTGATTCCCCATGATCCCCTTCAGCTGACTTGGAGTACCTATTTTACACCCACTGTGCTAAAGTGAGAGCTAGACTCCTCCACTGCTTCCAGTAAATGAGCTTTAATATTTGCACAGAAAGAGCAACGTATGCTAGTAACACATGCAGATGAATACACTTCTATAGTACAAAAATTGCATGACACTATGCTTTCTCATTCCTCCTTCCCAAGTGATAATTTTACGGCGACTGGAATAAGTACCATTTTGTAATTTTGAGTGTTTTTCTTATTGTTTCCTATATTCTAAATTCATGTCATCCAACATACGTTAAGAAAACAAAATCTCAGATACAAACTCCCTGTTTAAATATGCTGAAGTTGATTTACTACATATGCTGAGTATAGGAAAAGAGAACACTAAGGTGTTCCCTTAGGATTGCTATTCGAGACCTCAATCTGTTGTACTCACGGGCTCACAAAGGGCTTCCATGTGACACATGTTCCAATTTTTAAGTCATAAGTATAAACAATTTTACCTGTTATAAAATCTGACATATTAAAAAAATCTCATTAATCTCATTTTTATGTACTCTAATGAGATTCATGTGTGCATATAAAACAGTATGACAGGTATGACCTATTATGACCTATTAAGATTACAGTGCCTCTGGCGATAATTAGTAAATGCACCTTGAATTTTAAATAAATAGACATTTGAGTAGTAGCCAAAGAAGAAAAGGGAAAAAAAAATGTACATATGCCATTCCCTAAAGCCAATAGAAAAGTTCAGCCTGATTATAAGCTGCTTTAGTGTCTGATGTGAATGTCAACAGGAATAGCAAAATACCTATACTGGAGCATGTGTCTCCTTATCTCTCTATACATAAAAATACCTACCAAAGGCATACACACAATTATTTGAATAAGCCTATTGCACTAAAAGGATTTTTTTAACTCTTCAGTTCACAATGCTGCATTACATACTTTAAAACATAACACAAATTATTTATTGTCTGGAACAGTGGGAAAGTTTAGAAGAAAAAAAATCTTAAAATGGTTACGCATGAATACAACTGTTATGAGTTCGGGGCCTAATTAAACAAAATATAAAAGGTGGGGTTTTTTTTCTTGTTTTAATTCTGTTGTCAATTTTTTTTTTCCTGTTAAAGAACTAGAAACAGAACAGCAGGAAAAAAAAAAAAAAAAAAAAAGCACAAAACCAACAGGTAAGCCAGTTCTAAAAAGTGATCTAAGGACTAAGAGGAATTAAGCAAGGATCTTACATGCTCAAATGTAAAACTGAGATCTAGAACAATCTCTCTTAGCCATTGCCTGACCGTAAAGAAGCCAAAGCCACCCAGGAAGCTCCTCTCTTTACCTCAGCATTCTCTTGGCACCTGCAATCCTGCACTGTGTTCAGACCTGATCAGACCTGATCAAACTCCAGTCCTTTGGCTTCAAAAATTAGACAGTAATATTTACATCTTTAAAATGTAGTCAGCTGTGAAAAGTAGGAGCCACCTGATCAAGTGAGCTAGAGGTCAGCCCTCAGTGTTTCTTTTACTTTACAAATGAAGACAACTGACATTTCAGTGGCTCAGTCCATGACATCTTCAAATGCACTTTTAAAATAGATGAGATAGATAGATACCCTGAAAATGTCTTTTCCTCTCTACTGCCTTTAAAAGTACTCTGCTATGACTAGTATAGATGCAGCTGTCTAAACCTGTTGTAGGTGATAAAAATAGCTTAAACTCTAAATGCTAACAAGCAGCAGATAATTGAATGTATGTACATGGTATGGGTGAATATCTGAAATTGAGCTTTTGTATTTTCAAGCAGAAACTTGCTACTTGTTAGCTGCAACCAGTATAGACTGGTTGTGAATTCTGATAATACTTGAACTGAACAGAAGCGACACATCCTGAATTCTACAATTAACAGAGAGACATGAGAGAGAACCACCAGTTAAGAAGCTAAGCATTGCACATACGCTATTTCGGTGAGAAAGCCTAGAGTTTGAGTTTCTGGGAAAAAAAAAAGATAGTGTCTTTCAATTTAAAAAAAAAAAAATTAAAAGAAGATAGGCCTCCTGAGAAGTGGTCTCAGAAAGAAAAAGAGGATCTGAAAGGAAGGTGGTGAATGTCCTGACTGGAGGAAAGATACTGGAAGAAGGGGATGATCCTGAAGATCAAATTGCTGAATGGAGATGAATGCTGGTGGATGCCCAGGGACTGTGGTTCAAACTGGTAGCTGCAAGCCACTTTGCAGCACAAACTGGCACAACTTTCTGCCCAACCTTCCTGGGCAGCAGGGATCTCCCTGTGGGGAAGGGAAATTGAGACCTACTGAACGTAGTACTTTGTAGTGTGAGTGAGTGTGTGAGATAATCAAATAGGGTAAAAGCTGTAGTATTGGAGGTTCTTAAATAAATCCAAGCATCCAGGTCCACTGCAGGTTGTTGATTACTCAGTTTTACATGTGATAAAACCTTATGTGTCTGAAGCTGGGCAAGGTAAATTCTGTCTAAATCAGTGTAACTGGCCTATCATGAAAAACAATTGTAACCAGTTTCTTTTTTATTATACAGTTACAAGAGGAGAACATTGCCCATAATAACAGAGGCATGGACCTCTCTAGGACACTGAGCAACCACATCACAATACTCATCTCAGCCTGACAGTACTCCTTCCTGTCAGCAAACATCAGCTGCTGTGCTGTTGAGTGTGAGAACACCTATGTTTCTTTCTCAAGCTCATGAAAGTTGTCATCACGTAACAAAGAATGCAGTTTTACTAATGGCAGGAATTAAACAAAAAGCAAAACTCCATGAGCAAGGGTTCAGGAGAAGGACCTTTATTCCCAGTATTAATCTGAGGCTTTATCCAGAAACTACACAAAATGTTCAGGAAGAGACAGAAGAACTGTGGTCCAGAAGATGAACAAGCTATCTCAAATGACCGAAATAATAGAATTTAAGTGCTTTATTTCTCAGTTATGACATTATTCCCATTCTGTCTCATCCACTGTTTCATTTCAAATCAGCCAAAGTCTTTCATCCTTTACATTTTCAATGTTAGCATTCCCTTCACATCTGAAGTTATGTTTATAGAACTGCCAAGATATGCTTCAGTTTGGACAGTTTTAAATAAATCCATGCCTAAACCATGTCAATGCCCAATGACTACTTAGAAATTAGTTGTTCCTTGTCCACAACATTCAATGAGTTTCACTTTGTGGAAAATCTCAGAATATTTTGCATACATTGCAGTCCATATCAGAACAATGACAGTGACCTCTACTATCTACTTAGGAAGTTTTTGAGTAGAAAATTTTGTAAGGGTCATGAAATCATCCCTGGGGGCTCCTGGAGGTTTGACTGTCAGTGCTCTGGGCCAGCTCAGAGTCAGTGCGGCTAAGGGTGGTCCCTTCTTAGTTGTGACCCTGGGAAGAGGCTCCCAGGTGCCATGGTGCTGAATCCTGGCCAGAGGAGGTGCTTTCAGTTGAAGCACTCACCTTGAATCTGACAGAGGTCTAGCTCCTGCTGCCCTGCAGCCGTGTGCCTGGACATGAGTCCTGCTGAGCCACAACTGTCTGTGGGCCAGCATCCCAGCATGGAAACTCAGGGAGGTGCCAGATGCTCCAGGCCAGGGCTGTTTACTACAAAGACTTCCCTGTGAATCCAATCTAAAATACAGAAATTAAAACAAAAAATCAAATTCGAGGTTGAGTTTGCCTCATCAGTGGCTGTAAGTAGTCTTAAAATTTCAGATAAAACTCTGAGTTTGTTTTTTCTTAACCCTTTAACTTTTAGCAGTTATGATGTCTTATTTATTTCTCTTTTAACTCCAGAGGTTTGGTTTTTTTTTCATCTGCTTGTTTACTTTCTTATTCACTTTTTTCTATACACATCTTAGTACTAGTACATCTTCGTAGTAGTACATCTTAGTAGCAGTACATCTTAATTTAAAATCCCATAACTTCCATCAGGAAAAGTTTCTTAGATTCAGTAAAGAGTGTATTGTCCAAACCAAAGAAAGAACAACCCTTTCCTTAAAAGGGTAACTTTCCTAGCAGCCAGGAAATTTACCTTGCTTGATGGATACTCTTTTTGGAATCCCTACGCTACTTCTGTAAATGCATGGATGAATGCTCCTTTCACTGAGCTGAGTCAAGAGGGTGTTCATACAAGAGGCAAAGTGTCCTTAAATGCCAGGGGAGACAAATCTAGGGCACCTCAGGTAGTTCTTTCCACAAATGTCTTTCTCTTGAATGTAGAGGAATACTATGAAAATTATCCGCCTTTCAGTCTGTCTTGTTTCCTTTGTAACTATTTCACTTTGTAAAAATAATTAGCCATTTGCAGGGTAATGTAAAGGGGCTGTCTTGAATATTTATATCTTTCCCCCAGTGAATTGCTTATACAGAGTGGAATAGCTCCAAGAGAAGTCGCTGGGGAATAGAGAATACAATAAAATCCACATCGGAATTAGGAAAGTCACAAGGCATAGAAGAATCTTCATATCTTGTCAGAGATTATGGATCAGACACAACTGGAACTTGAACAAGATTAATGAAAAATAATGACAAATGTTTGTGCATACAGTGATGGGTTGACAGTTGACAATCATTACTGAGAAATGAGATCTCTGAGTCGTAACAGAAAGCTCTATGAAAATGTCAGGTCAGTGCAGCAGCAGTAAAAAAAAAAATAATTCTAGGAACTATTATGAAAGAAATGTAAAATAAAATAGAAAACTTCATTATACCCTTTTTTTTTTGGTGGAAATCCATGGTATATGTACATCTGAATATTGTGTACAATTCTTACTGGTGAAAACCTTATAGTAGAACTGGAAAAGGTCTGGAGATGTGTGAGAAAAATGTTTAAAAGTATCAAAATGTAGAAGGAACTCTGAATAGATTACAACTTTTACAGCCCAGATAAGGGGCAAGTGAGAGGATTATATAAAGATACATGCCATGTATGTCATGAAGAAAATGCATAGGAGATGAATATTATAAGAACTAAAAATATTCAAAAAGAGAAGAAGGTAGTATGTAAACAATTCCTTCATTCAGTGTATATCCTTGGTACAGAAAACTTCTGGTGCTAAAAACTTACATAGGTCCATCTTCTTCAAAATAAACTTAGCCATCTCCTGTTACTGAGCATTGCACAACACTGGAAACTGCAGGAGGCAGTGGTATAACCTAGTTATGTTCTCGTGTTCTTTTCAATATCTCACAGAAATGCCTGCCAATAGTCATGTTGTGGTTTGGTATTTTTTTTGGTTTTGATGTTAGAAACTGAGGCCCAGAGAGAGAAGGACCTCCAAGGTAACACACTCAATCGACATCAGAGATAGGGAAAATAAATAATTGTCTTCTGGCTGTAATCTTTGTGCTTCATACCTGAGACAGAAAGCAAGCCCTCCCTGTTTAATGGGTCTCTAAAACATAACTAGATGCATTCAGTTAAAAACCAAAAAAAAAACCCCAAAAATCACTTACAAAATCTGTATGCAATAAAATGAGTTTTTAAAAAATAATACACTGCAGAGTGGAGAAAGTCTGACAGCAGGCGCTATGTCTCACGCTGTGTCTTGGAGTGTGTGTATGTTCTGCACACAAACACTGCAACGTATTTCTCTCTGATTAGGCTCAGCTGGATGCAGTATTCTTGATCGAGGCACAATACAGAGAAATGCTCTTTTCACTCCCTGGGAGAATAAAGGTGTCTGGTTTTTTTCCCCTTTCTTTCTTTGCAACTCCTAAGTATTCTGAACAAATGCAAAGTTCTTGGTTCTCTACTGTCTTGAGATCCCAATGGCACATGAGTATTTGTCCCAGCATACTCAGGTATGAAGAAATGTCGTCATAATGTTTCAAGAAGATTGTCATATATCTTACTTTGCATGCAATGACTTTACATAGCTCTAAGTGGGAGAAGAGGACTTCTCATATAAAAAAATTTGAAGATAATGACTGACTATAAAAAATAAAAATTCTAGTTTTCATGATGTGAATGAAAATGTTCGCACCTTACTTTACCTAATTTCACTCTAGTGAGCACTGGAAGGACTGTGTTCACAATGATGTAAAAAGGAATGCAATTGCCTAATAGCATGAAGGGAGGGAAAAGCCCTTTGTTATTGCTATCGTTTTTGAACACAGAGACTGCTTTCTGTTGAGATACCACGAGGGAGGAAGATATTCCAAGAAGGAAGAATGGAATGAAGACGTGGCACCATCTCTACAGGAGCATCTATTGAAGTAAATGGAGCAGGCTGAATTGTTCTACTGACTTATAGGCTCGTGTAAATGTCCAGATCTTCATGAACCAATGATCTTGTTGTTATTTAATGATCATGTTTGTGTGAAAAATGTTCTCACTTAAAAATAAAGTGAACCATTGCAGTATCACTTATATAACTATGCTCATTTTACAGTGTGTGTGACCATCTGCTTACAACACAAAGTGCTGACCACTTGGCCTTATCATGACAATATTTTCAGTAAAGTTCACATAGCTTACGTTTTCCTCCCATAATAACAAAAGGCAATCTCTGAAGGTCATAACTGTTGTTGCCTTATTTGCTTTATTTGCTAAGGCCATAAACTTTCCAAGCACCTATTCTACTCTCTAAATATTTTAATTGTTAACTTTATGGTTATTTCTAAATTTGATAGGCTCTTATTTTCATCGCGATAATTCAATTAACACATTCAGATTTCGTGCTGTTGTGGTTTTGTTTAGTGAGGGGGGGGCTAAGGTGGTAGCTTCTGTAGGAAACTGCTAGAAGTCGCTCCCCTTTGTTCAGTGGACTCGGCCGGGCCTAGGACGGATCTGCTGCTGGCCAAGGCCAAGCCGACTGGTAGCAGAATATTCCATGATAACGCCTCTGCGATAATGTATTTAAGAGGACAAAACAGAAAAAAAAAAAAAAGAGAAGATGTGAAGAAGCTGAGCAGGGGCAGAGGTGGAGAGGGGGAGGCACGGGCCTCATGGGCCTTGCAGGCCTCACCCTCTGGCCTCTTGCCAGGCGACCAGCTGGGCCTGACTTGGTCTGGCCCGGCTGCAAGAAGTGGAGAGGAGAGGAGATGGATGATGTGAAGAGATTCTGAGAGGCGTCTGCCAGCCTGTTGTGAAGAACTTTTCTTGTGAGAGGAACGGCTGCAGACACCAAGGTCAGTTCAGAAGGAGGGGGAGGAGTAATGTGGCTCCTGGCCAAGATTCCCCTGCAGTCTGTGGTGATGACCATGGTGGAGCAGGTTGTCCCCCTGCAGCCCATGGAGTCCACGGAGGAGCAGAGATCCACTTGGAGCCCGTGAAGGACCCCGTACCGGGGGAGGTGGATGCCTGAAGGCAGCTGTGGCCCGTGGAGGGCCCGCTGGGACAGCCGTTCTGGAGGGACTGCATTCCGTGGAAGAGATGACCCACGCTGGAGCAGTTTCACGAAGGACTGTGGCGTATGGGTGGGACCCCACGCTGGAGCAGGGGAGGAATGTGAGGAGTTCTTCCCCCAACCATGAAGCAGCGGCGTGAAACAACATGTGATGAACTGACCGCAACCCCCATTCCCTCTTCCCCCCTGTGCCGCTCAGGGCGGGGGGGGAAGGTAGTAGAGATAATGTTAAGCTTGGGAAGAGGGAGGGGTGGGGGGAGTTTATCTTGTTCTCTGTCTCATTCTCCTGCTGTTTGTAGTAATAAATGAATAGTTTTCCCAAGTCGAGTCTGTTTTGCCCGTGACGGTAACTTTAAAGATTTCTCCCTGTCCTTATCTCAAACCTCGAGCCATTTTTCTTATATTATCTCCCCCTATTCTCTTGGAGGGTGGGGGAATGAGAGAGAGACTGCATAGTCTGGTCCCGATCAGGGCTGAACTACTACATGTGCCAACAATCCCTCTGCAGGAAAGAAAGAACTTTTCCACTACAGCTCTTATCTTACTTGCCAGTATACAAACAGTGATGCTAAGATTGAGACAAGGCTATTGTAGCTATTATCTATATTTTTAAAATAATTTTCATTGTGAATATTTACAACTCTTCAACAAATAAAAATGCTCATCCATCCCTCCTCTTCTGCTTCCACTTTTTACCAGTCAATTTAGAAGGATGACCAGGAGTCCACACTTTCCTTTCATAAGAAATATTGACATTTAAAAAAAAAACAAACATACAAATTGATCTGGAAGGAGAATTCAAAATTTCCCAAGAAAATGAAATATCCTTGATATGATAAAATGACAGAATAATTACATGCATAATAGTAATTTTACCTTGATACATATATCTCAAAATATTAGTCAAAATATTAGTAAAATAATAAATTCAGATTTCTCCCATTGAAAAAAAAATTACTGAACTACGTTCCTGTTAGATATTTCTACAGATTAAACTGCATTTGTTCAAAGAAAAATAGTTCAATCTAAAATATTTCAATAACACTTAACTGCATCTTGTATAGAATTGGCAACAGAACTGTAGGAAGATAAATGCTTTACTCAGGCCATGATCTTGTATACCACAGAGATGTACAGGAGTTTTCTGTCAGATGTGGGAAGAAAAAACCCCAAACCATACAGAGGCCATAACTCAGATTAAAGGAAACCTAAATCAGAGAATATCAGAAGAAGCGCACGAAAGAAGAATGCAGCTCACTGGTAGAACAGATCAAATATCCTTCAATATCTGCTGAAATATGCAGAAATAAGACTGGCCTGAAATAGGGACATGTGGCAAAGCAAAATAAGCCATGAAAACAAAAAGACCTTACTGTTTGTTTTTGTCCTCACTGATCTGAGAGTAAACATACTCGGATTCTTTACTGTGTTTAAGAATATCTCCTCTAAAGAGGGAAAAATCAATTTCTTCTGCTACCTTTTTGTTTAACTTTCAGGCATATTTCTCAAAGTGTATCTCAATATCTCTTTCTGTATTTTGAAATTTAAATACAAACGTACAATGTATAAAGGCTGATTGTGCAACCATTCACACAAAAGTCTCCATTTGTTTGTCTTTTAAATGGCTATTGAAGAAGTACACTCTGAGTGCCCACTAGTCTTCAACTACCCCTCCAGACAGGGACTACTGAATGAGTTGAGGCCCAGTGTCCACAAATCACACCTTTCTTCTGTTCTGAGAGTGGAAGAGGGATGACCACTGCTTTTGAAAGAGAACCCTCAGAAATAGCAGTTTTTCTAAAAGACAGTATTCTTCTCAGAGGAAGACCTTGCTGAAGACCAATTTGTCACCCATCTCAAAGATAGTGAAACACAAGAACATACATGCTTTAATGACAGTAAATTCCATACTTTTGAAAAATATTGTGAAAAGGTTTGAATTATCTTTTCAGTCAGAAGTGTCCATCCTGGATTTATATATTACTGTGGTTAGTGATATCATAGTTCACTCTAAGGTCCAGTTCATTCTGCTGCAGTGTACTCAGGCACTTTTTGAGTAACAGCATTACACAACAAGTTATAGAAATGGGAGCTGGTGAATAATGCATTAAATTGAAATTGCAAGAGGAATTTAGGTTGCCAGAATGCTGAGCTAACTGCAGCTTGACCAGCACTTTGGAGCAGACAGAGATCTTTCTGGCTTCTGAAGGAGTAATAGAAATTGCAGTAACTGTAGTCATAGAATCATAGAATAGTTAGAGTTGGAAGGGACCTTCAACGGTCATCTAGTCCAACCCCCCTGCAAGAAGCAGGGACATCCCTGACTAGGTCAGGTTGCTCAGAGCCTCATCCAGCCTGGCCTTGAACGATTCCAGGGATGGGGCATCCACCACCTCTCTGGGCAACCTGTTCCAGTGCTCAACAACTCTCATTGTAAAAATTTTTTTTCTAATATCTAATCTAAACCTACCTCCTTCTAATTTAAACCCATTACCCCTTGTCCTATCACAACAGGCCCTACTGAACAGCTTCTCCCCATCTTTCCTGTAGGCCCCCTTGAGGTATTGAAAGACCGCTATCAGGTCTCCCCGGAGCCTCCTCTTCTCCAGGCTGGCAGCTTGGGAGTCAGAAAGATTCGTTCTGTTTCTAGACTGGGAAAGGAGGGGCTTCTTTGACCTTTGAAGGTCCCTTCCAACCCTAACCTTTCTATGATTCTATGATTCTATGATTCTATGATACTGCTCTTTTGTATTCAAGTTGTTTGTGGAGACAAGAAAATTCAATTGAAATAGATTCATTTTCATGAAAAGTTACAAAGAATATCTCATTTGTTGTAGAGTTTCCAGCAGTTCCAATAAAAGTAACATTCATTTGGGAAAGACAAACCATAGCGATATTTCCTTATTATAAGGAAATGTTTAAAGAGTTTTTTACCTACTATATCACACTGCAGTAGAATATTACATTCATAGTATTTCTGAAAAATAACACACACTCTCTGGATGTTTAACATCCCACCTTGACCTGAACTAGAAATTCTAGTCCTAAAATTACTGGTAGTGTGAGGGGATTTGACCAGATCCAAGAGAATCAGTTTGAAACTAGATGAAGTGCGTGGTGAGTTCACAAAGGAAGGAAGTGAAAAGCTGAGGCACTCCTCTCCAGCCCACTTACAGGTGGGTGGAATCGCTCCAAGGTTATGGCAATGTTGCTTCACTGGTATTGTACGTTACAATACTGCAGACTAACAATTTATCTTAAAAGGGAATAATAGTTTGACTTCAAACTTCTTTATGTACCTTGCAGTGAAGTTAAACTCCATAGGAATTCTAACACTTCTTGACTTGTTGACAACATTTTTATTCTTGCTGAGACATTAATACCTGCTACTTTCTGTACCAATTGCTTAGCTTAAGATATTTGTTCTGTTCTTAGGGTTTTCAGTTCTGAATGAGACTAGCTGTCTGCTTTCTATCACCTAATCTTAATATTCCATCGTGCTATTTTCTCTTTTAAAAACTCATCCATATGTTTATGTAAAGAAGTTCAATATATACTGTAAATTTCCCATATTTGTATAAATGCAAAATTTAATGAAGAAAACTTTTTATTCCCCAATCAGTATTTCTGATCGAAATTATTTTACAGAAATTATGTGAAATAATTCCATATCTAGTGACAAAATTGTAATGGCTGGAGTCCAGTCTGGCACCGAGCTTTTATGCAGGTGTATTTCTGCCAGCTCTTTTTGCAGCAGCTGTCTGGCTTCACTGTACAGTCCTGATATGATCTGAGAATGCTGAATGAAATGTCCTTTTTTTAATTCTCTCTCTTTTTTTTTTTTAATGCATTGGTAAAACACAGAAGCAATTTCACTGGGCTTAGTTTGAAGGATTACTGAGCTTCTCAAATTGAGGTGGCCAAATAGACTACATAGATTTCACAAGTGAAATTAAAAAATATAGAAATGTTTACTCAAACACCAAGAGATTTTGAAAGCAGAGTAATAGTTCATATGGACACACAAGAATAGGAAGAAACCTCTACTCTGCAAATGAAGACAATTTTGTTCAATCATAATCTGTTCTTCCTACCTTTCATAGAATCATAGAATCATAGAATGGTTAGGGTTGGAAGGGACCTTCAAAGGTCATCTAGTCCAACCCCCCTGCAAGCAGCAGGGACATCCCTGACTAGGTCAGGTTGCTCAGAGCCTCATCCAGCCTGGCCTTGAACGCTTCCAGAGATGGGGCTTCCACCACCTCTCTGGGCAACCTGTTCCAGTGTTCTATAACTCGCATCGTAAAAAATTTTTTCCTAATTTCTAATCTAAATCTACCCCCCCTCTATTTTAAAATCATTACCTCTCGTCCTATCGCAACAGGCCCTACTGAACAGCCTATCCCCATCTTTCTTGTAGGCCCCCTTGAGGTACTGGAAGACCGCTATCAGGTCTCCCCGGAGCCTCCTCTTCTCCAGGCTGAACAGCCCCAACTCTCTCAGCCTGTCCTCATAAGAGAGGTGCTCCAGCCCTTTTATCATCTTTGTGGCCCTCCTCTGGACCTTCTCCAACTGGTCCATGTCCTTCTTGTGCTGGGGGCTCCAGAACTGGACACAGTACTCCAGGTGGGGTCTCACCAGGGCAGAGGAGAGGGGGAGAATCACCTCCCTCAACCTGCTGGCCACGCTTCTCTTGATGCAGCCCAGGATGCGGTTGGCCTTCTGGGCCACAAGGGCTCATTGCCTGCTCATGTTAAGCTTCTCATCCATCAGCACTCCCAAGTCCTTCTCCTCAGGGCTGCTCTCAATCCATTCCCCGCCCAGCCTGTATTTGTGCCTGGGATTGCCATGACCCAGGTGCAGGACCTTGCACTTGGCCTGGTTGAACTTCATGAGGTTGGCACAGGCCCACCTCTCCAGCCTGTCAAGGTCCCTCTGGATGGCATCCCTCCTTTCCAGCGTGTCGATGGCACCACACAACTTGGTGTCGTCGGCGAACTTGCTGAGGGTGCACTCTACCCCACTGTCCATGTCACCGACAAAGATGTTGAACAGGGCCGGGCCCAGCACGGACCCCTGAGGGACGCCACTCGTGACCGGTCTCCACCTGGACATTGAGCCGTTGACCACCACTCTCTGAGTGCGGCCATCCAGCCAACTCCTTGTCCACCGAGTGGTCCGTCCATCAAACCCATGGCTCTCTAGTTTAGAGAGAAGGGTGTCGTGCGGGACAGTGTCAAAAGCTTTGCACAAGTCCAGGTAGATGATGTCAGTTGCTCATCCCTTGTCCACCGATGCCGTCACCCCGTCATAGAAGGCCACCAAATTGGTCAGGCACGATCTGCCCTTGGTGAAGCCATGTTGGCTGTCACCAACCACCTCCTTGCTCTCCATGTGCCTTAGCATGGTTTCCAGGAGAATCTGCTCCATGACCTTGCCAGGCACATGAGGGAAATGAAACTGCCACATGCCTCAGAAGTGTGTGATATGAGTGCATATATAGGAAAAAATTTTATCAGTGGATACCAGAGGAGGGTTTTTCTTTACCTAGCCATTCTTCTATTTGCTCTTCAGTAGACCACCACAGACAAATAATGTTAAGTTTTGAGGCAAGAAAAATAGTTTTATAAATAAATATTGTGTGTGGTGCAAGAAGAAATTGGTTAAACCAGATAAGAAACTGAAGTTCTTCAAGTAGAGCTGTGCAGCCTCAAGAAAACAAGGTTGGGGGGATAGTCCTTAAGAGCAAGGACTTATCCATGTGTCTGACTGCCTGATAGGGGTGGTGAAGAAGGTGGAGTCAGACTTTTCTTACTAGTGTCTAGTGGAAAAACAAAAGGCAAAAGGCAAAAGGGTAAAAAAACTTTGCTCTAGGGGTGGTCAGACATTGTAACAGGTTGCTTAGAGGTGTTTGGGAGTGTCCCTTCTTGCAGCTGTTTGAAACCTAACTGGATGCATGTCTCAGCAACCTGCTGTAGGTGATGGCTGTTGCCGGCGATTTAGGTATCAAACAAGTGCTAATGAAACCATTATCTGACACAATGCTGTACTATATATATGACTCATAGTGTAGAAATATTTATTTTAGAAATAAATAAAAAATATTTTCTAACATGAAGGTTAATTATTTTATCTTACAGCTACTAGGTTTTTAATTTTGCGCTCAAGTTAAAACATAAAAATGTGTGAAAAATGACCAAAGGAAATGTCACATCTTGAAACACTAGAAAAGGAGAAAAAACAGAAATGGCAACTGTTGAAGAAAGGGCAGATAAAGAGGCTGCAGGCGTTTGTCAAATTTAGTTATCCAGGACCTTTCAAATATATCATCGTGCTCCAAAATTTGGATTTCTGTACACTTCTGTGATCTTGTTATCTTGATTGGATCACACTTTTATTTCAACTAGACATGAGTAGGACGGCAGTGCTTGAACCTTTGAGGAGTGAAGAAATAATCACAATGAGCACCCCTTGAAACCTCCTGATTCTACATAAGTGATGCCTGATGCCTGTTCTGGACTCAGTGACAATTTTGCCTAATTAAGCTGAGCTACAATTGTCACAAGGAGACCTGCTTTTTCAAACGTGTCAGGGAAAAAGCCTTTCATGCTAAAAGAGGCAGCTTTTTTCTTATTTGTAAATAAGAAAGTACAGCACTGCTAGTAGGATCAAATTTTGAGTGCTTTACCAAAGCTGAAGGATACCTGTGCACCACATTGTTCTTTGATATGAAAGATATAAAAAGCAGAAGCAATAGTTCAGATAAAATAATAGCATATAAGAAGACTGTGTGAATATGTATGTGTGTACATATGCATGCATTTCTGATGCTTATCTATTGCTATATGTATACATTGATATGAAACGTGAATATTTAATTACGCACAGATGCAAATATCATATGACAAAGAAAAAACACTGATTCTTATCTGAATTTTCTTTAACAAGAAACACTAAATGATGCTATGTAAGAAATTTTTCACATATGAGGCTGACACTTTTTGCTTTCTAAAATTCATCCTGATATCTTAGTACCTTTTCACTTTATTATCTATCCATCTGTACCACGGTGCAAAACTGTAAGCAAGAAGGAAAATACACTTGCTACTAACTGCTATCTCAACTAATCTGTGATTAATATATTTTCATGTCCAGACATTCCTGTTAAAGAAGGAAGGAGATGACACACACATTCACCAAGAATTCATGAGTCAAGACTCCTGGACACAAAGTTAGTGGTATTTTACACTCAGGATTAGCATGTGCAGAGTATGAGACTTTTAAAGACTGAACAATTATAGTAGGTGCTCTCAGCAGATATTCCTTCTCTTCCAGAAAACAACAACAAAAAGAATATCATAGTGTAACATGAGTTGAGTATAAAAATCAACTGTATTTCAATCTGAATCATATACCCTTTTAGCAAAGAGATCTTTGAGTCTAGTAGTGAATCAGTGACATCTTGTATATCTAATGACTTACTGTGTTAAAAAACCACAGTATTTTCATAGCTGCAGTAGTAATGTTTCTTTCTTTGTTTTCTTCCTATGTTTACTATCAGTGGAAATACAGGAGTACAGATTCTAGATTTCCTTAGACATCTTAACTGCACCCCTTACAGTAGCCATTGCAAAAGGAAGCATCTGTACTCAGTTATAATGTTCAAAATAACAAGCTGCTACGTGATAGCAAAATCCCCTCTACTCTTAGCTTTGAATCAAGGATCTTTGAACTACAACACATGAGGAAATTTGCTGCCTAGCAAGATCAGCTGGTGTTGGCTCAGCTTCCTGATCATGCAGCTTGACTTTGGGTTATGTTTCCTTTGCAGAAGAGAAAAAGTGATGTTAAGATAGCTCTGTGCCATTACAGATTCTCTCACACTGCGTGAGGGACACAACTGTTTCTTTAAAGGAAAAATATAAAAGTACATTTAGCTGCCTGTAGGAAGTAATTTTAAGTGCTCTTTGAGCTATTTCAGTAGCACAAAGAACACCTATTTTGATGCATGCAAGGCCATACCATATGCAAATTTCAAGTATTACAGTTCCCTTTAAGAGGCTGGGCCAAGCTGCCCTTGTTTAGACTCATGTTAAGAATTATTTGCATTCCTCTGCAGCTGTGAAAGAAGGATATATACAGACACCATAGCTTTGCTCTTAGAGCTGCCTCATGTTTTCCCTACTGTCAATTGCTAGTGCCACAAAAGATTTCTAAGGTTATTGTTAGAATAAATGTGCATATTGTTGAGAAATAAGTAAGGGCACGCAAATCCAATAAAGGGCTTGGATTATTATAAAGTCCAAACAAAATACTGGATGTAGGAACCCTCCCCACTGTTTTTTTAGAGCTGAAATTATATCTTACATCTATGTGATACTAACAGCTTCATACAGAAGCTGACAATTTTTCTAGTAACTGTGGTTAATCAAGGCTCGTGGTTCCCTTCTAAAACATAGCCAAAAGAAATTACGTCAGTGCCTTCTTCCTAGTCTTTTTACAAGTATGACATAGATGTAGCTTTTCTCAAGGACTCAGAGACTTGGATTCCAAGTTCTCACCCTCATTTTCAACACATGTCCTCAGGGGAAGAAAGCATCCTAACACCATACAAGTAGATCATGCTGTGTAGCCTTTTTGTTAAAATTGGTATGCTGTTTAGAAAGGAATGTGTGATTCATGGACTGAAAGGGAAGACCATCAGCAGGAATATAATTCTCTAGTTTGGGTATTCTGTTGGCAAAGTTGAGTCCTGGTTCTTGTCTCTGCTACCACAATTACTTCTTATGTTTACATACTGTAAAAATAGAGGAAAAGAACAGCGACAGTGCATTTAATAAGTAGCCCAATCCTATCAATGTGCATTTGGAAGGACTACTAAACTGGAATAATTTAAAAATAAGGAGGAGTGAGTAGCCAGTTATGCAGGATATAGCCTTTTAATGAATGTTCAGAAGCGGATCAGCAAATAAGCAAAGACCTTTCAAGGGAGACACACCTGTAAATGGAAAATAATTCAGGTTTCATTTAAAACGGGATATGAATTCACATTCAAAATAGCACCTATCAGTCATTAAGTGTACAAGTATTCTGGTTTTGTTTGGGTTTTTTTTTTTCTGGTTTTTAAGTTTATTTTAACCACATTTATTAACAGTGATTCCATTCATTGGCTTCCTTGTTAGGCTATTTGTTTTTTTATCAGCCATGAGGTCCTGTAAATTAATCAGTTTATGATGAAGACTTGCCTTCATATGTGGGTTATCTGTACCTGTGATGCAGGTCCTCACTTTTGTAGAGTGATCTACTTCTGTTATGCAACTATTTCAACACTCATCAATTTCTAATAAAAAGACTTGTTTATGAGCCTAATAAACACACAAAACATTATGGAATCATGAAACAGCTAATTAACTTTGTGAATTTAAAATCCTGTCCTTGCACATGAAAGCTAATTAGTGATTACACGGATTTCTGAATCAAATTTATTTCATTTTTTTTCTTCTTGTTACCTTAAATTCAAGAGATTTGTAGTATTTTTCCCTTACCTTTCTAAAAAGGATGCTGGAGTTTATAGTTAGTAAAAAGCTGTGTTGTCTACATCCTCTGAATCTGCTCATGTTTCATTGTCACCTGTGCGTTTCACACAGTTGCAAATAATTTATTCACATTTTATCTTAGCATTACACACTCATCTCAGCTTTATTCAGGAGGCTGAATTCAAACATGATTCAAACAGTATTTCCCTAGAATTTAAAGCTAGGCTTTACCTAGCCTTGGGACAGCTATGAGGTGAAATAGGCTAGGACTCTTCCTTCCCTGTGTGTGACTGACTTAGAATTAAACACAGCCAGTGCCTCATGCTGAACTGAACATAGTTATGCCACCCAAGGTGATGGGAAGTTTGGGCGGTGATAAATGCTCGATGCTTTGAGTAAGTGAATAAGGAACAGTGAGGCAAACTTCCCATGTACTACTGACATCAATAATTGTGGCTACACACCCGAAGTTAGTAGTAGACTGAAAGCATTAATAACACATTGATCTACTGTGGCATATTACAAAAACTTCAGGAAAAGTTGTGCTCCAAGAATTTTCTGAAGTTTTCTTGTTCCTTCTCATGGATTACTTTGTTGCTATACTACACTCTATTTGGTACTATGCTTATAATCACAATTAAATCAGTTGTGGGGTAATCCTTGCCTCAGATATTGGTACGAAAGTGTGGAAAGTACATTATAAAAGCAAGGAATATAGATTCAAGCCAGGGCCATTAAATGGAACAAAGGCAGTTGTGAAGATTGGAAAGAAAATCGGATTAGAATCCTGGCACAGCATAGGTCCAGACTGCAGCTCTGCCACAAGCTGACGTGGCACAAATGTTCAACAAGACAGACAGACAAGGAGGCCATTCCTGACAGGAGCTACAGAAAGGAAGACTGCTACTCTCAGAGATGGCAAAAGTGCTCGTTATGGACAGAGATTTGCTGTAGAATTATTTCCAACTTCATGCTTCTTTGTTGCCTCAACAGCTGCTGGGAAAACAGTACAGCATGGGAAGCAAAGTTAGAGACGGTAAATTCAGCCTCTGAATGAGCTCAGTTACAAAGATTAATAACAGTGAGACACAAGGATCCATTATGTAGCCATCTCAAGAGCCATGTATTCATGGATTGGCAATATCAAAACAGAGCAAATATCAGTGGTTGTGCTCCTTACAAAATGTGTGTTACTCCCCATTTCCTGAACAAGAAGTTTAATAATAGTATTTTTTATTTCGTTTATTTTTTTTCTTCAGTAAGGTAATGATACAGAGACGAGTTCAATGACTTCTTTTTCAAAATGCAATTGGTTCTTGAGGAGGAGGAAGTTGTATCAGCTGGGGGAAATTAAAGCAGATTAAGGACTGAGTATGAGTTAGTTGTGTAACTACTGCAGAAAATGAAACTGCCACAATGGCTAGTCTTAACAGAAGTGAATATAAAGTACAGAAAACAATTATCACTTCAGCCCTGAAGTGAAACATTATATTGAATCAGCAATCAGCATTGCTGTACAGGGGGAAAAAACAGTTAACAATTTCAGAATATAAAACCTTTGAAGTAGAAGGTATAAGAAAATTGAGAACATTTTGCCAAAATGATAACCTACAGAGGATGTGATAATTCTCTCTAGAAATATGTATAGGGACATCTCAAGAAAAACTCCTTAGTCAGAGAACAAAAACACAGTAATGGGCTTGATCTGTGGAAATACGGTCTTAGATAGGATATTAGACATATCTGCCAAAGTACAGGCTCAGTTAAAGGAAAAATCTTCCAGCATACTTAACACTACTTCACAAACCTCTCCATTTTTTTCATGTTACTAATTGTGATTTTCTTACTAATTGTGGTTTTCTTTTTTTGCCCCCTTATTTTTTTTTCTTTTTCATTTAATTCATTTGCAACTTATGTATTTTATTAACTGTAAGCTCTGTTTTTTGCTTATTTGTTTGCTGTAACTTGAGATTCCAAAGTCTTCTGCTTACCCAGACCACCACCAATCTTCACTACCACATGGACTGGGAGGTTGAACCACACAGATGGGGAGGTCCAGTTTAGTTGCCACATGAACCTGCTTTTACTGATTCAACCCTAGATCCAGTTCTGCTTCCTTCCCTCTCGGTGACAGGTTTCCCCTGGCTCAGACTGAACAGACAACTTGATACTCTGGACCCATAAATGCCTTTATTACTCTAAACTATCTTTAAAGATGTATATTGGGCCCTTAATGCATGAGTCTAGTAAAAGAGAAAAGTACAGATCCCTCACCCCAGTAGAAGGTTGCAAATATCATATAGGCAAGTTTATCCTGAATTTTATTCCAGAGACCTGCAAAAGCAGTCCCACAGGGGGATGATAATAATTCTAAATGGCATACAAAAAGCTGATGCAGAGACTTTATTGTAAGTCAGCCCTTCTGGTGAATCCTTATAGTGGCAGAGGTATTCCTACATGCTCATTTATGATAAGTACAAGGGTTCATTTAGGTACAGGCCTTGCCTAGAATGGTACTTTATGTCCTTGCACCCTCATATCGTGAGACTCTAGACAGCAAAGCACAGTCAGACCTATGAAGTTAAAGGGGTTAAATCTCAAAATCCACCATAAAGTTCTGATTTCACACATGTTGAGATCATTCCACACTTTTATGGTTACAGAACTTTTACTGTAAAGAGTAATCCTGTGGGCTACAGTGGGTAGTTTACTAGGCTCTGTTGCTCTAGAGCACAAAACCTTGGCTGAGAATAACCTGAAGAATAATTATATTAATGATACTCCAAATCACCTAATTGGAAAAATGAGTTTATCAGTCTGGATAGCACAGAGGACCCTGGAAGCCATTGGAAGGTATGGCAAGTTATAATAAATAATGGTGTTTAGTGATGTCCCAGTTCTGGAATAGACTCTTAGATTACTCAGTAACAAACGTCTGCTAATACATAAAAGAAATAAACAGGGAAAGTTATAATGGGGCATGTCAGCATATTTACACAGTCTGCTTTGGCTAGTGGGAACTTATCAAGCAAATATTTTTCATCTTTCAAATAATTTCAGTATCAGACTGGATCAATGTTGAAAGAGATTTTTTACCTATTTTTCAGTACAAACAGTACCTCTCCTATAGCTGTGAAATTAATAGGGAAGGTAGCACTGAAGAAATCTGTTGTGTACTGGGGCTGCTGCCATGAGTGGAAAAAAATTAATGTAATATTGCACTGAGAAGAAATCATACGAGAAAATGGATTTTGTAGCTACAAAGCACTAAATACCAAGTGACCATGGTTGAATTCTTAATTACTTCTCAAAAAGTTTGTTCACTAGACAAAAAATTACACTAAAAACCTTTACAAAAAAATGTCTACTATGAAAGATTTATTCTCTCCTAATAAAAGCTGTATTTCATTATTAATCTGTAAGTTTGTAAAGTCTGAATAAACTTCAGTCCTAAATAAATCAGGAATATGTAGCATTACAGATGAAAATCTAGAGCTTTGTAGTGAATCTATGTGTTAGAAATAGCTTTTAAATAGTTTGATCTATGTCCTACCAATGATTTGACATTGCACAGTTCAGAGAAGGTTATCTTAGATGTAACAGATTTCAAGATTCTTTTTTTAATTTCAGGATGAAAGCAAGGCAGCTTCAGAGTAGACACAGTGACAGCAGACACAGGTAAGCCTGATGTACTCTTGGACATCTTTGTCTCTGTCTTCACCAACAGGGTCTCCCAGGCCTCTATTTAGAAGCAGGGTTCAAGGAGAAGAATAGACAGCAGTGGATTAAGATAAATTACTTGACCCATACCAATTCAGATGTTGCATTCAAGGAAGCTGAGAGAAATTATTCTTGCAAGGCTGCTTTCTATCATCTTGGAAAGGTCATGGAGATTAGAAGAGTTCTTGGATGACTGGAGAAAGCAAATGTTGCACTCATCTTCAAAAAAGGCCAGTCACTCCAGAATCTGAGGTTGAGGGGAGAGCGGGGAGTGCCATTCACATTGTTTTCAGCAAGGCTTTCAACACTGACTCTCAAAATAGCCTTATATCCAAGTTAGAATACTACGGTCTGGATGGGTGTACAATTACATGAGTAAAAGCTGATTGGATAATTGGGCTCAGGAGGTCATGGTTAATTGGTCATAATCTGCCTGGAGTAATGCAGGGGTCTGTCCTGGGAACTGTCCTGCTTAATATCGTTATCAGGAGGAGGTGATGGAGTGTACTCTTATCAGATCTGCAGATGGCACCAAATTAGAGGAAGTAGCTTATATTGGGGAGGGTAATGCTGCCATCCAGAGGAACCTTGACATGTTGGAGGAATGGGCTGACAGAAAGCTCACTAAATACAGGAAGGTCAGACGCACATCACTGCACCGAGGAAGGAAGAGCCTGTTGCAACAGATACAGGCTGTGGCTTGATGGGCTGGGGAGTAGCTCTCTAGAAAAGTGCCTGGGGCTCTGGCAGACAGTAAGCTGAACATGCGCTAGAAGTCACCTCTGCAGCAAAGAGGTGTTAGCAGAACTAGAACCTGTATTTCAAGGGATGGGATTATCCTCCTGTACTCAGCATATTTTGGACTGTATCTCAAATACTGCATCCAGTATTGAGCTCCGAGTACCAGACAAATATCAGTTATCTAGACAGACTTCAGTGTAGGGACACCACAATGGCTTGATGTGGGAGCACTTGTGCCATGAAGAGAGGTTGAGGGAGCTGGGCGTGTTCAGCTTGGAGAAGACAACTTCAGGGGGACTGAGCAGTGGTGCCCTATCACATACTGCAAGGTGTATAACTTTAAGAACCATGTTGAGTATTTAATTTTACTTTAATTTCATAGACTCATAGATTAATAGAATAGTTTGGGTTGGAAGAGACCTTTAAGATTATCTAGTTCCAACACCCTTGCCGTGGGCAGGGACACATTTCCTTTAATTTAATAATTGCAAAGATTTTGTAATCTAAACATCTTAACTTTAAAACACCCAGTTAAGAAAAAGAGGGGAAGAAAGTTGTAAATTTAACAACAGCAAATTCTACTCATTCTATTAGACAATAACAAGGTTTTGTCATATGTTAATTTATTGTATTAGAACGTGAATGTGCTAAGTAATAACGCTGTTTTGACAGTGAGTGATAAGAAGATTTTGATAAAATATTTATGAGGTTATGGTTTTTTGACACCAATGATTGTGATTGAATATTTTTAAGGTCACCATGACACTGAAGAATTTTGACAAGATATTTATGAAGGCATTGTGGTCCTAAAGATGGATGTAGATATGGAAATGATGTAAATTAAATGAATTCATGACAGACAAATACATCAAGGGCTATTAAGCACAAAGATATCAATTATGACTCAAGAAGTTAGACAGCTTAAAGCTGGGAGGTTATACCAGAGGGGTATCACTGACTGCTTCTGCTTTTCTTAAACTCTTTTTATAAGCACTATAGAATAAATATAGATAAAGATAGGACATTATGTTAACTGAAACTGGTCTGTCCTAATATGTATCATCCAATGCGTAAAGTACAAAGTTACCCTTTTCTGAGATAACATAACTACCTCTAAACCTAAACGAAGATGTGGATTAGGTGATGAAGGTTATGAAGGCATATAGACAAGGAATTCCTCTTTAGAGCTTTCCTGAATATGTTCCTTTTAAAATCTGTTAGACATTTTCTTTGGCCAAGCCAAAAAAATTGGACCTCTGACACTACACTGCCAATAAGTTGATCTCAAGATTTTGCTTTGCAATTCTTTTTTTTTTTTTAAATTTCAGATGTAGAAATGCATGCTTTTCCTCTTCATTTGTGTGACTTTCTGCAGTAATTAAAATGTGACTGTCCAGAACTTAAATTCTGGAAAATATGAAGATGGAAAATATCAAAGTAAAATGTTTTATTTAAGTAAATATTTAATGGAGATTTTTCACTTATTTTCTATAATGTAATGTTAATTATTCTGTTAAAATATTGAATCTAAGGGACTCAGTTTCTAAAAGAAAACAAAACATTCCAGATTTCAGGACCGATCATATTTTGATTTTAGTCTTTTTTAAGACTGTAAACATTTTTTAATAATCAACTTTTTAAAATAATGTTTAACCACCAGTAGTTTTAAGGAAAGATATGACAAAATAGTGATGATACTTATTACAATGGAAAGACTGTGAACTTTTGACTGTGATAAGAAGGCGAGGATTAGGCATGTGAGAGGAGATTAATGAATGTGTCCAGAAAGAAATGGAAAAGAATAGCTTTAAAAATCTTCACTTCAAATATGTGGTAGTGTGCCCTGGTGAAGTTCTGATTAGTATCCTGACCCTACTGAAATTAATAACAAATGTTTTACCAATTCGAATGGATAATAGATTTCAGCCTAATTGTGATGTTCTAATGTCTTATGCTGTTGGCCCACACAACTCCTGCCTTGGCAATATGTGAGCTTGTCCCAGTAGTGGAAATTCAGTGCAGAGTAATGTGTTCCTATAAAGTGTCCTGGGACTAAAAGCAACCTAATTGTACTAGCACATCATTGTAAGTGAGCAGTGAAGCCATGCTAGGAGGGCTATCCCAAATCATACGGACTTCTCTCTATCTGAAGATAAAAAAAAATTTTTAAAAAGTTCTATGCATGCATTGCACTCCAGTGCTCAATTTTGTCATGCCTCACATGTGAACTCTTAACTACTGCTGATCTTTACAAAGTCCTCAAATCTCTTTTAACTGCAGTGAAAACTGAAAATAAATAAATTAAAAAAAAAATGCTAGCCGTGCTTACATACTTTGAAAAGAGCTCACTCAGAAAATAACCTACATGAAACACAAAATCACAAAATTTTTGAGGCTGGAAAGGATCTCTGGAGATCGTCAAGTCCAACCCATCTACAGGTGCAGGGCTTTGGTCTGCTTTATGAGGTTCCTGCCAACTCACTTCTCCAGCCTGTCAGTGTCCCTCTGAGTAGCAGCATAACTGTCTGGTCTATCAGCAACTTCTCTTAGTTTTGTATCATCTGAAGAGCTTCTGTGAGCATATTCTGTCCCACCATCAAGGGGAGAGGTCACTAATAAAGATGTCAAACGTGACTGGATCCAGGATTGACTCTTGAGGTACATCACTAGTCACTAGCCTCCAGCTGGGCTTTGTGCTCCTGCTCTTAATGCTTTCAGACTGGCAGTTCAGCCAGACTTCAGTGCACCTCACTGTACACTACCTTAGCGCATACTTCATCAGTTTGTCCCTGAGGATGTTATGGAAAACAGTATCAAATCCTGGCTGAAGTCAAGATAAACAATACCTACTGCTCTTCCCTCTTCCACCAAACTAGTCATTTTGTTGTAGAAAGCTACCATGCTGGTCAAGCATGATTTCATAGAATCATAGACACACAGAATCATAGAATAGTTTGAATTGGAAGGCACCTTTAAAGGTCGTCTAGTCCAACACCCTTGCAAGGAGCAGGGATGTCTCCAAACAGATCACATTGCTCAGAGCCCCATCCAACCTGGCCTTGAACGTCTCCAGGGGTGGAGCATCTACCACCTCTCTGGTCAACCTATTCCAGTGTTCCACCACCTTCATTTCCCCTTTGTAAATCTGTGCTAACTGCTCCAAATCACCTTCTTCTACTTACTATATTTGGAAATTACTTCCAGATGAATTTGCTCTATTTCTTTTCCAGGAACTGATATGAAATATATTGGCCTATACCTCCTCTGGTCCTCCTCTTTTCCTTGAAGACAAAGTTGAAAAAAAGGAATTTACGATGAGGATTTGGAGGTGAGAATGAATGTAAGGCAGATTTCAAGTTAAATATGATGTGCTTAAGCCTGAAATTTCTGCTTCTCTTTTTCATTTGTAAAGTATTACTAATTTCAGTTGAATAATCTAACAGTCAACATTAATGGCACCTAATTCTATAATCTGCTATTTCAAATCTCTTATATTGCAGAAATAATAAAAAAATGTTAAGTATGTATATTATATAAGCAAATTTTTTTTTTCCTTTTGAAGAGCATAAGAGTAATTTAATTTAGTATCAGCAAGAATAGCTTAGTGTTGTGATGTTGCTGAATTCTTTCTTTAAGGACATGAAATTCTCTCCTGGGAGAATATGTCACACAGATAGAGAAGATATATGTGTCCTGGAAGACTATTCTTCTATGGCAACAATTATTATTTCAAAGTAATACTTCAATAGTGACGACAAAGGCCAACATTGAAAGATAATATATATAAATGGAATAAAAATACTAACTCATTTGTACCTCTGTGCCAGCAAACAAGAAGCATGGAAGGACGACAAGACAATCTAGCAACTAAGGTACAGCCCTCAAAGATTAATCTCATCCAGCTTTAGACATCTAAAAGTTAGGTGTATGGTCTAGCAAACCGTCTAGATTTTCGATTCAGGAAAAAATTCATTCTCTTTATTACAGACACGACTATTTTAGAGTGGCATCAATCAGCTTCTAGCTAAAGTTAGAAGATATGAATCTCAACCTTCTTGTGCAACTTTAGGGAATTATTTAGTATTTCCTCATATTAGATTTAGAGCTATACAGTCAGGATAATATATGCTTTGTCTTAAAAGATTAGGGGAAAATATGTTAAAATCTATGAAATATTAATATAAATATTTTAATACTTCCAAGTGGAAATGAGAGCTGTTACTGCAGTCCTGGACAAGTCATTCGGTCTGTGCCAGCAGATCCAAATGTGTGAATAAAATCAATATCAGAGGATGTGATGGTACCAGCTGTTCTTTCAACATTTTTATAGTTACACACATGCAAAATGAGTGAGGCAAAAAATAAACCCTTACATTCATAACAGGCTACCAAGAGCTCAGACTGCCTAAGGAGATATGAAGTTGATGGATGATGTAGATTTTTGATGACAGGTGAATTGTCTACATTTCTATTCTAGATTATACTTCCTAAGT
Source organism: Chlamydotis macqueenii (assembly GCF_036417535.1). Classification (NCBI taxonomy): domain Eukaryota; kingdom Metazoa; phylum Chordata; class Aves; order Otidiformes; family Otididae; genus Chlamydotis; species Chlamydotis macqueenii. The sequence continues at coordinate 23,320,772 of NC_141556.1, forward strand.
AAATGAGTACTGTCATTGACTTGTCTTATCAGTCCTGTCACTGTGATGGAATTGGCCACAGCAGAAACTAACTTGTTGCTTTACAGCTGAAGCAGGCTGTGCTTAGAGATATATACCTCTCACTGAGTTTTGTGCTAGTTGCTTTTGTGCTTTTGAGGAAAGAACTTTGCCAGGAAGATTTTTTATTAATTGTCTGTGAAGACATAAGTTAATTTACTTGTGCCTCTTGTGTACCTTTTCAGTGTGTAATATAATCAGATCATGTTTGATTTGGAAGACTGTTAGAAAGCTGAAACAGGTCTGAGAAAATGTAGATATGATCCATATTAGTGTTTTCTTCGGATGTTCTTTTGATCTCAGTGCTCTTTTGGATTTAATTTTAGTAAGCAAGACACCAGAAATCTGAAAGGATTCACAGCTGCCTTCTAGAGTGACCCTCTCAATAACATATTTCTAAGTACATCATATATTAATTCTTTCAGAAGAAGCAAAACCAAAACAGGTAAGTAAACAAAGCTAAACTATACAGTGAAGGAAGTTTCCCAATATCTCCATGTGACCAGCTGAAGCCTTAAGGTGTCATTGCTTAAGCATAGAATTTGGAGACAGCTGTAAATGTTATTAGTATAACTGGGTCCAAAATGCAAGACAATATACAGAGCAATTCAGAGAGGTTATGAGACAGCTTTCACAATCACTTGCATTACACAAAGAGATTAAAAAATGTATTTCAAAAATTGATCCAAAGTACCTTTTATTTAGAAGAGATATTTCTAAGCAATCCATCCTGATATGTTATTTCAGTGTTTAACCAGCCTCCTCACTAGGAAGGTGTATTTTGTTTTGAATTTAAATGTTTCTAGGGTCTTTTACAAGTCTCTGAAATTTTATTTTTAATCCTTTTTCAGTAGTGCTGAAAATCAATAAAGGGCTGATATCTACTCCAAAACAAACATAAAACATGTGCTCCGCTTCACAGTGTCTCAGGTCATCCTCTTTCTTGGGTTTACGTAGCAAGGTTTTGTTAATGATGGGGCTACAGGGGTGGCTTCTGTGAGAAGACACCAGAAGCTGCTCCCATGTTGGACAGAGATGGTTTCAGCCACCTCCAAGACAGATCCACTGCTGGCTGAGGCTTGAGCCGATCAGCATTGGTAGTGTCTTTGTAATAACAATGTATTTTAGTAAGGGTAAAAAATGCTGTGCAACAGCAGCCAGAAGAGAGGAGTGAGAATATCTGAGAGAAACGACTCTGCAGACACCAAGGCCAGTGAAGAAGGAGGGGGAGGAGGTGCTCCAGGTACTGGAGCATGGTGATGCAGGTTGTCACCTGCAGCCCATGGATGTCCATGGTGGAGCAGATACCCACCTGTAGCCCATAGAAGATCCCTCACTGGAGCAGGTGGATGTACACTGAAAGAAGCTGCAGCCTGAGGAAAGCTCATAAAGGAGCAGGCTCCTGCTCCAGGCGCATGGAAAGAAGCCCACACGGAAGGAGGACGTGTGACCCCATGGAGGACCCATGACCCCATGGAGGGCCCATGTGGGAGCAGTCTGTTCCTGAGGGACCATATCCCATGGAAAGGACCCATGCTGGAGTAGTTCGTAAAGAACTGCAGCCCGTGGGAAGGATCCATGTTGGAGAAGTTCATGAAAGTCTATGCTGCAGGAGGGACCCCATGCTGGAGCAGGGGAGGAGCATGAGGAGGAAGGAGTGGCAGTGAGGAAGTGTAATGAACTGACCACAACCCCCATTCCCTGTCCCCCTACACTGCTCAGGTGCAGGAGGTAGAAGAGTCGAGAGTGAAGCTGAGTCTGGGAAGAAGGGAGGAGTAGGAGGAAGGTGTTTTTAGATTTGTTCTTATTTCTCATTATCCTACTCTGTTTAATTGTCAATAAATTAAATTAATTTCCCCAAGCTGAGTCTGTTTTGCCTGTGACAATAATTGGTAAGTAATCTCCCTATCCTTATCTTGACCCATGAACTTTTCATCATATTTTATCCTCCTGTCCTTGTTGAGGAGAAGGAGTGATAGAGCGGCTTAATAAGCACCTGGCAGCCAGCCAAGATCCACCTAACACAATATAGTAAGATTTTACAAATACTTTACAACTACAGAAGTTCCTGAATGGAAAAAAAAAAAAAAAAAAAAAAAAAAAGATGTCTTTATGTAAATTGACCTGTATCATATAATCAGAGAACTAAAAGAACTAAAGAAGGGTTGATGTTGAAAGGGACCTCTGAAGGTCATCTGGTCAAATCCCTCTGCTCAAATAGGGTCATGTAAGTTCAGTTGCCCATGACCATGTCCAGACACTTTTGTGTATTTCTGAGGATGGAAACTCCACAGCTTCTCTGGGCAACTTATGTCAGTGTTCAGTCACCTTCACAGTAAAAGAATTCTTCCTGATGTTCATAGAGTATGTGTAGTTTCTGCCTGTTGCCTCTTGCCTGCCACTGTGCACCATTGAAAAGAGTCTGGCTCCATCTTTTTTACACCTTTCCTTCAGGTATTTGTACACATTGATGTGATCCGCCCCGAGACTTCTCTAGGTTAAACAGCCCCAGCTCTCTCAGCCTTACTTTATGCAAGAGATGCTCGTCTGTTAATCACTGTAGTGGCCCTTCACTGAAGTCTCTCCTGTAACTTGATATCTCTCTTGTACAATAGCTGTTTAAGCAGCCATTAAGAAATCTTGGAATAATTTCCATCTTTTGCTTACAAACAGTCCCCAGGCTCCAAAAAGGGGAAAAAAGTCCTCTAAAGAAATCACTGTCATCATCACCTGATGGTTTGAATCAGTAAAAGGCATGAAGAAAACTTCTTTAGTCTGTTAGAGAACACTCTCCCTTGTACCCACATTATAAAGCTCTCCTATACATTACAGTCAAGCAATATATGTCGTATAAACCTCTATTATTACTATTTTCTGTTCAGTTTATCTTTCACCTATTGACTAGTTTTAAGTAGATGAGATACACTTTCATGTCTCTTCTTATTTTTCTTTTCTTCTCTTGCTTTTTTATCTGTTCCAGTCAATACTAGGTCCATTCCATCATCTGCCTGTTTATATAATGTTCCCTCTCTCATTTTACAAATTCATCTCAGGATGTCTCCAGTCTCCAACATCACTTTTCCATCTCCATTTGCTGTTAGTAGCGTCCCTTAATTGCATTTTGCAAATGAAAAAGAGCTTTTTTTTTTTGCCTTTTTTTTTTTCCTATGAAATTTCTGCAATCTGCATGTTTCCCCAGGATCTATTCTTTGTGACTCTTAACAGCCACGGACAAAAATCAAAGGCTGCACTATGTCATAGAATCTTTAACATCATGAACACTGCTGTAGAGGATATTTTTTGTCTGACCAATAAGTAGATGACCCATGATGCAGCTGAAGCTATAAAAGCAAACCTAAATAAAAAGCATTTTACATGTCTTCCATTGAATTAAAGCTCTCTAAACCAAAATCCTAGAACTTGGGATCCTTATATGAGTGCTTGATAGTCTCTTGAGGAGTCAGAGTTCATAAAGTAATGAAAGAGACATAAATACTATACACTAGTTTAATCAGTGGCAATTAATCTTCCTCCAGTATTTTTCATGCTCTTTAATAGGAAACTGTACCCATATTATTTAATCTGGATCCTTAAAGCTCAGAAGGATTTCTCAGTATGATTAAACTGTGAAATATATTTGAAACTAATTGCTTCTGACAACTGCCATTAGACGCATATTTGCAAATGCATTTTATAATTCCTTAATAGCAGTAAATTCTTGTTATCTTTTGAACTTTTGGACTCTGTTGTGAACAACAAGAAAAAGACACTCTTGTTTTAACTCTTTAAGCACCATGTAACAGAACAAGTCATGATTATAAACTATTGCTATCAAAGGAAGCAGTACAGATCAAGCAGAATGTGTTGGTTGATTGTACACATTGAGGCTAACTAGACTACAAGAAGTAGGAAGAAATGACATCTACATTTTAAAAAAAGACAGTTTAAAAACTAGCTCAATAAACAAGTTTAGAAATCCCATTTTTAATATTGTACATGCAAGATAAATTATTTTGCTGTTTTGCTGCTGTTTAGAAAATTAATAATTCAGAATACATTATAGTCTGATTTCTCATTACATGATTATACATCTTTTGTCAGGTGATGCAGTGAACCATAGAATGCATTATGATAAATGTGCACTACAATTAAATCACCAGATGCTACTTCTCATATGAAACAATCATGCGTTGTATTTTCTGAAATGTCATTTTTGTATTTTCCTAATCTTCTGAACTGATTCTGTAGAAGTCTAAGTGGTACAGTTACTTTATGACCTCCTTGTATTTACCAGTTAAGGTTTGTTGACGTAAAGTATAAAGCATTAAAAATATGCCAAGTTATCTCCCTCCAAAGTTTAAAAATCTAACTAGTAAAAGCAGACAAGAGGTAGAAAAAGGGAGAATTATAATTAATATTTAAATTATTTGAGCTAAAGCTGAGAAAAAAATTTCAACATTTGATACAGAAATAATGAATCATCCCTTTCAGGTGCTTTTCTCTCTCCATCGACTCTGGACAACTTTGATTAGACGCCTTACTTTTAGATGGTATTCATTAATTGGAATGCATCTCATTGAGTGATTTCCCCTAAATCAGGAAGTTTCTGTTTATACCAAGACTTAGTTCAACATCTGATGCAGTCTAGTTCCTTACTCACAGGACTGTAAGTCCTACTTTATCTCCATACAGTGATGAAGGAATGGAGTGTCCTTCATCACAACTCCTATGAAGCTAAATTTCTCTACAGACAGAACAAAGATCACTGTATAAAGAGTAATGGTGCCAAAAGAAAGCAAAGTGAACCCTTTTGTCAATGTGCACATTATAAGCCTAGTTAAAATAGAATGAGCATCCTTACTTCCTGATTTTTGGAGGCTTTTAGCTAGGTCATATGAAAACTAATTTTCTTTGGAACAAGCAAAGATAACCCCCAATAGAGAGGATTCTATTTCAATTCCAAGTTTCAAGCCGTATCTATAGATATCCACACTATTCAAATAAAGTGAAGTTTTCAACAGGAAAGATTTATCTCCCTTCCTCTGCACAGGCAATTCTTTAAGTAAGTAACAACTGTAATGAACTTGATGAAGATATATTTCATACCTCTATTATGCCCTCATTTTCTATGGGTTTCCAATTCTTATATATAGGAACGTAAGTTAATGTTAATATAATGCTAACACTAATACCAGAATCTACTTAAAATTACTTTTTACTTTTAAACTTTCGTAAAATAAGTCATTACCATTTTGAATAAAATGTTAATGTCATCACCACTAAAATGTTTTTGTCCTATATGAATCTGAATTTATCATGTGTAGATGTGAATTTTCCAAATGGCCAGTGTCTGATCACTGATTCTAATTTTGTTGAGTAGAGAAACTTTTCTATTGGTACTGGAACTAGTAAAGCTCAAATTATTTTACCTATGTCTTTTTACATCTCATTGCATCACAATATCCACATGCACCTTCCTGTAAGATTTTTTCTAAACCTCTCACTTATTCTTTCTTGGTATTTCCAGTTCCACCCAAGCTTACTCCCTCCTGTATTCCTGACTCCTATAACTTATCCTGTTTGAGCAGAAGGGTTGGTCAAGACGACCTCTAGAGGTTCCTTTTATCTTCATGCATTCTGTGATTCTGTGATTTCTGAACAAATTCACAACGAATGACTAACTGTTTTCTAGATAGACTGGTATTTTTTCACTCTGTGCATGTGAGAGTTTCTTCAGCAGAGCTATGATTATGCATGCATAGTAGAAGAGATGTTCAATAAGAGAAGTTTCGGGGATTATTCTCCTGTTATAAAAATAGAATTTACTCCTCATTACTATATGTTATGCACAGTTCTTAATTGGCACTGAGAGATGGAAATATGCAGTCAATGCAAAATGGTCTACAAGCTGAAGCAAAGCATATGATTTGACATCTGTAGCAGTGAGAGTGGAAACATCACTCACTGATGACTACCATGTGATAGCCCCTCAGCAACAGAAATACATCATATTGGTGTCTGCATCTTGCTAACCAAACAAAATTGCTATTATACTGTCATTAACAGATGGATTAAGATCCACATAAAAAGGAGGAAAGATTTGATATAAGACAGTAAAAAAATAGGCAATTAAATATCTAATAGTAAAGAGAAAGTATAAATAGCACAAAAATACTATTTTTCCAGACTCTCATACTCAACATTTTAATTAATACCTTACTATCCAAGCATAGAACTCTGTTAACTACACACAGTTCTTGTATGCACAGTTACGTATTTGGTGAAAGCACAAGACAATTTGGCCTGTGCGATCAGGCATTTGCATTTATCTCATGTGCAGAATTTATCAAGCAGTCCAGCAAAACTAATCTGAAAAAGAGACTAAAAATCTGTAGACCAGAGTAGTAAATGTCACTGTGGGCTTTGAACTACCTGTCTAGGTGAAGATCATGAATGTTCCTTTCTATCAGTGACTGTGCTTAAGCATAATTTACCAGCAAAGTGCTAAACAAGTCTTCCTTCTCAACATGGAACCTGAAAGGTGATGGCAACTATCATCTCCTCCATTTTGCACGCCTGAGAGAAGTATTCCTCTGGGAACCTCCTGACTTTATTTTTCGTTCTTAGTTTCCACTGTTTCTAAGACACTGTTTTGTACTTCTCTCTTATTTTTCAGTTCATTATTTTCTGTGAAAATCTAGTCCAAATGTGGTATGCAAAAGTTTTGTCTTTTTGCTAGCTGTTTCTCTGCAAGCCACACTGGTATTTCCCCTCTCACTTTTTTCTTCTGTTTGTACCCAGTCCTTTTTTTTTCCCCAGTTCGCTTCCTTCAGCATCATTTTTCTTCTTTAAGCCAGGTTTGTTGGTACTCTTTTCTTCCCACCCTCGTCTAGGTTTTGTTCCCCACATTTCTGTGTTATTAGTGTTATTTGCTTCTCTTTAATGATTTGAAGCTGTAGTTGTGTTGCTCCCTCATCAGTCCTCCTGGAATACTCTTGTTTGTCAGTTTACTTCTTACTTCCTTCCACCCTTATTATCAAACAGAAGAATTAACATAACAGACAGCCATGTGTATCTATCCTCTTCTTGTCTCTTGTTTTTGACATCTTTATTCCAGAAGACAAGTAGTTCTATGTCAGTGCATTCTTGCCTTTATGAAGAATACGCTTTTTCAAGGAATAGCAAGTTTGACAGCCTGCTCTGAAATAATCAATCAGATCTAACCTCCTCCAGATATGTATTTATTATTCAAACAGAAATAGTGCTCAAGGGCCCAGAATCCTCAGTATTGATTGTACTGGGTTGAGTTGTAAGCTGGACAGTGTAAAAATACAGTCCTGGTCCCTTCTGTGAAGCCCCATGAAGACAAGCATCACAGGAAAGTAAAGGACCTGAAAACGTATTACAGGCAAATAAACAAGCATGCACATATACAATCAGGGTCAGTCCCAAAAAAAGGTCAGCCATAACAGACCCTGTTAGCACAGTCAGACTTTCTTCTTAGAGAGACTTTGTGCTACAGAGAGGAGGCAGAACTCTCAGCAGAGGAAGCAAATGGAAGAAAAGCCCTTTACACATTTTATACAATGGCAAGAACTTGCAGTTCTTATGTTCCTAGCTCAGCCTATTTCAAGCTGTGACTAGAGTAACAGTAGATAACCGTTAGAGAGTAGGCTATTTGCTAGTGTGACAAAAACTGCCAATACTTCTGCTTCTCTACTTTTCTGAATAAGAATTTCCCATTAAGACAATATTGCAGGAAAGGACATGGCCAGTGATATTAACACTAGTGAAAATAACAATGTGCTGCCTAGAACTAGGACACCTCATGGTAGGTGCTCTACAAAAATGGGGGATAAAAGCTGTTTCATGATTCCAAAAATATTCATCTAAACAGGAAGGGCTGATAGGCAGAATTTAAAAGAAAAGCAGAAACAGAAAAATAACAAAGTACTCTTTTGTAGATAGTAGAAGAAAACAGCAACTATTTTGCTGAGGGAATAGAGCAAATTAGCTTTCTGGATGTATAATCTCATAAAATTTACCAGTCAGAGGTGAAAGTCAATCTCTTGACGATGGATAACAGTTGGGGTTTTTTTTCTTATTTCTTTCTTTTATTTGTGATTAAGAAAAATGAGTTTCTCTCCTTCAAAACATAAGGCTACATTTTTAAAACATAACATTTCTAGACCAACAATTTTTTTTTTCCACAGGATAATCGAAAATTGCCCCTTCTCCTTCCATCACAGCCTTGCTTATGTCACATTTGCATTTACCCTAGATGTTTTGCACTGTTATGTTGTTTGTGTGACAGACAGGCATATAGCCCAGCTGTCAAAGATGTGCTACTTATATTGCTTCAGAAGGTAGAAAAGATCCTTCAAACAAATATTGCACCTGAGTTAGCCAGAACTCCTCAGAGATCTGCTACCATATGTGTTTAAAGGTATATTTAAAATTCTTAAGGCTTTTATTATTGGATTTTCATGAATTGTCAGATATTGGCTTGTGCTGTTCTATTCCTTTCTGTTATTTTTACTGTGTTGGTCTGTCTCACACAGGCACTGTTTAGTAATATTCCTTTAATCCAAAAATAAAAGAATATTTACTTTCATCCTTCAGTTACCCACTAGCAGACATATTGTAAACTGCATCTGTCTTATCAATAAATAAATTTAAAAAATAAATAGATCCAAGTAATGCCTAACAAGAAAATTAGTCTAATTGTATATATTCTTCCACGCACTGCATTCAGCTAATCAAAGCACAGTGCTATACTGTAGAATGTTAGGGCTGTCATGCAGACCTTTAAAATAAAGAGACTCATGTTTAAATGATGAAACAAGGTCATGCAGAAGATACAGTAGATATCTCTTTTCTGTGTACTGTTTAAGTGAATTAAATATGATTTTACCTAACCTCATATCTACCTAGACCTGAGTTTAGAGGGAGTTAAGAACTAAAATTGAGATACAAGTTACCAAAAGGAGCTCCATCTTTAACTGACCATTTTCAGATCTGAATATTTCCATTTTAAATGTAATAACCTTGCTCTTCAGTGCAACCTGAGCTGCAGTTCATATATGTATTACAAGAGGAATAATGCCCCTGAAATATGCTGTTCTTCAGATAACAAGCATAAGGCCCTCAAGGGGCTGTATGATAGCCCATACCCCAGATAAATTCTAATCTCCATTAACTATTCTGTGTACAAATGGTACTAATCTAAAACACCTAAAGGAGGCAAATCTCTGAGTAAAACTAAACAAACTGAACTAAAACATTTCAGAAGCTGCATGCCCCACCATTATAACATTCCAGTTCTTCACATTTCCCTCTTCCATCTGTTGAGCGTAAGTTACCAAACCTCACCCTGCTTTGTTTTCAGGCAGGGCTGAATTATCTCTATGCCAGGAAAAGTGCCTGCACATATAACCTGATTGCAGGGATGTATTCATTAGAAAAGGTGGCAGGAGAGGGAAAAGAGAGGAAGAAAACAAGTTTTACTATTCTGCTTCCAGCAACAGCAACAGCATCAATGTACATTCCCAGTACAGCGTTGTATTTCTTCTTCTCCTCTCCTTTACATTCAGAGAAAGGCTGTAACACTACAGATTTTTCAAAGACAATGTAGCTCTCTGCCACTACAAGCCCACAGCAGAGCCTTGTCCCCATTGCAAGGACAATACAAAACAGGACAAAGCCCTTTCATTTGTAGCAAGGCAAATATGCCACCAGGTTTAAGACCTTATATGAGAAATGTGAAACAATAACATACTGAGGAAAATGCTGTTAGGCTACAACGTTATGGAGTGGTTGGGAAAAAGAACAAGGGAATTAGATGCAGAAGTAGTACTGTACACTGTTTAGCAGAAAGCTATCACAAATATATAAAGAAGGGCCTGGTAAAATGACTGTTAATGAAATTGCCTGAATTTCTTCACTACCCAAAACTGAAACTTGTTAAATAAATATAAAAGGAAACAAAAATTACTGTAGAGGAAATCCTATCTTCTCCAGCTCAATTTTGATTCTGAGTGCTAATAGTTTAATGCAGATTATCATTAGGACTTTTCTAGATATTTCCAAACTGAAATGAGCACACATATAGTATGACCAGGAGAAGCTTGTGATATTCAGAAGACATTTCTGGAAAGAAGTAGACACCACATTGTACCGCCACATTGTTCACTATAAAAGGACTGTTAGTAAACCAAATACAAACCAAGACAGATGGCTATTACAAAAAAAAAAAAAAAATTCTAGTTCACAAGTTCTTGGCCAGAAAAGTATGGTGGCACTTCACGTCAGTGACGATCTCTCTTCAAAGACAGTCTTACCCTACTGACTGCAAAATATATTCCTGAACAAAGGCGAATGATTAGAGGGCTGGATGAAAGGGAATGATTCAGGAGGCTGGAACACTCATCCAATAAGGAAAGGCTGAAAGAGTTGGAGTTTTTCAGACTGGGGAAGAGAAGGCTCCAGAGAGACCTTACTTGACTGTTGACTAGGGACACCAAGGCAACAGATAATGGTTTTAAACTGAAGGAGACTAAGTTTAGATTGGATATCAGGAAGATATTTTTTTATGATGAAGGTGGTAAGACAGTGGAACAGGTTGCTCAGAGAAGCTGTGAATGCCTTATCATTGGAAGTGTTCAAGGCTGGATAGAGCTTTGAGCTACGTGATCTAATTCGAAGAAGTCCGTGCTTATGGCAGAGGGATTGGACTAGATGACCTTTAAAGGTTCCTTCCAACCCAAACCATTCTATGATTCTAGGACACTGTGACAATGATTTCCTTTGCTATTTTTCCTACGTACAGCTCATTGTTAGAGATGGTGTAAAGGTGAAATAAAGTTAAGAGTATACAGTACCCATATATGTCTTCAAATATTTGTGTGCTCTAGTCACATCTTAATAACAGAATTTTCCTACTAACTCTTATCTATTTTAGTTTTATCTACTTAATATTCTTGTGCCTATAAGATTCCAAGCTACCACTGGAATTTTTTTTCATGATCTTCTCTGATATCTTTAAATATAGAACTGATTTATTCTGTATTTACTACTTATAACTCCTCAAAAATTTTGCATTCCATTTACCAAATGTAATGGAGAAATTCTCATAATTCTTTACTGGTCAACAGAAACAACTGAGCCTCAGAATTATTTCCTGCAATTTGGGTAGCTGACACAAGAAAGAGACAGTTCAGACAACAAGGATCACACCTGTAATGTTTGAGAGTGAAATGTTTGTGGACAGAAAGGCAGTATGCTCAGGTACATTCTTTGTTAGACCTTTTGATGTTTTAGAAAAACCAAGGGTATGTGAAGAAAGAGTTTAGATGGAGGAGTGTCTCTTTATAAATGGTTCTTTAAACTGATCCTTAATACGCTCTTAAACTTGAGTTACTTGATTAACTGATACCAGTTGTATACAAGATAGCGAGATCAATTATACATTTAACAGAACTGAAGTTGAACAGTTGTGCTTTTTAATTTTAGCTCTTGGTTTCTACATGTGGAGACCGGTCACGAGTGGTGTCCCTCAGGGGTCCATGTTGGGCCTGGCCCTGTTCAACATCTTTGTCGGCGACATGGACAGTGGGATAGAGTGCACCCTCAGCAAGTTCGTCGATGACACCAATCTGTGTGGTGCCATCGACATGCTGGAAGGGAGGGATGCCATCCAGGGGGACCTTGACAGGCTGGAGAGGTGGGCCCGTGCCAACCTCATGAAGTTCAACCAGGCCAAGTGCAAGGTCCTGCACCTGGGTCATGGCAATCCCAGGCACAAATACAGGCTGGGTGGAGAATGGATTGAGAGCAGCCCTGAGGAGAAGGACTTGGGAGTGCTGGTGGATGAGAAGCTCAACATGAGTAGGCAAGGCGCCCTTGCGGCCCAGAAGGCCAACCGCATCCTGGGCTGCATCAAGAGAAGCATGGCCAGCAGGTTGAGGGAGGTGATTCTCCCCCTCTACTCTGCCCTGGTGAGACCCCACCTGGAGTACTGTGTCCAGTTCTGCAGCCCCCAACACAAGAAGGACATGGACCAGTTGGAGAAGGTCCAGAGGAGGGCCACAAAGATGATAAAAGGGCTGGAGCACCTTTCCTCTGAAGACAGGCTGAGAGAGTTGGGGCTGTTCAGCCTGGAGAAGAGGAGGCTCCGGGGAGACCTGATAGCGGTCTTCCAGTACCTCAAGGGGGCCTACAAGAAAGATGGGGATAGGCTGTTCAGTAGGGCCTGTTGCAATAGGACAAGGAGTAATGGTTTTAAAATAGAAAGAGGTAGATTTAGATTGGATATTAGGATAATATTTTTTACAATGAGGGTTGTAGAACACTGGAATAGGTTGACCAGAGAGGTGGTGGAAGCCCCTGGAAACATTCAAGGGCAGGTTGGACGGGGCTCTGAGCAACCTGATCTAGTTGGGGATGTCCCTGCTGCTTGCAGGGGGGTTGGACTAGATGACCTTTGAAGGTCCCTTCCAACTCTAACTATTCTATGTTTGGGTCAGCATTTGTAATAGAGTAACCCAGGCTGCCAATGCATCACTTCCAAAAACTTTGGAAATGTCATTAAATACTGCTTTACTGGTATTCTGCATGGTAAAAGTGCTAATAGATGAATGAGGAAAAAAACATGTCACAGCATGACCTTATGAAAGTATTTCTTAAGTTTATAAAATTCATTAATCAAAATGATACAAAAGGAAAGAAGATGAAGAGGAGCAATGAGCAAGAAAAAATTTCTTAAGTTTGTGCTGCAGATTCTGTCTCAATCTCTGATGGATTCTTTTTCTCAGCCCACCCATAAATTCCAACTGGAATTTATGCTTGCTCTCTAATCTGCAGTCTTGTGCATTTTTCTGTACCTATTTGAAGTGGGTATTTGCTGTTTACTCAGAAGTAGGAATTTGAGAAATTAATGTCACAAAAAAAAAAGCAGAGAACAGAGCAAGGATACAGAAAAAAAAAGTATCTAATATTAATTTTTCAACACTATACAATAATTGTTTAGATATCACTTTAGATATGAAAGTATCCTAAGATGTCTTAAAATAAAATCAATAGAACCAGCCACAGAAATACAGCTTAGCCTCAGGGTAAAATTAAAAGGAAAACTTCAGACCAAATTATCCCTATGAGAAAGTGAGGTTGAAGATTTCTGAAACAAATGGAAACTCATCTTCCAGAAATGAAAGACCTTACAAAGGACTATCGTCCAGACATACCTGTATGTAACATATGTAGGTGAAAATGTTGGTCTAACGGGGATAATGCATATTAAGCCATAAAGGCACTCTGTAAAACTGTAAAATCAAGCTGCACAATATCTTAGAGACAAGAATGCAATACAGTAAAATCCTGGTTAATCAACAATTGTTTACTGACAGTCTCTGTTCTCCAAAATCAAAGTATTATGTCTCAGCCTGCACAGGGTATGTTTGCTTGTTTGTTTGCTTGTTTTAATCTCAGCTCTGTCTCCTATAGATATTAAAAGTTAAAATATTTCTTGGATCTTTAATCTTAGTATTGCAAAAACACAACTGATCAATGCATAAATATTTTGCTGTGAGTACTATTATCTCAGCTAACAGGTGGATGAGTGACTTGCCAGGACAAAAATTACATTTTAGTAGTAAAGAAAAAAAAGATGAAATAGGAATAATAATTAAAATGACTGGATGGCTGGATAGGTGGATGGATAAGTTTTAAATTTTAAAAATGAATCTTAAATAAAAAGTGCAATTTTAAAGGCTGATTTTTTTTAAGTTCTGTCACTGCCTAATTTGTTCTGTTCCCTGTTTGAATGACAAAGTTTTCAGTCTTAATATATAAAATTTCGTTGCTTAAAACAATATGTATTAGTTCTGTACAAACTGACAAGCAGTCTCTGTCTGCTGCTCATGGTCATATTGTATTATTCTGAAGGGAAAAATATTAAAGGTTTGGCACAATGTGCTCTGTTGTTATTAATGTACTCTGTTCTATGCAACTATACTGGAATGGTGTTATTTTGTATCTATTGTAACAGAAGGAAAACCATGTCACAGCATGACCTTATGAAAGTATTTCTCAAGTTTATAAAATTCATTAATCAACCTCCTTCTCTTTGAAATCACTCTGTAAAATAATTTATTAGATTTTCTTTAATAGCCACATATGCTAAACTCAGCTGTCACAGATGTTTCCACTGCCTAGTCTGACGTTTTTTTCTCACAACATGACCTTCTTTCTCCAAAGAACAAAATCATACTAATTAAACTTATGAAAGCAAAAGAAATCCTTACTTTAAAAGCTCATATTTTTCTCTCTGTCTGCAAACTTAACGTAGCTTATGCGTGTGTATTCATTAACCATATTGCATAAGCCTCATGATTTTCACACAGCTTGTTAACCGTCAGTAAAATACGTAGGTGTTTTGGTTCGTTCTATTTTGTTTTAACACTATGCTGCATGTATGTTGTTTCACTCATGATTCAGTATCTTACTTTTGGAAATTGATGTATTTGTCTTTTTACACTTAAATCTCTGAAATGGCTAATATTAATTAATTTGTAATAAACGAGTTTGAAATGACACCTTAATAGGTCATAATTGGCATGTACAAATGTCTTTTCTGCAGGAGTGAAAAAATCTACAAGATTGAGATATTGATCATTAGCACAATGATCCATTCCACAAGCACATCAGTTTATCATAATCTCATTTCCTTAATGACATAAGTAAGCATTTTAATTCAGGAGATACTCCAATAAATCAGTGTGATATTGCATCTGAATGCTATCAGAAAGAACATTACTTTATTGTATGAAAAAAAGTAAAATATTTTCAGCAAATACTATGAGAACAGCAGAAAACTGTGTTATGGTCTTGATAACCTAATTACTAAGTTAACCCCTAAATTACATTACTCTAGCCAAGGACTTGAGGAAATTTCCCTGGTGGTGTAATCCAAAGTTTGTGGATTTTTTATCTTGTTTATTTTTTTACTCTTTAGAGAACTTAACGTGGTATAAATTAGTGTATTGACATGATAACAGCAAAGCTGTGCATAAATAAACATTTATTCTGCTAAAAATTGCCACTCAGACAGTCCAATTGTATACCAGCTTTGTGTATTCTGTGAAAACAGAAAAAAAAAAGAGCTGGGTGCAAACAAGCTATTGCTAAGCATGAGGAGCACTGGAAAGTAACAGCTACAGAAGGAAAAAAAATCCTTCCTCGCTCTGAATCACTACTCACTATCATGTCATATGAGGTAAAAAGCTGTATTGTGGTCAGATGTTGAGAAAAGAAAGGGCACTCAAACTCTGACAACACAGAGATGTGTACACAGAGGTGTACGACTGATCAAAATGAAGATTTTTCACCAATGGTGCTCTGATAAGCATCTATCGTCCAAGAGATGTGAAACATTAGCCCTGCCAATACAGAACATTTGGGTGAAGTAAGACAAGAGAAGCAAGAGACGGTATGAGATTGTGAAAAGCACTGTGAGCATGATAGACATGACTAGGGTAAAAATGACCGAAAGAGCAAGTCACAGAGAACTCTTCTCCTTTCAGAAAATGCTGATTCTCCAAAAGCACTCACTTTCACGTAGGTGCACAGATTTTGAGGTTGTATATTTCAGAAAATAAAACTGATTTAAAGTATGATAAAGAGAAAAAAATATTTCAGACTTTTGTGAGAATATCTTTAGTCTCCTTTTCTGCATGATTTTTGTTTTCATTTGTTAAAATACATTTATATTTTTTCTTTGTATTCTGCACCATATAATAAAAAATTTTTGATGGACCTCAAACAATGTTCCTGTCCCTATTCACCAAATCCATACATTTTTCACATTTTTAAAAAGTTTGAAACTGTAGATTATTTACTTATGAAAACAACCGAACAATTCACATTTCCCAGGCAGACCTAAATCATCCAGTCACTGCTCTTACATGTATCACCAAAATATTACCCTTTTAGAAAGGGTAAATCCTGAAATCATTTGTACATTTCTTTTACTTGAAGAAGTATTAAACCGTGGTTTCAAAATTAAAATCAGAGCATATGTATTAAATCAGTCTGCCCTTAATACAAAACGGCACTTTCCAAACAGTAGGTGAAGTCTTAGCTTGAATTGCTGTTGACCAGTCAAGACCAAAATTTTACTTGAGGATCCTCTAGAGATCATCTTCTTAGTATGGACATCTCCACAGTAGACCCAAATACTGTTAAAAAATTTCGTACAATACAGTGCATGAAGCAGTTAAACATAGCGTGCTTTGTTGCATTAAGCACTGTAAGTTGTGAAGAGATGAAAGTTCCCAATTAAAAGATCAATAAGCTCTTCGTATGGACTTTCAATTGTATTACCAAGAAGAAAAATCTTTGTGAAGCAGATTTTAGAAAGAAGACAGGTTTTATAATATTGCACAGTTGAGGACACAGATTTTCAATTTTCTGCATTATGCTAACTTCTCTCCTTCAAGCAGTCTTTGCAGGACTTAGTAACTGAGTGACTGAAATATCAAAAGCCACAGTGCCTATGGAACTTAGTTGCATCCAGAATTAGACAGTATATGGAGTACTTTAGCAATGCAATGAAATTCCAAATAAAATTATTTTTACAATAGATATTAGGGGTTTCCTTTGTTTGTTTTCTGTTTTACAAATGCAGTCTTAAGCCTCTGTGTCCTTTAGGACATCATGTTGAAAATACCTCATATTTAGAAAGCCTGAATAATTTTCAGTTCTGTAAATACCTTAGAAATGTCCTCTATACTTTTGGGTGATGACACAATTATTTTGAGGTGAAATACAAAGCAATTAATAAAATAAAATAAAATAAAATAAAACAACATAAACTTCTGTAATTTTTTTTATTAATTAACTAAACACTACCTCCTGAGGCTGTAATTTCAGTACTGAAGAGGAGATTTAGAAGAATAAAAGACTAATCAGAATAATAAAATTATCAAATATATATCCTAGCAGGATCCCTGCCTAACAATTTAATTCTCTTATGAAAATATAAACTACTAATGTTGAGAGAAAGAACAGTAGAGTCATAAACTTAACATAACGAGATACTTTCAGGATGCTCTAGCAGGAGCTAAGATAAGTTAGATGGGAACATCCTGAGGGGGTACAGACACACTGGCTGAAACCAAGATAAAGGGACTTGAGGAGTTTAGGAGCAACTGATAGGGTGAAATAACCAAGAAAATTGGGAACCAGCAAAGATAAGTCAGCAAGAAACCACCCTGGCAGCAAGAACAAAGCAGGACAAAGGTCTGAATCCATGCAGCTGGACATAGTGATAAGGAGGAGAGAACAACCACCAGAGAGACTATGACTCCTGAGAACAGACACGAGATGGACACAGAGATGGGGGAATAACCTGTTGTGGGAGGAAAACTTATGATAATGTTTTTTTGGAAACCTAATTAATATATAACCAAGTCCGCAGGAATTCAATGAATACGTACGTCTATGATGCATAAATACTGTACCTGTTCCTTAACACGTTGCACACGTTTGGAGGAGTGATCCTCCGAGTGCCCGGTGCTGTAATAAAGAATACCTGCTTAATAGTTACATGGACTATTAAGTTTCTTTTATTTTAGCTTTTTCGGCTTCAGTACGTTGTATTTAAAAATGTAATAGCTATCTATTTGCATTAGCATTATGCTAACATCTTGATTAGCGTTATGGCTGAGATTGGCAGTAATATTCTACACATTAGAATAGATATTTAGTCATATTTGACAACTAAATTACACAATTATTTTATTTCATTTGTCAAACTTTGTGTCATGCAAAGTTCTTTCACACTATGGTAGTGCAGATTATCCTATAGTTGCCTGGATGTTTTTTTTTCTGAGGGTGAAGTTACCAGCTTTCAATGTCTATTGCTATTTATTCTTATTAAATTAAAAGCTGTAGACCAACTGACAGAACAGAGTTTAATTCACTGTATGTGGCTTTAGAAGTCTAACCATAGCATGAAGTTAAGAGGCTAGTCAGCCTATAAGAGAGGAAATCTAGAGGAGATTTAGGTCACCTGAACTTTGAAGCATGTTGTCTCTTCCCCTTGGTGACTAGGCTCTTTGATCATTTGTTGTGGTTAAATGTCCACATTTAGATAATGTGAATTTGAGCCAAAGGGCTCCCTAAGTAGCTGTGAAATAAGCATTTATGGATACTTCTTCCCTGGACAATCTACCTGCAGCTCTCCAAGAAGCAGTATCAAATAACACATTGACAACTGAAGGTGTCTCTTGGAATATTTCTTAGAAAAAACCTTTCCTGCCTTACAGTCCTCTGCAGTCCAAAAAGTATTAAAATATAATTGCATCTCTGTTTAGGTCAAAGATCAGATATTTGATAAGCGATTTCTGTTTTATCCTTCTGTCCTCCCTACCTCCAGCCATATTTCCATATGAAGCCCAAACCCATTAACACTTCATTTTCAAATTGAAAACTTAACTTCACATGAATTTACAGCAGTCCCATGTGCAAACCAGGTGAGATTAAGCTATTTAACCCATAATACTTTATTTGTTATAAATACACATTTAAATTACCACATTAGGCAAATTAGAGATTTGCAGTGCAGTAGGTAGCCTACAATAACAGCTTGTAATGGTGTGTTGCAAGAAAAACAAAGTACAAAACTTTTTTTTTCCCATTAACTAATTTCCTGTGAAGCAAGTGCGTATAATTCCTATAGACTGGCTGATGTGTTGTAAACTTCCATAAGTCTTGATCATGATGTAATTTTTTTTTTATGTGCCCATTCTCTTAATGGCACTTGGAAAATTGTCGGTACAATTCAAAATCCACTGCTGCCAAAAAAAAAAAAAGAGAACAAGCTGCTTTTGAGTGAGAACTTTCTGTTGTACTTAGCTATAAAACTGTTGCTTTTGAAACTCTGACATTGCTGTTGGCACGAGAAGTGAAGTTAAAACTGGGCCAAGGAAAGAGAAGTATGATACTGCCAATGGCACACTGCTTCCTCAACCTTTCTATGGTTCATACACCAAGAAAAGGACTCCTGAATAGTTTCTTTTGCTAATCTAACTGATTTTAACTTTCTGTTCTAATATTAGCCCATTTTGTTCTTGACCCTATTCTCACTCATTAGCTGAGTTAGCTGTGAAGATCTCTTAAATAATACTGCAATACCAAATAAACTTGTAGTCTGCAGTTTATAGATGTCCAGAAAAAAAAAAAAAGTCAGATGGTTGATTCTGATCACTCAATTTAGGTACTATATCATACCTGAACTGTCTTACAGTGAGATGCCTTCAGTTTTTTCTGCTTGCTGTTGTTTTATTAAATAAACAGATGTTTCATTTCCAGTAACCCCAGACAGAAATTCATGGCCTGTACTCAAGAAATTCAACTAAATGAAGCAGTGAATAGAAGTCTTCAGGCTCTAACTGCAAAATGCCTGAAATTTAACTCAGCCAATTTGCTTACCAAACTTCATGCCACTTAAATGGAAATGTTTAAAAGCATCCTGTTACCTTGCAACATCGTGTATTATCTTGTCAAGCAGATTCCTCAGATATTAACTCACTTATTTCCTTCTCAATAACTTTGCTAAATCAAATAAGATTTCCATAATCAAAACAGTTAACAAACTATATAACAAAATATAAGAAACATTTGTGTTCAAGAAAAAAAAATTGTTCATCAGATTCCAACACTGAAAGCAATAGATTTAAATCCTGTAGACATACAATATTTAACATCTGTAATAATCCACTGTAATCCCTTTTATCAGTGAACACTTCTTACCTACTGTTTTGAGGATGTAGAATATAAAAAAAAGTTTCAAGCCAAGTGGATTAGAAGGATAAAGCCATCCTTACCTCTCACTGATTTTCAAGTTATTATCCTAGAACAAAGTCTCATATTTTGACTCTACTGTATCACCATTTGCAAAATCAGTGTAAACCTTTGCCTCCAGCAATAGCTGACAGTGAAGAACTGCAGGGGGAAAGGGAGTAGGGGGAAGGATCATATGTTTTATGTTATGGAATAAAGGATATTTCTAACTTTTTTTGCCTGACCATTATCTTTCCGTTCATCACCATTGCCAGCTCTTCTCATTTACCACTCTCTGCTTCTCTTTCCTTTTTTAATCCCTGCACTAATGATTCTAACTGAAGTTTTTGTCTGGTTTTCTTTTTTTTTTTCCTTAACCTTTACAAGAATATTAACCTCCTGATCCCCCTAAGAATGTCTAGTTGAAATCCATTTGCTCATCCCTTCTACCTGTTCTGCTGGAGGCAGCGCGTAAAACACAACTGAACATAGTTCAATAGTTAACCAGTGCAAATACCTTTAATTCTGACACATTTGGACCACATGGTGTTACTAGAATCCATATGTCTTCTTTCTACTTTATCTTGTAATTCCTGATTGAAAGAAACTTATATTGTTTTAAACAAGAACTGACTCTCCCCTACAAAAAAATAAATAAATAAATAAATAATTCAGTGAGCTTATTCTTCCTCCTTTTATGAAATTCTTCTCAAACTACTGACTTTTGGAACTTTTCTTTCCTAAGATCCTATATCATATTTCTGAGCTTCCATCACGATGATCAGCTCATATGTAGTTCATGTATGCCAAGGAATATGAAACCTTCTGTACATTTATTTCCTTAGACTCATGACCTGTACTTGATCCCATAATTTTAAAACAATAAGGACTACTTACAATGTCCATGTTTCATCAATCTTTAAAATCTGTCCAGAATTATCTGATGTTTTTAATAAAGAGGAAAACTCATTTTGTCACCACCAATAGGATCATTTTCTTTTGTGCACCTGAAAGAGGATCCCATATGCTTTCATAATATTCACATATTGCTAAAAATATTTTCTTTCCTGTGGACTGCTTCTTCCGAGAACCAAGGGTGAGTTTTTTGTTTGGTTTGGTTTTAATTATTTTGTTTCTCTAAAATGTTATTACAGACTACAAACACCAGCTGGAGAAAATGGAAGAAAATCCAAAAGACATCCTCTGCAGGATGGCTAGAATTTTCTTAATGGCAAATACACTTTTTATATTTTATAGAGTTCAATACTAACTTGTCCACATTGCTCCCATTTTTGTTTACAAACATGAAGTACTTGTTAAAATCTATGTAGCAAGTTTCAAACAAATATATTTTTTTTAATAGGTGAGAAGGTGCCTAATATGGTTAAATTTCTCTTTTGTCCCTTAGAGCACAGATTATATCACTGCCATAAAGTCAGAAAACATCCAGAAAATTTTGGATGTTGTTTCTAGTAAATAGAATGGTTTCATAATTTTGTTCAAAGACTAGGTTACTTGCTTGTTTGTTTAAAGGGAAACCAATCTATACAACTTAAAGTGATTAAAATTCTCCTTAACAGACAAGATCCAGAGGTGATGTCAATTAGTGCAGTTAGAAGTGTTTTAACCATTTGGACCTGGTGAAAAGATCCCATTACAATAACATTAAGAAAATCTTGATTCCCGCACTCCATGCCTTGAATTACCACTAGCAGGAATAAGGATATTGCAAGCACATTGTACTTCTTCCAGCTTAATCTTAATTGACAAGAGTTTGAAACCATGTTTGGAGGCCAGTGAGAATTTTTTATTTCCTCTCCAAAATAGGGAAAAAATAAGAATGCCATATACAGTGTCCTAACTTTGGACTTTTGCCTCCTGTCTACTTAAGTCCTGTTACATTATTTCAACAAGTACCCCGCATACCACTGCACAGTATGAACATCGTGAGGTAGAGGATTGCTAGGATGTTTTCTTTTGAGTTAATGACACATGTCTGCTTAGTTGAGATAATAAAACTCTTTGCATTAGCAGTGAAATCAGTTTCTGGCTGACGGTAGTATTAGCTAATTTTTTTTTTTTTTTTAGCAAGCAGATCTATTTCTTCCAGGGCTGCAGCAACCCTGTTCCTGTATGGGTAGTTAAGCAAACCTGCCTTTGTGCTATTAACATTATGCAAATGAGGCTAAAATTCTTAATGCAGTGACATTTTGGCTATAAAATGTGCTGTGGAGGGAAAAAAAGTTGATAATGAAATAAGCATATTCACAAAAAAGAGAGAGAAGCAGCTAACTTCCCATTTATTTTTGCATATTTCATAACCATTCTACAAAAACTTCCAAACAGGCCTTTGAAATTATGCATTAGTGCAATTACACTATAATAAATTTTCATGTTGTTTTTATTTTTCATTAATTTCTTATTTTGTTGCACAAAGTTGAACTACTCTGACAGCATGCATTTTGCCTAGGGCTAGTCCTCCTAACTCCCCACACTCACATCAAAACTATTTTAGTTCAAAGAATGGTCTTTATGAGTAGTATCTACGGAAAAATCCTTCCTTCCTTCCTTCTTCCTGTGCCTGGCTGTGGGACTGCCTGTGCCAGCGCCTGAGTTCCTGCTGATCCTGCTGCAGCCCCCATGCTGGAGCAGAGCTCTGACACACTTCCAAGGGGCAGTGGTGGTGAGTCTATGCAGTGGTGCCATAAGCCTCACTCGAGTCTCAGTTTCCTGCTAGAAAAAAAAACAAAAAACACGGGCAGCAGTCCGGTTCTCACAAAAATTTCCTTCATTAGTCTTGTTAGTGCCATTTACTAGACAAAACTACCTTTTTCAGTAGCATAATTTTTATGGAACAGTTTACCCTTATCAGTCTGGGGGCCTTACACTACCACTACAAAGCAGTGAGTATGGAATAGTAGAACAAGTCAGGCACAACTTGTGGTTTTATCCCTACTGCTAACTGACCAGCCGTCTAGTGCAGGTTACCCTCTGGCTCTTTCTGAAACTGTAAGATGAAGGCCATTAGGATTTTGCTCTACCTTTGAGCTTCTTCCTGCTTAACAATATCTTGCCTGCATTGAGCTGACCAAAACTGAATGCCATCCCTCTGTGTACTAGCTCTGCTTCTGTTGATACAGCCCAGGAGACTGCTGTCTCTCCTTGCTGCTAGAGCACTGCTGGCTCATGCTTGACTTGCTGTCTGTCAGAACCACAGAGTCTTTTCTGCAGAGCTGCTCACCAGCCCTCAGTCCTCTGTCTGTATCGTTGCAAGCTCTTCCTTCTCAGGTGCAGTGATTGTAATTTGTCCTTTTATTTTGTGAAGTTTCTGGTGTCCCATTCTTCCAGCCTTTCTATGTCCCTCTGCACTGCCCTCTAACACATTGATTGGTTACCCTAGTTTGATGTCGTCTGCAAACTCGATGAGAGTGCACTACATCATTGCATCAACTATGAAATTGTTGACCAAGACTGGTCCCTCAGGGTAGACCCCTGCAGTCCTCCACTTGCTACTGTTCTCTGAGTAGAACTCATTAGCCACTACCATCTGAATCCAATCATCCAAACAGATGGATCATCCAACCCATCTGATCCATCCACCTAGACCTTGAATGGGCCATCATAACTTAGGTATAAGAATATTATAGGAGCCAGTGTTGAAAGACTTATAAAGCTGAGGTGAATAACGTCCCCTGTTCTGTCTTCAATCACAGTCTGTTTATCATAGAAGGCAATCAGGTTCATCACATGCAATTTACTGCTGGAAATCTATGATTTCCCCAGAGACTAAGGTAAAACTCACCCACCTCTGTTTTCCCAGATGGATCAGTTTACCTTTTTTGTAGCTGAGTGAAACAGTTGCCTTTCTCCAGTCACTAGAGACCTACCTAGTTTCCATACTAATCTAATTCAAAAATAATAAAACGATACAGTGGCTTTGCAAAAACCTTGTTCAAGTCCCTCAGTTTACTTGGATGCAGCCCATCAGATTCCATGTGCCTGTGAATCTTGCCATCAAAAGTATTTACTATAACATTAAACTGGAAATATCCTTCGGAATATTTTCTCAGAAATGTTAAATTATATCACTTTTCTAGATAAGAGTGGACATAAATCCTGACCTGTGTATCTTTGCCAATTTTTTTTGCATTAGAGTTGGAAGTGAACTCCAGGATGGAGCATTGCTCCAATACAGTCTCTTTTTTACTTCGTGTCCTTGATCTACTGAGCATTATTATACTGTTTTCCTTGCTAACAGACATTATATTAAGAACCTGTGATATGAAATTCACAGTTTATTTTCCGTACTCACTTTCTGTTATTTTCTAGTTCCTGGTTGCAAGTACTAAAATGTAGATAATTCTGTGTGTCAGGAGATAACCTACAGCTTAAGAGGCTGGTTTCACCGAACCATGAACTGATCATGGTTCTTAGTAAAAATCATCAGATGTGGTAGAGAGCTTGGCAGAAAAAGAACTTTCAAAACCTTTAACTTTTTTTTCTGTTCTACATTGGAATGGCCACAAATGTTCTTTTGAGAATGGAATTTTTGCAAAAAAAAAAAAAGATTTTTTTTTCAATATAACACCTGAGATTTTAATTAATTTATTTTTCTCTCTCGTTCTTATTAGAGGTGACCAGAGAGCCCTGGACTGCAGAAAATGTTCCTTTGAAAAACTCATTGAAACCAATATGCCTCTCAGGAAACATTTTGGCTTCTATAAAATTACATTTAGTCACAGCTGTTCCAGCCAGGTTTAATATTGTAAGAAAAATCATAATAGAGAAGAGCTGCCTGGACCTTCTAGCATAATGATGGAACTCTTATCTATAAAAGTCGAGTTTCTCAGACTAATGAAAGGGATAGAAGTTAGGACAGTATGAAAAGTAGGTGGACTAAAATAGATAACTCTATATCTGATTTCTGAAGTTATATAAAGAGAAGAAAATAATTATTTGATTGGGGTTTTTTTTTAATTTTTTTTTGAGGCTTACATGGACTGTTTAGATCAACAAATCAGATCCTGGGCTGCATCAGCAGGGATATAAAGACGTGATCTTCCCACTCTACTCAACACCTGTCAGGCCACATCTGGAGTGCTGCATCCAATTCTGGTCCCACGATTCAAGAAAGATGCAGATAGACTGGAAGAGGGTCCAAAGGAGGACCACAAAGATGATCAAAGTGCTGGGGAACCTGTCCTGTGAGGAAAGACTGAAGGAGTTAGGTATTTTCATCTCCGTAGAAGATTAGGCTTATGGGGGAGGTCATCACAGTACTCTGGTACTTAAAGGGAAGCTACAAAGAGAAAGCTCACTCTTCACAAGGAGCCACATAGAGAAGACAAGGGCAATGGGTAAAAGTTGCACTGGGGGAAGTTACATATCAACTTAATGATTTTTTTTTTTTACAGTTAGAACAATTGTTTACGGAAACAACCCCCTTGGGGACATGGTAGAGGCCCCATCACTGGAGGTTTTCCAGATGCAATTGGACAAGGTGATAGATAATCTCATCTAAACTCCCTTTCTCACAAAAGGCTGGACCAGATGATCTTTCAAGGAGTGTTCCAACCTGGCTATTGTATGATTCCATCAACAGGGTTATATAATCTAACTTGATTTTTTTTTTTCCTGAAATCTTCCAACTTCCAGTCTTTCAGCACTGAAGATTTTACTGTATTTTTTAAAGTGAAATAAAAATTAAAAGGTGAGGAACAATGTCACTAAAAGTTTCTTCGTATAACTGATAATAACACTCAAACCATTAATCAACTTGTTGCATACTGAGAGGTCTGTACACAAAAATACCGGTACTCTTCATGATCATATGTGTAAAAGATGTAGAAACACTGACTTGAGCACTTACCACATAGCATAACATGTTATCAAAATATGCTGATTGTATCACTGGGAGTCTTCTCTCTTAGGTGTGGGTTCACACATGTGAATGTAATTAAAATTCATTTTTCCTTTTCCTTTCTATAATAATGAAAGAAATCAAATGCAACCCATCGTGAGGTTAATGTTGGTTTGGGAAGCATAATTTTGGGATTTTTTTTATTGTTGTGGTGGTTTTTTTTCCCAATTATAATCCTAGCAAAATGTTACAATGATTTGAAACAGTTTCTTTTGAAAATATTCTCCATGGGTAATAAGTTCATATAGTCACAGCTCTAACAGTGAAAACCAGTGCTGGGTTGACGAAGCATTTCTGTTACAAGTCTTAATTTTTACTTGTTACAGATTTTGGCAAAATTACTTTTTGGTAATGATGAGAAATAAGTTGTGACTTTCTTCTACTGAATGTTTGATCAAATCCACTTCCAATTATGTGTTAGCTAGTAAACTTAAGAGAGTGAGATACAATGTGAAACTGACAGTGAAATGTCTAGGCTGTATTACCCATTGGTCTACAATTTATAACAAGGAAAGCAAAATCATTGCTAAAATAGAATTCCACTAATGATGATTTTTCATTCGCTTTTCCCTAAGATTAATGTAACAGGAATCCTGAGCCTTAAAATTGGTGTATGTAACTCTGTGGTCCCTTTACATTATATAGTTTTGTCTAGATTCACTCCCCAGAGAATATATGTCTTTTTCAACTCTGAATTATAGTCTCTGGATCAGGCTATAGCAAATTGTATATTTAGCTATGACCCTAGTCATATTAGTCCCTGTTTGACCAAGTCAGTGATTGTAACACCTGAATTTGCTGTCTTCTGCTTAAAAAGACTGAAGTTTGAATTGGCACTAACAGTGATGAAACCATAGGCTTTACTACAATGTTTTATACCAACAAAAGTAAGGAATCTATTTAATGTAATTTCTGTGTGTTTGCAGGTCTGCTGCTCTCAAATCTGTGCATCATAAAACACGTGGTTTTTTTAGGAATAAGAAGGTCCTCCCTGTTCCTGTCTGGCAGTCTCTACAGTAAGTAGACATAGCGAAATAATGAAATATTTATCTTGCAATATTCCTATGAGCGTCACCTTTCATTTAGTAAACAGAAGTAACATTTCTTGGTTTTCCTTATTTCTATCAGTTGCTTCGTGGTGGAAATGTACTGTTCTTTGCTAGTTACATATTCAAATAAATACATCTAAAGTAAATTCAGTAAGAATTAGGGTAGGCCACGAGTGCTTGAGATCAAGAATAGAGATCAGCTTGTAACAGGCTATTTTTGATATAGAAATAGAGGCCACCAAAAAGACAATTTGGTGCAGATTCAAATAAACCAAAGAAGGTGTTTCTTCTAATGACTTACAAAGACATTATGGTTGCTAGAATTTTTACAGGAGTCTGCAAGAATACTGGAAAAATATTTATCAGGAAGATCCATTGTAGAGTTACTAAGTAATAAATGATATCATGCTTAGAAAAATCTCCAGAGCAGAAAATAATTGGAGCCTGGAAAATTTGAGAGGTAAATATCATATATATTCTTATTATTCCGTAGACAATTAATAATGACCACTGTTGAAGGAAGAAGTCTTGGCTAGAAGTACCTTGCCCTGAACCACTACAACCGTTTTTGTGTGCTTTCATTCTGAATTAAAGAACCATTTTTTCAGGTGCTACTTCTAAGATAATTGTGTACATCAGTTTTACATCCTGACTAAATACATTTCAGTTTAGGAATTTTTCATGGAGTGGAAAATTCAGAATTTCACTGCATGACTTCATTTCACACAATGTTTAGGCTATTTGTGAACAGAAGGCTGAAATAGGTAGATATATGTTGACAGTGCCATAAAAAAAAAATTGTAATTGTTCCTTATTACAGGGTACTGTGCAGATAGTATCACATTACCACATAGCAAGAGGCCAAAAATCTTAAATGTAATCCACCACATATCTATCTGTCAGAACATAGTTGGGGAAAACATAACTTGGCCAGGCTTGAATATTTAAATCCAAGTAAAGGAGTGAATGAAAACTACAGTTAATGGAGGAAATAGATGTGAGGCACCTGCATTCTATGAGATTGCTAATTGTTGACTGGGCAAGGTTGATGCAAATCTGCAGGACTGAAATTGATAAATTTTTATTTATAGATTGACTTTTTAATTATTTTTAATTTGTTTTTTTCTAGATCACACGGTGTAGCAGTGTAGTAGCATACTTTAAATTTGTGTTTCCCATAACAGTTACTCATGTTAAACTGGTAACAGATAAAGGCCTGTATTTTCTCTTTTCCTCTCAGTTACTCATTTCAGCAGCTCCCTTTGACTTTCAATGAAGTGGTGCTCTGTTATAGCCTTGTAGTCTGCAATCAGACTGGCGAAAATAGCAGACAGTTTGAAGGAAGGTGAGCTCTGGTGAATTCATGAGGAATTGAATTAGTATAACCAGCATATTTCATCATATCTGACTGAGTAAGTAAGGCAATGAGTTCAGAAGAATAGCAAGATGAAAACTTACATTCTCAATATCTAACATACTTCCTACGCTAGAGACAATCAATGTGACAGAGGTAGAGAAAGATGTAAACTGGTACTCAAGGAGAATGATTATTAAAATCATTAGTAGAAATGTATCAGTTTACTAAAGTCACATTCATGGCTATTTCTCCTTTGCCCTTGGCTCACTGGAAACTCTTCTTGTATAGACATCTCAAGTGGTAGGGGGAGGAGAAACTGATGTCTGTCTGAGTCCCTGAGACACCAGTAACACCACATTCAGGGAGCAGAAAGGTCAGCTGCCAATATTCCGAGTTATTTTCTCTTCTCCGTGGAATGTTGGTTCTTTTCTCCAACAGATTGGAAAATGGATATACTGTAATTTACCCACTGTTGGACCTGTGGATCTTTAGAATGTATTTCTTATATTCCTGCTATTTTTCTCCCAATTGGGGATACATTAGTGCAGTTGTAGTAGCATTTAAATGTAAATATAGAATTAAATAAACTTTTGAGAAATGGTTTTGGACACTTAAAAACTTTCAAATGGCCAAGTGAAATGCTAGTCTAGCCTAGGAGTATTTAAAAAAAAGCACTCAACATTTCTAACATAGCCTTCACAGGTGATAAAATAAGCTGTCTAAATTATTCTATTTGAATACATCCTCTTTTTCTTTCACCATATCTCTGGAATCTCACTTTGATGTAGATATGGGGAACAAGTATGGGGAACAAGCAGGAAGAGTTGGAAGCCATAGTGCGGCAGGCAAACTATGACCTAGTTGCCATAACAGAAACGTGGTGGGATTGCTCCCATGACTGGAGCGCTGCAATGGATGGCTACAAACTCTTCAGAAGGGACAGGCAAGGAAGGAGGGGTGGTGGTGTGGCTTTCTACGTTAGGGAATCCTTTTCTGCTACTGAGATTGTGACTGGGGATGATAACATTGAATCCCTATGGGTAAAGATCAGAGGAAGGGCTGACAAGGCAGACATCCTGGTGGGCGTCTGTTATAGACCGCCAAACCAGGATGAAGAGACAGATGAGGTATTCTACAAGCAGCTGGCACAAGCTGCACGGTCGTCAGCCCTTGTCCTCATGGGGGACTTCAACTTCCCTGACATATGCTGGGAGTACAGCACAGCACAGAAGAAGCAGTCTAGGAGGTTTTTGGAGTGCATAGAGGATGCCTTCCTAATGCAATTGGTCAGAAAGCCCACGAGAGGAACTGCCCCGCTAGACCTGCTGTTCGCAAACAGGGAAGGTCTGGCAGGAGATGTGGAGGTTGGGGGCTGCCTTGGACAGAGTGACCATGAAATGATAAATTTCTCAATTCATGGTGGAGCTTGGAGGGGGAATAGTAAAACTGCTACCTTGGACTTCCGGAGGGCGGACTTTGAATTGTTCAAGAGACTAGTAGGGGGAGTCCCCTGGCATTCAGTCTTAGCGAACAAAAGGGTCCAAGATAGCTGGTTGCTCTTCAAGAAGGGAGTCTTAAGGGCGCAGGAGCAGGCGGTCCCCCTGAGCTGCAAAATGAGCCGGCGGGGAAGAAGACTGGCGTGGATGAATAGGGAGCTATTCTTGAGGCTCCGGGAGAAAAAGAGAATCTACCGCCTATGGAAGGAGGGACGGGCAACTGAGAATGAATACAAGGAAGTCGTTAGGATGTGTAGAGGTGAAATCAGAAAGGCAAAAGCCCAGCTTGAATTTAACCTGGCCACTGGGGTGAAAAGGAATAAGAAACTCTTTTATAAATACATTAACAGTAAGAGGAGGACAAAGGAGAATATCCACTCTTTGCTGGATGAGGCTGGGAATGTGACCACTGAGGATAAGGAAAAGGCGGAGGTTCTGAATGCCTTCTTTACGTCTGTCTTTAAAGGTCAGACCAGTTATCCTCAGGGTACTCCTCTCTCTGACCTGGTAGTCTCGGCTGGGGAGCACGCTAACCCCCCTGTGATTCTGGAAGAAACGGTCAGAGACCTACTACTCCAACTGGACTGCCACAAGTCCATGGGGCCGGATGAGATCCACCCAAGAGTGCTGAGGGAACTGGCGGAGGTGATAGCCGAGCCGCTTTCCATCATCTATCAGCGCTCCTTGTTGACTGGTGAGGTCCTGGAAGACTGGAGGATTGCCAACGTGACTCTCATTTACAAGAAAGGTTGTAAGGAGGATCCGGGGAACTAGAGGCCTGTTAGCCTGACCTCGGTTACAGGGAAAGTTATGGAACAGATAGTCTTGAGGGAGATCATGCGGCATGTGCGGGATGGCCGGGGGATCAGGCCTAGCCGGCATGGGTTCATGAAAGGCAGGTCCTGTTTGACCAACCTGATCTCCTTTTATGATCAAGTGACCCATCTGCTGGATGAGGGAAAGGCTGTTGATGTGGTCTACCTAGACTTCAGCAAAGCCTTTGACACTCTCCCACGGTATTCTCCTGCAGAAGCTGGCAGCCCATGGCTTGGATGGGTACACTCTCGGCTGGGTAAGGAGCTGGCTGGAGGGCTGGGCTCAGAGAGTGGTGGTGAATGGAGTTAAATCCAGCTGGCTACCGGTCACAAGTGGTGTTCCCCAGGGGTCGGTGCTGGGGCCTGTCCTCTTCAATATCTTTATTGATGATCTGGATGAGGGCATTGAGTGCACCCTCAGTAAGTTCACAGATGACACCAAATTGGCTGGGAGTGTGGATCTGCCTGGGGGTAGCAAGGCCCTACAGAGGGATCTGGACAGGCTGGAGAGCTGGGCTGAAGCCAATGGGATGAGGTTCAACAAGACCAAATGCCGAGTCCTGCACTTTGGCCACAACAACCCCAGGCAGCGCTATGGGCTTGGGGCGGAGTGGCTGGAGGACTGTGTGGAGGAAACGGACCTGGGGGTACTGATTGATGCTCGGCTGAGCATGAGCCGACAGTGTGCCCGGGTGGCCAAGAAGGCCAACAGCATCCTGGCTTGCATCAAAAACAGTGTTACTAGCAGGAACAGGGAGGTAATTGTCCCCCTGTACTCGGCACTGCTGAGGCCGCACCTCGAGTACTGTGTTCAGTTTTGGGCCCCTCACTGCAAGAAAGACATTGAGGCCCTGGAACGCGTTCAGAGGAGGGCTACGAAGCTGGTGAGGGGTCTGGAGCACAGGCCTTATGAGGAGCGGCTGAGGGAGCTGGGATTGTTCAGTCTGGAGAAGAGGAGGCTCAGGGGAGACCTTAGAGCTCTCTATAACTTCCTGAAGGGAGGTTGTAGTGAGCTAGGGGTTGGCCTTTTCTCTCGTGTAGACAGTGATAGCACTAGAGGCAATGGTTTCAAGCTGCGCCAGGGGAGATTCAGGCTGGACATTAGGAAATATTACTTCTCGGAAAGGGTAGTCAGGCACTGGAATGCACTGCCCAGGAAGGTGGTGGAGTCACCGACCATGGGGGTGTTCAAGAAACGTTTGGATGTTATGTTGAGGGATATGATTTAGCTGAGAAGTATTGGTGATGGTTGGACTGGATGATCTTTTAGGTCTTTTCCAATCTTGATAATAATAATTCTGTGATTCTGTGATATGCTGGTTTTTGTGTATAGCACTTCTTTGTTAGAGGTAGGAAGCAATATATTTTTTTATGCAGTCTGAAATCCTTGCATTAGAAGTTGGCTCTAAGGAGTTTGGAGAGAGAGAACTGTGTACTATGGTTACACTGCTTTCCCAAATATCATCACAAGAATTTGGTGCTGCTGCATATAAGAAGTGGAAGGTGCTCAACCGTACCCATAGCATAATCTTTTATAACAGTAGTTCCCAGACAACCCATTGTGTGTCAGAAGAAGTCAGCATTAGATTTCTCAGCTGCCAGAAGTGAATGTTAACCTCTGTGCTTTGAAATATTACTGTAGATTATTATGACGATAGATTGGTTTAATAAGGAGGAATGACTGACAACTTACAGAACACACTGTTAATTTCCAGTAATTACCCATTGGTTAATGCTATTTAAATACAGTGAACTATCATTATATTTAATTAGCTTACTTTTAGAATGATATGGCATTTTAGAAATGTTGTGAATTTCCTTCATATTTCTACCAAAAAAAAACCCCAATGGCCAGCGACAATGTTGTCTTACTTTGCACATCTGGAAAAAAAGCAGTGAGCGGAACAACTTACATGTCACTGAGCTTCTAATGTGATAGTGAAATAACACGATTGGCCTGATTTGAATAACAAGATTGCAGGGTTCCTGGTGTGAGAAAATGCTTGCTGTGAGTACTCTGCCTTAACATTTTCCATGAAAGATTTTGTTGTAAGAATAATTTCTAATCGTAAAAAAGAAATGGCAGGAGACAGAGGTAAAAAGATTTTTTCATACATCTGTGTTACTGATGTAATGATAGGCTGCATATTTGACAAAAACTTCTGAGTAGTACATGAATTTTAAATGATTTATTTATGAGATTATTTTTAATTTCTGGATTATTTAATTACCAATAAGTCACTTGCACAGAGAAAGAGGGATCTATAATAAGATGACAGTAGAAAACCCACTGTGTTTTAAAGGCCTTGGTGCAACTCAGCTTTCAGGAAAGTGTTGAAAGTGGTGGTTACATTTCCCACCCAAGGCATACCATCCTTTTCAATTATTAATTAATGGTTCAATTGTTTGGTGTAACTGATACACACTTTACCCACCAAGGAGCTATAAAAAGCCTTTTGGTAGACATTAAATCAACTGTACTGTCTGGCTCTGAGTTTCAAAACAAGCTTTTTTTTTGTCTTTATTTCTTTTACTCAGTAAGTGTATAATACACAATAATGCCATGCACATTCTGTGCTATTCTTACAAATAGGCTTAAAATTTTAATGCCCTCCAAAAGCCATTAGAGGACTTTTTTATTAAGCAACATTTAAATAATACATTAATTCTTATTTTGAGGAAGTTTCAAGGGAAAGTTTGGTCTCAAATCACTTCCACCTCTCTGTGGTATAGTTTGTCACAATTTGGGATGAACAGTTTTACCATTTCTGGACTTCAGACACAGTAAGGAAGGGTGGGA
This sequence comes from Chlamydotis macqueenii, assembly GCF_036417535.1. Lineage (NCBI taxonomy): Eukaryota > Metazoa > Chordata > Aves > Otidiformes > Otididae > Chlamydotis > Chlamydotis macqueenii. The sequence continues at coordinate 23,354,105 of NC_141556.1, forward strand.
GAGTGAATCAGATTCCAAAGTCAATTTTAAAAATAAAAATACAATAGTCTTAACTTAAAAACAAATGCATAAAACCTTTCTCCCTTTCAAGTGCCCCTCCCCTCTAAAAAAAAAAAAAAAAAAAAAAAAGAAAGAACATTCCAGGTTTTGTATTTTTAAAAGCAATCTCTTTATGACTGAAGTCCTTACTGTGGCAAATCCTGTTTAGTGGAGGATGAGTTGAACAGAGAAGGGTGCTAAGGGCTTAAGACCTCTTCCCTGCAAATGTCTAAAAAAGATTCATTTACAAATCTTGCTAAATTTACATTGTCACTTTCTTTTGGCATGTTTATTGAATTCTTTTCCACAGACACAGACTAATTAGAAAATCTGTCCCTTTTTTCTGGAATCTTTTGTCACTTCATAGAAATACCCTCCCCAGGAATTTAAATCTCCTGTTTATTTAATATCCCTAATTATTGAAGTTTTGGGGTTTTTTTTAATAAACACAAATGAAACTTGCCTTTCCTGGCATTGTTTGTTCAAGGATGACCTTCGGTAGTCATCAGTTTATCTGGAGAGGCAAATGAGGCATGCTGTACCCTCCAAGACCAGTCTTGGTTGAGATACGTGGTGAAGCGTGTCACTGGTATCCAGTCATGCTCAGTCTGTGTGCAGAACTGCAGTAAAGCCTCAGCACGTATTCTTCTTTTATATTACAGCAGTCAGTTTAAGGGACAGCACTGCTCACCTGACTTGAGGAAGGGGAAAACCAACATTAAATATAATTCACTACATAATTGATTTCCTAGATGATTCACCATAAAGAAAAATGTTCAGTAAAAAAATAAAAAGTCATTAAACAAGCATTTGATTAGATATAGCTTTGTGGAATAATTGTACCTTTATCTGACTGTGATGGTACATAGATAAACAAGGTATTTAGTGAGTTGTGAGTATAATCAAGACCCACATACAGTGGGTTTTGGTCTTATTAAAGCTTCAGTAAGTCAAAATATTTCAAGGGGACTGCTTCTTAAATTGGACTATAGTAACCATGACAACTTAATTGCTGCTCTTTGTACAGGAATGAAGGTTCGTCTTCTCAGTCACAGAGATGTTTTTCAAGATCTGCTGCTGCCACAAATGAAGTTAAAGATGGTATGCGTTGACCTCCTTCATTTTTTTAATAAATAATTATTAGTATATTTAAAGATATGCATTGTGAAATACAGAGTAGACAGATCTTAAACTTTCAATAGGTAGGAAAAAAAAAAAAAAACAAAGGACAAAAAAAAAAACAAAGGACAAAAAAACCACGGACACCCAGGGCAGATATATAGGGAATTTGGTCAGCCCTGGAAACCTTTGAAAATACTGGATTGGACAATAAGGCTTGGAAGACAGACTTTATTCTTTAGGACAGTGAAGATGGGGAAGGATTATCTTTCCTTGGGGAAGGATAATCTTTCCTTATCAACCAGCATGAAGACCTTGTACGTTAACAATCTGAAAAATTAAAAGTTTAACGAGTTATCTTATTCCAGTGTGTTACTTTATTTCAACAAAAAGTTAGCTTCATAGATTGGATGCCTTGCTGTCTTCTGTTCACACTTGAACACTCAGCTTTTGAGCTGAGATTATTTTTGGATATGATCTTTTTTCTTGAAATGAATTGATTTCAAACATAGTAACATGATGAGTAGTGCTTATGGCACTGTATATGGAAGGGCTATAGGTTGAGTCTGTAAGACTGCTGTTTACCACAATGTTATTGACATCACTTAACATTATGCCTACAAGACTGAGACAGTGTGTTGTCAATATAATAAATACCACGATCCATGCAGTTTCCATTTTTTAGGAACTAGATAGTCAGTGGCAAGATATAATATTTAACATTAAAATACTACAGTATTATAACATCACTGTCATGACAATTGTAGCAGAGATCAGATCATGATATTTTTTTTCAGCTGATAAGCCTTAAAAGAGAATCCTGATGGTCAGTATTTAGGGAGAGGTCAAAACAAAGCGGGAAATTGTTTAAAGGATAAAAACTTGAACAGGATGAAGACAAGATATTTGTTTAAAATGGCCAAGAAGTTATTGAGCAACAGAGACTAAAAATATTTTTTTTAAATACTGAGAAATTATAAACTGAAATATACACAATATAGAATGAGGAGAGATTAAGAATTTTTTTAAAATAGTGTTTATTCTGGTATCACCCAATTTCACTTTTTGAACATGTGTCTGGTATTGCATAACTTATGCTGGTGTCTGCTCTCATCTTAAAGTTCATCTGCTCTGCTCCATTGAGGTGTAAATATACAAGTATTAGAAAAAGTCATAATATATTGGAATAATCACCAGCCTACACCTCCCTGAAACAGTATTTAGTGTCAGGGACTGTAAAATTGAAAGACCTTCTGGATCACTGAGTTCTGTTCTTTTGCTTACTTCTAACACTGTATTATATAATTTATTTTATAAATGGCTGGTTCTCTATCTTAAAAGTAAAAATATTTTTTTTTTCCTGCTAAAAGGCTGGTATAGATCCTCTCTGCTTTAGTAAGTAAGAGCCTTTTTTCACTGTCCTTGATCAAATATATGCATCATCATTTTATATACTTCTACTTTTTGCTGATACTTACTTAGTTTATATTTAAATACAATATTAATATTTAAATATAAACATAATCCTCAGCTTACTTCTTAAGACATATGCTGAAATAATGCATATTTTTTCAGCATTCATATCTCTTCTCAGGATTCACTTTTGTAGAGTGGAAAGATCAGTATCTTCTATGCCACAAAAAGCTCTTCCTTGCCTATATCACTCAAGGAGAACATATGGCTTCTTGAATGAACGAACATGATGACCGGGAAAACAGATAATGCTCCAGATGAAATCTTAAAATACTTTGTTCAATGATCAAAGGCGTTGCCACTTCCTTATCTATATTGGAGATTCCTGTAGAACATCCCAGGTTTGTCCATTGCATAACTACTATGCTTTGGCAACAGATAAACCTCTTCCAAAAAAAAAATTGTATCTGCTTCTTCTTATTAATCTCCTTCTTAAGGATTTCTCAGTTTATTGTCTGGAATTAATACAAGGATATAAATGACAGTGAATAGGTTTAAGTCCATTCATTCCTGCCTTATATTTATTAACAAACCTGCTCCCAGGAAACCGGCTGTTGTCCTCCTAATTCCCTTGCTATTTGCCAGGGAATAGGTGGAGAACTGAGCACTCTTCTAGTGTTCTGAAGAAAAACAAACATTTTTTTATTGTCTATTTGAATGTTCATTTTGCATACAATAGAATTATCAAACAATTCTGAAGGAAACGAAAGAAAAAAGAAATCACTGATGGATTTATTTAAATATGGATTTTACATACTACTGCATGTATAAAAATAAGTAGAAAAGCTGTTCTTGTATATTTAACAAGGCTTTATATACCTCAATGTTCACAGGTTAGATAATGATAAGTCTAGGATGCTGATTTTAAAGATCAGAAAGTAAGTAGCCTTGAATTATTAATGTAAAAAATGGTGAAACATTTTTATTTTGATTTTTCAAAATTTTAGAGGAAGTGGTGAATATTCAGTAATTTGGAAAAAAAAATAATGTAGCTGTGACCTCTTTTGAGGGATAAAAATGACTAAAGAGTGAAGTCAACCCACCTTTGTAGACATAACATTAAGAATTTAATAATATGGCAAAATGAAACATTAGAGGTTAACTGGGCTGTGATTTAGCTAAATCTGTCCCAAATGCACAGCATTATATAAGGCAATGGTTGATATCAGACTCAATGTCTTTCTGTTCTTTTGCTTCATGCCAGTGATTATAAACTCCTCTGTAAATCTGATTTAGAGCAAGTTTTGTCTTCATTTGAGACGGCAGTCAGACCAAAAGGTATCATAATCAATCACAACTATATTTAAGAAACCACAGTAACATTCACTTCTAGTTGTGTAGAAAGACTTTTTGAAAGACAGACAATACAGTAACAGTACAAACCTCTTGAGACAGTAATTACACAGAGCTGGTAATAAGAATCAGGTTGACATGGACAGAACAGGAGGCAAAGACAGATGAGTCGCTGAATGCATTTCAGTTAAAGGAAATCCTAATATCCTGATTATGAGTCTGGAAATAAGGAGATCAGTAAAAATTTTTTCTTTAGAGTAGTTAAAAAAAAAATCTGGTAATCAACTGGAATTAAATTAAAATAAATTTTAAAACAGCAGTTCTGACTCAGGCTCTGAACCTGTGCTGAATGTATTTCATCCATATAACTGTACGTGGATATGAATCCTTTTTTTGTGCTATTCAGTAGATGATCTCAAAAATGTATCTGTCTGGGTACTGACAACTCAACAAGCCATTTCTTAGCCTGGAGATAATTCTAATGCATTTAATAGTGTGCAAAGCTGCCTTATTAAAGCACGTTCTGGAGGAAAAAGGGAGGAATTAAAAACTTGATACTTCCTGCCATTGCTTCCTCAGATTTCTAAAAAGATTGCTTCCTCAGATTTCTGAAAAAAAAGGTATTGAACTGATCATAGAATCATAGAATACTTTGGGTTGGAAGAGATCTCTAAACATCATCTAGACCAACACCCCTGTCATGAGCAGGAACATCTTGCACTAGACAGGTTGCTTAAAGCCCCATCCAATCTGACCTTGAACATTTACAATGACGGGGCATCCACATCTTCTCTGGACATCCTGTTCTAGTACCTCATCATTCTCATTGTGAAAAATTTCTTCCTTATGTCCAATCCAAATCTACCCTCTTTCAGTTTAAAACCATTGCTCCTTGTTCTGTCACTATGTGCCTTGGTAAAAAAAGTCTCTGCCTTTCTTAACTTACTCTTTAAGTACTGAAAGGCCACAGTAAGGTGTCCCTGGAGACACCTTCTGTTCTCCAGGTTGAACAACCCTGACTCTCAGCCTTTCCTCATTAGAGGTGTCACAGCCCCCTAATCATTTTCACGGCCCTCCTCTGGACACACTCTAGTAGGTCCATGTCTTTCTTGTACTGGGCACCCCAGAGATGGATGCAATACTCCAGGTGAGATCTCTGAGAGTGAAATAGAGGGGAGAATCACCTCCTTCAACCTGCTGCTCACACTTCTTTTTGTGCAGTGCAAGATGCAATTGGCCTTCCGGGCTGGAAGTGTACATTATCGGCTCATATCCAATTTTTTTTTTGTCCGCTAGTATCCCCAAATCCTTCTCCACGAGGCTGCTCTCAATCCCTTCATCCCTCAACCTGTGTTGATACCTGGGGCTGCCCCAAACCAGGTGCAGGACCTTTAACTCGGCCTTGTTGAACCTCATGAGCTTCACATGCACCCACTCCACAAGCCTGTCCAGGTCCTTCTGGATGTCATCCCTTCCCTCAGATGAATCAACTGCACCACTCAGCTTGGTGTTATCCATAAACTTGCTGGATACAAAAGTGATTTTAAACCACTTTGACCCCACAACTGACTTCTATAATTGTATACGCCCAGCTCAAACTCATCCTGTTGGATGTTATTTGCCATTGTCAGGTAAGGAGTAACTTCCTTTCCATTTGTCAACTACAGTAATTATTTACATAAGACAGATTTAGGAAAGTCTCATTCTTCAGTAAGTACTGTTAAATAACAGACAAACTACTGTTCACCTTCTACAGGCTCGGGGAATGGCTGGGCGAGGCCAGAGGCAGGCAATCTATTTGACCAGGCAGCTGTATTTTCAATGTTATTAGTAACCTAATTATACATTTGTATTTTATTAACAGACTGAACACGTAAGTAGTTTCAAAACACCCTTAAGCATGCTTTGTTTTGAATTTTATTCCAAGCCAATTACTGATTGCTACAAGTGATTAGAAAGTTATAACATCATTTAGACATTTTATTTGTAACAACTTTTTATTAAGGAGGGTAAAAAGAGGAAATACAATTACGAAACATCACGTTTGCAGGTAACAGATACTATATACCACAGCTAGTAGGAGAAGCTGTGCTATAAAGCTATTATAAGTTCTAATGACCTAATTCAGACATGAATTATCTTTAGTCAAAACTCCTTCAGTCACATGCTATTTCTGAAGACATCAAAGAACATGATTGTGTGAATTTTTTGTGATTTCTTCTTCTCAGCAGAATGTTTAACCTGAAATTCATAGTGAGCCTGACACTGATGTAGCTACAGAAAACACATAGACTTTAATTCTAAAAGTACAACTGTGGTAGCATATGAACAGCAAATTACAAAGAATTTCCTTTCTGCTCCACTGTTTTCTTTCCCTCTAGCAAATAAGCAGTCAAAAATAGAATGGTGAGGAACTAAGATTATATTTGTCCAGAATTTTCTCAAGGAGCATTGACTATTTCATGAGCTTTATTTCGCACTGCCATCAAAAATTATCTGAGAATGACGGTGAACAATTGTTATAACTGTTCAGTTAACAACTTTTACTAGATTTTTTCCTTCCTTTTTGAAAACTAAAAAAGCTTATCAAATAAAACTTGCTGCTTTGGATTCTAGACTGCTTCCTGTCTCTCTAGAATAATTTCTATTTGAAAAAATAATTTCCAAATAAAACCATTGTCTTATCGTTATAAAAATAACAAAGTTTGACATACAAATAATGTAATTAGTTGACATCTATATGACCCATAAAAACCAAATAATTTTCTGATGATGGGCGAAATGTAACTTAAACACTGCCCCCCTAATATATGGAGAGAAAGCTTTGCAACTGAGTTTAAAAAAAAAAACCCACAAGTAAGAATGGATATTTATTTAGGAGGCAGGGCAAAGGAATGCATCTTATTTTTCTTTATAAAATTATTTTGTCCTTTTTCAGAAGTATTAGTAGGACTAGTGTCTCACTTTAAACTTCGTATTTAACAGCATTGACATCACATACATCAGACTTCATATTTACATTGCACTTCCTACATTAATGTACTCTGAACTTAATATTTAATATCAAACCCAGTTTCATTTGTAGTGTCCTAATTTAGTAGTGTAAGGTTTTTTTTTAAAAAAAAAAAATAAAGTGGATGGTTACTTTTCTACAAACAAGTAATTTTCTCAGTTAATAATAACTTAAATTTGAAGCAGTTCTATATAACTCAAATACATTACTCTGAAATCACAGTCGTGTAATTTTAAAATATATTAAATTTCACTTGCGAGTTTTTCAGGACTTTTGAGATGTTAATAATATGTTCTTCACTACTATGCAGTAATAATAGATTTTTTTATGCAATTAGAAATAAAAATAAAACAGAAAATAAGTACAAACGGACATGCTTCTTATTGTTCGGATGCATGCATAGAGCAGAAATAACACTACAAGTCTGGATTATTTTATTCATTGTGTTTCTTTTAAACAGATTTATTTTATTATTCATTCCATGTGTAATCACAAATTACATCGCTATTTCTTTTTCTACCTTTATGTTAAGGATTATGCTTTACTTTCATGTTTTTACCTTATTTAAGGATAAAAAAAATAAATTTTATCCACTCTCTACTTTCACAAATAGCTTTCTGAAATGTTTATCATACAGGTGGAGACTACTCATGTTTTGTCTCTTCCAAAAGAAGAGACAATTAGGTCTTCGTAGGAGTTGTACGACACAATAAATATTTCATTAGGACTTCTTTGTTTGGAAAATGCTGATTCATAAGAACTAAACTTTTTTTTTTGTAAGAATCCATCCACTTTGGTGTATTTACTGATTACTCAGGACTGAATTTTAAAGTAAATTAGAGTCAATGGTGAACTGTTAAGGGCGCCAGCATAGCTTCAAGGCATTTCTGTGTTTAGCTGACAGGAATGATGAATCCTCACTCGCAGAGACAAACAAAGAGATAAACAATTAAATACAGATTATTTCTTTTTTTTAAATAGCATGAAAATAACCTGCTAACATGTAAAAACTTCAAAAATTTTATTGGACCAAAAAATCATCTTGGATCCTGCAAATAATAGTAGTCTGAGTACTGAGTGTCTATACAAGTGGAAGATAAGCAAAGTTAAGAATTGGCTGCCCACCAATTTATTGTCAATGTGATGGCATGATCAAGAAAACAGTCTTCCTCTGGAGAGACATACGTCGCACTACTGAAACGTGTACCAATAAGTGTGGTAAAAGAGACTGAAAAAGGTCAGGAAGTTTTCAGCAGATTTTCTTTTTCCTCTGAAAATGTCAATTTGCCTAAGCCCAAATAATTTCTGAGGGAAGATTTCTTTTTGTGAATTTTTTTTCTTAAATTATTTCTGACGTGCTGAAAAATAACATCTTATCTGTTAGAAAAAGTGTGATACAGAAACAGTTTTGCTTTTGGATCATATGACTCTTTAAAAATATATAATATTTTTAGTGAAGATTAAAAAAAAATAAATTGCTTTGAAAGTAATAAAGTAAATATTTTCATTCATTTCATCTGAGGGAGTGAGGGAAGCTGTCCCACAAAAAAAAAAAAAGTGGGCCTGAATAATGAATTGAATCATAATGTAAAAAAAATTCATTAAATGAGAACCACATTTCATTTAGTCTATGATGAATAAGATTATGATTCTCAGAATTGCCACTTGATGTGATTGCTGTCTTAGCTTTGGATTAGACCTAGAGAGTGGAGACCTTACACAATTTGTAATTCAATTAGTTGATTAATTTGTGTATTGATATACTGATCTTTTTTAAAAGGAGGAAATTCGTGAAGGTCACAGTTCATTACATCAAATAAATCCATGAGCTGTGTAAATAGTGAATGAGATGTACACATCCAATTTTTCTTTGTGTGGCTGTTCACCATGCTCTAATAATAACTTTTAAACACCTTTTCTCAGGTAGATTTGTACAGCCTATATACGTGTTTCCAGGACTTATGCTTAGTAGCATTTGGACAGATTGCTGCTGCTGACAACAAGAGTATGAGAAAAAAGACAATTAACTTTTCTGGCTTTGACAGCAGCAGAAGTGCTCAATCTCTGCAACAAGAATCCCAAATTTATTCTATCAATTAAACATTTAAGGAGTTGCAAACATAGGAAGGATGAAACTAAGTGAATGTGAAAACACTGGGAACAGTAGATTAAAAATATTTTGTCATACTCAGCTACATAATGCTCACAATGGTTCTTTTCTCTGCTTATAAGAAATGAATGATACCTTCACCTCATGAACTCTACAATATTAAAAAAAAAAAGGACTTTTAGGAGAATAATTATCAAGACAGTTCCTTAACCTGTCTTATACATTTAATGAAAATGGAAATTTTCACTGTTAAAGATTCTGCTTAATAGGAGGTATCTGTATGAATCATGTATGTAGGATATCTGTGGCTTTCAGTCTTCCATAATTTTGTACATAGAGACTAAAGATTCTACTTGTCCTTTTCACATCAGCAGAATCTCAAGAGATGTGAAGAAATCAATTTAAAAGGAAACAGTAAATATTATGAAGAGGATTGAAAGATTTCTCTTGAGAGGGTTAGGAGAAAATCAAAGATAAGAATTTTGACAGCTAGGACTAGAGATCAGTAAATAATACAGAAATTTTATGCACCTATTTCCTATAATTCTCAGGCAAATGCAAATTAAAGTGAAATCTGTGCATCTGGCCCATAAGTAATTTGATTCAGAATTAGAGTTATTCAAGAGGTAACATTTCCCATTTCAAACTTCCATGTTGAATTTTAAAACACATAAAATGTTAACCTAGCATATGTAAATATTTGTGCATCTTCATGTGAAAACATGCATATTTTATCTGCATCCAGTCAGAGTAGAGTGACAGTGCCAATAATCTAACAAAGTTGAAAGCCAAGGCGTACAACAGAAGAGCGAAACTTAGCATGAAAACTATAGTGGAGAACAAGATATAAAGTCTCTTCAAACACTGTATAAGATCTTTATGAAGATCTACAGAGCTCCCAGAAACAAGTAAAAGTAATGATGCCAAGACTCTAAAAGCAATAAAGGTTGGAAGCAGACTTTGTGTGGAGCAGTCTGCTTGTGCAGCACCCCTACAAAACAATTCTCAAGAAACAAACAAACAAAAAAAAGTGGCTGTTGTAGGTTAGGCTAACAGCCAAACTCCCACTCAGCTGCTCACTCGCTCCCCTGTTCCCTGCAGCACAAGGGTAGGAAATAGGAAGATCAGGAGTGAGAAAGCTCACGGCTCAAGGTATAGACAGGGATATCGCTTACCAGTTACCATCATGGGCAAAACAGACTCAACCTGGAGAAAATTAATTTAGCGTATTGCCAGTTAAAACAGATACAGATTCACGTGGTGAGGAACAAAAAGAATAACACTACAGCAACACTTTTTCTCCCCCTTTTAGCCATCTCAACTTTTCTTCTTCACTCCAGACTCCTCTGCCCACCTCCCCCTAAATACCGCAGGAGGGGATGGTGGTGTACGACCAGTGATCTAAATCAGTCTGCTCGGAGAAGAATGACCACTCTGGAAACTGCTTGGTTCTAATCAGGTTGTAAATATGCAGCAGAAGAACAATTGTACTTTTAAACCTCTAGATACAAACATTGCAAATGTGAATTTTTCTAGAAGTAAGAAAGTTTCCATGTCTCCAGCAGGGAGATTTGTGATAAATCTTTCATCATTCTTGTCCATTGCCATTCTCTGTCCATTCTGGTATGACAATCTGAAGACAAGGCAATCTATTGATTTTTCAGCAGAATCAGAGTTTTTTTTCCAGAAATGACACCCCATCATGGTAATAGTAAGGAGAGGTTTATGTGGATTTTTTTCCAATAAGGCAGATGATTTTTAAAATTAATTTAACTTTTCTGTTAAGAAGTGTTTCCTTCTGGTGGAACTTTCTGTCTTTCATGAAACTAGAATGTTTTCAGTCACAAAACAAGTCACTTTAAACAAAGAATAAAACACTTATTTTGTAAATAGTCTCATTGCTGTGATCACTAGAGTGCTGGTTGTTTTGGGGTAGCACTATAACTGCTGCCTCTTTTAGCTCTCGTATTAATATTAGCTAAATATTGACTGGTGTACACGTTTGAATGATGCATTTGAACATACATTAGTGCAGGGTGCAAAGAATTATGTCTCAAAGATATGCAAATTAGCAGCTCACCACATATAAGGGCAGGGACATTATGGTTGCCCTGAGATTTTGCTTTCACTTACAAGGAGTTTGATAGCAATGTTTATTTAAATTTTTCACACCTTTCTGGTATCACCTGTTATTGTGCTTGCCACATTTTACTAGGAGGATGTAAAAGGGAAACACAACCATACTTCAGGCTATTATTGTTTTAGCATTGTTTCAAATCTGTTGTAATGTGAAACCGTAACTTGAGCGCTACACATCTCTGCTACACTCTGTTCTGCAGTATGAAGGTAGACAGAAGGTGATTTAAGACATATGTATTTTTTGTCACATGAAGATGAACTAATAAACTGTGGTATTTTTTTTGATGGAGCTGTGTAAATTGCCTACCTTTTCAAGTAAGGTAATTGTCAACCTGAAGAATTTGGCAATACAGATCTACCAGGGTCTTTTATTGAGAGCTGATCAATCAAGGAAAAAATGATGAAAAGTTTGATGCTACGTTTTGTCTTCATTTCTTAAATATAACCAAAGTATGGTTGTATACTGAAAATGTTCCCAAAAGACATTCTTTATTAGAAAGCAAGTGTTGACTACTGGAGTAAAGGGATAGAAATAATTTTCAAACTCAGCTATAGATTCTTACTGTGGAATCCATAATAGGAAGTAAAAAGTAAATTTAACAGTTCTCACAATTGATTAGAAAAAAAAATAGATGCTGTTGCAACTCCATGATCCATTCTTTCCTTTTGATTATTTGCTATTATGCCTATAATCAGAAGTAATCAGCATGTTCAGTTGAAATATATCGTATACTACGTAGCCAGGACTGTAATTTGTTTTCAATCAATGTTTTTTAACTGCAGCTAATAAAGGATTGTTCATAAAAACATTCTGATAAAAGATGAGCACTCAATTAGGTTTTGTAACATTAACGAATAGTGTTGTGATTACAATTATCGAGACTGATACACTCCTTTTCCCCTACAGAGAGAGTGATGACATGGATTGTACCAGTGATGACTCTCTCAGACTCTGAAACAGCTTTGTGAGGGACTCACAAAATGTGCTTTCAATAGGTTTATCTACGACCAGAATTATCTGAGTCGTCAGCTGAAACCTCACTGAAGTACTACATAGCCCCTACTGATTACCTGCCAACAGTAACAATTCTGCAGGGGCTTTGCATAATACAGACGTATCATTTGCTTACCAATGGTTTAAGATTACTAAGTCATTACAAAATTAGGTCATAGTAGCCATCTTCAGTCACACAGTATTTGAAGGAGGCAGCTGGAGATACTAGTAGTGGTATTCATTTGATATAATGTATGTATATATCAGATTTATTCATCTAAGTTTCAACAAAAAGAAAAATAGATCCTTCTCCAAAGTGATTGTTCTCACCCAGATGAAAGACTTTTGGTCACTTAAGCGCCAAAGCTATTTACTTCTCTCAGCTGATTATAGCAGAAGTGTCTTCAGTAGAGTGAGATGAACCTTTCTGTTGCTATCATGTATCCTGTTATAGTTCAACACCTTTCTAGCAAGAACTGATTTAATTTTTTCTTTCACTACTTATAAATGTCACCTATTTTATGAGTACTCCTCATGCGGAGGAACCACTGGTTTGCACAGAGGCAAATGGCTCAACGCAGGAGCTCTTACTGTCTCCAAAGACTGGAACTTGCAAAGGAATTCAGCACATAAAGGCTAGTTACCACCTCTCCAGAAGAGTGACAATCTGGCCTGCAGAACATAATCAGGAGCTGGGAGGTAGCTGTCTCGACCTCTCACCTGATGGACAATGTCTTATTCATCTTCATAAAACAGGTGCCTGTTTCATAGTGCCTGCAAGACTTCTGTCTGTGCTTTGCAAGTGTGATAAGCAATGGTTACCAGTGGGTCCTCCATCTTTGTCTGAAATATTGTATGTTAGTATTATACTCCAAATAAAATGTAGCAGTATGAAAAATCAAATTATACAGTTCCAGTTGCTGATGGACCCTACTGAAACTGATAGGATTTTTTTTTTTTTTTAAGTTAAGCTTAACATGCTTTCTATCAACTGTAGTCAGCAGCCAGCTTGTACAGGAAATCAACTGAGGTCTAAAAGAGACAGGAAAACTAGTAAATAGAGCACATTTTGCTCATATAGCTAGAAAGTAACAGTTTTGACAACTTCCTGCTTTTGGCAACGGTAAGATCAATGCATGGGACTCTTCATTGTGTTGGTCTAATTTATATCTGTGTCATCCTGATGAAACTGATTCATTTACAACAGTACAGAACTGGAGCATTGCTGTAATGAATCATCCTCTTTATTACAGCAACCCATTAAGAATTAGCTCCTTGTTACACCAGCCACTGGACAAATGTGAATTAAAAAGGAAATGTCTGCATTAAAGGAAGTAAAAGGAAGTCTTTATGTCAATTAATAATTGATTTAATCTTTTCTTTAAGATCTAATCAGTACTTGATCTGAAGAGGCAACAGTTTCAAGATGAAACTTGCATACAGCAGCCTGAGGAAGGTCTCTGTATCAATGTATTAGAAAAATAATTTTTTCTCTTCTAGTTTCATATTTACTACATAATTAATAATGGAATGAAATACGATAAAGTGCGAGAGATGATCACTTGACTCTTGTCATAATGAACATAAAGCTCAGTTCAGTCTCAATTTGGACTTTTATTCTCTACTTTTCACCTGACTGCAGGTGAAACACTTGAACTCTGAAATCACTGAGATGGGAAGCCATGAAATCTGGTCAGTTTAGGAAGCTTCAGATAAAAGATTCATCAAAGCCACTTAAAAGACTGAAGCCAAATTTATAAGTAAAAGTCAAGTTTTTCATTGAATGATTGTGTCATAAATATCCAAAGAAATGGAATTCATATTCAGAAAGGTATGAAATTAATTTTAGCAGAGCAGATAGTGGTTTATTTTAGCCATGATGATTTGTTATCATATGATCTGTTGTCTGGCCACCATCAGCAGTGAACTTATAAATATTTTAGGCTATTTTAACATAAATATATAACCAGGATTAGTACTGACCGCTTTGATACAGAAAGTTGTTAAAACAGCAGATAAAATATACTTTCAAAGTAGTTTATATAACGTATGCTTTAAGACGTCTTGCTGTTTTTTCTGCACGTTTAACAAATAAGAAGAAATGGCATGCAAAGTAGAAAATAGCTTTTGATTTGCCATAGAGAGTAACATGTAGTATGAAGAAAACAAAAATCAATAATGTATGCTTGAAATCAGCATGAAAGGCCTTTTTGAAAGTTATTAACATAATCTACAGAGGTCAAGAAATATTCTCTACATTTAGAGAAGGAAAGATAAGGTTTCTGTGCAAAATCTTAAGAATGCATAAGACAACAATAGCTGCATAATCAAGAATAACTCCTAATAAGAGGTTACAAAGCATGTAACAGAACTCTTCAGAATCAAGCAGCATCAGATTACTGTTTTGTTGGGTTTTTTTGTTTGTTTTGCACATACATGACATAAGACATCACTTTTACAGCAGAAAAGACTGAAAAGGGATGAAGGGTGCTCAATTCCCCTCCTTCAAGGACAGACTTGCATAGAAATTGCGGATTTTGAGATACAACTGTAAGCAGAGGTATTACTTTTAAGTTTATTTAAAGCAGTTTGAGAACATACCTATATGAACAAATGAGAAAGATGTGATTGAGTTCCTGCTATTTAAATCTGAGAATTTCAGAGCATGCATATGTAGGCAACTTGATGATTTATATTTGTTCGCATTGGTTGGTTTTAATTATCATTCCAAATCCTACTTTCTATGAAATCATGAAGTGGATTAAAACTCTTCCCCCATTTTAGGAGGATATTTTTTAAAATTGTTTGTATTAATTTTGTGTTTTGATAATTTCAGTAAATTACTTTTCCAATTCCTTATATTGTCTTTTTTTTCCCTATCAGGTAGGCCTCTGGAAAAATTTACTATGGCATATGATTTTATAATCAAATGCTTAGAAAGACTGAAAATTTATGCCACATGAGACATTTCATCATCAAATTCAGGACCGTTAAAATATTTTCTTCCAGAGAGTATGAACTGTAACAGAAATAACAACATTAATAGCAATGTATGAAAAAATAAATCTTCAATAATATAAAAAAAAAAAGACTGCACTACAGAAGTGTCGTATTATCAAATAGGCATTGTCTATTCTTTAGATGTATTTAATGGAAAAAATACTAATAAGAGGCTTGAATTAAGCCTGTTAATCAGCATAGTGAACTGTTACTTCAGGGCATAGTGCTGTGAAAATGAAATTAAGGCACGTGATTTGTTCATCATTCATAATATCAGAGTGTGTATATATATAGACTCATGCATCACTTAATCTGGCCTAAAGTTCAATTGTACATTAGGTAACATGAATAGTAGTGCTGGACATCACTTTCAGTGACTGGTTATTAACTGAAGAGTTGCAAAAATTGATTCTAAGAAGCAACTTACAAAACATAAATTCTCAGTTCGGTTCACTTAGATTTGATGTCTCATATTATTTCTGAGTATTGAAATGGGCTGTTAAAATTAATTTTAATGAGAATAGAGTTCTATTTAAAATATTTCATGAAAAAAAAACCCTTAAAATTTCATCTTGTAATACAAATGACAAAAATTCTGAACACTCCACCCCAAAATAACAAAGTTACTGTGTATAGTTTAAATTTATTGCAGGAAAAAAAGTATGTTCTACTGACGTGCAGATCAAACTCTATAACTCAGAGAGAGTTATAAAGCAGGTATGTTTATTCTGCACCAGGTGGATGGGGGATCGCTCCTTCAAAAACACACACACGGACAGCACATTTTACCAAAAATTTATACAGTGCAGGTAATACATATTCATAGGATTGCACAATGCAGACATACATGCATATATATGCATAAGTGAGGCGGGGTTACTAAAAAAACAGTTGCGTTAGCATTTCAGATCTGTTTCTGGTGGTCATTTACTTCTTCAGGAGTCTTATCTTCCTCTAGATGAACTTTAGTCGTTCACACATGCTCTCCTTTCACTCGGTAATTTCAGCAGTTTAATGACTTCTGACCGAATTTGTGGTGGAACTAGCATTCTGTCCTTTGCTTGACATATTAGTCCTTGACTACCAGGTTTTGGTTTTTTTTATTTGACAAATACCAGTCTCTGATAAGCTGAAGTGAGTTTCAAGGCAAACAGGATTGTTAGGCATTATCTAGCAGACAGTTAGTCTCCTAAATCAAGTAATATTTAGCAGACAGTTAATTCCCTGTATCACTACTTGTGGTCAGATTCAGTATAATCTTACATAAAAATTAACAAATCCTATAATTTTCAAAAATGTTACAAGAAATAATCTTTTTTTTTTTCACATAAAAAGAAGCAAAAAAAACCCACAAAAATAACTCATTGTCAGCTTCTATACGTCTCTGCATGAAAGCAAAAATAAGGACCAATGATAAATTAGTCCATAGAGGAGCATGGAATAAAAAAATTTTCTAAAGGATGCAAGATGATTTCAGGACATCAAAAACAGTCAGGAAAACTAATGAGCACTTCAGAAAAGATGTCTACTGCTCGTGACCTCATACTCAAGCAAAGAGTCTGTTATTCAGTTCCTTACAGAAGTGAATTCTGTTGACAATGCACGTAATGCATTATCTGTCCCCTCCTTAAATGTAGTTTTTATTTACCATTATCTGCTATGCAAGACCCATATACTATGCAAGTTTCGTATACTATGCAAGTACTGTATAATTCTGTCTTTTTTTTTTTTTTATGGAGTATTTCTTTTTAATTATCCTAGCACATTTTTAGTCTTTCCTTGTTGTTTCTTCTTGCCTTGCTTTCATTCAATTTTAATCTCCATTTTTAATACTGTTCTTTGGCTTATCTCAGACTATCAATATTTAACACTGCTGCCAAAGTGTAGCAAAGATCAGTGACTGGGTCACATGCTATGATGTTCTTATTCAAAAGGGCAGATTAAAGGTCAGCTTCTGTTTGGCTTTTGGTCACATGAAAATGCCATTCAAATAAATAAATTTTTGGCTAACTGATAGTGCCTCCGTCTCAACTGAGAATATTATTTCTTTGATTGTAGCTTCTAGTTTTTTCCTTATTTTAATTTTCCATTTTTTAACAGGGAAGAAATATTTAAATGTTATAAATAGAAATAGTGCTTCTAAGTATTCTCTAATAATAAAATATTTTTGTAATATAAATATGTGAATGTTAGAAAATGCTTAGAAGCATCATTTTATGTATTATATATCTTTGTCATATGTGATATTATATATATATAAAAACACAAGTATGTATATACATAACCACTCATTGCCAACATTTGTCACAAATGACCACTGGTAATTAAAAGCTCTGGGTCTATTTTTTTTTTATTTAAGTTAGATTACTGTAAAGGATGCTTTGTGACAAAAATGTGTTAACAGAACTTATTTTAAATTAAATAAAAATTCTGCCTTCTCATTCTAGTGCTATCATGTTTATGTTTAAATTTAATCACTACAACAAATTCAGGCAAGGTTTTCCTCTTTCTTTTCTATGTTTGTTTGAAAAAAAAAATAAAAGCCTTTCTAAAGAGAAACAAAATGAAAACTCACAGTTGTTTCTGACTTGAGGTGCATCACTGGCTGCTGAGCAAGTGCAGGGAAAGAAGAAATGCTGGAAGGGATTATAATCATGGCAGTGTTTGCAGGCATTTAGCACACTGCTGTTTGGTGATTGTTCCAAAAGTTTGTCTCGGTTCAGTAAAGGATTACAAGGTGTACATCATCTAACCAAAAACCTGAAGTATGCCTACCTTTCCCAAGTCTCAGGCCATTTCTCACTGCTAGAAGTTGCTGAATCCAGTGTTCCCAGGTCCAGACAGGATGACGCTGAGCATGCACTCCCAATAGACACACGCATCCACATGATATGTAGCATACACACTGCCAGACGTACAGATCAACATGGAAACCAGAGCACTCACAAACACCAAATACATACACAAGGTACATCATTCCAGTAACTGGCCTGGGTAGACGCTCTGTCTATCTGGTCACTGGCTGTTGGACCTCCCAGCTGTCTTATGCACGGATACACACAAATGCCTCTCTCTCTGTAGCTGGCCTTAACTTCTGGCCTTACCACTAGCCAATTGCCAGACCCTGTGGTCTCTCCAGGAGCTGGCTTGAACCTCCTGGTCCCTCCAGTAGCCAACTCTCAGACTCTCCCAGTCTCTCCAGGATCCTATTCAGACTTATGGCTGCTTCAAAACCTGGCTCCCAAGCCTTTTTTTTTCTGCTTGAAAGCCAGTCTGGCTTGATGTGTGCTAGCTGTTACATGCTGATCTGCACACTGACACAGTCGGCACACGCTCTGGTCTCTCCATGTGCTGGCATCCCAGACCCATCAGCCCTGTGTCCTACTCAGGTTCCTGGTACTTAGACCTCTATACACAAATATGCGCACAGAGATGAAAGTCCCTTATCCAAGAAAACAGAAATGGAGTTTAAACACGACAGACTGAAGTAATTAGGAGAAGGGAACGGTGATAAAAGCACACTGTCTAGCAACCTGTCTACACATTATCTACTACTTTTATCCTTTTTTTTTTCTCTATTTCCTATGCTTATTTCTCCTACTTTTGATCCTTCTCCCCATAATAAATCTTATATAATCCCAAATGTTCTTTCCATAAAAGTTCCAGCCCCTCCTCCTCGTACTCAGAGGTGATTGAGGGAGTGTACTCTGCTGGTTCAGCGTGGTGAGTGTCACTTCTGAGCCATGAGTTGAGGCTCGCGTGGGATCACCTGGGGCGAAGCCAAGTCAGGGGTTCCATTTGCTCTAATGAGGTTGTTGAGGTTCCCCTGCCTGTCCTTGTTCCTCTAGGCTCCTTTGGGTTCATGCAGATGGGCAGTAAAGCATGTATCCTGACACTCAGACTCAGACTTTCTGTTTGCAGAGGGACGATAGAGATAGAATGTGTAAAGGCATTCTGTCTGCAGGATTTCAGGATTTTTTTCAGGGATCCTATATCATGCTTAGTTGTAGGAGTGAGGACACATGGCCTTCCTGGCCCTTGACATGAACTGTTGGTTGCTAGAATGACTCATTCTTTCCTTCTTTATCTTTCATCTACTTATAGAGGCATGGATGTACATCTGTATGTACAAATAATTTCTGCATGCATAGATATATTTATACAGCTGGACACAGAGATCTGTGTACACACACATATGTGCACACACTTAAAATGTACTTGTGTATACAAGTCTGATGTGACATATGAATTCGCTGCTGAACAATGTTGTGGTGAAATTTCAGAAAGTGATACTGGCACTTCTTGATGCTGTGGAATGGGTGATTAGTGAAATCCACAGTATTTTGCAAATGTGACTCACCATCTACAATTGTAGGAGGGGAGATTAAGGCATCTGAAGTGGGAAGATACCAGTGTGTCTTAGAAAAAAGCGATGAGATTAGGTCTGGAGCATGACAACAATGTGATAACCATTCTGTGTCGGTTGGCTTATGGAATACAGTGAAACCTTTTTAAGTTGAAGTGGCTTTCCGTTATCTTTTTTTTTTCTCTCATTTTTCTTCTGAGTGATAAAAATACTGAACAGCATTGCAGGAGAGAGATATATTTTGGGCACTTGCCTACTTTCCGAAGTTATAAATTAAAAAAAAAATCAGAAAGTATTTTTAAAATTCACTCCCTGCTTGATTCAAATTACAAATTTGAACTCCTCCATCATCTCCTTCTTTTGTTTCTAGGGAGAATCAGTTATGTCACCAACATCTAACCAAGTGAATTACTTGACAGCCTTCTAACTGAAGAACATTTTAGTTCAAAAGTCGTAGTCTGTTTCATTCTCCTTTGCTGACCATAGTCTCTTTGCATGAAGCACTTGAGAGAGATGCAGAAACTGTGATGAAATGGAGAAGAGCAAAAGAAGGTAGAATCTGGATGTTCTTCATTCTAAGTGAGTGGCCTAATCCATAAGACGTGCAGTCATCCTTAACCTTGCCCTCCAGATCAGACACACGCATACAAAATTCTGGCATGAGCTTGCAGTGTTGCCTTTGTACACTCTCTGTAGGTGTTTCCAGTCAATTGCTTTCCTCTCATCTTTGCTCTTAAGTTGCTTGCCATAGAGTGGGCTATCTGATGTACTTGCTTAGCTTGATCTTTAATTTGGTACATATCTACAATGATAGTATTTTTTCTTATATTTTTGATTTTTTTTCCCATGACATCCTCCATTCTTTATGAGTTTTATTCTAGGGTTTGTTAAGTTCAATTTCACCAACATTTAATTTTACATCACCCAGTAATGATCTTTTATGTCACTTATGTCATACCTCATCAGACATTTTAATTGCTCCACTTCTTCACTTAGTCTAAGTAATTTATTTTGCATTGTTCTTGATATTTTAAGGTGTCTAGGAATTATTGTGACTTCAAACTGTTTAAAATAAATCCTTTTTACTGAACACATTAGGGAAAAGCAGGACATAGATTTCTGATTCCTCTTTGCAGATGTTCTGTCTCCAAGGCAATCCACCAGAAATGGAGTTCACAATCCCTATTGAATAAAATTCAGTGAAAAACTGACTGGTAAATATTAAAGGTAGAAGTCATCCGTCCTTGTTGAGACATTTAACATCTAGATATATGCATCTGAGCTAGTCATCTTCACGATCAAATAGGAAAAATCCTGTGTTTAGGAAGTGACACTTCTCTTCTGAAAACGGAAATAGAAGAGCCATTTGAAAAGTCCTATTTCTTTCTAGTGACTATTGAAGGAGACTAAACAGCTAATTCATTTAAAATGTCTAGATTTCTAAAGTTAAGTGAGATTAATATTAACCTAAAAAACCTGAAACTAGAGACATTTGTGAAAATTTGGTCCTGACTACAGAGAACAAACTAGCTTCTTATATTCGAAAGTTTTGTGTTGCTACCTCTTATGTATCTGTTCATACTACCTAGCTATTCACACAGTTCTAATGAACTCCTCCATATTTTTTGAAGTTTCATCTGCCCTTGCTGATCTGCCTAAACTCAGTGCTCTAGTGAAAATACTAGAGAAAAAAAAAAAAGTGTTCTTTTTGAATACATCTCATATTTTAGCCTTCTGTTGAGGGAAAATAATTGATATAAAAATGAAAACATTTAGCTAATTAAAATGCAAGACAATCAATTATATATAATAGGACAGTGGCTTGAGATTTCCATTTTTTTTATTAAAGGAATGGGTGCTGCTTGACACTTACTAGTTGAACCTATCTCTGGAGAGGCTAACTTTTGTCCACAAGATCTCTGGGTACAAAAGGGTTAACCTAGGACTTAACCTTCTCAGTTAAAAGCTTTTACATTTAGGTGAGAGAGAAACCCTTTCATCTTTCTATGCTGCTTTTTGGTTGTAAAACAATCAACAATTAAACATTAAAAAATCTCTTCAACTTTTTTTTTTTTTAAATAAGAAGAGCTAATCATTGCAACAGAAGGGAAATGAGGAAGAGATATTACAGCAATTACTAGAACAGTTGGAAGTATCAATGTAATGTCCATTCTTGCTAGGTTATGTGGATGAGTTATTACCCACTACTGAATAATGCCTGCACCAAGTAGTATGAATTTGCAAGCCCAGATCCATAGTCCATGACTAGGAAATCATTACTGAACTAAGAGATACTGAATTTACTTCTAATAAAAAGGCCAAAGACGACTGTCTTCTATTTAAGTGAAGAAGAAGCAGATGTATGTATAAATTGACATATAAATTCTCCACCGGTTTTCTTTTCTTTCTTTCAAGCAAATAGCATCAAGAAGTCTACACGTGTTCCCCAGTGATTTGCAAAAGGAAGACATTTTACCAGAAGAGCATTTGAATGCTTGCCAAACTAGTCAGCAGCTTTTTGTTTTGACATCCTTCACAAAATGTGGTAAGCAATGTCTTTCAAGGATTTTATCAACAAGTGTCTACATCAAATGAATTCGCAACAGCCATAAAATCAAAACACTCAGACACACAGCAGAAAGTGTAAGCCAGGCATTTCTAGATTTTTAAAATACTCATAAATAAAGCTAGTTTTACATTAGTATACAATTAGCTGAAAAAAAAAAATAAGGGCAATGTAAAATTTCAATCTGAGTATTAATTAGACCTGAATGTAATCACTTAAGATGAAAGATATTACTCTTGTCATCATGCTCTACATGTTCTAATGGCCATACAGATCAAAGCATTAATTTAACTGCAATAGCAGCTATGCCTGTAAATGGTATCACAAATTACAGTTGTCTGCATTCAGAAACCCTAGTTTGATGCATCTTATTGTACTTGCTAGAAACTTGGAGGCAATTTATTTTTTATGATGACCATGACGAAAAGCTGTATTCTCAAGCAGTCATCGTGTTTGTTTGGTGCATAATTTCTGAAAAGACTTGTGAATTTGTTTAGTCATCTCAATTTACTCTTAGTCTAGACTTCTTAATTTTCTGCAAAGTGCTATTCAATCAATATCCCTTGCTTTTCAAGTAAACACTGACAGGGTCTTCATAGTGGCAGTTTTTGTAAAAAAAAAAAAAATTATCTTCCTGTCAGATTGTGTATTTCCCTGGTTGTAATAATATCAGGATGAAAATGCAACCAATGGACATATTTTCCAAAGGAAGGAAAATTTACCTAAAATAAGTTTTATGCCATATCATACTGATCACCTAATTATCAAAAGATTATATAATACCTGCAAATACACACATATAGCCCATAAAACAGACTTTGTAAGAGTTCATGTCTATCAGGTGAGATCTATCCACTTCCTTCATTCCTGAAATTTTGTAAGAAGATTTGAAAAAAAAAGCAACAACAAAAAAAAAACAAAATAGAAAGTAACGCTACAACTATTAATAAAAATATTTGAAGACTGAAGTTTTCCTTTTAAAAGGAAGCCTTTTCTCCTTTACTATCACATCTCCCCAGTTAGACATAAAAGACATGGCCACATAGTGAACAACAGTGAAATCAATTTTATACGCTACTCTTCCAGTTTACTGCTTTAACGTTTGGTCAATGAGATAATCAAAATACACTTTGTACACTTCAAAATACACCAATGACTAAGTCAAACAGATTATTTAGAGGAACATTCATTCAAATAAGCTTGTAGTGTACCGAAAGTAGATAATAAGAATACTGTTCTTCATATAAGATATAAAGGAATATGACTTTATCCATATCAGGGAGAAGAAACACTTTTCTTTTGTAAAATAAAAAGTTTTATTGTAAAGGGTGAAAAAAGCTAAACTGTGATTAATCATGACTGTTTTAAAACTTTACAAATGTTAGAGTACTCCCCAGTTGCAGCATGGATGTATTTCCTATAAAATATTCTCTCAAGGTTTTTTTTTTGAGGAGGGAGAAATTAGTATCTTTGTTTAGGTCTCTAATGTACTGTACACTTGGGGAGTTGTTTTGAAACAAATAATATTGTCTTTGCTTGTAACACTGCAGTGAAAACACTGCCCAAAACATGAGCAGCACCCAAGCAATGATGAGAAGGATATAGGTAAACACAAATAGCCCACGAGGACAGGAACAAGAAGTACTGTGGTTTCCAAAAGAACTTTAGTTGGCTTCCCATGGACCTACAAAGATATTCTAACATTCTAACTCACCCCTCAGGTACTTTCTTTTACCTTGGTATGTATTAACTGTGTATCACCAAGGAGTTCCCCTTAAAAGGTGAATCTACTACTTAACATGAGATTCTACTGGCTTGTTTGAACCATGGGATTAGCGAGCAGGACTGGAATTGAACAGCTGGCTTCAATTTCTGATTTTCAGGTAAGCTTTCTTGCAGTTCATCAAATCCTCATTTCAGACTTGAACTCAGATTTGAAATATTAATGTGTCTTCCTAGTCAAAAAGGACAGATGATTGGTGGGTTTTGTTTTCTCTCTTTTTTTTTTCTTTCTTTCAAGAGCAGCTGAGTTGTTCATTGTTATATGAGAGTTATATGAAGCCATTAAAAATCTCATGCTGAAAAGCAAATTCTGTGGCCATATATCACTGCATTTATGACTTCCTTCTATTTAAGTGAAGAAGAAACAGATGTATGTATAAATTGACATATAAATTCTCCACCATTTTTTCTTTCTCTACTTATAAAGTATATAAATGTTAAACACATTCTTAATTCTTATTTTTCTGGGCAAGTACAACCTCATTTGTTATTATTCTCTATGTCTGAGGTATAGTAAAACAACTAGATGAAGATCAGGATTTTAGTTTATTTAAGCTTCTCTAACACCTCTCTGAAAAGACATAGAAGAGATATTGTGACTTGCTGTTCAAGAATTTATCTTGTTTTTCATTTATTGTGCTAATTATCCAAGCCATCTAGTACAGATTTAGTTTTTGTGTGAAAAATTGACAATGTAGAAGTCTGAAATCTTGCGTGTATGTGTGTGGAGGAGCAAGCAAAACCAGGAGGCAGATATGCATTTTTTTTTGGGGGATGGGGGACCATAGTTTATTTTTGAGCTACGTTTTCTGGGGAACTACAATATCATGGCACTGATACAATAGCAGCTGACTAACTACAATGTGTTTCCTCTTCTTCCCTCTGCCCCTGAATTCTGTTATAAATGAATTATGCCTGTGAGGGAGGAGATTCATATTTTAATCAAGGTTTTTGTTTGCTTGCATGTATTTGAATCTTCAGTGAAATGGTCTGCTATGTTTTCATTACTAAAAAGCTCATATAAGTTGCACAAAATTTATTTATGTTTCCATAAATGCTTTCCCAGGGTGGTTCAGGGAACCCATCCAGGTAGACGGGGAAGGTTACACTAAGCATTATACAAAAAAAAAAGAAAAGAGCTTGATGCCTAAGTCTCTCTGGGTTGAAAACATCTATTATTGTGGCGAAGGCTTTCTAGATCAAGACATGTCAGGTGAAGTAGGAACTATTCAGAATGATTTACTGTCATCTGAGAAACCAGTTTTTGGATCTCAGCCATTCTGCTATGAGTTCCTTTGAGGGATGAAGGGAAAACGTGTTTCTAAACCTATTTTGCCTACTGAAAGAAAACAAAATCTGTAGCATCATAATCAGCACAGCTCTGTGTTCAGCAGTGGTGAGGCCTGCAGTTTATCAGCTCTGCTCGCATGAATAAGTATCACTTCAGTCAATGGGAATTCTTATAAAGGCAATCTGCAGGTCTGGAGATAAATCAAGCAGCTAAAGAGGCATTAAAAATGTGCAAGGATGGCAGAAGGATACAAGCAGTTTAGAATATATTTAGCTAGCATATAAAAGAACAGAGCTTAAAGCTGGCAGGGTTTTAATGTAATGAATGCTACAAGCACCCTTCTTATACCATCATTTCAGTGAAATGGACAGGGAGATTCAAAAAAAAATGGTGTTGAAAACAAAAACTTCTAGGTTTTTTTTTTGTTTGTTTGTTTTTTAGGGCTGCTGTTGTCATTTATGAGATGGCAGGTAAAGCACAGGGGGTTGTTAAAAATATAAGCAAGCCTCTTGTAGTTTTGAAATGGAGTCAGATTTTCACAGCAGTGTCACTGTTGACAATGAATAAGAACTGTGATTTTGTTACAGGTGTAAGCAGCAAAAATAGAAACCCAAAAATAAAACCAGCAAGTTCCTGTGTATTCTACTGAAAATATTTGAAAGGATATTTAATGATAATGTACCACGTGAGTACCAATCCTGCACCATTTTTACGTGTACAGCAATCAGTATATATCCTTTTACTGTATTCAATGTTATAATTTCTTTTTTCTTTAGGAAAACAAAGAGCTAATCATAGGAGTTATTGCTCCTATGTTCCCAGTATATGCTTACAGTTTAAATAGAAAGGAAATACTAATTCTGAAGAGGAGGGGTATTTTGTTTCCCACATTAAAGTTCATCTGTTTGGGAACTGTGACCAGAGCCAAAGTGAAGGATCTGAGTAGACCCCAGAGAGTTGTACAGGTGAGTTTCTTTCCAAACCTTGAAGGTGGAAATGTCCCAACTGACTAAAGGCATTAGAGAATGCTAATATGAAAAGTAGTCAACAAAAGTTATTGTTTAGTCTTGATCCTTCCATAGCTGATAGCTTCATATACTGCTCCAGGCAAAATGATTTAAAAAAAAAAATTTAAAAAGATTTCTTGCTATAATGCACACCTGACAACATTGTTAAATGTCATAGAGCAATAAAAATAGGTTAGTGAAACAAATAAATTCCCAGTGCAGCTGTACAGCCTTTGATGGTTAAAGCGGGAGTATACTCTCCCAGTTGCCATCTAGAAAAAAAATATTTTACTTGAAGTAAGCACAAATGAGACTTAACTTAAGCCAAATATCATCTAGAGTGATGCTTCTAAAGAGTTAGCTGTGAACTACACTGCTAGGCCATGCCTAAAGAAATCGTGGAAGTGATACCAAAATAGAGATGTAGAAAAACACACAGCAGTTTAGATAGGTGAGTTGCTCACTATGTGAGCAGTGAATGTTGTTTATTTTTACCTCAGTGAGGCTTTCAACACAGGCAAAATTGCTCAAGGTGCATTAGTTAAGTAACCAGGGGTTCAGACTGGGACCAATACTGTTTAACATCTTCACTGATGACTTGGATGATCAGACACAGTGCACTTTCAGCAATTTTGCAAATGATACAAAAAGAGAAGGAGTGATTAATACATCAGAAGGTTCAGAGAGACCTCAACGGGCTGGAAAAATAGTATGACAGGAACCTTATGAAGTTCAACTTTACGAAGGTCAGTGGAAAAGCCAAGTTCTACACTTGGAGAGAAACAATCCCATGCACCAGTAAAGGCTGGGACTTGAAAGCAGCTCTACAGCAAAGGGCCTGCAGGTCCTGGTAGACAACAGGTTGAATGTGAGCCAGAATTATGCTGTTGAGGTGAGGAAGGCCAACAATACTCTCAAGTGCAGTGGAAGAGTTTTGCCAGCAGGTCAAAGGAGATGATCCTTCCCATCTATTCGGCACTGATGAGACCACACCTGGAGTAATGTGCCTGGTACTGGGCTCCCCAGTACAAGAAAGAAACATACTGTTCTGATTTTGGCTGACATAGTGTTAATTTTCTTCACAGCAGCTCATATGGGGCTGTGTTTTGGATTTGTGCTGGAAACCGTGTTGATAATACAGGGATGTTTTTGTTATTGCTGAGCAGTGCTTACACAGAGTCAAGGCCTTTTCTGCTCCTCACACCACCCTACCAGTGAGTAGGCTGGGAGTGGGCAAGAAATTGAGGGGAGACAGAGCCAGGACATGATTCCAACTGACCAAAGGATTATTCCATACCATATGATGTCATGCTCAGCATATAAGGTTGGGAGAAGAAGCAGTTCAGAGTTATGGCATTTGTCTTCCAAAGTAACTATTATGCGTGATGGACCCTTGCTTTTCTGGAGATGTCTGACCACCTGCCTGCCAATGGGAAGTAGTGAATTAATTCCTTGTTTTGCCTTACTTGCATGCACAACTTTTGCTTTACCTATTAGACTGTTTTTATCTCAAAGTGCAAGTTTTCTCATTTTTACTCTTCCAGTTCTTTCACTTATCCCAGTGGGGGAGAGTGAGCTAGCAGCTCTGTGGTTCCTAGTTGCCAGCTGGGTTTAAACCACAACACACACATACCAGAGAGAGTAATGAATAATAGATTGGAGAATCCAAGCTACATGGAGGGGCTGAGAGCTGGGGTTGTTCAGTCTGGTGAACAGGAAATTCAGGGTGAGCTTATCCATGTGTCCATCCACCTGATGGCAGATATTAAAAAAGACAGAGCCAGACTTTTCTCAACTGCACCCAGTCACAGGACAGTAGGCAATGGGAAGAAATTGAAATAGAGGAAATTCCTTTTAAACATAATGAAAAAATTAGTCTGAGGATGGTTGAACACTGGAAGGGTTTGCCCAGAGAAGCTTGGGAGTCTGCGTCTTTGGAGCCTTTCAAAACCTGACTAGACATGGTCTTGGTCTACCTGCTCTAGGTGACCTGGCTTTTAACAGAAGGCTGAAACAGAGAATCTCCAGAGGTCCCTGCTGACCTCAACTTTTCTGTGATTCTGTGTTTATTGCCAGAGGAACCCTTTTTTCTATCACATTTTTTACTGTGACCAGTATACCTTTGAATACACTTTCCAATGTGTACAGGCCAATGTTTTTTTTTTTTTTTTTCAGTCAGCACGTATTCTTTTTTTTCAGCCACAATGGCTTGATCTTCACCAAGACTTTTGAAGAATAAAAAATGCCATAAAAACAGTCTTTTAGCAGGTACAGATTAGTATTTTCTTTTGGTATTACTGATGAGTCTTGTCTAGGAGTTAGAAATATCACTCTTCTACCACTGTGTGGGAAAGCTAGGGATAGCAGATCTGTCTGCAGTCTTAGAAGCCCAGGGGCTGTTCTTTCACATGACACTGGGCAAAATCACATTTAATAGGATGATAAAGATATAACATTCCTCACTGTTGCCGTCTAATAGATAAATTTCAGAAACAGTCGTTTCTCACTTTGGTATCCTTTAAGAAAGCAATTCAGATAAGTTTTGCTGAGAGCAAATTCCAGATAGGTGGCAGAAATTAGTGGACGCTGATAAGTGAAGAATCAATGAGAGCATGAAAAGGTGCTGAGAGGTACTTAGGAAGTACTACTCTAAGGCAAATGGACTTGAGAGAATGTAAAGTTTTCTGTTCCTACAATTGTTAAATAAAATCAAACCTGAAGAAATTATGTAATACATTTCAGAATGTTCTGCTACTTTAAATTACTTTTCTCTTTGGTTTTTGTGCTTGAGAAAGCAAAATAAATTCCCTCATAAAAAGTAAATTATGGAAAAAGAAATTTAAACACCTTTACTGTTTTACATCATTTAGTTTCTCTATGCATGGACAGCAGTTGAGTAATGTCTATTGATGTGAATATTATCCTGGAATTAAAGGCAGTCACAAAGAAAATCAAGATATAAATTATAAATTAATTGCAACCCTACTCTAAAAGCAAATTCTTGGATATATTTTTTTTTCTGTATGGGCAAATAGAGTGGTTGTCAGGTATTTCTGGCTCATATATGCATTATTTCAGATTCACTATGCCTACCTAATAGAAAGAGAAATGTGTGTTAGTACAGACTAAAGCTCCTGAATAAATTGTTGTCACATTTAAAGATCCATTAAATCCATTAGAGTTCTATGGTATTTTACTTTCGTAATATTTCTTCCTCTCTTTTGAAAACAAAGCTATCATAAAACCCCCAAAAAGTTCTGCAGAAAAATAATAGATCGATCTCCAATGAGGTAGAACTCCACAAAATAAACTTCAGCATCTTACTAACTCTCACATACTCCTAACTGAATTTGTATTTATCTCATTTTGACATTTTTCATATTCCACTCTTTTTAAATTTTCTTTTTAAAAGTAGCTTACTATAGCACAAGATAAATTATTGTTATGATGGTTTCAAAATACTGTAAAATATTAATTGTTGAAAATTAAAACTGCTCATTAAAACAGTGGAAAACAAGAAAATGTTTCCTTTATATTAGAAAATTTTGGGTTATTCTATGCAACTTTTAAAAAATCATTGGATTCTATCACATTCCATTGTTAAGTCTGGGACTTTATTTCACCTAAAGTGAGAATATGTAGGGATTCAGATCTTTAGGCAGAACAAATTGAAATAAAACTTCAGTCAGCAATGTGTGTGACCTGAGTGCCTGCTTCAGGAATTTTATGAACAATTGAGATGATCAGTAGTTCCCTTGGCTTTTAAGTTATGTTAAAAATACAAATGAAAGGGCTTATGCTACCTTCCTGAGAGACTGACAGAGAAAGGAAAGATAAATTTGGTGGTGAAATTCCTAGCACACCATAGAGTTTGGATTCAGCGGGATTACTATACAAGTGGCTGACGAAAGGTAAAGCAAGCAGTCAGACACATGGCAGCAAAGCATGTAAATAAAAGGCTAGGCTTCTATTTGGACTATGTTTTCCTCCTTCTCACCTCTAAGTTGAATTAAGACATATACTGGGGATATCCTATTATTTAAGTGGGCTGCTTGTCTTGTGTCATGTAAGATGAGGAAAACCAAAATATTTCTCTTTCCTTTCTGCCCCTATCACTATAAATTCAGCCAGCAACTGTTAAAATGAGGTTATTGTGCCATAGAGAGAATCAGAAGTGTTCAGTCCTAAAAGGCAGTTTCAGAAGTGCAGCTGTTCTTTATTATCTTTCATCTGCCGTCTTACCTTTTCTAATTCCTAGAGTTCCTAATCTTCTTCCTTTGTGTCCACAGTTTCACTCTAGTAACTGTAGCCTCTACCTACTCCTTTCATTGTGTTAAACTTCAGCAGCAGCATGCACGAGGTATGTGACATGATACTATTAAAAGTGGTAAGATCAAACAGTTGCCTATGTATATGCACTTTGTTCTACCTGGACTCTTCTTCCCCATCTTTTATATGCTTACTGGCCACTTTTTGTCACTATTTTTATTTCCTTCTTTCAAAGAAGTGATTTTAGTGATGACAGTTATTATTTTAATCTTTCACAATAGGCAGAGGAAGGATCCACAGCCATTGTAATATTATTAAACTTTTGGTCAGGATTGCTCTGGAGATCATAGTAGCAGGTCTCAGGAACCCTTCCTGTTCCCTAGCTGTGTTGTTCTCCCTGGAAAACAACAATCTCCCTAGGAAACTTCGTGTCATAGTGGAGACAACATCATAAATTGATTCCAATGCTTTCTTTTCCTCCACAGTCATCTTTGGATGCTACAGTCTCTTGCTCTACAAACTTCCTGTTCACTTCCCTGCCCCCTGGGACACAGTTCAATATGGAGGCTTTTGACAGAGGAATGGTAGGAACTGACAGAGGAGACAGACCCTAAATTTTCATACAGACACATATATACAGAAATGCCTGTTCTTCTCTGAGCCAGATCACGTCAGAGAAATTTCCTCTCCTTTCCTCCTCCCCACAGCTGCTCCTGACCTTCAGGGAATGGCATGTCAGCCTCCTGCAGGCTCTTTTCCAGCCACTCAGCTGCCGCTTCCCCTGCTCCCTAATGAATGTCTTTCTCTGTTTCTACAGCAGCCAGGTCCAGCCTCCTCCCTGAACAGATGAGGGAAAGTCACAGCAGGGAAAAGCTGAAGCCAGCTGCTGCTGGCACCAAGGCCATCCAGGCGATGGGACATGGAGAAAGATGGAAAATACTATCTCAGTTTAGGGCAGCTGCTACTCACTGGCATGCAGTGTAGTAGAACCAGGGCATATTGTACGCTCCATGATGACTCTGGGAAATTAAGTGTATCCCAGCCAAACTAGCTCTTTTACAGCTGTTGACACTATTCAAGTTTTTTCAGTCTGTGAATAAAGTTAAAGGACATTGCCTTTATTCCACCATCCTACACTGTGTTTCACTGTCATCTAGAAGCAAAAAAACCACCATTAATTTACAATTAAAAAACAGGCAAGCATTCTTCAATAAACTCCCAACCCTACCACCTCCCATCCCCATATTCTATCTACTTTATTGCATTTATTCGAGGTATTGTGCTAAACATCTTAAAACCTCCCCCTTGAGCAGGGCTGGCATATGCAGCTCTTAGTTTTTGTGTTAGAACTGGGTGTTCTAACCCAATTTTTTTTTTTATGGAAGTTCTTATACTCAGGAAGTTTCTAAGTTACTCCTTATGTTATTTTCATACACTTTCGTACTTATCTGTGGGAATAAAAAGCATTTTAGTGTAACCGCTTTGTCAATATGGAGAACAATTTGAAGAACAAAGTAAAATCCTATTTGTATATACAGCTATTCAATATTCATGCATCAAACTGTTAAATAACATAAAAGAAATACATAGGAACAGAAGCAATAAGAAATCTATTTTTTTTTAATCAAGTGACGCTTGATTTAGAACATTATATTTGAGCTAATAGTAGCAAAAGGAGGAATTAACATACAAAGCCTAAATTTGAAGTATGTAATAGGTTACATTAATTTTTGCTATTCAATGCCAGTAATGGTAAAATGTTGTGGCTCATGTTCCATTCTGCCATTCTTTGATTTTAGGAGCCTGAAGGAGTATAATACTGAATGCAAATAAAATACATTGAAATTCTGTCAGAATTAGGTTTTCTTTCTTACACTTTGGAATCTTCTTATACATGAAGTTTAACCTAATGATTTACGGCTAAGCTTCAAAAAAAAAGTGAATGCCTCCAGGTCTAAATTGAGAATTTCTGGAGTTTCCATAAATGATAAACATTGCCCATAATTATTCCTGCTTCACTTGAAATCTAAGAGCTACTTTGGACAAGCACTGCTGTACTGATGCATTTTCTGTCTGTGCTCTCAACAGCTGGGGGAAAGGGGAAAGAAAAACAACAAACAAACAATTAATCTGTCTGATTATGAGAAGATATTATAGTACTTACTAACATATATCTGTAAAAAAATGATAAACAAGTGGGTGTTCTAATGTAGTACATTAGGTAGATTTCTCTGAAAACAAAACGTGTTTTGCAATATTTCAACGTTAAATAAACAGTTTTAAGAAAATGCTAAGTTGTACATGAGCTTCAGCGTGGCATATTGTCACATGAAGTCTTAGCTGAAAAACTTTATTCACCAAAGGCTGCTGTCCTGCGGACTATAAACCTTAAGAAAAGCTGTAGAGCAATAGTCAACTGTCGTACATGTGGTTGGACGCTTGTGTGTATTGGAGCAGCTCTGGGGATCAGTCCCAACCCTTGCTTGACATCTCCATCAATGACTGAAGAGAGGGAGTAAATGCAATATTCCTGAATTAACAGACAACATTGAATTAGGTAGAGTTTGGAATACCAATGAAGGGAGAAAAGCATAGAATGAAAATTTAGAGCTGTCGGTACTGTGTTGTGGATTCTGCTGGCTCTGAGGCAAAACACATTTGAAGTCAGAGGGAGTCATCAACTACCAGGATCTTTGGAGGAAGTAATTTAATGAAGTCACAGGCAGAGAAAACTGAGGTTGCAGATAAAAATTCATTGTCCACCAAGCACTGTGCAACCTCCCCTCACACTCAGCTAGTTTCCCTCAGGTTTATTCTGAGAACTTGGCAGGTTTCACACATATCAGCCAGCACACTGTGCCTTTCCATGGCAATAACATAATCTCTACTCCTTTATCAGTCTGTTAGATTAAGAAGTTATCTACTTCCAAAATTACTACACTGAGGCATCTCAGAAACAGGTCAATTTTAATTCCTGTATAATTTCCCATGTGGTAATTATGGTTGTATCTATAGTAATCACTCCTCATTTCTTTTCATACAATAAGTTTTGGCCTTCATTGTAACTTGATTCTATAACTAAAGATAATACTTCTACAAAAACAAAATTCTAGAATTATATTAATTTCTTAATGCCTAATTTAGTTACCTCTATTTCTCATTCCTAGATTAATTTTTTGAATACTGCAAGTTTTGTGGGGTGGGGGAAGGCATTGACTTTTCAAGACAGGAAAGAAAATACAAAAATTTATTTTGCACAGGGAAGATTCAACCTGACTGCTCTGAGACTACGTTTCTGAAATGCTATTGACTAAGAAAATCCTACATCCCTAGCAATTGTTCCCCAAATCTAGTAGCTAAAAAATAATTCTACCCCTGTTTTGAATCAAGCAGAAATATTTGCAGCTTGCAGGATCACTAACAGACCAGAATGCCCTCACTAATGTAATTATCCTTAAAGAAAGGTTTATTCATTATTTTTTAAATGAAAAAATCTGTCCAAGGAAAAACTGTCAAATTGGCTATTTTATTTTCCTGATTAATGATAAAAATAATTTTAAAATTGTTTAGGAAAATATATAAAATTTCTCACTGCCTCTATTTGTCCTACATTTTAAAATATTTTCAAATTAAACTGCTATTTTATTTAATGGATTTTTTTTTTTCAATTTAAAGAAGAAATAATAACTGCAATGAAAAAGTAAATTAGTACCCATTCTTCTTTTATTTTGATTTGGCTCCAAGATTTTCAACTGAGCTTTCATGATCTGATGAATTTTTAGATGAATTTTGCAAAAACAATTTTTAGACTTTTATTGAACAGAAAATCTGTTTCAGAGAAAAGATGTTGTTTAAGACAAGACTAACATTTCAGACTATGGGAGCCACATCATACTTAACTAGGTCAAACTTAAAGTTGTCTTCAATAAAAACAATTTATCATTGCTGAAATCCAAGTATATTGATACTATAAATATCCTTCTTCTCTAAGACTATAGGTAGTGAATCTAGAAAAGAATACACGAATAGTATCAAATTATTCTGTCTATTAGAAGCCCAACACACGATGTAAACATATGCCAACTGTCTTCATTTCAAAGTGCTCACACATCATATGCAACCATTCTCCACTGAGAGGCTTACATCACAAATGAATGTACTCATCTGTTTTATTTTATAAATATATTTGAATGAATTACACCAGCAAAATGATAAGCTGTAACTTCACCCTACAAAAAAGATGTGGCTTAAGTGCCCTAGAACAAATAAAATATACAAATCTAACTATTTTCTTTCCCTTGGGAAAAGAAAGAACATAATTTTCTTTTGCTGCCAGTCAAAATTCTAAACCAAAATTCATCACATTCAAGTCATAAAGCAATAAAGTTTTATTATTATTGAAAAATATGTGGACTTTAATTGTATTCCTTTTTAAACTTACTGTATTGAAGAAAGAAAATAAGGTAGATTTTTACTGGAATAATAATACTCTACTTTAGAACAAGTCCAATTTTAGATGGTTTGACCAGCTGATTTATAAATTCTATTTCTAAACCAATTTCCTTCCAATTGTGAATAGTTTGAAATTCATGACTAAAAGGAAAGCCTTTCTCTTAGACCACACCAGATTAAAGTGCAACATTTGTCAAAAAGTGAATCATCAACAGGCAGCAAACAGCCAGGGCTTACATTTAAAAAAAAAAAAAAAAGAAAAGAAAAAAAGGAAAAAGGCAATCTCTAGTCATTAGAGTCAGAAGCTTATGCCTTTCTGCATGATCTGATAATGGCTGCTGTAGCTGGCAAAATTAGTATTCTGAATGAGATGGATTTGGGATTTGATCCTTATTATAATTCCTTGGGTTTATTTTTTCAGTTCCATATGTATGTATTTTTTTTTTCCCTTTACAGACAAGAGCAGATAGACATTAAATGAGATAATTCTTTTCAAAACAGTTGTTTAAACTCACAGAGAAGTTCAGATCTCTATGGACAGAATATGTGCCTAAAATATATATCACACCACTGTCATTTGCTCATAAAAACTGCATACTTATTCAGAGTTGCAGAATCATCCTACCTGTCTTCCATGACAATAGGTGAATGGAGGGGTGGTGACACAAAGGAAAGTGATTAATAAGGACCAGTGCTCCTGCTTCTCTGTTCTTCAGACACTGATACTTACATATGCATTCACACAACTGGAGTAACAAACTTACGGAATTCTTACTCCAAAGACCTTACTGCCAACAGCTTTGATACCAACAGCTTTACTCTCACCCTAACATTCCCACTTGACCTCTATATTTCACTGCTGAGATTTAGTGGAAGGGAAGAGCTGAATATTATCAGGTAGACTATGTCTTCTCCTATGTTCAGAAATGTGACTTCTGTTTGCATTTGGAAACTTAACTCACTTGAGCTGGATTTGTCTCTGAAAAGGTAAAATTGTTTCAGGTGTTTTGTACGTACGCCTGTGGCAAATTCATGGACAGGCACCTTTATCACCATTTCACTGGACAGTTTGTTCTGACTTCAAGTAGTATTAGACTAGAAGGTTTGGACATGAACAATATCCATTCAAGCCTTAGATGACTAACTGAAAAGATGCACTGAAACTTTTCCTCCGTAAGTGAAGAGAACAAGTGATGTTGCTTGTACTACAGAGGAAATAAGCCACATTCCTGTGGCATTCTCTGTTCTCTTTCTTCACCTCAGAATAAATATAAGAGCACCTGGAGACTGTGCCCATGGAAACACTGTCAAAACATTAGGCAAGACCATTTATTTAGTCTTTGATTTTTCTGATCTTGCTTGGAATTTTGACTTTTAGTTGGATACAATGATATTTTAAGTGATGTGGTAGGTTTTCTTTCTTTCAGATATACTTTGAGGCTTATAAATATACACTAATGTAAAGGAGTAAGGATTTTTAGTATGCTATATGAAGTTGAATTTAAGATTGCACTTCAGGAGAGTTATTCTAACACATAAAATCATTCTTTTAATTCAACTTATTGCCAGAATAATTTTTTTTGGGTGTTTAGAGGAAAATCAGATAAGTAGTTAGGGGGTTACAAATGTTCAAAGCCCACAGAAGTAGAATATTTTTTTGCAGCCTTGAATCTCAACAGAAATATTTTCTACATGAAGTCTCATTCACTTCTTTACAAAGTATTTTTTTTACTTCAATTCCTAAAGAATGCTCCAGAAAAAAAAAAAAAAAAAAAAGAGAAAAAAATGCTAACCTTGGTAGGCCTTAGGCACTCCTCAAGCCTAATAACCTGGACAGAGGAGATTAAAAATGGTTGGTTATTAGAAAGTTCACATGAAACAAGAATTGCTGAAATGAATGTTGCCCAAAGCACTGTTAAACTTTAATGCTTTATATGTGCATGCAGCCTAAGACAAGATTAAAACTCCTGAGACTAACTTTTAGGTAACCAGCACTGACAGCCTGGCACAGCAGACCTTGAGTTCAAAGCCAGCCTTAGAAGCTGGGAAAATAGCTCTCTGCTGAGCTCTACTGTGCCATAGGAACACAGCTATTAGTATTTCACACAACCAGGTTAAACTTCTCTTAGATAGACCTAGACAAGATATAATCAGATCTTTAGTATATCATAAATAAACTATTAATCTGAAATAATGTCTCACATGGGAGGAATAATATTACCTAACTTTAAATGCTTATATTGTAAATTTCTGCATTTGATCTAGCTACCTCATGCTGTCTTTGTAGTTGAATGTAGACAAATAGAGTACAATTAATACAGATTATTTTACAAGTCTGCTTTAGAACGAAATGAATCACTACCCTGAAGTGCCCATTCCTTTCTGTTTTCCAGGGAGACCTGCAGGATGCATGTGAACACTGGTTCACTTGTCCTCATCAAGTATGTTTGCATGTAGCTCAGTGACTCATGTACAACATCT
Source organism: Chlamydotis macqueenii (assembly GCF_036417535.1). Lineage (NCBI taxonomy): Eukaryota > Metazoa > Chordata > Aves > Otidiformes > Otididae > Chlamydotis > Chlamydotis macqueenii. Next base: position 23,391,499 of record NC_141556.1, read on the forward strand.
AACAGCTGAGAACATCAGCACTGTGGTGCAACCTAACATAATTATCTTTTGGAGTGGTATTTGTATATTCATTTGGAAGTTCACTGCCTAATCTAACCTAACCATCTTGATGTCCTCTTTAACCAAAGGAAAGAAATAAGTGCATTTGGAAGACAGTTACTCCCACAAATATTAGACACGCTTCCCAAGGTCTCTGTTACCTGCTGAGAGCCTAGTCACATAAGCTATACCAGAATACCATCTTTTAGACAGTTATATTTGGGGAACACTAATTCATCCCCTCTTTTTTTAACTGTATATAATTTTATCTTCTCTCTTTCTAATTTTTTTTTAATTTTATTTTGGACTGTACAATTTCCTTAAGCACATAGAGTGACAGAGAAAAATTTTTGCTTATTTATAGCACTACTTCAAGAGCTTTACAAGTTAATCAAAACCCCTTATTTAAATATGTGTACATTATAACGTACCTGTAAACTTTTTGTTTCTATTGTTGATAATTCAACAATTTCAGCATTCACTATGCTTTAGTACAGTGTATTAGCAACTGAACACTGAAAAAAAGAGGACTTGATCGTTCACACTCCAATGTTCAGGGACCTAGGAAACCTGTGGAGAGCTTTGATTATGGTTTTATAATTTTTTTTTAAAGCCAATGAAGAGCTGTGGTTAAAGATAAAAAAAGAACAAAAAGGCTTCAAGGCATTAAACAAAGGGGATGAAATGATTTATTTCTCTGCTTATTTGTACTCAATCAATTTCTCACCCAAGAACCAGATAGTGATTCAATATTAAGAGATTCTGTAAGTATATAAATGCTTAAGCTTTAGCGACTCTGAAGAGCAAAGAAAATTAAATGAGAAAAAAAGAAGTAGTATTGAAGCTATCATCTTAAACGTCCTATTAAGAATATTGGTGAATGAGAGTCCAGCAGCAACAAACCTAATGACTAAAATGTCTGAGGTGATCTATTTCAAACACTATACAAGGTCTTTACAAATTGCTATTCATGCCATAATACACAACAACAAAGAAATCAACACTAATGTTTTTTTTTTTGCTTTAACTTGGAATACAAGTACATTATTTAGAAAAAAAAAGCAGTTAGCAACAGCATGAATCTGCCTTAAAACATTATACATATGAGAAACAGAGAGAATTGGTAAGTTCGTATCAAAATTATTTTCCCCAAAGATATGCTAACTGTTTAGATAAATCTATTTATTCTAATGAAACTTCATTTGATTAAAAGAACTTGGATGAAATACTGTAAAAAAATTTAAATATTCTGCTTTGATATTTATGGATTTAAATGTTTCTGCTTGAAAAAGTGAGAACTAGGAACTTTAGGTAACAAGAATTTTTCCATCTTGTTTTAAACATGTACTTTAGAACAAGATGAGCAAAGCCTCAGAGAGGCCTACTTTTTAACACGGGTTACAGAAGCAAGATAGATGAAAAAGTTAGATGTATGTATTTATACCTGGCTAGGTGAATCATTCTCTTATTTTGTGTATTCTAGGAGAGTATTCTTTTAATGGTACCTGGAATAACACACAAACAAAACTTTGTCTTCAAAAAATCAGAATCTTGAAGCAATCCAGTGACAGAAGTTAAAAACTGAATGCTGTAAAATACAGTATTGGTTGTTTTCACACTGCTCTAATTCTTAATTTCTGCTTGTACAGAAAGAACTGAGACAGATTAGGGTGCTATTTTTATTATCTTGTCAAATATACAGCTAATTTCTCATTCTTTGTACTTTGGAGAAATAAACTCTTATCCTTTGGTCTTATCTGAAATTTTCTTTAGATGGTCCACGTTTTTCTTCTGATGCATGTTCCATTGCTCACTGAAAGCAGTGAGTAAAATAGAGTCTGGTATTACCTGCAGGTGCATTAACAGTTCTTGTGATTACTATGCCAGAAATTAATATACAGTTTCAGAAAAAAATAAACTGGAAATTTTGAAAAGCAACTGTAGAAACCTTGCAGGAACTACTCAATGAAGATTTATAAAAGCATCTATACAAAGAAAAATCTGAAAGTACAAAGGCAAAAAGTTGTTAAGAGGGTAGGTGATTGCAGCAGAAAGCCACAGCAGGAGTATATTCACACAAACAGTTTGCAAAGGTTAAGCTGTATATCAGCATCATTTAGTCTCCTTATTCCCACTTATCCGGAACATTTGGCATACATCTTGAACAGGTATCTCAGATCCTTTCATTAACATCCTCTGAGTGCTTCATTAATATTCTCATCTCTCTTCCAGTTTATCAATGAGCATATTAAATGGGGGTCAGAACTCTGGCCTCTAGAGTAAGCACAAGATACCTCCCATCTACTTATTTCATCGTTAATTTTCATTACTCTTTGTTATAGCTTTTTAGTCAGATTTCAGTCCATTGACTATGTTCTCTGCAGGATAATTTATATGAATTTTTCAAGTGAAATGTGATAGTCAGTGTCTCTTTTATTGCATGAGTTTATATCTGTGAAAGCTCTTCTAAGATCAACATATACTAGGAAATGGAATCTAACCCAGTCAAACAGTTCACTGAGACGTTAAAGAAAATAATATATGCACATGATGTTAAAAATCGTAACATAATTAAAATAATTCACAAAATAGGATGCCTAATTCTTAGGAGTTCATTGCTTTTTAGGCATTTGTCCTGAATATACTGAGGTTCTTCAGCCTGAATTAACCTTCATAGAATTGAAAGTGCTAAGTACCGTACAGTATTGAGCTTTCTGCATTTAATTATTTTCCGTTTGGATTTTAATGTAGGAAATCACTTAATCACGTATGAAATGAGAGAACCATCCAAGAAAGGAAAGAATCACCCAAGCAATCTCACTAAAGTTAAGATTCCCACTTACAAGTACTAAGTTACACATATGGTTTAAAATCCTGATCTTCACTTAAGGTAAATCGTTGTGGCTTCATTTAATTCAATAGAACTAGGACAGTTCACCTCATCTAATAATCTGCCAGCTCATACTTTTTTTACTAAGAATATGAGCTAGACCTAAGAAGTTCTACCTTAAGAATCATTCCATTCTTCTTTTCCAAAAGTGGGTTCATACATTTGAAATTTTTTTCTATTTTTGTTATTCTTCCAATTGTCTCTTTTGTTCTTTTTTACCTCTTGCAAGTACAGTGTCACAAAGTAAATCTTTATTTACAAAAAAAAAGCCCAAGTATGCATATTAATCATTTTCACAGCATTCTCATTGAGTGTTGTGCTTAGTTTGGTACATACACTGGGTAGACTGGGTCTGGTCCTAACACACCCCATCTGTCATTTAGGCCATAATGTAGGACTTTGATGCAGATAGGCTTCTAACAACATTAGGGCACGTACATGCAAGAGTATCATCAGCTGGGAAGTGATTTACTGTTTAGCTGTCGGTTGTGCTTCAAAGCCCATACCATTGCTTTTCCTCCATGTTCTTTCCCAATGCAAAGTGAAAGGCATTGCTGTACCCACCTAATAATTTAGCTAATAAAAGGTGTTAAGCTAAAACATTTAGTTTTGGATGGGAATAGGGGAAGTTTCACAAGCAGTACTGCTCTTGACATACTAATTAACATCATGTGTCCCAGACATATGTGTGAGTACTTTGCCATTTAAAAAAAAAAACAAAGTCAAACAGGTTAGCTTAATACCTCTGGTTTCAGCTCATTTATGGGATTTTTGCTTGGTGAGGAGAAGGAGAATCATTCACTGGCTATCATCACTCTCAGACAGCAGAGAAGGATGAAGAGCATTACCTTTCACACTATCTTGCTCTGACTTATCAGTTTTTCTTGATACTTGGTAGTTGTGGTACTTGAGGACACAAATTAAAAGCTGGGGCAAGGATCTTAAATATGTGAATGAACAGTGAACTAAAGTAGAAATTCAGGCTGAAATACTTGATTGTTGTGAGTTAACAACAAACTAGGATAAATTGCCAATCTAGAAATATACCTCAGATTATATACCTCTGCTGCACACTGCTACACAAAAGCAGGAAGACGTCTTTTAGTGATTTAAACACCTGTCTTTTTACAATATATAGGTTATTTTTTCCTCTTGGCTCTTGTATTCTGTTTCAGTTGCTTTCAGTAGGAATATTGTACACATCTATGATACTGGAATTTTGTTTCTTGTTAATATGGTGATCATGAAATAAAAAGTAGTATTTTTTTAATGTAAAATGTATTCTGTGATGCTCAATTTCTTTTGCGAACTGTGATCTTATGATCAGTGACTGCATCAACAGCTGGGTAAACCAAACTTTCTTTGCCTTGGTAGCTCTAGCACGAATATAAAAGAAAGTATTCTTCTTCAATGACATGGAAAAACACTATGAAAGATACTGAGAAAATGATATAAACATGCTCTGGATTTACACTGATGTCTAATAAGATGCAAGTGCCTCCTGGTAAGTAAAACTATATTTTGATTACTGAATATGTATAAGGTTCAAGAAATTCATGCTTGAGATGGCAAAGTAACACTGGCATTTGCTGCAATTTCTTTATCTATCTATCTATCTATCTGTCTATCTATCTATTTCTCTATCTCTCTATCTATCTATTTTAATAAATATACATATCAACTTTACCAAGATGTCTGGGCTAGACATCTCTTGATCCCCTCATATAACTTGGCTAGAGCATATTTATGTCACAAACAGGAAGAAAAACTGCTCAGAGAATTAACTTCATGGCTACCACGTCTAAATCCTCAAATAGCAGGATCTTATCAAGAAGTGAATTATAAATAAGATGTTTCTTAAGTAGCAATAGGATTAAGGAGTCAAAAAAGCTATAAAGATTTCATAAAATCATAGAATCACATAGGCTTTGGGTCAGAAGGAACCTTCAAAGATCATCTAGTACCAATCCCCCTGCCATGGGCAGACACTTCTTCCACTAGATTAGATTACTCAAAGCTCTGTTCAAACAGACTTTGAACACTTCCAGGAAAAGAATCATAGAATCATAGAATGGTTAGAGTTGGAAGGGACCTTCAAAGGTCAGCTAGTTCAACCCCCCTGCAAGGAGCAGGGACATCCCCAACTACATCAGGTTGCTCAGAGCCTCATCCAACCTGGCCTTGAACGTTTCCAGGGATGGGGCTTTCATGACCTCTCTGGGCAACCTGTTCCAGTGTTCTACAACCCTCATTGTAAAAAATTTTTTCCTAATATCTAATCTAAATCTACCTCCCTCTATTTTAAAACCATTACTCCTTGTCCTATTGCAACAGGCCCTACTAAACAGCCTCTCCCCATCTTTCTTGTAGGCCCCCTTGAGGTACTGGAAGACCGCTATCAGGTCTCCCCGGAGCTTTCTCTTCTCCAGGCTGAACATCCCCAACTCTCTCAGCCTGTCTTCATAAGAAAGGTGCTCCAGCCCTTTTATCATCTTCGTGGCCCTCCTCTGGACCTTCTCCAACTGGTCCATGTCCTTCTTGTGTTGGGGGCTGCAGAACTGGACACAGTACTCCAGGTGGGGTCTCACCAGGGCAGAGGAGAGGGGGAGAATCACCTCCCTCAACCTGCTGGCCACGCTCCTCTTGATGCAGCCCAGGATGCGGTTGGCCTTCTGGGCCGCAAGGGCGCCTTGCCTACTCATGTTGAGCTTCTCATCCACCAGCACTCCCAAGTCCTTCTCCTCAGGGCTGCTCACAATCCATTCCCCGCCCAGCCTGTATTTGTGCCTGGGATTGCCGTGACCCAGGTGCAGGACCTTGCACTTGGCCTGGTTGAACTTCATGAGGTTGGCACGGGCCCACCTCTCCAGCCTGTCAAGGTCCCTCTGGATGGCATCCCTCCCTTCCAGCGTGTCGACGGCACCACACAACTTGGTGTCGTCGGCGAACTTGCTGAGGGTGCACTCTGTCCCACTGTCCATGTCGCCAACAAAGATGCTGAACAGGGCCAGGCCCAACACAGACCCTTGAGGGATGCCACTCGTGATCGGTCTCCACATGCACATTGAGCCGTTGACCACCACTCTCTGAGTGCGGCCATCCAGCCAACTCCTTATCCACCGAGTGGTCCGTCCATCAAACCCATGGCTCTCTAGTTTAGAAAGAAGGATGTTGTGCAGGACAGTGTCAAAAGCTTTGCACAAGTCCAGGTAGATGATGTCAGTTGCTCGTCCCTTGTCCACCGATGTTGTCACCTTGTCACAGAAGGCCACCAAATTGGTCAGGCACAATCTGCCCTTGGTGAAGCCATGCTGGCTGTCACCAACCACCTCCTTGCTCTCCATGTGCCTTAGCATGGTTTCCAGGAGAATCTGCTCCATGACCTTGCCAGGCACAGAGGTGAGGCTGACCGGCCTCTAGTTACCCAGGTCTTCCTTATTTCCCTTTTTAAAAATTGGGGTTATGTTCCCTCTCTTCCAGTCATCGGGCACCTCACCAGACCACCACGATTTCTCAAATATGAAGGCCAGTGGCTTGGCAACTTCATCCGCCAGTTCCCTCAGGACCCGCGGATGGATCTCATCAGGTCCCATGGACTTGTGCACCTTTAAGTTCCTCAGATGATCCCTAACCTGCTGTGGAATAGGGCATCCACAGCTTCTCTGGGCAACCTGTTCCAGTGTGTCACCACCCTCATTGTAAAGAATGTCTTCCTTATGTCTACTTTTCTATATCTTTAAGTACTGTGTGACAGTATCATCATGTTCATACTTTAGTGACCTGTGCAAGGAGCCACACAACATGTGCTTCAAAGTATCAGTACTTCTAATTATTATATACTGACACCTCCAAAACAGAAAAAAAAAAAAAAAAAAAAAAAAAAGAAAGAGGAAACAAATCATTTAGGAAGGTAGCACAGCCATTTTTAGTAGAAAAAAAAACCAAACAGTATAACTAGTGCATAACATTATTATTAAAGGATATTGGTATAAAAAGATACACTGCCTTACCTGTCTGGCGGGAACATCTGATAAGTACGTTTTGTCTAACTAATGGTCTCTATCCAACTAACAGTCTCTTTCCTCTCAATTACTTCTTACTTTATTTCCTGTTCATAGACAGTCCTACCTTACATTTCAAGTTACTATTAGCTTAGTTTTGCTCTTACTTAAATGTATTTGCTGATAAGAAGTTGAATTTAGAGAAAATTACACCAAAACAGATTCCCCCCCCCATTAAACTTTTCCATAGAGTTTTCAATATTTTGTTAGCAAGATTTTGTGTGTTTCTTATACTTTCAATGACAGTGACTCCTTTGTTTAATCAGATAAAATCTGATAAATTGACCAAAATATAAAGGCAGATATTTGTATGTAGATGAAGGGAGGTCAAGTAGGGATGAAGCTGATAAAGTTCTTAAGATGCAGAGCATGGTCTTGAATGTACAAATAATTATTTTGGGGAGACACTTACAGCTTACAGCTCACATGGTGACATGCTGCAGTATCAAAGAATCATCTGCTAGGAGACTCATTATGTGCCTTTCGGACTTCTTAGGTACTCCCAATGGCACATCAGTCTCATTCTCAGTCAGAAAAGGAGGAATAAAATTCTATAAAACCACATATTTTCCATTTGTGCAGGTTTTTGTTTGAGTAAACTATTTAGACTGCAAGCATCAGTAATTTGTTCCCACTAGATTTAGACTACAGAAGGGTAAATGGCTCAACGAACTTCCAAACAATGGAGAACCAAAGAGATTTAATTTAAATATTTAAGCTTCTTTCCTTCTTTTTCCCCTCCCTTACATAGTGATCTCCAGTCCATTGGTCCCAGACTGATGCAGCAAGTTGTTGTAAAAAATGTTTGAAAATTATTTAGAAAAACATTTCCAAATTCTCCCTTATGTTCCTACAGCCCAGAGAAATGTATGGGTACATTTGCACAAACACTGAGGACATTAATCCAAAAACTACAATGTCAGGAGAAAGAAGGTAAATCTCTGGGAATTGTTTTGATTTATCCCATGCTGAGAAGTGAACAAGCTTCAAAGAACTGGAACAAATTCAAACAAAAGAGTTTCGTTGACATATGAAGCTGATGGATGTTGCTTACTCAGTATATTATGATTTATAGACAGCTATATACATTTATTTTGAATGTTGAATTTACATTGTCAAAAAATAATCTTAAACTACCGTAGCTGGGAATGGAAATCGTGTAAGGTTACGATCTAACAAAGTGACTGTGAAATAATAACATCTATGTAATGTAGCACCCAGAAAGCAAAATCTACAGTTTTACTCTGTGTACTACCAGATTTTAAGAGCACCTAGACAAATAAAATTTTCTTACATGAGAGGGAGGAAGAAAGGAAATACTTTCAATGTTCAGTTTTGACATCAAATACTTACCCTGCTTTTTTTCACATTGCCATCTTCTATGCTTGATTTTTCTCTCAGTTTGCATGACAACAAGCATTTGTGCATATGCAATTCCATGGCACATTTAGCCATCAACAAGGCTTATTTTGATCCATTTACAGAGAACTGATGTTGCTGTAAGAGCACTAAAGGTAGCGTGGAATAGCTTAAATGAAAATTGTACTTCAGAAGCCACAAAAACTGCTCCCTGGTGTCCAGTAGCTTTTATGAGCCCTTGTAAATAGGCAGTGGGACTGTTAACAGACCACGATGACATGAGAAACATGTTGTGTAATGTAATTATTTTGTGTTAAAACAATTATAGAATTCATTTTAATAATGAAACATAATACACAGCTAATTGATAGTGCATTAACTTTTATGGGCTATGGAATATGGAAGTGATGGGAACAAATCAAGTGTACGCTATTCTGCTGTATTCTAACTTCTGCTTAGCACACAGGGAAGTGCATAAATAAAAGCTCTCATTTACAGTAAAAGTGTCATATACTGCTTCTGCAAAGGTTGTGAAATATAAAATATACTTTCAGTTAATCTGGTTTTATCATATTAAAAACAAACAAACAAACAAAAACAAAACAAAACAAAACAAAACAAAACATAACAAAAAAAAACCCCAAAACTATGTTCATTCTAAAATTCTTGAAATATTTCTGGAGTTATTATAAATAGCTAGTCCTTCATTTTTTGCACCGGGAAAGCATATACTGTTAACAAGGGCATGTGCCCAGAAGGAGGACATCGCAGTAAATCAGACTGGTATTATATACGGCCAAAACCTTTTTAAGTTGAAGTTTATAGCATCAGGTCTCTTGAGGCAGTTTAAAGCCTAGTAAAATGACTCACTGATTTGAAATAACCCCCTCTGAAATACCAGCTTGTCTGTCACATTTAAGTTTTAATAACCAAGTACAACATTTACATAACAAGTGGGATAAATGAATATGTAGAAAAACATACCAAATATTATGGAATTAAAATTACAGCTGCCATTATAGCTAAATGAACCAGTCTTGCAGCTGTTTAAAGGAAATCTTTTGAAAATAAAGTCTGTGATCTCATATCTTCCCTCTATTCAGGTCTGAAAAGAGTGGGAGCACTGGGAAATTAATGCTCCCTGGTTCTGCAACAACTTGTCCTTATCTCAAGTTATCAGAATTTACATGTGTCCTTTCATATTATAGACTCTCTTCAACTTAATGTAGTATTGGTTTTAGGCAGTCTGACTCCTTGTATTTAAGCACATGGCACTTAAAACTGTAGAATCTGAACACACTCTGCATTTGGATACATTTAGCCTGGTCTCCTGTGCAAAGTAGGGAAATGCCATGATAGCCCTTTAAAAGACAAGGAGCTGAGAAAAAGGATAAAGAAGAACTTTTAGCATAGCTTTACCATGTAGGGGTGACTTGTATGATTCAATCAATGTCTTTGCACTGCACTCCTCCTAACTCCTTGTTCAGGGATTGTTATGGACAAAGCCTGCTGGATTGCCTCTGTACCCACCATTGGAAACGCGTGTGTAAAAATCCAGTGTGGAGGGAAGTGGATAGAATTGTAGGTATTCAACTATATCATATAATGCAGTAAAGATAGTATTCATCAAGACCACCTAAACCTGAAAAAAGCATACTTTGGTTAATCTCTCCCTTTGCCTTCTGAGGGATGTGGGTCCCTCTTCAGTGTTGCTCTACCATACCATTCTCTTTCTTCACAAACGTGGCTCCATTTCTCCTCTGCCCATCCCCTACACCCACCGTTAGAAAATATTTCTTGGACTACTGAGTGCAGTGCCAAAATTTTAGATGTCCAGCCTTGTTGCAGAAGCCAAGGAACCCAGTTTGAGGTGGCTGTACTATGTAGTGATAGTCCTTTTCAATTAAAAAACCCTAGATTTCAGCTTTATTATTTTTAATGCAGTAAAGCATTAATATGTCAAGACAGCAAGGATAGTGGAGGTGTTGAAATTTGCACACTACAGTCATGAGGATTACTTAGGAGGTGCTTTCTCCCCTTATGTGTTTGCCTCCTGATAATAAAGAAGCAGTTTTATGGGCTAAGAAGGTAAAAATAAGATGCCTATGCTAGGGTGACATAACAGCTAAACTGTTATTTTCAGAGTTACAGTTCTGATTTAAGTATTTAGTATCTATCTAAATGCCAATTCACTAGCGCAAATTCCCTTTTTAAATTCTGACCCTAGGAGAGATTATAATGTACAGCTTGCAAGAAAGTTAGTGTAATTATTGATGGGCATAAATTGCTAATTTTCCCTGACATAAGCCTGCTGCACAACATCAAAGACAGTAAATAAATGAAAAAGTTGAAAAAAAAAGATGAATGAGGATGTCACTGCATCAATCTTGTTTGCAGCCAACTGAGCTTCACACAGACAGGAAAACTCACTTTAGGATTTGGCTTATGCGACCTGTGTATTCATCTGGATCTCAAAAACCTGCAATTTGCTGCTTCATCTGATCCTGACTTTTTGAGAAATGATTACATTTTCCTGACCCTTCCTGACAGATCTTAATTGTATGGTTGTTAGAGGGATAAATGTTAATTATGGATGCTATCTGTTGTCCTCCTTTCCCTCTTCCCTTCTTCCTGTTCTGCTTAATCAAATTTTAACTCTGGTTTAATTATTTTGTTACTCATTTTGGCACTACTCCGCTATGAAAAAAAAAAATACACTCTTTTCTTAAATAAATCATATCGTTAGCCTGGCTTAGTAAAGTAATACTATCAATTAAAAATGTAGTAACTTTGAAAACTACATGGATTTCCAGCTATTTTGTCCATATTTGCTAGTTTTTGAAGTGGCACAGTCATAGTTTCCTATTTTTGTTTTTCTTCCTCCTGTGACAGAAACTTGAAGCTCACCTTCCCATACTCAGTACGCGTAGTACAGCTCCACCATCTCTGTGTGCCAGCAGGTGTAGTTAGTTGTAAGACTGCTTGGTATGAACAGCCTTGTCTTACAAAACTTTCACACCATTGCTGCAACAGGGTCCTTGCAAGTTCAGTATGTCATTATGCAGTAGTTACAGGGAATGAATAGATAAGAATAACATGGATGTTGAAAGAGACATAGGCTTTAGTAGTAGCAGTAGTAGTATCTGCTTTATCAGATATTAGTGACAAACTGTTGTAAAATGAGGATGCAAATGTCCAGTAAAAAGTATGCAATGCATTTTGAAGTTTACCTCAGTCACTACAAATTCAGAAATTTCTTATTATATTTTGAGATTACCATCCTTCTGACAGCCTTGTAAATCCCTTTGCTGCATGTTTTAATGAAGTTACGAACTAGCAGTGTGATTGTACAGTAAGAGTGGTCATGAGCTCTGATTTCAAATGTAAGGCCATACCATTTGCTGTGTTCAGGAAAAGAGGGAAGACTACGAGTTTTCACACAACCAGCCCAGTAAGAGCTGATGCCTTGAGTACGGCATCAAGGCACAGCTTTCAAAACCAGGCATCAGCAGTAACTGATAATGTTAACATTCCTGAGAAAACAAAGAAGTAGAGTTAAAATCAAATTTATTTATTTGAAGTCTGAATTCACGTGCTTGTTTGGGTTCTAAAATGAAGCCTTTCACACCGTTTCCTTTTTAGCAAATCCTTTTTTAGTTGCTTCACTCTTGCTATCTGTCAAATACCACCCAAGACCCAGTGCCCTCCAGTATCAGTATTGTGTCTCCTCTAGAAAATCAGCTGTTCCAGCTGAGGCAGAGAGCACTACCTGACCTATTTATCAATGTTACTTAGTTCACTTTTTCCTACCTGAGACCTCTGTATAAAGAAGACATTTTCCTTCACTCCACTGTAATGTAGGCTGTTGGCAGAGTGATGACAAGCACTTCCCTAAGTATGTAATTAATCCTGACAGCGGGGAGGCAACACACAGTAGCAGTGATACTTGCCAGTCCCTACTTCCTTTTAGCTGGGATTAAAGTCTCACTTCATGGTTTATGCTGGAAAGAACATAAGCATAGAGCTAAGATTTCTGAACTGGTACCTAAAGCACCAAAACATTTTTAGGACATGCTTTCTAACACCCCTCTGCTGTTAGGAACTGTGTCACAGCATAGTTATAGAAAAGGCTTGTTGTGTGCCAGCTTGTTGAATGTAGGGGAAAATCTGACATCTCAGGAATTGTTCTACAGCATCAGTCCAGTATCTTAACCCCAGGACTGTCTGTGTTCCCATCCTGAAGATGTCTTGAATGTTTTCATGCTTTCATGGTGATGTGAGTTCTTCTGCTTTGCAAATAAATAACTTGCAACATTAATTTTGGAACCGACATTGGTCAGTATAACTTGGTGGACATGCTAAGCATCATTTTATTGGATAAGGTTTTGTATGAGAAAGAACTGGGAAAGAAAAAATCTGATGCATAGATGTATAAGGCCTTGAAATAATAGTAAAACAAATTGATCAGTTCCATTCTGATACACAATAAGTCCACGTCCTTTAGTCAGCATTTTAAGAATTGGCAGAAATTTGCTTCCAGAAAAATCCCAGTAACCTCACATAATGAACTTCCACTGTGGTGCTAAAATCTATTTAGACTCCACAGAGTTTAGTGATTTTGCACTGAAGTTAGCCTTAAAAAATAATCTCACAGATCTGCTTGCCAGCATCTCAGTGGCACAAGCTAGCTTTCTGTATCCTGTCAAAGAACCCCTAATTACCCTCTCCTTGTTGTAGACTGACATGATGCACAACATATTGTAACTACTGAGGAGGTATGATGAGGTTCTTCAATCTGTTTCACAGTTCATGATAAAAATACTGATTGATGTCAATTAGGCCTGACTAGCAATTGTTGTTTCAATTTGGACTGGTGCCAAGAGACTTGTGACCATGAACTGTTCTGATGAGGTTATGCAAGTGGCATAGTTTGGTCCGTTTCATCATCAGGCACTCTACACAAGGCAAACTTACTGATACATTCGAATCCTGTAAGTATTTGTGCTTTGGCCTTTCTGTGTGCTTCCACAGGTGGGATAGTGAGTGATAATGAGGAATCAATTTTTGAAGAAAGAAGAAAACTACAAAGTGTTCAGTCACAAATATTTAAAAAGAAATATATATGCATTGAGCAGCATTAATAAATATTTAGTGAGCCATTTATGGAATTTTTACCTAGAAAACCGACAATATATTCTTCCTTGATGGTAGGTAGTATCTACATTTGAAATTAGATTGTCTATTTTATTTCTAATCTTGTAATAATTCTAACCCTGTAAGAATTTTAAATAATTTCATTATAATGTATTTCCATAATGTAAACTCATATTTAAACATCTATGTTGTGCATATGCTCTCTTGTACTTCTCTACAGCTTTTCTTCTTCCTTCTCCTTTGGCATCTTTTAATCAGCTTCCCAATTCAGCATTTTTCTGTCTCCTTTATTAATGAATCCAGATTTTTCTGTCCTTGTCAGCTGAAACTAGTACTCCTCCTTCGTTTCTTCACTACCATTTTCCTTTGTTGCTCCTCTTCTTCCATGGCAGATGGACAGTTGTATAGTACTTCAATTAAAGGCTATCAGTACCAAAGCAGGTAAAACACATTTTAGGACTGCACAGCAAAATGTGCTGTCACCTGAATTCTTACATGGTTCTGAGATATTTAAGAGACAAAGCAGTGTTGATGTACTGAAAGCAAATTATTACAAAATTGACAATTTTTTTTCCTTATCTTTTCTTCCACCTTGAAATCCTAAAAATAATATTTCCACAATTAGGTAAAATTTCATATGTATATGAATACATGTTTTAGCAAACATTAATAAAGATTAAACTTCAAATCACAGTATGAAATTATAAACGAAAATCAGTGATTATGATTTGTAGTTGTAAGACTGGAAGCAGATGGACAGCCATGTGGTATGTTTCACATTGTTCATTGCAACACATTTTCTACCAGCATTTGTTTTAGTGACAGGTCAGATGACTCACTAATAATGTTTAGAATATTTCAGAAGATGTGTAAGCAAAGGTGTCACTTGATTGTGAGGACAAAACTGTCCTTCACAGATTGTCTTAGAGATCTTAATCTTCCTTTCCTAAGTATCTCAAAATATCTTAGAGTAGACATTCTTATTTTCCTCTACTGACCTAGATGTCTAGTCTGCACATAATTAATTTACGAAGTTCTTCAGGGATAGCTTGATGGAAAAAAATCAAGAGAAATTAGTTCTGTGCATCTTCACAGTAGTATTTCCTGTCTCGACCAACTGATTCAGCTGTGTTAGTTATATAAAACATACCTTTTGTTTTGCTCTAAGCTCTAAATATATCAGATATATCTGGTCCAGATGTGACAGAATACATAGGTTCTGTATGCTGTTTACCCAGGAGTGGAAAGCAGAAGTGGGAAATCAAAAGTCAGTGTACTGACAAACGGAGCTGAACTGGGATCTAACGGTAAGGATTTGTCACTTAGAGTTGTCGTGTTCCCTGCTGAAGTAAGACAGAGGGAAAGAAAATGGTGCTTCTGGGATACAGCTGGAATGCACCACACATTACAATTTTTGTTATCTCTAGATGTATCAAAAGTCTTCAATTTCAAATGTTTTATACATTAAAAAGTCAATATCCTTGACTTTGTCACAGGTTGAAACTTGCCTGAAAGCACAGCTCAGATAAAACGAGGTCTGCATCTGCACAGCTCCAATTGATTTGGTGATCCTGGTATGCCCTGGAAAGACAAAGCAGCGCAGATAATTATCATGAGGGAGGCTTACCTGGAAGCACTGCTAGATGAGATCTGAACTACATCTGCCCTCCTGTAACAGTTTAGATATACACTGGAAAGAAACAAAGAGACGTTGTTAACCACATTGCATCCTGGTAAGGTATTTTGGGCAGGAGATCAGAAAGTAATGCTACCACAGGTAGCCACTGCTAAGAGACTTTAGATAGGGTGCAAGTGAAACAGACTGGGGCTATGTGAGCAGCAAGGCTATTGGTGGGTGCTGCTGAATATTTAACTTTAAAAATGATGGTATAAACAGCAGTAGTCCCTCACTGAGGACAGGTCCACAGAGGTCACCGCCCTACAGCAGGCTGAGGATGGCAATCTTGGAGTGGGACTGTCACACATGACAGTGAGACCCCTGTCACAACTCAAGCACCCAAAGGATTGAATGCTGCCCCATTCCCATGCCTCAACAGTTGAGGGCACACCCAGACTCTAAGGCAGGGACCTTGACTGGTGTGTGCCCTGTATGTGTAGCAGGACAGATCTCTGTATAGAAATCACAGAATCATAGAATAGTTAGTGTTGGAAGGAACCTTTAAAGGTTATCTAGTCCAACCACCGTCCAAGGAGCAGGGACATCTCCAACTAGATCAGGTTGCTCAAAGCCCTGTCCAAGCTGTCCAGGGATGGTGCATCGGCAACCTGTTCCAGTGTTTCACCACTCTCATTGGAAATTTTTTTTCCTGATGTCCAGTCTGAATCTACCTCCCTGTATTTTAAAGCCATTACCCCTTGTCCTATCACAACAGGTCCTACTGAAGAGTTTCTCCATGTCTTTCTTATAAGCCCCCTTTGGGTAGTGGAAGGCTGCAATAAGGTCTTTCCGAAGCCTTCTCTTCTCCAGGCTGAACAGCCCCAACTCTCTCAGCCTGTTCTCATAGGAGAGGTTCTCCAGCCCTCTGATCATCTCTGTGGCCTCCTCTGGACCCTCTCCAACTGGTCCACATCCTTCTTAGGTTGGGGGCTCCAGAGCTGGATGCAGTGCTTCAGGTAGGGTCTCACAAGAGCAGAGCAGAGGAGCAGAAACATCTCCCTCAACCTGCTGGCCACGCTTCTTTTGATGCAGCCCAGGATGTGTTTGGCTTTCTGGGCTGCAAGCGCACACTGCTGGCTCACGTTGATCAATACCCACCTGCTCCACATATCCCCCTTAGAAAAATCCCCCTTACAAAAGAAGTAGAAAAATTCTCCTTAGAAATAAAATTAAAAAAAATAGAAAAATCCCCCTTACAAATCAGTAGTCACCTGCTACACATACACCCCTTAGAAAATTAACTTTACATTTTATGTCACTATGTTACCTGATCATGCTTTTGCAGTTACCCCTACACCACCCCCGCCCCCCATCCTGCCAAGGCCAAGCCTAAATAATTACCAATAAGCATCATTTTGTTGAGGAGGAGGAATTTATTTATTTTGTTTTTACTTCCCCTAATCTTTTACCTGGAAAGGAAGTAGGATAAAGAAAGGAGAATCCAGATGGGTTTTTTAATATATTGCCATTCTGACTGAGAGCTCAGTGCTGGAAAAAAGGCCAACAGTCTCTCCTAACTTAGCACTGAGTGTAGTATCCTACACATTTCCATGCAGTAGAGATGACACAGGGATTACTGAAGCTTCTATAATACCTGTTTAGTGAAACTCCATAAAAATCTTCTTCACATCTTCTCAAGTTTCTTTGAAGTACAAGGATGACTCAGCTTTCATGCTTAACTCGTTTTAGTTTCTCAGGATTCCTGAAGCTTCAGAGATGAGCTACGCCATTCAGGAGTTCACTGAAATGCATAAATACATACATCCTTGTTATTATGAGCCTATGGATGTTGTCTCTCTTGCTAGCCACAGTTTGGGGAGTGGATGTGATTTCAAAAAAGCAGAGGTACAGTAAATTAAGGAGGAGAAATAAATCTTTTATTTTTCCGAAATATACACATTAGAGCAACAGAATCATTAAAAAAAATAAAATTCTGAATTAAACAAATAATTGGACATCTGTCAAAATATAAAGAGATTCTCACCTGTCATTTTCCAGGAAGAAGCTGTACATGACTATCATAATATTATGTCAATCCATATTCCTTTCCTGTATTTGTGAAATGAGCATTTTCTCACCATGTTCTGGTTTCAGCTGAGATAGAGTTAATTTTCTTCCTACCAGCTGGTATAGTGCTGTGTTTTGGATTTAAGATGAGAATGATATTGATAACACACTGATATATTAGTTGTTGCTGAACAGTGCTTACACTAAGTCAAGGACTTTTCAACTTCTCATACTGTCTGCCAGTGAGGAGGTTGGGGGCACTGAAAAAGCTGGGAGGGGGCATAGCCAGGACAGCTGACCTAAACTGGCCAAAGGGATATTCCATACAATATGATGTCATGCTGAACAGTAAAACTGAAGGGAGTTGGCCAGGGATGGGGGGCACTGCTTGAAGACTGGCTGGACGTTGGTCAGTGGGTGGTAAGCAATTGCATTGTGCATTATTTATTATTATTATTATTATTATTATTATTATTATTATTATTATTATTATTTACTACTATTATTTCCCTTCCTTTTTCTGTCTTATTAGACTGTCTTTATCTCAGCCTACAAGTTTTACCTTTTTTCTGATTCTCTCCCCCATCCCACTGAGGGAGGAGTGAGTGAACAGCTGTGTGGTGTTTAGTTGCCTGCCGGTTTAAACCACAGCACATCATTATCCAAGCCTTAGTGATCCAAACAGATCTAAGCATTCCAGATATGAGAAGAAGACGTTGGTGAAGCCAAGATATGGAAACATACTGATACCCATGGAAAAATAAAGAAAAAAAATTCTATGCTGAACAGGGAGAATAGCACTGACATGTCTGAACTAGCTCTAAGACAGAAAGCAAATGGTTCGTTGCTGTATTTGACCTCATATTCATGTACTGTATCATGCTAATTCAGCCTTATTGCTTGCAGGACTGAGCAATGGTCTCAATACAGCATAGTCCAGCTTAAACAGAGCTTGAACAGTTCTTTACTTCTTGGTATACACATATCCATAGGAGCATTATTGAAACAAGAAAGATAATATTTCAAAGAATAAATATGCAGTGTAACAGGCACAGCCCTGCATAATTGTTATGTACAGTCTTTTTCACCGTATTATAAAAGTGTATGAAGGCAAGACACAAAGCAGCATTTGGAGGATGGAACGTGGCACTTATGACAATACACACATTTCCATCTCTAAAAATACTTTGTAATCCACTACCAGTTTAGTTCCAGAACACCCAAAAGACATAATTATATGTTACTTCCAAACACAAAAACTCTGGCAAGCGAGTAATTAAAAGATAGACATTCCTTCACACTCGTAAAGAGACTGCTCTTTGGTTATAGCAATAGCAGATTCTTTCACTTCTCTACATCACTTACCTGACACACCATAAAAATTAGATTTATTCATTTTTCTCCCACCTTGAGTGAAACTCCAATCCCATGGATCCTCCTCTCTGCTTTCTTCCTTGACACTGTGTTCTGAATAAGTTTATCTTAATCTACGGTGTCATAAAGGCAGTCACAGTCCTGATTGCAGGTCCAGGTTCAGTCCACTCATTTAAGTAGGAAACATAGGTGTTACTGCTCCCATTACAGTGAAAGGATAGAGGCAAGCACTTCAGTAGGTAATTCATCCTGCCTAAAATAAGAATCACAGTAAGTACTGGAGTAGGACCTCAGGTGCATACATTTCCAGCTTAGGCACTGCAATTGTGAAATTAGATTTTTATTAATTTCAGTCTTAAAGTGAAGTTTGTCAAGAGGCTAAAACAAAATTCCTGTTGGAGCTAAAGGAAAGATCTTTAAGTGAACTTACATTCCAAGGAAAAAAATAATTTCTTAAAGCATACTTTTGTTTTGCATAGAAACAACACAGAGATTCTCCTTTCTAATTTAGTTACACATAAACAATTATCTAATTTCTTCAGTTAGAATTCCCATGTTCACTTTTTTTTTTAATCCTTCTTCAGCTGCTCACTACAAGCAGCTAATGTCTATATTATATTTTACATTATTTGTTGCATTATCAAATTGAGATAATAAATTCCCTGGGATAGAAGTTTTGTTATTTTCTGTTTTAGGAAGCAGATGGTGGACCTGTCTGATTGTCACTTCCTCTGAATAGCTGATGATGTCTCTTTACAGTGAGGACCATTTAAAGAGAGAATGTGCTGCTTACAGGAGGTGCCTTTACTGTGACTATGTGGTATTTTCCTTCTCCATATTGTGAAAAAACCCAAACAGACAATAGCATAGCAAAAAGTGATTTTTTTTTTTATGCCCACTGCAAGAGCAATAATACATAATCCAAACTAAAATTGTCCCAATAAGAGTTTTCAGTTAATTTGAAGCCTGTTTTCTTGCTACTGCTCACATTGACATGTTATATGCAGTCTATATACCAGTATTCCATGTCTAGTCTCATTTAACAAGTGAAGTAACCTTGTTGATCATCATATTTGTAAATTGTTTCAGAAGAAATCTCCCGCTGTCTCTTACAAGTCATGAGAACTACTCAAATGAATGCAGTATGGTGCTGAAACTTTCAAAGTAATTATCATCAACACTTTGATCTTACCCCATTACACTGTAACATATTAGCATATTAGATCTAAATCTAAATTAGATGTCAATATAACTCCAAATTTAATCATCATGAGCACTTCATCTGATTTCATTGATAGCTTCTTGTTGTATAAGTAGTAATAGCATTCTACTGCTGTTTCTGATTAACATAAACAAATTAAATTCAGCTTTCAGAAAATATTGTCATTCAGAATACAGGGAAAAGCCACAAAATTGTAATCTAATCATGCTGACTTCCAAAATAAAAGCAGCTTTTTTTTTTAATTTAAATATAAAAATATGTTTATAACCTCTTGCATATGTATAATATGACGTAATAATATTTTGAATACAATGTTGCTATTATACTTGCTTTACTTGATTGTTCCTAAGACAAAATTTGCCACATTAATATATATTTGATTTATGCAAATATTTTATTTCCTTATGTAAATATTTCTTTTTTTTTTTTTTAATTGCAGTACAAATCGGTTATATGATCAGCTTTAAATTCAACTACCAATAAGAAGGAATCAAAAATATATCCCTAGATGTAGCCTATTTAAACTTTTAAGAAATATGTAAAGAGGGTAGTTTTTACAATATATATTTTTAAAATTCTCAATATTCTCTTCCATTCTCCATTCCGTGTGTCTGACAGGATCTTACATGCTGTTTGTTTCTTGCTATGTTTATTACAGTTCATCCAATTGTTAGGAATAAGGAGTTTTTGTAACTGTTCAAAATACAAGAAAATTGAAATTTTTCTGTCTATTCTTTCAGAACTTTCACCAGATTCAATATTACTGTTTGCTTGAACAAGGTTTGACTGTAAGAGCTCAGTCTGTCCTTTTATTAAAACAAAACAAAACAAAACAAAACCCAACCAAAAAAAAAAAAACCTCAGGCTGTAGCAGCCAGACAGTTAAAAGAAGAAAAAATACTTCCCTCTATATCTCAATATTGAAAATGTAATAGGATAAATTATCTTTAAAAAACTAGTAACAAGGTAGTGGTGATGCTGGGGAAACTTCAAAGAAACACGTTTATATGATTTTAAATTCAATTCCTCAGCAGTCAGTTCTATAAATAAGGAGATCCTGAGTAATTTTTGTTTGCTAAGATTTCAATTTGGTGCACTAATCTGCTTTAATATGCAAGGCACCAAAGACCAATGAGGCAATTCTATAGTAATGAAAGAAATCTCCTGCTTGGGAAAGTTTCTGTTAGGGCTCGAGGAGCTGGTGGAAGTAGCTAAGGGGGAGGGGAGTCACCAATGTGTGTTTCAAGTTTACTACCAAAATGCTGTTTGTAGCGTTTTAGTAGCAGAGGCATTCAACGCACCTCAACAGTTATGTGAAGGTATCATACCAGAAGTAAAGCAAAATAAAACATAAAACCCCTGAAGTAATTTTAAAGCGTGAAGTCCTATTAATTGGAGTTATTCAACTGTAAATAAAACCTATCATTCTATCAGAACGCACTTTGTAGTACAGGATGACTGTTGTAAGTCAGGGGAGTACATCTGTTTGATGAATTGCCGTAAACACCGAAGTTCTAATTTAACACCCTAAAGGCAGCAGACTCACAGATATGACTCTGGGTTGCATGAATAAGGAGGCTGCTTGCACAGTGAGGAGGAAGGGAGAGGACTGGACAGAGAGATAGCGCAAAATACAGGATTATTGCTGTTTTCTGAGGTTTCTCTAAAGAGGAAACCTTCAAGCTTTTTTCCTTATCTTGAAGCCCTTGGTCTTAATGAATAAAGATAGTACTCTTCCACAAGAACATCAACCCAATCTGCCACAGTAGTTGTGGTTCTACATTGGTCCAACATAAAATTGTGTTTTGTCTCCAGGTCAGTTATCTGCCTTCTAGAAAGTAACAAAGCAGTAATTCTGCAATATATTCAAAACTAATTCTGCCTTCTGTCCTCAGTTACCTAGATATATGACAACCATGTAAGACCAGATTGCTTACTCACCTTGCCCAGACATCACTAGTAGGACATACAATGTCAAAAGTAAATAATCAGCTACGTAGATATTCTGAGTTGAGAAGACTACTAAAGAGTCCACATGCTACTAATAAATTCAATCTCTTTTTTGAATGTTTGGCCTTCTGAACATTCTGTGATCCTAAACATCTTGTGGTAATGAATATACAGTGCAGAGATATGCACCAGCACTAACTATTGAGATTTTTGCCATAGCCCTAGAATTTAAAACGCAATTCACCTCAATCTGAACCAGATTTCTAAATCAAATTCCTATTTCTGACCACTTATAATGGGGGACGGTAAAGGAATCCTAGGAGATATCCATCAATCCAGGATTATTTTTATGAGATACTGGGGCATCTCAGTTGTCACAAAGTGCTTTTGAGGCTCGAATCGTTATATGATAGAGGAGGACTGCAGTACCAAGAAGTTTGTCCTCAAGAAGGGCATGAACCCATCCTGCATGGATGTGTCATCCCTTTCTGAACTTTTGGTTTCCACAGCGGCCTGCAACACTGTATTCCACAAATTAATTAGAAAAAAAATTCCAGACAATAAAAGAAATAAAATCACTTAAAAATTCTTCCCCTTTTTATGAGAGCTTGTGCCCTAATTATTTCCCTTGGTGTTCTCACTGCCTGTATAGGGAGTTAGAACACATATATGTTCTACATATGCTGTAGAACATCTATATAGAACATATATATGTTCTAACTGGTTTTAAATACAGTAACCAGAACTGCACACCATTACGTTGACTGCAGGTAATTCAGGAATTTATGCAGTAAAATAAAACAACCTGTTTTGTCTCCATTTCTTTTCTAGTAAGTTGGAATATCTCTGCCTTTTTCAGCTGCTAATGTTCATACAACAGATGTTTTTAGGGAAGCATTCACAATGGCTGAAAGACCTTGTTCCCAGGAGGTAACAGTTAATTTAGAGCCTGCTGATGTGTAAACATGGTTAAGGTTGGTTTTCACCCTTGCATGTTACTTTACATTGCTGACAGTGTTGCATCCATCATTTTATTCCTAGTCATTTTGTACTGGAAGTTTTAGATCTGACTGTCCTGAATATTTTGCATCATCTACAGACTCTTCACAGTTCACTGCCATCTTCAAACTGATTAAGGAGAATAGGAAGAAAATGAACAAGAACATTTCCTTTTTCTTAGCATGCACAGTTCCATTAAACATATTACAGGGTTTCCAAAAAAATGTTGCTGTAGTACTGCCTTAACTTGTTTTTACGTGACTTTATACATACAGGTGGAGAGGATATATCATAGGTAAATTTCAAGAGCATACTAGAGATTTTTCTGTTTTACTTAAAATCATAATATTAATATCCATGGAAAGTGATATCTTGATACTTATTAACATGTATTTCTTTATATTGGTACTACTGAGGTAGATAAATCCAAAATTAAGTTCATGTTTTTTCCCCAAAAGTGATAGAACACATAAAAGCTCCATACAGAGTGCCTGAAATAATACATGCTATAAAGTACCAGTTGCAATATATTTTGAGTTAATATTAGAAAAAATGAAGTACAGAAACACTCACTAAATATAAAAGTTTAAAAGAAAGCATAAAAAAGTTAAAATATATACATGTGGCCTCTGAGATTAGATACAAAGTATCTGCAAAATTAATATTAATTAACTCAACATTGTGATAAATACTGTTGCTGTCTACACTGAGTTATGAAAATTGCTCAGAGAATAGTCTTAAGAAAAGGCCAACCATATTCCATGTTGTCAGAGCTACAGCTTGAGCAATCAAGAGAGAAAATGGAAAGTTC
Source organism: Chlamydotis macqueenii (assembly GCF_036417535.1). NCBI lineage: Eukaryota > Metazoa > Chordata > Aves > Otidiformes > Otididae > Chlamydotis > Chlamydotis macqueenii. Next base: position 23,415,043 of record NC_141556.1, read on the forward strand.
TTTTGTTCTCAGCTTTAGTGAGAATCCAATAGCAAAATGTCCCCTCCTGCTAACAAGTTTCTAATAAAATGTTTTCTGGGAGTCAGTAAAATCCTGCTAAGAAGGGTAGCTTTTTCATTATCAGGTATCTTTAGCTTCCTGGAGGATCAAGGATTTTAGACGATTTTCGTTCAGAGACTTAGGAGATTCTGAAATGTCTTTGAAATATAAATTAAGAGATTATAGAAGTCATCATAGCATGTTAGGCTTGTTTTAACTTATGGGAATCTTCAAATTGCTAATAACCAGCATGCAGAAGGAAAAAATATTTTCTAAAAAATGCACATCCTGTATTTGAAAAAGTCGTTATGTACTCTTACCAGGTGAAAATAATGAAATATCTATCCTAAGAAGGATATTGGACAGCATTTAATAAGCAAAAGTATTTTAAAATCAGTAGGCTCAGAGAACTTCTACCAAAGCCTGCAACATAAGTATTTTTAAAAACTGACTTTTTAAAAATAAGTGGATATATATAATTTTAAAATCACTCCCACTTGGCCCCTTTCTGGCCAAAAAGCCAGAAAAAGCAAAGCGTATTCCTCTCTATCTGAGTTTGGTTCTTGTAATCATCAACATTGTTCCCCTTCCTAAACATACCACCTGAATTCTAATTACTTGACTTCTATTTCATCCTAGATGTGAGTCAATTACTGTCCAGTCTCTATTTATCAAGCACGGAAAAATACAGGGACCAATTCCACTGCTGGAGTTTAATGTTACATTTTTGCTTCCTATTGTCTTAAAAGAGTCTAGGATACTCACTCATGGGATTTTCTTACATTCACCCACAGGAGCTAATCATCCCCTAAGCTTCTTCATATAATCTTACACCTACTACTTGTCATACCTCTCCTTTCCTAAGCCTCCCATCCTCTCTTTCACTCTCGTCTCCAGCTTTCTTACTTCCTTCAGCTACTCCTTTGCTGACCCTACCATCTTCATGACCTCCCATAACATATTTTTTCAATTCCCTTTAGAAATCTGATAATTCTTACCAACACGACTCCAGAGTCTGCATTTTTTTGGGGAGGTCTACGCCTTTAAAGAATCGTGGAAGAAATATCCCTTCATTCCAAATGTGAGTTTAACACCCTGGCTCCCCGTGGAGAAACTTGATTATGTGCCTGTATATTCAGATATTCTGAAACTAGAGAAGAATAAATATGAAAATGAACATGTGAAGTAAAAAAAAAAATTATTACTCTTTATTTGAATTACAAACACAAAGACTATTTAAACCATTTAGGCCCCTGCTCATGATCAGAGTATAGCACTAAGTTGTTACCTAAAGAGATGACCATCCCTACTGACTGTTTGTTTTAACCTTCTCAATTAGCTGCAAAGGTACCCTCTGACGTGCTGATAACAGTAGATGCTGATGCTGACGCCATTTCCTGTTCACTGCTTTCAAAATCAATGCTCATGGAGAGACGTAAATTTTTGCCAAACAGTATCGATTAATATTGTGCTATTGTCTGTATGGTGTTCATAATCAAAAGTCAGAGTATGCCTGAACTGGAAAATAAAATCATAGAATCATAGAATCATAGAATGGCTAGGGTTGGAAGGGACCTTCAAAGGTCAGCTAGTTCAACCCCCCTGCAAGGAGCAGGGACATCCCTGACTAGGTCAGGTTGCTCAGAGCCTCATCCAGCCTGGCCTTAAATGTTTCCAGGGATGGGGCCTCCACCACCTTTCTGCGCAACCTGTTCCAGTGTTCTATAACTCACATCGTAAAAAAATTTTTCCTAATTTCTAATCAAAATCTACCCCCCTCTATTTTAAAACCATTACCTCTCATCCTATCGCAACAGGCCCTACTAAACAGCCTCTCCCCATCTTTCTTGTAGGCCCCCTTGAGGTACTGGAAGACCGCTATCAGGTCTCCCCGGAGCCTCCTCTTCTCCAGGCTGAACAGCCCCAACTCTCTCAGCCTGTCCTCATAGGAGAGGTGCTCCAGCCCTTTTATCATCTTCATGGCCCTCCTCTGGACCTTCTCCAACTGGTCCATGTCTTTCTTGTGCTGGGGGCTCCAGAACTGGACACAGTACTCCAGGTGGGGTCTCACCAGGGCAGAGGAGAGGGGGAGAATCACCTCCCTCAACCTGCTGGCCACGCTTCTCTTGATGCAGCCCAGGATGCGGTTGGCCTTCTGGGCCACAAGGGCGCATTGCCGGCTCATGTTAAGCTTCTCATCCACCAGCACTCCCAAGTCCTTCTCCTCAGGGCTGCTCTCAATCCATTCCCCGCCCAGCCTGTATTTGTGCCTGGGATTGCCGTGACCCAGGTGCAGGACCTTGCACTTGGCCTGGTTAAGGTTAAGGTTGCTTTTTTTTATCTTTCCCTTCTCTGAATGCTTTTAATGGATTGAAAATTTTCTTCAAATAAAGGAAAAAAACTTCAGGGATGCTTTAATCTGTTTCTACAGATAATAGTTGACATGAGATTGCTGTACCAGACGATATCACTGGTATAAATTTGCAAGCAGTCAAGAAATATCCCAAGGAATTCAAGACAGTACATTATTATAATATAAACTGCACAAATGAAGTAAACATACTATTGCTGGATCTCCAAAACCCTTCTGTTCTTAGTATTGTCACATGTAAAACTTGGTGATCAGAGATGATCATCATCGTTACTTTAAGATTATTATTGTTATTGCTACTGTAATGCAAAACACAGGGGAATTTTACCACAGAAATAATGAAGTATTTTCAAGTGCTTTCATGTAGAAAAGGACTGGGCTTTCTGGACACATGCAATATGCAGTGTTCTTAAATTATTCGCATATGTCAAACTGTAGCAATAAACTATTTAGTTAGGAAAAAAAAATAAAAACAGGCTTCATTTCAAAAAGTGGATCAAACATTTAGACATGGGTTCAGTTCAGAAGTCCAACAAGAAATAGACATCTCATCATTACAGCCTTCACAGGATGATCATTGGAACATCTGTTCCTTTGCAAATCTTTCTTCAGAGGTGATAAAGAGGATGTTTCATCAAGCCAGAAAGAATAAAAACCAAAGGATCCTGGGAAGGCCAAGCCTACCTCCTTTTCACTCCTAAAGGAGAATTCAAAAGGAAACTGAATTTTAAATTAGATGAAAAATAGCTGGTACTTGAGTTACTTGGTTTGAGGTCAATTGATTCAGCTGTCATTTAGTACAAGAGAGTATATGATATTTTACACAGAGGTTAGGGAATGGATTAGGTATTACATAGTGCTATTTTCTTCCATCTGTATTCTACACATACACTCTCATATGTCTAGATCTGACTCTTTCCCTTTGCAAATCTGACAGAAAATCTGCTTTTACAAACAACATTAGTAAGATAAACTCCACTCAGCTGTCTTCAGAGTTTTCTTAGAATTGCATAGCAACATATTTCCCAGTGTCACAAAATACTTCCTGCATTCTAAGCCCTGAAGTGAGTACATCAAATCAATAATTGCTTAAGCATATGCTTAATTAGGCTAAAAAGCATATGCATTTTGAAACTGCTGCATGAATTCTTTAAAAAATAGTTTAGTGGTATTTTAGAGCATTACCTCCCTCCTGTCTCTTCCCAGCACTGTTTTCTGAAGCACAAAAAATGTTCATCTGAAAATTAACCCGTGCATCTGAGTTTAAACATATTCACTATTTGGATTGTAACATATTTTCCTCTGTGGTAAGGATAGGGTTTTGAGGGTTTTTTTGTTCTATGCTTATATAGTGCCTGATATAATAGTAGAAGGAAAGTTCTGTGTTCTGGCTTTCAAATACATCACAGTAAATTGTGAAAGAGATTAATAGAGTACATAGGGATTATCTGCTCATCACCTCTTCCAATACAATAAAAGGTCTCTAAATGCGGTAGATTCTGAACACCAAAAGAAAGTGGATCCTCTCACAAAGGTTTTCACGGAATGGTTCCGATCTGACTTCAGAATTTTTTCAGGTGTTTCCAAACACTAAGGAAAAAAAAAATCAGCTATTCATATTTACCAACATATACCAGAATTTACCTAAAAAATATCACCATAGAAGCACTATTCCTAAAATATAATCTGAATTACATAGGTTGATTGTTTTTTCTTCCTCTGTCCCAGGGTCTGAAAACCATAGAAACTAACTTGATCTTCTCTCTAACTCTGTATTATATTGTAATGTAAGGGATATTTCAGTTTTTTTATGACCTGCTTCGTCATATCTCTTCATATTTTCTCTAGGGTATACATCTTATTGTTGGGGGTTCTAAGAGTGAGAATCAGATATTTTTTTTTTCTTCTGGCTCCTACTGTTTAAGGTTGCTACTGTAATTTACTTGCTCTTGACCTGTGGCCTAAAGCTCATGGCTGTCACAGTTTTGTTGTCCAGACTCACAACGTTAGCAATCACAAAGGTGCTAGGGGCTACTGAGTGGAAGAGTCTGCATGCTACTTATCAGCTTAAATCAATCTTCATGTTTTTTTAGCAAAATTAATGGTTTCTAACGTGTGACCACTGTACCGTGTTGACTCAAACTTCTTTGTGAAATGACTAAAGCAATTTATGATCTTGCTTTTGCCCTCGCAGTCTGGCTAGTGCGAGATATACGATTTGCTGCACCTTCTCAGTGTCTTTTGAGAAAACCTTTTTTCTCCTCAGACCATTCCTCAAGTAATTGTACCACATTTAGTAACAAAATGCACTTATATTGATAAAGCAAACTGTTGATTCTTCCAGTAGCTCTAAAATTCATTATTAATTAACTTTCCATTAGAGACAATTCAATAAAATACAATCATCTTCTATCTGGAAATTATAATCTGAGAGCAGTAAGGAGTATATTCTGACTATATGTATTCTATATTTATATCCTCGTGCTTATACTTAAACTTTGAAATATTTGTCTTGATAATAATGAAGTTGTATACTAAGCCAGTCTCAGATGGAAATCCTAGAAACGAGGACTCCTGTTATTGACCTTCATAGCCTTCTGTTGGATCTACTTTGAAGTTGGCCCTGATTTGAGAAGGGATTTGGGCCAGATGGCCTCCAGAGCTCTTTTCCAATAATTTAAATTATTCTGTGATTCCATGTTCTCTTTATAGAGCTTCTGGACAAGAGTATGATGAATCATCATTGTAAATAAAATGTCACAGGAAATGTAAGTGGTCTTCCAGTGTTCATGATAAAAAGGTGAAAGTGGAAATAAACATCTCCAGCAAAGAACTCTTAATAACAATAAATATCAACACTGTCAACAGCCTGAATCTTCTCATTTTTCAAGATTACAGATTTTTGGGGGTTTTTTTTGTTTTTTTTTTCCTTTTGAAAGGTCTCTCATCACATGTAAAATGGTCCTGGTTGCATCTTGTGAACAGGCTTACTCAGCTTGATTCCTCATGTTAAATCATTTTTGAAGATATGAGCAAAAAGCAGCTCAGTATTTTGTGCCTCAGAGGAACCAAATTGTAACAGCTCTCAAGAAAGGACAGAGTGTCTTTGAAGAAGATGTAGCAATAATTTATAATCATAATTGACAGTCCACTCTCCGCTGACTAGAAAAAGTGGAACACAAGGAATTTCACAGGGTGTGCTGCATCTCAGACCAGGAAATTTAATTAATACAGCAGCACACTAATTAGAACTGGACAAAATATTTTTCATCTGAAAATGCCAATTCATCAAGTATGAAGTACTTTAGCAACTTATCAGTTTTTGAAGAAACTTTATTTGAGAAAGAGAAATCTCTTTTTCTGAAACCCTAACATTAAATAAAATCACATATATATATATATATATATACACATTTCCTTCTTTTTCTCATACTCTCCTTCTTATATAAACTTAATATTTTATTAAAATCTTCTGGTAAATGCTAGATATAAGTTTGAACATGACTTCAATTATGACTTTAGGATGAATTAAAATGAAAACCTTTTCTGTTAACCAAGGAAAACAAATTGAATGCAGTAATTCATTTTACCTAATCCCCACTCATAAAGACTACATATGAAACAGTCAGATGTGACTGTCACACGATCAGTTTACCCAGTCATTCAAAAACATTAAGCCCAAAAGTTAATTCCTTTTTTCCTTTGATAAGAAGCAAAACCTAAATTTTATCTTCCCGTAACCCAGCTATGTCTAGTCCTGAGAGATATCAGGCTTGGCTTGCATGTGCACACAAACAGCATACGTGTTGCAGAAGCAATGGCAATATGCTTGGGCTACGATTAGGATTTTTTGTAAAATCATTATAGAGTTTGAGAAAAACACTGGAACAGATTATTTGTTAGATATTTTGTTTTAAACAAAATGAGTGAAAGATAGAAACCACAGGAAAATCTTTTAGATTCTTTTCCTTAATTTCAGGTATCTGGGGTTTTTTTTCTGTCATCTGAAGCATTAATTACCCTACTGCTGATTAGTCATGGCATCTGCTTTGCTGTGAGCCTTTCTATATACAATAAACTAGAAACATACCTTGACAAAAAACCTGAAAGGTAGCTCTTCCTCTTTCCTGTTTGGTGAAAAGACTTTTTCATTGCCCTTCATGTCTTGGAAGTTTATCATGCATCTCCTGCAGCCAATGGGGAGCTTTGCCTTTTATTTAAGATCATATCAGACCAGGTTTTTTTTTCTGAGGAATGGCAAATGTTAGGGCTTTGGAAATAGATGACAAATCTGTACTCTACTGAGGAATAATTTCATATTTATTTTCCTTTGAGCCAATCCTGAAATCCTCTTCAGATGGACTGAATCTGAACAAATAACTGATTATAATTTGGACTTCAGTACTTGGAACAGGAATAGTTTCATAAATTAAGTCCAATTTTTCACAGAAATGTCCATCTGTGAACTGCAGCCACTTGACAGAACATTGTGACGGTGTGCTTTCCACTGCCCCACCATGACCTAATCTTTTTCCTGTAACCCTGCTCAAGGGATAACCACCACTGGCATCACGATATATGTGTCTCATGGTGATGACTGCATCCAGCTGAAAGTGAATTTGGGGGAAACAGATAACAACACAATTGTCAAGGGCTAATTTATGGTGAGTCACCCATCTAACCACAGTGCTGGTCTGACTCAGGCAAAATTTGGAAGAAATTAATATCTGCAATCAGTGTGTAAATTTGACTATGAGTCAATTATCTTCCTCCATAAATACTGGACAGCCCAGAGCCTTTTGAGCTCTCCTCCTCTACAGCAGCAAGTTCAATGCCAGGATCTACCCTTGAGTAGGAACATCTTTCAAGGTTAGTCCTTGAGGTTGAGAGAATCCTTTTTTATTGTCAATTAATAACAGACTTCTAGAGTCACACACAAAAGGGACAAGAGCTTCTCCAGCTCCTCCATTAAAAAATCTGTCCTCAAACTTTCCAGAATCTTTTTGGATGTATTTTTTATTTCTCTATTCCTTTCTCCATGAATAACCATGCAGTTAAGGTTTTTTTTTGTCACTAAGTCTCATGCTTTAGACTCTATTAATATTTCAGAAAATCCCAAATAAGACCTATTTTATAAGTTGCAGATGATTGCAAAAAGACATCGTTCATTATTTTATTTGTAAGCTTCAGACATTCAGCAGATCAGAACACATCAACCTCTCTTACCATGCAAAAAAGTCTTCTTTTTTTTTCCTGCTTCATTCTCTTTGAACAAACAGCAGCCTTCTATATCAATGTTCTAGTCATGTTGAAGACTAACTCTGAAACTTAGCTAACACTAATTAAGTCAAAGGTGTTCTTTGTGTATGACACGCTAACAAGTAGAGGACATCTAATCACATCTAATCAGAAGAATAACATTTTATTATACTTCAACCAAGGACATTTGTCCAATTAAACCTTGAGTAGAACATTTAATCAGAATGTTTTGAAGATGCTTTGCATTTGGTGCCAACTACTGAAGAAACCAGGGGAAAGGTAATTCTAGTGGCCATCACATGGCCACTCACTCATGGACTCTCTACCTAATTCGTATCACCGATTCTAAAGAAATATGTGGAGTGACGGAACTGAGCATGCATACTAATTTACATGCTAGGCAAGGAGACTTTAATCAATCGTTTAATAGAATATTAATGCAAATGTATTAGAAGTTGACTATGACCACTTCTTCTTTGCTCCCGCTCCTTGGCTCCAGCTCTGCACAACAATCTTTTTTGGTTTTTCCTCAAAATCTTCTGGAGACATGCATTCATTTATTTCTGCATGTGTTTCTACTTTCATCTTTGAAATAGTATTTTATTTGGTTTGTGCGTATGAAGTGTTTTCTTTTCTAAGAAATTAATACTCTTTATCTGAAATTTGTATGAGAAAATTAGCATCTACTTATCAGAGGTTTAAACACAATAGGTTTGAGATTCCATGTTCTATAATCCAGGCTGAAAAAAAAAAGCAGATTCTTAACTTGTGTTTCAGCATGGAATTCAATTAAAATGTAAGACATCTCAAAAGCTTGTCTTTTGACATTTCCATATATTTAAAAGATACAAAGGAATTTTTGTTTCCCACAGAACACTTGCCTGTCTTTCAGTGTATCATTCAAGTACAATAATGACTACATGTAGAAGTTTTATCATGTTAAGAAATCATTTATTTTATTTCCCTGAAAAAAAAAGAGCAAGTAAGCAAGAGATCTTAAGTAATATATAAAATAAGACAAATTTAAGTGGATGCAAATAGAACAAAATAACAATTTTTTAAACTTAAAAGAATTCAGAGTGCAGAAATAAATGAAATACTGCCATCAAGTATACTGGAAAAAAACTTTCTACATATCAACTAATATATTCACATGTCTATCAGCTCCTAACTCATTTTAAGAAATTAATGAGAGGACACAGAGAATCCTGGAAGGCAGACTGAGATCAATAAATTGTGATAATTCAGATAAATCAGTCTGCCAGAAATTACTCATTAGAAACATGAATTTGCAAAGTAAGCTTTTCCAAAGTATCAGCAAATAAATGAAAAACCTTGATAATTCATGAAATATTAGGCATTTACATAAACTTGATTAGAGGATTCAAGGCACTTAATAATTCCTTTAATGTTAAAAACTTTTCAAGTATGAATAGACTTTTTAACAATATATATTGATTAAATTTTAATGTTTTTCATTACATAATTTTTCATTGTCTTCAGCTCTCCAAGAAATTTAAACAGATTAGGAAATTAATACAGAATGCAAACCTCTTTAAAAATCATAAAATGAATTTGAGGCTGAGTTGGGAAGAGAAGCTGCATCTATGCTTTCATGTCATGCTAGAATAGATCCAAAACCCTCAGTCAAAAATTTATGTTAGAGAACTGACGCAATAAATGTGCATTAAAATTATTTTTGTACTTTCTTCTAAAGGAAACTACCTATATATCTAAAAGCATTGTTCTTTTAGGCTGATGTTTGGTAAATGAAAGGAACTTGTTTAAAAAAGTTAGCTTAACCTTGAATATAAAGTAATAATTTAAAATTAGTCCTTTGATGTTTTAATAGGAACCCATTGGAAAGAAAAATAGTATTGCAGTTCAAAAGGATGATGACAGGAAATATTTGACCATTTGTTCTGAAAATTGACACAATTACTGACAGGTATTGAATTGTAGCAAGCTCTTCAAAAATAGAGACAAACTTTTCTGAAACAGTCTGTGTTATTCCTTACAGAATTATAACAATTTATTTCATGTTTTTAACAAATCTATGGAATTGACTTTCTGAATACATCCTTTATAAAGTTCTGTAAGACATCCATAGGAAATAATTAGCTTTAGAAAAAATTTATATATGTCAGAGTAATTCCTACAGAATGCATTTTATATTTTTAAATAAAATACTTGTTTTATTGCAGTCTTTATGTGAGTATAGAAATAAATAAATATTTAAAGAAATAGGTGTTCTGAATCACTTGAAATCTGAATTTTTCCTTCCTCCTAGAGTTTTTAATCCATAATTCTGTTACTTCCCTGAAAAGATGTAAAAAACAAGGAAGATTTTTTTTTCTCTTCTTAATACATGATTTATTTCTTCATTTTAGGTTTCTTTTGCCTCCTTTTGAAGGAGAGTTCTGAAAGAATACTATCAAATCTATGAAGACTGGCCACAAAAGGAGAATATTTGCCTGCTGAGCAAAGGCCATGTTTGTGGGTAATGATTTCCACAGATCAGAGATATCTTATAAGGGGGATGAATCTTAAGCATCTGGGTACATTGATTTTTCTACAATACTTACAAAGATCCTAAATGACTTGTTTAGACTAAATCTAGTTTTTAAATGGCATAACCCACACAAAATGAGGTATTTAAAGTGATACATAGAAAAGACAAAAAAAAAAAAATGAAGAGACACTCAAGGATCTTTTCTAAGACGTGCTAGTGTTATTTTAAATTATATTAACAATGGATGCCTAAAGAGGGAGGCTGCTTTTTTTATTGGCAGGATACACAAAACTGAGGAAAGTTGTAAGTCTAACAGCGAACAGAGTTATAATTAAAATAATATTATAAACCAAATAAATGTTTGGGGGAAAAGTGTTCAGTTCAGTTCACAGGTAAGAGAAGTTTGTTATTAAGCAGTAAGTTTCTGTTATAAGTTAATTAGCCAATAGATGCCACATATATAACATTATCTTTGGTTCTTAGCTTACGAGGAATCTTGCATTACAGTAGAAAAGTTTATGTGCTGAATTGCATTAATGAGCAAATTCTAAGTGAAACAAAATGTGAGGAGAGGATTTATTTTTACTTCAGAAGTCTACAATGTACAACATGCCTAACTTTAGGTCAACTGCAAAACGCCTTTTATAGCCAAGGGAAGGAGACGGACACTTTCACAGTGTGACTTAAGGTAGACAAGATGAATCACTCTTGAAGAATATATTTCTCTCCATTGACTTCAAAGGGAATATAGGGTAGCTGGAGAGATTTTGATGTTCAATTTTTAGCTGTGTAAAGTAAGGTGAGATCAATCTCTCTGTCATGTCTGTACCGTGAAAATAGTACAATCCTGGAAAATAATTGGACTTACAGCGGTGGATTAATTAAAAAAAAAAAATTAAAAATCTGAACCTGGAAAACAGAACTATTTTAGGGTAAGATAGTCCCTTTGTAAAGGGGACTAATACATTGAAGTAAACTAATACCCAAGAATGATGCATTATTTCTGCTGTAATTATGACACACAAACATAAAAAAAAAAATTGTTCTCCCTATCTGTTGATTCATACATACTTTCTTAATAATTTTGTGTGTACCACTAACAGTCATTTGGATAGAGGTTTTCATTTTCATTTGGCCTGAAGAACTTTTTGATTTAATACTTATTCTGCTCATTGATACATTACTGATGGAGTTTCTGTACTGACTTAAATTTACTGGAGTTTAAAAGCTGAGATCCTTAAAGTCATTCCATCTAGGTTATGTCTGTGGAAGAGAAAAAAAAAAAAACAAAAATTTCTAGTTCTTAGTAAGGAAAATAAATAACAGAGGTATGGAAGGACAGAGAAGAAGATTGAAATATGTTTCAGAGAAGGCCTCATCTGTTCTTCCGCCTGAGGTCACCAATCTTTTCAGCATGATGCTTTCTACATGCTTCATTCCATTGTTCCTGTTTTGGAGCTTTTTCAAAGACTTAGCTATTTACTTAAGTGATTAAATGGGAGCTTATGTAGTTTTGAAATATAGATCTGGAGTTTTACATAATTATTAAAACTTTCTTATTAATAAGAAGGAGAAAGAAAAAAAAAGAGGAAGTATTAATTACTTAAGCAAGTAGTTAGGTTTTAATTAGTAATAATAACAATACATAGCAATAGTAATAATATTACCAGACAGGTCCCATTAGCAAAGGCATATGTAATCACTCTAGTTTTCTGTGGTTTTTCATTCACACTCTGCCCAAGCATATCTATGCAAAACTTATTTACTGTATACATTACATGTAACAAAAACCTTTATCACACGTGGAAAGAAAATTATGCTGGAATTTTTCCTACACGTATCAGATATGCATGGTGTCAAACAATGTGGTCACACTATGGGGCTTCAAGCTAACCTAAAGGCAAAAAGTAAATCAAGTACCATGCTGGAGCTAGTAGAAAGATTCTGGATTTGTATTCCTGTAGCTGAAATCTGTGTGTCTTTCCCAAATACGAAAACATTGTTTTGACCATAAACTGAAACTGGACACAAAGCTTGAGCAAGGTGGAAGTGTTTATTGCATTTTAAATCCTAACAGTGCCAAGAAGTAACAGCACTAAAGCATGTTCAAATATCTTGCTGTTTTTATAGCAAAACAATTAAATCTAATTTAGGAAAGTGCCTTCTCCCCTCACCCTGAGGCACTTAGGGACAAAAAGAGTCTGAAAACCCAGTTCTGTCTACTGTACTGTAAAGATTTCACAACTGCTGACTTTTTTTTTCCTAAAACTCTAGAATGAAAATGAACACAAAGAATATCACAGAATGACAAAGTCTATTTCCTACTGCCAGAAGTTTCCCCCTATCCCCCCTCTGTCTGACAGAGCCAATGGCATCTGGCTCCAAGATGGACCTGTCGCTGGCCAAGGCCGAGCCCATCAGCGATGGTGGTAGCACTTCTGGGATCATAGAATCATAGAATCATAGAATGATTCGGGTTGGAAGGGACCTTCAAAGGTCATCTAGGATAACATAGTTAAGAAGCGGGGAAAAACCTGCTGTGCAACAGCAGCTGGAGAGAGGAGTAACAATATGTGAAACAACTATGCATACACCAAGGTCAGTGAAGGTGGGTTTTTTTTTCTCTTTTTCAAGGAGGAGGAGGTGCTCCAGGTGCCGGAGCACAGATTCACCTTCAGCCCATGGAGGATCCCATGCTGGAGCAGCTGGATACCCAAAGGAGGTTGTGAAGCCATGGAAGAATTGCAGCCTGTGGGAAGGACCCACGCTGGAGCAGTTTGTGCAGGACTACCTCCCATGGGAGGAATCCCAAGCTGGAGCAGGGTAAGAGTGTGAGGAGTCCTCCTCAAACGGAGGAAAGAGAGGCAGAAATAACTTGTGATGAACTGACCGTGACTCCTGTTCCTTGTCCTCCTGCATCGCTTGTGGGAATTTGAGAGTGCAGTTGAGCCCAGGAAGAAGGGAGGGGTGAGGGGAAAGTGTTTTAAGAATTAGTTTTATTTCTCATCACCCTACCTTGATTTGATTGGTAATAAATAAAATTAATTTCCCCAAGTCAAGTCTGTTTTGCCCGTGATGGTAATTGGTGATTTCTTCCTGTCCTTATCTCAACCCACAAGTCTTTCATTGTGCTTTTCTCCCCCTGTCCAGTTGAGAAGGGGGAGTGATAGAATGTTTTGGTGGGCACCTGGCGTCCAGTCAGGGTCAACGTACCAAATATTCATTTTTTAAAGAGTGAATAATTTCAGAAGGACTTGGACTCCTGCTGTCTTCTTAAATTTCTCAGGGGTCTTCATACTTAGGTGTGATAAAGAAGGAAGAAGATTTTTGATTCAGAAAATCAGAAAGTGTTTTGTCTTCTGGAATCGGATAAGGGAAAAAGTTAAGCTAGCTACAGTACATTAATTACTTTCCGTTCCAGATCTGCAATGAAAATTAAGAACAAATGCTGTTTTACAAGTAATGGATGGGAATATCTTTTTATATTTAACTACAATTTTTATTACCATAAAAATCTCCTGAATATCATTTTAATTTTTTCCAATTAATGAAATGCAACAGGGCTATATTTTATTTTTTTTCTCTCCTTTACTATGTGTAATTTCAATAGTGAATATCAGATTATTGAATAAAAAGATATAAAACATCAGTTACTTTCTGTTAAAAGCTACTGTCAGCTGAAAGGAGACTTTTGTGTCAACCAAATAATGTAGGCCTTTTCTCCTCATTTTCCCAAAGAGTCATTTTCCTCTGTGAAGATGGTAGCATTTTGTGTCATGTAGAATGTACTGAGACTTATTTAAACATTACCATCTTTATCATGTTATTATGCTTTCTTATTTTTGTTTTTCACTTTTGACGGTATCACCTGCTCTGCCTTTTCACCATCTTTGTAACTATCCTTGAGAAGTGATTAGGAAGATGTGATTATTTCTTGATTCTCCTTCATAAAAGTAGTTTCATTGTTCTTTGGTTTATCAGCTTCTGTCTCCTTCGTATTTTTAGCATCTGTATGGGAAATTTTAAAACCATGGATAGTAATAGCTACGATTCATGTTTGCACCTACCTTCTGTGGTAACTAAAACATTTCCTCTCTCTCCAAATGATATTCAACTTCATAACATAAAATACAGCCTAGGCCTCCTTTTTTTTCTTTCTTTTTTTTTTTTTTTTAATGACTCTGTCTCCATCATGTTTTTGACCATGTCCAGGCCAGTCAACAATGACTTATATTTATTCCCAAATATCCACTACTGTACTGATCTGGTTTTTTTTAAGTCATTATCAGGTTCCATGAAACAGCTCCAGTTTCAGTCACTTGTTTCAACAGCTCTGAAGCTGATTTCTCAAAGTTTTTATTAAAATGTAATCATCACTGTAACATGTTTTGGGACGTCTTTCCATTTAATACGATCTGTACTATTTAAAATATTCCTTGGTATTGATCCCTTTGTCTTTTCAATGTAACATGTATTATCTTTGGTTGAGTACATTTTCATTATCTTGTCCTACTGGTAATACTCATTTTGACCTCATTCTTTGATGATGAGCTTATTTCTGCAATTCTCATTTGTGGAATTTACCCAAAAACTCCCTAGGGAATTACATGCAGAGAAAACAAAGTATGCAAGTAACGTGAGTAATTCATCTAATTCTAAAAGTTTAACAAAGAATAAGGCAAGATTGTTCAGAAAATATAAACTCCTACTTAATTTTTTACAGGAAATTAATGATTTGGACCTATTATTATCATTGTCTTAGAAGTTAGTCCTTTGTGAATACTGTCAGATGAGTAATATTTAACGCCAAGAACTTTCAGAGCGAAGACTGGAATGGTGAGTTTCATTGTAGTTTGTAATTTTTGTTATACACATATTTTGAAAGTAGCAAGGCATCTGATATTGTTACCCATTAACCAAGTAAATGAATGTGAATCGGAGAAAAATATCAGTGAGAAATAAAAACTGCCTCATATTAGAATAATAATTCCTGTGCAGTTTCTAAGACTGGAAAATAAATGTTATTATCTGGAGTAAGTGTCTTGGAATGTAAATTATTTTATATATTATATATATTTATATTTTATATATTTTATTATTAATTCAGACAGGGTAAAAAGTCAACTTTGATTAGATTTGTTAATGGAAACTGAATCATAACATGTGAAACACAACAGCACACATGTAAATCCGCTATATAAAATAAAACAGATTCGCACTGCAAGTGATCTGGAGATACCAAAGCAATAATTAATTGCATTTAGGAAAATGTAATGTAATACTATTGCTTCTGAAAGCCTAATCCTGAAGATGGGAGAAAAGATATAACAAAATTAATGAAGAGGATAGGGAAACTTCGGAAAATAGCAAGTTTCAATAAAAAGGAATCCATCAATGTTAACAAACTAAAGATATAGTCTTTAACACAACATCATGACAGAGAGGGCAATGGTATTGAAAACAAGTTTGTAATATGAATGCATATTTAGTATTAGTCCATGATATATTACTGGATTTTATATATAATTGTTGTAATTTTATCTGAAAACTTATATGAAATTGTCATTCCTTTAGCATAAAGTCTAAAACTAAACCAGACCAAAACAAAACAAAAAATACATCAAAGAATATACAAAGTTATGTAAGGAAGGGAATATCAGACATAGCAGTAAAAGCTAAATAAAACTTTTTTATAATCCAGGAAAAAAAACATCACTAGAGGTTTAATTATCCATCTGTCTCATCCTTCTGTATTAAGTACTTCTGAAGATCCAATTGTTATGATATCCAAGGTCCATATAAGCCTTTACTGTAGTGTATTAGTACTTTCAGAGAAATTATAAGTTGAAGAAAAATATACTGGAGGACTTCCCTGGCACTGTTTTGTAAATCTAGGAAAGTCTGTTTTGTAAATCTAGGAGAGCCTGTGTCAAATGGTGTCAGCAGAGCTGATATCTGTCCCATTACAAACCCTGTCAGAGCTGCTTTGGAGTCCCACCACTAACTCACCATACATTTACTGTGATTCCTTGGTTGCTTGTATTACATATTTGGAATTCTTACCCTTGGAAAGTGACTGTCATTTAGGGCCCAACCATATTTTAATATAGTCCATGGTTTACCACATGCTTTACAAGATCCTGTATTAAATACTTAGCAAGAAAACTACGAGTAAACCATTTCTGGGTTTATTGCAACTTATTAGTAATTCAGTGACTAATTTTCTGCCCATCGTTTCTGGTAGCTGGCAATTGTTATTCACCATATGTGATTTATCATGGAATTTCATATTATTCTTTAGTTGTAGCAACGTAGAATTCACAGATTCCCATCAGGTCAGAATCCATTTGCGTTGTATACTGTACAACACAGAACAAATAAAACCTCTGCCCTGATCAACCTATTAAAGGTGAAAAAGCCAAACAGAGAAAGATGACTGAAAAGTTAGAGTGTAAGATTTGGGAAATTTAACATCAACAACAACTAAGAAAAAACAAGAGTTCTATTAGCATTATTTTTTCTCAATCTCTTCTTTTAGTGATGAGATTGATTACGTCTAGCCTAGGCATAAACCTTCCATACTAATTATTACACTACATAGCTACATATTCCTGTGTTACTACTGGCTGGCACAAAGATGACTGCAACTTGTTCAGGTTGCTAAAAGCACTTCAGAGGCCTGCTCAACCATTACCAACAAAAACAAAAGTTTTTTACATCCTTCCTGTATATTATGCTCTACTAGCTGTTATGCACATGCCCAACACTTTCTTCTTCCTAACAGTGCTTTTCTTGTGTTATCTTCCTTTGTTCTTTTTTGCACTTTTTTACAGGCTGTAAAATTTTTTCCTGAAATCCATTGTTTTTATTTCTACTCATGTTTTCTTGGGAATGTAAGTCCTTATAACAGCACTGGTTCACACTCCATCTGTTCCCACAGCTCATTTGCTGGCTTTTCTTTCTGACATTCATCTATGTCATCTCTTTCATCTGCTTGCTCATTTTGGCACCTTTTGTGTCTGTTGATAACATACTTGACACTATCAAAGTTTCACATGACTGGAGAATGGGATTCAGTTACATATTTTGAACAATGGTCAATCTACTTCTGATGTATACTATATCAGCATCTACTCATGTTCTTGATTTGCTAAAACTGGGTTTCCATCCTGTTTTTATAGAATGATGTTAGCAATGTGATTCAAGTGAGGCTGATCTAGAAAGGTCCAAATCTACTTACCCATGCTATAGAATTAAAACACACTGATTTCAAGGATGAACTGAACTGAATTGGATGAGTTCATTGATCTTTCTCAAATAATGTCTCTCTATTCCATTCTAGTGAATAACCTATTTTCCCACTATAGCACTATTATCTGTAAAACATACATTTTTAACACAGCTTTAGTTAGTTCTTTCTGTCGCAGTTAGCACTCTTCAATGTCACCGTTCATGACTGTAGTACATTTACACAACTGGGTGGTCCTGAGCTAGATTGAAACAAACAGCAACGGCTGGATTTTCTTTCTTTCTTTCTTTCTTTCTTTTTTTTTTTTTTTTTTTTTTTTTGGTCAAAAGGAGTTCAGATTACAACTTTCCTGAAGAAATATTTGTCTTTCTTTTTTGGATACAGTAAGTTCCTTCCTGGAGATCAGGTGGTCACAGCTTGAAGAGGAGTGTAGAAATCCATGCTTTTTTTTTTGGTCTATCTCCCCAACAATGAAGTACAGTTATTGTGCAAGAAACTGTACATTAATTTAGTTTAGATCAATGAAGAGGCTAGGCTTCCTAGGCTGTTAGTGTAATTTTAACTCACACCCACTGCTACAGAACAGGGAGATCTGATTACATAAATTTGAGTCCTTAAAATGACACACATTAATACACTACTATGATTGATGTTTGGGCATTACAGACTGTAGTTATTATTGTTTCTGATATTCCTAATTGCTCTCCGTGTTCTGATGAGTGCATTGACTGAAAATTCGACTAATTGCATGCATCCTATATGTTGGTAGTAGCCCAATGAGTTTCAAACTCAAGGAGTTGGATCAAGGTGTTGCTTACAGAAAAGCCAACATTTGCTGAAGAAGGGATTTTCAGTCTTTTGCAGGGCTGAACAATCTGGTTCAAGCTGTTTCTGGAGGTTAAACATCTTCTAACTGTTGTGCTTAAAGACTCAAAGTATTTTCAGACAATCAAGAAATTATTCAGTCATTATCATTTCCAGGCACTTACTATTCATTGATAAACAAATATCCATAAATACTTAAGCTTTCACCAGACAGTATTCAGCATTAGTCCATTGTCATGGACAACATGAACATAAATTACAAAGTAAATGTGATATGATAAGCGTATGTAACTAGTTGTACCTAACCTATTTTAACTACTGAAGGAAGGATGATTTGAAAAAAATGTATTTTCAGGGCTGAGAATGACTACTAAAAATGGAATAGTTTAGAAGAACTGATTATTTAATGATGGAATTGTACATGTGGAAACAAGGATTTATCCTATTCAATAACCAGTGAGTACAGTATTGAATGATCTGGAAGTAATAATCCATGACAAGTATGCTAGTGAAGAACAGATATCTCTTATTTATCTAGCATCTTATGAAGAAGAGAGAATGTTACCTAACTGAGGCACTTAAATGTCTTTGTCTGAGAGTTATTATAAACAGTTGATTTTTTAGGATGAGAGGGAAGATATACATCTTAATTTCAGCATTCAGCATATTGCATCAGCCAAAAAAACTGAGGTTAAGCGCTGCGCTTAATATTCTTTCCTCTCTCTTAGTTTTAGAACCTTCAAAAGGCAACTTATATTTTATTGTCCTGCACTTTAAAAAATGTAGTACACTTCTATGTAGTTTTTCTACATCTTGAAACATAAACATGTATAATTGCATGTATATAGAATGTGTATACTTCCTTATATTTGTAATGTTTAATAGATTTATACTGACTATAAAGTCTAAAAATGTATTACCTATATCTATATACAGATCCATTTTCTGTCAGTTCTGACCTCTACATCTATTCTCTAGTTATACACATCTTCAAAGAAAGATATTAAAAATAATAAGAAAATACAGCTACTAAAGCTGAAGTACTCATTTATGTCAAATCCAAAATGTATATATACAATTGGAAACCACTGGGAAAATGATCAAATATGTAAAGTACTTTTAAAATATGAAAATTAGATGCAAACTATCTGGTTTCAGCAAACAAAAAACAAAAAAAAATTCTCAATAGCAGGATTAACCAAATTGTCTGTTATTCCCCTCCATCCGACTTTTAGGAAGACAGGGCTAGTAGATTTCTATTTGATCACTAAATCCAAACACCTGCTATGACAGTTAGCCGTGTAAGTCTGTTTATGAATATATTAAGTTAGGGAGGTTGCTAGATCTTAGAAATACATCAGGATTATGAGGTAAGTATTTACCAGCAAAACCTAAAAATCCAGATATTTCTTGTGCGACATTTCATGTCAAATTTATACTTTTTAGACTACTGCTTACTTCTTGAACTACTGCTGACCATTCCAGGCTGGACAGTATTTTGGAGCAGGAAGTACCAGCAGTAGACAGATTTGCCACAGTTCACTTCTAGTATCCATACATTCACTGAGCACAAATATTTTTCATATGAGAACAAACTGCATAATCTGATCAAAAACAAAGCCAAGGAGACCAGAAGGGTGTCTGTGCTTGGCCATGACAGTGAAATTCACAATCCCAAGTGAGGTCCTCACAGTAGCATGCAGCCTGGAATTGTACAAGCTTCAGAACTGGAACTATAAGTCTAGAGGTATGAAAGAAAACGTGTGTCCTGAATCCCTCGTACACAATTTGGTACCTATTTTATAGCAATAACACAGATGAAGGAGAAGAGGAGAGAAGTAATGTCTACATCTGCATGCAAGACTGCAAGTAGATATATTTTATCAGATAGCACTTCAACACAAAATAAATTTGTCTCTTTTATGCTGAGACACATTCTCCCCTGTTTAATGTCTCCCTCAGTCTTACGCTCTCAGTTGCATATCAGCCCATTTCAAATAAGAGTGAAGAAAAGCTCAGTTTAGTTTACCTCTTGGGCTTTAGAGCACTTTGCTGGGATGTAAAGAATGTGTTTTGGACCGTTCTGCTCTTGAAGGTGTCTGTCCATGTCTCTGCTTTTTTAAATGCAGTGAAACCAGTAAAATTAGCTAGTGATAAAATCAGCGGAGATGGAAACCACCACTTTCCTTCTCTGATTTAATTAAATGTATTCACACTGCGCATGTAGACAATTGGAGGGGACCCATGCCTAAATCCATATGCTTTCTCAAAGTCTAATCAGTTTAAACTTGGTATAATTTTGTTTATTTAATCTGATTTATTAGAAGAAGGTAAGCAGTCAAACAATAAATCACATTCTGATTCATGGAGTTGGATGATAGGGAGCATTATGAGTTCTGTTTTGAATAAATACTTCTTTATGTGGCTGACCTCCAACTGGAAAAAAGTTTGTCTACAGACAAGAATATTTTCTGCATCTTGATGCACTATTTAGCCCATTATGTCTGTCGTGGTTTTGTTAGTAAGGGGGGGCCTAAGGTGGTAGCTTCTGTAGGAAACTGCTAGAAGTCGCTCCCCTTTGTTCAGGGGACTTGGCCAGGCCTAGGGCGGACCCACTGCTGGCCAAGGCCGAGCCGATTGGTAGCAGAATGTCTCATGATAACGCCTCTGCGATAACGTATTTAAGAATGGGAAAACAGAAAAAAAAGAGAGAGAAGAGAAGATGTGAAGAAGCTGAGTGGGGGCAGAGGCGCAGAGGGGGAGGCGCAGGCCTCATGGGCCTTGCAGGCCTCACCCTCTGGCCTCTCGCCAGGCAGCCGACTGGGCCCGACTCGGTCCAGCCCGGCTGCAAGAAGTGGAGAGGAGATGAGAAGTGAATGAGATGTAAAAAAGATCCTGAGAGACACCTACCAGCCTGTTGTGAGGAACGGCTGCAGACACCAAGGTCAGTTCAGAAGGAGGGGGAGGAGTAATGCGGCTCCTGGCCAAGATTCCCCTGCAGCCTGTGGTGACGACCATGGTGGAGCAGGTTGTCCCCCTGCAGCCCATGGAGGTCCACGGAGGAGCAGAGATCCACTTGGAGCCCGTGAAGGACCCCGTACCGGGGGAGGTGGATGCCTGAAGGCAGCTGTGGCCCGTGGAGGGCCCGCTGGGACAGCTGTTCTGGAGAGACTGCACCCGTGGAAGAGATGACCCACGCCGGAGCAGTTCCACGAAGGACTGTGGCCCGTGGGAGTGACCCCACAACAGAGCAGGGGAGGAATGTGAGGAGTTCTTCCCCCGACCATGAAGCAGCGGCGTAGAACAACATATGATGAACTGACTGCAACCCCCATTCCCTCTTCTCCCCCTGTGCCGCTTGCGGGGGGAAAGGTAGAGATAATGTTAAGCTTGGGAAGAGGGAGGGGTGGAGGGAGGTTATCTTGTTCTCTGTCTCATTATCCTGCTGTTTGTAGTAATAAATGAATAGTTTTCCCCAAGTTTAGTCTGTTTTGCCCGTGACGGTAACTTTAAGGATTTCTCCCTGTCCTTATCTCAAACCTCGAGCCGTTTTTCCTTATATTTTCTCTCCCTGTTCTCTCGGAAGGTGGGGGGAGTGAGAGAGAGACTGCGTAGTCTGGTCCGATCGGGGCTGAACTACGACAATGTCTAAGTACTCATGCTTGAGTTTATGCATGTATGGTGTTTTAAGTAGTTTTGGTCTGTCTGTACACAAAGTTTTTCAAAGGAGAAAATCTGGCAATGTAATAACAAAAAAAAATCAATCTTTTGTTCCCCAGATACTGAAGAAAGGAAGCATATTAAAGAAATATTAACAGTATTCTTGATCTTGAAAGTTTAAATTTATTCTTCCATTCTGAATTAATAGCCAAAGTGCTAGATAATGGAATACCTGGTTATGGTTTTTACTTGCTTTTTAATGTTTAACACACAGTCCATTTTACCAGCTTTCTGTATGCATAATATCAAGGCTATTTTCTTGCAAAGGCACAATATATTATAGACTTTCTCTTTCTCTTTTTTGTTTTTCCCTTTATCATAAATCATTTTTTTTTTCTAAGTAAGGATACAAAATTGCTCACCAAAAGTCCTGTGGACCTATCTAGAAGACTAGTTTGAACTTCAATGATATTAATTGATGTCAGTAGTTTGTTTCCAAGGTCTACTCGGTGACGTGGTATTAGAATAGAAACACTGGGCAAGTATCCAGCAGTTCTTGAAAGTGTTACAATCGGCAGGAAGACCCTAAATGTACTACCTGATTTTCCCTACCCTTATTTATTGTAAAGAGACAGCTTGGTATAGCTGCAATAATTTCTCAAGTGTTGCAGAATATTGAGGTAGGTGAGAGTTGAATTTCCATTGTTCACAAGACTGAAATAATTTAGCCTGAATGCAGAGACAGTAGTGATGTGCTTTTTGCACAGGTGCAAGCAGACTGAAGGAGATGAAAGTTGGTTATTGTGACCCAGTGTCATGGAAACTCACAAAAAAAAAAAATTAGATGAAGTGATGAACTCCAGTGGGATTTATTTGTAATCAACTGATAACAGTTTTAACCAAATTTACTTTAAGACTCCAATATCATTGACAATGCACAGGTTCAAAATGTCGTTCAGGGCTTAGTATTGCACTCAGGAATACTGATGATCTAAAATGTGCAATGACTCACCTAACAAAGTGAGGGCTCGAAACCTTGAGGAGTTTCCTTAGACAGTGTCCCAGCCTAAGGGGAGAGTCCTCAGCTGCAGACCCACTGTTCCGAGGAGAACTGGCTCGAACTCACCCTCCAGTAGCAGCTCCATTTATACCCTGGTCATATCTGAGCTGTGGTCGTATATGGTCAGGTCAGTTCTCATTGCCTGAAGACTCCACTTTACAACAGCCACATGGTTCTGGAAGCTTCCTAGCTTAGGGCAGGTGTACCTGCCACATGCAGTCAGCGCTCTACTTCCAGGATCTGTGAACAGTTACTTTTTACTGAAATAGTTCAGCCTGCATTAGCTACTTTCTCTGCTTTCAATTCATGGAGTTGTTACTCCAGAATAGAATCACTGGGTAATTCAGGATGGACATGAAGATGTCACTAGGCTAACTGCTTGCTCAAAGCAGGATCAGCTATGAGGTCAGATAGGTTGGTTTCTCAAGGCTATGCAGCTGGCTCTTGAAAACCCTAAAGGACGGAAAGAGACGGCATAAATCTTCTAGGCAACTTGTTTCACTGCCTGACTGTCCTAATGGGGAAAAGTTTCCCCTTCTATAAGACTGAATGTACCTTGTTTCATGCCTATTGTTTCTCATCCCTTCCCTGTGCACCACTGTGAAGGGCCTACTCCAGTCTCCTTGATGCCTTCCCCATAGATAGGGGAGGTTGTTGGGCTCTTCTCCAAGCTGAAAAAGCCCAGTTCCTTCAACTCCTCTTCATAGTCGAAAGTTCTCTGGCCCTTGACAGTCCTGTCCTGGTAACCCTATACTGAACTTGCTCCAGTTTATCAATGTCTTTCTTGCACTGGGGCAGGGAGGGGAGTGCAAAACTCTACATGTAGTCTAACAGATGTTGCCTAGAGGGGATAATCACTTCCCTTGACCTGCTGGCTGTGCTCCTATTAATACAGCCCAGGATTGACCTTCCGTGCTGCCAGATGAAGGATGCACGCAGGCACGCTGTCTACTGGCTCATTCCCAGCTTGCTGTCAATCAGGACCCCCCAGGCCTTTTCTGCAAAGCTGCTCCCTAGCCAGTCAGTTCTCAGCCTGTGTTTTTGCAAGGAATTTCTCAAAGTCATGGTACAGAGTGAAGAGCTTCTCAAGTTCTTTGTGTATTTAGGCAGTATTTCTGTACTGGGCATACAAATTAGTCACAAAAGAGATGAGATTGCTACTCAATTGGCTGTTGACAATGGAATAAATAATCCAATATAAGGCATCTGGTAACAAAGCAGAATAAGAAAGCAAGATTTAAAAGTACATGACTTCTATAAGCAGTCAGTAGCTGGATGAGCAAAGTAGACGATGTAGCTGTCTTTCTTAAGCCCCACCACAAGCTCACAGTAAAAGGAGCATTGTCTTTGAGATCTTCAAACACAAAAAATGCAAAGATCTGTGAAAATGTTCAGGGACTTACTCATTTGCTTGGCATTTGTTTATTGCTCTGTAATATGCAGCTGCTCATTCTTATAAAGTTTGCACTACTGTCTCTGTCACATCAACCAATATTTTTAATTGATAGTGCTCGTGTAGAAATATATTCTCTATTGAGATTGTTACTGAATAGGCACTCTGTCCATCCAATGATGATCTGTGAAGTTACAATCATCATACTTAAAATTTCAGATAAAAAAGTTAATAATTACACCTGGTGAAAAAGAGAGCTATGGATAAAATAAAAAACCACAAAGGTCTTTCACATCTAAAAACAGTACCAAGGGTCCTGAATGTTGAATAAAAAGGAGTTAATTGGCTTTGATGAAAAAATTTAGTAGTCTGATAAAATTATTTCTTCCATAATGACAGTAGGAAGCAAGTCTTTCAGGTTATATCCTTTACGACGCTAAAAAAGAATAAAACCAGGCATGACTTTGTGTTAGAGCTAGATGGAGAGTAATCACAGCAATCCATAAGTTACATTTTCATATTGAAAGTGTAGCAGTGTTCCACACACAGAGCATAGTTAATTGCTCAAGGTTGTTAAAAAAAATTATTACAAGAGTAATAGATACCATATATGTAACCATCTGTTAAAAAAATAAAAAGTTAAATTTTGCTACCTTCCAGAAGACAAAATGCAAGTGAAGTATATTTAGACAGACAGAAAAATATTTCAGTAAATGTAATAGGCTGAAATCTGAGAAAGTCAGGAAAACCACTGACTTTACCACAGACAGTCGTTGTTGTTTCAGCTTATTTTGTGATTCTGGTAAACCATATGATCTTAGAGTATTTCTTTTCTTTTTTTGCAAAACGTGGAAATAATAGGTCCATCTGTTTGGATACTGATACTCAGAGTGATACAGAGTTTGTCCTGTAGCGCACTTTAATAATGTGTCTAACAATATATGGCTAATGACATTGTTACTACGATATGCACAATGACATATTCATTTTTAATAATCATCATCCTCAGCATCTGTTAGGAAGGAAAAAAGTTCTGTATAGCCTTAGAGAAGTAAGCGGTTAATGCATACGGCAAACTCCTTTTGAGAGGAGATAAAATGAGTTAAAGGAGCACAGGTTCCAGCGATTCTGGTCTAAGCTTTCCTTGCCATAAGGTATGAACTGCCATGTGGTAAAGGTACTCATGTAGCAATTATGACAGCAAGTCAGATGAGTTCTGGGTGGATAAGAATAATCCCATGTAAATCTGTATTGCACTGAATGACACATACCTACTGTATTAAAATGCTGATTTGAGTTAGCTGGTCTGGAATTGCCCCTCTGTATAAAATTAGCTTTCACTTCTTACGTACCTCATATAATGATGTCAAATTTGATTTCCTGCCTCTTACTCAGGATTTCAGGTTTCATTACAAGGATCCAGTTTCTGCTCTATTGAATAATCAAAGCTAAGAAAAACCGAGATAAAAGATTTTGTACAAGAGAAAAAAAAGTTGTGAATGTGAAGCTAATAAGCTTTGAAGTGTTGACATTGGGAATACCGCTGAAAGAATCCCTAAATTCTTTAAGCCGTAATAAAACTTGTGCTGTCTATGACATAGGATTTTAAGTCTTTTTCAGGTTTAAAATATTAGATCTTTTGTCTAATTACAAACACAGCAAGAAAGAAAGTGATAGTCCCTAGATTACAAGTGCATCATTACCACATTCATCCCAAATGCCCTTTTGTAAATGCTTGAGACTTGATCAAACCAAAATAATGTCATCTGAGAGCGCGGTTTCCACAGTCGGTGCTGGGATAGAATGAGACAACACAGACAGATTGTGATAAAACAAAGCAACTACTTCAAATACTTTATAGTCTTCCATCATCATAACATTGGAGTTCCTCAAAATTTTAATATATGCATTAAAACAACACTGGTTGGTTGTTGAGCAAATTTTATTACACAAAAGTTGTTATCTGGAAAACTGAGGCCAAAACATATAAAGTAATCTGCTGCTGGTCAAACAAAAAGTCTATGACAGATGGGGGAACTGGAGTCCTCTAAAGAAACTGGTAAGGCTCCGGATCATTATACTGTCCTTTCTCTCTCCTGTAAATGCTGCAGGAGAAGGACCAGCTACTGTTCTGGAGAGAGCTCAGTAGCTGCAACAGTACATCCCTTGCAGGTCTCAGATGACTGTTTTTATGACTTATCTCCCTATTTAATGAGTTGCACTCCGAGCGTGAATCAGGAACTGTGAGGATATCTGTACTGTACCTCCATGAGCAGACCTGAGAGTGCCCCTAATAAAAAACATGGTTGATCATTTGCAGTGCACAGCTCCTCTACAAGTGTGGCAGACTAGATCCTCTCCACAATGTATTTGATTCAGTTGATTCAGAAACTTATTATTGAGCTACACAGCTACTTCATGGCAGCCAGATAAATCTGACAGATAAGACTTAAGTGAGCATAAGGGTTTCTAAGCTTCTGTAAAATTCATACCAGTTTCTGGCTACCCTCAGTAGGTGAGTGGTACTAAAATCTCTCATTTCCAAGGAGCATTGTGTTTGCCTAGGCTTTATGCTAATGTGAATTCAAACTACGAAAAGCCACATGTAATCAGACTTTACCAGATTGCATTTTGTTGAAAAAGCCTGGACAAGAATATCACCCTTGAGAGGAAAACATTGGAACATAAAAAGGTTAACTGCATTCTTGCAGGGAATACCTCCTACGTGCTGAATGCATGCTTATATCTAGCATTAACTTGCTCCTTCCGACATCCAGTCAGCTATGTCAAGAAGCAGTATTCCTGTTGGCATGCTGTTAACTAGTTAGGCGTGATTCCTGGGAAAATGTGGGCACTCCTGTAGCATTATTGTACAGTCCCCTGTATTTCAACACACCGGTGTGATCCTCCTTGCCACTACAGGGATTCAGGTTGAGGAGACAAGGAGAGAAGGAAAGCATTTCATTTTGTCTCACCTCATAAAGGACTGGATATCCCAGCAGTGCTAGGGACAGAAGACAAAGGTACAAAGGAGGTAGAAAAGTGTGTATAACAGTAAAGACAGGAAAGACTGATAGACATATTTGAGTGGCAACATGCCTGATACTGTTTTCTACAGGATTGATCACAGTAGCTGTAGTGTCCTAGAATTGCATGGGTATAACATAAATCTTTAGGACAAAGAACAGGTTAAGGAAGAGTTGGCATCGTGATACCTCTACTGACCTCCCGAAGGTTCTGCTACTGCCAAACCTGAAATGCTACATTTAACAGGAGATCTGAGGTTACGGAATCTCTGTGAGCAGCTACCTCTACAGAATATATTTTTTACCAAATTGAACAGGTAGTGAGGAGAATTTCTGTCTAATAATTTACTTCAATAAACATTTCTATAATCGTGTTTCTTATATAGAGAGGTAATCTATCAATTTTGGTCTGAAGTAGCATATGTTAGTAAAGATTGCTATCATAATAGCTACACTTGATTTTTCTTCGTGTTCTACATTCATAATGATGTGTTTGCAAAATGCTAAGATAGGGATAATTTTATAATGAAGGAGAAATCCCATTAGGTATACTTTCCCATCTGTAATTCTTTTAGGAATATCTGTTTTGCAAGAAAACCTCTTATAAAGCATGCTTTATGTTGTTAATGACTGTCTGTATTTCTATAAAGCAGTAAGCCAAGAAAGCAAAGTGAGGAAGTAAAATCAAACTGTGCGCTGAAAAAAAAGCTTATACCTTTCTCCAGCTGCACTTAGCATATGAAAGAAACAGGACTGGATTTTAGGGACTCAAATTGTCTAGTTATTTATCTATATCTACATCTGCTCTTCTGTGTGCCTATCAAAACCAGAATTTCTGGTGTTTATTTGCCCATTCAGTTATTGCCTTCAAGTGGTGACCCTGTTTCTGTATTGTTAATCTATATACTTTCTTTAAATTTATAAATCCAGGCAGCTTTTCAAACAAATAAACCCTAATAATTTACACATAATGGGATTTAACTTGCTGTTATTTTTTTTTACAGCTTTATGAACCTAAGGAAGTTTTCTTCAGAGCTGATGCTAAATAGAGGGTTTTTTTCCAGATTAATTTAATTAAAATATAATTAAATCCTATCAAATGAGCTAACTAGGAATTGCCATTTGGAATTTGTTAATGAGCCTCAGTCAAGTTAGAATGGATTCTGTGCCCCTCAACATGTGAAATTTCACTTGAAATTAGTATAAATCCAGAGTGATATTCAACTTGTATTTATTTTAAAGTGTAAAGGAAAAGCAAAGGGCAAAAGGCTTGAAGCAATGTTACACATATTAAATAACTACTAAAGGTATTATGAAAATAATACCCTCTCTGAAAAATGAATGTTTCTTTAAAAACTAAAAAAATATTGAAAAAAGAAAAATAAAAATATTATATTTGGTTGTCTAATTCAATACAAAAATGAAGTTATAATTTCCAAATTCAGACAATTTTATTAAAGTAAAATTATACATCCTCTTTCTGGTCCCTTAGTGTCAGGCAGTAATATTTGTGTTCCCCTTGAGATGTGATGCATAGCCATAGCTTTTTGAAGAAACACTATACATCACATTATACTTCTTTTTCTAAAGCTCAAAGAGTCCTTTCTTGATAATGCAGAATATTTGTACTCAACAGGAAATATCAGCCTCATTTTGAATTCAGAATATCTGACTTTGTCCTTTTCAATATTCATTTCTCACAGGTGTAAGGAAAACAAAAAGGTTTTTTTTTTCTCTAGGAACCATGAAAATGTATCTACAGACAAGTGAAACTGATGGTTCTACAAGAACGGGAGCAATATGGGAAAGGGTCAAAAGACATAGATAATCTGTGCAGATTATGAATAAAATCAGAGTTGCCTAAACTGGGATGGGTCTAGACCTTATGGTCCCAGGATCATTTTCCATCCTTTGTTGGTAGGACATCTAGTTGGTTTATATTCATGCTGGTACTGTCAGAATTGGGCTTAATGGAAGCCAGCAGACTCAGTTTCCAAAGTATTATTCTGCTCCATGCAGGTGTCTATTGATGACACCTACATCTGGTCTTTTTTGTCTCCATTGGCTGTGTTGGTGGTGTATTGACTTTGATGACTCACTTGGCTCGCATATAGACAACTTGAATTTCAGCCCTACTGTCACAGAGTGATCTCGCCATGAGGGAGCCCTAGGATAGGCTGTGCAAATTTCAAGTGCAACTTGTTTAACAGCTTGGATAGTCTGTTTAGGATTAGGGTATGATGTCAGTGCAAAGTGTAATTGGAGCTCAGAAGGATTCTGAACCAGCTAGATCCAATTGCAGGAGCTGTGTTACTAAAGCAGTGAAAAACCTGACTGCTTTCCTGTCTTGGCCTGATCAGCCTCTCTGAAGCTGACAGTTGTCAGCTGTCTTACTTTACATGAAGAAGAAAAACAAATGATAAGTGAGGAGACACAGAAAGGGCATTGCCCGTATTACTCTGTTACCATCTGACTCAGATGTTTCCAGTATTTCACAAGAGATGCTAGAAACACGGTAGGTACATCTTTTCCAAATTTGTCAAGACATTTCATCTCAGAATTGGTTTACTTCAGCTACTTTTTACCAGAAGTTGTTTAGGATAATTTCAAACAGTACATTGGAGAAGTTTGGAGACACTTTCATTGCTAATCAGAAAACATTCTGAGTTTTTGACATCCTTCTGGCTGACCTCTCTTTTTTTATCTGGTAACACTAATCCTCTCTCTTCTATTGTCAGAGAAATTAGAATATTTTTTTCCTTCTACTTTTCATCCCACAAACATAAATACACTTGACCACAAATGAAAGTATGCTTGACCAAACTTACTTAGTCCTATAAAAAATATATTTCTTTAAATTAATATTAGACTTTCAATTAAATCTTACCCTCAGATAATTTGACCCAGTTCTATAGTCCAGTGATTCTAATGATGATAACAAGAGCCTTTGTTTAATTTTGACTATTCTCACAACGATGATGAAACAATCCATCTATACAACTCTTCTACAGAAGTGTTCAGTCAATTGAATGCCAGTATTGGTTTCCTAAATCTTCTGTTTCATTGCAGTTTTGTTTATTCCTGAGACCATCACATATTTTTAAAATTATTTTGTTTTGGTTTGTTGTTGTTATTTATAACCATTTTTAGCTACCTCATTTTATTTGATATTCAGAAAATCATTATGTTCAGATTTAAACTGACTGAAAACTCTTCCTACCACTATGTTTCTCAATAGATGCAATTAAACTATTTATATTCAAAATTCTCAATGTGATAACATTGTAATAATGTTAATATTAATATTCTGAGATAAATTACCTGAAGAGTAAAAAAATAATTATTTTGCAGAGTAGCTTAAGCAAAATTACACAGTACAGTACATATTCTATTTGCATCTGCTTCTTTGAATTAGTTACTGGCATCACCTTCCCATTGATCTTGCAGATTCAGGGAATCAACTTTAAAAAAAAACAAACACAACAACAACGGATTTTGTTCTTTTCTAACCTACTCTGTTTCTACTCCATGTGTCTGAAGAAATTCACTTTTTTGTTTCCTAAGCTAAGTTGCCTATACTCTTTAGACTATACATTCTTTATTTCTTGATCTAATAGTAATGGAATTGATCATATATTTATTCAAGTTGAGTACATATCCTTGAGAATATTCTTGTCATTAATTATAAATGCTGAGAACAGAGTAAAGTACACATCCAAAAGTGGTTGATTCAGCTCAATTAGCAATTTATTTTATTTTATGTCAGTGAACTTTTACTACAACCAATCACAATTAATAGTCAGCTCTATTAATATATTTTTCATTTTCCAGCCAGACTTCACTGATAAAGTATGCTTAGGTATGAAGTATTTAGAATGGGAAAAATCCAGTTAGGAGGGACTACTGAAGTATGTCTTCTTGTTAACACATGTGATTACTGAAATGTTTAATTTATCTTCCATTGTTTGGACTGGCTTCACAACTATTCGATATAGATTAAGATCTTAGTTCTTTTCCTTAGAACACTTGATAATCTGTCTTTTATTTACCTCATGTCTTCAAAGAACAAATAGAAGACAAGAATTTTACTTCTCTAGTAATATGAAACTGTATGCAGTAAAGTAAAATTAATCTGTTCAGCCATCAGGACTTGGGAATCAGTCCAGGATTGTGGAAAAGGAAAGATGGACCATTAGAAAGGACATTGCCTTCTGGTCCTGGACAAAAATGTATTTGTTCATGGGATCATAGGGCAATTCGTTTTGGAAGAGACATAAAAAGACTTCTAGTCTAATCTCCTATTCAAAGTAAGGTCAGCTATGAGATGAAACCATATTGCTCAGGGTTTGATTCAGATCTCAAAAATCTCCAGGAACAGAGAGACTGTACTGCCACTCTGAACAGCCTATTGCATTGTCTGACTGTCCTCATCAGGAAGGTTCTCATTATCTCAGTCTAACCTCTCTTGTTTCAATTTATGTCTATTGTCTCTCATCCTTCTGCCACGCCTTACTGTGAAGATACTGGCTACAACATCTTGATAACCTTCCCATAGTTTCTAGTGTGCTGCTCTTTGGTCCCCCAGAAGCCATCTCTACTCCAGGCTGGACAAGCTCAACTCTTTCAGCCTTCCCTCACAGGGCAAGTGCTTCAGCCCCCAAACATCACTGTAGCCTTGTGCTGAACTTGCTTCCCTTTATCACAGAATCATATAATGGTTCAGGTTGGAAAGAACTTTCAAAGATCATTTAGTTCTAGCCCCCTCCTGTGGGCAGAGACAACTTCCTCTAGATCAGGTTACTAGCAGCGCCATCTAAATTGATGTTGAACATTTCCAATGGTGGGACACCCACAGCTTCTCTGGGCAACCTGTTGCAATGTCTCACTACCCTCATAGTAAAATATTTCTTCCTCTTTTAGTTTAAAACTGTTACTTCTTGTCCTGTCACTACAGGCCCTGTTAAAATGTCTTTATCTTTCATATGAGCCACCTTTAAGTGCTGAAAGGCCACAATAAAGTTTCCCTGGAGCCGTCTCTTCTCCAGGCTGAACATCCTCAACTTTCTCAGCCTTTCTTCATAGGAGGATGTCTATCTTTCACTGGGGGGCCCAATACTGGATGTACTACTCACGTTGTGATCATCTGGCAATTGTTTAGAGGAGGGTAATTACTTCCATCTATTCACCTTAGCTTTTTCTAATATTCTCTGAGCAGATATTCTTTACCCAGTAGCACTAATAAAGATGTATTTCCTCCGACTCTGCATGCTGCATCTCCTAAACTTCCTTGTGTAGTGATAAATGTATTTTATGTCCCCTACTTTTTTTAACTAAGGAAATGGCAACACATGCTGTGATTACTTTGGAGATAAACACATTGACTGTATTCTAAATGATTGTTGGTTTAATCAATAGTATTTCTTTCTCAGCACACTGTAGATCACACTCAAAAGTGCTATTACCACCTTTGACAAATTTAACAAAACCAGACATGCATAGCAGCTGAAAGAGCAGAAGCAGAATGTAACAAGATAAGCAGCAGGGAATAAGAAAATGAAATCCCAGCTGTTAAGCTTTAGTTCTAAAAAACTACATAATTCACCTTTCCAGTACAAGGAAAAAATCTTATTGTGATCTCCCTGTTCATTGTCAGAGCTGATCATGAGATACATCCCATTCCTAACCGAGAAAAATCAATGAGACATTTATAAAAGCTGAAGCTACTATTAAGACGTAAGACCTCTTACCTTTTGATTACTGCATAATGTACGGATAGCATAGTTCTTGTCAAAAGCTGTATTTCTACATCAGATAAAATAGCAGGATATCTAAATCAGCAGCAACCTTGCTTCTCTTCAGTGTTTCTACCAAGTGCTTTATAGATAAATACACCATTCAGCTATATGGGGAGAGGGGGAGGGTGGAAACATAAAACTTACTCCAGTTTCTGGGAAAAAAAGTAAGGTGCAAAACAATAAAATTTCACCAATTAACCTTGTATCATCAGCATAAAATCTGCCTATTAACTGGTTCCTGTTGTGCAGCTGAATATAGTTTGCTATTCATGTAGTTCAATATAACACAGAAGCACAGGGTGCAATACATTCATACAGTAAAAAAATCTGTTGTGTAACTAGTAAATGTGTCTTGCTATGCTGTGTTAATAATGAACAATTGTTTGTCACTGATTAAAAAAGTGTTTTGTTTGACCCAGATTTCAATACTTTCTTTAGTTTTCAAGCTTTAAAAAAAAAAAGTATACATGAAAAGTCCATTTAGAAACTTTAAAATTCTCCAAATTCTGTAGAAGGTAATGTATTTGCACCTCTCCTTACTGTTTTCTTGGGATATGCTGAACTATTTAGTCGGTTCCTAAATCCAGAGTGAAAACAGATGTTTAGTATCGACATTTAGGAGTATTCTTCAGTTTCTGATTGATATTAATTTTTCTCCTTTGTCAGTTCTATATCTTCCAATAAATAGAAGAGACAGTAATGTTGTGATAGATTATTAATTCTGTTTAATTTTCATGCAAAAATGTAGGAGTGTTCACCCTGAAAAATCTCACCCTTCTAGACAGATTTCCTCTTTGTACAAAAGAGTTAAAGAATAAAAATTATTGGGACATAACACTTTGTCTACACTTGACTGAAAATTGTGAAAATCTAAGGACATCAGTGGTAAAAATACATAGGAAAGTGGACATAAAACAGAAATTTGAACTGAAAAAATATAATCTTTAACAATAGTTTGATGAAAGGATGAGAGATTAATGCATGATAATTTGCTGAATGTATTTTAGAAAGTACTTAGGAATAATTTTGTACAAAACCTTAACTAGAACCAAATGTTATAGCTGATTTTGAGAAATGTTAGAAAATCTCTTATACTACATACTGTTAATTCTATACCACACAAACAGATTTTAACAGATTTTTATCCTGGATCAATTTATTCTCTTCTTCTCCAAGTTTCTCTAATTTCCTTCAAATATTGTGAAATTAACTCCCATTGCTCAAGACTGCAGTAAAAAGATGTCATTCCAAACTGGATCATGTCTCCTCTGAGAGACACATTTTTATGAACCTGTAGCTGATGGGCTGTATCAGGCAATAATTGATATAATTTTTTGTGGGTTTACATTTGGAACATAGGGCATAGAATTTTATTGGCCTCCTGAATAGATAGCTATTATGACAGAAAACCACATTCTATAAATGTACCTACATTTATGAAGCTAAGTATTGCAGAGAGTTCCACATTTTGCTCCTCTTGTTGGACTGATATGGTGAGGTCATACCACTCTAGTGGTTAGAATGCTTTTTTCTAACTTTCAGTCTAGTATATCTACTTTTTATTCTCTTTGAGAATAATATTAATACTACCCAATGCTACTGTTTGGAATTTCTGCTTTCTTGGTATTTACCTGCATGGTTTTGGAGAGAACATTCATCTGGATAGGTTAGATGAGTCAAATTTTTTTTCATTTTTTTTCCTTTGATAAGTTTTCCAATGTTGATAATATAGTAATTTCCCTTGCAATTTATGTCATTGTTTTGCTCAAAAGAATATACATTCCAATGAAGCTTGCACAATGACAATTCAATTACATTTCCATTTGCCTACTGGAAATAGCTTGAATGATATAGCCTAGGATTGCATCTACTTCTTTAGACGTTTTTCTTTGCCAAATTGCCTATATAATTGTAACATTTCCATCATGTCTTTCATAATAAGACAGAAAAGTCAACAACACATTATTTTTCTGTTGAAGATGAGAAATGAGAAATTAAGTTACTTTATAGCACTGTTGTCCAGTTACAAAAGTGTTTATAGTTCTTTGCATATAGTTAGATATATAGATATAACTACGTATAATGTCTGTGAACATATTTACAGGAGAAAAATAACTAACATTAGTATTCAATAATACTTTTATGTTTTAGACAAGTTGCCAGATTCTGATTTATTTTACAGAATGTAAAGCTGGCGCCAACACCAAAGATTAAGAGATTTCAAGTTTATTCTGATTCCATAATCTGGTTGTAGAAATGCAGCAGGATGTGCATACATATTTATCGCTATATAGCTTGTTCCATAGTATTAGCCAACATAAAATAATTTTACAAGAAGTATTGTATATCAGTTATATAAAATATAAAATAAAGACCCACCTTGGATGTGCATTTTATTGTTTTTGAAAGCATCAGCGGGATGGTACTACAGCATATATGCACTCCTGAAGGGCAAAGGAGTTCAGGAAGGCTGGACATTCTTCAAGAACATCTTAAATGTGCAGAAGCAGGCTGTCCCTACATGCTGAAAGATGAGCTGGCAGGGAAGGAGACTGATTTGGCTGAGCAGAAAGCTTTGGCTGGAACTCAGGAAAAAAAAGAGTTTATGATCCTTTGAAGATGGGGCAGGCAACTCAGAAGGACTACAAAGATGCTGTGAGGTTATGCAGGGAGAAAATTATAAAGGCCAAAGCCCAACTAGAACTTAATTTGGCTACTGTGGTAAAAGATGTTAAAAAAATGTTTCTATAAATACATTAGCAACAAAAGGAGGGCTAAAGAGAATCTCCACCCTTTATTAGATGCAGGGGGAAACATATTGACAAAGGATGAGGAAAAGGCTGAGGTACTTAATGCCTTCTTTGCCTCAGTCTTTAATAGTAAGACCAGTTGTTCTCTGGGTACCCAGCCTCCTGGGCTGGAAGACAGGGACAGGGAGCAGAATCAAGCCCCCATAGTCCAAGGGGAGATGATTAGCGACCTGCTACACCACTTAGACACACAGAAGTCTATGGGGCCAGATGGGATCCACCAAAGGGTATTGAGGTAGTTGGTGTAATTGCCCCCCCAAGCCACTTTCCATCATTTATCAGCAGTCCTGGCTAACTGGGGAGATCCCAGTAGACTGGAGTTTAGCAAACATGAAGGAAGGAGGATCTGGGGAACTATAGGCCTGTCAGTCTGACCTTAGTGCCAAGGAAGGTTACAGAACAGATCATCTTGAGTGCTATCATGTGTCATGTACAGGACAACGAGGTGATCAGGCCCAGTCTGCATGGGTTTATGAAAGGCAGGTCCTGCTTGACTAACCTTATCTCCTTCCACAGCACCTCCTTCCGTCCTTCTCCACCCACATCTGGTTAGTGGATGTGGGAAAGGTTATGGATGTTGTTTACCCGGACTTTAGTAAAGCCTTTGACAGCATTTCCCACAATATTCTCCTGGAGAAATTGGCTGCTCATTGCTTGGACAAGCATACACTTCACTGGGTAAAAACCTGCTGGATGGCCAGATCCAAAGAGTTGTGGTGAATGGAGTTAAATCCAGTTGGTGTCCAGTCGCAAGTGGTATTCCCAGGGCTCAAGATTATCAATGAATGAGGGGATCAAGTTCTCCCTCAGTGAGTTCGCAGATGACACTAAATGGGGTAGGAGTGTTGATCTGCTTGAGGATAGGAAGGGTCTACAGAGGGATCTGGACAGGCTGGATCAAAGGGCCAATGCCAGTTGTATAAGAATCAGCAAGGCCAAGTGCCAGGTTCTGCACTTGGGTCACAACAACCCCATGCAATGCTATAGGCTTGGGGAAGAGTGGCTGGAAAGCTGCAGGGTGGAAAAGGACCTGAGAGTGCTGGTTGACAGCTGGCTGAATATGAGCCAGCAGTGTGTCAAGGTGGCCAAGAAGGCCAACAGCATCCTGGCTTGTATCAGAAGTAATGTGGCCAGCAGGACTACGGAAGTGATTGTCCCTCTGTACTCAGCACTGGTGAGGCTGCACCTCAAATACTGTGTTCAGTTTTGGGCCCCTTACTACAAGAAGGGGTGCTGGAGTGTGTTCAGAGAGGGCAATGAAGCTACTGAAGAGTCTCGAGAACAAGTCTTATGAGGAGTGGCTGAAGGAACTGGGGTTGTTTAGTCTGGAGAAAAGGAGGCTGAGGGGAGACCTTATTGCTCTCTACAACTACCTGAAAGGAGGTGTGTGAGGGATTTCAGTGATGGTCCATGTAGGGCCACTGTGGGAAATTATGAGCTGTACACAGCTGTGAGAACGCAAACTTGGAGAGGGGACCTAGGAGGGTTGTTATCTCGGAGAGAGGAGCTAGGAGGGTTGTTATTGAGCAGTATGTTACGGCTCTCCAGGAACCGCTGTTAGCCAGCAGGGCACATACTTGGCAGGCCTTGCTGCCGGCCAAGCATCAACACCTAGTCAGTACTCTTCCACTGAATCTGCTGAGGGTATAAACAGAGGCGGCTCAGAGCAGGAGGAGAGAGAAAGGACCCAGTGCACACTCTACGAACAACAGGGGACTCCCTGAAGGTGCTGCGCCTACCTCCCTTCTCTGCTCTGACTCTGCTGATCATCATATTCCTGCTCAGCAGTGTCTCTGGCTTAGTCGGGTTGGTAAGGCTCTCACAAAGGGAAAACAATACGTTAGTAACTGCTCATGCTAGGAACTGTAACTGCTTATGCTAGTAACTGCTTATGCAAGGCTATAATAGAGTAATAAATACTGTTGCGCTTTTAAATATCATATGTTGGGTGAACTTTGTGCGTAGGAATCCTACGAACCGGCTACAGGAGGTTGTAGCAAGGTGTGTGTCAGTCTCTTCTCCCAAGTAACAAGTGTCAGGATGAGAGGAAATGGCCTCAAGTTGTGGCAGGGGAGGTTTAGGTTGGATGTTAGGAAAAATTTCTTCACCAAAAGGATTGTTAAGCACTGGAGCAGGCCGCCCAGGAAAGTGATTGAGTCGCCATCCCTGGAGGTATTTAAAAGACATGTAGGCATGGTGCTTAGGGACACAATTTAGTGATGGACTTGGCAACTTGGCAGTGTTAAGCTAACTGTTGGACTCGACCATCTTAAGAGTCTTTTCTAACCTAAATGATTCTATGCTATGTAATACTAATTTATTGTGGAATTCTTCTGTGAAATATCCATCTAGCAATTCCACAGCAGTATGTCTACACCAGGCAGAAGCTATTTAAAATTATCCTTGGAAGAAAATTTGTTACCAGGTGAAAAACCTTTTGTTTTAGAAGATGTAAGATACCAAGTCATACCCTTAGAAATTTAGTGCATTTCTTATTCTGAAAAGAGGTAAATGCAGCAGATGTCTAGAGAATACTAATACTGAACCATTGAGAAAAAAAAAATGGAGGAGGCAATCTTAGCAGTTGTATGAGCTTTTGGGAAAATACAAAATACTTCTCCAGCTATGCTGATCCCAGCAACATTGTTTTCAGGCTTGGCCTATAAGCAAGACTATTAGAGTTGTATGTGTGTTTGTTTGGAATATGATACTAAAAAAAACCCCTCATGTTTTTTATTTGAACTAAAAATAAATATCAGTATTGGAAAATTAACTAGAGATTATTTGAGCACTGGAACATTAATTTTCCCCAGCAGAGCAACAGGAATCAAATACTACTTAGGATATTTATCATCTCCCAGTCCCTCTTCCTCTAGTTCTTCCAATCCACAATAGCAATCCTCCCTAACATGCTACACAGAAAAAGCAGTGAAGAGAAATAATGGCCTATCTTAAGAAAGATTAAACACAAGGGGATTTCTGTGCATCTGCCAATAAAGTTGTTAATGACAGTCACAACAGAGATCTTGGCAAGCACTATGGGTCCGTTCCTGCTGTTCTTCTTACATTTGTTGCTAATAAAATTTCTTCAGAATTAAGTCTGATTCCATTAATTTCTTGACTCAAATGTAAAAAGAAAAAAAAAATTCTTTATTGATATTTTTTAAACAAATCTGCGTGTATACTAGGGGATTTTTTTTGTTGTTGGAAAAAACTATTTCATTAATGTGAGGTGAGTTCAAGCTTTTTGAATATTCCAAAGAAATAGTTTATTTTTTTTTTCATTTGAGCTATACTTATGGAAAGTAGAAATTGTAGTCATTATTTCTTATTAAGAGAACAAAACATTCTGAAGTCTTAAAAATATCCTAAAATTGGAAAAAAACTTTTCCTGTTTTATTAAGTACAAACACATTCAGTGTGATATAATGAAATATTATTCCTATTTTCATAAAATCCTCTACGCATTGCCCAATCATTTTGCCTTTTTTTTTTCTTTGAATTCTATGGGAAATGTGGCCTCATAATCTCAAAAAAAGACACTGTGTATTTTATTATTATACTGCAAGATACCCTTCATGGTTATAATGACTGTAAAATAATATGTACTATATGCACATTCTTCTCCACTTGCAGTTCTCAGAGGTTTCCAACTCAATATAATGCACAATGTTTGTATGTGGATGGGGCAAATAATTCTGCAAGAAAAGTGTAGTTTCAAAACCTCAGGTTTTAGAACAATACATATAATCTGCCAACCATAAATCTGTGAAATCTTCCATTAAGATCAGAAAATAGGTATTTTTAGCCAATTTTTTTCAGCTAGTACATTTTTTTTCTCTGTTGAAAACTTTGTT
Source organism: Chlamydotis macqueenii (assembly GCF_036417535.1). Lineage (NCBI taxonomy): Eukaryota > Metazoa > Chordata > Aves > Otidiformes > Otididae > Chlamydotis > Chlamydotis macqueenii. Next base: position 23,454,899 of record NC_141556.1, read on the forward strand.
GATTTATTATTTCTGTATTTTATTTCTTTAACATCTTGTTGTAAGCAAGCCAGTAGTAACTACTAATATACGATTGGATTTTCAAATGGATCTTTGTTCACTTTACCAATATTATGGCAGGGGACAGAGCACCTGAGCACGGAGAGGTTAGATGAAAGAGAAGTTTCTGGACAAAATAAAAGGTAACAATATTCTTTTAAATGTGATAAAACCTTACTTCACTGACTATTGAAATTTAGTTCATCCATTTCAACTGTGGATGAAAAAGATATGCAAATACTATAGAACATGGAAAGGAAATGACATACAGAATCTGACACTAGTTTTTTACTTAGAAAAGAAGCAGGAAGATTGCTTTGAGCCAGATTTTCTTCTTATCCTCCCCCCAGCAAATTTGTTGCAGCAATTAAAGCCGAACAAAGCCTGAACAAGCATGCTCCAAAACTCAGAGAGGGGAAGACGAGTAAATGGAGGAAGAGGGCAGCAGGAGATAATTGCGATTAATACCACCTTGTGCTGACTCCAGCACTCACTACTCCATCACTCTCCAGAGTAACACCTTCTTCTCCAGCATGCAAGCATAGGTAAAGTAGTCTGCAGAGGTGTGGTGTTTTGCCTTTCAGTAGTATGATATCCTATACAAGTGGTTATTTTGCCTGTGCCTGGAGCTGCCTTAGTCTTGAAAACAGCGACATGTGAGTAAAGAACAGTTTAGAACACATCTCTAATAGCTGCATGTGAGAAAACTAAAGAATCATTAACAAGACCACATCTGTGAGTGACCCATGGAGCGAAAGGTGGCTAGCAAAATTACTGTATATAAGCATAGGAAAATTACCTTCCATTTTTAGTTTTAACGGGTCCAAAAGAACATTTATAGCTATATCATCCAAAATGTTGTATTTTCATATTTTGGGATGTAGCTGGTCACATTTATCAAATTGTAGATAAAAATAGAGTGTGATTTTTTTTTTTTTAAAAAAAAACAACTTAAGAAATGCTAAACCTTAAGCAAATTTTCACCATATTGAGACCTTCCAGGGACTGTGTAAGGCCAGGTTGGTCAAAGGGAATCACGTGTTCAGTAAAGTCTTGAATCTGATGGCAGCTTCTATAGGTGAACTAACAGACCTCAAATATTAGACCATTGTTTCCTTTTTTTTTTTTTCCCTTTGTATATTCTTCAACGTTAAAGCAATCAGCCTAGGCGAACTGAATCTTTAATATAATTCCTTCTCTTTTTATGCAATTTTTTTTTATAGGAAACCTTTGCAAGCTATACTAGAAAGACTGAGAAGGAAACTCAAATGAAAAAGGGAACAACCCCCACACAGTGCAAGCATGTACACTTCTGCCAAGTGCCCTGGAAGAGAAACCATCATCAATGACATGGGATTTTTTTACCCTCTGTGTAGACCAGAAAGACAACAGTACTCATATAGGAGGAAAAAAGAATGAAGGTACTAGAGAAAGAGCATATGTGAAACACTCACTTTGATGGCAGTTGAAAAAATAGTAATGAATTATGTACTATAACTGCAAAGATTCTCCAGAGAATGCCTTTGAAAAAGATGGCAAGGATCACAGAAGAGGTAGAAGTGGGTTCCATGTAGAAACCCAGCCATAGTGTCTTACTCTGAAAAATGTTCTTAAATATTCAGAAAAAAAAAAAAAAAAGTATATCCAAATACATACAGGACCCTACTGAAATTGGCCTAGTGCTTTTATTTCACCAGAGTCTTAACAGTAATCAAAGCTGTTCCAAGGTATTCTCCAGGGCCAGAGAACTGTGACGTTAAAGATACACTTGAATTTGAAACTGGTATATTAAAAAGATAAGATACTCTGTGTATGTAACACATGCTTGTTTGGAGTTTAGGTCTGTCTTTTAGTACCAAGTATGTTTGTCACCCACTAGAAAACACCTTTCATAAAAAATGCTTGGCTTTGAAACAAAGCCAGACTGCCCTGGAAATGTCATAAGAAAACATAAGTAAACAGCTACGTTATTTTCCCTTTGCTCTATTTCTCTTTTATGTTTATTCAGGGAATAACCACAGTAGATAAGAAAGCAAGTGATCCTGCTGATCAGTGCTACAATATCAGTTTGTCCCTTCTCAAGTACCTCTTAAGCCCTTTCTCTCTTTTTTGAGTGCTATATTCACTTTTCTCTCGCATCCCAAAAGCTACCACAGACCTGTGAAGCATTTCAATATGCTCTGATTTTCTGGAACGAAATGGCATTTGTGTAAGTTTTCAAAGCTGATTTTGGCCTCCTTCGCAACACAGAAATCCATTCACTAATCCTTCCTAAAATATCACTTCCAATTAATCTTCTTTAAACAATTATTCAAAATTAAAACAGGTAAGTGATAGAAATATCATGTTGCTTTTTTTTTTCTGAGGAATCACCTGATTCCTTCTTTGTAACATCTAGCTTAGGTCACTCTTACTTCTATCTTTAATATCTTACTTTGTCAAACTGTGTAAGGTTCACTGAACCTGGCTGAAGGCTTCTACAGCAAAGATTTACATATATATGAGACACAACATAGGTTCACTTCATCGATGTAGAAAAGTAGCAAGAGATAATGAAATATTCAGTGCGCAATTAATCTACTTTAAACTGAAATTAATCATACTTTGAAAGTGTCTATTTCTGCCTTTCTACAATTACGGCTACCTAGACAACTATATAGCTTTTACAATAAAGGCACCAATTAGATTGCAAGGTCTGTGAAGTCTGTGTTATGATATCATGAAATAAAATGAAATTACATTAAATATTGATAAAAACTCCTAATGCATTTCTCCTCTCGGTTACTTTGGATGAGATAGTCATATACACACATTCTTTTCCTTTGGAATCAGATCAAAATTCTAAAGAATCTCTGCCATACCTAGGTGAAAGTCAGGCCTTAATGAAGTCCACAGTAAAACTTGCTTAATTATCTATGTAGTTAGGGAATGGCTATGTATGACCTAATCTTTCAAAACATGTTTTTCAATCACAGGACAGAAACAGGCATTTCAAAGGCACAATATATATGCAAAGCATGACTGGGTGATTTTTTCTTTCTTTGTTTATTTCCTGTTTTTTTTTTTAAATTTACCTTTTGAGCCTCATTCTAGTATAAACTGCTTCTAATTCAAATAAATAAACTTTCATTAGTTTAATCTTTAGACTGCAACTTCTTACAAGGATTCTTTTTGCTTCTAAATGCAATCTTCTATTTATCATCTAACAGGTGTTTTGTGTTTTCTCATGCATTTTCCATCTCCTGTTTCTTCTCCTGTCCTTTACTTAATATCTGAATGACATATTTGTAAGTCTGACGCACAATTTTAAAAATTATCTGAGGTTTTACTTTCCAATATTTTTACCTGCCTCCTTTAAAGTGGTCTTTTATTCTCTGTAGTTTGTCCTTGAGGGAAATCAAAACAGGAGGCACCATGTAGGTGCTATTGGGCCCTCTGCATTCTCAAATGTTTCTGTGAACTGCACAGAGCCATTACTGATTTTGCAATTCTGTAGAAATACAATATGTCTGTCAGGCTGTATGTAGCATCTGCTCATTGGAGTGATATAGAACCTTCTGATCCATCCTGAGACAATTTTAGGTGGCTATGTAAGAGGCTAGATAAGATAAAGCTGTTCTCAAGCAGGTTATCCCCACTGGAACCAAAATAAAGCACCCCCAAAATAATCTGCATAAACCTACCTCTGCAGTTTGGTCACTATAGTACAGATTTTTTTTTCAACCTGCTGCACAAAATTATTTTTTTAAAAGGTTTTAAAAGGTTTTAAAAAAACCTTCTAAAAGGTACATTGTTAACTGATTTTCTTTTATTTGCACTGCCTGGAGGTACAGCATGACAGGGAAAGAAAGAACTTCACCTCTTTTCCTCTCACTTGCTGTTTGAGATAGATATATTCTCAATATTGTGAATAACTAACATTGGCTGGATTCTGATAGGAGATCAGATTTTAAAGAAAAAATTTAAAATCAGATTTTAAGAACGTTTCAAGTGAAACTTGGAACATGCATAGAGTTTTGGAAATAGCCAACTTTCAGACAAGAAACAGAAGGCTGTTTTGCATCTGCACAAAAGCTTGAGTTCCTTTTACTTCATATTGCTATTCTTTTGCTGTTATGCTATTAAGTTGTGCAAAGTAAAAGAAAGCAGACCTGGGACCAGCTGATTAATCAGTCACATACTGTGCATGGGGCCATGGAGCCTCAGTGATGACTGCAGTTACTTCCTTGCAGAAAGAACAACTTTGACTGTTGATGATTCTGAACTTGGTCTCTCTCTCTCTTCAATCAGTAGTTTCATGCCTAACCTGAAAAATCCTTTTAGTTAATTATAAATGTTTTTCACTTAAAAAGAAGCTGTCAGATGAAGCAGTTGTTGGTTTTGTTTATTTTTACTGGCTCCTCCATTGGAAGATTTCTCTGTGGTTTTGTGCTTAAATGTTAAGGCAAGTAGGAAAAGTTTCCCACTGGTTATGTTTCTGCTTTTATAGAGATGGTTCATTTGAAAGATATTCATATGAAGTAAAAAAAATGCTGGGTTGTTGCTAAAATATTTTAACTCAAAAGAGGCAATTGAAGAACATTTCTTTTAACGTTCTATGTGCTTGGGAACTGGTAACGGCTGAGTGAATGAATAATTACAGAATTGTGCTTTTCAAAGGACTGTACTTCAGAAGTTCTTCCTTCTCAAATTCCTATTCCTACAGCACTTTCATTGAAAGAACCATGATATAAACAATGGGGTTTTTTTTATTGAGTATTACAGATCATATTGCCAGGATCAACTGAATAATTTCTCATTACTAGTCTGGTTACAATACTGCAATTTTCAGAGGAAGTATATTTGAAAATGTCTGATCATTTAGATCAAGTAAAAATAAGCTAGATCAACATTCTACTTAAGATATAGTATATTAATACATCCTCCAAGGAACTTTCTTCTTATTGACATCTGTCATTTTAGTGAGGTGAAGTCATACAAGTCATTTACTAGAGCAAAAACCTGTGTCTGTGCCTGAATCCCTAAGGATTCATTTCTCAACTTCAACTTTCTAATAAGGAAAACAAAACCAATGTGTTTATCTCCTCTTTCAATACACTCACACACAATAACAATATATTCTACTTACATAGAAAGAGTGCTCCCTTTTAAAAAGCATTTATAGTGCATTTATAGTATTCGTTACATTATTGTTACACTGTTTTGTTCATATAAACCAAGGAAATGAAACAAGGGCTAAAACTGCCAGCTCTTCCTTGATTCTCTAGTGGTGTCGCAAGCTGGCTTGGGACTCTTTTTCAGGTAGGAGTTTTCCTTTTGGAGCCCAATCTTTTCTTGCAACTGCAGAACAGGGAAAAAAAACCCTGCCTTTTACTGCTGAAAAATCTGTGTGTTAAGTTCTTAACTGTGTTCTGTCTACCCTACTATGGTGCATTCATCTGTCTAACACTAATAGACATGAGAAATAAGTGATAACTTGTCTTAATTTTTTTTCTGATTTTTTTTTTTTGCCTGTGAACTAAATCTTGCCTTATTCATGTAAAACATTACTGTGAAATCAAAAGAATTTCTCCATAAATAAGGCAAACTACATTCTAGCCACTCTTTCCTGGCCTACTTTCTTTTTTCTCTTCATATGAGCACAATCACATTATTTCTTCTGAATTTCAGGCTGAAATTAACCAAACGAACCAGCAAGTAGCAATGCAATGAGACATGGTCAGCAATTACTATTTATGTTTTTTTTTTTTTTCCGTAGAAGTAGGCTATTGTTGTTGTTTTGTTATAGAAATAGTTAAGAACAATTATGGACAAGTATTGGCTTAAACGTTCTAATAATCAATCAGGCAAAACTGTTTCTGTGTCCTTCAAACAACTAAAATCCATAAAATGGATTAAGCTATCAGAATCAGACACTGCATGTGAATTCACAAATTACAGCTGTGATAAGAGAAAGATTCAAATCACAGATTCTTAGGTGGTTAAAGAAAGACAGACAGTTAAGACTGCACAATGCAGTCTTAAATATGCCTTTTGTTGTTGCTCTTGTAGATCTATATAATCACTTTTTTTTTAGTGACTTCATTGATGTTTTAGTGTATACCTCATAGAAACAGTTTGGGTCCTACATAGAAATGAAACTATCTGAACCAAGTTTTCCTGTGCCACTTGAATTAAATTTATTTGTTATAAATTTTATTGTATATTTTAATTAAATATATATTATATATTATTCACATTATTATATTATATTATATTACATTTATTACATTACTTGGTTGATACTTACAGAATAAGCACAGAATGAGCAACTGCTTAATATTTTGTTTTATTTGTTTAGAGCCACACTATTTTTAATTTGCTCTTAGAACAGAATTACTCACTTTTTGTAAGCTTTTTTACTTATCACTATATTATCTGAATGGTCATTATTGATTTTAGCAGTCACCTGTAGTGTGAGGTGATGGTATTATAACCACTGAAGCTTAGCGTCATTACTGTAACTAACATTAGTTACTCAGTTTAAGGTGTCTATGTCCTGGTAGTTCAGAGGCTCACAGTTTTTACAATATTTATTCTTAAAATGCTCAAAATTTTACAATGCAATGAAAGAATGTATTTTTAATGAACACATAGTGGAAAAAAAATACTACTTACCCATATTACAAAGAAATTTTATAAAACAGACTGAGACAGAACTGATTTTACCAGGTGCATTAAAATGTCCAAGTCATCAGATCATTCTTCTTCATCAAATCAGTTTTCTTGCTTTCCTGATTTTTTTTCACCCTACTTCCTGCCATCTTATGTTAAAAAAGAAACTGGACCCCTGTCCTGTACAACCTTGTTTCATTCCCTGACTGTACTTTATCCTGTGTATGAATAAGGCACAGATTCTGTAGGAAAAAGGACCCAATTTAAATCATTAGAGACCGCTACACAGGACCTATGTATGCAGAGTATTTTAAGTGCTTGATTAACAATGTCAAAATTATTCATTTTTAACATAGCTTCCAGGCTAATTTAAAAAAAAAAAAAATTTAACTTCTGCTCTCTGCTGAAATGCCGTTCTACAACGCTATGTTGATTTCCCTGTTGTTCGCTGTTTGAGTTCCTTAAATACGGCACAGAGATAATTCAGTAATTAGTAGAGGTAACAGTTGAATACCTTTCTTTCTTTAGGTCTAGATAGTAAAGGAAGAAAAGGATGACTGAAGAATATCCCATTTGATCCCTTAAAAAAAAAGACATTCTGAGTACCCTGAACTCTAATCCAGGTTTTGATCACAATATTACACAAGGAAGGTTTACCAACATTTTTATCCCTCTCCTCCTACAACCAATTCCTTTCAGATCTTGAAGCACACACACTGAGGATGAATCAAAAGTCACTGAAAGACAGGTTTTGTGTCAGACTAGGGCAGGTCCTGACTACAGTCATTCTCACTTCACAATCAGGTGAAAACAGTGTTTCACCATGAGAAGTATCAGGCCACCTTTAAGCACCGGAGGTTATGACAATGCTGATAATAAATGTCAGTCCTAATACTTTCTTCCACCTCTTTCATCTGTCTACTAAAATATTGTGGAAAAACTGGTTTATTGAAAACTACACACAACTAAGACAATAAATGGGCAGTCTCTTCCCTCTTAAGTAGCCTCTAACCTTGATGAGAAACCCAGTTTAGGTGAATTTTGCAATGCCTTGAATTTTGATATCTCATATAATGTGAGACCTCCATTCTGCCTCTATACACTGATGTATAGCTGGTTTTATTTGTGTAAAATTGTTTTGACTATGTTTTCATTTTAATCTTTCTAATTGTACAATTTTACTAATTTTCCAGACTGCAAAATTAAAAAGTCCTTCTTACATGAAACTTTGATGTAGAAATTCTGCTGTCACCACAAGAAAATGTTTTAAGAAATTATAAATTGAATGCAAGATTTTTTTTCCCTTGTGCTTACTTGCTTTTGACTGAAGAAATCATTAGTATTTATTTCAAGAAATGAAGGAGTAGTTTGTCTCTCTGATTTTATACACACACCATGCTATATCAAAAGGATATGGAAACTTAAATCCTCCTAAAATTCTAATTCTCTCTTTTTTTTTTTTTTGTCAATCAGACATTAGGTCATACCTTCACAACTGCATCTTGATATATAAAAGATTTTCTAATTTTTAACTTTATTTCTTTGACAGCTTAGTTTCTTCTGTCTTCTTGTCTTATCAATTTCAGGATGCAGTCCAATGTATCATTCACTCACCTTGTCTCTAAGGCAGTATGTCTAGAGACATCCTGGCTAGTTTGTGTCTTTCACTGTAAATCAAAACTGAAGACCCACTTATTTTTGCCTTGCTTTCAGTCTTACAAAATTTGACACTGGAGATTATGGCACAAAACCATTTTTTTTAAAATGTTCTTTCAGATATCTTACCATAAAAAAAAAAAAGTGACATAAGATGATGGGATAGGAACTGAAAAAAAACCCACAGAATTTTGAATGTGTGATCTCAAATTAAAATTTAAACACTACCAAAAGCTATACAGATCAAAACTATTAAATACTTCTCTGAAGTCCAAGTATAAATCCTACCTTAATTTTCCTTTATTTTTTAAAGTATAGTTAACATATTTTTATTGCTAATGTCATCAGACTTTTCAGAAGCAGGAAAACCTTGTATGGCCTAAAAGGTAAATTGAATTTTCAGACATATTTTCCACAGAAACTTCTGTAGTAAACCTCTATTTCTACTCTATACTTTGGCTAGTAGTAGCAGAAACTCTATGTCATCTATTTTCTCTCTCTGTTTTTTAAGGCAATTTAGTTTTCAAACAAGGTAGTTTTAAACAAAATGCATTAGTAAAAGACAGATCTTCTTGTTCAGTATGTTCTGTCCTTGACTCCTCAGTTCCACTTCTGCCTCAGAACTAGAGCATTTTCTCATCCTCCGTGAAGAATCAGAGTCCTGTTGCATCAGTCACAGTCTCCAGCTTCTTGCATTAACTCTTAAATAACTCACACAGTCTTAAGGAACCTCAGATGTACACTATGAATCTCAGCAGACACGTGAAACACACCTCTATTTGCAACTGTAGAATGCACAACAATGTTTTAGTGAATTATCATTTAAATTTAAACAAGCACCTACATGGTTTTCTTGTATTTATCTTTTTTTTTTTTTACTTTTGACTTGAACAAACCATTAGAAGTTGTTTCATATAACAAATTGATAGATTGTCTTAGCATGGTGATTGCAGGGTGGAATTTTCATTCTACAACAAACAAAAAATACATCTGTAAAACATGTTTTAAAACTGAGTGCCCATTCTGTCTTTAGCCTGCTGTTTACTGCTGTTTAGAGAATAACACATAAGGAGGTCTCCATATACATAGCTTTCCAGTTTTTGCTCTCTAGATCATTATGAGCTATAAAATATGCATGTTGGCTGGAAGCACTCTGCTAGTATGTTTTCAGTCGCAAGAGTGCTACATATTTTTGTACAAAACTGTGTGTCGGCATATGTCCTTCAGAGTATGGCAAACGACAAAGTCAGGTTACCGTAGTGGACAACTTGTGTCTATGGTAAGCTGACATGAGGACCACTGCAATCTATAGTTCTCCAAGTAGGGCACTCTTAAAAGTGATACAAGCTTGTACAGTAAACACAGCATAGAATTAATTCAGTACTTTTAACATTTAGAAGGAAACTGCTCTTTACAGTCACGTCTATAAAAGGAGAATTAGCAGAAGTAATCAGCTTGCATTGATAAGTCCAGAAGTTGTGAAATAATAATGCTTTATTGTGTGAGGAAAGTAAGACATAATTAGTATGTACCATGCAGATAATCATAGAATCATAGAATGGTTTGGGTTGGAAGGGACTTTTAAAGGTCATCTAGTGCAACCACCTTGCAAGGAGCAGGGACATCACCAGATCAGGTTGCTCAGAGCCCTGTCCAACCTGTCCTTGAACGTTTCCAGGGATGGGGCATCTGCCACCTCTCTGGGTAACATATTCCAGTGTTCCACCACCCTCGTCGTAAAAAATTTCTTCCTTATATCAAGTCTGAATCTACTCTCTTTTAGTTTAAAACCATTATCCCCTGTCCTATCACAACAGGCCCTACTAAAAAGTTTGTCCCCATCTTTCTTATAAGCCCCCGGTATAATGCACATGGTATTGTTTGGGAAAAAAAAAAAAAAAATTAAAACACCTAGTAGAATATTCAGGGGACTGGTTGACTATATATTTTTTTTAGACTTGTGCAAGCTATTTTGTGATTGATAACATGTTTCATTCTAAGTAAAACAGTATCATAAAATTGAAGTACAATCTAATTTGACACAGACTACTAATTCCTAAATCAAAACAGTTAGACGTATTTTATTGTAAATGGAAAGAAGTTCTTCCAATTTTTGCACTAGCTAACAAGAGGATACAACAATATCCTTCTGGTCTTGCTTCTTTTATTAGAAATTTCATTACTGTGTCCAGAATGATTCTCACTGGCTTAGGTAGACATTTAATAAGACTCATTCTTTAAAAACTGTAAGTGACAGTAAAGCAGCAGTACACTTAATTTGCAAACGAGATTCTCCATTCAGCAACTGAACAACTGCAACTGTCTGATAGATTCTCTTATTTTAAAGAAAATGCTTGTAAGGGCTCCAGCTGTGTTCAGCTTTTGACCAAAACCACCCTTCACAGAATTTCAAAAGCCAGGCAAAAGACAAAAAGAAAACTTTAGACAGGAGCTCAAGAAATGTTTCTGATCTGAAGTTTCTGCCTGACATCTTCTGAGATCTTAATTTTCTCTTACTCATTCTTTTCTAAGGTAATGTAGAGTTCCCTTTTCAGGATTTTTTTTCCTCTTTTTTCTTTTTCTTCTCTTTTTAATAAAGAAAGAAGATTTCTGTAATGGTTGTGTATGCCTGACTACTATAAGACTAAGCAAGAACAATATGCTGTAAATTTATGGGATTCATTTTACTCCTCTCAAAAGATCCTGTTAAAATATATGGGTTTGGAACTTACAGACATAAAATAGAAATACCACTTTACTGATCTTACATAGTGTAGATAGTTATATACCTTAAATATGTCATTGTTATGCATCTGGTATTCATGTAATCTGAAATAATTTCATGCATTAAAACTGTGCAGTATATATAAAAATTTGTGTGATCTGTGAAGGTATTCTATCTTTTACATAGAAGCTTTTATTTTTTTTTTTTCTCCTGAGTATAGTATTCTCAATTTTTAGTAACCTAACTGGGAACTGAACCCATTGCATTCTTCTGCAATTTAAAAACAGACAAAACAGAAAAATATGCAATCTCTGAACAACAGCAAGAACATATATATGCTCCTTACATATCCTTTGGATCTTGGATAATGGTGTGAAGATTGAAAGTTGGTTTGGTTTTTTTTTTCTTTTCTCCAAGAAATTCATTCATTACGTCTGACAAGCTTGATGAGTAAGGAAAAATTTCACTTATTTTAGAATCCAGAAATTCTAAACTTTTTTTTTCTTCATTAATCAGTAACATTACAGAAATAGTTTAAATAATAACTTTGAATGGATCAAAACCTTGCAGTTATTAACAGCAAGATGAAAAAAGCTCCAGCTACATCCTGAAGAAACTCTCACTGCAAATACTTTAATTTTATTTTGAATTTAATTTAATATTTTTTATTACTCTCATGACACTTTTCCCTTCACATGTCCTTTAATTTATTTGTCTCCTTCACAAATGCCAGTAATATAGAAATCTCTGCTTTTAAACATATCAATTAGTACTGTTATATTAATCCATTGCTACCTTAGACGAAGAAGAGGAAATCTGTACCACAGCTGAAACCAGGTGATCACTAGCCTGTAGATGACAACATACTTGGTTTTGTGTGATGACATATAGGCTGATCCTGTCCAGTGGCAGCATCTTAGAAAGTAAAAGGGAAAGACTTTATCACTTCTAGGAGACTACCATCACCTGAAACAATAAAAAAACTGCATACTCTCTATCGTGCAGCCAAGCTTATGACTTCAGCTTCTTTTACATGTGGTTTACATTATTTTACTTAGATGTTGTTACTTATTAATGGAAGTGAGATTTTACTAAAAATCCTTTTGAAGTCATCTTTCAAATCATAGCAGTTGTGAAATGTAGGATAAAAATATGAAGAAATGTCCAGGGAAATAAATTAATCCAGGGCCTGCTTTATTTCATGTATACATATTTTGCTGTGGAAGGTACTTCTCACAGCCAGCAGGCACTCTAGCATCTCAGTATTCATTAAAACCAAAAATAAAACACAGCTCTGTTTCTAGACTTCCTTGCTATAACCTTGAAAGCACAAGCAGTTCCTGTAACCGATGGAAGGTATCAAAGTGTAACCAAATGACTTCCTGAGACAAAGAAAATTTGAAATTATATCTCTGAGGGCTATGAACTTCCCCATTTATCTCACTCAGGGCTTTGCAGACTCTCTGATCTCATATCTACAGATCACGTATTTTTTTTCATAATATTATAGAATACAACATTTTATTCTAGACAATCACTTAGCAATTTTTTTTTTCTGGGTGTTTTTTTCCTGCCCATTTGGGAGACTGTTCATCTGTTTCTTATTCTGTAAATTCCCCAGAAGGAGGAGTTAGTCAGATTTCATGCATGCTCACTGTTTCATTTTGTAGTATATTTCTCTTTTACCTTGTTCTTATCCCACCACTTTTAAAAAAAAATATACTCATTTTGATGATACAAGTTTCTAGTGAATTTCAGTTTTCCCACTTATATGATGTCAAGGATTTTGTCCAGTCTAAATGCTGAAGGAAACTCTTAAACTCTCAAGGAGTAAGACAGTCACCGAATGTCACTCAGGAAGCTTTATTACTACCCAGAGAGCGGTCCTGAACCCCATCAGCCCACAGCCATGTGGGACTCTTCAGCACAGCGCAGTTAAGAACTTCCTGCCTGGTGTAAACTGATTATGAGCTCCATCACTGACCATGAAGCTGACTTACACTCAGCTAAATATCAAGTCCTCACAAGCTCTGACAGGTGGTTTTAAAATTAATACTATTGTACAGCAATTACTATAGCACTTCTCCACATGTACAAGTGGTTTTCACTTTTAGTTTCCTTGCACACTCCTATACTTCTGAAGAGCTAGAACTAACTCATTAATAGAGGGAATTTTGGACAACTCGTTCTCTGAATACCAACATGACAGTGTGTCTAAACTTTGTCACTGTATTGCCAGTGTAAGAATGAGGTTCAAATCTGTCCTGAATTCTTAATTCGCTCAATATACTTGGTTAGTATGAGCATAACATGAAGAAAATATTTTCTTTTTGTTTAGCTACTTTTAATTTTGTTGAAAAATTGTTTTGAATTTGTTTAACTTTAGTATAGGTTTATTTTTTTAAAAAGTGTTTGTATTGAACATTTAAAGTAACAATTAAATTATATGGTAGAATCACATATAAAGACAGTAGAGTGTACAAATTCAGTTGATGGCTCTTAAAATTTGCATCAAAGAAAACAAAAACTTCCATGTACCTGTAAATATTTCTACATAATATGCTACAGTAGACTGAAGATTCAGAGGCTTTGGCCCATATAATTTTATACTACTTATCTCCACAGGAACATTGGTAAGGTTGATGTTTCAGAGCACTGTAAAGAAAAACAACTATGTAATTCAAACCACTAGATATCAAAAAGCTCAAATTACCTTTTTTTCCCAACAGTCAAGTGCACGATTTTCTTTCTGCCTATCTCATCATTTATGGAAGAATAGTTTTCATGGGAATTCAAGCAGATTATACATTACAAATAGGACTGCTATGCACATAAATTTTGCAAAACTCTTTCACTCAGAAAATTAAAAAAAAAAACAACTGGGCACAACATATAAATCAGGAAAATTTACAAAAACATATTTTTGCTTCAGCTGAAAAGTTGAAGAGAGAAAATCATGTTCTACCTTGTGAAAAAGAGTTGTGCTGAAAGTTCTGTGGAAATCTCCCTCATGAATCACGTCCTAATGGCTTGCACAGAACACTGCCCTTGGTGCCAGCCATCCTTGTGAGACACTATGGGTGCACAAAATAAAACATACGGTACCCACTAGTAAGGCAAGATCAGCTACCTCTGAAGCATCATAAGCTCATATCAAATTCCAGTACTTACCTTATATTCTGTTTTAGAATAGTGCAAACCCATTAAAGCTCTGCTATTCTCCTGTCCCGTATCTGCAACAACTACCTAAAAGGGAGAAGCTGTAGAACAGAAGCCTTTTGTGCCAAAATAGGCACAACCTGTGCAGGTTCAGCTTGGAAGGAAAATATTTTAAAACGACTACAGGATAAAACGATGTATCTCAACTGTACTCAAGTACAGATGTGGGGAATGGCAGTAGCTGATTATGCTCTCTTGCTTCAGGACAACCTGAGATGTCGTCTTCTATCCCTGAAATATGATCTGTCCCAGAACCACAAGATTTGCCTTATTCTGGAAGACATCAAGAACTGACAACAGTTTTCAACATACTGTCAGCACACACTTAAATAACACTTGTATCAACAATATACTGTTTTAAGTGTTTATGTGAAATTCATCTTCATGTATATCTAAGATAGAATTACATTAACAGTAGTATGACTAGGAAACACAACACTTTAAAAAACCAAACAAACGACCCTTCTATTTTTCTCAATTTGACCAAATGTATTGTAGATATTTTTTTCAGGAAAATACAAATATTTTCATACTATAATATTGCAATTTTGTCAACAGTAATACACTTCTTGGGCAGAAGATAAGACATATTTTGTAAAAGACATTAATTTATCAGTTTTTTTTCCAAAACTATCGTGATTGTTTTCCTTTTGGGTGTTTTTTTCTGAAATACTCAGCTTAAGCTAAATCATCATCATCAATACAACAGCACTTTGAAATACTGAAAATTTTGGGGCCACACTGTAAATTTTAAAAATCATTTTTAAAACATCACATTTTTTATTCTTCTACTATTTAATTTTACAATTTTTTTTCTAAGCAAGGATCATATTTATTTTATTTTGTTAACTTGCCTTTAAAAATCTCCACTATAAAAAAGTTGACATAAATCTGGTTTTAAACTTCACTATAATGAAGTTGGTAGAAACTTACTTTTTAATGATAGATACACTTTACAGTATGTGATATTATCTTATTGATAATTATGGCTATATAGGAAATTAGAAGAGAAAGAAATATAAAAAAATATTCCTTTCAAAAAGATCTTCCTATAAATGCAGAATAAAATAATTTTTTTCTTCTTTCTGATCATTCAAGAACCTTTAAGCTTCAAATCTCTACAAATCTCCCACTGAAAAACTTGTGACAACTTGAAAAAAAAAAAACAACTTCATTTTCCTTATGATTCTGTTATAAACCCACAGAGGATAAAGATCTTCCTTCTGAAATGCATTCGGGATTCCCGGCTTGGTTAAGGAAGTGGTCTCTTGTTCTTTCTGCCAAAACAAACCCCAACATAAAATACAAACAAAATCCTATTTAATCATAGAATTATAGAATCATAGAAAGATTTGGGTTGGAAGGGACCATTGATGGTCATCTAGTTCCAAACATCTTAGCATAGGCAGGGACACCTTCTACTACACCAGGTAGCTCAAAGCCCCATCCAACCTGGCCTTAAACACTTCCAGGGAAGGGGCATCAACAACTTCTCTGAGCAACGTGTTCCAGTGCCTTACCACCCTCACAGTAAAGAATTTCTTCCTTTTATCTCTTTAAATTTAAAGCCATTTCCCCTTGTCCTATCGCCACATGCCTATGTCAAATGTCCCTCTAGCTTTCTTGTAGGCCCCCTTTAGGCATTAATTACATTCTTGAAATTTCCCGAATGTGAAGGAGGGCTGAAACTCTGTTTGAGATTTGGGATCCAGAAACAAAGTCTTCAATTTTCATCTTCATCCTGAGGCCTCCTAAATTTCTATCAACATTCTGCAAAACCTCCCAGCTCCCACATCTCCTTCCAACCACATAGCACCTCTCATTCATTTTCACTTTATTTCTCATTTGACTTTCTACTATACCTCTGTACTCAAGCTACACAGTTCTTAGGTGAAATTTCCTTAGAGTAAGAATAGAAAAAATATACAGCATCTGCAGGTCTAAATATCTAGGGCGTTGCCACTTTTCTCTCAAAGCACTGGAGGAGCATAAAGAAAGGCAGATTGACGCAAATAAGGGGATAAAACACAAAGGAGACATCTGCTTGAGGGAAATAGGAGCAGAATGGAGGAAATCCTTTAAACTAGGGAGGGTTGCTCTGATCCTGATGAATCAGGAAGTGATGTTTGTGAGGAGGGGGCTTCCTCCAGCTACAGATGAAAAAACTCTTGTGGAGACTTTCATTGCGTTCTTCTGCAGCTTCCATCTCACGACAGCCTCCCTATGGCACCCTTCTTACTGTCTACACAGTATTCTGCTTTTCAGGCCTTACTTAGAAGAGCATCATTTGAAAACCTTTTATCAGAATTAACTGGGGATATGGTATTTGTGTTGGGAAATGCTTAACTGAAGAATAAAAACAACAGCTGCTTAGCGTTCCTGACATTATTAGATGGAAATTGTGTAAGAAAGTATCACTCCTACCTGTGTAGATAAGTAGCATTAAGGTGTAACTGCTAGTATTATGTAAGCCCATGTCTTTCAACTTCAAAGAACTCTAAATAACACCAGTCTGTCAAAGGACGTAATTAATTTAACATAACAAGCACTGAATTTAAGCAACTGAGATCACAAATGATTGACTAGCTTTTCTGGGGTCCTTTTTTAGATTTAACTGTTTGTGCTTTGGTGATCCTGGTTCCTCTCTTGCAATCATTCAGCGTAAGAAGTTTCTTTACTTATGACCTTTTTAGCTCAGATAGGAGGATGCACTGCTTGTTACTTAGATATTTTTACCTATTTACTTGTTGACTATCAAAGTTGTTTACTGAGTTTTCTGAACATATGAATATAAATATAAAATCAGAGAATACGAGCGAACAAGAAAAATAGGAAAGAAGAAAGAATAATGTTTACTTATCAGGCAAAACAGCACCCATGTAGCTGTAGTAAATAAATAAAAAAATATATATTGGTACTCTTCTTGATTGAAATTTAGGAGATATTAAGAATAGGGCAATAGCCCCCTATCTATTCACAAAATGTCACATTGAAGGTGATCTGAAAAGGCATTCCTGTTGTCTATAGATGGGTTTTGTTGTTTTTTTTTTTTCTCATTTCCTTCACATGTGAATTTATGTGGCAGATATGAACTATATATTTCAACAGAGGCTTACATTATCTGGAAATCAGAAATAAAAATATATTTTAAAGAAATTATATATTGATATTCTGTTGAGTGCCATACTGGCTGATGGAGAAATATGTACAAATACATCCACTTTATGGCTAGTGTACAGAAAAATAACTTTAGATCAAATAAATGTGGGCAGCAGTTTCTCATAACTGCACTAAGATTGCTGTGGAGTAACATATCTCGGTAAGCAATGTAATTTGAGGAACAACTTATGTGAAATGTAAAAATATGGCTTCTTATTGTCCCATATTGGTAAAAATATGGGTAAACTCATGTTCCATTTTATATTCCATTTTCAAATGTTTCTTTATATATATACATTTATACATTAAGGCTAAGGATATAAGGAAGAATTCTCCTTTTTTTTCACTAGTGCTTTTTGTATGTCACTCAAATTCAGCAAAGACAGAACTTTTTTCCTGGCTTAGCTTTTATACAAATCCAGCGCAAAACGTGTTCCCATACTCCGCCTACTGCAAACTCCACTGGGAGTCTTACTTCTGATGCTTAGTGATATATACCTCTGGATCCATTGACTACCTAACATCAACTACATAAACAGCCAAACAAGGCAAAAATTTAATCAGTAATCATCTAGAAGGACTAGGGTACTACAGGATGTAGTTTCAAGCACTGAATCCCATTTCATTGAGGTGCGTAACTACACGACCCTAGTAGAAATCTGAGATCAGGCAAGTGACAGACTCTTCTCTCTAGATGTTTTGTCTGGTATAGGTGTTCCCATGCTGAGCATGCTAGATGCTATGAAAATCAGTGTACAAACAAACATCAGAACAGCTGCAATGCTTTAGAATAGGGTTCCATTCATTGAGTTTTGATAGTCAGAAGTGTAAATTCAGGCAAAAAAAACCAGGGAAAGCGTATAGGACTTCTCTTGTCAGCGCTCTTCTAGTTACTGATTATGTTCAGCTCAGGGAACTTCCTGACTTTCATGCGCACTGGAACAGGTTTCCCAGAGAGGTGGTGGAAGCCCCATCCCTGGAAACGTTCAAGGCGAGGCTGGATGAGACTCTGAGCAACCTGATCTAGTCGGGGATGTCCCTCCTCCTTGCAGGGGGGTTGTACTAGATGACCTTTGAAGGTCCCTTCCAACTCTAACCATTCTATGATTCTATGATCTGTTCAGTAAAACTCAGTGGATCTCTCATCCAAGTATCTATTCAGCAAAACTCAGTGGATCTCTCATCCAAGTATTTGTTCAGCAAAACTCAGTGGATCTCTCATCCAAGTATTTGTACTATTCTCCTCTAAGTATAATGTAAGATTCTGGCCACCCACAATATACCACCAAAGGATTTCTATTAGGTGCATGAAAAAAAAAAAAGAAAAAAAGATAATTCTTCTAGCTTTCTTCTTTCTTTCTTTCTTTTTTTTTTTTTTTAACTTGCAATTTACTAGCTTCATTTTATGCACTACATTCTTGTGCTGGAAGAGTTGGTGAACAGTCAGTTGTTATCCATCTTCCCTACGTCACTTCCAATTCTGTAGATCTCTATTCTACTATTTAGTCATTCAGAAGCCATTCTAAACCCATGATCATCCTATTGTCTCTTTTTTCGAACAGCTCAAATTCTAATCTATTCTTTAGTAACCTAATGTTTAGACAAAATGTTTGGAAACCTGGATACCAAGTTCCCATTCAATTCCTACTGACTTTTAGGCAATGCAATAGGGGGCAACACCTTGTTTAAACCTCTTTTGCTGAATGAATTTAATAATATTTTATGGGTTCCAAAAAGTTGCCATCCATAGGCACCTAAGAACAAGTTTCACTTTAGAATTCTTTAGGGTATACTGAAGAAGATTTTGACGCAGAAGTTGTCCTTTGCTGATTTCCTTTAAGATAGTGTGGCCTTTAAAAGAAAAGAGATTTGGGCTGAAAACTCCATGCTAGAACGAAGACATGCACATCAGATTTTGTTAAAAAAAATTCCTAAGTACAGCTTTTATCATGAGTTCCATCTGAATATCACTCACGAGGGTTTGGTTTCACAGTGATTCCTTGAAAAATCTCATCTTAATATTTCATTATGCTGAATATTATCAAGTCATATTCACCAACAAGTGCTACCAGACATCTGACAGACTCCTACGGGAGGGCCCGTAGCTCTCAGTCATTTACCAGAGAGATCTACAGGTGTGTGTGTCCGTGTGTGAGATCTGCTAGCCAGCTTTGAGTTTTGTTAGCTGGCAGTCTCATCAGTAGGATGAGGCTGTTTGCATCGTGCATGTTTATAAAGGCTATGTCTGTGTTTGCGGTGCCCATAGTGGTCTGTTGATTGAGACTATCTCCAGAGGGCAAGTATGTGTGTGTGCACATGTGTGCATGTGTGTGGGATTACACACTTAGCTTCGCTACTGGCTGGCCCTGGGAACAGAAAACCTCAGCAGCCTCATATCTGGCAGGCTGGGGAAGGAGAAATACCTTGGGTGTTGGAGGGTGTCAAATTTGTCTCCACTGGACTGAGAAAGAGAACTTCCCTGGGTCCTGGAATGAAATGTATGCACCTTCTCTTAATAACATACACACATATAATTTTTTATTCAGTAGTTAAATATCCTATGTCACTGATGTTAATTATTCTCAGAACCAAGAACCACCTTTTGTGCGTTTGTTTTCAGAGATTTTGGTGCCTAAAAGCAAATAAATAGTTACTGTGAACTCATTCTTTTGAAGAAAAGAAAATCAGTCTTTGGACTCTTTGAAGGACCTTTGGAAGGTTTTTCCAAAGTGTTCTAATACCAGGCTAATAATATTACCTCGAATCTTACAAACAAAAAAAATTGCTATATAGATTAATTCCAAAGCTCTGTCCATCTCCCAGCTGCTGATGTTTCTTTCTCTGGCTTCCTAGTGACTTTCCATTTAAGTCCAACAGCTTTTTTTTTAGCTAAACACAAAAAAAATTGCAAAAAGAGATAGAGTATGGATACAGTGGGTCTATTTGTAGTCTATAAACCAAGTAAAATCGGTTACAAATTTTCTGTTTGAATACCACAAAACATGGTTTGATTAATGACATATTTAACGAAAGAATCAAATCAATTCGGTTTAGCTCAGAAGCAACAGAGAGAGAAAGCAGTCACTGTGGGAAAGATTTCTGTATTCTCTCTGCACTCAGGACCAAAAGAGGGAGAATGTAAGCCTTAAGAAATTCAGCTCCAGTATTGTTCTTTCACTCAGGTCTGTTTACACAGAAGGACAGTAAAAACTTTTCACTTGGGTTGCTAAAATATGTAAAATGTCTTATACATGAAACTATAGTTGTTACCACACAAAGACAATTTAAAAAAAAAAAATAATAACAGGTTAGATATAGACACCTGGTCAATTAGCTCTCACAGCTAAGTCAAGAAAAACAAAGCTACTAGCAGGAAAGAAAAGCTCAGACACAGCAGACCTGACAAGCCTCAACCGTAAAGCTTACGACCTATTGCGAGCACTGATAATACATTACAGGGCCCTGAAGTTACAATTTCTAGTACAAGATGATACTGAAAAGTGAAGTAAAGATATCTTAATTCGATTTAAACAACTACAGGAAATTTATAAAAGCAAAATATAACTACTGCTTTGAAATTTGGTCTTACGTTCCTGCTCTTGAAAAATGATTTACTGATCTCCAAAGTAATCTACAGAAGCACAACTGCTTGTTCTTGACCATAACCTATGTCTCCAGAGTCTTCACAGATGTTTTTTCAGACTGTCACAATCTATGTAGAAAGTAGGTACTCCTATAATGTAATAATACGGCAAATCAATAGCACATCTGTTCAGAGAGGCATCACTGTTTTGGACAAAAAATACATCTTGTTTTGGAAATACATTTATGTTTTAGAACGTTTACCAATGCACTGGAACTAATTTAAGAAAAACATTAGAAACACTAGACTATCTAGGGGAAAAGAAAAATCTTTGTTATTTCGTATCTTGGCCCAATTCCCACCACAGAGTAGTAGATTAGAACTGACCTCTGTGCAAAGCACACACAAAATACGATATTCTCCACTCTAGAGCTGCATGTGACACATACAATAATTAGTGTGTCAAATTCCAATGTAGCTGCCAATAGATCCCTCCTCTGTCATTAGATTTCCCTATGCTACAGAAACCTGTAATTTATTCTGCTTATGCTATCGCCTTTAAATCCTAATTAATATTTAGATTCACATTTAATTGAATTCAGTAAGGGCTGTCTATATGTTAATTTGTTTGTAGTTGCAGGCCATCTGTTGTGGTGCCGGAGCTTCCCATCTGTATTTAATAATTTACAGACAAATGGACTTTCTTTTACCTTTAATTTCCCTCCTTTTCATTTCTTTGCTTCAGTTCATAAAATCTGAACTAAAATGAAGCGACTGAGGTACAACTTTACTTTCCTACAGAGTAAATTCATCGTTGCACAATATTCGAATAAAAAGACTCATTTACACAGGAAATTCAATCTGCATGCTATTTTTCAAATTACTAAATTATAAATACTCTCTTTGTATCATACAATTTCCTGCCAGTTTTATGATCTAGATTACATGAGCTCCAAGGGCTTTTATAGCTTTACCAAATGTTTTAATGATAACACTTCAAAAGAATTAAAGAGGTGTATCCCAACTTCTTGATGAGGAGGTGCTTTTTATTTTTTGGGTTACCACAAGTAATACATCTTTACATCTTTACTTATATAAGTTACACAGAGTTCACTCATACTTCACACATGTTCTCTCCTTCCCTAAATTTCTATACGTTTGTCTCTTAAATGAAGAAACTTTAGGGTGACAAGGCAACCATGAGAAAAGTAAATTCAGCTTCAGCTGCACTGAGCCAGTATTAGTTATGGTGCAGATAGTACACAAAGTGCTTTATACAAAATTAGAGGAAAATATAACTCAAAATCTATTTTTATTCACATAGAACCTTAGCCCTAATTTATTTCACCTTACTTATAATCCACCTTGCTGTATTACCCACCACCTCTGGGTGTGCACTGTGGCAGCTTAGATATCCATGGACCAGAAGAAACACAGACACAATATTCACTACCAGATGCCCTGGTTCTTTCACATAAAAGAAATTCAGGTGTGTGATTGCACAGGAATCACCAAATACTGTCAATAGGTGCTGGTCCAAAAGATCAAGTAACTGAGACCTGATAGTGTGCTAAAAAGTGAGTAGGTGCATCCGAAGGAAGGAACTGTTCCCTCTTTCTTGAATCTCTCTCTCTGGAGTACAAAGATAACTCTAGGTAAATAAAGATGTTGTCCTAATTAAGCACTTGAAGTGAGATGGGAGTAATTTTGGCCTAAAATGGTTCTTTATTTGTTTCCCATTATCTCTTGGCCTCATTCATTTAAAATGGCCAATTTTAATTGATCCACAAGGACTCATTTAAATGCAGAGAACTGGTTTTTAATATCCTATATACTGCCCTTCACAGCTGATCCTAGATTTAATTTGAGGCTTCTAGACACTGCTGTCCTGCAAGTGAAGAATCATGATAATAACTATGACTCAAGGATTTGGTCATTTACTAGAATAACAGCACATGAAGCTTAAAATGACAAAATGGTTGGAGGGATCACTCTACCTGCCAGATCTTCTGCCTGCATCCATGGAGCTCTATGATGCTTCTCCAGTAGAGAATTTGACTCTTTATTTTGAATACTTACATTTCAATCAGGCAACATATTTTAAGGAAAGTGTTTGAAAGATGAGGATATACGTTTTTTTCCTGAAATAATATCTTAATTTCTGTCTGTTTAACACTGGATCACTCATGGTCTCTTCAAAGTAAATGCAGAGGAACAAACCCACCTACAAGAAAAAAAAAGAAAACAAACACAACTGTATGTCCTTGTTCTCAGCCTTGAATTTGCAGGATTAAAATGTTTAATCAACTGCCTCTTTTCTTTCCTAACTTTTAAGGTAGAATAACATATCTTTTTAATTAGATATCTCAACTTTATCTGTTTTTATTTGTATCTTCAAGTTATTTAACAAGATAAAATGATTTGGTATTTATATTTTACGTCATTTTATTTTAATGTTACTTTATGATATTTTATTTGTGAGTTTTAATTATTCTGTGTTTTATGTCATACACTTTTATCATCAGTAGAGGCTAGGTACCACAGAAATGAAATTTACTCTTATTAATACCTTTTCTTGCACATTACAGTGGCACTGTATAGGCTTCAGGAGGTGATGGCAAAGAAACCTAGCTTTCAGGGAGATATCACAGCAGGAATGAGAAGGATGAAAACATAGTGTGGGTTTCTACTTACCTAACACATCCACTGTCATTGCACCTGTATTGCAGTTGCTACCGCAGACTTGACTTTGAATTAATGCACTAGTTTGCTTTCTAGTCAATGGAAAGCTGTAAGTGATTTTGTGATCTGCAAAGATGATCTTTCCATCAAATATAAAGCACCCTAGGAATGTTTATAGGTTTCTGTTTCTTTCTTTTGGCTACAGTCTCATGGCATGGCACGTTGTTCTGCGCTTCAGTCCCAACAGACCAAAATAGCTATTTGGGCTAAAGGTGAGCTTTCTGTTATTCAGCTCCTCCACAACCCCACTGGTTGGAGAAAGTACTCTGTCCATGGGCAAGGCCAGCTGGTGAACGGCAGCAGCCCTGAGGTGTTGTGTAACTAGAAGAGCTACTCCAGCATCATCTAAACTACAAGTTCACTGTCTGCAGTGATCATGACTGTCTACAGCAATAAAACAAAAAATGCCAAGATGCACTAAGAGATTGCAGCATGATAAGAGACAGAAAAGACTTCATGATTAGTTTAGACAAGGAACTTGACAGAATGAACAAAACAATATATGTTATAAATAAGATATATTCTGGTATCAACCTTTCTCATCATATTACATCTAGCAAAGCTGACAGACAAGGTTTTAAAATTTGCTTACAGGAAGTACTATTTTATACTCCATCTGATTAAGTTTTGTAAATTGCTTCCAAAATCTACCCTGGAAGGAAAATTCTAATGAAATTAAAAGTAAATGGATATTTGTGCAAGTCATAAAAATAACTACAGTGACATTTGATAGAAGCCCACACAATATGCTTGCACAGACACATAAGATATCATGTTTTTGTATTATGTGAGAGGGTAAAACCTTGATTTATCCAGAACAGATGTTGGAAATGTGACAGCACAAAGAAAGATCAGGGTCTTACTCCACTGTGCTTCAGACTGAGATGTAATTGCTATGTCTGTTATTAGCCTGGGAGGAAAGCAGAGGGTTGTCCCAAGCCCAGGGCATTAGACATGACACATAGCCTTACTTGGTCACCATCTACTTCTTCTGTCCCATTACACAAGTATTGTGTTCAGTCATTCTCTGAGACAGGTTGAAGACCTAGAAATGCAGCAGCACTATCAAGAACTTATTGTGAATTCCGTATGCTCGATCCTTCAGCACTGAAACCAATAGGAAAGTTTCCCACAGACTTCAGAGAGGAATGTGATCCTGCCATCTAAATGCTGTGCATGTTCATTATTCATAAAGCACAAATTTAAGCACTTGTATGAACCTTAAAGCTTAACTAAATTTCAGCTGAGTGTTAAAACTGTCTTTGAAAAGATTAAAGGTAAATTTGTGAAAAGCAGTAATTGAGAGTCAGAAATAAATCTGTTTTCTTTGAGTCTTTCCAGAACAATAATCTTTCAGAGCATTAATTCTTCCATGGGACTGAAAGATGAGATTTAAACATAATCTGGTAACAAATATCAGCTAAATACTTGCCAAATTTTCATATTCTGGATATTCTATGAGTAAATACATGCACTACGTAGCATTGCTTCTAATTTAATTGATGCTTTTGATAGTTTCAATGTATACTTATGTTCATGCTAGCATTTACAGCCATATCCTTTACCAAAAAAAAAGGAGGAAGGGGGCAAAAACAGTTGCTGACTATTGTTTTATTTTATTTTCTCAGGGAATGCAAACTTCTCCTTCTGAGTAGCCCATTGTCTCAGCTTACTTTCTCTGCTTTAGGGGTAGTCTCTTGCTTGGCTGACTAGCACAGCTAAGCTCTTTAGTGAGCTCTTCCTTACTGCTAGTCTGAGCCTCAGCACTGGCTCCTGTGTTGCTGGCAGGAGCAGCAAGTGATGACAGTCTTTTAATGCTTTATGTCAATAGGATAAACAGCATGCTCATCTTGAGAGCTTTATCAGATTAACCCGGGTGTAGCAGTTTCAAGAATACATATTAATATCTCTGCATGACTAGTTGTACCTAGTAAATGCTAAGTTATCTCAAATTTTTTTTCATTTCCATCCAGATGTATTTTGATTGGTATATAGACAGAAATCAGATGTGAAAAAAAAATCACATCATGCTTGTTCCCAATATTATTTTTCCTTACAAAAATTATACAGTATTTAAAAATAAGTAGATCAGTTAAAGTAGTAATTAAGCCTCAGGCCCAGGAAGCCTTACACATACAGAGATCTTTTTGGGTTCATTGGCAATGTCATGCATGGGAGACTCTTCAGAATTGTGCTCTAGCTGCAATTACCGTGAAAATACATAAAGATGTCATATTAGTAAAGTCTATGGGATAGAGCTTCAGCTGGTGTAAATAGTGAGGATGGCAGTAAATTCAGTTCCACTGATTTACACCAGCAAAGATTCTGACCTGATGTGCTTCAAAGCCTTTATGAAAATAAAAACTTCCACAAAACCTTCTACTGTGATACAGTTTTTGTGTACTTCAAA
Source organism: Chlamydotis macqueenii (assembly GCF_036417535.1). Lineage (NCBI taxonomy): Eukaryota > Metazoa > Chordata > Aves > Otidiformes > Otididae > Chlamydotis > Chlamydotis macqueenii. The sequence continues at coordinate 23,481,086 of NC_141556.1, forward strand.
GCTAGATTAATTTCACCAACATTTAACACTACTTATTAGCCACTAAGTGTCTAGCCTACATAAATCAAGATGTCTGATTAGAACCTGGCCTAATAGAGCATTTGGTCATATAGGTGCAAAACAGAAGCTAGCCTTTAGCCATGGTCAACAGAGAGACAGGCACCATCTGACTCTGTCTATATTAAGCTGGAATAAATCAATTTATGAAAAATACATATTTCCTTCCCTCTAGTGAATTCGGAGGCTTACGCTAAAAATCTAATTTTTGATGCCTCAAATTATATTACATTAACCTTGTTAATGAGGCAAAACATTAACACCATACAGTGTAAATATGTTGTATTTTATATAACACATGAATCTACATACACTTAACCACTGATGTGCATGTGCTGTTCAGTACATTGCTGAAGGCTGATATTCAGTATATTGCAAGGTGACTATTAGAGAAATTGCAAATGTATTCAGGGAAGAACAATATTTATGCGCACTCCAAAATCTGAATAATGAATACGCCATGTTTCTATTATTTTTACTTCTAATGCTTCTCATATTTAGAGTACTGAGAAAGCAATCTCTATATATGAGTGGTTGAAAATGTGTGCCTAACAGCTATTTACACAATATTTCAGATTATGTCCAGTCTGTTTTTACATCGCTGTTACCGCTTCAGAGGTCTTTTCTAGCACAAAATCAACATTTCCACAGATGGACAGTGAAATTTATGTCCTGTAAATGTAGCTTTTTATTAAAGGAGAAAAGGATCCCTTTCAACTAACTCAAAACTTGAGAATCCTTATTATCATTGGAATTAATCTTGCTTTTCCTACCACCCTGTGCATACTGATGATTCAGAATGCAACACTGATTGAAAAGGCAGGAGCCCATGCAATGATTTTATGTGCAATGAAGCATACAGCCATTAAGTCTCCTCTGCAAGTCATACCTGTGCTGCACAGGGACTACTTAACAATACTATAGGAAGTATTTTTTAGAAACGGAAATAAGTTTTGGAATTTATAAGGTAGCACCGATCAGCTGATACTGTGCAATCTTTGAAGAAGGATCTCTGTCTCCTTAAGACATCCCTTGCACATGCTGTTTGCTGAAGGAGAAACAATAGTCAGTCTTTAAATATGGCAAAGCTTTTTTTCTCAGTGTCCATTGTTGCTTAACTATAATCAAGCTGAGAAAATTCATGGGTCAACTACTTTTTCATGTTTATTTTAGCAATTGTACAAAAATTACTCTTACAATTTTTTTAATTAAAAAGGTGTTTTTTTTTTTCTTTAAGTAGAGATGAGGCAAGGATATTGTAATAGGTTTTTTTTCAAGCATTTCCCTAAGAACGTCTTACTTCCCTTGATGTCTTGTTGAAAATAAAGGAAGTTCTAACAAAGTTGAGACCTACTTCTTTCCCCAAAGATCTTTCTAAAGATGTCCTTCAAACTTTGTGCATCTTTCATCAGTTGTGTAGTCACACTGATCAAAAGCAGAGGAAATCGATATCCTGTTACTATTCTAATTCCTTTTCCTTTATACCCAACTGTGGGTGTACAGGTATATACAGACCTACTAGTCTAGCTGATTAAACTTGTAACTGTCTGAAAAAAAGGAAACACTATTAGAATGCTAGAAACTGGCATCTACCACTTTGGCACATAAACAGCCCAAACGTTGACATAATTGCTGATTAGAAAAAAAACCTTCTAAATAGATGTTTCATACCTGACAGATTTTCATTTAAGTTGAGACCATCATCGGAACTGGGCACACTCATATTTCTTCATGTCTCTTAGAGAAACTACAAATACCATTGATGGATATACGCAGCATGTTTGTACAGACTGTTAGAAGGGTTTCATTACCCATGTCCCGCACTTCCAGATCCTGCACTTGGGTCACAACAACCCCATGCAATGCTATAGGCTTGGGGAAGAGTGGCTGGAAAGCTGCAGGGTGGAAAAGGACCTGAGAGTGCTGGTTGACAGCTGGCTGAATATGAGCCAGCAGTATGCCAAGGTGGCCAAGAAGGCCAACAGCATCCTGGCTTGTATCAGAAGTAATGTGGCCAGCAGGACTACGGAAGTGATTGTCCCTCTGTACTCAGCACTGGTGAGGCTGCACCTCGAATACTGAATTCAGTTTTGGGCCACTCACTACAAGAAAGACATTGAGGTGCTAGAGCATGTACAGAGAAGGGCATTGAAGCTGGTGAAGGGTCTAGAGCACAAGTCTTATGAGGAGCAACTGAGGGAACTGGGATTGTTTAGTCTAGAGAAAAGGAGGTGAGGGGACTGCATATCGCTCTCCACAACTACCTGGAACGAGGTAGCAAGGTGGGTGGTGTTGGTCTCTTTTCCCAAGTAGCAAGTGATAACATGAGAGGAAATAGCCTCAAGTTGTGCCAGGGGAGATTTAGATTGGATGTTGGGAAAAATTTACTTACCAAACAGTGAATAGGCTGCCCAGGGAAGTGGTTGAGTCACCATCTCTGAAGGTATTTAAAAGATGTGTAGACATAGTACTTAGGGACATTGTTTAGTGGTACACTTGGCCATGTTAGGTTAAATGTTGGATTCAACAGTCTTAAGGGTCCTTTCCAACCTAGAAGATTCTACAATTTTATGTTTCTCATTTTGCATTTCCAAGGCCAAGTAAAAATGGAAGGATGTTCCATTACCTACATACTGATAGGATACACAGCTATGTAGCCGTATGTGGTCTTTCCCACATTCTCCATAGGCAAGATATAAATAATTTCAAGTAATAGCTGGAATAAATAATTGTCATGTTAAACATTCTGTCTGAGGCTCAAAAGGAAATCAGTTACGCCCTGGGCTGATCAGAGCATTCCATAACCCAAGGAGCACTGAAGATTCAAACTAACAAATATTAGGTTGTAGATCTTCTATGAGGCTTCATGCTGTTAATCATTACATAATGGATGTCTGACAGTGTAGTAGGGATTCACAATCAGAATCTATACATCCAATGAAAGTATTTAGAAATTTTCAGATGTCTGTCAAGAGGCATAGCTATTACATTGACATTAATAAACAGCCCTGGTCTGTGCATAATCATTTCTGTTATCTGTTGGAGTCTGGCGTGTTTGCACCTGCGCTCCATTAGCGCTCCCTCAGATACTGCTCAGCCACAAGCCAGAGACGGCAGTTTAATTGAGGAGATTCTTATCAAATTTTATATTATTGTGTATTCTGCTTAAGGTCAAGGAGTAGTCCCAAGTCCTTTTTTGTTTACAAGCACAGTACAGCAGCCGACATAATGAGCAATGGGATATCTACGTCGATTAGTAAGAAGCACTGAGAAAGGGTAAAGTTATTTGCCTAACGGCAGTTCCCACAGAAGTAAATTTTGGGACAGAGCTTGTCAGCCAAAAAAAACCCCCACATTAATTTAACATTCTTAATAACTTTGTTCTTACTAGATACTATTTTCATAATTCCTGGTAGTACTGCCCACAAAGATATCTAAAAATAAATGCCCTGTAATGAAATAATATTTTGGTGCTTGATTGATCAAGCAATCTCTCAGGAGGAAAGAGTTACAAATATCACTTTCAAAATAAAAAAATAAAGCTAAATTTACAGCAAATTTTATGCAAAGTCATATACAGTTTTCCACTTGTATTACTTCTTGAAAATTATTTGAGAAACATAAGATTGAATTCATTTCCTCCTTAAAGATGATATAATTTAGAAGTTTCTCTGATTTCTGACATCTTTCTTATACAATTTGTTGCAGCAGCTGTCAGAATATAGCCATTGCAATAAAATATACTGAGGAAAAAAGGAAGTAGAGATTCTGAGGCAGTTATTATGCATGTGAATTTCTAATAGCATTCTCCAAAGGGAAGTACATTACCAAGGTATGAGAAATGAAAATTTTACCAGTAATTCCCACATATATAGAAAATGCTTATGTTTAGATCTCCCTTTCTGTGTTTTATTCCTCCCTGAAACCTGCTCCAAATACTTCTTTCCAATAGTCTGTGCAGTAATTTATCACCAGTTTGAAGGTGTCAGTATTTCACCATATGTCCTCTGCTGTTTTATCTAAGAAATGCCAAATTCCAAGTATATTTCTCTTTGAGTAGAGCACTAACTTAGGTGGCAACATCATCTTCTGTCAGTGGATTTTAGGTACCTAAAAGATTCCTCTTTTGGGGATAATAAACTGCCTTGCTATAAATGAATTTCACCCTTTTGTGGAGGGTACCAGCTGAGTACTATTTAAGCTCTCACACCACAATATAGGTATCAGATCTCCAGTCCACTGAATTAAGTCTGTGCCTTTCTATTACTTTCAAAGGACCTCCAATCACATTCTGAATAGTGATGAATATTCCTTAAAATTGTCACCCTGTGTTATTTCACTCTATGCTACATCATAGAATTACATTTCGTCCTCCTCTTTGAAGTACTCATGAGACAATAGTCTTACAGTAACAAATAATGGGAATTATCAAGTTGATAAATAAAGATAAACAAGCTATACTCTAAACATGGTCCTCAAAAGTACTGCATTTTAATCAGATACTGTGGCACCTACTTGTTCTGTGGTTCAGTGAATCACACTGTACACAACGTGCTCCTCAGTCTGTAGAAATGACAACTCAGGCCTCCTCCACTTTGTTAGTGGTAATATAATTGCATAGGAAAGCTAAAAAATCAAGGTGGCTTTTGTACTATGAATACAAAACATGTAATTTTAAACTCCTCAACCATTCTGCATTATGTCACTATGTTCAGCATAATTGTGGAGCACAATGGGTGGTACTCATGAAAAATAATGGATGTGATACTGTTTGGACTAAGCTGATTTTCTTTATGTTCTAGACAAAACAAAAGTCATCCAAAGAATTCATTTTTATATGTTCAGAATAATTTTCAAACTTCAGAGTTTGATGTAAGGTTTTTAAAGTCCAGGACAACTAAGTTAACAAACCTTAGAATGAGCTATACAACTTGTAAGGAACAATATTTCCTATAAAAATGTTGCTTATATATAAAGATACAAACACAATATTTTCCAGTATCATATCAATTTCCATTAATTATATGAAGATATGTATATATATGAAATATTTCTTCCTTATTCTGAGGTCAAATCAGTCTTCTAAAGTATTAATTTGTATATTCTAGATAGATAGATAGATGTATACACATATACCAGAGATACATACACCTGAAAATTAAAGTATGAAGTTATATTCAAATGACATTACATTAATAGATATTTAGTTACTTTAAATGACTAAAACACAGAATGTTAAAATTTAGCTTGGAACGGACCTCTGGAGGTCACCCAGTCCAACACCCTGCTCAAAGCAAGACCAGTTGGATAGGGTTGCTCAGGGCCATGTACAGCTAAGGTTGGATTATGTCCAGGGACATGGATTCCATAACCTCTTCAGGTAACCTGTTCAGATATTTGACCATCCTCCCTGTAAAAACATTTTCCTACATGGGACTGCAGAAGGGGAGATTAACAATAATACTGCAAGTAGGTAGAAAGGTACTGTTACTCTTACATATATGTCGTGGTTTTGTTAGTGAGGGGGGGCCTAAGGTGGTAGCTTCTGTAGGAAACTGCTAGAAGTCGCTCCCCTTTGTTCAGTGGACTCAGCTGGGCCTAGGGCGGACCTGCTTCTGGCCAAGGCCGAACCGATCGGTAGCAGAATGTTCCGTGATAACGCCTCTGCGATAATGTATTTAAGAAGGGGAAAACAGAAAAAAAAGAGAGAAGGGAAGATGTGAAGAAGCTGAGCTGGGGCAGAGGCGCAGAGGGGGAGGCGCAGGCCTCATGGGCCTTGCAGGCCTCACCCTCTGGCCTCTTGCCAGGCGGCCGACTGGGCCCGACTCGGTCCAGCCCAGCTGCAAGAAGTGGAGAAGAGATGAGAAGTGAATAAGATGTAAAAAAGATCCTGAGAGACATCTACCAGCCTGTTGTGAGGAACGGCTGCAGACGCCAAGGTCAGTTCAGAAGGAGGGGGAGGAGTAATGCGGCTCCTGCCCAAGATTCCCCTGCATCCTGTGGTGACGACCATGGTGGAGCAGTTTGTCCCCCTGCAGCCCATGGAGGTCCACGGAGGATCAGAGATCCACTTGGAGCCCGTGAAGGACCCCGTACCGGGGGAGGTGGATGCCTGAAGGCAGCTGTGGCCCGTGGAGGGCCCGCTGGGAGAGCTGTTCTGAAGGGACTGAACTCCGTGGAAGAGATGACCCACGCCGGAGCAGTTCCACGAAGGACTGTGGCGTAGGGGTGGGACCCCACAACGGAGCAGGGGAGGAATATGAGGAGTTCTTCCCCCGACCATGAAGCAGTGGCGTGAAACAACATGTGATGAACTGACTGCAACCCCCATTCCCTCTTCCCCCCTGTGCCGCTCGGGAGGGGAAGGTGGTAGAGATAATGTTAAGCCTGGGAAGAGGGAGGGGTGGGGGGAGGTTATCTTGTTCTCTGTCTCATTATCCTGCTGTTTGTAGTAATAAATGAATAGTTTTCCCCAAGTCAAGTCTGTTTTGCCCGTGATGGTAACTTTAAGGATTTCTCCCTGTCCTTATCTCAAACCTCGAGCCGTTTTTCTTATATTTTCTCTCCCTGTTCTCTCGGAGGGTGGGGGGAGTGAGAGAGAGACTGCGTAGTCTGGTCCTGATCGGGGCTGAACTACGACAATATATTAGATAAACAGATTTTTTAACAGCTTGAGACAATTTTAAAATGGACCACAAATATTTTTAATTTAATTTTAAAAGTAGCATTAAATAAGGGACATATGTGAAATTCCCATCCAGTCTCTCATCAATTTTGAGAAGAGGGTAAATCTCACCAAAAACTTAAGGGGAAAAAAAAAGTGTTTCCCTTAATTTATAAAATTACTTTGAAAATTTACTAGTTCCTCACTGTTTCTCAGTGTCCTGGTTTCAATCACACTCAGTCACTTCTTTAACCAGAATGCTTGGAAACTAGTGTATGTATCAGGCTACAGATTCATCCAGAGTGTGCATCTTTCATTACTTTGCAAAAACACCTAAGTTTTCAGCTGTCATGCTTTATCTTTGAAAAATTAATGATCATTTAGATTTTTCCATCAAATCTGAGCATCGCTAATGCCTTCAATGAAAGCAGAGAATATGTTATATGTCTGTCTATAACTGTGACTACAGTTGCAAGGTGAGTGGGCTTACTGAAGCCATTTTTTTCCATGAATACTGACTGTACTAGCTCAATACATCTATAGAAAACACTACAAACTTGAGAAATATGTGAATTTCCTCCTGAGAAGTACCTAACTACTTCATGAATGAGATTTGACTTTTCTTTCCATTTCTCCAATGTGTACATGTTGTCCTCTGGGAAGTCAGAGGCTTGATTACTAAGCTACTGAAAGGCAAAACTTCTTCAGATGTTTGACATTTCTCTATTTAGACAATGATCCCTCCAAAATTATTGATCAGGTACTGGGGAGCTTCCAGAGAGACTTTATAAGGGATGGAACTTAGTATTGAGGTGACAGTCCATTCTCCCAGCCCTTAGACGCAGAGCTGTCATCCTACTCCCCCTCAATGCCTTTTCTTAGGTAAATGAGTTGATCCCAGGACTACAAACCCTAGGGAGTGGCCACAGCACTTGAGAAATGCACCAGTAAATGCATTTGCAAATAGACAAAAATATTAGTACGCTCATTCTATATGCTCTTCTCCTTTTCATTGCTTTGGGAGTTGGCCTTAATTTTTCTCCTGTAATTACAAAATGGTAGTTTCTCTTCAAAGGAAGCCTGCCCACCAGAAACAATCTAAGGTTGCCTGCCATTTCATGCATTCTGTTACAACGATATTTTCCCTCAGAGCAAAGACCTGGCTACTCCGTGAGCGGTGCCACTGTGTTTATGTCAAGTTTAGGCAGAGAACACGGTTAAATGCGAAACTGGCTGACTGACAAGACATCTGGCACACCCAAAATTACAACAGTTTCTTTTGCAGTAAGTGGGACACTGCAAAAAGCATTGTGCATTGCTAAGGAGGCCATATGGTCTGTCTGCCTTAAAATACGACGCCAAATATTTTGGCGTGCCTGTGCATGTGTGGCTTAATTTCACTGTAACATTTGGGCACTTTTTTCATGCATCTCTTCTGTGTCCAATATAATTGAACCATCCCTCTGTGTATGCTGCTTCTTCTCTCTGACATTTTAAAAAGGGTCACAGAGCTTACCAGTCTTCCTGTGTGCAAGTCTAGACTTTCTGATGATCCCTGCTACCTGTTGCTCTTTTGTTAACTGAATTAAGTCTGACATTAAATGTAACTCTTGCCTGTGTGAGCCAATGCTATTCAAATGAAAAGAAACTTCCTCGTTATATATGTTATTTAAGTATCAGACACAAAGTCCGAAGGCTACATCTGTCTGTCATCCTTATCCAGACAGAACGAGAGGTGCTGCAATGTGCTCCTCTATGTATATAACCTGGAGCAATACGCATCCCCAGCAGAACACCCACACTCAGAGTTTGATCCTACACCAGTCACGCTTCATGGGCATAGATATTGCTTTATAATAGTCTTTCTCTTCAGCAGCGTTTAAATCATCAGCAGAAATGTCTTGACTACAAGCACTTGCAGAATTTTTTTCACTTTGAGAGTTATAAGACAGAAAAAGGAACAGAGGGCCTGAAAGGAGGCTCAAACTCTCATGGCAACATCCTAAAGAGGCATTCCTACACCCAGAACATCCAATCTGTTCCTCTTACTCATAACACAAAAGATCAAAAGTGCAACATGAACTATCCACAGCAAGGCTGAAAAAGCTGATCTTTTCTCTTTGTCAGGTTTCTCCAGGTCAGGTTTTACATGCCTGTATTCCACTTCACTGATGACTGAGGGTGCACTTTCAAACCTCAGGGTGTTACAAATTGCTCTAATCAAAGAGAATACTTGGGAGGCATGATGCTTTTTAGAAATGTCATAAAAAAAACCCCTTGAATTTGTTAAATAATTTTAAAATCACATGCTTTTTAAAAGTCGGAAATTTTAGGTGTGCTGTGCTTGGAGTCCTGTTACTTAAAAGAAACAGTAGGAAAGATTTTCAGAATATCTTCCAAAAATCAAGACGGCAAAATTTAAGACTAAAACACTGCAGCTGTTTTTTAATTCATTTCATTTTGTACTCTCATCCATCTCTAAGTAACATTGGTTTGCCATTCTCTCTGCTTTCTATTTCATTTTTCACTCTGATTTTGTTTATTTATCTGTTTTCTGTCTGATTTTTTTATCTTTTCTGCTTCATTATCCATAGCACTCTTAGGTGCAGCATAAAAGGAGGAATTTGAGTCTAATTTTCAAACCCATTGTGGAAAAGTAATTAAGCAAAATATGTTTCTACACTCCTAACAGTACAACTCTACAAACATTAATAACACAATGATGTTGGAGAGTAACATTAGTATAATGGGAGAAAGCAAATCTTACCACAAAAAGCCTTGTGTCTGAAGCATGAGACTAGCAAAGTCAGAATTTAAGAGCAAGCCAAACTTCGTAGAACAGAAGCAGAATTGATCAATACTGTAGCTACATTCCTTTGGAAAGTTTTCTTTACCCTCTAAGTTTATAGTGTGAGTGGGTAACCTAGAGAAGTGCTACTGGAAGCAGGAAAATATTGCAGCTAGAGAGAGTACACAGAGTCCAGCATTTCCACAAGAATGTTGCATTTACATTAAGAGCATACAGGACATTATATGTTTGTTTATTTGTTTGTTTGTTCCTATAGTGAAAATTATTTAACAATGTTCCAAAGAATGGAAATAGAACAAAAACTTTCTGGAGTTAGGTGTGGAAAGGGCATTCTGTGTCACAAAGTTTGAGTTTTCCTCTTTCTCATGTAAACTGATAATATAATCCTGTTCTACAGACCCATATCAGATTCCTTTTAAAGACTGGTAAGATTTATTTCCCTTTATTATTCTTTTGGAAAGTCACATTCCTACAAAAGTTGTAAGTTTTCTTCTCTTTTTCAGCCCATAATTATTCCCTGTTCATACTTGTACATCTGTTCATGTGTGAACATCTTTTTAGATTATACGTCTCCTTTGCTTTTCTGGAGTTTGCCTACCTGATGTATTTATATAAAGAAATCCTCTTTACCGTCACCCTGTATTTTGTTAAGCTAAACAAGGCATGCTTTTTTAATCTTCTTTTTTTAAGACACTACAAGCAATGGTTCTACTAGCAATATTTCAGTGCTGATACCACTGGTATTTTTGTTAATCTTACTGAGAAGTGTTGTTTTTCAAAAGAAATTAAAACCCTAAAATCCAAACAAGGTGGCAAAGTTCATTAATGGCTTATCTGGAATACATATTTAAACCTTCAGATCTGTTGCTTCACACTGCTACAGATGTCAATTGGTTTAATTTTAGAAAAAAAAAAAAGTTAGTACAAAAAATTGTAGTCATTTCTCTCTATGTATTTATATTATTTATATTTGCATATACATATATATGAAATTAATATATATGCACACAATTACATACACATAGATATATGAATGTTTAAATATACATGTACATAGCTGTATATGTATTTATATGTATGCATAGATACATACCTACATATATAAATATAAACTTTCTCATATCATTTTCGTATTGTAATCCATGAGGAATAATTAGCAAAGACTTGTCAAAAAAGGTCACTGCTCTGTCAGAGCTATGCTTCTTAGCAAGGGCCAAAGCAAAATATCTTCCAGCTTCCCAAGAAGGGTTTCTGCTAAGAAAAAAAAAAAAAGAATGTGTTTTTTATATGAAGATGGATCCTGGGGAGTGTAAGCCCCTGGAGAGTCATGCAGAAGGTTACTCCAGTTCTCACTAGAGGCAGGTATCCAATTCACTTACCAAGCTAAAGGTCCTTAAGATGTTAGACAGTCTTAGATTTAGCTTAAACTATAAAGAATGAAAGCAATGAGTTTCATTACAGTGAAATGTTAGGGATGTTTTACTGTAGACTATTACTGCTGTCTATGGTAACTATCATTCTCTTAGAAATTATCTGTAGTAGTGTGGGAGAAAAAAAAGTTCACCATAAGTAAAGTTCATGAACTTTTATAAGCACCCAAGAATTTAGAGAATGCTTGTGAAACTCTCCCAGTAAACAGATGATGTTTGAAAATATATACGATGTTATGCATATTAGCATGTATATATGTCTTTATGTCTGTCTACACTCATATATAGAGTTGCTGGGCATATTTGTGACAAATAGCAATTTAACTTAAAACTATATCCTGTTTATATTAACTTGTGAAAACCACTAATTTTTATAAGTGTGCTGCATGTAGATATTTGAGAAGCAGTTTATGTGAAAGATTTTGAGTTGTGACTTTTGGAAAATTCCTTGCTATTTTTTCATACAATATTTTGACTTCCTACAATTGATCGATTTCCACTTCATAGAAGTGCATAAAACTTCTATGTAAATATATGTTCAGAGTAATCCTTTGATGGTTGTTCTATCATGGAAAAAATAAAAAGGGCTATTGAAACATTCATGCAAATATTTCTGCAAAAAAGTTCTGTCAAAATTAATCTTTAATTATGGTGACAGAACCTCTTCTATCCAGGAGCATTCTTTGGAATAAAATTTAATTCACATAAATTTGCATAATGGGATAAAGAATTACATGGAAGAATTAGGCTGGATTTATTTGCTGCAATACTGACATTCCATGAGCATCACCAGGTATTAGCCAAGCAGGTCGATGGACACTTCAGTATCTTAGAGGTAGCCTATTTTTTCTACCAGAGATTTTAGCCTGTTTGTTCATAACATTGTAACACTGCTAGTCTTATTTCTGGTCTAGCTTTTCAAGGCTTCTTTTCTAAACAACAGGAAAGAGAGAAGCATTTATACTACATGGAAGAGAGGAAACGTATTGTTTGTCTAATCTAGTATTTCCTGTCCTTTCTATCCATTCTCTGCACAGTAGAGCATATTAATTCTACTATTTCTAGAATATTATCATATACAGTTCCTCTAGTGCTAAAGGGTTCAGCTGTAAAACCTCAGATTATGCACTGCAGCATCTTTTTATAAAGAGCGACTGGCATCCAGAGCAGGGTAAGGTTGATAGAAGAGACAACCACAGAAGCATACTTTGATGGTAGAGTCCCACTACCAATGACAGAATTCTATGTCCGAACCCAGCTCTGCAATTCATATATATATATATATACATATATATATATATTCCTGACTGGAATGTAAACCTCTGATCAGAAAATTCTCCTTTACTTTTGTAAAAAAAAAAAACCTAGAAAAACTCCATTGGTACTGACAGGCAGGTTGTTGAGGAAGTTTAGCAGGAGGGAAGCCTACATTTAATCAGTTCTGCCCTCATTATGGCATTCACTGGAAATTATTATAGTTGCCTGCAGGGGAGAGGAGAATAATTTGTCCAGCCACGAAAAGAAATTAAGCACTGAAACCCCCAAAATGATAACATTGCAATACGATTGCATGAGAAGATTAACCATCTCAAAAACAGGACAGAAAAATTTAGTGGGACTGAAAAGCAGCAAAACAAAACCAAAGGAGTAGAAAAAACACTGGGTTGTATGTACTATTTCCCAGTTCTGAGACCAAATCCTTTGTAGAAATACCTATTATGAACTTAAATGTATATTTTGTTATAATTCTCCATATGCTTTTCATTCCTTTATGTTAATATTTGTACACACTGTTTGGCACTCCATTAAAAAAGGCATTTACGAAACAGATATTTTTTGTACCACTTTCTGACAAGCTGAAATGCCTGAAGCACTGCACTCCATTTGGTAGATACATAATAGTGTATTTTAATTTTTATCTGAAATAGATAACCCAAAGATTTAAAATGCCATCGGAATCGATCTATTGTTGAAATGTGCTTTTAAGATATGACCATTTAAGAAGAGTCAGGCCAAATAAAAACAATGATTTCTGATATAATTATAATATTAAATCATAAAAACAGTCTCTGAATTCTTTTATGGATCTTGGCAAAAACAGTTATTTCAGAGTTAATGTTGAAAATAATTTTAAAATTTCATACTACTGCACATTCACATTAAGATAGCTTGAAGAGTCCTCGGTTCTCAGAGACATAGATGTCTACAAGGGTAAGTGATGATAAATAGGAAAGAGAGTGCCTTAAGGGAGTAAGGTGGATAATAAGATTTTTTTTTAATGGAAGTAGTCACACACTTAAGTACATACATACAAATGCAAAGTATTTGGGCAATAAATAACCCAGATGAGCTACCGGTAGTGATTACTTTGAGCTGTAAAAGTCAGATTTAGGTGCCATATGCCCCAAAGTTTAAGAATCTTCAGATGTTACTTCTGGGGTCAGTTTCATCAGCAACAGGAGATGAGCTAAATGACAGATGGCCTGAATTAAGGATCGTAACTGAGCCCAGATGAGAAAATTTAACTGAAAATATTTCTGAAAGGAGATATTATATAGAAGAAATAGAGGAAAGACAAGAAGGAAAGTGTTGCTAAGTTACTCTGAAGGCTATCCAGACTGCTTTTTCTTTTCAACAAACACAGCGTTATTGCAAAAACACATTGTTTATGAATCCCTTGGTCTGTTGAAACTGTGTATGTTTCCCTCTTGGTATGGCATATATATCACCTGCTGCTAAACACCACCTGACTACTCAGTGTTAGGTAAAGGGCCGTGCCCCCATGCCCATGGCATGACCTGGTGCTCTCCCTCCCAGACAGGACTAGCCATCCTGGCTACTTCTGTCCCCATGGCTGCCCGTTATTTATTGTAATTGCCCATTATTATCTCAATGAGAGTATTGCAGTACTCTTGAGTGGCCATCTCCAGAGCTTGCCTCCTGTGCACAGACTTGTTCATACACCATCACCAGTGACACTTGCCAGGCTGCTTATGGCTCATGCAGCTGGGGTCTCACAAGTCCTGGAGAACACAGTTTGTCCTGTGGCTGCACTGACAGGCTTTTGATCTGCATTCCAGTCAGGCTGGTATGACGTGCAATACAAATCTACACAGGGGTGAGTATATTTTCCTGGAATATTTTTTCAGCTGGGCCAGTGCCAAGACTTTTCTCAACATGTTCTGATGCCACTGCATTTACCCACAATTCTGTGCATAGATGATTAATCATTAACACAGTGGTAGAGAAGCTGTGCTAACACACTTGCAATCAGTTACAGCATGAGTTCCTTCAATTAGACCGTTCCTGTTCCCAAGTCTGTTGAACCATTCTGCTCTTGCTAGCTCTCTTGACAGTGATCTCTCTGTACCTGCATGATGAGCACTTGGAGCAATTCCTGATGTGGTACTTATCTTACAGACCTTTGGGCCTACTTTTTTGGAGGTATGTATGGTGGACATATACTCGTCTACTTACTCATTACTGCAAGATTGTCTACTTACTCATTTTTGCTGTAAGAGTAAGCAGATTCTTCTCATATGATTTTATTCTGGGATTTATATTTGTGATCAAGTCATGGAATCAGGGGATACCCATTACTCCTCAATGCAGAGCCCTCTGCCTTAACTCTTTAGGCAATCAGAGATTCTTCTCATGAAACCAATTTCTTCCCTGCCCCTAACCTAACTCCAACTGTAAGACATGAGATACCTTAAAGGTCATGACCCTAAGTGTTTACTTAGGATTTCTCTGGGTCCTATATAGATATTTTTGGACTAGATTTATTTCACAAACCTGGTTAAGATTCCTTATTATCTGTTCATAACACACACAAGATAACGAGAACTTTCCCACAGGCTGCAGTAGTGGTGCTCTCGCAGTGGGATGCTGAAGCTGTAAGCTTTATGCAAAGGGTTTAGCAGAAGGGTATAAGATTTGCTGGAATACTGCAGGAGCATCAGCACGAGCACTACCAGTATGACCTCTAAGAAACTTTCTCATCCCATCCAATACAGTTGTCCTTGGAGCTACCTAACCACTCCCAGGGTTAGTCTGGGCTGAGACTTTGCCATCCACTCCAGACGGGAGCCCAGGAGTGAGCCTAGGGGCTTTAATTCCCACCACTTTTTTTTCTATTTTGTTTTCCAAATGTGTTTGGGTACTTGATTTAAGGATATAAAACAAAACTTCATCATGACTGGAACTGTGACAGACCTCCTGATTCTGTGGCTCAAACCTAGATAAATGCCCTTGATCAATGCGTTTGTTTACCTCACCATTGTGTATTTCAGTTTTGCCAGACAAAAATCTCAAGAAAATCACAAGCAAAGACACTGAAAAATAGAAGGCATGATGCCTAATGGCATAACCGATGAAGGCAAGTGCTGTATGACTTTAGTGTTCATTGAGCATCCTCTATATATTTTGACATAAAGTATTATTTCAATTAATGATCTGAATTAAAATAAAAACAGGTTACATTCTAAAATAGTACAAAAATGGGAGGCATTACAGCCATCAGTGAGGACAAATTAAAAAAAAAAAAAACCACAAAATGACAAGAGAGTTTTTAGTTCTAAGATGTCTTCAGGTAAGCAACAGAAGTTTGTTCAACCTTTGAAAATGCAAGCTAAGACTTGCAAGCAAGTCTGAGAAAAAAATAAACTCAAATACAAGTATTCAGGAGAAGGAAATACAGTATTTGAAGACCAAAAAACTATAAAATTCTTTAGAGAGACAGTCAACAGCAAAACAGATATCATAATGTAATTTAATACACTGAAAAAGGGAGACTAGACAGTTTGAGGCTGGATTTGCAAGTATAGAAAATACCTTGTTCATGTTTCAAAATGTTTTATCCGTCATTCTCAAGTGAAGTTGACTGTCTGGTTCTGTAATGAGCAGAAAAGACTGAAAGTAAAATACTTGGTTAAAGACATGGTATATTTATGCCAGGAAGGTATTTACAGATTGCAGTAATTTCAGAAAAGAATGGACACTCTAAATTCTTGTTTCCTACACCCTGGATCTTCGAAAAACAGAAGTATCCAGACTTAATGTATAACATGTAACTTGTTATAATATACATTTCATAAAAATAAGTTATTAAAATAAGGACTAACATATAATTACATTATTTGATATAAAAATAGAATAAAATATGCAAATAAAAATATGTACAGTGGAATATCAAATCATACATATAATTATATTTTAATGCTACATAATAGCTCTTGTGACTTAATTTCTCAATCTAGAAAAGTGCTTGTTTAGTAGACTAGTTATACTGATGTAACTTATCAGATGAATTTTCTCAAAGTTCTCAAGAATTTTGCTGTATCATACTATAAATTTAAACAATTCATATTTAGTGAAACACTAAGCAATTTGAGATACCTTTAATGAGAAGGAAATGAGCCTTGTCAGAAAAAAAAAAAAAAGTTGTATCCAGACATAATTCCTGGATAAATCAGAATGTGGAATACTTATCATCTGGAAAACAACCATACAGGAAACTTGAGACCACCACTCTGTGATTAATTGATGTTTTGTTTCACTAGAGTTTGAGTGATTTTGAGGGGGAGAAGTCCTAACCTGTGACCTTAAGGAAACTGAAAACTAGAATGGGAAAAATGCTGTGAACCTCTTTTCTTTAAGTCTGAGAGGATGTTTAGAAAAGAAGCAGTGATTGCTACTCAATAGCTGTCACTTCAGAAAGTGAGATGTGAGGAATAAGTTAAAGCCGTTAGATGTGACAATATGCTTACAGGAATCTTTTTTTTTTCAAATCCATTTGAACACTGATATGAACTTTTAGATTAATATCTAATACACTGATTGGAAATACTGCTCTTTGCCACTGCATTTACTACAGGTAACAGGTAATCCCAAGAGACAAAGTAGCAGGGCTCAAAACACAGCTGAACTCACCAAGGAAATATAACTAATGAAGGTAGGCTCTCCACCCCAGAGGGATCAATACTGCCTTCACTCTGCCATTGAGTGGGTTGCAGCATCCCACAAGAGACAAGGCACACATCAGCCCCTGGAAATAGATGCCAGACAAATGACTGGCCAATGGTACTTGGCCAATGTATTTTCACAAAACTAGATGTGGTTTTGCTAGAAAATCTGGTACTTTAAGGTTGTACCACATAACTTGATGCATTACATTCAGTGTTAACAGTATTTTAAGTCCCTCTGTTCTAACTAGCAATGAGATATTATAAGGATGGGGAG
This sequence comes from Chlamydotis macqueenii, assembly GCF_036417535.1. Taxonomy (NCBI): domain Eukaryota; kingdom Metazoa; phylum Chordata; class Aves; order Otidiformes; family Otididae; genus Chlamydotis; species Chlamydotis macqueenii. The sequence continues at coordinate 23,498,286 of NC_141556.1, forward strand.
GAGAGGGGAGGTAGAGGAAAAATAAGATATTCTGGCAAGGAAGTCAATGTCAGAAGAGTTTCTAAAGGCAGTTCAGAAAAACAGAAAAAAAAAATGCTTGCATGAATAACCGTGCAATAATGTATAGCCAGTTGAATGACCTGGAAAGAGGCTTTAATTATTTGTTACACTGCATCAGACAGAGATATACAAAACCGTCAGATGTGTCTTGTAAGAAAATACAACAGCATAAACTTTACAAATGCAATACAAAATTACCTATTTGTAGAAAGATGCTGAGTGCTGACCACGCTGGCTCTGATCCTGAAAGGCATTTAAGCGTGTAAATGATTTTAATAGTGCAGATTTCCGTCCTTGTTCAACATGGCTTGCAACTCAAGCTGATGTCTTTCAATACAATATGGAATCAAGGTCTTAAGTTACATCTTTCAGTAAATGACAGTAAAGACATTGCATGGTTTTGTTTACATTAAAACAAATAGTTTCGGCAATGAATCAAACTCGACATTATTATGAGACTTTCATTAAATGCAATTGCTTTCACATTCAAAGAACTTCAGGGAAGTGTCAAACTAGCATTTGGGATAAAACTGTATGACAACTGAACGCTCTCAGGTTGTCAAAGCATGTTATGTCTGGTAAATCATTTTAAAAAAAAAGTTTTTATTGAAGCCTTGGGGAAGTGTCTTTAAAATATCTCATCTTTCCTTTTCACTAATATTTTGGTTATGTATTTGTTAACCCAGACATGGCTTTTAACTTTTGTTTCTCTCCTTGGGCACCCTCAGGCATCTTTTAGTCTATCACGGGTTCAGTTAGTCCTACCTACAAGAGTCATAGTTAAAAAAGATAGCTTCTGTTTCATACTTACTTACAAATGCTGTTTTTTACCTCTCAGAAGAAATGGAGGTGGGATAATCTTTCTTCAACAACTTCAAAACTGCCTTCTTCTGGAACAATTCCTTGGGGGAAAAAAAAAAAAAAGAAAGAAAAAAACTTTCATGTTTTAAAAGGTTACACTCTTGAATGTTGAATGTATGTATGTATGCTTGCATCTACTGATTTTCTTTATTCTTTTTCTATAAATATTTTTCTTTGTCTCCTATTCTCATCCAGCATATGAAATGATATATCAGATACTTTTATCTAAAAAATGAGAAAAACATACATACTTAGAACAAAACAACATACTTTGCAAAAGAGAAAGACAAAATAGCTGAAAATGTCAAAAAATGCCATTGCTTATATTTTTTAATGGTAGTAATGTGTGTTCAAAAAAAAACCCCAACTTTTCCTGAGATTGGCAGCTGTCTTTCTCCACTTTGAAAAGTGGTTAATAGAGAAGATTGTTCCTTTCATTTGAAAAATGCTTAGCCATATTTAAATGACAAAGTAGACATACTTCAGTGAAAAGGTCTGTTAAAAACTATGTGGTCAATAACAAAACCCTCAAGACTAAGTAACACAACTTGTTTCAGAACATTCTAAGCCATTAATGTGTTGCAGTTCTTATTCATTTTATTATTTTAGATACTATGAAAACCATATGCAATTTCATAAGCTACTTATGATTATTTGCAAATCATACATTGCTACAGAACTAGCAAATGGACATTACTAGGGAGCCAAATTTCCAAAAACCATTTATCAGGCAGACGTGCTCCACTCTGCTGTCTTTACGTACAGGAATTTAATCAGATACCTCTGTCAGATTCCTCTGATTTTTTTTTTACATCACAAGGAGATGGACATAATTAACTGTTTCAGCCTAACCCTCACAGTCAGAGGCTCTGGGTGAGAAAGTAAATGTTTTCTATATTTTCAATAGCCAGTCCTTTTCAGTTCCATTATTATTTTCTTCATTAGTGATATAGAATCACAGAATCATAGAATAGTTAGAATTGGAAGGCACCTTTAAAGGTCATCTAGTCCAATCTCCCTGCAAGGAGCAGGTACATCTCCAACCAGACCAGGTTGCTCCTTGAATGTTTCCAGGGATGGGGCATCCACTACCTCTCTGGGCAACCTGTGCCAGTGTTCCAGTGTTCCACCACCCTCACTGTTTTCCTTATGTCCAGTCTGAATCTGCTTCCTTCCATTTTAAAACCATTACCTTTTGTCCTATCGCAACAGGCCCTACTGAACAGCCTCTCCCCATCTTTCTTGTAGGCCCCCTTGAAGTACTGGAAAACCGCTATCAGGTCTCCCCCGAGCCTCCTCTTCTCCAGGCTGAACAGCCCCAATTCTCTCAGCCTGTCTTCATAAGAGAGGTGCTCCAGCCCTCTGATCATCTTTGTGGCCCTCCTCTGGACTTTCATTCCTCATTCTGTGAGGTATCCAAGCAAAAGTAAGACGTAATTTATTACTTTCTTCCTGTGTGCAAAAATGAGGAAACCTTAAGCATTAAAGATGAATCTTCATTCTTTATCTTCTAGTGGATTTAAATCAACATCTTCAAAGACCTGGCCGGATTCCGATAATTTTGAAGACAATTTGTACTGGTTACAACGTGACAAAATGTGTCTCTGACTTCAGTTGTTCTTACTTGCTCTCATTGAGTTCAGCTACTTATTAAAATTTGATGTTTTCTCAAAAAATTCCCCCTCAAACCCCAGCTGTAAACAATACTTTCTACACATTACTTGCTCTTGTAAGTAATAGCTAAAATGAATGTCATAGGCTCACTAGGTCCTTAAAAATCTGAGGTCAAAGAAACTGGACAGCAGCTTTTAACTCCGTAGAGCATCACTGATGTGTATAGAGAGTTCTGGGCAAAAAGCAGAATTTGATATGTTTAGTGTAACGGATGTCAGTCTGTGTTATATGTCTAGATGTGACCACTCAGATCCTACTTTCAGCAGCAGCTTGCAGTTACGCTAGGTTATATGTAACGATAAACTGCAACCCTAAGCCAGAGTTTCAGAGTCCCTTCCAGCAGGCAACCAGGACTGTGAAAAATAAGTGGAAGCACTGAGACTCAACTGCTGCCAACACAGGTCCTCGGGCAGCCGTTCAGGGAGTTCACTCAGAAAAACTTTTTCAAGGTAAAAAAATACCATGATTTTTTAAAAAATAAAATAACCAATTTTTTTTAAGTCTTTTACTTAATTCCTGCAGCTAATTTACCACACTCTCACGTTAATTCCTGCACCAGTTCAAGGAGGAGGAAACCCATAGGACAGAAATATGAGCAGGGAGAAGTACACATCATCTTGTAACAGCTCATTCAGCTTTTAATACTACAGCATCTGTTATATTAGGCTTTATTTAGAGTAACACAAATGAAAATACTGAGAACAACCCATGATATTCGTTTCAATAACCAAAAATGGTCTCAAAAATCATACTTTCTGCTGAAAATAACTATTCCATAATGGAGAACGCTAGCTTGCAAATACAAAAAGGATGGTTCTGTTACTGGAGAGTTTAGATCCAAGAAAAATTGGTCTTTATTTTAGAAGGTAAATAACACCAGCTAGGTACATTTTTTAGATTTTTTTTTTTTAACCTCTAATCCCATTCCCAAGGACGTCATCCCTCTTATCCCCATGTAACACAGACCTGCTCAGAGAACAAAAGATGGTTATCTTGTCCTGAAAGCTACTATGTCAATCTATTCACAGAGGATTGGACAAGACAATTCACATTTTAAATTTTTTGCCTTTATTTCTCCTTCATATACAATCATTATTCTCTTTTTTTTTTTACAGAGGCATTGTCTTTATTTAACAAAAAAAAAATATGTCTCACATATTACTTAACAATTTTAAAAATAATTTTAAAAGATAGTAACTGTGATCATAACTGTTCAAGAATTGAACACTGTTACATCCTGTGACACAGGCTGAACATAGCGTGTTTAATAATTGTGTACTAAGCAATGGAGGTAGAATTGAAATCTTAGCATATCTTATCCTTATATTTCCTGTCAGAATTGAGAGCTTTTTTTCATGTGGACTCTGAGGTTTTTTTCAAACTCATCTGAGATGTTTGCATGTCCCAGAATCCCTGTGACTATCATATGACAGTTATTCAGCTTCATAAGTTTTCTTTTCGGTTTTCCTTTTGATCTTTGGGTTTCCTCCTAGATAACGGCTTTTGGGGGACCGTTTCCCTTAAATCCTGAGGACAGAAACCAAAATTTTCTTTAAGGATTCCTCCTTTATCTATTTTCCTTAGGCCTTCTGCTAACATAGATTAAAAACAGTAATCTAATTTATGGGATTTCTACAGACTCACAGGGAGGAAGACTGTAATAGGATATTAATGTTTTCCTCATATGCAAATGCCGTAAAATGAGAAGGCTGATTTTCTTTCTTTATTCTCTTTTTTTTTTTTTCCCAATGTATTCTGTAGGAGGAAAGCTATTTGATACTATAGTTTTGTATGACTCAGAGCTATGACTCACCTGGAACTGAAGTTTTTTAAAAGCCTGTTATTCATAAGACTGTTTTTTATATGCCTAATGAAATCTCTAGATTTGTGGTACATATGAAAAAGAAAAGCTTTAGGGTGGACCCAAGGGATTGTTTTATTTTACTTCTATCTTTACCTTTGTTTCAGAACAAAAAAAAAAAAAAAATTAGTACTTATTTTATTTTTCACTTATGCTACCATTTTCCATAACAGCCATTGCTGTGGCAGGATGCTAAACCAGGTAATGTTGAAGAAACAGAAAGTACACAATGTATTAACACGTAAACCCACATAAAATATAGTAATTAGAAAAAGACCAGGCAATAAAACCCCTTTTTGTTATTTCTTTCTGTAAATGTATGTGCAGTTTACTTTTTCTTCCTCTGGAAAAACTAGTCATTAATCTTAATTACATATCTTAAAAAGACTGCTATGGAAAAGCAGAGTGTACTAAATGAAGCAGACTATCACATTCTTTCATAGAACAAAGAAAGATTATCCACAGTTCATCAAAATGTTCTCCTCTGTACCGTATTATGTTGTAACGATTAAAATAAATTTCAGTATATGCTTGATAGGACCTTAGAGGTCGTGTTAAGGGCAATAGCAGGAAAAAAATCTGATAGATTAAAAGGAAGTATAATCTCATAAATCAGGAACTGAAATGAGATCTGGAAGACTGCTTCGTATACCTTTGCTCTTCTGTGTAAGAATGGGTTCAAAAGCAACATAGTCTCCATGTCCTTTTCCATTTTGTTTGTGTTTTCTTTTTCGCAAAAGCTATTTGTATCTAAAATCTCAGCCAGGACTGAGTAAGCATCAGGCACTAAACTAATACAAATATCGATATTTTTAGTTATGAAACACTGAATATTTAGATGTTATTTTGCATTACTCTTGTCCATTATGTGTGGTGCACAAATGTGAACTACTTGTATATTGCTCTTCAGCAGGTTTTTAATAAGTTCTTATTCAACCATGTAGACCATGGCTAGCTAAAAACTGGACATCACTTCTTAAAATGGAATTAATGGTAAGACTGTCAAAATTCTTTCATAGTTTGAAAGAATAGGGGAGGCTGAGGTCACTATTTAACTGCAGTTATACACCACAGGAGAGAGAAGCAGCCCTCTATGGATGAACTCCATTGCGGAGAGCTCGTTTGCTGTACCCTGGTCCTCCTGACTTTGGGACAGACAAATGGGAGTAGGATGAGGGAGCAGTGGAAAGTGTCAGTGCAGATATAGGACACGAGGAAGATACAGGGGCAACAGAGGCTCTGAATTGAGGTTTCTTTCTTTTTTCCTTCCTACATTTCACTTCATCTAGCTCCCCTGATCTCAATTGCCCCAGGGCATGCAGCAGCAGTTATAAATTCTGGGAACTGCTCAATAATGGTACATGAGTGAGAATGCTGTAGTTTCTTTGCCTGTGCCTTGAAGGCATCTTTGGCTGATAGACAATACTGGGCTTTCAGCACTATGGTCTGTACAGAAGTTACAGCAAGATCTGAAAACACTACTGGAGGCAGAATACAAGGAATTAAAATCTTAATAAAGCATCATGTGTGCTGACATGCCTGTGAAACTTCACCCTCACATTTTTTTTCTCCAATTAGAACAGTCCTACAGAGTGCGTGCATTCTGACTTCACACATGCTTCAAAATTTTTCCCTCGGAGAAATCTCCAAACTAATGCAGAATTTGTTTATTTTGTCTGCTGTGAGGCAGTAGCTACTTTTTCACACATTACACTAATATTTTTGTCACCAGAGTGTATTTGATATAAAGTAAATTCACTTCCTTTTCCTTTGGACACAATGTTATGTTTTAATGTTAATTTTGGAAGTCCCAAGTTACAGCAAACATCCAGAAACTTCTATTAATGTACAACTTTAGTTAATGTAATTTCTTTTAAATCATCTCACCAACACCTACTTTAAGATTTAAATCTACGTCTCTTTTTTAATTCCACATATTTGTTCATTATGACATGGAAAACCACAGCAAAAGTAATGAAATGTCTTCAACTAGAAATGTTCAGAGAATTTACATTTTTTCAGTGGGTTATCCTCACCACATCCCTGACAAATAAGAATGGAGAAAGTCTGTACGTTACTAAGGAACGGTCAGAATTCAGGAGAGAAATCTCTTGTAAAATTCATTAAAGCTCCAAGACTCATCTGTAAACTATGTAGACAAACATTTAATTTGATATGACTTAAGGTAGTCTGGGGTTTAGTCTGGAAGAGTATGTTTTGATTTCTTACATTTGCAGAATTCTCTGTAGTTAAACAATTTTTGAGAGTTGGGTTATTTTTGATTCTTGTTTTATTCATAAGTTATGAATGGTTTGTAACGTTGAATTTTTGCCTACTACTAATGCAAAGTACTTCACAGCGGTATATAGAGGATTAAAAACATCATATGTAATTTATTTTGAAGATGTGGTACGTGAGGTTTGGGAGTTACACAGGACAGTAACGTCACCTAGTAGAGGAACTACAGTAGAGAGGTGATGAACAGGTTGAGAGCTGTGGGTAAAAATTAGAGGCCAAGACGACAAAGGAAACTTTGTAGCTGGTATTTACTATAGGTTACCTGATCAAGAGGAGCCTGTTGACAAATCTTTCTTACTTCAGCTATGGGAAGCATCACGCTTGCAGGCTCTGATCCATGCTAGGGGACATCAGTCACACTGATATGTGCTGGAAAAGCAGCACAGCAAACTGTGAGCAGGACAGGAGACTCCTGGATTGCATCGAGGATAATTTCTTAATCCAGGTGATAGACATCGAATCAGAGGAGAAGCATTACTAGACCTGTTGCTCACCAACACAGACAAAGGATGGGCTGCACGGATCATGCCCTGGTGGAATTCACAGTCTTGGGGGATATGGGCCAGGTGAAGAGTAAAGTCAAGACTCTAAATTGTAGAAGACTTGAACTTCCAGTTGTTTAAGAAATTAGAGGATGGAGCTGGAATGGGCAACTGAACTGGACCATCTGAAGGTCTCTCTTTGTATTGGACTTCAGTAGGAAAGTCTTTTATCTTCTCACAAGTAGATATAAAAATCTTTCCCCTTCTGCACAGAATCAAAACAAAGAGCTTGTGGTGGTTTTTTAACACCTACTTCACTCTCTGTCTGCAGTTATTCTACGTATTATGCAATTTGGTCAAAGATCATAAAGTTTTATCTATTGTCTCCTTTTCGTCCTGTGAGACATTTCCCATTATCTATTTCCTTAAAAATTGGAGATCTCAGGATTATTTATCCCTGATTATTCATAATTAATTAGTCTTAATAACATGACTGCACTTCTATTAAGTCACTGTCAACAACATATGTAGGAAACTCCTAAATATTGCTTATGAAAAAAAAAAAAGCCTAGTTCATTTCTCAGAGGGCAAGTAGACTGTGTTCTGAAAGTTTAACAAAATACTGCAGTTTATCTCTTATGAAAATTATTCCAATGTGCTTGCAAATTGAAATTTTTCCATAGAATAAGTGAAACCCACATCATTACTTCCCTCTAAAATTAAAAAAAATATCATGAGCAATTTCACAATAAGAGTTGAATTTTACCTTACTAATGGAATGCATAGCATTTTATTTCTAATATAATTCTATTTTGATTTGTTACTAACTTGACTCTTTAAATGCTATTTCAGAAGTAAATACTGACAAATAATAAAAGCAATAGTATTTTATGTCTTTGTTTAATATTATAATTCTCTTCCTAAATGAATCTTTTATTGTTTTAAAAATATGCATCTGCTAAATATTAAAGTATGGAGAGCTGAACAAATCCAAATATGTTGTTCTAAAATTTAACAAGCATGGGGGAAAAAAAAAAACTTATACGTTTTATATTTGTATTATACATATATATTTCACTATCTTTGAGTCTCTACATGCATTCACTTTTCTAATATTCCGTGTCAGAACATTTGATCCTGTTGTGCTAGGACAAGGGGTAATGTTTTTAAAATAGAAGGAGGTAGATTCAAACTCGATATAAGGAAACATTTTTTCGCAGTGAGGCTGGTGAAACACTGGAACAGTTTGCCCAGAGAGGTGTTAGATGCCCCAGCCCTGAAAATGTTCAAGGCCAGGTTGGACGGGGCTCTGAGCAACCTAATCTAGTCGGGGATGTCCCTGCTCCTTGCAGGGGGATTGGACTAGATGACCTTTAAATGTCCCTTCCAACCCTAACTATTCTATGATTCTATGATTTACTCCACTTACTAGGCCAATATACTACTCACAAATACTAATGACAAGATGGTGTTTTTACTCAATTATGACCCTTTTTTTTCAGTATATTCTCTTTAAATAACAACAGATATTCAAGCATAGTGTCACTATAATTAAGAAAGCACAAAATTTACAATTTGCTATGGTATCTACCTTCCTGACAATGACCACTGCAAGCTGTTAGCTCCTCTTCATGGATACAACTGAAAGCTGGCTTTCCAAAAATGATTACAATATAGAGAGCTGTAAACTAGCATAGAGAAGGGATGACCACCTCAAACATCAGCCTGTGGTGAATACCTGGGGGTAGAAAGGCCTTTATATTCTCAGCTCTTCTTGTTTACTGCTGAGAGAAAGAGGCTGCAGATCACCATGGTCAGAAGAATAGGACAGAGAAACAGCTGTAATCACTTAGTGGGAGAAATGATATTACCCTGAAACCAAAATATCTCTCTATAGTCTTGATGTTGGACGTTTATTTTTTCTGTTATACAATAATTTAATGACAGCTGATGAATATTACTAAACAAATTAGATGCTTTTTCATGTAAAGTAAGGAAGAATTCATAATTCTGTGTATTTCCCTTTCTGCCTCCTACAGGAAATTAACATAATGCTGCACCTGTGGAAACAAAAGCCACTCTCTGTACTTTAGGCGTGAGGTATTGTAAACTGGAAAAAATTTAGGATGAATCTTGACTCTCAAGCTACTCCCCTAGATTGGCATAAAATGTGTTTCAATAGTGAATACAAAGATCTTACTCAAAACAAGCTAAGACATTTTGTTTGTTTCATCTGGCTCATTACCTGACTGCTGATAACATCAACTGACAATCAAAAATAGTGTAACATATCAATTTAAAAAAAAACTAAAAAACCAACAACTTTTCAAACTTTTAAAAAATATCTCTTCATTCTATTCTGCCCATCACGGCTGTCAGGTTCAGTATCGTTACTAAGACTTCTCTCAGCCCTACAGCACAAACGATAAGCAGTTGATAAGGAAAAAACTCTCTCTTATTTTTTAGCTGTTCTGTCAAATTATATTTAATCTCTATTGACCAAGAGCTTTTCAGCCAGTGGTAGAAAATTTGCTTGTAAAATTGTCATAGCGATGCTAAGCTCAAAGGTATTTCTGAAGTATAGATCCAAGCTCATGGAATGCCTGCTTTTGTTTTGAAAACTTAATGAGAAGCCTTTTTCATCAGTTAGCCCAGTATGGTCCCAGGCAATAATTGCTTGTAAAAGTCACTGCCTGTTTCTATTCTTTGATCAGGAAAGTTAAATATTCTGTACCACAGAGAAACATAACTAATGGGAATGTACTTTACTTTGTGAAGTTAAAGTGCAGTAATATGATTCTTAAAAATAAGATCCTTGTTGTTTAAATTACCTTGCTTGTTGAATAAGCAGCTTTCACCACACACAGAAACATTCTCTGGCTTTCCCATAGTGATGTCAAATTGTAATGCCTAATACAGACTACAAAGTCACCTCTACGCTGTTAGAAATATCTTCTGCCCACTACACATGGAATTAGAAACACATAACTTATGTTGAATGAACTACCTTAAACAGTCAGTTTAAATGGCCATGAGTCTAATAGCTTCTCTAAATGTAACATTTCCAAAATGAATGTCATTATCCTGCGAAAGTAAAAACATAATAGACAAAATACATAAAGTTTAATATGATTCAGATGGCTTACAAATGCAGCACAAATATAGCCTTTTTAAAATACTTCTGAAAAGAAATCACAGGGCTCACAAAATTAATTCAAAACTCTCATAAGAACTCTGTTTAGTCTCATCATTAAAAGCCTGTGGCTTCACAAGAGGCAGAAAGACCATAGTAAAAGCTTGAGGTTGTTTCACAATGTTCATAAAACAGTAGGAAACCTGTCACAGTGAAGAGCTCCAAAAGCTATTACCATGTTATGTCATTCTGGATTAATGAGTTTACTGTTACCTGAAAAAGTCAGACTGGATGACTTATAATACTTGTGTGATGGAAAATGTAACTCTAGGTCTCTGTCTGTCTTGTGTATGGTCTCAGAAAATCTTTATGTAAATGACTGCCAAAGTCCTAGACATCAGTGTTAGACTTCTGTCCAAATGAATATGATACTAGAAATAGAATGCATGTAAAATGTTCTCAGGTGAAATGAAGACAAACAATGTTCGTACATAGATCAAATTGAAATGATGATCATTGCACAAATACTTTTTTCTTTTTGCATTCCGGTAAAAATATTGTTGTCATAAACATTTTCTAAACAAGAGCAAGTGATTTCAAGTCACTATTATTGCCAATTTATTATATCTGCAAGTCTACCTCATCAAACAAATATGCGTAGCAATATTAAAGAATCATGAAAATTCCACTATAATGTTAGCATACATAGCAAGCATTGTAGAATAAGACTTGACAAGTGTCAACGACCATTATTATTAGATAGAGATTCACAACAGAGGCTTGTTAACATATGCAAAATCTTAAAACCTTAGGCAAATGTTACCAACATGTAAGTTTTTTAATATAGAAACTACTGAATCACATGGCTTACTGTGGCATAATTTAAAAAAAAAATCCAAGGTTATCTTTCACAAGAATGTATATTAGATTTTCAAAGGGACTTTGCTAGCTAAATTGAGTAATAGCATTTTAAAGAGGAGACTCATCTAGAAGAAAACTATTGGATTTTTCTATTAAATAAAGAAGTTTTAATGAAAGCTGCTATAAGGCCTTGAGTAAATAAAATATACAATTTCACTGGAAGGTGACACCACATAAGAACTAAATATTAATGCAAAGGCCATGGTTAAGACTGAAAAACATGCTGTTTAAACCCTTGCTGGTTTAAATGCATGAGGTTTAACGAAAAAAAAAAAACCCTTATCTTTACAATTACTTCATTTGCTTTAAAATTATGGTCTGTCATTCAAAGCTGACAATATTAAAAACATAGCAATATGCTAAGCAGCAACTAATAATATCATGAAAATGAAGGAGTCATAAACAATATTAAAAAGTGTATTCAAACAGGCAAATAGATATGTCCATTAAAGCAGAGTGGATAATCCTGTTCCTCTAAAATACTAGGAGATTTGTAGTTGCCAAAGTACTCAAGATCTCAGTTACATTTTTATCTAAAAATGGCAGCCTTACAGAATCTGAACGGACAAACAAAAAGACACAATATTGAGTTCATTGTAAACTACACTTCTCACCCACCTATAGAAACCAAATATGTTAATTTTTCACCAGCACTAAACTAGTTTTGAATGTGACATCAGCTTCCAGTGAATGCTATATACACATTGTCCTTTGAGATCTACCACCCAAACACCGCATATCACCAAGTGAGAAAACTTTGAGCACTTAGTAAATAAAAGAATAAATCTCTATGCCATTTAGCTTGTGAGATGAAACAAGATCACAGCCTGCAGTGATGCTGAAAAAAATCCATAAACTATCTATAATTCAGCAATAGAACAGCAGGAATACCTAAAGCAAGATTTTAAAAAGAAAACAATTCAATATTTTCCTATTTAAGACAGAGGAGGCATATGAAAGACAGAAAGAAAAGGAAGAAACTAACCATCAGAAAAAATGTATCAGTATGACAGATGGGAATGTTTGAAACTTGAGAGAACTTGTGGGGCAGAAAGCAAATTCATGTCCCATGTTGCAGGAATATTGCAAAAAGGAAAAAAAGTTATTTGAAGATTTTATACTTTGAAAGCCTCTATAGTAAAAGTAAGAAAGTTCGAGAAAATGTGATGCCTATATTTCAAGTTGCTAAACATATGTTGGGTGAACTTTTCAACCTTCAAATAGTGTTCTAAAAACCAAAAAAAACTACTGGATAAGTAACTCCCACATACACAGCCCACCAAAACACCCACATCTTGCTTTTCTAGCAGACAGTGCTTACAGCTCCTATTCTGATGGAGAGAAACAGGGATTTAAACAATTTCTTAATGACAGAACATTTGGTAAAGCTGGTTTAACAGCCAAGGAGGTTTGTTGTGGATTTTTTTAAGTACTTTCAGAGGGTTTTTTTTTTCCTATTCTCCTATTGCATGTAGAAGTTTGCAGCAGTACTTGGAGAAAAATAGAACAATGATGCATCAGACTATCAATTATAACAGAATTTTAATAACAAAAAAAAACCCCCGTAGTGATAAAAAAGAAATAGAATAAATTTGAAACTTTATTTAAATTAGATTAAACTATGCTTTGGCTTTAATATTATGTAGTCAAAATATGTCACTTATGTAGTGGGGTTTTTATCAACTTATTCTGGATGCTAGTAGGCAAACCACGTTGCAGCAATTTGCCATTATTTCAAAAAGTTATGAAGCCTTACTGCAGAAATAAAATCTAAGTATTTTGCAATTAGATGGATACAAGGTACTCTGGATAACATGGTACAATTCCCAACAGATCACTTGGAAAGTGAATATATGATAGAAAACCTTCACAGGAATCAATGAGTGCTCTATGTCAATGACCAAGACAGAGCAAAAAATAAAACCATGTGATGGTTTTTGTGGCATGGGAAAGAGCGCTGGAAGCAAAAGACCCCAAACCATAGACGTGAGTATAGATAATACTGGAATTGCAAAAGTAATGACTGTAATTCTTCCTCAGATATGTAACCAAAGTGCAGAAAGCTTTAATGAATCCTTCTTACTGAATTACAATTAAAGCAGACAAATTTTGTTCACATTGTATAAACTGTGAAAAAACATAAGAGGATGAGAAGTTAGGTATTAATCTTTAAGAGGCAGCCATGATACCCAAGAATAGCTGTGCTGTACTTCTAGTACCTGACCAAGCTCACTCAGAGTTGCCTGTATGTTACAGCTTTGCGCTATGACATACACTATTGCAGGATTCCTCTGTCCTCCCTCTGTTCTGGAGGTTGCTGATATTCCCTGGCTCACAAATGTGGAGCTCCTGTACCTCCAAAAACAGTGCAAGGTCTAATCATGTATGAAAGCTGTAAAATAAAAATTCTGAAACTGAGCATAAAGTTAGTGTTTTAACTTAAGTGAAGTTGTGCCCAACGCCACAAATGCAGAACAAAGTCAAGTGGGATGCTGCTGTGCTGGCAGAGCATTTACACTAATATCAATGTAATGCATAAATATTTTATTGTAGACAACTGTATCTGCATTCTCCGTGCTATTTGTACCACTGTTGTTACAATGGAAAAAAAAATCATCAACTTAAAGAAAGTTTTGAAGAAAACATGGGCAAGAAAAGGGTGAAGGACAGAAAAGAGAGAATAATGACAATGTTTAGTAGAGCAGGGTATTTAATGATCAGTGAAGAAACATCAAAACAATGGAGACATAAGTGATGGATAGTCTTGCACTACCGTAGAAGAAAATCAGAAGGGGAAAAGTAATGGACGTGGCTGTTAAAAATTTAACATCCTAGCAAGGATATTTGTAACTGCCTGTAGATCAGAATTTTCTAACGGTCCATCATTCTCCAGATGAAATTTAAGACATTGATGTCCTAAATAACTCATTGCTTGTGTAGAAAGAGTAATAGAAAAGGGGAAATTAAGCCCTCACAAAGCCCATGACAGATCCTGGAAAGAGAAGAAGGAGGTGAGAAGAAGCAGGAGAAATGAAGAGTTTTTCCAGGGCTGGGAGAATGAAGGAGCTGGGAAAGGGAGAGGGAAAGCAGGCACAATTTCTTATGGGAGGAAGACCTAGAAACATTGGCAAGAGGCTGGTGCAGATTCCTGACCTCAAAAGAGAAGAGATTAAAAAAAAAAAAAAAAATTGGAAGGAAAATTGGACCAAGGGTTCCAGAGAATTATGAACAGAGTCAGAAAATATAGGGGGAAAACATAGGAACTCTTGCATAGGAAACCATAAAAGAATGGAGAGTGATGAGGATTAAAGATAAAGCTCTGGCATAAAAAAAAAAAAAAAGAACATGGGAATTGAAAGAATCCTCCGAATAAAGCATGGGAAGGAAACACATAAGGTCCCATCAGGAAAGTAACAGAGCAGCAGCCAGGATGTGTATTGAGCCTAGCTAGCTGGAGCAAGCAGACTGCTGTCTCACCAGTATGGCTGATCAGTGACGTGGCTGTACAGCTCATCTTCACTTCTCTCTGGGAGAGTTTACTGATCATAGACTTTATAATTGGAAATGTTAGATTTCCTAACTATGTGTTTTACAGCTAGGAAGGAGTCTACTGCTCTGGAAATCACGAGGAGGGGTTTTGGAAGTGAAAATGAAGGACATGACCCAGTTCCAATGAATTTTCAGAAACAGCTTTCAAAGTGCAATTTCCCCAAAACAAACAATGTGAAGAGCAGATAAACTTATTTTCTTCATTCTGTCTCCATTCCCCCCCAAGTAAAAAGAAAAAAAAAAAGAAAAAAAAAAAGAGACAAAATCACAGTAATAGTTCGTTGTTCAAGTCAAAAGACACTCTGAAGTCTAGCAGTGCAGAGTGATCTTGATTCAGAGCTGATGAAGAGAATTGTACAGATGTAATTTGTACCTACATAGTCACCATTATGCTGGAACTTAAAACTTACTGCCATGTCACTATTCATGCTACATTTGTACCTCTTGCTTCCAGGCAGTGCATTACAGTACTACAAATGTATCCCCTTTAAGTTCTAAAAATCTGTTTATTTTTTTCATTGTAAACTGTGCAGTAATCTTAGGATCTGAGTTGCTTGCTTGAAAGCAATTACCTCTGAGTTTGAAGGTTGCTTAAAACTCGACTTGAGGGATATGGGAAGTAACTTACTTTGACTATTTTCTACATGAATTAATCTTTTAATCTAATAATTGCTGAAAGACCATATCAAAAGCTTGAATTAGCAACAATCTAGTAGCAAATACTAGCTTTCTAGAATACTGTTGTAGTTTAGCCCCGACTGGGACCAGACTACGAAGTCTCTCTCTCACTCCCCCCACCCTCTGAGAGAATAAAACCAGAACAAATACTTCCACATATTGACAGTAGATTGCTTGTGGACTGGTCAGTTTGATTAGAAAAAAAAAAAGATTTAAAAACTAGGAGAAGGAAGAATAAGGGATGTGTGACGATTTTGAAAATAGCTTCTCAGGAGTGTTTGAGCCATATGCCACTTACTTTTAGTCTATGTCTGACAGTCATTTAACTGGAGTGAGATTTAAATAGGATGTAAAATACAAACAGAAAACTCTGAATGAACAATATACTCGCAAAGGCAACATTTCTAAATGCTACTTAGTTTCTTTAATTTCTGTGTTTTGGTTTGGGTTGAGTATAGCCAGGAAATTGTGTATGAGTCTACAGTGGACTCGGTTCTTATTGTGAGAGTTGTTGTGCCTCCATTTGATTCTTCCAGTAGGAATTTAAAAGATACTTCCACACACATACTTAGAAATATGAAGTGCTGTAAATTTCTATTGCTTTCCTTAGTATTTGAGAGCAGATAGCTACTTGCTGGATGCAGCTATCTATATATGATGCTTTTGATTCTAGAAAGTTAATACATGCTTTTAACAATTTCGTACAAAAAGTTAACGGATGAATATTTACTAACTAAATTATTGATTCATTTAAGGAGCCATATCATATCTCTTTCCCATCTTCTTCTTCAGCACAATCGTATTAGAAGCCACAACCAGCACTTTTTCTTCCATTTAAGACTCTTCCATGCTGATCTTATTGGTTCTCCAATATAATCTGAATGTCTTCTGGACATGCTTATCACTACATTCACCGTTTGTATAAGTTCTTCACATTTCCATGGACATACTCATAAAGGAGATTGAGGGTCTTAAATGATTAACCTAGCAATGACTTCAGTTTCCTGTTCTTCAGTAAAATTCATATTCTGTAATCAGGCCACTTAGTTAACCAATGGGAAATGTTGATACAGGCATGAATTTTGTACCTTCTAACTGTAGGTGTTGTACTCTAGTACATGCCTGAGCTCCCAAATTGTAACATGGATAAACTCAAGAACTTGGCAAACTGAGAAGAAAAACAATTTACATTAATTTTTAGTACAAAATGATTTTTTAAAAGGCAAAACCAGTACTTTAGATATTATAATTTTACTTTAGATCTTATAATTAAAGAGTTTAGAGTGAGAAATATTTAAAGAAACTTGACAGGCTGCAGCACTTAGATGGGAAGGAAATAGATGCTCTACTTGGGAGTGCTGGTGGATGAGAAGCTTAACATGCGCAGGCAATGCGCCCTTGCAGCCCAGAAGGCCAACCGCATCCTGGGCTGCATCAAGAGGAGCGTGGCCAGCAGGTCGAGGGAGGTGATTCTCCCCCTCTACTCTGCCCTGGTGAGAGCCCACCTGGAGTACTGGGTCCAGTTCTGGAGCCCCCAACACAAGAAGGACATGGACCAGTTGGAGAAGGTCCAGAGGAGGGCCACAAAGATGATAAAAGGGCTGGAGCACCTTTCTTATGAAGACAGGCTGAGAGAGTTGGGGCTGTTCAGCCTGGAGAAGAGGAGGCTCTGGGGAGACCTGATAGCGGTCTTCCAGAACCTCAAGGGGGCCTAAAAGAAAGATGGGGAGAGGCTGTTTAGTAGGGCCTGTTGCAATAGGACAAGGGGAAATGGTTTTAAAATAGAGGGAGGTAGATTTAGATTGGAAATTAGGAAACATTTTTTTACAATGCGAGTTATAGAACACTGGAACAGGTTGCCCAGAGAGGTGGTGGAAGCCCCATCCCTGGAAACATTCAAGGCCAGGCTGGATGAGGCTCTGAGCAACCTGATCTAGTCGGGGATGTCCCTGCTCCTTGCAGGGGAGTGGGACTAGATGACCTTTGAAGGTCCCTTCCAACCCTAACCATTCTATGATTCTATGATTCTATGAATAAGTGATATCTGTGTGATAAGTACCACTGCTATGTGATCCATGTGTTCTGCTCCTTTTGTGTGCAGTTCTAGAGTAAAAATTACAGTAATAGTAAGAGTCACAAAATATCTGCAGTTGACTAACTCTGTTTTTGCCGCCTGCCTTGTATTAAGTAATTAAAACATAATGGTAACGTTTCTATATTACTCCTACACATATGTGATTTGAACAGTTATTGTAAGGTAGCTTGCAAAGAAACTGTTGTAGCAGAAGTTAATTTTGCATGAATTACAGAGCATTAGTGGTAGTGCACATTGACTATAAATTAGGCTCTTGGTTTCCAGTTAAGTAGGGAAGGAGGAAAGCAATGATACCACAAAACACTCTTTGACACCTTGCTGCGCCCACAGCCCACAGGTACTACAGGGAAGGCTAAAATTCAGTAAGGTGCATTTATACATGCTGTTTAACCATATTTCACCTTTGAATTTGGCTTTCTGCCTTTCCAGTTTCACAGTGAGCAACATCTTGTAACAGAGAAAGGAAAAAGACAGTGATCTAGCTCTCTCAAACATATCAAAACCAAAAATAACCAGTAGTATCAAAAAGACACCGTATCATATCCGAAAGAACTGCTGCAGAAAATGTCCTGCTTAGCTTTCTAGCACTAATGCCAAAATTGAGTCAGTCAATTCTAATTCACAGAGCTGTAATCTCTGTTTAGCTTTGAAACACATGCTAATGTTTGCGGGCAGTATGGTGTCTTTGGTTTCAGAGCAGCTTTTAAGAAGCACTGAACCACCTTATTTTAGACCAATTATCTTGTTCTGTACCCACAAGGTAACCCTGCTGGTGTGAACTTTCAGGATAACAAGAGAAAAGAAAGAAGTGAGGTGACTTGCCTTTTATTGAAACTACAGCCTACAGATTTTTTTTTTACATAAAAAAAATCTGTATGCTGTTGAACAGCAGTGGTCTTTTTTTCTCAGTCAGCTGACTACAACAGAGTGATACAATGTATTTCACAACAGAAAGTCCAGTTAATTAACAATTAACGACTCTTTGATTAACCTCAACTGCTATGATAACTGGTTAGCTAGTTTTTGAAGGCTAAAGCAGCTCTTTATACTGAGTTTTATTTTTCTGTAATAGTAGGATTTGTTACGTGGCATGAAACACATGTAGAAAACATCAGGGTTAATTTGCATTTAAATCCCTCGAAGAGATGCTCATAAAATTTTATATTTTTTTCTGTGTTAGGAATTGTTTCCAAACAGAAAAAGGCATTTCTTTGTCCACAGAACAATAATTGTGTTCCTTTTCCTTCTACCACACAATTAAAACAGGTTATTACCCAATCAATACCCATTTCACAAATGCATCCCTTGAATGTCTCTTTTTTCCTCCTCATCTGACAAGTCTAACCTGTATATTTATTCTGCTTGTGCCGCTGCAGTAAAAAACCCATAATTCTAAACCAAAACAAAGCTCAAGCACAATCTCTTAAGTACAGCTGCAGGTTGAAAGTGAACAGAGCATATGCCAATCTGTCTCAAATACCACAGCGTGCGAATGGCTTTGCAGTCTTTACAGGCATGTTAGGACATGAAACACCTACCTAGATGACTCTATGATTTGAGCAAGAATATAGAAATATGAGCAAGTAGTTGAACTCATAATAGAACACAACATGAAGTCTAGTATCCATTTTGTTAGGTTTTTTTTTATTAGTATTTACAGGAATAATTCTGTTTCTTGATCTCATGTTTATTTCTCTCCTTTGTTTGAAATTAATCAAACCTTGCAAAAGGTAAAAAATATCAGGCAACACATTGATAAAAATTACAATAATTTCTCATGGTGAATTATACTTATCCCCCTGCACTCTTTGTCCCCTTTGCTATCCCTGCTCTTTATCCTGTGAGAAGTGTTGGAATATGTCCTGAAAAGAATACTTGAAGGGCACTGAGATGCACGGGCCTGACCTAAAGGAGTAGGTACACACAGCTGTAGGGAACTTCACGAAGGAAGACACATGGGATGAGAGGAGGATCTGCAATGGAAGATAAATTATGTTAGCTAGGAAAGGCAGAAGTGAGAAAGACAGAAAATTAGGCAAATGCCAATCTGAAAGGCAGAATGTGAACTTTCAGCTCATGCAGAGAAAAGGAAGAACAAGTGAGTCTAAGGAGGAGCAGGGCTTGGTCAAGGATATTGAGACACTAAGTGACTGTGGTAGCATTTATAGCAGCCCAAAGTATAAGGAGACAGAAAGGAAGATGTGTAAACAGTCAAACAAGATATATAGATAAGCTTTTCAGTGGAAACAGAGAGAAGCAGATAATCTTTGAATGCACTCTGAAGAAAAAAAAATGAGAAAAGTCTGGCCATTTCCTTGTTTTTCTTTACCTAGTGATTTCAGTTATTTCAGACTTCATGATGTGTGAGCACAAAGTGGTTACAATCCTAGCTAAAACACATAGAAAATTCAAAGCCCTGGCACGTACTAAAGGAAAAAGTAAAGTGCACAGAATTTTCTAAAATATTACAGAAAAAGGCAGCAAAACCTCTGTCATCCCAGCATCATGTACACTCTTACTCAGCACTTGTTTTGTTCATTGTGATCATTTGGTTTCAAAACCCTTGATCAGATTAGATAACAAGTTCTGTAAGTTTTCAACATATGTTTATGTATTGATATAAGGTATTCTTACTGTCATTATAAGGTATTCTTACTGTCATTATAAGGTATTTCATTAGTCTGCATAAACAAATGCTGGTATACAAACTATGTGTGAGTATTGATTTGCTTTCCTTACTTTAAGGAAAGCCATTTATTTACATTTTTAATGAGAAACTATAAGCATAAGAAAGCCCAAACCACTCTTTGATTGTTTAACTGTGCCACAAAAAAAAAAAAAAAAAGAGGCCACAAATATACAAGCTCATAGCTCTTTAATAGGAAGAAAGATATTTCTTTTAGTATGATAAAATTGGTGCTTGTTTTGCTTAGGTGGCAAATATTACAGGAGAACAGAGAATTCCTTGTCCCTAGATATTTTGTTATAAGCCATTACTCAAACCTTCTTCCTTTGATTAATTTCTGATATTTATGCTCAGCATCTTCAACTACTCTGAGATGTTTTCCGTGTTTACCCAGAGGAGAAAACACAGAACTTCTTTTGCAAGTTTAACAATCTCTTTGTTGATTGAAAATTGTCTTCCTGTTTTCTGACATATGCCTTGTGTAAATCTGCTATTCATATGCACATTTAGATAATTTCACAATTATGAAGCTGTGAATCATTATTATGGATATTTTTTCCACTTCATGGTTTTAAAGTTGAGGTGGTTTTAATTGAAAAATATCAGAACATTTAAACAAAATGTTTTCTTGTGAGAATATATCCGATACCATAAAAAAATCAAGAGGAGTTATTTTTTTTTTTTTAGATAAAGGAGCACAGAAAGCCATGAACATAAGAACAATGACCCTGGATTGCTAGAAATCCAGTTTCTAGTCTACAGTCTGCATTCCATCGTGGTAAGTATTAGCTAGACTGGAGAAGGAATTCCTGTGCCTTCTTTGGGCCATGCTTCCACTGGCTTTGGTTTCACCTGTAAGGACAATGGAAGTTCTTTTGCAACTCTGAAAAGACATATTTCAGGATAAGAAAACAGTTTCCTGCTCAGCTGTACTCAGGACTTGGAGGTACCTGGCTGATAACAGCTCAGTTTCTGTGTTTGGCCACCACTGGTAAAATCTGCTGGTGTAAAGCAGCACATGGCTTTATGTCAGAGTTCAAGAGAACAGAGACTAGAAGTTTGCTTTGGTACTCTCCGTTCTTGACAAATGTGACTGAAAAGAAAATAGACAACTTAGTTGTCATGCAGAGGTGTGACTATAGGTCATTAGAAATCCACTCTACCACTGTGATGTCTCAGAAGTCCAGAGGAAATGCATGCTGCTTTCACTCATCTTTGTTAAAGATTCTGCAGAATATAAAGGAAGAAAATGGAGTGAAAAAAAAAATCCTATTTATTCACTAGATAAAGAAACTGCCAAAACTGTTGAAAAATAGCTTAGTAGGGCAAGTAAGAAAAACTAACACAGTTTGAGGCTTTAATAATATTAAGGAATTACTTTCACCTCCTAAAAAGTATCAGTTTTGTGGCCTTATCTTCACTTGGAGAGATGTGGAATCAATAAATGAGCAACAGGACTGAGACAAAACATGATGAAGGCCGGTAACAATGAAAGAGATTGACCTGAGTTCAGTGTAACTCTCTTGAAAACAGAAAGGATGGCCACTGATCTGAATGATTTAGATTTGCAAAATGTTAGAAATACTGTATTAACCTGGCTTTGATGTGCTTACATGTTCTAACCACAAGTAAAAAAAAAGTGAAGCTTGTATAGACCATTGAACAGCTCTGGAAAGTCTAGGCTGAGGACATACGTTAACCAATACATGGAAACTATGTGTATATTTCTAACCCTGCTCAAGATACACTAAAATAAACTGTTTGGAGTTAGATGTCATAGGTCATATAATCATAGAATAACACAGGTCAAAAGAACTTCTGGACTGCCCCCTTCAAGCAGGGTGGTATAAGTATCCTGTATGTGCCCTCTTTAAAATTGCACTGGCAAGTGCTCTGGGATGTTTCCCAGCAAAAGAAAGCTTGAATTGCAACAATAAAGCAAAAGCATGGTCTCTGCGGAGGCAACGTGCTCTCAAATTGTCAGTCCTGAGCTTTAGTTTACAGATCAACTTTGTGTGTTACATATCTGTCACAGGCAGTACTCTGTGGTTACTCAGTCATTTTAGAGAACCACAATGAAGACATCTCCTCATTCAGTAAAGGCGGGACTGTTCGTGATGTCAGGAACAGGCACACATATCAGTACTCTTATTGCCCTACCTAGACAGCAGTGATACAGTGAGATAGCATCCTTGACTTGAAGAACTTATGATTCATTATAACTGCTTAAAGTGTAGTTTACTACACTATAAACAAGATCAAGTTAATATCTGTCTACTATTTAAGTGTAAGTATAGTTTCTCTTTAAAAAGTAAAACAAAAAGGTTCTTTTGTAACTTTTAAGCAATTACATTTTTTATGTGACTGTCACCTTAAATTGGGGCCACATTATTATATGTTCTGAAATGATAATTGTACATGCATTTTCCAACTTTAAAAAAAACCCAGTATTTAGCATATACGTCAAATAAAAGAATAAGTTCATTGTTCTCTGATCTACTCATAATATGATTAGTTGAGTAAAAAATATATGTATAGTAATACTGTTGTAAAACAAGGTCAGTTGTCTAGTCAAAAATTGCATTTTCTCCTTCTAAAGATATAGCTGAATCAGCTTTGCTTCTTTATGACTATCACTACCATTTATATTCTATTATCTCATCACTTGAAAATGTGTTCTGTTGAGTCTTTCAGAATATTCTTCTTGTATAAGAACCACTGACAAGATCTCATGGTGGGACGATAAAGACTACAAATTTCTTCTAGGCTATGACTGAACATTAGTCTGTGCTGTAAAAGATGCTAGTACAGATCTCCTCTTTGCCAGAATCAGCATTTCTTAGACGAAAATACAACTTTTTAAAGCAGAATGACTTTTTAAAGCATACGGACATTCCACTTCCCAGGCCAATATGCTGATGGTAGGGATTTTCCCAAGTAAAACAACAATCACAGGCTTTGAGACAAAAGGGGTACTCTCAGTAAAAGAAAAAAAAATGGCAAAATGTTGGGGTTCCTTTTGATATATTTTATTCTTTTTTTTTTAAAAAAAAAAATTATTATTATTTTTTCGCTTGCTGTAAACTAAAAGCTGAAATAAAATAGACACCAAGATCTTGGAAATTCTGTAAATGGAATTGCTATTTGCTGGCCTTTCTAAGTTTTACAAAATGAGGTCCGATGGCATAGAAATTGTCAGCAGAAGTTAAACATGAAGACTTTTGTATTTAAATTTACATTCATCAAAAAGCCTTCACAGTCTGAATATTCCTAGTATGTATAGCTTATGTTAAAAGACATTTTACTTACAAATAGAATGAAATAGAACTGAAAAAGAACAAAATTATTTTAACACATTTTATATATTTTTGTTATTCTTAAAAGCATTATCCAAAAGTTCTAACTCTAGTATCTTAAGAAAATTGTCTTAATTAAAGAGAAAAAAAATAGTCAAAATGTTGAACTGAACTCTTATGTTAGTAATTTGGCTTTGCAGCTTGTTAATAAGAGTATAACTAATCATCAAATGTAAATGTACATTTCCAGCATCAGTGTCAGCTACAACTCACTGCAGCTGTTGTCTTAAATTTGGGCAATCTGATAAGTAGCTCCCAACTACAGTCAGAAAGACTTATATTGGAGGAGCTTGTAAATTTTGAACAGTGAGCTGGGAGACTGCACTGCACTAGGTCACCTTTCTTGCTGCTTAAAAGACATATTCAAAAGAAGAAATGGCATCCTCTTATTCCTTCTCTATGCATGTGTTGGTGAAAATACAGCAAGTATTATCATTACAGTAAATACAGAACTAAAATTTATTAAGATTTATCGAGATTTATATCTGCTGAATTGTGATATGGTTCTTGCTTTTATATAAGCATTTATGCCTGCTGGAGATGATACACAAACATGAATACTCTCATCTTCATGATTAACAAGGCTACCATTTACATATTACCGCTCTTTCTAGAGACTATTACAATAACAAGCACTTAAAAATAGGTAACTAAACCAAAATTGCCTATAACCTTCCTATTTGCTCTCCATTATCTTACTGAGGGTCAGAGAGAGTGATTGTATTTTTTTCTAACTACTCCTAAGATAAAAGTGTAAATGCCAGTCTTTCCTCTCTTCCTTTAAACTATTTCATTGTACCTCATGTGGTCAAACCCACAGGCTATATTACATATTCAGGTCAGAATTTAAATACTATTCTATGACTATTATGCATATTTTTTGTAAGGCCAAAAGAGAACACAGGATTATTTGTCTTGGTTTTTAAGCATAGTTTCTCTCAGTTCACTTCTACTTAAAAGAAAGAATATAACTTACTTTTAAAAATGCTTACAGTTTAAAAAGTATTAGTGATGAACAATCTGCATGGGAGTATCACTGGTTCTTATATGACGGAGGAACTTCTCTTTGATTTTAAGCGACGATTTCTTGCTACTTTTTTTTTCCCTTAGACTGATATGCCCTGTACTATAAAAGAGGGAAATGCTTAAGTTATATATTAAAATAAGATCTAAGTGCCTAAAGTGGGACTCAGCATTTAAATTACCAAGTCCAGAATAGAGGGTACACTAGGGAAACATAATTCAATATTATTTCAAACAGCAGCTCCATCAAAGGCAGACTCACGTATGTGTGGCCTGTAGCATGACTTCTGAGGACCATTTTTAACTTATGTTTCTCCATCTAGCTGTCACTTTGCTCTAGAAGGGCTGAACTCTCTGACTTTGTCTGTAAAGTTACATTAGAAAATCTCAGGTAATATTACAACTGTCTGCACTTTTCTTTTATTAGAACGGACCCCATCAGTCTCCTAAGCAATTCCCAGGCACAGTTTGGGACCTAGCATAGGTAAAGGACCATTCATTTTCTCACGGACACATAGTTTTGGCAGCAAGTGTGCAAGTGCTAGGGAGAGAAGTCCGTAATTGGGTTATTTCTCTGTGAAAAATTATGGTTTTAATGATTCTTTAATATAAAACAGATAAATAAAAGTCTTTGTTCAGATGCCTCAGTGTCAGACATTGTTGAACTCAATTGACTGCCTAACTTGAAAGTACCATTAAATCTTCTACTGGATTCTTTTCTATGTCCTTTGTGAATCAGGTCCTAAAAATCTCAGATCTGTTGAACCTTCCTAACACAAGTAAGTCTTGAGATATTTGTAAAACAGAATGTGGATACCAGAAGGTGAGGAAGATGGAAGATATTTTTATGACCACAAGTATTACTGTGAGAAAACAGGAGAAAATATTGAAATAACTCTTCGCTAAAGGAGCTTAAAAAAAATTAATAACTATTTTTGCAGTGAAAAAAAGAAGTCTACATACTGCCATCAGGCACAGAATCACCTATTCTTCTTCTTTCATAGAGGAAATTCAATTCAGTAAGCAATGCTTAATTCAATCACAAACTCATAAAAAGACATCAAAGAGGAAATAATCCAAGTTGGGAAATGAGTTTGAAATTGCTAATGTTAGAATTGTGGAGGCTGAAAAATGAACAGGTTACACATGAGGCGAAAAAGTCATACACTTCAGAAGCAAAACATCTATCATCAGAAGATTTAGACACGTAAGAAAGCAGAAACAATTGTAATAACATCCAGATATGCACCCTCAAAAGACACACATTTCTTTTAATAAAAAATTATTTGGGCCTTTTTTTTTATATATATGATCATTAAAAACACTTTCTAGGACATCTTGTGTACCAGTTTTAATTGAAGCTACTTAGATACATATTAGAAATAGAAAAGAAGCTAGAAGATAATCTGAAGGGGCAAAAGCTACACTTGCAGTAAGTGAGCCAACTGACCGCGTTAGAAACATGCACAAGAGGTGCGAGCTTTTTCAATGATGGTTAAAAAAATACAAAAAAAAACCTGAATGCAAAAAAAGCCTTTATGCATGTAAGAAACTAAGCAGAGCAGAAGTCTCTATTAGAACAAAGCACAACTTAGTAAAATTTGTGAATTTAGAATTAAGCACATACTTAAATTCCTCAGTGAAGTTGAGAATAAAAATGCTAAATAAATTGATCATGTTCACACTGATTTATGGCCTAAGGATTACAGTTCTCAACTGGGAGTAAGGGAGCTTCCAGAATGGTTCAGTACTCTGTCAACTATGTGTAATGTGAAGTACATAATCTCCCCCTGTATTAAATATTAGAAAATAAATTTTTGTCCTCCATGTTCATGTCTTACATCACTTCTGTTGTTGAGTCAACAGAATCCTGCTTCTCTCTCTGTCCTAATGATTCTTTTTTCTTTTTTTTTTCTTCTATGAAGTAAATCACTGCCCAAAGAGATGCCTCTTTACTGGGGAATCTTCCCCAGTGAGCACTGTACTCGTAAAATTAATGCATGAAGTTCTGAATAAAGTACCTAGACTCTAAAAGGAAATGAGATTTATGATGTACTTTCGATGACATTACATTGCTATGTAGGTCCTCATTTGTATGCTTTTTTATCTGTTTAGGTAATACTACAGAGCACTGAAAGCCAAGAACACAAAAACTTGTTGCGGTGTTACTGAAGAAAGATTGAAATGGCTTTCTCTACACTTCTACGTTGACCACTATAATATTTAGGTAATGGGTCTTTGCCACATGACTTGGAACACTGGAAATTGGTCCGTATCCAGCCAACAGAGAGACAATGCCTCTGAAGAGTTATTAAGATAAACCAGGTGTATCTTCTACCTTTCAGAGCCTATGGACAACTTTTGTGGGGTGATTCAGTAGTCTTTGGAACATGTAGCCATCTACTTGGCTGAAGACTTTACAATATACATGTCTACATCTTAGTTTTCAGAACACAAAGGACTTCAGCAGAAGCACACAGTGAATGCAACTAGAGTAACCTTTTTTACGACAATGAAGGCCTAAGGACAAGGGACCTTACTTCTAAGGCCTCCTTGTCTGGGGGATTTTAATCTTTTCATAATCACTATACCATAAAGCAGTTTAGGACAAACATAATTACTCCCATTTGACAACTTGAATTAGTAGTTTTGGGACCACAGAAGTGCTAAACTAAGCTCCCTGACTGCATAAACTGTTGAGAATACATATCCAGAAAGAAAGGAAGGGATCTGTTTTCTGCTCATGTGCTGTCCTTTTAAGAGCTGTTAGATAAAATAAAGAGCTGTCATACATGTGGACAGCAGTATTTCCTCAATCAAAACAGTATTTAAGAAAAAATGTTTTAAAATTATGACATCCTTAAAGATTACAGTCATAGGAACTATAAAGTCTTTCAGATAGCAACATCTGATACCAGGTTGCTAGACGTTACTGCAGAGTAATTAAAAGAACTTAAGCAAATTAAAGAACTTATCTACAGGCAAACAAGAGTCATGTGCCAGAATTCTTAAACCATGACTGATACATATAAAATCTGATCCTTTGAGACTCCTCAGTTATGGAGTCAATAATTTGTTTCCCTTATTCTCTCACACACATTTTACACTTGAAATGTATTTACCTCATGTTTAATTAATATGCAACTCCTGTATTCAACTTCAGGCAATCAGAAAACCATTAAGTGATTCACATTGATTCAGGTTACAATTTATAAAAGAGAGTGCCTTTTAGTGATCAATAGTCTGAACTCTTTTAAGAAATACAGCCAAAAGTAACATGTAAGTACTAAAGCATTTGTGCAGTTTCAGTTTTGTTTCTCAGCTTTTTGAAAGCCAAGATCTTCAGAACTAGGAACCATAAGTCCTATTGATTTCTAAGTCTTGTGGTTCTAAATCCTCCAAGATTGAATATTTACAAATATTCCTTAGAATTATTAGTATTGAGGTAGAAAATATATGAGTTTATTGTTGTCTCAAAAAGCTTGTGACTGCTCAGTGACTCACTTATCTGGGTAGAGAAAAAATAATGATCATAGCTCCAACACAATTAAAACTCAAAAAAAAAAAAAAAGAATTAACACAGTAAATACTAATGAGATTAAAAAGTAAGTATTTTTTTCCACATCATATGTCCAAGCCTCCTATAGACAAATATATGACAGAAATAAAATTTTAAGAATCATATGTGCTATGTTTTCTAGAGGAGGAAAGGAATTTAAAAAATTATCAAGAATCCTTAGTTGCCTTCACTTAGGTAGACACCAAAATTCACAGTTTCAATTATAAATCTCTAAACTGTGACAGAATCTTATCTTACAACTTGTCTAGACATAAAAATTGTATTTCTGCAATTACATTCCTAGAATTCAATCCTACAATTCCTAGAATTGTTTTCCCCTTAGTACAGAAGGAGTTTTGCCAATGGAATAGTGACTTCATTTTAGTATAACTAACATACTGCTTTCACCTGATCAGTTTTAGCACTTTATACAACCCCCTGTGAAAAAAAGAGATACGATTCTAGTCAGTCATTCTACAGAAGTATTAGATTAATTACCCGAGTACACGTATATCCTGAACTCTCAGCCACAGGTCTATAGTTCAATTTTTAAAAGCCTGACATGATACAGTTCAGCTCTCGCATTCTTATTACGAAACGTGCAGTGCAGGTTGCCATAAAAATGCAATACCTGTTTTAAGAGATGGAAATAATATTTAAATCAATTCTGGGATGCAAAGATATCATATATTTTACCAAAAGCTTTAAACCTCAGATATTCTATAACTTCAGTCCAGAATAATTGCAGTGAGGGAAAACTGCTTAAAAACATAGTCTACAATCTGAAATTATTTCAGTGCAAGAAACCCCACTGATACTAAAAGAATGTTTTCCTTTAGCAGAATGAGAAAATGAGGCTACAAACAGGGATATCTTTCTCTCTGCCTGGAAGATTTTGATGAAAAAAATATTTTCTTTTCTAGAATCAATATCCGTCCTCTCCAATTACCAAATGTACTATGAGAATGATCAATGTTTTAGAGAACTCCTTTCCTTAATATGTTGCCCCATAAAAGGTATGAAACAAACCCCAGCTTATGAAGACTCTGTGTAGTGTAAAAAATTTTTACCAACCCACTTCTGATTTCTTACTCTAGTTTGATGTTGCGATATTCAAAAGACAGTTTCAAGAGACATAGTGGAGAAGTTACTCTGAGAAACCTCTGCAATGTAGAATAAAATCTAGCCCTAAATTTTACTTTTTAAATTTTTTTAAACCAAAAGTTACATTCATCTTTGATTTGAAGATACTGATGACTGTCCATTTGGAAATGTTTTTTTGTTAAAAAACAAAAAAGTTTCAAGACAGGAGATTCTTAGTCAAAATAAATATTTTCATTCTTTTTGAAGAAAAAAAGTGACATACTAGGACTTTTCAGTAAGGAACCTTTTAGCCTAAAACTATTTACAGTCAGCATTAATCAACAGAGATTTAATTCTCTTCTGAATTCCCTGCTTGCCTCCCTGACAAATTCACTGTTAGAGCTCCAGAGCAGTACGAGACTGACCACAGCTCCCACTATCCAAAAGATTTGGTGAACCTTTGCAGACTTGCAAACACTGTGTATTCCTACAACTAAGTTTGTAAAAGTGCCCTGTAGGAATAAGTTTTATGAACAATGAACATTTTACCTCACTTCTGGTGTGACCAACAACTGCAAAATTTGTAAGTCATACCATCAAACCAACCATCATTAATTAGGAAGGCAAGATACTGAGGTGCAGTTACTACATATAAACAAGTATGCACATTTTGTAGGGACAAAAATCAGTAGACTACATAATTGGTCTTGCCCAAATAGTCTACATTGGCAAAACTTTGGTCCACACTTCATACAGACTTCTTGTACTCTTTGGTTGTTAGTTTTGTGCCCTTCAATTTGAGACCTATATCTTCCAAATTAACTCATGGTTAATATCTGTGTAGGAGGGGTAGCCACAAATGCCTCTGTTTAGGCAGGATCATGAAAATCAGAGTAGAAAACTCTGTTTAAGATATGCAGACAGATGACTGAAACCTGGCCTGAGGTTCAGATAACTGAACACACTAGTGAATGAGAATGTAATAAATTCCATGTAACAAAAAAAAAAGAGCAAAGCATTCAAAAGTTACAGATAGTGCTAAGGTGAATGGCTGGATTTCTCAGGTGATTTAAGTTAGTGAGAAATAGCTGAAGTCCAGCCATCCAGTTAGAAGGGCAGTATTAGGGTCATTTTGAGGAGTAGAATCCGAAGTAGCTGTATCAGTAATGACATCATAAGGCCAAGATTACTTTGATAATCAGAGGAGAAATGACAATTGTGTTGCAAAAAGTGTTGCAAAATCGAGACCAAAAGGGTTAAAGCAGTTACTGGTGGGTTAAGTGTCTCGGGGGAGACAAGTGTGAAGAAAAAGAGAGATCAAAATGGATGGGGAGAAGGACAACCATGGACAGTGGTTGCGCATGTAGGGTGTAGGGAAGAGAGAAAACCCCTGGATCCTGAAATGAATCAAATTCACCTTCCATTAAGACTTGCCATTCTCTCCAGGTCCTGCTGTCAGAAAGAACCGAGCACATCCGAGTTAGATGGAGAAAGTTTATGTTATGAAAGGGACACTTCTATTAGAGAGCCAAACAAATGCTCTGTTCCCAGGCATGCTGGCATATAGACAGAAAAAAAAAACCCCTATTTTTAACTTCAGCTGTTTTCATGAGAAGATTATAAAAGATTTTTCTCTCTTTCATTCAAAACAGATAGATAAATGCTAATTGAGAACATTGGAGGAATATAATTTTACCTGTCTTTCTATGTGAAAACCTTTTGCAGCCTGAGACAGATTTAGAATTTTGAAATAAACTTTTAAAGCCAGCAAACACTTTCACTGTTTTGAAGTCTTCTCAGTTAAGTTTTCCCAGTCAAATAGAAGATGACACAAAATGATATTTAGCTGTTTCCTGAAGATAAATCTTGTGTTGCTATCATGCATTAGTCTTGAAATTCCCTCCAGTAATTTACTGAAATTGTAATGTACAAGAACATGAAGACTAAGTGATAAATCTTTTGCAGAGAGGGACTTACATGGAATAGGGTAAGCTGTCATTTATTCTTGTTCATTTGGCATGAATAGCCGAATGCTTCTACATAACAAACAAATGTTTACAGTGTTTGATGAGAAGCTATTCAAAGCCACTTTGGAGTAATTCAGCTAACATGCACTAAAGTTGCACTCAAAAAGCTAATCTGATTTTTAATGTGCATCTATTTCCAGCAGATCCCTACACTGACTCTCAAGCTGGGTATTTATTTGCTGACAATGAGGAAATGCTAATTTTCTGCTAATTAGTATATATTTATATGATAGTGGGTTTTGATATGTATTAATCGCTAAGTTGGAGCTTAAATAAGAGAACTCTGTCACACTAACTTCACAGGAGGAGGAGGGTTCATAATACTAACAAATACTGAGTGTGATGACATCTGGATCTCTGTGACAAGACCAATTTGTACACCATCTGGCACTGAACAGTTTAGCTACTGAGAGTTTAGCTACTTGCAGTTATAACGGGGATATTTTGGCTACAACACTAAGTGAGTAGGAAAATAGCTATTTGGTGAATTTCATGGTTAGTATAGGCATCCTGATGGAATTAAGTACCATTGGATAAGAGGAGACAGTGTAGTACCATTTTGTTAGCTGCAGATATTGGTGGTCCAGCCAGAGAAGATATAAATTGAGAATTCCTCTACCATGATAGGAAAACATTATTTTTCTGTTTTACTTTTGTGTTAGCCTCTCCAGTGGAATCTGTAATTTTTGTCTAGTGATTAAAAATTTGTGCAGTAAAACTTTGTCGCCTAGACAGAAAACAGGGAAGAGACTGTTTCAAAGATGCAGCATACTGTGTCTGTAAGTAACAGCTTGAGAGAAAATTGCAGTCATTAGGGTGCAATGGTAAATAGTTTTTATTTCTATTTAATTTAAATTAAATCTGATGCAGAATACATGTGGAATGGTGGATATTGTTGCCAAGAATACTATTACAATTTTTTTGCAGGCCTTTTATTAGAATGAAAGGGATATTTTTCAGCATCACCATTATGAATTATTTTGTTTTCAAAACATATTGAAAAAATATCAATAGTGTAGTGAAGGCTTCATGATTTTTGACAAATATGTTTACTTCCCTATCCTGTTATTTTAGCATCTGGTCCACAAATCAGTGAGATGGCACTAACCTAAGCCCGATCTAATTGCTATCTAGTTGAATATATTTCAAGGAAGGATATTCTTCAATACAGGGTAATCCAAGCAATTCTGTTCAGTTCAGTGATGACTTAGAAATATTATGATCTGAAATTATGTGACAGTTTATCTGAATTAGGCTGGTGATGTCAAACATAATTTAAAACAGGATATCACAAAGATCTTCAGAACTATCACTGTTTGTAATTGAGACTTGTTTAATATACACCATATACATATTTGAGACCACACATTTTATATAAGATACTGATCTATACTGTAATCATACTTCTAGATTGCTAGATTGGTTCTTCCAAAGCAGAGTACAGATAATGCACTCTGTAGAGCTGCTTTCTATTCTCCACAGATGCTGTGGCTAAAGAGAGGCTTTACAACAAATTATCTTTCCATTTCTACTGAAAATAGTAATTCAACCACAATAAGAAATTTATTATGCTTTCTGATCTAGTTTCCTATGTAAATGCATATTATTCAGTTCTATGATGTGTGTACATGTAAGTATGAAGGTCTAACTGTCTTCCTAACAAATTTTGATTCAGCTGGCTGTGTGAAAAAAAAGTTAAGTTCCTACAAGTTCTGTGAAATAGGGAGCTAGGTGAAGAAATGGCTACAGTCAGTGGGAACTGCAGAATCCACACCACAAAGCATGTTTATGAACAGCCCACGCATAGGACAAGCTTTAGTTCAGAGCTCACACATTTTTAGAAAAACTACAGGACACAAATCTTTAATAAGGTAAACTTCATTGGTTTTATCAGTCTTGAAATGGTTTTCTCTGCTTCTTATATTTTTTTATTTAACATCATTAATTATAAGTCTGAAGACAGTCATAGTGATTTAAAGTAACTTAATCCACAAATTTCTTTATAACAAAATACAATATTTTCCTGTTAGAAGGTGGAAGAGGGAAGATAACAGGCAGCCAACTATTCTTGGCCTCTGATGCTTTTCTCTTGAATGATAATCAAAGTTTTTTCTTTATTGTGAAAACTACTTATTAAGATTCTGTCATTGGCTGGCAGAGTTAAAATAATTCCCTTCTGTCTGATAGGTCCTGATCCACTGCCTGCTGAAGTAAAAGAAAGGACTCATAATTAATTACTGTTGGACAAGAATCCTAAATCCTTATTCTCATCAACTAAGCCTTCTATTTCTGCCTTGGCTCAAATCCCAGCTAGAAGTATATGACTCCATAGGCTCTTTTTGCAGGTGCTTTGAATCATACAGGTTTATGAGTAAAGAAATACTGGTAGTGTTCCTGTGTAAGTTAGCACTTTGTATATTTCTACAACTAACACCCAGTAAATCAGCTACTGAATACATGCAGGTAAAAGTTGGTTTGATGTCACCCTAGCTTCAGAAGGTCTTGCTTTGCACCTCCTGTGCATGTCCGTGTTTGGATTAATTCCACACTGCACATGACCTGCAGAGTAAGGCCCATCAACACAAGCATCTGAGACAAAGGAGTCCCATTTCCAGAGCTGATTAGTGTAATACTACTCATAAATAATGTTTTCAATATTTAAAACAACAAGAAGGAGACCATACATTATAGCAAACCAATGATCAGAATGAGAAAACATCAATTAATGTAATCTTTTTCAAATGCAATTCAGTAATACAATTGGCCAGTTGATTAGCTATGTAAAATTGCCACCATGCATGGAAAATACAGACTTCTCAGGTAAAAAAGACTTTCAGAAGACTGTGGGAAAATTTGCAAAGCTTTCTGCTAAGTGAACATCCTGATGCAGGAAAGCAAATCTGGTACTATTGCTGTCCTTCCTGAAAAGATATTTGAGTCCTGTAGGGTGCTGAAGAGGTGGACCACGAGCCATCCATTTACTTAGTTTGTCTGGTGTCCCTGTGACCCTTAACAAACATTAAATTGTTTTCAGAATAAACTGAAGAATAGTTCTTTAGGTGTGATATTGGATAAAACGTGAGAATATGTAATGAGGAAAAACATAGTGATTAAAAAGCATTATTTTAATTAATCGTTATTATCATTCTATATCAATATCATTCCTCTCATCATCTCTCACAGGTTACCCAACATTTTCCAAAATTTATCTATTTTTTTTTAAAAAGTATTTGTTTACCCAAATATTTTGAAAATACTAAAATACTTACTTCCTTCTGTATTACTATCCCATGAGATGTCAAAAAGATAATGTATTTCCTTGACCAAATGTAAGAGAAAGTATTGAACAGAACAGATGTGATAAAGTCTACAGAGCTAGTACTTATGTTAGTATGCTATAGTTTTCTCCCTGGAACAGTGAATGATGTATTGTATCTTGAAGCAATCCATACCACTTTCTGTAAAACACAAACCCTTTTGCTCAAAACAAATGCTATGATACTGAAAGCTATTGCTATTATGGTGTAATAGATAATCGCATCAGTGCAATTATTTACCAATTTTCATTGACAACACATCACTTTATTTAGTTCACAGTGTGTCCTCTCAATATGAGAAGGGAGAGCGGTAAAGGGGAGTGACTCTGCCATGAAAACAGGCAATCTAAATTCTCGAGGTGTTTTAGTACTAAAGAGTGAAGACTGGAAATTACTCTGAAGATGTGTTGTCCTGATGTAAGCTATTATTAGATTCAGTATGGACAATAGAATAACACATTTAAACTATAGCTCACAAATAACTTTCCAGTTACCTGCTCAAAACTGAAAATATCTGTTAGGCTATTGTTGTGGTTTTGTTTAGTGAGGGGGGGGCCTAAGGTGGTAGCTTCTGTAGGAAACTGCTAGAAGTTGCTCCCCTTTGTTCAGTGAACTCGGACGGGCCTAGGGTGGACCTGCTGCTGGCCAAGGCCAAGCCAATTGCTAGCAGAGTGGTCCGTGATAGCGCCTCTGCAATAACGTATTTAAGAAGGAGAAAACAGGAGAAAAAAAAGAGAAGAGAAGATGTGAAGAAGCTGAGCAGGTGCAGAAGCGCAGAGAGGGAGGAGCAGGCCTCATGGGCCCTGCAGGCTTCACCCTCTAGCCTCTTGCCAGGCGGCCGACTGGGCCCGACTCGGCCCAGCCCGGCTGCAAGAAGTGGAGAGGAGATGAGATGGATGATGTGAAGAGATTCTGAGAGGTGTCTGCCAGCCTGTTGTGAAGAACTTTTCTTGTGAGAGGAATGGCTGCAGACGCCAAGGTCAGTGAAGAAGGAGGGGGAGGAGTAATGCGGCTCCTGACCAAGATTCCCCTGCAGCCTGTGGTGATGACCACGGTGGAGCAGCTTGTCCCCCTGCAGCCCATGGAGGTCAACAGAGGAGCAGAGATTCACCTGCAGCCCGTGGAGGACCCCACGCTGGAGCAGGTGGAGGCCTGAAGGAGGCTGTGGCCCGTGGAGGGCCCGCTGTGACAGCCATTCTGGAGAGACTGCACCCATGGAAGAGATGACCCGTGCCAGAGCAGTTCCACGAAGAACTGTGGCGTATGGGTGGGACCCCACAATGGAGGAGGGGAGGAATGTGAGGAGTTCTTCCCCCAACCATGAAGCAGAGGCATAAACCGACGTGTGATGAACTGACTGCGACCCCCATTCCCTCTTCCCCCCTGTGCCGCTTGTGGGGGGAAGGTAGTAGAGATAATGTTAAGCTTGGGAAGAGGGAGGGGTGGAGGGAGGTTATCTTGTTCTCTGTCCCATTCTCCTGCTGTTTTTAGTAATAAATGAATAGTTTTCCCCAAGTCAAGTCTGTTTTGCCCGTGACGGTAACTTTAATGATTTCTCCCTGTCCTTATCTCAAACCTCGAGCCGTTTTTCTTATATTATCTCTCCCTATTCTCTTAGATGGTGGGGGGAGTAAGAGAGACACTGCGTAGTCTAGTCCTGATTGTGGCTGAACTACAACAGCTATTAAGGAATCCTATTTTGAAAAACAAAACAAATTATAAAGGTAATAATATTGTGCTAACATATATCCATATATTTAGGTATTTCTGCAAAGCTGCGTAGTTCCACAAAACATAAAAGAAAGCCAATACAAAATTTAAGTATATTAAAACTATGCTAGCTGTTACAATAAATGAGAAAATGCAATTGTGAACAATACTTCATGTATCTATCATAGAATCACAGAATCATAGAATGGTTTGGGTTAGAAGGGACCTTAAAGATCACCCAACCTCCCCTGCCATAGGTAGGGACACCTTCTGCTAGACCAGGTCACTCAAAACCCTATCCAACCTGGCCTTGAACATTCCCAGCGATGAGGCATCCACAGCTTCTCTGAGCAACATGTTACAGTGCCTCACCACTCTCACAGTAAAAAATTTCTTCCTTGAGTCTAATCTAAATCTATCCTTTTCCAGTTTAAAGCCATACCCCTTGTCCTATCACTATATGCCCTTGTCAAAAATCCCTCTCCAGCTTTCTTGTAGGCTCCCTTGAGGTACTGGAAGGCTGCTATAAGGTTTCCCAAGAGCCTTCTGTTCTCCAGGCTGAACAGCCTCAACTCTCTCAGCCTTTCCTCACAGGAGAGGTACTCACAGTGATACTGCTCAGGAACTGGTTTTGGGTCTTATGCTTTCTGATATTTTTAGTAACAACATAGAAGAAAACACTATCTCATCACCAACTAAGTTTGATGTGAAACAAGGATTAGGGAACTGCTAAATCAAGAAGTGATTCTAACTAATCTAAGATCATTTGACAAATAAGGAAAAAAAAAAAAAAAAGGATTTTATTGCAGTGAGGGTAACGCCCTATCCTCAAGGGGAAAGAAATAGGGTAGCCATACTCAAAAGTTAGGTGACTCCATGTAGCTGGATGTAGGCTACATGTTCTACAGCCCAAATTAGGAAGAAAACCTTCCCAACTGTAATGCTTTTACCTAATAAAAATCCCAAGATATTAATATCCTTCCTTTGAGAGAAAGGCCAATGTTCAGGAATTAAGCATATGAGCTCCATTAGAATCAACAGTGACATAGGAGAGGTGGGAGGAATGGGCTAATAACATGAAGCTACGGCTTTGTTGCCCTCCATCCTGCCACTAAATGAGTAGGGCATTCAACAGCAAAGGATCATGCTGTATCCAAGATTCCTGATAGTCATGTGGCATTGAGTCTTCAGAAGGTCTTGACACGCACTATATACAAGGCACAGTACTCCTCCTCACTAGCACTGGGCAAAATCCTCCTGCGACCTTTCCTTTCACCTAGAAAAAAGGCCAGTTTTGTCAAAATCTACAGATTCTGCAAGAGTATGTGAATTTCAATAAATCCTTATGGCAGTAAAACACTTGAGGGAAAGAAGGAACTTTGATAAGGTCAAAACAGAAGCTTTTGTGATTTTCTATTTCAGATTTAACCAGAATTGAGTTGGATATCCATGTTACATTTTATATAATATTTTAAGCTCATTTTCAGAAAATAATACTGCTGTTGCTTTTAAATGCCTGAGGTGATTTATGGAATAAAAACCACAACAAAACATTGAGAAGGTGAAATTACTCCTAGAGTGAAAATTAGGCTTTGAGAATTTTTATCATCTGCTTCCCTAGTCCATTTAAGGTTTTTCACTCAAATTACTTTTAGGGAATATTTCATTATTCAGTTCTAGCCAATTCCTCCGCTGATTACACGCATCATACAAGGCTAACACTCTCTTGTAACATTCTTACTCAACTGACTTTAAAAGTTTATTGCTGTCTCACCAATAAAGTTATTTATAGAAATACAACTTATTTTTAATTAAGCTGGTTTGTTTAGGGCCCATCTCAGCAGTGGCCAAGCCCTTCTACCTCATAGTTTGAGGTTTTTTAACCCACAACATGTATTTAATCAAAAGTCCAATTTCTGCTGAAGAGAATGACAGAAGAGTAATACTTCTACCTTCCTGAAAGTAGCCTAAATCTTTGCTAGACAAACAGCATCCAATTCCCCCACTATTCCAGACCAGATACACATTCCAGACATTCTATTCCAGACCAGATACACATTTTTCACTGCTATTGACTGAGATCTGGAGCCAATAGGACTGGTTTTCCTGGGATATATTTTGCTTCAGCAAAGTTGCTGTATAGAATTTTTTCCCTCTTCTCAAGTCTGAGAATATGCCTTCCATACTTCTTTTCATATTTGCTTTGGGTGATTCAACCCCTTTGCTCTTTCAGTACTTGACCTTATCTTTGAAAGTGCCTACAAAGATGCCAGGTTGACAGAGTTGGGCATATGTCTAATAGAAAAATGGAATAAGGTCAACAATTTATTTTATGTAGTCCGTCAGTCATTCCTATAGTAGCAATGGTTCTGTCAAAACTCTGACAAACAAGGTAACTTCAGTTGAGGAGAGATTTGTTCCAGAATTATCGTTCAGTCTTGGTTTGCATATACCACACATGTTTCATTTTAACATCAAGCAGATCCAAAATCTGCTAAATTCTTGCCAACGTACACATATATTGGTTCTTCCTCAAATACTATAAGAAAATCTTGTATACATCACTGAGTATAAGACAGCCTGCTCAGGCAGCCTTAGGATCCCCACTGCTCTCACTGCAGGCAACACTGGCAGCCCTCTTGGAAAAGCAGTTGATGCAGGTGGCTGGTAAAA
Organism: Chlamydotis macqueenii; assembly: GCF_036417535.1. Taxonomy (NCBI): domain Eukaryota; kingdom Metazoa; phylum Chordata; class Aves; order Otidiformes; family Otididae; genus Chlamydotis; species Chlamydotis macqueenii. The sequence goes on from NC_141556.1 coordinate 23,537,332, forward strand.
GAAGAATCATGTATCTGGCTCATCCCTACTGTACAAAGATAGCCACTTGGCATCACACTGAAGGACACTGAGAACCCAAGTGGGCTATCCTCAAATTTGTGTCTAATGAAAACAGTTAGTAACTCTTTACTTGAGCACAGACCTGAATTTGAGGTCAATATAAAGTGTATATGCTGAATGACAAGAATATAGTTTTCTTCCACACAGAGACAGAGGTCAGTCGTCTATATGGTCTGGTCCTCTTTCAATTGCTGTATGTTCTCTTTTGCTGGAGGAAGATGACCCTCCATGGTCCTTATAATGAATAGAGATTCCATTAGAGTCTGCCAGGTGACTTTATGCACAATTTAATCTTTAAAATCTCCAATCCACATCTCAGACTTGAGACAGATTTTTCATTATGAAGCTGAATATATAGATGCTTAATTTACATCATTCAAATGATGTAAAAATTCCTTTAACAGATCTACATCACTTTAACCAAACTCTTGCTCCTCTACAGCATTATGATTAGATGCCAAGACACCCAGGGTAGTGGAGATATGTATTAAAACCCACTAAAATCACTTGGTTCTCACTCTGGTTACAAAGCAAATATTCTTTCTTATGCATCATTAATTTAACTCTCTTACTGAAATCAGATGGAGGCCTTTGACTTTCATGTTTCTCTTTTATGCATTTAAATTTTTTAAAAACAGTTAGAGATATGGGCATAGGTTACAAGCATCATGTGAAAAATTTCAGAGGGACTAGAGCCCATTCCATTGGACTTAATGGCATAGACTCATTATTCAATTTCGTTGCTTCTAATTTTAGTGAGTAATGTTAAATACATTTAGTCAGACAGGTTCTATTCAAGAAGGAATTTTATAAAAAGACAGAAAAAAAAAAGTAGATTTGAGGTAGATTCTTCATTACAAGTCTTGTCAAAGCTACTTAAGCATAAGAATGTTGTGAAAGTATAGTATTCCTTGTTTCAATAACCGAAAGCAAAACCAAATGCGGCATCAGCACATTAACTTAATTTGAAAACAAAATTTATTGTTACTCTTTAAACCTGAAGAGATTTCCAGTGAGCTGATTGTTGATGGTAGCTGTAGTAATGTGCTCAGTGTATTTAACAAGAGGAAAAATTATACTATTAATATGCCAGAAACAGCTCAAATCAGCAGCCTTATGCCAATTTTTGACAGCTGGGGATCTGATCCATTACAATATCTAACAGTTTCTTAGAAATTAGGGCCAGAGGAGACAATTAGATAATCTACTGTGACCTCTTATTTTCTGCTGGTGCTGCATTTCATCCAGTTATCTCTGCATCAAGTCTAATGATTTGTGTGCTAACCAAAGCATAACTTGTACTTGAGTAAGGCATATCATTCTGTATGTCACTCGGTCTCACATCTAAAACCTAAGAGATGTATACCCTACCAATTCATTCAACAGTTTGTTCCAGTGCTTAATTACCTTTCACTTAAAAAGGATAATTTAATTTCAAAATTTGAATGTGTCAGTTTTCAATGTCCAGTCACTTGTTCTTATTATGGCTTTATACATTTAGTAACTGACGTTTCCTATCTATGAGGATACCTATACAACAATTGTAGAAGAATAATAATACCATTTTCTTTTTGATACATTACAAAAACTAAGCTCTTTAAGTCTCAAAGATGTACAATTTTTAATCCCTTTTACGAAACTTTAAAAAATCTTGTTCTGTTTTAAAAATTTGCTTCCAATTTGAGAATACTAGAAATTCACAGTCTTCCAGTATCACTACCAGAAAAATACCACAAAATCATCTTTATATACCTTCCCCTTTAAACCCCTTTCTATCACTTAAAAGTCTGCATTCTCTCTTCTACCTCAGCATCACATTGAGAACTGAAAATATATTCTTTGTCAGAGTCGCTAGCTTCCAAGATACAATCATCTGGTATCCTTAATTTCTTGTTTCTACATGTAGTCTAGATGTCTCTGACAGCATTTCGGTGTTCTCTTTTTTTGTATGCTGCAGTCATTCACTCAATCAAAAATGTTCTGAATTATTCCTCTTACTCCTCTGCCATTAGCACATGACATGTTTATATTAGTAGTGATTTTAAATTTACTTTCAGATCCTTGATGAAGAAGTTGACCAGCATAGGGTCTAGCGCAATTCTTGCAGAATATCACTAGAAGTCTAATGAGGCCTCTCCTTTTTGAGAGAATTCCCTTCTCTTGATAAGAAAGAAATGCTGAACTGCTAAAGTTCAAGCTTGCACATAATGTGTTCATTAATGAGGCAGCTGCAGATTGCTCATCTCTTCTCTCATTCTTTTTTAATCTAACACTTATTATGCTTATTGAACTTAATGGCAAAGGTCACTTTGTCTTTAAGCATGTTATTTATTTCATTTAATTTCAGATACCTAAAATACAAAGATATGCCTGTATTAACTAAATGGATTAAGACCAGTTCCTGGCTGTGATACCATTGACTAGTTCATATCTGTGCCAATTAGAATAAACTCCCTAAAGATACACACCAGCAACTCTACGCAGCCCTTGATTCTGGCTCTTATGCCCTGTGTGCTTACTCTGTGACCTAAGACATAGTTATCACATTTGTTGTACTTCTTTTCAGTTTACAACGTTTGTTGATTGCTCTGGGAAGAATGAAGTTCTGTGGGATGTCTAAGGGTTTGCAACCTTCTTGAATAGTGCTGTAAGGTTTGCATAGGACAGAGAGATAGAGCTGTTTCTCTCTCACGCATAATTTGTTTTGGTAGCAATGGCCTGGCGGATTCCATTCTCCCCAACCAAACACATGTTTTTCAAAGCTAGCTGGAGCACTGCAAAGTAAAGGTGGGGAATGGACATAAAGAAATAAACAGTGTGATTGATCAGATGTCCCATGCTCAGTCTCTCTCTCTCTAACTGTCTGTTATTTAGCAATGTAAATATAATCACTTGCTAGGATTCAGTTCCAGGTCATGACACCTAGATTTAAGCGTCTTTCCTAAGTGTTTGAATTCACAGATTTATCAAAAGAGATTAAGGGGCTGACTCAGCTAGCTCAACAGATCTGTCCAGTGCCATCTGAAATACTCAAGGGCATCCAAGAGGCCTGTATAGGGCTAGCAGGTATGACACAGGATTTTCAGGATATAGGTACTTACAAGGGAGGCAGTTGAAGGCCTGCCAGTGTATTATACTGTGTGTAACTTGGCACTGGCTGACTATATACAGATAGCTGAATTCTCTTACCTGTCTCATGAAGAGAGATGCATCTCACCCTAAAGCAGGCCTCCAGTGAGTAGTCAGTGAGCATTTTTCCAAGCTCCATTGACAAAAAGATTTATTTATTTCTTTAAATATAGGTATTTAGTCCTATTTGAGATGTTGTTGGTATTCCACCTGGTCTCCAAATGCTCCCTGAAAGGATGTGACTCTCCCTGCGTCATAGCTGACATCTCCTAATCTATGCTTCAGATAACCCAACACATCTCAAGATGATGCTAGATACCTTTGGTTAGGCATCGAGTACCAGCTTTAGTATTTGAATCTAAGCTGCTCATCTAGAGTTTGAGTGGAAAGAAGCAATGTTAAAATTCATCTGAACTCTTTGAGATATCTATATTAAGATGAGCTAAATTATATTTTTAGGTGTTTATTTATTTCTATTAATTTCAAAGACAGTTTAGATGACTAGCTCAAGTAGAGAACTGCAGATATCTAAAATTATATGAGATTACCTGTTTAGTGGGAGTCTGTGCACTCTTTCATTGGCAGTGACTAGGCAATTCTGTTTTAAAGAAAGTTTAAAATATTAGGGGTGAGAGATTCTGAGAAGTGCCTCCCTTTCTGCATGTATAAAAGAACATACTAGATACATAGCAGAGTCAGACTGGATGAATCTCACCCTTGTGATTAAGGATCTGAGAGAGACAAAATTAATCATGGAGGGGGTTTTTTTTAACTGCTTAAGGGACTTTATTAGTGAAACACCACATTAGTAAAAGAAACTCAAATACAGCCAGGTGTGTTTAGTGTAGCATCTCAAGGTCTGTGCTTTTATTTTTAACTATTAGTTTAATGTAGCAACACAAGCACTCTATTTCTTCTTGCAAATTGGAAATAATTTAACAGATTTTCCAAAGGAATCTTGAAAGTACAATAGTGTCCCATTATAAACAGTCATCCTACTATATTTATGTATTACAATGCAGAGCACAGAAACAGAGACAACTTTTATAGCATGACAGAGTTCTAATGATTAATCCATTATGTTGTCCATGCATGATTTCTTTTTACATTACAGCTAAACCTATGTTCCAGTGGCTTCAGAGGAAGCTATTAAAGGTTGTTTGTATGCATCACAACCTTTATACAGAATGACACTATTTGTTACATAATATTGTAATATCGTAAAAAGTAAATGAGTATAAACAGTTGTATTATAGTTCCTGGATTTGGGAAGAATTGGGGAAAAGCCATGCAGTTATTTCTGTAAAAATAAACAAGGGAAGTAAATAAGGACAGACTTGCAAACTCATCTCTGGAAATTAGTAACTGAACGAGTATCTGGAATCATATATTTGAAGGATTAACATCAATCTTGATAACTATAATGGAATTTATGAAAATGGAGACCTACGGAGCTTTGCCAAATGTATCTCATGGCTAACTGTAAATAACGACTGGCTCACGAGAAGGGCTATAATCCCCATCTTCTCCTTCAGTAGCTGATATGGCTTTTCTGTTTGTTTTACAGAAGTTTTGTTTGCATAAGTGTTTTCCTTTCCAGATGTGAAAATTTGAATTGCACTCTTAAACCATTCAACACTCTGGTAAAGTAATCAGAAGCCAAGCTTTTATGTCTATGCCCTTACTTTCACCAGAGCAAACTGAGTATTCAATGCTACCATTCTTTATCTGATAGCATTTTAAATTCACTTTGCAGAGGATAAATGACAGCCATTTGAGCCAGAGGACTCTTGCTAGAAAGAGATTTGCAGAAATAGACTCTAAAATATCAGAAGCAGATCCAAGAGAATGGTGTAAAATTACTCATTATAGTTGAACTGCAAATAATATCTCCCATTCTAAAGAATCAAAAATATGTTAAGATGTTTTAAACTTATTCAGGAATTTTTTCTCATGTATTTTTGGACTTTAATATCAGATGGAGAAGCAAATATTTTTTCAATGTTGTGAAAAAATAATTGTAAAAATTCTGAGTCAAAAGGTGTTATGAAATTCATGATAGATTTGTAAATTTAGGGATGGTTATTAAGAATTATTTTGCTCCATAAAACATCTGATTTCAGATATTCATTCATTTATTAATTTCTTAATCCATTGCAGGACTGTTGGATATCAGCTAAAAGTGTTATAAATTAACTGGTGACAGAAACATATTGTCTAAATGATTAGACTTAGAATGATACCTTCACAACCAGCTAATAAATGGGGTTTTTTTTGTTGCCTAGTAGTGTAACCTTCAGAAAGTCCAGTGTGATATGGACAAAAAAAAAAATGTTTTTCAATAGCTGTGTAATGAAGTTTTTAGAAATTGTTTGTAAGTCAAGATAAACTTTTGTATAGCAGTATTTTGATCTTCCACTTAGGAGTGAACTAGCCAAGCAACACCACGTTAATTTTTCAGTATTCTTGTAACAGAACAACAAGACACTATCAGTCATTTTCACCCATGCAGATTTGCCAGAGTAATTTGATCCATTTTAAATTAAGATGTGTATTTAACACAGCTTAATGTACCTAAACTTGGGGTTAAATTTTGCTAAATTAATGACTCATTAACACTTGCATTATATATGGCTGTTAAAATCTCTCTGTGCCTAAACTCTCTACTTCATTTAACATGCATCCAACATCCCCCATCTAATTAATGTCTATACTCAATTATTTTTAAGGCTTAAACACCCATGCAGCTTTAGGCCATGTTGTCACATACTGTAAAAGTATATACACAAGCGACACAGCAATGACAGCAATAACTTTTTGCCTGTAGAAGCCTTACATTTTTTTTTTATCTGAACTCAAACGTGGGATCTTGAATTGGGAGATCTGATAGATTCACACTATCTCAGCAACATATGTATGCATACACTGGTTCACAGGGTCTTGCATTACCGGGGATATGTTCACTGGCAACAGACAGCAGTAGTAGCATGCGAACAGATAAAGGCCTGAATATTTTCTAAGCACTCAGGGTGTGTTCCTCTTTTACAGCTGACCTAAGGTGATGGGCAGCAGAGCATCTTATGAGGCACTAACCACTGCCAGAAATGTCTCCTATGTAAACTCATAAGAAGTGGGAAAAAGAATTGTCATAATTTTACACATGCAGAAGTGCACCCAAAATGGCCTTATCCCCCTACTTAGAGTAATAGTAGCTGAAAAATACAATGAATTAGATTTTGGTAATTTCAGCTGGTTAATTGGCTAATCACCTGTGGTAGTTCATGTAGTTCCTGAAAGCAATGGCTAGGACTATAGGCTTTGAATTGCCTTCAGAAAATACTGGGCCATTGGTTTGCTAAATTCTATGTGTTTAAAAATATTCCTTGCTTTCCTCCCAAGTAGAAAGCCTTAGTGATTTCTAAATTTAATTACAAAAATAACTATGTTAAAAGGACATTTTTCATTGTGACAATTAGAAGCTTTGGTAATGAGAATAAATTATCAGCCATGACTAATTTTGAATATATTAGATCAGATTCCCAACTGGCAAAACTGACAAAACTCCTGTGGCCTTCGATCAGTTTCTGCCATCTGCAGATTCAGTCACTCATACAGGTCTCCATAAAATGGACGTATGCTAATCACTAAGAACAGACTCATTATTCTCTAAGCATTTCATATATACATTCTATCTGTCTGTTGGAGGGGATTGTTTTATCTTGTTTTTAACAATATGTGAGGTTGCGAAGTCATTTAGAACCTGGGTGGCAACCTTCACATCTCATTTTCTTAACTGATAGGATTCAGCTCTACACTGGACACCCTTATTGAAGGATTTCTTGACAAATAAAGTCTTAGCTGTTCTTAAAGACAAAGGAATCTTTACGTACTCTCTCTTTTGCTATTGCAGAACCAATTCCAGTTGCCAGCAACTCCTAGATCACTTTCAGGGAGAGTAATAAAAAATTGCAAAGAAAAAAATTTATATTAACACCAAGCACTGATTGGTTTGTAATTCTATTACTATAATTTGTGAAAAAATGATAGCAGAAATTATGGAAACGACAGTAATTATTACGTAGTGGGAGACAGTTTTGTTTGGGAAACAGCATCTTTTTATTATTATTTTAAAAATAATATCTTTCATCTTTTAAACAAGGTAGCTGAAATGAGCTGTACTTTTTCAATAAAAGGTTGTAGCGCAAAAAGCTCCACCAAAATAAATGAAGAAAGGAAGGAAAGAAATGGAACAGAACTACTCATCTGCTGGATAAATACATCACTGTCCTTCTTGGACAACTTGAAAACTGAACCGGGCCTGCTGCCAATTATAAGACTTCCCTATCATATAATCTCTGAATTCAAAAAGGTATCAACTTTCAAGTCCAGTAGGTGATAAAAAGAAACAATCCTTCTGCATTTAGACTTTTAGAAGCCATTACTTTTACTTGCAAGCATCACACAGAATAGCTCCATTTTTCCCACACAGAAAATTGCAACCCATAAGCTTATTTTGCAAGAGAATACAAAAAAAAAATAGCTTGACTTGACGATGTGAAAGCTGCATGCAGCTGTGCTCAGTGCTTCGTGTTTGGCAGACATTAGCCATTGCCAAGAAAGTAACATAATTTCCACACTGACATTTAATTTTGATCTCTATATCACATTAATAGTTAATTTATTGAAGCATATAAAGCAGCTGAAGCTAAAGTGGTTCGATTTTTGTTCTTTTTTGTTGTGCCAAATAGTTCTCTTACAAATTATCATGCTACACTCGGATCCCTTTAGACTTGAAAAGAAACTCTTCAAAAAGAGATGACTTGATGCATTAGGTTGTCTCATAAGATTAGGTAACACTTTGTAAGGTAGATAAATCTTTAATTTTTTTCTCTTTTTTTTTTTTAGAAAGTGAAAATCTGTGCCACATCACTTGCAAATTGCAAAGAAGTAAACACTTCTGAACAGTATTTAGAATTCAGCAATATGTAAATACAGGCCATTTGTTAAAGTGCTTAAAGTTGTCTTGAAAGCTGCAAAAAATCCATATGTTAGTGCTTAAAAATGCTCTCATTTTCCAGGGAATTAGCAGTTTTGAACACCAGAGCACTTCCCTGGGCACAATAATATTGATTTAGGGTTAGCTACTTGTTCTGGTTTTGTTAGTGAGGGGGGGCCTAAGGTGGTAGCTTCTGTAGGAAACTGCTAGAAGTCGCTCCCCTTTCTTCAGTGGACTTGGCCGGGCCTAGGGCGGACCCGCTGCTGGCCAAGGCCAAGCCAATTGGTAGCAGAATGTCCCGTGATAACACCTCTGCGATAACGTATTTAAGTAGGGGAAAACAGGAAAAAAAGGAGGAGAAGATGTGAAGCAGCTGAGCGGGGGGCAGAGAGGGGGAGGCGTGAGCCTCATGGGCCTTGCAGGCCTCACCTCTGGCCTCCCGCCGGGCAGCCGACTGGGCCCAACTCGGCCCGGCCTGGCTGCAAGAAGTGGAGAGGAGATGAGAAGGGAATAAGATGTAAAAAGGATCCTGAGAGGCGTCTGCCAGCCTGTTGTGAGGAACGGCTGCAGACGCCAAGGTCAGTGAAGAAGGAGGGGGAGGAGTAACATGGCTCCTGGCCAAGATTCCTCTGCAACTCGTGGTGAAGACCATGGTGGAGCGGGTTGTCCCCCTGCAGCCCATGGAGGTCCACGGAGGGGCAGAGATCCACCTGCAGCCCAGGGAGGACCCCACGCCAGAGCAGGTGGAGGCCTGAAGGAGGCTGTGGCCCGTGGAGGGCCCGCTGGGACAGCTGTGCTAGAGGGACTGCACCCCGTGGAAGAGATGACCCACGCCGGAGCAGTTTCACGAAGGACTGTGGCCCGTGGGAGGGACCCCACGCTGGAGCAGAGGAGGAATGCGAGGAGTTCTTCCCCTGACGATGATACAGCGGCGTAAAACAACGCGTGATGAACTGACCGCGACCCCCATTCCCTTTTCCCCCGCCGTGCCGCTCGGGAGGGGAAGGTAGTAGAGATAATGTTAAGCCCGGGAAGAGGGAGGGGTGGGGGGAGGTTATCTTGTTCCCTGTCTCATTCTCCTGCTAATTTTAGAAATAAATGAATAGTTTTCCCCAAGTCGAGTCTGTTTTGCCCGTGACGGTAACTGTAAGGATTTCTCCCCGTCCTTATCTCAAACCTTGAGCTGTTTTTCTTATATCATCTCCTCCTATTCTCTCGGAGGGTGGGGGGAGCGAGAGACAGACTGCGTAGTCTGGTCCTGATTGGGGCTGAACTACGACACTACTTCTTTCTTAAAGTCATTGTGGTGAAAATGCTCTGATGACTAGTAGAAGGAAAGAAAAAAAAGGAGAAACTTAGAAGGCAAATGATTTAAGAAATACAAAGTTGATTAATAGCTACATTGAAAACCTATATGCATAAGTGATTATTTTACAGGATTTCCTCTTCTGATGTATGAGTGTAGATAGGTGTTGCAGTTTAAATTAAAAAACAATCACATGATGTAGAATAATACTTTTAAAAATAATTGATGAATAGAATATCACACAAGTATTTCAGAACACTGATGTTTATAACATTTTGTTGCAAGTAGCTGCTGTCCCTCAGACTCTTTACTGAGCCTTACTGCAAGTGGTTTTCCTCAGCTGAGGAAGTGGTCAAAAAAAAGTGCTTGATAGTCCTTCGCTTTTCTCTACTTTTATTTTTGTTTCAACCAGAGACACAACTATGTTTTGCAGTGAGTTGGAAAAACAGCATTTTACACAGCAGTTAATTTTACTGAGGCTTTCAATTATCTCGCAGTCTGCAGGTTGACCAGCAGATATTGCCTATGAGACAAAGATCTTCAGTCCAGTTAAAAGTTATTCAACTTATTTAAGCAGACTTAAGAAAGCCTTCTAGTCACGTCAACTTCTCCTGTGACAGCTATGAGCTTACTCATTTTGTGCAGACACAGAGGACTCCAAGCACCTGCATGTCAGGGCATCACAAGGGCCGGACGGGGGTCTCCCCATGGGGGACAGCAAGCCAGGCCTGTCACCTCATCCTGTCCCAAATCCCAGCCAGAGAGCAGGGCAGCAGGAGGGCAGCAAGGGCAGCCCCATCCTCCATTGACAAGTGTGTCTGTGGTGAGAGGCTGATAGCCGTGATATGGGCTGAAATGGGGTCCTGGGCCCCAGGGCTGAGGGGAGGGCCTGGGGGCACTGGTTATGACCCATAAGGCCTGGTAGTGCCTCAGGATCCTGATGCTATGAACAGCACTTCTTTAATTGTATTCATAGTAAAACGGGACTCCCTTGCAGAGAAAGATGCTGCTTAAATGAATCAATTCAATTTATTTAAATCCAAACCAGACATTTTCATTTAAGCATCACTTTTACTCCCTCTCAGATAAACATCTATGTATGTCTTAAAGTGTTAGTGACCCATTCCCCAAAGTATGTGGCAATAGGTCTGTTCCAGTCACACCTCCATGTAGCAAAATATAAAAAATACCCTCCATTCAGAAATGCCAGACAAGCTTGAGAACACAAGTTCTGTCTTTAATTTATACATAGAGTGATCACTGAAAACTCACTAATAAAATTTAATTGAGGATTTGCAAATGATACAGGGAAAAATCTGGATTTCAAAGTAGTGAAAAGTAAGTAGCATTCACCATCTGTGGTCCTTGACAACAAGCAGATTATCAAGAGGATCATACAGTAAAAACATAACTGCTTTTACAAGTTTAAATCAACTGTAAAAACTGAGTGCTTTAAATGACAAACTGAAATGGCTCAAAAAAAAAAAGCACAAGAAAACCTGCATTACCGTTCTGGTATATTAACATAATATTAAATAGCCAACACAAATCCAACACAGCAGGACAACTCAGTCTTAGCAAAAATCATCATAGAATCATAGAATAGCTTGGCTTGGAAGGGACCTTTAAAGGTCATCCAGTCCAACCCCCCCTGCAAGGACCAGGGACATTTCCAACCAAATCAGGTTGCTCAGAGCCCCATCCAGCCTGGCCTCGAATGTTTCCGGGGATGCGGCATCAACCACCTCCCTGGGCAACCTGTTCCAGTGTTCCACCACCCTTAGTGTAAAAAAAATTTTCCTTATGTCTAATCTGAATCTGCCTCCATCTATTTTAAAACCATTACCTCTCTTCCTGTCACAACAGCACCTGCTAAAGAGTTTCTTCCTGTCTTTCCTATAAGCCCCCTTTAGGTACTGGAAGGCTGCTATAACGTCTCCCCAGAGTCTTCTCTTCTCCAGACTGAACAGCCCCAACTCTCCCAGCCTGTCCTCGTAGGAGAAGGGCTCCAGCCTCTGATCGTCTTTGTGGGCCTCCTCTGGATTCACTTCAACAGATCCATGTCCTTATGTTGGGGGCTCCAGAGCCAGACGCAGTACTTCAGGTGGGGTCTCATGAGAGCAAAGTTAAAGGGGCAGAATCACCTCCGCCAGCCTGCTGGCCACACTTCTTTTGATGCAGCGCAGGATGTGGTTGACTTTCCATGCTGCAAGCACACATTGCTGGCTTATGTTGAGCTTCTCACCCACCAGCACTCCTAAGTCCTTTTCCTCACAGCTGCTCTCGATCCATTCTCTGCCCAGCCTGTATTTGTGCTTGGGGTTGCCCCAATCCATGTGCAGGACCTTGCACTTGGCCTTGTTGAACTTCATGAGGTTATCATATCCAAGACATATATCAATATTCAAGACAATCTGGTAGGCTTATCCTAAGTGAGCATCTATTTTGAACAAGCAAACAGTCACAAATCTTCAAAATGTTGCTCACTTCACTCAAACATCTGCTTCGGAAATCCTTAAACCCCACACGCTGAGTTTTGGAACTAAGGTTTGACATTTTTGTCTTCTCCATTCCAAATATCATCAGCTTTTAGCATTTTTAAGGTAATTATAAATGTGGTTGTAACTAGGCACTTGTAAAGGGAGTGCATTAGTTAACAGTAAGTCGTATAACAAAAAAAAAAAACTCCATGACACAAATATATGTAAAAGTAAGCCAGGCTCAGGAGCAAGTCCTTTCTGGAGAGGCCACTGTGATCACTACTGTGTGTTTAAGCAACCTGAAGGACTCCCTATTTTATGGTAATTTTCTGCCTGGAACAATCACAGGATAGAGCCATCCTTGCTGCAGTATTCTGTTCATGGCTGCTCCTCTGGTGAAAGCCCTAAACCAAAGTCCCAACTCATTTTTACACCATGTGACTCCTTCTCTGTGCTAGCTTTGTTATAAGGGAGCTGAGTTTTACTCCTGCATTCATTTTGAACATGTAGAATTTTACATCCAGGAAGACTGTTATTTTGAGGGATGTTGTTTTGTAGGCGCTGCCTGACAATCTTTACAAAGCATGCAGAAAAAAAAAATTGAAAACCAGAAACTCTCTTATCTTTGTGTCCTTGGTATGAGATAAATAAGCTAGGGAAGCCAAATAAATTCCACAATAATATACCCATTCCCATGAAATAAATATAAAAATACATGGACAGGTATGGAAAAGCATATAATGAGATGAGAGCAAAGCAGCGCTCCTATGAAAGCATACAGTGATAATTTCCCAGCATAGTCTCCTAGCTTTGACCAACTTTGGGTTCTTTTTCACCTCCTACACCAGAGGAAGCGTCTTTGCCATGGTGCTGCTACTTCCACCATTTTCCATAGGCTGACGATGCTTTCGCTTTTCTCAATTCCTTATTAAAAAAAAATAATAATTAACACATAAAATAAGTAACTAAGAGGAAGAAATTTTCTGTTTGTATAAGTCTGAAATCTTAATCTAGCAGAACTGGTATACTGCAGAGCTAAGATTTTATACTGATACAGTATATTTGAGGTAAATAATCCTTTTTTTCTCACCTCTCTCATTTAAGAGTCTTTCTTTATCTACGTTAGTGATTCTGACAGTTCAGAATAATTGCAAATCTTTTCCCTTCCCCCATACTGATGACTTAGTTCACTGCTTTCTTAAAAGTTTTTTGCCGTCCTCTTTTGGCTAATCATCTTCTTGTGAGTGCTTCACCCCTTCTCCTTCCAATAGCTTCAGCTGCTCAATTCCTCAAGGACAGGGAGGAGAGAACTACTGTCAGAAGATGTTTGTACTTTGCTGCCTAAAGGAACTGATCTGCTACCACAAACCAAGGATCTTTAGTGTCTCTCTCCATACACTAAACAGAACATGTAAAACCAATTCTCATTGCCCCAGTCTGGAAGGAATTGAGATGCTGTCAACTCCTGCCGTGTAATATTTCCAAACTTGCTCTAAACTCTTTCAGAACTCTTTCAACAGACACACTACAAACTTCTACAGAAGAGAAACAATCCGTTTGTGTATGTGTGTATTTAGAAAACAAAGAAAAGACTAGAACTTTAAATAGTTTCTTAATTCAAGTCTTATTCATTTAGATATTTGTCTTAGGGAATGGATGCTTTGAGGTAAGTTATTTCCATTCTAATTTGTTGTTAATATCCATTTTTTTTTTAATATTAGTGTTTTCACCTTAGCAGATTTTTGGAGGTTAACATGTTCTCCTCTGGGGTGTTACAAGACCAGTAAGGTTGCTTATTAACAAGATTAAAAATCAGACATCTGTTCTTTTGGGTAAATTACTGAGTCTGATTTTTGTAGCATAGAAATGGTATCTGACCATGCAAGATCCAATAAAATTTGATGCCAGCTTTACAAACTGTCCCTTCACACTTTGTACATGTAGGTGATTAGATACCTTCACCAGGTCATGTACACAGGCAATTACAGTCAGATTTTATTAATCTACAACTGTTTACAATGACATTAATGCAATTTTGAAAAGAGAGAGAGCAAAAAAAAACTCTACAGGCAATTTGCTAAGCACTATTCAGATAAGGAATTTTAAGTTACTAAATATTCAGATTAACCAGGGGTAATATCAAGGTTTGATTATGCTATCTTCCCCTGAATTGCCTTGTGATATGAGTAAGTTCCCTCAATGCATTACTGCTTTGTTTTTGCACATGTAAGATGGGAATAACAATAGAAAAAAAAAAAAAAAAAGCAAAACCCTTCAGAAGAATCTTCTAAACCTTAATCAAAATTTCTAAGGCATTGCTTTAAAAAAAAAAAAGACAACAAACTTGGCCATCTTGCTTCAAATACAGATTCTTATTCCTCTTTCACTTTTTAGAACTTTTCTACACATGAATTATACAACAGTATGTGTGTATCTATATATACACAAAGTATTCTAGGTATCAGTTTCTGAATATTACATCCTAAATCAAACTTCCTACTCTGATTTGTCAGAAATATGTTTGCATTCTGAAGTTTGGCTATTTTGCAGGAGACTCCAGTTTAAAAAAAAAAAACATTGGAAGAAATACAGAAAACTTCTAGCCTGGAGAAAGTAGCTATATAAAACAGACAAAATAAATCACAGCTTCATTCCATGAAAAAGTGAGAACAAGCTCCCCCTATAGTTAAATATGAAAGCATAATATAGATAAACGTCCTTAGATTATTCTGTATTTGAATGCAAAATGCACTTAGGGTGAATCCAGAACTCCAGTGTTTGTCCTTGAGTATTTACAGTCTCTCTTTTAGCAACACTACTGTGTTGAAGTTAGGCTTGATGGATCAAATGTGTATGGAGAACATACACAGTGCAGCCTTTCCTCCCCTGTATACAATAACGTTTCTAGCTGAAGGAGCAGGTACTTCAGGAGACTGGTGAGAAGAGACACATCTGTGGATGTCACTCCTGTTGAGATCCAAGGCCATAGTGAACAAACACTGATGCCAGCAGTGTTTTCAGCCCTTATTAAGATCTACCAGTTAAGTATGAGTATTTAGTCACAGTGAGAATCCAAATGTTGAAAGTCTATCAAGAATAAGAGCAGTGTTACACAACCTTCTTTTACTTGCAGTCCTTATTTTGTCTCATCTCTGAGAGAAGAACATGGAAAAAATAAATCCTAAATGACAACTACTTCAGTTTCTCAAGTGTTCATCCCTAGTCTTTTATGAGGAGTAAGATAGCCTTTAAGGTGCAAAGCTGCCTGTAAATCCGTTGAAGTAGAATTCTAAATATAATTTTTCTAGTAGCCTGCTCTTTTCCCTCTAAATTGGTTATACATTTGCAAAGGAAAGTATTAATTCAAAAGTTGCATCCACACATTTAGTATTTTATTGTGGTTGTATATTGTATTTTAAATATCCACATCACTCTTTTTCTCTCCATCTGTTTCTGTCCCTCTTTCTCATACAGGTAAACTCACTTTGAGTAAATATGATTTTATTGTCTCCAGGCATTGAGTTTCACACATTGCTTGGTACAAAAATAATATACCATCCCTGTACAGTGGTAGTGTGTCCTGCTTGGGAAATGATTGGTGATAAGATAAGAAATTTGAAAGTGAACATGCATAATAGAATAACATAGGCATAGTCATCATCATTGCTAACTTTAATTTTCTGAAGAGATCTACTTTTTTATATGACTGATAAAGGTAAAAGGGGATGACATACAATGCTTTCCCTGAGTCAGGGATTTTTAAAATCTGTGATCTGATTTTAGCTGCGTAAGCAAATAGAGCAACTGCCACTTGTTCCACAAACAAGGCAGCCAGTGCAAGAAAAAAATGACATATTTAGTCTTATCATCAACAACAATTTGCTTGTTTTCTGAAAGAAAACTAATTTGAATTTGTAATCAACACAGAACTAAATCGCATATAGCTGTCTAACCTGCTTTTGGAGACATGCATGTAATAAATACATTAAATACATACAACTTTGTAATGTTCCACTTTCCAGTCCACACTGCAAAGTTTCTTCAGACTTGTATGCCAATTCCTTCCATGACTGTCTCTCCCACAGGCTCTCACCAGGTCTCCAAAGATACCCCTTTCAATTGCTGGAACTCCCAGGACAGTTTCTCTATAGCCAAGAAGCAGGCCCATAGGGAGGAAAAAAGACTTTCTTCGTATTGCCAGAGCTGGCCAGCCAATTCACCCACCGTCTGCCCCTCTCCGTCTTTCTAGGTCATTATTGCCAATGAGTTGGCATACGATGATGGTGCCTAGGTGACATATAACATCTTCCTTGAAGTGATACCTTTCCTTCACACCTGACAGAAGTCACCTCCAGAGGCTAAGGGCTTGTGCTTCTTTTCCAACTGCTCTGTCAATGGCCCCTTCCCTAGAAAGGGATCCCAGCTCCCTAGCTTCTCTACCCTCTAATTCCAGGTTACTGGCTTCACTATCGCAGCATCGTAGTAGTCAAGTGAAAATGTGCTCACCTGGATGACAGTTGAAATTTTTTTGCATATCTTGCAGCTAAGTCAGGGATAGGGATTGAGTGGTTACTACTTTGTTTATGAGTTCTACCTCTTCCTCCTCCTGTTCTTGTGATGGCCTTGCTTCCATGTAGCCTCCTCATCCTCTTCTTCCTCCTCCCGCTTCTTAGTCGGAGTTTTTTCCCTTACTAAACAAGCTGACTTCTGCATCCAATACTTCTTGTATATAGAGGCAATCTATACCAGTGCGGGTTGGTTCTCTGGTTCAGCTGCAGTGCCTGTCACAGTGGTTGAAGTGGCTGCAGTCCCTGTCACTTTGTCATCAGATCCAGAGACCTTCTTTTCCTCTTGAGGGTACTGAAAGTGTTGAACAGGGCTCAGTAGGCATGGGCCAAGCCCCAGCATGTTGCAGTGATGTGTGTCTCTCTGGAATTGCCCAGGTGACAGCATACTTTTTCCAAGTATTTTACTAGTTTTCCAGAATTCTTTACTTCTTCAGGGGAAAAGTTCCAAAACATTGGAGGTACCTACTGTCCTAGGTACTTGTCCATACACACACTCTGCAACTCATAACTATCCAGCCTCAAGGCAGATTTCTGTGTGGTATTCTTAAATAGTTGTTCAACCTTAAACAAGACCTGAAACACATTCAGGAGTCATAGCAATAGGAACATGCTGGTTTGAACATCCCAAAGATATTAAAAATTCTCAAAAGATATTCTAACTAGCCTAGAGGAGAAGCTGAAGGTGAAGGAGAAAGGGAAGGAGAAGGAATAGGGGAAAGTGTCCCTCCTTGTCTGTCTCACAGATTGGCTCTCTGAGGAGAAAAGGTAGAGTGTAATTATTAATAGTTTCTGAGAGATGGTTCCCAAAATACAGAGATGATGGCAATGCTGAGTACAAATACCAGATTAGTCTCAAAAACTCTAATTTTATTATATCATAAGCCAGTGTTACACAGTACAGCCAAATGGAATCCAGCCCCCAAAGATGATAAACAGCACAACAGGGAACATATACAGCACATAAGTTGTCACGTAACACAACTCTGAGAACAAGTACAACAACTCTGAGACCAAATAAATCAACATGGTGAACAGTAACTATCAAAACTAATGTAATGAATGCTTATAACAAATTTATTTTAACACACTCTGGTCAGATCTGTCATTATCTCAGTCCTTCATATCCCACACTGGTCACCAAAAAGGACCCTTGTGCTTTAACCCAGCAGGCAGCTAAACACCACAGAGCTGTTCTCTCACTCCTCACACAGTGGGATAGGGGACAGAACCAGAAAAAAAGTTAAAACTTGTAGGTTGAGACAAATATAGTTTAATAGGACAGGAAAAGGAAAGGAAAATAGTATTAATAATAATAATGATGATAAAAGAATACTCAAAACAAGTGATGCACAATACAATTGCTCACAACCCACTGACTAATGTCCAGCCAGTCCCTAAGCAGCAGCCGCCACCCCCAGCCAACTCCCCCCAGTTTATACGTTCAGCATGACATCATATAGTATAGAATATCCCTTTGGCCAGTTTGAGTCAACTGTCCTGGCTGTGTCCTCTCCCAGCTTCTTGTACATCCCTAGCCTTCCTGCTGGCAGGGTAGTATGAGAAGCTGAAAAAATCCATGACTTGGTGTAAGCACTATTCAGCAACAACTAGTGTGTTATCAATATTATTCTCATCCTAAATTCAAAATACAGCACTATAACAGCTGGTAGGAAGAAATTAACTCTATCCTAGCTGAAACCAGGAGAACCTGTTTGGTTTTGTTCATAAATTTTAAAGCACATGGAACTAGGCCTACATCTTAACTCTAATCTCCATGTACGTATTTCAGTTCAGACAAAATCACCCATTTGCAGGTACAAAACAAATAATTGATGCAAAATTCATACTGGAAAAACTGAGTATGTACAAGAGTGAAAACAAGCTTATTAATATCTGAAGTAATTTTTTTAAGAGCATTAATGCATTTAAGCTCTTGATGCCCTCCTGAGTTCAGTATAAGAACAATTCTTATTTGACAAGTAAGAAAAGTGAGACATGAAATAGACAAGGACCAGAAATACTAAGGACATAGATTTTGAATCCATATATTTAACATATCTCCAACTTGAGACTCCTTGCCTATACAGCCTTAGGACCTATGGGAAGGGCAACACATTTCCAAATCTATTTGCCTTGTGAAAGGCAAACAGTGGCTTCACAGACAGCCTTCATACTGCCTCCAGAAAGGCCTGTAGGCAGCCTACAGTCTATACTGGGAATGTACCAAGCCACCAAATGCCGCTGGAAGTTGCTGGCTGATTTTTCACATAGGGTACTCTTCACCCCAGACATTGGTCTCTAGTTAACCCTTGAGTCATGCTACCAAATTTATTGTCTGGTCAGAGAGAGAAACTGATTTTGAGGGTAGCCTTGGTATATTCCTGAAAAATACAGGCATATCTGTTGATTTTGATTTAAGAAGTGACAGCCACACAACATTTAATAAGTTAGTGGAAACACTTCTGAAAAAAAATAAGGATGGAAGTTTTAACTTAGTTACCTAAGACTTAACAAAACTGTTAGATTCTTATGAAAATTTGAGGCTTAAACATCTTCTCCAAAATCACCAAGAAATTAAGTGTCAGAACTGGGAATAGAATCCATATCCTATAGCCCTCTAATTGTATGCATCACCAGTCATGGTAGTTCTTCAAATTTAATAAATAGCCATTGTTATTTAAAAAGTTGTCAATGGTTTCAGTATTATTTTCAGCTTGGAAACCAAAGGCTTACTTTAGATACTTTTATTTCTTAAGGATATTCAGCCAACATTTTCACTGAATCACTGATTTTAATAAATTTCCAGAAGAGATCATTCGGTCCAATGACATTTATTCATAGATCGATTTAGGTTCCAATTTAGCTTAGACATATTTACAGAGTACACTATTGGAACAAGGAGATTCTGTCACTGTTTGAGCTCATTTAAGCAAAACTTCACAAAAAAAAAAAAAAGTGTTCTTTAAAAATTGATGGATATGAAGTCAAAATAACTGATAGTCCTAGCAGGGCTTGTCACATGATAAAGAGGAATTTCTTGAGATATCTTGCATGGTTGGGGCATTTTTGGAATACTATTTTACAGTGGTTTAACAGAACATGAAGAAGTCTTCCAAAATTACAGTATGAACCAGACAGAAAATACAAGAAGCTCTGTTACTTAATAGTCTTCATTTAAAGGTTTCCTGAAGTGTTTGAGCCAAAGCCCAGGTACTAAAGCTTGGAATGAGTACTGCTCTGGTAAAATATTCTTGAATCTTGCTGATCTGAGAAAAAGTGTCCCCAGTCTACACAAAGTGTCTGGAATTATCACTGGCAAACTTGTCACTGAATAGCAGCCTTGCCAGGAAGTTTATGCACACTCAGTTACTTAAAATTTCAGACAGCTATCGGTTGCTCAACAAATCCCAAGATCATACAACCTATTCCTCCTGACAATTCATTGCCCAAATACACAAGAGCTTTGCAGCCAGAATTAGTTCAGGAGTTTGGTTTTGTTTTGTGCCTCCTGTCACAAATGATAAACACTAAACATCTTTGTTACAGTGACTTTTGATGGTAACCAGAGGAAACATATCCAGGAGAGAAACAGAAACTGGTAAGTGGAGAAATATGCTCAAAAAAATAAAATTTTTGTCATGCTCTCATTGATTTTTCAGCTTAAGAAAACAGTGAGCAACAGTGGAGACATTTTTCAATACTTAGTACTATAGCAGAATATTAAACAAAAAAAAATTTACGCTTCAATATATATATTGAACAAATTACTTGCAGGTCTAATAGGTTACCATCTTCTACATATACTGAACTAAGATAGCTGAAGTGCTTTGTAGTTCACCAGAGTAAAAACTTAAAGTCTATGTGAGAAAAAAATTTCTTCCAGCAACAAGATTCAGGCTGATAAAGAACTACTCGCTTCAGATAACTGCTGGGATAGATTGAATTAAAGTCCCTCTGTATTCCTCTGTCCTTACATAAGTTTGTCTCCATTATGACGCAGTTTGAGTAATTTCTTCTAAAGTCATGTATTGCTGTTTTATAAGTGGTGTCTTACATGACATGTGACCAGAGGTAACCGTTCAATAAACTAATCATCATGCAACCCCAGCACTATTCAGACTTGGTCCACAGATAAGAACCTCACAAGAGCTGCACAAAAATCAGGAAATGTTTTTTTAATAACAGAAGGGTCAGAAAAACAGATAATCTTATAAAACCTTGACAACTCTGAATCAGGTTGGCATAAATCAATCATGTCTTGCTGTTACCAGGATTCAGAGACACTTAATTTGCCCTTATCCACACCGTTATTATAAGATTTATTCTTAGGTTAAAATACATCAGAATTGTGTAAAGCTCGTATCTTCTCATTATCAAATCAATAAAGATGGGATCAAACGATCCTTTTTCAGAAGGAAGAAAAAGAAAAGGCAATTTCATTATCAGAAACTCACTGCTGCTCTAAGCAATAAGTCTAGCCAAGTTTTTATGAAAAAAAAACTCTTTCTTCGAGGACCTCTTTTTTTGTCCATGGACACTATTACTTGATAAAATTAATTGTGCATCTACTTTTAACAGCAAACATTTTGCTTGCCTGACCTTTGTCTCCCTCTATAGAGTTCTACTTGGTGTCAATATAGCATTTCTAAACCACTACAAATGGTGGAATGAGCAGGAGAAACAATTACTGTTGTGACAAATTCTCTTTTCCTGGGGACAGTCATAGAAATACACAATCAGTTATTATGGTGTTATTACAGCATTGGATTTCTCTAACATTTTCTGTTTCTCTAATGCAGTGTATTTAATAAACTTTTATAAAGAGATGTTGGCCACAGAAGAATAGGAAATAATGAGAAAGGTGCTGTACAGAACTGCTCATACAGCTCACACTGGTCTTACTAGTCCTGACTTATCTGACAACTTAAAACTCCACTAAAGAAATACCTACTGTAATGATCAAAGTGCTTTAAACTGATCCCGTAAGACAATTTGTTTGCTCTATTTTTTTGAGAGTAAATCCAGACTAGAAGAATATTATCTTGATTTAGTCTTGGAGGTGTAACTTCAAGAGCATTCTTTAAAAAAATATGACGTTACAGGGTACCACATTAAAAGAAACATATGGGAAGGCTGATACATAAAATAATGAATGTGAAGGTGAAAATAAAGACAAATAAGGGCCTATGAGTGTTTCCAGCATTTTCTAGCTTGTGGTTTTTTTGAGTGTGCTCCATTAGTAAAGCAAGTCACACAAAACATTGGTTATTATAAATACTTTCGCTTACATAAGTGTTCCGTTGTTGATAACAGACCAGCTGTGATGTCAGTTCTCTTTCTTTTTAGGACTAGATATATTCTGTCTGGCAATACAGATTTAGCACCTTAACTATGTAAGACTATGAGTAATTTTTTCTTAGCTTGAATTAAACATGATTTCAGCTGGGTTTTTTTAATATAGGTATTAGAATGAAGAATCTTTACACTGCTGACTCTGTAAATGAAGTCATGTCTATTAAATCAATAAGAAAGCCAACTGCATCCCGAGCTGCATCAGAAGAAGCATGGCCAGCAGGTTGAGGGAAGTGTTTCCGCCCCTCTACTCTGCTCTCGTGAGACCCCACCTGGAGTCTTATGTTCAGCTCTAGAACCCCCAACATAAGAAGGACATGGACCTGTTGGAGAGAGTCCAGAGGAGGGCCACGAAGATGATCAGAGGGCTGGAGCAGCTCTCCTATAAGGACAGGCTGAGAGAGTTGGGGCTGTTCAGCCTGGAGAAGAGGAGTCTCCAGAGAAATCTTATAGCGGCCTTCCAGTACCTAAAGGGAGCCTACAAGAAAGCTGGAGAGGGACTTTTGACAAGAGGATATAGTGATAGGACAAGGGGTAGTGGCTTTAAACTGGAAAAGGGAAGATTTAGATTAGACATAAGGAAGAAATTCTTCACTATGAGGGTGGTGAGGCACTGGAAGAGGTTGCTCAGAGAGGTGGTAAATGCCCCATCCCTGGATGTGTTCAAGGCCAGATTGGATTGGGCTCTGAGCAACCTGATCTGGTTGGAGATGTCCCTGCTCCTTGCAGGGGGGTTGAACTAGATGACCTTTAATGTTCTCTTCCAACCCAAACTGTTCTATGATTCTATGATTCCATGTGTACACACTCGTGCACATACAGATGCTGCTGACTTAGTTTTGGCAAAAATAGGCTGATTTCAGCACAAATAGGATGGTATTAAACTCATCTTGATTTCTTTTTTTTTCAGTGGGGATAGTAGTCTGAATAGAGGAAAAATATACATATAACAGAGCTCTTTATCTTCTTCTCTGCATATGTAGCTATCCCCTCATTTTCTTTGTAGTCCACAGCACTGGAGAAATTCCTATGCAGATGACAGTATTTGCTAAATACAAAGAGGAACACCCACAACAACTCTGTTTTTTTTCTCTTTCTAAGCTTCAGGACTTAATGCTTCTTTGCATTGTATTTTTTTTTAAATCCTATTGAACTAAGCAAAATAGGGAAAACACATAACTAAGTGAGCAGCAACAATATTTTAAATTACATTATTAAATGAATAAGCCATTACATTTGATAGAAGAGGAGAGTTTGTGCTGCAGCACACAGCAGATGATTTCTGTATGAAATTAAAATTAAGTTTAAGTACACATCCTTTTAAAAAAGGTTGGCTAAAGGGAAATTATATCCTTTTGTAAAAGTATCAAACAATGATTTGACTTATTGTTTAGAATAACAGGATTCAGGATTTCTTAGTTATGTTGTGTTTAGGGAGTACAGGGACACTCTGCTGTTGGAACTCTGTATCTACCTTTTTACTGGAAGCTTTCAAGTCCTCTCTCAAAAAGTCAGATGCATCCTTGCCTTTCAAAGCAGAAACTCCAGACAAACCATCTTCTTGTCTTCATATTAATTCTTCATAAAAAGATGTTCATTGGGAAAAAAAAAAAGAATAATGGAGGAAAGAAGGAAAAATGGATTCATCAGAATGGAAAGAAAAGGAAAAAGCTATCAGAAAACAAAGTATGGGATAAAATATAGCTCATAGTTCACTTTTCCCTGACCTGTGTTTAATATAGATAGAACACTATTACAAACATATCTCAGATCATAAGAAATTTGCAGATTCCATCATTATTCCCCAAGGAAAAACCCTTGAGAAAAATAGATATGTGGCTTTTATTTGAAAAACTGAGCAAAAAACCCTACCATTGTTGAAGTTCCTCCATTCCTACTCTCTTCTCTCACTTTACTGAAGTGTAGCTTGGTTTCATTACCCTTTGGTTATTATGCAGATAAAACCAGAGTACATACTTCCTGAATTACAAAGACCCTCAGAAAATAGCTTGCAAAGATGAAATAGGTACATCTACACTGGGTACTATGCACAGACATGAATTCCCTATGCCTATACTTTAATCTAGGACAATGCAAATCAACTCAGATCTAAGAAGTATGGGATCAAATATTTCCTGCAACATTATTTACCTGAGACTCAGAGATGTCCATTATATTCTGGTACATTTGGGGATAAAATACCACTTTTTTTTTTTATTCTACTCTGAGGGTATACTGAGATGAAAATCCTGACCTGAAAGAAAAAATGAATTCTCTCCACTGATAAAATATTTGATTTTTTTTTTCTGTTAGCTAAAAGCATTCCTTTTTACTTTTTATCTCAGAGTCTATTTCACCCAAGAAATCAAAAAGGGAGGAGTAAGAATAGAAACGCCATATTGCAGCAACCTATACAACTTACTGTACAGAAAGAAAAGTACTCTGAATGTATTAGCTAGACTAATGGTAGTTAACCGGCTCATTTTCTTCTCAAAACTGCCTAGCAGTTTTCTGCTGTTTCCCATTTCTGCTCACCCAGGCATTAAAAATCCAAATTTATTCCCAGACTTCAGTTTCTCATAAGGAGTTATATCTTCAATTATCAGTACACCTAGGATATTTATTTTCCAGAAGTATTTGTCAGGCCACTTTTCTATTAGAGTCTATAACACATACTTGTAATAATTGCTTTAATCTCTAGCTTCAGTTATAGCCTGGTTGCTCATAATAAGGGATAGGTTTCAAACCACACTCATTCATGCAGCTTTTTAACCTTTTCTGCTCTCCAGATGTGACAGTTTATTGCAGATAACAGAGAAAAAAATGGCTTCTGGAAAGCATCTTTACTGGGAGAATTTGGAGCATGGTTAGAAACCAACAGTTTTTCATTATCTGCAGAATGAATTGCTTCTATAATGATAATATTACAGAGAGAAAGCTTTTGTGTGGCTCTTCAAAATCAGCTTTCTAGAGGAAAACTTCTTTGTAGTTTCTAAGATAATTATTGCTATAAAGCCATGTTAGATATAAAATAAATTAGAAATTGACAGTATAATTCAAACACAGAATAAAAAATGTTTAGAGAAGTAAACGTCAAGAGATTCAGCTCCTGTTTAGGAAATAGTTCAGGAGAGATTTAAATAGTTGGGTCAGGTTGATTGTAGATGCAGTTACAAATTACATTGTCAAAAGTAAGTTTTTTTCCTTCTTGATGAGTATCTTGCCATCCATTTTGCCTCTTCTTCATTTATGCAGACTACAACTAAAATGAAAAATTTGGGCTTTATTGCATTTCAAAGGAACTCATGTAGTTCCCCGAGTCTTTTTTACCAAAACCCTACAAATTTATATCCATTCTACCCTTAGCAAATTCAAGAAGTATGCATTTGTCTTACTAGGGTAATAGATTAATAGTAAAGTAGTCCTTTACTTTTTTTTTTCTGTATAGCTACGCTTTGTGATGGTCCATTATCTAATACATCTAATACATGCTACTTTCTGTTACAGACATTTGGCTACTGTGGTGAGAGGTGCTATAAAAAAAATAGAACTAGATCACTGGAGAATTTTAGTGCTACTAAATGCATCATTTTCTGCATAGTTTCAAGTAACTTTTTTTCTGATTAGTCTTTCTTACTGTTGAAAATTGTATTTTGTCTGTTAAATAAACACCAACAAAAATAAAGACCATTTGAGTTACTGTGTTCTGCTATTACCTAAGTATGTCCTGTTTCTCCTTTGCCATGTTTAGAAGGCTTAGCTGCTCACTGAACTAAGAGGCTGTCTATATGATTGTCAGCTCAGGGACGGTAGATGAAATCCTTCAAATTTGGTCAGAATTTTGCAGTCAGTATTAGAGGCTAATGAGATTTTTACCTCATGT
This sequence comes from Chlamydotis macqueenii, assembly GCF_036417535.1. NCBI lineage: Eukaryota > Metazoa > Chordata > Aves > Otidiformes > Otididae > Chlamydotis > Chlamydotis macqueenii. The sequence goes on from NC_141556.1 coordinate 23,563,106, forward strand.
TTTTTGACTTATTTTCTGTGATGACAAACATATTCTAGCATGCTCAGAATTTCTAACTACTAATATTCCACTATCAGCAACTTTTTAAGGGTGCTTGCAAAGAGGCAGGCAGATACAGTTCTGAGGAACAAACACCAATGGTGGGATTCACATCATGATTCAAAGCGCTTAGTTATTCAGTTCTCCATAAAACACATGCCTGAGGTATGACTCAGTTATAAACACAGGGGCCTAATGCCACTGTAGATATTACAGTATGCAAGATAGGCAGCTGACTGAGAGATACAAGACAGGGCTTACATAAGATGGAGGCTTGTAAGGGAAACAACTGTTTCTTTGAGCCTGCAGTTATGTTGTGTGTATGGCTTATGCTTTGCTCCAATGGATTTGCCAAGTATTGCATTTATTTTCTTTCCTTCTTACCTCTCCCCTAGTTACACTAAAAGTTGAAGGTTCAATCAGATACTCTATTACTACACATTGTCTATAATGGGACCTCAGACACCTTGCTTGTGTGTGAAGATGTATAGTTAAACGTCTTAATATCAAAATGTGCTTTCGGTAAAGAGTCTCAACAGGAGCAAAGAGAAAAAGATAAAAAAGATATGACAAGAGACAGTGGTCTGAATTTATTTAGTTGTCTCTCTGCAGGCACTTTCTGTAATCTGGGGCATTTTAGGTCATCTGAGCCATCAACTTTGGGTTGGCAGATATATATCTACCTTTGATAGATATGTTCCTGTCTGAATCCGAAACTAGAGGCCAAGCATGATACTATCAGCCATGTCAAATGTCACTAGACACTTCTATGTGGGAAACTGGATGAAGTTCTTAGAGACAAGATAAATAAAATTGTGATAGTAAAACAGTTATCAAGGACACTGGGAACAGGAAGAAATCCTTTACAAAGGAAAAATCTCAAAGTTGTTAATTTGTAAAGAAAATAGAGATTCATGATAAGTAAGTCTTTAAACACACATGAAAATTCAGGTGAATTGGGCACCTAACTCTCACAAAACCCAGCCACTGGTTCAGATAGTTGTTGATGAACCCAACAGTCACTTTTTAAATCACTTGAAATCACTTCTACACAAAAGTTGATTGCAAATTGCACTAAAAAGGAATTAAAAGGAACATGTTTATATAGGAGCTATGCTAGTTTAATGTTCCTCTGCAAGAATCAGATAGGGCAGGCAGTCTGGTGTTACCACAATGTAGGGAAAAGGCAACATCAATGCCAAGACAGTCAACCAAATGGCAGATTGGTGCTGCTAGGGCACTTTGGTCAGATTTAAATCCGTCCTCAGTCAGCATGCTGATGCTTTGTTATACAGGAAACAGTCTCCAGATGTTATATAGGAAATTGAGTTTTAAGAGCAGTATCATAGTGCCACGAGGGCCTGCAGATCCCTGGGCAGCAGGAGCAGCGAGAGGTGTCTGGCAAGGCGAGGCCTGGCAGCCAGGGCCCATCCCATGTCCCAGCCAGGGAACAGGGCAGCTGGGGCACTGGGACAGGTCCAACCCTGGCATCTCCCTGGGGACAGGGACAGACTAAGGCCAGGCCAGGCTATCAGCCTGAGCAGGTGGGCCTGGCTGAGTGAGGCCCATGGCCAAACACCGCAGGGCTACAGACAGCTGGAGACCAGTCCTGCTATGGAGTCACTGGGACAGGGACTGACAGTCCCGGCGAGCGGGAATGGGGTTCTGGGACTTGGGCAGGGGAGGGGGGAGATCCTTGGCGGGGACAAGCAGGGACAGTGAAGCCATTAAGTGCCCTCAGGGCCCTGACAAGCAGGAGGCAGAGATCCTCTGCAGAATAGTAGTGAAATTATTCACTTAATATCTCTAATGCCCATATTTTGGTAAATGAAATGAAAAATAGTGAACCATGCCTTTTTACAGCCCTTACATAAGAACTGAAACACGTTTTAAGTAGATTATCAACCATAAATATGTGTCTTAGTGTTTTCCCTCAATTTAGTACGTACCCATAAAATTTGCAATTCAACAGGAAAAGCTCCAGGGAAGGAAATACTTTGAAAATGCATCGACTGTGACGATTCTCTTGAGTCCCACAGAGACTTTGTAAATTTGGATGAGACTCCTCTTACCTCACTTTTGAGGCTACAATGTATATCTAAACTGCCATGTAAACTTTTTAACCAGTGAAGAGAGCTATATCTACAACAGGATTAATAAGATCTGGTTTAGATATTTATGTTAATATGAGGTGAGTTTTGCTCTAGAAGTACAAATTTTAGCTTAGAGATTGTAAAACGGCCTGGACAATTTGCTAAGATGCAGACATCTATGGATGGATGAGATGAATCTCACCTAATTAAATTACTTAATGTTTGTCCTTCATCTTCCTGGCTGCAAAATGAAGAAATACCCTGCTCCAAAGAGGTTATTTTGACAATAACTTGGCTCCAAACCTTTCTAGGACATCCTTTTGCATAATCACACTGAGAGGTTTCAAAAGAAGAGCTAAACCAGGACCTTTTACCCCACCTCAGGAAGATAAGAGGAAGGGTTTATTTCCTTTACTAGCAGCCTGGCTATTTTACCAGTTGCCAAGATAAATGAAAAAAAAAAAGTCAGGAACAATTTACTTTTCAAAAGCTGAGACAAAAGTAAATATGAAAAATAGACTCAACAGGTTTTAAGCTTAACTTTTCATAAACTCTTTCAATATGTTTTAAGAACAGGATAAAAGTCTTTTATTTTACTTCATCTATTACAACATTTTAATAAATTGCAACCTTGTGTATCACTCAGAGAAAATATGCATTTAAAAATTATAATTTATCCCTGAACAGGCACAAGCATATAGCACGCATGCACAGAAGCAAATTTGTAGACCTTCATGTTATTTGTTTGCAGACTCAACTAAAAAGTATATGGAAACTATTTTCTATGTTTTTCCACCTCAGATTCTTCATATAGATTTCTATGAGCTATGAATGCAGTTAAAGCAGGTGGAGAATAAATGTTTTATGTGGTCCCAACTATACAGAGCAGCCATGACTAGACTTAGCAATGTTAGTTATAATTTAACTGAAGTTCAGCTCTGCTGCTGAATAGACATTTTGCCTACATCTTCTTAGTTTATATTGAGAAAACCAAGCAAGTGAATAAGAGTGCTTTAAAGAAAATGTCACTTTTCTTTAAAAAAAAAACCAACACTTCTGTAAGCAAACAATAAATCAATGTTTAAAAGCAGTGTTATGATCTGGGAGGTATATGTGATTTTGCAACATTCCACTTGTGAAAGGAGGCTCTGCTGCATTTGTCTCCACATTTTTTTTCTACTTCTGGACAATGACATTGAGGTATTCTTTACTGGACAATGCAGGCTATTTAGAAGTAGAATTAATGATCCATTTCTGTATCAGAAAGAAGGCTTCTGTCACAGGATAAGAAGCATGAAAGAAGTTGTCAGTCAACTGACAAAGCAAAAACCGACTTTGGGATCTCTAGGGCTAAACTCATGCAGGGCTACAGCTGGACCTGTAACACTATGGCCTTACATTTTGTGAGGGTGTATCAGACCATAGATTTGGTGGTTTAGGAACAAGGAAGATAAGAAACATTACAAACCACCTAGCCCAAAATTGGGAACTAAGAGCATGGTAATTCACAGGTCTATGGTGTTTAAAAGGCAAAACAAATAATGATGGGGAAACAGTACTAAAGACTGAAGACTAGAAGTAATCACAGAATTTCCACTAAATTTCTGTTCATCCTGCAGGGAAAATGTACCTTGCAGAGACACTTTGACTGGAGGATCTGATGGTTATAAGTGGGACAATGCAAACCTCATGAAGTTCAACCAGGCCAAGTTCAAGGTCCTGCACATGGGTCGGAGCAATCCCAGGCAAAAATACAGACTGGGCGGAGAATGGATTGACAGCAGCCCCGAGGAGAAGGACTTGGGTGTATTAGTGGATGAGAAACCAAACATGAGCTGGCAATGTGCCCTTGCATCCCAGAAAGCCAACTGCATCCTAGGCTCCATCAAAAGAAGCGTGGCCAGCAGGTCAAAGGAGTTGACTCCTCCCCTCTACTCTGCTCTCATGACACCCCACCCAGAGTACTGCATTCAGCTCTGGAGCCCCCAACATAAGAAGGATGTGGACTAGTTGGAGAGAGTCCAGAGGAGGGCCATGAAGATGATCAGAGGGCTGGAGCAGCTCTCCTATGAGGACAGGCTGAGGGAGTTGAGGTTGCTCAGCCTGGAGAAAAGAAGGCTCCAAGGAGACCTTATAGGAGCCTTCCAGTACCTAAAGGGCACCTACAGGAAAGATGGGGAAAAACTCTCCAGCGAGGCCTGTTGCAATACGATGAAGGCTAACAGTTTTAAAATCGAGGGAAGTAGATTCAGATTAGATGTTAGGAAAAAAGTATTTACAATGAGGGTGGTGAGGCACCGGAACAGGTTGCCCAAAGAGATGGTGGCCCATCCCTAGAAACATTCAAAGCCAGGTTGGACAGGGCTCTGAGCAACCTGATCTGGTTGGAGATGTCCCTGCTTCTTGCAGGGGGATTGGACTAGGTGATCTTTAAAGGTCCCTTCCAACCCTAACTATTCGATGATTCTATGCTATTATTCTATTCTATGATTTAACCATTGGCTACTAAGAGTTAGCCAGCACTACATAGGGATTCATTTTCAGAAAATTATTGAGGCGTACAGAGACCTTGGACCATGAAGCAGTCTTTGCCCCAAACTAGCAGGAGAAATCAGGTGGTGATTTTTTTTTTAATAGGTCATTTTTTTTTTCTGTAACAAGATATTTCTTTAGGATTTCCTTAGGATGGTAAGCCTTAGGATGAAGAAGACACTCAGCAACATTTCAGGTTAAGATGAGAATTGGTTTAATCAATTCAGCTTCACCTTTTCTTTCTTAAGTAGCATGTAAGAATGGCCATATTCCTTAAACTGAGAAATATTACAGTTCTTGTGTCTAGACTAATATACGCTATCTGCTTTAAGTTTGTTTAAAACTAGCAGTATTCTGAGTATGTCTGCATCAGATAGAGATCGAACATGTGTGATAATCACAAAGTAGCAGAACTGAGTTTTTTGGAATTGTTGTACTGCCATAAGCTTAGAAGGATATCAGCACGGATCCATAAATGTATTTGTATGCTAAACTCCCACTCAAGTCATAAATCATTAAGGGTCTACGTCTTGGTAGAGTAAAAGTCAAATATGTTGTTATTGTTGATTTTTAATAAAATCATGCTGTCAAGATTACATTCCTGTTGTCAAGGTTACATTTGTGTCAGGAATTCTTCTCTCAAAAATCCCTCTGAAAAAATTTAGTTCTTAGCATTTGCCTGTTATTGCATTATTATTTAGCCAAAGGGCGAAATTGTAGAACACTATTATTTCAGCTTTGCCTGTTTAGAAGACTTCTTAATTTGAAAAAGAAATCAATTTTTTTTTCTGGTTTATAAATACAAGAAAAGCTATGTTTTAGAAAATGCACAAATTAAAGTTAAATGTAAACATGCAGTGAAAGGCAATATCTTGCAGTGTGTACTGAAAAATTGCAAATGAAGCAGAAATCATGTATTAATTTAGTCACTGGAGTAAACATTTGGAGATGTTCAAATGAATATGCTGTCTTTATTAATAAATTGTCACTAATATTTCTCAAATGTTTTTGTTATAGGCATCTGTTCTGGTTTTGTTAGTGAGGGGGGGCCTAAGGTGGTAGCTTCTGTAGGAAACTGCTAGAAGTCACTCCCCTTTCTTCAGTGGACTCGGCCAGGCCTAGGGCGGACCCGCTGCTGGCCAAGGCCAAGCCAATTGGTAGCAGAATGTCCCGTGATAACACCTCTGCGATAACGTATTTAAGTAGGGGAAAACAGGAAAAAGAGGAGGAGAAGATGTGAAGCAGCTGAGCGGGGGGCAGAGAGGGGGAGGCACGAGCCTCATGGGCCTTGCAGGCCTCACCCTCTGGCCTCCCGCTGGGCAGCCGACTGGGCCCAACTCGGCCCGGCCTGGCTGCAAGAAGTGGAGAGGAGATGAGAAGGGAATAAGATGTAAAAAGGATCCTGAGAGGCGTCTGCCAGCCTGTTGTGAGGAACGGCTGCAGACGCCAAGGTCAGTGAAGAAGGAGGAGGAGGAGTAATACGGCTTCTGGCCAAGATTGCTCTGCAACTCGTGGTGAAGACCATGGTGGAGCGGGTTGTCCCCCTGCAGCCCATGGAGGTCCACGGAGGGGCAGAGATCCACCTGCAGCCTGTGGAGGACCCCACGCCGGAGCAGGTGGAGGCCTGAAGGAGGCTGTGGCCCGTGGAGGGCCCGCTGGGACAGCTGTTCTAGAGGGACTGCACCCCGTGGAAGAGATGACCCACGCCGGAGCAGTTTCACGAAGGACTGTGGCCCGTGGGAGGGACCCCACGCTGGAGCAGAGGAGGAATGCGAGGAGTTCTTCCCCCGACGATGATACAGCGGCGTAAAACAACGTGTGATGAACTGACCGCGACCCCCATTCCCTTTTCCCCACCCCGTGCCGCTCGGGAGGGGAAGGTAGTAGAGATAATGTTAAGCCTGGGAAGAGGGAGGGGTGGGGGGAGGTTATCTTGTTCCCTGTCTCATTCTCCTGCTAATTTTAGAAATAAATGAATAGTTTTCCCCAAGTCAAGTCTGTTTTGCCCGTGACGGTAACTTTAAGGATTTCTCCCCATCCTTATCTCAAACCCTGAGCCGTTTTTCTTATATCATCTCCCCCTATTCTCTCGGAGGGTGGGGGGAGCGAGAGACAGACTGCGTAGTCTGGTCCCGATCGGGGCTGAACTACGACAGCATCATTACAATTGTGGACCTTGACACAATTTTAAAGAAGAGAACATTATTAGGTGGGAAGAAAATGAGATGCCCCAAACCAGCAGAGATACATAAATAGATATTAAACCAGCAGGAACTAGGATCACGAAAAGATCAAAACATTTGTGTAAACTGGTAACATCACAACATCTGTATGTAGCACTGCACTTTTTCAGAGGTCTTTCAAAAAGTTATGTCAGAGTAACAATTTCTCCTGTTGGTTTTATCTACAGCTGGGAGTACTGAGAATACCTGAATATAAACCCCCACTTAGATTCTTAAATGTAACCTCTAACTAAGATCTGAAGATCAGGCCTTAGGAAAGGAAACTTTAATGCCCCTCAGGATACCTCTACAAAAAGGGGCTTTTCAGTAGTAGACTTTTCAATATTCCACTGCAGACCAGACACACATAGACTCTTATGCACACAGTTTCATACCGCAGAACATATATACTGGCAAATTTCCATTTTTCTTTTGGTTTCAGTGAATATTTTTGATGAAGATTTTTGAATTAACGACACATGTGTCTCCAAATAGTCACTTATTTAACAGTATTTTAATATTTTCTTCAGAAGATGACACTGATCCATCTTGCTGAAATGTACTATCACTGGGTTTTATTCCAGATTTGAATTTGACATAGAAAACATTTTTTCTGTAGTGCTTCTTCACTCTTTAAATTCCCTGGTAAAAGAAATATAATCATATATACAAACTCCAGTGAATTAATCTAAAGATCTCCACTGTCTAGATCTTAATCCATACTGCTTCTTTGCAATTCATATCCTTTTCTAATGTTTAAATAAATAATTTTCCATTTCTGTTCTATTTCTCAAAGCCTTTTAGAAAACTAACTGTCTGTTAGTAATTTTATCCAGCTTCATACTCAGACACATAATCTGTTTAGCACATAAACCAAGGACAAAGAATTACAGGAGAACCCTAGCAAATGAATGACCCATTATAAAATTGTAGTTGCTTGGATGAATACCTGCACAAAATAAGTTTGTAGTTGAAAGCACAGACTGTATTTTTGTTTCTCTGATCTCTAGTGCAGATAGTGGGAAAATCTTACACAAATTTTAAAGGTAGACATATATTCATATATTACAGAAGATATTGAGCTGGAAATGGCAATCAGTTCATGTATGTTCTTTCAGACTAATTTTTTTCCTAACTAAGCCTGCTCCCTCAACCTAAAGAGGCTTAGAAAAAGCTTTTTCAGGACAGCTTAAAGCTGTGACAAACAACTACCTGAGCCTGTGAAATCCTGTTAGTGAAACTCAGTTGCTCTTTGGAGACATCTAATCAGACGCTCTCTGCTGCTTGCGCTTTCTCACTCTCAGTAGTTCTTTCTTAATAACACCCTCCTAACAACTTCATTTTGGGACCAGTGTGAGAAAGAAGTCCACTGTGCTTTCTTTCTAACACTTCCAATAACTTTCCTTTTTTTTTTTTTTTTTTAAGTCATTGTAGGCTGAAATGGAAGCAAAACAAAAAAAATGCCAACAGAAAGTTCAAACCAATTTTTAAAGTAATTGTTATTAATGAGCTAATTTATGTCAAAAAAATAGAATATCTCAGACCTAAAAGTGAACTAAAAGTTATCCCAGACTTCCAATTTTCTCAAGGTAGTAGTTTCTACACATTTTTCAAATTCATTTTACAAATTTAAAGCTTATATCAAAAAAATTACTGCTTTCCTTCTTCTCTCACACCACTATGTTCAACTATTATTGTCCTAGGCTGACAGTTTTAAGTTGATGAACCCTAGGCTTTTTGTTCAGAGTGTGGATCCTGTAAAAATATTTATGGTGGTGCATTACTATTTTAAATTGAGAAAAAGCATGAATAGGGAAACAGCATTTTGTCTTAAAACCCCAGTTTAGAAGAATGTCATGTACAGATTAATGGCCTAGTAGACACAATGACCTCTGGACTGACAGATTGCAGTGCCAACTGTGGACCTGAACATAAACGCTGGACTCCATAATTGAGCTTTCTTGTAAGTGCTAGTGTCAGCTGATTCCTTCCTCCAGTGTCAGTTGATTCCTTCCGCCAACCAGAACAAATGTGTGCAGTCTGCAAATCAGAAAATAGGAAGCAGCTATCATTCACCACTAGCATGTATAAGAGCTCTGAGGCTAGAAATCAGATTGTTTTGGGCTTCTAGTTAGATGCACCTGTCAGAGTAAATGTGTTTTAAAACACTTATCAGGGAAGATGAGAAGCTTGTCAGAAAGATAGGGAATTGCTACTTAAAATATGTACTTCTCATCTTTTTTTTTTTATTTGATATCAGGCTGGAACCTTGCACAATATTATTTTCCTCCTTTCTTTACTGACATCACATGTCTGTTTTGCTATATTTATAATTTCTTACATTGTCATCTTCCCTGTTGGGAAGTGGTGTTATTTGCACTTTGTATCATTGCGTCTTGCATGAAAATACTGCATCTAGGTACATTCAGAATTAACAGGTTTGTTCTACAGCTCATTGAAAATTTCCAAAAATTTCCTGCTTCGTTTTTCTTTCAACACTTTAATTTTGTAATGGAGGGGATAGAAGGAGGGAGGGAAGGAGGAATGAAAGAGAGGGTAAGGGGAGGAGGAAAACAGAGAGGGACAGTGGGAGGCAGGGAGCAAGGGAGGAAGGAAAGAAGGAAGATAGGAGAGGAAGAGATCATTGGGGTTTTCTTCATATGACCTAGAGGAGAAAAAAAAGACCAAAATTTCAAGAAATAATGTTTAGTGGTAGAAGTATTTTACAATTTTCTCCAAGAACAAATCAACCATTCATTCCCTTTCTTATAGAAACATTAACTCTGATAATACTCACTTTCTCTTTCTTTGCAAATAAAGGCTAAGGAGAGTTCCACAGAAAGGATGATTTCTGTACATGCAGTTAAAACAATGTGTAATAAATTAAGCTCTTAAGAACAAGCACCTCAAAGATTATTTCATGATAGCCTATTCATATGATTGGCTATCAGCTGAACAGATCCACAGCATTGATTAAATGGTTCTTAGTGACTTACAAGATAGTGAAAATGAGCCAATTCTGGCGAAGAATATCTCCTGTTGACAACAGCAAGATAGCTACAGTTCCCATTCAAAAGAGATAGTGGTATGTCACTCAGTAAGAGGGAATCAAAAAGGAAGAGAAGTCAAGGACAAATGGATCAAAAGAAATATAAAGTAACTTCATTATGCATAAACTTATATAAACCAACTAACATTCTTCATTTTTTCCTCTATACCAATTTTTTAGTCTTTAGGTGGTTAAATTTATCACAATTTCAAAGGAATCTCGTGACTCTCAAATGCACCTTTTATTTATGGCTAGTTTTAACATTTAAGGTTTTGGTAGCAGAAGACATACAATGATTAACTAAACAATGGTATGAAGCTGCATCAGTGGAACATTGTCAGATTGGACATTAGGAAAAGATTCTTCACTAAGAGGGTGGTCAGTGACTGGAACAGGCTCCCCAGGGAAGTGGTCACGGCACCAAGCCTGTCAGAGTTCAAGGAGCATCTGGATGATGCTTTTAGTCATATGGTTCAATTTTAGGTAGTCCTGCAAAGAGCAGGGAGTTGGACTCTATGTTCTTTATGAGTCACTTCCAATTTGAGATATTCTATGATTCTATGATGTGTTAGACAATTATCTGAAAGGGTCTATTTTTTAAGCTATCTGGCTCAGTGTAAACATTATCTGGCATTCTTTTTAAAATTAACATATTTGAAGGCATTGAAGATTGTGATATTTTTCCCACTAATTGCAATTGGCTGTGATTCTGGAGTTAAGTCTGCATGGTAGTGTTGAAGTTAAGCACATACTTGAGTGTTTCCAGGGTATCAAAGGATGAACAGGTAGGCTGTGTTTCATTTTCATTTCTCCTGCACCAGGTTGAGATTTTCTCTTAAAAGAAAAATAGGGGCAAAATTGTGTAATCAAATTTTTGATTTTTTAATATTATCTCTGTGGCTTTTTTTTTTAATGTGTATGTCCATGTTTCATTTCCTTGACACAGGGGCATATAGTAATAGTCTAACCTCACTAAAACCGGGTTGAGGCTAAGTAGTATTTCTACACTAGATACTGCTGACTATAGAGTGAGATTTATCCCTTTACTATGCAGGCATTTCACGTCTTAGGTATGTAAGATGAAAAATGGTATGTTTTTCCTACTTAGGACATTGTTTGCCATGAATCTGTGAAGATTTTCAGTTTAATGATAAAAATATATATTGCTAATGCCTGTTCCATGTCTAAAGTTATATCCTGTACAATCAACTCCCATTAATTCTTGAAAAAGATACAAAATTTACTTAATTAATCCATATGATTTTTTAACATATTCAGCCCTCTAGAATCAAAGAATCATAGAATCCTTGGTTAAAAAAAATATTTAAATGTAATTAGATTATTAGTGACATTAGTTTAATCTGCTTGACCAGTTTTCTAGTGAAATAGTGAAATCATAGAAGTACTATAGAATTTGGCATGGTTAGAACAGCCACTGGACTAGAATGATAGTGCTAATGGAGGTCAGCGCTGAGGTACATGAAGAAAGCTTGCAAATACTTGCTGACATACTTATTAACTCTAGGGCATACTCTAACACTTCTTGGGTCATTGTTCTTATCTGATCCTTTAAACAAAACTGCAAATTAATTTGGATACTTTTCTATTTCCTGTATGTGAACAATAAGACCCAAAGTCACTGAAGCCTCTGTAATAATGTTGAACAACTAACCTATTAATTAAACACAGATCTCACAATAAAGCTGTCTGATTGTTTAAATGGTATTGCCTCCCAAAATATGCTGAAGTCCCAAATCTAGGATACTCCTCCTGCATGCCCCTGTATTTACACTATATTGCTGAAATGGATATTCTGTAAACACAATCACTTCGGGAAACTATTGCACAATCTAATAAACCTCAGTGCCAAGATATTCCCCTGACTCTTTAAGTGTTCTCATTACCTCAATTTACTCCCATTACCTTTAAATATTCCCCAAGCTGTTTATGTCTGCTTTGTTGTTTCAAAATTCAAATCCTGAACTGAATTTCACAGGTATGTTTGTGACGAGTGTAGTGGGGCAAGGAGTTTTTAATAAGGTTGATGGTCCAAGCTATGTACTATCTGAACAAGGGGAAAAAGTTCTTTCAGCTGTGAAAAGCGAAATCTCAGTAGTCTTTTACACAGAGCAATTTATATTCCTGTATATAAACTGGGAATTATAAACTGGCAGCCACACTGGATAGAAGGTCAAGCTGCATTTTTTAAGAGCAAATGGATAGCCTCTGTAGGGGCCAATGACTCTCACTTGTAGGGATCTTTTATAAAGATATAAATTATTTGATAGCTAACGTGAAGATTCTTCAAGAAGAATGAAAATGTTCCTGATGTCCCATGAAGAAAAATGTGCTTGAGAAGGCATGGCCAATTGATTCATGAGTGCAGAAATCCGTAAGAGTTGACCACAGGAATGCATCAGTGAGGTTTATTTTGTTAATGAATCCCAAAGGTCTGGTACCCTTTCTAATATCACCATCTCTTCATATTTGCCTACCCAGTTATTTTCAATGAGGAATTTCTGAAAACACCTGTAGAAGTTCTTGACTATTTTGTTCTTCATTTTGTAAAGAGAGAAATATGGGCTCATGTGCCAAAGGATAAAACCCCAAGTTGCATAACTCTATCGCAGAATTCACTTACTCTTTTGTAAAAACAGTTCTCTACTGAGCATTTGTATAGAATTAATTAACACTACCATACACTAACTTGGTTGCTAGATGCTGGCACATCTGTATAATCCAGTTGTTTGCTACTGTGAGATGGACAAACTTAACAGAAGACAACTGTTGTTCAGATTTACATATTTTTTTTTGTGAAGTTACATTGTTTCTCTGGATTTCTTGTATAAATTTGCATGTGGAAAATTAGATTATTTCTATGAAGTATTGTCACAAATGTCTTCTTTATTAATTTTTCTAAAAAACAAAGACAATATTTAATTTTAAAAGCCCATCTTGTCCTCTTTTTGGCACAGGTGAAAATGAGGTTTTAAGATTTTAATTAAGGTGCAAATATTCTCAGTGTCATTCTGTGTTCCTCCTCTTACAGTATAATAATGTTTACATTTTCAGATTCTAGATCTTACCACACTTTTATTCTCCATATCTGCACTGCCTAGACCACGTTGGTTTGAGAACTCACTCATAGATAGTGGATCTGGATTCTAAGAATATTTGATAAGATATTTTGCTCCTTAGCGAGCAGTTTTATCTTATTTCTGCACATTACAAGGTAATGTCTTGATGCTTCTAGTATTGCTTTTTTTAGAAAACCACATGTATGATGTATTCAGTACATGTTTCTGCCATTTTCAAGCTGCATCAACATCCTTAATCAGATGAAGAAAAAAGTGCTATTTCTTCAGCAGGAACATAACATATGATTGAAAAAGGTCATACAATAGTGGGTCAGCTTTGTTAATGAACTTTCTTGAGCAGTTTTACCTTCATTACTGCTGAGATATATTATTAACGTGCCATGAAATTTCCTTATCACTGTATTATCTTATTTGCTAAAGACTTGCAACTATATATTGTGTTGATTTTTACGTAATAGCCCATTTAAGATCTTATTCAAAGTATTCTGTCTGTTCATTTATTGTGATTTAAATTATCTGTTCTATTATCTTTATCAGCAATAGGATAACTAATTTGGTTTGTACGTGCCTTGGAGCTTTCTCGTTATTCTAGCCTTTAATGATTATTGCAAATTTGGGATCTGATAGAGATGCACATCACTGTGATGAGATCTTTCTGTGTTTCCTTTAGTGTGTACCAAAATTTCTGAAGGAAGATGAGTGCATGATAGATAAACATGCATTTTGAACATGCTAACATGTCATTCATTCTCCTTGAAATTTAATTAAAACAAACACCAGTTGGTAGGATCTGTGCCTTACTGAGAAGCTTATCCATTCCACAGGTAGTTATGACAGACAGTATATTAGTAGTTTCTCCCAAGTGAAATTGCTGAACCATGCTTTACATATCAGCATTTGACTAGTTAAGCTTCATCGCTTCTACCCTTAAGTTGATGTCAGAAAGAAATATTTTCTCTTTGTCAGAAGGCACAAAGAGAAATGGAGGAGAACATCTCAAACAGCTGAACATACAGCCACCTGCACCTCCTGAGAGCTTAGGGAGTCTTCACAATGGACCCAAATCAGTCACAGGAAAGAGGCTTCATCAGTAGCGGAGATGAAAGACAATATGGATTAATCAGAAATAGAAGTTCTTACATGAAATTGCTCAGTAGTCCAGACAGAAGGTGATGTGAGATTGATCAGTAAGAGAAAGTAATGTGGGATTAATATGAGCCTCAGGAACAGGAAACATCTTCCACATTTTTTTTCTCTATGTAGCAAACTCAGAAGACTTTTTTTTACTTATAACTAAAGCTGTCTAGCTTTTACTGTTGCCTTTGAGACGGCAGGTTACTAAAGAAAAACATGAACATGTTAGTAGTAGATGTAGAGTCATCAAGAAGAACAGCATTTGCTGAAGTCATAAAAAATAGAATGCAACTTCTAGAATAAATTAGTGAAATCTCAGCAAGAACTAAAGGTTGTTGTTCAAGGACATGCCATTCCTTCAAGCGGCATACCTGAGAGTAGTAGAACATCTAAGGTTAAACATCCAGCACCAGATGAGAAATTGTTGTAGACTCTGGTTGTTACTCAGTTTCAGACCTAGAAGAAAGTGTCTATAGTGTATCTGCATTTGAGCTAGGTGGTCACCATAGTCAGTAAACATCTAGTTAGTACAGCCAATGGACCCTAGAGTTCACCAAACACCTGTTTTTCCATCTAGATCTCATCCTAACTTCACAGACTTTATGAGCTAGATCACCGTGGACTATAGTGGAATCTTAGGCACTGACTCAGAGGTAGACAACCAAAATATAGACACCTAAAAATGTGAAGCTGAATCCTACCCAGTAGTAATAGAGTCATAACAATTTTCTCTGTCAGCTAGAGTGAAGAGCAAAGACTTATCTCCATCTATATATTTTCGCTCAAGCATAAAGAGAGGAACAGATTGATAATAAAGGTTTTCCCTTTAAAGCAGAGGCATTTAATTCATGTTCCTTGTGAAACTGAAAGGTAACTCTAGTTGAGATACAGGAATGAATTATAGTGTCATAGCTTTAGCCTCATTTATTAGGAAAAATGCAGAGAATAAGGGCAAATGTGTGGAATCAGAAATGGGTATCTGAAGCGTACATGACTGCAAACAAGTCCAACTTCTATTTCTTTAGAAAATTATGCTGCTTGTTGCCCTGTTTGTCCACATTAAAGTGATTACAAAGTACAGATTAAATATACATCTTGATTGCAACCCTTTCTAAGTTCTGTTAAATATCACTGAGACTTCAGATATATAAATCACTTAGGCAATGACTTGTGTTTATAAAGTTATAGTATGGTTATATACTTTAAACCATTGCAGCATATGCTGCCAGATGCCAGAGAAATATTCATTAATGAGAAAATTAGTGTGGAAATATTGCATCACTAAATGTTTCTGTAAACTTGGCTGAAATGATGACTCTCTTGCATATTTTGAAATCTCGACTTAAAAATTATAAACATGTAAGTATATATTGATGTCTAACAGTAAAGAAAAATTGAGAACATCTTGCTTCTATGTGAAGCACACCTACTGCAAGGTGACAACTCCCTTGTGGTTGCCATATAAGGCCAATTCTCACGACAATGAAAACACTATAGCTCCATTGATCTCAACAGATCTTCACAAATTTCTTTCTGCTTTGAATGTGGTCCACATACATAGTAGTAGGTGACTTGCATCCAGTCATAATTGGACTTTGTAAATTTTGGGGTTTTATTTTGAGGAAGTTTGTCTAGTTTCTAGTTTCTGTTAGGTAGATTCAGGTTTATCCTCCATGATAAAAAATATGCCTGATGTCTGCCCATACATTTAATTGATAGAGATCTTTTTTTTCATTTTCTAGAAACACTTTTTCAACTTGAAAGGAATTCAACAGCTTCAAAATTTCATATACTTTCAATATATTTTACTGTATTAAATATTAAACATGATAAATTTAGACATCTTTCTTAGCATTGGACAGCCTGGAAGTGCTTATTTTGAAATATATTGAATGGAAGGATTTGAAAGAAGTAGAAATTGCATGAACGGCCATCATGAAAAACAGATTTTCATAATGGCCAGCACACGACATTTCTATTAAGATAGGCCCTCAAAGTACTGTAAGTAAACCCCCTTCCAAATGAAATCAATTTACTCTGATTTCCGCACAAAACAATCAATATATCCTTAAGGTTTTATGTCAGTATCATGATATAACAGTAAATTGAGTAATCTGTGTTTTAGGCTTGTGATTTTCTTTTTTTTTTTTTTTTTTTGTTTTTGCAGTTCTTCAAATAACTTTCTAAAAATGCCTGATTATTGAAAAAAAACTGTTATAGATCATGCTTAGAGCATTCCTCTAGCTAACGGAACTAAATAAAATGGAGACTCCCGAGGCCAAAATAGTGTGTAATATGTACTGCAGTTTGTGGACTGATTATTATTTTAGTTTGGATTTTTTTTTCTTACCCTAAAGATTATTTAAGACAAATTACAGAAATAAGGATCAGAATCCAAAGTTCAGAGGAGTACTTTTACAATTGAGTTACAAATTTGGACTCTGCACTCTTTTTCTCACTGAAACTTTAATATTTTCTGACCCTTGGTATTGTTTCAAAAGCAATTAAATATGTTGCAGACAAAAAAAAATGCTTTGTTATTCTTTTGAGGTAGATGGCATGTCCATTTCTCAGCGAGATTTCTACAGGCAGGGTCTATACAGGTAGCTTCTGCTGTTAAAAAAAAAAAAAAACAGAATATATTTGAAACAGGTCAGAAACAGAAGCAGTTTATTACTACAGATGTAAGAGAAAATACAAAGCAGCAGTAGTTTGGCAGGTTCTGCTGATGTGGACACTGCCTAAATAGGGGAGTTACAGAGCTTATATACCTTTAAGCTGTACAAACTGTTCTTCACCAAAACTGTCACATAAGTAGGACTATGGCAAATAACAACATAAATTGTAATGCTTCAAGTAAGAAGGCTCTAGATAATACATTCTTCTACAATTCACTCTTTTGCTAATTAAATTGTATTGACTGGTGAAACCATCATCTGCAAATATTTCTTAACTAGTGATAACATGTTAACTGTTTTGCTTCCAAAATTGGAATCTTTTACGGTTATGCTCAAAGAAAGAATACTGGCAAACCTCTTCAGAGGACTTATAATGTCTGTGGCAGACCTTCTCTGACCACTCCTGCTGGATCAGTACTGAGCCAGGGAGATCTGGCCGTGTCCAGAAGCCAAACTGTAAGTGGCTAAGGAGATTTAAATACAAACAAGTACCTAATGAGAATGTTGATCCCTGTGTTTGAGAAACAGTTAGCTGAGGTGTTAATGAATTGCAATTAACTTGTATCTCAATTCCACCAGTCATTCTTTAAACACCTAAGTCAGCTCTTTTTCAGATTTTGCCTTTAGTGACAAACTGACTCCAAACCCAGTTAAATTCACCTTCTAAAGTCTGCAGTGGCTTCCACAATTGCAGAAGGGTGTTTTGACAAATGGTTGTAGCTTGAGGGGAGGTTGTAGAAAGTCAACTTTCTTCTCCAAAGCAGACTGGGATTCCATTTAAGGCAACAATGGCTTATTTAAATGCCAGTCCATGCCTGTTAGATAACCTTTTCTGGCAGGGCTACTCTGGACTCAGGAGACAGCCTAAAAAGAGATATATCCTGCATTTCCCTGCATCAGCCAAGCTAGACTGACATTCTCACTTTTCGTTTTTATTCCAGATACTTCGGTCCTACATTAGTACCTTTGGAACAACTGAAGAAAATGGTGCTGAAATGAAAGAGATTTCCAAGTATCACATGTGAATGGCAGAATTTCAAGCACTAATGTAGAAAGAATGATTATTTCTCTGCACTTCAAAGTTAAGAAAATGCACAGCAAAATGCAAAGTTGTCTTTCAAGCCTTAGCTACAGAAGAGATACGGTAGGACAACACAGAAGCACACATTTCTCTCTTTTTTTCATCAAAAACCCAATAATAATCTCTTCTGATAAATGCCAAGAAATAAGAGTTTTTTCTATAACCAATACACACAAGGTTAGAAGTATCTGGAAGTTTATTACTAACTCGCTGATGAAGGTGAAAAGAATACATCAACCATGTTGTGATGAACTAACTATTTGGCTCGCACCAGAAAAAAAACCAGATTTGGACGTTAAGTGTGTCTTTTCCATTAGAAAACTCCTGTGCTCCATCTGAGAATTGATCTGTGAATGACATCTCTGCACCTGTCAGATGAAGATGTGCAAGAACTAAAAAAATATAATGTAAAAATAACCCATAAGTTTCTCTGATTCTAATAAGCTGACCTATGAGCTACTTTGAAAAATACAGGTTAATTGTTCTCACCCTTAATCAATTTCCCAACCTGCCCTATATCAGAGTGGGCCTGTAGACAGGCCCAGTGACAAGCCACAAAATTGTTTCTGACCAAGTTGTCTTATTTACTTGTTCCACTCTGCCCATGCATGAGAATCATTGCAAAGAGTGTCTAGAAATTGACTGTGATATGCTATGCTGTTGCACTGGGATGTTGTGTTCAAACAAATGGAAATAATTTACATTTCCATGCCTTACAGTTCTGATCTATGAATGAGATACCTATGTGTATCGGCAGCATCAATCAAATTAAATAATTTTGATGTACTTCATAACTAAACATACATTACCATATCATCTAGGGATAATCTCACCAATGTGCTGCCATATTCAGTATGGCACAGCTTCCCATGAGAACAGTAAAAACTTGACCAAAAGCAGCAGACGATTCACATACACTTTAAAAAAATTACTGTAACAAAATTCTCTTTTTAAATGCATAGTCAAAGACTGACTGCACTTACTTTGCTAGCATTGATAATTTACATTGACATACAGTAAATACGAATCAGTATACACAAGTGGAACTGAAATTAAACAAAATCAGGACTTAAGAGGAACCAATGATTTCTGTACGCTTCAAGCTTTAAGTTTGCATTAAAAAAGAACTGAAATGATACCGAACTCTTATCCCACCAAAATAATGTTTTTTGATGTATACATCTCCAAATCCAAAATAACTCAAAATCTTTGGAAATTTGAGCATTGCGAATGGCATCCATTTTGGGTACTGACAAGGAAAAACAGACAGGGCTAGAAATAAGCATATGAGAGGTTCACTGTGCTAAATGGGAATGCTAAAAAAAAAAGAAAATGAAAATGACTGGAAGCTCAAGAGCAGTCCATCCCAAAGAGCTGAAAGTCAAGCAATTATGTCAGGAGACCTGCATGGATGAACAAGGATCTCCTGGCAAAACTCAGTTACAAAAAATAATCATACAGAAGGTGGAAGCATGGACATTGTCATAGTTTAGCCCCAATCGGGACCAGACTATACAGTCTTTCTCACTCCCTCCACCTCCTAAGAGAATAGGGAGAGAGAATATAAGAAACAAGGCTCAAGGTTTGAGATAAGGATGGGAAGAAATCCTTAAAGTTACCGTCATGGGCAAAACAGACTCGACTTGGGGAAAACTATCCATTTATTACTAAAAGCAGCAGGATAATAAGACAGAGAATGAGATAACCTCCCTCCATCCCTCCCTCTTCCTGGGCTTAACATGATCTCTACCACCTTCCCCCTGCCCTGAGTGGCATAGTGGGGAAGAGGGAATGGGGGTCGCGGTCAGTTCATCACACATTGCTTTATGCTGCTGCTTCCTTGTTGGGGGAAGAACTCCTCACATTCCTGCCCTGCTGCAGCGTGGGGTCCCTCCACGGGCCACAGTCCTTCATGAAACTGCTCTGGCATGGGTCATTTCTTCCACGGGGTGCAGTCCCTCCAGAACGGCTGCCCCAGCGGGCCCTCCACGGGCCACAGCCTCCTTCAGGCATCTGCCGGCCCCAGTGTGAGGTCCTCCACGGGCTGCAGGTGAATCTCTGCTCCTCCATGGATCTCCATGGGCTGTAGGGGAACAGCCTGCCTTACCATGGTCGTCACCACAGGCTGCAGAGGAATCTTGGCCAGGAGTCACATTACTCCTTTCCCTCCTTCTTCACCTACCTTGGCATCTGCACCCGTTCCTCTCACAAGAAATTCTTCACAACAGGCAGGCAGACGCCTCTCAAGTTCTCTTCACATTTTATTTCCTCTCCACTTCTTGCAGACAGGCCAGGCCGAGTCGGGCCCAGATGGCTGCCCAGAAGGAGGCCAGAGGGTGAAGGCCACAAGGCCCACAGGGCTTCCACTTCCGTCTCTGCCCCTGCTCAGTGTCTCCACATCTTTCTTTTTTTTTCTTTTTGTCTCTGTTTTCCACCTTCTTAAATACATTATTGCAGAGGCATTCTCATGGAACATTCTGCTACCAATTAGCTCGGCCTTGGCCAGCAGTGGGTCTGCCCTAGGCCCAGCTGAGTCCACTGAACAAAGGGGAGTGACTTCTAGCGGTTTCCTATAGAAGCTGCCACCGTGGGCCCCTCCCCTCCCCCGCTCCCCCAAATAAAAACAGAACAGATATGTAACCTGGGAGGAATACAGGCACAGTCCAATCATGCAGGGATGTGATGAGGAAAGTCAAAGCAAGGAATACTTACCTTTGGCAGAAGAGAATGGAGCAAGGTGGACATACATAACTCCATAGGTCCTGACAGGATGCATACATGAGTGCTAAGGGAGATGGCCAATGCCATTCTGAAGCCATTCTTGATTACCTTTGAACAATCATGGTGATTGGGAGAGGTGCCTAAGCACTGTAGGAAAGCAAATATCACTTCTGTCTTCAAAAATGGGAGGAAGGAAGACTGGAGGAAATGCAGGCTGGTCAGCCTCACTTTGATCCCCGGGAAGGTTATGGAGCAGTGAATCCTGGAAAACATTTCTGCACACATGAAGAAAAGAGGGTGATCAGAAGTGGTCAGCGTGGATTCACAAAAAGGGAAATCATACTTTCCCAACCTGATAACCTTCTATGATGAAATTACTGGCTTGGTAGATGAGGAGAGAGAAATGGGTATTTTGTACCTTGTCTTCAGTAGAGCTTTCGACACTGTCTCCCATACCATCCGCATAGGCAAGCTGTAGAAGCATAGGCTGGATGAGCAGACAGTGAGGTAGACTGAAAACTGGTTGAAAACCAAGCCCAGAGGGTGGCAATCAGTGGTATCATGACTGGCTGGAGGCCAGTAACTAGCAGTGTACCCCAGGGATCAATATGGGGTCCAGTCCTGTTCAAGATCTTCATCAATGACCAGGGTGATTGGGCAGAGTGTACTCTCAGTAAGTTTGATGATGACACAAAACTGCGAGGAGTGGCTAATACACCAGAGGGTTGTGCTGCTATCCAGAGGAACCTCCACAGGCTGAAGCAATGGGCTGACAGGAATCCCATGCCATTCAATGCAAGGAACTGCAAAGTCCTGCCCTTTAGGAGCAAAACCACCATGCACCAGTATATGCTGCAGGCCACCCAGATGGAAGGTGGTGCTGGGAGGTTATCCTTCCCCTCTACTCAGCACTGATGAGGCCACAACTGGAATGCTGTGCCCAGTTCTGGGCTCCTCAGTACAAAAGAGATACAGAGCTACTTGAGAGAGTCCAGTGAAGGGCAACTAAGATGGCTAAGGGACTGGAGCATCTCACATATGAGGAAAGGCTGATGAGAGGCTGAGAGAGCTGGAACTGTTTAGCCTAGAGAAAAGAAGGCTAAGAGGGGAACTTAGTAATGTATATAAATACCTGAAGGGAGGGTGCAAAGAGGACAGAGGCAGGCACTTTTTAGTGGTGCAGAGTGACAGGACCAGAGGCAATGGGCACAAGTTCCCTCTGAACATCAGGAAACACTTTTTTACTGCGAGAGCAACCTCTCAGATTGCTCAGAGTTGCACAGGTTGCTCAGAGGTTGTGGGATCTTTGTCCTCAGAGGTATTAAAAAGATGTCTAGACACAGTCCTGCAATCAGATCTAGGTGGCCCTGCTTGACCAGGTGGACGGACAAGGTGAACTCCAGAGGTCCTGTCCAACCTCCACCATTCTGTGAATCTGGAAGTGGAGACGCAAACATAAACATTTGCAATTATAGCTGTATCTATGGTATTCTTTTTAATTTTTCCCCTAAGGGCAGCCTTGATGTCGCACCACAGTATTGCATGACAAGAACTTAAACACCACTCAGAGCATCAAATGTCTGCTCTAATCAATTTAGACCATTACAAAAAAAAAAAAATCTACATTGAACTAATATCATTTAACTTGGACAAACAAAAGGCTTAACCCACACTGTTGGGGTTTTTACTGCACTTCCAAGGAATTAATACACTGAGATTCTATCATATTGTCTTTTGACAACACAAATTTAGAACAAAACAGACAAGTACATAGCAATATTGGAAAAAAAATTCAGCCAAAAAAATGCCCAACACAGTCACTGAACAGAAACAATGCTATAATTTGAAAAGATGTTTTGAGGACCAACAGTTTGCTGTTTAATGAGAAAAGGAAAAATGGCTTTATACATCAAAAACTGAAGGGTAGGCAGGAAAAAAACACTTCTACATGGTCTTGGACCAGTAGTGACAAACAGGGCTTTGTTGTCATTCTTTCAGTGTGATCACCATCGCATACATGAGCAGGTATTGGTTGCATAAATTTACCTTTTGTCTTGCAAAAGGATACAATGTTTTATAACCTTTACTGTGGTAGATATGCTTAAACAACACCTTTCCTCTTTCCACTGAACACAGTGAACACAAGGAAAACCACAAAAATTTTGGCAGGTAGATTGAATTAATTGAGGCATATAAACAAAAGATTGCTAAGAAAAGCCAATTGCTATTGTTGTTCAATATATCAAATGAAGAATTGATAAAAATTGTATAACATTATTTTTGTGTATAATCAATTCTCCTATCTATGTAATATAGGTTTTAGAGGTGAGAGATGCAGCAATTAAAATAGATAAAATTTAAATAGATATATCCATGGACTTACTCAAAGTGAGGGAACAGGAGAGGTGATAAAATTGAATAAATTATGTTTTGCAGTTGTGGGTCTTTTCCAATTTTTCCTGATTTAACTGTCAGTTTGACAAACAAACACTTATTCATTAAGATTTTATGTCCCATTTGAATTCTGTTGGTATTTCATTTTTGGGTGAGCTAGGGTACTACAAGGAGTTTCAGACAGGATTGTCAGATTACTATCTTAAGAATTGGGATGTGCTACATCTGAGTTTAGATAATTGGGACCTTAACAAAGTACACCAGTAGTAGAAAGCTAGCTATCACATTGCTAGCTGACTGCTCCTCTGTTCCTTCAGCTTCAGATATAGCTGCAGAAGGCCAGGTTTCACTGCTGTAAGTGCAGAATTCTCTCATTAACTTTGGCTGGGTTATTTCAGGAGTGCCAGTCTTGAGCAAAGAAATAAATATCTAGGCATATGAAGATTTGTTCATTTTACTGTCTCATTTAAAAATGCTAACCATTATCATACCATCACAAAATGCAATCAGAGATACCTGCCTATTCTGTTGTACAGAGGAATCAGTCTGAGTTGGATAAGTAAATGTCAGCAAATATCAAAGTACTCAGGGTATTGCACCATAAATTCTGCCCAAAAATTGTTTCTAAAAAAAAAGTATTTTTTCCATAATTTGTCATTAGTTTGGCTTTTGAAACAAATTGTTCAGAGATCCTAAATCACTATCAAAATAGGGATTAGATCTATCTAATTAATCCAAGAAGATTTACAGACCCTAAAGTGTTGATTTTAAGTGCTTTTTTTTTAAAAAAAAAAGTAAAACACATAAGGCTTGCCAAATGCAGCGTGTGTCAGGGCCCTGAAGACACTACTGACCATACTGGCCTTGCCCAGTCTCACCTGGGCCTCCTCCCACCCTGCCCATGGCCCAGGACCCATTTTAACCCCACCCCAGGGCCGTCAGTCCCTCACCATGGACTCACCTAGAGATGGAGGCTAGAGCTTCCCCCAGCTACCTTCCAGTTGCCCTGCTCCCTGAGCACCCTGGGGATCACTTGCCACTCCTGGTGCCCCAGCGGCACCCTGACATGGTATGAGATGAATGCAGAATTCTTATTCACAAAATAATGAAATATTGGTATGATGATGCACTCTTTGAAGGTAGCAGGTGATCTCTAAAACAAACCTTACACTGAGGTTAGTGAACGCCTGTAGTTTATTGCTGCAGCAGGTAGATATCTTCAGATACTTCAGAAGAGATTCAAGAAATTCATACACAACCAGGCTTTAAACACATACTGATGAGATTAGGCAGAATTGGGTCCATTGTCATCCTTAATTGTTAACCCCTCCCCTAGATTGTGGAGTATGATGGAAACAAATAACAGAAAATAGCAAGGTTTGTATCATCTCCCTAAACGGTATCATGTTTTGCCACTACCAGAGGTAAACTACTGGGTTAGATAGCACCATCTTTTATGTTCTGAAGATTTTAGCCCAAACATATCCCGACACATCCATAATAAAAGCCAAGGAATAAAAGCAATGAAGAATTCTCTTATTTTAAAAGCTGAACAGGAACAAGTTTTGGAGAAGGAAAGGTTGTGACTACAGCTAGTGTGTGGATCTTGTTTGTTTTAAGGCAGATGTACATCTCACTAGATCTTGTCATCCAAGAATGTTTTCTTGTATTTTGGAACAACAAAGAATGCTTATCCTCTGATCCACTAGCAAGACCGCAGGACAAAATGGGAGACAGTTCAATGAAAAAGTCAACTCTTAAAATTTAAGCAGAAGAAAGTTCCATAATCTTTTACTGCTAGAAAACCTGTTTCCTGGTGGGAAGGGAGAGGAAAGATGATTCCTAGTGATGAAAGAGTGAACATGGAAGAAAGTAAATGAAAACAGATTGGAAAATATCCAGATGCACCAAACCGTCAGACTAATTGGCACTTGATAACTTCTAGAGCAGTTTTCTGGAATATATATTTCCAGAGAATCCAGTCCAGTTGATGGCTTTATGTGGAGATGGTAACTGATCCTTTAGGATCATGCAAGACTGGATTTTCTATGCAAGAATTACTCCTTTAGAGTAGATTTTATTGGAGCTGTGCACTGCTTCATTCATATTTGGCTGTCCTATAGGACAATGAGACCTTTGCTTGGACACAGCACCAATGGAAAAATCTGCTACAATGTGGGAAATATATACACATACACATTTTTAAGGAGTTTTGTCAAAACTGATTCAACAATATGTTAGTCTATACTCCCTTCTTTTGCTATGTCCAGAGAGTGACTAGCTCTGCATTGTACCAGTGCTGACTGCAACTGAAGTCCCCAGTACCACCAAGCCTCAGCCCTTAGCATACGCTATTGCTTTTGTCTACAAATGTCACACAATTCATCTGTGATGCAGCAGCCTCCTAAGATGGCCTTTATACCAGCCAACCTGTCCTTATCAAAGGCAGTAGAAACACAAACACAACCGATCTATAGTCTTCCAACAATGTTTACCACAAATGTTTGTCTCCATATAAGGACAAATAAAAAATTTAGTTTCCAGTCTTTTTAAAATGACAATTCACTTGGGAATGCAAGTGGATTCAGTACTGCCTCCTGCAATGTGCTTCTAACAGATCACTCACATCCAGTAAGAAATGTATTTCTGTCTTTCACCTTAATAGATGATTAGTTATAATGATTGATTATCAAGTACAATGAAATCCTGCATTCAAGGAAACAGGAAGCACAGATGGCCAGGTAGGATGAAGCATTAACCAAAAAAGATGCTCATTCAGGGGCACTGACTTTCACTGAGTAAGTGAAAGACACGGGCAGAGATTATTATCGTACTAAAAAGTACAGTCTGGGGAATTGTTTGAGACTTCATGAACTCTTACAATATGTTATTCAATATTTCTATGGAACACATTTTTATGACTTAACTTTTGAAAATTCCTTATAAAATTATGTCTTTGTTCCTGAACTCACAAAGCATTAATTGCTGCCGTAGAGGATTTCTTCTCGAGTTTGGTATGGCATTTTTCTCTGTAAGATTTTATTACACTGGGAGTACTAACGCTTGAAATGACAGCATTGCTTAGCCTACCTTTCCTGCCTTGGCAATTGCCAAGGGCCAACAAAGCACAATTTATTCAATAATCTTCTGAAAAACTATATCCTCCTTTCAGAGAATAATTCAGACTTTCTGTACAAAAGCATTTATGCTAACTGTGCTCCAAATAAAGGTATTTACAAAGCCATTTTTTATTGTCTGTCATTCAAGTATCTCCTGTTAAATGAATTGCTTCCCAGAGCACACCACAAATGCTTATGTTTTAAGAATAAATGCATGAAGAAGAAGGGAAAAAGAATTCTGAAATTTGATTTATTGCTGTTACTGTTTAACACTGATTTATTCCCTCTTGAAGTGATTCTATTGTGCATATTTTTTACTACTTCTTTATTTGTGCTTATAAGAGAAGAAATTGGAACATGGCAGTCCTAGATTTTTGGTAAGCACTTTAACTAAAAGGTTATCAATTTAATTCCTGCATAGAAAATGAATAATTACTTATATAAAGTCAAATAATCAATGGAAAAATTACCTTATAATAGGCAATAACCCACTAATATCTGAAACTATCTGAGATGTAAGAAAACAAGATGCAAACACTTATCTAAGAACTGTACAGCAGGGAGTAGTACTTGCCTTCTGTATATTGTAGGCAAGTGCCCCAAAAACTAGATAGTCCTGAGAGGAAAATATTTCTCTTCTGGTACTTCTATCTGAAATTCTATTCTGAACTTAATCCTGTACAATGAAAATGACACATTCCATGAAACAGATGTCACTAAATTGAACTAGCATTTGATAGATATAGAGAAATTAAAATATTCCTGAAAAATATGAGTGTAAGCACCTTTCTTCCCCAAAACTCCATAATTTCCTTTTACACCTTTTTTAAAATACTTGAGCAGTTCCTTTTATGAGTCTGATCCAGCAGAGCATTTGACTTCTTAGCATCAGAAGCACTTACACATATGTTTATCATTTATCAAAACAAACAACTTCTGAATTATCATGAAAGTATTGTCTTCTATTGGATGGAAATCAAACACAATCTAAACACTAATCTTAAAAGTCTCATCAACTTTTATGCAAACTCTTTTTTCATCTTACCACTCAGCAAAATGTTTCTCCTAGCACAAGTATCAGATTTTTTTAACTGAGATTTCTCAGGTAGGTTGAACACCTGATGAAATAAGCCACTCACAGTGCCAAAGGTGCTTGCACAATAGATGCAAAAAACTGTGAAAAGGTTAAATAGTCTTACAAAAATGAGTGCAGCATTTTGGGTGCACACACTAACCATAGAATCGTAGAATCATTTATGTTGGAAAAGACCTTTAAGAAACCTAACACTGACAAGTTCACCACTAGACCATGCTGAGACCTCATGTGGGAAGAAGAGACAAGTGCACACTGTTCTTTTCTGATCCTCATACTGTCAGAGAACCAGGAGGGCATCACTTGTCAGGTCCCTCAACTTGCACACTTCAAAGATAGGGAATGCAAAATATGTGACATCTGCATGACAGCTTAAATATAGCAGAAAAAAAAGTTAAAAGCATATCAGAAAGTCTTTTTCTTTTAACACGTTTTCTACCTTTAGTGGGAATTATCTTTTTAGTGCTTTTTTCCCCTTTCACTTTCGTATCAACGACTTCTTCATTACTCTGTATTTAGCCACTATTAGTCGCACATAAAGTCAATTCTATATTCAAGTGCATGTTCTTAGACTAATAGGTACCTCTATATGTAAATGACATACTGTTAACCAATGTACCACACAATTCTTATTCATAATCTGTACAATTTGAAGGAAAAACAGAAGTTTATTTTCCCATGATGTTTTTAACTCTCTTGCATGACAGACAATATGTTGGTCCCTTCTTCACAGTTCTTTGGTGGTAGAACTTCAGTTGCAGCTTCACACAAGGATACCATAACAGCACAATCATGAATTTCTCATACTTTAGCAAAATCTCAAATCTTGAAAAAAATCTTGGAAATATGTAAGGCCACAAATTACCACTGACATATCATCATCCGTTTCTCATTGAGGACAAAAAAGTGGAAAGGTTAATTCTTATGCAGATATACATTGAAAGGGAGAGAGGATACCTTTCAGTGCAGCTAAACTATTCGCAGAGAAATAGCCTTTTTATGGTGTGATATTTCTCAACCTAATACCAGTTGAATCATATAAATCACATTTAATCATGTGAATCAAGCCCAAGTCTCTCCACTGACTTCAGGGACAGAAAAGAATGGCACTGTAGAAATCTAGAGGTAGGTCAGATTACCATTCTGAAAGACAATATGTTTTTTACCTATTTTGTTTGTGTTGTAGACATTAATGTCTCTGTAATGGACTATTTAAAACAAACACAGCATATTTGGCCACTCTGGGACCCTTGATTTGTGTGTCTTACAAGGAAACAGGCTCACAATATGTCTTGCAAATCTAGCCAAGACTGCTAACTAAATCAACAAGTAAACAGGGAAAAATAATCTGCCAAAAATAATGTCTTAGGCCTCTTTCCCATGTCTTTCTTATTGCTTTATATTGAGCATACAGTAGCACAAATTATTGAAACTCAGCACACATAAAAATTGATCCAAAATTTAGGTGTTTATTCCCTGCACAGCTGTTCTACTAGCAGGGCAAATATTGCAAACGTCACAGGCGTTTATTCCCTGCACAGCTGTTCTACTAGCAGGGCAAATATTGCAAACAAATAATCAAACAAAACCAATTTCTAACCTTGTCAATTTGACATAAAAGTTTCATTGCCCATTATATTATTGATGTGCAGATTTCAAGTCATCTATCATATTAGTTACATATTACAATTTAATGACCAACACATATAATTTGTTTTTTGTGTATATATATATTTAAAAACATGTATATACATGAGACGATATACATTCAGGTTGTGCTTTTCTGATGCAAAAAGTTTAGCAGCATTATTGGCATCTCTCTGTTTCCAAGGCACCTCACAAAGCACCATCTTTGCAGCACGATGACACCCCACACCACTGTGTACAGACGCAGCCTGCACCCCAGGTCCTGAGACAGCACAGGGTGCAGTGGGCGTGACACTGACAGGTCTCCCACAGATCATATAAATGACCTTAGCACAGATCTTGATCTGAAAAATCTCTCTCAACTAAGTTTTCACAAAAACTGGCGTTTTCCTGAAAAAAAAAATCCCAAGCTTCAGATTCTGACAAACCACCATTTTTCCAGGAAAAACTATTTTGTTAAAAGAAAAATCTTTCTTGCTGTAACTGTAACACTTTTGTAGACTGTTATTCACTAAGAATGGTCTAGAATATCATTGTCCTTCATCAGGACCCCTTGCCAATGTGAAGCACTTTTAGAAGTACAGCATTTCTGATTCATCAGAGAATGCACAGAATAACATTTTGGCTCTAAAATAGTAATACTAATAAAAAATCTGCAAAGAATATTTAGCTTTTTCAGTGGACTATACTTGCTATGCTCTGAGGAAATGTCATTCTTTTTTCTATTTGTTCAGAGTTTACTGGTAATGAGACAGAGAGGGGTTTTTTTTTCTCTTTGCTTTACCCTTCTGTCTCAGTCACATCCTTTTTGCGTTCCCTGTGTCACTTGTCCAGCTTTCTCACTGTCTTTTCTTCGCCATATGCTAGAAACACACACAAACATACGCATGTATTACTTATACCTTCATGCATTCCTTTTCCCCCTTCTCCCTCCCCTACCTACCTACCTACATGTTATTAATTGACCATGTCCTTTAGAAATTATCATCCTAATAATTTCTCCTAAGTGCAACTTTTGTTATCTTTGTAAAACAAAATATGTTCCTTTATATGAAAGAGGATCCTAATTTCTTTACCTGTTCTTATCAACACTCATTCTTTCCCTCTAAAGTTAGAGAATCTGAAATCAGTTATTTTCTGCAGTTGTTGACTGTGTACACCTTGCAGTGTATTTTCAAATTCAGTTTGTACAAATTTTCCCATTGCTAGCCCTAGAAATAAATTTGTGTCACAACATTAAACCTTCTCTTCTGAATCTGCAATCATATCTTTGCTGCAAAATGGCATCTTTGAGGTGTCTTATTAACCTGAGAGGCTTGATCACATGCATCTGGGCATAGGATGGGGTCTGAGCTACCTTGTCCCCACTCAAATAGGGGTAGAGGTGCTGTGTGATTGCTGTTGTGCTATTTTACTGTTTGCACTGCTGACAATCATCAGATACGATTTATCAGAGAGAAGCTGTCAGTTTTAGTCGATGTATGTGGGTGTTGAAAATATGCAGTTTGTGGCCAGGAAAATAGCAAAGATTTTATCCCAACAATGATTATATGAAATATCAATAATAAGTCTAGCAATGTTCATTATGCAAACAGATTTATGAATGCTTATGAATGCGTAGGAATAAGTTCTAAAGTGAACTGCTATTTTTGTGAATTATATTGAATTATTGAAGTTCTGCAATGAAAAATGTATTGCATATAGCTGCAATGAGTTAGTGTACTCTGTGACACTAACAGAAAATGCTGTTCCTAAGAAAAATTCTATAACTGCTACAATGAAAATGTAAGAATGTCACAGACGGCAAAGGAAAGATAGATATAGTAGTCAACTTTCATAAGCAACACTTTAATTAAAGTGAAGTGAGCTGCCTTTAGAATATTCACAGTGTTGTGAAGAAAATTTAATGGGCCAGTGCAATAGAAATGACCACATGTTCCATCTTCCTGCTCCTACAGTATGAGTGGGAATAGACAAATTAAGATTTTCAGACAGATATATCCAGCATTTCAAACAGTAAAAATTGTAAATGTGCTAGTGTGATAAACTTGCTGTCATCACCAACACAGCAAGAATTCTCTTACTCTATTGGTGTAAATATTGTTGTTCGTTTTACTAGCTCCAAAGTCCTACTTTTCGACATTTTTTTTTTGTTACTAGGCAACCAAAGCAATACTGTTTCACACTGAGAAAGGAGCTTATCATTTATTTTAATGGGAAATATCTGTGACCAGAAAGAAAAGATTTTGCTCTCATATTTTAAAAAGTTATATGTAAATTCATCTTTTTAAATGAAGAAAACATGAATTTTGTACCTCTTGTACAGAATTAAAAAGTTATAACTAAGCCTTTTGGCTAGCCTCAAAGTTGGGGTCTCCAAATCATCTCTTCTGGGTCACTGCCAAAATATCAGTTATTTTTAAGGGAAGCATTTTTGGGCCAACTGTGAAAACTCTTGGAAAATTTCATGCATTTAAAAAGTAATGTCATGAAAGCCAGCTGAATCTGAGAGACAGTCATCATCCTCTGGTATGAGCTAAAGATAATGGGCAATACTATTTTTTCTTAACACATAAAGTGCTTGCTTACATTAGCTTGGTGAGGAGTTCTGAATCCTTTTGTTGTAAAAACATCTGATGACTGGTTTTTATATGTTAAGCCATAAGATTTGCAATAAAGGAGAGAAAAATAAGTATATCAAAATATTATTGGAGAAAACATTACAATATAGGGTGAATATACAGACAGAAACAGCACTTTGACTTTCACTTCAAAATGCAGGACCACTTAGAGACTACCCTTGAATGAATCTGGCAGACAGCCTAAAAGTTCTCTGTAATAGTGCTGCAGGCCTGTAACACAATGCATCAGGGTAGCTATTTTACACCTAGGATATAAATCATTATGTCATTCACTCAGCCTTTATTCTTCTAAAAATATGCTTAAACGATACTTAAGCCTGCAGCAAGCCTCAGCTGAGAATCAACACACACTAAGTGCTCTATAAAGCACTACCATAATGCTAACTTCACTAATTTATTAGTCAGCTGATTCTTTTCAGGAGAGGTCCGCCATACAGCCCTTTATTCCACTTTACAGAGGAATAGGACAGTGATCCTTTTCCTGCCCATAAAAAGGAATCTAGCTCGCACAGCTGATTTAGATCAAAACTCAAGGATGGATTGAATTAACCCAAATTGAAAGTACAGCATAAGAAACACTTATTGGGCCATCTTCCCACACGCAAAAAGGATATATAGGAGCAGTTTTCTTGCAGGAGAGATCATCAATGTCATTACAAGCCTGTTCTTTTTTCTTTGGCATGGCAGCAGGTATCTTCCTCCCATCCCTCCACTGGAGGGATGACTTCTTACACATGACCTCTTAAGAATACCTAGTGGATTTAGCAAGGACCAGGACATGCCATTAGTTAGATGGGACAGAATTTCTGCAATCTTCTCCTCCTGCCATCTCTCCAGTTCTTTACTTGTAAGTGTTCTAGGACATTTTATCTTTGCCTTTTTCCTGAACCCAAAACTCCAGTCCTTCTGTAGCTCATAATCCTTTCATACATATTTTATTGTGCATAAATCCACTATCAACCAATCGACCCACAAAACTGTAAAATACATGAATATAAATTTGTTGGTGATTATGAAAGCTCATGTGCTGCTATTTGAGGGAAATCTATGCAGAGAAAACTGACAATAATATTTCTTTCTTTCAGTGATATTGCCTAAATCAAGGAGTTCATTAATTTCTTGTTTAATTTCACACCTTCATTATATATCAAAGTCACATTCAATATTTTTAACCTTATAAAGAACTTTTCTGATTATTTTATTTGACTAAAGAGCAGGAAAAAAAAAAACAAACTTTTTCCAAACAAAAATTATCATAGTGCCAAGAAGTGAGGATACATTTTTCTATTTTTCACTTTTCAGAATGTCCCATTTGTGTGACTCGTCTCACAGAACATGGATAACAGTCTCTTATAAATAATCTTCAAAAATAACTCAGCAGTTCCTAAACCTCCCACTCCCAGGAATTTTGGAGAGATTTATATAACAATATTAATTGGCAAAATATGCAACCATGCTGGAAGTATTTATGCCAGTAAGGATGCCTTTGATCTGTAAAAAAAACACAACCCTTGTTAAAGCAGACAAGCTTCTAGACATCTTCCATCTAGATCTGATGAAAGAATTCATCAATGTCTCACGAAGAAGTTAAATAACTGGAAATCTGGAAGACACTGCAGTTAGTAGCTGAATAAGAAGAAACTTAAGGAGAAGTTAGAAAATGAAGGACTGTGACTAAAGCTGATGAAACTAGATGAGTGACTTTCAGAAAGCTCGGAGAAAACCAGAGAGATACTAGATTGCATAGATGCTAGAGGAAATAGAGATAGAGCTGCCTGGGTCATAAACCATCTGCAAGATTTTGATTCCCAAACAAAGCAAGATACTGTTTCCTGTTCTTTGTTTTCACTACACTCTTATATACTCTTACTTCTTACGAAGATAGGACTTTATTAATGTTCCTCTGTTGTCACAGAGAAATGCAAGCAACAAAGACCTGACTGTCATCTTCTTGCATTCCTAAACAAACACAGCAATAAGGATCCAAATAATGGCCAAGCACACAAATTGAAGAAGAACAGCAAATCAGCAATTATATGTGGGTTTTTTTTCATTCAGAGAATGAAAGACACAATCTTAACTAGAAACTAGATCCTTCCATTTCGTGAGAGAGGGATCTGGAGTGTTGTTTTTGGAAGGACAAGGAAAAGCCATGGAACAGAAGTATGCAAAAAGATGGCTTAAAAGGAATTTTAAGGGACATCGAGCTTATTGCCTTACTTAATAGATAAATAGAGAAAGACTGCATGAAATCAGATATGTAACCAGTAATTGTCACGGGTCTTCCCTTACCAGTTTCCAGGAATCCTTATTTGGCTGTCATACAAGTGAAGACTAGACCACAGAATTCCTCTCTGATGTTGGCATGATGGTGAATAGCACCCAGGAGATAACCTGTTATGCAAACAAAGGTCTAGCCAGAGACCTCTGTACTTAATAGCATCAGAACAAAAATGAAGGGAAGATAAATCCAATGCCTTTTTTTAAGAATTCATACTTGTGACTCTACAACATGAATTTCCACAATGAGATTCAGGTGAAATTTTCCTAAAACTTAGGATTTTAATTTCTATTTGCCACTTCACAAATTCCCTATTCAGTGGGCTATAAAGGCTTTAGTTAATGAGCTATCTGCTCTGGAGATATATCATGGGTATTTTGGAGGCCAAAGATCAAATGGTTTCCACTTATTGATTAATAAATTCTGAGGAGTGTGGAGAATGGTGGGTTAAACCCTCAAGTAAGTAATGGAAGATAAAATTTGAAGAAAGTCTTTTACATCCCATTTAAATCTCTGGTAGCAGAGTAGAGTTAGACCTGTTAGAAAAGTTCTTCCAGTGGTGATGGAAAGCTCCATGATTTCAGAATCTTCAGAAGCCTCACCCAGGAAAAACCTCTGTTTTTTCAGTCTTTGAAAAACAAAACAACACTTCGTCAGCAGCACTTCATAATTTTTTTTTCATTGCTACATCTCTCTCTTCTAACCATCTTGGTTTGATTTTCAGTCCTAACATCCTGATAAATGCAATGAGAACACTTCAGACAGAATATACATATAGTGTTAAAATATAACTTTGGTCAGTGTCTGCGTATTCTGAGCTGCATGCCCCAATCATAGTATGAGAAATGTGCTGGAGAACAGCTGGAGAAAAGGCTTGTGCAAATTTTGATTATGGTGAAGTCTGTTCAGTAATTCACTCACATAGAGTACAATGCATCATCAACGATTAAGCTGACTAAGGACAATGATGAAACATACAGGCTAAGACAGCTTGAGGAAGTACAAGATTTTATCTATTTAAATTGGCTTTCCACTAAACTCAGACATAAAATTCACCTCTGAAGTTTATTATCTTATTTTCAGTATAATTAGTGTAAATATATCATGTTCAAAAGCAGTTGTATTGGGTGAGGGGGCTGTCCCAGAAAAACTAGAGGTGTTAAGTAGTTTCATATTTTCCCATCTGACTTCATATTCAAACTTTCTACATAAAAGGAATGCCATATTCTATCAACTAGGAAGTTCAAAGACCCTCTGACAAATGGCAAACCATTTTAAATACTTCATCTATCGTAGCACTAACTTCTCTTATATTTCTGAAAGATGCAGAGCACATTATCTACTCAAAAAAT
Source organism: Chlamydotis macqueenii (assembly GCF_036417535.1). Taxonomy (NCBI): domain Eukaryota; kingdom Metazoa; phylum Chordata; class Aves; order Otidiformes; family Otididae; genus Chlamydotis; species Chlamydotis macqueenii. The sequence continues at coordinate 23,598,281 of NC_141556.1, forward strand.
AATTATTGGAGTGGCTGATTTATTATCAATGATTGGTAGATGTAGGACTAGCATCAATAACATAATTCTAGTTCAGTTCCCTAGCACAATATCAACTTACACCGAGATATGCACATTGGTATATTGTTCTTTATCTTGTCTTTATGTACATCCTTTGCATACTTCACCATTTTCAGACACTTAATGTTTAATGCTGACCTTTTTTCCAAACTCATTTAGGCAGAAGAATTCAGTCACTCAGGGAATGCATTCTTCATAGAAATAAATATTGAGATGCCTATCAAGTGAAGGAGCTTTTAGAAACAGACATTTCAAGGAAGAGGAAATTGCTTGCCCAACTGTTTCATGTAACAGAGAACAGAAAACAGAGACGGGAGAGTAGGGATCAGATTCATATTAAAGGAAGAAGCTGTGAGAGCTGTAGGAAAGGCAGGACTGTAGAACGATATCAGGAGCTTGTTTCAGTAAAGAAAAAAAAGCAGGAAGTCATCAAATGCTTGAAACTCAGCTGTGTTCAGTGTTAGCAAACTGGTTGCACTGTGCTGGACTCACTGGAGTCTTAAAAACAGGATCCTTTAGGACAGTTTATAGTTTGTAGCTTTCATACTCTAATAGTGACATCTTCAAGTTCCTATGGCTTGATTCAGGACACTGAGACAGGCAAAACTTCTGAACTGAAGAAGGAAGCACTCTCATAATACTCATAGGTCTCTCATAACTCTCATAGATGAGTAGCTTTGATTCGCCACAAGGTATGGCCAGCAATGAGAAGAAAAAAAAAATTATAAACAACAGTATTTTGGAATGAGAAGAAACATACAGGGAAGTCAGAAAATAGGAGACGACCAAAGTTTTTACAGTGGGGAACAGTGTCTTCTTTAGAGGAAGAAACAGCCAGAATTTCCAAGATGTCTGATACTTTGAATGAGAAGACAGACTTACACATGGAAATTTAATTCTTCCTAACACTCAGGAGTCTGGTTGTTTTTACAGAAAGAAAAGATTTGTACCCATCTGTCTTATACAGCTAGCAATAAAATAAAAAGATGTTCAAATGTTCAGGCTGTTCAAACCCAGACTTCATCTGTCTTTGAAAGAAAGGACAGATATTTTACGACTGCTCTGTGCCTTATGTAGAATCAGTGTCATTGTTCTTGTACACTGCCACTCTATTTGTGTTGAAAACATGCAAAGGCTTGAATGGCAAAAGAGTATTCCTAAACATGATTTATGTGGGTCAGAGTTTAAGTAAATTGTGTGTTGAATTTTACACTGACTTACGGTACATTGAGCATTAAAAGCTCAGTAGGATCTGTCTAAAATCTAGAGATGTGTCTTAGAGAAGCTCTCAAGTGTTGTTTTGCTTTTGAGGTGGTGCCAAGCCTTTACTCAGACCCTCCAAGGCAAGTGCACAGGATCCTATTCTCCAGGCATTAGAAAAATTGAAAATTTTTGTTGCTATGACTACACATCTTTCAGAATCAAAAATATATTTATGAATGTTGCTAATTTTACCTCTTTACAGAAGCATAACTTGCTTTCTGCAATTGATAACACACTTTGCTTCACATATGAGAAACCTAAATCAAGTTACAAGTTTCTGTGGTTTCCGTAGACTTTGCTGCCGGTGACCAGTAGTCATTGGTTTGGTGTCTGCTGTGTTTAGTTACAGATAGTCGAAGTACATTCCATCTGTCATATCAAGTTTTTACCTACACAAGCCACTCTGATTTAACAAGTGTTAACAAGCTTTTAAGTTCTTTCTGATTTTGTTTTTTTTCAACTAAATGCAACTTTATTACTCCATTCATATTCTTCTACTTATAGTTAACATATTGGGTACTAATTCTTCAGACACATGCACTTCAGGAAAATTACACACGTATTTTCCTTCTGGAAACCTGTGTCTAGTCATCAGCTTGTAAAAATGTTCATTGCTACCATGTCTGAAAGACCTTGGGATGTATATTTATCCCAGTCTCATTAATGTAACTAATTCCTTACATATAATAGAGAAAAAAATCTCCTCTGAGGCTTTCCTGTCTAGTGATGAAATTATCCACTTCAGTGCTCAAAACTCTTCAAACAAGGCATTCTACTAATCATGACTTCATTAAATAAAATAAACCAAAACAGCAAACATATGGGCAATGCTGGGATGCCAGTAACTCAAAATGATTACTTGCCTCACGAAAAATCTGCCAGCCTGAATTTTCACTATCTGGAGGGAAAGGAAAGATGCTATATCATAGCATAATTCTAGAGGCCTCTTGATTCTAATACTGACTCTAGAGAAAGAATGGAGGGGAAAAAAAAAGAAAAGCCTGCAAAGGGTTCTTTAAAAAGGATCTCTTAAAGTAGAATGCAAAATTGAAATGTATCTTCCTTATCTACTAATAGTGGTAAGTTTATAATCAATTCTCAATCTTAAATGTTCTTTATTTTGCTACATAGAATTCATGTCTATAGTTACTGGAAGAAGAGAATTCAGACATTTGAAATATCTCTAGTTTCTTAGCTCTCATGTGTCCCAAATCTGCCAGTAAAACTATTCCACAGCTGTTGTCTTCTAACACAGTTGACACTAATGGTCCAGTCAGCTCCTCTTACGAAACGTGCTGGTATAAATGAATCAGCAAGCAGTGTGTCCACTTGGAGCCGCAAAAGGGCAGCAGCAGAATCCAGGTCTGTTGAGTTGCTGAGGGAGACCTGCACCAGCAGCTCCTGTGTCGCGCTCTCTTGCAGTTCTGCAGTGTGACCTCTGCCTGCTCTGTGACCGAGTGTGCTGAAAAACAGCTGGTCAGCCCGGCAGTTAGCTCTCCCCATACCCAGGAGGGGCAAGAGTCCATCCACTGGGGCCCTGCTGTCATTGTAACCTGGCTGGAAGGTAGAGATTTGGCCTTACCCAGGCACCTGACCTGCCACCCCCTCCCTGCCATCTGCTCCTTCAGCCTGACAGCTTGGGAGAGAAGAAGCTTCAGAGATCTGCAAACATAGTTATGCAGCAGTAGCACAGTCAAGGGACCAGGTTTGGAAATCCTGTTATTCCAAAACCTCTGCAGCAGCTCAAATTATTCATATTCTAAATTCAGTACTTAATTTAATTATTACTACATGAAATTTTTTTAGCTTGTCCTTACATGAAAATCAGCCTGGCCAAATCCTGCCAAGTAAGATACAGGCACTTCAAGATAAAGTCCATACTAGGCAAAGTAATTTTCACTTTGAGCATCTTGCAGTAGATAGCTTGGTCAGGTCAGGAACAGCAGCTACAGCAGTTCTTAGATTTTTCAGTTTAAAAGAACTATAAGCTGCACACATCAATGTGAACAAAAAAGTCTCAAAAGGGATGCAGTGGAGATTTAACAATGTCTCTCAGCGTTGTGGTAGGTATTTTAAAGTTCCCATTGCCCAGATATCTCAGCACAAGGCCAGCAGCTACTGGGTGCAATGCTACTTATTTGACATTTGATGCTTCTGAGTGCTGGTAAAAATAGCAGTCTGTTGGTTCAGAAGAAAAGACCGGCTGTCTGGGGTGGTGAGTCAGGGGATGACACATGCCAGTCAGCTGAAGTACGGGAGGTGAGATCCTAATTGAGTTGTGCCTAACTGTGAGAATTGAATTGACAATCAAAAGATTAAAAATGTATGGCCCCAACAGGGTCTGAAGGAGAAAAAGGTGGCTGAGATGAATTAGTGAAGACAAGTATACCAACCAAAATCAACAGCAAAAAAAGGGAAGGAGAGGACTCCTTCTTGCCTTCTTTCATTAAAAATAAAATTGTAGGTGTGGTGCCTGTGTGAGGCTGGGATCCCGGCTGCTGTCCTGAGCTCCAGGGTTAAAATGGACAGTGAGGAGAGGAAGGGAGGTTGGGACAGGGAGGGAAGATAATAGTTTGCTAGGAAAGTTGGCTAATGCTTACTTGTATTTATGCTTTTAAGACAAATGGGAGCATTTGGGGTGAAGACAAATCCCTCTGCAGTATCTATTGATAGTCCGCAGGAGCAAATGAAAGGATAACACAGCTAAAGCTCTTGGTTCTTTGGCACAGACACTTTCTTGCCTCCATTTTGAAACTGGTAGGGAAAATGTTAAGATTACGGTCTGTAGTAAAGCTGCATTTAGATTCAAGACCAGGATTATGTTACTCTAATTGCAGCACTGCAGACAGAAGAACAGCCTAGGAGAAGCACAGATCAGCACAGCCTAGGAGAAGCAATTATCCTTGTGAGGAGCAGCACCTATCTGGATGTTAAGGGGGCTGGGGTAAATTAAATACAGTAAACAGAGACTAAAAATACTCCACAACTGTGTTACAGAGCTCACTGAAAGTACCCAAACCTCATAGCTAGGTCTGTGCTTCGGATTTCTTGAGACATTTCTGTGTGCCTATGCTCCTGTATTCATTGCAGGTCCCAAACTGATCTCAGGTACTACTGTTGCTGGGAGTGATTTGGACATGAAGCAGGATCCACAAGGATGCAAAACGTATCTTCCATATTATATTATGCAGCTATACATTACACCAACCTTCTAGCTTTACATGAGAAGGAGGATTAAACTATCTATGTGATGAATTAAAGAGAACAACTCACAAGCAGTCCTTTCCCATCAAAACTAACCACTTTCTTCTACAAATGAAGCTTTCCCCACCCCAATTCCCAAGCAAAAAGTGATGGTCAAAAATCCCAAACAGTCATAGGTTTTGATTTTATAGATCTCCTTTCTTACCACTAATAGTGGAAAAAGGCAATAAAATTTGAATGTAATGTTTAACTAGGAGTTGATTTAATAGAAAGAAGTACAAAAATTACCAAAATTAAAATTTGAACTTCCTTTAAAAAATTAATTGTAAGCACTTCTTTCTACTTGGATTAGTCTTAACACACCATATTAACAACTTCAATATATTCAAATGAATCTATATATACACACTCAAAGGCAATATGCACATTTTGAGAACATCCTTTGGTTTCTTCCAGATTAAATTTTTTTCTGCAGGGTTTAGCCATACACTAGAAAATACCAGGGCACCTGATTCTGTTAAATATTTAGGCAGACCCACTGAATTCAGGAATGTGTTTGTGTATCTTGTTTTGCTAAAGGAAAGTTAGCTCTAACAGTGGCAAAAGATTTTTCACTACAGGACCATTGGGCAGAGTTTAAATTCTCAGTTCAGACTATATGTTTCTCGAACAAAAGATATTGCATTACAAAAGAAGTAAATGAGAAGAGGTCCTGCAAATCAAAGTTCCTGCTCTTCATCTTGTGTGCAGGAGGACTGCCAAGTGAATGCAATTCAATAGTCCATTTGCATCAGTCTGGCTTATATATCCGCTGAGGGAGGCAGGAGTTTGGCAAGCTGTGTCAGCAGGTTACCTTGCCATTGTAAAAAAGCAAAGCAACAGCATGCTAGGCATAATGAGACAAATGTTGTGCATTCAGCTCTCCAAAGTCTTTTCTTGCTAAAATAGAGGAAAAGAATGGCCTGTATTAACACTATGGATATGCTTCTTGTTTACACAGCCTCATCAATTGTGTTCTCTTTGTTGAGGTGTTAAAGATGCATCTGTGAATGCATTAAATCTGACCTATGAAACAGACATAGGGTATTTTATGTCATGGAAAAGAACATTTATTTAAGAGTATGAGTGATCATTGTCTGTGATTCATACGGTGACTGGAGAGAAAGCAGCTTCATTCACTGAATGGAAATCAGCTATACCATGCTGCCGATTTCACACTGTAAGTACGAAGAGGCCAGGAAACAGAAGTGACAGGGAGGCAGAGGTGAATGACACAGGAACATCTTGGTTCTGCAGCTCGAGCTGTTCCATATCAAAAGAGGATTACTTGATCAACAACAAAAAAGGAAATGGTGAATTCTGTAAGAGTCTGTGAGCCATCTTCTGCGAAGCCTGGAGCAGTTCCTAACAGTAGATATAGACAGCAAAGCTGGGGCAAAAGACCAGCCTGAAGAAAGCCTCATAGAAGAGGAGAAGGGTGTGACATGGGGAGGACGTTCATTCAGTCCTATCAGCCTGCTGTTGCTGCTGACACCATTGATGAAGAGGGTTGAAATGGTGCACAGAAGTATTCGACAAGGCCAGGGAGGAGGAAAGGGAAAAGACAGTGGACAGAGTTGCAGACATAGTGTGATGTTACAGGTCTGGTTCAACGAAATAACCTGAACTCTCTCCTTTCTTCTAGATTCATGCTCTACTTTTGCACTGGTACACTGATAATTGCTGCCATCTTCCTGAAGGCAAATGACAGTAACCTCAATATTTTATTTAGCTGATACAATGGATTCATGCATTCTTACAGACACCCTATCATTAGCACTGGTTTCTCCATCAGCTGTAAGGGGTCTTATGTCCCTTCCTCTGCTAGAGCTGATAGAGTAGCCTTAAGGCTGATCTAAATTACTGCTCTCCAGAGTTGCCATGGCAACAGGGACTGGCTGAGCAACCCAGGCATTTTATCTTTTTCTTAAACATATTCTGAATGCTACATTTGGAACAGTGATGGCAGCTATGCCATCCCCACAGGCTTCCCTTCTCTTGTAGAGCATCCTTAGGTGTCCAGCTAAATCAGCCTCCTGCTTGCTTTACAGCATCTGAGTGGCAGATCTCTGCCAAGAGTTTCCAGAACCAGCTGCATGATTTTAGTGGTCAGAACTGTCATTCTACACTTGGTGTATAGACACGAACATTATATTTCAAAATATTCCTTCACTGCAACTTGCTAAACAACTTCTGGATTTTTTTAAAGCACTCCCCCTCCCAAAAATTCATCTTATGTCAAGTGACCCTTTTGTGTTTACCTCCCAGAAGTATTCAAATGAATCACTCACTACAAAAGTGTTTTAAAAGATGAAGAAAAACAAGCAATGAGGGAAAGGAAACATTCTGGCAAGAATGAAAAAAATCTGAATTCAGCAACCTCATTTCTGGAACCTCTTATTACTACCATAGAGACATTCTTTGTATGAACTTTAATGTTTATTAATGTTGTGCAAGTTGTGTGTTCCTTCACTTGGAATTTGTCTGCCCTGAAGGACATAAGATATCTAGGGAATAAGGAAAGATGAGTGTGGTCACCCTGTTTTATTAGATAGCAGGTTGTGATACTAGAATGGTATTGAGTGTGATAAAGGGACAACACAGATCTCCGTGTCTTGGCAAGCAGATCCTTCTCAAAGAGCAAGAAGCTGCCCATAGCTTTGCCTTGGCTTCTTCATGCTGAAGGTCAGAAGACATGAAAGTTTTCTGTAGGAATTACATGGACGAGGTTCTGCTGGTCATAGAAAAACTGTGCTGGATTAACCTTTAGAGTCTGAGTGGATGAGTGGAGAATGTGCTTAGTTTTGGCCATTTAACAAGATCAATGAGATGGATGGTACAGAGCTGAATGACACATGACTGCCAGCTAATAGAGTATCACCTGGACAGCTCTGCTCCACAGTCAGATCTCATAGTTAAGGTATGTCCTGCCTGAAGTGGATGAGTGGAGAAGAGCCATACATGATGCTACTCAAATTACAATTTTTAAGGTGTTAGGAAATTGGATCTTGTTGTGACAGGCTGCACAGTTCACTTTTACATGGAATACCTAACTCATGGAGAAATAGGTTTGGTCACACTCCTAACACTAGAATTTGCTTCTATTATCATATGTAGTGTTTGTAATATCAGTCGTTTCTTCTCATTCAGCTAACACATTTCAGCTCCGTGTTCAAGGACTTGAGTATGTGAATCCTTGCAAATAAAGACTAATTATCAAAGAAAATTACCTAGCAGGTTATACCAGTAGTAATATAGCCTTTGGCTACTGTTCCAGCAATAGCTTTGTTTCAGAAGGACTCTCCTGACAATACATGCTCAGCTAACACTGTTGCTGCCAAAACCAATATAGTTCTAAAGATTCTCAGGAAAAAAAAAAAAAAAAAAGAAGGAATATTAACAGTCTTTATATTACTGGAGCATTAAGAGTCATAGTCAAGTATTCACTGTACCCAAAACAAACGCAGAATACCCAGAAAATATTTGGACTCTAATCATGGAGCAAATTAATTTAGTTAGGGAGAGCAAAGAGCAAGGATACAATGCAAGTTTACAGTTAGGGATACAAACTTTGTGATTCTCATTCCTCTGTATTAAATATCTGAAAATATCTTAAAACTGCACATCAAGAATTGTCTGTAGAGAACAGCAATGAATATTCTCCAAGAGCAAAACAAAGAAAATTTCAAGCTCCCTGAAGAAAATTGCTGAACCAAAATGCAAGCAAACAATTTTATGTGGATAGCCCTTCCAGAGAGAGGAGGAGAAGGAGGAAACAGGTAAACATACTTTTCACCATCTAATCTCATAAATGTGGTAGCTGGAAGGAGAAATGTCATTACTCACATTTACTTTCCTTCAGAAAGCTCCCTCCCATAACTAAGAACAACAGCCCTTTATTTTCGTTTGCACAAGGAATGGTATTGTCAGACTTCTGCTGTGCAAAAAGTTCTACCAGCGTAATTTGCTTTCATTGGTTTGTGGGTTGGGAGGCTGGTTTGATTAGTTGCACAGCCATTTATTAAATGACAAAATCATATCTTCCAAGGTATTTTTTTTTCACAACGAAATAAAGAACAATTGTCACTTAAATAATAAGTGGCTTACTTATAGACTGAAACGCAAATTCTAATTGCTGTCCATTTTCTCTCTAGTCCTTTAATAAAGGATATAGCAAGTTATATATTGATCATCTGATGACTGCCACTTCTCTTGTTTTTCCTGTACTTTTGGACATCCAGGCTTTATAATATAGCAGTCTCCAACATTAAAAAAAAATCTTCTATGAAGTGCCACAGAAAATATGTCTTATCAAAGTCTCTTGGGAACTTACTTGAATATCCTTCAGAGCAGAGACTAGAAGAGCTAGAGGGTACGCAGCAGCAGCAGGAATCTTTTTTTTTTTTTTTCTGATCAGGAAAGGATATACACTAGGTACTCATACACCACGCCACAAACACATGCTGAGATATACATGAATATGATTGTATGTGTATTCCCATATGCATATATAAATGCATATATATCAGGTCCTAATTTGTCTTTAGACAAACTAAATTAAATGGGAGAGAAATTTCTGAGCTCCTCTAGGCCTGTTTTATGCATATGAAGTCCTCGTTCACATACTTAGTGAAGTGAAACACTTTGTAATACAGCAATTTGGAAAAGTTTCTGTAGACTACATTCTTAATCCTTGCAAATTTAAGACACAGAAGCTTTACTTGCCAGATTCTAACATTAAAGAAATTAAATTATTCTGTGGGTTTTTCCATGTAATTCTACAGTTAATTCTTCTAAGTCTGAGTATTCAGCACGTAAAGCTCTCCTAATTCCAAATGGTTTTCTGGGGTTATTTGACATCTAAGAAATCTTTATCTCTGCACTCCAGAGACACAGACCACAGAGACTGAGACTTGACAACTCCTCAGGTGAGATGACAGCTCCCAGAGACATGGACATTTTTCTGATAGTCTATCAGCTTATTTACAATTTTTTTTTTTTGTTAAGATGATCTGTGAGTCAATAGAGACAGGGTGTTCAGATGGCAACCTGTTACCACACGTTTTCCTACTTGCCTACTTCAATGCTTTGTTTAAGTACTGACTCTCATGCCTGCTTCATAATCCAGTTCCTCCTCTGACTTAGAAACAAAGGTAAGTGCTCCTGAAAGCTGGTTATGATAGTAAACTTTTTTTTTCTGTTCACAAGTATGCTGTGCTTGAAATGGGAACAATGGAAAAAGGTTAAGCAGTAACTGAAATAGCCATTAGACTCACCCACTTTCCTTCTCCTCCTTGAGAAAACCTCAAACTTGGTGCAAGAGCATTTTACTCTGACCTCAGTATCCTTTGACACTTGTTTTGACTGTAGTATCCTGAACATGTGTGTTCTTTGTAACCCCCAAAAAGTCTTCTATTTCCTATCTAGGTACCCTACCTCCACCACTACAAAGGCAGTCTATTGTCCAGTGAATAGCTGTGCAAAAACTGGAGAAATTGAGCTGCTTGGTCAGGATGATAAAGTGCCTAGAAGACGTTTTGGATACTGAAGATCTGTGTTCAAATATTTGATCTCAATGTAGTGCAAGAAGATAAAGCTGGATGTCCTAATACTATATTTCTGTCTCTGAACTAGTGTTTCTATTGATGTCCTATTCCCACAGATCCCAGACTGTATTTTGAGAAACTTTTCTCAAATAAGAAAAAAAAAAATCTTTGCTTTCCTAAAAAAATCACCAAAAAAATTCTCTGTTAACTCAGCACTGAGCACTCAGTGTCCCCCAGAGTACTAACGATCTCATTTGCTTGTTCATTGCCTGACCAATTGGCTCATAAGAAGATAGGAAAGGGAGGGGATACAAAGAAGCAGCTTCCTATAATTTTCTAAACTATTCTGTAGCCAGAATCCTTTAGAAACGACAAGAAAATGACAAGAAAACTACAGTCCACAGGGAAAAAATACAGCAAGATTTTCAGAGTGGTTTCTGAAAGCTCTCTTCTCCTTACACATACTTGACTTTTCCAGCTCTACTGACTCTTTGCCACATGGAATATGCAATTTCCTGTAAATTTACTCGTAGCTCTGCAGCCTGGAAGCTAGGCAATGGAACTGATGTGTTGTTTCAAGCAGGATTTTCTCCTAAAGATGTATTTATTGGATTTAGTTTCAAGATACAGAGGAAAATTCAATGTACTGATGGTTCTGGTTCCATCTGAAATCAAAAGAATTTGTGGTACTAATTTCTGCTGGAGCAGAATCAAACCCTAGGATTTGCATTTTGCTTAAAATCCTTTCCTTCCCGATATATTTCAGTTTAAGGAGTGGAATCGACAGTTAACCAAAACTGCAGCTTCCTGTACCTCCTAATCCACAGGAATACTCAGGTCACAGCAGTCTCTGAAAAAGTTCAGTGCACAAATACAGACAGAGCTCTTTAACAAATAGTACCCTTTCCCTTAGCTGAGCTGAAAGGAGCTATCAATCACCCAGGAAGCCTGATACAGCTGTTCACTGCCCAGGAACACCAAGGGCCAGAAAATAACATCTTTGTGCTGTAGCATTTTAAAAAGAACAGCTCTCCAGAAGTCTCCCCTTACCATACCAAATTTCTGTAATGGTTTGGGCTGGAATAACACAGAGCCAAGAAATTCCTAGTGAGGAATAAAAATAAGACTGTACATGGAATATCAATCAACAAGGGTGAAACAACCACCTCTGAATAAGCTGTTTGAATAATGTCTTGGGACCTGGCACTGCATGGAGATAATTTTTTAAAAACAAGCAATAGAATGATTCTTGATGAGGTACACTGGAGGTACGCTGGAGGTACAGAATCTAAGTCCACTGGTGCTTTAGGCATCAAAGCTCAAATACTTTTAATGATCAGGAGCCCAATTAGTTATTTTTATTACCCTATTTTAATTCATAATAATTGTAACACTATTTGCATACAGATTATCAAAAGAAATAGGCCATTGTAAACCGACATGTATACTTTTTAATTGGCAAAAGTCTTCTGAACTGCGAGCTTAAAAATGCAACTAGAGCTATTTTTTAGATTGTGTATTTTCTTATTTACTTATGTCTAGAATAGAATGGAAAACCTCTAGGGTCAGTTATTTTAAGCAACAGTTTCTGACAGGTTGTGAATTAACTTGGATTGCAAAGTCACCTTGCAAAGCTCATCTCACTAGTTTTGTACAAAAAGAAATAAGGAATTAAATGCTTTTGGAAAAAAAATGGTGCTATCCTTCTTCAATATGGCCATTAGAAACCACTGGAGTTCTTACTATTGTGTGGAAGTACCCTTCCTCTCCTCACCCCCTTCAAAAGATTACAGAACACTATGGATTAACTGGGTAGGACTCTCCTCTCTAAGCATCAATGTCTAGAGAACCTGCACGGGGATAGCAAATACAATATAGCTCCTGCAAGAGATACAACACTCTGGTGAGCCATCTGGAATCCAAGCATCTGAATCCTGTCTATTATCTTGCAAATAAGACTCTGATCCTGCATCTCTCTCACTACCTTTTAGATGCAGACTTTGCCAACATTAGCAGTTATGATTGTGACATACAGATGATGATGATGATGATGATGATGATGATGATGATGTAAAACTTCTGCAGCACTTTCCTGAGCAGATGGGAAAGTGTCTAGGTATAACTTCCCTACATGAAATCTCCAGGGTGAGGAATGGAAAACAGGTATGTGTGTATATGTACACATGCATCTATATAAAACGAAATCTCCAAGTAATTTGCACTAAGTAGATGAATCACATCTTCTTCATGCATTCAGCCAACAATCAATTCCAAAGAATTATTCCTCTGTGTTCAGTATGTGTAAATAAATACAACAGTGTTGTAGTTTAGTCCTACTCACCACACAGTTGCTCGCTCAACCTCCCCCATCTCAGTGGGATTGGAGAGACACTCAGGAAGAAAGAAAAACTCATGGGTTGAGAAGAAGACAGATTACTAGAATAGCAAAGGAAAAAAAAATACAATCATAACAAAATATAGGGATACTAAAATATACAAAATGAACAATGCATGATTTCTCACCACCTGATATCCCAATGACCAATACAGCCCATCCCATGCAGCAATTATGGAAACAAAATCATGCAGCAAGCAAAGGAGTGAGAGAGAGAGATGCCCCCCAACCAACTCCCACTTACATACTGAGCATGACGTTTATGGCATGGAATACTCTCTTTGGCCAGTTTGGGTCAACTGTTCTGGGTATATCCCTCCCAGCTTCCTGCACCTGCACATTAGCGAGACCTGGAAAGCTGGACAGTGTCCTTGGTCTCTTTAGCAACAACTCATATCATCAGGGTGTTTACCAACATTCTTCACATACCAAATCCCATACTAAATCCAAAACATGGTGGCTACTGAGAGGAAAACTAGCTCGATATCAGTCAAAATCAGGACAAACTGTGAAACAGACATTTCTTTTTAGAATAAAATCTCACAGAACCAATCTAATACAGCTTTGAAAATTTTAACAGAATAATTAAGACAAAAACAAATCAACACATAAATTATTTGATTTCAACAAACCTCTCACTTTTTAAAATTTCCATCTAAATATAAAAAATTAAAAAGATCTGTCTGTAGTGCTGTATGCGTCTAATGGATGCAATGCAAAAACAGAGATTAAGATAATGAAATCTAGAAGTCAGCATCTAAAGCCTCTTATATCATGTCACTCTCTCTGATGTTCTGAGAGGTAGTATTGTAACGTACTTTTGGTAAATATACCCATATTGACTATTCTGTGTATAAATAAATACACTAAGTCAGCACATAACTTCTTGCATTTTGAAAATTCCAGCTAAAAGTATGTATGTGCCAAATAAACTTCAAAAGAACTTTATTGAGTTGGAAGTTAGGATGGAGGAGAGAAGTGTAGCAGGCAAAAGAGGAGGAAGAGCTACTTTTTGTTGAGGGATTTTTGAAAGCATTCATTTTTGAATGCATTCATTTTTGAATCCACTCTTCTTGAAGTTGATGATAAAACTCTTATGGATTTTGGTGACAAAAAGACCAGTTCCCAGACCTTTTCAAATTTTCTTCCTATCAGCATAAGTCTCTTCCTACTGAAGTGTTGCTTCTGTGACTTCATAAGCATGAAGCATGAAACTGAACAAAAGAAAATGCTATTCTTCTGAGACTGCAAAAGAGGAAGCTGAATGAGTAAAAGAATAATAACAGCAAGAAATAAAGAGCTAGACTTTCTGCAGCTGAAGCCAATGGAGCAATGCATGCCACATAAGGGAGAAATCCAGAAAGTCTGGTAATAATTTATGGGTTGTGTACTAGGTATTCTGGAAACATATGCATCATATTATTTCGTAGCCACTGCCCTTATTATACAGTCGATTTGAAAGTATCATTAAAAAATAAGAACAAAATATATGCACAGAGAGGCAATCACTCAGATCTTTACCTGTTAGTTCTCAGGCTCCAGGAAGAGTTGATATACTGCTGTAGCTGCTGCTTTTAGATAAAAAAAGGCTGATGCAATTATTCCCAAGGAATGGTGTAGGGGCTTTGGGGATAAAAAAAGGTACCTTCTCTGTTTTTATCACTCTTCTATCTCTTTTAAAGTAAAATGAATTGCAACTTGCCATATTTTAATACACTGTACTGAAAATTACAATGTGAAAATAAAGTCTTCTGATTGTGTACACAGGATGTAATTCTCATCAATCCTCCAGCTTCTGCAAAGATTTTTATAGTAAATGGTCTTTTACATGGGCTTTCTAATTAAGAGTTAAAAGAAAACTGAATGAATGCAACAAACTCAATGACTTTAATATCTCAACATTTATGCATCCCTTCTCCAGAAGTTACTTCTTCCTTAAAGACTAAATATCCCTGCAAGTCCCACTGATGTTGATGCTTTCTGTGTCTTTCATACATGTGCTGAAAGTTTTCCCTTTTCGTCAAATCTTAGCTACATCAAAACTAAGTTGCATAAACTAGCAACAATTTTGGTGGGCCTTTGCAATCTTAGTCCTTTTGAGTCAAGTGAAGCAGTCATGTCTAAGCATCATAGAATAAGGAAATGTGTAAATGCAAATCAGTAGGCAAAGACAGAGAACCAAAACCAGTTTCAGGATAATGGAGGTCCCCTGGCCCATGTTGCTGCACGATGCTACAGTGGTTTAGATTTCTCTTAATTGGCCAATTGATCCCATTAGACCACAACAAAACAGTCAAAGTTAGACCTATGAGTAATTTTGAAAGTCCCATTATCAATTTCTAGTTCATTTCTCAGTAGTAGCGCTGATCAAAACCTGGAGATTTTTATCAGAAAAAAATAAGAACATTCAGTCTGTTGATGCATTTTTATAGTTTCCTATTAAAAAAAAAAAAAAGTAACTTAATCTAGCTTTTAGGTTGCATATAGTCTTATAGGGAAAACAAACAAACAAACAAAAATAACCCACCCCCCCCAAAAAAAAAACCAGCTACTATAACTTCTGTTTATTTCATGCTCACAGAAAATTTCTTTTTAAAGTCTGGAAATTTTCATTTTCTATGTTGGATTTTATAAAAGATCATATTTAAATTATAAGTTTCTTTGTAATAAACTAGTACAACGATTTCAAATTTGCACAGAATAACTCAATAGAGCTTAAGGTTTTGCTTCTGGAACTGTCCTTACTAACACCAATATAAGTTTTCAAAGCTTATTTTTATACAACTATAACACAGAATTTTATTAATATAGACATCTGCCAATAATTCCCTACACTTAGAAAATAAAAATAATTACTCTCTCATACTTTTATAAATTGTAGTCCAGTGTGTACACTGACTATTAATCGCTACTAAATAAAAACCGCACTTTACTATATAAGTATTTATCACAAAATGGTACATATTAACCATGTAGAGTGGCAGAAATACAGCTGCATGTGGTTTTGTTTTGTAACAGCGAATGGCAATGCTAATGTGAATACACAACTGTTGAAAACAACAGCCTTCTCAAGATAAAAATTACTTAATTTTTACCATGTTCAGTAAGACTGGCAGGGGTCTTTCAATGTAAGCGCTTAAATTTAATTAATAGCTGTAAAAAAATGGAAGCTTTGACACTTTGTATTTGCTGAGATGTTCTTCCTCAGCATCATCTCATTTTGATACCTTTCATAAAAGTTCTTATTTTAGCAAGGCAGGGCATCATTGTCAAGATTCTCAGTGTCATATAAAAGGGATATGCAAAAATGGATGGGAAATTCCAGTTGAGGCTAATTTTTTTTTTTTTAAATCACCTCTGTATGGAGATTTTTTTTTATTTCTGGCAGCACCATCCTCAGAGCGAACAGGCCTGTCCAAACTATATGCAGTGACTAGTTTAGAAACCTGCTGGTTCTGGTCTAGAAAAGTGATCCTTATGGAGGAAGACTCAAAGAGATTTCAGGGCATAATCTCAGAATTCTTCATTTGTGACTGCTGGCATCGTTAAACCTCTTCCCATGGTGGTGATTGTTTGCACTGGAGATCCTTCTGCACCCGTCAAATCACAGCTCAAAGCAGCTATGGGGAAGATATCCTAGAGCATGTTCAGAAAATCTTACCGTTGAGGAGTCAGACGTTTACAGAGAGGTGACTGCCATGTGGATAAAAGGAGATTCTGGGTGGTTAAATTGTCTGTTCTACACCTTCAGAGACAAGAAAAGGTATTAATGCATTAAGGATTTGTTCTCCCTGTGTGTTCTCGTTTTTTTTTGGTTTTTTTTTGAAAAGCAATTCTTTGAGAAGAATCATTCAAACCTTTACTCCTTTAAAGTTAAAGGCAGATCTTAGATTTAAAAGCTGAGTATATGCTAACTTTGACAGGAGGAAAAATACAGATCAGTCAACAATCAATAGAAGAGTCTGGCCTTCTGCATTTGAATCCTGTGAGGTATTGCTGCCAGAAAGAGCTCTGTTCCTTCTTCCTTTGAAGTGAATTTCTTTCTCCTGCTGTTACTGCTGTCACTGCTAAATTATATATGCCCTTGTGTTCTAAAAATTCTGCATCAGCCACAGTATTCAAGCACCACTTTCTTCTGTGGCTTGCAGCTGTATGAAACTCAAGTTTTAAAAGCAATTCTGCATCCTTGAATGCCTCACTACTCTTTTACTACGTATCCTCCAAAAAGAAGGAATATTCTTCACTCTCTGTGTAGGAATAAAGTAGGCTTGTTCCAGTGCTGCAGTAGCAGCCCCTGCACATCTTCCACAAAAAAAAAAAAAAGATTTTCCGTGGTCCAAGATCAGATTTCGGAAAATCAATCCAATTAATCAACGTATAATTACACTGTAAAATCAGGTTTATCTCCAGAATTGTCTGAATTTGCTGGAATATATAGCTTCTCTCTGGCAGCTATAAGGATCTTCATTAGCTGAGGTCTCAATAATATGAAACACTGAAAAAAAAAAGGGAAAAAAAAAGAGTGTACTGAATTGGAAAGGAAGAGTCATGTTACTTGGGCCTAAATACGATCTCAAGGTAACCAGCTAAAGTTCATGTTAAATCCAGAGAAGTTTTGGCTTAATTAAATTGCAGTGAACAGCCTTAGAATAGAGAAGTTTTATGAGTTTTTTGGTTTGTTTGGTTTGTTTGGTCTTGGTTTTGGTTTGTTTGGGTTTTTTTTTTTGTAGTAGTACTAGTAGTTCACACCCTAATACAATCAATACAACAATAAGATTTGGAAAAATAATAAAAAACAATATATGTTTGTCTATAATCATGCAATAAAAGCAGGAAAAACAAGACAAAGGAAATACATTTCCCTCTTCTGCAGGAGGTTAATGGACTCAGTTTAGTCCTGAAACCCATCAGAACATTTTTTAACAATTCTCTTCTAGATTGCTGCAGTTTTTCAGTTGCAGTTAAGTAACTACATCTAAAGGCACCTCACAATATAAGATGACTCTGAGTTCTATTAGAGGTGGATTATTGGAAATTGGGCAATTCAAATAGAAGGTTTTGAAAAGAGGAGGTTAAATGAGCAGTGTCGATACCCACCTATAGATCTGTTACTAAGGGCCCAAAAAGCCACTTTGTTGCAAAAACCTAGAAATGCATCTTTTTACCAGATCCAAATTGCACTACAGTCATTAAGAGTTTTTGTGTTCCCCTAAGTAGGCTCTGTATCAGGGCCAAAGTTAGGGAAAAGAGTGCACTCAGAACAGCCATCAATGCAAAATACTCTTACGTTGGGGAAAGTGTTATTTTGGGTGTATGATTGTATTAGTGCCCATCAATACTGGCAAAATGGATACAACCTTTTCCAAAATACAACTCTAGTTTGGTTGACTAAAATGGCCTTTTCTCTGCTGAATTCCCAGAGAAAAAGAGAAATATGTTCGTCATTACTTGCAAACTGTCAGTCATGCTGTAGTGAGCACAGACATCATGAATCACTCTTACTGAGCCATAATCTCTGCTCATAGTGACAAACAAACCTCAAAAATCAATCCTGTTCTTACTCCTCAAATCTTTAGGGAGTTATTTTTTTTAGAAAAAAAAATAAATTAAGTATATTGCATGCTTAAGATACTAAATTAGAGGATGTAAAATTGTTAATATATTTAAATGAAATGTCAAAGAGCCTGCACCCGGAATGGTCTTGCAATCTTGAAACTAAAATGTAAGCTCCCAAATATTTGGAGTCTTTTTTAGGTTACCGTTCTAGGCTTAATGGCAGCTTAGCTCTTGCGTTTTTTAGGCTACCACAAGTTGCAAAGCAACACAGTGCATACCTCTTCTACAAGTTAGCAGATGATGCAATATATTGCATCAAATGCAAAGCAATATAACTGCTTTGAACTGTAGTAGAAGGATCTACAATCAATGACCTGATGTACAATTCCTTCCCAAAAGGGCTGCTATCTTCCTACATTCATTCTAATATTGTCCAATATGTACTAAACAAAAATCTTATGTATCTTATTTATCCTGTTCATCATGTATACACCTATCTAGCTAGGTATTTCCTTTGCCACTATTTATTGTGGCAATAATTAGCTATTCCACTAGTTTTCATGGTCTGAAGCCTTCCTTCAAAAGAGTAAAAGGAAGTCTGCCAAGATAGAACCACCTTCTGGAGTGTGTCAGAGATAAATATTTGACATAAATTAATACTCCACATTCTAACAGATTTCCTTGCTTAGTATCAGAATAAGTATTTTTGCTATAACTACCTCTGTCATGGAATTCACCATACTCTGCAACAATACTATCCATTTAGGTTTTGCTTAGATATTCAACAAAGTCTTAAAGATCACCACCAACTTAAATACTCTCGTTCTGAGAGTAAGAAAGAAAAAGTAGTTCTAAAATGACATTGAATTGATGAAAAAGCATCAGTTTCCATCCAAAGTACCACTGATATGTCCAGGACCAAAAGCTGCTTTTAAATTCCCTCTGGATTTGACTAGCCTTCAATTGCATAGCACTTCTTCAGATCAGCAAAAGAAATTAAGAACAAACTAGTGAAATCTAGCAGTTACAATGAGTGCAAGGGTGGATTTTATTTTTATGAGAGCTATTAGCAGCATTCATGAAGTGGAAGAGATGTGTGAGAAGAATGCTAAAATTAGAAGGCTCAGTACTGGCAAACCCTGCCAAAAATCCCTTTACCTGTTAATCACTCTGCGAAATATTTCTAGTTTGTGCAAAGGGAAGAAAGTGAGTAAGGAAAATGGCAAGGTGTTACAGTGGGCTTGCATTAGAGCTTAAAGCACAAGAAATCGTAACTGTAGCCTCCTCTGAGAAGGCTCTTCTGAAAATTACAGGAAAACTTAACTATCCAGCAGAATAAATTATATGGTTGTGCAATTGCAAGACTGACATAACATTGTTTAAGACACTGCAAGAAGATGTGTCAGCACAAATATGAAAGCCATAAGTAACAAAAGCCTCAAATAATAATATATGCACTCTCTCTGTCATCATTATGCATCATCATTTACCGATGGACAGCACCTGCACTCCTGCTGAACCCCCTGGCATGTGTCCATTAGGCCCATTTACTGTCAAGTAAGCATCCTCCTTTGCGGTAGGTGTGATCCTTTCAGTGCTACTCAGAGAAACCTACAGAAAGATCCAAAGCTAATGGAAGGTTTGGAAAGTGACTGTAAAAATAATCCTAAGAAGAAAGAAAATTAAAATTATGTCTTTTTTAGCTTCTTTCTAAATTAATTTCAAAATTTGGAATGCAAGCATGGATTTTCTTTTCACAACACCAGAAAAGAGTTGCAACCAGAGCAAAGCTGAAACCCATAATCACAGAATTTCAGGATGTGTGATAGAGGGCGCACTTGGAAAATACACGAGTGCAGGAGGGTTATCACAACTTTCAGCTTGAATTGAGGTGCATAACCTCCTATAAAATCAATACAGAACAAACAGTAGTTAAGTTCTTCATTCAGTGCTCTAACTTCCTGTCTGAAAATGCCGAATTTTTAATGTTAGGAGATACTTTTCTCTGTTCAGTGGCTTGAGAGGGAGCAAAGGTGCCAAAGCAGCATATATGAATCTCCAGCCTTTACCCCTAATGTATAGTACAGCTGTGAAAATCTTTTAAGTACATCCACAGAAGCAGAATACAAAGAAAAGAAGTTGTAGGACAAAACTGCTATTGTCTACCACTGCTAAAGGCTTTGTAAGCTAAATAATGCACAGAGTGGAATTGCTGTATTGTGACTGATACCAGACTAGAATGCAAAAGCATTTATTTTTTATGAGTATCCATTAAAAGCAAATATTTCTCTGAATCAGAAGAGTGGAAAAAAACACACAACCGTTTTCAAATTTTAAATTCAGGCCTAAAGTAACTTTCAATGCAATCCAGGGCAATTGACAAATTCAGTGAGAGCTATTGACAGGCTGATCACATAAGCTGATTAATTTTCACATAGACAAAAGAAGTTTTCTTAAAATAAATTAAAAAGACAATCCTGTCATACCAAGCAACATTTGGAGGCCTAAATTTCTTCAAGCACTATGTCAATGGGAGAATTCTTTAGTGTATTATCCATTCACTCTCAATAACACTATGATGAGTGATAAAAAGTAACATAATCTGTATTTTATGATTCCTCCATCTGGGCTCAACACTCATAGAAAGGTTAGTTCAATTTTAAGTGGAAAACTGGGATACAGCATTAGATATAAAATAATATTTTTTTTCAAATGCTTTCCAAGCTACATAGCTATCTCCCTAAAATTTAAACTTCACGCTCATACTCTGTTGTGATCATCGCTTGTACTAAGGTGTGAATCAGTGCTGTGCATAGAGATTTGATCTTTTCTTCACAAACTCTCTTAATAAGATTTTTGGATTAATTCTGACTAACCTTAGCTGTCTTAAAGTTAGATGTCTAGTCTAACCTCATTATTCTTCTTTCCTCCATGGTCAATACAGCAGGAGAGGCAAAGGGATACCTTCACAGGCATGTTTATGTCACTTTCCACCATCATCTGTCTGAGGTGGCTTATGTCAGGAGAAGTGAAGCCCACCTGCTTAGCAGTTGTCAGAGATGTCAGTGAAACACGTTTGGTCTGACAGCCATGCAGCTCTGCAAAGCCCAGCTATGCTGCCTTCCATTCCAGCCTTACACAACCAAAACTGGGAGCACAGAAAAAGGATTTGGAGTCAATTGTTTACTTTGCATTCTTGCAACTCTGTATATCCTAACGAAAGGGCACATTCTGGCCTATTCAGGAATGTTTGGGAAATTTAGAAGGTGGAGGAAGAAGGGAGTTTAAAATATAAGATTAAAACTAATAAAATGTTAAAATATAGCTAATATACTAAGCTGTTTTCCAGATACATGGCAGCAGACTATCATCTTTATCTGCTTTAAAAAGTATTTACTAAGCCTGAGTAAAAAATAAATGAAAATAATTCTTAATGTTTTTCTAAAGCTTTTCTATACATTTTTTTTCTACATTCTTTCAAATGCCAACATCATGGTTTATTAAAAGAGCTCCATCTTCTGGCAGCTGATAAAGAACAGATCCTTCACTGATGCAGAAGGAAGGCTTAAAATCATTTGCAGAATTTAATGAAAAATTGATCCTGAGTAACCAATGTCTGCTGCTGCATTCCACAGAGACTTTGTGACATTTTTATTTTAGAGTAATTTGTTACTTGTTAACCTTGATTTCTAACCTTTTGTCAGGAATCTTAGTGGTTATCGAATTAAAATAAAAGGGCGACATATTAGAACACTCTCAAAGAAGGGAAGTAAATTTATATACTGACAGTAACATAATCACAGAAAGACAACATGCCTCCTCACTTTATGTCAGGTCAGACTCCTGGCTGTGGTTCTTCCAGGAAAAAAAAAAAAAGCAAAAAAAAAAAAAAAGGCAAAATTTAGTCAGAAAGAACAGAAATACCAAAGAAACATGAGAAAAACATGCTTCCACATTTTGTTTGCCTGCTTTCCCAGTAGCTCAATATTTTCAATATTTTAAAAATACAGTCAATGCCAAAGAAGGAAGATGGCATCCTGCACTTCATCATTTTTAGCACTTATCTCACCCTTGATTCTATTATTAAGGGCCTTAGTCTCACTGGTTTTGCTTTTTTTAAGGGGGAGTGTTGGAGGGAAAATAAGCTGAATCCCCAGGCTCTTCTCCTGGGTTCTACCAATGATGGCACATCTGCTTGGTGTTACAGCATCAAAGATCCAAGGAGAAAGCAACATAGGAGATTCATCACCCCTCTTAAGCGTATTTACAGACAGAACAGTAAGACTCTTGTATTAACAGATTGGAGGTTTGCTATGCTTATGCTTATGCTTATGCTTATGCTTCACATAAAGAATAAACTAAAATGGTGACTAAAATACCAACTTCCAAGTTTTCAATCAGCCCTGCAGGAAAAGAGATCACAAGAGAATGGAGAGAGATCTGATGTCTTCACAGACCTCTGAAACACTGATCCTCTGTAACAACTTCTAAATGAACGTTTAAATATTTTAAAGCTTGTACTCAATTATCTGGGACATTCCCTCTTGCAGGGAAATGCAAAAATAAGCAGTGAAATAGGAATGTCCTTTGTTTTATAGCCATTTCATCATCAGTAATTAATTGCACATTTTGATAAATTGTATGAAAAGTGTATTTCAGTGAAATAATCAATGAATATTCACCCTGCAACAATATTAGAAAAACAGACAGAAAAAATGTAATCTATGTAATCCATCAGATTTTCTTGTTTATATTTTTCTTAACTTGTAGTAATTTGTCTCTGAAGCTGTACTTAGTAGACTCACTTTAAAAAATCAGCCACTTCCCAGTGACACCTCTAAAATATATGTAGACATATCACTTTACTGCAGATAAACTGGCCATAAACAAACTAGGCTGGAATTTAGAGGAAAGTTTTTAAAAAATCCAAGCAGTAAAATCTTTCAATTGGTGTCATGGTTAAAATATCTCACCATTTCCAACTTCTGCATGATTATATTTGCAGACCCACATGCTGGTAATGAAGGTTATTTAAAGTAGTCTTGTCAAAACTGCATTAGATTTAGTGCACTCATTGCTACTGCTGAGAAATAATCTTCTTTTACACTGTTTGTAACAAGTCCATCCAAACAACTGCAACATCTGAAGACCCCATGCTCTTTCTGCAGAGGTCATTTGCTCATGGCTTGACCACAAATGTGCATGTAAAATGTGACATGTTATTATTCAAACCTGAAGGGATTGATCATAGTAGATTGCCTAAAAATATAGACTCCTTTAAATAATCAATAATCAAAGTACATCCTTGTCATTATTATTATCTGTGCAGAGTTTTCCTGACTACATATATATTATTCATTAAAAGCTCTCTGAAGAATGAAGGTGCTTTCATCATCTTGGGTTTTACCAAGAATATTGGAAAAATCAGAAGCAACAAAATTCTGACCTCAGTTTGGTTTGAGATTGTGTCTGCCTCCAGAAGTCCCTGTTTATTCTGATCAGCTATCCTCATCTGGGGCTTGTCTTAAGTCCAGTTCCAGATATACTGTGTCTACTGCATAGCAGAAAAGAGTAGCAAGCACTGGTAAATTTGCAAATTATTCATTCTAGCATTCGCTAGTAGCTAGTTATCTGTTCTTTTCACTCTTTGTACGGAAAATTTTCTTCTCTTTTCACCTAACAGTAAGCTTCATGAAAATGAGTTTGAGTAAAAGTGATTCAGTAATTCCCGTGTATGCCGATGGAGAGAAAAATATACACATTCTTTTTTTGTATTTAAAGTCTTTCAGACAAAGCAAATGTGTTTAAAGAAAAAGGATATTATGTAGGAGTATCTCTGTCAGATATTGGCTGTGTTCTTTTCTAAAATAAATTTGTTTTGGTTTCAGGAGGTTATGAAGGTCTGAAAACTGAATATCAGTGAAGTATGTAATCATCTGGAAAATGCTAGTGTAATGAAGAAGAGACATATTGTTGTAATAAAAACTTAGGCCCAGAGTACAGATAGCATGTAAGAAAGACCACATTTAGGAAAACTAGATTCCAGTCTTGTCTCTGTTGGGTGATCACAGGCATGTATTTAATTTTCCCTACCTCAATTTCTTGCCCAGAAAAATGATAATAACATAAGTTCCCCCTCTAAAGAGAGTTCTGCTTAAAAGCATATCAGAACATATCACTACATCAACGGAAAGCTAAGTCTGGAGGAAACTAGAATATTCGGCAGATCCACTGAAATCTGGCCATCATTCCTCACTTGAAGCTCACCTGCTGTGAGGCTTCTATCTGCTGTCCTCTAGCCCATTTACATTGTCCTGAACAAAGGCATTCCTTCTTGCAATTGGGCTTGAATCGTGCCTACTACTACGGAGCTATCTGGGCCTGGAGTGGGCTGCTCTACATTAATTTTGATTCAAATAAGGGATCACAATAAATATATCTCCACTAAACTTCAGTCATATGGTTGTATGTGTGGTCAGAAGAGTGGTGTAGTTTAGGCAGGTATTCACATGGCTAAAAATCAGGAAAGATGACATCTTACGGCATATCTAAAAAATGCCAAACGCGTGAGGAAGCTAGTTTCAGGGAAAATGATGCTACAACATAAAGAAGAAAGAGATAAAGATACAAAATTTTGTCATAAATCATATTTCTTTGGATATGTTTTTAAATATATATAAAAATATTTTCAGAGATAGAGGGAACAGCAAGCTCTCAATCTATTAAATACATCCATTTTTCACACAAATTATCTCTGTAAAATATTGCGCTGTGTCTTAACACCTCATATTCATTCTCAATCATCCTTGCTTCTAAAATTGAAAATGACTGTGGAAATGTCTATCCTCCTTATTTTACCATAATATAGTTGTTTAATCCATTACCTCTACTGATTCCTTTTTATGGAGCTGTTAAAGCAGCAGGGCAGAGCTGATGCTGGGCCAGAATAGAGACTTCCCCTGTCACAGTCTCATGAAGGTGAAGCTCTGTCCCAGCCAGAACCTGGGAACCATCAGCCCATCAAACATAGGTATTAAGCACCTGGGATTACGTATCCCTCAGATATGATTAACAAGGGAAAAAAATGAACAAAAGACACGTGAAGTGACATACAATCCTTCAGTGACTCTATAGGTACCTTCATAAGTCTTTTGTACCCAACATAGAGTGAGTTCCCCCCTATAGAACAAACAGGTTGAATCAGCAAACAGGATCAATTTTTAAAGATTTACACAAAACAGACTTCCTCAAATTCTTCTGTTGCTCTAGGTGTAACTCTACCTACTTAGAGTCTTAAAAGCAGGTATGTGATTGTCCTCTGCAGATGGAAAAAAACTGTGGTATGAAGGATTAAAAATTGGGAGTTTAAGAAACTATTCTATTTTTAGAGCTGCAGTACTATAGCTTCCTACAGTAACAGACAGCTTCTGATTTGTGTATGTCTGATTAAATCAGTATGAAATCCTAGAGAGGGACTGATTTGGCTCTGTTTTACACCACTTCTCTGAAGTTTTCTATCGCTGTGTCCCCCTCTCCTTTTCCCAGGTGCTGCAAGAGGATGTTCAGAGCTCTCAACATTCAGGAGCAAAACCAGAAGAGGACAATGAAATGGGAAAAATAATGGAATAACTGTAAAGGGAATAATTTGTGCACCAGGTGGAAGCCCCTCACACAAATCATACAATATATAAAACCTACTCTGAGAAAATCATCCCAGCCAAAAAGAGAAATAAACTGTTGTCCTGCATAGTCATTAAAGAGCAACAACTTTATACATGTCTGGAATCACTCGTACCCTGCATGCTTCAGAAACAATATAACAGGGCCACCTACTGAAATTCAGCATCTCTTTTCCATATTATTTATTTCATTTGTATTACTGAAGCAGTATAATAAGGACAAATTAATCATAGAAGCTTCAGGGACTTATTTCACAGTGTATCAAGCAATTATATATTGAAGGTGATGAAATAATAGTATCTTTGATGTAACTTCCCACATAGGATCTGCAAAAGAAAGCACTAGAACCTAGAAAACAAGAAAAAGAAGAAAATTAGGGAGAAAAACAATTATAAAGGAATGGTCAAGACTACATTGCTCTAATGTTCTTTTCTTTGTATTCTTAAGAGATTCAAACTGTTTGACAAAAACTAACAAAGATCATTCAGAAAAAGGGAACGAGGGGCAGAGCATCATCATTTTTATCTACAGTAAAGCTTATAAAGGATTAACCTTACTGTTCATTATGTATATGAAAATATAAATGTATAATATAATTTATGATATTTTAGCTTTCTGTTCTATTCCTATACCTCTGAGAGGGGCTATATACTGAAGATAAACTGATTGGAAATACACAGCTGCTGCAAATAAAATGTTGCATATCTGAACAAAATAAACATAAGGCTGATGCCAAGAGAAAATATTAATTTGTCAGTAAATGTGTGATTGTAACTGGCCACAGAATTGGCAAGGAGACAAAAAAAACCCCATTCATACAGAGGAATTTTATGCCAGAATATAAAGAAACTAAACTGAGGAAGATAAATTACATCCCATCAACAAGCTGGCCAGCTGTAGCATCATCTTGTGCTCTCTGACTAGCAGGATCTCAGGGCCAGCCCACAGATTTGTTCTATTTTCAACAATGGCACATCCCTCAAAGAAATCAGAATACAATAAATAAATAAATACACATATTAGAGCTACAGTCAGAAAACAAAGCGCTGGCATTTTGTTAAAAAGAACAAATTTACCCTGGATTTCTAAAATGTGCTCAGCACAAGGCAGACCTGCAGCTGCCTTGCACAGCCCTGACAGATCTGTATAGTGGTTTGAATACCAAAAAAATTTCAAGGGAAAAAGATAATACTTGTTTATAACAGCAAAATTGCAGCTACACTGCCTCCTATCCATGGTTGTACACGGGAGGCATGGGGAAGGGTGGCACTGCTGTCCATCCACTGACTTCTGCTGTGGCCTAAGATTTCAAGCCCATAGGGACAGAGTGAGCTCCTTTCAAAATCCAGATAGCATTCAGCAGGAACATAGTTGCTACCCTCACCTCAAAGATGAGGGATCACAGCCCAAGAGGCAAGTACATAATCAGTTCTTGGTGCAGAGATCAGAGTTTTGCAGGAAAAGTAAAATAGAACTACAGGGATCCTAAGCTTCTCTTAAGTACGGATGTCTTCCATTTACTCTCCTTCTTTATTCTGACAACAAGGTTGCCCCTAAAACCACACAGGTATTTTCTGCTCTGTTTGTGGTAATATCTAATCTATTTTTACTCAAAGATAGCTACTCATCTCTTTCTGTATGGGACTAAGCTGGGTTTTGTGCCATGCACATCCATACTCCTCACTCAAAAGTGCAGAAGGTTACAGAATAAAAAAGGAAAAACACGAAAACAGGAGAATAACTGCAACCACCCACAGTGAACCACTAAGCCCCAGCTATATGGGAGCATTGTGAGGGTTTCTGAGGGAAATAAAGTGTGACGTGGAGCCCTGCGCTACAACCTAAGCTCCCATGTAATATTAGACTCAGGAACACTGAAATGCTGGGACAGTCCTTAAAATAACTTTATTTTCTCTAACAGCAATCTAGGAAGTTAGTGTTGAACTTGCCACACCACACATTGTAACTGCTAAAAGGAAGGCTCTGGATTTTTTTAATGGATTAGTCCACTGAAAGACCAGTAATGAATGTTCTCTTTTTCAAGTGTGATAAGTAATGTACAGTATTAGAATATGAGTTAATTTACACAAAGATGGTGTGTTAAGTTTGTCTAGTGATGCAGTTAACTTCTGCTACTGTTGTATTAGCAAAGCTGTGCAGCAGAAAGTAGAAGAGGACTTGCTTCCTCTGCTCATTCTGTCTCCATGTAAAACTCTATATTTTAATTAGTAGAAAACTACAGTAATTGAGTCAGTTAAGGATCCTTCATGCAGCACTGGTCTCCATGGTTCTATTTTACGTTATATAGTGTTGCTATGTTTTCAAAACCTCAAGCAGTAGTTTCATTCATAGGTTACATTTTCACCCGAAATATCAATCACAGTGCAGGTCAGAAAAGGTAAAACTGTGTATTGATACTGGTTTTGTCTGGACACCTCTACATGTGTTATTTCTGGTTTGTGACTATGATGGCCACAGCAGAGAAAGCCACTATCGTGCACCAAGGGTCTACTGGCTCCTACCAGGACACACACTTCTTTGTACTGTAATATACGCTGAACACAGGTGAGGACAGGAGACTTAGGTACCAGGAGGAGATATCAGAAGTCCTATTATGCTTACTCTGTACCAGTAGAGAACGCCCAGATGACTTGTCTACAGGTGAAATCAAAACAAACTATATAAATTTTTAACACATTTTGCAGCTCCCTCAGACACAAGAAGAAGTAAATTTACAGTAAGAATAACATGCTACTTGGCAAATATTTGAGCTAAGCCAGGTTAGTGATTGAATTTGTCAGAAAAACATTTCATTAAAAAAAAAAATCCATAATTGAAGTTGTTAATCCCACACTGAAACTATTGCAGCTTGCGTATTTCATTGTAGAACTGAGGCCAAAGTTATAATATACTTTCATGTTGTACTAATTCCAAATTTAGGGAATCATATAAGATTTAATTTTTCCTCCCCACCAAACTTTCAGCTGTAATAATCCATTAAAGGTAACACACTCTTCTGTACTGCTTGATAGGAAAAAAACGCATCATGGTTGTTATTAGTTAAAGAAAAGACCACTATTGTCTTCTGTATGTTAGCTTATGCTAACTTAAGAAAAAAAAAAGTTCTTATTAGCTTTGTGAGTTAAGAGTAAGCTTAGATCTGCTGGCTTCATAGTGGTTACCTTGGCTCAGTTCTTTCATTTCTTTGCTCCTTAGGTTACAACTGCACATTTGAGAAGGCTATTTTATGCCCATATCCTCCTGATAAATGAACCCAAGACAACAACTCTTTCTCATATAAACCCATTTCAGTACAAGGATGATAAAGAAAATGGAGTAAATGTAGTAGAAGTATTTGCCATTTACTTAGCTGGAAGTAACATCTAGTAACTCTGATGGTCTCCCCTTCCTTTAAGTCCCCTTTATTAGCTGTGCCAGTGTTTTAGTTTTTTACTTTGAGTAAAATTATATACTTGGAAATAATAATGCAAAATATATTTAGACTGAAGTTTATGCAATATTAATATACTAGTTTCAAATCCTTCTGGTATTCCCAGAGCCTCCCCTCCAGAACCTGCAAACATCATGCAAGGCTTAAGACATAGTCAAAGAGGGGGATCAAACTATTTATTGAAACATGGTCTGTCTCTCTACACAAACAAGATGAGGCAGTTTGCTCCAGTTAAGACATTACAATAACCAACTTATCAGACAAACTATGAATACAAGATTTATATTTTGGGAGAAGCAAGCTCCAGTGCTCTTCTTGCAATTCTTCTAGCCAGATACTAGAACTCAGTTTGAGCCCTGAGAAGCAGAAAATGCTTGGGAGATATGTTGAACAAGGCTATCTTTGGTCCTCTGCTAGGCTGGCCTCCCTAGCAGTAGAAGCTCTTGGTCAGTTTTTTCCTGGCCAGTATGGGCCAGTACGGGCAGCGCCCTCTGTAGCACCTCTTTCACTTCTGGGACCCAAGGGCTGGCTTCTACTGCCACCAACCTGCCAGTGGCTGAATCTGGCTTGCAATGTCCTATGTTAATTATACACAAAAAAAAAAAAAAAGTAAAAGGACTAAGTTCTGCCCCTGAAGTGTTTTCTAAAAATAGACTTCTCATCCACAGGTACACTGATAGACAGCATACAGCCTTCCCTTCCAAGTGTCTTTGGTGTCCTTTGTCCTTCCCACATGACTCATCAATATCCCAGCCTACTCATGTTGAACATCTTCATCCAGTCCTTGCCAAACTTCCATATAAAGTGCTTCCAGTCTTCATTCATTGGTGCACCAAATCTTGCACTGATCTTCTTTCATTCATTTAAAATTCCCTTGCAGGGCAATAATCGTGTTTATTGGTCTCAGGAGTAGTTTTTAAGCAGCGTCTGCTCTGAGACCTTCTGCTAGGTTTATAGTTTGATATTGCATGCTTACCAGATTGTATGGTTATCCTTTAAAATGTCACAAGTTAATAAGGGTCGCCATTAAATGACAGAATTCCAGAAAGGCTGAATATTGGAAAAATACTGCTTGTGTTCAACGCACACTATTTATTCCCAAAATTAAAAACTAAGCATGAGATAAAAAGGGAACTGGGAGAGGTAAGTGTAATGTATTTGAACTGGAACAGGAAAGGGATTTCGCTGATGCACAGTTAACTGGAATCTACCAGTGCTTACAGTCTCTCTACCTAAATCTTTCAAACATAGATGCCATTATTCATTTCACAGTAGTCTGATTTCAGTTTTCATACTGTCTAGTCCCCCTGGTGACTGCTACTTGATATTAATTCAGAGCAAAATTGCATGTCACTCTACTGTCTGTTCATAGCTGCGGTATGGCAGTCTGAATACGGTTGTATTCCTGTGGCAGGTGAATAAATCCTATTTATTTGTATATCCATGGATCTGTGATACCTAATTATTGCTTGAAAAGCTCTCTGAGATCATTGATGTACAAAAAAGCCCTTCAGCCATCCCAAGAATCATAATGTAGTGGTTCTAACAATATCTTCAATTTAAAAGTCCTGTAGTATATATTCTCTGAGTAGAGCTGCAAAAGAAAACAAAAAAGAAGTTATCATTATGCTTGCTTTAAAAAATATATATTTACAGATCAGTCAATTCAGCCACTATAGTAAAATATATCAGGCCAACTCCAAATACATCCTAACACTCCAGAACTGTTATCTTCCACACAGCTCATTCAGTCATCCTTAGGGCACAAATCCAGTTCCTCATAATACCAGTCTTTTACCATGATCAAAATAGGTCTTTGACAGAAAACATGTATTCTGTATGCAATCTACACATGGACTGTAGGGGCACTGAAGAGTCACTGTAGTTTGCCTCTTGACAAACTGGAAACAGGTATTTGCTTTTTTTTTTTTTTTAATTTATTTTGTGTACTGAAACACCTCTGCAGCTGGGACTCCAAAAAGAAAATCCTAAATTACATCAAGTAAAAAGAAATTCAAGATTGGATTTTGGCACTAAAGCTTTAGTAGTACTCTAACTCTAGATCTTGTAGGCCACTAGAACAGTTATGAATGATTTCCAAGATTTCTACTGGGCTGCTGGAGGAACAGTAGAAGGAAAGAGGAAAAGAAAAAATCATACTTCCTGGGAACTATCAGAATGTGGTGCACTATCATTAAAAGAAAACAATGTTGTGTATCCCTAGAACTCCCTGCACGGAAAGAAGCTAAGACACCGAGGTGTAATTTTGGCAATATTGGCATTGTAACAGCTACAGACACCATCACATTGTGGGAATCTTGAGCTGCTCTGTAAAAGATCTTTCCAATCTTTTTTTTTTTTAATCCATCAAGTCCTCAGCTGCTATTTCTAAGAAGCATACACAATTTTACTTTATGCCTTTCCAGAGTCACCAACAGGAGATTAATTTAGGTATCTCCAGAATCAGAAACAGTTGTCAACTTTTCTTTATTAAAAAATCAGTTCATTCCTGTAACTTGCAGTGCCATGGTTTACTCTGATGTTTATGATCTATATTTTAATGTCTCACATCAGCAGAAACAGAATGCAGGCATTTATTAGTACATCCGTCATTTGTTTCTATTTAATAGTATAGTCTATGTCTTATTAAAGAAATTGGCTACTTATGTCCAAAAATTTAAAGCCAGAAATCTTAATATAAAGATATTTTCCCCTGAAAGTATTTAAAAAAAATAAAATCACATTCTTTGCCCTAAATAAAATTTTACTTCAATCAATAACAAGTAAAAAGATGATATTTCTTTTTTGAAAATCAATGCCCATGTCTAGTTCTTCTAAATACACACAGTGGTATCTATAAAAAACCATAATCTCTCAAATTCAGTTACAAAAAAAGTGAACTGGTGTTCTGGTCTGTCACTCCACTTTCTGCTGCACTTCTTTATCAGAAACATTAAAAATAATCTTTTTTCTCAAATACATCCCATGATGTTGGTGTCTTGACTGCCACCGCCGGTGATTTCTCAGACTGTCCAATTGTTCTAGCTGTTAAAGATTTTTTCTTAATGTCCAACTTAAGCTTTTTCTTTCCTATCTTGAGACCATCACTTCTTGTCATGCCATCTTCTAAGACAGTGTAATTCCCTTCATTTATTTTTATTGTTACCCTGATGGCGTTTATAGACTGTGATCATATTCCCCCTGTGCATTCTTTTTCCTAGACTATAAAATGTGATTTCATCTATGCTTATCCTTGGACTGGATTATTCTTGTTGAATCTCATCACTGTCTTTTCTGACTCCCTCTCTGCATCCCCCGACTCTTCATTATCAGAGGTGCCTGCAGTTTCTCAGGCGACATGCCCAGTGGCGCGTCAAGCTCCTTCATGTCGTTCTGGTGCATCACGATGCATGAGCTTTTTGGTTTGTTAAAAAAAAAATAAATTAGAAACTACTGGAGTTTATAATGTTCAGTTGTATTCCTCAGGGCAGGGCAGGACCTGGCAGCCAGGGCCCATTTGGCAGTGGGACCGGCTCTGCCTGTGGGGTCCTGCCCAGGGGGCAGGGCAGGGCAGGGCAGGACAGAGGGCAGCAAACGGCAGCCCCAGTCCCGGGCACTGGGCATCCCCCTGGGGATGGGACGGGCCCTGACAAGCTGTGTGGCTCTTACTTTCTTTCCCTAGAATTAACTTGTTTATCATTTTTTGCAGTGCATTTTGTACAACTTTTACTCAACTGGTACTATCAGGTCATTTTGCAATTAGTTATTGTGTTTCAGTGGTTTTCCTGCCCAGCTGGTACTGGTTTTCAGACAATACTTCCATTTTGAGGGAAACAAGCCAGGGGATTTGGGGGAGACTCAGAAATGAAGGGCTGAATTGTGTTGAGCTGGGAACGTCTGTCTCTCCAATCAAAATTAGTACTTCCAGAAACATCAATATGAGTGTTGTAAGCAGGAATTATATATCAGATTAAAATATATCATCGGACAGATACATTAAAATACTAACTTTTTACAAAAGCTCTGCTTTTATCAAATTATCTTCTTCCAAGGAAAAACAGCTTCACTGACAAGAATTTATTTTTTTCACTTAAGAGTAATGAACTGGTGGAAAAAAAGATGCAGGAAGTGTTGGATAACTATACAATAAACCCTCAACAATTACGGTTGGCTAGGTATCTCTGATGTCACTATCGTTAGGGCTACAGCAAGCTATGGTCATCTAAACTAATTCGAGGGAAAAAAAAAGTATCCTTACAAAGAAACAAGCTAGCAGTGGGAAATTAAAAACAAAGGTAAGCAAGAAGTGGGCATGTTTCTGAGCAGTGTTATCTTTGTACCACAGCAGATGCTATCTGCAAACATGATCACGACTGAGGTTACTCTTTATTCTACTAAAGTGCAATTCCTTTTACTTCAGCAATCCTATTTCCCCTTCTAATCCTATTAGGTTCTTCACTTTACTATTTCTCTGATAGATATCAAATCCATGCTACAGTATTTTGGTCCTGCTGGCATACGTCATACAATGTGTTATACTACAGCTGATAGATGGATAGAATTCCTATACTGAACTCACTTTATAGATAAATCAGGATATTGAGGGCAAGAGATTGCTTTCATTTGGCAAAATCAATTTAGTAAATCTATCTAGCTCATTAGCTACCAAGGATCATTTTCCAAAAATGGCCTCTTTTCCAAAAGAGGTTTAGATAAGCCGCCATGTGCTGGGCCTCAATGCAGTGGTGGGGAGCCCATGTACCAGTATAGCCATATAGTGCCAGTGGCACCTTCACAGAGACTTCCCCACCCCCTCACCACCTTTCCTTATGTTTTTTTCCCTTCTTCTTTTTGTCTAATCAGTTGGTAAGGAGTTAACACAGCTACCAGAGAAATCATGTGGATTTGTGTAAACAGAATAGAAGATAAAGCTGATGATCTTTCTGTACATTTCTCCATATGCATGCCCTACCAAGGGTACATTTGCTGGGGAAAGGAGAAATATGGATGTTAGATTACACAGTGCAACCACATAGCCCTTTGCAGAAGAGGATGACATTCCTCAGTACGCATGTATGTATATGTTTGTTCACTTCTGTTTCCTTCTTAACTTATTGTAATTGAATTACACTGACCTTTCTCTAAGCCCTTTCTGACTCTCCTCAGTATGTAATGTATGTGTGTACATATATACAGACATATATATATTTTTCAATCCTAATAACTAGAAGAAAAGAACATAATCATAGTTACTTACACTGTTCTATTCGATGCCTGTCATTTCAGTAATACAAACAGTATATACCTTTTTTCAACTTTTTTCCCCCCACTGAAATACAAAATAAGACAAAGGAAAACACATTTCCACACTGCCATCCGCTGATTAACTTGCTAGGACAGTTATTAGCCAGACTCCATTTGCTACTCATGTGGCGTGCTGCTGGGAGAGCTGACAGTCAGGAGAAGGATGATGATAAAGGGTCAAATGTTGTTCTGCTACCCAGGAAGAACCCTCAAAATAACTCCACTGACTTTGAAATCACAGTAAACACATTGCCACAAAAGTTCAACATGCAGCAGTACACACGCAATGTAATCATTAAACAGAGCATCTCTCCTCAGTAGATATATATATAATGTTTCTCTGAAAAGGTTTAAGAAAACAGTCTCATCTTCAGCCAAGTTAGGCCAGCTCCAGTGCCTATTGAAGTCCATGACGAGTCCTACAAGAAGCCAGCCCTGAACTCTCCCTATTATCTGTTATAGAATCATAGAATCATAGAATCATAGAATCACATGGTTGGATGGGACCTATAAGATCATCTAGTCCAACCGTCTTCCTACTACCATTGCTGCCACAGCTACTAAACCATATCCTGTAGCTTCTCATCAAGCCGCCTCTTGAACACTGCCAGGGACGGAGACTCCACCACCTCCCTGGGCAGGCCGTTCCAGTGCCTTACCACTCTTTGAGAGAAAAAGTTTTTCCTCAAGTCCAATCTAAACCTCCTCTGGTACAACTTGTGGCCATTTCCTCGGGTCCTGCTTGTTGCCTGGAAGAACAGGCCAAACCCCTGCTCATCACAACCTGCCTTCAGGAAGCTATAGAGTGCAATGAGGTCTCCCCTGAGCCTCCTCTTCTTCAGACTAAACAATCTCAACTCTCTCAGCCGCTCCTCATAAGACTTGTGCTCCAGACCCCTCACCAGCTTTGTTGCCCTTCTCTGGACACGTTCCAGGGCTTCAATGTCTTTCTTGTAGTGAGGGGCCCAAAACTGAACACAATACTCAAGGTGCAGCCTCACCAGTGCCGAATACAGGGGGATGATTACCTCCCTGCTCCTGCTGGCCACACTATTTCTAATGCAGGCCAGGATGCCGTTGGCCCTCTTGGCCACCTGGGCACACTGTCGGCTCATGTTCAGCTGAGCATCAACCAACACCCCCAGGTCCCTTTCCTCTTCACAGTCCTCCAGCCACTCAGCTCCGAGCCTATAGCGCTGCATGGGGTTATTGTGGCCAAAGTGCAGGACCCGACACTTGGCCTTGTTGAACCTCATGCCATTCAGCTCAGCCCAGTGATCCAGCCTATCCAGATCCCTCTGAAGGGCCTCCCTACCCTCAGGCAGATCAACACCGCCACCCAACTTGGTGTCATCTGCAAACTTACTGAGGGTACACTCAATCCCCTCGTCTAGGTCATCAATAAAGATATTGAACAAGATGGGCCCAAGTACCGACCCCTGGGGGACACCACTTGTAACAGGCTGCCAGCTGGACTTGACTCCATTAACCACCACCTGCTGGGCACGGCCCCCTAGCCAATTCTTTATCCAAAGAAGGGTATACCTACCCAGTCCACAGGCAGCCAGTTTCCCTAGGAGAATACTGTGAGAGACCGTGTCAAAGGCCTTGCTGAAGTCCAGGTAGACCACATCAACAGCCTTTCCTTCATCCACCAGTCTGGTCACCCAGTCGTAAAAGGAAATGAGGTTGGTCAAGCATGACCTGCCTTTCGTGAACCCGTGCTGGCTGGGCCTGATCCCCTGGATGCCACTCATATGCCGAGTGATCTCACCCAAGATGATTTGCTCCATAACTTTCCCAGGTACTGAGGTCAGGCTGACAGGCCTGTAGTTCCCCGGATCCTCCTTACGGCCCTTCTTGTAGATGGGAGTCACATCGGCAAGCCTCCAGTCCTCCGGGACCTCCCCAGATAACCAGGACCGCTGGTAGATGGCCGAGAGCGGCTCGGCAATCACCCCTACCAACTCCCTTAGCACCCTAGGATGGAGCCCATCCGGTCCCATGGACTTGTGGCAGTCCAGATGGAGAAGGAGCTCTCTAACTGTCTCCACCTGTACCACAGGGGGTGTACTCGGCCTGGCATCCCAGACTTCCAGATTAGGGCATAAAGTGCCCTGAGGATAACTGATCTGCCTATTAAAGGCAGAAGTAAAGAAGGCGTTGAGGACCTCAGCCTTCTCCTTATCCTCAGTGATCACATTCCCCGCTGCATCAAGTAAAGGGTGTAAATGCTCCTTATTTCTTCTCTTACCACTGATATATTTGTAAAAGGATTTCTTGTTCTCTTTTACTGCAGTGGCCAATCTGAGTTCATGCTGAGCTTTTGCCTTCCTAACTTCCTCCCTGCATACCTTAGAAACTTCTTTGTAATCTCCCCAAGTAGCCTGTCCCTTCTTCCAGAGGACATAGACTCTCTTTTTCTTCCGGAGCCTCAACAATAGTTCCTGGTTCATCCACACCGGTCTTCTTCCCCTACGGCTCGCCTTACAGCATTCAGGAACAGCCTGTTCTTGTGCCTTTAAGATCTCCATCTTGAGGAGCGTCCAGGCTTCCTGGACCCCTTTACCCTTAAGGAGCGACTCCCAAGGGACCCTCGCAACAAGCGTCCTGAACAAGTCAAAGTCCGCCCTCTTGAAGTTCAGGATAGCCGTTCTGCTAGTGATCCTTCTGACATCTCCAAGAATAGAGAATTCTACAATTTCATGGTCGCTCTGCCCAAGACAGTGCCCAACCTTCACGTCTCCCACCAGACCTTGTCTGTTAGTAAAGAGTAGGTCAATCAGGGCACCACCCCTGGTAGGCTCTCGTACCAGCTGCATAAGGAAACTATCTTCCACACCCTCTAGGAACCTTTTGGACTGCTTCCTGTGCGCTGTATGATATTCCCAGCATATATCAGGGAAGTTGAAGTCTCCCACAAGAACGAGTGCTGGCGATTGCGCGACTCGCTCAAGCTGCCCATAGAATGCCTCGTCCTTCTCTTCATCCTGATTAGGCGGTCTATAACAGACCCCCACCACGATGTCACTCCTACAGGCCTTTCCTCTTATCCTTATCCATAGACACTCAACTGTATCATTTCCAACCCCAAGCTCTTCAACGTCAAAACAGTCTTTAATATAAAGGGCCACACCACCACCCTTCCTTCCTCGTCTCTCCTTTCTGAAGAGCTTGTAGCCTTCCATCACAGCACTCCAGTCGTGGGAGTGGTCCCACCACGTTTCAGTAATGGCAACCAGGTCATAGTTATCCTGCCGCACAATCGCTTCCAGCTCCTCCTGTTTGTTACTCATGCTGCGTGCATTGGTGTACATGCACTTCAGCCGAGACGGCTGCCTCAGCCCCAGATCGAGCACCGTTCCCCTGGGCTCTTCCCTTGAGGGCCTTGTTTTGTCCCCTTCCCCCTTCGTAGCTAGTTTAAAGATCTGTCGATAAGCCCCGCCAGCTCCTGTGCTAGGATTCGTTGTCCCCTGTAAGAAAGGTGGGTATCGCAGATTAGGTTTATTTGCACCTACCTGTGATCCTTCCCTGACTTCTGGGCGCTTGGTGCTGGCACTGGCGCCATGCCGATAGCCGTGGGCTGAACTGTGCTCCCCCTCCCCCAGCAACACTAGTTTAAAGCCCTCCGGACAAGTCTGGCAAGCCTACGTCCAAGCACAGTCTTCTTATGTCCTTATGTCGAAGGCTTTCAAATATTTCTCTCATTATTTCACTAACTTGAGCGTGGTTTTACATTTCCAGTCTTACTATGGAAGCCAAAGTAGGAACAAAATTACTGTAGAGTTGTTGTATAAAAGAAAGTGGGTCAAAAGAAGCCAGCTGCAGGCCAGAGTCTGGATCAGTTCCAGCAACCCTGCTTTTAGCTCTGATCTCTCTCGAAGTTCTTTCCTCTGTTCATTAATTTTTGGCACCGTTTCAAACATAAAGAAATAAATATGAAAGCCCTCTCTTCAGTAAAAAAAATCTCATTTATAGTGTATCTGTGTATATGTTTGTGTCTCTACATTTTCTCTCCTGCAATTTTTCATTATTTAGCCTAAGACTACCTATTTAAATACACTGGTTTCAAACAACAATAAAACCAGCCCACTATGTTATCTTGCATTTTTAGTAGTTTCCTCTTTCTTATTTATAGCCTGTCTTCCCAAGATTTATCCACAGTACTGCTTGCAACTCATTATTATGTGTAAACATCAACATCCCTGTGGGGCAATGTTGCAACGAGCATCAAGAAATTCCACTTAAAAGATCAGGAAGGGGAGGGAAGAAGTGGTATTAGCACCATGTTTTACTTCTAAAGCTCCTCCTCTGCCAGGAAAAGGAAATCAACCAATGTTACACTTTGTTCTGAAAATATATAAAAATTAACTTTAAGTAAAGTATATTTTTTACAAAGGAATACCCAATGGATTTAATTATGAGAAAAGACTGTGACACTTATGGAATAAATATGCCACTATATTCAAACCTTTTATATATCTTTCATCCACTAGAGATTGCTGAGCTGACCCCACTGCAGCTGAGGAGTCAGAAATTTTATTTTTAATGTCATAATCACAGCAATTATTAGATTGTGTCTGAATTTTGACGTATCAGGCAGAGGCAGAAGAGTTGGTAAAATATGCTCTGTCTACTGAGGGTAAAAAAAAAAAACCCAAACCAAAAAGCATACACACAAAAACCCCAAACAAAATAAAACCCAGATAGAACAAGAGCAATCCTGCAGAGCTGATTCTACACATGCTGACAGACAGGTGCCTCCGAGGGGCTCGGCTTCATGACCTACTGTAGTGCAATCAGTAAACCCTGGGTGCCAAATCTACGTTTAGTCAATTTTTAATGAAAAAAAAAAATTGTCTAAATTCTGAGATATTTAATTTCCATCATAAAAACAAAATACATATTTGGAGGACAACATCAAAATTACGTGCAGTTTTTCTCCATAGGAGAACAAGAATTAGAGCAAGGAGCTAGGGGCCACTGACTGATCTTCCTTTGGATCTGCGGTGCTAACAGGGGGCAAATGCCTTGTTGCTGTCTCTTTGTTTTATCCTTTCCTCCACCTGACGAGGTCAATTTATTTTCAGTTAGAGGAAAAGGCAACTGCATAATTGAATATAACATTTGTTACAGGATTTTTGCCGCAGTCTTCACCGACAAGAGTTCCTGTCCCGCCGCCCAAGCTGTAGAAGGTGCAAGCAGGGACTGCGAGAATGAAGAACTGCCCATTGTACTCAAAGAGCAGGTTCGGGATCATCTAAGGAACCTGAAGGTGCACAAGTCCATGGGTCCTGATGAGATCCATCCGCGGGTCCTGAGGGAACTGGCGGATGAAGTTGCCAAGCCACTGGCTATCGTATTTGGGTGAGGTCCCCAATGACTGGAAGAGAGGGAACATAACCCCAATTTTTAAAAAGGGGAATAAGGAAGACCCAGGTAACTACAGGCCGGTCAGCCTCACCTCTGTGCCTGGCAAGGTCATGGAGCAGATTCTCCTGGAAACCATGTTAAGGCACATGGAGAGCAAGGAGGTGGTTGGTGACAGCCAACATGGCTTCACCAAGGGCAGATCATGCCTGACCAATTTGGTGGCCTTCTATGACGGGGTGACGGCATCGGTGGACAAGGGATGAGCAACTGACATCATCCACCTGGAGTTGTGCAAAGCTTTTGACACTGTCCCGCACGACATCCTTCTCTCTAAACTAGAGAGACATGGGTTTGATGGACGGACCACTCGGTGGATAAGGAGTTGGCTGGATGGCCGCACTCAGAGAGTGGTGGTCAACGGCTCAATGTCCATGTGGAGACTGGTCACGAGTGGCGTCCCTCAGGGGTCCGTGCTGGGCCCGGCCCTGTTCAACATCTTTGTCGGCGACATGGACAGTGGGATAGAGTGCACCCTCAGCAAGTTCGCCGACGACACCAAGTTGTGTAGTGCCGTCGACACGCTGGAAGGGAGGGATGCCATCCAGAGGGACCTTGACAGGCTGGAGAGGTGGGCCCGTGCCAACCTCATGAAGTTCAACCAGGCCAAGTGCAAGGTCCTGCACCTGGGTCATGGCAATCCCAGGCACAAATACAGGCTGGGCGGGGAATGGATTGAGAGCAGCCCTGAGGAGAAGGACTTGGGAGTGCTGGTGGATGAGAAGCTCAACATGAGCAGGCAATCCTCCCTTGCAGCCCAGAAGGCCAACCACATCCTGGGCTGCATCAAGAGAAGCGTGGCCAGCAGGTCGAGGGAGGTGATTCTCCCCCTCTACTCTGCCCTGGTGAGACCCCACCTGGAGTACTGTGTCCAGTTCTGGAGCCCCCAACACAAGAAGGACATGGACCAGTTGGAGTGAGTCCAGAGGAGGGCCACGAAGATGATAAAAGGGCTGGAGCACCTCTCTTATGAGGACAGGCTGAGAGAGTTGGGGCTGTTCAGCCTGGAGAAGAGGAGGCTCTGGGGAGACCTGATAGCGGTCTTCCAGTACCTCAAGGGGGCCTACAAGAAAGATGGGGAAAGGCTGTTTAGTAGGGCCTGTTGCGATAGGACGAGGGGTAATGGTTTTAAAACAGGGGTGGGTAGATTTAGATTAGAAATTAGGAAAAAATTTTTTACGATGTGAGTTATAGAACACTGGAACAGGTTGCCCAGAAAGGTGGTGGAGGCCCCATCTCTGGAAACGTTCAAGGCCAGGCTGGATGAGGCTCTGAGCAACCTGACCTAGTCAGGGATGTCCCTGCTCCTTGCAGGGGGGTTGGACTAGATGACCTGTGAAGGTCCCTTCCAACCCTAACCATTCTATGATTCTATGATTCTATGATTTTAAAAATATCCTTTATTATCTGAACGAGGTAACAACTCCTAATGTTCTACGGTATACCACAAGTGTGATCAGCCATTCCTACTCCATGTTGTTATTTTGAATAAAAGAACCCATACAGGAGCAAGTGTGTATTACAAATGCATTTTAAAGTGTTTCAGTTTAAGGGAAATTGCAACAGATGTGGACATAAAAGACCATATTCCCTGTTCTATTCCATCTATTTTCTCAGCGTCATGCAGATATATGACTCTACAACCATCTCTTACTTAATTTTTCTGCAGGCTACCTGCTTTATGTGGAGAGATGTTGGAAGGCTACAATGCTAATGCAATTTCTGACTGGTTAACAGTCTCTTAGGGCCTATTATCAATTAGCACAGATCAGGCCCAAGGTTAAACTATACTATGCAAAGTCTGGCACAGAGCAGGCTCAGGAATCAGGGAGAGAAAATGGGATTCTTCAGTCTTCCTTCTTTATCTCCTTCTGGATACAATGGAGAGAAAGGATCAAGAGACCTGAAACAAAGTTGTGTGTCATTAGCCAACATTTCTTCTCTGTTCTCATCTGTTTCAAAGCATTGCTGCTCTTTCAGCTTCTGCTTCTCACTGGGAAAGGATTGGGTATAATTTGACATGATTTAAGGTATATTTTGATGGGCTTTTTTCTTCTGTGGTGGAAAGTGGAGACAATGGAATGGTCTCCATGGCTAAAATTTTACCTGCTTTGAAGTTGATGGGATAGATTTTATCAGCAGACTGTAAGTGGGAACACACTGCATGTGCTAGTGCAGAAGTTCTGCATCTCCTCTCCATCCTTAAGCAGTTTCAGTTTACAGCAGCTGTGGATCCTACTTTCTAGGTAACAGGGGCAGAATTTAATTTTCAGTGGTCATTAAACACATATTCATGAAATAATTTAAATACGAGGTTGTGGTGAACAAATACCTCAGGACAATACATATTCAAAGTCATTTTGGAAGGTCAGTTAATTAAGTTAAAATTTCACCCTCTCCTTTAGTTTAACCAAATGTGAGTTTCTTTCATTTAGTGGTAGGATTTATTTGACTTAACTATGTGCCTGATCTGGGCTTGTCATTGTTCTCTAACCTGTGGAGAGAAATGAGCACATCCAGAGAGAAAATAATCCCATTCTGTATCAGAAATCTATTTCTGCCTATAATGACCCATACTCTGAAAACATCTCCACAGACTAAAGAGCCATCTAGAAAACTACCTTAGGCTAAACATGAAATTTTCACATAACTAAAGTTAGGGAAGGCATATCCTATTGAAGTGTCAATGAAGTTAGCTTCATACCATTTTCCAGGCTAATAGAAAATGGTTATGCACAAAATTCACATGCACAAATCTGTGTTATCAACAAATAGCATGTTTTTAATTAATGTTTTCACTAGTTGTCAAGGAAATATCAAGCCACCTGCTTTCATGCAAGCATCCATTTTGGAAGTGCGCAGTCTTTCATCAACAATAGCCATTGCTTTGTGGCTATAGCAAATCTATAAAAAAATACTGCTCTGGATTCTTCAAACGTAACCTGTATAGTGAGGAATTCTACTGAACAACATCTGAATTCTTGAAGGACATCAGGTGACATATTTTGTTGTTAAAGGTGGATCTTAATTACCTTCTTCTACCTATTTTTGCACAGTCATTATCGACAAAGGCTAAAATACTTGCTTTCAGAAATGTAAGCCAGGCAACATTAAACTACTACATTTCTCTTTAGTTCACTTCAATATCTGTAGAAGTACAAAGTATACTACAAATTGATTGACTATCTATTAAAGAAAATTAATTTATTCTGCCACTGAATCCACCAAGTAACATACAGTAATTTCTAGCTGTTACGAAAATCCAGAGATATCTCTTTTCAAGTGTCATGCATTTCTGTACGCAAGCAGTGTGTAATGGTAGTTCAAGGTACTTTGTTCTTACTGCCAAACACAGAACAAGCTTCTTATATTTTCCCTAACCTAGTTTTATACAGAATATCCTCTTAAATAGGACTAACATTATCTGAGACATATTTACATTTATACTAGAAGATTAAAGGTGCAATTTGTAAGCCAAAAGATTTTTTTTAATTATCTCAGACAGTGTTTTCCAAACCCATCCCAGAGAGATCATGATATTTTTATGCCAGTCCCTCTGTCAAACCATTTGTACTGTCGTTATGAGATTTGCTGCCAAAAAGGAAGCCAGCAGATACAGTACTTTTTTTTGTACATGGCAGTCACGTCACGAACCTGCTTCTTAGCTAAGAAATGTGAAATGTTTGTCATGTCGTTGGCATGAATGCACCAGTCAACAAAGTTTTGCAAAGATAATGACACATGCTTTGAATAATTCATTTTTCTGTTGTGTTTTCTTGTTACCCACTGGGCAATGTATGTTAGGTATTACTTTCTGTGCCTGATCTACATAGTGTTTATTGTTGTCACAGCAGACAGTGAAGATCATATTGTATTGATTCATGATCACATGTCTGGAAAGTCCCAGTTTGGTTTTTAGTGTGTCAGAGTCATGGCTATGGCAACACCGAGGAAGGAGAGGACCAAAAACCGAGGCTTTGAAATGCTTGGGAGGAGATTTTGCAAAAATACAGTGTTTTCTAATGTTTTGGAACTGCAAAACCCACTGGTTAGAGCGTTATTTTCCCCTTCTGTGCCTACTTGCACACTATGTGTAAAAGGTTTATGCTGTGAGAGACTACAACAAGGGCTGAAAATCTTTTCTTACTCTTTTAACCTAATGTACCTACTAAAATACTTGCTACGTTAATTCCAGAAGGCTGAAGACTCTCAAAAGAACGCTCATGCATATTTCAAGCCTCGCACTGTCAAGAGGTGCCTCTTATCTTTCAAAATTCTATCTGCCCTAAGTTACAGAAGTGCAATTTCCATTCAGTTTGTCTGAGGCGTGTCGAAGAGGTATAATACTG
Organism: Chlamydotis macqueenii; assembly: GCF_036417535.1. Lineage (NCBI taxonomy): Eukaryota > Metazoa > Chordata > Aves > Otidiformes > Otididae > Chlamydotis > Chlamydotis macqueenii. Next base: position 23,642,558 of record NC_141556.1, read on the forward strand.
TACAGTGCAGAACCGGCATGCACCATATTTCAGGTATTCTTCTTATACTAATAGGTTTTCCTCAAAGTATACTTTCAAAAACATTAATTTGCTCAAATTATGTGTGCATAGGGTAAATCACTGTAACAAATTAAAATCCTGAGTTTGACTCAAAATCCTATCATAGGTCATATTCACAACAGTTTTAAAACAGATACAACTGACATGAACAAAGTTATGTCAACTTCAGCTTTTACCTGCTGCGGAATGAGAGCTCTTAATGTGGTTTCAATGGATATGGCACGCCAATGTATTAAAGAACAGAAAGACAGCCCAGTAGCAGTCCTCTACAGTGGTCAAAGGAAGCGGAGTACACTTCCTAAGTCTGTTTAATGGCTAAAGTGTCCTGCAATTAGAACAATGCCACCATTTTAAACTGCTTTAGCAGAGGAGAGACTGCTTATTGTAATGTTATGGCAGTAGTATTTTCTACAAAGTTGCATTGTTTATTTGTTCCCATGTGATGCAGGTGCCAATGAGTTTAATACAGATTACAATTTGAAAGAGAGAAATATGGTTTTTCCCAGTGTTTATACGCTGTGTAAGTTTTAGTCCATAGAAATGAGCATCTGAATACGAAAGGGTTTTGTCACTGTATCAGATCATGTACATTTATAACATGATGTGCGCTCCAGTCTTTTGCAGCAAACAGAGAAACTAACCATTGTAACAGAACCTAAAGAAAAGGTAAAGCTACGACCTCTGAGGAACACTGAGACATTTTCACTATGTGTCATAATATTAAAACAGAGAAATGTCTTAAAAATAGCTTTTCTATTTGGTTTCAAGAAATTCCCGTAAGCTTATCTACCTTTCAGATATTTTTTATTTGAAGAATAACACACTACTTAGAAGATCATAGAATGGTTAGGGTTGGAAGGGACCTTTAAAGGTCATCTAGTCCAACCCCCCTGCAAGGAGCAGGGACATCTCCAACCAGATCAGGTTGCTCAGAGCCCCATCCAACCCGGCCTTGAATGTTTCCAGGAATGGGGCATCCACCAGCTCTCTGGGCAACCTGTTCCAGTGTTCCACCACCCTCATTGTAAAAAAATTTTTTTCTAATGTCTAATCTGAATCTAGAGAGGAGAAGATCAAGATAGGATAGGAGAAGACCAGGAAGAACATTGACACTTGTCAGTAGCATATCTACATGGGTGAAACTTCATATTTCAAAATAATTGATCAGCTTGCTACTGTAGTATTTCTAAAATTACTTGTTGCTTGCCATGACTGAGGATATGAGTTGTAGATTAAGGGGATGAAGAGAATGGTAACCACAGCAGGTGCCCTGAGCGTCCTTTGCACTACAGTGAGTGACTGTCAGTGTCCCACGGGAAAAGAGCATGGAGGATTACACAGATCCGCAGAAAAGGCTTACAGAAGTGCAGGCCAAGGAGGTTTTTTCTAGAAAAGTAAGGACAGGATAATGCAAATGAAAAAGTTGTTCAGTCATGCGAAGAGCTGAGGATGTCTTAGCATTGGGAGAATTTATTTAAGGATTAATTCTCTCAACTGATGAAATCTATGTAAGTAGCAGGGAAAATACACAGATAAAAAAAAAATTTCAATGGCTAAATTACTGAAGAACGTTGTAAACAAAGCATATAGTTGCCATGCTTGATTTCAGTACAAAGGGAAAGGAAAATCAGGCAATCGAAGTCATAGGAAAGAAAAGGACTGTAAGAGCAGGAAAATGGTAAGATTTATAGGAAAAAGGCACTAGGAACACTATCATTGATAGAATGAAACCTAATCTACTTGGAAAATTTGGTCAGGGCAGTAAAAAGCTCAGAAAGCTTGTGTACTGTTGCAAGAAACCAAACAGAAGGATCTGAATTACAGCCATAGGACATAAAAACTTATATTTTACAAGTGGCAGACAGGCAAGAACAATAAAACATCATTTCTGAAAGATATCTATTATTAAAGATAGCTAGAAATAAAAGTGCTGAGGAAACACTAAGTAAATAATGTTACAAGGAGAAGTGACAGAGCAGATAAAACTGAGTCAAGCACTTGAAAATATTACGGAGGAATTTGTTTCAAGGTCCAGAATCAACTTTAAATACTGATGCTATCTCAAATCCTATGACTATTTATTCATTTATATTATGCAGAAGATAGAAATGGCCCTGAAAAAATATGCTGCAACTCAGATTTCTTGCGCTGCATTCGAGCATTCATTTAATTCTCATTCACTTTTTTGTGCATTTGCCATGCTTTGAGGCTCTCTATCCACCAGTTAATCTGGGGACTCTGGCCAGGAGCTAGGCGCCAGTTTCCCCAGACTGGACTGCTTCTGTGCATAAGCAGGAGTCTGAGTTCACAAACCTGAGGAACTCTGAAGTTCAAAACGTTACGACCAAATTAAGCGATGAGTCCTGGGGAATAAGCTTTCTTAATAATGGTGTTGCGTGTTCCAGCAACATGTCCACATGCCACCAAAAACCGATCCTAGGTGCCGAAGAAAACCTTCTGAATGTTACCTGACCTTAGCAAGATTTTAAAAACAGAGTTTGTTCAGACCTTCGGTTTCACCAATCTCTTTTGATCACAGCAGAGATATTTCTTATGGGTTTAGGTAATCTTCTCTTACTGCTAAGTATGAGGAAAGCAAGAATTCATTTTACTTTCATATACTGTTCCCCTAAGTCAATCTGCCCTGCTTGAGGAGAGGAAGAGTTTGAAGCAAAAGGAAGACAAATCAAATGAGTAGCAGCACATTTTACTAGAAAAGTCAAAGACAGATTAAGAAATGGGTCCTGCTCCCCAAATATCCTAGCTTTCTACCCCTGGCTGATTGCTAATGGAACACTTTGATTATTTATTTTTCAAACCATAGATAAGGAAAGTATACATTTATGAACGTGATGCTCCTTTCTGAATTCATTTACAAGTCTGCCTATACAAATTTGCAGATATGTAAACAACTGCATCTTTACCTGAGGTGAAGCTAATAAATGTTTAATGCATTCTAAAGCAAAATAACCTTTTCAAGCCAGTGCCACAGCTGAGTCTAATGCTTGCTGACAGACTCTATTTTGGCAATTACTTTTAAAGGTCTGTTTCTCTTCATTTTATTAGTGCATGATAAAGTCAAGCCCTAAGGCATCCAATTTCTGAGTTAAATGATGAAATACAGTAGTTACTGAAGAGGACTACATTAAAAAGATAGAAATGATATTATGTTTGGAAAAAAAGAAACCTCCATGCAGAGTGATTTTTTAGAAACTTGGGCTCTTACAAACTACTGAGTAAAAGGTGACAGTACTTTATTGACAGTCCACGCTTTATAGTCCAGTTTCTACGCCTTTCGGTTGTACTAGATGGTAAGGTACATGTTGTTACTGAATGAAAGAGAGAATATTAACCCCTCTGACTTTGTGCTGTTTAGAGTCAGTGGGATGTTAACAGACTTGGTAGGAAAGGTATCGACAAAACTACTGAGAACGGCAGCAAACTGGCAAACCAGCAACAGCTATGCCGAGGGTGAGAGAATGCAAGCTATCGATTGAAAGCCTCTTCATTTTGGAATTGCAATGACAGAGACAGAAATGTGAACAGAAAAGCTGCCTATCGTTTCAAACCATACCTTGTGGTTCAATAAAGAAGCATGAAATAACTTATCTAAGCTCACAGACATGTTTCACTAATTGTACAAACATTTCTAACACCAGAGGAAAAGGATTTAAAGCAGAACACTGTTTCATCTTCTTAGGACTGCTTATTTACATTTTATGGAGAAATCTTGGGACTGAAAGGTGTTGTACAAAACATGCATGTAAAAAGAATTCAACCTACATCGTGTTGGACACATGAAAGGATATTGCACTGACAACAGGAAACCAGTAATCAGTATACGTAAAAATCTTTTGAATTATAGATGTGAGAAAGAGGTCTGGGACAGCAGCAATAACAGTAGCTTACATAAGCTATTCAGAATAAACAACATCTAGTAACAGCATTGTAGCATGACTACTAAATGGTCTGTGAGTCAAATAAATACGGCCTTCAGTGAAAATAAGCTTATTGATTACCTTGACTTTTATGGACAACTATTATTTTTAGTTACTTGCGTATTGGAAATAATCAGAAATATAGGAGATGGGATGCACTTAACTATGTGTAAATTCCTTCACTGTCTATATGTAAGCTAGTAATTTAGACTTGTTTTATAATCAATGGTGAAAAAATTGGAATTCTAGATTGTTCTATGTCTCATGTTAGAGACGGTATCTTATATCAGATGAATAATTCTTGTGTTTTTCTTTGATGGTAATGGGATACCTGCTGTGGATATCTACATTATAAATGTACCTAAAGAGAATGTGATTACTTCTAACTCCAAATACAACAGGAATTAGTGATATGTGCACACATATGCATGTGAGAAAGCAAGAAATACAAAACATACCTATTTTAGGAAGCACGTACTTTCACCACACAAACCCTGATTTGTGCTGAGTGACTGATTTTCTGCAATTCCAATAGTATGAATGTATTTTTTAAAAGCTTCTGCTACTTCACTGTCAATTTCTAGCACCTCTTTTTCAAAAACAGAAGTATAATTTCCAAAATAGGTGAATTAATCCTTACAGTTTGTTCAATCATGAAAAGAATTCAGCCATAGTGTGATGTTCCAGTTTTAGAACTGTGCTTCAAAAAAAGATGCAGACCAGACAAAGAGACAAGACAAGAATCATGAGAATATCTAGAAACATGCCACATGTGCAAAAAGTCTAAAGGACACAGGATTTCTTAGATTAAAAATAAGTTTAAAAAAAAAAGGAACAGACATACTTGCAGTCTTCAAATACACAAAACACCATTGAGAAGAAAAAGGTTTGTTTTCCATTTTTACAGTGGATAGGAATAATGGCTACAGTTACAGCAAGACATATGTAAGGCAGACACTAAGGAAACATTTCATAACAATAAAGACGATGAAGTACTGCCACTGTAAGCTCAGGTGTTTTCGTCACTAAAGGTTTTTAAGTGGTCAATCAAGCCACTGTCAGAAATGCTTCAGCTCTAATTGATCTTATACTGAAGATAGTAGCAAATGCATTACGTGGCCTTGGTCCTTTCAGTTATATTGTATATGAGGCATACCTGCTAGAGCCTAGACTGTACATTCTCAGAATTGAGAAGCATTTACTACCTAGAAATGGTGAATTGTTTTTCATCATCTGATCTTCCAGCAATTAAACTGTCATCAGCAAGGGCAGACTTTAACAAAAATAAATAATCTATTTGAAGAAGAAGAAACAAGATTTGACTTATCAGTCAATCCTTTGTTGAACTTTATGAAAAACGTCTCTGCCTATTTCTCCACCAAGTCCAGGTCCCTCTGAACAGCAGCACAACCATCTGCTGTATCATCTGTTTCTCCCAGTCTCGTATCATATTCAAATTTGCTAACTCAGTCCCATTATCTAAGTCGTTAATGAAGAGGTTAAATAAGATTTGCCCCAGTATCAGCCCCTGAGGTACACAACCAGTGACTTGCCTCCGAATTGACTTTGTGACACTGATCACAACCCTCTGGGCCTGGCTGTTTGGCTAGTTTTTACTCCACCTCACTGTCCATGTATGGAACCCATATTTGGTCAGCTAATCTATGAGGATGTTATGGAAGACGGTGCCAAAAGCCTTACTAAAGTCAAGGTAAACTATACCAACGGTTCTCCCCTCATCCACCAACCTAGTCACCTCATTGTATAACACTATCAGGTTGGTTAAGCATGATGTCCCTTTCAGAAATCCACGCTGACCACTCCTGGATCAGAGCTAACTTCCAAAGTTGGAGCATGTTGCTCAAGGACTTGCATGGTTGAGATTCCACAGCTCCTCTGTGCAACCTGTTCTGTAAGTAACTGCTCTCACTGTGAAGACTTTGTTGTGCTCCTCCAAGAATAGTCTAGCTCCATCTTCTCTAACCCCTTTTCAGTAGGGGAAGACCCCCTTAGCCTAAGCAAATTCAGCTTTACAGCCCCATCTTAATGGCCCTCCATTGGATTCTCTCCAGTTTGTTGATGTTTTTTCTTGTACTCAGGTACCCAAACTGGTTAGTAATAAAACATTTTAAATTATGACCAACTTCAAAATTTTCTCCTCTTCTGAGTAATTCTTTTAATTAAAGAAAATAACTTCTGGTATCACTAAAGGAAAAACTACGTTGACATACAACAACAAAAAATTAAACAATCTAATCCTAGCTAGCCATCTGCATCCCCACAGAGCTGGGATGAGATGGGTGGAGAAGGATATTTAAGGAACATCAGAAATAGGAAATTGAAATAACAGTTTTAGGAAACTGAAACTTGTTAATTGGATTAGGGCAAGGCTGAGACATTCTTCTTGTTCTAATATTGTTTGTGCCTCATCAGACTGAAATTCTTGCCCATCTGTTTTGTTTATTCTTTCCTTTCCAACAACCAAAGAAGAAAGGAACGGACTGCAGTGATTTGATTTTTTGAGATGCTTTGAGTCAATGCTATAGGGTTCAGAGTCAGTTTCTATTTCTCTCAACAACAACAATAACAACAACAAAAATTTCACATGATCCCTCTGAAAATCTGGACTGTAAATTTTAAGCTGACGGCTGAAACTCGCAGAAAAGAATCAGGAACCAAATAAACGAAAGAAAAAAACCCCAAATCTACACCATTTAGTTATATAAAAATGGCTGACAGCATTATTGGTAATGTTATGAAGTATAACAACAAAAATAAAATGAGGTAATAAAAAGATGTATTTAAATAACATTTAAAGCTTTAGTTAGCCCTCATAAGCCAGATGATGGAAGCTTTTATATATTTTCTTCTGATGTGTTACTGCTACATTTCCAAACAGGAGCTGCAATATTTTAAGGTGTAATAGGCAGAAACTATAACAAAATGGTTAATGAATGGAGTCTAAAATGCTAATTTTGTATTCTTGTGCTTTGTGTGAAGTGGGCCCCTATGTGCAATATATTTATGATGAGAGAGCTTCCTGACAACAAGAAAGATTTGCCTATTTTTTCAGAGGTAATTAAGAAACAAAGCCACAATCGAACGACATTAGTCCCACATAACATTTCCAGCCTCTAGTCTGAGGAGAGCTACTTCTCTTCAAATATAATTATTAGTAATGATTAATCATTCTCCCATACAGCCTGGCTAGGATCATTGATTCACTTAGAACTTTTCAGTTTATTGTCTCAAAGGAGGGTATTTTAAGCTAGCAGCAAACAGGAATGATGTTGCAATGGAAGTGATGTCGAAATATTTAAACAGAAAGGGCTGAACACAAAAATATAATCAAAGCAAAAGGACAAGGTGCAAAATTTACATATTTGTTCTCATCTTTCAACAAAGAAATGCAATATGAAACCTGTCTTAAAGTTTGCTTGTTCCTTCCATTAGCTTTGCCTGTTTGATTTTATGTTTTAAAAATAGGTCTGTTGAAGGATGACTCCATGCTTAGCTTTTATGCTGAGCAATTTTTTTTGTTTGTCATGCTACAGGAATTGCTGCATATAGACAGTCTGGTTAAAGGATAGTTAAAGGATACACATACACATTCACACTTGCACTTATCCCATCCAAATGAAGGTTCTTCTTCAGATCCAGTGATACCAATACCATCTGGTTGATCACTTCAACTAACAGATCACCTGACTGCTAGTACAGACAATGTTTTCAAAAGCACACAAAACTTTCACTTATGTTCCCACTGAAACAACAGATATTTATCACAGATATTAGTGGGTGCTAACTTGATATCGATGCCTTTTTTGAGGCATTTGGTGGTTAAGATAAATAATTTTGTAGTGATAATAATAACAACCACAGGAATAATAGGTCATTGGAACTGAACAGAGCAGGGTTTTAATCTTAAAACAAAATTACAGAAGTGTGATTTGGGAAGTGTTCCAGTCCAGATCCCTCAGTCCTCACAAAGCGGCTGAACTCTGCACTGGGAACCCAGATGCTCTGGGGGTATGAGCAGATCTTCCAGGGTCTTGTAGGCCATGCAACCTGTTGAATTTAACTTCATAAGACCAAAATAGCCACTGAATTGATGGAGGTCCTCAAGACTATGCCCCGTGCCTTGCCAAAAGTTTTGCTGAGGAGCTCCACAGGGAGGGCAAACCACTGCTGAGGTTACGCACAGCACAGGCATCACCGTGTCCTCACCGTCAAGGCACAGATCAGCAGGGAGAGCACAGCAGGGATGTCCATCACAGTGGGTCCCACTGTTGGTTCTGATGGACCAGGCAAAGCTAAGGTAATGAGTCATGTCTAACATCAGTCCAGGAAATCTAATCAAGAGCTCAGGAACAGCAATGAACAGGGCTGGAGAGAGGTAGATGAGGCAAAGAGCAGAGGCCCAGGCTTAAGTTGAAATGGGGCTCCTGGCCATGGCCGGAGTGGGTGCGTGGGGGTCCCAGGTGGGGACTGTCAGAACACTGAAGCTATTTCACAAAGGGATTCAGGAGCCTCAGCAGAAGAGGTTTTCACTGTTACCAAGAGGAAAATGCTCTCAGCAGGGCCTCTAAGCTGTTCTCCTACTTCTGTAGCAAAACATCCCAGCTTCATTAGAGTTAGAATTACCTTGGGTAACTGACTGTGAAGGAAAAGTAAATGACTGTAGAGAGACTCATAAAACTAAAGAAATAATTAAATAGGTCCTTGTGGATAAGTAGCATTCCAGAAAACAGAGCAATGGTTGAGCCTATTCATTATTTGGTAGATGGTGTTCTGATTTTATGGGAAGAATTAAAGTTGCTTATTACTTCTCCCATTTTCAGTATTGATCCTGGTATCATACAAAATAGTGCTTGGATTATGATGCCAATTGGTTCCTGGGAAGGTAGAAAGTACACAAACCATGTATTTCACATTTCCTTCCTGATGCAACAGCATCGTCCATCCTGCCTATTTCACCCATGATTAGCGTTAGTTAAATTCAAAATTAATAAAACTGTAGAAGTGTAGACTAAAAGAGACCTTCCTGCTCTCTGACTCTAGCCCCTTGCTTTCTGTTCTATAATATAATTAATAAATGACTAAGCTTGGCATTTGAAGTAATTGGTGGTTTTGCCATCGTTTTTTTTTCAAAAGCTACTCCAAGCGATTTCTTTGCATACTGTGTAGTCAGGATGTGCAATTGTCAACATCAGTAGCTCTTACAGTCAAATGCTCCTGATAGATTTTAAAAAGAAATAGCTAATTTTATGATCAAATTATATATTTTATAAATGAAGCATGATCAATTCTTATCCTTCAGTGAATCCGTGAATGGAAGAGGGAAGACCGTTACACGGTTGATAAGCAAACAAGGTCCCATCCTGTGGGACAGGGATGGATTATCAGATCATCGCAGTTTTCTCAGAAATATCACTGAGCCTTTCTCAGAGGTGTTTATCAAACAAGTTGAATAAATGGTCTGATGAGAATTAACAGCTTCACTTGACACCCCTATAGTGCTGAAGTGCTGCAAATAATTGTGATAGAAAGAATCTCCACCTGACAAAAATTCAATATCGTTCAAGCTATATAATTATATTTTTCTGTTTATCAGTTTTGCTTCCTTCTCTATCCCTTCCCTCAACTCTTCTCCAGTCTGTGGCAAGCATGCTAATACTTGCCCAACAATGGAATAACATTTTAAAGAAGTCTCTTTCCTCCAGCTCTGCTAGTTTTTTCAACTATCTGACTATTACCGCTCTCTATTTATCTTATATTTCATTTATCTTTATTCTACCATGGCTACAACAGTACTATCAATGGTGAAAGAAGGTCACTAGAGAGGCCTTGGTATTGGCAAAAGAGTCTCAGAGCTGGAGTAGTGGATTTGCTGTATAAATTTGGATAACCTCAAGCTACTCTTATTCATCAGAAAAGCTGAACTGGTCCTTGGCTTACCAGGATCACAGAAACAGAAATCTGGCTTTAAGCATAGTTCACCAGAACTCAAGGGAAGCTGTTTGGGCTCAAATAGTTACTCACTGGTTTTAGCTTAGTGTCTGAGTATTATTTAATACACCTACACATGATTTTTATAAAGTAGACATCTCATGGAGAAAAGATAGGTTCTTCTGTTTCAATTGCCAGCTTTAACTTTGGATGTTGTGAGCTGGATCCATATCTCTCTGAACACATGCCAATTACTTTTCCATCGGGAAAGCTGGTATAGTTAAAAAAAAAACCAAAAAACAAGAAAAAAAAAAAGCCAGAAGGGATTATAATAACTTACCTCTGCTCCTTAATAAAATCCTGATGTTTTCTCTTGAGGGAAATCACAATTTTACAGCATGAGAATCTTTAAATTACATTTTAAAAACCTGAGGTAAAATTTGAGGTGATAGTTTTTTCTTTCTTATATGAACTTTCACTGGAAGGGAGAAACCAAACTCCCTACTTCCTTTTAAGAGAGCTGACCCTTGGGGTATTTTTTTATTTTGTGTTCATGAAAATTTCTGATTTTTTTACTAAGTCTGCTCCATCTGACTATGGATTTAAAAAAAAAAAAAAGTTTTATTTTAGCTACATGTGATGCTGTTGCAATTTACCAATCTTTGTCCTTAGTATCAGCAATTGTGAGATGTTCTATTGATTTCACAAGGATTAGTTATGTCAGTAATATGAAATGCATGCATCTATGACAACAAAGAGTTTAAAATAATGTGATACATGAACCACTGCATGCCTTTAAGTACTTCTGCAGTTAATTTTACGCATTTCTTGCATTTTATCATGTTTTGTTGCATATTGCATATACAGGAAAGTCTACTGACATTTTTTTATTCCAAAGCTTCAGTGTATGGATTCTGGTGATCCATGACGGGCAAAGATATTAAATTCCTAGACCTAAGTAGTTGCAGAGAAAAATTTGAACATCTGAGATATAACACTTATGGTTACTTGAAGCAATAAAAGAAACCTTAAGTTATTTTCTTAATCAACCTTTCAGCCAGTTTCCTAAGTATGGAACACCCAACTTACTTCTTCTGAAGGCAGTCCCAGTAACTCTAGGTTGTAAGAGATCAGACGGATTTTTATGGAGATCAAGTAAAAATGAAGGGAAAAGAAAGATGAGACACCTGAGAATTATGCTAGTAAATTAAATTTAATGAGAGTATTCCTAGGTCTTGGAACCAGCTGGCAGAGAAAAGCCTGTTTCTGTGCTAGTAATCGCTGTTATCCTGGGAAATCGAGTGGTTGCATGCCAGCTGTCTATTGGCAGCCCTCACTGGAACTTACCAACTCCAGCATCATGCCCAGGAATTCTTTGGGTAAGTTACTTGTGACACATGAAAAAATCATGCCAAAACACTAGCTAAAAAGCTAAAAGCTTATTAGTGTAGGCAGTTGTGTTCCAACACTCATAAACAGCACTACACATTGCATAAAGTGCTAGTGGTTTGTGTCTAGTATTAGGATTGCATTAAATATATATATATAAAACTTCAGATATACATAAAATAAACATGTAAAAAAAAATGCTGTAACAGCCATATAATGTGACAAGAGCTCCTCTGGCTTCCTACATCTTCTACCGTCTCAAACACTATGTCTATTCATACGGAGTCAATTTTACACCATACCCTTACATTGGGCTAATCCAATGCTATGTTTACTTATTCACTATTGATCTCACACATTGCTCTTCTGCCCCAAGTTACAGCTAACAGTTCCCTGGCTGAACCTGCTGCATTTTCACTGAAATCACCCACAGAGCACAGCACAGAGGTGAAAGACGTCTGAAGTGCACGCATTCCTTTTGTCACCTATTTTCTGACATGGTTTATAGATCTGCCATTTTTCCTCTAACTCACTGTGTTGGTTCAGCTGACCCTTCAACCATTCAGCAGAACAGCACCTTACGTGGACAAGGCTGGAATATATGGAGCTGATGACCAGTAGCTATTAACAGGCTCCACAAGAAGTATAAGCTACCATAACATACAGCAACAGGGAATTTCTCGTCTAGGTAAACTCTGTTGGTGTAAAGTTAGCAAAAAATATGTATGCAAGGAGCACAGCTGGACTAGACAAATAAAACTTTTCCCATGCAGCTCCAACCAAATACAAACTGCCTTGAACTACGTAGCTGCACTGGTTACTTGCAGATGACAAGGGGTAATGGTTTTAAAATAGAAGGAAGTAGATTCAGATTAGACGTTAGGAAAAAATTTTGTACAGTGAGGGTGGTGAAACACTGGAACAGGTTGTCCAGAGAGCTGGTGGATGCCCCATCCCTGGAAACATTAAAGGTCAGGTTGGATGAAGCTCTGAGCAACCTGATCTGGTTGGAGATGTCCCTGCTCCTTGCAGGGAGATTGGACTAGATGACCTTTAAAGGTCGCTTCCAACCCTAACGATTCTATGATTTTATGACCTGTTCTACTACACTTAGCCTCTGGAAGGTATTTTGAGTGCACAGATCATGATCTCAAGTTGAGGAAACTTACTGCAAGACACTATCAAACACTTCTTGGTAACAGAAAATCGAAGAGAGAACACTATGGCTCTTGTTGGCCAAACCCAGCTATGATCCTATCCTGTAGCTGTTTCCAGATGATTAACATAGTGAACCATGTCTCAAGACACAAGAAATTGTTGAAGGCTTTGTGAACAAACTGCTTCACAAATTGCAAGTTTTGGACCCAAAGAAAGTAAAAAACCATCCTCACATTTTGAAACATTTTTCATCTCAAGGACAGAACATCAGGTTTGGGGAATTTACAAACCTACCAGGTGAAACAGTCAAATTGATTTCCAGAGAAGTGTTCTGAGCAAGAGTGGTTCAATTTGTCAAATTTGGTAGTTCTCTCTGCTGACAGAGAAAATGTCAGGTGTGGAAGCACAAATCAAAGTACCTCAAGTAATATTTGCATGCACGTAGCAAGAACAAAATGGTTTTGTTATTACCCTGGGCTCTCTGACACATAACTGCTACAGCAGAGCCAAGCCTGCTGGTTAGTGCTAAGACCATGAGGCGGAAGCAATTGTATAAAAGATTGAAAGTCACATTTCTAGTCCTGTTTGTCTCATAAATCCTGCAAGGATTTTGTGAATATCAATTACACACATTCAAGTAATCTCGAGCTCATACTTCTGCCAACAACTGAAAGAGTCCTGCTGCTTTGGCCAGCACTAAAAGACCACTTCTTGTCCTCTGAAGCAACATCATATATGTTGCTCTGCTAAGCAACAAATTTGCTTCGTCTTTGTTCAGAGCCTGCTCTTGTTACTCAGAAAAAGCCAATGTGGTTTTCAAAAAGCTGAACTAATCTCTCCACTTCATGCAAGAGATTAAATCAGCACATAAAACAGTAAAAAAATTGAATCCCTCAAAATTTCTACATCACAGCATGCAATGCTACTGTGAATAGGCTATATCATTTGGTGAAGTACAATGATGAGAATGAAACTTAATTCCAGCTTAGAACTCCATACAGTCTGAATTGTTTTATAAGTTTGCATTTTTATTTTTCCTCTACAATCTCTTATCACCTAGCAATTTAGATAGTTTTGCTTATTTTAACTTGTGGCATCTGTTAAAACATGGTAAAAATCAATTTCACTAAAATAACACAAATCATATGTGTGAAAAGGAAATAGGAGAGAGAACTATTAAGATCTAACCTACCTTTTCTTGTTTTACTGCCACACGTGTTGTAACAGCTTAATGCTCTGCTTTTGTCTGCAACAGGGAAATTAAAATTGCAAAAACTATTAAGTGGAAAACTTCTTTGAAACACAACTTCCAAAGGATAACAATACTTGAGGAATGCAGCACTCGAGTTGTTTATCCAGCCAGCAAAATAAGTGGGGTTTTTTGCTCATCCGAGTGCTTAATGGTTGTACCCTCATCATTTTTATAACACACACTCTAAGAGCTTACAGATATGGACCAAATACTTCCTCAAGGGAAGCACTGACCAGTGAGATTTTTCTGAAATAGATCTTTGCTGCATGGCAAGCTCTCAGAGGTTGTTAGATAATTTTTAACGAAGCCCTCCTGCTACCTTCTGAGCTCCTGTCTTTTGTTGAGATCTAAAAATATCTTAACACTGTTTCTAAATTAGTCACACTGGAAGCAACCACCAGGGATTTCTTTGCACGTCTCTCAGAATTGGTTGCTTCACAGAAATGTTGACTTTATGAATTGTGAAAAGATTGGAGAAACTGACAAATCTGTCAAGCCTGAACTGGAATGTAAAGATAGCTTGTTTCATGCAGTAAATCAGTTGAAAGCTATTTCCAAGGAGCCTGTTGACAAGCTGTCAGGACACTGGTTGGACAAGCCCCAGGTAGCACTACTCAAGAGTGAAAATGTGACAATGGTGAGGAAATTCATGTCATTTCAGCTCAGCATGCCACTTCTTGAGAACCAGTTGTCATATAATAGAAAACATACTTCCTGTCAGATTGACTTTATGTACTAGGGCTCTACAAGCTGTCCACTTAAAAGGTGCATGTTCAAAGTGTAACTTCAGGCAGAAGAGCCTAACTATGCAGGTTCCTCCTTTCTCAGCCAGCAGTGAGAGACAAGATCTTCCACAGACTTCTTCAGAGATCATAGGTGGGGCTCCTTTCATGAATTCTCTCTAAAATGGCCTGTCTCCTGGGTTCTTGTTGGCCCACTTTTTTAGTCTGTTGAGGTGTCTCTGAAGGGTAGCACAACCATCAGCTGCTCCTCCCAGTTTTGCATCATATTCAAACTTGCTGAAGGTGCACTCTGTCCCATTGTTCAGGCCATTAACAAAGATGTATTGGCCCCAGCATCAACTCCTGAGGTACACCACTAGCAACTGTCCTCCGGCAGGACTTTGTCCTGATGATTGGAACCTTTTGAGCCCAGCTCTTCAGCCAGTCTTTAGTCTACTTCACTATCCACTTACCTAGCCTGTACTTAATCAGCTTGTCCCCAGAGATAAGCTGTTATAAGAAACAGATTTGACTAAAGTTGAGATAAACTGCTCTCCCCTCATCCTCCAAGTTAGTCACCTAAAGGGTTACCCAGCCTGCAGACAAGTAGAGATTGTGACCATCTTAAGATTTCATGACAGACAAGGACATGGAAGCTTACATTCTAAGTTTCTCTTTTATGGATGACCACAAGCACCACAAAAATCACCACTGGCCAATATACCTATGATTAATAAAGAAAAAAAAATATAGAGATATCAAGCTACTACAAATTATTATCAGTAATCAGTAATACAGCATCAATCAATGGTATGGCACTAATCAATAACAGTAACAATAATAATAGCAGCAATTAATGGTACAGCAACAATCAATATAATAGCAACAACTAATAGCAGCAACAACAACCAAGTAGATATATACTATTAGAGGTTACACATCATTACACAAGCATTACACATTAGTGAAGCAAACTTGTCAACAATGTAACATTCATGTTCATATACTTATGAAAGATTACTTATATGAGTACACAATATCTGTATGAAGCAAATTAGATAGATTTCAGAAGGGGGTAAATCATCCCCAGAGGGGGAATCTACCATCCCAGAGGTCGGAGGACAAACTGAACAGAGCCCAAAAGTGTGGGCCCAGAGGGGGACCAACAGAGTAACAGTCTCACTTCAAAGATGATCCATGTCGCAGAGTCTGGAGTCAGCTAGGCATCCCCAGTGAGAGTCCAAGATCTTGTAGAAAGCTTGTGCAGAAAATTCAATTTGTTTAGGAAAGGGAAAGTATGTGCAGCACAGCAAGCTCTCCATGGAGAGAACTTTTAATGTTTACCTAAAATGGAAAAGCACCATTCTGGGTAAACATTAACTCATTTTTATATCACAGAGATACAAGAGAGCACAAGACACCACCACTCCGAGCAGCCAACAGGTGTAGTTAATTTTCATTTTTCACCTGGAACAGCCAACAGATGATTATGTTTTCTATTCTTTCAGACCAATTTTTATATTTCCAGACTGTTTTCATGTTCTAACAGTTAGAACAGCCAATGGCAGTTACTGATTCTTACTTTCTAACAGTGTTTCCCCTTTTTGTAGAACAATTTGTGAGCAATTTTCAGCAGTATAGAAAAAGAGCATAACTATTACTATCCTGATTTAAAGGAAAAGCACTATTTCAGACTCATAGCCCCATCTGATGAGCTCTGATGTTTCACAAGAATTACCAATAGCTGGCATCCTTTGGCTTTTATATGAGCCTTATAAAATTTTAAAGTCTACTGTAGGGATACTTCTCCTTAGTTATCAATAAACTTAAGACCTAATTGTTAGTCTCGCCTTGGAGTTCTTAATCATACTAGTCTATGCACTAAGGGAGGTGGTATAGATTTAGAGCAAGTTATAGATGTCTGGACAGATAGTAAAATGTTAAATGTAAAATGTTAAATGCATCTCTTATTGTTCTCATAGCCTGCTTTTTTCTTGTCCTGTTTCTTTTCTATCTTGTTTTCCATTTCAGCTCTTCATATCACCTTTTCCTGGTTTTCTATGTAGATATGCCTATGACAGTTGAATAATTCATATAAGGATTGTTCACGGCTTTCCGTAAATATCCATTAATTTCTGGCATGTCACTCTATACAGACAGTCCACATCAATTCTCAGATGGTTACACGCAACAGCTGTTGATATCAGTGGACACTGTGCTCCGTCATACATTACCATTTAAGGAAGTACTTACAAAATGTTATCAGCACCACCTGATAAACATTTCCAGAACAATCTGATTTTTTGACATCTATATAACAAACGAAGATTTTTAATATTCAGAACAGTGTGTTATACTTCATTTTGTATGCACATCATGTGGGAAATCGCTCTGTATTTCAGTGATTATTAAGCTTAGAGTAAGATTATGATACTTGCCTAAGAATTTAATGATGGCCATCTCTGCATCTTCCCACCTGTGAGATGTGCCAAACTGCCGTATCACTGTCCTAAGAAAACTCTGTAGAAAGCCATCCCCATAATGGCCAGAGGCACTGACCCACAGAATACAGAAACCCTCACCTCCTTTTTTTTCTTCTTCTGATCTCAAGAGTTTCATGAAATTACTACGAAGAAGGGTAGGTGAGAAAAAAAGGCAGAGATAGTAATGACATTTTCAGAGTTTAGAAGATGTACAAAGTAATTATCTTTAATCACTACTGCAGTCTTTTTTTGCCTTTTTTCTTTAATTATCTCTGTTTGTGATTTCTACTATCATTTAGCCAAATGCACTAGCTGCGGGATATTTGAATCCTCTGGAATAGTTATTGGATATTTCTCCAATGAAGGTAACGACCTACACTGTTCATTATGATCCTTTTTTTTAAAAATCTTGTCCACCACAGTTCATGCCTTCTGGCTTTTTTTCCCTCTTGACTTTTTCTCACATGTGGAGAATCGCTTCTGTCAGACCAACAGGAAAATGGACAGATGACTGACTAAGAAATTGGACTGCTGACCTCAGCAACACTTAATTTGCTGCTGCTCTAAAACTACCTCTTATCAGGCTGACCTTATTACCTCACTGGCCTTCTCTTTTCTTCTACTGGTTGAAAGCACTTACTGTCGGCGGCTGTTCTCTTTATGACTATGTGGAATTAAATTCCCGATAAAGCTCCTACTTGCTACAGTAATAAACTTAATAAATAAGAATAAAATTTGCCCACCCTGAGAGAATTTTAGAGCTCGATGTCAATACAAATGATAAATTGTCTTTGTCAATGCATAGCAGTATCTGTTGGATACCACATAAGTCAGACTAATAGCTATAAAATACACATTTTATGTATTATTTGTTAAAATTAAAAGCCATGATACAAGCTGAGAAGAAAGAAATGATGAAAGCTGATGACAGCATTCAGTTCTTAAAGTGTGATGATGGGATATGGAATTCCTTCTGAAAAAGCAAAGTGGATAAAAGTTTCTGTGTTGGTGTGGCAAGGTTTTGGCAGTGGGGAGTTGCAGGGGTGGCCTTTGTGGAAGAAGGTCGGGGCTGTTCTGTGCTGGAGATAAATGGCTCTGGACTCATCATAGGCCAAAGCTGAGCCCATCAGTGAAGTCAGTATTGCCTCTGTGAAAATGTACTGAAATGACAGAAGACTCCAGGGAGAGGAGAAGGGAACATGGAGACAATGAAGGAACAGAGATAGAAGCAGGGAATCAGAGGGAAACAGCAAGAGAACACCAAGGTGAGAGGGACAGGAGGTCCTCCATGGCAGAGCAGATATGCCTGAAGGGACAAAGCCCATGGAAGACCCATGCCAGAGCAGAGGAAAAGAGTAAAGAAGCAGCAACAAACAGAAACCACTATGTCCTGACTGCAAACACTACCACCCCTCTGCCACTGCTATTCCTTGCTTCACTGAAGGCACTGAGCGTAACCTGCGGCCATAACAAGGTGCGAGGAGAGGTGTCTGATATGAAGTCAAGCCTGGGAAAAGGAATGGTGTGTTTTCCCTAAATGTTTCAATGCTTTTTTTCTTCTTTTGGTTTTTGTTTCTTAATATCTGAAATAGTAATTAAATATGTATATTACTTTGCAATAAATTAATTTCCTGAAGTTGAGTCTATTCCGCCTGCCGCAGTAATTTGTAAGTGACCTCCTTGTCTTTATCTCGACCCATGAGCTTCTCACTCCTGTTCTATTTTCTCCCCAGAGAGTGGGGAGAGTGAGTGAGCTGGGTACCTGGCTGCCAGCCAGGGCCAACACACTACAGACTTTTTTTGTAATTATCTTTTTGGTAATGTTGCTGACCTCTTCAGTAGCCTCCATTCTTAAAAAGAAATGAACCTTGTTTAGAAGAATCCACCTGTCAAAGCCACAGAGAAGCTAAAATTTCTGCAATTCTCACTGTTGTAAATAATTCAGAGATAGCTTCACATTTGAGAAGACATATTCAGATATATAGTGTTTGATCAATTGTAATGTTGTCCTGTGAACAGAACCACACAAGTTTCACATGAAACTAGAAAGAAATACTCATATTTGCCAGAGTTGAGGCAAACGTGATCTACGTGACTCATTCTTAATGTGTCTTCTTGGAAAAATGTCCTGTTTTCTTAGAAAATGTCATCTTGGACATCTTCTCTACAGCTATATATTATATCAACGCTAATAATCATAAGCAAATAAATTTACATTCTCCTCTAAGAAAAGTCTATTTATATTAGAGAGAGGTGCAAGCTCCAAATTTGGTGTTTTATTATGCTCCTTCATGCTCGACTGCTTTCCTAAAGATGCATAAATCAGTATCAGGAACCCTTATCTATGTTTAGTGCAAACACAGCATCCAACCGCAATTTTTCAAAATAATTAGATGCTTAGTTGAGCATCTAGTTTTAGTCAATTCAGTTGAATGCACGTGTAATTATGATACATCAGAAAACACTGTTTACAGTGTTTATTCCTTTTTGCTACTAATCAAATTATCAAATATATTTTAAAATTTATTTTTAAACCATTTAGCTCTTCTTAGATTTTTATGACTTATCTAAAAGATGACAATGAAACCAATAACATTAAAATGCACAAACCACAAAACTGAATGACACTCTCAATATCCAAAAAAGGTCAAGGAACTAACGTGGCATGAAAATGTGCAATGAATAACCATGTAAGATTGTGTAAAATAAAACTAAATGACAGCTTTTAAGTACATATTAACCACATCCACTCAAATACAATTAACACATTCTAAGCCACCAAAAAGCAACAAATTGTAAATATTTATTTCACAGTCTGCAAATGAATAGACTTCCATCCTTGGCTAGTGATTGCTTTGGGTTCACGTAAACAGGTTAGGAAAACGCCATCTGAGAAAAATGTAGCTTTAAGAAGTGAATAAATTTAAAATAAGTAAAAGTTTCATACCAAATCTTATAGAATCACAGAAAAATAGAGTTGAAATGACCTTCAGAATGTATCTTTTTCATCCATCTACTCTGAGACAGATCAGCTGGCTAAATTAAATATTTTATTAACCTGGTCAAAAAAAAATCCATTCAGTAATGCAGATTTCAGGAAAACTATTCCATGCCTCAACATTACGGGTTTTTTTTGGTCAGAGAGTCTGTCCTGTTGTCTAATGAATAATTCATTTCAGAATTTAAGCGTATTACTTCTTCTCCTGTGTACCATGGGCACACAGAAACAACTATTTTTTCTTCATTTCTATTTTTTGTATACCACATGACTCCACATGAGAAAAATATACTCTTGACTTTAGGCTAAATAACCCCAGGTCTTTCCATCCATCTTTGGAGGTCGTGTTTCCTAAGCCTTTCATCATTCTTGCTGATGTTCTTCAGAATCTCTACAACTGACTTGTGTTTTCCTCAAAGTTTTATGATAGAAACTGAACACATTACTTCAGCTTATCAGAGCTCTTGAACAGAAAGGTTATTTATGTATCTTACACGTTATTTATGTCATTTGTTCTTTTTCAGAACAGAATGACATGGCTGACTCACAATCAACTTGTGATTTGTTCCTTTTTTTTCTCTAAAGAACTGCCACTTAGCTCATTGTTTACCCTCATGTATTTATGCAGTTGACTATTTTTGCTTGTGTAGTAACTTTTGTTTGTCTCTGTTGACTACATCTTATTTTTCAAAACCATTTTTTAAAATGGTATCTGATAG
This sequence comes from Chlamydotis macqueenii, assembly GCF_036417535.1. Classification (NCBI taxonomy): domain Eukaryota; kingdom Metazoa; phylum Chordata; class Aves; order Otidiformes; family Otididae; genus Chlamydotis; species Chlamydotis macqueenii. The sequence goes on from NC_141556.1 coordinate 23,663,226, forward strand.
GGGGTAATGGTTTCAAGGGGTAATAGTTTCAAAACAGAGGGAGGTAGATTTAGATTAGACATTAGGAAAACATTTTTTACAGTGAGGGTGGTGGAACACTGGAACAGGTTGCCCAGGGAGGTGGTAGATGCTCCATCCCTGGAAACATTTAAGGTCAGGTTCGACAGGGCATCTAGCTGAAGATGTCCCTGGTCCTTGCAGGGGGATTGGACTAGACAATCTTTAAAGGTCCCTTCCAACCCAAACTATTCTATGATTCTATGATATTATTTAAGAGTTTTTCTTCAGATTGCCGTGCTTCCCAGGTGTGGTATATTTTTAGAGAACACGGAAACAAATTTATTGCCAAGGTTGTAAGAACATATCAGCATATTCATATAATTCTAGAGGTCCTGAATATCTGTTCTGACGCTTTTAGGGAAATTGAGCTCAGGTAGTATGTCTCAAGACCTCGGCAGTCTGTTAAATAAGATCCTACCACAGCTGAAGGATCCTTATTACCACAAATTTCCATGTGGCTTTCGGTCCCATTGAAGTCCACAAGAATGCACGACATCCAGTACCATGCAGGTGCACTCAAAAAATGTGGCCAGTAATGGATGAAATAAGAAGCACTTTTGAGTTAAGCAAACTCTAGAAGTAAAGATGAGTGCAAAATCATCACTAAACTGTTATATCAGATACTATCATAGAGGTCAGACATTTTTTCTGTGCTTTCCCGTTACTTAGTTGCCGAGGGACACTTTTTTCACTTCCATCATAGTCAAAAACCAAATGGCATATTTTGCCTCAGTTTGAATATTCCAGCTGTTTCCAAATGTAAAAAAAAAAAAAAAATGCTTATGTTTATCATGTTTTGGAAAATGCTGTTTCTGTTTTTCAATAATACAGAACCTTCCAAAACTAATCATCTAGCCTAAAAAAATAAACAGATGAAAGTTTGGAAGATTAAAGACAAGCATCTTCAAAGTTATAAAAGTTTTAAAATAAAGTGGTCTCTCATTTATGGTAGAACAACCTTTGTCTAGTTTTTTCACAGAACACTGAAGCTAAAGAGGTTTAGAGCACTGGATGCCTGATGCTTTAGCTTCAGGGTACCCAAAACCACTTAAGGCCCTTTGAGTTAAAATCTGAATTAAGGACCTCTTAGAAAACACTCAGGATATCTCAGGATAGGAGGTGAACATAACTAGTGATAAAGTCATTCTATTTAAGCCACAGGTCTTTCCCATCCTTTATTTATTTAGTTTTGATTTTCATTTAATTTTCCTTTTACTTGTATCTTACTCAAAGCCAAAAGGAATACAGAATTAAAAAAAAAGAATACATTGATACAAAGGTAAAGTGAGAATTAAATATAAAAAAAAACAGGGAAAGAACCATATATATATATATATAATAATCCCACTACAGTCCATGAAGATAGAATTATCAGAATTGAGCTCTAAGAGTTAAAGATTTTTCAAGATAAAGAACAAATGCTTTTTGTGCTTTTAGAGTATTTGATATATACCAAAAAGTCTGCGGTTTCTGAAATTATAATTCACTTTATGTATTAAAGTTTTCTCCAGGCTGGAGAATGCAAAGATATCTAGAAAACTGGCACCATATTACATTAGTGAAAGCTAAGTAACTTACTAGGAGTAGGCTTCCCAGTACTATATCTTCCCAAGTCTCCTCTTACTTCCTGATGTATTTTCTGGTTTCAAATTAAGTATTTCACTACATTATAAATCAACTCCAGTTCTAACTGTCTCAGTGTATTTTGACTGTAAACCTAGCAGGGTGGAGAATGGCTTTTTTGTTCGCCATCGCCTTGTTAAACACAAGAGGATTCCAATTCATGATGGCATCTATGGATTTCCACAGGGAGTACAATGATGCCTGTGATAACAACCATAGTTACACTTTCATTCTTCAAACTGAAAAATCTGAATTTTCCCAATAAACTAGTTCATAAAGAATTCTATTTAAAAAATTAGAAAAAAAAATTTTCAGGCTTTAGAATATATAACAGAAAAGCAATTGCTTCAGTTAATGAAAATAAAAGAGCAAGAAGTACTTTACTATTTTCCAAGTAATACTTAAAAAGCTGTTACAGAAATAGTTCTAGTTATCTGTGTTCAGACAATTGCACCCTTTAATAAGCTCTTTTAATGGCTTCCTTGAAAATGTATGCCTAGGTTCCTGTCCGCTGTTCTCTATAACTGAACTACACTTACCAGAATTCACATGCAATGAATGGACATACAAATAAATGCTCCAACATTAAGTACAAGTACTTAAAAATTAAGCATCTCAGTTACACCATTTCATTTTTAATTACCTTGTACCTATGAATCTTGTACTTTTCTTGCAGAAATATCTTAAGATATTTCTGCTTTTATTCCTGTGTGTGAAAGAGAAGATCCAATGCTTCTGAAGTGTTGTGGTTTCTTTTCATTATCTTACTCTCAAGATATGTGTTACACTAACACATCAACTCCTTGGGAAATTATATAAATTACATTTATTTTTGCAGTAGCCTTCTTAGCCAATATATCCTTATAAGCATCAGTGAAGGAAGCACAAACTTCTATAGTTAGTCAGACACTTGAGGTTTTAGAATGAAGAACAGTATTTCAACATTTTAAGAGCTAGGGAGTATTCAATTTAAAATATAGAAAAACTACTATGCAAAGAGATAACAAATAGCCATTATTGTTCATTTCTACAGAAGGCTGTTGGGTAGCTGACTCATTAGAAAATAAAATCCTATTGCTAAGCAAATTAGTTGAGAACACAAGCACAGAACAAGCATACTTAATTAGTGTATTAGATTTAGAAAAGAAAAATGTCTCATTTTAAACAAAGAAGCAGACTTAATACCAGCAAACAAAAATCTAATCTGCAGTATATGTGATGATTTGATGAACAGGAAACACTTGAAACCAATGGAAAGACTAACATTGACTTCAAACAGCTTTGGGTGAGGTTCCAAAATTTACACTGACTGTAATTGTTCTTTGTATTCTATTAAAATTTGTCTTATTAATTTTCAAAATTCCAGCAAGTTTTGAAGTACCAGACCTTGTCAGGCTGGAGAGGTGGGCCCGTGCAAACTTCATGATGTTCAACCAGGCCAAGTGCAAGGTCCTGCACATGGGTCAGGGCAACCCCATGCACAAACACAGGCTGGGAAGAGAACGGATTGAGAGCAGCCCTGAGGAGAAGGACTTGGGTGTGCTAGTGTACAAGAAGCTCAACATGAGCCGGCAATGCACGCTTGCAGCCCAGAAAGTCAACCACATACTGGGCCGCATCAAAAAGAGCATGGCCAGCAGGTTAAGGGAGGCGATTCCGCCCCTCTACTTTGCTCTCATGAGATCCCACCTGGAGTACTGTGTCCAGCTCTGGAGCCCCCAACATAAGAAGGACACGGACCTGTTGCAGACAGTCCAGAGGAGGGCCACGAAGATGATCAGAGGGCTGGAGCACCTCTCCTCTGAGGACAGGCTGAGAGAGCTGGGGCCGTTCAGCCTGGAGAAGAAAAGGCTCTGGGGAGACCTTACAGCGGTCTTCCAGTACCTAAAAGGGGCCTACAGGAAAGACAGGGAGCAACTCTTCAGCAGGGCCTGTTGTGATAGGACAAGAGGTAACGGTTTTAAAATAGAGGGAGGTAGATTCAGAGTTGACACCAGGAAAAAAAAATTTATAATGAGAGTGTGTCATAGTTCAGCCCCGATCGGGACCAAACTATACAGTCTCTCTCTCACTCCCCCCACCCTCCAAGGGAATAGGGGGAGATGATGTGTCCAGTTCTGGAGCCCCCAGCACAAGAAGGACATGGACCAGTCGGAGAAGGTCCAGAGGAGGGCCACGAAGATGATAAAAGGGCTGGAGCACCTCTCTTATGAGGACAGGCTGAGAGAGTTGGGGCTGTTCAGCCTGCAGAAGAGGAGGCTCCGGGGAGACCTGATAGCGGTCTTCCAGTACCTCAAGGGGGCCTACAAGAAAGATGGGGACAGGCTGTTTAGTAGGGCCTGTTGCAATAGGATGAGAGGTAATGGTTTTAAAATAGAGGGAGGTAGATTTAGATTGGAAATTAGGAAAATTTTTTTTACAATGCGGGTTATAGAACACTGGAACAGGTTGCCCAGAAAGGTGGTGGAGGCCCCATCTCTGGAAGCGTTCAAGGCCAGGCTGGATGAGGCTCTGAGCAACCTGATCTAGTCAGGGATGTCACTGCTCCTTGCAGGGGGGTTGGACTAGATGACCTTTGAAGGTCCCTTCCAACCCTAACCATTCTATGATTCTATGATTCTATGATATAAGAAAAATGGCCCAAGGTTTGAGATAAGAACGGGGAGAAATCCTTAAAGTTACCATTATGGGCAAAACAGACTCGACTTGGGGAAAACTATCCATTTATTTCTAAAAACAGCAGGAGAATGAGACAGGGATCAAGATAACCTCCCCCCCACCCCTCCCTCTTCCCAGGCTTAACATTATCTCTACTACCTTCCCCCCACAAGCGGCACAGGGGGGAAGAGGGATTGGGGGTCGCTGTCAGTTCATCACGCATTGTTTTACGCCACTGCTTCATGGTTGGGGGAAAAACTCCTCACATTCCTCCCCTGATCCATTGTGGGGTCCCTCCCATGGGCCACAGTCCTTCGTGAAACTGCTCTGGCGTGGGTCATCTCTTCCATGGGGTGCAGTCCCTGCAGAATGGCTGCCCCAGTGGGCCCTCCATGGGCCACAGCCTCCTTCAGGCCTCCACCTGCTCCGGCGTGGGGTCCTCCACGGGCTGCAGGTGAATCCCTGCTCCTCCGTGGACCTCCATGGGCTGCAGGGGGACAACCTGCTCCACCATGGTCGTCACCACAGGCTGCAGGGGAATCTTGGCCAGGAGCCGCATTAATCCTCCCCCTCCTTCTCCACTGACCTTGATGTCTGCAGCCGTTCCTCACAAGAAAAATTCTTCACAACAGGCTGGCAGATGCCTCTCAGGATCTTTTAACATCTCATTCACATCTCATCTCCTCTCCACTTCTTGCAGTCGGCTGCCCGGCGGGAGGCCAGAGGGTGAGGCCTGCAAGGCCCACAAGGGTCACGCCTCCCCTTCTCTGCCCCCACTCAGATGCTTCACATCTTCTCTACTTCCCCTTCTTAATTATGTTATCGCAGAGGCATTATCACAGAACATTCTGCTACCAATCGGCTCGGCCTTGGCCAGCAGCGGGTCTGCCCTAGTCCCGGCCGAGTCCACTGAACAAAGGGGAGCGACTTCTAGCAGTTTCCTACAGAAGCTACCACCTTAGGCCCCCCCTCACTAAACAAAACCACAACAGGTTGATAGAACACTGGAGCACGTTGCCCAAAGAGGTGGTGGATGCCCCATCCCTGGAAACATTCAAGGCCAGGTTGGACAGGGCTCTGAGCAATCTGATCTGGTTGGAGATGTCCCTGCTCCTTGCAGGGGGGTTGGACTAGATGACCTTTAATGGTCCCTTCCAAGCCAAAGTATTCTACGATTCTAAGTAGCCAGGAGGCACAAGAACTATTCCTTTGTGAAAAAATCCACGTCATGTATCACCTTCTTTTACAAGAAAACTTGGAGATTTTCAGACATAGAGTTGCTAAACCACAAAATTCCCACAAGCAGAGATGTCTCCCGAATCACAACAGTGGAGACCTTCTTTACATTCCTACCTACATTAATTCTCTTGCTTTTCCCTGGATTCTGTCCCATTTCTTTTCCCTATCCCCTAAATATAGGATGAAACTGTCTCCTGCCCAGAATGAATCCTTCTTCACCTACTACTCCATTAGTGAGTCATCTAAAGCTAGCTTATTCTGGTCAGGGAGCCACTCACAACCTACTCTATGACCGAGCTGCTCAAACACCAGCAATAGTCTGTGAAAGTGTTCCACTGCTATCATATAACACGCACAATCTAAAACCCATACAATTTGGTCTAATAAAAGGTTTATCCTCCTCTGCAAATCTTGCTTCTTAAATTACCATAATGTACCCATTAAATACCTATTAAATGTATGTTCTGTTTATTTTTACATCAACATAAGCTATATGCATGTAAGTGAGCTTAATTACATAGAACACTAATATAATACAAATAATGAAGAATTACTTATTTCAGTACTTCATATATAGTTATTTCAAAAGACTAATTCTGCCCTGAGGTTTGCCAGCAGTGATAACAAAAACTCATGGATCTGACTGTCCTTTAAGAGAAGGAAAATCATCTAACCACGGCATCTTGTAGTGAGAAGCATGCTATAATCTATTGATTCACTGCACATGATCTATGTCTGTAAAGACGCAATTAGTCAAAATGCATTCTTGGAAATAATCTAGAAATTATTAAACATTTACATTGCAATCTTTTCAGTAATTGTAACAAATCTGGATTTTTAACTTGTATTAGCCTATCAACTCTGACAAGCAACACATCATTTCAGAGGTACCGCAAAGGATCTCTGCCCCAAACTGACTGAATTTAGCCTGTATCCATAAAAGTCTACCAAAAAATCAAGTGCTGTCATCAAAGCGAAGTTAAAGGAGTTGAAAAGGGTTACCTTTAGCTGTGAAGGTATTTGGAAATAGTTTTACAATAGCTCTCAAATGAAATGAAAGCTGATCCTTTTAGAGAGCTGCATTACTTAGAATTTGAGTATATGCTCCACATTTAACACTGTATCAGCAGCCTAAGAAATGTCTCATGCTGAACTTAGAAAACATTATACCAAGACAGCTGCTAATGCTGACAGCCTGTATTCCTACAGAACAATTCTCCTGCTACTGTTTACTAAGACATCAGTGGAAAATAACATCAGATAGAAATTTCAATATTGCTTGTGGACTTGACTGCTATTGCAACACCTGTTTTTCAAAACACATTTGAAAATCTTGCCCAATATTTTCAAATGGCTCCAAAAATAATAAAAAAAAAAAGAGCTTGAAGTTAGTTTCCCAAACCCCTATTTAGTTTCCTGCCTCATTAAGAGAATAGTGTTCAGGAGCTCCTGTGACTCAGTATTGATTTAGTGCATAAGGCTTCTATTTCTGAAAGCTTTGATTCAATGTCTTACACTACATACACTTTTGATGCACAGGGGGAAGTTTTGGTCTTGCTGAAGTGAATGGAAATTTTTCAGTGAGATCAGAATTTCAGTTGTATTTGGGGCTTTCAAGAACTCCTTAAACTGGTTAGGAGCATGGGCATCAGTTACCTGTGGACCCTCTTTGTCATCTCCCATTTCAAAACACAAGGTCAATAAATAAGGTTACCATGTTATTTATTTATGAACTTTTATTTAATAGTGAAAGCTTTAAACATGAATTACTGCAGGTCACACAGCACACCAATGTCAAGTTGAGAATTCTGCTTTTTGGGGGTTTTGTGTTTCGTTTTGTTTTTTTTTTTTTTTCTCTTTGTACTATTTTCTACTATGATATGTATATATTGTAGGACATTTCAAGATTACTGCAAGTAGCATAAAAACATACAGTACATTCTTACTGGAACATTAAAAATCACCTTCTGATGTAATATAATTCAATATATTGTTCATCTAACTTCTCATATTGACTGTAATATTCTACTGACAGAAACTGTATAATTTCTTGAAGAAAAATTAATAACTGAAGAGGAAGATGACTTATTGTCGTAGTTCAGCCCTGATCAGGACCAGACTACGCAGTCTCTCTCTCACTCCCCCCACCCTCCGAGAGAACAGGGAGAGAAAATATAAGGAAAAACGGCCCAAGGTTTGAGATAAGGACAGGGAGAAGTCATTAAAGTTACCGTCACGGGCAAAACAGACTCGACTTGGGGGAAACTATCCATTTATTTCTAAAAACAGCAGGAGAATGAGACAGGGATCAAGATAACCTCCCCCCCACCCCTCCCTCTTCCCAGGCTTAACATTATCTCTACTACCTTCCCCCCACAAGCGGCACAGGGGGGAAGAGGGAATGGGGGTCGCTGTCAGTTCATCATACGTTGTTTCACGCCGCTTCTTCATGGTCGGGGGAAGAACGCCTCACATTCCTCCCCTGCTCCGTTGTGGGGTCCCACCCCTACGCCACAGTCCTTCGTGAAACTGCTCCGGCGTGGGTCATCTCTTCCACAGGGTACAGTCTCTCCAGAATGGCTGTCCCAGACGGCCCTTCACAGACCACAGCCTCCTTCAGGCATCCACCTGCCCTGGCGTGTGGTCCTCCATGGGCTGCAGGTGGATCTCTGCTCCTCCATGGACCTCCATGGGCTGCAGGGGGACAACCTGCTCCACCGTGGTCGGCACCACAGGCTGCAGGGGAATCTTGGCCAGGAGCTGCGTTACTCCTCCCCCTCCTTCTTCACTGACCTTGGCGTCTGCAGCCATTCCTTACAACAGGCTGGCAGATGTCTCTCAGGATCTTTTTTACATCTTGTTCACTTCTCATCTCCTCTCCACTTCTTGCAGCCAGGCCGGACCGAGTCGGGCCCAGTCGGCTGCCTGGCGAGAGGCCAGAGGGTGAAGCCTGCAAGGCCCATGAGGCCCGCGCCTCCCCCTCTGCACCTCTGCCCCCGCTCAGCTTCTTCACGTCTTCTTTTCTCTCTTTTTTTTTTTCTGTTTTCCCCTTCTTAAATACGTTATCGCAGAGGTGTTATCACGGGACATTCTGCTACCAATCGGCTCGGCCTTGGCCAGCAGTGGGTCCGCCCTAGGCCTGTCTGAGTCCACTGAACAAAGGGGAGCGACTTCTAGTAGTTTCCTACAAAAGCTACCACCTTAGCCCCCCCAACTAAACAAAACCACAATACTTATTAAAAACAATATTAGAAATTAAAGAAAACCAGATTTCAGGCTAAATTTCTAACATATTCAACAACTGTTCTGTCAACACATAAAAGTAGGATCTATCTTATTTTATCAAAATTCTGCTTATATACAGCCTCTCCTTCATTTTTCTCTTTTGATTATATACAGGACACACATATAAAACTAAAATTCTTCTAGGTTTGAGATGACTTTATAAAATAATTTAGTAATAAATTTAGAAAAGGTAGCTGGAACAGAAGCAGCAAAAGATGAGAGAAGTAAGATGAGAAGATCAAGTAACTATTTAAATTACTCTGGAGTGCAACTTGCTGTCTCCAAATGACTTTAATTTAATTCATCTATAATGTATAAGGTTTCCATAACTTCACTTCATCATAATTGCTAAGCAGATCTTTTACAGACATGAAAAAAGAAACCGAACAGAAAAGAGAAGCGCATCACTGGGTTAAAGCAGAATTCCCTCACTTGCACTCCTTTACTTTTCTCAATGATAAGGGGCTGTGAAAACGCTTCATTCCCAATTGTATCCTTCACTGCTTTCCCAACCTTTTAGCTGATCAATTTTTAACTGTGATCAAAACTATTGTTTTCAAAATGTAGGTTTAAAACCAGAGGTCATAAGAGAGGACAGACAATATTCCACTAGAAATGCTCGCTTGACAGAACTTAACAGTCTAAAAATAAGGTTGATTTCTCCGAACCTTTTGATGAAAACAAAGGGCATGGGCAATCTTCTCAGTCTATCTACTCTGCTGTAGCTGGCTCTTCAGATACTCAGATCATTAGTCCTACTGGTAATCAGTTGTACTTAAATCCCCAGCTCCATCTTAACTCTGACTGTGAGCTATTTTTATCATGCCTGTACAAAAAGGTCTTAATAATATTTTTCCTTACAACCAAGCACACTACATTAAAACCCAATGGAAGGTATAGTATTAAACTTTATTGAGAACAGTGACGATTAAAGAAAAGAAATCTGTTCCAAAACAGGCTGTCAACAATGAAAATGAGTACAAAACATAAACATCAGTGAATCCCCTCCAGAGCCTTCCTGAACACGGATTTATTTAAGTTCCAATTTTTAAACTGAATTTGAATTCAAAGTGCAACTAAAACACTTCAGAGACTTAACTAAAGCAGTTCCAAAATAGGGGGAGGATTGTGAAGGAAAAGATTTTAAGGCAGAGAAAGGAGAAAATTATTTCCAGTGGGACTTTTTAAAAGTCACTAAGTGATGAGAAACAAGAAAAGGAAAGCTGCCCCAGATATCCAGGAGTGCAGAGATGAGAAAAGGGAGATTGTGCAGGCTGGCATAAAACATATCTCTGAGGTACTGGTGAGAGAAAGCTGAAATCTCTAAAGGAAAAAGCCTTGCTGTTGTGATGTTGAGCCATGCTGTAATTCTGAATTGGCAAGCAATGCAAATAGGATCTTGGCATGTGTCAGCTTGCAGCATCCAAGCATCAGCAAGCCTGAGGGACCCTGTGTCTCTGACAATGACGAATACTGATTTTCAAAGCCTGGCCTGGTGCCTCCTGCCATTTAAACAACAACAAACAAACATCAACAAATAGCAAGGTTTTTTTTTCCCCTCATCTTTTTTAACCTTCTGCGGGTAACAGCTTTTAAGTGCGCCTGAACCAGGTCGCAGCACTGACATTTTATCGGTCACCCAGCATCGGGCCGGTCCCTGCCAGTACTGAGCACTCCCTTTCCCAGAGGGGTGCGAGTCGGCGCTGCCTCGGCCCTTCCTCAGCCCACCGGCAGCCCGAGCGCAGCAGGGGGGAGGCCGGGCGAAGGCCCGGAGGAGGCCGCCCTCAGTGCCGGCGCAGCTCCTGCAAGCGGGCCTGCGCCGACACTGCCTCTACGGGGCCTCGCCGCCCCACCGCGGGGCACTGGGCGCAGAGACAAACCGGCGCTCCCAGCCCGAGCAGACAACCTTCCTCCCCCGCCCTCCTCTCCACCGGCCCGCACCGCCCACTCCCGCCTCTCTCCGCCCCTTGTCCGGCCTCTGCCCGCACAGCCGGTGAGGGCAGCGCCTTCCACCCTGCGGACAGCGCATGCTCGCACCGCCCCCTCGTGGGGCCGGCGGCGGTGAGGCTGGGAAGCGTGGCCAGAGCAGTCAGTGCGCATGCGCGGTCCGCCTGGGCATGCTCGGTGGGTGGCAGGCGCGCGGTGCGGACGGAAGTGGGGTTGGCGGCCGCTGCTTCTGCCCCGCGTTGGGAGACAGGTACCGGCGGGCCTGCGGGCCGCCCTCCCCGGGCCCGGCGCGGTCCAGTCCGGCCGCTGTGCAGCAGCAAGGCGTGGTGGGATGCTCTGCCCCCTCCGTAGGGCTGAGGGGAGCGGGCGGCCGGGCGGGCGGCTGGGCTGTGGAAGAGGGGTCTCTCGTAGGCCGGAGACCCTGCGACCTCGACGCGGCCTCTGGGCAGCCGCCCCGGCGCGGCAGAGCTCCCACCGCTGCCTTGTGCCGTCCTGGCGCTTTGTGAGGCTTCGCTGTCCACTGTGAGACCTAGAGTTACCGTGCACCAGCCTTCCCTCCCTGAGCTACCCTGCACACGGGCTCTGCTGTGGGAATTGAGTTCTCGCTTCGACAAACACAGTGCTTTACGGATTAAAAGTTTCGTTTCTTTTCTTTTCTTTTCTTTCTTTTCCTTTTCCTTTTCCTTTTCCTTTTCCTTTTCCTTTTCCTTTCCTTTCCTTTTCCCTCACTTTACTGAAAAAGTTTTTGTTGGTAATACACCTATGCTAATACATCTAAGCTCTTAGTTTTTAAGATCTCACCTTCTTGCAACTGCTGAATTGACTCTCTGAAGTGATTGCAATTCACATCCTGAGAGGATCTTCTTTACAGCCCTGTCTTCCTGAGATCTGTTTGTTTTGCAGTGGGTGGGTGCTTCCTAGAGCTGAACTATTGTTCAGATAAATGGCAGTATAAGAATCCATTTTCTGCAGGTAACATTTGATTGTGGCCTCTTTTGCACAGTATCAGATTAGTAAATTTAAATCTGAAATTAATAAAGGAGATTTTTTATTTTTTCTTTTTTTTTTTTTTTTTGTGGAGGGGAGAATTCTGGTTGTATTTTAGTGAAAGTAAATATCAGCTGTGTTATTAAGAGTAAGAATACCTTAGGACTTATTTCCAGAGGATAAGTGCCTGAAGATCTGCAGCAACAACAAGCTGAAGCCTTACAGCTAAGGGGATAAAATGTGTCACATTGCTGACTTGGTTTCTCCTTCTGTTTTAGTTATCTGAGGGGATGTTTTTCCTTCTGAGAATTCTTAAGGGAATCACAAGTTACAAGATTAGACTATTGTAAGAATTGTAGACTACAGACTTTGTTCTTCATGAATTGATTTTGTTAAGACTGCTGTATGACAAAACATTTCTATTGCGACTGACTGCAGATTGAGTTTATGGTGGTTCTGTACTGTCTGCTTTGTTCAATGGTGTAAATCTTCATTTTTATGAGAAAATTTTGCATAAACTACATAGTTTGTGTCTACATATGTGTGCGCATTTAAAGTGCGGCATTACCCATTTCATAATTGCTTTAACTTTTACACAGTTAGCCCAGATATTGCATTGACTAGTATTTGTGTTTACAGAGGCTTCAGATATCATTTTAACTGACCATGTCAATAAGATGCTGATGCTCTTGCCTATTCCTGCATTCTTCATGAAACTTTGGTGAGGTTTCCTCCAGAGGTCCACACAGTCACATGTGTTGTTTTCTGATTTGGAGTGATTTTGTGTCTCCCTGCAAGTAGCATCTGCTTTGACATTTGATCCGCTAGAAATCTCCTCCTGCCTCTGACTGCTACAGCTTCCTTTTCCCAAAATGACATTAATCACCTTTACGTCATTTTTGTGTGTCACTGAAGTATTTCTTGATTTTAGAGAAGGGAGTAATCTTTCCAATTTACCTCTCACTTCTTGTGTTTTCTTTGCTTTTCTACTCCAAAGCTAATTTCTCATTAGTTCTTGAAGAAAAGTTGTGTCCTAGAGGAGGCTACAAAGAAATAGTCCATTTGTTGTAGTGAGAGATAGAGTCAGGACCTAGTAGTGTGTATCTGTGGTTTGAAGAAAGGCTCAAATGTTGGCTGGATCTGAGTAATCCAGGCAAAGAGGTGTTAATTACTTGCTATCCTGTGCACTGGATTTATATACTATGATGATAAACCATAACAGAAGAACAGATCCAATTTTGACTTCCTTCTTCATTAAGTTAATTCTAGAGTCAAGATGGAGACTATTGATATGCTTATTTTTCAGTCTTTTTTTTTTTTCAGGATTAAGGGCTTGCGGTTTTTATAATGCAGTTCTGTTGTCTGTAACATTTCATTTGTATTTTGTATTTTTGACAGTATGAACTAAAAGTGGTAAGCCTGTCTTGTGTCTTATTTTTAATTTCGGGTACTATTAGGGGCTCAGTTTGATTTACTTTTTTTTTAAAATTTTTTTTTCATCTTTTAAATGTGTCCTGATGAATTTTTACTGAAGGAGATAGCAGTATTGTAATGTTTAGAGAACTAGATGTGGAAGACAAATATGATGGACTTACTCATCAAATAAAAACAATTGGGGAAAAGTCTTGCTTTATGATGTCTTTGTCCTCTTCCAGAAGATTCTTACTTCTCTCGATCTGGGAGGAAAAAAACCAAAATATTAACTCTGTCATTACTTTGTTTTCTTATATTGTTCCTCATATGTCCTCGGGTATATGAGGTGTATGGGACATCATTCCATTCCTAGTGAAATGAGTTTTCTTCTGATCTGTTGTCATCTGTGAAAGTTCAGATGATCTTCACTGAATCCTAGAGATTCTCCTTGCTCAAAAGAATTCAGCAGCTTGTATATTCAGAATGTACATGGAGATTCCTGGCTCTAACAGGAGGACGACTTGATCTATCTGTCATGGCTAATAAGATGTTTTCCACTGCTAGAATGTTCCCTGGGCTTTTAACTGTTACAAGACGTGTTGGTACCTTTATTTAACGTTGACAGTGTATGAGAATATTTTTGTATACTTAGCTTGCTACATATAACTTTTTGTACTGAAACCTTTTAGAAAACTTGTACTGCTTTACTGTGTTAATTGCTATACAAAATTTGGGTATTTCATGTTGCTTAAAGAAGCATGGAGGAAGGGGAGAAACAGTGATGAACTGTCTCGATGATGAGAACAAATCTATCTTTCTTATGTGGCTTATTTTTCTTTTGTTCGTATGTTTTGTCATGTTGTGCTGGTATTCATGTCAACAGTTTTGTGACTCTGTGGTGTTAACTTCACTTGTAAATGCAGCTTGTGGTGTCTTAATGATTTTCATTGTGCACTGAAGGGTGATAAAACTAATATGAGAGTTTAAATTCTGGTGTTTTTCCAAACATAATTTGAGATTTTTTTTTTTTAATAAATTATAATGAAAATTTTAAAAGCCTAGAGAAAAAAAAAAGATGTAAGGCTTTCACAAAAAGACTTAAATGGTCAAATTCTTTCTACCACGCTATTTTGCAATGCAAAGCTCAAAAATTACGGTCTTTAAACCTTTTGTAGAGCCACTGTTTAATTCTGCAAATGCCTTTGGGTGTATACTTTCTCATAAACAGTGAAGTTATAAGGCTTTTAGAGCTTGTGCCTGGGGTGTGCTGCACCTAAAAGGAAATGCTAATTATTTTGCTTTCTGTGTGAATTGATGAAAACACTATGAGCCTGAAAAGCTTTTCTTGTTTCTTGTGCATGCACCGCAGACTATACCTAGCTGCCTAATTCAGCTCTATGCATGTTTAAGCTCTCAAGCTGCAAGTGAGAAGGATGAGGTAAAGTCCTTCAGATATATTTATCAGAATTTTTGTCTTGCTTCTGGACCTAGAAATAAAGGCATTCTGTGGCTGCAGTATTTTGATAGAATGATGTCCTCATTCCAGAAGGAAAAAAAAAAAACTAAAATGAATGCTTATTTCTGTTGAAGATTAGCCCTTTCTCAAAACCATTTCTACTAGGCATTTTTTTTCTGGTGTACTGTGGTTTAAGATGGTTTTTATGCTTTTGAAATACATGTTAATATTCTATAGGCAATTAAGACACAACTAGTGGGTTGTTGTAGCTTGTTCCACTGTTAGAAATTTAAGGTCTAGAAAATTAGTAGGTAAAAAATCAAGGAAAGGGCAGACCAGCACATAAAAGTTCAGCTTGTAGCCATTGTCAGTGTTATATTTCACTTGCTTAAGAAAGTGATATATTACTCTCTCTTCTAGGGTATTGTTACTTCTGAGTTTTCATACAGAAAGAACTATATGAAAGTATGTATATCTTTCATATAATTCTTTGTTAAAATTACTAAGCTTTTTGGTTGATCACTCTCCATATTTTTGTAACTTTCAGCTATTGGAAGGCAAAAGGTGTTTGTAATTCACTGCCTTCTTCCTTCTCCTGTGTGTGTGTTATGTGTCTTTCTTGTTCCAGGACTGTCCCGTGACGCTGTCTACCTTAGCTCTGTTTACACCACTTACAGACTTCTTGAGCTGCAGACTGAAGTTGCAATGATTCTTGTCAGTGTTATGAAGTCAGCATTTTGAGAACAACAAAAATAGTTGACAGACTTATTTTCACTTATTTGCCACTCAGGAAAGCTGTTAACACCAAGGACAGCACTAAAGAGATCTTCATATAGACGTGGGAAGCCGATGCTGTGTCAGTTTGTTTTTAAACACTTACTTTTATAGCTCTTAGGGCTGGATACTCACGTCTTTGTTTTTTAAGTGCAAAGAGCAAGAATCTGGGAGCTTCAGTGGTTGGTAATTAAAATGCACAACCTTAGTTTTATATGTACAGAATTTTAAGATCTGAAAAAAAAAATCTTGTTTTCTGCTTGAATGTTATTTATGTAAATGTACTAAATTGTAGGAATATACAGTAAGTAAATAATATGGGCAAGTCCCACTGCATCACCCTATATAGGACTTCTTTTTAGAAATTTTCCTTTGTAACCTTGAAGACACATGGAATATTTATCCCAATGAAATAAATGTCAAAGGCTCTTTTTAAATTAAAGAAAGGGAGATGCAGAATTTGAGGGTAGTCATCAGAGAGAGATGAGTTTTTAAACCTCAATTCCTTTCTTTGCTTTGTTTTAACAATGATATTTGAATTGTAACAAAATGCATCTTGCTGTGAGACATCTTTATGGGGGAAAAAAACTCGGAAAAATCTATTTAATTGCTCAAGCACCATAACAGAGAGAAATAGAAGAAAAAAAAAAAAAGAAGTAGTGTTAATCTGTTACGTTGTACATTTTGCTAGCTCATTTTAGTGTTGCTGGATGAAGATCAATATTGCTGATTAATTTTGAAGTTGACTGTTTCTCGCAGAATAGATCAGTTTCTCAGCCTGCTAGAACTTAGTGTGGAGTAGATACTTTGCACTGAAAAGCTTTGTAAGACTTCTAGTTGTTCTTTTCACTAGAGGCTTGAAATCCTAGTACGCTAAAGACTATGCTATCCTGGTTCGTGTTTGAAAACATACAGATAAAGGCATCATTTTTAGCATCAGTTAGTGATATTTTCTAGAAATTCTAACTCCTAATACTTCACTAGTCAGAGCAGTCAACAGAGACGGAACTGTATCTGCATCTCTGCACCAGGCTTTTGCTTCTCCTTCAGCTCAAGTAGAAGTTGAAACTTGTCTGGTGTTGTACCTCCCAGTTCTGTACCATGGTGAATTGACCTTGGCTGGCTCCTATGTGCCCACCAAAGTCGCTCTATCACTCCTCCTCGACAGGACAGGGGGAGAAAACACAACGTAAAGCTTGTGGGTCGAATTAAGGACGGGGAAGTCACTCACCAACTGTCATCATGGGCAAAAGAGACTTGAACTTGGGGAAATTAATTGAATTTATTGCTGATCAAATCAGAGTAGGATAATGAGAAATAAGAACAAATCTAAAACCACCTTTCCCCCACCCCTCTCATCTTTCTCGGCTTAGTAGCTTGACTCCCAACTTCTCTATTTCTTCCCCTTGAGTAGCACAAGGGAATGGAGAATGGGAGTTGTGGTCAGTTCGTAGTGCTTCATCTCTGCCACTGCTTCCTCCTCACGTTCTTTCTCTGCTCTGATGTGGGGTGCCACCCGCAGGGGACGGTCCTTCATGAATTTCTCTGACATGGATTCTTCCCACGGGCTGCCGTTCTTCATGAACTGCTCCAGTATGCATCCTTTCCATGCGGTGTCACTGTATCCTATTGGATGGGTTTTAGGGATACGTACTGGATCTGTCTGGGATGGAGTTAACTATCTTTATAGCAACATGCACGGTGCTGTGTTTTGCATTTGTAACTTAAACTAGTGTTAATAACACACCAGTATTTCAGCTGTGCTTGCACAGGCTCAAGGCTTTCTCTTGTTCTCCCTCTGCTGCCCCCAGTGAGTAGGCTGAGGTTGGACAAGAAGTTCAGAGGTGACACAGGTGGGACGGTTGACATGAATTGGCCAAAAGGACATTCCATACCATATAGAGTCATGCTGAACAATAAAAAACTGGGGTTTTTCATTGGGTCTTCCAAGGGAGCCGCTGATCAGAGCACTGGTCTGCTTGAGGGAGGTGGTGAGTGATTGCCTTGGCACCGCTTGTTTGTGTTTTCTGGGGTTATTTTTTCCTCCCTCCTCTTTTCTTCACTTACTAAACTATTTTTATCTTGACCCATGAATTTTTGTGCTTTTACTACTCCTATTCTCTCCCCTGTCCTGCTGTGGGGAGATGAGTAAGTGGCTTTGCGAGTGCCTATGGTCTGGCCAGGGTCAACTCGCAGTGATAGCACAGAGAGTCAGAAGGTAGAAGTCTTGTCCAATGCTTCCTACAGCTCACTGGTGAGGTTATGGCGGGTATGACTGAAAAATGTGTCATGCATGTTGACGCTTCACCTTTGATTAATGTGTTGTCGCTCTTCCCTTTTCCCCTCCCCCAAAAAAACCCAACCGAACAAAGACCACTAGCATTGAAACCAAAATTGACCACCACCATTACTGGTGAGTTTTGTGAATGTTACTGTGTCTTTCTAGCTCCTTGGCCATCAAATGTTATGAAGAAGGATATTGAGGTTCCAGTTAAAGATTTATGAACCATTTTAAGAATTTAGTATATATGGTTTCCTATCAAGTAACTGACATTCGATAATACTTCAGTTTTATCCCAGTAAAAGAGTGAGGTTTTATTTTTGTTTTATGATGTGGTGAAGCTCCCTGCCCTGCTGTCCCGTTACAGGCAGTTGTTGATCTTGTTTTTGTCTTCTGGGTTCCTTTCAGAAGAGTAAAATTCTCTATGAGTGTCGTAGTTCAGCCCCGATCGGACCAGACTACGCAAAAGACTATATAAAATGAAATATATAAATACTTTAAGCCTTAAGTAATTAGGCTTAAATTTGTTGTTTGTTTGAGGTGTAAGCTAACATTCTACTTTGCAGTTGGGACAGGTTAATGTTGTACACAGATAAATACTGAGGTGAAGGCTGGTAATTTGTAACTGTGGCTAATTCTTGTCCATTCACCTGTCCCCATATAATTTTTTTTTTCTGCATATACCCAAAGTAATAAACTTTTTGAGTCTTCTCTTATTAGTAGTCAAGCTCTTAAATTTATTTATCAGTATTTGGTAAGCTATATCTGTTGCTCAAAATCTATGGTATTTTGAGTAACGGTGCCTCCTGGACTCTCTGTGTCTTCTGAATGTTGTAAGGCCTCTTTATTTCAGGCACACTGGGGAGGAAATTACAGAGAAACAAGTTGCTTGTTGACTTACATTGTAAAGTAGGGGAATATATATTGTAAGCAGGGAAGATGCATGGTAGTGTGGCCTTGTTATTTTCCTGCTCCTGAGTCTTCTGAGTTCTTGGGGCTGCTTAGTATTTTGTAGTAGATGAGGACTGATTTTCAAAGTCTAAGCTACAATTTAACACCCTCAAGTCAGGCACTATCTCCTATTTGAGATACAATATTTATCAATCTTGCTAGAATGTATTTTGCTTTTAAATGCATAATTTATTGCCTAGATACAGTAGCTTCAGAAATCAAAGGTTCCTTTACTATTACTGCTTTTTAACTCTTAAATGTTAAGAAGAAAAAGCTGATAACAGCTAGTGAATGGTTAACTAGTCTTCTAAGAATTGTAGATTTAAAATTAATGTATATTATGGCCAACTTTTCACTTGTCAATGTAAATGACAAAGTAAAAGGTGCAGTCTGGGACAAGTGAAAAGAGAGAAATTGGTAAAATGGCAGCTAGGAGAAAAACAAAAGCCAGTCGTTCTACGTACAGTCATTTTGGCTGAGAGATCCTTGAACGAAAGTATTTTATTTTATAGAATTGTTATTAGTGAATGTGAATTCTTGATAATATCTGTTAGCCAAGAATAACATTGCTAGGGAGTTTCTAGGAAAATGAGGAAGGAAAAAGGACAATCATTCACAACCAGAGAAGTAGTCATGAGTAATAAATGTAGTTGGATATCTTTAGATACTGGAGTGGAATTTGATTTTTCTAAAGAATAAAGAAATTTTTTCAAGAATGTCTATAATATTGCTGAGAGTGTCTACCTATATGCATTGACTTATGTTTATAATTTGTGATCCAGTGGTCTTTCCATTTTGCAATGGCTTTCCACTTCCATTTAATTGTAAGTGAATATTTTGTAAGAATTCAGTCTGCCTAGTATTGAAAAAGCACTTCTGAACTGTAATGAAAGTGTAGTTTAAGCTTTTATTTAGTAGAATATCAAGTTTTTGGGTTCATCCAAATATATAGGAAATACTTTTCTTTTTTCTGTTCTTCACTGTCACATAAAAATGACTAAAACTCTGTCTGAAGTTAGGACTGTGGCAATAATACTACCAGATGGGTTTTCAGAAAATACAACACTTTTTTTTTACTTAGTTTATTAAAACTTGCTGAAAACAGAAGATTGATAACACTATGACTTTTCTGAAGATACCTTGCTTTAAATAAAAATTATACAGCAAAAAAAAACAAAGATAGCCCAAGAAGAATGAGATGACCGTGTGTCGTAGTTCAGTAATGAGAAAATATAGCAATATAGCAATAACCACTCATTACTAGATCACTTTCTTGTATTTCTTGTATGTGTGACTTCAGTGTAATGTTACTCTTCCTCTCCCCCATTCTCAATATTATAACAGTGATGTCACCAAGAATTTCTTTCATTGACTTTTAGCACAGTGAGAACAAACAATCAAACAATAGACAACAGTCATACATTTCAAGCATTTTTCCACTGCATTCAGTGTTTAGCATTTGTAGATGCCCATCTTATTTTCTTTATTTTTTTTCTTTACTTGATACATCAGTCAAAATTATTTAATCGATACAGAAGCATTTTTTTGTTCATTATAAGTTAAAATGACAGACATTTTACTTTGATGCAGTCAAATTGTCTTCTAGGGAAACAACTGAGTATAGGGACTGTTTCTGCAGGACCTGTGCTGGGGAAGGAGTCATTCAAAGTCCCTGCTTGGCTTTTAATGTGCATTTCTGTACATAAAATAGTCACATTGTTTACATTACCTTTTGCATTCATATATAAAGTAATATCTTGTTGCCATTTGCAGTGTTTTGAAGTGTTTGCAAAATAAAGTAATTTGTATGGGTGTGTATTGCCAAGGAAACACTGCTTTCTCTCTTCCGCTGTTAAGAGATGAAGCCAATCCCTCTGAAGATTTTTTAGTCTTATGTAATTAAACTTCCCTGTTATGAAATATATAAATACTACCCTTCTGGGTAAATTGCAACTTCTGTTAACTCTTAATTTGAACAAGATGAGTAGCTTCAGGAGTCTATCATTTTTGTTTAGATAAAGCAGCTATGCCTGTTCAATTGCTGAAGATCATTAAAGGGAAATCTGAGACTCCACTACCAAGCCATTTGCAGAAGGAGGATTTGAAACATTTGGAAGAAGGCTTTGATCATACCAACAAATATTTTCAGGTAACTTAGTAATTCAAAAATTTTGGCTTATTTTGACATAGCTCCTGGTATATTTATAAAGGACCTCCATATTCCAGCTCAGTTGGTGACTTGCTGCGACTGTGTGTCTTTGTGTGCATCTGTTGCATATCTTTAAGCAACACAAAATTATGACCCCATTCAACTTCGTTGCATGTTGTTAATAACTTCATTGATTGACAGTTCTGCTCCTTCCTCTTACATTGTCAGACTTAAACTTTAGAAGATATTTTCTTAGTTTCTAAGCTGTGGACCCATTTAAAAACACATTCATATGCAGAATAGTGTGCTGAAACTGAGAGACTGGGGGAGTATTTTGTTTTTAAAAAAATAAGCACCACCATCCTGCTAAAGATCAGATTTCAGAGTAATGGCTTCTAAGGCAGTTTTCCTTTCCGGTATGATGCAATGTGATATCCAGTTTTATGAAAAGAGGACTCTATAGCACCCACCTGCATTAAAATACAATTAGGTTTTTTATCATTACCAAGTGTGCATTTATATTCTATAGGAATCCCAAATATGTTTCAAGTTGGAATTACAATTCTAGTGTACTAGTGAAATGCAGAAATATTTTTTTCATCTCTAAAACGAGTATACCCTGTAAAATGCAATGTCAGCTCTTGTGAGTTTTCTTTTTTAACCTGTTTAAATTTTTTTTTGTGAATAGTTCTGAAAAAGCTTTTATCATCCCTGATGCTTAAGAGGCAGGAAATCAACATCATCCCAGACTTGCCTTCATTCTGTTACCAAAAAAAAAAGAAAGGGGTGGGGGGAAAGGCAAGCTAGTTCTATAGAACACTTTAGGTGGCCTGAATCCTTAAAAAAATTATACAGATCTTTTAAAATTACAAGCTGAAGTGGCTTGATGATTTTCTATAACCAAAAACCACGTTTGCTTTCCCAGCTGTATGTTTCCAGTTCCAGCTTACTTATCTGACCTTGTGATTGAGTCTATTCCTAAGAAATAAATTGGCAGAATACTATCCATATTGATGGAGAGAGGGTAGTTTGCTGCTGCTCTCACTCTCTGGACTGGTTTATTTTGGTGTCAAGAGATGCCAGGAGTAGTGCAATTAGGTAAAGCAAAGGAGCAAAATTGCCATTTTTGGAAGCAGGCAGCAGTAGAGTGTTATAGGAGGTGATTTGATTGAGAATGATCCAGCCTCCCATAGGTCTTATAAAGGAAAAAAATTGAAACATCAATAACCAACGCTGCTAGTAAACAGGGTTTTTATTCCTCAGGGTGTAGTTTTCTGTTCCCCTTCACCTGCAGGGCATGTAGACTTTCCTGCTTTTAAGAGCTATGTCTGCAAGCACCCTCGACATGGAATAACAGGGGTTCGCGTTCACAAAGGAAATGTTGAAGCAGACAAAACCAGGTTATAAATTAGAAAATATTTCTGCCAAAATAAATGTTTCCATTAGGAAAGCAGAGCAATTATTACCAGACTGTGATTTAGAGCATACATAGTGTTATACCTGATTGCTGAAACAGAAACTCTACAGAATCTTTCTCAGACTTCTGCTTCATGTTAAGAGAATGTCATGCTGCTGCTCACCTGGATTAGTAGGTGACTAAAACAGCTTGGCATAAAAACAGTGCAACTGGAGAGCTGATAAAACTGATGGTAATGCACCATTAAATATGTAGGAAAATCCAATTCTACAGATTGAGCTTGACGCGAACCTTAGAATGCAATGATGTTAGGTTATTTTAGCAGTGGCACAGCACACTCGCTCTAGACGAGCCAAAATAGGGATTAGGTCCTGCTTTGAGGAGGGAGGAAGGGAAGAGGAGGATTTTTGAAGTATGTCCTGAGAAAAAGCAACAAGAAACATTCAGAATACTTCTGTCCGGCTTGTATGGCTCAGTCCTTTCATTCTTCTGAAACTTCTTTGCTTTCTGGCATCCCTCTGAGCAATACAATTTTTAATTTAAATTTGTGGAATCTCAGCACAAGCAATGTCCATATATCCTCACTCATGATGCCTATTAACTGAATTCCCATTCCCCATTAATTCATCATCTGGATTTTGCTGTGGCAAAGCTGAACCAAACCTGAAAATCAGTTGCCAAATCAGCTGTTGGATCAGAATGAGGAAGGAGGCTGCAGCAAGGAAGGAGACAAATTAGTTAGAGGAATGGCACAGTCAGTTTGAGAGTGAGCCTAGTGGCATACGGAATGGGGAGAGTTTTGGAAGAAGTTTGTGTGTGGGCACAATAAGCAGTGCAGAATTTGTAGGGAAGAGTAATTTGAGTGGATTTTGTTAAGGTAGGTTTTGTTGAAGTTTGGAGCCCAAGAGTTTCAGACATGTTGAGAAAGCAGTGGGTAGTATTTCTACTGAGGAAGAGAGCTAGAGCATAGGTGTTCGGGATGCAAAGTGGTGGGGCCAGACTATTGTAGTGAAGAATGTGGTCTCAGAATTTGAAAACTTGTTGGAAGATGCTAGAATGTAAAAGGAAAAAGAAAAAGTAAAAATAGTTAGAAAGCAGTCTCTATATCATCAATGTATTCTGCTTTTAAATAGCATACTTGTGTGGCTTGAAATTTATTTAGTAAGAAAAAAATACATATGTAAATGCAGTGTTCCTGTGGTGACTTTGTTTCATTGCAAAGACTTTGCTACAAGAAAAATTCTCCAGTATTTTGTTTACCTGTGAGTACAGTTCGAGACAAACAATCTCAGCAATAACAATTACATATAATACTTGAAATTTTAAACAAAGTTGTAATTTTGAAAACAAGCGGCAGGCCTTTCTGTAAGTATTTGTAGGCAAATCTCAGAATATTATTTTTCATATGCTGATTGTTAAAGTAAGATTTGATACTTAAATCCCCTTACAAAACTCTTCAGTCACAATATTTTTTTTTTTTTAACTTTTTAGGGAATTGTTATTCTTACCTACCCATTAACAAAGCTTGGAGATGGGACAGACTTTTTCAAGGTTGTTCTTCAAGGTACTGTATTTAAGTATACATTTTAAATTTATTTTGTTGAGCTTCTTGATGCTTTTTTTGACATCATGCTATTACATCACTAGTACCTGCTTTTTTTAGTGTTCATTAAAATGCTGTATTTAAAATACTTTCTAAAAGATTATTTTTAACTTGTGCCAGGTAAGTTAATGGAAACAATACAGTCTTTATATTTCAGTAGACGTCTGTTGCAGAATCTTTAAAAATACTGACCTGGAAATGTGTTAGCTATATGTACAGGTTAAATAGTGTATTTTTAAACTGCTTATCATAAAGAAGGACTAAGAAAAATGCACACTTAATAGTTACCATGTAACCATAACCATAGTATATGCTATGTAAGTGAACATTTTAATATAAGTCATTGTGTTGATTAGCAGCAAAATATTTATTTTTCATTCTGTTTTAATCTAAGCAGTTAGAAAATGGAATTTCACCTGATTACTCAGGTGTTCAAATATCAGTAGGCACATTAACCAATTGAAAGACTGAAGTTGTCCATCGTGTAAAAAATGATACTAAAAAATAATGTATCTCTTTCGAAGTGGAAATCTTTGTAATTTTTGTTTAATGTACACTGATGTACAAAGTGTGCACAATTTAAATGCTTCTCTTATGAAGAATGTTCTTCTTGATATACCTATAGTTAGCACATAAAAGCAGTTGTATAACCATTTGAAAGGATTTTCTGTTTGTAGGTTAGTTGGAATTAAAAGTGTTAGACTCTGTAGATTAACTTATTTTGTCAAACTCTTCCCATTGCTGTTTTATTTTGGAGAAGGTATTGTGATTGGAATTGCATCTGCTCTTTTTTCTCTAGATTTGGATAACTTGTGTTCACGGATCAAAAGCATCAATATTTTAATATACGGAAAAATGGCAGAGGATTGTGCAAAAGTTATACGTCATGGGGTAAAATATTTTTTTAATTATTATTATTATTTTAGGAATTGTTTTTCACACATATATGTTGATTTCTTATCTTGTCTTTGTATAACTGTAACCAAATTAGAAATAAACTATTCAGTTAGTTCAAATCTATAAATATGAAGTAGAAAAAAAAAATTGCTTATGTAAATAAGCAAAATTAATTATTAAAAATAGTATTGAAATAAAGTAATTCTTTTCATCTGTGTTGTTTACCTAGCAAGTAAGGGATCATGAATATGGATGACAGAGAAGTCATCCGTTTATGTTCAGAGTTCAAATGTCTATATCCATTTAATAAGGTAGATTTTAGAATTAAATGGATTTAAAAGACAGTTACACTAAAAGCCTTTTTTTTTTTTTTTTTTTTTTCCCTAAAAATTAATACAAAACTAGGTACACAGTTTTCTTTAGGTGCTGGTGCCTTGCTTTGTCGGAGATACAAGCTTGGTTTGATTATCTCCAGGGTAAAAGATATTGGCAAATCAGCCTACAAGTTTGTGAGACTGTATTGCAATTAAAGAAGGAAAACAAGCTGAAAACAATTACATCAATTTAGTCTTTTTTACTAGATTGCCTGTCAGTTTGCTGACATTTCAATATTAGTCAGATAACAAATTAAAGTTAGTGTACAATATATTATGAGCTCATGTTAGTGCTTTTTCATTTGGAATATAAATTCACACTATATCATAGAATGGTTTGGCCTGGAAGGGATCTTTAAAGATCCAGTTCCAACCTCCCTGCTGCAGGCAGGGACACCTTCCACTGCATCAGGTGGCTCCAAAGCCCAGTCTGTTACCGAAATCCGGAATAAAACTCCTTAACAGCAATAAGAAGTTAAGAAGCAGGCACTCCTTTATTGCAGCGCTGGGCACATCGGGGATCGATCCACCTAGCGTGCGCACCTGTCTGGTCTAACAGTGCAGGTTAAATACACACCTGTTACACATATTTACTAAATTTCTGGGAAATGTTATACTAAACATTAATTTTCTGGTAAATCATTAGCATATGTAAATGTCCTTAACGCCGGTGCAGTGGAGGTCCGTGGTGGTCTTCAGAAGCCCTCTGGTGGTCTTTCCATAGTCTTCCTCACTTATCCGCTTCTTGACCTCTGTGGTGATTCTGCGCAGTACGATTCTCACCATTACCTAATATTAATTTGCGTACTATGTCTATTGTTAAATTTAACCTTTCTAATGATTAGACCTTCAGTCACATCATCTCATTAATATTCTTATATTAAAGCAATCATTGGTTCATCTCACTTAGCTCTACTGATTGGAATCCTTGACCCCCAGATCAAAATGGGAAGGGTAGGGGTTTCCTAGCAGCAAACTGGTGTCCATAACGATTTCCTTAGTTTCCTAAAACAATACTACAAATCAGTTAATCCTTGTCAAAGTCTGCATGGTTAACTGATTTTTAGACAATGCTTGAATCCTTAGGGTTACAGTTCCTATAACTACAATTGATTCTTAACACTCCTATATTCTACAATTTTACTTTTAATCAAACCTGGGTCTTTTATATATAATCAAGTCTTAATTTGTATCATAATATTTGCAACAGGTCCAACCTGACTTTGAGCACTTCCAATGATGAGGCATCTACAGCTTCTCTGGGCAACTTTTTCCATTGTCTCACCACGCTCAACATAATGAATTTCTTCCTTATGTCCAATCTAAACCTACACTCTTTCATTTTAAAACCATTGCCCCTTGTCCTGCCACTATGAGCCTTGGTAAAAAGTCTTTCTCCATCAAAAAGGTGGAAGTTATTCAGTGATGAAATTAGGGCTTTGTTTTCACGTTCTTAGAAATATACGTTATGCACAGAAGTTAAGGACTTTCTCAAATGTGGAAATAGCAATGACTTGGAATTCAGTCAGGGTTTTTCAGCTCAGGTGGAGTAGTACACCTGAACTCTGGTGATCTGTGTGTTTCAGAAGGGTAAAAATTATAACAGACCTTAGAGCATGGTATCAAAATATCACTTAAAGTCCAAGTTGCTCTGAATTTATGGACCATTTTCATTTCAGTTCAGTTTCATTTAACATGTTTATCTCCGAACTCAGTTCAGTTCAGAGGTGAGCACGTTCTCTTTATGTAATTCTACAGTTCTGTTAAATAATGACGTGACTTTTGCTTAGTTCCCAGCTCTTTTTTCTCTCTCTCTTTTTTTTTTTTCCTTTATTTTTTTTTAAGTTGAGAGGGAAAGATCTATTTATGTTCATGAAGAGTGGTCTTGCTGTTTCTGTATAGTAGCTTACACTCTGAATTGTATCAGCTTCAAAGATGTATGCATCAGTTCATGAGACATGGAACTGAGGCTGCTGGTTTCAAGAATTACACCTGCAATTAAAGCTGAGGCGTTTATATAATGTATAGTGACCTTTATTATAGTTTTTATATGATTATGTGCTTATAAATATTCAGACACTGAAAACTTTTGAGTCCCGGTGTTTTCAGTATTATTAATCTGACTAAATTAATATGGATTTGATTAATATTAGAGAGAAGGAACTGAATGTTTAATTATTGCTTTTATCATGTAGACAGTCTTCAAACAGGAGGTGACATCTTCAAATGGGTAAAAAAGGTGTCTTGCACAAGAAAGCAGTTAGTGTTTCTCTTTTTTCCAGCAGAGATGCAACAGTTTTGAAATTTTTATCACTTCTCAAATTTTAGTTCAAGTCAGTAAAGAGGTTTGGAAGTTACAGAACATGTAGGGCAGACTGACATGACAGTGAAATTTGTCTCTATAAAAGGCAAAGCTAAGAAAATACTAGTTTTATAATTGTTTAGTGAATAGTTGAAGAATCTATTTGAAGTTATAGTTGTGACCTAGTGCAGCATTCAAAAAAAAAAAAATTGCAGTGTCATATATAGGTGAAAACTTGCCATGGAAATGAAAGATGCTGGCATATATCTCTCTGTCACTCTTACCTTGCCTTATTTCCAGACACATAATTTGTGAGCCAAAATACTAAAAAATGCTGGCTGTATTTTTAATGAATCTGTAAAATACTTCAGAAGTCTTGTTTAATAATGTGATTCCTTGTACATGGAGCATTTTTTTCTGGCATCATTTACCATGTGGCTTCTATCAGCAGATAATTGAGCTTGTGTCATGAACTGAATGGAATAAAACTTTGTTTTCAAATAAATCATAAAGTCTAAGAAACATTTTCCAGCAATCAGTACTTGCTCTGACAGATAGCATGGCAGTAGTTCTTGGGAAGTATACATTGTCTGTGGTGTGTAGTCTATTAAACAGAAGTCTGGATGAGAGAAAAAAAAAAAAAATTCTTTAGGATGTCTTCCTCTATTTGCATCTAGTATCTGTTCTTCAACCAGCGTAGCTTATGTGAATGAGAAGTCAATAACACCTAGTGATTATGAATGAAGGATTTCACAGAAAGAATTCTTTCAAATTAATTTAGCCGTAAGGATTAAAAATTACCTAGACCCTTTTAGTAGAACCCATTTAGCGATTGTGCTATTAATTTGACCTTGAAATTGATGCATGGCCCTTTTCAGCCCTTTGATATGTGTGAGCTTGAGGGAACAGCATGGAGGGGCTTTGGGCTGGGTGGTAAGGTGTGGAGGTCAGAGTATTCAGTTTTACATTGGATTCTGCTGTGAATTGAAGCCTTGTCTTAATGCTTGTCATATGCCATGCTAAAGAGAGAAACATGCCTTGAAGATCAGCAAAATCACTTCAGTCTGTTTAGGGCAGAATAATCTTTTACAACCATCAGATACATATAAAATAAAAAGTGATAGTCTTTGTACAAATTTCTTGACTTCACAGAATTTTGACAGTGAGTCTAGGATGGGAATTTCCCAAACTAATTTGCTAAATATAGACGCTGCAGAGTAATTTTAAACTTAACAAAGCAGTTTTATTGCCCTGATAAAAATATGAATCTTGAACAAGGCCCTAAGCAGCAATTAGACGATAGAAAGATCAGTACTAAAGAGCTGACCAGGAAACCACAACCCACAGGCAGCTACCCTTACGTAGCCAGAGTGCACCGAAACTAGTGTTCAGTCTTCCTTGGTGAACTGAACCTTCATGGTACTTCCCACATGTCTCAAATGAGATTTTAGTTTTGGCAGAATCTGAATCTGAGAATGATTTCTGAAGCTAGCAGAGTTGCTGTTTGGCAGCTATGAAATAGATTCAATTTTTTTTTAAAAAACAAATATTAGCCATTAAAGAATTACTTCAGTAAGTTCCAGTACTTTTTGTTTATGAATTAGAATTTCAAACTTCACTGTTTTCTGCATTTCCATACCATACTTCCTGTACTGTAACAGCTTTAGCTAATTAAGCTGGGGGGAGGAAAAGAGGAGGTTGTTCCCAAAACCATAAATAACCAAACCACATTCTTATTGTCAACTGAGAGTATTCTGCTTCTGTAACAGAATAACCATCGGGGAAAATACTGTCTTTCCTTTATTTCTCACTTCTTTTGAATGAGGGGAATAGAATTTCTCTTTGCTATTTAAAAATCTTGGTAGAATCTTTTAGTTTGTATATATATATATACAAACTAATACTCTTCTGTTGACATGAAAATCCACCAATTTATGTAAATGACTTTGATTCCCAGGCCAATTATAAGAGAATTACTAGTAATTACTAGTAATGACATGACTAAAGGTAAAATGGAAACTACTTTATTTTGAAAACTAATATAGCATTAAATTTCAAAGCACTGTGCAAAACTTACGTAAATTTTTTGCATGTTTAGAAACCACAAGTCACAACCTGTCAAAGTTGACCATGACTTTGTAACAAATCTGAGAATATACCTGTTTTTTTTTTACCTGAAAGGCTAGATTTTGAAGATAATGGTGTCTGTCCTCATTGAAATTGCACAGTCCTTTCAGAGGTGTTTTTTGAATGTCATGTTACGCATTGCATATTACAGGAGTGTAACCACCAGTGATCCAATAATATTCACAAAAAAAAGTTTCCGTTTATTATCAACATGTGTAAATGCTTGAGTGTGTAATTCTAAAGTTCCTTCTGATGCAGGAGAACAAGATGAGTCAAGTCAGCTGTACAGAGCTCCAATCCTGCTTGACTCAGCAGCCAAGTCCCAGAATCTCGTGCAGCCTGCAATCTAATAAAATGCTGAAATAGGAATAATGTATGGCAGGGCATTGCTTTTTAGCTGAAAGTTGATTCCACTGTTGAAGGAACACCACGAGTAACATCAGCAAAAGTGAAAAGACAGACACATGCTAACACCTGGTTTCTCCAAAATAGCTGAGTTTCCTGAAGCTTGTGTTTCTGTGTGTTTGTATCTGGAAATAATTAAAGAACTTTAATGTATGTTAGCAGGGTGAGATGTTCCAGATGCAAGGAATATTTAGTTGTCTAATTGTTTTGACCCATTTTAACTTACTTAGCTCTGAGTATGGCTTACACTTAGCTGGCATACATATTATCTTTTAGTCAAAATATATGTTGTATTCCCATTTGTGACGCTACCTGAAAATCACCATGCCCTAAGTAGTTTCATTGTGTATTAAACTGTCTAATTAAACTTATTTTTCTCTAGGTTTTTTTTTTTTTTTGGCAAATCCTTTAATAACTAAATATATCACTGTCGCTTAAGCTAGCAGCCTTTCTTTTTCTTGCACAAAACATTAAGTTTTTGGATCTTAAATCATTTAAAGTAGCATTGTCAGATTGCTGAAATAGCAAAAAAAAAATAGCCATCATAGTGCAATATTTGGCTAAAACTGTCAACTTTAATCAAAAAAACATTTTATTTGTTGTAATCAAATAAACACATGAACAAAAGTGATTCAGTAAAAGCTTATGGAAATGCTTTTGGCACAAGGTCAAATAGAAATAGGGTTCTGAGTCTAATATGTTCACTGGAATGGATCACAGTGGTACAACCCTGCTATACAATTCTGGTACCAAAGGAGCTAGCTTTATAAAGGAGCTTTACATTGTAACACAGTTCCAAGTATTACCTTTGTTTGGTCAGATAGCTTTTTTTTTTTTAATCATCTTTATCTCCTAAATGTATTTTCTATCTTCTCTCTCTCTCTCTTTTTTTTTTTTTTTTTTTTTTTAATAAGATTGCTTCTAAAAAGGCAAGCTGCTGCAGGGACTTAAATAATTTAGTTATAATTTTCATAGAATGGTTTGGGTTGGAAGGAACTTTAAGGATCATCTTGTTCCAACTCCCCTGCCCTGAGCAGGGACACCTTCCAAACGGGACAGCTGTCCTTCTAAACCTACCCTCTTCCAGTTTTAAGCCATTGCCCCCTGTCCTATCACTGCATGCCCTTGTCAAAAGTCCCTCTCCAGCTTTCTTGTAGGCGCCCTTGAGGTACTGGAAGGCTGCTATAAGGTCTCCCCAGAGTCTTCTCTTCTCCGGGCTGAACAACCCCAGCTCCAGCCTTTTTTCATAGGAGAGGTGCTCCAGACCCTCTTATCATCTTCGTGGCCCTCCTCTGGTCTCACTCCAACAGGTCTATGTCCTTCTTATGTTGGGGGCCCTTGATTTACCTCTTAAATCATCCTTTTCTTGGTCACTTTGTGGTATCTGAGGAACTTCATACCAAAATGAAAGTGCAGTTGCAGATGCAAGTGCTTCCTGTGCCAGAATCTCAGGATGCCAGAGGAATTTGTAACGTCCCTTTTGATACCAGAGACCAACCTATTGAATGACCTACCAATTTGACCCTTAAGGAAGAAACTGAAAGATGTCAATCCAACCAAACCAAAAAATATCTACAAGGAGAGTCTCTTCAAAATGCAACTGTAACTCAATGTCATAGTTCAGCCTCGCTAGGGACCAGGCTCCGCAGTCTCTCTCACTCCCCCCACCCTCTGAGGGAATAGGGAGAGATAATAGAAGAAGGCAGCTCAACGTTTGAGGTAAAGGCCAGAAGAGATCCTTAAAGTTAGCATTACAGGCAAAACAGACTCGACTTGGGGAAAAACTTGTTTATTATTAAAACCAAAGCAAGATAATGAGAAAGAGAACAAGATAACTTCCCTCCACCCCTCCCTCTTCCCAGGCTTAACTTAATTTCAGTTATCTCTACCTCTTTTCCATCCCCGAGTAGCACAGGCGAAATAGGGAATGAGGGTTACGGTCAGTTCATCACACATCACTTTATGCTGCTTCTTCCACCTCGGGGGAAGAACTCCTCGTATTCCTCCCCTGCTCCATTGTGGGATCCCTCCTGCGGGCCACAGTTCTTCATGAAACTGCTCCAGTGTGGGTTGTTTTCCACGGGGTGCAGTCCTTCTGGAACAGCTGCCCCAGCATGGGCCCTCCACGGGCCACAGCCTCCTTCAGGCATCTGCCTGCCCCGGCGTGGGGGTCCTCCCCGGGCTGCAGGTGGATCTCTGCTCCTCCGTGGGCCTCCATGGGCTGCAGGGGCACAGCCGGCCTCACCACGGGCTGCAGGGGAATCTCTGCCAGGAGCAGCATTACTGCTCCCCCTCCTTCTTCACTGACCTTGGCGTCTGCAGCCATTTCTCTCACAAGAAATTCTTCCCAACAGGCCGGCAGACGCCTCTCAGGTTCTCTTCACATCTCCTCTCTCCACTTCTTGCATCTGGGTTGGGCCCAGTCGGCTGCCCGGCAGGAGGCAAGAGGGTGAGGGCTGCAAGGCCCACAAGGTTTATGTCTCCCCCTCTCTGCCCCTGCTTCAGTTTCTTCACATCTTCCTCCTTTTTATTTATTTTTTTTTTAATTTTTCCTCGTCTTTAATGCATTATTGCAGAGGCATTCTTGGGGAACATTCTGCTACCAGTTGGCTCGGCCCTGGCCAGCAGCAGGTCTGCCCTAGGCCTTGCTGAGTCCACCAGCCAAAGGGGAAACTTCTAGCAGCTTCTTACAGAAGCTGCTGCTGTAGCCCCCCCTCACTAAACAAAGCCAACACACTCAGTAAGAAATAAACTCTGAGGAAAGAGTGTTTTGTCACTGCTGATCCGATGTGTGATTTTTTTTCTGGCTTAGTTAAGCTTCCTCAAAAAGAAGTCAATCTTCAGTATATTTGAAAGGGAATGATTATTTCGCTTTATTCAGTATGAGCCTTTCCCCCTAGCCCTTGTCAAAATTACCACCTGGTCATAGTAGCATCAAGATTGTGGAAATTATAGCTGAATTTGAAACAAAATGCCTGCTGTCATGGATTGGAAATATGAATTCCGTGGGTAGAAGAACTAAATACAGAAACTTAAAGGCAGCATTTAGAATTTGCTCAGGGTTTTTGTTTCTTGAATATCTTGAGGCTGTAAGGTGAAATTTCACATCACATACTCTTAAAACAGAATACAGCATACAGCGTATGTAATCATCTGTTTATCACCCTGTACCCCATAGGACACCTTCGTAGTTGCAGGATTTAAGTTGGCAAAATCGCCTACAGCGAGAGAAGATGGTAGACATGGTTGCCACCTGGAGGTGTCTGAAGAAGCTGGATCAGCCATTTATGTAAGTGGGTACCCAACTTTTTTTTTTACCTGTTTTTTTTCCAAATACCAATATTAGCATTTTGCTTTACAGTAGAAAAAAACAATAAAATCTATTATAATCTGAAGTACTGCAGGTTACTTTATCATGTCCATCAGGAAACAATCAGAAAACGTGTGTCTGTGTGCACGCATACAGTTTTCTAACACCTATATCCATGCAGGATTCAAATTATCTCGGGCCTCGAGTTAAATTTCTGTGTATTGAGTGCAGAATTTGACTTTAGTTGGCTTTAGATAGATCCCTAGAGCTGTTTAAGCCATTCTTGTGCATAACACAATGCAGTACTGCAGAGAAGGTAGAGGGTGTAAGAGTGGTCTTAGGTCTATCATTTTTTATTTTCTCTGGGTTTGCACTGCTTTAACTCACATCATTGCACTTTGCCTTTGAAATACATGGATTCCTGGATTCTTAATTTTTAAAAGAGAATTGCAGTCCTTTTTTTCTAAGTAATATATTTTTTATTTTGTACTATTCTTTTGTTGATACTGTTCATCTTAAATGCCTCCATCTGTGGAGATATAGGTATATTCTCCTGCCACTTCTATTTGTCTGTGGTAATACATCAGCAGTGCAAGTTTGTTGTAGCCACTGTGCCTTTGCTTCAAGAAACATTTGCTACCCTTTTTAAGCCTAAGCATTAGTATTTTTAAAGTTACCGGACTTACTAAAATGACATAAGATTTAGAATGTTGTTCTGTGTTTGGAAACCTGTGGTTTAGGGGGGAGAGAGAGGCACTGGATGTGGAATGGAACTAGGATTTTAGAAACTTCGTTGGACACTTCAGCAGGATATTTCTAATATTTCTTAATAAAGTTATCCCAGCAGTGATGGGCTTCTGGTGAGAAAGTGCTGCACATTTTTTATCACTCGAATTGTCTACTACTGTTATAAAGAGGGATGAATGCATTATACTACACTCACAGTAACAATGTTGTAAACTCTGTTCTGTACTCAGTAAAAGGGAAAAGCCACCTTCATTGGAGAACAATATAGCATTACACTAAATGGTGATTCCTTTGAGTCTATCCATCAAATTTTGAAACAGACTTAGAAATAATTATAAGAATTCTGGAGCCCCCAACATAAGAAGGACATGGACCAGTTGGAGAGGGTCCAGAGGAGGGCCACAAAGATGATCAGAGGGTCTGGAGCACCTTTCCTGTGAGGACAAGCTGAGAGAGCTGGGGCTGTTCAGACTGGAGAAGAGGAGGCTCCAGGGTGACCTTATAGCGGTCTTCCAGTACCTCAAGGGGGCCTACAAGAAAAATGGTGAGAGGCTGTTCAGTAGCACCTTTTGCGATGGAACTAAGGGTAGTGGTTTTAAAATAGAGGGAGGTAGATTTAGGTTGGATATTAGGGAAATTTTTTTTACAATGAGAGTTGTAGAACACTGGAACAGGTTGCCCAGAGAGGTGGTGGATGCCCCATCCCTGGAAATGTTCAAGGCCAGGCTGGATGAGGCTCTGAGCAACCTGATCTGGTTGGAGATGTCCCTGCTCCTTGCAGGGGGGGTTGGACTAGATGACCTTTGAAAGTCCTTTCCAACGCTAACCATTCTATGATTCTGTGATTCTAAATATAAGCACAAAATCGCATATGAAAGAGACTTATTAAAATAAATTGTGCACCAATGTCAAGGTTTAAACTTTTGTCTGTATCATTGTTTGACAATAATTTTAAATTTAAGAAAATGTATTTTTTTTTATGTCAGAAAGGCATTTTTTTCCAGAATTGACCTTTATAGATAGTTAAAGCTTATCGTGCAGCTTAATGAGAAACAAAATGAATCAAAATCATAGTGCGTACTCTTTCGTGACATTTTCTGTTGATAACAATGATATATAGTTAGAAACAGTATCTTTAATTGAAGATAAGAGATAGCAAAACTGTGCCCTGAGTCTGTAATCCCAAGGAAGATATGCAGCTCACTGAACACGTAGGTTGTGCTGAGAAGGTATGTGTCGTCATTGACTACAGAATGGAGCTTGTGGCACTTAATTTACTGAACATTCCTTTAATGCTTGACATTAATACAAATTATCTGAATTTTTTGTGTGTGTCACTTTCTCTTGACTATTTAAAATAAATACATGGAAGTAAAACTAACTTCAGGAATGCAGTTGAGGGTGGAGAGCAAAACCAGATCCCTAGTAGGAGCCCGCACTGCTGAGGCGACGTGCAGTTGTGAGGTGGGACCCTGCGTCCAGCAGACAGGCTGTAGTGTTGCATCAGGGTGGCAGGTGAACCCTGTGTTTCTCATTATAGAGTGGGTATGTGTTGACATTACGTCAAATCATCATGCATGATTAGTTCTTTAGAATACCTTGCACTGAAGATAAGTCTGGCTTCTAAGCATAACTCTGAAAACTTGGGAACTACCTTTAAATAGAATTTGTCACATTCTAGTTAATTTTCCTTGACCTTTTTTTTTTCCTCCAAAGGAGAGTAACGAGTCACTGAGAGTAGACCTGCTCCAACTGCTGACATGTACAAAACCTAAACCCATTTAAGTTCTGACTTATATTCAACGAAGTGCATTTCTGCTTTAGAAAATGTATGTGTTATTTAAAGGAGCTTTTGTCTTAGTGTCATTGGAGTAAATATTATTTTCTTTTTTTTTCTGTAGGATAAAATTTAACTAGTTTCAGAGGTGATTCACGTAGCAAAAGTGTCTATAGTGCTGTTTTGTATTTGCTTATAGAGTTATGTTTGGTTTAGTGTTATCAAATCTTGTTGTATTTACAATGCCTTAAATTTTGTAATCAGAGAGTTTGATTTTTTTTTTCTCCTCAGATTTACACTATGCCAAGAAAAACTGCTGCTTCAGAAACTGCATCTGTGGTGAGTTTATATTTGGGATGTTTTTAAACCACATGAGACTAACTGCATGTAAATAAGAATGTGTGGAATTCTTTTTCTGTCCTGTTTATTTTAATTCCATACTCCCATCCCAGCAGTTGTTTGTTTAGCTTTTAATTTTGCAAATAATATGCCTGGAAAACAGAATAAAATATGAAAAAGTAGTACTACTTCTATACTTACAGTATAGTTCCCACCTCAATCTCAGAATAGGCTGTGTGTTGGTTTAGCAAATACGAACTAGAAAGGTAACTTCCAGTCTAAAGAAGATTGTATGCTTGTACTTTTAAAAAATGGAAATATTAATCTTCTCTTGATTTAAAATCAGACTTCATGTACTGATTTTAACATTTCTTTTGATTACTGTTTGGAACAAGCCTTTATATGTCTGAACTAAAATTCTACAGGAAATAGAATATGAAAGGCATAGAAATAGGTGTCTTAAATTCTGTTGTTCTCTATCACATACTTAAAGATGTAGTACTGAAGATGATACAGCTTGCCTTTGTGTTAATTTTGTTAAGTTTAATTTTTTCCCCTAATAGAGTAATTGAAAACCATCATTTTCGGTCAGTTTGGCAGAACTTGTATTCTTTAAAAGAGACTACTCAACATATAATGTAACCTTAGAATGAGAGGAGAGTAGTCCTTAAAAAGTAGAAGGTAGTCCTTCAATTTCTTTAATCCTCAACAAGTGTGCTGTTTTAATGGGAAGACTTACACAATGGCTGTGAGAGGTAAACATCCTCCCCAAGACAGTGATTTTGTGCAGTGACATTGCCAATAAGAATTACAAAATTATTTATGTATGTGCTTTTAAAAGCCCTTTGGATGGACATGTTAAAATCAATCAGTAAAAAATTACTTTCCATTGTTCTTTATGATAATGACTCATATTCACCGATTTCATGCATTGAAACTTACTTGAGCTGCCTGCTTAGTTTATTGTAAGGAAGATGCAATCACAAAAATAAATGGAAATAAGTCTTGTGTGCTTTATTGCCTGGGAAAATATATATATATACATATATTTATCTTTAGAGAGCCTAAAGTGAATAAGATAGAAAGAAATAGATAACTTTTTTTTTAAGATGAAATAAAGGATATCTGAGGATGGATGGATATATATATATATATATATATACACATATTTATCTGTGTGAATGTATGAATAATTTTTTTCTTCTGATCCCTAATTTTATCATCTCTTTCCAGTCTGTTGCACCAAAATATGTATATACTCCTCTGAATCGTCTTAAAGATGGAACTGTAGTGAATTTGTATGGCGTGGTGAAATTCTTCAAGCCTCCATATGTAAGCAAAGGAACTGGTATGTACTATATTGAAGAGATTTAAAATCTCCTCCTCCCAACAGAACTGTTCTTGCTGTATTTGTTAAAAATCAACGAGAACAACAAATTCAGGTGATCCTTTGGCCATGGTTCTCAGCTAACATCAAGGAAACAGAACAACAAGTACGTAAGGGATATCAGAGTCACTTTAGGCAGACTAGTGGAGATAGCAAATAAAGAAAGTATTTGTCAAGCTAATGCTGTCAGTACAAAACAGGGAAAGGGATCTGTACCAAAAAAAAGTACAAAAGCCGTGCACCTGTCCTTATGGGAAAGGATTGTTTTGTAACTATTTGCAATTCTTCCTTTAGATTTTTGAAATGTGTTATGATATGCTATGAATGTGGTGCAAGTATATTTGTTACTTGTAGAAGCTGTGCAACAACTGAATAATTTTTCTCTGCTATACCTGCAGCATGATGGCTTCCAGAATGAGGTTTGCTTACAGTTAGGCAGCTTGAAACATAAGTGAAATAGCTGAAAGCTCTGCAGACATGGTGACACACCCAAAAAAAGTTCCAAGTCCATCTGAGATTCAACTAATGGCTTCACTTTTTGAAGACCAAGGAATCTTCAGCCTTTGAATCTGTTTGGAGTGTATGAGTGGGAGGAACATCTGGGAGGGCTGTGCAAATGTCTGTGTGCTGGCTTCAGTACATTCAACTGAACTATACTGATCCAATCTGTGTTGTGGGTATGCTTAGTTACTTCCATTTGGTGCATGTAGTATTCTAGATAAACAAATATGCTGGTATGAATGACCTTATTGACAGGAAATTTTTGTTTTCACTTGTAGCTGAAGCATGGCTTTGCTCTACTTGTAGCTAAAGTTGTGGTCTGATGTTTGCCCACAGAACAGACAAGACGTGCACTGCTCTCTGGGCTATTGTACGCTACGCGTCAGCAGTACTAAAGGCAGCCAGCGGCCCAGTCAGCAGTCATGGTTAAGTTATGCAGAGCAACACACAATTTTTGAAGAATATATTAGATTAACTGGGTCCACAAGCTAATGAATAGCTTTTGGGAATTCAGCAGCATTTTTACATACTTTTGACCATGTCAACAGCAGAAGCAATGTATGTGCAGCACTAGGGCTCCGTACCCTGGTATCTGCTGGAGAGCAGTTCTGTGCTTCCTATACCATTAGTGGTTGAAATGTATTCCCATCGGTGTTTATTATAGCAGGTGACAAGGCTTGCTCCTTGAAAACCTTTCCACTCTACATTCTTACTCAATGCTGAGAAGGCGGTAGGGTTTCCCAGAACAAGTCTGAAACATAAACAAAAAACCAAGTCTGAATAATATGGGTGTTGTAGACATTGATACACTGAAGTTATTCTACTAAACAATAAATCACAAATCTTTAAGATGAAGTATTGGTTTGATTGTTTTATATAGGAAGAAGCAAATGGTAGTTGGTAGAGAAAGCTGTGGAAAAGTTGGATGTCACTGTTTTTTCACAAAATAATTGGTCTGTGATAATACTGTAGCCCAGTAGTGAAGAAGTACAAATTCCAGTTGTTTTACGTTAGGAATGTTAGAACATAACAGATGTTCCTAGATGTGTGGAATAGTTGTAACTGAAAGTATCTGCAGGAGCTCAATGCATTTCGACTGGAAACAAAAAAGTGCTCTGGCATCTAATTAGAAATGTGAGCATTCATAAAATACTAAATTAAGTGTGTGTGTGTGTTTGCTGTTTGTATAGCAAATCAAGTTTTGCTGCTAGATTAGAAGTAATAGTAATAAAAATTATTCTGCCCCTAGAGCTAAATACTTATTATGGAACTGTGATGTGATTTAGCTACAGTTAATGCTTAAATAATACTTTAAAAGTATTATTTCAAAGAAAGACTCCAGTGGGAGCTCTTCCAGATCAGAGGTAGATTCCCAGATAGTAGTGAATATGTGATATTAGGTTGCTGGAGGCTTAAGGAGAAGGATTTGGGGCTACCAGGCATGAAAAAGGATTGCAAATAGGAAAGCAAACTACTGGATGTCCATGCCCAGGTGCTGGTAACAGGGGGACTGTGAGGTAACAGCCCCTGTGAGGCCAGGGCTGCCCCGTGCCACACTCATCTGGTTCCAGTGTAAAAGTAAAAAGGAATGAAAGATTAAACAGTTGAATAAATAGTTAATAGAAATAAATCTCAAGACATTTACTTTGATCTATAATTTACCAGTGATGGCATTAAAGCATCTGTTTAACCAAGTGCTTCTGGTAGTTACTGAATGTTTGTATCTCTTAACTGTATTGCCATGTTAGAAATAATAAGGTGTAGTAACACTTCTTTAGAAGTTTTGTTTTGGGCTTCTGCAATGTCTGTGTTTGTATGTACATACACACACACACGCACACAGAGGAGTGTGTGTACATTCGTATTATTTTTCTTCCTGTGTTTTGTTGAACATATTTCCTAAGTTTTCTGGTTCAGCTGCTTGGTTTTAGTACAAAGACACTAGTGTATTGAATGGCCTCCATAATTCTTGAAAACAGTATTAATCTTTGTTGTAGTTTTGAAGAGAAAATAATTTGCTGCACTACAATAATCTCTCTCTCTTTTTTTGTGTATATTGAAATATAACAAACAGAATGCAATGTCTGATTAGAGTCCCTCATTGCCAACATTACCAAAAACCTTTTTATCTCTTTGCAGGTTATTCATTCAGGATAGTGGGTTTTCCACTTAAATGTTAGTCAAGAGTACATATGTGATTACTCAAAAGAAGATTCATAATGAGGTTGATGTTTTCTACCTTAAAAATTTATACAAGCCTATTTGTTAGGAACTGCTGAAATCCTCAGTAAAACTAAAATAAATGTTTAATCAATAAGTACTAAATGCCTTCCTATGACATCCGTAACTACTAATCTGGAAAGCTTTTGTAGCAATTCTGGTTTTCTTACGATGATTGAAAGATAAATTTGTGACCTAAGCTGTAGGTTTGGGGATTTTTGTTGTTTTTTTAATATATCTGTACACTGTGGAGCAGTGCTGACGTTCTGAGCATGCTGACTGACATAACAGTCCATAAAAGAGTGGAAATGCCATGGCATTTATACAAAGAAAGCTGAAACCTAAAGAATGAACCTCAGTCATCATCACGGTGGAGGAAACTTTAGCTTGCCAATGACTGTTACAAGGCTACAAAATATTCATATTTCAAACTATTTAAAGTCAGGATCTAGAAGTTTGGAGATCACTGTTCTCTATGTAGTTAATGTAACCTTCTATTGAGCTTGACTTGGAATTTTATTGATTTTAAAGTCATCCTTGCAATAATAATTAATTCTTTTTGTTGCATAAATTTATTTTCTAAAAAGCTGCTTCACCAAATAGTTTTGGGGTTTTCTATAAGATGAAATAAAAAACTAAGTAACAAGTTAAATTGTATTTTTAAAGAATAGTAAGGAGTAATCTGAAATTATATAAGAAGCATATCAGACAGATGCATCACTCTGTATACTTCCATTTAAACCAAACATTGCTTCTCTCTCCTTGTTGTTCTCATGAACACCAATTCTGAGGTGCTACAACCATCCTTACAGTTAGCTGCCCATTGCTGGTGCTCCCTCACATGATGTTAAGCCTGGATGAGAATACCTCTTCATGATAATTAAGTACATTTAAAAAAAAGTAGGTGCATTTTGGAGTTCTGTGTAGTATCAGCCTAAACCCAGTGCTTTTACTGAGTCAATCTAGTGTGAAAGTAAAAACTTTATTTTATAGTATATAAATTTACTGTGTATCCATTATGTCACATTTTTAAGTCAATTTATTACAAGTAAAAGTTACCAGTGGTAAATTACCCTTCTTTAAGAAAATTTTATCAGTGGAGTAATTTTATCTAGTAGAGGAAAGTTGACTCCAATATGTAAACTTTCATTATTTTTTTTTTTTTTTTAGCTTGGTGACTAAGGGATTTTGCTTCACTGGAAAGTGTATTGTGAAAAATCAAAAGTTAGAGCAATGACATTTATTATATAGTTTCCTGTAACACTGGGACACTATTTAAATTCAGCAATTCTGTTTAGAGTTTGACTCTTATTTGTGCAGAAAAGTGAATTGAATCACTGAACTATAATTCTGCTATGGAAAGCAGAAAGCAATTTTCACATTCCAGCTGGAGAAGGAAAGACAGGTGGCTTTTTATTTTAACCTTCTAAAAGGACTTGCTGGATGAGGATTTCTTTAAAAGAAAATCAGTTTTTATGCTTTGTTCTTCAAGAGCTCTACTTTAATTAGGTTTATTGTAGAAGTGATGTTTTGAGGTTATAGTTAAGAATGGAAGCATAAAATCACAGAGATAGAGAACCTATATTACGTAGAAGGTGTTCCCTGACTACATAAAGCAAGTATACTATTTTATACTGCTTTGAGTAGGATGATTATTAGCCTTTCAGTACGCTAATTGCACAGAAAATTGAGGGTGTGTGTTAACTTTTTCCCCCTTAAATAGGCAGCTGCACATGTATGAGGCTGACTAGGTTATGTAATCACAGCATCAAAGAGTAACCCTTTTGAGAATGGTATGCTCAAGTGGAAAAGCAACACAATTTACGATTGCAACAGTTCAAACTATAAATTTTAAATTGTAATTTAATGAGCACTGTTAATGCCTAAAAATTGTGCTTTTTGCTTGAGGATCTTGCTAACTCTTTCTAAAAGCCAAAATTTTGTGTACATAAATGTATCAAGGTTGTTGAACAAGTTAAAAATAATAGGTTATGATATCATTGCTCTACTGATCTGATGAAAAAGTAGTAATTCAGCCCTGAACTGTAAGTTTCAGTAAATGCTAGCATAATAAATATCCAAACCAAAAGCACTCTGTCTTATTGATTAAAAGCAACTAGGACAAGATATATGAATTTTTGACATGCTAAACATACAGCCAAGTCAATATTGGGTATTTGAAAAGTTCTCAGGCAGGTTAACCAGCTACCATGCTGTGAAAGAGCAAGTGTGCTCTCACTCCATTTTATGGTTGTAAGATATCTGAGCACACATGCTTCTATAAGCTGCAATGGAAAATACTGTTTTCATTTATGTTGTATGCAAATACTGCTCTAGTCTGGGCTGTTTTGCTTTTTCGTATTTGTATCTTGGTTTTGAGTTTACTTTTTAGGTCACTAGTAGAAGTGAAATTTTATTAACGAAGTTTAACTTCAAAAGGACACATTTCGGATTCTTGCTATACTTTCTAACTACAACTCTGTGACTGTATCCTTGCAGTATGTATTTTGCATATTTTGTTGAAGTTAATTTATGCTTTCATTTGCTTTTAGAACTTGTACAACTCATTACCTCTTCAGAAGACAGTGCAAAACCAAATCTTAGAAAAGGATTCTACAAGATTGTATATATGCTCCTCATTTTATACAGGAAGTAATTGAAACTTGAAAAAATAGCATGCCTGTTGCAGACAGAGGAAAAAGTGTTGTGTTTTCCTGGCTCTCAGACCTGTGCTTAATCACACATTTCATTTTCAGTTATTTGAGCTAATTATCAGCAAGACGGGCCGCACTTCAGTTGTTATGTTGCTGTAACTAAGTTTACTTTGAATGAGTGACACAGATCATAGTAGAAAAAACATTGGCCATATGGTTGTTCATCCCAAGTTTAATATCTGTGTATTAATAACTCTGTAATACCTATTATTCATTCAAACACTTTTATATTTTACAGATTATTGCTCGGTTGTAACACTTGTGGACCCATCAAATGTGAAGTTAACATGCACTCTTTTTAATGGAAATCTAGATTCCCTACCAAAAATTTACAAAGTTGGAGATATTGTTCGATTTCATAGAGTAAAGGTATGTACTAGGGTGTGGGGGGTTTGTGTGCTTGCTTTTTTGCAGTGAGAGGACTGTTGGAATAATTTAATTATTCATGAAATTAACACGTGGAGACATTGGATAAAGCAATTGATTGATAAAACAGCTGTGGTTATGATATGGACCAAAAGT
The DNA here is from genome assembly GCF_036417535.1 of Chlamydotis macqueenii. Lineage (NCBI taxonomy): Eukaryota > Metazoa > Chordata > Aves > Otidiformes > Otididae > Chlamydotis > Chlamydotis macqueenii. The sequence continues at coordinate 23,706,691 of NC_141556.1, forward strand.
GGAAATAAACAATCACCTTTTTTAAACAACAGAGCACTAAGCTGATATCTGTCTCTAAAAAAGTGTTAGATGTGGTTATGACAACTGCAGAACAGCGTTATCTTTTTTAAGTATTTGTTAAACTAGTTGACAAAAATCATGTGGTAATACTTCTAGATGAACAGAATTTAACTGGCATAAATGTGCACAATTTATTCCTCTTCAAACTAACTGAACTGAGGAATTACTTTAGAGCTTCTGTTGTGGAGCAGTTTAGATCAGCTGGAGAGTTACTCAAGTAAATGTAATCTGTCTTCGGTTCTTAGTGTGCAGTATGCTCTTGCTGCTGCTTTGATGTTTTCCTGCCTTAGCCCATATTTATCTATATCAAAGACCATGAAGGAAATTGTTTATAGCTTTGGTACTGCTTCTGCTGGATGTTTTTCTCATGCCTGCTGCAACTATATAGGGAAGAGGAACCACATTATAGAGACTGAATGGAAGTCTTCTAATGCTGAACCGTACTTAAAGAGATGCAGAATAGTAACAAAGACATGATTTTACCATGTTACATATTAATTTTGCAAGATAACTGTACATAATCATATATATTTTTTTTTGCTTAAAATAATTATAGCAGAAATGAGTAAATGTCCTGAAAGAGGCCAGTTAAAAAAAAAACAAACAGTTTGCATATTGGAACACTCGTGAGAGATCTAGGAAATTCAGCATTGTACAAAAGGATGATGAAATGGATAAAGATCAGTAGTACTAAGCATGTAAGTTTTGATATGCTGTGGCAGGAGAACAAAGAAAAACCCCATGACAATAAATGTTAAAAGGTGTAAGATTTATCCAGTAATTGAGATTTGTACTGCTGAGATTATTAAGAAAGAACTTGTTAAGATTCAGAAATAGTCTTCAGTTCTTCATGTATATTATAAATATTTACAATTGAGAGAGAAATTAGCTAACCTGTTCTGGGTCAGTATAAAGCTTCTTCAAGGTCATCTTTATATATGAGTGGAATAAAACTATATTTAGATTTTGAAGCTTGTGTTGCTAATCAATACCTGAGATGTGTTAGTCTTGTAAGTTCATTGATTTGGCTTCACATGGGAAAGTCTTATGCTAAATCTTGAATTCTCTCTGAATACAGCAGGGTGATTGTTAAACAGATATACTCATTTCTGAAATTCAGTGAAGGTATAAACATGTTTATTGCTGCTAAAATCAAAATATATGTGTGTTTTTGGAATTTTATAATTCTGGAGTTGTAATATATGCATGGAAAAGGAGAAAGCAGAAGGGAGCCTGATTAAAATGAAAGAATTGAAAAGTTGCATGTCTGTGGTAGGTTGCTATTGGATTTTTTTGAGATGTGAGAAGTACAGGTTAAAAAAGCAAACAAGACCACTATCAGGGAAGTTATGTATGCACCTTTTATGCAAATGTAATAATGCCTCAGCTCCACTGTTTATTATAAACTTATTAAGGAAACCTATTGATATAGCACTTGTGAGGAGCCTCACCATTCTCCTGATTTGGCATCAAATTTTTAGGAGATCATTCTAAAATCCTTATCAATTGGTGCTTCATCATTCTCCAAGGTGACGTTTCAGCATTTAAAGATAGAGTCCGTCAGTTCCCTCCCCACATACACTTTTTTTTGTCAACACAGCTGAGCTGTTTTAAGTGGTTTCCAGCCCTAATTGACCTCAAGCTGCTCACAGTCCATATCTCCTCAGATGCATAAGCTGACAGCTTGTTTAATTACTTTCTGAGTTAGAATGATCTGGACTTGCTAAGTGGTCTTTTTCTGGATAGGAATGTTTTGACTACCCCAGGCTAAGAAACAGTTACTTTGGAAATTTTCATATCTGATCTGAGCAGTTAAAAATCTGACATAGAAGCCTGGTGTCAATTGCTGGGAGTGAACTGGAGGGGGAGTGACCTATCCCTCTCTTTCACCTAGAACCGGCATAGTATGTGTGATTGCTAGGCAACAGAGTTTTCAATTGAAAAAAAAAAAAGAAATCAACTCTAATTAGAGTTCTAATTACACTGTCTGTAGTTCCTTCTTCACTTTCTTCTCTTTTTGTCTTCAGGCCTTATCACCTTCTCTGAGCTTGCTGACTGGAGGGCAGTTAAGGGTAGCAGGGGCCATAGTCTGTCAGAGCTGTGCCTACCAATGATGATAGGTGTACATAGACCTTACAGCATGTATTCACATTTCCCTGTCCCAAGTATGCTTTTGAGAGACTTCCAAGAAGTTGACATTGATAGCAAACACATTTTAAAAATTACTGCTCCCAGCTACACTCTTGGCTGCTAATGAATAACTTCTCTTCATAGTAACAGTTGTTGGCAAGATCCAATGGTTCAGAGCTAATATGAACTTAATGGAGAGGATTCTGTTTGGATTACTCTGCGTAGAGAATAATTTTATTTGCTCATTATTTGTTGCAGAGAATGAAAATTTTAAGTCTCTTAGTAACAGAACTGAAAGATTATCCCGTTTCAATTACATTTCTGTTAATATTTCTTAAAGTGCATTTTTATTACTTCTTACGATTTCTCATGAATAGTAGTGCTTAGTGATTTGCAGTGTTGTATTTGGGCCTTCAGCCACAGTCAGTACTCTGGCAGAGATGACAGTCAGGGGATCCCCCCACCTCCCAGTATGAAAGCTAGGCCTGTAATCTAATTGTCTAGCCTCCCTCTACCTTCCTGGCAAAGAAGGGGTTATCTCAAGTAGGGTTTTCTTGAAGCTTTTTTTTATGGTTCACTGTGGATGCTCTTAGTATCTTAGACTTAATGCCTAATGTTTAAGCTGTTAAAGAGGCAACCTGCTGGTACTGACTAAATCTGCAATATTTTATCCTCACTTGACTTGGGAGTTTTGATGTGTATTCTGCCTTTCTTCTGTTACTCAAACCCTGCCATGATGATAGAATTGTTAATTTCCTCATTGACTTTTCTCTAGTATTCCTTATTACCTCTGAGTGATTCACAAAGAAGAATTTATTTCCTCACTCCCAGTGAAGTGAATTGATATTTGATTGCATTTTAATGTTTGAAAATTGGGGAAAAGTGAGGCACATTCTTATTTAGGTATTGTTCTGTGTACTCTAGTTGTCTGATACAATCGCTGTTTAGGATGTGTTTTGGTGGGTCTTTTTCCAGAATACTCAGCATTATAGAACTGCGTGACTCATGTGGAACACTTGGAGAATGAAGACCAAAGGAGTGACCTCTCATTGTAAACTTTATTTATGTGACTTTCTCAGAATAATGCAATCTCTGTAGCAATTACAAAGTCTTAATTCTCTAGCTTTTTGTCACAGTAATCTCGATACTCTTCTCATCTTTTACTTTCCTGCCTTAACTACTTTGTACATAGGCTCCAGTTGCTGTAATGAATGAAGTAGGAGTCTTAAAGATGACAGCTTCTTTGTTACACAGCACTAATTCATCATCTCTGCACTTCTGAAGTCATGCACTGGATAGGAGAAGGTCCTGTAGAAAAATAGGACGAAGGAATGGAGTATTATAATACAAATGTACCATAAGCTCAACTGTGATTGCACGGACAACAGTAACTGTTTCATCTACTAACTTCCAAATAATTACGATTTAGAATTCTAGTGTTTTAGCTTTACAGTTAGATACGGCCTGCTAGATCTTTAGAATAACAAAATGGAGAAAAACAGCAACAAATTCCTTGCATGCTATGAATTGCATATTCATCTGGTTCAGACTCTTCAGATTTACAATATAAATGCATTGCTTCTTTGAGCAAAGGTACTTTGTAGCCATGGTACTGATGGCTGTTCCCTCCATAGGTCAGTCAACTGACAAGTGTAAGATGTGCGTTTTGATAGTGACTTTCTAAGCTGTTTGCCTGTTCACAGGGGAGTGGGAATCTGAATATCAAGCATATGGAGTATGGCTTCGTAAAAACATGGAAGAATCAACTACACTCTCTTTTTTGTAATCTGTACTCGTTCTGTCCTGTCTGTCTTCTTGTGCATCACTCTCCTTAACTCAAGTCTGGAGCTTAGATATTGAACATACTGAGTGAACATTAAACTTCTTTAGAATTTAGCTAGCAGACTTTTAGTGTCCTCTGAGTAAATGTGGTTCAAATATATAAACTTGACCAAGGTTAGATTTGAGACTTTTTGCTAAAAAGGATGTCAAAGAATGTGTTGTCTGTGGCATTGCAACCCTGTTTTCAAATTCTTGCTCTGAAGAGTCAAAGCAATTAAATTTTTTTTAAACAATTATGAGATTCTTTTTAATACAGAGAAACCAAATTTTTTCTCAGAAATATCAGTATTACTATTACATTTGAGTTCCCTTCAAAAATTATGTAAAGAATGCAACTCACTTTGAAGTTTTGATAGAATTTAAATAAAAAACAAGTATTTGTCCTATGGTAAATAATGTCAGGAAATATTGACTGTAGGTAGGGATAGAGTTTCTCCATAATTCAAAATCTTAGCATTTTGAATATATGTTTTCTGAAATTTTCATCTGAGTACTTATAGTCAAGCTACCTGATCATGTTTGAAATATGTAGGAAATATTCCAAAATAGTCATATTTTTCTTTACTAGAATTTTCTCAAGTATGCTATCCCCCTTTCTCTAAGGTGTATTTCTAAAGTAGTATCACAGTGCCTGCTGTTTTTTTAAATTATTATCAAACCAGAAATTATTTCAGCTAGTTTAAGTATATATACTTTTTGCATGCAATTTTTTTTTCCACAAAATAGTTATAATATGTTCAGGTGAACTGATAAATGAAATGTACACTGTATTGTTCATTTTCTTCTTTAATTTGTATTTCCATTGCTGCAGACATTTCTGATAATCTTACTTTGCAGACAGCAATTCTCAGGAATAGTAAAAGTTGTAATTTGTCGTCCTAATGTCTAGGTATATATTTCATGTCTTCAAAAAAATTCATTTAACTTCCATATGACTAGCCTTGTTAACTTCCTTTTGGAAGGTGCCTGCAGGTAGTTTTTGCAGTTCAGTTTTCTTGTTCTTATATTTAAATATGTTCAAAATAGTTTAATTTAGATAAGGAAGAAATTATTTACTCAGTTACTTCAAATTGCTTCTCTTTCATTACTACCTCTCTGTTCATACAGCTGGAGGTACACGTGCCCTAGGACTACATTTTTAAAATACAAGAAAATATAATCAGCATACCATGTTTTCCAAACTTGTTTAGACTGCAATTTACTCTGCTTAATGTGAGAAAACGTTTACAAAATATAAGGAGATACACCACATGCATTCAAGTGTTTCTTTGACAGGAAACTTTTTTTTTGTATAAACAGCATCAGTGACAATAATAAAACTTTTATGAAGAAATTAATCTCTGGATCTGATATGGTTAAGGCTCAGGTTCAGTTGTCTAGGACATTTTTGAGCAATAATTTATTAAATTAGTAACAATTTTAACCAGTCATAGTAATTTTTTTTTTTGTAATTTGTTTGTTTGCATGTTCTGTTATGGGATGTGTATATCATTCAAATGCTTGTTCTGCAGCTTTGATTTAGCTTAGAAGTATGTCTTCAGTGTTTGTGATGTTCTTTTTAGCCTTCCATCCCATCCCACCCTTGTGCACTGCATGACACTCAGAATGGAAAACAAACATTTTCTGTTTCCAGATGAGTTTTAAAAATGCAGGTTTCCAGATTGTAGGACTGAAGTCATTCTCATGTTGCCAAATCTGGAGAGGACTACTAAGAAACATCTCCAAAGGTCTTATGCTAACTTTTAGTCTCTTCTTAGTCCTGTGCAATTCCTGATAAAGCTTAAGAGTTTCAGCAGCAGTAGAACAGGGGAAAATTAAGAGGATTAGTTATTAATATCCTTATAGACAATGCTGGACATACAGTGTATTGTATTCAGTGGCTACAGTCTCTGAGATGGACAAATCATCATAAATCCAGGACTTAGATTTTTCTCTAAGAAGTCTGTAACACAAAGGAGCAATTCCCATTTAATAGAAAGGCCATTTAGGAATGAAATTGTTGAGGCCATTCATACCCTAAAAGACTTCAGGACAATTCTTATGGTATTTTTTTTTCAGCTAGTTTGAGGCATATAAGCATAACTTCTTAACAAGACACCTTCTCAACCTGCTTCTGCTTTGTTTCTTATTTAAATTGTCAGAACCACTGATAAAGTAATAGTATTTACCAGCAGAAAGCAACCTTTGTTTATAACCCATCACTGCTCAAATGACAAGGAATACTTACGGGTGCTTCCAAGTCTTAAAAGCTCTGTAGTTCTGTTCAGACAGATCTGAAACCCATGCTGTCTTGGACCAGTGGCTCTTAGATACCATTCCATTTTGAGTTGGCAGCCTGTGCAGCCGAAAATAGAAAAGAAAGAACCCAAGGAAATAAGCTGAATGCCTGTCTAAGTGAACTAATTGTTTGTCTTGACACGAAGGAAAACCTGTATTTTATTTGTGTTTTTCCATCAAGTATCTGCTCCAGCTATTCTAACATTTTTGAAGTTAAAGCACAGTAATCTGTCTCTAAAACTTTGTGTAAGGTGGTGAGTGAATGAGAGAATTGAAGGGCATCCCTTTGCGACTTGGAACCCCCATTCCGTAGCATAAGGTAAATTTTTTTGTGTGTCTTCTAGAAAGAAATGCTTTTTCATAGCCATAATTTATAAGAACAAATGAACAAATCACAAGTGTATGTTGCACCTTGTATATTGTGTTCTTTTTTTTTTTTTTGCACTAGCCCAAGTTCCTGTCCATGTTTTTGGAGTTTTCAAGTTTCACTTGAAATATAATCCATGGGTAGATATTTTGCCCAAATTCCTACAGATCTTTTTAAACATTCGATACAATAAAAATATTTAGTAATCAGTGCTGGGGAACCTTACCGATCTAGAGATGATGAGACTTACTAAGGCAAAGGAGGTTTTACCTAGAATGCTTGTGGACTAAGGGAGTAGTGTGTTATTGAAAAAGGTTACCTGAGGAGGTTCTGGAATCTGCATGCTTGGAATTTTTCAAGGCTCAACTAGTCAAAACCTGATGTGACACAGTGCTGACAACAGCCCTGAACTGAGGAAGAGCTGGGACCGGATGTTCTCCTGAGGTCTTTGCCAACCAAAATTCCTGTGGTTCTGTGATTGGGCCATACTCTTCTAGTACTTGGACAGTATCCCTTTTCGGTACAGCCATTTGTAACTCCATCTGTACCTTCATAAAGTTGTTTGCTCTTGGAGGCTTGTGATCAGATTCTGTGTTTCAGAAGGAGGGTTTTTTTTGTCATTGCTCATTTGCATTAAGATATCTAGCTTCTGTGTCAACTGAACTCTGTCCGTATCATAGTGGCCTGTGCTTATATATGTGTTTTTAACTGAGGGGAATAAGTACGTTGCTCACCACAGTAACTATAATTCTTGCAGATAAATTGCCTGTAGGCAATTTTGCATGCTCTCTTTCCTTTTCAGTAGCATCTCACATATACTGTATTTCTCCAGTTAAGGAAAGACTGGGTAGCAGCATGTGAACGTTGATCTGTTATTTTGTTGTCAGCTGTGAATCACAGGGATCATAAGTTTTTGACTTCTGCTTAGGTAAAAGATATCTTACAATGAGATTTTCAACTGAATGTACACTCAAATTGGAATGGAAGTTTGGACAGTGCATTTCAGATGATGCAGTAATTCAAGTTAAACCAAAAACCCACAACACAACTTGATGTCTTGAAATAATTTTATATGTATAAATAATAATCAAGTTTTAAGCTTAATATGCCCATATTTCAAAATATTATCTTGAATTCCTAGTCCTTCAACAAATCAAAAGTTAAATTTATTTTAGAAAATCTTCTTCATGGTATAAGAACATGTACATTAGCTTAGTTTATGTTGTTTTACAAGGCAAATTTTAAATATTCTAAGATGACCTGTGACTGCAGTGGTTTCATAATAGTTCTTTACTTCTGCAATTTAACAGTCAATTTTGATGGAAAACTACCTTGAAGATGCTATTATTCCAGTTTTATACACTACTTACTGTCACACTCTTTCATCGAGTGAGGTGAATAATACCATCTTCAGTAAAAAAAATTAATAATTTGGGTGGTTTAGGTTACTGTAAATCTATTTATAAATATTTCAAGATTAGCTTCTTTTTATTGAGCTTATTCAGGATCGAGTTGTACCACATAGAAATCACTAGAGGTTATTGTCCAAGCAATTTGTTGAGGTGACATTTCACCTTTTGTTCTTTAGTTTAGAAAAATATGCCAAAAACTCCCTCAATATATATTGGAATTTACTTGTCTGCTTAGAACAAGCCAGATACATTTTATCTGCTTTTGTCTCGGAATATATTTTTAGTTAGTAACGATTCTTGATTGAATTTATTTAAAATTCTCAGGGAATTTTTCGAGTGCTAGCCATCTGTCCCCTTTACCTGTTGTGTCGTCGTCATTCCCCCGTCCTTCCCCCCCCCCAATTTTTTAAAAAATCCCAAGGCCTCTAGAAATGACACAAAATCTGCTGAGGGGGAGTTGTCACCATATACAAAAGTTTCAAATTAGCTCTTTTCCCTGAGTTTAATTTAGTTTCAAAATCACTTGTGTCCTGAAAAGTTTACAGTATCGCTGCTTAACTTGATCTGAGATGTACTTAGAATGCCGTAATGTAATAACATTTGCTCACGGATTTTGTTCATTTTACACTCCAGTGATTCCTCATCACTTTAGCAATGATTTGTTTTTAAAGGACAAGCCCAGAGAATTTCTGTTGACCGTCATCTCTTTTGTGGGTCTGACATAAGTAATTTTCCAGCTATGAAACATTTTGTTCTGTAACCCATTCTACGTTTACTTTCCCTCTTTGTTCTTTTGTTCACTAAATAATGTTGTTGAATGATGCATACCTTTGAGACCACTCAGTGACTTCTCCACATACCTATGCCTAAGGACATTTTGTTTTGCTTCAAGATCATTGGTAATGTTTTCATCATGACACTTAAGTTTACCTTCTTACATATTTTATTTTGTTCGTTATTTTATAACTGCCTTTCCCACCATTAAGGCTGATTTCAAATCCAATGAATGAGGGTACTAGGAGATGTCAGAAGTACAGTACATTCAAACACAGCCTCATGACTGCTCAAAACACGACATAAAGGATCTGGGAAATGGGGAAAATAGTCTGTGGTGAAATATTAGTGAAAGCCCAGGGAGACAAAGTAGTTTCTTGAACTGGTTTCATGAAGGGTGTACAGCCCTCTTAAATAGGCTAGAGGTCTAGAACGGAATTTTTGTGACAAAGAAGTCAAGATGTTTTGATGATGATTTAAAAGAATTAGTGAAGAAATAAATAAATAGACAAATTGAAAATTAAAACACTTTGAAAAACATTTGACATGTCAGACAACATACTTAAAAATATGCTTGAAGTATCTTGATAGCGGATGAATGAGTAAAAGTTATGAAAGAGAGCTTTCCTCCCCTCTGGATGTTACCTATTTTGAGAAGCTATGGAATATAATGCCAGTGGCAGCAACTAAAGTAAATCTGTGTATTTATATTAGATAACATCTTAGTGTTATAGTGGAACTTCTTCCAGATCATGGGTAATGGGCACGAATTGATTACGAAACTGTGTAATTTCCTTATTTGTCCATTAGCTTTTCTTGTATTTTCAGTATTTAAACCTAAAGGTTAAAGGACTAAAGCTTTTCAGTGTTACAATGAAGAAAAACTACATCATGCATTGATGTGCTCCATTGATCAGGTCTAGGGAATGCTTCAGTAAATGAAAGTTTGTCCTGGAAATGATCCTTAATACATTTATGCATTATGTCAAAGTAGCAGGGGTTAAAGGAGTTCCTGTCACCAAGACTGAACTGCTTTGTTTATGAATTTACAATCAATACTTGACCTGTGTGCTTTTTAAATTTCAGTGCATTTATAAAATATAGGCCTAAATTATCGGCAGTGTTTTTGCAAAAAATGTTGCTGTCACATCTTTCAGATTCTGCAATTTTAAATCAGTAGAATTTTCAACTATTTGAAAATTGAGCACTGGGAATCCTAAACTAGATTGTCTCACAAATGCTATATTCAGAAGTCTTGTTGCTTTTTTGGTAAGCAAATTTTAACTAAAAAGGGATGGATCAAAACAGCGCGTTTGAGATTTTTGGATAATGAGTTGTGCAGTGGTTTTTTATTTATATATATATATATGAATTGCAGGGAACAGTTAAGACTACGCTAGATCCTTGAAGGAATGCTTCAGACTTTGAACACTGTTTTATACACAGTGTAGATAAAGTGTGTTTTGTACACAGTAGTAGATACACAGCTAAATCAGCAGGATGTAGGGGACATGCCATGTACAGGGCAGTAGCCATATGAGTAATTGTGGAAGCTGTATTCATAATTCAAGGGATGAAAGCTGGTCACTGTTTGCTTTATAGAAAAAAAATGCCTCCTAGAACTGACACTGTCTTTTTCAGTTCCATAATATCAGGAAATGGGGCTATTGTGAGAGCAGAAAACAGGAATCCGTAATAACTTGGCTCTGCCATCACTCTGCTGTGTGACCCCCTTTTTGGTTTCCCCATCTGTAAAAGCAATCCTGATGTGTTCCCAGAACAAACATTTTGAGATTTGTGAATAAAATACTCTGCACTGATGCTGTATATTTACAGGTATTAGTATGCCTCTTTTAAAAAAAAAATTGTGTTAGGTTATACTTTCTGCTTATTCACTTTGTTTTCTTGTTAATGTTAATTTCCTTTTTTTTTGTTTTGTGTTTATTTTGACTCCATTCTCCTAATAGCATCAGGAACAAAAATGATCAATGGTCCATTCTTCATGCACATAATAAAACAAATGTATGTATTTGATGCAGTGACACCGGTTTTTTTTTTCTTTGTGTTTTGTACAGATCAGGGAATACAATGGACAGATGCAGGGAATTACCAGTGTGGGGTTTGCATCCTTAACATTTGATGGAACTGTAGGAGCGCCACTAGTTCCTCGAACATCTAGCAAAGTGTACACTTTTATGGATGAAGAACAGAAAACAATAGAAGAATTACGTGTTTGGGCAGCCAATAATCTTTCCGTCTCTGGACCAGTAGTAAAATTGTCTGGTGTTCAGCCAATGCTGTTCTTTGATCTCACTTGCCAGCTGGTAGGAAAAGCGAAAGTGGATGGATCTTCTTTTCTTCTAAAGGTAGATTTAAAAAAAAAAAATTGTTAGGTGTGTTTATTAAGACCTTGTGATTCTGTTTTCAATAAAATAAACTTAGTACTTGATTTAAATAATGTTATGTAGATATATATTTTGAGGTTAAGCAAATTTACGATCCTTGACCATCCATTAGGAAAAAATTTTTTACAATGAGAGTGGTGAAACACTGGAACAGGTTGCCCAGAGAGGTGGTGGATGCCCCATCCCTGGAAACGTTCAAGGCCAGGTTGGATGGGGCTCTGAGCAACCTGATCTGGTTGAAGATGTCCCTGCTCCTTGCAGGGGAGTTGGACTACATGACCTTTAAAGGTTCCTTCCAACCCAAACTATTAAATGATTTTATGATTCTGTTTCTATGAAAACAAAACAGAAATCCCAGTTCTCTTTAAAGTTGTTCATCTGATTTATTTCTTTAGAGAGATGGTTCTTGATGGATTTTAGGTAGCTTCTTTTATTTATACATAAGCTCTTTGGGGATCAGTGCTTACTGAAAGTACAAAATACAAAGTGCCACACAACAGGAGAGTACTTTACAAGGGTGATCCTTAACATCAGCTAAATAAAATGGAGGTCTGTCTGATTTTCCTGGTTTTAGCTCCGGATGTGTCAGTCTGATGTTATTCTGAAACTCTTCTGTATTTCTTTTTCTTTTGTAAGTTGATTATTAAAATGTGAGTGATGAACAGCCTTTTATTTTCAATTTTATGACTTCATAAAATTATTTATTGGTTCTACTGTGTTAAGCTGTATTGTTACAACATTTTTAGAAACAGCACACTGCATTATTCCTTCTTTAAAGCAGCAGAGATTTTTCTTGTGCAGAACAATGCGTGCGGTACACAGAAACAAACCTTAAATATCATCCTTTCATATGCTTTGCAGCTGTTACAAATATTTCAATTTAATTATTCCTTGTGAAATAGATGTCAAATGAGACCCAGTAAAATTTCAGAACTTTATGGACTGTAATTAAGTTGTTCGTTAATAAGTATATATTCAGCATTGCAGAACCCTTTGCAAGGACAGAGACAATCACTTTCTGAAATTATTAGTATTTCTTTACATTCTTTTCTGTCTTTTAAGATCTGAAGTTGATTTTGTCGGTTTTGTATAGTAAAGATAATGACTTGGGGAGGAAAACTTAGGATAGACTTAGGAAGGTAAAAGTTTGAAATCAAATAATGGTATCAATTTTTCTGATATGTAATTCCTTTGACAGTATATTTTTAGTAGCATAAAATATTAAACACTTAAAATACTAAAATACATAAGCTTAAAAATGGTAGATTAACATAGATATGGTGTTGCTGATTTCCTCAGTTTTTCAAGAAGGGCAAAATGCCTTTCTCATGTCAAATATTGGTTGTGATAGAAGAGAAGCCTTTTCAAAAAATTGTAGACAGATCTCTGATTATTTTGTTGGTGCACTAAGCAAAAACAAATCAGTACCAGCCTAAATAAGATGATAATAAAATATTATATTATTTTGGTTATACATTTTACAAGAATAATTTAAATTTATCATGTCATTCCAAGTATATGAATTATATTAATGTTTGATTATACTGTTAAATTTTATTATTTTAAGCATTGAGCTCATGTAACTAGTTGGGATTGCTTCAAAGACAATTAAAATTTAGCACAACTTTTAATATTACACTTAATAAATTAATTGGGATATGCACAGCACCTCAGGCTGACATGGCATAAATACAGTATCACTAACTTGTTAGTGCTTACCTTTTTTTGGGAATTTTGTTATTCAAACTGATGGAGAATAAAAAACTCACACTAGTAACTCTTCTGTCTTTTATACATTTTGTAAGAGTTTTACTATTATTTTTTTCTTTCCTTCTGTCTGTCAGTTAAATTGTCTGAGTTTAGCTATGCCATACAATCAGCATGCTCCACTGAAGAGAGAAACAGGTTTCATTGTGCCTCTCCCATTTCAGTGTTTTGCCAACCATGGCGATCAAAGGTCGTAACTAACTATTCCTTAGCTCCAGTCTGTTCATGACTAGTAATGGAACCATTTTCTATTTCTTACCCAGAATTAATTTAGTTTCTGTTGATTTTTAGACCAGTGTTGGTTTTTTAAACCAAGGCTTCTGTATTTTCATCCATGATTTCAGTAAAGTGAAGCTGGCAAGCTCCTGAGGTAGAGAGCTTGATCTGTTTTTGTATTTGTGCAAGTGAAAAACAAAACTAACTACTTTTCTAAAGACTTTTTTTTTTGTTATAGAGAAAGCTTACTGGCCTACGTATTCCTCCAAAAGGTGCCCTGATGCTGGCCCCATTAGTTACTCTGGCAAAGGACATTTTAAAGCTAGGTAGTCATCCTCGTATCCAACAGGGAGCATTCAGGTTATTTCAATCCATTTGTCAGATCCATGTCTTAAGTACAGAGCTACCAAAGTGTCTCAAGTAAAGCCAGTTGAAAAATAATGTGAAATTTGACAAACTTAAGGTTCTTTATTTTGTCAAAGTGACTAAATTCATAATATGTGTGCACTACATCTATATTTTTCAAGCTCAGTTCTGGAAAAGGTTTGATAATTCAGGCAATGGGCCACTTCTTTTTCAAAGGTGATTTTAAATATTTCATGGTATAGGATCAGAAGATAATAGGCTTTTTTTTTAATCTGTTGCAGCATGTACCACCTCATTATCTGGGTCCTTCAGAATGCAGTCTTACTTGGGAACATTAATTTGATGTTATGGGTCATTTTCACTGTGAACAGTTTTCCCTTTTATCTCTTGATTTGAGATGAGTATTTCAAGCATGAGTTATTCTCAGTGTATTTACACATGGCTTTGCTGATTCTTAGATCTTTTCTTGTGGGTCCTTTGATCCATAGCAGTTAAGTGTAAGGCATAAAACCCTTTAAAAATTAAGCTCTTTTTTCTCCCCGTCTGCAGTGACTAACTCATGGGACAAAACGCCTTAGTGTAACAAACTGTCTGAAAACTAACTTCTGTTGAACCTGTATGGATTAAATCCTACTAAATGCAGTATTTTAGTCTTAAAGTCTAAATGCTTCTAGATTTTTCTTTTTCTGTGCCAGTATTTCAGACCGTTATTTCTGTTGTCTTTGAGGATAATATATCTTCAGGAACTCAGGAAACCACAGTTTACAGAATATATTGTAAGCAGCTATTACTGGAATTTTAATGTTTGATTTAAGTAGTAGGATTTTGGTTCCAAAGTGGTAAGTCTGTTGGTAATCTTACTTTTTCACAATAACTTTGATAGCTCAAAAATAACTCTTGATGTTTCAATACTTAAGTGTATCAAGAACTTAGCTTTAGGCAAACAATATTTAGAATCTTTGATATTAAGTATATGTTAAATACTGATGTTTTTCTAATACTTTCTGGATAACTAGCAGTGTACACTAATGTGAGAGATCCATAATTAAGGGAGTATACGCTGTGTACTCAGTCGTCACATACTGTAGCTGGAGTCGTTAAAAAAAATCCTGTAGCAGGATTAAAGTGTTAAATATAGACAGTTCTGCATATGGTGAATTCTGATAGTTGTAACTGCTGGATAAACAGTTGAGGTTTTGCTAGCACTGATTTAAAAAAAAAAAAAAAAAAAAGACAAATACCAGGTCTTAACACTTGATCATATTCTCTACAGAGGTTATTTTATTGTCTGTAAGAAAGTATTATTTTTAGAAATCCCGTAAAATCTAATTTAAAGACTTTGAGACTCCAATTAAGTTTTCTTATTGTTATCAGTTTTTAATCAAACAACAAATTTGTTTAAAACATTAAAGTTATTTAAAATCTCAATCTAAAGTACTCTGAGCATGTTGAAATACTTCCTTTTCATTGTAGGTATGGGATGGCACAAAATGTCCCTACGTAACGTGGAAGGTGCCTGTGGAAGCAAGAGACCTGGAAGGAGAAAAAGTTCTTCTTCATCAGCTGCAAAATCTAACGGTGGACATTCTAGTCTATGATAACCATGTACAACTGGCAAAATCGCTTAAGGTAATGAACAATCTGGTGTTTCTAACTCTTTTTTTGTGGCCTATTTTCTGCTTAGAACTCACTTCAGAGAATGTATCAATTCAGTTCTGCTGTTAATTAGTTTCAAATGTTCCTCTTTATCTTTCACTATATTTCCCATCCCTTTTATTGAATGCAGAAATCCTTCAACATGTGTAAAACAGCCTCATTATCCGAAAATTGCCATAAAAAAAAAAATTCTTGCAATTAACCAGTTCTTTCCAGACGCTGTATTATCATATATAATCCTGTGAAACTAATGCACTCAGAAGAAGTATTCTGTGCTTGAGAATTGTTTTTAAATTATATAAAGTGGAGTTAAACTTGTTGTTCCATTAAAGACCCATAATTCTGAAGTCAATAAAAGATTTTCTTTCTATAAACTTCTGCAGTTTTCAGTGCAATCTTCATTTAGTGGGTCAGTAATGTTGATTATGCGTAGACAGAGAAAACAACAACATAATTAAACATTTGATCTTCAGCAATGCTGCCATCTTGCTTCTGAGTACAGTAAATTAGCAAAGAATACATCTTTCATTTTATGTCTTGCCCTCTGAACTCAAGCATCATTTTTAAGAAAGTGTTTGCTGGAAAATAAAGATAAGTGATAGCTGTTTGTTAGGCTGGGTCTATCAGCAGACATGAAATCAATTCGATATATTTATGTCCATTCATAAGTAAATGACAGATTGCAAAATAACTTGCTTTTGTATAAGAATTCATAACAAAACTTAATCACAGAAGTATTTCATTACTTACAGGTTCTCTTCCAGAATTTTTCTTTTGCTAACTGATGTAATCTATTGATATAAATAACTACTGATGTTCCAGTGAAGCAGTTTTTTAAAAAAAATAAGGGAAAAAATTATTATTAGTTAAACATACTGTCTTGAGTAGCTGATGATATTCCCTTTATTACTGTCTCCCATTTATATTCAAGAATTCCTATTGAATATGTGGTACATGGGATGTCTTCATCAGCTGTCTCAATTTTTTTTCCATCCTATAAGTCCTTTCTTTCTTATCTCTAAAGCTTCTTTGCCTTTGCTGGTTATTGGACTGTGTAGCAGAAGCTCTAATGTCAAAGGGAACAGTTAAAACTGATTTAACCTACTGACCAACACAGGCCATTTTTCTCCTTCTGGCTAAGTCCAAAGTTGCAGTAGTTTCACTCATGCAAGCTGTAGAAGTTTTAAGTTAAATCATTTTTTAACACTGCTTTTTAGTGGATGGTCTTAGTGGAATTGTTGAAGAGAAGTGCTGATATCCTAACAATTAAACTTCAGGAAGATGTATGAAGTTCAGATTACAATATGTGCAATTAATTTTATTTCACAGAATAATCTAAAGATAAAATTTGAGGGGACTCTTACTAATATGGAAGATTTCATGAACATTCATTTTTAAATACTAGTGGAAATCATGTCATATTGTAAAAAAGTATAATTGAAATACTCTATATTAATCTGTGTAATATTTTATTTCAAGGTCTTGTCATGCAAAGACTTATTTTTAAAATCATTTATATAGAAGTATAAAACTGGAGGGCATTTAGTGTATGCATGTGCACCTTCCCAAGTGTGACCACAAGAATAGTGTGGAGAGAAGCTGTACTAGATGTTTTGCCAGTTTATCGTTTCAGAAACAATAAAAGTGCACCGTTTTTCAACCATCTCTTCTGCATTTGACAATAGCTTAAAATTGCCTTTGAAAATGTAAATTGTCGTTTAGGTTACAGTGTCTCATGTGTCTCATGTTGTCGTGTACCATTTGCAATTGCACTTGCAAGTCTGAAATGATGTTTCATGTAGGAACAATCTGTTTTCTGCAGCCTTGATACTAAGAAGGGCAGATTGAAAAAAAAAAATGAAATACTTGTTCTTATTTTAAAATTGTATCTGTAAGCACATGTTCAGATAAGGAAGCTCTGAGTAAGCACTACAGTCTAGAGAAAGTAAGTAATGCATTACAGTGAATTTTTAGCAAATCCTGGAGCACAGTGTCAGAGATATTCCTACAAAAGTTTGTTGAAAGCTCTTTGTTTGGATTGTCTGTCCAGAGAACACTGAAGATAGGAGCATTTCATCCCATTTTCCAAGGTAGTCAAATAATACTTAAAATTTTCAATGGAGAGAACTTCAGTTACGTTGAAGGTACACTACAGTTGATACTTTAAGTAGACTGTTTGTCCCGTATATTTACTGGCCTTGCTTTCCTGCTGGGTAGGATTGTGGCTTTTCATCATTTGCTGCCTTAGCAAGAACACAAATAGAATTGTCAAAAATCTCATCTCTGAAGTAGATTATTTCCTGTGGCCTAAAGACACCGGCAAGAGCTAACAGCTCGGCAAGGGCAGCGGTGTTCACTGCTGTTTCCCAGACTTCCCTCTTCCTCTGGCTACCTGAGGTGCCTGAGGCTTTCTTGTTACTCTAGAAACCCCAGCCTGCACCCGTCTCTCCAGAGTACAGTTGCTCCCCATAGGTTGTAGTTTGTTGTTCTTTGGGCTTTCTTATTCCAGTTATTCCAGAGGTTCTCAGGATTCACTCAGACCTTGCCATACAACTCTAGAATGGGTCTGTGACATGGATTTCTCCATCTGGGGTGTTTTGCTAGATGGTAAGGATCAAGGTGAGTGAGCATTAGCGGTCAGTCAGTGCACAGTAGGGGTCCAGCTGTCCACAGCTGGTTGGAGATTTCCTTATGTACCATCATTCACTGAATATGTGGTACTGTGCATTGCTCTTATGGCTTGATACCATCAATTTGGTGTTGCCATGTGTTTTTGATAGTACAATTAAAACAATTAACCTTGAGCATGCATACAAGTCCTAGTCTGTAGTTTCACCGTATTTGCTTTGTTGTGTATCTTGAAATGTAGAATTTTAATATTCTCTACAGTGTTCCTCCCATGTGTGCAATTTCATGTCTTTTGAGATAGCAGTTTGGACTAAGAAGTCTTGCTTGCTTTTCTAGTGTCTTGAGTCACATTTCCAACCTGCAACTTAAATGAGTTACATGGCTGTACTATCTAGCTCCATATTTTTCAGGCGTTGGTAGCATTCCTTTGACCTGTCAGTGATATTTTCCCCACTTTGGCCTTTGTACTTATTAAAAGGGAGAAAAAAAACAAACCACACACCCCTCATTCCAGCCCCCATCCTACCCTCAAGTCCTCCAAACCTTTTAATGGATTGAAGTTGGTATTTTTTATTGCAAAGGACTACACTCAAATGCTATGTATATACTTTCTCTCATTTGTAAAAAGTTACACACAAAATACTCAGTAAAATTAGATTGTTGATATGATAAAGTGATGACAAAGAACTCTCATTTAATGTCATCAGCCATAAAATAGTACAGGTTGTTTTGTTAAGTGATTCTTGTAGATAAAGACAGCCTCTTGTCGTGAGTGTCTTTCTGGTGAAACATGAACATTTAACTGCCATGATAAATGACCATTCCAAATTCATCAGCCTCTCAAAAGTGAACACAACCCTATATGTTTTTAAATAATTATGAGAATTTGCTGCACTAAAAAGTTGGTTTAGTTGGCTAGTTACAGGTAACTGCATATGAGACTTCTTCATTTCAATTCTTTTTAGCTGTAATAAAACAGTCGTATTTGACTTAGACTGCAAATAGGATATTAGTACATTTTATATTGCTGCAAGAAATGTATTCTTATTGCTTTAATTTCATGTTAAATGAACTTGCTCTTAATGAGGTAGGTAGTTCATAAACAGAACTGCTGTACAGTCAAGGAGTTTGTTTTGTGCTAGTTTTTAGTGATGACTGTACTTTGGTGTTCACTTTAATATAGCTTATAATTTCATCTTAGTCGGGTATATAACGTGTGCTGGGTCTGCAGGCCTTCTGTAAACAGCAGAAATACAGTAACATTTTTTGCCATAACACCATTTACTCACCAGTTAACAGTGAGCAATGCTGCCTCCCGAAGGAATTGACGGAAATTGCACTCCCTCTTGCATAGCCAGATAACTTTCATCACTTTCCGGACTTTTTCAGTATTTTGCCATGCTGATTATAATGCATCTCTTTGCTATAGTTCTAAGTGATAATAAAATACATGAAATAATAAAATTTTCAGAAAAAAGTATCTAATAAAATGGAAATATAGAAATGTATTTTTATGGTGATCATAAATCTTGGGAAGTTGAGTGTCGCACTAGAACATGCAATTTGGTTGACTTTTGCATGAATTTCAGCACACAAGTTTAGAAGGCAAAGCCAGCATTTTGTGTTCTTGGCTTCTGGGCTCTCTTCTCCCATGTTTAATGTTTTCTCTTTGTACATATAGTAAATACTTCCTTTTTTCATACATTTTTGAAAAAAAAAATGAAAATCTTCAATTACAATTTACTTTTTCCTGCTTATATACAAATTACTCTTGGAAAAAAAAATAGTTTGGCACTATTATATTGATATAAGTTTATTTGATAAGCAGTACTTAGCTAAGAACTTTTTCAGAAACTTTCTCCAAAAGCATTTGTAATCGTTGTTAGATTACTTTTATAATATGACTGTCTCTTGCATGTTTGGATATTCAGCATAATTCAGTGAAATTTAGGTTCTAGAAAGAAAAAAAAAAAAGAAGCCTTCAGATAAGCCTCTTAACAACCATCTAAATGCACAAGCTGTCCTGTTGATCAGCTTTCAGTGAACAAAATGAGCAGCCCCCTCATGGTGCAGATCAATTAAAACCCTGGTAGGAGCTCCATGCTGGAAGCAAAATAGGTGCAGGCTGAAGTGCACTTTTTATGTCCCTGGTGTCTGAATTTGAAAATATGCTGCCTTTTTTAATATATGGTTATTGTTTAAAACAGCAGTTTGATACCAGCATTATATAGTCGTAGTCTGTTCCTTGACACAGAGGAGGATTCCAGACTCAAGATGCTGCTCTATCTGATTTTATGCATATATAAATGAATTTGTAAATGTTATACTAAGACCTGGCCGATTCAGTCAAGTAGGAATGCTTTTTAGGTTTCTACTGGTTAAAGCAGCAGCTGAAGCTGAAATAAGACTTAACAGACTGACTGCTGTAATATTAATGTTAATTGAAGTCAATTTAAAATAATTTATCATTTATATAGGGCTATTTAAAAATACTTTGAGTGAACATAAATCTAGGTTATTGAATATGCAAAGCTTGCTAGCTATCAGCTGGATCTTAGGTTATACTTTAAAAAAATAGTTGATTGCTAGTTAATGTGATTCAAAGGCCTTCAAAACACATCAAAGGGAAATTAACTATGCAATTAAGTTTCCTTTAGATAATGGTTTTGGTTTGGGATTTTGAGGGGGCTGGGGGGAGGGATAATAGGAGTGGTACTTTGAAATAAAAGCAAAGTTATAAAGATGTGTTCAATGTTCAGCACTCCATAACTTCTTCCTTAATATGTACTTGTATAAATTAGCCTAAGTCCGTTTGTGTAACTTGACAAAACTGTTTCAGAGAACACAAAATAATTCTAAGCAAAACAAGAAGCATATTCTCTGTGTACCTAAGGAGAAAATCTAACAAAGTTAGGAACAGTCCTAAAATTTTTTAATTTCTAACATGTGTTGCCTTTTGTCCTGGTGCTGAAAAAATGTTATCTGCGATGTAAGAGTAAGATATGATAAAGAAATCTGGGTAAGCAGATGCGTTTGCATGTATACATAAACAGATAATATGCCATGCATGATGGTGGACATGAGGTCAATTGCTGAGTGCAGTCATACATGGACAAATCGCAGCACGCCAATCTCTGGAGGGCTGTGTTGTGAATACAGAAGACAAATTGTGCCCTAAGGAAAAGAATATATTGGCTCATTTAATCTGTCTTCTGAAGTCTGCTTGAGAATCAGATTTAGTGAGAAGGCTTATGCTGGTTCTGAATCAGCCTTTGCTGCCAGTAATGTTGTCTGATAAACAAACAGGTCACCCAGAGAGGTTTTGGAGTATCCATCTTTGAAAATATTCAAAACTCAGCTGGAGACAGCCCCAAGAAACGTACTCTAGTTCGTGTCTTTGGGCACGGGGGGTGGGCTAGGCAGTCTTCAGAGGTCTCTGACAACTTCAGCTATTCTGTGATTTAGTGAAAACAGGGAAGAAGCTTTATGAGGCCTAGTAAATTTTCCAAGTAAATAGCTGACTTTGTGTTCTTTTTTTTTCTTTAAGATTGGAAGTTTTCTGAGAATTTACAGTATTCATACGAAGCAAGCAAGTGCTGACGATAAAAACGTCTCACATTTAGAATTTCATCTTCATGGTGGCACCTGTTATGGTCGAGGAATAGGAGTCTTACCAGAAAGTAACCCAGATGTTAAGGAACTAAAAGCGTAAGTTCTGTATGTATTTTTTTTCTAGCTGATTCTGGAGAACTCTAGGCTAATGTAACAACTATACAGTTCAGAATTGTAAACATACTTAAGAACCAGAAACTCTGGAACAGAATATGTCTTTAGCACCACTAAGATGAAAAGTAAGTATTTGGGGGGGATAGGTAAATAAAAGCTAATTTTTCAAATTTAAAATACAGTAGGGATTAAGTTTTCTGTCCTGGCCACATTAACATACTTACTGTGTTTTATAGTGACATATAATCTTTTAAAGATAAAAGCTATGGTTAAGCAAATAAATCGTGCATATTTTAAGCATGTGCATATTTGTTACTTGGAAATGGTGAGACTTAAAGATGTTCAAAATGAAGCATATAATATAAGTGCTTTAGTGAACTGCGTTACATACATAAGGAATCATAGAATCATTTAGGTTGGAAAGGACCCTTAAGATCATCAAGTCTGACCATTAACCTAACATTGTGAAGTTCACCACTAAATCGTGTCCCTCAGCGCCCTGTCTATACATCTTTTAAATAACTCCAGGGATGGTGACTCAATCACCTACCTGGGCAGCCTGGATAACCCTTTCAGTGAAGAAAGTTTTCCTAATATCCAATCTAAATTGCCCTTTGCGCAACTTGAGGCCGTTTCCTCTTATCCTATCACTTGTTACCCGGGAGAAGACACAGACACCCACTCCGCTACAGCCTCCTTTCAGGTAGTTGTAGAGAGTGATAAGGTCTTCCTTCAGCCTCCTTTTCTCCAGGCTAAACAATCCCAGTTTCCTCAGCTGCTCCTTGGAAAGACTTGTGCTCCAGACCCTTCACCAGCTTTGGTACTTTTCTTTGGACACACTCGAGCACCTTAAAGTTTTTCTTGTAGTGCAGGGCCCAAAACTGAACACAGTATTCGAAGTGTGACCTCACCAGTACTGAGTACAGGAGAAAATCACTTTCCTATTTCTAATACAAGCCAGGATATTATTAGTCCTCTTGGCCACCTGGGCACACTGCTGGCTAATATTCAGCCACCTTCTGACCAGCACCCCCAGGTACTTTTCTGCCGGGCAGCTTTCCAGGCACTCTTACCCAAACCTGCAGTATTGCATAGGGTTGTTGTGACCCAAGTGCAGGACCCAGCGCACTTGGCCTTGTTGAATCTCATACAGTTGGCCTTGGCCCATCGATCCAGCCTGTCCAGATCCCTCTGCAGAGCCTTCTTACCGTCAAGCAGATCAACAATCCTGCACAACTTGGTGCCGTCTGCAAACTCACTGAGGATGCACTTGTTCCCCTTGTCCAGATCGTTGATAAATATATTAAACAGAACTGGCCCAGCGCCGAGCCCTGGGGAACACCACTTTTGACTGGCCACCAACAGGATTTAACTCCATTCACTACCACTCTTTGGGCTCGACCATCCAACCAGTTTTTTACCCAGTGAAGCGTACATCCATCCAAGCCATGGCAGCCAATTTCTCCAGAAGAATGCTATAGGAAAAAGTGTCAAAGGCTTTACTGGTATCTTGGCAGACAACATCCACAGCCTTTCCCTCACCCACTAAGTGGTCACCTTGTCATAAAAGGAGATCAGGTTAGCCAAGCAGGGCGTACGTTTCATAAACCCATGCTGACTGGGCCTGATGGCCTGATTGTCCTGTACGTGTTGTGTGATGGCACTCAAGATGATCTGCTCCATAACCTTCCCTGGCACCAAGGTCAGACTGACAAGCCTGCAGTTCCCTAGATCCTCCTTTTGGCCCTTCTTGTAGATGGGTGTCACATTTGCTAAACTCCAGTCAACTGGGACCTCCCCAGTTAGCCAGGACTGCTGATAAATGATGGAAAGTGGCTTGGTGAGCACTCCTGCCAGCTCCCTCAGTACCCTTGGGTGGATCCCATTGGCCCCATAGACGTGTGTGTCTAAGCGGTGTAGCAGGTTGCTAACCATTTCTGCTTGGATTATGGGGGCTTCATTCTGCTCCCCATTCCTGTCTTCCAACTTAGGGGGCTGGGTACCCAGAGAACAACTGGTCTTACTGCTGAAGACTGTGACAAAGAAGGCCTCAGCCTTTTCCTCATCCTTTGTCACTATGTTTCCTCCTGCATCCACTAAAGGATGGAGGTCCTTCTATAGCCCTCCTTTTGTTGCTAGTTTATAGAAACATTTTTTTGTCGTCTTTTAGAGCAGTAGTCGAATTAAGTTTTGGTTGGGCTTTGACTCTTCTAATTTTCTCCCTGCATAACCTCATGACATTCTTGCGGTCCTCCTGAGTGGCCTGCCCCTTCTTCCAAAGAGCAAAACCTCTCTTTTTTTCCTCTTAGGAAAGGCTAAGTAACCAAAGTCCACATTTCTTTATATTGTGTTTAAAGTTCCAAAAGTGATTTGGAAAGGAGTATCTCATCTGCATCACTAATATACACTCCTGCAACTTCTGTCTCAATTGAGTTTTATGCCTTTGCTGGAAAATTTCTGTCTGAACATTAAACCCCTGTATTGATAAAGTAGGTTTTATGTAAGTAAATGTATTTATAGTCTCATATATATATGAGAATGTGTCTGTATGTATCTAGATTATAAAATACTTAGTCATTTATTTTTAGATTCTTAGAATCTGTGGATCTGGCAGGCAGTCAAAGTATGGAAAGCATGTCTTCAGTGGAATTAGACGGCACTTTTAACAATATTACAGGTAAGAGAAATTGAAAGCTGATTTGCTCTTTCTTCTAATATATATATGTTAGAACATAAGGTTGCAGTTACTTCTTCTTGAAGTATATAATGCTTCTTTCTCATACAAAGCCATAGAGAATTGTTTTGGATTATTAGAATGGAAATTGATGTTACCCTATCCTTCTATCTCGCAATAGAAGCCTTTCATGTATGTGGAAAAATAGGAGGTAGTCAGTAAATTATTAAACACAGATGGTACTCTTACTCATACTATATTAGATCACAAAGCAGAGTAATGTAACTGCCTCCCTCTAAAGGGAGATTCCTCAGAGACAGGCACTGAAAACACTACTGAACAGCTGCTTGCTGAGGAGCCCTTCTAAAGCCATTGAATGGAAAGTTGTGTCAGTGGCAGAGTAGCAAGGGGCAGCGGCATGGAAAAGTAGTGTCTTATAGACAGTTCTACAGATCCCATATTATTTTTTGAATGGTATTTTTAGCCCAGAATAAGAATAACTAAAAGTGAATTAAACTCTAAAGCTGGTTGGATATAGTCTGCATCTTTGCTTCTAGCTTTTAAAATCCTATGTTACTTAGCTGTTATTAACATGCTGTGACAGGATATTTTTAAAAGGGTGCAAAAGTCAAGAATAAATAAATATTTCATGTCTAAACCATAACACTGCAAATTTTGAAAAAATTTGCGCATATTTACTGCACTGTCTATATGTAGTAAGGTTGTTCAGAGGAGGATCTAGGCAGTTGTCACGTACCAATTTCAGATGAGAGGAAGGCCCCCTTGCGTTTTAGCCAACCTCAGACGAGTCTGGGAGGCTAGGGGCAGCTGGACCAACCTCTCACACACCGGAGAGTGGTTTTGCTGGTATTCTCGGGAACAGAATTAAGACTCAAAACGGAGTCAAGCGCCAGGTAACTTTATTAACCTGACAAGAAGTTTGTAAATGCAAGAGAAAGGAGAGAAAGAAAGGAAAGAGGGAAAAGAGTTGCAGTAGCTACCACAACAGAGCTGCGGCGTCTGGATAGTCCAGTTCACTCGGTGGGGGAACGATCCGTTTCAATGTTGATTCTGTGGATGTTTTTTTTTTGTCGATGTGTATTCCCCTTTTATGTCGGTTGTTTTCATTGTATTCCAAGAGCTGGTTTTCCTAGCCGCGCCCCTCACCTGGCAGTGATATGCATGCCCATTACCGGGTGATATGCATGCCCATTATTGTCTTTGGGCGCATGCTGGGGCGTAGGGCTAAATTTCTCAGAATCAGCTCTACATTCAGGTTCACAAGACAACAGGAGTTGGCTTGCAAGGTAATGGGAAGCCGTTGTTCGGGTGGTGGTTTGATGTTTCGACAATGTTGAGACAAATATTCTACACAGTCTTTTACAGCAGTCCGTATTGTTTTTAAAATAAAGTATTTATGCTCTTGTCTAGAAAGATTGCACGAGGATGAATACAGTTTATGTCGGCAGTATAATTCACAGTATACATTTCAAAAGTGTTCATTTTGATGAGCATTGCTATTTAATCTATACACTAATTTCTCCTCAAATATATTAACTCTTAGTAAGTAATGTTTGTCTCCTTCTTACTTTGCTTTTTACCTTTGATACATTGTTTTCGTACATTGTTTTCATACATTATTAGATTTTCCATTTTCCTTTGTTCAGCTTTTTGTGTTGTGTGTGTGCCTGTCTACCTGTCTGTCTGGTTTTGTGAGTCTGCGTGATAAAGAAGAAAAGAAGGAAGGAAAATAATTAGGAAATTCTTCTTTATTTTAGATCTTGAATCACACTTACAGAGATGTCAGCAATTATCTGTTACAGGTAGGAAACATTTTTACCTCAAGGTGAATTCTATTTTTACTAAGGAACAAAAATATTTTTTAGACATGACCTCAAAGGCTGAAATAATATAATTTACTTATTATAGGAAGAGTTATTCTAAGAATATAAGTTTATGAATGTTACATTGGTTTTATTCTGTTTTAAAGAGGTACAGCATATTTATATATTCTACTTTCATTTCTTTTTTTTCTACATGTTGAATTTCTGTACCCTGAAGAACACCATACTCCCACAGCCTGTTGTGCTTTTTCATAAACACTGCAGTAATATGTTGTATTGATAAAACTGAGGCTGCAACTGGGAAGGGAATTGAAGCTGGGAATTAAGGGAAAATGCGTACCTGCAATGGCCATTTCCCATATTGCAAATATTATGATGTTTAATAGGTATGCATGACTTGTTTTGTTTTGTTATTTTGCAGTATTAACAGATCATCAAGATTTGAATAACACAGAACTGAAAACTATTCTGAACAGTGCAGCTCCTCAACAGTATCGCATTAGAGCAAAGCTGAGAACTTATAAACCACAGAAGCTCTATCAGTCTATTAAACTTCATTGCTCCAAATGCAACTCTTTGTAAGTGTTTCACACGATAGAAGTAATTAGCAATTGTTCTATATATTTTGAAATACTTAGATTTTCGGTGTATTTTCATCCTATTTTTTTTTGTGTAAAATGAACTGAATTTAATTTTGAGCAAAGATTTGAAGCTCACTGATAATAGGTAGGAAAATTTTTAATTATCAGATGAGTTCCGTACCAAAATTGTATTTAAGTACCTGTTGCTGTATTGTGAATTTAGAATAGGATATGCAAAAAGGTACAATAGTCTCCAAGTGAATTAATAAATATCCACTGAAGTGGCTCTTCCAGAGAAGGCATCTTTTCTAGATCCAGAAATATCAGGGAAACACTATTCATCGTGATATTTTTGTCTTTTTTCTGACCTGAGTCAGTTTGCTGACCATTTTATCATTGTTATTTCCCCTTTAATGCTGTGTGTCATTGTATCAAATAATGCTCAGGCAAATAATCTTATACCATTTCTGGTGTATATTAATCTAAAAATGAAAGAATGTTTGTTTGAAATGGCCTATTTTTGATTAAACTACTGAGTGATGAGCTCTTCAATGATCATCTAAATCCTATGTCACTTTTTTTTTGCCTGACTTAGCCTAGCATCAGTCCTAAGCAAACAGCTTTATTGTTACTGGTGTAAACTGCTGCTTTCTTTAAATGATGGCGTGTTAGCATTCTCCTAGCCTTATGAAATTTTTTGCACAATCAAAATTTATTAGATACAAACATTACTGAGACAAGAATGCGCCCCTACTGTCCTTCTCATACAGCTTTTGGATGTGTAGTAGCACGCTTGCAGCTTTAAGAATACTGGTCCTTATCAGATGATAACAGATGATGTTATAACATTCTCTTCATTGCTAATGTAAGAGGAAGTGCTTCATCATCTTCACAACATACGAGTACATGGCCTTTATTACCAAGTATAAAAAGGAGATAATTACCAACCATCTCTGCCATTTTTGTCACTTTTCTGGTAATATTTGTGAACTCCGTATAGTAATAAGCAGGTGTGAATCATAGAATTTTGTTTGTTCTTTACAAAATTTATCCTTATGCCACAATTTTCCATTACTATTATAGCCTTTTTATATATTCTTGAATTGGTTTTGTCTTCATTTCTGTTCATTCGAGTCTCCCCCTGTTTCACATCTTGCTGCCTTTTCTCTTTGCCACAGAATTAGGATAGACTTTTAACCAGATAGATTTGTGAGGCTTTATTTAGCATGTTTTCTACTACTGCCACCACCATCTGGCTGCAGTGATGGACTACTTGCAGTTCCTTCTCAGAAATTTAGCTTCTCCTTTCTCAACTGTGTGCATCAGGTGGAAGGAATCTGTGAAATAGAGTGGAGCTGTACTGAGGCCTGGATTGGGTGAGTTAAGAGGCCCAGAAAGGAAACAGGATTTAGGGTCATCCTTCTTTCCTACATGTTCTGCTATGGCAGAAGTAGTTGTTTCATGTTTTAGCGTATGCTGAAGAGCCTGACTAAACAAAGTTCAATGCAAATTTGATCCTTTAACACTTTATGCAGTAAGATGCATATAATGCTTGGGGTTTAAAACCCTTGTGAGAGATACATTTTTGTTTTCAGGCTTCAGGTGGAAGCTTCTCTATAAATAGCAAAATATCGATATACATGGATGTAGTTTTATTAATATATCCACATTACTGAAATTTCAACCCTCACGTGTAGCTTAGTTCAAAAGCAATTACTTCTGTTCCTGTCTCTGCAGGAAATCTACAGGCAGACTGTAGAGGCTGGAAGAGTTTGATGGGTATATCGGGAAGCATGACCTATTATGTCAGGTCCATTGCTTTTACATTTAAGACAGTAATCCAGGAATACAGGTGGAAAGAGTTCATGTGAACAGCACTGTGTTCTTTGAATGAAAGTTCAGATTCAGGAAGACCTCTTGTGTGCTAGTTCTACAGTCATAGAAGAGTATCAAAGTCTGATTTCGTAGGCAGGAATTGTTCTATTCACTGGTAGAAGCAGCTGCTCTTGGGTTTGAAAGTAAAATCATTAGAAGAATCTGCAGGGGTTGGTGGTATTTTTTCTTTAACTCCACTCTGAAGCTTGCCACCTGTTCAGTGTTTTATGAAATAGCCCAAGCTTTTGCCTTTTTTTTTTCATTGTCCTTTTTCTCATGGTTCATGAGATAGCCACCAGGTCTATCTTGCTTAAGAAAAAAAATATTCTAATGCATTTTTAATTTGTATGCCAACCACTAGCTTTTTGCCTATTGTTGACGATATTGGTAAAACTTGAATGGCCTGCATTACTTCTCTGTGGATGACACCTAGAAATGCACAAATGGTACACTCTAGCAGGACAGGAAAGAAACTGTGTGGTGCAGAGTTGCAGATTTCTCTTTACAGTACGTATGTGAAGCTGGTCTGCTCCTGCCCTTTTTCTTGTTTTTTTTCCCCCCTCAAAATATGCAAAGTAGAATATGCTAGAGCATAAAACTTGAAATTATACGGTCTTTTCACTCTGCTGAAGTGGTATGAGGTTCTGTGACGCTTTTAAGGCCCAGCTGAAGTCACATAAAGCTGATATATTGGTTTTTCCATGGATTTACATATGTGTGGATGAAACCACTAGGCTCTCTCTGCTCCTAGGTAAGATTAGATTACTTAGCATATTGATTAACATGGAAATGAATTATCTTGTCAAAATTTGCTATACAACTCTAAGTGTATCTAACTGATACAACAGCAAAGTTATTTTTCCTGTATATACTTTAACTCTCATGATTATATTTTAATATTTATTCAGAGTACTGTCATCTTTGTTGCTAGATTGCCTAAGGAGAAGCTGTTAGAATTTACCTACTCATTTTGGAAATGGTTTTAGGCAAGAAGTTCCAGATGGAGATGACTTTGACTTTATTTTACAACGCTCTGCTGCTACTGCCCCAAACCCAGAATTACACAACACATCCTGGTATGATTCTGTAATGTGGACTACACAAGACCAGAAACAAAGGAAAATAGCTATCCATTTTGTAAAGCATGATGAAATGCTTCAAGAGCCTGAAGATACTTTGCTTATGATAGAAGGTAAGATAAATTGCAAATATACCACTCCTATGGCACAGTGTTCATTCTGAGTATCTGCAAAGTTAAGATATCATATGTTGAGGCTTTTCAGTGTAAGTAGTGATGATCATAAAAGCATCTTCAAAGAAAAGAAAAACTCAGCTGGAACTTTAAGTTACTGTTGTGCAAACAGGAAAAAGTAATCTGTGAAGGTCTTGTACGGTGCTTCTGTCTTTTAAAACTATACCAGTAAGTTTCTTGTTGATTCTGCTAAAATTAAACATCTGAATATGTTTTTTTAGTTATGCTTACTGATTTTTCAGTTCTGATTTGAAAACTCACTGAGTTTTCTAAAAAAAAATCTATTTTTAGTCTTGACGTGGAAAAGTTTTGGAAAGCTTCTGATAATACAAGCCTACAATTAACTTTGTCAGCCTCTGGATGTCAGTGTTGTTTCAGATTAATAGAGCTTCTCACAGCGTGAGGTTGGTTTGATTTGGTTTGGTTTTTTATTATTTTTCCTGAGGGAAGAGAAATAGCCACTGAACTTTAAACAAAGCAATTTAGCAAGAATACTAATAATGAGAGCTTTGAATAGAACAAAAGTAATAAATAATTGCAGACTGTACCCTTCTGGATTTAAAACAAAATCTTCAATTGTGCTCATGTAGTGGCCTGAATAAGCAAATGTAGTCAGGTGGTCCTTTGTGTAAGGGTTGATGACAAAAAACATTCTGTTTTCTGCTTTATATTCAGCTAGTTCTGATAAATGCTCTCTGATATGTTCCAAACTGTATTTTTATTTTTTTGCAATCTAACATTATCTTTGTGAAAACAAAAAAAAAAAGGTTCTATTTCTATTCTGTTTTCCTAAAAGAACTGAACAATATAACTTGATAAAACTTTTTTAAAGTATTAAGTGCCAGCAGCTAAGTATCTGTATATGTGGATATATGTGCTTCATGTTGGAGTACAAGGAAAAGGCATAATGAGTGTTTTAGCACTTTTTTTCCCAGAACACTGATCATGAAACTTCCAAAGCTACATGCTTTTCCAATTTTTATGTTTTTGGAGATGGAGATTTTGAAGCGTCCCTAGAAATCTTCCCAGCACTTTTCCAGATACAGAGCAGCCTTAAAGGCCAAACACATTAGGCAGACATGGTCTAGATTCTACTTGTTTGTTAAACACAAGCAATTTGCTCCTCCACCACACAATACTTTCTTCTTCCCCGTAATCATTATGCTGAAGCAAGGACTTATTTTTGAGTGTTTGGCATCTGTGGGGCTAGAATTGAGGAAACAGTTGGAAAAGGGACAGAATTTTGAGTGGCTTTCTACAGGGAGTAAGGGTGATCTGTAACCATTACTACAGATAAGTTGAACTGAAGGGTAAAATGTTACAGTTAACAAGTGCAAAGTCAGCCTCACCTCTGTGCCTGGCAAGGTCATGGAGCAGATTCTCCTGGAAACCGTGCTAAGGTACATGGAGAGCAAGGAGGTGGTTGGTGACAGCCAACATGGCTTCACCAAGAGCAGATCGTGCCTGACCAATTTGGTGGCCTTCTATGACGGGGTGACAGCATCGGTGGACAAGGGACAAGCAACGGATATCATCTACCTGGACTTGTGCAAAGCTTTTGATACTGTCCCGCATGACATCCTTCTCTCTAAACTGGTGAGACATGAATTTGATGGACAGACCAGCGGATAAGGAGTTGGCTGGATGGCCGCACTTAGAGAGTGGCGGCCACATGGCTCAATGTCCATGTGGAGACTGGTCACGAGTGGCGTCCCTCAGTGGTCCGTATTGGGCCAGGCCCTGTTCAACATCTTTGTCGGCAACAGGGACAGTGGGATAGAGTGTACCCTCAGCAAGTTCACCGACGACACCAAGCTGCGTGGTGCCGTTGACACGCTGGAAGGGAGGGATGCCATCCAGAGGGACCTTGACAGGCTGGAGAGGTAGGCCCATGCAAACCTCATTAAGATCAACCAGGCCAAGTGCAAGGTTCTGCACATGGGTCATGGCAATCCCAGGCACAAATACAGGCTGGGCGGGGAATGGATTGTGAGCAGCCCTGAGGAGAAGGACTTGGGAGTGCTCATGGATGAGAAGCTCAACATGAGCCGGCAATGCGCCCTTGCAGCCCAGAAGGCCAACTGCATCCTGGGCTGCATCAAGAGGAGCGTGGCCAGCAGGTCGAGGGAGGTGATTCTCCCCCTCTACTCTGCCCTGGTGAGACCCCACCTAGAGTACTGTGTCCAGTTCTGGAGGCCCCAACATAAGAAGGACATGGACCTGTTGGAGTGAGTCCAGAGGAGGGCCACGAAGATGATCAGAGGGCTGGAGCACTCCTCCTATAGGGACAGGCTGAGAGAGTCGGGGCTGTTGAGCCTGGAGCAGACAAGGCTCGGGGGAGACCTTATAGTAGTCTTCCAGTACCTAAAGGGGGCTTATAGGAAAGACAGAGAGAAACTTCAGCAGGCCCTGTTGTGAAACGACAAGGGGTAATGGTTTTAAAATAGAGGGAGGTAGATTTAGATTAGATATTAGGAAAAATTTTTTACAACGAGGGTTGTAGAGCACTGGAACAGGTTGCCCAGAGAGGTGGTGGATGCCCCATCCCTGGAAACATTCAAGGCCAGGTTGGATGGGGCTCTGAGCAACCTGATCTAGTCGGGGATGTCCCTACTCCTTGCAGGGGGGTTGGACTAGATGACCTTTGAAGGTCCCTTCCAACCCTAACCATTCTATGATTCTACAATACTCCTTGCATATCCTCATTTGTACATGAAGTCACTGTGGTTCATATCATTGTCAGCCCCTACTAATTCTGTGTTTTATGCCAGTCTCTTAGCAGCTAGAATACATTTGCTCAATGTAACAGCAAAGTTGAAATTTTGGAGACCTTTTAGCAATGTCAGTTAAAACTACCCTGAATTTTGTATCTTAATCCCTTGAATGAGAGTTCAAACATATATGAGAGGCTTTATCTGTGTCTCTGTATTTTGTTTTCTAACCTTTTGGGAAGCCATTTTAAATATCTGTGACTCTGTTTTCTTTGGTTTTTTACTAGAAGTTAAGTTCATTGGGAAGGTTTCATGTTGTGTGTTTTTTCATCAGCAGTAATAATGCAATTTAATTAATTTTATTTTCTTGTCTAGTCACCTCTGCAATACAAGTTACAAATATATACAATAAGTACCTTACAATCCAGTGTCGTAATTACTTGTCATAAAGTCTTTGAAACAGCTTAGTTACAGTTAGTGGTAAACAACACAGTTGTAGAACATATTTTAAAACACTTTGGTCTCTTTTTTAATTCTTGTTCGTGAGCTGATTAAATAATATATTTTTATTCAACTATTTCCAAATAACAGTTTTCTGTGTGTTAAATTAATAAATTTAACACATTTCCACTGAACTGATGAAATGTCAGAAAGATTCCTTAAACAGTTCTGCAGGCCATACTATAGAGACAGAGGTAGGTTATCCTGTCGTTATAATAAATTTGAAATTCCTGTCACTGGAATTGGAAAATCTCAGAGTTCCAACTGTATGTAATATATTAAGTTTCTACTGTGTTCCTAGGATGACTCCAATTTAGTAGCACTCAAATTTGCATGATGTTTGCTGGCTCTGCATTTCTTACCTTGTGTCAACTACGACATGGTTAAATAACATTTTTTTTTCATAAACTGCTAGTTAAAAATTAATACATTTTTGCCACTTAAAAGCTGCAATTGCAAAAGTCAGTTTATTGGGTTTGGGTTTTTTTTTACCAAGAAAATTGCTAGTAAAATCATAGGATTATGTTATGGTGATAACTGTGAGGAAGATATTAAGGCATCCACTCTCATAAATGTTCACCTTTGATTCTCTGTTGAGTCTGTCGTTGAGAAAGAGTGAGAAGATTATGGACCGTTTTTTCAGTTTTCCACAGTGGGTCTCAGTTTTTATTGAAGGTCCTGAAATGAACATCAAATCAGCCAAGAAATGCAAGTTGTTCAATTTATTCTTTATTACAGTTTACAAAAACATATTATTCTGTTTTTAATAGGCGGAACACTAAAAGAAGTCTGGAAGCTTGCAAAAAGATTTAAATGTGTTATTCCTGTGAGATCTACAGAAGATGATCTTGAATTATTAGATCTTTCAGCTCCTTTTCTTTTACAAGGGAACATAAAATATTACGGGTAGGTTAAAAGTATTTGTTGATATTTTAGTAGTTGCAATAATAGAGACATAATTTTTTTCAGTAATTCAAACTGCAGTGCTCAAGAGATAACTTAGCCAAAGATTTTTTTTATGCAAAATACATAGCATGATCAGCAGTACTGAGATGAGGGATGAAATGCCATACTACGACCTCATATCAAAGGACTGAACTGCAGCTGGGCTTTATCTTACTCTGTAAATCTTATGCCCTTAATTAGACAGCACTCCAGGTTCAGTCGTGCCTTTGGTGTGTGGGTAGGGCAGTATACTGCAGAGATGGAAATGCACGTGTGACTCTCTTTAGGCTGCAAGATGCTTGAATCCACAGACATTGGGAGCCACAACACTGCAAAGTGCCTTACCTATTCGTGGATGTCAGTCACTGTAGAGACAACTTCTAAATTCCGCAGTTCCAAGGCTGTGGAATGTAGTACACATATCTAGGTGTGATATCTACATTATGCCATGCAATACCGTATTCCTGCTCAATGAGAGCTACCAGCAGTATGCGCTCCCAGTACTGCACAGCAGCATGCAGCTACTGAGCTCAGAAATACCAGTCTACTTCATGCAAGCTGTTGAGTCCTCCTTCTCAGCAGTCCTAATAAGTTCAAACAGAGCGCTGTGTTGCATTGCTTCAGTCCTGTAGGCAGTAAAAAAATTTCTGTGCTGAAATATTGTATGTTTCATGTGAACCCTGAAGTTTCCCGTAAGGGCCTGATAAAATGAATACATATAATGATTTCTCTTTGTCATATATTGTTTTGACCTTTTCAGATATGCCTGTCCACAGCTTTTTTAAATAAAGGCAACATATGGGTATTCCTACTGGGACTGGATCTTCACCAGTGCAAAGTATTTCCCCTTGCACTTTTATAATCCATATATTTCCCCAGCTATGCACAACTCACCTTCAGACATCGTTCTCTGTTGAAATGGCTATATTGTAGAAGCCAACACTCTATAAGATATTTCATGAGTGTTTATAGGATATTTAGGAAGGAACCTCACAATGATGTTGACATTTCAGAGCTTTGTTCCACGCACTTCTTTGTCAGTGGCATATACTTAGCGAAGTCAAAAATTAAAGATTCTGTATAGTAGAATGAAAAGCAAAGTTATGTTTGCTGCAGAAATGAGCTTGAATACCTGTATAAATATTTATAAATGTGTGCATATGCATGTATATTCATATACAGATATAAAAATAAACACACACACTTGCATATAAAAAAATTCACAGCTAAAGTAACTTAATTGAGTTTGGCTTTATATCACTTGAGTAGAATTAGTGGTATTGATTTTTACAACACATTTAGCCTGTAATTCTGAAAGATAGTAAATGTCTTATTTTAAGTTCTAATGGTAATATACTAGCACAGATGCTTAATTTGGAAAAAATAGTTGTTCTGTAATTTTATTTCTTGAGGCAAATGAGAACAACTTTAAAAACAGGTCATCAATATTTTCATCCACTTGCAGCATTTGCTTACTATATCACGTGTAAAATATATTATTACTGGTGTAAATACACCAGTAATAAAAGAGGTTGTTTTAATAAGTCAGAGTTAGTAATTTTAACATAGGTAAAGACAAATTTCTCCTTTAACTCTGTTGTGCTTTTAGAGTGTACTACAAGTTCAGATTCATTCCTGCTTTTACAAAATGAGATGTCTGTATTGTTAAACAACAAAGTCGTGACAAATGAATATATGTTTAGCAGTGATATATGAAAATATATTTAGCAATGTAACGATCTTAGAATCATAGAATGGCTGGAAGGGACCTTTAAAGATCATGTAATCCAACCTCCCTGCCATGAGCAAGGACACCTTCAACCAGATCAGGTTGCTCAAAGCTCCATCCAACCTGACCTTGAACACTTCCAGTGCCTGGGCATCCACAACATCTCTGGGCATCCTGTTCCTGTGTTTCACCACCCTCATTGTAAAGAATTTCTTCCTTCTGTACAATCTAAACCTACCCTCTTTGATTTAAAACCATTGCCCCTTGTCCTGTCACTACAGGCCTTGGTAAAAAGTCTCCGTCTTTCCTATAACGCCCCTTGATGTTTTGAAAGACTGCAATAAGGTCTCCCTGGAGTCGAGTCTTTTCTCGGCTGAACAACTCCAGCTCTTTCAGTGGTATTGTACAGTTTTCCTCCTTTCTGTTCTCTAAGATGGTCTTTTCCAGACCGAAGTGATTTATTTCTTCTCAGGGATAATTCAAAAGCCGCGTTAAGGGTTTTGATGTGGTCTAAAACTTATGAGTCTGGTAAAATAGTTATTTTAAGCAGCAATAGAAATACTTTTGCACTTCCACTGAGTAAGGAAGTCAGATTTTTTTTTTTTCTGTACAGAAGGCTTCTAGTATAAATTAGTGTTTGTTTAGTCTCAGTATCTTGTTTTATATGCTAGGTGCAAGCAGTGTTCAACTCCAAAGCCTATCGAGAGTCTAAGTTCCATTGCAGCAGAACAACGACCATCATGGGAACCAACTGAAATAGCACAAGGTCAGCTGACATAATATTGTCCTGAAATACTTTTGTGCCTTGATTCTGAAGTGTTTATATGAAATAGTTGGGTTTCTGGGCTGTAGTACTATACAGAATGCATGTAATTTATGGTTATGCTTGAGAATAAAGCTGTAAAATTTATTCACCTTTTAACAGTTGAAATAACATATTTACTTTTGAAACCATTACAGTATGAATTAAAGGATTTTATATATTGAATAGTTTCTTCTACCACAGATGTCACTAGTAACTCCTATTGTAGTACAGATGTGATGCATTTTTGATTGCAGATGCCGCTTTTAAACTTGTATACATGCTTGCATCCCTGGAAGTTGGTCTTGCTTTTCCTTTTGAAGATACAGGTTTACTGACCTGAACTAAAGAGAGTCTTATTTAATGACTAGTACAAGTTAGACTTTTATCTTCTTTAAGCCTTATCAATGCTAAGAGTATTCCAGAGAGTCTGCAAGAAATAATGTTCAAATGAAAGGAATGGTACCATAACATAGATGTATGTCCATGCTTTGTGTGTTCATTGTGTTACTTTATGTAATCAACATGTGTGTTCAAATGATAGAGGTAAAATGGAGATTAAAATTTCACAACACATTAAGGAAAAAGAATATTTTCATGTTTATCAATTTGTATTCTAACATATTAAGTTGGAATATCTAGCAGTATCCAAGCTTGGTAAAGACTTTATAAAAGGAAAAGTTATCTGAGCAATACAGTGATTCTCGTAATTATATTCTATTAAAAAAATGTAAAGTAGTATGTAACTGGCACCTGCAATTGACATTTAATTCTCAAAATGAGAACGGTATTCATTAAATGCTTTCTGGCATTTAAACTGTTTTCTGTGTATTATTCTTTTATGATCTTTATTTGCAGACAGATGATAACCTGCAAGTATATCAGATCAGTTGAACATAAAATGATTAGCCAGTTTAAGTAGATGTGCCCAGAAAAGACTGATACTGAGTTGCAGTAATTTTGTATATTTAAGATGTTTTATGTTTGCAGCGTAACGGTTACTTCTGCCAGTGAGAGAATGACTACAGTCATTTACTTATTCTGGAATATTTTCAGAACTGCCAGCAAAGTTTTTCTGAATAAGACTTTGTCTGGTAACTTTTACTACATCGTATGAAACAAATTGTTTTCCTTAGAAGATATGTTTTCAGGTGGAATGTTATCTTTTTATCACTGAATTAAGAGCAAGTCTCCTTTAATCTTCTATGCATACAAGGAGTAGGAAGACCCTACCAATGGAGGATCTAAGATCTAAGCAAGTATTAGCATTTCTTTTATTAGGATGAGAATAAGTACTTAAAAACTCATCTACTAAAGTGTTTCTAGGCAAATTGCAATGCGCTGTCAAAATACAAACCACATTCTGCTATTCAGTGCCTCTGTCTTTTGGCCTGTCAGTTTATACTTTTAATGACAGTTTTCAAAGTCAGTTACTAATAAAGGAGGGATATTGAGAGCTTGAGTTGCCACAGTTTGTCTTGCAGCTTCACTCAGAAACAGATCTTTTTTTTTTTCTTCAGTTTTAGGTATTGAGCTGCTTCAGTATGTTTTTATTATGAAGTTTACACTGGTTGATGGAACAGGAGCACTAAATGCATACCTTTTTGATTATGTAAGTAAATCTAGGTAAAGGTAGACTCTACAGATTATGTGGGTTTGCATTTTATTTGTTTTTAAAATAGTAAATGTATGTACAGAAATATTCATTCTGTGTTACCTGCAGAGTGTTGCTGAGACAATTACAAGTGCTGTAATGTTACTAATACTGTCCATCAGTGAAGATGGCACAGAATGTTATCTTTAGGAATTTTTCAATAATATATCAGTATAGAATATCAAAGCATAAAGATAAAACTGAAGCTTGTAGATAGATTATTTGGTATTTCCATAGACTTTTATACATTTCCATGGCTGAATTTCTCCTTTATTGGCAATGTTAAATTATGCAGCCTGAATGCTGTGTGGATGATGGGAGTGTTTCAGGATTTATGCGGGTAACTTCTGGATTAGTTCAAAATCTCATTACTTCTTTTTGAACTCTCAGTAGAATCTGTCCATTCAGTAATTCTTGATTTTTGTTTCATATAACCATGAGGTAGAAGAGGCCTTCCTTCCCCTGAACCTAGGCAGGACTCAGCTATAGCTATACAGATACTTGTCTTTGATTTTCGAAGAAGTTCATGCAGCTACTTTGCTAACCTTAGAATTAACCTGTCTTTTTTTTTCTTCCATATCAGAGTTCTTTGAAAACTCTGACTATCCTCACTGTTGTTGTTCTGGATTCTTCCCAGGTGACCCACATCTTTCTTGAAGTGCTAAAGCAGTACCTTAGCATGAGGCATTGCCAAATAATGCTTCTATATGTATAAAACAGTACTGTGATCACTTAATTTCTTGCTTACTGATTCATGGTATAATCCCTTCATCTGTGAGTAGAACCTCAACTTTAATAAATTATTCCGCATTCTTTGTTTGAGCAACTGATTTGACTTGCTTAAAATCAGTATTTTATACATGTATGTAGTGGAAAGTGTATGGGGCTGGGGTTTTTTTGTCCTACTAGCTCTCAAGTTTGTCAAAAATTGATTCTCATTCTTTACTCCTGTATACTTGCAGTTCTCCCAGCTTGGTTTTGTCTGTAAACATAGTGGGCCTATTTGCTATTCATTCCATAAAGCATGTCACAAATGAAAAATCTCACAATCACCAGACTTAGGACAATCCCCTGCAGAATCCACTTTGGACATCTTCCATTTTGACAGTAAACTGCTGATTACTCTTCAGGACTTTTTAATTCTAGTTCATAAGCTTTATTATTAGATTAGCAATTTGATGCACAAAGATGGTTTGAGTAAGAATTTCCTGTGATGCTGAATGTGGAGGATTCTGACTGACAAGAACAGGTCGTTGCTTCCTACATCTCCAATTTAGGGCTGAAGATGAATTATATACATCTAGCGTACTCCTTAGTGAATATACTCTTTTACATGTATTTATGTGTGCAGTAGAAATATCCATTACTGTGTACTTTGTGGATTTTTTCCTTTTGTTTTACCTTTTGGGGTTTTTTTGTTTGTTTACTTTGTTTTGCTTTTTACACACATATGCATACATTTTGAGATGGTATGTCAATCATTTTAAAAAGGGAAAATAATAAAAAAGTGAGAAGAACTTAGTAAATACAAGAATTATTATCTAAAATAGATTAGTATTGCATTCTATGTTTTGTCCTTCTGTAAGTGAATTTGTCTGTTTTCTTATTCCAGCAACTCATAGCTGGGAATATCAGAATCTCACAATACAGATTTGGAGTAATCCATCTACCTAAATGGAAAGTAGTCAGTGTAATGGCACTTCAGAGTTATAACTTTGTCCAAAATGGGACAGAGAAACAATTTAGTGGGATTGTTTCTTTTTTTTACCCCACAGCAGTGCTATTTAAGGTGTATATAGCTGTATATTTTCCACTATCATACTAAAGTACTTTGAATGGGACTTTGAAGGCAATACTCTTCCTTGTTTAATTTTAAGACTGTAAATAAAAATAATACTGGAAAAAATGTAAGTATGTTTTCTTAAAATACACAGTATATTAGCAGCAAAGGAAGTCAAAGACTGCAACCCACGTTTCAGCTAGTCATCTTTTCCTTCTACTGTCCTTTTTTGTTTTTACATTGAGAAACTAAACTGCAAAAGGAAAGCGAGGGAAAAGATTTTAAACCATCTCTTGATGCAGAATTCAAAAAAACCCTGCTTCAAGGTATCTCAGATTCTTATTAGATACTGTTCAGTACTCCTGCTTAGCTGCAGGAAAAATCCCACAATTTCTTCTGAAGTGCCAGCTGCTAGCATTCCTGCTGGTGGTACTTCAAAAACAAGCCAATACCTTCCAAGCCTAAACTTGGGTCCTTCAGCACCACCTGAGAAGGAACTGGACTACTTTGAAGTGCAACTTTACACTACCTGCCAGTCACATTTCTGTAGGAACGTTCTTAGTTCTTTTCTTTCCTCTCCTTTATATGAAAAGTCATTGAAGGAAAAAATCGAACAGTTTTATAGTCAGAAGAATTGGAAGAGTGAGAGGAAAAAGTAATTACCTGTGTTAATTTTGTTGCTGGATTATCCACTAACTTCTGATCACTTCCATTAAACATGTCATACAAAAATTATGCAAAAGCAGATTATTCTGTCTTAGTATCTTTTTTATAAAAGGAGACATTACCTCACTTTAGAGGTACAAAATCAGGTAGCAAACTTAGAAAGAATAAAATGACAGTTTTGTCAGTCATGCTAACTGTATATGATTTAAAGATACGCAGGAAAGGTTTATTTAACGTTTCAGTGTTCCCTTCTTTATTTTACTCCTCCATTCAGAAATGTATCCCACAGTATAAGCCTTTCTCCATATTGAAAAGTGAAACTCAAACTGAGGGAGTTCCTCTTGTATGAAGCTAGGTTGCAGTGCCTCCTTGTTGTCAGGTTATTTTATTCCTCTCAAAATGTTCTGCTCACAGCAGTGAGAGACTTGAGGAGGACTGACCATCCTCTCTGCCCTAACATTGTCTGTTTACAGAAGTTTATGAGGAATATCTGCCAGTTACATATGCAGACCTATGTGTGTGCTTGCTGGGTGGCTGTAGTTCCTGAATACTTAGAGTACTGGAACATAGACATGTAATTTTTTTCAGGTAGTTTGTTTTTTTTCTTTATCTGAACAGTTCTGGAAATAATGTAGTTCTATTGTGTAACCTATCTGGATAATTTTAAGATTCTTAAATTATAAAAGACCATGTAGTCAAGGTTCTGGCTACTGATTTCTTACCCCTCTTCCAACACCTCATAGTTTTCTGTTCTCTTCCAGGAAAAGTTTTTCCAAATTTCTGCCTCTGAAATCTTAACTAATAATTTTCTTCAGCAAAAGATGCAGATGACCATGAATACGCTCTGTCCTCCAGGAAGAAAATTAGGTCAGTTTACCATTGTTTTAAAAGGGGGATGTGAAGGGAAAGGGTCTTCAATCTGCTATTGCATATACAAAGTCTTAGAATTCAACTTAAGCATGGGTAAAACTCAGTTAGTTTGTTTTGATACATTTCTTTAATAGTAGTACTCCCTTTTGAGAAAGAAAAGTAGTGGTTCAGTAAATTTCATGTAGCATGCAGTGATGTGTGAATACAGTCATGTCTATGCAGGCATTAACATGTCATTTGTGTGCATATGGAAGTTAACCGGAACACCTTTATACTGAAAGTCACAGCACATTAGGCAAAACTGAAAGGCAATTCGGCATATGGCACATGCTTTGAGTGAGATTCCACTTTTGAATGCACGCACTGATTTAGAGCATCCTTCACAATGGGAAACATCCATGGAGATTGTGCAAAAGCTCAATGCAAATCCAGTCACAGAGTTTTTGTGCAGTATTTCTGTTGTGGCAGAAAGTAGCTCTGTCTAAGCTATACGTCTCTGATGCAGCTTTGACGTCCGGAGCATACTCTCTCTCTCTCTAAGTACATGGCTGTCAGTGACCACCACAACCACGCTGGAGTCTTTACTATACTTATAAAAAGTAGCCTTATTGTAAAGGATGTTCCCTTTGAGACCAATGAAATTGTCTCATTGAGACACATCAAGATGAGTTCTTGTTATTGGAAAGTGTTTATATGTGCTATACTGTGATACAACTACTGGTACCAAGTATTTCAGGGGGACAGGGAGGGCGAGACTTTGAAGATTGTCACTGAGCACCGCTTCAGATGGTGTGGGAAATTTTAAGATACAAATTGGAATTTCAAAATTAGGAATTCAGTTTTCTTCCTATTAAGTATTGTATACGTTTAGATATCCTAGTTAAGATCTCGCTCAAGTTATATCAGTCCTATAAAAGTTAGAAATGAGTATTAAACAGTAATTTGGCTTTTCGTTGTAGATGACTTGCCATGGCTGGAATGCTTCATCAAGTCCTATAATGTCAGAGATGCGATGAAACATCAAGTTTGTTACCAAATTTTTGATACTACAGTTGCTGAAGATGTTGTATAGTGATGTGTTGCTAATAGGAAGTAATCCAGTTAAGAATCCAATTTGGGGGGTTTTCGAGATCAGAGACTGTATACAAAAATTTTGTTCCTTTCTTAGGAATTCAACCTGTATGTATGAAATTTTAATTTCTATGTTAACGTGAATGGGAAGTATAATTTGACGTATTTGCTACTTCCCTGGCATACAGCCTTATGATCTGAATGCAAGTGGAGGTGCTAGGCTTTTCATTGGAGGCTGCTTGGCTCAGGCTGATGGAAGCAATCTAGTATCCATCTGTCCTTCAAAAAGGCAGTGATGAGGTTACTCTAAACTGTGAGTTTTACTCAGAAAATATAGTCAGAATGGTGCTACTTTGTTCGTTTCTGTGTTAAAATAAATTATGTCAGCAGAGAGGGAAAAGCAACTCTTCAGTAAACTTCTCTCAGGCTACTTTTTGCAAGCATGTGTTAATGTTCTCAGCCAGTTTGACAGGAAGATTGTCCATATTTAGATGTTTCTTTGCGTTTGCACTGCTATATACATTTAGGCAGAACTCTTCCTGTTAATTGTATTAAGGTAACGGCTGTGTGTACCACTTACTATAGATTTTGATGGAGTTATGAATGTGACCAGGTAATGATTATCACTAAAATTAAAGTCAAGCCATGAAAGTAGAGTAGTGTAAAATCGTAAAATGAATATTGACATTTGCTAGGTTGTCACGATTTTTAAGGTGGCCCTATTGAGTACCAAAGTTGTTACCGTGCTTATTAGCTGGGTCTGTGTTTCCAAAGGCTCTCACGTCTGGCTAAATTTACTGTCAGATTACACTGCCCAGATCTGCCGTTTCTGTTTTACGTAATCCGATTGTATGACTAAATTTAGAGATACAGAACTGATCTAGTGATATCATGGCTTGAAAATACTGCTGGGCTAGAAAAATTACTCAGTGGTTTTACTTTGCATTCGGAAGTCTGTAGGACAAATTCAGGATATGTTTCTACAACGATAATTAATATAGAAATTCCTGTCAAATCTAATGCTTTCCATCAGAGCAAAATTACTTAATATTTACAATAGCTTTTTTTTAAGGGAGTTCAGAAGCAAGATGGAATACATACATAGATTATTATTTGATAGTAGATGACATTTTATTTTTTAATTTTTCAGGGCTGCTTAGTACATTATGCAATTTGTCATTTAAAATTTCATCTTAATATCTTCTGATAATTTTCTGATACTCTAAAAAATTATACTGGCTATATATGTCATAAACCAAGAGATTATGGTTTTTATTGATCAGTGTATAGGGAGAACCAATATTAAAAGTCGTTAGTGGATATTTCCTTTAAAAAGTAGAAAAAAACAAGCAGTTTACCAAAGATCAGCACTGGCTTTTGAAAGCTTGCCTGAATCTCTGAATAAACACATAAGCAAAAAATAGTTATAACAAGTTATTGAATGGCTATTATAAAACTTTAGGCACTGGCCATATCCAAATGATTTCAGAAGTTAGGGGTTAAATTGAAGGCAATCTTTTCTACTGTTCTTTTATATAGTGTATGAAAACTCTGGAAGGAAATTTTTTATTTTTAGATTTTTGTTAAAAACTGA
Source organism: Chlamydotis macqueenii (assembly GCF_036417535.1). Classification (NCBI taxonomy): domain Eukaryota; kingdom Metazoa; phylum Chordata; class Aves; order Otidiformes; family Otididae; genus Chlamydotis; species Chlamydotis macqueenii. The sequence goes on from NC_141556.1 coordinate 23,750,866, forward strand.
TAGATATTTATATTGTACATTTTCTCTAAATAAGTCTTTGTAAAGTAATAGATAAGGATATGTTTTGAACTTCAGTGTAAACTAAACAAATTTCATGACATCCCTTGTCTGAGATCCCTGCCAGAAGACTATGCAGATACATCACTTGATTTTTTTACTGTTAAATATTGTATTAAAATGTTTAATAAAAATTTTTCTAAATATTGAGAGGGGTTTTGTATTTGACTTTCAGTTCTTAAGTGATATGACAGTGAAAACTTTGTCATCAGCAGCCTTCATCCAAAAAATGCTCCAAATTAATGTTTGTATAGTTTGTTGGGTTGAAACATACATGTTTAATTCTCTTTCTAAGTATAATTCATAGAAATAATTTTCATTAGTAATGAAAAATTGTGTATTTGACAATATACTGTACAGAAAGGAATTAGTGCCCAGGCATTTAAAATGTCTGTCTGTCATTGGTAGCCTTTATATGGAGCAGTGGATGTCACTGAGGTGGGACTCGGACCTTTAATTTCTTACCCTGGTCAACACTGAGGCCTGTGAATAGCTGACTGATGGATGGAAATCCTGAGATTGCTGTGTCCTGAACATGCAGTACCAAGACACTCCAGTGTCTGAAAGCTGAGCCTTTCAGGCAGCAGACTTATAGCTGTTACTTAGTAGAAACAAAAATTCACGTTTCCCTTGGTCAGTTTCTTAACCAGGTTTGTGATTTAAGTTTCTAAAACATTAATAAAAGGTCAAATGTCTGTTTTAATGGTTTAAAAAATACTGACATATATTATAATGTACCTAGAGACACTGAAAAGTTGAAACAATAGTGGATCAAGTTAACATTGGGACACTCATAACCAATGAACACCCCAGGCATGTCTTCCTGGTGTCTCCTCTTCTTCCTTCATCCACATACATCCCAACATATGGAGTAGCTGCATGAAAACATGAGCTTCTTACTAGAAATGTGGGCTAAATGGCAAATATGCAAGGAACGTGAAGTAAGTAGCACGGAGCAACATCACCACAGGCAAGGACAAAGAATATCTGATTGTAAAGGAGGAGCTATGAAGGAAAATTATAAAACTGTAGAAGAACAATAAAAGAACATGAACCCATCCCCCCTCCAGTTATACAGGCGAGTGCATAAAAGTGGTAGCATTGTAGTTAAAAAAAAAAAACAGAAGGAGAGTTTTCAGAAAGAAGAAAAAACAGAAGGAGAGTTTTCAGAAAGAAGAAAAAACAGAAGGAGAGTTTTCAGAAAGAAGAAAAAACAGAAGGAGAGTTTTCAGAAAGAAGAAAAAAAAAAGTGGAATAGTGTTTTCAGAGGTGCCTGTATGATTGGACTCCCTGTAATCCTTGTTTTAATGGGGTTTAAAAACTTGTGATTGGAAATCTCCATAGAGTTAGTTGAATGTAAGCTCTTGGATGCCTCACACTGTCTTGAAACTCCAGCTGGACAGACAGAATGTAAATAAATAACATGTATTGCAGAGAAGGCAATTCTGGTAGGTGACCTGCTGTTCAATAGTGATTGAACTTTCTCATCAGCTTTTGCTGTTATGGGATCCAGAGATTTACAGACAAGACTTTGAAATGCTTTGCTTAATACTAATCCTTTGGCTACCAAGCAGCAGGAAGTGGGATTGCAAAAAAGACGGTAGAGCCCTCAGGCTGACAAGCTGAGGTTTGCAACAGAAGGAAGAGAGTTTATTGTGTTAACAGGGGTGAGGGCTTAGCTCTTCAATACCACAGTGTTTTACCTCAGAAGAATTTATTCATGTTAGGTCACTCTTTGGCTAAAGCCATTGCATTAATATGTGAAACTGGCAGGAACTGGGGCACTGCAATAAGGGGCAAGGCCAAATATTGAATTGGAGTTGTGAAAAAAATTAAGCAAATATGTATGTTCAAGTTCTTCAGGTGGAATGGGAGCACTGCAGAAAATTTTCTTCAATGGAGGAGAGAAAAAATTTCAAATAAGAATTTACTTCAAGTAAGCATTATTCCAAGTGTACTGAACAGTGAATATTAAGACTTGGAAACACGGAAATACAGCAGAAGAGGGAGAGAGAAGGGAAGAACAGTTGCAGAGGACAGTAGCAAAGGCCAGAAGTGATCGTAGAGCCTTTATGAGACAGTTTGCTGCAGCTCCTGTTCACAGCATTTCCTATACATGAAATTCCCAGTAAGAGCTATGGTTTGTGGAAACACCCATCTGATGAAGGATTACCAGATCCAAAGTGCTTGAAAAATGTATAGCAGAATTATGTTATAATGAATGAGTTCATATTTGTGGTAAAGCTATGGATGGACCTCACCCCAGAACAGTGCTACCATGTGTTTTTCCTTCTTATTTTCTGCTACAACTCCCAATACCTGCACAAAGAGGTACCCCCATGAAATTGCTGTAATGTTATCATTTGTCTATATAAACCAAGCAAATTGAAAATCTAGGAATAAATCTACATTTACTTGTTTTAATGTCAATTTTTGCAAGTAAACTAGGAAGACATATGCTTAATGTGGAAATATATGCCAGAGGAAAAAATGAAATTTTTTTTGTCTCATTACTGTTCTATTACATAAAAAGCTTTGAGCTTAAATTTGTTCTGTACCTTCTCCTGTGTGTGTACAGCCTGTAGACTACCACTGTTAAAAAAATACAGATTTGTGAAGTACAAGCTGCATCGTTATAGTTGAGTCCATATTTAACTGTAATTTTGAAGACTGGCTATCAGGTGGCTTTGGATTATGGAGCTGGTACTTTGCTGAAAGGAAATCTCTGAATGATGGCTGTTTAGAAATGCTGCTTGAATTTTGTGACTAAAAGAGCGGCAAAACTGAACACTGAAATCTGCTGATCAGACACATTTATGTACAAACTTTATTTCTTTCTTCTTCTGTCTACAAATGACCCCCTGAGCAACTCAAAGCCGCTCCAAAGCAGTGTTTCAAATGACAAACATGATCAGTCACAGACGGGATGTGTTTTACCAGAGGGGCTTTGTTTTTATCCGGGGGGTGGGTAAGGGGGCTTGCACCAGGCAGCTGAGTTTGAGATGAACCCACAGTATAGAGAGATGTGAAAGGTCATCTTGACATGCTGCCCTTCGGTTTCTCATTGTGCTTAGGTACCCTGGTGCATATAGTGATGTGCATAAAGCCTCGCTGCTCGTAAAGTTACGGTTGTCTTAAAGGGAGACAACTACTTTACGTTTCCACTACTTTGCTGTGTTTTGTCGATGGTAAGCCACCTAGCATTAAAAGTAAGGAGAAGGGTGAGGAATTGCTTTTCCCCTACAGGTCAGTCAATACCTTTGTTATCAAAGTGCTGCGGCTTGGGACCTTCTTGCAGGAAAAAAAGCAGCAGAAAAGAAAGCTTGAAAAGCTTCCTTTGAAGGGATGGGAAAGGTCAGAAGTTACACATGAAAGGACAGTTAGGAATGAGGAGTGCTCTTTAAATATCTTACAGTGCACTTCTAAAAATCAGATGTTGTAGCTGGAAAATCTTGATGCAAGTCTGTTGACTCCCATGGTCTATGTGATTTGATAATGAATAACCTTTTGAATATTACTCCAATCTGTGCATAAGTGATTAACTGGACTACTAATTCACAGTTATGTTTCTAAACAAGTTTAATTTCTCTGCATCCAGTTACTGGAATTTTTTTTCTGAACTGAGAAAAATCAATTTGTTTTTTCTTTAAAAACTGTGGAAAAAAAAACTTGGCAAAATTACAATAGTCATCATTAACTAGATGCATTCTTGCACTTCACCACGTGCCAGGGCCTGCTCACATCAGATCATTTTTTCTGGCGAGGACTATGTTACAGAACGATACGTTGTAAGCATACATTTTCACAGCAAGCTTACCAAGGCATTGTAAAAAGAGGAATAGTTTTCAAAGCTCATTGAGCTCCTCTCTGAGGCCTGAAAAAATGTGGACGTCTTTTGGCCTACTTTTCAATCTGGGTAAAGAGGTGCCTGATCTGATGTGATAGAGCAGGGAATTCTTAACTCATTTCTTAGCGGATATGGCAAAGGTACGCAAGCCTCAATTTAACTATTGAGGTCATCGGCTAATATGTGTCAGGAAAGCATGGAGCTGTACCAAATAATCCCGTCAAGAGCATGTGCAGCAAAGCAAATCAGAACTGGAAATCAATTCCAATTGAAACTGACACAAGGAAAAATGCGCCACTGATATAGTCTGCTTTTGGTAATTCAGCTTTGGTAAAGAATTCTAGTCTGAAACTAAAGCCAAATAATAAATAAAAAATTTAATCTAATGAAAAGCGTAATGAAACTACTTGCTCAAATAGAGCGGAGACCTCAAAAGAGGCATTGTATTGAGAAGCGCATAGCAGAACATACCAGTGCTTCTTTGTTTTTCCTCAACTTCGTTCATGAAGGTTGAATATTAAAAAATGCAACAGCTAGTCTTGATCAAAAGGAGAACACTGACAAGTTCGAAATAGAAGCAGCAGATTAAATCGTAGTTTGCAATAGCTGTGTCTGCACAGTTGCAAAATACCTAAGAATGAGCATACATAATGCCAGGTGGTACTCTTGTACTGCAGCCCTTTAATTCCTTAATTCCTCCTTTTCAATTCATACTTACTTACAGGGTTTATTTTGTTTTTAACAGAAATTTATTCTTGGATAAAAAATTAATTTTGACTAATTTCCTTGGTTAAAAAATTACATTTCTAATCTTTGCGTAGGGAGTAGAGAAAACAATTGCCAATTGGCACTGTTCGCATCTTGATAAGCTTATTGTTTTAGAAGACTGTACAGCACTAGGTGCTGTAACAGATGGGATCAGTGGTAACAGAAATATTTTCAACAAGCCCACCCAGCATCCCACCATATTTCATTGCAGGTTGGAGCGAGGGGATGGGCTACATGCAGCGTTTTCACTCCAGACAAGTGAAACTTAGGCCCAACAATGTTATGACTTAGTCGTATTTTCTTAACAAATTTATTTGAGGCCAGGAATGGACCAGTGCTTTCTGTCTCCCACAGTAATGCCTTGATTGAAAGAACAAATGCCCGGCTCTGTCTCACACTACACTGAGGTTACCCTTTTTAGTTAAAGTTTTTTAAATACTGAACAACAAACAAACAAACAAAAACAAAAAAAGAAAACCAACCAAACAAAAAACCACTACCAAAGCTTCTCAAGCTTCATGTAGTTGGAGTGGTGGATGCGGATGCGTGCAAGGCATAGAGGTATAGTACTGACAGCAAATGCAAAGGCACCTGAGAACACAACAGCAATCTGACTGGTACTATTGCTCAATGGAGACTGGAGAGATGGGTGAAAATGTGAGACAGAGTTACGTGATTTAGACAGTGAGAGTTAATTTCCTGATGGTCCAGCCTCCCTGCTCCAAAGAGATGAGGCTTTTTTTCTAACCAAATTAGGAAGTGAGAGGTTTATTCACCTTTGCATATAGAGTACCCAAATCTGCATCGGTATGAATTTCCATACCTTTACACCTGTGCTGATGTCACAGTGTAACAGGAGGGGAGATCCCGTTTCCCTGCCTGGCTGTAGTGGGTTGAGTTTGGCTGGCTGCAAGAGGCCCACCCAGCTGCTCTCTCACTCCCCCTCCTCAGCAGGCCTGGGGAGAAAAAATTAATGTAAAAGCTTGTGGGTCAAAATCATAGAATCATAGAATGGTTTGGGTTGGAAGGGACCTTCAAAGGTCATCTAGTCCAACCCCCCCTGGCAAGGAGCAGGGACATCTCCAACCAGATCAGGTTGCTCAGAGCCCCATCCAACCTGGCCTTGAATGTTTCCAGGGATGGGGCATCCACCATCTCTCTGGGCAACCTGTTCCAGTGTTCCACCACCCTCACTGTAAAAAATTTTTTCCTTATGTCTAATCTAAATCTACCTCATTCTAGTTTAAAACCATTACACCTTGTCTTATCACAACAGGCCCTTGTAAAAAAGTTTGTCCCCATAAAGATAAAGACAGGGACATCACCTATCATGGGCAAAACAGACTTGAGCGGTTGGAACCGCCTGTGTCCAGCACAGGGCAGCCCCAGCTGCTCCTCACAGAGGCCACCTCACATCCCCTGCTGCCGGCGCCTGGGCAAGGGCACACAGGACAAAGCCTGACTTTGCAGGCACAAGCACGGGCTCACGCACACTGAGACACTGACTTCTTGCCATGGGTGGCTGAGAGATCCTGATTTTAGTTAAAGAGAACAGCATGAAAATTGGCAGCATAAAAAATAATGTGGAAAGCTGTTAATCCAAAAATTCTAGCCTGTTCACTGATGGAGCAGAGCCAGGCTTTTGATGAGATGTGAGATTTTGGTAAACACAAATATGTTTGGTTAAGATCCATAAATAGCTTGATTTCCCAGATTAAGAGCAGAAATAATGTGGGATAGAAATGTGCAGGGTTCTACCCTTCTTTCCCCAGCTATCTGAAAAACACATTATTAAACAATTAAGGGTATATTCTTCTCTGTACTAGAGAGATGCACAACTTAAATGGTAGTAGACAGCAAAGGACTTGGGCATTTTAATCAGGAGAAGAACTTAACGCTTAAGGCCTAATTGTACAAATAACCCATCTGTCTTGTACAGTGCAGAACCAGAGTGATATTTTAAATCAACCCCTTAGAAATCAGACAATCTGTTGCCACTTCTACCCAGCTGTGCTTCAGGCAGTGGCACTATTATCCATTAACTCATCCAGTATTAAGCGACATGCAAGTGGAAAGAAAGGGCTTCAAATAATTGAGCAAATTATTATCATGTCTCTTCTTTTAATGGTTCTGGAACTACTGCAGCCCCAAAAGTCTATGTACTCACTGAAATAAAATGTTGTTTCGTTCATAAATCTGTGAAAGAAGGGATTAGGAAATGCTCCACAGATTTAATCTGCACAGATTTAATTTGCAGATACTGTATAATAACTGCTTTTCATATAAATAAGATCTTCATGACAAACTTTCTAGCACGAGCCTTTTACTCTTCCCTTTATTCTATAATGAGAATCTCTTTGGCATATATCTGGAGGATGTTTAAGCTTTTCTTGTTTACCCGTATAATTCTGGTTGCATCAAGATGCTTTCAAAGGGAAACTCACTTTAAAGATGCACAGATTGAGGATGATGATGGAAAGTTGGTTCTAGAGGAGAGAAGAGACAAGCACAGATACAATTCCAGTAAGCCTTTTGTAAGTCCTTCTGCAGTCCAACAAGACTATGACTTTTTTTTTTTTTTTAAGTTTTGCCATAGGCCACTTCATTTGGCTAGCCATGTGTCCACCTAGGTAAAACCCAAAGACAAAACCTGTGCAGTATTCCTTAAGGCAGTGGCTATCATCTGGGCAGTCCAGTCCATTTATTCAGCTATTTTCTTTTGCAGCCACTTGACATACAAAGAGCTTTGTGAACCTGAACAAGATGAATGAAACAAGCAGTCAGGTGAAACTATTCCTCAGTATCTGAAGAAATTGCTAATATCGGAAGTAAGCAATAAGTAAGCTCTGATTGATTGAAAAATGTGTCAGATAATTTTTTTTTTTTTTTTTAAACAAGCATCAGCCTAGTGATAGAGGAGCATTTTAATTCACTGTGGTCATACTTCAAACTTAGCTGAGAACATTGAGTGAGATTCAAACACAGAACAGGAATGAAAAAATAAATTCTGACACAATGAGCTGAAAGAAAACAAGGATTACTCAGAAAAATTATCTTTAGATGATCACAATAGCAACCATATTTCATTGTAATTTACTTAAAAGAGTAAGACCTCAGCCTGAGCAATCATGTTATCTTGTTAGAAGTGGATCCAGAGTATTTGCTATTTCATCTCCACAGACAGAAAACACCTGACTAATACACATTATTTTTAAGCCAGTCAAGGCAGGGACTACAGCCAGAGTTGGGAATCATGTGTGTTATGCCCCTCACAGACAGACATATGGAGACAGCCCTTGTTGTAGATTGTGCATGTTTGTGATCAGATGCAACACATAAATGAAGCAGATGAATGGGAGGGGTGTGAAAGAAAGGATGTCAAGGTAACAGTATAATTAACAAACTTGCATAGCAGCTAGAGGCCAGCTCATCACACACATTTTCCTGCAAGGGAAGTTATTCAGTTTCAAGTCCACTGAGTACAAGAGATTTAGTTTCCTTTCATAGCTTTAATACAGGTCAAGGTTTCAAATACTGCTCATCTCCCACTTGAGAAAGTAACTAGGTTTTCAAAAGCACTTTTTTGAGAGCTGTTCAGCTTGTCCTCTGAAAAGCTGGTAAGGGTTTTGCCCAATGACTTTGTTAGGAGCTTTCATTCAGAGCTTTGAGACACTGGTGAATTATTCCTCCTCCTAAGGAAACAGACTCGAAGCAACAGGGCATCATGCACAAAGTATGAAATAGACCTTTCCTCTTTGCTGAAAATACAGCAGGAAAACTATTGATATGGAGAAAAACAAGTCTGATTAAAGTTCATCACTTAATACTTCTAAAAGAAATAGAAAAAGCTCCTGCCTCCTGGGATTATACACCTGAGTCTTGATATTGCGTGTAATGCTGCGTGGGTGTGAAAAGCAGATGAGAATTGGATCTTCACAACTTTGTGATCATTTTTTGTGCATCTCCCTATGAGGCAGGAATCAATTTTTGAATGTTTGCCCAATATATCCAGTGTTGGTTTTCGTTTTCAAACAAGTTAAACACCTTTTTATGCCAGTAGTCTTAGAATTTGAGTTGAGATTGACATAGCCCTTCTTTGAACGTTGATGAGTGATCACTGTCTAATCTAACAGTGATAAGACCTTTAACAGTTCTAATATCTTTAACATTACATCTTTGGAAATATGGAGATGAGTCCTCTTGTTGCTTCCTTAAACTCAATGAGCCTTATTCATCTCTTGTGTAATTATTGCAATTTCAAAGCAGTTAGTTACACTACGGATAGGTTGGACCACTATTCACCATGAGAACCAGATTCCCCAATGTATGGCTCTTTATACATAACAGAATGAAGACCTGAAAGTATTTGTCTTTATAACAAAGATTTACTGTTGTCTTCAGACTGCTCAGGCTGATTGATAATTAGATATTTGGCCTTAAAAACAAAACTTTATGTGAACACACAGAAACACTTTCATGGTTCTGATTGCTAATCTTGTTAGAGTGGCACAGTTACCAAAGCCGTAATGGGAAAGTAAGTATAGTTATTATACCAGTACAGGCAAAAGAACTTTGAAACTTATTTCATTAGCAGAAGGCTAGAGCTCAATTCTTTCCAATGTAGAAAGTAATTATTATATCTCAAACTGTCTAGTTTATTATGTGTTAGTTTGGTACACAGAAAAATAACTCCTCTAACAGATTTATCCCTTTAACAGATAAGCTACCCATTACATTCTAACTTTTTGAGAAAAAGGAGCTTGTGTATATACATTTAATAGGTTTAGTGCTCCTGCAGAGATTCATAGCTTCATCTGCAGCAAAGAACATGGATGGAATCAGTGCACCTGAATGCAAGAGGAGCTGACAGCCCTGGCTTGATACCAAGCTCTGTGGAGATGCCTCTGTGTCTGATTTACCTCACGGCATTCTCAAATGCTGTCCTACTGTGAGAACTGATTTTGTGGCAGTGTAGCAGTCACTTCCCGGTCTGGGAAGGACAGCGAGGTTTCAAGGATCCCACACCGATAGTGCTTAGTTGATACTAAGCTTGCTGCTTTGCTCTCAGACACCACCACTGATATCCTGAAACATCACCACTGGATCTTGAAAACACTGGCTGCCCTCTCTAACATCTCCATGGGAGGTCCTGTGCAACAGCAGGCTTTGCATAGATACAATTCTTTCTGAAGATAAAACATCATAAATCACTTAAGCCCCAGCAAGTCCATGATGCCACCAAAAAGATGAGTCCTGCATTTGTCTCTGGTCATAAGCCCCAAGCCCCTCCTTCGTGCTAGTAGTAGTAGGGTTGCATGATCTGGCTTATCAGCTCCCTGGTGTAGCTCAAAACTAATCTTTGCAGGGAGAGAGAAAAGGAGGGGAAAGACGTAGAAACTATCTACATAGATGCAGGAGGCAACAATCCATTTTGGCAGCATTACTGTCTCAGGTCTTAAGCAATTATGACATCTATGAAACTGTGTCCAGCCAGAGGCCATTATAGGAGAAATGGTACTAATGCTTGGCTTTCCAGAGCTCCTTGAAAAAGCTCAGATTTGCCTCCTCTTCCTGCCGGAAAGATTTGTCATTCACAGTGGACTGCGCAAATCTTTGCAACATGATTTCTCCTTTTAGTGTGATTTGATCAACAGTAAAGTCATTAAGAGGATGATCATAAATGGCTCTCATTAACTTGTCATAGTAAAGATGAGTGCAGCTCACAAGTCTCAGGACTGTTATTTCAGGTTGTCTCCCTGCAGACTGAGGCAGCAATTCCTGTGGTACTTTGTATTCATCTTGCTTCTGCTTCCCAACTACAGAGCTTAGACATTTTCTTTTCTGTATTATCTATCTATCTATCTACCTATCTACCTACCTATCTATCTATCTATCTATCTATCTATCTATCTATCTATCTACCTACCTACCTATCTACCTACCTACCAGTTGGCAGTAGGGAGAAGAACGTAAATTTTGGAGGATAACAGGCAGGAAAATACTCTGCTTGCATTGTCCTTGCTACTGCACAGTAACTGCAATGGCTTTAGCACCTGCCTGCAAAGCCATCAGTGCTCTTAAAGTCCTCTCCCAGTACACACACAGCTTCAAGGTTCCAGTTTTACAGTCGCTTTTCAAAATCAAATAATGTTTTAACCTACAGCAAACTTTTTATTACCATCCCAGCTGCTCATTCATGACACTGTAACCAGCAAAGGTATTTCTCCAAATGATGACAGATGCTTACAAGAGATTCAGCACTGAAATTGCTGAATTCATTTCTACAATGTCTTAAGATATACACAATATACCTTAAGAACAGCCTTTTGAAAATCATCACCAATACAACAAGAAAATTTGGTCAATACAAAAACTGAGTCCTCTTGTAGGCCAAAAGCAAAGCTCTGCTCGAGACTCAACATCCTGATACTGAATTTCAGAGCAAACATCTGTATTCTGACCTGCAGACAGTAACACAAATATTTTACAGCTGAGTTCAATAAGGAGATTAGTACTGTGCATGCATCTATGTTGTACAACTATTACATAAAAAAAAAAAAAAAGAAACAGTCCAGAGAGCAGAGATTAGGACCCTCTTGGTCCTGCACTAGAGCAGGAGGTCCCATACAATCTGGTTCTCACCGGCTGGCTGCAAGCGCTGCGCACTCCCATGAGTAATTTTGAGTTGAGATTGTGGAAATGCAAGTGCTTATACAGGACTGACCTTGAGAGGCTGAAGTTCTTTATTGAGCTTAGTCCTTTTCCTCTGACTTCTAGCTTCTTCATATTGAATCTTCTTTCTTTCCACCTCTTCCTCTTCTCTCCTCTGCTGCACAGTGAAGAGCAAAATAGCACTTAGAAGATCTGTGCACTTTCCTTCATTGTTGAATAGAAAAATGTGACTTTTTTCCCTTACTTACTTTTATCTAGGTAGAGTTGTCCAGACAATACACAAAGAGGTTTCACCATTAATAAGTCTTAGGTTCATTCATCAGCAGAAACTGCTGGATAATTTTTTGCTTCCTGAGGCCATTTAGAGCCCGGTAGGTCTTTCTTACTGTACTGTTCTGCAAATCTTTTCTGAATTTTGAGAATTTCCCCATCAAAATCTGATGAAAAGAGAGCTTAACTGATAATTTTCAATTTTTAAGTCACAATGAATTACTAGTTAGGGGGAGGCAGCTTTCTCTCCACACAAGCTGTTATTTTCATTGGCAGCAAATCTACTTTGAGATTTATATTTGTACCCAGCTGTGTTCTCCTACATCCCCTCTCCAAAAGTTTATCATCTCCTCTGGATTTGAACATAGCAGCTCTCCAAACAATTTTTAAACGCCTTGGCCTAAAGCAAAATTTCTTTAGAAAGAAATGTTAGAAAGTGATCACTTTAGCCTACGTTCTTCCACAAGTGCAGTGTGGAAACAGTCACAGAAAAAAAAAAAAAAAAAGCTTACCAAAACTAAGAAGGAGTGGGAATAAGTAATGGAAATTATGGAGGTAACTTCTTAAACTGGATTTGCTGATGAGCATATAGTGACCTGTAACCATGGCTAGAAAGATCAAGTAGACAGGAAAATCCTTGGGTAGTGTACCTCAAAGTATTTTTATTTATTTTCTGTTTTAACTCCTGGTTAGTTCTTGAAATGTGTTGTATTGGAGGAAGTTTGGAGATCTGTTCAAGTTTCAAAATTATCTTTGTTCATTTCAGAGTGGTTTTCAAAAGCAATATTCTTAGACAATTTCAGCCCTGCTCTTCAGACTGAAAAAACCACAGTGTTTTACAGTACTTCACAGGTTATACACCATTCTTTCTCTGAGCTGGTCAAAAGCCACAGGAACATGTCAGTACATGGAATCATCAGACCAAGCTCAGAACTGTGTATTTTCTAGCTGTTCAGAAGATTTTCTAGCAAATCTCTGGTACTTGGTTGTCAAGTGAGCTGGATTTGGCTATGCCCTTTCATATTTCCAAATTTTAAAATCTGTATTTTCCTCCAGAGCAACTTAAAACATTTTCCAGGTCACAAGCTTTAACTATGTCTGAACTGTGAAGTCCTCACAATTGCAAGTTTGCTTTTAGTACATAGATAGGGAAATAAACATACCTGCTTCCTGACACAGATGGATGACTTCTGAACATGAGAAAGTATGAATGAGGTGAGTTACTGTCCAAACTATTTACAGTCAGTTAAAAAAAAAAAAAACAACAAAAAAAAAACCAAAACATAACCACCAATTGCAGTGGCCTCAAAATCCATGTGGCAAAGCCCTTACTCAAAGAGTATCTGGCTATTTTCTGAAACACACTGACACATCTAAGAATTAGAGGGTGGAGCAGTACTTTCCAGGTAGACAAAACAACGGAAGAAGTGCTGCTATGGGTTGTTGACCCACCAAAAACAAGGGCTGTGATGTGGCAAAAGCGGGCTAAAAATTGCTTTGTAAAATGGAAAATGACAACTAAGTCTAAATACAAATATGTGCAGAAATGCATCCCATTCAAATCCTTCTGCTGGAACATAGACAACGCTTGGCTGGAGGCGTGCCAGCTGCCTGGCAGCACCAGATGCTGAAGAGCCTTGTTTTTCAGGGTCTATTGCTCTAGGGCTGCAACACCATGTGGATGGCTCTGGGCCTCCAGGGCTCCCAGGTTATCTGTTTCCCATCATGGAGTTTGGAAATCAGGAGAGCCTTGACCTGAGATGAATATCGGAAGGATAGGCTTCTCGCTCCTTAGCAGAAAGCCATCCACCCACAGTATCTGCATTAGGGTTTACTTCAGCGTTTGCACAGCATCTGTAGAATTTCTTTAGGTTTGTACCACTGCATAGCCAGGATGACCTACACGTAATCAACACAACCTAGTATTTTTGGGTGAGCCACCTCACAAATCACATTGGCCATGCAACATGGATTTAAGTTTGTAATTGAGATAATCCATTCTGAATTTTGTGTAAAATTAATACATGCTAAGCAATAATTAGCTAATTTTAAAAGTCAGAAGGATGAGGGAAACAAGGAAGAGGGAAGCACGTTAAAACGCATATTCTATGATTCTAAAAACTGAAATGCTGAATAACTTTTTAATAATCAGTGAATATTGCATGTCTTTTCTTAATAATCCAGGAGGAACTTATATATAGATTTCATTAACCTGTTCTAAAACTTGGTATTTTATAAGAAATTGTTTACAAAGAAAAAGCAGTCTGTCACTAAAAAAAAAAGCTAAATCTCTAACCAAAGATCTCACTTGGGGAGCTTTGCTGTCTCTCTAACCAACAACATTCACGATTGCCTCACATTTGAATCATTTGACACAATCTTTGTGAGACCAAAACTACGTATTTGGAAGTGAAAATATAAAAATATATATTTGCTAACAATTTGCATAAACCCTGATTTCAGACCAGACAGTGCAAATTTGTCATGCATCATAAGAAAAAACACAGATTGAAGTGTATATTTTGGGGAAGTTTCAAAAAGCAGAAACATGAGAACCTAAAATCTTACCAGCCATTTGTATTTACTTTAACTGTGTCAAACCTTCAGTCAAGTTAGTAATAAGCATGGAGGTCATTAAACAGCTTAATTGAATTTGAGTGACATCTGCTTTTGAACAATTAGATGGCAAAACATATTTTCATAATGAAAGAATTGACTTAATTTCCCTCTTCTCTCACTGAAAGTTTATTAAGTAGTTCAGCCATTAAAGTGCTTATTTATTAGTGAAGCCCAGATGGCCAATCACTATAACTGTAAAGAATAGCTGAGCCGTGTCAGGCCTTAATTAAGTGATTGCAAATTAGAGGAACATCACTCAAAGCATAGAGGCTGAAATTACACTTTTCTACCATTATAATGCCATAATGACTTGTGATTCAGAAAGTCAGAAAGTAAATGTAACCACAACATAAAGAAAATATGTGGTGTTACCCCTGTACCGAAGCCCTATCACTGCTTCTACTGAATGTGCAACCCCTGAATACTTTTTCTGACATACATTTGCAAGGTGCTATCACTCCTGTACTTCATATGCCCTCAGTGGGAACCAAGGATACTCAGAGGCTGAAGGATTAGATCAGAAGTCTGTCACATGTATTTGGTTATAAATCTGTCTTGTTTCCTCATTCTGAAAGGCAATGAGTGTGTAACAGCCATGTACAATTTTTTTCTAAATATAAGTAGTAGACAAATAACACTCAGCACAGCTAAGGAGTGTGACACAGAGCGAGAGAGATGTCTGTCTTGTCTGACTCGGCTGGTTCATGTAACGTGCCAGCTCCCGTGGGCCTGTTTTCTTGAGTGAACGTAAAATAGAGACCCACAGCCCTCTCAAGTCCCATCTCGGCAGTTTTTCTGTTTCACAATACTTTCTTTACAGAAGATGGAGAAAAGACTTGTGATTTAGACTACAGTGAATTTGCATTTCCTGATGATCCACAGGTACCACTCAGGCCCGTTTTCTGCCTGCTTTGCACAAAGCCGATGGAAAGGACATCCAAAGACCAAGCATATTAACAAATGACCATGGCAAACTTAAGCCCTTTATAAATATAGATTTATGGTTCCTATGAGATGTGGGTTTTGGCAGCTGGGTTTTTCTGTGGCTCAGCTTCTGTTTTCATTGTTTGTTTCTAAGCTGAGTACTCAGGCAAAACTATCACAGCTTAAATAACAAAAGCAAATTCTGTTCAATGTTTAAAGTTTCCCAGTAAGTTCATCTCTCCAAAGCATAAGAAGAGTTTCCATAGCAAAACAAAATTCTAAACCAAGATGGGAACCGTTGCAACCCAGGCATTCAATACTGGTATTTAAATAACTGTAGATACTAATTAGACCCACTGTCCAGGCTAGTGCTCAAATACTGAAAATCAATTTAAGCTTAATGTTGCACATAAGTCTTCCTAGTGTAAAGACTGTGAAAAATCTATAATGTATTTCACTTTTCCTTTAAACATTTAGGGAGTTTCTGGATGTTGCCATCAACAAAACAACTAGAAGACAACAGCTTTTGGTTGAATACGGTCATGACACAAGCCCACCAGTCCTTTTATTCCCAGCACAGGAGTGTCCTTAGTCTACACGGTGCCCCAAGGAATGATTTCTCAGGCAATGCAGCAGAGGTGACAGCGTTCCTAAGTTCATCCTGTTCTTTTTGGTTCTAACTTTTGTCAGTTCCAAAGGCCACAAGCACTGATGATTGCTTCACAGCGAAAGTTGGTGTTACCCCACACTGGATGCATTAAAGATGAGAAAAGCAAACAGATCGAGCACAATATGGCTGACGAACTGGTAAATGATGCAGTCAAGACATTCCTGATGCTGCTGAAATCAACAGGTGTGTTTTGCTTTCAATTTCAAGAAGGGCTGGATTTCACCAAAAGCTTGCCTGTGCTTAATTCCTGATGGGATTTATGTCCATAGTTAATTGCTTAGCAGTTCCTACTTCCAGGCTATTCTTGACTAATTAAAAATATGAACTCTCTGGCACAGCACATCCCTCAACCACTAAGGCACATCAAAGGACATTAATCATCAGCACTGTTTCTTATATTCTTCCTCAGCTTTTGTCAGAAGGGAGAGACAGGGCTAAATCTTATCAGATTTTTACAGTGAATTGACTCATAAGTCTCAACATATTCCATTATAGTTTACCATTGGGTCTTACAATGCAAAAGAAGAGAATATTCTTAATGAGACAATACTGTGTTGTTTTTTTTTACAGGACTATAGTGTATTTATTCAACAGGTAAACGACTATATGGCCATCCATCTATTCAATCTTCTTTAAAAATCCTTCTATCATATTATAAAATGGGTTTGGCTTCTTGTATCAATAACAATTCTCACCATTTTGTCTTTGCTGAAGGGATATCTTTGAAAGATCACATATGCAGCACTGCAAGCTATATATACATACACACACATATATATATGTATATTTACATACTGTCCTCCACTGTGGTCCAGTGTGTCATTTGAAAGAAACTGGGACAGCATAATCAATCTCAGTAAGTTTATGCCCTTTATTGTGGCTGACAAATTAGGCTCCAGAAATATGATGTGCAACCCACCAAAATAGTACCACCAATATCAAAAAGTAATTGTGCATTTTGAAATATTTTCTGGATGAAAAAAAGAGAAGGAAACAAAGAAAAGTGCATCAAGAACTATATGATACAAATTCTGCCAGGTTTACTTCTCTTATTTCAATGATAATTTGGTAATGACTGTGATCCGATCTTAATTCCTATTGCAGCTTTTGTCATCTGGGAAGATTCATCACGAAGCAAAGCAGAGAATGTTATGTGTCGGCAGTGAAACCTGGAGAGCTCAAGTGCTTTATATCCTGCACCCTCCCTAGTAGCCAGTTCTCACGGTAGTGAGAAGAGAGATGAAATCTGTTACAATCGTAGAATAGCTTGGGTTGGAAGCTCATCATCATCTTTTTATTGTTCTTAAGACAGTCAGTTTCCTTCTGCCAACTTCTCCTTAAACGTGTATGTTTTACCAAATGCAAGAGTGAGGATTTCATAAGGACTCCTGTGCCATATATCATGCCTTGGTATTTTGCAGATCAGATGCTGGAAAATCATTGACGTTTATATTTTACAGTTTTAATGGCTTCTTATTAAAATACGAGATGTCTGGATCTACTTTTTTAGTACTAGTGGGTTGCACATTTGTTATTAAGCATATGTTGAGAACGATGTGTATAAACATTGTGAAGTTTCTCTTACAAAAATCAAGCAAAAGTGTCTGAAATTGGCATTTAGTAACTGTTTTCAATAAAGTAGGCTCAATTCCCACTTATGTAACTCTGAGGAGGATATTTTAAGAGCCAATGCTTAAATTTCTAAAGGTAAAGAAATGCGTCTTTACAATCAAACTTTCAGAAGCAAAAGAAACCTGTTAGTGGGAGTAAAAATAATGGGTGCTTCAGTAGGTGCTATATAGCAAGGTTAACAGTCTAGTCTACAACTGTGGGCCTGCAAAATACATAGGAACTGGCAAACTTATAATATCATACTAATTTCTAAATAAGGTCAACATATAAACTTCTTTGTTCAGTTTTAAAATCCAAGTACCTCACTCCTTCCGCCCACTCTGCACCACTTGATTCTGAGGTGAGCAGGCTTTCATGCCACACAGTTGGACCTGCCCATGTACACTAGATCCTGTTTAGGATCTTAATTTTGATGTTATTTGAAGCTAATGGCAAAAATTCCCTAGATGTCATAAAATCATAGAATAGTTTGTGTTGGAAAGGACCTTTAAAGGTCATCTAGTCCAAGCCCCCTGCAAGGAGCAGGGACATCTCCAACCAGATCTGGTTGCTCAGAGCCCCGTCCAGCCTGGCCTTGAATGTTTCCAGGAACTGGGGCACCCAACACTTCTCTGGGAAACCTGTTCCAGTGTTCCACCACCCTCACTGAAAAAAAATTTTTCCTTACATCAAGTCTGAGTATTAGTGGAGTATGCTCAAGATTATAGTACTCTCATTTAATTTCCTAATTCTGGGAAAGGTCTCTGATAAGAGGGACTAAGCCTGGATCAAGAATACAACTGAACTAGAACAGGTTTAGGTAAGTGGTTGGCTCATACCTTATAAACTCTTTCCTTGACATCCCAGACTGCATGCTGGGGATCTGCGTTTAGCTGTGGGCTACTTACAGTTTAATCGATGCATGTGGGAAGAGAAATTACCTCATAATCCTATATTTATTAACATTAGCAGCAGTCCAAGATCAGATGTACCTTAAAAAAACAGACGCGGAAATATGTTCTGACCTAAGGGATGGATAGAGAAAGAATTGCTGCATTCTGACCAGCAAACCTCTGGAAATAGCCTCCTCTCAGCTGCTGGTCTGAATCTGCCTTGGCATCTTTTGCTGAGCATTAAAATACCTTTACAAATTTGCTGGATAACAACATACAGGTTTATTATTGTAGACATTATTTAATTTTTTTTAAAATCCTTCCCAGTGTTCCTTGTAATTTCATACTTCTAATCTTAGCACTAGGGGAAGAGGGGGACTTTGATCAATGCTCACATTATATTTATTATTTGTATTGCTGTTGCACTCAGGGGTCCCAATTATTATGGATATTTCCAAATGCCAATTAAGCAAATGAAAGCTGAAAATTTTATGTAAAACACTTCTCATCTTTGGTACATCCATTAATTTACTTCTTAGGCCATACCTCTCACAGAGGATGCATAATATTTTAAACTACTTCATAAGTTTTCTTGCAAACGTGTGACATGTTAGAATTCATTAAAGTGAAATCTAAAGCATCAAGTCTTGATCTTGCGGGAAAGTGGGATTTTTTTGGCTTTGGTGCTTTTTTAGGGAAAAGTTGCTCTCTGTATATGATAGTCTTGCACTCTTCTCGAAGCATTGGATATTAAACACTTTTTGAGACAAGATACTATGATACATAGACTGACCCAGCATCTGCAGTTCTTGTAGTA
Source organism: Chlamydotis macqueenii (assembly GCF_036417535.1). Classification (NCBI taxonomy): domain Eukaryota; kingdom Metazoa; phylum Chordata; class Aves; order Otidiformes; family Otididae; genus Chlamydotis; species Chlamydotis macqueenii. The sequence continues at coordinate 23,770,014 of NC_141556.1, forward strand.
TTTGTATTCTTACACTATCATGCTGTCTACATGTTGACAATGAAACAGATGCTTTTTTAATCTTTTATTGGAAGAATGTATAAGTCCTCCAATAAGAGAAGTCTAAGGGATGTGAAGTTTGTTTATTAGGGAAGACTTTCCTTAATAGGCTGTTTCTATTGTGCTTCTTAAAGACTCTTATTATATTTGTAACTTAATTTACAACCTAGATGTCTGTCTCTGATTCATAAATTATATGCTCTAAATATCAGAAATGCTGTACAAATGACTCAGCAAGCGCAATTTAGCAGTACAATCCAATTAAGCAGGCTGATTTCCCCTTTAACACTCAAGGAATAGGTACAAGATGGGTCCTCTGTGGCTTGCAGCAATACCTTCTCTTTTGCAGGGGAGGGAGCTATTCCTTACATATTTTAGGATGTGGATGTGTAAAATCATTCAGTGTGCTAAAGAGAAACATGCAGGAAGTGCAGCTATGCTGGATAGGCTAAGGATGCCTGTGAAACATATATTGTTTTGTTCTGCCTCCAAGATTAAAACAGAAAAATAGAGATGATAAGAACAGAGGAAATACTCTTTCCTGCAGACCTTCAGCCTAACAGCGTGTTCCAGCCACTTGCTTTGCCTCTACGTCCCCACCTCATCTAGGGAGGAAGGAGTATTTAGCTGAGACTTTTGCTCTGTTTATAGGTAAATGTGTCTGCAGACATTTGATAGTGTTAATGCCACAATCTTTTTTTTTCTGCCAATATAAAAGAAATATAATGATGTTAAATATATATGTTTTTTTTGTTTGTTTTAAATAAGGCTCTGGGGAGATCTTATAGCAGTCTTCCAGTACTTAAAAAGGGCTTATAGGAAAGATGGGGAGAAACCCTTCAGCAGGGTTTGTTATGAAAGAATGAGGGATAAAGAAGGAAGTAGATTCAGACCGAACATAAGGAAAAAAAAAATTTACAACGAGAATGGTGGAACACTGGAACAGGTTGCTCAGAGAGGTGGTGGATGCCCCATCCCTGGAAACATTCAAGGCCAGGTTGGACAGGGCTCTGAGCAACCTGATCTGGTTGGAGACGTCCCTGCTCCTTGCACGGTGGTTGGACTAGATGACTTTTAAAGGTCCCCAACCCAAACTATTATATGATTCTATGATTCTATAATTTTTCTACCAAATCCTGGCTATTTTTTTGGCATTTGGCAAAAGATTTATATCCCAGCTTTGTGCCCTCTCAGCTGGTCTGTCCCCACAGGGAGGCTGCACTAAGGGCCCTTAAACTATAAGTTGGAAAGTCACAAAGTGCTAAGGAGAAGTTGTTTGTAGATTGGTAATGTCTTTATCTGTAGCATCAGTAGCACACAACTCTTTGGTCAAATTACAGGTGTTTCTTGCAGGGCTCGCAGCATGTGCCTTCTGTGCAAGTCAGAACATGGGCAACACTGGTTCTGCTCTGTGCGTACATCCATTCATCCACCTGTGTGGTACCTGGGGGACCAAAATCCTGAGTCAAAAAGGGTTTCCTCTTTTATCCATATGTAGCCCCGAAATAGTACTTAAAATGGGAGAAGTATGCATTTGAAAAAAAAAAAAAAATTTGGAAATATTGATAGTGACAGCTGGAATTATCTCTGCCTCCTTTCATTTAGTTACCAATTCAAATTTCCGTGCAGGCCCTATTTATGCTGCATAACAGTTAACACTGCAAATTGATGTGATTTCAACACAGCCCAAACCACAAGGTGAAACACATACAGAAACATATTCACTACATTAACTAGCAACATCAGTCAATCACTTGCACCGTAAATTAAAAATCACAATAGGGTAGATTGTACCAGCTAAACACTTTCTGAAAAGCACTGAATATCCTCTGGATGGGAGGCAAGGGAATGGAAAATAACTTCTTAGGATTTACAGCATCCCCCTCCACCTCTGTCTTCCCCTCCTAAGACTGTGTTCGTTAGCATAATCTGTTCATAGGGGACTGCATATTCCCTCACACCTGCCTCTTCATACAAAAGGTCAAGCGAAAAACCAAATGTGACTGAAGTTCATAGAACCACGATTTCAAATTAGGAAGACACTGTTGAAACTTGTAGGGCTGAAATGTACTTTAAATTGTTCTCATTTTTGCTCTGTAATTTAACGTAAGTTTTTTTTTTTTTCAAAATTAATCTTCTTTTTTCCTCTTCAGCCTCCAAAGAGGAAAAGGGAGTGTCAGAAGCCCACCAGTTTATCTCAGCAAGCTAACTTGGACACAAATTGGAGAAAAAGAGTTGTAATAAAGAACAGATTCACTTTCGTGTTGACTGATGATTGTTATGGAACATATAGAAAGAATGATTTTTACAGCGATTACCATAATTTTGAATGGCATCCTCTTCTCTATCCTTTTACTCTCTTGGGCAATTGTACTTACGGATGTTAATAGACTTTTTATTTCTGTGCAAATTGTCCTCCTGCAAAACCAGCTACAAACACTGGTTTAAATTGCCTGCAAAATCCTCTTTAAAGCTCAATTTGTGTCTATATTGAACATATTGATGTTGAAGAAAAACATGAGAATTGTGCTCATTATTACACAAAGAGGTTCTTTGGGCTAGAGAAATAGCCATCACTTGCTTCTGCCTTGGAACCTAACGTTGTTTACCACCTTATGTTATTTATTACCTCTATACAAACATTTTTGATACAGCCTTACATTTTAAGGCCTTTACTGAGTAAAAAAAAAAAGGGTTATATTCTTATAAGACAGATTCATGATCAATATTTGCATTTTAAATGTGATATTTATGTGCCATTCTTGGTACCATATTTTTCTGCAAATATTGCTGTAACTCACTCAGGTTTATGACAAATAACTGTAAGAAACTGTAAGAAACTCCTCTGCATTTTACTTCTGTATTGTAGTTTTTACTGGCTCAGGAAAAGGAGCTTCAGGAGCTTCAAAGCCATCTAATATGTATGTCTGGACCCTTTTTATTTGATTGTAGTATGAAGTTCTATGTATTCCCTCCTGTCAGTCAAAACAATAACAGCAATATGATAAATAATCATATGCATGCATCAGTTTTGGGGTTCCACAAGCTGCACAAATAACTAAATATAATTGCAAAACCCCATCCTTCTGGCTAAATTTGAACAGCTTGACTCTGATTCACTCACGGGTTTTTGCCTGAGTAAAACCAGGAAAAATAGCCTGGAGGCAATGAAAAATAATATCAACAACAAACAAGTGTCAGATCAAATGTCTGATCAGTCAAATACTTTTCTGGGTTTTTTTGTGTGTTTTTTTGGCTCTAGGAAATGCACATTTAGAGTGAAGAGATACTGGTCTGAGTTCAAGACAAAAAAAAATACCTGAATCTTTGAATGGAACCTTCATGTCCTCAAGGGAACACCAGGAGCTCAGCAGAGCTTGATCATTCCTAGTGTTTTTGGACTGCCAGGATTGCTGCTCCCCATTCTGAGTGCAGCTGACAAAGTATAAGTATCTTATATACTCCATCCCAAATAATTTGCCTTTTCCATCGACGTTAGGATTTCTGTTGCCAATAACACTCAAGAGGCGCTTCCTCCTGTTAGCGGATGGATAGGCAGCAAGCTGCTTGATGACCACTTGGTCACCAGTGGGCTTCTACCCACCAATTTTCACCTGGCTGCTCGGGATTACTTCGCAGTGAATAGGTAATGTAACATGCAGAAGCGCCCTGGGGAGCAGAGGTGAAGGACCTGTTCACTTGCTTCCCAGGAAAGTCCCAGCCCTAGGACCCAAGGTAGGCAGGAGATAGAAGTCTGAATGACTCCAAGGAAGGAACTGAATATAGATTGTTATTTCCCCATGGAAGGTCACTAGTGTCACTAATCACTAATCTGTTATGCAAACGATGAGTGTCTAAGCCCTCATTTCTGGATCCACTCTTTCTTCCTTCCTTTTTGTTCCTGTAACTCCTACATTTCTGACTACACAAAGGAAGCAAAAAAAAAAAGCTGAACTGGTCTGAAAACAGTCCTCTTCCTGGCCAAGCACCTAAACCATTAGAATATAACAGAAAAATTGGCTGCTACTACTACAGTATCATCAACTTCAATCGGTTTGGATCAGATACTTAATGCTTTACTACCTGTCAGCTTCAGAGCTACTAAAATCTCTTATCCCTTCACTAATTATCTATCTTTGCTGCTTCATTTCTTCTGCCGTTATGCCCTCCCCAGCATTCACACTGCATGCTTCTCACTAATCTCTCTATCACTTGTTGTTGCTTTCTCCATTAGTTACAGCTATGTATTGCTAAGCTGTAGCATTTTTGAATAGTTCGCTTGATATCTTATTGTTAAATACTTAAGTTGCAGCTCATCAGTTTAATTTTTATGCTGCTACAGCAGGATTGCTGAGTTTTCAATGGCAGTAACTGTAGCATCCTGAGAAGATATTCAGAGATGGTTATTGCTAATGGTGCTCAAAGTTCATCAGTCCTGCAATGAGGTGAGTATATTTTTTTAGAACTGCCAAAGTATCCCATGAACCACCATTTCTTTTTTTAAAGCACATCTCAGCAGAAATGGCTAAAAACTCTCTATCTCATTCTGACTAAGCTGCTATAGGACTTAAAAAACCCTTGTGAATTAATTGCTGTGATCCCAGGGAAAGAGGAGAATGTGTTGCCTCCCCTTTCACATTTTAACAGAAATTTTATGTCAGACTTATTATCTTTACCTCTTTTTTTCAATCATGCCAAATCATTTCGGGTAAAAAATTCAACAGCATGATCAGCAAGTAGGAGCATCTTCCAGTAGCCCTTGAACATCCTTGATTGCTTGTTAAGAGAGAGGTCATCTTTTTTTTTTCAGCTTATTGTAGCCTCAAGAAAAAGAGGCATGTAAAGTGGAAAGAGTTTTCTGCAGGTGTATTTTTTCTCTCAGGACTGCTCTTCTTAGTTGGTCTTTACCTTTAAGACATACCACACAGGTTTATTTGACTTCTCAATGTAAAGCAAAAATCCTGTGTTTTCTGAAGCTGTTCCCACAGAGGCTGGGAGACTTTTGCTGGAGAATTTTAGACACAAGCTACACAAATATCTGCTGGACATAGTAGTTATTTCACTCACCTCGTTGCTGGAGAATTAAGTTTTTTGAAGGTTTTTTCTCCACTCTCCAGCTCTAGAGAAAAGAATGCTATACTGGTATCCCACCATGGCAACTGAGGACAAGACTGCTTTGTCTAGTCTTTCTTACAACATCTAGATGTTAAGATGTCAGAAATAGCAATAAAATGGTAACAGGAGGGGGAAAAAAAAAAAAAAAAAAAAAAGCTGTTCTTGTGATTATTTGCAGCAGGGGAAGCCAGCAAGAAAAACTAGGGAGTTGGTGTCCCAGTTATACACAGCTATGTACCAGCATCCATGAGTGACACAAAATGTCACAGTTAGCAGAAATACGATAGACATATTTCTACAGGGGCAATACAGCATACATAACTCTGTGTGTGTATTTGTGTGTGGTCAGCAGTGTCCTTAAAAAATAAAGCACTAGGGCATGTATTAATGAAAGGACGTTACCATTCCTAAAAGTCCTGCCACACGGAGTTGAGTTGTCCGACTTGACAATGACTTGCTAGGATAACAAATTACTGCAGACCCTGCACAATTGGTACCAGGATGCATCACCAAATACATTTTTAGAAATTTGCTGCCAAGCACAAAAGTGAAAAAAACCCAAGTGTTCTGAAAAGTATTAATTCAGACGTAATCAGTAATAACATCGGCTGAAACACTTTGTTATGTGAAATACCATATATTTTCCCTCTGGCTCTTTTGTGAATACACAATTAGCATAATAGTTAGCATTCTCATATTAACAGGCACCAAAAATTTTCTCAATTGTTGTCTGCTTGCTCTGATAATCTACGAAGCTATTAGTCCATGTCAGTCCAATATAAAAAGCATTCTAGAACATGTGGATAGAAGCACATCAAAAAGTAGTATTCAGACACAATAATGTATTAGATTGATAGAGTGGTCACTCATTTAACAAGCTGGCCTGTAAAATACTAGCAGGGCTCCCATTGTTTTATCCAGCATAGTATTCAGAAAGTGCTGTAGGAGATGTCAGATGTCTCCAGACTGACGTTGTCATTGCCTCAACCTCACTGTCACCCCCTCCCCTTCCACTCAGTTCCTCACCCTCCACGTCCCTCCCCTGCAAAACTCCTGTCTTTCTTCCCTTCTTTTGTGATGCTGAGATTCTTTTCTGACCTCTGATTCGGGAGCGAGATTAGTGACAACATGAATGGTAGAAGAAGGAATTTCCTTCCTTTCGCTCACTGTCTCTGCAGCCAGATACATCTCCATAGCACCACCAATTGGGATGAGCAATTACAGAGTTCTGATGTAGTGCTGTTCCCTTGGGATGGTGAATGTTCAGTGCACAAACACTGGTCTGGCATGTGTATGGCTTGGTCAGAGCGCTGGAGTATCTGCAGTGAAAAGAGGATGCGCACCAGGCATCTTGCAAAGAGAAAAAATGGCTCGAGTGGCGTAACATTTCAGGGAAACAATAAAAGGAAACATCCTCTTTCTCTGCCCTTCTGCAATACATTTCAAACTTCTGCTTTTCATAGTGATCAAAATAATGTATTGTTTCCTTAATGCTCTCCCTAGAAACTTTCCAAGAAAACAGCCTAAAAATTCAGCCTGAAGCAAATAATCCTACCCAGTTTTGCCAAGTTCTAGGGAAAAGGAAAAACTCTGGAATAATATTTCTAATAATATTTCTAATTCATAATATTTCATTTTAGAAATCCAAGGAAATGGCTGGTGTTTCTAAAGCTGTTCTCCAGCAGTCTTATTCACATTATTTGCAGCTTGGTAGTGCACACGTGTCCAAATAGCATTGGAATGTTGTCTGTTGGACATTTTATAGGTGTTTTGCTGCAGTCACATCCACAAGGGCCTAGAAATATCAAGACAATTAGAAGACCAGAAATAGTGATCCTCTTGTAAATAAGAGGTACCAAACAGCAGCTAGCTGAACCACTTTCTTGAGGGCACATTAAAAGAGTACTCTCAGAGCCAGCTACTGAGTTTGCATCTCCCAAGGTCTTACCCACAAGAGCATCCTTCCTTTTCCAGTGGTCTAAAAAATGGGAGATAACTGGCTCTGCTGGGTAATTATATGACAGAGTAAAGGAATTTGAAATGTGGCACCCTTCAAGGCTCTCTTCCTTTCCCATTCCCCATGCTGTAAATACAAAATCCCTCAGTGAGATCATTACTGAACACAGGAAAGAGTATTACCATTATGCTGATGATACAAAATGTATTTTTCTGGGGTTGGAGCTACAGGGCCAACTCCATGGGAAATTTCAAAAGATACTGTTAACTGAATGCGTCAGGAGTTATTCATTCCCAAACCTGAGAAGATCCGTGTTCTTGGCAGAGGTCACACCCCCCAAGAGGGCACTCAAAAGTCCCCAACCTATCACCGCACTGTGCTTGCTAACAGAGCCTTTTTCATTATTTTTATTCAGTTGCATCATTCCAAGACCCCATCACGGGACTCTTGACAGGGCAGTTGACGTCATTGCAGCTGTACATTATCTCAACGTGATGGGCTATTGTGACACATTATGTCCACCCAGCAATTTTTTTTGCATCAGCTGCTGCTTGTTATTTCTAAATCTTTTGCCAGGCTTTACTTTGGCTATATTTAAGAACTACTTGCAGAGCTCTAAACCGGTGTGCCTCTGTGCTCATACACCACCCACTGTTGAGAGTTTCTACCATTTAATATGAAGTCAGCTGGAGAGCTTAATTCTGTTATGACAGCCCTCCAGAATAAAATTCCTCCTATATCACATCTGTTCCCATTTATCCATTCCCAGTGTTATGAATTTAGACTGAAAATATGCTGCTGCTTTCTTGGTTTTAACGTTAACATACAACACAAAATAGAAAGTGTGACAGACACGCTTCAGTAAGTGCATGAGAGAGCATGTGTTTGTGTGGAACAGTACGTGTGCGTATGTGCATTTACAACATACAGCATTATAAAAATGTAATTATTATTGAATGGGACTGTGCAATCTGTAAAAAAAAAATTATCACATGGATTTCAGGATATGAGCGTTATGCATTTTTATATTTCCATAATAATTTTATGAGCACTCTATGAAATATTGTGTAATGTTTCTATTTGCTCTTCTGTGTGCACAACTGCATTCCAAATGCTATTCAATATTATACTCCCTTGTACTATACACGTCAAAAAACATGTAAATATTTTATTGTAAAATGTACATCCTGTGACTTGTGGGCCAGAGGCTATCCCCTAATTTATAAGTGGTTGATAAAGATGCTTAGATTTTATTTGATATTATTTATTTTTGATAGCACAGCAGAAAAGCTAGTGTGCAGGGGATAATCTTGATGGATTTGCTATGACGGATCTGGTGTTTTACAAAATCTTCTACCCCAAAGAAATCGGTTCTTCTGCTGTGATGGCTCATGGGAAACTCAGATCACTTCCATTAGCAACGATGCATTGGTAACATTACTATATTCAGATGTTGGAAATTCATTTTAGCTTAAGATTTATACAGTGAACATAAAGAAAGCATGAGGCTTTCTTGGATGGACTCAGAGTAGCTGCTGTGCATTACTTCCCAGTACAAAGATATCTGCAATATTTATATTTTTCCTTCCATTTTGCCAGGCTTCCTTCACAGTTGTTCAGTCACCACGCTGTATTTTTCAGGGAATAAAGCTACTCTCACCATCAAGAACACTCCAGGGCCCTTCGATGAGAAATCCCTTCCCCTACACACGGCCTCAGAGTCTCACATCTGTCTGTCTGAAGTCATTAATCCAAAGACTTAAACGAAGGCAGGATTCTCATGTTAACAAGCTGGCAGCTTGGGTTGTGCTCCGTTTCCTGGCTCCAGCTAAAGCCTTCCCTGCAAATGGTTAGGAAGAGCAGCCCCTCATTTTAAGGGGCATTTTAATGCTCAAGTGGGTGACTGGAGCTAAAATATGAGTGTTTTTCAGAGAGGCTCATTCTCAGAAGGAAGGATCTTCATGAACACAAAAGCAGAGCCCTTTCCTATTTAAAATATTAATTAAATATATTTTTAAAATTCTTCACATAAACCACTCCTGTTGTCCGTTACCTTTGTAATGTTGGAGGGGACGTGACAGAAACCTTCACACACAGTGAAGTACAATTCACTCAGGGTCAGGCTATACGATGTATGCATGTGTCACGTGAAATAGGTATGTATTTCACTCCACAGCAAACTAAAGTTTGTGAGCACCCAAATGAAATACTGTTTGACAGTGGCTGCTAAGAGCAAAAACAATAAGCATATCAAAACAGATAACATTCATTTCATGAATTAGACTATAATAATTCTTAACTTACAGCCTGTAAGTAAAAAAACAGAGAAAGAAAAATAAATGCCATTAGCTTTCTTTCAAACCATAGTTATTTAAAAAGAGATTGTAGATTATTTGGTGGATTTTGCATTATTATATTTTAAAACAATTTTAAACACCTCTTTCAGCCAGTAATATATTTTCGTTCTGGAAAACATGTAGCTTTCTCTGTTTTTCAAGCTCCCATAGAAATAAGTTCTTTGAGAGATCAATAATGCATTTCTGAAGTTCTTTACAGAAACCAAACTGGATCCTTGGCCTTTTTTTCTGATGTCTATGCTATGAAGGACACATATTAAAAAGCAGCTAAAACAATGCGAGTGAGACTTTCCTGATTTAAGAAAGTTGCTGATTGCCAAACACTGTTCAGGGTGGCTCTGTGATACCCTTCAAGAGGAAAGTGGGCTGTAGATAACAGTCCAGAGCACTATTCCTGTGAGCATCCCTGAACCCAGTGGTGGTTTTTAGAAGCTTTAGAAACAAAGTAGCTAAAAGGCAATTTAGTTTAACTCTATTCCTGTATCTTTGCTGGCCTGATTAGCAAAGAACAGTCACAGCCAAAAATTTGCCCCACTGTACAAGTCATTCACCTACCACTCAAGTGAAGATATTTCTGTTATGGGAAATGACCGCACTCTCAATGTTAAGATATCCTCAGTCTTGCAAAAAGTGTTCTGGAATTTATTAATGGGCACAGCTAACAAGTGCCTCCTCACAATATTTCATTTGGCAGGGACATTCTAGTAACAATGGTGCTTGCTTAAATGAGGGTATTCACCGGCTATTTTAAGGGATGAATATACTAGCTCATGCAGCAAGCTGAGGTTTCCACCTAAACAGACACGAGTGCTGACACTATTTAGGTAGAAAAAGCACAGCCTAATGCAACGTGACCACAAGCAGCTTTTAGCAATGCCCTCAGAAGCCTTGTGTGGTCCAGGACATCTGTGATTCATGAGACCAGTGACAGAAGAGCTGGCATCCCTGACTGCCTCTTCTCCTCAATGACCTGCTGACATTACCAGTGACTTTCTACTATGTCCTCATTAAAAGATGCTGGCAAATTGGAACAATGTTATAGAAGGCAAGAATTTCAGTCTCTAAAATAAATATGGAAAATTATGCTAATAAAGAAAATCCAGCTACATCTAAAAGAGGTAACAGATATATCCCTCATAAGGGCATAACATCAAAATGCACAAAAAATAACTCTCCAGCTGCTGAGATGCAGTTGGTAGATCTCCCTATTCATTGTCAGCCGTCAGAAGCTATCAATTTATCGTGGGATAGAGAAGTGGGAGAGAGGAAAAAAAATTAAAGAGAAGGAAAAGCAAAACAAAACAAAACAAAATGGAAAAGAGGACCCCAAACTAAAACAAAATATGAGATTTGACAACTAAGAGTGTGATCCAAACTCATTTTGATGAACTGGAATATTCTCAACAACTTTAACACACTTGGATCTGTACTTAACCAAGAATAAAGAGGGTATGAAAGGGAAAATGTGTATGACATAGATCATACAGTTTTAAGTAACTCTTCTACCAGGATGATGTATTTACTTACAAAGAAAAAAGCAAACAAAACATACAGAGTGGGCTAGTATTCAGAGAAAAGATGAACCATAGAAGATGACTTGTATGAGCAACAGCAAAGTGTAAAATTTTGTGCTTAACCTGAATGTATGAATATTCCCAAAGAAAGCTGCATGATGACTTCAGCGATGAAAAGTAAATATATTCTTACAGTCTTGTTAGACCACGGTTGAAGTGCTCAATGGCTTTCAGGATAAAGCCAAGAAAAAGTTAATTATACCAGAGGGGATTGTTAAAAGATATAAAATAAATGCAACAATAATCCAAAAGAAGGGCTACTTTGGTAGGGGAGAGATGGGCAAAACTCATGATTCCCAGATAAATGCATTTATTATTCGTTCTTATTGAAAGCAGAAGGTTTGACAGAAAACAAGAAAAAAAAATGCTGTTGATAGCACACAAGTTAAGAAAAACAGTGGTATCCAGCCAATTTGTCCAAGTTAAAGGCATTCCTGAGTACACACTGAAAATAGTAAGCCCTCAAAAAATTATTTCTGAGAAGTCATATAGCATAGCAAGTATAGCCTCAAACATCCATAAAGGGAAGAAGAATGGTTTATTAAACAAGAAGTCTAATTTCAAGCATATTCTGTAACGCGAAAGAACAGAACAATTGCTGAGGGGAAAAAGAAAATAAACAGAAAAAAAAAAAAAAACAACCCAGAACACTTCTATAAACATTCAAAGGATAATGGAACGATAAGCAATAAGCAGGATGGGTTCATAAGGAACATGTCGTGCCAAGGAAACGTGATTGCTTTTTTGATAGAACTGCAGAAATCCTGGATGAAAGATACACAGCATGATTTTAATAAAGGATTTAATGCACTGTCTCACTAAATCTCCCAAAATTAGTTCAAATTGCTTTGGACATAAGCACTGTAATGTAAATTGAAAACAGGTTGAAGAATCACAAACACTGGCTGATGAGAAATGGCAGCAGATTGCACTAAGTTGTGGGGAAATACGCAGCAGGTCTACCTCAAGGTATAAAGTTGTTTCTTGTTTTAATAACTTCATTAATAAGCTGGAAAAAAAAGTAAACAGCATGTAAACGAGCTCTGCAGATGAAACTACAGTTGGAGTAATGTTAGAGTGGCAGAAAATAACAAAGGTCTAACTTTAAAAAAAAAGTTAAAAGACGGCAGCAAGATACTGCACTGGAGAAGGGACAGCCCACTGCAGAAAAACAAGTCTCTTGTACAGGCAAAGCAGTGGCCTACTGTTACTTTTAGGAACAAAAGGCAGCACACATATGAGGGTTTGGAGTGCACTTCTCTGGACACAAAAGCTAATGCATGTTGGGCTGCGTATTCAGGAGTTTAATGTGGCACAGGAAGAGAGAAAATCCTCTGTGCGTGGAGGAAACGTAAGGTTTTAAGTGTTTACAATTAAATATATTTTAGCATTCCAAACTAGAGGAAAATCTTAAGGTGCATACAGGAGGGAGAGACAGAGACCACAACACTGGGAGATAACAAGAGGGGCTAGGGACAAATAACCTGAAGTTGTCTGCTCCATGCTTTCAAGGGATGAGGCAGCCTCTACATCGTAGGCTCTTCCTTTCCATTTAATTCTTTAAGCTGTTCTTCTTCTCCTCATACTCTCTCAAGAGAATCCCTTCTCTCCCACTCATGACCTTATTTTCTGTCAGCCTTCTTGACTCTTCTCCCTCTTTGTCCTTCAAATAATCTTTTTCAGCTCCCCTACCCCTCATTTTATTAATTTTTCTTTATAGTTGCACTAGCTGCTTAAAACCAACAACTGAGATGTCATTTGACTGCCTCTGCCACTCTGAGATATATGTAATAGCCCAGTCTGGGCTGGATTGCAGGTGGGGTTGGAGGAGGTGCTGCTATGCTAGGCAACCAGGACCATCCCAAGGACAGCAGCGCTGCCAAAACTTTTTGGATCCATAAACTATTGCCAACTCTTTACAATTTCTCAGGACAGTTTCAACTGGAAATGATGGAGGTTTCATTCTTCTACCAGGTTCTCCACACTAGCTGTGGAACCCTTCCTATGGCCTCACAGATCTTCCTTGGTTCATGGACCACAACTTAGAAGTCACCACAGTTCAGGTATTCATTTCCCTTGAACTTCAGTTTTGCTTTAAATAAAATACTAGGGCAAGCGGTGACTAATTGGAGCAATGTTCCTGTTGTATCACAGGGGCAGACTGACTTGAAGCTCTGAATACTAGTTTGTGCTTTTTACAGTATATGGCTCCAAATCCAAATGAGTTGAAATAGTCAGACTTGGAGATCAAGAAGGTGAGAAGGACCATGGCCATTTTTCTGCATGGGGAAAGTAAAAGGACTCTGGTAAATACAGGAAAAAAAAAAATTGTATAAAGCAGCTAGCAAAAACACCCAAACAAACAAAACCCCCTCCTCAAAAAAAAAAACCAACCAAACAAATATCTAAGAATTCTCTGAAATGCAATGATCGAAAGAATTTCACCATGGTGGACACTTCAGAAAAAAACACTGTTGGGTTGAAAGCTGGCAACAGCTACCATTTTAAAAGTCCGTAAAGGTTTAACCTGTGTCCATAAGACTCTTATTGTCCATCTACATTTCTTACTGATTACAGAGTGAAAATCTTGGATAAATTTTTTAAAAAGAAAGATTTTATTGTTTTCTTTCCCTGATCTGAATTTCATAGCTAGGCAAAGGGAAAAAAAAAAGTCTTTGCATCTCACCTCCAGTACTCTTGATTCTTGAGACCTTTTATCAATTTGAGCACTTTCTGCACAGAAACTTGTGAAGATGATCACAGGTAAAAGGGAAGATGCTAACATGAGAGACTGAAATAGAATGATTTAGTGTGGATGGACATGACTCACGGACAGGGCTTTACCCTCATTGTCTTAATCTACGGACTATCAAGCATACTCACTAATAGTAGACACTCTTTCCCTCAGCTCCACATTATATAAATATAACTTACTCCCCAAGTAATTAACCTTAAAAAAAGTATTGATGGCTTCTCCCTCCAACAATCGATGTTGTTAGATAGTCTATATATTTTTCTGCTTTCTGGATAAAATAGGACAGAAAAGTAGCAATGCAAGTATCAACCACATTTTAGTTTTCCATGCAATATTGATCACCTCTCTTTTTATTACTAATTGTAATAGAAGGTTTCCTGGTACTTATCCTTCAAACAAGGATAACTTAAACAACAAATCTATTTGGACTATGTGATATGAGCACTGATGCTTACTCTTTAAAACAGAACTCAAACTTTAGCAAAAGAGAAAGGTTAAAAGGAAAAGTATTATAATTTAAAATGTGAAAATAGACAGGAATAGGAATATACACTCAGGAGCCATCGTAAGCTTTTCTAACGGACATAAATAAATGCAGAATCGGAATAGTAATTGCAATAAATTCCCAATATTATCATTAAACTTTTCATTCCTTTTTGAATTTCAATTTCAAATTTTCCAACATTTATGTATTATTACATAGCCTGACTCAGCCATATCAGCAATTGAATTCCACAATGAAAGTCCTTCTGTTGATTAGGGGATTTTGATCTGTCTGAAATAAAAATCCCAATGACACTACATCAGAGAAATTATGTTCTCTCTGAACTCAGATTTTTATGACAAGGTAATACACATCAAAACCCAGTGAGATGTAAGAAGATAGCATAAAGAAATCATTCTTCTTTCTATAGAAAAAAAGTTGTCCTATTACGTTTGCCTAAACAAGGAAGGAGAACAGAGAGTAAGGTAGCTGAGCACACCATAGTTCAAAACAAAAAAAGAATGGAAATTATTTTGGGAAATATACTCTTTTTCTTCTTCATTGACTAACTGTTGAATACAAACCCTGAGGAGAGGTAAAAAGGACAGCAACAATCCCTTCTTGCTACAACACAATAACATGTTCAGGCTCAGAGCATCACTTATTTGTATAATGAACATGAGATGTCAAAAAAACCAACACTGCAGGCATTGAAGGCCTATTGATTTCTCTACCATAGTTAAAATGTAGTAGAATACTAACAAAAAAAAAAAGGAAGGTATTTTGAAACCTTTCAAATTCCATAATTTTACATTTACTTTTCATGTAAAAATATGTTTATTGGTTTTTCCTTTTATAGATTTTGGCTGCAAAAATACCTCTGAACCTCAGTTCCCTCATCTAACAGAGAAAAATGTTTTTTTTTTTTTAAAATGTGTTACAAATATAAATCTCTGCTTCTGGTTTGTGAGACTGTTTCTAGGCTGATGCATGAATTGGTAGAAAGACTGTCAAAACGTGTACAACTCCTTTAGAAGAGAAGCACGCTATGAGTTGTGAAAGCCTGACTGAACCGGAGGCTGTATCAGAATCTGACAGGGTAGAAGCTTCATCCTAAAGGAAGATCTTACCATAAGAAGTACCTCACTGATTTGAAAGACACAGGACACATGCAGCACTCCCCCTCCCCGTCTCGTAAAACAAACCCAAAACTCAACCAAAAAAAAAAAAAAAAAAAAAAACAACAAACCCCAGAAATTATAGAGATCGCAGTAAAATGTTAATTAAATATTTGACAACAAAGAAACTGGGGAAACCAAATCTTCAGACACTAACTTCCAGCATCTAACAGAGCAGCAATAGTAAACAGGGAACTATCATAACGGCAAGTTAAAGGTTTTTAAAGCCAGCAAGAGGGCCTTTTTAGACTGGCAGAATTAGTTAATTATGATGAGGTGCAGATGCACCTAACTCTACAAAAAACTACATCTCAATGAGACAAAAAAAAACCTCTAGGAAATATCATTCCTCTGATCCCTTTTGACGTAAATGTTTCAACAAGACAAAAGCCCAGAAGAGCTCTTCCTTCATGCCTATGTAAATACAACAGGCTCCTCCGTTCCAGGCAGGGTGGGTATATGGCTACAAGCCACAAAATCCAAATTTTTTGCAAGTGCCGTTCTTTGTAGCAAGCCAAATACCTAATGAAGCAAGAGAAATATGACAAAATGTAAGCACAGAACAACAATTTATGGGAGTTTTTGTGTTTAGAAATCCACTTTTTCTATTATAAAGCAGGTAGAATGCTGACAGTGGAAAACCTACGCATGACTCAGTTCTTATCTTTCCATTAAAGGATCAGTGACGTAAAGCAAACACTGCTTAACCTTCTTCTTGGTGATCCATATTTCTTGCAGAAGTATGCAGAAGAGCAATATGTCTGCTAACTGCTGTCTGCTCCTTCCATACAAAAGCCAGAAGCGATATTCCTCAGTATCCTTTAAGAACAAGCAGTGAATTTATCATATCTGTTTGTAATGCCCGTTGGGACTCTTCAGGAAGAAAGGCGCAGTAAATGTAAGCTCATTATCATCATTAACTCCTTTTATACACCAGCTGAGCTCCAAGGAAAAAAATGGGAGAAAAATATAAGGAAAAAAAGGTGAAATGTATTTATCATTCTCTTCTTTCCCTTATAGCCTTTGTTGGTTTGTTTTTTGGTTTTTTTTTCATTCATGGATACTCTTATTAGATAAAACTTATTATTTATCAGGAAGTCTTAAAATTAGCTTGATCATTTAACTCTAGAAGATGACACTCGCACTGCTAAGGAAGAAGAAAATGGCTTGACAACAAGGGACATTCAACACAGCAGTGCCTAACTTAATACACTCGTTCTCATAAGCTTAGGAGCACCTTAACCTTCCCACCATGACACCTCACCTACACGTGTGAGAGAGCGGTATCAGGAAAAGGAAAAGCTTTCTGTTTGTGTCTTTTCTGGGTAACAATCATGGCCAGGGCAATGGCACTACACCTTGATCTGAACGGGAAAGGACTTACTAATTCTAGACATGAAAGGTCACATTTTTCATCCAAAATAATTTTCTAAGTTCCTTCCCGGGTAGATGTCTGCAAGTGGCACCTCCAGACAGCAATTTATACCACATGTTGGACATGAATATCAGATAAATGACTTCAGGAAGGCACTTTTCTATCTCTGGTGACAGCACAGGCAGCCTAGTGAGCACCTTTGTGTAAAGCCTACCTTTCCACCAGGCAGTGAATTTGTGCAGCTGTGTTTTTACGTATAAACAATAATTAACAAGTCATATGAAAGGATCCATTCAATGCTGCAGCTTGATTCAAGTATGGTGAGAAAAAGTGGTAGTAATCTTGTCTCTTATTGCATCTGATAGATTTTTTGTGTGTGTGTGGATGCAATGTGTATTTTCTATTACTGCAGATGTCCATGGTTTTCTTTGTTGATCATTAATATAAAAAAAAGATGGAGCCCCAACCGGCAAGCACATCTCACGTACTTGGGATCTCAAGACTTTAAAAACTGGCCCACAAGAAAGGACTGTTGGATCCACAGTGGTGACTCCAGTCTCTAGAATGGGGAGCTACGGTAACTTTGACTAAATTTCTGATCTTGACATCAATCGAGTTACGTTGGAGGGGGGAAGAGTGCTTGTCAAGCTGCTTTATGAGAAAAGTTTCAAACTTTTAAAACTGTTGGGAGTATGCTACACTAAAACTCTTAAAGATGGAAACAAGGGTGATAGGGGATCCCTAAGGTTACTTTCAGTGAAATATTTATTGTATTATTCTTTGGCGGGCTAAGAAGTCACCTTCAGGTGATCGGAGGAAGAAGGAGGAAGAGCTGTGAAGTTTGTCTGACTGTACAAAGCCAAGGAAAAAAAAAAAACAAAACACCCACAAATGTTCAAAACAGGAAGGAAACGTGGACTTGAGACGCTTCTGCTGCTGTTCAGCTGCGGGGCTGATGCTGCGAACACCGCCTCCCTCAGCGGCACTCTTGTGCTTCGCGTAGCACCCCCCGCCCCCTCCCCGGGTTGATAAAACCCCTCTCCACCTCCCGCCCCGACGCCGAGCTCCTCCTGTCACCTCTCACCCTCTGCTCCCACCGCCTGGGAGCTGTGCCGGGCTGCGGAACCCCCCCGTCAGCCCTGGCCGCCGCTCCCTCCCTTCGCCCCGCTGCCCGGTTCCCTCGGCCCCGGCCGGGCGGCGATCGGCCCCGCGGCGCCGCCGGGCGGCGCTTGCGCATTGCGGGCCGCCGCGCGCTCCTTGCCCGCCTCTCCGGCGCGGCCCCGGGAGCCGCGGCCGAGCCGAGCCGGGTTGGAGCCGCCGGGAGCAGGAGCGGAGAGCGCCGCAGGCCGCCTCGCTGCTCCCCGCCCAGCCCCTGCCTGCCCCGCGTCTCTTGGTACCCGCACGGCTCGGCGGGCAGGAGCAGCCCCGAGGGGTCGGTCCCGCCCCCGCCCGCCGCCCCCAGCAGCTTTGTCGCCCCGGGCCGTTCTCGCCGCTCTTCGCCGCGGGGCGAACGCTTCGGGGGCGCGGCGATTAACCCCGGCGAGAGTTCTGCAAAGCTCTTAAACACTCTAAGCCGCCCCGCAGCAACCTGTTTTCTCCGAGGTTGCTGGAGAGGAGGAATTAGCGATCATCCGGAGAGGGGAGGTGTTTTCCGCAAGGGACCTTTCCTCACCGGTAACGCCATGTGAACGGGCAGCAGGCGGCCGGTGCTGGCGCGGAGGCAGTGGTCCCGGGAAAGGGCGGAGCGCCGGAGGGGGGGTCCTCCCGGCGCTGCACTTGCTACATTAACTCGGCGCCTCGGAGATAGCGGCACAACTTTCCAGGTCTGCCAGGGAGGCGGCCAGAAGAGCCTCTTCGCCGCCCCCAGCTCCGCGGCGGATCCCGGCGAGGTCGGCAGGCAGGCAGACCCCGGGAGCCGGGCGGGGATGCCTCCCCCCACCAGCCTCGCCGGGCGGGGTGGCCGCCGCCTCTGAAGGGGAGCGGGTGAACCCCGCCGCTTCCCGGCCATGCAGCCCCTCTGCGCTCCCCTCGCCCTGCTCTGCCAGGTGCTGGGCGCCTGGGCTGCCTGCGCCCTCGCCCCCTCCGCCGCCGCCGGGCTGCCGGCGCCCCCGCAGCGCACCCGCTCGCCGCCCGCCCCGACGCCCCTGGCCGCGGCTCTCCCCGGGCGCGGAGCCCTGCCCCGCGGAGCCGACGCGGCGACCGGCGAAGCGGCTGGGCCGGGCGGCGGCTGCGCGCCCCGCGGGGCGGT
This sequence comes from Chlamydotis macqueenii, assembly GCF_036417535.1. Classification (NCBI taxonomy): domain Eukaryota; kingdom Metazoa; phylum Chordata; class Aves; order Otidiformes; family Otididae; genus Chlamydotis; species Chlamydotis macqueenii. The sequence goes on from NC_141556.1 coordinate 23,789,096, forward strand.
GGGGTCCGGGCGGCGGCGGGCGCGGAGCAGCGAGCGCGGAGCTGGCGCGGCAGCGGGGCGGGGGGCCGCGGGCGGCCCCCGCTGGTTGCCCCTGAACGGCTCGACCGGCGGCGAGGGCAGCGCCGGGAGCCGCGGCAACGCCACCGGGCGCCGCGCCCGCCTCCGCAACCCCTTCTACCCGCTGACCGAGGAGTCGTATGGCGCCTACGCCGTCATGTGCCTCTCCGTGGTGATCTTCGGCACCGGCATCATGGGCAACATGGCAGTGATGTGCATCGTCTGCCACAACTACTACATGCGGAGCATCTCCAACTCCCTGCTGGCCAACCTGGCCTTCTGGGACTTCCTCATCGTCTTCTTCTGCCTGCCGCTGGTCATCTTCCAGGAGCTCACCAAGAAGTGGCTCCTAGAAGACTTCTCCTGCAAAATCGTCCCCTACATCGAGGTAATGGCGGTGGGTAGGGATGCGCGGGACCGCGCTCGCCCGAGGGGACGCGGGACCCCCGAGCATCCTCCCCTCGCTTCGCCGCCGGCGGCCGGGGCTGCGTGCGGGACCGGCCTTACCAGCCTACCCCGCTGCCGGCCCGCGGAGGTCCAGGCGCGGTGCGGGCTTCCCGGGAGCTCCCGGCCCCGGCCGGGTCCCGCGATGACTGGCGGGGGGGGTACGGCCGCATCAGGGCCGGCAGCAGCGGGATTTCTGCAGCCCCAAACCGAATGCGTCCGGATCTGTCTTCCACTCGCGCGAGTTCTGCCAAACTTTCCCTGCTGCTTGTGATCCTGAAAGGCGAAGAATCCTCTCAGAATTAGATTTCAAGTTTTTTGGTTTAGGGTTTTTTTTTGTTTTCCTAAAGTGAAGTGAATCAGGAAAGTGGGGGCGTGACTGGGGATGGGTTGTAAGAAAGTGATTGTGAAAGGGACCATCAATGGGATGTGAGGTACTCTTAATCTGTTCTTCAGCCTTCATATCTTGCACTTATTTATTAACTTATCTTTTTTTAAAGAATGACCCTAGCTCCACTTAAATCACAGCTTTTTGGCTGTTGTGCAGAGGCCCTGTCAAAGAAGCTCCCAGCCAACTGGCCGGAGTCCTGCCGGCAGCGTTTTCAGGTTGCTGCTTTATTTATTTACTGGAACTGAACACTGAAGCTTGGTGGTAGGGTGGTAGCCCTTAATTCTGGCTGGCTCTGCTGTGTTCCCAAAACCTTATGTTCAACATTATTCTGTAACTGAAAGCTGATGAAATAACTGTTGATTCTCTTGTCCTAAGAATGACATATTAAGAAAAAGAAAAGAAAAAACAAACAAACAAACAAGCAAACCCAACTTGTTATTAAGGCACAGAATGTCAGTTTTGACAGCACATTAGTACACAGTAATACATAATTAACTGTCAATCATTATTTTTAAGAAAGTGTTTATAAAGACGTGTGGTGTGCGTAGCCACTAAATTGCTGTTACTACTTTTGTATGTGATGTACTTTATTACTGGTGGTGTTGGACAAAGGGTGGAGCTGTGCTACGCTTAGATGAATTTGAGGCCAGTAGTATAGCACTGCACTGGAAAAACTCAGAGTGCACTTAATGGATTTGTATTTAAGAAGACATGAAGGAGTAAATATGCATTTGCTGAGAAACTGATAGTATCAGGAGTTTTTAGAATTCCCGAATTGGGTCCTGGGGCTCCTGTGTTAACCAGTAAAATAAGTAGCACTGTTTCAGGTAAAGTGTAACCATTTCAATTACAGTAGCTAGTGTAGTTTAAGTGTTTTCAGGACTTTCCTATTGTGACATTTCATGCTTCCTAACCTTTTTTTTTTTTTTTTTTTTTTTGGTGCATCCACATACAAAATAGAAATGATTCTTTGTAATGCTGATTCTAATTCAGGACGAGTAATTGAAATTATTTGCATGGCCACGATGTTCTTCAAAATTAGTCGCTTACGGTGTGCAGCTTTGGGCACTAAAGAGTTTGCCAGACTGAAAGTAGCTGATCTGAAATGTAGTTGACGAAGTTCAAAACTGTAATCCTGAAAAACATTCAGCCGCTGCTGTCCCCCCTTTTACTTTAATGACACTTTATTTTTTCACTTTAAAGTTCTGTAGATGTCTAGAGTTGAAGTCTTACTCCAGAACTGTCACCAATGCAGTCGTGATGGACCAGTAGCACGGTGCCTGTCTTAGGCTTAATTATTACTGGGGTCTAAAAGTAAAACATTCTCCTTGTCCCTGAGGAAATTGAATTAATTTATATCTAAGGTACAGATCTAAAAAGATACAGGCTTGAAGTTCTGTGTTGCTCCCAGAATTGTATATTTTTCATTCAGTAGTCATTACATATATATTATTCATATATGTCAAGTATACTCAATCACCTTGGGAGCAGTAAGTAAAAGGCTGAATTTCCCACTCCTTTGTAAGTTGTAGCTGTGAGTGGCAGATATTGAACACCACTAGTGGACTGTCCCTCTCCAGGGCTTTTTGAGGAGGGCACTGTCCTGGAAATCGGGGTTTGACCCTGCTGAGAAGGAGGAGGGAGCTAAAGCAAAGTTTTGCCACTTTCCAAGTGTTGTTCAAACCTCACAGGTGTTATACAGTGGTGCTGACACCACCAGGAGCAATGCAGATGTGGAGCATGTAGTGAAATCTGCACCGTGAGCAGCTGCTGCTCCATGCTCTGTCCAAGATTGTTCGCAGCAGTGCGCTGATCTGACAGCTGAACAAAACTGTCTTCTCCATTCTTGTAACTCACCTGAGCAGGGTCATCCCCTTCTCACGCAATGGGAGAAGAATGAAGTCTTCTCAGCTCCTTGAGAGCAAAGCTGTAGACAGCTATTTTCAAGAGAGGTTTCCAGACCTTCATGGAAGCGCCTTCCTGAAGACAGACAAATTGTAAGCTATCGTCTGTGTTTCTGTAAGTTAGCCCAGCACTTTGTTCCTCTAAGTTTCTCTGTGTTCCATGCTTTGCATCTCTTTTCTTGCATGCCAGGTCTCCTTCTATGCTGTTTAGGAGCTATGTGTCTCACCCAGAGTTGTAGGTCCAGAAATATCTCACTTTAAAGCATCAAAGACTGTTATTGGACTGAGCCCTCTGTCATACCAGCTTGTGCTTTCAGAACTAGGGAACAGGGGATGTCTCATTATCCGGAGTAAGTGGTGTGGTGATTACAGCATTTCAACATAACTCAAGCATGCTTTTCTGTTGTGTTTGAAGGTTTCAAGTGATCCCAGTGAGGAACCTTGAGTATTCATAGTTTAACCTCTTGTGGCCAATTGTTTTTTATTTGTGATGTTTAATGGGTATTGTGCAGAATTTCAACAAAGCATCTGTTGCTAGTGATAACACACATGCACACTGTCTGGGGAAAATGTTTTATGGTACCTTCAAGCACATCTGTATAGGTAAATGTTTAGCTTCCAGCAGTGGAAGATCTCCACAGTATTTAATTTAAAGGACAGTTTTCCTAATAAAGATCTGATGTGACCAAGTACATTAAGCAGTCGTTTCAGCCATGTATTTTGTCACTATATTGGTCACTTAAAAAAATATGTCATGGCTATACTTTCATAAGGAATGCTGTGCACGTGACTGAGGAAGAAACTGAGTAAACTAATTCTTATGTGCTTCTCAAAAGGAATTTAGACGATGAGAGTAAAACTGATAGAGAACAAATCTAGAAAGACAGATAGTTGGTAGAAGGGCATCTCCACCAAGAACTTCACCTGACCCTGATGATGACACTGTCCTGGAGGAACAGTTTTGGATGCACTGAGAGGGACTTGAGAAAGGAATTAGAACAACTGGGGAAGCTACACAGCCCACAAATATGTGTGGAGGTGCGCTTCTCCTTTGCAGTTTGAATCCTCCTCTCAGCAGTTTTTAAAACTTTACCACTTTTCTGCAGATTGTTCAGAAATCTAGCTTTAGACATGCACGTCTGAAGTGTTTACCTGCACACTGTGTTTTTCTTCTCTTCCCTATGCTTTTCTCAGTATTGCTCAGAATCAGGAAATACAGGGTAGATGTCAATACAAAGAAAATGGCTTTTAATTCCTGTTCCAGAAGCCCTGCTAATGTGGAACCCTTTTCTTCTCGTTTAAACACACCCAGTCTTTTCAGCAAAAGGACTAGGGAAAAAAAAAAGTACACAATAACACAGTTCCAGTTCCTCTACTTATAGATATATGCCAGGCCTTAATAGAAAGGAGTGTGGATGTAGACAAAATGAGTAGTTTTACTGAGCTTCTGAATGTTTCACAGCTGTTAAATATAACAGTCCTGTGAAGCAGCATTTTTATTTTTTATTTAAATGCTGGAAGCCAATAGTGAAGAGGTTAAGTAAGTTGTTTAAGGACCAAAGCAGCTTGCTCAAAATGACACATGGATTGTGTAAACCAGGACTAGAAACTATCTTTTGGGCTTTAAAAGAAAGCTTGCTTGAGTTGTGTGCATTCTGTTCTTGGAGGTTATGCTAGAAGCTTGGTAAGTCTGATAGATGTCATTGGAAGAAAGCATCCTTTTCTATGCTGGCAGGTTGAAACAAGCTACTTATAGTGGAGTAAGGATTTAGAACTGGAGAAGGGTCTAGAGCGAGGGTTTGCAGAGGCTGATCTACTGTCTTGTGCAGCCCAGCGTGGAGTAAGAAGTTGTGGAGGCCAGTGATGGTACTCAGCCCCGCACTCACTACTGGTAAGCCCCTCTGCCTTTCTTATACTACCCACAAAGAAGAGAAGGACAAAGTTTGTGATGTCCTCACCTGGACCATATCGTGCATGGCTTGACTCTGGAGCAGGCTCACAGTGAAAGCCCCTGAAATCTAATGCCTGATCTCTGCATGTGCTTTTGGCAGTCAATTTGTGGCATCACTCCTGGTGCTCTGGTGGGTAACTTCCAGCTCAGGAAAGCTATCACAATTAATACTCTTAGTGGAAAGCATAAAGATTGATTTGGCCTGGAATACGAACTACTGAAGCTGACCCTCCAGGGCAATTTCAGGTGAGGCTTTCTCCCCTTTCTCTCTTTTCCTTGGTAGAGGCAAATGAGCGGCACAAAGAAAGTGGCCGGTCTCTGCCTATTCCAAAGCTGTCAGACGAGATCTTTATTTTAAGTTTCACTTCAGGGAAGCAAATACATTTTTAATGGGAGTTTATAAAAGCTGTATATTCTCCATCTTTTCTGTGTCTTTTGTTGTGCAGCATCTTCTTTATGTCTCTTCTTTGACTATGGTCAGAGCTGGGCTCCTGAACCTCCAAATGAGTCTCTGGGTTGTAGGCAAAGATCCTCAGAGAGGTTTGCAGTTTCAAAGCTTCATGCTGAGAACTTTCTAGGGCAATGGCCACATGTGTCCTTTACCTAGCAGAATATCTTCAGCACTTCTCATGCAATAAATAATTATATAAAACAGAAGTGTTAATATATCTCTGCCCTTTAGGTATTAATGGCCTGATGATAGTAACTGCCATGTTGGCTGTCCTGTCAATCTTTCTTTTCTCTGCAAACCTTGTCCTCAGGGGCTTCTAAGTTGTCCATAAAAATTTGCTTTTGGCTTAAAATTTGTGTGTGGCATTTCAACATGGAAAAGAATTTGTGTCAGACTAGGTTTAAAATTGGGTCAGTAATATTTAAGTTACAAATATGTGGAGAGAAAAAGGCAGCATCTGCTATCCCAGCAGCATTGACTCTACTCTGAGCACTGGGATGTCATTTCTCAATATGACAGGAAGAGGCAGACTTTTAGCAGCAGTTCCATGTTGTTAATATTAAGAACTAGTGCAGGAATTCCTTGTGTAGCATGATGATAATTTGATCTTCAGTGGAGAATGGTGCTCATTTCTTTATCCAAAAAAAAAAAAAAAGTTTTAAAAAAAAATTCACTTACATGGTAGATTGCAAACAGGAACATAAACAAAAATTAAATTCTTTTGTGTTTTCTGATTATTTTTTTTTTCACAACTCTCTGGATAAGCATGTGATGTACTAATGAGTATTTCCAGTGCCTTGATCATCTGGTTCCTTTCGCTTCCAACAGCGAAGAGCAGCCCTTGGAAGTGGATTCTGATTCTGAACACTATTACTCTCAGGATATACAGGAGGATAAGAAACACACAAAGCACGTGTGCTTTATGTCTCCTTGATGTGAATGTTGATAGTACTACAAAGGAAACAACTGTTTGTATCTGTTGTTTCGTCTCCATGATAGTAGTTTCCAGAATTACAATCTTGTCTTTTAGATAATTAAGGTGGCGTGTATTTTCGTCCAATAAACTTAAACTAATTGCTAATGTTGGAGGGGTAGCCTGGCCCTAGTACTCTTTAGCTACTAAATTACTTCTGCCACAACACAGTAGTGTTTTTTACTGTTTGAGCAACACTTGCCTATTTTTAAGCAGAAAGCCATTAATATTTAGTAACACTTCATGTAAGAAATATAGAGATATTTATGCATTTTTTATTCTTTTGTAGTAATTACTTTTTTTTTAATTGAAAGAACAGAAACTAGAAATCTGGATACTCTTAAATAATTAAATAATTGTTTGCAATAGGATGACCTTCTATTTTACAGCAGTCCAGTCTTACTACTGGACTCTGTACTTTAAGTGTAGAGTAGCACACAAAAAAAAACCCCATGCAGTCTACAGTAACTTTGTTTATTTATCTTAGGCAAAACTGACAAGTTTGCAAGAGCCACCATGGTATGTTGCATTAACATGCTCTAAGGCTATTAAGTTTAATGTGGATATAGAACAGCCGTAATAAAATGGTAGACTGCAATGTCTTGGGGAAAAAAGAAGCCATTTATATAGTATAATAGGAATGGGTATAAAGAGTCTACAGGGTGTCACTGAGAGCTCAGACATGGCTTGGCTTGTAGTCATCAACCTTTTCTGTAGTTCAGCTTTCCTCTTGCAATGGGGAAATGTTTTGGATACCCTTGTAGCAGTGGAAGGAAGAGTGCCTTGTAGTTTAAGGAACTCTGTATTATCAACATAAAATTCTGTCTTAGAAAATCCAGCAGCCACTTCTTATAACTCCTTTATTATATTTTGTTGCATATAAACTCAGCCTATGTGGTCTTTCCTCACTTCTGGATCAGAAGGAGTGCTCCAGAACATGATGCCTTAGATAATTAATGGTCCTTCTCATTTCCAGCCTCGAGTTGCTCATGGCTGGTTGATTCCCATTCTGTTATATTCACTATCCTTCAAATTAAATAACTTTTGTATCTCAAGACAGACGTATTTGTAGAAAGCAGCAATATGACTTCTTGATCTTCGTTTACCAGACTGACTGCCCCAACCTCTCTTTTATATTCACTCACAGAATTTGGTCTTCATTGACCTTTTCACCCAAGCCACCTTTTCTGATCTTGTTTCTGGTTTTGTTTTCATTACCTTTATCTGGCCAAACAGGTATTAGTGAGAGAGAGTTCAGAGTCCTATTTCCACTGGCATTGCTCACCCGATTACATCTGCACTGCTTCCCTGGTCAGCCAGAGGCTCTGCTCCTAGAGGCCAGGGCCAAGAGCTGTGGGACGGCAGCCAGGAGAAGAAGTAGGACAGGCCAGGGAAGGCCTGGGAACATTTTGGTAATTGTTAAAGTTCATGAAAGGGGAATGGGCATCTTGGAGGGATGGAGAGGAGAACTGATGCAATTAAGCTGAGCATTTCATGAGTTTACTGTTGTTCTCTGTGGCCTCAGTGGACTAATAGCTGGTAAGCTAATGACCAAAGGTGTGTGCAGTGTCTTGAAGGAGCATCACGGTGCCCACTAACTTCCCTGTCAATGCTTTAAAGGAGCAACTGTATTAAGAGACCCTCTTGGAACAATAATGTCTTCTTTTGAGTGTATGCTGTAGCTAATTGCTTAAACAAAGGTTCTCTGCCCAAATAGTATGGAAACAGGATTACTTCACCAGCTCCTCAGCGGCTGTTCAGTTAGAAACCTGGGGACTTTTCTGATATCTTCCAGTAAGAGAAAGATGTAAACTGGTGTCATCTTGAATGTCTAAAGACTGAAGGAGACTCTTTATAGGGACCATATGGAAATAACTCAGACAAGTAAGTGACGATCAAAAACTACTGTGCCTGCCTCGCCCTTGCCTTGCCTCATTTCCTGCCAGGTTGTTGAAATTAAGACAGCAACAGCACATCAGAAACTCAGCTGTTACAAGAAGAGCATCATTACACTCCACACAGCTTCACACTACTTCAGGATTTGTTAATTGTCCTTTACCTACTCCCCATCAAGTGAATTATCTTCGTTCTCTGGTTACTTCAGGGCAGTGTAACAGATTAAAAAGGAAACTTCTCTGGGTTCTTCTGCATTTTCAGCCTAATATTAATTCTTAGTATGACTGGTCTGAAGAAACACCCCTAAACATGCACAGTGAAAATGCACAGTGCGCCTCCCAATTCTTGCCCACATTAGGTTTTGAGCAGCATCCTTTGATTTTGCTGGCTGTTATGCTTAGTCTGAAATGTGGGGGAAATTAAGTGGGGTGCGTAATCAGATCCTTAAACTGCTATACTGCCTTTAAGCAAGTCAGCTGGAGCGAATTCCCATTCGTTTGCGTGGGAGCGCTTGTTTGTTTTTTGCAAGTTTTTCCATGGCATCACCAGCTCCATTAATCTACAGAAAATAGGAAACCATTGCTTTTTCTAGAGGAACACTGGCTTTGTTTAGCTTGTTTCATCAGTGAATCAGCAGGAGAGTTTTCAAAACCGACTTCCACTGTTCTTAGTTGTTTCCTCTTGCTCTCTTTCACTGTCTTAAACCTCCAAGTTGTTGGTCAATTAATGTGACAGGAGCCCCGTAGGTTACGTTTGTTCATGGTAGACATGTCTTCTTTCATTAGTCCAGCCTTACCAGCTGCGGAGTTTTAATGTCTTAGCCGCTGTCTAACAGCCTGTTTGCCACGAAATGCTAGAGCGATAAAAGCCTGTGCGTTGGGGGCGGGGAAGAGGCTCGCGTAAGAGCTGAGAGGGAAAATGTTAATGTACAAAACCTCAGATTTTCTTCCCTTTTGCTGATTTTTAGTTCAGCCCCTATTCATTCCTAAGTCTCAGTTATTTCCCTGTCTCCTGTAATTGTAGGGAGCTGTCTCCTGACTCTTTTGTTATTCATGTTGGATGTTCTGGCTAAAGGTTTTGCTGTCACTCTAAGGAATTTGAAGACTGCACACACATTTAAATGTTTTAGAAACAAAGTCGCTAGTCTTGCATTTAAAAATCTGACTCTCAGCATTGATACATGAAAATTATCTTTCGTTAGCTAAATTTAGCACTATTCATTAAGATTTCCCTGTAATTGTAATTTTTCTTTAATTGTTTTTAATTTTTGCTGTATTTACCAAGCTTTCTTTGAATCTTGTCAGATAGTTTAACTTCCTTAATAGGAAAACCTATTGATTTAAAATGTTTACAGTACTGCTTTGTCATCATTAAATATTCCTACAAGTTAATTAGTAGAAGATTGCATCTTACTCATCCTGTCTTTTAGGAAGCTGCTTCAAAGAATTCCCCAACTAAGCCAATGCCTGACAATTCTAATCCCAAGTGCCTAGTATTTTTCAGTGATATTCAACTTTAGCAATCTGATATGGCCATTAAATATTGAAGGCCAAAATTAATGATACATTTATATAATTGTGCGTAACTGTACTATCTGTCTTTGCAGAACTTTTTACAAGAGATGCATAAACAGGAATATTTCAAGGTTATGGTGGAAATCAGAAAGTATTTTTTAAAATGTACATATGTGAAATTTAAAGATATCATTGCACATCAAATTTGGGTAAGCAAAAATTATAGTGAAATGCCTAGTATTACCCTGGGTTTTCCAGTTAATTGCACAGACTGATGGTTTATTAATGATAAAAGTAAGCATTCTTTACATTTATTAGAAATGTTATTTAACAATTTATTTTCTTTTACATCAACATGTTTTCAGCGTAACAGAAGCATGCAAACCCAAGAAAATAAACGAATTAGAATGCAACAGGGCACCTAATCTTTCTCTAGTGGAAGTTAATGGGAGATCTGTGTTGAATTTGAACCAAAATTGAATTTATTGGAAATACGATTAGGCCAAAATGTCTATAGTCTTCTTGCAAATTTGTTTTTAGAAAATATAATTATAAACCGGATAAAATTTTAGGAAATTATGTTTTGTGACAGTGCAAGATTTCTGTTCATGCATAGAATGATGGTTATTAAAGCTGGAGAACATATGCATTGCTCTGTACTTGCTCCGTACAATATATAATTGAGAGCTCTGTTCAATCCATCTTTAAATCATTTAAACAATGAAACTTCTGCCATTTCTCCTGTCCTTCAGTACAAGCTCCCTCAGGATGTTTCATATGCAGTTAAGCCTAGGTTTTCCTGTATTTTTTTTTTTCTAAATGAAATGTTGAAGATAGATTATTAAAGCCTAACTGTTATAGTCAAGATAGTTTTTGCACAGGCTCTGAAAGAGTGAAGATTTCAGATAGTCTCTTTGAATTCACAGTAAAGGATGATTTTCTGTGCCCATACCCTGTCAAAACTTCACTTAAGAGCCTAAGTCCCCAAAACCAGTTGCTGGATCCTACTCCATTCAGTAGATGCCTGATCTGCAGGGTTTTTAAATTTTGTAGATGTGGAAGATTTTGATGTTATGATCCCCTGCCTGCTTGATGAACATGTAATGTGGCCATAAGTTAATACTTCTACTGAAGGAAGACTCTCCCATCTCTTCCCTTTTGACTTAAATTCCAGTCTCTGTGGTAGAACTGATCTTTCTGAAGAACACCCTGTAGGAGGGGAGGAAGTGAGTTAGTTTTGCATATTGGTTAGTTCCCCAAATTTTTCCACGTAGTGTTGCACAGAGGCTTGCATGGGCCTTCAGGAGAGGATGACACACGGTGTCTCCTACACAGATACCCCTAAACAAGGTTTTACTTTGCCTCTGTCAGTCAAGGGCCTAGGCTTGACTGTTGTTTCAGAGTACAAATTGAGCTCTCTGTAACTATGAAGAAGTATAAACCTCTTCCAGAGAACAGCTCAATGGTAAAAGCCTTCATCCAATGTACAAAAAATTAATTCCCTCTTCAGCCTGAGCAAGTTCAGGCCTTCATCTTCCATCTCTAGGAAGTTTACCATCAACAGGGGACCAGGGGACTTTTGAGGAAGATGAAGTTTTCCCACTCTCCAGTAAATAATGGACTGTATACTTGTAGCTGTACTTTTTCTTTTTTTCTTTTTTTTTTTTTTCCCCCCCAGACAGCACCTGTATTAACCTGCATCCCCTTTTCTCCTTCCTAGGTAGCCTCTCTTGGAGTCACCACATTCACTCTATGCGCCCTCTGCATCGACCGATTTCGTGCCGCCACCAATGTGCAGATGTATTATGAGATGATCGAAAACTGCACCTCAACGACAGCCAAGCTGGCTGTCATCTGGGTGGGCGCGCTGCTGCTGGCCCTGCCGGAGGTCGTGCTGCGTCAGCTGGCCAAGGAGGACCCTGAGTACAGCGGCAGCCCACCCGGGGAGCGGTGCGTGGTGAAGATTTCCACCGCGCTACCTGACACCATCTACGTGTTAGCTCTCACTTACGATGGGGCAAGACTCTGGTGGTACTTTGGCTGCTATTTTTGTTTGCCTACCCTTTTCACTATTACCTGCTCCCTGGTAACGGCGAGGAAAATCAGGAGGGCGGAAAAGGCTTGCACAAGAGGAAACAAGCGACAAATTCAGCTGGAAAGTCAGATGAACTGCACGGTGGTAGCTTTGACCATTTTATATGGGTTTTGCATCATTCCTGAAAACATTTGCAACATTGTGACTGCCTACATGTCCACAGGGGTCTCTCGGCAGACTATGGACCTCCTCCATCTTATTAGTCAATTCCTTTTGTTCTTTAAGTCCTGTGTTACCCCGGTTCTCCTTTTCTGCCTCTGTAAACCTTTCAGCCGGGCCTTTATGGAGTGTTGCTGTTGCTGCTGTGATGAATGCATCCAGAAGTCTTCAACAGTGACAAGTGATGACAATGACAATGAGTACACCACAGAACTGGAGCTCTCCCCTTTCAGTACCATCCGTCGCGAAATGTCCACTTTTGCCTCTGTGGGGACTCACTGTTAATTGACCTTGGGACTTTATTTCCTGTATCTTTTTCCTTTTTCTATTATTTTTGTTTTAATTTTTACTTCGTATTTTACTTCTTGAAGCAAAATGGAAGGAAAAAAAAGGTTATTGAAAACTACTCTGGAAAACAATCTGCATATTAACAGTTGTGTTTTGGAAAATAATTTGTTTGGTTATTAAAATGAAAGAAAGGGAGAGAAGGAGAGCCAGCACTCAGTTTTAAATCATGATATTTTGTATGGCGCTAGGATTTTATTGTTTGGGGAGGAGAATCCATATCAATCCACTTTTATTTAATGCCATAGTATTTTTTTGATAATCACTGTAAAATGATTATGTAGACATCGTGGGTTTTGCAAGATGTTTCATGTAAAAGATATGGTGGAAAGTATTTGAAGGTAGTTTTAATCCAATTACTGTACACTATTGTGAGAGGACTTGGACTTCAAAAATTTTATAAAGTAGCATAACAATAAATGAGGTTTTATTCTTTAACTTCGTGGTCAATCTGCATTGAATGATGACACCTATAAATAGTATTAAATTCCTTTAATAAGTAAAAAAATCTTTGCTTTGCATAAAATAATTTAAATAGCCATATTTAATTTACGATTCATGTACTTACCCTTGGAGACTATAATTACAGTGTTTAAGAAAGATGGTTATAATGGTATTAGATTTACATGAGTGGTTTTTCTAATGTTTATTACAAAGGTTTAATGTGCCTCATTGAAAATTTCCTTCTTAACCTGCAAGTATACAAAACCTGAGTTATTTTGTACTTCTTATGAAGAAAGATTTGCTTTCTCATTAAATTTTGTCTCGTGTGGTTTCAAAATCTAGTTTCTTTCCAATTTGGTGTTGGTTTTACATTGAGATTCTGTCCTCAGTCTCTGTATATATATATAGCTGCTATAGCTCCTCCTGGCTTCAGTGAGAGTCCCGTTGCAAAGGAAGACATTCTTTTGCCAGAGGTTTCTGACAATAAATATGAGGGACTGAAACATGTGGAGAGTGAATTCCTTCTTTTTTTAAAAGGTATAAACACACTTGGACGCTTGGGGCTTGACCCGGAGCCCGTTGCAGTCAATGGAAAGATTTCCATCAATTTCAGAGGGCTTTAGATCAGGCTGGCATCTCCTATTTATTCTAGGATATGTAGCATGAATATTAATCACAGGGGCTCTGTATACCGATTATAAATCATGCTGCTCTCACAGAGACTGCGATTCACTGGCAGCTCACAGCTCTGAAGCCGGTTTTGAGAATCACAGTATGTTTTGCTGATGGCTTCTTGCACAGTTGTTAAAATAAGGGTATGTCAACACAGCCAGCAACAGTGCAATATAGTAAAATCTGAAGTTGTTACAAGCAAGCCAGACTGGAGGCTGGAAAAGGCTTATCTGTACCAGCAGAGCTTCCTTGCCCCACTTCTTGGCGGAGGTAGGCAGACTGTTCTTGGCAGGCGAGCTGGTTCCATTTACACTGGGTAGCGGGCTGAAGTGTAGTCACATGCAAAAGAACTGAATTCATTATAACTAGCTCATATTTTAATGCTAATTAAATAAATAAAATAATTGCAATTGTATATGCAGAAATAAAATCACATGCATTTGTCCTTTGAAATTAACAGTGACTGTAACTGGTGTAGTCTTACTTCCTGATACCTGGCTCTCAATACGATAACGAACTTGCTTCTTGCTGTAACTTCTGTAAAGGAGTCTATTTTTTTTTTTTTACCTGTAGATACTGGTTTTAATATATTCAACCTTTGTATCTGCTTGGGTAAGCAGTATTTCTTCTTTTTCTTCACCATTTTAGCCTATGACAATTTCAACTGAAAAGCAGGTTGAATCAGAACAGAGATGCGCTTGAGTTCTTTTTCTAATTCTTGAATAAGATATTAGGCCCTAGCAAATTAATCAGCTTTGAGCACAGGCCTAAATTTAAATATTTGTTTCTGTTTAGGACTTACTAAAGTGCCCAAGTTCTTGAAATCCTTTTGGAAGATTGTCACTCACTTCTGAAGACAGGGGAATGGTCCCTTCTTTATAAACTCTGCATTGACTTCACATTGCTTGATTACATTCAATAAACTATGGAAGGTGTTAAAGAGAAAAGATAAAACCAAAATCTCCTCACTCTGGTGCCTCTGTCTCCTCAAATACATATTCCCATCTCTGCATTTTGATTTGTTCTATTCCCCCTTTTTAGGTGCCAATATTTATAAAGAATGGGAATAAAACCTCCCCTTTTGTTCCTACTGGGGGAAAAATATCAGCAGAAAAGATATTTGAAAAGTCATTGGAGAAGGCAGAATTTGAAGATCAGTAACGCTATGTTTGGAAGTAACCCTCCTGCTTGTGTCATGGGGCCTTCTCCAGCCTTGTATTCAACAGGGCTTCTTCATATCCGGTGTAACCTTGCCTTCTCTGCTGCTGAAAGACCATTTTTCACAGCTATTTCTCCCCCTCTGCCTTGGACCTCCATAGCAATTGGACATGCAGGACACCCTTTTATTCTAATTTGTTCTCTAAATTGGTTAAACTGATCCCACATTAGCAGGTTTGTATTGTTGCAGCACGAATACAGTGATTCATGCTGGTGTGGCTTGTTAGTGCACTTAAGTGTCATGATAAATGTTTCCTTTTGTTAAAGACAGAGTGCTACATTGCCTTTCTTCCTACTTCTGGAACTGATGCTCTGGACTCTTGACATTTTCCTGGTGTTTGCTTTTCTTGCCTTCTTTAATATTCTTAGAAGCCATTTCTGTCTGTTTTGAATCCACCTGTGCAAAACATGTGTCTGTTAACATGATGGCATTTAGTAGATTGATAAATGAATATTTGAAAATGTTTATGGCAAAGATTTATTTTTTTTTACATTAAATAGAGGAATGTGCAAAAGATGGTGATGTACAGAAAAGAAGCATGATGGAATGGAAAATCAGATAGTGAGATAGGAAAGCCTTGTACATCCCAGATCTGTAAACCTTTAATGCATTAACACCTATCGTCCCAGCCCCAGTTCCGTTAAGAGAAGAAAACGATAAAACTTTAGTGCCAGTTCCAGTATCTCTGATGAGATCATGTTTCATAACTGATCTTTGTGCAGGCCAATGTATAAATAGTAAATTATTGAAAAGTGTTACTCATTTAGAAAAATATATATTTTACCCCTTCTGAGATAAATTCCTACATCCATCTTGAAATAACTCCTGCCTTTAAATGATGTTAGTGACTTGCCCAGTTCCTGTTCTGTTGTTGGCACCCAGGTGTAAACCTCCACAGCTGCTGCTCCAGCAGCTCTACGAATGGCTCCTAAAGATAATGTAGAGGTTTCCAAGCATGTTGTCCTACATCTCTTCATAAGAAATTGTATGACATTAGGCTACATGGTGAGACTGTCATATAGTGCTCGTGGCACTCAGAGGCAAACTAGATTCTATGAAATGTAAATTGCTATGGAAATTCTGAGTAGCTTCTACACATTCATTAAACAAAGTATTCAAAAGCTCTCAGGATCTGTGAGCCATTGTTTTAGGCACTACACAAATACATGCAACTTGCCCTATGGGTGCCTAACTGCTGTTGATGTTCTCAAATACATCACTGAGCTGCTTCTGGGCTTTTTTTTTTTTTTGCCAGCTGACATTAACAAAACTCCCAAAACACTTACATCATCCTCTTGTACTGTTGGAATTAAGACTAAAGACAAAATCTCCTCAAAACAAGTCTGCCTCTTTAGCTGGTCTTGTGTGTGTATGGAGAGTACATCTAAGGTGGCTGCAGACTGCCAGTAGATATAGGCTTAGCACAGCAGCATCAGTATTCATATGTTTGTGCATGTTCTGCTGAATAAAAAATTTAAGTTCTGTTACTTCTCTTATGGAAGAGCTACATTCGAAGTCCTACTCTGCTTAATTTATAACTGAGATTTGAATTTAGTGGTTGAACATCCCATCAGAAAGGCATAACTACTGTAGTAATAGATAAGCTGGTGGAAAGGTTTTTACCTCTCCTGTTGGAACTGTTCCAAATTTTTTATAATTAAATGTTGAAGTAGAGACTTCAGCCTCAGTACCAATATCGCTGACCTAAGCCACTGTGCTGTAGAAACAATCTCTTTTGTTCACTCTGTGGTCCAGGTAATGTTTCTAAAGGGAACAGCTGCTGTCAGAGAAACTGTGATTCAAGAGTAACCGGCAGGTTGGCTGGTAAAGTGTTCAGGTGAGAAATTAACATTTTTGAAATGCCTGCACTTCTGGCATTTGAACCCAAGCCTAGTTTGGAATACACGTGCTACCCATGGTCTTATTGGTTCTCCTGTGGTAGAAAGTTGTGGATTCTTGGGTCTCCTGGATGGGGAACTCCCCACCTACCTGAGCAAATTGTCCATTTCAGATGACTAATGGGAGAGTAGTCACAGTGGGTGAGCTTAAGCAGAAGGAAATCTGATGCCTTTTTCCCTTTTTATCTACATTTCTCTCTGGTCCAGCTCTTTCTTCTTTCTTCTCCACCTGTTGGTTTCTGAGGGTCTTTCTTCAGATAAGGATATTTTGCAGGCAGTGTGGCAGCACTCCTGAAAGTTAAGCAGGGCACCTCTGGGCAGATACCCACATACACACCTTTGAGACTCTAGGCTGCAATCCCTCTTCCTCAGGAAGATTACAGCACACATGGATGAGGTTTTGTATTATCTTTATTCTGGAAGAGAGAACCTATGAAGTGAACTGCCTACAGGAAGCTGGCTCACCTCAGCTCCGTAAGAACCTAGACCTAACTATTTGCCTAGATTACAAAGGAAAACTGGGACCTTGAAGTAGATCTTCCATTTCTTGTGTTCTTACGTCTTCATCCTGAGAATATACTTCTTTTGCATACTGGAAATATACTAAGTGACAAATAAAGTCCATTTTCCTAATAGCACTGAGTGATGTGATTAGGAGTAGTTATATGAGGCATTTTGTGTGATAATGCCTTTTTCTTTTTCTCTTTTTCTGCTTTCCAATCTTTATTTTTCATAGAACCATAGAATTGTTTAGGTTGGAAAAGACATTTGAGATCATCGAGCCCAACTGTAAGCCTAACACTGCCAATTCCGCAACTAAACCATGTCCCTAAGCAGCACATCTTTTCCTTGAAAAGCTCAGCCAAAGTCAATGTGAGCAGATGATGTGAATCATTAAAACTTAATGGTATCCTACGTATACTTTCTCATGCTTCAGGAACTGTATTTTTTCACTGCTGTTTTGTATTTGATGGAGTAATTTAACAGCTATGGTTAGCAGATGTCAAATTTTCAAAAGCTGGGTATGTTTTGTAGTGAATAAGAAATAATGAAAAGGACATGGACTGAGATGCTGCGGGACACCTGGGCATCTCTGCTATAGAAGTACTTACTCGTGTTGAGGAATCTACGTTCATTGAACAACAATAGGAAAGCTGTGTTTAACCATGTACTGCATATAACCCCTGAAGTCCAGGCTACTTGTCTTCCCTGTGATACAGTTTGGTAGGTTCAGTTTTTTTATTTTTAGCCAACAAAAGTGGGGACAAAGACTCCCTGGAATTTTCAACATGTCCATGACAGCACTGAGAACCGATGTCTCCTGCTGGTGACACATTCTCTATGTCATCCTACCTGGAGTGCCAGGACCCATACATCTGGAGCTGTCCCAGCCTTTTTCTGTCCCTGTGCATCACAACTTCTTACTACCAAAAAGTAGAAGACATTATCCTAACTGAAATGTTTGTGGGGTTCTTCTTCTTCTAGAAATCTGGCCTGTCAGAGTTACAGAACTTTCAATATAGAGTGTTTAACAAAAGTGCTTGTGGCAGCATTATTAATTAAGGTAATTGATAAGTTATAGCTAAAGGGAAAGATTTTATTTTGATTCCTGGCTTTTATTATTTATCCTTTTTTTTGTGTGTGATTACGATGTTAGTGTTTTGTTTGTTTGGTTGTTTGTTTTTTTTTTTTTCTGAAGCAAAATGCAAAAAACCCATAAGCACTCATTCTTTTGTCTAGTTAGAGTAATTCCATCCTTGACTTACATCAAGCATCTTCATTTATAGCCAGAGTGAATTAAGGCCATTGTTATTTGAGAAAGAAGCCAAAATACTCACATTAGAAACATAGTCACGACTAACTTGATCTTGAAGCAATTAGATTTGAATAAACTTTGAAGGCTAGGATGGTAATGTAAAGCGAGAACCATATTTTAAAAATAATTATGGCCTTGTCAGCCTAATATTTTTTAAGAGATGGGAGATACATAGAGTTCAACAACAGCTTGTGGTTGAATTTCATAAATGTCACAAGGGACTCCAGAATACATGTAGAATGGAATAAAATTATCTAATAGCAGCTGGATATGCATGTGGTAATCCTTACTGAAGACAATACAACTATTTATGTGAAAAAATAGATTTTAGCCTGTTAGCTATTATACCAGAGAACTAAATTCTTCCCTAAGATGTGCTTCTCATGTGATTTAATGCATATATATGTACTAGAAGAAAAAAAAAATCTATTTAGTTTTCTTAGTGTTGTACAGGGAACACAAAAGCTTAAGAAAGAAAGTGTCCCATCTATAACTGTAGCCAGCAGTTATACTTCACAATTTTTCTTCTAAATTCTTTCCTTCCTCTATTTTGAAACAATTTCTACTAGCTGTCCCTATGAGTCCTTTTAATGTCTTATTCCATTTACTAACTCTCTCCTAAGCAAAGGAAAATAATCTTTTGCTTTTTTTTTTCTGATGATCAGTTCTTTTAAATTGAGCTTGTAAGTCTCATTCATTTTGCACAATATATCTACTGGAAAACTTGAAGGTGAACAGTCCTTCTCCCTATGGAAAGTATTTACAAATAAGAAAGCTGCAGTCTGTCTTTCTCTAAGCTACCAGGACTGAAAAGAAATCTCAGCAATCTGTATGAGACCCATGCCCAGAGTATCAGCACTCCAATGTGAATTTCTGACTTAAAGCTGGCTCATGTACATGCAAATCATAAGGCTCTGCCAACAGACTGTCCTTTTGCCAAAACATAGGAGATTCCTACCTGAGATACTCCTGGCTCAGGTATCTTTATTTCATATGGTGTTGCTCTACTGATTCTCTATTTTCATCTATAAAGGGTCCTCTTGCAGATCACTAGATGCCTTCGTGACCTCTGAGTAAACCATTTCTCCTTCAGGTCTTCCTTTAACACATATCAATCATGAGCTCAGATTAAGGCTTGTATGATTAAGCTGGGTGTTAACACTAGTTGTTCACCTATCTATAATATAAGATGTGCCTTCATATGGATGGCACTGTTTGAAGCCGCAGTTGCAAGTTGAAAGGACAGGGATATCTCATAGGCAATGCTAAGAAACAAAGCTGCAGGACATCTGCAGCCAGCCTCCTTATAGTTGATGACAATTTGGTGACAAGTCTGTCAAACGCTAAAACTAAGTTTGAGAAGTCTACGTAGCACTGTTTTTAAATTCGTTTAAGGGGTAGCTAATGTCTTACACTACCCATTCTTCCTTAAGACATCCTTGGTTTAGATGGAGGAAGACTTTCCTTTGGCTTTTGACAACAGAAGAGAAAGAAAGAAGGGAGAAGAATGGAATAGAGACTCAGATGTGGATTAGATTGACTTCTACCTTTCAGGATAGAATTCTTTAGTTGTAATGTTTCTTTCCTTCCCAGGGTTAAAGCAGATTGGACACTGAATCCTTGACTCTAATATATTCCTCCACACTGCTGCTGAGGGTGGAGCCGGTGACCTGGTAACGGAGCCCCAAAACCTCAGAGAGTATTTGACTTTTTTTCCCCAGACACGCAGTCCTGTTCAAGGGGTAACTCTGTTCTGATACACAGAGCATGAAGAGCATGCTTTTCCTGATGTCTACGCTTGGTATTGAAAGGGTTAACAATATTAGCATTTACTCCAGTTGAGTCTGGTCTCGAATGAATAGGGGCAGTTTGTGCCTGTTTCATGCTGTCCTCATCCTGCACAAGGCAGCACTGTATATGTTCAGATCCTGAAGGTTCCACTGCCTGCAGGGCTTGGCTTTTCTTAACTTTTTTTTTTTTTGGTCAATAAAAGGAAAGAAATAAAGTTATTGTTAACTCTTTGAGGTTTGAGGACTTAGCTTTGGATACCTTCTTCCTCCTGGAGTACCACTGCAGCATAAATCAGAATTTGCATATATATCCACACCTGGTAACTACACTCAGAGGCGACTACACTCAGAAGAAACTATAGAGATTTGAACACTGCAAATCATATATAGGAATGCAAAAGTGTGGGTTTACATTGAATCTGCCAGCAGGTAGTCAGCCAACTGAAAACATACCCAAAATCTACCTCTATCTGCTTTCAACGCCCCACTCCCTATTTATAGAATAATATTTGTTTTACTGTCAATCACAATGTTACTGCTTAAAAATCCTTAAAATTTCTTATTCTTCCCTCGTGTTTGTTTTCTTTTCCCTTGACATCTTCTTTCATTCTATTTTCCATCTCTGTTTTTCTTGTGACCTGGATTTTTTAAATTTTTTGTGCTGTCCTCTGTACACCTCAAAGTGACCCCTGTTTAACCAGAGCTTGAGTTCAGTGAGTAAAAGGTGAGTTAAAGAAGCCAATAAGCACTTCCAGCTCACTAGATTACCATGCACATATGTGATTTGGGTCTTAATTGAAAGTAACTCAAGCCAAAAATAAAGCAGCTTGCCACAAATCAAAAGCTATCAGAACCTGGAGGCTGGTAAAAAGAGTATTATTGCGGGCTTCTCTGCTCCCTTTCAGGAGCCAACTGCAAAAGGCTACCTTGGGGTGGGCCTGTCAGAAACCACAGATGGGAGTCCCTTGGAACTAATCTTGAACATAGTGATTAAAATATGAAGTATTTTAAATGAAATAGTCTGCGTTCAGCAGAGTAGCATTTGAAACACCAGGGTCTGTTTCATCATCTCTCACAGTATTCTCCTAGGGAAACTGGCTGCCCGTGGACTGGGTAGGTATACCCTTCTTTGGATAAAGAACTGGCTAGGGAGCCATGCCCAGCGGGTAGTAGTTAATGGAGTCAAGTCCAGCTAGCAGCCTGTTACAAGTGGTGTCCCCCAGGGGTCGGTACTTGGGCCCATCTTGTTCAATATCTTTATTGATGACCTAGACGAGGGGATTGAGTGTATCCTCAGTAAGTTTGCAGATGACACCAAGTTGGGTGGCGGTGTTGATCTGTCTGAGGGTAGGGAGGCCCTTCAGAGGGATCTGGATAGGCTGGATTGCTGGGCTGAGCCGAATGGGACGAGGTTCAACAAGGCCAAGTGTCGGGTCCTGCACTTTGGCCACAATAACCCCATGCAGCGCTATAGGCTCGGAGCTGAGTGGCTGGAGGACTGTGAAGAGGAAAGGGACCTGGGGGTGTTGGTTGATGCTCAGCTGAACATGAGCCGACAGTGTGCCCAGGTGGCCAAGAGGGCCAACGGCATCCTGGCCTGCATTAGAAATAGTGTGGCCAGCAGGAGCAGGGAGGTAATCATCCCCCTGTATTCGGCGCTGGTGAGGCCGCACCTCGAGTATTGTGTTCAGTTTTGGGCCCCTCACTACAAGAAAGACATTGAAGCCCTGGAACGTGTCCAGAGAAGGGCAACAAAGCTGGTGAGGGGTCTGGAGCACAAGTCTTATGAGGAGCGGCTGAGAGAGTTGAGATTGTTTAGTCTGAAGAAGAGGAGGCTCAGGGGAGATCTCATTGCACTCTATAGCTTCCTGAAGGCAGGTTGTGATGAGCAGGGGTTTGGCCTGTTCTCCCAGGCAACAAGCAGGACCTGAGGAAATGGCCACAAGTTGTACCAGAGGAGGTTTAGACTGGACGTGAGGAAAAACTTTTTCTCCCAAAGAGTGGTCAGGCACTGGAATGGCCTGCCCAGGGAGGTGGTGGAGTTGCCGTCCCTGGCAGTGTTCAAGAGGCGGCTTGAAGAGGAGCTACAGGATATGGTTTAGTAGCTGTGGCAGCAATGCTAGTGGGAAGATGGTTGGACTAGATGATCTTATAGGTCCCATCCAACCATGTGATTCTATGATTCTATGATTCTATGATCAGCTCATACCTGACCTGCTTTACCCCCGAGGCACTGGCAGGCTCTCAAGCTTTTGGCCCTGTTGGAGGAGAAAAACTTTTCTGTTGATTCTGGCATCTGAACCAAATATTAGTGTCAACTTAAAAGTATTGAAAGATTACATCTCTCATGGTAAAGCTAATTCCATCTCTACACATTCCTAACAATCAGTAGCTCAGGAAGGACATTATGAGGGAAGATTTATGATTGCCTCTAGAGAAAGCTTCTTTATTCAAATTAAGTAGAAAGATGAATTTGAGGCAGGGTTTGAATTTTTTTATATGTGCTATAATATATATGCTAACTAATTTGACATATGTCATATAGGAAACAGGAATGTTTTTTCCTTAAAGCTAAATATTCAGTGACATAAAGATGTAAGGACAGAAAGACAACAAACAAGGCTAACTCCTGCATAATGAGGCTGCACAATTTCATCTAGTTACTCCAGTGCAGAAGTCCTGCTTCAGTTTTGGATACCAGAAGCAGAACTGATTGTTCAGTGAAGATGGAGACTCTTCACTTCCATTTGCTTCTAGGGCTAATTATCCTCATTAACAAAACAGTAACCCTGTAACCTCAACAAACCTTTCGTAATTTTGATAGTACATGTTCAAATAAATGTAGTTATTCAAACAGAGTTGTCTCAGATGACACTGGAATAACTGAAAACGATATTGGATCTCTTTCACACTCAGTTTCTGAAGCTGAAGTTTTCTAACCTGAGGATCCATAACTCATTACTGGGTATTTTTATATGGATTTTGATGACAATGCCAGGTAATTACCAGTAGTTCCTTAGATGGAACTCTGTTAGTGTTTCCTCCTCCTTTTACAAATATATCAAAAAACTCTTGTGCACTTTTCTCTGTTTAGTGTGTGCCTCTTGCGTGACTTCAGGATGACGCATCATTGTCATTTAGGCAAAGTACTTCTGACTTTAAAGCTATCAACTAAAGACATTCTTGATTTTTTTTTCTTCGCTCATTTTCTGTATATAATTGTTTTCTACTTCCAATGTTTATTTTTAATACAAAATTCAACAGTAACTTTTCTTCAGTCTGCTATAGGAGATTGCTGAAAGGCAACATCTGGTAAGAAGCAAAAAATCTCTAGCTGTCAGCAAGCAAGTCAATATAAATTCACCAGGGGCATTTACTCCTTTTAGAACATTACACAATCTATAGTCTGCTGAAGGTCCTGTCTTAAAGATAAAATTTACTACATTTCAGCTATCATTTATGCTGATAATATGTTTTGGTACCCAGGGTTTATAATCAGAGGCTGATCTCAGTCATATGAGTGTACAGTGTAGGAGTGTTACACCAGGATTGTTCTGATGTAAAAAACTCTTCATGTACTGAAGGATCAGCACCAAAAGCCCTTTGCAGAGTGTCTCGGTTGTTGCAACCACACCTCTACCTTGAGACCAGTTCTCCTGGTATCTTAGAAAGCATCATAGAATCATAGAATAGTTTGTGTAGTCCAACCCTTCTGCAAGGAGCAGGGACATCTCCAGCCACATCAGGTTGCTCAAAGCCTCATCCAGCCTGGCCTTGAATGTTTCCAGGGATGGGGCATTACCCAGCAAGCCCCTGCTGCAGCCCCTGGCAGCGCCGGGTGCTGCAGCGCACAGCCTTTCCAGCCAGCACAGGCTTGCAGCTCCTCCTGATGCGATGCTGCATGCAGATGTGGTAAAGCACTTCTGTCAAAACCAGACATATTGCATGTCTATGATGTGAACAGACTAAACCACAGCAAGGGCAAAACACTAGATTGTGCCATTCAATCTGCATTACCGTTAGGGTTCTCTGCTTAGTCCAGCCCCACAACCCACAAAGATTTATTTCTGGGGAAGGAAAGAGAACACTTCTGGCTGAACAAGCTGAGTAATTCTATTGTTGCTATACTTTAGACATCTTAAGGTCTTGGTGGAAATAAGCACTCAATCCTCTTTGTCTTTGACTCCTCTAATCTCCTTGGGCTATTCTGATTTATACAGGAGATCTCCACAAAGAAGCAGGTGCCTTGTCATAGTCACCAAGAGCAGCTATAGTAAAAATGAACACATTTGCCATCGAGTAGATTCTAGGTCTCAGAGGAGGAAAAAGTGGTGCAGGTGGTCAGGAGCAAGATCAGTGCAGTGGTTTTCAGTCGACCTTCATTTGCATCATAAAACCATCATCTTCCTGAGGACAAAGGAACAGCAGGGCTGGCAGCCTGCTCAGCCCCACAGCAATAAGCGTGGTACAGGTTGGGGATGGGGAGCACTGGTGAGGGGTGTTTCACACTTCGCCTCCACAACCTCTGAAACACTTGTCTCCAGCCAGTGCTGTTCGTCTCTCACTTTTAAGAGTGCTAAAAGGTTTTCTCTCCTCTCTGCGGGGGGTCACCAAATGCAATTTAAGTGAGTGCATTTCTGCTGAAGCATTAATATTTTTTGGTTGCCATTCATTGTTTGCGTTGTTACAAAGGACGATCTTCCTGTTAACCTAATCTAAACGGTCACTTGGAGGCTACAAAACTATATGTCATTTTTAAGCTACTGTATCACGATGGCCTCAGGGAAATTTTACAGATGCCTTGCCACAACCCATTTCTTCCCCATGATGAGCTACCCGGCGAGTTGCCTGGATTCATTTGCCACAGCTGTTTACCTCCTTGACCTCAAAGCTCCAAAGGTATGGTGCCAAGGAAACACAAAGGAGGTTGCCTTTTAAATTACTGATTATAGGGATTATTTTCTAAAGTAAAAATTAACTGAAGATGGTATTCTCCAATCAAATGGAACTACTTGGGTGAGTGTTTTGCCTTCACCTTTTAATAGTTTTCTGTTTTCTTTCCTTTTTCTGTTAACCTGTAGACATAGATAAACGAGCTACACAATATTAATGTGCTTATTAGTCTGGAATAATTTAAGACAGACTAATATCTCCCTGACAGAAAATTGTCAGCTCAAGTCTGTCATGGCATCAGTCATTGCAAGCTATTAAATTCCCACAGCACACCTACTAGGTAGATACCTCGTTTTATTTATTTCTGTAGTTCAAACATACCCCATTTCCATTTTGACCACAGTTGCTCCTATTCGGTTGTGCTTATGTATCTGAAGTTATTTATAGGTGATACTGTCCCCAGCCAACAGCTCAGCATGCAAGAGCTGATGAATTTTAAATTATAATTTGTCTAAAAACCAAAGGCAACAAATCTAGGTCAAAGATATTGCCTTGGGCAAAATCCACACAGGTTCTTTTGCATCACTGACTGTTACAACTCCTGTCTTTCTGTTTAAAAATGCTTATACCTGATCAGGCAGGTGCCTTTTTGTGCAAGGGGAATATAATTTCAAAGTATCTCAAGATTTAAGAGTGTAAATCCTGGGCTATGCATTGCAGAGAAACACAAAATGGTACGCCACAATATCTACTCATGACTGATCTTTGAGATGTGAGTTTGTATTTGCTGCTTGTCCAGTTTTGAGGAACAGACTTGTCCCTAAACATTAGGTGACTGGTCTAAACAAAGAACTAGGGGAATTTGAGGAGGTCCTCACATTCTCACTTGTTAAAGCTGTTACTTGGTATAAAAATCCACTAAATGTCTCTACTTTGTCATTTCACTTTTATATTTATTTTGTTGCATAACTGCTAATTTCCTGGTCATCCATGCTGCACTTAAAATACTTTATTCATGGTCTCTCCTGTGGAGTGAATTAGTTCCCTCCTAATACAGGTTAGTTTTCTTCTGGGTCCACAGGGAATATGTCTGAAGTCAGCCTTCTCCAGGAGGTGCTAGCTTTGAACAGTAAGAATGTGGGCACATCCACACCAGGTGGCTTAGGAACCAAGGTTCATTCCTTCATAGTCTACAAAGACCCTGTAGGCACACTCAATGAACTTAAAGTGGATAATTTTGTAGCCTAGGTATTGATCTGGAAAATAAAAAAAAAAAAAGAGGTTCAGCTTTTTTATCATTGATCAAGCAGGAGAGGTGCAGCGGGAGAGTTAATCCACTGCCTACCTTCCTCCTCCTTCTCTTACAAAAAGCGATCAGTAGCTGTGGTTTTAGTATTCATTTAAATGGAGAAGAAACCTGCTTCCATGCAATGGATTCCTCTGTTGCAAGAGGTGAGATTTGCCACACATAAGTATGCTCAAAAATTAAAGGTACAATGAGGAAATTTTGCTGTTCCTTGACATCCTCCGAAGGTCTAGGAGTATGTCCATGCCCTTGTATTGTATTATGGATTCAAGACTTTTCTTGGTTGCATGCCTTCAGTCATAACTCACAACACAATTAACTCTTTATTTTGGATTGATAGCATGTCTAGAACAGGGAAAAGCAGACAAAAAAAAAGATCATAAAAGCATAGTATAGTATTTTTTACCACTGCAGTGATGTTTTTATGATATGAAGCATTACCACGGTGTTGAACTGTGCCCTCTTTGCCGAAAGATGGGGAGAAACTACCATTTCCTTATGCTTGAATTATGTGGTGTTGCCTCATGAAATATATAGTAGTAAAGTTCTGCAGATCACTACTGTGACATGGTCTTGGCAATGAAAAGAAAAGAACTGCAGCTCTTAAAAATATCAATAAATGTTTTTATTTCTCATTTCAATGAGAATCTGTGTCATAAAAAGCTGTCATATTGTGTATTACAGGATGGCACACCTGCCTATGTGTTTAATTTACATTCCTTGAAAAGTCTTTGATTGGCAGTGGTTGGAAATACCTTCACGTGCTTATAAAGGAAACATTTATATATACACTTATAATAATTTATATAATTAAAATATTTTTATATTTATTATGCATGTACTGCAAAAGTGATCCAAATGTAACCTCCATTTTTGTGTTTTTCTTCTGCTTCACTTCCCATACAAGAGTTCTAGCTCTCTACTGTATCAGTCACCTGTATTTATCTTATAATTTCATAGAATTATAGAGTCATAGAATACCAGGTTGGAAAGGACCTCAAGGTTCACCTGGCCCAACCTTTCTTGGCAAAAGCATGGTCTAGACAAGATGGCCCAGCACCCTGTCCAGTCGAATCTTAAAAGTGTCCAGTGTTGAGGAATCCACCATTTCCTTGGGGACATTATTCAAATGGCTGATTGTTCTCATTGCGAAAATTTTTCTTCTTGTGTTCGATTGGAATGTTCCGAAGAGTAACTTGTACCCATTACCCCTTGCCTCATTCATGTGACTCACTGTAAAGAAGGAGTCTCCATCTTCTCTGTAGCCACCCTTTAAACACTGGAACACAGTGAAAAGGTCTCCTTGTAAGCCTTCTTTTCTCAAGGCTGAAAAAACCCAATTGTCTCAGCCTTTCCTCATATGGCAGGCTTATCAATCCTTTGATCATCTCTGTGGCCCTTCTCTGGACCCTCTCCAGCCTGTCCACATATTTTTGTATAGCAGGGACCAACACTGAACACCACAGTATTCCACGTGTAGCCTGACAAGCACTGAGTAGAATGGGTTAGTGACTGCTTTATCTCTGCTGGTGATGCCCTTGTTGATGCAACCCGGCATCCTGTTGGCTTTCTTTGCTGCAGCAGCACACTGTTCACTCATACTGAGTTTATTGTCCACCACGACCCCCAGGTCCCTTTCCATAGAGCTGTTCCTCAGCTGGGTAGATCCCAGCCTGTGCTGCACTCCTGGATTATGTTTTCCCAGGTGCAAGACTCACACTTGTCCTTGTTGAACTTCATAAGGTTCTTGTTAGTCCACTCTTCCAGGTCTTCCTGCAGGGTCATTCTCCCTTCCAAAGTGTCCACTTCCCCACTCAGTTTGATATCATAGGCAAACTTCATCAGAGTACACTTGATCCCATCATCCAGAACAGTTACAGTACTGTTGGGCCCACTATCAGTCCCTGGGGGACCCCACTTGTGACAGAGTGCCAGTTTCAAAAGGAGCTATTTACCACCACGCTTTGTGTGCGGCCAGTCAGTCAGTTCCCCACCCACTGCACGGCCCACTTGTCTAGACCGTGAGACATCAGTTTCTCTAGGAGGAGGCTGTGGGAAACTGTATCGTATTTCCCTCTATTGAACTGCAAGAGAGGAGGCTGCCACCTAAAAATATCAGAAAGATCTGAGTTTTCTGATGCTAGAAAATAGCTCCATATTGATTAATGACCTTGCAGATCACAACAGAATTGTAGATAGCTGTATGGAAGCAATGTTGCCAGGCTCCACGTCTCTGTGATTTCATCTAATTGGTCTTCAGCCATCTTCCCATTGATTTCTTAAGACATCTGCAAGTCCCTGTTGATAATAAGTTATATTCACTTCATGGATCTCTCATGAAATACATCAAAAAAATGTCTGAATCCTTTTGAAAGGCATATTGAAGGCATGGCAGGAGTCAAATTTCATCCAAGTGTTTCACTTAACTTTCAATATAAGCTTTCTAATTTTTTTTTCCTTGGTGTTACCTCACTGCCTTGAAGTTTTCATGCTTGAGCCTAAATTTAATCATGATATGTCTTCTTAAATTTAGCGTCACGTGCCAAGCTGGTGTGTATAAACACCATATACAGTGCTACAATCATCTCAGCACAGATGTGGAAGATTATTACACTACCTGATTTTAAAATTGCTAGGCATACCTATATGGCATATATATAGTTAGGACAGAGCAAAATATTAAAAAATCTGATCAAGAATTATGCTCGAAGTAGATTATATGAAGATGAAAACAAGAATCCTAAGTTTTTACGTGGTGCAGCCGAAGTGGTGAGTTGTAAAAATGACTGAAGTAGGTAGCTGAACAATTCTTGTGTCTAAACAGGATCACTGCGAATTGCCCATTTGGCCCCTGATTTAAAGTAATCATACAAGGGAGTGAAGATGCAGAAAACAGATTAGGAATTCTCTAAACATTTTAGCTATGTATGATCGAATGCATGAATCAAAGGTATAACACTGGTAGTGACTAATACTTCAGAGAATGAATCTGCAATAATGATAGGTTAGTTCAACAATACTGGATACAGTAGAAAACCACCTAGTATGGTGTCTAAAGAGCTGACAAGTGTATAAGAGAGTCATGAATAACAGTCATTGGGCTATTGAATGGCCTCATCCCCTTGGTTATGTAGTACTTAATTGCTATTCTTGCTACTTGCCGCCTTGTTTCAGTAAGGATACCTGAGACAAGCTGCGTGACTGAAGCTGCTGTAGTTCTTAAACAGAGGGACACAATGACTCTAGAGCTGTTGATACTGAGTAGTGGATAAAGTAGATGACCAGGAATGGGCAAAGACCCTGGTGTGCCAGTAGTGGCCACTGGGAGAGGTAAGGCAATGCAGAGGAAAAAACAAACTGGCAATGGAAACCACAGCTGTTCCTGGTTGATTGCAAACTCCAGCGGAAGCTTTACCTGTGAGCAGAATATTTATAAGGTCACCTAACCAGTGTTGATTCTCTAGTGTCTAATAAGATGAACTGACAAAACAGCTCCAAAATCAACTACAATCAACAAGATCACTCCCATTTATTACCTATTTTCATGGCTTTGTTGCTCTGTGAAATTTGGTTTAAATTATTACATGGATTAAAGTATGGAACATTGGTGTTGGGAGGAGTGAATATGTGGACAGGTACAAAAATTCAAGCACAATCACATAAGTTTTCTTGCTTTCAGAACTTAGATTTAAAAGGCTATTTAAGAAAAAATAAACAAAGTCTTTCCTTGAAGTCTGAAGTGTTCTGTTTTCTCTCAAGACAACTTTTTAGTGAAAGGCTTCTCTTTAAAAGGTCATAACTAATGTCTGACTTAGAAATTACTGAGGTCGCCAAAGGTCCTTTCAAGCTGCAGACACTGTGAATGCTTTGGTTCTCTTTAAATAAATACACCATTTACTCACTATACTCTTTCTAGAACATGGCCCTTTAAATTTTCTATGGAATTTATTAAATCTGTCTAGATTATTTTTTTAATTCCTGACTCTCTAAGAAGCCATAATAAATAGAAGAAAAATACATATGATAAGTACATTAAACAGTAGAGAACGACTTTGGCTGATCCTTCAAATGACACATATATTTTTGACTTTTGCAAAAAAGTTTTATCTGTGTGCTCACATTCTTTCTATGCATCCAGAGTAGGGCATTAGAGGACACAAAATGAAAATCTCTGGCTGAAAACTTTTACTTTTTACATAGAAAGTGAGTTTCTTTGTCCTTTTTCTTTTACTGAACATAACAAATGAAGCTCCAGAGATCCAATCAATCAAGTTCCTGTTAATGAGAAAAAGGACTGAAGTGAACTATTTAAATGCATGTCTACAACTTTCCTGATTATGCTTCCAATAATTTAATGTATTAACATTCTTTAGTTAGGAAGCATCTTCTGTACTCATCTGTCTTCGAAGATCTATGCTGACCTATTTTGTCAAACAAACAGAGATCAAATGCCTCTTTAATGCATGTCTAACTACGGGAGTAGGTAAGAACCTGGGAGATTTGATAGGTATCATGCTCAATCTTTATTTGCAGGTCAGCCCAGGGACATACCTAAGTGGTAACAGCCTCCTGTCCTGTGAGCTAAAGCTGCAACACCTTCCCTTTCTATTTACAGCCTGTCTCCAACATTGCAGGGCTCGCGTGTTCAATCCAAATCTTACCTGTGGTCTTGAAAAACCACTGAGCGAAAGAGCTGGAATATCTTATGCCCTGGCTATAGGCTGGGTATATCACAAATTGGTGATTGCACATGAAATATCACTCTTCGTGTAGGAGAGAAGAACTGTTCTCACTTGCCTTTCAACACTGTTTGGCTGGCTACTGTGCTACAGAGGGCGTTTTCCTTTTAAATAGCATATTTAATAGTTACTGAGAATGACACAAAAAACCCCCATAAAATATTTAGTGCTGTAGCTATTCTTAATGGTCTCAGACAGATGAAGGACATGTTTTAAGATATTTGAGTATTGCTTAAGAATGTTTGGTCTTTAGTATGTATTTCTTAATTTCAAGTTATTTTTGTTATTCCAATTCCCTGCTGAAAATTAAATTGCATCTGTTTCTCTATAAGCCCATTTGTTAATACACCTGTCAGCTTTCTTTCTTTTAAAGTATTATTGTGTTTGTTTCCTCATTAAAACTGAAATAAACAGGAATAATTATGCTGATATGCTTATATTTAATACATTAAAAGCTGGTATTTTGAATAGTAGATATGACTTTGTAGCACATGCACACTTTCACATGCATTCTCATTATTTACTAAAGCATATATTAAATTCAACATCCTAAAGAACTCACATTTTAATAAATCGAAAGCTTCATCATGCAGCAAAATAACAAGTTGTTTTCTTGTATTAGACCTTATGCGCAGAGGAAAAACCTGTAGTATGTAAATGTGTCAGATGCTGATCCAACCACGCAGAGAAGTTATATCTAATGAAAATCACTCTTCTTTAAATTTCTTGCCTCAGTAAATTTAATTTTGATTTTTTTTTGACAGAAAAAAACCGATACTTAGGTAAGCAATGTATTGATAATGCTGGAAGGACATAAATGCAGGTTAGAGAACTGCTTATTTTTACCTCATACAGGCATAGCTATTTATTCATTTTTCAGTTGTTCAACTAATTTTTGCATTTATGATTCCTGTTACAGACTATCATTCCTAAATTTTTTAAGCATGTGATTGAATACCATTAAAAATCAATGGAACACAAATACATAGTTAAAGTTAACTATGTTTAAGTGTTTTTCTTAAGCAGAGCCAGCCAAATGACATTTTGATAGAAATGCTTTGATAGAAAATCAAAGCATTAACATCTCAGTGGTATGAATGTTTGTTTCTCTCCTGATTGTTGATTGCCAGAATCCATTCCTCACAAAGTCATCAACAGAATTGCCACTCGCTTTAATGAGGCAAGATTGAGGCTGTACTTTCTACCAGGATGAACACATTCCTTATGAGTGTACCTG
Source organism: Chlamydotis macqueenii (assembly GCF_036417535.1). Lineage (NCBI taxonomy): Eukaryota > Metazoa > Chordata > Aves > Otidiformes > Otididae > Chlamydotis > Chlamydotis macqueenii. Next base: position 23,821,290 of record NC_141556.1, read on the forward strand.
CATTGCCAACCACGTACAAAAGTGTAGCAGTTGAAATGATTAAACCTACTGATATTTAGCAGTTGTTACGTCAAGAACAAAGATGTTGATGGAAGAGTTCTGTTCCATGAGAGCTTCCAGAAATCCATGTGCTCTGCTGGACACAGTATTTAAAGTGAAGCCACAGAATGACAGCAATCAGCTATGGCACAAAGGGACTGTGTAGGAACATATTTTTACATATCAGATTTTTTTGGCACCTAAATTATCCTGTACTCCTAAAATTCTGAATATTGACGACTTTCCTAGTTTGATTCACTTAACCAAATTGCCAGTTATTTTCAAACAAAAACTATACCTGATGCATAGATGTTTGCAACAAAAAAAACATATATATCAGTACACAATTTTTTGAATTAACTATTTTTGAAAAAAATATTCATAGACTAAAAATCTATATAAATTCCCTGACAAAATCTTTTAACAGGAAAATAATTGAAAATATAAAATTTCCTTGCATGAGTGATTTCATCATAAATGGAAACAAAATTTTACCCTTAAGCTCTGAGAGCAATGTTGAAGAATAGATCTTTGTGTAGAAAACAAAACTCTGACTCTGAAAACAGATCTGAAGAAAAAGTGCCCTATCATTGATCACTGAGACTCATTTCTTTCTTAAAAGTAATTTGTAGGGTGACATCTGCATATTATCTGCTAAAATATACCACATCAGAATATTTTGACTGGGACTTTGTAAACTTAAAATTGTATTTCTCAAAAACTGGCTTGAAGTTTGTCAGCGTTAGAAATCTTATTACTCTGATTCACCACTCTGAGGATGAAATTCTGGCATATAGAGCATTTCTTATTGATGATAATCTGGTTGTTATTTCACACTTGGAGCGTCTTATTAATATCAGTGTTTATGTTCATATTAATATTAATTTAGTCCATATTATTACTATTTGTTGTTGTTGATACTTATGCTATAATGACATTTTGCAACCATAATGCCCAATAATGTGTAGTGATATGCAGTTATATAGTAAAACAACAGCAATAGAAATAATGATAACAGAAAAATAATTAATAGTATTTTTATAATACTCGAAGCCTCCAATCAGAAGTGAAGTCTCATCAGGTTCTAGAAGCACTTAGAAAGCCACACTTTTTCTCCCACAAAACATATATGTAAATTATTTTGAGACAGGAAAAATATACTAATCTATAAAATACCTAATCAATGCAAATTGTTTATTTTTTTTAACCACAGGATTGTTAAGGAAATAATATCTCTGACATAATGCCTGTTGTTGCTTATTCTCACCCTTATGCAGTTTCCTTTTCCTGAGAAATTGCATTATTCCTGCTCTGAGGACAAGGCAGCACACCCCAGGGAATTGTTCCTCGGGGCCTTTCTGGAGCGCCTGTTTTTCCCGTGCAGCTATTGCCGATGGTTTCGTACAGTCTCTCTCTACCAGGTCGCCTGTTGGCCTTACTGAACAACCCTCATTGCTTTCTTATCATCTCTTGCTACCAAAGATAACTGCAAACAACTATGTTTAGTAGGTGTTGCCTTAGGAGTAAATATAAAAGCCTTTAATCAGAATTATAGGTATTTTTAAAAAGCTTCCTAAACTCTGCCATGTCTTCAGGCAGCTAAGAAATGAAAAGCTCACAGCTTTCCTAATTGGAATACTGGAATTATTTAAAGTGAATACAGCTTCTGGGTTTCTCCTGCCTCAGAGCACATTCCTTTGAAAACCTCAGTCAAGGGTTTTAATAATTTAAATACTATCTTTTTTTTTTTTTTCCCCTGTACAGTAGAAGATCTCAAATATCAAAATCAGTAATAAAAGGTTGATGGGTTTGTGGACACATGTGCCTACTTGACCTTAAACTTTGCTATTTAACATTTATGTGCACAATATGTAAGGAGCATTCCTTCTCACTGGTATAACTGATTAAAATGACTGAATGAGGAGAGGCAGGGGAAACGGGTGTTGTACCTGGCTCAATTCATTAGCTGCTCTCTGCTTCACCTCAGTCAGAGCTCAGCTTACAAAAAAAAATCAACTTTACAGACAGCTCTTGGGGGAGCACTGGGCACAAGCAATATGCACCGGTATTGGTAGGTGCCGGATGTCCAGCTGGAAGAGTGCTGCACTTCAGAGAGTGGAGAAAAAACCGAGATGTACGCTTCATTACTGGGGCTGTGCGGTGTTCTGATGACCTGCAGAGGACCCTGAGGAGAAAAGATGTTAAAACTGAATTATTTCACTTGCCTAATAAATTGGGCCAATAGAAAATCCCAAGCCACAACTTCAAATCTTAACCGTCCAAAAATCTGGGGAAAGTTTATCCCTGGATTACAAGTGTTGGGGCTGCAGATTTTCCCAGTTCGCAGCACTGATGTGAATCAGAAGTACTGGCTGCCATTTGTATGTCAGCCTGGAGAGTCAGCTCTAACTCAGGCAAACCACAAGAATTTCTAAATTACTTTTATTACAATTCAGCTCCAGTCCTGGGAAAGAAAATATGATCTATCTATCTATCTCTCTAATTTTTTCAATGCCTATACCAGCTGATTAGGGCAGCCATAAGGTACAGCTAGGAAGTGTGGGCTCAGATGAAGCAAAGTAAATGTTTTCATACCTGTGGGAGTAACGTACGCCTTCTCCAGGAGCGCTCTAGGCATTAGTACCCATATGCTACACTGCTACGTATTCAGAACCGTCCTGATCACAATTATCTTCCAAACTTCTCCCCTGGATGACTAGGGAATACTGTTCACTGGTCATTCCCAGATGCCTTGCACACACTTCTGCTCTGAAAATTAAGATAGTTAGTAGTGTGAACACAGGCTGTTCCACGCCAGTTGGCCTCATTGCCAGGGTGTGCACATCTTAGGCGTCTTTATTTTATTTGTATTTTGTTGAAGGAGGCTTGCTAGTTGAGCTGTTCAGGAGGCAGCCGTGTCAACAGAGGTTCGGAAGGAACCGAAGCTCTTGGTTGGTGACACACATGCAGCTTTGTGGTCACAGCTTATGATGTACAGGACTGTAGCTGAATGAGGAAGATCTTAATCTCCAGCTTTCAAAGTTTTTTACAAAAGTGCAGAAAAAAAAAGGATAAGTATCTGCCGGATCCTCTGTGGCTTTTCCTTTTCTTATGACTCATTCTGTTTTTCATGCACAAAGCAATGCCTGGCAGCCTGAGACAGGATTATGGGATGTAATTGTATTTTCTCCTCCCAGCTATTTGTGATGGATCCAAAGGGAAGATCATTAGATAGAGGAGGAGAAGCATTATGCTGGGTATGGTAGAAACAAGAGAGGCTGTATTTGTAAAAGTAGGGGAGAATAAGAATACTTTCATGGCTGGGAACGTGAATATCTGTCAGCATTGCATGTGTGTAATCCGAGAGCAGAGGGGAGAACATTCCGCAGAGCCCTGACACAGCTGGTTGTTCTTCCACACTGAAACACTCTGGAGATTTCAGTCCAGACCCAATTTCAGAACATCTGGATTAGTTTGAAATTCACTTGGACTCTTTCTAGCAACCTTAACACATAGCCTGGGGAGGCTTTGGAGTCTTCATCATTGGAGGTCTTCGCCACAGCTTATACAAAACACCTGTTCAGGATTGACCTAGGTGTAACAGAGTCTGCCTTGGGCCATCCACTGCACAGTTAATCATTTGGGGTCTCTTTTAGTCCTGTTTTTCTAAGTTTCTATGAATATAACATAGCTGGATGAGAACATGAAATGAAGGAGGCCCTGACGAAAGTCTGAAGAGAAACTCCTTTCTATGTTCATTCCAGAATCCAATAAGAGTCTAAGGGACTTGTATATACATCATATAATATATTAATAGCAGACCATTTTTAGAACATGTTGACATTTCGTGGTATTAGCAAAGACAGAGAGATTTGAATTGCTGGAAGATAAACACCTCAGTACTTTTTTTCTCTTCCCCTCCCAGTTCCCTAATAAAGAGCTTACATGTGGAAAAGTAACATAACTAGATAAATTTCAACGGCACAGTAAAAATAGCTGTTCACAAAGGTTCGAAAGACTAGTAATTAATTTACACATTCCCTTTCTTGCTTGTTTTATAAATGGACATACCTTGCCTCTATTAGATTGCCCTCTCCTAGCAAGTGACTTTAAAAATTAATTAACTGAAAAATTCAGGTCAGGTGCCTAGCACCTACCTTACAAGACACTTTGAACTGAAAACATCTTCATCTAGAGTTGTCAGCTAAAGGATGTGGGATAGAGATTGCATTGAGGTTCACAGAAAGAGATTGTAATATTAAAGAGTAGAGAAGTTTTTGAACACAATTGTAGGTTCTCCATATTGTGAAAGTTATAACTGCTCTTGGCAAAGCTCTGCACCTTGAAATAGACTTTAAATCTTTAAAAGCCAAGTAAACAGACAACAAAGTCAACAGTTACATTATGATTAAATCATTTGAAAGCATACATATGTCTGTGTCTTCTTATCTGTCTGTGCGTGCAAATATTCTGTATTAGGAATTATTAGCATTAGAATTCAGGAGGGTGATTAAAAATGTTGGAGGATAAAGACAGTAAATAAAAACATTATGTGTGTCTCGTTCAGTGTGAAACAGTAGCATCAGTAACAAGGTTTGTCCTTGCAGGAAGAAAATTGCATTTTAGTGGAGATTAGGACTTTAAAAATAACATTCACTCATTGTACTACAGTAATGAAAAAGAAAACAATGGAAACTTTGATTTGGTACAAGTAGAAGAACAAAGCAGTTATACTGAGCTCAGCAATTCCATTGTGTGTCCATGAAAGTCTCTGGAAAGACACCTCAAGAGTCTGCCTCCTAAAAAGACATGCAGTAGTGACAGACTTGGGACAATCAGTTATGGAAAACTTATAGCCTCTGACTTACTTCTGAACCATATGCCTGAACCTTTATATCCACCATAATGACATACCTGTCCTGCTGTGGAATCAAAAACACGTCAGGCACAGGATGAAAGGCACTGATGTGGTATGTCCTTACTTTGCTGATTCAAGTTTGTTTTGAAATATTAATAAGCTAACTTCATATTGCCAGGCTGCCTGCCAGATCAAGTATTATCTGTCTGCGTCTCTCTAACTTTATGCCAGATCAGGTTTTTTCTCTTCTAATTGGCATAAAACCAGCGTAAAAGTGCATAGCCAGCACAAATCCTATATGGGCAGGACATTTGCCCATGTATGATCCAAACAAAAAAGTGCATTGCTGTGTGGGGTAGATCCAGTTCTCATACACGCAGGACCATGACCTAACAAATGCCATCTGGAAGCCTCCACAAGGTTGAGCCGTTAACTCTGAGGGACTCCAGCAGAGCCCAGGAACCAGGAAAGCCCCAAAGAGCCTGTGGAAAGTGACTTCTACTGCCAGGGTCCGACCCACATGTGGTGTCCTTGTTACTCCAGTTATGAGACTCTTTGTGTCATGACAAGCCAGGGACTTCTGCAATTCACATTGTGTATCTCATGAGCATAAACCTGACTTGGCATCAAACCAGCCTGCTTGGATCCCAATAGCAGATTAGCCAGATTTCTGTCCGCTTTGGTGTATGTCCCAGGCCCATAATATACCTCTTCGCAATCTGAAGCTCTGTGACTATTCGTAACTGAGTGAGCTGGTGTAAAGAGAGCTTAGTACATTTACGCAAGCGTCAAATTCTCCCCCTGGATTTTGGTGAAGTACTCAATCAAGCATAAGAGAGTTGCATGACTCGCTAGAGTGAGTGTAAGAGAAAAAAGGTGAAAGCCCGAGGTGGCCCTGAGTCCTATTTTTATTATATGGTTCAAAACCCATTTAGCACGAAGGTAGAATCTATCAAAAGTAACGTGTTTGGGGGAAATTTGTAAATGCTGACCTTCTACAATGTGAGATGCTAAAAATCATACACCACAAAAGCATCTGAGTCACAGAAACGGTGCTTGTTGTGAACAAATTAGATGTTATTATAATATGAATATGAATATAAATACAGCTATACAAAGAAATTAGCTAATACTGCTAAGATTTAATGCCAGCATACTGAATAGCCCCATATTTAGATTTATTTTAGTTATATTGATTGCCACACTGATGATGCAAAAATCTTATATAGCATTTCAATACTATAATAATTTGTATATAATTGTTCAACATTAATAATAAAAGAAGGTTTGTCTCCAGAAACAACTCCGGCTTCTAGCTTGTTTCTTATGTCTTTGCTTCATTACAGTGATGTTGCCAGTTAGATTCAATGATAAAGATAGCTTATGCATTCCAGACCAGAATTGTTTTAAATTATGACTACAAAAGTTGTCACTGGTTGATGCACTAGGAGATGGGTAACTTGAATTATAAGTAATAAAAAATATAAAATAGTCATAGATAGAGTTTTCTTAATTTGTTCTCCTATGAGGTATAAAGTTTTCTTAATTTGTTTTCCTATGAGGTAACAAGAGACAAATTCCCTTTTATTTGACTTACCTATTAAAATCAAAGTGACTGTATACCTTCAAAGACAAACATTCAGTTGGAACTGAAAACACAAAAATCTAGAAGAAAGTTTAACCAGTGAGCATCTGCACTGGAATAAATATTGCCCTCTAAGGTGATTACAGAAACATAGCATTGCCAGAGGAAGGATTATTCAGGTTAAAAAGTTCTCCTTTATTCACTAGTCCAGTGAAAGAGAAGTGTGAAAATGAGATTCTTTTAAAATGGAAAAGTCACGAGTAAATATTCAGGTCAATAGAAGGTGACACAGGAATAACTGTTTAGAAATAGGCAAGAAAACTCAATTTTAACAAGGCATCAAATATTGAATTAGAGCACCATAGCATCAAGGAATTCAAGTTCCTAATACTGCTAACATTTTAATATATTCAGCACATTGTGAGTGGCTTTTCTTTGCTGTATGACATGGCTGAGAATACCACACCAACATTACTCAAATAATTGAAGTGTTGCTATGGGCTTCAGTGAGAGCAGGCCTTAGTTTAATGTGTTAAGACATCATCCAAGTAATTTTCTTCTTGCCATCTTCAATTTGGTATAACACATTATCATAATAAAGGGAGCTGGGAGCAGTAAGATTTGATTAAGTGTCAAAACGCTCTCAGAAACTAAAAAAAAATTGAGAGTTTTAATGTCAGTTCTTTGGTTTCCAAAGCAAATAATCTTAAAGGACAAAAGAAAACTGGTTGTGGTGGGTTGACCTTGGCTGGACTCCAGGTGCCCATCAAGCTTCTCTGTCACTCCCCTCCTCAGCAGGATGGGGAGGGAGAAAATAAGATGGGAAAAAAACTTGTGGGTCAAGATAAAGGCAGTTTAATAAAGCAAAAGCAAAGGCCACTTGCAGAAGCAGAAGAAAACAAAATATTTATTCTCTACTTCCCATCAGCAGGTGATGTCCAGCCACTTCACAGGAAGTAGGGCTTCAGTATGCGTAGCGGTTGCTCCAGAAGACAAATGTTGTAATAATGAATGTCCCTCCTGCTCATCTTTTCTCTTAGCTCTCTCACCTTAGCGGACATCACATGGTATGGAATATCCCTTTGGTCAGTTTGGGTCAGCTCTCCTGGCTATGCCCCCTCCTCAGATCTTGCCCACTCTCAGCCTACTGCTGAGGGGGGAATGTTGGAGAGAGAGGCTTGTTGCTGTGCGAGCACTGCTCAGCAGTAGCCAAAACATGGGTGTGTTATCAACACCTTTCTAGCCACCAATACAAAGCACAGCACGGTGAGGGCTGCTATGGGGAAAATTAACTCCATCTCAGCCAGATCCAATACAATGGGCAAGGAACAAGTTGGAACACTCACATTTAAAAAGAAAAATACACAATGGTGTCCTTGAATTCCTGCTGTAAGCAATGCAGGACTGGGAGGGATTCATAAACAGCCCTTTGTACTGTTGAGTCTTTGGCCAGGACCCTCAAAAGTGACCAGTGGCTAGGTGTCCATCTCCTGCTTGTTTCAGTATGCATTAGGCTGGTAATTGAATGCAAGAGTTGGGCCTCTGCTTATCCACATTAAAAATAATATTTTGTGCTAAAAGCATCCCGACTTCTCTTGAAAGCTAAAATAATGATTTTTAATAACATTTTCAAAATTTACTTTATTATTTTATATCCATTTTGCTCATGAAAAAAAAAAAGTAGAATTATAGAGCTTGCTTAAAGTTACATTCTTTTTTTTTTTTTTTTTTGACCACTACCTCTCCTGAGGAATACTAATATCTCCTATCTGCAAGCACTGGAAGGATAAATTAATTAATATTTGCAAAGAGCTTTGGAATCCTGAGCTGAAAGGTGCTAGAAGAGTGTAAAGAATTATACTGTAAATTATGTATAAGTATTGTGAATGCTGCTTTTTCAGACGTGTCTGCTACAAAGATCACTCAGTAGTTCAGACATCTAAAATGTGGATGATGCAAGACTGTTTAAGAATTGATTAGTATACCTCTGGGGGTATGAGAACGGCAGTCTACAGCAATGTAAGAGACAACATCTCCTATATCATGAGGAAAATGACATTTCAATACCATAAGAAGTTCCTTACGCCTTTGAAGTTACTTCTTAGTTCAAAGCCTGTCAGTATTCTTTATTTTTCATACAATTATGAAAGTGGTTTCAGGTCAATAAGTGCTTTTTTTAAAGTGAAAACAACCTAGATGGAGCAGTTATAAATCCAAGGAAAACTCTCTCTCTTCTCCATTGCTATCAGCCACTATTTGGGCTGATATTCCCAGCTCCTGTGAAAGCTGCTTAGGAAGCTTCTTAAGCAACTATCCACAGTTGCATTGCTTAAAATCAGGACTGAATATGAACCATAAAGTATTCTGTTCTTCAAAGGCCTGGAGAAACAAGACTGATAAGGAGACAGAGATAACAAAAGAAGGAGCAAAATGTGCATCTGAGCAATTAATAATGGAGATTTGTACTACATAAGGGGTCAAAAAGCCCAGAGTAATAGGAACAAGTCTTGTCTGAGTCCAGGTTTATAGAATGAACAGACTTTTTCCAGAGAACCACTGACTACATTGACTATTGACTAGACCAGACAGCACAAGCAAGCTGGCGAAAGCCCTGCCTTCAGTGCCTCTGTTGGGACTGGCTGGTACTGAAATGGGATTGACTGGTCCTGGTATAGATTTTCATGCCACAGCAGGAAGGAAGAAACTGTGGGTCTACCCATTATGCCATTAGTAAAACACATTTTGGTAAATAATCTTCAGAAAATGAAGATATGACATAAATTAAGAGCAAAAGGGATTAAGAGGTTTACCAGGATTCTCTTTTCTAGGGCACTGGATGGGTGAAAAGGCCCAATTGATCTTTTTACATCTTTCTCAATTAAATATCTGGATAATATATAGTAAAAAAAAAAAAAAAAGCTATAAAGCATCTGCCATCAAAACAGGCAAAATTTAATTTTCCCAATTTAAAAGAATCCACCAGCAAAGCTGTCCTGTTCCCTTGGCAACCTCAGTCTCTCCTCCACCGGCCATGAACTCTTTTCATCTTCCCAGTTAACACATTGGCTCCCATGCCTACAGGGCTGTCGTCTCCTGCCAACTGAGAGGCACAAATTGGGTGTCTTTAGCACAGTCCAAATGGATGTATTCAAGCTAATAACAAAAGGTGACCTACTAGGCAAGTAGCAGAACGTATGTAGACTTGGAGGACTGTGGTGATCTGAGCTGCGGCTAAAGCCTAGGTTTGAGTGGTAAAAAAAAATTTGTGGGGCTGAACACTGAAGAGGGGAAGAAATATGAAAGACAGAAATCCAAAGCAAAAGACAGACAGAATATTACAGCAAGTGTCACGTTGAAAAAGAAAAATGTTAGCAGTGGACTAACAGCTGGGTAAGAAAAGAGGAAAGAACATAAAATAATACTACAGAAAATGGTGAAAAGAAAAAGCCCAAAAGAGAACCGAGTGGAAGCTGGAAGGACTCCAGGAATAAGGAGTGTTGTCATGCTTTCCTTTTCAGTGCTATATTCTTCATGTAATAGTGTGTTACTACATGATTTGAAAAAAGAGTATGCGTCTTGTTGACTTTTTTATTTCAAAACCAAAGAAAAAAAAGTCTGAAAAATGTGACCTTTCCTGTGAGGTTGCAGCAGCTCTGTGGCCTGCATGTAAAAGATCACAGAGTTGGGAGTGAATTTGTCGTTATGCCCTGCTGTGCCCAATAGCTTTCCACCAGCCTTCCATCAATATTGACAGTGTGTAACAACCCTTCAAATTTCTCATCTTCTACCTGTGGTGAGGTAACTTCTTCAGAGGATTTGAAAGCCAGCCCAGAAAATGAGAAGCAGCCTGAGTCCTGGGTCAGCCTTTCATCCAAACCTTCTCTGATCACTCTGGCAGAGATGAGTACAGGTTATAAAATCCATGTCATAAAGGGAGTTTGAACACAGCAGCATTTGTAACTCAGGAGACTCAAATTAGTGTCTAAATAAGAAGTTAGGTTCTTTTTTTCAAAGGTGCCAGGTAAATACCACTGGACTGACAACCAGGCCAGTGGTATTTATCTTGTTAAAGGGACAATGTACACTTGTTTGAGTCGTATTCAAATTTTCTTATTTTAGCAAAGAATTAACTGTATCATGTATCATGTAAAAATTAAAATTGGTTGAAAAGAGGAAAAATATAACTAACTTGCTTTAATATGATGACAGCTTCTTTTTTTTTTAATTATACATAGAAAAAGTTACCTACATTAACGAGCTTGTTAAGAAGTTATCAGCAGATGAAGACAGAGCAAGATAGTTTTCTGTTATGGCACATACTTCATCGGCCTTAAACTGCAATTTGTTATTGGAGATGTGTATATGAACTGGAAAATTACATCCCCTTGCCACTAATTTACACAGGAATTTAAAATTAATTTTTCATACAATGCCAAATGCCTTTGTGTGTTCATAAGCTATTAGGCCATATGCCACACATTATTTTGCCAGATGTTAATGTGGTACAGACAAATTATATGCCCCCTAAGATATCAGAGAGACTTTGAGGGACAAAAGCGAAGGAAGAATATAGGATGAAAATAGTAAGCTTTGGAAATATTTTTTTTTAAGACTTGAAAGGACTTAAAACCTATGTTCTTACAACTTTTCAGTAAGAATCACCATATATGTCTTAATCCACAGACTTTAAAAGATACAACAGATGTACAGAGTTGATGAAAGATCTAATTTGACCTACCTTGTCCAACACAGTTTTCACTGACTTACTAGCTTTGTTTAAATGCTTTACTTAAAATGCTTAAAGTGATGAGTGTAGCAGAAAAGATGGTCCAAATAGATTGCACTAGCACAGTAAATTATTACATTGGGATAATCTCTTCTCCTATCTCATGGTTTTACCTATTAAGTATTACTGACAATTCATTCATGAGAGGGAGGGAAATGAATTATTTAGGTCTGTTATATGTTAGAAATGAAGTGCTGTTCATTAGTCTATGTCCAGTCCTAGAGAGTGACTATCAGATCTCCAATTCTGATATAATTTCTAAATACGAAAGTAAAAAAAAAAAAAAATTGTTTTAATTCCTCTCTACCTGTAGGTCAAATAAAACTATACACATAAATCTGCAGGCAGTGATATAAAAATGTCATGCCTTTATTATTTTCTCATAACAACTTGATCATCTGAAACTCATGTATATTTGCATGAGGCCATTTAAAGATACTAAGATGAGCACCACAGCATATCCTTAAAATAGAAAAACAGATAAATATATCCTTCAGGCATACAACTGGTAACAGAAACACAACCTATCAGCAGAGGTGTTAAATAATTCGCTCAATTTAACAGATTTTCAGCCCGCTTGAATAGTGTTCTCCAGCTTTTGCCTAATCTTAAATTATTGTAGTCGTTAACATATAATCATTTAGTTGTACCCTGCTGTGTTTGCCTGCTACTGAAAAGCCAGAGAGCTACTCCGTGAGCAAATAATTATGAGGACATTGGTTCACTGTTCATTTAGTAACGTCTGCTGTTAAGATTGAATTACTTTGTCTCCAGGCAAGTATTACTGATTAAAGGTACGATTCACAGCACTGTCTGAGATGCAGTAATAAATACTTAACAGTGGGGACCCTCTTCACCTCAGACCTCTGCTAATTATTCTGTGCATGTGCCTGCCAAATCTCACCAGGTTCCCCCTTCTTTCCCCACCGTTAGTTCAGTAGGGTGAAGGCTAAAGGACACTAAATGCCTCCTTTATGGCACTGGCCATACTGGTGTGTTATCAACTGCTTCAACACACTTTAGGCTGTGATGCTGAGCAAATTGCTTCAGCTCTAGCAGAAGTTGTGGGTACGATACTATTTTTCTTTGTGAAATTCTGTACTCCATGTTGTTCAAGAGCCTTCTGGGTTTGCTTTTGGGAATGACCATACAAAAAGATTTTCACAGTCTGTGAATCTGATTGTTAGTCATCCTTATGAACACTGCTTCATCCAAGCTTCTCTGCTGGGTCCAAATGAGTACTGCTCTAAATGAGTAACAGGTTGTGCAGTCAGACGCTGCAAATTAGAGCAGTAGCACAGAAAAGTGCTTTACAAAAATACTTACTACATGATGCTTTCTTTTTACTCTTGCAGAGAAATTGCAAGTAAAGATTGATGCAGCAGATGGTATTAAGAAATAGCTACCAGATAACAGAGAAACCAGCAATGGCATTTGTTTTCTAGTAGTCTGGGGGTGGCTTCAAGCTGAATTTACATGAGATTTGGGAGTGTTTTATGTGCTAAAAGGCTGCCGTTACCGATGAGGCTAAGATGCCAGTTACTTTCCACAGGCACAGTCTGGGCAGTGGCATGGCTCAGCTACTTCACCAAGCCTTTGCCAAAAATCCAGTTCAAACCTGGGAGGAAATGGTATCTCAGGCTTGAGGCACCTTCACTATGCATCCAAGGAGAACAGGCATGAAAGAAATTTTGTGAAATTTGGTAAGGGCACCACAAGGTAGACAGGGACAGAATGGATATAGAAGTAAGTTGAGTTTTATCAACCACTGACAGCAATTTTGCTGAGAATTCAAAAAAAGCATGAAGGGATAGCTCACTTCAAAATGTCTTTTCTTTTTCTACCACTGAGAGTAGCAGCAGAAGTGCTATTTTTGTAGCGTGAGGTTCAAATCTTTCTACGGCTGGCAAAAACTTAGAGAAGAAGAAAAATATGCCAGTATTCTCAATCACTTCTTACTCCGACCCAAATAGCTATTGACTATCAGTCTTTCTACCTTTAGTCTCTCAATCTAATTAAAAATTCTATTAAATAAGAGAATGTATTAGATGAAGAATAATTTACCAGGGATAGTTCCATTGATTTTAAAAAAAAGACTTGGTACTCTCCTTTACAGTGTAATTTTGATCTAAAATATGCACTTTATGAGTCAGGAGTATATTATTTATTGGGCAAATTCCAATCGATTTTGAATAAGATTTCAAGAGAATCACTGGAACCAAAGAAGACTAGATCATGTCAAAGTTCTCTACAAAGAATAAAAAGTGATATTCCCATATTTTACATTCCCAATTATGATAAAAGTACCTGTATGTTGCATTATATAACATTTTACTCGTAAGGCCAGACTTTGCTGGGAAATCTCTGTGCTTTGACTTTGGTAGGGTGACCACAGGTGCATGTCAAGGTACAATTTGTGCTATAATATTTACAGCTGATTTTTCCCTTGCATTTAATATAACTAAGTTTAGTATTGCCATATTTTTATATCAGCAAAACGTCACTGGGAGCTGGACCCTCATGTCCTTATATGTAATGAACAGAATAGATGCATTGGCACTTGTTTTAAAAGTAAGGTACGATTAACTGTGGCTGTAAATATGAAAGTTCCATGGAAGCCTTGGAACCATGCATCAGTGATTCTTTTTAGGCTAAATAAGAAATTCATGAATTTCAATAAATTTATTTTGTAAAAGACCTTTTGGTATGTCATTATTTTCAGGCATTGTTAAGGAAAAAAGGTCCATTATTTAATACATAGTCCTATTCTAGCATTGGCATCTGGAATTCAACTACACAAACTTAGTGGTAAATTGACAACAATGTCTGAATTAAATTTAATGTGGCTTTTTTTACTTTTTCAACATCTTCTATTCTCAGAGAATATTCAACAACTAGGGTACCTATTGTTGACATTTTCCTGTTCCTGTCACTATTTAATGACAATTGTAAGGCACTGTTCAATATTAAAGATAATTCAAAACCAAAAATCCATCTTCAGAGATGCACCTGAATAAATACAAAACATAATAATTATAATCTTATGCATTCTTATAATTTTATAAAATTATGCGTATCCCAGGTACCATACTGTCTAAGCAACAGCTGGTTCCACAACTAAGGGAACATATTTTCTGAAATCAATGGGGCAGAAATACTGAAATATAAAATTTTGTGCTTCAGGAGATAAGACAACGATCTGCTGGTATACTATTAGGTGATTTTTCTGTGTGTGGTTTCTTCAGTTATTCTCTGGTATCACTTGTTCTGCTGATCAATCTGCCAAATTGATGATATGGACTAAAACAGACCGTTCTTCTGTTCTGCTTTGGCGATTCCTTTATTCTTCGGAGAATCTTATGCTTGTCTTAGTTGTCCCATATCTAACATTGTACCCATCACTAAACTTCCTTGTTACCTCTGGGAGACCACTGTGGACTTTATTTGTGATGGTCATGTTAGGAGTGTTTTTGAAGGGGTATGCTCTAATAGTACAACTCGTTTTCTGTAAAGTGTTACTGCAGGGGCTGGTCAATGAACAAACTGATTCAGTTTTCACCTTGCTTTTTGAGAGCAGTAATGTACTTCTGTCCTTCATTGCACAAATTACGCAGCCATATGTTCCTACTCACTGTCTCTCATTCCTCAGGGAGGAGAGCCTCTGCTTTTACTACTTTCTACATAAACCAGACAGCTCATGTTCTTTATCCTTCTTTCTTCTTTTTTGGGGGTTGTCTTTTAGGGTGGTGGTGGTTTGGTTTTTTTTTTTTTGGTTACTGGTAGGTGGAGTAAGAAAGTGGTTTACTTCTCTGTGACTTAATAGATTCAGCAATGCTTTACAAGAGCTTTAGTCAGGTGGCCTGCAGAGGCCAAGAGCAAATCAATCTGCAATCCTGAACATTTCTGACTTCAGAAATACTTAATATTTAGGCAACACTCCCTGAGAAGACTCATAGTAAAACTAGAGTTGGAAATAATCGAGTAAGACATGATTTTTGGAAGGTTGGTACTGGATCTCAGTCTGTATGTTAGTATAGATAAAAGGAAAGAGATAGTACTGAAATGAACATGCAGCTAAGAAATTATTTGTGTAAACCCAGTTGCTGTCTAAGTGTGTTTCAGAAGTAGTTTTTGCAGAAGCAGAAAAAGAAGAATCTAGCACAGGGCACCTTTTTAAAATTTGAATTGGTTGACTATTCAATAAGGCAGAAGCAATGGGAGAAATGTGAACATTTTTAGACAGAGAAAATTTTCAGAGGCAGAGATAATTTTGTCTTTGAGTAGAGGGTAAACAGAGTACTGCAGGGAACAAGAAACTGAGTGTAGTTCTTAGTGCACTATGAGGAAAGGAGAAGTAATAATGCAGAGAGTGGTAGTACAGCAGGGGCATTTTGAGAAGTTCATTCAAGGTGTTGGGAGGGATAAAGGTCTGTCAGTTTTGCACTGACATTTGAAAAACACTGGCAGCAGGTTTGCCTGAATAGGAGAGTGCTACTTGTTACTCCTTGTGTGCTATGCAGCTAGGAGAATGTCTCTTTCATCCTTACATTTTTGACTGTGGAATTTTGAGGGGGAGGAAATATCACCATTGGACTTCAGTCTAACTGGCTACTTTGATCCTGAAGACTCTTGCTAGGAAAAACTTGAATATTTTTTATAGTTATGAGGCATATAGAAATTAGATGGAAATCCTATAACGTAGGCATGGACTTTTCTAAGAAGTCAAGCAAAGTAATTCTGATGTTCC
Organism: Chlamydotis macqueenii; assembly: GCF_036417535.1. Lineage (NCBI taxonomy): Eukaryota > Metazoa > Chordata > Aves > Otidiformes > Otididae > Chlamydotis > Chlamydotis macqueenii. The sequence continues at coordinate 23,837,305 of NC_141556.1, forward strand.
AGTGGCAAATTTAAGGTAGGGTCCTGTAAAATAATTCTGACTGCAACACGTAGCAAGATTTCACTGAAGACTTGGAGGGTGCTCTAAAGCATATCTAACTTTTATACATGAAAGTTAACATTTAAATGAATCTACATTATTTTGGAGATTAGGAATAAAACATGGAATAGTCTTCTTAAACTGGAGTGTCTAAAAACAATGAGGAGATTCAGTAAAGACAAATGGAAATAAGTTCATGCATTGGAAAGTAATCAAGTTCAAGAACACACTTAAACTGGGTTTGTCAAGGAGCGTGTAGAGATTAAATTGGTGATAAATCAGTAATCTTAAAAAAGACAGTTCCCATATTGGGCTGTATCAATAGGATTATCACAGTAAATCAAATTTGATGGGAACACCTGTATAATAGTGCTATTTTGGCTTTGCTTGAAATAACACCCACATTTTGGGATGCTGCAGTTCAAAGAGAATTGAAATCTGCAGAGAATCAAAAGAAGACCAGCAAGCTTCCTAAGATATTTAAAAAGTTGATCCACGAGGGTGGGATAAGAGAACAAAGTAATAAGAGAATGTGAATATCCTATAAAATAAATTGTAAAAAACTCCACAACACAAACAGTATGATTTTAGAAGGAGGAAATCTTATGTGACAAGCATTATCATTTGTTAGAAAAAAAGAAAAGGAGTTGTGCCCTGGTATGGGAGAATATGATTAAGAAAGGATGCTTAATAATTATTTCTGGCAGAAAAATCAATAACAAGAAAGCAAGTTTACTAAACTAACTCATTTGAAATACTCACAGCTAGTCCTGGGACGACGAAGCAATATTTACGTCAGTTCTACCATGACTCAGGAGGATGAGCTACTACAGATGACTCAAAGTCTCTTCCCACTCTCATAATTTGCAGAGACTAATTCCAAAGTGTTTATTTATTTAAACTAAAATAGTAGACCAAAAGTACCAACCTATGCCTCAAGTTGTTCAGAATGTTGGAAGTGTAAACTCTATCAATTTAAAGTATTTCAAAGGGAGATATCTTTAAGGACCAAACCAAAATACATTAACGTTTTAAAAAACAGATAGTGATGAAGAATCATCCTGGGTTTTTTTTCTACCCTGCTCCCTACTAGCCAGATTTTCCCTTCCAGTGTAACACATCTGTTTCTAATTCCAAAGCAGACCAGACTATTGTGGAATCATAGCAGATGTACTATTTTGGTACATGTAAGATTGCATCTTACATGATTTATTAAATTTGTAGAGTGATATCAGTGACACTTTATTATGTAGGAAACAGTAGTAATTAGAAACAAGAGTTGCACCAAAATTAGTTTGAGTTTAATGTGAATTGAAAATCCAGATAGAGGGGTGGTAGTCCAAAGCAATTCAGGAAGTTAATAGCAAATCACAAAGTAGGACAAATCTCTCATGTATCAATCCATTTTATTCATTCATGGTATAGCATACACAATTTGTTCAGGTTCTTCCTACAGAGAGAAGAACTGTGGAGAAATGACAGTCTCATGTATCAGAGACTGCTTATAGAAGGTTAGTCTCTCTGACTACTCACTAGACAATAATTTTAAAAGGTGTAGCAATAAAAATTGTATGAAGAGGGTTTGACTCAGAAGCTATCTTAAGCACCAAATGTAGGAATCAGGCATAATTTAGTTGTCTTTATCCAGAGTATAGGTAGTCCAAGTCCTTTTTGGCTGCCTTGGATGTAACAAAAGTCTTCAGGCACTACAGGTTTTGAGTTTGAATTTTCTTAGAAATTGTGCTTCTGGCATCTTAACTTTTACAAAGCTAAATAGCTCTGCAACTGTCTTATGATTATACACAGGCAAGAGCTACTCATTTTGAGCACTAGCTAAGCACACTCCCAGAACCATGCTCTTTTCAAAATACACGGGTTGTCTCAGTTTTCTTTCAAAATGTTCTTGGAAGAGTATGCACCTTCTCCATTGCATTACAAAATTCAGCATTATTAAAAAGACAGAGATTTATTCCTTTGAGAATTCATTCATGTTCCTCCTAGAAGGGTTGTCTAGACATTAGGCTACATTAGAGAGCTTTTTCCTATGTATCCTCTTGAGGTTGATAAACAAATCAAAATGGAAGGTGACTGTCATGAAGCTGGACAGAAAGAACTAGTGCAGCCTTGAGAAGAGAAGGCCCCAGGAAGACTTTATTGCAGCCTTTCAATACTTAAAGGGGGCCTATAGGAAAGATGGAGATACACTTTTTAGCAGGATCTGTTGCGATAGGACAAGGGGTAATAGTTTTAAAATAAAGAGGGTAGATTTAGATTAGACATAAGAAATTTTTTTACAATGAGGGTGGTGAAACACTGGAACAGGTTGCCCAGAGAGGTGGTGGATGCCCCATCCCTGGAAACCCCTGGTCAGGTTGGACAGGGGTCTGAGCAACCTGATCTGGTTGGAGATGTCCCTGCTCCTTGCAGGGGGGGTTGGACTATATGACCTTTAAAGGTCCCTTCCAACCCTAACCATTCTATGGTTCTTTGATTTAGTATACAAATAGGTAAAGCATTTGACTAAGATGGATGATATGTGTTTCTGTTGCTCTGCAAGATCTGTTCACATTATTGGGTTGAAAAAAAACTTTAGGAAAAAAATAAAAAAAAACATTAGAAAAATGGTGATAGCTTTTTTACATCATCTAGTGCTTGATTAGGCTATGGAATTTTATCTGCTTATAGGTTCTTTTTCTAGGCTATAATGAAAAATTCCAAGCATAAAACCACAGCTTGAAGAATCACTTCTTAGGACAGTCTTACAAAGCTGCAGATATGGTTTTGAATCCTTTCTGATGTGTGCAATATTGGGTTTCCAGCATCTTGGGCAGGAAACGCATTGCTATTAAAAATACAAACTCTTGCATTTTGACTCTACCTCAAGAGGAAACTGGGCTATGCCTGCACATCTGACTGTCCTTGCTGTCCTTAAAAAAGGATCAATGAGGGATGAAAAGCACTTACCTGAAAGCAAGTCTGCCACATATATGCTGAATCCAGACCTTGATGTGATCTACCATTCTCCTGGAATATTGACCTGGTCCAGCTCCTTCTCTGCTCCATGCGGAAAGGCTCAGCTGAAAGGCCTAGCTCCAACAAAATCTTTAGATTTTTATTTCCTAAGTCATATTTATTTTCCTATTTAGTGAAATGTACAGTTAGGAATTTAAATGTGAGTTAAAGGACTGTGTATTTTCAATTTGTACCTAAATGGCAATGTTGCAGTCCTTAACGTTCAGGTGCACTAGGCTTTTACTGCACTGATCCATTAGAGTTTTTCTTTATAACTATCAGGCATCTGTTCTGAATTAATCTGGAATATTCTGAAAAATGAAAATATTTCTCCAAAGACTCTGCAAGAAGCAATCCTTTTATTCTGCATATTGATAGACTACAATTAATCTTCTATTTAGATTTTTAAAAATATTTGAATATCATTGAGTAGGAGTCCTGTCAAGTATTGGTCAAAATTAACAATTTTAATGAAAAATATAAAATTTTCCAACTTTTTGTATTTTTAAGGATTATGGAAGGGATCAGTTCACTTTTTTTTTTCAAAAATATTTATGTTATATGCAATACATGTGAGAAAATTAGTGAAATATTTGTCTATTAAAAAGATTTCCTAATGAATAAAATTTATGGATAGGAATTTCATCCTAATTTTAAAAATAATGATGGAATTTAAGAATCCATAAAAAATGATGTTAATATTAAAAAAATCCTTTCCAATAAAGTATGCCAACGGATTATTTAAAAAGAGTAACACAGTGAAATGTTTCAAGCAAAAAGTATTCATTACTTAGTGCCAGAATGACATGTGGGAAGGCTGGTGTGAATTTGGATGTCCAATGAAGCTGATGAAGGGTCTAGACAACAAGTCTTATGAGGAGCGGCTGAGGGAACTGCAGTTATTTAGTCTGGAGTAAAGAAGGCTGAAGGGAGACTTCATTACTCTCTACAACTACCTGAAAGGAGGTTGTGGCAGGGCGGGTGTTGGTCTCTTTTCCCAAGTAACAAGTGATAGGACAAGAGGAAACAGCCTCAACTTGCACCACGGGAGGTTTAGATTGGAAATTAGGAAAAATTTATGCACCAAAAGGGTTGTCAAACATTGGAACAGGCTGCTCAGGGAAGTGGTGGAGTCACTGTTCCTGGAGGTATTTAAAAGGCATGTAGATGTGGTGCTTAGGGACGTGGTTTAGGAGTGGACTTGGCAAAGCTAGGTTCACAGTTGGACTCTATGATCTTAAGAGTTTTTTCCAACCTAAATGATTCTATGATTCCATGATTCTGTGATTTTCTTTGTCAATGGATGTCTTTTTAAAAGATAAGTTCTAGTCGTTCACAGCTGGTATAGATTTGATGCCAAAATGGTGCCATTTCCTGTATGGTGTTTTGCAAAAAATGATGCTAGGTGGTTGTATAAATTCTTTTTTTTTTTTTTTTTTTTTTTTGCTGTCACATCTATCAGCATGAAATATATATAAGTCACAGGAATAATCAGACAATCAAGGCATGGCTGAGTGCCTCATGCTGAGAAGTGACCTTTATAAATACTGTCACCTGGAAAATAAGTTAGTCCAAACTATCACAGCTGAGCTCCCAATCCAAGTAATCCATCATTCTTTCTGGCCTATTATATTCTTACATTCTGATAAGGTGTCAATTCAATATTGTGCAGCTGCATCTGCACAAAATGAAGTCTTGTTTGGAGATGAACAGAACCACATTAGAGTGGGGTAAGATCTGATCCAAAGGTGACGCTACACAAACTTTCCAGCCTTCTCTATTCACTACAAAACTCTTGGCTCAGGCTGCCAACCATTTTGAGTGGTTTTCTTTGGCTAAGGACAACAGAGAGGACTGTCAGACTCCAACACCTTCTCACCACATTTTCACCTACCACCTGGCATGGCTTCTTCCTCCTGCTTTGAAAGAGAAAGATATACAGAAAACCAGAGCTGTCTCTCAGTCATGAAATATTTTACCTCTGAAAGGTAAAGTCTAATTATAGACTGAATTGAACAAAGCTGAATATCCGAAATCCCAAGAGCTATGAGGAGCATAACCTACTGTCTTTACTGTATTACTGTAATTTTCTACCTTCACTTCTTCATTCCTTAAATGAGACAAAAGAAGTAAAAGAAGCGCATTGGTGATAAAAACAGGAACACGGTTTTGAAAAGCAGTTTATAAACAAAAGACTACATTACAATTGCTTTGTAAAATCTCATTAACTCTTTGGTAACAATGGATGATATTTTCAGTTGCTATTTCTATTCCCTGTACTGGCACCTTTTTGATCTGAAATAGCTGTGCTGGAGAAAGGAATCTTAATTAGCGAACATGAAATGAAGTGTCCTGCCCTTGAATAATTGTATACCACAAGCAAATGTAGATTACACCTACATGTTCAGCTTGATAAAAAGATGACCAGGAGAAAAATATTTAATGGGGTAATTTGTCAGAGCAATAAGTATCAAGGTGACAGACGTCTCCTGGAAATAAATAACTATCTAGGAAGGGTTTACAGTTCTAGACACCACTTTAGGCTGTTTACCCATGTCATTATTAATGGCAAGGCAATTCTAAGTTGGGGTGTCGTCATTACTATTTAAATATTTTATTATTATTTTGGGAGTTTTTGTCTTTTCCTTGACAGAAGACTAAGTCAGAATTAAGGACAAATGAAGGGTGAAGTTTGATATAATTTACAGTGTCAAGAAAAACACCTATAGAGATATGGGCAGAGTAGTAATTTTTAATTAAGATTTCTCTCTTATTACTACAGAGTCAGGGCCACTCTCACCCTCTCAGTGGGGAAATGCTGACTTCTAATAAGCATGCAGGTTGTTGTAACATTTGAAGCACCATAAGTAAACCTTAGAAACCATCTGGTTACTTAGATCAACAAATGACATTGATTCTGAAATGTTATTATACGCCCACTAACCTAAGGAAGTCTTCCTGGTACAAGTCTTGAAAGTCTGACATCCATCAATGCCTCATTCAGTACTTCCATCCATAAAACTCTACGAGGAGATTGCAGGTTTCTTAGTGAGGAAAGGATCCGAGCTGTGATTCCTTGGATTACTGTCACCGAGATTTTAACTTGTCCATTGCTTTACAGTGCAAAATAATGTACATTCTGTTTCTATATTACTGTGAAGTCCAGTCCATGAAAAGGAAAACTCTGAAGCTATCTTTGTTATCAAAAATAATTGTTTATTTGGGACACATCTTTGTAACTTACTTTGGCTAAGAGGTACATAAGGGTCTGTCAAAGTTACTGTTCTCCATATGTTGACTAGATATCAGTCCATCTACTGACACCTTTCATCCACTATCTAGAATCTGAGCACAGAGATTGTTGGTTGTGTATCAGGCTCCAGACTTGTCCTACAAAAGCTGCACATTTTTATCTTATCCTTTTAAACTAAAATAACTAAAGTATGGGGAACATGGAAAAGGGACAGGGGAGAATGAATGCATCACCCATTGAAATAATACAGTCTACTGTGGTAGGAACCTGGTCCTTCATGGTAGGCAAGAGGAACTTTTTGGTAGTTTGATACAAAATTATATTTCTATGTGGTCTTGCAGCCACTGAAAAGAGTGGTCACAGAAATGTCATTGAAGGTAAAGAATGTGAACTGAGACTGAGATGATTTATGCTATTTGAGAGCAAATTAACTTAAAACTGCTCCACCAAGCACCCACCTGGTGCTAAGCTACAGGAAATCCCTGCTGGAACTGACTGTGATTTAGATGTACCCAAAATAAATTGACAGTACAGTAAAATCTTTATTATTTATAGATAGATTACTTGGTTTGCAAATAAAAAAGAGCCAAAAGAATTATTTTTCTGGCATGACTTATTAGCTTAGACACTGCGCTGTACTAATATGCCTACACCATTTCCTGATCTCACCTGGCTCCACACAGTCCCACAGGGCTGTGACTTGGTTAATCTTCTCGGTATTTGTGGAACTGGGGTGATGTGGCTAAGATGTCTACGCTGATTTGGGACAATCAGTGCAGACTGGGAAATAGCAATAGTCATATTATATGAGTCTTCCATTTTTCAGGGTATCCTGATCATGAATAAGAGAGAGATGATTATGGTTCAGGCTGGTCAGCCTCAAAGCAGAACAGATCTCAAAGGCTATTCAGAAAGCATTTGAACGTTCAGCTCAGTCTGACTTGTGCATAGCTGCAACTAGCTGCTGGAAGTGGTTAGTTTAAAGCCAGAGTAGGTGCAAGTACCCCATATCCTAATCAAAATATGACAGTATATCAATTTCCTATGTTACACTCTCTATTGTCCTAATATAACACTTTATCCTTTAAATGTTCATCCTCAAGGAAAAGCCAGAAAAATACAGAGACAGGGGACATAGCAAGGAAAAGACTATTTTGCTATGAACTATGAAGAAAAACCTTCCTGTAATTGTTCTCGAGGGATATGTGTATCTCAATGGTTGTTGTTTTTATCTGGTGGTAGGAATTTCTGGGATTCATCATGATCTCAGAAGAGTCTCAGCTCAGAAAAATATAGAATTCTTACAGAGTGAGTGTTATAGGATTATTGTATTATAGACTATAATAATTATTACAAAATCTGAATATTATATAATCAGAATACCCTCGCAAGCACTATCTTTGAAGACACCCATTATCATCCCTGTTTTTTAGACAGGGAATGGAAGACTATCCAAATTGAAGTAGATCAGTTAAAATCCTCAAGTAAGATAAACTCAATCCAGACCTCAGAAAGAGTTTGTCCAAACTGCAAGTGTCTTCACCAATGGAGGAAATTGGAGTTAGATGCTGAAGAACAGTCTGAGCTCTTCGCCTTGCTGGGAGTTACTCCAACCTTCACTGAAGTATCGGTATTTTTACAAGTATAATATAAGAATCTCCTCATTAACAAAACTATTTCTAATTTATCCTAGATCACTATGTTTAAAATATGGATCAAATTTTTCTACATGGTTGTATATGAAAAAAAGAAGGGCCTTGATCTGTTGTGGAAGTGAGTAAATATTGCTAGTAGGGTATACTAGTACAAAACTGATATGAGAAGAAAGCCAGGTCCTGTGAGCATGTGACTTCTTGCTCTAAGAAGTGTTTGTGTTCAAGCATTCACAAATTTCTCAGAAACGCTGTATCATTAAAGAAAGAAATCTGCTACTATAAAAAGCCTTATTCTGAGTTTTATCATGCATTACTTTTCTCCATATGCTACACTGGAATAAAGTATGGAAGAACTAGCTTATAGCAACTTACATAAATGAATTTATTACCCAACCCTTCTTTGGTTCCATTGAAAATATTAGCATTTTTAAACTATTTCATGAAGCACTAAAGGGAGTCTCACTCAGAAACTTGAAAATGGAAAATAAAGGAATGTGGTTACTGTTTCTTATTATTTCTCATTATGTGTGATTGGCAAAGCATATGGTAGATTCTAAAACCCCCCACAATTTGTGTAATCAATAACTTACCTCTGAAAACTAAGCATATAAACAAGCTACCAAACCATAATATTCAACTACTATTGTGCTACCCTTATAACCTGCCTTGCAAAGATCATCTGCTTCTTGCAGTTAAAAACTGAAAATAATTTGTGAAAAATTTCTTCAGGTAATAGTGAGATGTGCAGTTGCTGGAATAATAAAACTGATATTTTCATACGACTTTTTGGAAAATAAGGTCATTTAAAAATTCCAGTATTTCTTTATGACAATCTGAAATTATTATTTTTTTTTTTTGAAAAAAAAACCACAAAACAACCAAACTCAGGAAACCTGCACACAATTTTTTTTTTGTTGTTTCTTTGAAAAACATGGAGGGAAGGAATCAAAATAACTGAAAATTTCCATATAAGGTAAAAAAAAGGACATTTTCTGATCAACACCATTTTGACAGAACATTTTCCAATCACCTCTATTTATGTGGAAGATTAGCTCATTTCATTGCTATTGTTCTATGCAATCCTCCATGGAAATTCAACCAGAGACATAGAGAGTTAATGTCACTGGGATCAGTAATGTAGCTGCCAAAATGATTTTCTCACTTATTAAAGCAAAATGTAGTCTATAATTGGCATTCAGTTTTCTGTGTAATGGCTACACAGATGTGTCACAGGATAGTAAAGGTCCTTGTAAATACAGTATTTGAGTCATTTGAAACTTGTCTTAAAAATCAAAGCTTTCCAGTCACATAGGTATTCAGCCAAAACCAACTTTCTTCAGGTTCCATGTCTAACATGTATTCAAGGTTTTTTTTTACTTTTTAAATTTTTTACCCAAAATATTTTAACAGAACAGTATTTCATAAGAAGGCATGAATGTAATATTTAACCAGCAGTTCCTGGATATATAATAGAAAGCAATATAAGTATCTCTTGCTCATTCAAATTCATAAACACTAAAGAAGTATTTACCTCCGTCTGTGCTCTCTCTATACTATACTACACACAACAGGTACAAACCCTCCTTCCCTCCATCACTGTCAAACTGACTGTGATGATACCAGTCTCCTCTGGCATCTCTAAACATTTGTTCATTCTTCTGAATGATTAAAATAAAGTATTTATGCCATTATGCTCAATGGTATCCTGTGCATTCCATTTCCCTATTGATGTACTGTAATAGAATAGCTAGAGCTTTTATGATAGGAGAAAACTAAACAATTTTGGAGTGACAGCCATGCATGCAGGACACTGTTTAATACCAGGACATAAAAAGGCAATTTACTCACTTTTTAAATTGATCTTGACGTTTATAGCACACATATTATCTATAAATAGGGAAATAATTGAATACTCCAGGTAAGTGGGTTAATGCATTTTCATGAATATGGATGATCGTATCTTGCTTATTCTTTCACAGTCTCATAGCTTTTGTTGAATGTCTTTTGATTGCAGACTGTTGAAAAGTCCCATTTTCCTGCACCCCATTAGAAATCTATAAATCGTTTGCTGGCAGAGACTTTCTCTGCCTCGTATGCCAATACGCTCTTGGTGGTAAAGCTGGGACCAGAGATTTCAAATGAAGGTACAATAAGCTCTCCAGCAGAGAGGAATTATGGAAGAACTACACAAAGGGAATTATCATCAGTTACAGGTTAGCTTCTGCCTTGAAGCTAGTTGTATTTATACTTCTTTTGAAATACTTTCTGTATTTTATTTATGTAACCCTTATTATTGTAACACAGGGTGTTTTTATTATCTAGGTAAATGTCTAGCCCTTTGAAGAATGTTATTAACCTCATAATACTTTACAGCTGGCTCTGTAATTTATGTCCATTAGTAACAGAATTTAATGGTCCATTAGAATGACAGGGATCACCAGGATCCCAGCATTGTATAGCTGCTCCTCTGGGCACAAACCTTCTTGACATCTTGTGCAGAGAATGTGTTAGAAAAAAAATGGTGCCATTTGGCTTGGGCTTTGGTTTATGCATTGATACTAATGATTTTTCAGTTAAAGGGAACAATTTACTTTTTTTTTTTTAAACAGCCTTTTTGGGTTAACTTGATAAGGAGTCCCTGAGGTTGAAAATAATAACCTATTTTATTTTCACAGTTTTTGCATAATTCTAGGGAGGTGAAAGAAACATCTTTATGTCCATATTTCAAACTTCCCCTAGTAGTAAACAGAGAAAGAAAACGGTGCAACCATGTTCCCTACATTCAAAATTCCAATCCAAAATTCCGGTAATATCTGCAGAGTCAGCATCCTAGGTAGAATGCAGAGTCAGTGGGAGATCAGCCTTCATGCAAGTCCAGTACTGTGAATGCCACAGATTGTCCTTTGTGTACTGACTTCCTTCTGCTTTTCTCAAGAGTGCCTGAAAAGATTTTCTGTCTTTGTCTTTTCTCTTTTAAGATAAATATTGAGAGAAATGCTATGATTGGGAAGGGGAATAATGTGCACAGAGGAAAGACATGTCCTTGCTTTGGTGCAGGTGTCCAGGTGGAATACTTCATCTGTATCCTTATGTTAGCCTGAAACTGGAAATGTTCCTCTCTACCACAGGATCTCCACTGTACCTATCTATATGAGATGCTCTAGAAGGCAGACTAGGTAGGTCATAGGCTATGGCCTGGGCTCCTAGATCATCATCTAGTACAAACAACAATAAATATCTATAGTTGATCTTCATCTTAGGATAGAAGATGAATGGAATTTATCTTGAAGATACTACTCCATCAAGTATTCGTGTACACATCTTCATTTTGCAACCACTCATTCCTGTTGGAGACTGAAGTGTACACTGTGATTAGTATCAAAAAAGGGATATAAGAACTTACATTGGTGGTACATGTTAATTAGACATTTTAAAATACAGATCATATTGTTTTTCTTTAAGGAAATAATAATAAATGCAAAGTATTAATTGTTTTTCTTTCAGCTATTAAATCTAGATTATATGGGGCTTGGTCCAGTGATCATAGGAGCTATGGAGGTGGGACTTTCAAATCTTTGTGAGAAGTCATATACTGTCTGTGTGTGTCTGTGCACATACAGTGGTAAAAGAAAGTCTCCGTGAGTTTTTGTACCAAAGAGTTCACTTCAGAGGCAGCCTTGCAAGTTTTAATGGGATTCACAAGGGACACGAATGGGATGCCCAGTGCAGACAGGAACAGCCATTAAAACATGCATCTGCGAATTTATTGAGATCACACCTTTGAACATGACACACAGCAGAGACCTCTGAGCATTTAATCCACTACTGAAGGTTATCCTCCGAAGCACAGATTTATGTAAATGGTGATGTGAGTCAGGTTTATAAAACTCACAGATATGTTTCTCTCCCCCTGAACTTGGGTCCTGTATTGTATGTCTGATAAATGATGTACTTATTTTTATTTCTTTCAACTGAATTACTCTTTTTTGTTTACTTCTTGCCTTGTACCACATGCTGCATGTATATGATGCCTCCTTATCTTGAAAAGACAATAGTCTTCTTGCATTTAAGAGTTTATCAACAAAAAAAAGCTTCCACTGAAATGTGTTTTTTCAGTGGCCTATAGTACCCAACTCAGGCATACTAGCAAAGAAACAATGGGTCTTTTCTATGTTTATGTTGCTTATTAAAACAATAGCAACAAAATAATTACTCTAAGTACTGTGAGTGTCTTTTATAGCACAGCAGCAATTAGAAACCTTGATTAAGTTCAGAAATTTCCTTGTTAAGAACTGCATGCGTTCCTAAGCTTTCCTAAATGCATCCTAAATTTTCTTGTAATCTAAAGGTAAGTGATTGGAAAAAGAAGTCATATGAGGAAACTAAGACACAAAGAGGCTGTAGTGCTAAAGTACAGTCTGTTAGTGGCAAAAATGGGAATTTATAGACCAGCTGTATTTACTTGTTAATCACATTTGAGGTGATTTTCCCTCAAATTTAGGCCTTGAAAAATTAGGTATCTACATGAAAGCTATGCTTCTTGTGCACCTGTTACAGTTAGACAAGGAGGGATAAGCACCGCCGAAGAGATCTGGCCTATTTAAGACATCTGTCCACTGCCCAACATCTTCTTTAGAAGGAGCCAAGGGTCACAAGATTAGATTTAAATTTAGCTTAGATATAAGAAAAATGAGTCACAATCCTAATTACCACCCATGTCCTTGAAAACATGACTGTCCCAGGGTGGGTGGAATTGAAGTAGCTCAGTTGAATGATGCCAGTATTACAGAAATCTTCCTCTAGGCACACCAAAGATGATGCCACCTGACTACAAATTAACTTCATAATATGAATTTTGTAGCCAATACATTGGCTTTTATTCTGCATGGTGCTTTTTGACCATGACAGCTTCCATTTCATCAGCAGTTTCAGGCTAGTCTGTGCCTGCATCTGTACAACAGAGAAGCAATCTTGAGGATGTGCTCAAAGTCATATTTGCTTCCCATCTGCATTATCTGTCTGCAAAGTAGACTGCAGGGGTGGCTTTAAGCTGACCCAGCGGGAGTGTCCCTGGAAGAAAACTGGAGATAAATCAGGAGCTTTAGAGCACACAGGAAAGCAATTTTCTTTCCATACAGAGAGAGATTTGGAACAGGTGTGGAGACTGCTGCCGTGGCACTGTGCAGAGGAGATGGCCATGGAGGGGTATGTAGAAGCACTCTTGACGTTCTGCCTGAAAATGCACCAATTCTACCTGCCACAAAGGCAAATGGGATTTACAGTCAATGTATTTCAGGCTGATTGCAAGCTGCCTGTAAGTGTGGTCTAGAGACACCCCCTGATTATCCAGCCTCTGCACAGCTCAGATATAGGTAGTATTTAATCTTGTTCATTCTTTCTTCTTTTCTTCATATATCATAAACATCTCAGGGAATGAAATTACTTTGCTCCTCTTTTCACTGGAAAAGATCAGAAGGTTATCAAATTTTATGTGTCTGACTTGAGTCACTTTGGGACATCTATACATGGTTGAAACTCCTGCAAAAATCAAAGTGAATTAGACAGTTTCATGCTTAACCTTGTCACTTCTTGCTTCTAACCCTTAGACTAACTAAGGGCAGGGGGAATATCAAAAAGTATGTGTCAGGACACGGTTCTGAATCCAGAGTTGGAAGTCTACAAGTCTCAGGAGTGGCTGCATTTGGGATTATGATTTGAGTCTCTTTTAACATAGTAGAGCCAAAAAGCATGATGGAGATGAGCTACTTTTTGTTTTCGTTGAATCATAGAATCATAGAATGATTTGAGTTGGAAGGGACCTTAAAGACCATCTAGGTCCAACACTCCTGCCCTGAGTAGGGACACCTTCCACTAGATCAGGTTGCTCAGAGCCTCACCTGGCCTTGAACACTTCCAGGGATGGGGCAGCCACAACTTCTATGGGCAACCTGTTCCAGTGCCTCACCACCCTTGCAGTGAAGAATTTCTTCCTTACATCTAATCTAAATCTACCCTCTTCCAGTTTAAAGGCATTACCCCTTGTCCTGTCACTACATGCCCTTGTCCTGTCACTACATGCCCTTGTCAAAAGTCCCTCTCCACCTTTCCTGTAGGCCCCCTTTAGGTACTGGAAGGCCACTCTAAGGTCTCCCTGGAGCCTTCTCTTTTTCTGACTGAACAACCCTGACTCTCTCAGCTTGTCTTCATAGGAGAGGTACTCTTCCTGTGAAAACAATAAATTTTAACTTGCCCTGATTCCAATGAGCAATCTGCTGAAAATAGCTCAGACACAGCTTTTGTAGAATGGTAATTTGGATGCTTTTACTTCTGAATTGGGAATCCAGACTAGTGATGCATCCCCAAGGAAAACACATCTGTGTCTGAAGCTGTAATGTGCTATAGATTTGTATTCTTACTCAGAATTGTAATAGGCAATATTTATCCTGGGGTAATGTCTTTGCAGGCAAGGGCAATGTATTTGGCCCTCAGTTCCTGGCTGTGGGAAATGTGACTAGAAATTCAGCATATTTCATGATAATTACAGGCATGTAGAGTAAACAATCGCTTTGACCTAAATGCCTAACAGAAGCAGAATACACTTAAAAGGATGACTTGATCTGTCTCGACTAGGCAGAAAAAGAAAAGAATTCTGAACATTCATAATCCTCTTGCTTTGTGTTTCCATTAGGGAATTAATCTATTAACTAAATAATTAGATGTATTGTGTGCCAAATCCTGCATAAGTTACGGCAGCAAATAGGCCATTAAACCATTTATACTCTTCGTTACACTAGTATAATTGTAGCAGTAGATTGGTATCCTGGGTTTGCACACTGTGTCGTGTGTGTGACAGAGTTTGTGCTTTCACAGACTGTACAAGGATAGAAACACTGCCCATTGGCAAAGATTTCGACTGCTTGTAAGCAGGAGCAGAAATAAATCATTAATTTGAATATTAATGTTTGTGCACTGTGCAAGGACAAAAAAATCCAACAAACAAAAAAAACCCTACCCAAATTGATAGGGGTATCCAATCTAGCCTAGGTGCAAGAATAGGCAAAATAAGTGTTTGCCTTGGGCAGCAGCGTGTAAAAGAGTGTCTGTATCTCACAATGTTTGTGCTATGGGAGTTCTACTGCTGCCGATGGAGGTGAAAGGAATATGGGTGAAGGGAATTAACCTTTTCCTTACACAGTTGCTCTCTACCTCGGGCTATGTATTGCACTGCATTGAGCTTGCAATATCAGCTTGCCAGGGCTAGCCCCTTCTTCCTCTGACCCCATTCTGCTCCATATATCTACTGCACTCTTCCCCCGGCAGGAGTAATCTAGTGACACAACTCCACCTAGGGCAAAAAGTTCAATTTTGTAACACTCTTGAGAACGACTGAGCTACCCCTGAGGAGTTTCAAAATACAGGGTAGTTGTTGAAGTTATGTTTGTTCACAAGATGCCCTGAAAGAAGTAGGAAGAGCTGAATAGCCAAGTAATTTGTAAAAGGCAAAAAAAAATTTCAAACACTTTGCTCAATTAATCTAATTTTAAACTGAAGATTGAATCACTTTCAAATTTTACTTATAATAAAAAAAATAGCCTCAGAATTTAAGAGCTAAGAAACTTTACATATACTAAGGACTTTTATACTCATCCCAGCCATGATGCAACAATTAAAACAGTTTAAGACTATTTCAGAGTGGCTGTTTAACACTTTGCTGATGTAGCAAAACATTGTAAAGCCTGAAAAGAAGTAAACTTAATCCAGACTGCTCAACTTTCCCTTTCATCCTGTCTTGAAAAGAATGCAGCAAAGTACAGTGGAGTCATTCTAGATGCCAACAGAATAGTGTTTCATTGTTCTTCATGGAAGTTAGTGATGCATAATAATGTATGTCATTACCGCTAGTGAAAGCCATAGGAGAAATCATTATTGAATTTTAATGAATGAGTTAACTGCTTGGGATTGTCAGACACATAATTATTGGAGAAAAATTAATTCTGGCATTCTGTAATTACTACTTCAAATACTGTAAGATTTCATTGAAAGGACAATCTGAAATAATTCTTCTAAAAAAACCCCGAAGGACATACCATGAAACATTTTATATATCCAGGACATTTGATTTTAGTAGTATGGATGTGATGGAAACATAGTACACAAGCACACTCTGAAAATAAATATTCACCTTCTTACATCTGCAGTTCTTCTAACATAATATGAACAAATACAGGTGAATTCTGCATGGGAGATTCCTCAACATCACTTCTTACTGCTCCGAAACTGCTGTTATCCATAAGGATCTCTGAATTTATTTAGCCTTTGCAGGAAAAATTCCACCCCAGGATTTCCTTATATGTACACTTTAGTTAATTCAAAGACATATCAATAGTTTGCCTGATTCCAAAGCAGAAATAAATGTGTTTAGAGTATGCTCCAACTTGCAATGGAGTCAGCAGGGGGAAGAGAAGCAGGCTCAGGGCCAGACCGAGGAAGAGCAGGCAGCAGTGCGGGGTGGTGAAATGGCCCACGGCCCAGCTGCCGGCTCTGCCTGAGCCAGAGCCCCGTGGTGCGGCACTCTGGCTGAGGAGGAAGGTTTTGCCCAGATGCTCTGCATTGACTCATGTTAAACAATCACTTTAGAAACACTAAAATGCAATTTTATTGTAGAATCCTAATACTGTAATCTCTTCTAAGGTAACTCCATGCGTGCTACTCAGGCATCAAGAGGAGGCCTTGCAGGAGTGGGCCAAAAGAGCTGTGGAAACTGCTGGTAAACAGTAAACTCAGAAGGGGCTATTTCTCCACAGGCATAAGAAAGGAGAAAATCTTTCTGAGTGACAGAATATGGGGCAAAGGCACATACTTGCAGAATACACTCTCTCCCCTGGCACTGTTCTAACTAGAGTGGTGCTGCGAGGCTTTTCAGAAATGCGCTGTGCAGTACTGTACAAAACACCTCAACCTGGACAGGTACACAAGAACACTGGCAATCTCATCACACCTTCACAATCTCATCTTTCAGAAGATGTATCAACTTGCAAAAATACAAATATATTTTTTCATTAGACCCGTCATCTTTCCACAAAAAGGAAGACTTTCATCCCTATAGCTGTTTCCTTCTGGTATGCTGTGATAGTGCTGTGTTTGTGGTCTTCTGAGCCCAGGAGTTTTTAATGTGATGCTGTGACCATAGCCTTTAGTGCACTCTCACCTCCTGTTGGCTGCTTTTCTCGCATTTCTTTATGAATGCCACAATACAGCTGATGGCCTGGGGCTTGATTAAGCAGAAAATGCAAAGCCATAAAGGGAGACAATCCACTTTGTGACACTTCTACCCTCTCTTTACCGTCAGGCTCCTTAGGAGATTATGTATTTAAATATACTTAAGGACTGCTGGAGAATGTGTGTTAGGATGGTGTCCCCCAAACAAGAAAAAAAGAAATTGGTGCATGAAGACATCTTTCTTTGCAGTGGATGGACGTATGGATTTGAAATTCTGAACAGAACTGGGCAGCTTCAAATTTCATTACATATAAATAAAATGTTTTCTTCTGCAAAAATTCAGTTTGTGTTAGAATTGAGTCGCTGATGTCATGCTGCTTTTAAATGTTTTACCTGTCCTATTTTAAATTTCAGAAGAGCAACTGAGAATTAAGCAAGTTTCTAGGGAAAACCCATCACAAATAGCTGTGACTAGAAGGAATGAGGTTTCTAAAACAGCAAAAAGAGAAAAGTGTCTCTCCAATGTAATATTTTGGGGTCAGATTATGGTCTCAGTTTCAGATCAGAATATGTTGAGTACCTCCTTTAAAATAACACATATTTCTGTGAAGGCAATATCAACGCCATAATAAGGTTCTATGTAGCTTACAAGAATGGTCATTGGTGCTCATGAATTTCATTGCACCTGTACTACTGCACTCTGGGTTTTGATCTGGTGATCTCTGTGACTGTAAAGAGTTAATAGGAAAATGTAGATTTATACATAGCATGAAACTGGTGATCCAGATGTAAGAAGACAATGTTACCCTTTGTTATAGAAACTGCCATCTCATTACTTTATTCCCACATATTTCTGGTGACATATCAGTAATTGGATGCATAAGCTGTCAGACACCAGTGTTCCCAAGCTCCTTTTCAACTTGATGTTTCATAGAATGTCAAGCTTTTTTTCTCTGTTTTAATAAAATATGGTGTTATATACAACACCATTTCATTGCATTTAGAGTCATGCTAATATTACTCACCAAATCTGTATTGAAAGCAATTAAAGCCACCTTCTGATTTTGAAGGAATAATGAGTTCAGCTTATATTCTTCTTAGTGCCAAATAACAATATTCAGATGTTTGTAATTTGGGAGATATTAGAAAAATAGACTTGGAATAACAAAATTGCAGACCACCTCTGAAAATACTAGAATCCCATAACATTTTCTTATTAAATAAGGTATCAATTAAAGCAAATGAATTTTAAAAAAATATTTGAGTTCTCATACTGTGACATTGTGTATGAGAAAAACAACGCTTTCTTTACAAATTCGACAAGACTTAAGGCCTTTTGTAAAAAAAGCTGATTGTGTTTTCAAACCATGGAGCTCTTTCACATTGTATTGTTCTCAGAAGATGAGTGTTCACAGCTGATGTAAAGTGACCTCAACTTTTTGCTTATTAATTTCTCTTGAAGCTGGTTTTGCAGCACGAATAATCGAACATGAAAAGTGAGAGTCTCAGGAGGAGATTCTCATTTCAATATTATAAACTATCAGTGTTTTTCTAGTAGCTTAGAAATTGCCAGTTCAGTAAATACTGTGACACTGGTGAACTTGGAGCATTACCTGCAAGCTCTGATTCACTGACCACTTCAAAAATTCCTTGAAGAAGTCTTGTCCTGCACTGTTCCAGGGTGAGAATGGAAGCTGTATTCACCACAGGTCACACAATGTTGTTAAGTCATTATTGTGTTTGGACCAATTCTTGTGCTTGTTTAACTCGTAATCTCCAAAAAAAGAAGCTACAGTCTACTTCCCCTTGTTTAGTTTATTCTGAAATTTACTACAATTTTCTTTAGCCTTTATAAGTAAAAGCAGACCAGCACTTCCATGGAAAAACTGGAGAAGCTTGACATAAACCAAGCAAAACCCCCCCTTTTTTTTTTTCTTGGTCTCAATTAAATTCACTCAGGACATTTCAGCTGTAAAGAGAAATTGTGATTCTGCTGGTGGAAATCCTATACATTGGACAGAATATTTTTCCTGAACTGAGATGACAGGGATGCATGCTATCATTCCATATCATTGTTTGTAGCTTAGGAATATGCAGGAAAAGTGGGAAATGGAGGGCAAAGGAAGTTTTCAGGCCCCTCAATAGTTCTTAAATCCTCATCAGTGGGTAAGTCAGGACTCTAGCTGCTTGAAGCGCACTTCAGAATACCTTGTCTTCCAATGTCAGTTTCAAATGAATAGTTTATTTTTAATTAATTCAAAAACTATGGACAAAATATCTGAGCATTTAATATTTACCTTATCAGCTTTGAACTTTGACAGAGGATGTCACCCAAAAGAATTTCACCTAGCTAAGAGGGTGGATGAAATATATCAATTGCACAGGTCTTTCCTCTTGAAAAAAAAAAAACACTGCCTGAATTTACTCTGCTGAAAAAGGAAGCTTAAAGCACTGCTCCAGCAGTTGCAGTACTGTCTGATTTTGCAACAGCCTCCCAAAACAAGGGTGAACTGACTATGGATATAAAGAGTTTGGAGCTCTGGAGTATGAATTGCTTTATTTAGTTGTACTGTAAGTAGTGCAGGAGCAGCAACTACTTGCAGCTTTCTCAATCCTCATCAAGAGGGAGCATCTTCAGAGCAAGAATACTGGCAAGTCCCCTTAGCTGTGTATGTGACAGTCCTCTTGTTCCTCTGCCAGCAGCCCACTGGGTACCTATCAGCATGCCCATTTCACTACAAATACAGTATTATACAGCAAGAAAAGAATTGCTCTTGTTCTTTTTTTCTGGTCAATATCAACTTTAGTAGGACTGAAAACAAAGATAGAGGTGAAATGGTCTAGTAGCGTATTAGCAATGTTATGTGCTATTACTGTGATGGAATAGTTATTTATTTATTGCTGAGGGTTTGGCTGCAGCTCAGCAAATTGTGTACAAAAAAAATATGTACTTTTGGGGTCAATAATTCATTTCAATACACAGCTTCAGCTACAAGAAAACACCAGGGTCTCAACTATAGCATTATCCTCATCTGTCATAGCTGAAAGTAATGGCTATATGAGAGCTTGTAACTGTGGTGAATCTAACCAATTAATTTCACACCATCATTGCTCTTTTACACAACTGTTAAGTTTTCACCTTTTTGTCACAAATCATCTTCTGGCTGCTCAACAAGCATCTACTTCCCTTCTGCTAATGCCCTCCCCCTGCCAGCCTCAGCAATCCAGCTTGACAGCTCTATTTTTATAATAGGGTGCAATTTTAAACATTCCCTTGGTTCTTCTTTATGTATTATTTACTAACCGCACATCACTGACAGAAAAATTGGAAAGTATTCTGTTTTGTACTAGAAAATTTGTGGCTTTCTGTGTTGATTCAGCAAGTTGCCTCTCACCATTTCCCATGTGAACAGATTACTGAATAATTTTTTTTTATTAAATCTTAAGATTAAAGTGTTCATTAAATCATGCATGAAACTCCCATTCAAATGCTGAAATACTGGTATTGTTGAATGGAGCCTGTGGGTTTGCCCAACACTCCTTTTATGGATTTGTTTAACCCTAATCACTGAAGTCATGTATAAAACCACGGAAGTATCTTGGGTTAGAAGCTGTCCTAGTTTTCCTGAATGTCATCCCTCTTACAACAATGTAGTAATATGGAGTACAAAGAAGTTCTGGCTTCTCTTCTTGGCAAAGAAATCAACTGTGGAGGCAGAAAGCTAGATGATTTGGAGAGTTTCTCCTACAACCCTTCAGAGGATGTGACAGGAAAAAGGCAGTGGTAAGAAACACTTCTCTCTTTCCCTGCTCTGAGCTTCCATCCCCAGTTTAATTTTAGATATAGGGATATTTTTAAGGACAACTATTAAATTCTCCATGTTTGCTTATGGTAGTGACTAACACAGAGGTGAGCAATGGGATGGGGAGTGAAGCCTTTAGCTATATTTTTTCAGCTGACAAATGCAGAGACAAAGGGGAGAGAGATTATTTCCCTCTCTTCTCCTGCCTCAGCATTGTACCACCTCACAACTAAGGCCTGTCTTTTCCTCTCTCTTTTGTTCTTCTTTGCCATCACATATCCAAAAGGGAGATGCAAAGTACTGTTTGTCCTCCTTCAGGCGACTTTGTCAGGGGAACCTTGGCTTTGTGTGATGCAGAGTAGTGGAAGGCAACACTGTACGCAAGTGACCTGGAACGCCAGTGCAGGAGCTATGATACTTTTAGTGTGATTGCGTGTAGAAAATTGGTCAGTGACCCACCAAAAAGTTTTGTAAGGGTTGCTATCAAAACTGTTCACCTGGGTCACTGCTGATTGACTGAAAGACAGGATGTAGAAGGAAATGAAATGAAATAGTAGACTACACGAATCTGTACAGCTCTCTGCAGCATCCACAAGCTGATTGCCTCCTCGTTAACAGCAGCCACTTACCTGGCGCCTGCCAGCCAACTCATGCCACAGCTGTAGGTTAGCATCCCAACCCTTTCATGGTGCTCTCTCTGCCTTTCCTTCCTGACCTAGAGTGACCTTGCCCCACAGGATTGTCATCACCACTAAAAGAAAGAAAAAAGATAAACCAAGGTGTCTTAGATGGATGTCAGTGGTTTGCAGTTGCTCTGATTCCCTTAAGTTGCCAAAGGAGACAAAGGTCCTGCTCAGTGGGTCCTTGTATGCAAATATGGTACTCTTTACCCCAACAAAAAAAAATGAGAATTAATACCTTTAGTTATTTCAGATTCTGGGGAAATAACGTATTTTTTTAAAAAAATTATCTCTTGTTAGCAACATGGACACTTTTACAAGGAACAAAATTCAGTCTTGTAATGTGTATTGTATAGCTTCCATTAGCATCACTGCAGCGTTTGAAAAGGAAGGTACAGTCTTCTTAGACTCACTGAAAAAAGGAATAAGAAAATATTTATCATTCTGAAGCTTTTACTTACAATGTAAGCTCTGTTGAAAAGATGTTCAGGTATATACCTGAGGACAGAATTTGCCCTGCTGAGATTTCTTTTTTTGGGGGGGCTGAATGTGATGTAGCAAATTAATGCCTTCAATTGCAAAGCAAAATGTACCTTTGTAAAGACATTTAAGATAAGCTGAATATGCATCTGAGCCAAGAAACTTAACACTCACAGGTTTGTTAGCTGCTTAATTTATTTCTTAGGAGTAATTTAAAATAAAATTAAATTGTTTGCTACAGTTTTTAATATTCTGATTATTCTGGACCATGTTGCTTTTCTGCTCTTAATTCCTTTCAAGATCTCCAGTGTTTTTCTCTGTCTTTTGGCATTTTACTTTAACACTGTTACTCTGAAATAAACATTCCCAGTCTTCCACTTCATCACGTTCAATTATGCCAAAGTATTACAAGGCTAGCTTGTTCGCCTGAGGCATTATGAATTATTTGGGAATACCACCACATTTTTATATAAGCTGAAAACAGATACAGTGCCAGGTAATTAGCAATTTAACATGGATTCCTTTGTTAGTCTTTAATACTCCTATGTTCCTGGCCTACTTCCTCCAAGCTGGAAGTTGCTAAAAACAGATGATATGTCTGTTACTGTGTTTAAAACAGAAATGAATATAATACTATGCTGAAGAATTCAGCACCAAAAAAGAAAGGGGAAAAGTAAAGTGGAAAGAAGAGGTGTATGAGATGAAAGCATCACTGAAGGCAACACAATATGCTTTAAAAAGTTCTTTAATACACTGTTGTGTCAAGTGTGGTCTTAATTCTAAATGTTGTGGGAAAAACATTCAGGGATTTATCCTGTTAGTGTGTGAAAACAGAGTCCCTTAGGTTAATCTGTGTCCTGAAGTTATTCCAGATTCCCTAACCCATCCAGATTTCATTCCTCTGTTTAAGCAGTAGGGAGGGAACCTTGCAAATGGATGCCATTGCACTTTTCTACCAGCTTTTATTTTTAACATTCACTCTGTTTTGTGACAAAGGCTTTGACTGAGTAGGTCCCTGGTTCCTACACAGCTGAGTGTTGTGTTTCCGTGCAGAGTGAGAAGTCACACAGTTCTTTGCAGTCGCCAACAAAGTCACTTATGTTTCCTTAGTCTGAGTTCACCCCACTTAACTTTAGGCACATAAGTGAAGCACTGACCCTAGCAGCCATGGCTCTCAGTCTTCTGCTACAGCTAGCATAGAGAAGGCAAGGCAGCACAGAGGGCAATACAATTCACCTGACTGCCCAATTCTTTCAACTTATTATTGAGGCAATTGAAGACCATTTCATTTCTAACTTTGTTACTTTGCTGTGTGACTGTGTTACTGCTGTGTTACTTTGCAGGTGAGATAAATCTAAGCTTTCTAAATGCATAAGGCATGATTGAGAATGAGCCTGCATGAGAAGATACAAAGTCAAAACTAACTGTAAGTCACATTCTGACTTTTTGCTGTTGTCTCTCTACCCACTCTACTGTAACATCAGTCTCTGGCCTGTTCATAACTTTCTTTATTCATGCTCACAGAATAAATCCTCGTATTATGCAGGAGCAAAACCAAACTATTTCACAGCCTTTGAATGGAATTCTCAAGAGAGCTGAGAATATTCCAAGAAAGGAAGTTGATAGATATATAAAAAATATCATCTGGTCCTCATCTTTCTATACAACATCTTGCCTTTACCTCCTTCTTTTTCTTTGATGTAAAAGGTTCTCATCTTCTCTCCATAAAGAAACACCCCTCTGCCATCTCCCTTCATATCCTTTGATCTCATCCTCCCACCCATCCCACTACATTCTTCTTACATCCATAATCTGCCACACATCCTCTGATGTCTTGTCTCTTGCTTATCTTTTGCTGCCACACTTCTCAAGACAAGCAAACCTTTTTTTTCCCCTAACATCATGTTACGCATTCCATTCTCTAGCATTTCCACCAGCTTTCACTCTTTCCCTGCATCAAATTCAAACTTATGTTCCTCATTCTTAAGACTCAGTACAGGGCTGTCAGTCTTTCACATGCAAGGCTCTACCTTACTTACCTTTCTTACAATTCTCTGTTGCATTTAGTAATCTTGCATAAAAATTAATTTCCCTATCATATATCATTTAGATCTTTCCTGAACACCACATAATGTGGCACTTTTCCTTCAAGTCCATCTTACTTTGGGGTCTTCACAGAACATATTCCTCCTTGCACTCTTGTCTTATCCCTCAGAGAGAAACTTGTTTCATGAGGCTGAAGTTAGTTTTTCCTAAATTTTCCACCCACCCAAAGTGGCTACAAAAATTTTATGAAATATCAGTACTGTAAATGAGCTGTACTAAATGAATCCATTCTTGTTGATAGTAACTTCAGGTACCCCAGATGTAACACTAAGATGAATTTAACTCTTTGTTTCAAAGCAGTTTCTAATGAGGAAGGCAAGATGGTCCTTCTCTAACAGAGGTCAAGGAGCACTGGCAGGCTCTCTTCCTCCCTTCTACAAGTTTAGCTGGTTGCTCAAGGCTAGCTGCATTGACACAGGCTGCTGTGATGGAAGCGATAAGCCTCAGTAGGCAGTGCTCCTCCTTTCCTTGGAAGCTGCTTTTAAGCTCTTAGTCTGGAGCCCAGCTGACATACAGCCACAGTCACTCTGCAGCCTTGTAGTCCTGGGTGAGCTCTGTGTAACCTGAATGTAGTCACCTAAAAGATTGATCTAAGCTAATTGCCCCATTCCCTTCACCATCAGTGGGCACTTGTAAAAGGAGGTACCAACTGTCGGACAGCATGAACTGCCCTCAGGAAGGACCACTCTGTCCTTGCTGTCTATGGAGGGATCCTGACTTAAACTAGTGACTTACCAAGTACGTGCTAGAAACTAGGTGAGATACTTCCCATCTTCAGTGACAGGCACCCTGAGTGATTCAGTAGTTCCTTCTTTGTGTTTTCTCATTCCAGCATTCACCTTTCTATCAAAATCTTTGTACACAATGCAAAGATGCATAAAGAAGGTTAGTAGTTTTTCCACACACAGGGATAAATGTTTTTTTTTTAGATGTAAACAAATGCTTTTGCATACTCAAGGTGCTCATATGTGTTTTTTGCAGCAACATAAGCTATTAACATCTCACTTTGTGCATTTAGAATCATAGAATAGTTAGGTTTGGAAGGGACCTTCAAAGGTCATCTTGTTCAACCCCCCTGCAAGGAGCAGGGACATCTCCAACTAGATCAGGTTGTTCAGAGGCCCATCCAACTTGACCTTGAATGTTTCCAGGGATGGGACATCTATCACCTCTCTGGACAACCTGTTCCAGTGTTCTACCACCCTCATTGTAAAAAAAAATTCCTTATATCAAGTCTGAATCTACTTCCTTCTATTTTAAAACCATTACCCCTCGTCCTATCACAACAGGCCCTGCTAAAGAGTTTCTCCCCATCTTTCCTATAAGCCCCCTTTAGGTCCTGGAAGACCACTGTAAGATCTGCCTGGAGCCTCCTCTTCTCCAGGCTGAACAGCCCCAACTCTCTCAGCCTGTCCTCATAAGTGAGGTGCTCCAGCCCTCTGATCATCTTCGTGGCCCTCCTCTAGACTCACTCCAACAGGTCCATGTCCTTTGTTGGGTCCATATCCTTGTCCTTTTGTTGGGGGCTCCAGACCCCCTGCAGGTGGGGGTCTACCTGTGATTTTTCAGCTTGATTAAGTATATGAGCGAGCTGTCAGTTAGTCACTGTTTACAGCTGCGAATTTCACACTATATGTTTAATGTAACTATGCTAATATTTACTGATCTTGTTTTCTGATTCAGCTTGAGTTGTAGTTCATTCTAAGTGATTTCTCCTCACAGGACACTTTTCATCCATTCATTCATTCACTACATCCATTATACATGGCAAGCCAACAGTTTAAACCTAAGTAGGCAAGCAGCTTACAGTCTTCAAGAAGATATAAGCATTAGCACATTGTGTTGTGACTTGTGTAATAGTGATTTCCTCTTGGAAAGCAGGAGGACAGAGAAACAGTCAGTACGTTCACAGCTACGCAGTGCAAACCATACTCAGATTGTCAAAACAGCACAGATCAAAGCTCAGCTAACTGAATTTTTTTTTTGTCTCTGAAAACTATTCTGAAATCTTTAAGGAACTCAAAGTTATGATGTGTGCACTTCTTAAATGGATTACTTGAGGTCAATAGTCTTTTTAAAATGTTAAACACTTAGACCTTTAAATTTGCTATTCACTGAAAGAATTATGTAGGGCTTTACCTAGTATTTCA
Organism: Chlamydotis macqueenii; assembly: GCF_036417535.1. Classification (NCBI taxonomy): domain Eukaryota; kingdom Metazoa; phylum Chordata; class Aves; order Otidiformes; family Otididae; genus Chlamydotis; species Chlamydotis macqueenii. Next base: position 23,863,702 of record NC_141556.1, read on the forward strand.
GCACAGTAAAGTGGCTGTTGCACAGTGCCAATAGTTTCTGAAAGGAATAACTTCTTAGAAGGTCACTAACATTAAACTTTTATAAACTTTGTTCTTAAAAGTTGAGGGTCGAGAGATACTGAAGAGCTTTTTGTGAGTTACTGCTTTGGCATCACCCAGAACTACCTCACAAAAGGTTAGGAAGTTCAGCATAACATCAAAACTCAGACATGTATGGCTTTTCTGACCGAACTCTGGTAGTTTAGTCATGGTTAAAGGTTCTTTTGGAAACTCAGAATGTTCCCCAAGCAAAAGAGAAGAGAACATAGAAAGCAGGGCCCCAAGGGATAATAAAGGCAGATAAGCACTGACAAATGTTGCCAATCTGTTTCTCCTCTTGCTCCGCACAGCTATTCTTCAAAGAGGAATAACTTAGTAGAGAAAATAATTTGTTCCTTTGCGATAAAGAAAGAAATGAAACAAACTGGAAACCCAGTCTTATATAAAAAAAAAAGAAAAACTAAAATTATCTATTTCTTATTTGAATATAAATCTCTTCAAAGAAATATGAGTGAGGCAAATTCTGAGCCTCTGTTAGCCGATGTAATTCCCTTGAAAACAATGACGATTTAAATTAGCTAGAACTCTGGCCTTATAATTTTTTTCCCTTTTCCTATTACCAGAGAAGACATTCTACATGAACAATTTTGTCTGTTCCCCCTCCCCTCCTCTATGCACACACCCTGCTTCTCATTTTCTTAGAATTCCAAAAACTGGAAAGAAAATGTATCTTAAGTTTTTTCTCTATATTCTCCTTAGCTTCCCTTCTTCATAGAAGAAGAGTTTTTATGTCTTTCACCTGCTCCTTCAGTTGCTAACTTGGTGACTTATTCTGGAAACTTGCAAGCACTGAGGGGAGACCATGATGCTTTTGTATTCACAGTGATTGATACTCAAGGACGGAGGTGCTTGGTTCCTTGCTAAGTCAGGTTAGCGCTGCTTCTATGCCTTCTGTCCTGTTTTCTATGGTTCCTCTGGAGTTGTTTGTTTGTTAGATTTTTTTCTTAAGCCATATAATAAAAATACGTGTAACTGTGTAATATTTTTGTGTACAGCATAGCATCCAGCACATAATTCAGTACTTAATGGTTCAGTGCCTTACTAGAAAGGAAACAATGCAGCCAGGTGAAGCAGAGGAAAAATTATTACTGGTGGTTTATAAATGAGTACAATTAATTGAGTTACAATCTAATTAGTCCATACCCATTGCTCATCTCCCGGTATTTGGAGAAAAAAGTTATCATGTGTCTCAACAGGATGCTTGAGTAAGAGCTAAAAAATTTGGTCTTATTAACTTCTCTTAATCAAGTGCAAATCAATACTTCTTAAATGAATTATAGTGTGATTTATGCAGAATTTTCCTCTCCTCTGCTCCCCAGAACATACCTGAAAGCTTTCACTAGTTAAGCTACAGTGAGTCAGTTAGAGCTTTCCTCTGGTGCTTAAAGTGTGTTGGTTTGTTTTGTCGTTTTTTCCAAATAACGTTTACATCATAGAAATATTACTACTGTACTCTGCTAAGTAGTCTCTTTATGTTTTCCAGTGTTTCTGCATTTTTAAAGATACTGGGGAAAAATATCGCTCGGAATCAAGAAAGCTCTCATTTTCTGTTTTGTTTGGGGTTTTTTGTTTTGTTATTTTGAGGGTTTTTTTTTGTGGCTACTGTGTTGTAATGCAATTACTTCAGACAAGGAACAACAAGGCTGTTTCTCTGAGATGTTGGTAAACGGATGATGTCAAGTGAATATTAATTGGTCACTGAAGCATAACTCTTTAATTGCCTCATGGACACCATGGAAATTCCATATCTGGTCATAAACTGCAAAGGAGGGTGTAGCATCTGCTTCCTCTCATGTTACGTTGCTGTTACTGCCATTTTTGTCCCTTTCCTTTGCCACTCCCTCGACTGCCAAAGTAACTCCTTGAAGCTAAGCAGAAGATATACAGTTAGTAAGCAGCAATGTACATTTGGGCTTTTTTCTGCAATTATTATGTACGTATTGGTTTTGTTTGTTTGTTTCCCATTGCCTTGCTAACGAGGCAGTGACCAAGCTGTGCTGCTCACAAACAAGGGCTTGCTCCAGGCAGCTGCTTTGCCAACTCATGCTTCTTTAAGTCACAGTTGCATTTGTTGTCTGCCCTTTAGAGCTCCTTTTCCCAGACATCCCAGACTGACTGTACACTGCACACACCTTAGATCATCTTTTGTGCCTGTGAATATAAAACGCTCTTAAACCAAATTCACTCTAAAATGCCACTTGCTCTAGTAGCAGCATTTCACTGCCTTCCTTCACTTCTGATGTCTCTTTCATAAAATGAAATGACCATAATAAGAACCAGAACAGTGTAGAACCAGCCCTAACTTCTTTCTTTGTGGTCATATTGGTTATTAATGCATTGGAGGTAGAAAAAAAGATGGGATTTATACATCTGTGAGTTAAGCATTGGTTGTGGAGCAGGGCTCAGAAAGGGGGGTGGAGAAAACCCCTAGAATTTCTGTACCTGAAATCAAGCTTCTCTCCAAGACCTGTACAAATGAATCAGAGTTGCAAACAGTCATGTTTCCATTTGGAAACTTTACTTCAGTAAATATGCATGTAGGAGTACCACCTTTTCCAGACCTACTTTTATTTCTGCTATATTTTTCACACACTGCGTGACTTTGAAAAGAAAGACAAATATATGGGTATGTATAGTACACAAACATTAATCTTTAACTGTTATCATTTTGGCTGCTTTTCTCCTGACATAATTTGCTATTCTCATTATTTACTGAAATTGTTTTTTCATGTGTGTTTGATCATTCATGTTTAGGAATCAAGGTTATCAAAAGTAGTAGAAGAAGTTTAAGATAAACTTACTTAGGGGTAGTACCTCAACTGACAGTATGCTTGATCACAGTCCAGCTATCACAATATTAATGCTTCAATTGGTTTGTAATTTTAAAATGTGATGCGTTCTGTTTGGAAATTTTATCATGACATTCTTGATATGGAAGCTGGTATAAATATTTCTACTATAAGTTCATTTAACTTGCATGATATAAAAGTGCTGTTATAAAGAGCTATGGGCCAAACTGAAATAACTAAGAGGAGTTTTGTGTAGTATGGGTTCAGTAAGGTTAAAGTTCTGGAGAAGCATATTTAAACACAGATTTTATTTTTTTTTTCCTTAGAAAACGAAGAACTGAAAACTTCTAGAAAAAGTAGGGAAGACTCAAGGTCATAGGCTAACTGGTTTACCAGTGTGTTTCATGCTCTTGTCTAGCTGCATGCTAGAACGTTGCATTTCAACCAGGCTCCTCCTGCACCCATGGGACTCCTAGGATTTCTATGTCCTAGCCACAATGTAAATAAGCAAACACCAGGACTGAAGTTTTCCAGTTTGGAAGCACTTCCACAAATATCCAATGAAAGCCTGAAGCCTGAGTGTGGTCTGGACTGCTCCAGGAACACGCAAGGCTGAGCTTCATATTTCCTATTTCCAAATTCCCTGATTATGTGTCACGGTCACAACAACAATGGAAAGTAAACCTCAGATCTGAGTCTTCATAGCTCAAGTGGCAAGCCATCTGCTAAAGCACAGTATAACAGAAAACCCAACTTAGAATGTGCTGAAGCAGTCACTTACATTAGACTGTCTTTTCCAGTGAACTTCTGTGATATACCGATGTATAATAACATGAGTGTTCCTGAGCATAAGAAGAAATGAAACAGAGCAAACAGAAAAATTGATCCTTTAGGAGATGACAGTATTGATAGTTGTTAAGAAGGCTGCAAAATTTCAGTAGGCAGCTGCAACTTACGCTACAAAACAACAAAATATATGATTACCTGAAAAACTTTCAATAGCTCCTGAATAATTTTAACTTCTCACTGTTGGTTACAAGCAATGAGAAGGCAGTGAGAAACAATCCATTCACAAGGTCATTTTTACAGAAAAAGTTTTTTTCAGAGCTGAACTGCACAGAGAATCAGATGTCCACAGGAACGTTTGACTTATGTGCTAAACAGTTTACGAGATACTTGTAATACAAATAAATTGAACATTTTGATGTCTTACTGTTATTGTTATAGAAGACAGATCATTGTCTACTCTTTGTAACACTGCTGTAGCAGATATGTACAGAAGTCAGTGATCTACCCAATCCACCCATAGGATCCAAGATATCACCCAAAGTTTCAGAGTGGTGTGGCTTGCAAATACTACTGCACTTTGCCATTTTAACATCATAACTTTTTAAAGGGTGAATTATACCAGACATGCTTTATGAACCTGTTCTGGTGAATTAGCAATCGGTGTGATTCCCCACAGGCATTAAAAGTAGCAAATTGTACTTAATACCTTGGCAAACAAGCACGGCATTTTATAGAATGGGACCTTTGAAATTCATGCATCCTTACTGCAAGTTTTTTTTTTAGATTTAATTTATGCAATATATATTGGGTTTTCACATATTGTTCCACAGGACAATCTTATTTTCATATATCATCAGATGTAAGTTTTTTTTAAACAATGGTGTAATAAACCATCAAATAAGCTAAAAAGGGATACTGTCACTTCTCCATCATTTTCACCCTTTAAATTGATATTAAGCATCATTCTATACTCTAATCCACAGTTTTTCAACAATTTTATACAGGCAGATAGATATTAAAAAAATATTCACAAACAATTGTAATATTATATGTGTGATCTCGAAACAATTATTCTGGAAATGTTGCATTCCTTTGTTTTCTTATTTTTCTTAAAAGTAATACTATTTCATGGGCTTCCCTAATTGACTTTTAGGTTTTCCCATATTTTGAGGAGGAAGGAAGGGAATCAAACCCATAAATTAAGGGAGACTTCTTCAACAGAATGTTGTTAATCAGCTTGCTTAAATCAATGGTTCAAACTCCTTGGACTTTTTATGCAGGATCTAAGAGCTAAGATCAGTGTCCTTTCAAATTTTTATTGTGCGAAGCCTCTCTGAAAGATCTAGATAGTGCAGGAAACAGAGATTTATTGTCTACCATGCTGGCTGTCAAGTTCCTTTACAGAAAGAGAGTAACAAAAGTTTGTATTCCTTCCACAATAATCAAGTACAACTGTAAAGATGGAAACACTTGACAGGATCAGTTAGCTGGTTTAAGAAAGGATCACTTAGATTCAGCATCGTTATCATCTATTTGTAATCAAACCCTGCTGAAATTAGTATTTATATGTATCAAATTGACATGGTGCTGAACTCAGTTTGCTTTTTATCTATTTTACAAAACCACTCTAGCAAACTGTTTCCAGATCTGGATGTAATAACATTGTTGACAAATCTGTAGAGAAAAAAATCACATACCCATAAATGGAATTACCTTCTGTTTATAAATGCATGAACAAGATAGAGAATGTGTTTTGGTTTACCTCGATCTTGTTAATTGGGAGTGATACTAGCCAAAGTCTTTGAAATCTATCTTTAGATATCTTTGGATATCTTTAGATTTCTGTTGCAACCCCCACCAGCCTCGGGCACTGAGGTGACACTAGCTGCCTGTCTTTAGACTACTGCCCCTCTTTGATCAGTAAGGGGCTTTGGAGGCCAGAATTTAAATATTTGTTCTATGTGTGTGTCTTCTGCACACCTTTGTTGGAGCACTGCTGAATTTAGTGGAGTTTACATATCTATGCAGCAGAACAGAATTTGTTTCACTGCATTGAAAACGGTGTACACTGTAAATCCCCAGAATATCTTTGGCGCAGCTCATGAAGCTGTATGTCTCAGAGAATTGCTTCAGATCTGTGTCAAGGCTTCTGACTCAGAAACCTTCATATAATCACAAACCTCTATAAATTTCAGATTAAATAATGCATTTTGTTTCTGGAGCTTTTTTTTTTACGCAAACCACATACAACTTTACAAGTCAGCAACCTTGATACACCTTTGAACATTTTCTGAAACTTGCAATCCTAAATCTTGGCCCATGAGAAGTTAATCATTCAGTCATTTTAACTTTCATCTTTTTTCTTAATGTCTTCTCTATTCCAGATGCTCTCTGGTGTCCAATTTCATGTTTCAAAAGAGGACCAGAGAGACTGATGATGCAACCAGCCCTGTAGATGTTGATGTTCTTGGCAGACTCTAGTTGAGCTTCTGATGCAGATAGGAGTAGGTGGGATGCCTCACAAAAATGTCCCCAAAAGCTGACATGTGGGGGATGGAGATGCCATCCAAGGTGAAAAGAAGAGGTGACGTGGTTGTATTCACAGTTCTAAACATCAGCAGGAAAGGCAGATAATGTTCCCTCAGAGACTGTCTATGAAGACATTCAGGAAAGTTCAGAAAGATTAACTAGAGCTATAATGTTAAATTCTCATAAGTAGAATACAGAAATTAAGATTTGTTGAGCTGAAAGAGCACATGGGAAAGCAGGAGCCTTGGCTTCTGTTTCTGCCTCTGGTGCCGACTTTCTGCATGGCCATCATGGTTGGATGTTGTCACACTTCTCCTTTCAGCAAAAATACAATAAGGATAGTTGTCTACTCTGAAAACAGTTTGAGATGCATCTAATATTTTTATTGAGTTGTTATTTCATGGGTGCTGTTATTCAGAAATGGTTGTGCTTTGGAGCTTTATGAGACACTCTTGTTTCATATAAAGCAGGAAGGACAAGAAACTAAGGGCCATCCTGTTTCTGAAGGAGGTGTTTATTTCTGGGTTTGTTGTCTGGATTCCTTTTATAGATATTGGAGAATTCTATGGTTCAGTTTGTCTTCTCTGAAAGCAGATGCCTTAAAAATATCGTATCAATCATGTCCTAAAATGTTTTTTTTTTCTTTCTACTAACTATAAAGAGTAGCTTGAGAACGACTAGCTTACAGCTGACATTGAATGTTAAGTGTAGTGAATCCCACCTACTTAATTAACTTTAAAAAGTATACCAAGACACTGACAGTTCACGTAGCACCAAAATTAATCTATTTTCCAGGAAAATTTTGTTACCCTCTCTATGAATTCCCTAATTTTGTCAAAAAAATGCTGGAGAAGATGGGTAGTTGCTCATCTTAACCATTTTAGTTAACCTATTCTTCCTTTTGACCTCATGAAAATATATTATGTTACCCATTGTGATATATTTCTACATGTTCTACTTATCCCTAAACCCCAGTAATGATGGACTACTTAGACATCAGAGGTAAGATGGGATGACTGTCAGAAAAAAAAAAGTAGTTTTTTGTTTCTTCTTTAGCTTGACTGGACCTTAGTAAAATAAATCAATAAAAAGTGCTGCATTATTGTGTCCAAGCCGTACCCGGGAGAGAGATCCCTATACTGTTTAAAATAAATGCATGTTGCTATGATGTTGACAATCCTGGTTGTGAGGAGGCACTTTCAAAACTATCAAATCTCCCAGTGCTGGAGAGGGAAAATGCGCCTTCTCAGGGTAGATCGTGGACAGATAAGTCATCTTATTCTCCGTAGTCTTTTTTCCTCCCTCTGTCATAGTGTTTGCCTGTGGGTTGTTAGCAATGCTTTTGGCTGCAGTGCAGGACTCATCGTTACATGTCTACAAACATATGTTTTCCTGTAATGGCTGGGTGTCTTTACTCCCTTCTGCTGATGTCTCAAAGCTCAACTCTCAATGGAAAGTGGAGTATTTTACCTATCACTTCTATTGTGCTGTCTCCTCACCAGAGAGGATTAGAGATGTTGCCAGACAGATATGCCAGTTTCTACCCTGGACAATCAGGCAAATTTTAAAAGCAGAGGAATCTCCTTAGAACTGCTAAAAGTTTTTTTTTAATTTTCTGTGGTTCATCAGATTCTGATATTTATGCCACTAGTGTAAATCCAGTGCTAGTTTTTTTTATGCTGTTTGAAATAAGATCATAGAGCTGACTTCTTTTGTCGGTTGTGGTCTCATTTTTCTATTTAAAGATACTGAGATATAACTGTTTTTAAAAAGAGCAGTAATATTTACAGCATATGCTATTGAAACTGTTGCATTGCAGAGGTTCAGAGGCATGAAAAGAGGAAAAACAGCAGTTGAGCTCTCCAAAGAGAAATGGTTACCTAAAATTGCAAGTTCCTCTCATTGCAGTATCTGGCCAACAAGTCACAGATGTACAGCACTTGAGCAAGTGCAAAAGTGATTACGAGGGTTATAATGGCAGCCCTGAATCCATAACGCATAATGCATTCATCCCAAGGTGCATTTGTGCATCTGTTAAAGTATTTTTACTAGTAGTGTAAGAGCTTTTAAAACCGTTTCTGAACTGTTTAGCTCATTTGCAGTGTTTAATTGATATTTTATATTTTTGTCCTTAAGCCATTTTGACATTAAGCCATGACATAATGCATGAATATATTATAATGACAGTTGTTCCAGCTTCCGGTTGTGATTCATACTTTTGAGCCCTGTCATCATTTTTGCATATTTCTTTGTGCTCTCTTCTGCTTTTGCAGAGTCCCTGTGACACTAAGTTTGCCCCAGCTAGGCATGGTAGTGTGTCTGAGTCTGGGCTTGTTTCCCTAGAGGCTCATATAAACCAGAACGTGGCCTAATGTCTTTTGCTGAGAAATAAAGTAATTTCTGTTCATTTCTGTTCTTCCTCTTGTTATACGAGCAGCATTCTGCTCCAATTTGTCTTTGATCTCTCCGACACTCACGTAACACCCAGACAGTTCCTCACTGAGCTTATTTCTTCCCTTACCGATTTTGTACAAAATTAAAACTGAGATTTTTCTTGATCTACAGCAGTGGGAGTGAGAAGAAATTCTGGCCCAGTGATCCGTTTCCACCCTCACCTGTCTAGGTGCTGCTCATGCTGATTTAAATGATGGCTGAGGCTGATCTTTTGCCATCTGAATTCTAATTATTCTTCCAATCCACCACGTCTCTCTGCTCTGTTTACAGAGAACACCAAGCCCTACCTGCTGCCTTTAGCCTTGAGGCCTAAGACTTCTCTCACTTTCAAAATCAGTCTTTTTCTTTGTGTTGTTTTTTCTTAAATACAATAATACCAAATTGCCAAATGCCTCATACAGCCATCTATACCTATGACACACAACAATAAAGTGGATGAGAAAAGCTAAATTATTAGAGTGATGCTTGCTTGGCTGCAGTATAAGGTACTCTATAGAAGGTGGAAGTAAGTGGAGATCCTGTCAGCATGATTAAGTCACTTGTAAGTGGGGAGAAAAATGGAGCTGTATAATTCTCCATTTATCATCTCCCTGAGCTGTTCCCTCCCACAGCAGTGATATCACCAGCACAAAGCCCTTCAGACAGATCTTTATCCTGACTAGAATGATGTTCTCTGAGCTTGTTGCTAACCCCTTGTTTCAGTCTCCTCTGAGGTACAGCTTTTTTTTTTCCAGTCAATGTAGATTGTGTTTACCGTTTCACACCTCTCAGCTTTCTGAATTATTTCCTTTGAAAATAACTCCAGCAGATATGTCAGCCATAATTTATTCTGTATGATATTATAACAAATTGCTTTCATGAACAAACTTTCACAGAATCATAGAATCATAGAATGGTTAGGGTTGGAAGGGCCCTTCAAAGGTCTTCTAGTCCAACTCCCTTGCAAGGAGCAGGGACATCCCTGACTAGATCAGGTTGCTCAGAGCCCTGTCCAACCTGGCCTTGAACATTTCCAGGGATGGGGCATCAACCACTTCTCTGGGCAACCTGTTCCAGTGTTCTACAACTCGCATTGTAAAAAATTTTTTCCTAATATCCAATTGTTGCAGTTCAGCCCCTATCGGGACCAGACTACGCAGTCTCTCTCTCACTCTCCCCACCCTCTGAGAGAATAGGGGGAGATGATATAAGGAAAAACGGCTGGAGGTTTGAGATAAGGATGGGGAGAAATCCTTAAAGTTACCGTCACGGGCAAAACAGACTCAACTTGGGGAAAACTATTCATTTATTTCTAAAACTAGCAGGAGAATGAGACAGGGAACAAGATAACCTCCCTTTCACCCCTCCCTCTTCCCAGGCTTAACATTATCTCTACCACCTTCCCCCCCACAAGTGGCACAGGAGGGAAGAGGGAATGGGGGTCGCGGTCAGTTCATCATGCTTTGTTTTATGCCGCTGCATCATCGTCGGGGGAAGAACTCCTCGCATTCCTCCTCTGCTCCATCATGGGGTCCCTCCCATGGGCCACAGTCCTTCATGAAACTGCTCTGGCGTGGGTCATCTCTTCCACGGGGTGCAGTCCCTCCAGAATGGCTGCCCCAGCACAGGCCCTCCATGGGCCACAGCCTGCTTCAGGCCTCCACCTGCTCCAGTGTGGGGTCCTTCACGGGCTGCAGGTGAATCTCTGCCCCTCCGTGGACCTCCATGGGCTGCAGGGGGACAACCTGCTCCACCATGGTCATCACCACAGGCTGCAGGGGAATCTTGGCCAGGAGCCGCATTAATCCTCCCCCTCCTTCTCCACTGACCTTGGCGTCTGCAGCCATTCCTCACAACAGGCTGGCAGACGCCTCTCAGGATCCTTTTTACATCTTATTCATTTCTCATCTCCTCTCCACTTCTTGCAGCCAGGCTGGGCCGAGTTGGGCCCAGTCGACTGCCCGGTGGGAGGCCAGAGGGTGAGGCCTTCAAGGCCCACAAGGCTCGCGCCTACCCCTCTCTGCCCCTGCTCATCTGCTTCACATCTTCTCTTCCCTTTTTTTTCTGTTTTCCCCGTCTTAAATACGTTATCACAGAGGCGTTATCACGGAACATTCTGCTACTAATTGGCTCAGCCTTGGCCAGCAGCGTGTCCACCCTAGGCCCGGCCGAGTCCACTGAACAAAGGGGAGCGACTTCTAGTAGTTTCCTAGAGAAGTTACCACCTTAGGCCCCCCCCCGCCCGCCTCACTAAACAAAACCAGAACACCAATCTAAACCATTACCTCTCGTCCTTTCACAACAGGCCCTACTGAACAGCCTCTCACCATCTTTCTTGTAGGCCCTCTTGGAGTACTGGAAGACCACTATAAGGTCTCCCCGGAGCCTCCTGTTCTCCAGGCTGAACAGCCCCAACTCTCTCATCCTGTTCTCATAGGAGAGGTGCTCCAGCGCTCTTGTCATCTTCGTGGCCCTCCTCTGGACCTTCTCCAGCTGGTCCATGTCCTTCTTATGTTGAGGGCTCCAGAACTGGATGCAGTACTCCAGGTGGGGTCTCACCAGGGCAGAGTAGAGGGGTAGAATCACCTCCCTCGACCTGCTGGCCACGCTAAGATTCACACTCTGTGTGAATGTTTCTGTGCTTGAATAGTTTTACCTCTACTTTCTGCTATCCTTACACCCCTTTTCTCCCTGAATCTTTGCTCTGGGACATCTTTACAGAACCTTTTCCATCTTTTTTTCCCTGGAATATCTAAGCTGATGTCCACTCACCTGCTATATGCTATCATGAGGAGTATCTTTCCTCCTATATCTCTTGATCAAAAGAGAAAAAAATAGATAGAATAAAAAGTGTGGAGGCCCAGAGCAACAGGAAAAGTCAAGATAATTTCATTGTTTCAAAACACAGGAAAAGAGATGTGCCAAGTCCCACTAGGATTGTTATGTTGACGGGTGCTGGTGGAACACAACATACTGATGTCAAGAGAGGGAAACAATTTTTGTCTCACAAAGCTCATTTTTCTTTAAGTAGGAGCTGAGGAATTGACCCCTTCTCTCTATGCAGCTTTCATGAGTGTGGAATTGGCACAGCCTCAACCCCCACTTCTAGTCCCAAAACAAGATTTTGAAAGCAACATAGCCTTTTGGTTTTTCATCGTCAAGGAGACTGGGCCATTTCAAGACACATTCCATAATAAATTGCTACTAACTGCCAGCTGTTAACAAACTCAACATTGTCTCCCTTCTGTATAAACAGCTGTGTTACAAGAATGAAAGAAAAAGGGAAAGAGGAAAGGACTTGTTAGAGCCCCATGGTGCCAGTGAACTTTGTATGCTCTGATTTGTGAAGAATTCAGTGATTGTTTTTTAATGGAACATGAAAGTATTGGAATAGGAAAGTGAGCAAGCATTAGATGACCCTTGATATTATGATATGATTTCTGGCTGCATGGCAGAGCTTGGACACTGAGTTATTCAGAAAAAAAACTCTTTGCATCCCCAAAGTACATATAGGCTATGGCAGAGTGAGCTGCTCATTGGAATAACTCATTTATCCTTTTAGTACTCAGAGTTTCCAAGTCTAATAATTAAGCCTTTGGGAATAATATCAATACAATCAATTTACACAATACTTCCACTGGAACTTTGCAGCAACAGTCCATCAACAAACCAGAGAAAAAAAGGTTCACTAAGTTGCCTACATTCTTCATAATGCAGTACTTGGTTGCCAAGTCAATCTGGTAACAGTCGTTGTGACAAAATGCATACACACATGTGCATCAGTGAACAGATTTAATAATGCTGGATAGTACAGTAATAAGAAGTTGTGCGAAATGTTTTGCTAGAGACTACAATGAGATGGGCTGGGGATAAAGTCTGAAAAAAACCCAAGTATTGAAATTAGGCTTTAAAAAGGGGGGTTGAAAATACAAACCTCTTTTGTGCCACTAGAAGTGTACTCTGCTGGCAAATCCAGACACAAAGCAAAGCATTTTGAGGCCCCGTCAAGGGTTTGTTAAAATATGGCTGGACACTGAAGCAAAGCCAATTCACACAATACCAGTTGGCAAGCGCAGAAGTGTTATTCTGCTTGATAAGCATCTCCTTAGTAACTCTATGAGTCAATAAATTGGTTTGATGAGCAGCATGTGGGGGAAAAACTTGAGTGCAGTAATAGTGCAACATGGAGAATCTTAACCAAATGTTAGGGATGGTAAATTGAAATCAAGGCTACAAAGGTTGCTTTTTGCAAGGGGATTCAGGGTAAAGATGTGAAAGGTAAATAATGAGAAGTACGCAAAGGAGGATAATGGGTCAAATTAGCCTGCAGCACACATTCATGCTTGTTTCCCTCTGCTTGCTCAAGTTAGATTCTGAATTGATTTTCCCTGTTTGACAGTGCTTTATTTGAATTGCTGTTGACTGAGTGCCAATAATTGTGAGTGGTACATAGGGGAAAATGAGATCTTTGTTCAGGTGGGGTACATCTGACCCCTAGGCAAGGTAACGTTTGTAATTGTAGCTTAAAGGACTTCTTTACATGGTAAGGCTCGTTTGGTTCCTCTCCTCCAACCACTACTGTATTTGATGCCTTTATCAATGGCAGAAAAGGGACAGGTAAGAGAAAGATCAATCAGTGGAAATCCCCATTTCTGAGATGAAGTTGCGTAGGAATCCCTAACAACACCAGGGCAAGCCTTCATTTTTCATTACAAATCTATAAAAACCTTGATTCTTGTTGTGTATCTGCCCTTTCTCAACACTTTACACTAGCCAGAGAGGCTAGCCTCTCTGGGGAAATTTCAGATGAGGTAACACTGCCTGAAATGATCAGCAATAGTAATAGCATAGAGAATGGAATTTTAGATTCCAGCCATATATTTAATAATCTCCACTGCTGTGTAAGCGAGCCAAGCATGTTTAAAATCAAATGCAGAAAGCCTAATGCATACGATGAATAGCCTATAAGGTCACAGAGAACAGTTATGATTATCTAGTCTGACCTTTTGAATAACTCAGATCCTGCAGTTTCACCTAATCATCCCTACACCAAACCCATAACTTCGGATTACCGTCTGACAGATATTTCAGAAACACATCTAGAACAGGCTTAAAGAATTAAAGTGACAAAGAAGCAATTGTATCATTAGTAAACTGTTCCTATGGTCAACTGCTAAAATGGATTTGCAAAAAATGTTGACAGGGTCGTTCCCCAAAACAGAGTGCTCTCTGATGAAATCAAAGTGCTTCACAAAACACCACAGAGTGGTGTGGTTTTGCTTCAGGTAAGAGAAGATCTTCAGACACATACATTTAAAGTCTTCATGTTTTGAAATGCCTTCACTAGAAAATCTGATTTTATCTTATGCTATAACAAAGTAAAATAAAAGCATTCTAACTTCCTGAATTTTTTGTTAGTAAGAAATTTGAATTTTTGGGCTTAATTCAGTCAAAATACAGGTATATGTTAAAAAGCAATAATTTATACTCTTAGTTGTTCCAGCCATTTTATTAATTACCTTCAATTAAACTGTCTTAAGATCCAGGCTGAACTTGAGCTGAGTTGACTCCAGTTCCAGAAAGAAGATCTTGTTTTGTATACAGCAACATGCCTGATGACCAGATATTGCAATTTTCTTTATTTCTCTTTTATAAGCAAGTTATTTTTTTTTTACTTTCTCCTGGACAACAGGATAGATTGAGAATCTGTAGACTCTCACCTGTAGACTCTCACCATAAAGTGTTTTTCTACTCTTTTAATGTTTATGGTGGCTTTTAAAAATCTCTTTCTGATTTTCAGCTTTACTTCTAAACATGTGACTCACTGCGTTATTACAACAACCACTGAACTATTGGTACTTTTTAGTTGCAGTGTATAGTCACTGCCATGAACTTCTAATAAGTATCTCAGCTCTATTCTGTAATGTATTAAGATTTATGTGATCAAACTTAGGGAGTATTGCATCTCATCCTAAGGATGACTAAGATATGGTGGATGAATCATGCCCTAAAAGTGCTGACTTCTTTTCATTGACTACCAGTGGAGCCTTGATGACAGCTCAAATGTAGACATCAGCACTGTAGATATTGAAAGGTAGGTGGGATTAATTCCTCTGCAAGAAACCAACAGTCTGAATCAGTTATTGGCTCAGAGACATACAATTTCTAAATCTTTTTTTGTACTATGCTCACAACAGTTTTCTTGTCTTTGTATAAATGAAAAACATTCCAAGGTGAAAATGATGACTCATCTACCCATGAGAGTTTCTATCATAGATTTATTTATTTTTTTTTTTATGTCCAACACTGACTGTTGATAGAGTCATACAGGCTGAACAGAGGTTAAATGGTGAAATTAGTATAGGAATTATATTTTACATTCAAGTCTCACCAAAATACAAAGAATTATGTCAGGGGGATAAGTTTATTTATCACTGAAAATTGTAAAGACAGCTCTAAGCTGCACCTGAACAGTGAGCAGGCACAATGATTTCTTTGTCTTACTTTTGCTGCTGTCTCCCACTGTCACAGTATTTCAGTTCCTACATGTGGACACAGCATTTCTGCTTAACAGAAAAGACAGACTCATTTCCATGACTTATAAAACTTAAAAAGTTTATCCTTAAAAAGGGTTTTATCTGCTCCATTTTTGGTCTCTCTAACAAAGTGATCAGTAAGGATCCAGACTGGATGGTGAGTCAGGGACTTTGTGATTTGTTCTCATAGAATCATAGAATCATTTGGGTTGGAAGAGACCTCTGATGATGCTCCAGCCCTGTGATCATTTTCGTGGCCCTCATCTGGACCTGCTCCGATTTGTCCATGTCTTTCCTGTGCTGAGGGCTCCAGAGCCAGATGTAGTACTCCAGGTGAGGTGTCACCCAGAGCAGAGTAGAGGGGCAGAATCACCTCCCTCAACCTGCTGGCCACACTTCTTTTGATGCAGCCCAGGATACTGTTGGCCTTCTGGGCTGTGAGCACACATTGCAGACTCATGTCCAATTTTTCATCTACCAGTATCTCCAAGTCCTTCTCTGCAGGTCTGCTCTCAATTCATTCATCATCAATCTGTATTGATATTGGGGATTGCCCAGAGCCAGGTGCAAGACCTTGCCCTTGGTGTTGTTGAACCTCCTGAGGTTCATATGTACCCACTCCTCAAGCCTGTCAAGGTCCCTCTGGATGGCATCCCTTCCCTCCAGTGTTGACCACACAACTCAGCTTGATGTCATCTGCAAACTTGCTGAGGGTGCACTCAATCCCACTATCTATGTAATTGATGAAGCTATTAAATAGCATTGGTCTCAGTATAGGCCCTTGAGGGACACCACTTGCCATCCATCTCCATCAGAGCATTAAGCTGTTGACAGTAACTCTTTGGGTGTGGTCATCCAGCCAATAAAGTACTAAACTTCCCAACTACGTCATTGTCCTATGGAAGTCCATGACTAAAGCACTTAATCACGTATTTACCTTCTCACCTTCTGTCTCTCACTGTAAAGTCTGGAAACCAGGTGTGTTTCTTAATATGCAAGTGCCGAAAGCAATGGGACTTTCCTCTGGGGCTTCTAAAATTATTGGGAGGAATAAATAGGCAAATAGAGTTAACTGTTGACTGAGAATTTAATTTACAGTCTTAATGCTCTTAACAGTTGATAAAGGAAAAGTTGAGATCCCAGACTGAGCAACTTCTGTGCAAAGAATTCCTCCTAGCTTCAGCAGGACTTCTCCATACACAGAGGAATTAGAAGACCAGATGTTTGGGCAGGATCTGAGCTGGCATCAAAAGGGTAAAAAGCTGCACAAATCACACTCATTTATGCTATACAGTCAGCTTGTCTCCATCTCTATTAAAGACTTTGTCTTTCATATCACAAGAGAATTACTTTGTTCTGTGAAAAAAAAAAGGGCTATACTGTGTAGTAATAATAAGAATATCTTAAAATATTTTAAATTTTTTAATGATTTCAAGTATGGAGGATAATTTATATCCTTCTATTTCATTTATTTTTTTTTTCATATATTTTTATTGTATTAAACATATAAGAAGTATGGAGTGAATCCAACAGGTTGTTGACTTTAGTCTATTATACTCTTCAACAGCTGTTTCACCCTAAAGCATGAATTAAATGGTGTCCCATGATAATATTTCTTCCTTCTTTATTTATGTCATTTCTTATGGTATCTTCTAAGTCTACCATTCTTGTTAGACCACTGTATTTTTCTATTTTAGACAGA
This sequence comes from Chlamydotis macqueenii, assembly GCF_036417535.1. Lineage (NCBI taxonomy): Eukaryota > Metazoa > Chordata > Aves > Otidiformes > Otididae > Chlamydotis > Chlamydotis macqueenii. The sequence goes on from NC_141556.1 coordinate 23,880,579, forward strand.
GAAGTTAATATTTTCCAATTTCTTGTAACATAATATCTTGATAAAGGAAATTAAAATGTATTTTTTTCCTCTTTAATGAAAGACTGCCATTATCCAAACTATACTAAGTTAAAATAAATTTATGGCTGAAAGTCCAGAATTTGCTACATTTCAGTAGATATTTCATGGAAAGCACTGTAAGAAAGAGGCATTAAGGGCAGGATTTTGAGATATTGTTTGAAGTACCCTACAGTATGAAAGATTATAACGATACCCAAATCTAGCATGTATAACTCAAGACTTCTTGAAAAGCCAGACGTTGCAGGAGGTGGAGCTGGGTGTGATGTCTTAGGACATCTCAGATGGCACTATATTTAGATAAAGCCTGTGCTTTAGGATGAGCTGAATTGCTTTCTATGGTTCATTGACTGTGTTAACTGAAACTTCATGAACTTTGACAAGTGACTAGACACCTAACGGACAAGGAGACACCTCCATTTAAATGACTTAGTCTGCAAACTAAATTCTATCCTCAGCCAAAAATGGTTGTCTAGGCTTCCACTGTTGCCAATAAAGTGGCATCTCCTTAGGTAATTCATCCAGTCTAGACCCCCATGATTCACCTCCTACAGATGCCAAAATTTCAAATCTTTGTGGGCATGTCTTTACGTGTTTTTAATAATTTGTGAGCAGGAGAAAAGCATGATTTTATCCTCTAACTTATAATTGGAAATTACTACGTGAAAGTTATTTAAATGTTTTAGATAGAAGGTCCATCTGTTGATGACACCAATTTGGGAGAATACATAAATTCATTTTAAATTATTAAGAAAATGGAAAAAAAAGTATTAATAGTTTATGTTAAGAAGTTGTAGGTGCTGATGTCTGTGTTGTTTACTACAGTTTCAGTCCTGGTGTACTCATATGAGATGCCTACCATTCCAGCATAATTATTCTGAAGACAACAGGGTAGGTGGATTATACATGTTTTGAAACTGGTATGTGCTTTGTTACTCCTGAATCTAAGCAGCCTGAAGCTGGCATTGAATCACCATGAAATGTACCTAACATACAATATTTCAGCTGTAGAAATATAACCATAGCCTTTTAGCATCTGCTGGGTATGAGTAATAGAATTCAGTGCATATTGAATGAATGCTATACGGTCGCATTGCATAGCAAATCTTGGAGTATAAACTTCTTTGCAGTTGCTGCATCCTCATTTAAATCCACTGCTGCATATTGGGATTTTACACTCTGTAGTGCTGCTGTTCTTTTATAGAAATCATCACATCAGTGCTGGATGCTCAGGACTGGTCCTGCAGGGCAACACGTCAGCCATGCAAATTCTTAAAGTTAACAAAATCTACTGTCACGGTTTAACCCCAGCTGGCAGCTAAGCACCACCCAACTGCTCGCTCACTTCCTCCCTGGTGGGATGGGGGAGAGAATCGGAAGAGGAAAAGTGAGAAAACTCATGGGTTGAGATAAAGACAATTTAATAGGTAAAGCAAAAGCCACGCACACAAGCAAAGCAAAACCAGGAATTTATTCACTACTTCTCATGAGTAGGCAGGTGTTCAACCGTCTCCAGGAAAGCAGGGTTCTTTCATGTATAATGGTTACTCGAGAAGACAAACACTGTAGCTCTGAACATCCCCTGCTTCCTTCTTCTCTCAGCTTTGTATGCTGAGCATGACATCATATGGTATGGAATATCCCTTTGGTCAGTTGGGGTCAGCTGTCCTAGCCGTGTCCCTTCCCATCTTCTTGTGCACCCTTAACCTACTCGCTGGTGGGGTGGTGTTAGGAGCAGGAAAGACCTTGACTCTATGTAAGCACTGCTCAGCAGTAACTAAAACATCCCTGTGTTATCAACACTGTTTTTAGCAGAAATCTGAAACATAGCGCCATACCAGCTACTATGAAGAAAATTAACTCTTTTCCAGGCAAAACCAGCACAGCTACAGTTTTCTGGAAAAGAAAGTTTCATTTTCCCATATTGCTTTTTGGGACCTTTGCTGAGCTACTTGGCTGATGTCACATTGCTCTCTAAATTACCCAAGAAAATTACACGTGATGTCACCATTTGATCTTGATAAGAGGCATCTGAGAGATGCTATGAGAATGGAGAATTAAAGAATGGCATGGGGAAAGGGGAGGAAAGTAGCACAACAGAAGTTTGGAGTTTTGGAATATCCAATCATTCTAACATGTGCAATACATACTTTGAAACAATCATGCTTCAAAGTATTTTTTTAAATACTGATTTAATCTTTGCTCCTCTGAAACCAGCTCCTCCTCTTCTCCCAGCTGCCTGCTTAAGCCATCTATTGTCTGTCATAAAAGCTCTTTTAAAAAGCTCTTCCTAAATGAGGAGATGCATAACAATCTTGATTTAATATTCTTAGTGAGTTAAATTTTATTTTGTTATTGGCATGAAACTCCTGACTCCCGACAAAGGTCATGCTGGGGCTGGACAATCTACTCTGTATAAAGAATTGACAAAATAAGAATACCACCAAGGAATTATACATTCCAGTTTTTCACAGACACAAATGTTTGCATATGCAAAAGAGCAAATCTACAATTAAAAGTAACCTTGAGACATATGTAAACCTTGCCTTTGTGTTAGTAATAAAATTCATAAATAAAAAGCTCTAAAATTAGTCTTAAGATTAAAAAGCTGTCTTGTAATAGCATTTTATTGCTCTAGGGTTATAATAGCATTCCATCAAACTACACCATAGCTGGCTTAGAAATTACTCTTGAACCAGAGCCTGCTATAAGCGAATATTAGTATTTCTTAGAAATTATGGTATTTAATAAGAATTTATTTTCCTAGCTCCTCCTTATTCCTTTCATCAGCTCAGGAAAGCTTTTGCTATCTATACACTGAAATTATCTCTATAAGAGCTTTCTAGAACATGACAAAGTTTGTTTTACCTGATGTAGGTCTCTTTTAGAAGATAGAAAATGTATTTTAAGATTTAGTAAAATGAAGTTGGTATGAACATATCTGTATTTTACTTTGTTATCTGTGGAAGCTTAATGATTCTGTCCTATCAAACTCGAATATCCTTCCTCATAAAGTTAATGTTAACTTAGCCTAAAAAATAGGAAGAAATGGATCTGTCAAAAGGTTGAGTAGGTATTGACTACAAAAGAAGTATAAGTATGTTATGAAAAATATTCTTATTTCTTAACGGGCTAGAAATACTAAGGTTGATTTCTGTTTTCTGAAATAATTCAGTGCTGTAACACAAAGGAAATGTAAGTTAACAGTGAAGACTTCCGGCTCCCTTTTTAAATTGCATATTGTGTCACTGCTGTTGCACACCTTTGATCTGTTACTGGCTTGTTGTCATGTGAAGTCCTTTATTGTTGAATAAGTATCTTACCAACAAGTATTTTCAATAGTGCTCTGTCATGGTTGACTGGATGGCCCAAGACCAGATCACATTTTAAGAAGCTTCCTCTGTTCATTTCTTTCTGGATGATTGCCTTGGAGAGACACTGCATTTGTAACCATGTTGAGTTTTTTTGTTGGGCTAACAAAAAAGATAACATATTTGTGAAATTAAGGCTGGCAAGGAGTGAAAAACTGACTGCAACAGGGTCGACCGCCTACATACACTCCTCACAAACTTTAATTATCAGATTATGACTTGTTTGTGTTTTAAACGTGGGCCTTTAATACTTTACTTGGTGAATGTTTAACATTCACTTTATGCTGTCTCAGTAGCAGCCTTCCAGAGTTACTGGCAAAATGAAATTGCTTTTGTTTGCAAAAAAATTTCCAGTCTATGCAAAGAAATGAGTCCTAGGGAATCCAGTGACATTTATTTTGACTTCCTAAAGAAATTTTTTTCAAGCATGAAGATACATTTTCCTGAAAAATGCCAAATCTAAGTCTCTTTTACTTAAGTAAAAGCACCAGAAGGGATAAAAACAGTGTGAAAAATCTAAAAGAGCTTTAAAAAAAAAAATGACACACACCTACAAAGGAGTATTTCATCAGTAGGGAAGCACTGTGCCTGCTTTGTTCAGCTTGCCTTTACCCAGCGCTGGGTCATATCATATCACACACATCACACAACACATCAGACACCAGGACACAGTGGTGAGCGTTGGCAGGGGCTTGGTCTGCATTCCTCTACTTTCCTGCGCATGAGCACCTCAAGGGTGCTTTGAGGTGCAAATGAATCCTCCAGCATTTATGTATAAGGATAACCTTCCTCCTCACACCCTGCCGAGGTCAGTGCCTGCTCCTCCCACTATCCCATCCCACACAGCCAGGTACTACAATCCAGCAGCCGCTTCCCCAGCTTCCTCCCACTTCAGCTGCATCTGCCCCAGCTTCTGCCTTTGTGCCCATGGGAAGGGAGAGCTCCCTTCTGCCATTGCTGCATCCTCTCCTTGCCTGGCCACAAAGTGATGCCAAAAGCATCTCTTGTTTCTTTCTGAGCACTGCCTAGTTTTGGGTGAGCCTAAACAAGGAAGAGGGAAAAGGAAGCTTCCTGACAAGCTGTGGAAGGGATAAGCAGAATCTGGCCCTCAGACTGTGAATCTGACTTACGTCTTACTAAACCATTATAATTACTTGGCACGAAAATGCATGTCAGAAAGGAAGTACAGCCTGAGCCTGTGTACAAAATAAGATTCAACTGAGGAAAAAAATCTCAATAAACAGGTCCTGCTTCTGTTACTACTAGGACTCGATGGATCTTGCTTTTCTACAAGTCTTTTTGTCACTGTTGGAAACAGAAATAATTTTTGAGACAGTCTTGTCTATGTATATATGAATATACAACGTGTATATATATAATTTTTATGTATTATACATACATATATTTATACATATGTACATTGTGTATATATATGTATATACATATATACACTTTGTTATACAACTATATGACTGTCATCCTTATACGCTGAAACACTTTGTAAGTTCTGGTGCTTTCTGTGAAAAACTTCAAGAGATCTTGGCTTGAATTCCCTGCAGTAGGGGTCTTTTTTAAATCACAAAATCTGTCTTTCTCACTGCTAACCACAGCACCTCTGCATGTATCTACTTGAAGCGTTTAATTTCATGACTACACGATGACATAGCTTCTAAAACAATGATAATGATCTATATCTGGGCAGGATTTTTCAATAACTGCTTTATAGAAGCTATAGATGCAGCTGGGCACATTACAATATCCTCTTTAGAAATAGTTTTAATTTAAAGTATATCACACAGAGCAAAAGCTAATAAAATAAAAATATATTTGAATCCAAATGACTTCCCACCTGATTGTTTCTACCTATGGAACAAAAAAAAACCCTAGTCTCAATCATATGTAATTCTCCACCTACCTACCAAGCTAGACACTTATGTCAGGTGCATTACATGTTTCTTCCTTGCTCAGCAACACTGCCACCAGTAAACCCAACAACCAGAGAATAAGAAGAGAACAGAAAGGCATAAGACCACAAATGCTGACCTCAAGGTTGTTTCACTCAGTATTTGCTTAGTATCTATTAAGCAAAGAAAATACTCCAAAACTAGAATAGGACAGCTATGGCTGAGAAACAAAATATTTAATTTGGCATTCTTTTTAAGTAAATGCTCATAAAAGACAGTTTTGCATTTACAGTTCATTGATATATCTGTCAGCCTGAGTTCACCAAATATACAGGGGTAGATTTTGCTCTTCCTTTTTCCACTGAAAATCTCTAGTGAAATAAATTAATTTCCATGAATATACTCTAAATTTAGGACTTGAAGTTAGATGGCCTCAATGGAGGGTGGATCAGACTTCTTCAGCAATAAAACAGAGCAGAATTGAAGATTACTATGAAGATACTTGTGTTACTGTGCTCTTTGGATTGTGCATCTTACTGGATGTTTTTCAGCCATTGGAGTAGGTATTGCAAGATCATTTCCCATCCAACTTTGTTTCAATCAGTCATTTTAGCTTATCCTATGAGAAATGTGAAAGAAGATTCACATACCTTTATAGGATTCATGAACTCTTTGAGGAAAATCAAATCACTCAGAATTCCTCTTACTGAACAGATTTCTTCAGCTAGTGGGGAAAAAACTACTGCAGCACGGCAGAGCGACAAGCCGAGCATGAATGCCAAGTAGTAAGCAAATCTACAACTGCAGCTAAAAGGAAGCAACTGTTGCTAGCCACAGCTGCTTCTTTATTTTTAATTTTTTAAAACCTCTTTTAAGATTCATAGTTGATTCTTGTCAAGGAAATGCTCTTCCTTAATTACAATACTCAGTAACCGATTTGCTAGTCTGGAAATGAGAGCTTTCCTACATCATGTATTTGATTTTTTTTTTTCCCTCTCGTAAGCTAATGGAGCTAAAGTCATATTTGTTTGCCCTGCAGCTTCTTCCGTACTGATGCTGCCTGTTCTCTTTGCCCAGTCCACTTTCTGCATGTATTTGCTCATCATCAGCAAATCTATTTTTAGGTGCTCTCCTTGAGAAAGGGGAGTGAGGAGAAAAAAAATGTCGATGATCTTATTTAGGAAATTCAGGGCTGCAAGAAACTGTGGAAGGACGTGAAATAAGAGGGGAAAGGGAAGAGTTTATCCGATTGTCAGTGGTGCTATGGAGGGTATGAACTTCACCTTTTTTGTCTCACCAGTAAATCTGTTTGAAAAGCATTTGTAAATCTCTGATGTTCAAGGTAGCAAAGGTTTCCTATTGACTTTTATTGTTTACCTTCTTACAACGTGAGGACTCAGAACAATAGAATTGCTGTGGGTCCCACAGACATGAAGATTTCTTAGTAGAGCTAAGCAAGAATATTTTTATTGTTCAGGTACTTTCTTCCTTTCTCTTGATATAAAGTTTCAGATACAACTATGGTAGAAGAATTCAAAAAACTAATTACTTTCTTCAAAAGTGGCAAAGAACCACACTAACCTCATAACAATAGATACATCAAACATGCTAGAGAAACTCAGTACAAACCCTTTAAATGTTATTTAAACATTTTTTTAAAGGATGCTAGTCCCTATGGACTTGAGCGAGGAGCATTTCTTGCTCAAGAATAGACCTAATGCCATATAGAATGCTCTCAGTATCCTACCTGGCTTTCATTTGTCATTCTGGATAGCATGTGTACCCCACAGCTCCTGGGCCATGAGATCTACCTGACCAGAGGTTTAGAGACCCTAAGTAAACAAGTATGCAGGTGTAGGCAAATGAGTTGGACCCTAAAAGCCAGTCCCTGGACCTCTCACTGGCAGTGCTGGGTACCAGCAGCCCATGAATCCCTGGGAAGTGCAGAGATAAGCCACTTCCTCACCCCCTACATAATCAGCTACAGGACAGGCCTGGGGAATCGGGGAGATCTGGTGCCTCTTAACCAGTAGGACATTCTGAAAGGGAAAAATATAGTCCAAAATCACCTGAAAAGATTGAGAAGGTTAGGTTGTGGAAAGATGCCTTACAACAACTTTTTTCCTTGGCAGTGACAGCTAGAGGTAAATAAGGTTAAATCTCTTTAACCTCTTAAGGTTAAAGAATACTTCACTGATCTCTGAAAAAAAAAAAATTAATTATCTGATGGAATGTATTATTTATGCAAGATGTATTTTTAATTAGTGCATTATTATTAAATTCCAATCATTCCAAACATTTGTAGTTCCAATTTCTTCCTTCCTGTCCCTTTTAGACAATAAGCTTTTCATTTCTCACAGAAATGTCACACAAAATTCTCCTAGCAGAGGTATGAATAGCTGTTCCTGCAAGAGAACTTTCTGGCATGAAGCTGTAGTTGTCAGAGTCAGCAGATAAAAGGTTACCATATCAAAGTTTTTCTTCACTTGCAGATCTCTTCTTCATATACACTAAGACAACTTGTTGAATTGATGTCTGTTAGATACAGATTTTCTTTAGTCATAGTGGAAGAACTGTAGAAAGTTTTCTTAATTTCTTTCCTTATTCAGTCCCAATATTCAAAATCCACATATGTCAAACGACTCTCATCAGCATTTCTGATCATTGTTATCTCCACTGTTTTCTCAGTTCACACATGAACGAACCATTTCTTGAAGAGTAAGCATTTCAAAAAGGAAAATAAACAACTGTTTAAACTGCCTTCTCGATCAAGCTTTTTACTTGCAGAATGGTAAATTTCAGATTTTTGTAGAAAACTGAAAAATTCTTAGTTTGCAGGGAAGAAAGACACCACAAATAAATCTAACTGCAGCAATCTATACTCCCTGGGGTAATGTTTTCCATGAGAAAATTATTTCTATTTTTTGTAATAAGTATTATGCCACTTATGACATTGCCAGAAATATGATCCAATATGAACAAGGAAGTCTTTATGATACATTGAAATCAAAGTAAGCTCCAGTGATATGGAAATTCAATATCAGGAAGGCTACTGTAAGAAAAGCTGGCCAAAGTTTGAGGTTAGTGAGAACTTTCTCATTCCAATATAGATTTAACTATTTACACATCCACAGAGTCTATCAAGATAATTTCACATTATCATAAAAATTTTGGTTTTTCCTCCAAGATTTCTTCAGAGCTTTTGTTGTTGCTGTTTTTTTTTCATTATTTTATTTCAAATGCCATGAAAGATTGTTCTTAGGCATTCTTGACGAGACAAATTCTGCATGTTTTGTCTTTATTTATATCCATCTTATGACATTTTTTTTTCCCACAGTACTAGCTGCTCAAGTTGATACCTGGCTTTTGGTAGCAGATGCACACTCAACTTTTCTTCACTTGATAGTTCCTGCAGAGGTCCCCGTGGAAAAAATGGACTAAACTGTAATCCATGCAACATTTAATTTATCAGTGTTGTACAGAGCCCATAACAAGTTTCACCCAACTTTAGAATCTTCTCTTGTCTTTTAAAACTGTGGAACCAGGTTAAATGTCCTCTCTTAAGAGTTGTTCCACATGAATTTACACCTTATAGCCACTTCACTTCATTAGAGCCAGCTCATAATTTCTCTGTAACACAGTTCTGGCTTTTTTATTTATTTATTTTAGAATTAATCCAATGGCAAAGACACTTATTGTACTCCAGAAGCTCCACAGAAGAGTTATGTTAGTCTTCAACTCAAGGCCAAACATGACAACTGCACAACAAACATTTTTATTGACTGCTATTCCAGAAGACATTGAAAGGCACCGGTTGTGTCAGTCCTTTTTTAATTCTATAAAAGTAACCAGAAGAAACTGTTCACAATTTCCATTGTCTCACTCACTTGCCAAAAACTTGTGAGTGTGTAAGATTTTTTTCCTGGTGATTTCTGTAAGTCTTGTTAAGACCTCAGCTGGGGAAGGTATTAATAATCCCTGCTAGACCCACAACTTTCTCATGGTGAATGGTCCTTAGACTTGATGTTAGTTCACAGTTTAGACTGGGTTCCAGTTTATGTCCTAGGCACAGGCTTAAACACATCCACTGTGATGTATACACTCAGTGTTCTGAAGGGATATTAATATATCTCACCAATACAGGTACTACACTAAGCATCATTTTTCAGAATTCGATTTCTATTTTATAAATATTTTATAAATATTCTCAAAGCTTAGTTAGGATGTTAATAACTCCAAAAGTTTAAAACCATTACTTCATCAGAACCTTTAACGTTTCTAATGCATTAGAAACATTAGCTGATACCTGTGATTGCTTCATCTCTACCATAGTGGAGTATTTCTACTTTATACTCTAAGCTTTTCTACAGGTGGTGGGGGAAATATTTACTATGGCATGGTGAAGGGGTACTCATGTATTTTTCAGCTGATTTTTTCAGTTCCTCTGTTTAATATCAGATTTCCCTCTTTGGTATGTTACCAAAGTTTATTTAGGCAGTCATAATGGGGATGGAGAAAAGCATACTGGTTTTATTTGGCAAGAGACATGCTAGTCCTTTGCTGTCAACTACCAGAGTAAAAAGTTGGTTATCCTGTTATGATTTTGCAAACAGAGAAAATTTTGTACATTTTACTCTGCTACCAACAGAGTTAAAAAAAATCAATCACATAATTGCCACAATGTTCCACAATTTCTCTGTTATGGGCTACTACTTTTAGTTGCTAAGGCCACTGAAGCTCAATATAAAAATTTAAAGGAATCCTTGCTAGTTCAACACAGAGAAATAAGGTTAAAATCCCATGTTCATAGATTTAACAAAAGGAATTGTGAACTGATTTTTTTTCCTCCAAAATAATTACTTGGTTATGCTCAGTAAATTCACCTCTTTTTCTGTGCCCAGCTTCTAACATCCATTTGTTCTTCATTTGTGGTCTAACTGAAGGCAGAACCTTCTGCTACTCAGAATAAGAAAATTAAAAATATTAATTTCACAATCCGAGACTGTAAATACATTTTTAAAAAATATCATAATTTTAAGATTGAATGTTCTGGCTTGTCAATTCAGAATGGTTGGTGATGTTTTGCTTGTTTTACTTATGTATGTAAGTTCACACATGAAGTGAAATTACAATGGCTACCCTTAGCTATAGCCAACAGCTAATTGAGAAAAAAAAAAACCAAACATAAAAGCAATAACTCTAGGTGAAGTAAACAATACCAGCAACAGCAAAGTTTATGATGGCAAAATGATTTACATCTAACAAAAATATATGCCTGAAATGGAAAAAATTGACAAACACTTCGTTTTGTAACACCATCGGCATGCATGCATTCTACCTCATATAGACATAGAAATAAGAGAAATATTTTTCTGACTTGTTGAGATTAAAGGCAAGAGTAACCCGTAAGTGCACAGACAAAGCTGTAAAGATTGCAAAAATTGTGTATTTGCACCCAAAATATAAATAAATAAATAAATAATGGAAGCTACTTTAATGTGGATTGTTGTGGATGTTAAATATAATGGAGTGACAAGACAACTTTTCGTCTGTACAGTTTTGCTTTTTATCACATGTTGAGCTTTGCTGGTTGAGCAGTTCTATTTCAATTGTATACAGAACATGATTTTTTAACAGAAAGTGCCTGAATGGAACAGCAGAAACACAAACAGTGACAGCTGCTAACTTAATCTATGAGTCATACTAGTTTGAGATTTGCATGTGGAAAAGCTTGTCTCTCAACTTCTTGAGAAAGTCCTAGTTGACTTACAGGGAGACTTGTGTTCTACTTCACATCTAACATTCTCCTATTCCTCAAAAGAAGATATTAAGTTAAAAAACCCCACACATTCTCATGTTTTCTCAACTTGCAGCCCCCCTCCACTAGGAAAATAATATTAAGTGTTTCAATTTTATAGGATGCTCTGCCTTAACATCATCAACAACAAAATCTTGGGACTGCATGAAAATATAAGACAATACGTAATTGACTTGGGAGCAAAGTTAATCCACGGGTACAATAGCATTTAATGGTCCACTAAAAGTTTATTGCACCTTGCTGTGAAGTACTTAATATTGGTAACTGATTGATCGGAAGCCTGAGCAGATGAACTTCTCATTTCATTCAGAAAAGCATATTCATGACAAAATAAGTGGAGAAATTTTTGAGGAGATGAAGCCATAGTATCATCAACATTTATTTTCAGACTTTGCACAGATACACCACAGATTTTACTTACTACTAACAAGGGAAAGATGTAGAGTGGTATGTTATCAATCTCACCTTCCCTCCAATCACTCTGTCCCTTTAATAGCTCTTCTTTGATCCCTTAATTTTGAAATTCTTGTATAATCAAATCACTTCTCTGTATGCAGAGGTGAAGAAATAATATTTTAAGGAGGATCAGGGTATGACTAATGAGACAATAGAGAGATAAGCACGCAGTCCATATCTCAGTCTGTAAGGTATCTGGCTTACCTTATTTTAAATGCTTAAGCTAAGGACGCATATTAGGACTACAGTTTTCTAAAATAGCCTATGGAAAGTGCTAGATATATCCTTTAATCACCCACTCCACCTAAGGTCTAGATCATCTCTGCAAATAACCGCCTTTCTCTACTGAGCCTAGCTGATGTTAGATGTTCTGGAGTCCATGTCTGTTGTGTCAGTGCCTAAAGCTAGATGAAATGAACCTTGGCCCATGTGACTTTATCTGAATTTCTTATGTTTCAGTTTTACACCTAAAAATAAATTGGTAGTCCTCCAGCATGAGAATCACTCATTCATTATTTATGATAATTCTTTAAAATAACATGCAACATTCATGGAGAAAGGGAGGAAGAGGAGCAAAGATAACATATGAACTCAATAAACCTTTAGGCTGGGTTCTGCGCCTCTATTGGGTTTTATAAACTCCATTCCATTTGTTAATAGGTTTGCTTTGATCTTTTCTCTTAGCTACTGCACTTATTGTCTACACAAATTTCTCACCTTTTGACTGACAGAGTTTCAGGGGTAAAAGATGTATTTTCATTATGTTTAGTTAGATTAATTTGCTGCTTATCAAACCAAAAACCTATTACATATACAAAATACTTTATTAGTTTCTCACAGAGATTTTTATTTTTATTATTTTCATAAGGAATGCCTTAGACAATGCTTTTTAACTGTAGGTCTTCTGCTTTATGCTTTTTAACTATGGGCCATTATAGCTCCTAACCCAAGTAGATTAAAAGAGGAATATCACAAATATGCTGCTGTCAAAAAATGCACTAAATAGCTGTGAAAGCCTCACATATAGCTAATATTTATGATTTGTTCCAAACAGAAGAACAAATTTTGGCTTCAGTAAGGCACAGTGAAACTACATCTAGGATAACTGGCACAAGAACAACATCAATAGCTCAGCCTGGTATGACTGGTGGTGAGTAATAAATGCAGCTTTCTCTTAGCCTTTCAGCTGAGAAGAAACAACAGAAGTTTGGTCCAATGCGTAGCCTCAGAGGCAGCAGACTACACTGTTTTACCATGGAACCATAGAAGGGCTTAGGTTGGAAGGGACCTTAAAGATAATCTAGTTCCAACTCCCCTGCCATGGGCAGGGACACCTTCTGGTAGACCAGGTCACTCAAAGCACCATCCAGCCTGGCCTTGAACACTTTCAGGGATGGGGCATCCACAACTTTTCTGCACAATCTATTGCAGTGCCTCACCACCCTCAGAGTAAAGAATTTCTTCCTTATGTCTGATCTAAATCTACCCTCTTCCAGTTTAGAGCCATTACCCCTTCTTCTATCACTACATGTCCTTGTCAAAAGTCCCTCTAGAGCTTTCTTGTAGGCCCCCTTTAGGTACTCTAGGCCTTCTTTTCTCCAGATTGAACAACTCAAATTCTCTCAGCCTGTCTTCATAGGAGAAGTGTTCCAGCCCTGTGATCGTCTTCCCGGCCCTCCTCTGGACTCTCTTAGCAGGTCCACATCCTTCTTATTTTGGGAGCTCCATAGCTGGACACAGTACTCCAGGTGAGGTCTCACAAGAGTGGAATAGATGGGGAAAATCACCACCCTCAACCTGCTGGCCATGCTTGTTTTGATGTAGCCCAAGACACAGTTAGGTTAATTACGGTTAATTACCAGAAGGCCATTACATTACTGAGGTTTATCAGAGCATACTAACATCGAACCACATTCCTTTCTAGTCCACAGGGTCAGCATATGAGCAGAGGAAATAGACTGAGTCAGACAGGGGTTCCTACACAACAAAGCAACCTCAAAGCATGTCTCCTCCTGTACATGTTGTCTTCTCACAAGCTGTAACCCTCAGAGATGGGAGCAGGGACCATCCCCAGTGCCACAGTGGAGACCTCAAACCCTGAAGCCTTACTATGGTCACTGCTAGTAGGCTGAATCTTCTGAAAAGTCAACATTATTGCCAAAAGCATCAAAAACTGAATATGAGTCCAGGATTTAGCATAACCTTTGGCACAATGCAAGGTATATCATGGATCTAATACTGTGTTCCTCTCAGATGAGTAAAGTACTGACACAAATATAACAAGGGGTAGAACATGACCCTATAACACTGTATGGTTTCTCATTCAGAACATGTCATGTCAAATCCCGCACAGCGGCAAATCACAATGAATTAAGGGATGAGGAACCTGACAGTGCACAAGTTCCACTGCAGGCTTCCACCTCACACAACCACCACTATGTCCAGCATCCTGGCAGCTGCACAGCAGTTTTTTTTTACATTTGCAAAAGTACATTCCTCGATAAAGAGGCAGAGTTGATTATTTGAACTGACAATTTCTAGAACACATTTACTAACATTTTTTTTCCAATGGAGCAATAAATATTTAACATGAATGTTTCACAGTTCACAGCACAGAATTCCAGCATTCGGTTAAAAGCATTCTGCTAAAACACTGCCATCTTATGATAAAATCTGAAGTTAAATGGACTGTTATGAACTAATCTAGCACATTAGAATTTTATTCTACAAGTTTGTGCTACTTTTATTAGCTCTTTCTCTTTGGCTATTCAGGGAAAGATGTACAATAGTGAATACTAAGAATATATGTGATGTACAGCAAGTTGGATGTATCCACTTTCTTTTCATAGTGTTCCTTCTTCCCTCCAAATGGTGACTTCAACTTCTGTCACCTTCAGGACTGATTTACAGTTACTAGCTTAAGCTCATAAAAGCTTAATTGCCAAAAGTTTAGAAGTTCAAGCAGGAGAGCAGGGGATGGCTGTCTGAACTGGTATTCATATTTCCACTCTCTACAAATTGGCCTTGAAGAATTTTGAAAATCCCAGTGTTTCGTGATTTCAGAGAATAAGTGGCATTGAATGTTCTTCATTTCTGCTTCAGAACCCATCCAAAAATAAGCATGTAAACTTTATGAACCAAGGTTAAAATGACTGTATTTTTTAAACTCTAACCCAAGCTTAAATTTGCAAGATTTACCTTAGGTTCAGCCCTGTTGCTGTGTAAAATATCCACAAAATGCTGCACATATATATTTTAGATAAGCTTTCATTGTTAACATTTGTAAATGTCAGTGACATCTCCAAGTTCAGGAGGTATTCAAGAGCCCAGCCTGACAAGCAGTTCTTGAGCTGTTCTCAGGAGGTATTCAAGAACCCAGACTGACATGCAGTTCTTGAGCTGTTCTCTACTGTCTGATCTTTGCAAACAAAGACATTTCCCCTTTTTGCTGAAGTGAAGTATCTTCCCTTTCCGGAAAGTATTAGGGAGTAACCATCTTAGATATTCTTGTACCAGACAGATGGGAAGGAGGCACAATGTCTCCATAGCCAGTTCTTCTCTACTGGGCACAAGAAGCAAGGTTTCAGCTATCTTTATCAAGATTTTTTTTCACATTTAACACTTTATGTTGATTTTGTATGTGATATTATATGTGTGAGATCTACAACTGTACCCCCAGAAAATGGAATTATATTTCTCTGTAGCAAGAAGAGACAGTTACCTGGGTGAGGATCTTGAAATCTACTACCATAGTCAATCCAAATTTCTGGGGGGTTGGACTAGATGACCTTTGAAGGTCCCTTCCAACTCTAACCATTTGTCGTAGTTCAGCCCCAATCGGGACCAGACTACGCAGTCTCTCTCTCGCTCCCCCCACCCTCCGAGAGAATAGAGGGAGATGATATAAGAAAAACGGCTCAAGGTTTGAGATAAGGACGGGGAGAAATCCTTAAACTTACCGTCACGGGCAAAACAGACTCGACTTGGGGAAAACTATTCATTTATTTCTAAAATTAGCAGGAGAATGAGACAGGGAACAAGATAACCTCCCCCCACCCCTCCCTCTTCCCGGGCTTAACATTATCTCTACTACCTTCCCCTCCCGAGCGGCACGGGGCGGGGGGAAGGGAATGGGGGTCGCGGTCAGTTCATCACGCGTTGTTTTACGCCACTGTATCATCGTCGGGGGAAGAACTCCTCGCATTCCTCCTCTGCTCCAGCGTGGGGTCCCTCCCACGGGCCACAGTCCTTCGTGAAACTGCTTCGGCGTGGGTCATCTCTTCCACGGGGTGCAGTCCCTCTAGAACAGCTGTCCCAGTGGGCCCTCCACGGGCCACAGCCTCCTTCAGGCCTCCACCTGCTCTGGCGTGGGGTCCTCCACGGGCTGCAGGTGGATCTCTGCCCCTCCGTGGACCTCCATGGGCTGCAGGGGGACAACCCGCTCCACCATGGTCCTCACCACGAGTTGCAGAGGAATCTTGGCCAGGAGCCATATTACTCCTCCCCCTCCTTCTTCACTGACCTTGGCGTCTGCAGCTGTTCCTCACAACAGGCTGGCAGACGTCTCTCAGGATCCTTTTTACATCTTATTCACTTCTCATCTCCTCTCCACTTCTTGCAGCCGGGCCGGGCCGAGTTGGGCCCAGTCGGCTGCCCGGCGGGAGGCCAGAGGGTGAGGCCTGCAAGGCCCATGAGGCTTGCGCCTACCCCTCTCTGCCCCCGCTCAGCTGCTTCACATCTTCTCCTCCTCTTTTTTCCTGTTTTCCCCTACTTAAATACGTTATCGCAGAGGCGTTATCACGAGACATTCTGCTACCAATTGGCTCGGCCTTGGCCAGCAGCAGGTCCGCCCTAGGCCCGGCTGAGTCCACTGAACAAAGGGGAGCGACTTCTAGCAGTTTCCTACAGAAGCTACCACCTTAGGCCCCCCCTCACTAACAAAACCAGAACACCATTCTATGATTCTATGATTCTTAGCCCATAAGATCATCACCTGGAGATATTTTAAATCTTTAGCAGTCACAGAAAACAAACATACATAAAATCATTACTAAAATAATCTAGTAAGCCTGTACAAACTGACACTTTAAAATGGGGAGCAGAAAAAAAACCATAGAAACCATTATCTGGGGCATAAGAGTTTAAAATGTTTTTCTGTTTTGGTACTGGTGTATTTTGCAACTTCAGTAAATTTTATAAGTCAACTATTTGAGTATAAGAACTCTGTTTTTCACAAGCAAGGAGCAAAAGAAACAAATCAAAACTAAACAGAGTAACAGGTACTGTCAAACAGTTCCTATCATAGAGATAAATTAAATACCAATGAATTGTTAAGCAGCATTTTTGTATTTTCCAAAAGATTCCCACAAAAAGGAGTGAAATACATTCAAACGACACAGAGCAGAATACTCAGGTAACTCACTCTTCATATAGACATAGAAATTAAGAAAACACACCAAAACTTTACAATTAGTCTGTGGTTTTGCTTTTTTTCTTACTGCTGTTTATATTTTTTTCTCTCCTCTGCTAAGCTAGATAGGCGTGCTAGGAAGCAATACACTCAGAAGGAGGCCACAAACACATAGCTACTGAGCAATACTGCCCTAGTTCCTTCTTTCTGCTCAAATTTGGTGCTGTTTGGATTTTTCTGAGTAAATTTCAAGCCAGTGGAGTGTACATATAGGCTCAGAGTATGCCTATCAGAAGGTCAGAAGACAGTGTTGTCCAAAAGGATGAAATTACTAAATGCAATGCAAAAATCAGGTTTAATAAATAGCCCGTGTTTTATATTATAAGCAATGCTTCTTCCACTGGAAAACACTCCAGTGTTTTCTAAGTATAAACTATAACTTTGATCTTCTATTTTTTTTTCCTTCTGGCAGTGAAAATAAAATTAAAAATAGCCTATATAGTTAGGAATTCCCCACTTCATATCTAATAATACAGATCTAAAAGGAAGATACTCTCTTCTCTTCTCTTATAACCACTCACATTCATCAGAATTTATGCAAAGAAGCACCAAATGGCAAAAATTAGAAATATCAACACCAGAAAATGTTGATAGATTAATGATTATTTTAGCACATTGATTAAGTGAAGATGTCCAGAAGACCTTTGTGATCAGCTAGAGGAAATTCCATCATCTACATTACTGAATTTTATTTAGTGAAATCCTACACTGAACTAATTTCAGCAAGTTTTTTGTCTGGCAATCCTATGCATGACCAGGCCAAGTGACATCGGCAGGGGTGCCTAAGTGAGCTTGGGCATAGACCAAAACAAGTGGTATATAATTTCAGAAAAATTTGAAAGTAAAGAGTTTAAAATCTCATTGGGTGGCATTGACTTGATGGGTACAACTCTAGTAATCACCATGCCCTCTGATTTCACACTACATCTATCTTCCTCTCGCATCAGTCAACACTGGATATTGAAACCATCCCATCATACCTGTCTTTAATTTGCCAGATTAGTCCAGATTAATTATATTCAGTCTTTGGGTCAGCTGCCTTATACATGAATATTAAAACTTGGAAGTGTGCCCTCCAGTAAGAAACTTGCAGGACTTTCCAGAATAAGCGAGATTAATCAGACATGATAATTATGATAATAAATGTAATATTAACTTATCACATCCTATAAATTCAGCTAAATGAGCTCCATGGCAGTAGAGGTTAAGAATTAAGAGGAAAGGCAATGACAATCTACATTATTGAAAATAAACCCTTTATAGCCTGGTTCAAAGCCATTTTTCACAGTCCATATACAGCTCATCATCTTGTCTATATGCTCTGCATGTCTGGAGGCAGTGGAAATACATGAACCTAAGGCCTTGGTAAGTTAACCTTAACAAGTTAAACTCTGACACAGCATAGAAACATATAAGGTAGGGAATTATTCTTATTCTGGCTTTCTTAGAGTTGGATATGGGCTTTGCACGGCAGTACGGTATTTAATGGTCCATTAGAGCTCTGTTGCCTAAATTCTGGGTCAGCCAATAGGCCTCACTTAATTTGTAATTTGGAATCATAGAATAGATTCCACCACTTTGAACTGCTTAAGAATAGGCCATTTTTGTTTTCAGCTTTCTATATGCATTTTAATTTTTATTTTGTCTACTGGAGGCTGAAAGAGGTACACTGTACAAATATCATGTCAGGACGTTGTCTAGTTGATGACACTAGAGCTATGAGAGGCAATGTATAGCATACATTAAGAAAGCTGAAAGATATCCACTTTCTGGCTCTCATAATCCTCTCAGAAAAGATTAGCTCAGCTTCTCCATCCCTCACACCTGATATTTCTTGCTCTAGCCTTATTTTCCAGGTGATCAATTCAATTTCACAGTATTCTACAGTCTTCTTTGGTATTCTCAGCTGAAATAGACTCTGTCCATCAATTACTATCTCCATGTCTTCAATTTCTATGTCCACTTCATTCAATTTTACAGTGAAGGTTTCAAAATTCTTATCAGTTTTAGCTTGTCCAGCCTTTTATTAATCTCTGTCATGTCCTTAATAAATAAAATCTAACATTGCAATAGAACTCAAATTCATAGGCTGTGAAAACTATGAAAATTGCAAAAAAAAAAAACCAAAAGAAAATTTCAAAATTCAACTATTGGAAGGTTGAAAGTAAACTCCTTTGAGTAGTCAGTTTTATTTGTTCAGAAAGTGTCTAATAAAAACAAACCTTAAAATATCAAAAGAAAATATCAAATCTTACAAAATTAAGAGAACTAAGACTAATTCATCTTTGGCTATATTGAATTTATCTGAGTAATCTTATCATATAAATTTAGTTGACAGAAAAAAATACAATATAAGAGTCATTAGGCCACAATTTTATTTTGCCTGATTAACTGAGTCCCCATTATGGAAAACAAAATGTGTTGATTGAAAAAATATTTTCGAAATGGCTTATTTAGATTGAAATATTTTAAATAGACTGTTTGGAATGTTATTTCATGTCATGTCATTTTATTTGAGAAATTAATATTTAAATCTTCAGGATTTAAAGTTTTATGCAAGATAAAAATCATATTTTCATCACTTGTTTTTTTATATATCAAAAGTTTTGGAAAATGCTTTTTTTTTTTCCCTTTCCAATTACATTAAAATTAAAACACAAAACCATAGCAAGATATCAGTCAACTAAATTTGCTCAGATTCATCCTCAGAACCGGTCTGCTGTAGTTACAATGACCAAAAACTGAAGACCATGTTTCTGTTCACCACTACCTCCAAAAGGAGGTTCTACTCTCTGGCTGTACCCCCTTGCCCTCCACTTCAGTAGCAGTGAAGTGATTGAACAGAAGTGTGGCTGGGCTGCTCCCTCCCTCTCTGTCTTCACAGGTCATACCAAACCCTCAAATTCCTTCCACCCTGTCCCAGCGGAGAGGCGACGCCATGCAGCAGCAGGCCAGCAGACATTCCTCTCTGGTGAAGGGGATGGTAAGCACATCCATAATGTGTCAAACATACAGCGTCATCAAAAACTATTATTCTCAGGCTAAGTGCAGCTACTCTATATGGGAACATGGTGTATTAGCATGCTTGATTGATCCATCTATAGATTGCATGTTGGCACTGCAAACAACTCCATGGCCAGAGGCAATATGTCAGTCGCTTGAGAAAGCTGTGGAAAGATCTTTGCCTTCATTACTATAATAAGGCAATATCTACATACCATTACATATACCAGTGAACCCATAAATGTCAATACTAATATTTTTAAAATTCAATATGTCAAAAGGATGACATATATCAATTTGTTCTGTAAAAGGGGCATTATATACTGAACAAAATGAAGATTATGCTACAGAAAAACCCAACAGCAACAACGCTTCTGCACTTCTTAGGAGCAACCCATCATTCTGCTCTAATTAAGGAGGATGTTTTTCAGTGTGGTCAAGATGATGCAGCTGTCCTTCACCCTGAAACTAGCAAATAGAAAAAGCAATCAAAACTAGTATCCTGGAACAATCACACGGTATATTTGTCAGTGTTCTTGTTAATTCTGCTGTGTATCTGCTTCTTGCATTAAAATTCTGGGGATGAAAGAGTATTTATTTTTTGCATCCCAGCTACCTCCTAAATAGTCTATGACTTTAAATTGCAAATAATCTAGTGAAATAGACAATACTAGCCAACATTCAACACAGGAAGTATTTTCATTTTTATTAAAGTACTTTTGAATATTTTTTTTAATTAATTTCTAATGGCATCATTAAATTTGAGTTGAACAAAAGAGTCAGATAATTTTTTCTTATCCAAAATGTACTTTCAAAAGCTTTTGGCAAACTAGGAAACATCAGATTCTGTTGCCCCATGAGTTCTGTTCTGTTCTAAGAGAGTGAAAGTGCTGTGTAACTCTGAAATCTTTTGGTTTGATATTTTGCACTTTAAAAATGTTCAGCATTTCAAAATAAAATAGCCTGTCATTTAATGTATTTACATTCATTAGTCCATTTTTTTTAAAGAGCTCAGGATTTAACCAATAATTGTGCACACACAAAGACCGTCCCTGTTCAGGAGAACTGATGGAGCAGGCATGGATGGCTGCAAACCAACAGTGTTGTGAAAGGAAACAAGGAGACAGTGGTGGTCAGGCAAAAAATTCATATGGTCTCTCACTTCTTGTAGACAATAAATCCATTTCCCTGGAGAAGAATCATCCCTCCTTTCACACAAAGGAAGTACCAGCATGAGGTGTGCTACCTCCAAGCTCTCCCAGCCCCGGCCACCTCCCACTGCCACAGCAGACAAGAGGGGAAACAGCAGAAAGCAGTCTTTGTCAAACTGGCAATATAAAAACATCTGTGAAGGCTTCACAGCCAGCGGAATGGCTCCAGATTCAGGGATGTTGGGCTCACTTTTGAAAAACAAATAAGATACAGATCCTGGGGACTAGAAAGGTGCCTGAAGCTAGAAATTCAGTGAAAGAGGAATTGCAGCTAGCTACCGGGAGCCAGAGGAAACTAAGCCAAAACGGAACAGTGACAGCTTTTATACAATTAATACAGGCTCTTTTCCAACAAAATAACCTTTTCTGTTTTATTTAGTCATCCAAATGAAATTAATAATAAGGGGTGGGGGAGGGGAATAGCCTGGTTCAATAACATCCTGGACGATGGAAACTGACTGGACTTGATTGCTGCTTTTTTCATTGTAATTTTCCTCCTTGGAGGCAAGGATGGAAGAAGAAAAAGGAGAGAATCAAAAATCAAGTGAGCTTAAGAGTGGACAGTTACTTGCCGTTGGGACATTTTTGTGTCTGCATGGTCAAGAGAATGAAAGAGTCACATTGAGCACCGAGGGGGAAAGTAGGGGAGGGGCTTGATAGCCATTAGGGCCATTATTTCCACCTTCATGATGAATAGTCAGGGTCAGGAAAAAGGAAAATAGTGTGAAACCCCCATTGTTGTGCAAGAGCAAGGCAGCAAGATAGATGAGCTGGCAACAGCTAACACTGACCCTGCTATCAAGCAGAGAAAGCGGTGTGCAAGTGTTAACAGCTGTTCGAAAATCTCATAGCAGCAGCAGCAAGAGAAGCAGTAGTTACCTCTTCCATCTCTTCTGCCTTAGCTGCAGAGAGTGCAAGGACTGAAATAGCGTTGAGAAAATATGTGTGAAGGTAAAGAAAAATAAAGAGTGAATTCCTATAAGGCAAGTGTTGAAGAGTTAGTGCATACTAAAATCTATGATTTATTCATGTAAATATTTTCAGTGGCAAGTTCTGATGCTGTTGCTTTCCCTTGCAGATTATTGTATGAACTAAATAACTCTCAGAAGGAGAGTATAGACACATTGGACTCTCATGACTATGCATGTAAAAAACGTGCTATCATGGATCCACTTGATATTGCACTTGAAATTATTATCAGTGGAAAATTGGAGGCATAAAACGGGAAAGCATGTAGGAAAAGAAAATAAAAATACATATTAGGCCCTAAGGAGGGATTCACCTCATCTAAATTTAGATGTCTGAAAGGCTGAAATATTGAATCCCTCTATTCTGAGAGGTACTGCTGGAGACAATAATTTCATAGGATAAATGACTAAAATGGATTAGATGATTAATTGAGATTAATTGTCTCCTGGAATTGCCAGTGTTTATCCCATGACTTCAGAGGGAGAATACACAACTAACCCACTGCCTTTTAAATTGATAGTTATGTGAGATTATTTCATCACGGGAGCTAGTTGAGATTATGTACAACTACACATCTCAAAGAATCTCATTATTAACTGATATAAATCATCTTCTACTTCACATAGAAATGATAATACACTAGTTCTATATGTAAATATTGAAAAAGGAGAGGACTGGAAACAATCATTGCTTTTACAAGAAAAGAAATAAGAAAATAAGAAAATAATGTTTGTTGTACTAAGTAAAATATTAAAATGAGATACTTGTGTAAGTATTATCTAATATTTGCCAGTGATATTTTTGGGTTAAAAGTCATTGCCTTGAGAATAAATTTACCAAGTCATGACTAACTGAGCTCTAAATTATCCAAATGTATAAGCAAACATTATTGTGGGATTTTCTGGGCATAGAAGCATATAATACTGTGGCAAAAGTGACATATAAACTTGCGTTTTATCTTTTTCAAAAGAATATTATTGCTTCAGCATAGTAAAATTCAGTGCAGAAGACTTTATTGCATTCTTCTTTAGTAAGACCCTCTCTGTTTCTCTTACAGTCAAAGTAACATGATTCATCTGTACCGTTGAATTATTTCTAGCTCACTAAACAGAGTCACTGCCTTTTTTCATGTTTATACACTCTTCAAAAGCCCCTGTAGACCATTAAGAGCCTTCTTCTTGAGTCTCACAGTAGCCAATATGTCTTTTGTTTGAACAAAAACACACAGTCCTGATTGTCAGTTTGGGAACAGGCATCTCTTTCTTTATCTTCGTGCCCAGATATTATTGCTCATCTTTTCCAAAGCATTTTGATCCAAAGTACCATGTGGGAGGAAATAAAAAGGCTCAGCAGGAGACGGATGTTATGGATGGAGTTTCAGTATCTGAATTTTCTGCCTTTTATATATTCAAATAAGATTATTTATACAGAGTGATCAAATAATGGTCAAACATGGAAGCACTCAGAGGTTCAGTTAGGGTCAGCTCCCAGGATTTGCTTAACCAAATGGATAATAATTCTTTCCTCCTGTGTGCACTCTCATATGACTCCTTTCTGAAATATCATACCAGCTCTTTCACTAAGGGTTTTGAACCCTTTTTTTTTTCTTCAAGGGGATCCTTTAAAGGTTTCTTTTAAAGCTTGTAACTGCTCTAATTCCAGTCATTATATCCTTCACAGTCACGGTTCCTAGCTCCATACTCTGGACAGGCTTTGTGGGTGACTACAGCCTTCCTTCCCTGCTGCCCTCACCCCTTCTCCTTCCACGAGTCCCAACGGTGGGAGCTGATCCCTGTCCTGGCAGATCCCAACTCTCTCACTGTTTGAATGGCAGCAATCATGTACCTTTTTTATTTCTTCTTCAGTGAGGATCCAAACCTGCCTCAGTAACTTCCAGAGTAACTATGCTGTGTAAACTCACTCAAAAAGAGAGAATGGGAAAGGAGCTCGGGACGGGAACTGAGGTGAGAGGTGTTCTTACCACTGTCATTTTTATATAGCCTAAACACGTAGCACAGTTCAATAGACAAAGGTCTGTCTTGGTTATTCAGAAAACTGCATTTTGATATATGTATCCAGCAGTCTGCCTGTTTAAAAATCCTAGCAATTCAGCAGCAGTGCAAGTTATAGGGACATGCAGACAAAAAAGGGAAATCTTCCTTCTCATTCTTCTGTTGCCTGGTAGTTTCCTCATTTGTTCTGCCTGTCCCTGTCCTTATCTGCACCTTCTTCCTCAGGACCTTTTAACTTCTGTCAACCTCTCATCTCCTTAGCTTTTTCCTCTAATTTTGTGTTGATTAACAAATATGAGAGCACTTATCTGAGCACTTAGTTCCAAGCAGCAGTACTTTTGAAGCAACACAAACTATCTGAGGTGTGAATGATATAAGTGAAAAATATGATCATTCCTTAAATCCAGAATGTCCATCTGTAGTTTTAAAAACTTGTTATGACTCTGAGCAACTCTGAGCAAGATATTGGACTAAATGATCTCCAGAGCTCCCTTTCAGTCTATTTTTTTTCTATAATTCTAGAAATGGGGGTTATCACTCTAACAAGTAGTTGCCCAGCAATATCGTAAGAACTGGAACCACACCATTTAGTTGGCAGTGTGTATAACACCGGAATTATTACCACAGCTTTACGTTTTGGAAAGGCTGGCCTCCACAGCAGTTTCAAAATAGAAAAATAATATAAATTTGCCATTGTAGAACAAAGTAATGATTCACTTGCTTCACTGTTCCAGTTATGACAGCGGCTACTAAGTCTATAATAATGTGACTACATGAAAAGTGACTTCCTAGATCTAGTTAAGTGTTACGCTTTTCAGGTTTGAATTTATACTCCTGAGACATTTCTCTCCAGTCTAAAATAAATGAATGTTATGGTTATACATGAAAAAAAAAAAAGTATATTTCAGTGGAAGCCTCATGTTTACCTACATTAAAATAACCTTTTATGGCAAAAGTTGAGACAAGATCCAATAAGCTCCTGAATTATTCAACAGTATATCCCACAGGTCCACCATGCATATTATGGAAGTCTCAAATTCAGCAAAAATGTAACCTCAAAGCCCAGGATAAGCTCAGAAATGTGATGCTTCTGCCTCACACAACATGAACAGATTTTCTCCAAAAGATAAAGTGTGCACTTTTGTGTGCAAGTGTGAAGAGAAGCAACCATAGAGATACGTATTCAAAAGCCGCCACCTTGCAAATACCAATCTCAGATTCATGCAGCTGAATAAAGGTAGCTAATGAAAAGTAAACTTCAGGAGACTGTACAATGAAGGGCTCATTGCATTTGCCCAGCAAATCTCATCAAATGAGCTCATCTTGTTTTAAGATGATGATGCTTACATTTATCATGTAGTCAGGTAGCAGGTGCTTTGCCATCTGAAGAGATCCTGAACATGAGCTCAGAATTAAAAATGTAATAGACTGAGAGCAGAGAAGGTAATACTGTCATGGCTCCACCATGGAAAAATTATTTAGGGCAATCATTTGTAATTTGTATAACACCCTGAAGTAATGCCTCCTATCCTATATGCAGTAGGTAATACTTACTGCCTTTTATTTTGATTTACCCAGTCTTTAGGCTGTGATAGTTGTTCCTTTGGTGCCCTTTTCACACAGTCTGCCAGCTTTCTTTAGTGTGGGCAGGGTCTCTTTTTTTTTCACACAGACAAATCTCTCCTTTCAGCAGCTGCAAAAAAAAAGGTATTCTTTCCTGGGAGCAAAGTTGTGACCTTGCCCCAAGAGACCCACCCCTTGGAAATGAAGCCAGATTGGTATGAAAGCTCAGAATGTACTGAGGAGATGCTTATGGTTCTTGTACTGCTAAAGACATGTTGCTGAAATTACTATTAGGACATAGTATTGGCTCTGACTTTCTCCAAGCTGCTCTTCTGTCATTACATCAAGAGGGATCTTCACAGCCCTGACACTCCCAAACTCTCTGCTTTGGTCACTTTTGCTGAATTGTCTTCAATCTTGCCCCTGCCATCAGCAAATCCTCATTTCACCCAGTGACACCACTTCCCAGAATGTTCTCCAAATCCTTTCTCGGACTGCTTCCATGCATAGAAATTTCTCATCAGACAACTCCAAAGTTCCTTATTACCCTTTTCCTTTTCATACACTATCTAAACATCCACTTTTCCTACAACCTCCAGAAACACCCAGCACTGGGTGAGTCCAAGGAACACTTAATAAATAAGTTTAACATTTTGAAATAATAGAAAGCATAACATTGTGCAAACACAAAAATTTGTAGACTACATTAGTCTGCAGACAGCAATATGAAATAATTTGGCTGATGAGAGTGACAGTAGACTTTGTTCTCCTTGCCAGTCGCAGCAGCTGTTGTTGACTTTTTTATTTATTGTGTCCTTCAACATCACTGCAAATCCCTCAAAAGTGGAAATTTCTGCTACGTTTCTGTGAAGTTTGATAGATTATTTTTCAGTGATCTTTACAGAATTCTGGTCTCTCTTTCTTTTTACATTTTTTCCTTCTTACTGCATGCCTTACTGGACAACCCTTAACAACTAGTAAGCAAAAACTTTGACACCAAGGAAACATCAACAGCCAGCATTAGTACACTACAGACTTGCATAGTACCTAATGTAGCACAACTGACATCGGTTCAAATATTGAAGCCTTATTACCATAAAGTACTATATTTCTGAATAAAAGTATTATGGACATTTAATTTCTTGGCTTTCTAATAAACTTTCTCTGAAACTTTTGACAAATCATTTACTTTCCTTATAGCACTCTGTTTCCATGATCTTTATCTTTTAGAATCATAGAATAGCTAGGGCTGGAAGACACATTTAAAGGCCATCTAGTCCAAACTGCCTGCAAGGAGCAGGGACATCTCCAACCAGATCAGGTTGCTGAGAGCCCCATCCAGCCTGGTCTTGAATGTTTCCAGGGATGGGGCATCTACCATCTCTCTGGGCAACCTGTCCCAGTGTTCCACCACCCTCACTCTAAAAAATGGTTTCCATATATCTAGTCTGAATCTACCTTCTTCTATTTTAAAACCATTACACCTTGTCCTATCATTATATGCCCCTGTAAAAAGTCCCTCTCCAGCTTTCTTATAAGCCCCCTTTAGGTACGGGAAGACTGCTATAAGGTCTCCCCGGAGCCTTCTCTTCTCCAGGCTCAACAGCCCCAACTCTCTCAGCCTGTCCTCATAGGACAGGTGCTCCAGCCCTCTGATCATCTTTGTGGCCCTCCTCTGGACTCGCTCCAACAAGTCTATGTCCTTCTCATACTGGGGGCTCTGGAGCTGGATTCAGTACTACAGGTGGGGTCTCACGAGAGCAGAGTAGAGGGGCAGAATCACCTCCCTCGGCCTGCTGACCACACTTCTTTTGATGCAGCTCAGGGTACAATTGGCTTTCTGGGCCAAATTAATAGTAATTAATAATTAGTAATCATAATAATAATGTCAATATAATATTATAATACTATATTTATAAATATATAACATAATATATACTTATATAATATGAAATATATTAAAAGTCTTAAAATATCATATAATATGATGATAATAATAATTTTAATGTAATTTTTTCAAGATACATTCAAACTCCTGATGGAGTTTGACCTAGCACACAAGACCTAGCTCAAGAAAACTAGTCTTGACTGCAGTAACGAGATACAATCTGTAAAAAAAAAAAAAAGAAAAAAGAATATTTTTAATGCTTAAGTTAGTGTCTATTTTCACTGTTTCACTGTTTTATTTTCTTTGTCTCTCTATTGACATATTTACCTCCACCTAAAGTTTCCACAGCATTAGATACAGGGCTGCAGGCAACGACCTTGACCTGGAGCTGGGCAGCTATGGCTAAGCTTTGCAAAGTGCCGCAATGCCTTTGCAGGAGCTTGGGTAGACACATGGCATGCTTTGACATGACTTTCTGCACTCTATTTCCTCTCTAGTGTCCTCTTCTATTACATTGTGGTGTTTGTTCTACCTGTCCTCTGCTTCTTTTCTGACTTACTATAGTCTTCTCCACAGCTCAGTTGTCTCAGCGAGTGTCATGATGGCTTTCACACTGAAGTGGGCAGTGTATGTTACCTATATCTGGGGCAATACACAAGCAGCAAACGGCTACCAACGCGCTCCTTGTCCTTTTTTGGAAACGGAGAAGGGAATGCAGAAGCACAGACATCTTGGAAAGTGGTTGGGAGCCACCTTTCCCTGGCCCTGGCAGCTGATCATTGTTTCCTATGAGTGATTTCAAATACGTAAGAGTTTACAATCAAGTAGGGACTGTAGAAGGTAGCAGAAATTTTGCAAAGTTTGGCCTTATCACCAAAAAGGTCTCACTGTTTAAACCTCTTCCTTTTATTTTTCCTCATCAACAGTGACAATGTATTTTTGCACCCCAGGGCTTTCAACCGATGGAAATCAAGCTTGGTGGGGAGGCTGGCCAGATCTTACAAGCTGTTGTATGAGATAACTTAAGAGTTTGGGAATATCTGGGGATACCACAAAATCACAATTGAGGTTAGAAAATTATAGACTTTTAAAAGTTTTTTTTTTAAAGAAAAATGTCTTAGAGAAAATATGTATGGCCTTAATAAGCACTTTAAGCTGTTTCCCATCATTGTGAAACTTCATGATGAGTATGGATATTAACCTTGTCATCATAGCATCTGAACAACTTCCAACTTGAACTTGTATTTCTAAAGGCAATAGTCAAACTTAATAGAAAAATTAGGAAATAAGAAAAAATACTTTCATAACTGGAAACCAACCCATTTTTATGATTACCAGGAGCACCGCTTATCTGTTCATTTGTCTGTTAGAGCCTTAGAGGGTCATAATATTGCCAAGGTAAAAGCAAAATGCAAATGGTTAAGCTGATGTTGTTTCCTATTTCTGTTATGTTCTGTGATGTGTCAACGAACCACACAGTTATTTTCTCCTTTTCATGTCACGTGAATGGGTTTTTAGAACCTCACACAGTCTGTGAAGGCCAGCAATGTATTGACTCCTCTGACCTTTTACTTATTATAGACTTTGATTGACTGGCCTCCTCTCTACTTGCAGCGTTGGCAGCTGCCAGAAGGAACCACAGTCTCAGTCAGTTGAATTACTGAATTTTAAAAAGGCAAAAGCAGCAAGGCTTAGTGATATCTCATAAGCCCATGTTGGGCATTGAAATTCAGATGTCTTGTTCTTGTGAACAAGATAAATGCAAGAACAGGAAGATGAACAAGGTTATCAGAAGAATTAATATTCTTTCAATAAAGACTTAAACAAAACACTGTGATGGTACAATGTTAATCATCCACCTTGTTACACTAGTGTACTAACTGATCTCTTAGATACAGAGGCAAATTCTCACTTTTCCTCACTATACAATGGCATTTTGTGCAATTCCTGTATAAATACACACAGTGATTGAGTCAATATTTACATATCTCCAGGAAGATTTCTTTAACGAATATAGCACCTTTTTAACTAATAGTGGTCTACTGTAAGAGTGAGGCCTATCCATTCTTCTGCTGCTCACTTTGCTTACACTGCAAGGTAACAGAACACTATGAAATATCTGGAAACCTTTCTTTCCTTTGAAATGTGTGGACTTCCAAGTGTGGTATTATCTTCCGCAACAATTGCATTGTTGTAGTTATTGATATAATCTTCACTCATGCTGCAGCAAAGCAGCACTGATCCTGACTTGGGATTCACTAGCTGAAAAATCTCCCCCATATGTAGACAGCACAAATAAGTCCATGCAACTGTCTCCATTGTTAGTTCTCATAAGGTAGCTTGCAGTGTATTGCAGCATAACATACAAGACCATAGGAATGTTTAAATGTCCGAAGATGATATGTAGTCTGTAACATGCGAAAAACCTGTAGAAAACTAGGCAGAAGACAGGTGTCTCAGAAGAGACAAATTGTGTAGCATTCCAAGAATGAATCCTGAAAGACGGTATTAAGTAATACTGGCAAGCAAGCCTGAACTATATCAACATCACGAGTAATATATTAATAAAAAACACATAGGTAAACACCATAGACTGATACAATTGTGCCAAATTGCATTGTATTCTTTAACCTGATTAATAGATTACTCTTTGAATTAAATCATTCTACTTAAGTAAATGAAGCATGTTAAAAAGGAACAATAATATCCAGTCCAAGAACAGCTAAAGGTAGCTGGATTGACATCGGGGTGTAGGAAGCAGTGATAGATGTAATCACGGCACTTCTGTGACCTCTTAAGAGGGACTTCTGCTGATTTAATTAACTCATGAGCAGACTGTAGCTTAATGTTGATCTTTAGTGAACTTTATACAATAAAATATCAATTAGCAGCTAGCGAGGAAAGCTTGAGAGTATTTTTAGATCACGTAGGTCTATACTCAATTTTATTTTGACATCAATTATTAATTGCTCTTTGGTGTCTCAGAGACAATTATCCACCCTCAGATTCTCTATTTCCTAATCTTTTTCTACTAAAGGAAATCTGCTTATTAAAGACTTCCTAGCACACTTTGCCAGCCTTTGAGTCTCTGCATGTTCCTTCTGCTCAAGTCCTGTAAGTAAAAACTTAGTCAGGAGCTACTCTTAAAAGGCAGAATACCCTCTGACAACTTCCAAGAAATGTTTTTCATACAACATAGTATGAACAAAAGTTCAGAAGGTACAACTGCTGCCACAAGTTTTCTACATGTACATAAATCCTTAGAAAGGCCTGTGGTTTAACTTTGAGTATCAAGTTATTGGAGCAAGACTTTCAAGATAATAGGCATAGTCTTCCTGGACTCACAGACTTAATAATTGAAGGTCCTATAATTACTTTAAATTAAACTGTGTGTGAGTGTTTGAGTGTGACTATGACATAAAAAACCTAAGATGCTACAGGATTTTGCAGAGTTCTTTACTGATAAACCGAAGAAAGATGAAAATCATTAAATAATTAATTTTTTTTAATGACTCATTCCATGATAAAACTTGGATACCTTCTTATTGTACTTTGACATCTGTGAATAAAAATATTTTGCATAAAATTACTGACAATAGTAACAATAATAATTCACTGAGCTATTAGGCTGAAGAAGAGATATTTCCATGACAATGTCTCTAGGAGTAGACTGAGTACTCTTTCTAATTAACTTTCAACAGGAATGGGTGTGTATATATGTACACATATGGTGTCAAGGAAATTAAAGCTTACTTCATCCTCTGTGTTTGACTACTGAAGCTTGGTGAGCTACAAGACATAGTTGGAATATAGCTAAGAAGAGCAAAGTACCTATGCAGATGGTCATTAATACGTATTTCTTTGTCTACATTTCTTACCTGACAGCTTCATTTTGGAATTTTTTTTTGCAAAGGCATTGGGGATAGGTTTCAGTTGTCAGAGGAAGAAACCTGTTCTTTTTTTTTACCTACAGATACATGAGGATGTTCAAGTTACTATTACAATCACTAAGAACTAGTCACTACAGCCATGGTGCTGCTCACTCATCTTTGGTCAGCTAAGTCCCTTTATAGATTTCATTGACTTTACTGTCAATAAACTTGATGCAGTTGTCTGCAGGTAGATGTCTACGATAGGGTATCCTGCCTAGACTTCAACTGTTTCTACAGAAGGAAACAGACTTCCCACTGGTCCTTCGCCATATTTATCTGCAGTGTATCACATCACTGATAACCCAAGGTCTCTCAAATGGCTCTAGAGACCTGAGTGTGAACACCTTCATAGAACCCTAGTTCTCCACTGAGTATAAGTACCTAAGCTTAGATGAACCCCACCCTAAATGTCAATGTTCTCTAATCTCTACATGTCATAAATTGACAGGGCAAAGACATGAACCAGCAATATAATTTTACATTCTGTTGAGTAATGAACTGTCCTTCTTACTATAAGGCTAAGATCAAGAAACTGCCCCAAGAGGGCTGGGAAACTGTAGAGACTTCTGCAGCAAGAGAGAAAGTTCTTCAATTGTTAGAATCCAGGTACTCAAGAAAAAAAAATGAATAATTTATTGCAACCAAGGCTGGATTATGCTGTCATTTATATTTAATGGCTTTCACTGTAAAGGACTCCTATATCAAAAGTAATACATGCCTTACAATTATAACACAATTACCTCTCTACAGGGACAATCTCAATCAAGTAACATATAGGGTATTGCTAAAGCATCTAAGGAGAAAGCAAAGTTTGACAGAGGACACTAGGATATACTCTTATTTTTAGTAAAAGTGTGCCTTAAGGCTGAATTTTCAAATATAGGCAATTGAACAACTCTCATAACTGTATGAGACACAGTGATTTGAAATGCCAATCAGGAACTTCACATACAAATGCAGAGTTCAGTGCTATTTGCATATGTATAAGCTGTTTTGCCTGCATAGCTGTGGAGAGTGCACGACATCCATGAATAAACATTTGTAGACACTTTCAAAAAACACTTCAGCCTTGTTGTCTATCACTTTGAAAATTGTCTTTAAATGTTCACGTAGTGAAAAGAAGATCTCAATTTTTCAGGAGTTGGTGGCCTTTTTCCTACTGTGTGAGATTTATTACAGGATTGGTCCATACCTGTAGGCTTGAGAATGACTGTATATTCCTGCAATTATTTCAGTAAATGTAGCTTATTTTTTGGTGTTTTTCAGTGAGCGTAGGTAGATCATACACCCCTGAACCAATCACAGGTGCAAATATTTCCAAGGAACTGCTTAAGCCTGACATCCAAGTTCCGATTATCCTTCTTTCAATTTCCCCACCCTTTGCCCTCTTCAGTTATTTATTTCATGCAAAGGAATGAATATTGGTACCCTGATAAAAAGGAGGATTTTTCACACCTCTTTCCGTACCGTCAGAAGGTGTCGTGTCTGAAATAGTTCTAAGAGAGTAACATTCAGAACTAGCAACATTAGATTCTCTTGTATGCGTAATAAATGAGTACAGGTGAATATTCACTGAGTTAGGAGGTTGCCTGCGTCAGGTAATAAACAGGAAAATGGCAAGGCTAATTAATGATTTGTTTCAGAATTAGCTTCTCAAGGTTACTTAAATAAGATGTAGACATTCACCAGTCAGTATATGTTGCAATCCTTCAATCCAGGAGCCAGATTACATAGCTCTTCAAAATCTCCATGAAAAATCTAGTTAGAACAGTGAGGTTGAAATTGGGTGGTCAATTAAGAACATGGACAATCTCTCATATCTTTTTATCTTCGCATTTATCAAACTACAGCATATTTTTGAGTTTTTGTTAATATTCAAAGAGTGTGTGAAAAATAGAATAGGTTTTGTCACTGTATTTCTCAAAACCTCACCACTGAAATGAAGTTTTATAATTTATTTTCCCCTCAGAATTTTAGAACTGTACTGCAGTGAATAGCTTTTTCTGATTTTATAATTTGTTAATTTATCATTCCCACAAAGACTCTAAAAAATACAAACTCAAGTGCCTATAGTAGCAACTAAAAAAGCTAAACAAAAATACAATAGGAGACAATTTTATGCACATATCAATATATCACAAGAGGGGGAATTAGAAAAGTCACACTTAGGTGTATCTTTCAACAGCCACAGTTTGTCTTTCTTTTCCAGAGCACATCCTAACTTCCCAGCAAGATCTTTTAAGTGCATGATCACTTATTTAGAGAAGAACTTAAATATCTCTTCAGTGACCTTCATCCTCCTCTTGAGTTCTCTATCTATCTTAAATGTTATATTCTTCCTATCTGCAATATAATACATATTTCCTTGACTGGGTGTGAATTATGGTATTAAGAGGGTGAAGACAGTGCAGTAGCTCCTGCTATCAGCCAAAGTTCCATCGAAGCTCTCTGCAGAAAGCTTCGTCAAATTCTGTGCCAAACCCCAAGCTTATATTCCACTCTTCTGTAACAGTCCACAAATTCAGGTGCAGCTTAGGTCAACTGAAAGTTAAAGTGTTCGTTCATGAATGTGTACATGAGTAATAATAACGAGAAAACAGTTGAGCAAAATAATCACACAGAAATCTTTTGAGATAAAAAAAAAAGTGCATTGTTTAGGAACAACTTTTTGGTTGAGAGAATCCATCTGGGTTTTTTTAATGTTAAATGAAATGTTAAAGATAAAGGTAGTTCTCTTTTGCTGGAAGACCTTCCTTACTATCTACAGACAAAGAAAAAGGGGGAAAATGCCATTTACAGGTAAGTTTTATACCTTTCTTAAAATGCCATGAAGCCAGAGTCCAACTTGCTTTCAAAAATGAGGAAAAATACTATCTTCGTGAAAATACACTCTTATTTCAAACAGTTTAAGCTGCAGGTAGTGACATGACATACATTTGATAATTTCCCAACATTATGCTTCCAAAGTAGAAACAACATAATAAAGTCTTGAACCTTTGTGTTTCTCCTCCTAGGCAAGTTGCCTGTCAAGCTTTGTCAGAATAGGTTTATAATAGACATTTATCTTCTTTTAGGTATGATTGGTCAAGAGCACCAAACAACATCATATGTACCCTCTGGAAGAGGCACTGCCACATTCAAGCCACTGTAAGGAAAATTAAAAAGGGCTTTCTCCTGCACAGTTATTGACTAAGTCCCTGTTGGCAAACAGATGTGCTTGAGGCATATCTCTGGCACCAAGATCAGGCAGAGACTGGCCTAGTTTAATACTCTTGAACTCACTCTTCAAAATTGCATGGCTTTGTCCAACTTGTCTATGGGAACTGATTCCTGACCTCTTCCAACTCTCTGAGATGTGCCTGATAAAGTGTGAGCTGGTAGGTCAAAACCATATCAGGGACTAATCCAAACACTTAGAGACAGTAACAGGACAATGCATAAGCATGTTCCTTGGCTATGATTATTTTACTAAGATAGATATAGCCTTTGAGTCTAATATTCCTAGCAATGTCATGGTATTTTTTTTCCCCTTTGATGTATTTCATAGAATCTATCATAGAATCATAGAATACCAGGTTGTAAGGGACCTCAAGGATCATCTGGTCCAACATAACTTGGCAAAAGCATGGTCTAGACAAGATGGCCCCGCACCCTGTTCAGCTGAATCTTAAAAGTGTCCAATGTTGGAGAATTTACCACTTTCCTGGGGACATTATTCCAATGGCTGGTTTTTCTCATGGTGAAATTTTTTTTCTCTTGTGTCCAGTTGGAATCTCCTCAAGAGTAACTTGTACCCATTACCCTTTGTCTCATCCTTGTAAAAAGGAAGGCTCCATCTTCTCTGTAGCCACCCTTTAAATACTGGCATGCTGATGTGGAAGTCACGGACACTGCACACGATCAATGTGATCAAGCAAATGCCAATTTATTGTTGATACATCCTGGTTAGTATAGCCCTTCTAGTTCCCTATCATGCACAAGTTCTTTACTAATTGGCTAACTATATCATGCACGCGCTCTTAGCTAAAATATGATTCATTAAGTCTCTGTTCATGCACACGGTCCTCTCCATCTGCATCCTGCTTCATGTTCTGCTTTCAGTCACGTATACCAGCTGTTCCTCCTCTTTTCAAGGTTGCTTCATCACTTTCTCACAGGCGGCCTCCATGATGTCCTTGAAGCCTGCTGCTTACAAACATAACAATTCCATTCAGTCTGGATTGTTCACTGAGTGTCCCTGATTCGCCAGATATCCAACCAATCTCTCTTTTTGTTTTTGAACAATCCAGACCTCTGTAATCATACGTCCCATAGCTTTCATAAAGCATTTTAAAAAACACCCCGATATCATTAGTGTCAACAGCAAACCCATCAACAACACCAACCCATGTACTATCAAATCTTTTAGCCAGCCTGTAATCCCCAAGGATTTCAACCAATCTGTTAGCCCGCTTTCCACTTGTATTGCATGCATGTTGCGTTGTAACTCTGCCAACTGATAGTGTATCGACTCAGAGTGATCAGAAACGTTCATGCAACACATACCTTCAAAATCTTCACATCCATGTCCATGCGCTAATAACAAAAAATCAATGGCTGCCCGATTCTGCAAAATAGCATGACGCATACTATCCATGTCTTCTAATAATTCTGATAACATGCTAGAGGTTAAATTCATTTGGTTTTGTGCCCAACAAGCTAATTTATTTATATTAGTTAAAGCCTTTGCAGATGCCGCCCAAGGAACAAGTAAAGATGATGCTATCCGCTCAGCTTTACCCAACAGGGTTAAATTGCCATCACAATGGGGAGCTAATACTTTTAGCGATCTCTTTGCTCGAGTACGATTCCGCAGTGTTCTCATAGATGGAGCAAACATTATCAATTTTCCAAAATAACATGGTCCTCCTATAGCCCCTTTTGGCACTCCTGACCAGGCCCGATCCCCACAAATTAAAAAGTATCCCGGGGGTATGGCCTTGGCCATGTCATTCACCCATAGAGGCATCTTTGACCCTTTGATTTCTGTTCCCACTGCTCCGTTACAATAATCTCCTGAGCTGCTCTGATAAGTATACACAGGTTTTCCCTGGGCATTAATCGTCTTACTGGTCACATCAGTCCATTGGTTCCTATTCCACGCTGTATTTAACCCCCTTCCTGTAAAAAGGGGACCTCCCAACATAAAACATGACCCCGAACCATTTAAGGATCCCAATAGATCTAACTCCTGTGGATCCCAAGGCAAACTATGATTTAAATGCCCAATCACCAATGCTGCAGCTACTCCAGTTTGGTTGTTATTCCCTGAACAACACACCGGTTTCTGTCCAGGGTGAAAGCTGGTGCACTCCATCTTTGCATGGCATGTTTGATTCACCACCGTCTCATTCAAGACAGTGTCATTATCAACCCATCTTTTCCAGTCATCCGGATTCCAATAGGGAGTACCAATCAAACATGTACGGAAAGGATCAGCAGGAGTAGCCATCGACACACAAAACGATGATTGATTTGTAATGTTGGCAAATGTCAGCCACATGTTTGGTCTAGGGTCAATGTGATCTAACTCCGCAGTCACACCGACCCACCCAGTTACCAGCGTCAGGAGGGCTATGATGATGCATCCTGCTGTCCCTGGTCTTCCTTCCATGGTTTCACCCATCGACTTGGAACCCACCACGGTCCTTCGTCTGTCAAAACATAAACATAACCTTGATTGGTCATTTTTATTTCCACTGGATCTTTCCATTCCCCAGTTTTTAAATGCCAGTACAGCACCTTCACCGAATCACTTTTCTGCAGTCCAGATTGCAATGACATGTGGTGAATTACAATTGAGGAGATTCACGGTCTCCTGTTAATCTCAAATAATTTAGCACATAAAGCGCTTTTTGCAAGCCTTTCAGAGGGTGCCTGTTCCCCCCCTTTTTTTTTTGCAAAAGCGATTTTAAAGTAGCATGCGTGCACTCCACAATGGCTTGCCCTGTAGGGGAGTGAGGAATGCCGGTTACTCAGCGAATACCCCACAGTTGGCAAAAGCATCCAAATGTCTGCGAAGCATATGCAGGGCCATTGTCAGTTTTTATTTCTTGAGGAGTTCCTAATGTGGCAATGGCAGCATGCATACGTTTCAGAACATGCTTGGCTGTTTCCCCTGTTTGAGCAGTGGCCCATATCACATGCGAATAAGTGTCAATGCTGACATGCACATACTTCAGACGTCCAAATTCTGCAATATGAGTAACATCCATTTGCCATAATTGCAAGGCCCCTAAGCCTCGAGGGTTCACCCCAAGACCTAGACCAGCTCCCGATTTTTGACAAGCAGGACAGGACTGTACTATGCCTCGAGCATCTGACAACTTTAAATTAAACTGCTTCGCTAGCACTTCAGCAGATTGACGTAAAAAATTATGAGATGAGTGGCCTCCTCAAACAGGTTGACTGTCTGATTTTTCCATGCAGCAGCAACTAGCTTGTCTACTATGTTGTTTCCTATAGACAAGCCTTGTTTAAACTGATGGCTATGAATGTGTGTTACAAAGTAAGGTTCCCTGCGTTGATTTAACAAAAACAACAGCTGCATCAATAACATATACAAAGTGTTATTTTTTATGGTTTTCATCATGGCGCGGTCCAGGCTCTGTGTTGTGCCTAGCACATACAATGAATCTGAAACTACATTTAGAGGCTCGTCGTGCCAATGTTGAAAGGCCCATACTACTGCTCTCAGTTCGAGCATCTGCAGAGAGTCTGTGGTGTGACCTGTAAGAAGTTGATGATTCCATTAGTTGTTACTGGACCAAGCAATGGCAGCTCGTTTAGACTTTCTTTCAGCATCTGTGAATACTGTGAGTCCTTCCACTGGTACTTCCGACCTGTGAGGAGCTTCCTCAAAGTCTTGGTTTTGCAACAGTGACGAAAGTTTGGCTGATGGATAATGGTTAGTTACAGTACCTGGATAGTCGGCTAGAGCGACTTGGAGCGTCTCTGAGGTTGCCAGCAGCCAGTCCAAATAGTTTTGGGCTATTGGTTCAAACAGTGTTGTAGGTTCTTGAGCTGACAGCTCCAAAATCCTTCTCCTGCCTTTTATAATCATGTTAGCTAACGGTTCGACCCTTGTACAAACTGTGTTTTTGGGTTGATAAGATAAAAATACCCATTCCAAAATTCTAATGTGCTGTTCGTCTGCTTGCACTATGAGCCCTATTAAATGTTGTCACTTGGGCGATGAATTAACAATCAAAAACTGCAAAGGTAAAGTATTAATTTTTCTCTGTACACTAGCTGTTAGAATTTATTCTACAATCTGGTCTAACACCTTTTCCTGTTCTACTGACAGGCTCCGCCATTCATTGGCTTTGGTCGTAGTTCCCAACAGAGGCATTAAAGGACCTAAATCATCATTAGTGATTCCACTAATGGATCTTACCCATTGTATGTCTCCCATCAATTTCTGAACATCTGAGAGGTTCTTAATATCTGTATTGATTTGTATTTTTTGTGGTCGCACAGTGCTTCCAGTAATTACCCAGCCTAAATATTGCCATCGGCCTTGACGCTGCACTTTTTCAGGGGCTATTTTAAGTTCTTTTGGCTCTAAAGTTTTTACTAGCTCTTGTAACATTTTCTCTGCATCTATTTTCTCGCCTGCAATCAAGACGTCATCCATATAATGATAGACTAACAGAGACTGATGTACTTGCTGAAATGGCTGCAGAGCCCATGCCACAAAATTCTGACACAATGTGGGAGAATTTTTCATGCCTTGGGGTAGCACCACCCATTGATACATTTTGGCAGCTTCCTGTTTGTTAATTGCTGGTACTGTGAATCTGAATTTTTCTGCATTTTCTGGATGCAAATGAATAGTGAAAAAACAATATTTTAAATCAATGATAAGCAAATCCTAATTTTCAGGGATCATTACAGGGGAAGTTAATCCTGGCTGTAAAGTCCCCATGTCCTGCATGACGGCGTTTACTGCACGCAAATCGTGCAGTAGTCACCATTTTCCTGATTTCTTGGGAATAATAAAAATGGGAGTGTTCCAAGGGCTTGTAGAAGGCACAACATGACCTGCTTCTAATTGCTCATATACTAAGTTCTGTAAGATTTGGAGCCTCTCCTGCTTTAGCGGCCACTGGTCTACCCACACTGGGGTCGTCGTAGTCCAGGTGAGCTTTAAAATGGGCTGGTTAACCATGGCCACCCCTAAAAAGGTTGGGTTACAAGCTGGGCTCTCATTTGGGACAGCACATCTCGACCTACAAGAGCTATAGGCAAGTGCATTACATATGGCCTTGTGGTAACTATTGTACCGTCTTCAAAATTAACCGACACTGTTGATTTACTGATCATCGTGTGTTGTGTGCCTCCCGCCCCTACCACGGTGTTATCTGCCGGTACCAGTGGCCAGTTACAAGGCCACTTTGTTGCAGGAATAGTGGTTACATCTGCCCCCATGTCAATTAGCATCGACAGCGCCAAGGACTGCCCGTTTGGATGTTTAATTGTTACCTTTTCTTCTGGCTTTCCCCTGGCGATATCGATCGCCAATAACATGTCTGGCGCGCCAGTGGACCCAAAGCCTCCTTGGCCACGTACGACCGACTGTGCCTTAGGAACACATGCACGAAACGGTACCAATTGTGCTATCTTTGATTGCGCTGGTAAGGGGTGGCGTTAGCGTGTACACCATAATCTTTATTGTTCTGCAATAATCTACATCAATAAGTCTGGGCACTATAAATATGCCTTTTTGAGACACTGAAGAACGGCCTATAAGTAATGCACTCAACCCATGCCCTAACGGTCCTTGCTGATCAGAATCAATTAATTGAAACTCTGAAGTTGTTAATGTTATGTCTACTGCTGTTGCCAGGTCCACTCCGGCACTGCCGATTGTGGTGGCTGCGCAGCAGTCCAAGCTCCCTGTACTTGTGTCGTTGCACGCGGGTGGGACGTGCTCTGTGCCCTGTTTCCCGACCACCGACACTCCTGAGTGTCGTGACTGTCTTTTTTACAATTTATACACCACCCTTTTACTTGTTGCTCAATATCAACTGGTATCCAACACTCCTTTCTGAAATGACCAAATTTGCCACAATTAAAACACCTTTTCTCTCTTTTCCTTGTCTGCTTTTTTGATATCAACGGTTTAACTGCTGCACCTACAGCAGCAGCCATGACTGTAGCCTTTTCTTGTTCTAACATTCGCTCGGTGGCTTCCAGCAGTTGCCCTGTGTTAGATCCTCTTGGTAACACACTAAGGGCTCTCTTATTTTTTTCATTAGCATTATCAAAGGCAAGCATATCTAAGATCTTTGCTTTCATGCCATCGTCCAAATTAGGGTGAGCCATAATTGCAGCATGCAATAGATCAATAAATTTCCCATATAGTTCTGTGGGACCTTGCTTTACTGCTGTGAAGGCAGGTCTGGATTTTTCATCATGCACATTAGCAAGAGCTTTATAAGCTAACTCTTGGCTCTTGGTGAATTGCGCTTGCCAATCAGATTGTGTAAAGGGTCCTGGTCCCATCAGCATTTGAGCTTGCACTCCGAATAATGGATCACCCTGTTGTTGAGGTGCCACAGCTGCCCTATCACAAACAGTCTGCCAATGCTGAAAGAACTGCAGCTGCTGTGATGGTGGCAGAAGCATCTGGACAATCATTTTAATGTCATAAGGAGTTAACAACTGTGACGAAAAAATATGCTGCAACACAGACTGAGTATATGGTGATTTCAGCCCATACTGAGTAAATGTGCTTTTAGCTTCCTTCAGTATTTTCCAGTCTAATGCTTCCCACACACCTCTCCCAGTATTATCAATCACAACTGGAAATGCCATGGGCAAAAGCTGTCCTTCTCTCATGGCATCTCGAATCAACCCTTTCCACCGCACTGTCGGATCCCCAGCCCTTCCCACCGACATCCCTTGGCCAAATGCCACCACCACTGGTGACGGTGGTAGCAAAGGTGCAAGAGGAACGATCTCACCCAGTGCTCCGTTTGGAACGAACAGGTTTGGCGCTGACAGTCCTTGGTATAGTACAGGCAAAGGGGCTGACAACTTTTCTGGCGGCACTTCTAGGTGAGCCTCTAGAGCTTCCAGACTTTTTAGCGTCTCTTGCAACTGTGTGTCTTTTAAGCCGGAAGAATGTTCATCCTCCTCCTCCTCACGCCATGACAGCAGGGAAGAAGGTGGTAACGGGAGGTAGAATGGAGCTGTTGGCGCCAGCGAAGAGGCTTGTGATGCCGGGCCTACACTGGCGCAGCATGGCAGGGTTGTTTGGCGGTGGTACATCTGATGGTGGTGAAAAGCCTTCCGTGTTTTTTCTCTCTGGTGCCAGCATATCTATGGTGATGGGGGCTGTGGCTGCAGTCCCTGCTGGTGCTCAACACCCCCACGCCCCAGCACGAGCCGGGACGGCAGCAGGGATCGTTGGACCCAAGAACAGCATGCTGGTGGCAGAGATGGACCCGCCAGCTGGAGTTAAAGCCACGAAAGCAGATGCAACGACTGAATATTTGGCTTTCATACTTTTCAATGTTTCATCAACCAGCCTCCACACAGTGGAGAACTTGCTCGCCTCCTTGGATCCCTTACTTATTTCTTCCCACAGCTCTTCCCCTATCTTTTCCCATGTTGGGGCTTCAAAAGCAGCATCAACTGTGGGGATGAATTCCCTTTTCTTTGCCCACTTCAGCAAACCGTCCAAAGTGGCTGAGTCATACCTCAGTCCTCTCATAGAGAGCATATGTTGGAGGAGCTTAACCACTGCTGACTCCTCTTTGGTCAGCGTGGACCCCATCTCCTCCCTGGCCGCTTGCCTGGCCAAGACGAGATTCCCACTGTACCGTTTGCGCTAGCGTCTTCCCGAGTGCCGGGGCAGCACTCACCCCCGGCCGGCTTCCGCCCCGTCTCTTCGTCGGCTTCTGTTGTAGAATTCAACACCGATTCGAGGGTCCCTGTTCGGGCACCACCTGCTGACGCGGAAGTCACAGACAGAATTCACAGAATCACAGAATTATTATCAAGATTGGAAAAGACCTAAAAGATCATCCAGTCCAACCATCACCAATACTTCTCAGCTAAATCATATCCCTCAACACAACATCCAAACGTTTCTTGAACACCCTCATGGTCGGTGACTCCACCACCTCCTTGGGCAGTGCATTCCAGTGCCTGACTACGCTTTCCGAGAAGTAATATTTCCTAATGTCCAGCCTGAATCTCCCCTGGCGCAGCTTGAAACCATTGCCTCTAGTTCTATCACTGTCTACACGAGAGAAAAGGCCGACCCCTAGCTCACTACAACCTCCCTTCAGGAAGTTATAGAGAGCTATAAGGTCTCCCCTGAGCCTCCTCTTCTCCAGACTGAACAATCCCAGCTCCCTCAGTCGCTCCTCATAAGGCCTGTGCTCCAGACCCCTCACCAGCTTCGTAGCCCTCCTCTGAGGGCTGCACACGATCAATGTGATCAAGCAAATGCCAATTTATTGTTGATACATCCTGGTTAATATAGCCCTAATTGGCTAACTATATCAAGCACACGCTCTTAGCTAAAATACGATTCTTTAAGTCTCTTTGTTCACGCACACGGTCCTCTCCACCTGCATCCTGCTTCACGTTCTGCTTTCAGTCACATATACCAGCTGTTCCTCCTCTTTTCAAGGTTGCTTCATCACTTTCTCACAGGTGGCCTCTGCGATGTCCTTGAAGCCTGCTGCTCACAAACATAATAATTCCCTTCGGTCTGGGTTGTTCACTAAGTGCCCCTGATTCTCCAGATATCCAACAATGGAACATGGTGATAAGGACTCCCCTAAACCTTCTTTTCTCAAGACTGAACAAATCCAACTGTCTCAGCCTTTCCTCACATGGCACACTTCCCAGTCCTTTGATCATCTTTGTGGCCCTTCTCTGGACCCTCTCCAGCATGTCCACATCTTTTTGTATAGCAGGGACCAAAACTGAACACAGTATTCCAGGTGTGACCTGACAAGCACTGAGTATAGCGGGATAGTGACTGCTTTATCTCTGCTGGTGATGCCCTTGTTATGTAATCCAGCACCCTGTTGGCTTTCTTTGCTGCAGCAGCACACTGTTCACTCATATTTTCCCAGGTGCAAGACCTTACATTTGTCCTTTTTAAACTTCATAAGGTTCTTGTTAGTCCACTCTTCCAGCCTATCCAGATCTTTCTGCAGTGTGGCTCTCCTTTCCAGAGTGTCCTCAGTTTGGTATCATGGGCAAACTTCATCAGGGTACACTTGATCCCATCATCCAGATCACTTATGAAGATATTAAACAGTGTTAGGTCCAATATAGACCCCTTGGGGGACCCCATTTGTGACAGCCTGTCAGTCAGTTCCCCACTCACCACACAGACCACTTGTCTAGACCATAACGCATCACTTTCTCTAGGAGGACATTGTGGGAAACTGTATTGAAAGCCTTGGAGAAATCCAGGTAGACAATGTCCACTGCTCAGTTCAATCCAACAGGTTTCTTTTTCATAGAAGGTGATCAGGTTTGTCAAGCACAATTTGCCCTTGGTGAATCCATGCTGGCTTTTCCCAATCATACGCTTCATTTGACTTGTGATAGCCCCCAGGAGGATTCATTTGATAACTTTCCCAGTGACTGAAGTAAGATTGATGGGCCTATAATTTCCTGGACCCTTCTTTAAATCCTT
Source organism: Chlamydotis macqueenii (assembly GCF_036417535.1). Taxonomy (NCBI): domain Eukaryota; kingdom Metazoa; phylum Chordata; class Aves; order Otidiformes; family Otididae; genus Chlamydotis; species Chlamydotis macqueenii. The sequence goes on from NC_141556.1 coordinate 23,924,942, forward strand.
GTAGATTGTTGGTGAGCACAAGGTCGAGCATGGCACCCCTCCTTGTCGGCTCCTCTATCGCCTGCAGGAGGAAGTTGTCACCCACGCATTCCAGGAACCTCCTGGACTGCCTGTGCCCTGCTGTGTTTTCTCTCCAACAGATGTCAGGGTGGTTGAAGTCCCCCATGAGGACCAGGGCCTGTGACTGTGAGACTGCTCCTATCTGACTATAGAGCGCTTCGTCTGCTCTGTCCTCCTGGCCAGGCAGCCTGTAACAGACCCCCACTGTAACGTCCCCTGTCCGTCCCCGTCCTCTAACCTTGACCCATAAGCTCTCTGTCAGCACCTCCTCCATCCCCAGGCAGAGGTCCACGCACTCCAGCCGGTTGCTGACGTCAAGAGCGACACCCCCTCCTCGTCTCCCCTTCCTGTCCTTTCTAAAAAGCCTGTACCCCTCCATATTGACGCTCCAGTCGTGCGAGTCATCCCACCATGTCTCTGTGATGCCAACAAGCTCATAGCCTTGCTCGTGTGCATGCATCTCCAGCTCTTCCTGTTTATTTCCCATGCTGCATGCATTGGTATATAGACACTTCAGCTGGGCTCCGAGCAAAGCCGACTTGTTGGCTGGAGCGACAAGGGTTCTATTGGACTGCAGTTTAAGTTCATTTGCACATTTTTTAAAGCATAGTAAGGAACAACGTATCAATAAATTATTTTCATAATGCTCTAAGCCAGTGCATCTCAAGAATGACTCAAGGTCTCAGGAGGGTATCAGAAAATGGGTCATGGAAACAGAAAAAAAAAAATGGCAACCTTCTAACACAAGCAAGCAAACAAGGAGTGAAATAAAAAAAATAAATGAGCATTCATATTTGGGTAGTAAATGAAAACCATGAGGGTAACAACTGTGTGAGATACTCAGCAGGTGTTACTTCAAAAAGACGAGGTGACCATTGTTCAGGAAGTACTGCTGTAGGACAAGCAACAACATTGCTTCCTACCCACAAAAGCTTAAACTATGGTACCCAAAGAGTTGTTTCCTACAGAAAGTCTTTAGGTTCAAGGTGTGTGACATACTGCTGAACTATGTTGGGCACATGTGTTCTTACTCCAAAGAATTAATACCTACATATGACAGCGCTGCGTAGCTCTGTTCAGAGATACAGGCTGGGCTTTCAGAAGTACCTTAGCTGCACTGTTTCAGGAAGCTATCTCACACATTATCATGAAGGGAAGACATATATCAACCCCCTTTGAACATCTACCAGTCTATGCACAGTTTGACCTTCAATGTAGTATGGACATGATCTTTTCTGGTTTTTTCCCAGATAGAGGCCTCCGACAATGATCTCTGGGGAGCAACAGGAAGTTTTGCATGCCTCTGTATTTTGTGCAGTTCTATCTCACAGTCCTGTTCCCAGCTTCAAATATTCCCAAGTTCAAAATGAAAAATAAAGATAAAATAAAGCCACTGAATCTGCTGCCAGTAAATACACATACTATAGAAAAGAAACCTCATAGACTTTCTTTTCCTGCAGGCATGGAGCGATTGTATTGTTTGTCAGATTTCCTGAGAGCATCATTTTCTGTCCTTTCTCCTATGTTCATCTATCATGCTAACTGCTGCTTGGAGAAAAATAAAGAAAAATATTATACTAGGTTTGATCAGTTAATACTGAGAGGCAAAGTTCTTTTATGAAGCCTTAGAAATAAAAGGAGATTTCAGTGTCACTCTTGGATTTCATTAATTTAAGTAAAAAATCAGATATTGCTGTCTCTTTTCTATCAGTTAAGCAGACATCTGTAGCAAGTAAATTGCACTTTTCCATTTGGTTACACAATATTTACATATATTCCAGAAACAGGTGAAAAACAAATTATGTATTATCAGGTTAGGATAGCACCGGGAGGAAGAAGAGGTCAAAGATTTCTGAAGACGGAAAGATATATCAAGGAAAACCAAAGTTATTAACCCATCCTTACCCTTATCACCTCTGAGTCCTGAAAAAACCCAAATAATTTGACCTTTTGCCTGGGAAAAGAAAAAAAAAAAAGAATTATATTTAGGACAGAAACCTTCTATTTTTCTGTAAGCTAAAGAAATAAGTATGATGACATGGACTGGCAGATATCAAATTACGTTATTAACTAGATTTTACTCACCTTTTAAAGTCTCAATGTGGTATTCATCTCACTCGGGTTTGGATGTCTGTTCTGCAGGCTTGCAAGATAGTCATTGAGGTCCCCTTAAAGTCAGTGGAGAGAATTAGATTCACTCTTCTGATTCAGTGCTTTACAGAGGTAACTGGTGATTCAGTAGTTTGGGCTTGGTTGGAAATTATATTAACTGCTAGTAGGTGATGATTTTTTTACCACTGTGTTCCTGAATTTCTGAAGTTATTATCAAGGACTTGTTGCCTTGAAAGTATTAAGATGTCTTTTCTCCCCTTTTATGTGATGCAGTGGCAATGATGAATAAAGAAAAAGTCTTTTTATGAAGGCTTATTATCTTTTTGATTGCCTGTCTAGAGTACATCTCTGTATTAACTTTGCAATGCAACCAAGGTACAGCAAATGCAATTATGGTTTGCAAAATAAGAAAGGTATTTTAATACTTCTCAAGAAAAAAAAAAAGAATTAGAAGGAAAAAAAAAAGGAGATTGCAATGCTGACTTCTCCAATTATTGATTTCTGGAGTTTACATTTGTGGTTTAGCACTTTTTATTTTAGAGAATTATTTCTCTATCTGAGATGATAGTTCCATTTAGGTATCCAATAGCTGTGATCTCACTTGTAGGGATGGGTATTTGGTGTCTTTCCAATCTGCAGATCAGTAGCCTCTTACGCTTACTTTAGCTGTAAGCTACAATGCAGATCTTTTTTGTATGCCTGTCAAAGACATACCTTTTCTTCTGTCGCGGCTTAAGGCAGAATGTTAGGCAATGCGCTTGACAGGAATTTTGCTGAGCAATGTGGCTCCTTAACTTTTGTTTTCTGGCTTTTTTGACAGGTTGTGGTAACGCTGGCAACCACCTTGCTTCATTGCTACTGCCTATGTACAACGTGCTGATGCAAGGGCTTGAAGGCTGCTAAATGTTGTGAAAGGGTGCATGAAATGCTGCCTTGGATTCTCTCTCTTGCCTTGTATTGTCCAATGAAATTCACAACAAAACACTTACTATTTAACAGTGGGAAGTCTTTTCACCTCCCAGCGGATGAAGCACAAGGATTTTGCAGTTTCAGTTGAGATGCCTTGTTTGATGGGGGTGAATTTTCACCCCTCTGCAAAAGCGTACAGGACAGAAGTGCTTACCTCTAATCTCTGCAGTTATCCTGTGCAAGAATTCATATCATTGACAGTGCCACCAAGTACAGTTATAGCACTCCCACTTCAGGATGCTGTGAGACAGGCTACCCCCACTCTGCCCAGAGAGGCCACATTAGGAGAAAGGCCATCAGTGAAACTGCAGACCTATGGGTCCTTCCTAGCAGTGGAGGGAGGGAGCAAAACAATTCACAGCAAAGCAAATTTAGCCTCACTATTGTGAGTTTTATTATTACTATTACATATTTGAAGAACAATGGCTATATTGTGTACAGTTCTTTTTGGAAAGGGATTCCAGCTACAACTGTACATCTTTTCTCATGACAATGAATGCAACAGAGAACAAAGTGGGGTAGTTTTCTTGCAGGGGGGGGAAAGGGGAGGCTAAAGGCAGAAACAAGGTTTTGTTTTCACTTACAGCTTGAATGGTAGGACTGCCCATCTTCAAAAAAAAACTACAGTAATTGTGATGGGTAGCTATAGCAACACATCTACAAAAAACAAAACTATGGCTTCCCAAGGGACAATGATATATTGTTGTATTCTTAGAAGAGCATGGATGCAGGTCATCACTGATCACTGTAATATGTACTTGGGGAGCAATTAAGATGTTTATGGTCATGGTCTCATTGTTCTTGCTTAGCTGGACAGCAGTACATTGAACAAGAGATACCTTTTTTTCCTCTTCTCCTCTGATTAACTTTCCCAAACTGCATGTTTTCTGTATTTTGAATACATCTTAACAGTTTCACTATGTTTTACTTATATAGAAAAGAAAACAAGTGTGTAACTACTGCGGTGCTTTTGAGTTCCTTCTTTTCCCTAGCCAGACAGCTTGTTATTCAATCTGATTTAGGTTTAACACCTTTAAGGTGCATTATGCATAAAAGAGGATCCTTAAAACAAATGTACCATTAAAGTCAGCACAAGATTCACTAAAACATGTAATGACAACTGTACCTGATAACTGATTTTTTAATACAGAAAGTCAAGACTACTGACATAAAGAACCAAATGCATCTCAGAGGGAGGAGAGGTTTTGACGTGTGCTCTACATCAAATTCAAGTTTGTTAAACACTCTCACAATGATCAGTACTGATCAGTTTATTTCCATAACTGTTATTACTTGGGTAGAACATGGCCACTTTCTGAAAATTAAGATAAATGAAAGTTTTATCTTCCTAAGAGTATCACTTTGTTGCGCAAGCAAAGCCCAGTACAAAATAGGAAAACCACCTTGCCCAAGAGAGGTAGCATGTAAATGAGGCAGAAGTGAATGCTTAACAGGATGCCTGAACATACAAAAAAATGATGACACTGTTGCTTCCCTGGCTTACTGAGCATATCTATCTTGTCAGATTAGACCAAGTCTGTTGGCTTACACTGAGAAAGCAGAGCTGTGATCCTGTGTCCTTCAGGGTCATGGCAGCAAGGAAGAAGACAGTAAGGAAGCATAATTCTATTTCGACTTTGTGGACTGCTTGAAGGACTGAAGGAACAAGCATATAAAAAACCCTTCAACTCTGTATTCACATTATGGTCATGCTGAAAGTGAGCCTTTAGTATATGTCTGCACCTGTAAACAAATAAACAACAATAAAAAAAAAACAGGAAAAGAACCTAACGAATAAATAAAAATCTTGTTTAATTAAAAATAAGATTTTGTTTTGAATTTATGTGTTTTCTTTTCCACACATTTTCTCCCTTGACACCTTCCCTACCTCTGAAGAATGTGAGGTATGGGAATTTCAGAAGCACCGTTTGTGTCTTGCTTTTTAATTCTACTGTGTCTTACTATGGAAATAGCTATTAGAGTGCTGATCATTTAATCCAATTTACATGGGATTCCTATTAAAGTCAATGCCAGTTCTCTGGACAGAGAAATGCTTTACAAGACTTTCCATGAACACCCTTCAGAACTGTTCACTTCTTTTCCAGTAGTCCCATTTCGGTGGGTCAATCAGTTACCACATTTTATCCAGCTTCCTATTTTGATTCCAACATAGGAGGTGAATTCCATCCCAAAACCTTATTGAAATGCATAAAGACTTTTGTCCTTAATGCCCTAATATCAGTAAAATGTGCACATGAGAATGTCTGCTTTGATTAAAAGAAGATAAAAAACCCAGCAAGATACTCTCATAGTTGGTTTGGTAAGCAAACCTTAGCTATGTGCACACAAAAAAAAAAAAAGTGAGAGAAATCTGTGAAAGTAAATGCCTTAAAATTCATATTTTTAAAATACTTTAAATGTATGGGAAAGGGCAATGAGATAGGCTTTTTAAGCAAAGTGATGTCATTACATTGTTGATACAAGGGTGAAATTGGGAAAGCCAAAGCTTAGCTGGAGCTGAAACTGGCAAAGGTTGTGAAAGGGCAACAAGAAGAGCTTCTGCACACATATCAGCAGCGAAAGGAGAGCGAGCCAAGGAAAACATGAGCCTGCTGGTGAGCTGGACAGGCAACCTAGTGATGAGGAACATGGAACAGATAAGGTACCGGATTTTTGCCTCATTTACTGCAAAGGTCTATTCTGAGGCCTCTATGTCTCCATCCCTTGTAGCAAGATCTGGAGGAAAAAGTTACACACAGTAGAGGAGGTTGAAGCTAGGGCCTACTTAGGTAAAATAAGTTGGAGAGAAATGCATTAGGTCATTATGCAGTGGACAGCTGACTGGACAAATGAACTCAGAGTGTAGAGATGAGTGGTTCAAAGTCAAACCACCAGAATGTTATGCATTATCCTTGGGAATTATACTAGAGCCATTGTCACAAACACCAGTATGAGCCCCTTAGCTCAGTGACTTTAAATCAGGGCTGAGGACTCTTCCAGAGTAGAGAAATGTGAGAATTCATAATCCACTGCACAAATGTCCCAGTATAAAACTCTAGGTCTTTCCTTGACCCTCTCCAGGCTTCCCTGACTATAGCTCTGGTCTGGGTGTAGCACGAAGAGATCCCATTTAAACCATTCTTTCAACATGATCTTGAAACATGCTTCAAAACTATTTCCATTTAGAATTGTACACAGAAAACAGGCAGGTGCTACATTTAAGTTTTGGATTTTTGTATTAAAGAATTGGATAGCAAATTGCTATTAATTATATTAAACATTTCCAGAGAGTCTGATAGTCACAGTCACTGCACATACATGTAATAAAAAGATAATACCTGGGAAATGGAGCTTTCCCTCTGATAGATGCATGGAACAAGTCCATAAACATATAGTAAAGGGAAGAGACAGGGACATAACCTCAAAAATCCCTAATCCAATGATTCTGGGAGCTGGGAAGGTACAAGGAAAGCAGACCACAGACTGCAGGAAGTCACCAATACTCTCCCTAAATAGTATCTTAGCACTGATACAGGGAGGCTACAGGGCTAGGTGGACCATCGGCCTTACTCTTTTGTTTTTACAAATGAAAGTTAAATTAACAAAAGTTCATAAGAAGTCCCACTTATCAAGTAAGTCTAGAATTTATAGCCAAGAACTTTTATGTCTTCTCATGCCCTGACCTTTTCTCCGAAAGAGTGGTGTGACCAGGCTCTGAAACAAGTCTTTGCAAGAGTTGTGAGTCACACACAGAAAGAGCAGCAACCAAAGGAGTAAGTCTTTGTAAAACCTGTTGAATGGATTAATGGAGTCCTGTTATACTTTTTTTTTTGTCATGAAATTTCATGACAAATCCAATAATGAACAGATCTTAGTAGACATTCATTATCACTCAGTGATTATCCCAGTCCTAAAGCCTGCAAAATGAAGTAATGAAATAATAATTGAAAATAATGAATATTTGCTGTCTTCTTTATTAGCCTAATGTTCACATTTCTTCACTTGTAAGTCTCATTCCTGCATCACAGATTTCTTAGAAATATACAGTCAATCTTAGTTCAAAGGAAGAAAGCTTTTCAATTATTTTGACACATGGCTAAAGTGTAAGCAACCAAGCAACTGCTGAAAGAGAAAAGTGGACAGTATTTGGAAACGATACATTGAGAGTGGTCTTGAATGTCTCAGGTCCTTAATCTTTAGAAGGCTTGCACAGACTTGTTTGATCCAGAAAAGAACTTTACTTCTTAAGGTCAAAGTGTACTATCCTCAAAATTACAAGAACTCTGCTACGTTATGGTCTGAAGGAAGAGGTTGCTTAATTCTCTGTTTCAGAGGTTTTATAGATTCTTTTTGTTATGAAGCAATCCAAACAGGTTAGTCCTTTCCTATGTAGGCTGAAAGTCAGAAAGGTAGTTGAGAAAATAATGAAAATAAAACGTTTCATCACAACCAGATGAAATGATCAAATAGAAAGCCTTTGAGAAGGGTTAGTCTTTCTTATTCTGACTTTACTCACATTCCCACCCTCAATTACTTGCCCATGACAAGTGCTCACAAGCACTGCAAACAAATCAGTGATAGTTCTAAAGAGTCTTTGGCCTCAACAGAATTATTCACCTGCAGAAATGAGTTCTCTATTCCAAAAACATGGTTATATCAGGGTGGACGTCAAGACACAGGCATTTTTTATAACTTTCCACACTAAGAGGCTGCCATCTTCCATAGAATGGAAATAATAACGTGCATTTAATTGAGAAACTAGTCATAAGTGTAAGTCCAGCAGATGACCAATTGAATTTGATACATCCATAAAGAAAATCTGCATTGAATAGAGCTTTTCCACAAATCACTTCTTGCTGGAATTTGTACATATAGTGTACTTTTATGGTGCTCTTTTCCTCCCCCTAAAAAAAAAGTTTCACATTTTGTACAACAAAAAAAAAACGTGGATAGCATTATCATTTCAGCTTTGGAAACCCGCCCAAAAAAAAAGCATTCACAACACAGCAGTGCCATTATAATCATAGCAGACAAAAATTTCAACCTTTTTGCCCCATATCAATCACAATGTGCCTGAACTAAAACACGGCATAACAAATATTTTTTGAGAAATTAGACTGTTACCAGAAAAATATTATAAGGCATATTTATCTTAGAATACTATGTCAACCTTTGAATATAGTTTAGTGTAAATTCTTGCCCATGATATAATACATAATTTTTTTAAGTGAGGGTGAAAGAAAGCAGACACAATAGGTATAATTTTTGTAGTATTGACTTAATAATAAATGCCATAGCTGTCAAGACTTTGGAGGTTTCGCATGACATTCCTACACAAACAACCATCTGTTGCCTTCTTATCCTCCTTCCTATTTAGCATTCAGGGCCTTGAATTTCCCAAGTTTGCTAACAATGCTTGGAGTTTATTAAAGCTTCACTGCACTGGAGAATAGTGTTTAAGTACTGTGTCACCAAGCACTGCAGTACACTGATCTTCATTGCCCCTAGCTACTCACTACAGGCAGATTCTTGTAGCTTTACAGGCTTGAATGCAGGTTCAAAATCTAGTTGCAATGGATTTTAGAAATACAGCCTGAGTTTGAAATACAAATCTACACTGTGGTATTTACTGCGTTACAGTCAGCTGCTTTAACTATCTGTTTGGAAACAACTCAAGAGTCCCTTCTAGTCACTTATTCTAGTGAGAGGAAGCCTCTGGGTAACTGAGAGGTGTTCACTGTCATATCTTCCAGTACTAGATAGGGTATCTCTGCCTTTGAAAGTGCTTCCTTTTCCTCAAGTCAAAGGAATTGCTGCCTGGTCCATTAGATGCAGCATAGCTGACTCCAAGTCCAGGTTTGACAGCTGGTCTAGTTGTATCCCCTGACTAATAGGGAAAATTCAAGTTTTCAGAAAACAAAGACAGGAAAACTGGTAAGGAAATACTACTTTTTTTTTTCATATTTCCCTCTATATAGGAGTAAAGAAAGAGATTTTCAAGTGTGTAAATGTGAATTAGGTATCTGAAGGATCAGATTTTGATACTAGGCCAATGCTTAGCTGCTTCTTTTTCTTTCCCCTTTAAAATGTCTCCTCTAAATAAATAATCTCTTCAGTCCACATTTGGCTACACAGCACAATGACTGAGTGCTTTTCTTCACTGTCTTCCACTCAAAAAAAAAGAGAGATTAGCTAAAGGCATTAAATTTTACGACCACTTTTCCCGTAACAAAACTGGAACCTGGACTCCCACTTGTCTACCTTTACAACTGTCCAGCTTTCATTACTGTGCTAGCTGAGTGGGTCGTTGTCATTAAAACGGATTTTTAGTCTGAAAATTTCCCTGTAGTTGAGAGATGTAAGACAGAGAGCAAAGTGTCAAAAGTCACACAGGTGTCTGAGTCAGGAACTGCATCAGAATCTCCTGTCACGTAGCTTGGACCTCCACATACTATATTCCTCTCTCCCTACAAAAAAAAAAAACAAAAAACTTCTCCAGGTATCAGTATTTCCATTCCTCTGCTCTTTGGGAGAAGAGATCTGTATCACTTATCAAATTAGGCTTTTAATTATGTTTGGCTTAAGATGTTCAGCAGATCGAGCCTCTTTTGCTTGGCCATAGGCAGAGCTTCAGCATCATGCAAGGCACCCCGAGGGCCCCATGCTGGAGCCTTTCCTCATACCCCACACAAGGTTCCTCAACACACACATCACCTCCTCACTGAACCCTGCACAGTGTTCCCACACCAACTGAAGTATCCCATTCCACCCCCTGCATGCCACAGCACGCCCTAGCTCCCCATATAGATCTCTACCCCTAACCTGCACACACCTCCCTAATCAGCCCCATGAGACTGCCATATCGTCAGTCCTCACGTCCCCAGAAAGCTCCTCCTGCCCCCTTCGGTCAACCTCGCCCTCTGATTGCGAGGCTCCTGGCATGCTGTAGCATTACCACAGTACCTACCAGTGCCGCCTTCCTCCCGTGAGAGCACAGAGCCAGCAGGAACGGTACAGCGTGAAATGATATAGAAAAAAGCAGTTCAGGCTGAAACACCACGGAAAAGTGCATGGAGACATGGGGTCTGAAAGCACGGATGGCTCTGGAAGGAGAAGGAGAGGGAGAAAGGAGGACTGCAAATGGACACAGGAATTCTGGAGTGAAGAGGAAGGAAGGTGGTGATTTTATGCGACCAAAAGCTGGGATCTGGCTCACTAAGGCTGATTCTTCTTCTTTTTTTCTGATTCTTCCTTTTTCTTTTTCTTAATAAATTCTAACTTTAATTGTCACACTTGTTTGTTATATTTTCCTACTCATTTTTCTTGCTTTTCTGTAGTTTCTTAAATCTTTCTCTCTCCTTCATCTAGTCCTAGACTTTCTCCATGCCCCACTCCCTTTCTCTCTCCGTTATAACCATCCTCTTTCTCTCTGTTAAGGATTCCTGTCCTTATCCCCATGCCACTCCTTCCTACCCCCCATAGTTTCTTCATCCTGTTAAACTTCCAGCTGCCGCAAATACCTCTCCTGGTCTTTCACGAGTCACATGCGATGATTAATTTCCATCCCTGCTGTGGAAGCAAACATGCCTCTCAGAAACCGTTCTTTCTATAGCAACCCTGATTTAGGAAGCTGGTGCAGTGCCAGGATGGGAGCAATGGGTAACCCCGAGCAAGCGGTGCTTAAGTGTTTGAGCTGCTGATTGAAGGAGCTGGAGGGTGGTCTGAGCACCAGCTGAGTTGACGGAGAATTATGTCACGCAGGAGATATGCGCTCCACCAAAACGGTTTGCCTAGGGCCAGCCGGATAGGTATGTTTCCATGCAGACATGCTAGGGAGGGAACTGTGTACTCATTTTCTAAAATTAATGATTAGCAGATTTAAAGGCTGCATTTCAGCCTTCTCCTGTCACTCGGGGGAGATAATGCCTGACATTTTAATGGGCTTGCCAGCTGATGTCTTAATTCTTCTTGGCCATGTCTTTGAGCCAATTACTTTCTTCAGTCCTCTAATGGGCTTTTGAGCAAGAGGGGGTCTTGGCACAAACCCCTCTTAGTCGAGGAGCTCAGGGAAAATAAAAGAAGTCACAACTTGAGCTAAGATACCAGGTAGAAAATCTAGGGCAGGCTTGTTAGGGAGACAATATCTGTCTCTGCCTTTATGAAAAATCACCCTTGAAGTATTTATTTATTTAAATGTATTTAAAATATTTAACTAAGAATTGTCTGCTGAACATGGACCACCACATTTTCAAAGACAGGAAAGCTGCTATAAGCTGTGCCATGTTTTCATGTTGTAAGAAGAGAATCACACAGCAGCTGACAGAAGCAACAAAAAATTGTGCGGTTCTTGGGAGCCTGAACCCAAACACAAACAAACTCTGGGGAAGTCTAACTTCAGAATAGGACAAAAAATCCTTTTATGCTTCCCTGCAGAGTAAAATATTGTAGGTATAGATCACAGTGTGTGAGTCTTTTTATCTAATCAAAAAGCTGCTTAGTTGCTTGGTACTGGTCACAGATCACAAGTATCAAACAGGAAGACATTAAAGTAGAGGCTGAGTCCGGTAATCCATCACACTTTGTATGATCAGGCTGCTTTCAAATACAACATTAAGCTTACGACAAAATCTTTCACCACTGTTCTTTCTGTACACCTTTCTATTTTCTAAAATTTACTTTCTGGAGTTCACATTTTCATTCTCAGATTTGAAAGACAAAGAGTTTCACGAGCTTTCTTTGATTAATGAACATTTAGGTTTCTTGCTTAACATACAAATCCCAGTCATCTACTTCCATACCATGAACACTGCTAGAAAAATCTAAGACATGTATAAATAGATAGTACAGATAGAATACTATTTCAAAGGAATATCCTCGGACTATTTTAAACTTCATAGCTGGGATAAATCTGAAGGAAATTATGCATTTGCTTCACTTCAGATAACATTTCTTTCACAAGAGTATTTTGAAAAATAGACTAGGGATGAGCAGTAGAAAATCATATTATGAATTTACTACTGACTGCACATTTAATTCAAAATTCTTTCCTTCTCTTGTACAAAAGGGCTAAGAGCATTCAAGGTTCGATTACACTTGTATTGATAGTGTAAGAATGAAAGCTGACTACTTTGTTCAATCATCATGGTAAAAAAAAAAAAGAATTTAAAACTACTGACGAACTTGATTAAGATACATCCTGAAATCCACATACTTCAATAAGCAGACTAGACCAACTACTCTGTTAAAAAAAAAAAAAAAAAGGAGTAATATTGCCCTTAGATTTCATAGGATAAAGGGTTTTGCACTTGTGATTCTACTGGAAAAAAAAAGGTAAGTAAATGCAAACACTTACACATGCATACATACTGTTGTGTAGTTAGGGGGTGCAACACTCAAAATCAAGAAATTACTTCTGACCTTGATATGCAATTAAACTAGCCAATTCTCCTTTCACTTTGATTTTTTTTTATAAATGTAAGCTTTTATGTGTCATTTTCCATTTCCGTTGCAAAGTATAAAATATTCTAGATATATAGTGTGATTATTGATAAGCAAGGAGAAAGAAACTCTAGTTTATGAATTTTTAAACAAATTAACTGAGAACAATCACAAGTACTTTCTACATGGCATGATTTTTTAAAAACTGCATTAAAAAAAACCTCCTCATCTTGAAAAACTAGCCACCTCTTTGAACATACTAAATTATTTTTTTAATGAATATTATGCTTGAAACAATACATTACATTTTTCTTCCACTTCTAATGTGTATTACTACAGATGGATCTTAGCCATTATTTTCTAACTGTCATTGATCCATGGTAAAGAGATTACTAAACTGTCTTGAATTTCATTAATAAATGATGTTGTCTTGATGTATTAAATTACATTTTTAAATGTTATTTTCCTTAGCACTTCAGCAAGATCCAAGAGACCAGAGACACTGACTTGTCTGTCAGTGCCCATAACATCGTTGTGCCTCTGAAGTGAGTTATTTCTGATTGAAATTTCTGTGCTGAATGGGAAGCTTGCTCATTAACTTCTAAGGCATCGCTGTGCCAGAGCCCACTGCTCCCAGAGCAGGTGAGACTGTATGTTTGTGCCTCAGTTGTGTTCACAGTCAGGTGAATTGTTTTAAGGTAAATGTGTCTGTAGAGATGGGGACTCCACAGAGGGGACAATAACAAAAATGGGAAAATGGTAACACCCTGAGTGTGGCTTAGCTAAAACAAGTCAGGTCTGTGATAACAAAGGGCCCCAAGCATCAAGGACTCGCAAAAGCATGCCAAGGGCTGTACAGAAGAAAACTATTGAAATCTATTGCTGGATGTACAAGCTTTATTTGAGAAGAACCTGAGAAATTACGGAGTATTTTCACATCCCCCCTGAGTAAGCAGGTCTCTTGCTGTCTCTATGAGAAAATCTGGACCATTATGACTGTATTCTCAGCCTGCCTACATTAGGCAACAATTTCAGTATTAACTCAGTAACAACATATGGGTAAAAATATGCTCCAAGCAGCACATTTTTGTTAGCCCATATCTGTCAGTAATTCTTATCAAGTTTTCTAAATTTCTTTCCAGCTTTACTTTTTGAGGGATATGTAACACAGCCCCAGTCAGGAAGACACCTATTTCTTACTCTAGCTTAACTCACAATTTTCCCTTATAAGGATCTATGTAGAAATGCTGCCATGGGGTACTGAAGTCTACTCAAGAAGTAAACCGGAGTGGGATGTTTATGGGTTAGTACTCTTAAGAATGTGTTGACTAAATAGAGGAGTAAACCAGATTATTTATGGAACCTTTTGCTCAGTGTCGTAGCGATTGGCTTAAAAAATCCTTGTATGTTGTTGCTCCCCTAGCCCCTCTGCTGGTAACTGGTCAGACCACTTTGAGTTCATTCTTGGGGCTTCTTAGAGGAACTAAATAACGTAATTTCTAAGTATCAAAAGAGAAAAACATAAAGATTTCAAAATATTTTCATTAATCTGGTCCTTGATCTACTCCAGGACTCTCATTCCTCTTGGTATAGGCAAAGCAATGAAAATCTTTCTTTGATAAGGATAGCCATCAACCAAAACACGTCTTCAAATTGTCTAATATAAGGCTGAGGTAACATTCTTTCTGATAACTTCCTTAAGCACTAGAAACAAGTCACAACTGATTACTGAGAAGAAATATTAATATAATGCATACGTAAATCCCAACTGTACCAGCCTATTTAGGAATATTAGTTTACTGATCAAGTTGCCTCCATAATGACCATTTTCATAGGATTACATGATCCCTTGTGATCTGAGTTAGTAGGAAAAGTTTTAATAGAATTAAATATATTCTAACTCGCCTCCTGAGAGAACCATGTATGATTCAAAAAGCAAACTCATTCAGAGTGCATAATGCGCTTCAGGAAATTGGCTTAGTGCTGAAATCTACTAAGGCTGATGTCCAAGAGAATTCTGTGATCCCTGCTGATCTGTGTAGCTGGGAAATGCTGGTTTGTAGTAGTTATTTTTATCTCTTCAACAGTTGAACCCTGCCTCCACAAGGGCAATGTATTTTTAATGCATATGATGTTATTATGTAAATTGGTTTAGCTGTGTAATCTACTAAAGGTGATTTCTCTGTCCCATGTGAACAACAAAGCCAATGATCGCATAATATTCATTAAAGATAAAATTGTCTTACTTTCCATAACCAATTCCCAAGTGCATTGCTCTGACAACTTCAATTTCTGTTCAATAGTGAACCTGATGCTCATTTGCAAAACTCTAATGAATGTACCAAATAAGAGGTAATGCATTTTTCGAGCTTGCAGTCCCAAGCAGACTATAAATTATTTTCCAAGGAGCAACAGACACAGTAATTAAAGAACAAGTAAGATCACATCAAAAGTTCCATTCATTTTTTAACATGCATCAATCTATAAATCTATGCCAATAATGTAGCAAAAAATCCTAATTTGATAAATTTCTGAAATTAGGTAGACATCAACCTTATTTCCATCTATAAATGGAAGTGCAAGGTCATGTCCATACAAGTGAACCTACAAAAGTAGGTTCACTTGTACAAATGCACATCTAGGGTCTCAAATTTCATGATCTGCAGACATGGATCTACATGGACTCCCGCAATTAATTAATTTAAGAAGATACTAGACATATTTGCATGCCATATTAAATGACAAGAGTTTCTTTGTTATCAAAAAAAAAAAAAAACCCAGATAACACCAGGGGCTACTGCAGTTCTATATCTAACTACTGTTGTCTGTATACACAAATGAACAGGTGTGAAGTAAATGCCTGGATAAGCCCTCACTGAAGTATAACATTTTGAGTTAAAGTGTAATTGCATCTTCACACCCAGGGGAGCAAAGGAGTTCCTAAAAATAACTAAATGTATTTACATACGTTTGGGGTTTTTTTTATCTGGGAATCTATACACTTTTAAAAACACAAACAAAACCTTGTGAATAAACCCATCACAAGACCACTGAAAGATTAGATAGTAATTAGATAATTACTATCTAAAATAATATTAGATAGTAATAAAATATTTTCACTGAAGACTGAACAACTCAGAAGTTGTAATTTTTTTCCTTTCGGTGGTAAGTACTGGTACAATCTTCAGTGGCATATAAGAGAGAATATGAGAATATAATCATCACATATATTGTGAGAATAAAATCACACGTATCACAAATATATACTATATAGCATAAAAAGTAAATGCAAAATTTCTTTTAATTGTAATCTCCTAGCTCACTATCATGACTAATGTGGAAGATGCAAATCTTTGAAGTATTCAAATACTTGGAGGACGATGGTTATATGGAAAGGAGTGGAGCAATCATAATAGGGAAAAAAGGGGATAATTTTAAACTTTTTTATCTGAGACTTGAATATTCTGTCCTACCAAAGGAAAATATTGCAATACAGAATTGTTTAACAGGGAACTATTAATATTTGTTATAACAGGTCCACTTGCTAATCATTGAGTTAGTCAATCAAGTAAGTAAGCTAGTGTTTGCGTCATACAACCCTCATTAGACTGTTGAAAAATTTTATAACTCAGATGCCCACTTTTTGTTAAAAGTCTTTTTCCTTTGTTGACATACTCCTAGATTTTAGGACTTTATACTAATTGTGCTTAGTATTTTATACACTTTTTCTGAGTTTTCTTTATGTCAAGCACTGTAAGGATAGTCTTCATTCATTAAATTGCAAGGAAAAAAATATTGTTTCATTGGGTAACTTTATTATTTAAACCAACTGAATAATCTCTTTGTGAATGAAATTCAACACAGACTAATAAAATCTATATATCAGCCTGCACAGCCTTTAAAATCCAAGCATGAAGTCCAATTCTTGGCTTTAATTTCTGGGCTGCAGAAAATGGTGTAGAAATTGTATTGGAGACAAAAGCCAAGGAATAATCCTCCTTCCACACCTTATAAACACAGCATGGGCAGAGGCTGTCTTTTCACCTGTCTTTTCTTACACATGCTGGATCTGGTAGATGCTGAAAACAGCATCTCTCTTGCAATAGATTAGCTACCCCCCACTGCCCAGTGACCTTACACAACACGGGCACTCATCAGAGATCTTCGTCCTCTTCTCTTCACATCTGTTGGTTCCATGCTTCTTCTTCTTGAAAGTGGGGACTATAGCATTTATTTCCTTTGTAAAACTTTTGAGATCTAGGCACTGGATTTTGATATCATTATTCATGAGGTATTTATTCTCTAACTGGGTTGTCATCAGGAGCTTGCTGGAGTTTTCTGCTACTCAAGACTGAGTTCTGGAGTTTAAATTCCTAATGACAGCTGTCATGTCCTCTTTTTTGAGCCTACTCTAAGCAAAATCATTGTTTTATTTTTCCAGAACAGAGTAATATCACTTTCTTGTGTGTGTCTTCTCATAAGATGTAAATTCTATATTTAGTTAATATTAAATTATGGGCTCCATCCACAAATCACATCTTCCCCAGCAGCTTAATGAAATAGTGCAGCCCAAGAATGCAGGATCTGCATTTTCATGTCCATTTGTATTCCTTCTGTTTCTTTCACCTAATTATTTGGTTACCACTCCGATGCTGAACAGTAAACATTACAGACAATTGATATAAATTGTCAAAGAAGTTAGACACAACTAAAAAGGAGGGGAAAAAAACCAACTAAACCTAATAAAATTAAACTCTGAGGCTTCATACTTCCTAGTTCAATTTCAGTGTCTTAAGAAGGAGAGAACAAGATGTGAAAAGAATATTAAAGCAAATCACATAACAGTGGAAGTATTTTCCTTTGTCAAACTGAAAAAGACACCCTCACTTTCTGGCTAAACATAACTGAGTAAGTATGATGTAATTAAAAATAAATGGAACTATGGTTTTCTCTCTAGATCTACATGTTGTTACTGTATGGTCTTATAAGAAAAGAAAATCTGTTTAAAATTACTTCCAGGAGATTACTACAAGAAAAATTCTACATATAACTAAAAGCCATGGAGAAAGTTCTGACTGAAACTTCTCTTGGTATTTAGTTTCCTAAATATAGACATTAGAGACCCTCAGCTAGCCCTCCTGGCCTCCAGCTGCCTCTTCAGAAGGACACAGCTTTCCCGTATGGCTTGTGTGCTATCCACAAGTATCCTGAATACCTAAATTCTCATTATCTAACTATCCAAAAACATCACCAAATGTACATATTCAGACAGCTAGGGTTTTTTTCTGTCATGTTCTTCTCACTTTGAAAGCTTGTTTACACATGTACATTTTACGTATTGTAGATTATATTGATTTGCTTGACAACAGTCTGTGAATGTTTTCAGAGCCAGTTGCACACAACTGTGAGTAATATGTGTGCAATACTCATGCACATAAAATAAGCCATTTGTGACCCCAAGTCATCTAGATACACTTAATATATGAGATATTACTGTGAAAAATCAGGCCCACAGGGAGTTAGTCTGGGACTGGTGTGCATTGTGCTGGATGCAAGATTCAAGAAATATTAGAAAGGATCATCTTGAAGTTCATCCTTTGTTCCAAAACTTTTTTATTTTCATTTAACTCTTTACATATGTATTATTTATTTTTAACTCTCCTGTAAAGGAAAAAAATTCCAAATTAGTTTTCACTTCTTGGTTTTTTTTATCTTATTTAAAGAAAGGATCAGACATAACGCAGTCTTTTAGTTATTTTTACACAGATAACAAAACTCCCATTTACACTGAATGTTAAGCCAAGTACTCAGATATATTGTTGAATCTTTAACCCCTGATAAAAACATAGTCTCGTTTCTGAATGCATTGGGAACCTGAGTTGGCCAGTGCTGACTGATCCAGATGCACATGCTGGAGGAAACCTGTTGACTGCTTTTAATGTCAGGTTGAAGCCCACAGGTGAAATAAGGAATCTTGGAGCTTTTTGTCTCACGAACAGAACAGTTTTGCAAGTAATATATCTCCAACTTCTAGCTATCAAGTATCAATAGAACATTAGCTTGAAAAGTAGATTTGTCATCCTCAGGTTGTAGTTTCACTTCTAATTCAAGCAAAACACACAGGAAAGTACAGGCACTGAGCTCTTGGCTTTTTTTTTTTTCTTTTTTCTTTTTGGTAAGGTAACTGGAATACAGAACTTGCATGACTAATTTTTCTCTATTGAATTACAATGCTTCCTACATGATGGGAGTTTTTTTGTGCTCAATATGTTTGCGTTTCAGCGTGGTGACAGTGACTAGGCAGCTGAATCAGCTGAAGCCAGGAATCAGTCGCCATGGGTAGCATGTTTCCTGGGAAACATGGAGTATTTGCCCTGTAACTTCAAGAAAGCAAATAATGCTCAGAGCATCATTAACTTTCAGTTTGTGATTTCTGCCTCCCAAAGGGCCCAGTTCAACAGCTCTCTCTCTGAGTAGCACTTATTCATATGAGTAGGTCAATTACTTTCTAGCCTTCTGTTAAGTACTTCTCAAACAGATGGCCCAGCTGAGGATACAGGTACTTAAGACATGTTTTCATACATGCCAGGTGTCAGTGGTGTGTAAATCATAGAAACTTGCAGGTCCTCAAAATCTTCTCAAAGACAAATCTCTTCCCTAGCTGCATGACCAAAAACCCTGCCTTCCCAGCTGCTTCCTTTCATAAGCAGGAGGCGGGCAGGCGGGCAGACGCTTACCAGCATTTACTGGTTTGAATACATGGATTTTTTTCTTTAAGCTGAGTTTTAATATTTTTCAAATTTTATGCAGAAAATAAGCAGTATTCCTGTACTATTCCATGCAAATCCAGTAGTGCATGGCACAAAAAATAACCTGACACCCTACACAGTCCAATCCTATTCATAAATTAACTGAATTCAATTTAAAAAAGTAATTAGGGTGCTCTCCCCCTCCCATTATTCCCATTGGAATGCATAGCTAGAATTTCAGTGGATTACTAGACTCTCCTTCAAGTAGTTTGTCTCGGTTTTTTTCCCAACTATCGTGTTCATTTTAAGTCATATGGCATTTGAAAATGCTTCTTACCTTGCTTCAAGAGCTGGACTATTTGCTGAAATCTCAAGCTCAATTAAAAATAAAGAGGAATTTTTAATACACAGTCTCAAGGGGAAAAAGAGTTCAAATATATTACAAGATTTAATTTTGAAGATTCAAATCCATAAAATAATAAAAAAGAACACAACCTTATATTATTATTAAAAACTAATTGGATTATTTCTTAGGGCATGACTTATGATTTTAAATGGTTCTGAATTGTCTACCTTATTACTGCCTTCAAAATTGCTGCAAGGAATAACTGAGTATGAAATACAAGCATCTAAGGCTTTTCACATCAAACTACAGGGCTGCTTAGACTAAAGCAGGATTCAAGATGTGGTACATTCCCTAATACTGTGATGAAAATATCTGAAAGAATTAAGTTGGACTGCATATATCCTGACAGATCATATTTTCTGTTGAACAATGTTTAATCCTTGCTAATTCAAGTAGTGTGATGGCAGGGGGATACCTATGTATCAGGAGGTGTCAGTGCCCATCCCCTTCCAATCAGGTTGCAATTATGATGCTGATAGGGAAGAAGAGGGCACCAACCAGTTCAAGAGCTGCTCCTCTTCCTTCATCAGACAAGACGTGCTCCACATCAAGCTGTGTAAATGGGAGAGAACATTCAGTTCCTTTAGGTTGTCTCCCTCCTTATTCAGTTCACTCCTGCTCCTAACAATTAATTTCTTGGTTTGGGGAAAACAGCTCCACTGAGATAGTTTCTTAGTAAATGACATTTAGAGTAGCTCTAATGAATTACACTAAATATCCAGTTCAGAAAAGCAACTACAGGCCAAGCTAGTGATGGAAGTACAAATGACACTATTAGGAATATTCTTTCTCCTTTTTGTGGCCTCTCTTGGGCATTGAAATCATAAGGATTTTCAGAGAATTAAGCAAATGTCACCCCCAATTAATCTCAATTAATTCACCTTTTACATTGGAAGGTCAGATCCCACTGGACTAAGTCTTTACTTGAAGTGGAACATTTGAAAAATAAGCACAGAATTTCCTTCCAGAGCCGTACCTCAAATACTTCAGTACTATGTAGGAGTCTGAGAAACAGACCGGCATGAGCATGTTACTAATTAGATAATAAAAGGGAGAAGGAAAAATCTTATCATCTTCATACTTGGACAAATGCCAAATGCATTCCCAATTAAAAAACAAAAAAAAAAAGCCTATCAGTAACTCATACTGAAATTTTAATTTATGCCTGTAAGCACTCATGGCAACATACACAGACTTGCCTGTTTGTCTTGTGGTGTTTCTCAAGCCATGTTTTGGATGTTTTGAGGTTCCTGTTGAGGAGTGGGAATTGTTGGCACTGAATTCTGCAAGCCTTCCACCGTGGTGATCACGGTTCCTGCATTCATGAAGATACATCCTTTGAAAAAGCACGACTGCAAAAGATTGACTGTAGTCAATCAATTCAGTGAACTTTCTATTACAGCTCCTCCCTTTGCCCTCTTCTTGTGTAGTTTGAGATTCTCTCTCTCCTAGTTGCTGCAATTATTTTCTATTAGCAATAAGTCTTGCTTAACGTAAGGCACCAAGAATTCAAACTCATCTGTTGTGGCACTAGATCACTTGCCTGCTCAGACACCGAGGCTTCTCTTTATCCCAGATCGGCATAGTCGCTTTCCCAACATGAATTATACCTTTACAGTTTACAGTAGTTCCTAGGCAACTGTGTTGAGCCTTCTCTAATTTGAAAAGACAGGCTTTTAGGAGGTGTAGCACTATTTATATAGAGAGGAACCTAACTTTTAAAAGTCCTTTACATGCACCTTAATCTATTTCTGAAGAACTTAGTAATGATTTCTTCATTTATCAATTATCCTCATAAATTAAAGTTCAGAAGAACAGGAAAAACATTTCAAGAGAAAAAAAAAAGAAAGAAAAAAAATTCATTTTCCTTTCTGCTTCAGAAAGCAATGAAAAAGGAAGTGCAACAGGCCTTTAGGTGAAGAAGAGAGAAATAATCCTCTGTTGTTTAACCTGTAGACTAAAAGGCTGTGGAAAAAAAAAACTCTGGGCAATCAGAATGTCTCAGATATAAAGGGGTTACTTGTAGCATGTAAAAGTTCTACTGCTTTCCATTGCATCCTTTTTTTTTTCTTAGAAACTTTGGGGTAAGGGTTGTGGGGCTCAAAATTTTGTAAGATCATCTCAAGTCACTATTACGTACCCTTGTATTACAGGTGAAAAGCTTGCTTGAAGGCGCTATGTTAAGCAGGCACACTGCAGAAGTACAAGCACAAAAAGAACAAGAATCAGGTTAAATCTTCGTTACTGCTTATGCTGTCTTGATAAACTTGATCTGCACTGACTCACTACCTGACTGTTTCTTACAGTCAAAAAGAAAGTATGGGACAAATTCCTTAACAAAATAAAACCCTAAGTTGTCAATTATTTCCCTCTTCACTCTATGTATTTGTTTCCTAAAAAACAACAACAACAACAACAACAACAACAACAACAACAACAACAACAACAACAAAAACACCAAACCCACAAGGTTTTTTTTTAGGACAACATAAAGAGGAAAATAAAATAGAGATCTACTGTGAAGTCATCAGGAGGCTCTGCATTAATTTATATCCATATCATTACTGGAAGAGAGAGAAACAAGAAAT
Organism: Chlamydotis macqueenii; assembly: GCF_036417535.1. NCBI lineage: Eukaryota > Metazoa > Chordata > Aves > Otidiformes > Otididae > Chlamydotis > Chlamydotis macqueenii. Next base: position 23,947,264 of record NC_141556.1, read on the forward strand.
AAATGTTTGTGGTGAATAAATATTGCTTGAGCCTACAAACTATTAATTTCAATGGGAAGGCTTTTATATGTGTTGATGACTAAAAGCAAATGCTAGAATAGTCAGGCTGAAACTGAATGCTAATGTTCCCTGGAAAAAAATCTAAGACTTAACTCCACTTCATGTTGCATTCCTGGTGCAGTAGCCAAAGCCACCAGTGAATTGTATGAAGAGTTCAGGTATGTAAGAAACGCATATCTTGTGCTGCTTGTCAGAACACGCCTGGCAAATGGAAAATGTCAGTTCATCAAAACCTAAACTCTCGATGGTAACACATGTTCTGTCTTCAACAAGGACAGAAATGAAGGTCAAAGTGGAGAGAAGAGAAACACAATCCTTCCCTTGGCATGAAGCAGTCAGGAGCTCCAGAGCTAGGGCTATTTAACTTAGATGTCATAAAGTGAATTTCAAATCTGTTTCTCAGTCAAATACATCAGAAAATATATTTCAAGAAACAGATGCAAACATTCATGAGGCAGACACCTGTCCCAAAAGGAATCATTTAGGTTTAATATGACAAGCCATCACATTTCAATCAACCCAATCTGCTGATTAAGTTTCCTATGATACAAAAAGGCTATTTATAAAAATAGTAAAATCTAATATTTTTATTTTAGAGAACTCCATTTCCAGCTAAACTACACTTTCCTGGAGAACTTTCAGCTTGTATATCTGTGTACTACAATGACAACATTTTAAGTAAACCATGGGGAAAAGAGGGAACAAGAAAAGCAAGTAAATCAGAATTCAGTATACACTCAAAAATCTCCTTTGCACACTTGAACACCCTGCATACCCCTCTATATATATGTACTTCTACAGCTTTGAGTACTTGAGTTTCATTAAAGTTTCCTATCTAGTCCCTGGTGCATAGAAGATCAGGTTTTAAATGTGTCTCAAATAACATGAACAGTCAGTAGAGCTATTAAGCTGCCTGGGATGTTGGACTGTAGTCTTAAATGACAGCTTGTGCTCTCAGCTTATGTTGAGTAAACACAAGCTGAAATGCCAGAGCCCTCAAAGTTGAGCCCACAGCAGTCCACGTTAAGATAATTAAGTTTACCTTCCTCTGTACATGTAATTTTATTAGAGTCCAGAGTTCCAGAAATAGACTGTGATGGTTTAGCCCGAATTACCACACAGTTTCTCGCTCACACTCCCCTCCCCAGTGGGATGGGGGAGAGAATTGGGAAGGAAGGAGAACTCGTGGGTTGAGATGAAGACAATTTACTAAAATAACATGGGAAAACTACAATAATAACAGAATATAAGGATATTAAAATATAGAAAGTGAACAATATATGTTTTCTCACCACCCGATGTCCCAATGACCGATACAGCCCGTCCCAAGCAGCTATCACGGAAACAAAACCGAGCGGCAAGCAAAGGAGCAAAAGGGAGCCAGCAAGGTAGAGGGAACAATGCCAGCAAAACGAGGAGGAAAGATGGATGCCAGGAAGGCAGATACCCACCCTGGCCTGCCCCCACTACTGAGCATGACGTTTATGGCATGGAATACTCTCTTTGGCGAGTTTGGGTCAATTATTCTGTCTGTCTTTCTCCCAGCTTCCTGAATCTGCAAATTAGCGAGACTTGGAAAGCAGGATGGTGTCCTTGGTCTCATTCACAACAACTGGTATCATCAGGGTGTTTATCAACATTCTTCACACACAAAATCCAAAACATACCAGCTACTGAGAGGAAAAATTAACTCCATCCCTGCCAAAACCAGGATGTAGACTTTGGCTAAGGAAGCAAAGAAAGACAATTTAAGAAGTAAACAAAGACATAATTTTGAACTAAGGTAGCTGTTCTCAAAGGTGACTTGTTACAGAGCTTCATATTCACAGTCACTTAAGAAATTACTACTAGTGCAGAAAAAAATCTTGTAGATTAGAATTTTTAAGAGCAGGCAGAAAGTCAGCAATGTGCTATACTGATTCCCAAGATGCCTATGATAGAGAAGATATCAAAATTTAACAGCTGCAAAAACTGTATAAAATCAAAGAGGGGGAAAAAAAATTACATAGAAGGTGGCAAACGTTCACCTTGGCAAACATCAAGTCCACAGACTACAGAGTCTTGAAAGAAAGTTGGGAGGGGGAGGTGTCTGCATACATTTCTTTATCATTAAGATCATTTTAAGCTATTGTGTATAATGTATTCTTTTTATTTGAATTTTTATAAACAAGTAAATAAATTGGTTAAAGTTTTGACACTTTAGCCAGAGCTTTCTGCAAATTTCTCTACATGTCAAAGAAATAGGGGGAAAAAAGGAAGAAACATAAGAAAGAACAGATTTAATGATCTCCACATAACAGGCTGACTTTCCAATAGAACTGAAAAAGCAGACAGTTAAAAGAAGCTGATTGGCAAAGCAGAGAGCACTTGTCAGAAGAAGAGGTAAACACAATCATAAAAGGGCACAGATGACATTGGCAATGGGAAGAGATGGGGAAATCAGTAGGTTTCATTAAAATGAAATTTAAAGATTCCTTCTTCCCCTTTAGCTCATTTTTAATACTTCATACACATGACAAAATATAAGGCAGAAATACAAACTGCATCCATCAACAGAAGGGCATGACTGACAAGCATGAGAGAGAAGAGAGATCACAAGTTTTAAGAGAAATTTCCGTTCTCATGAGACTTCTCATGAAAGAATAGATCTAAAAACATGTAGAAACATTAGGAAGCAAGATATTAGGTGCTCATTTAGTCCCTTCAGAAGCATGAACTGGAGCCTGGGCCTGGTTAGTGAGTGCAGAATGGAGCCTTTGATGGTCGATGATTACCTGGGCTACCTACAAACAAGCTCTTTAGTAGGAATAATTTTATTTTCCTTTTTTTTCTTTCATATTACAAGTTTCTGCATCTCTACTCTGTTTCATCTCTGAGTATTCTTCCATTTAACCTCAAAACCCTTGAATTTCTCACACAGCTTCTTTCCAAAACAACCATGTTCTCCAAACAGCTTGTAAAGCCAAATATAGGAGACCAACTATGCCCAACTTAAATAATGCAGCACATAAAATAAGTTGGGAGTTCTGAACTGATCTCTTGTCAGCTGGATAAATAAGCTCCTTTTCAGCCAGTGTAGAAAATCAGACAGCTCTGAACTGTTAGCCAGCAGGTAACACCAAGCACAGGGTTAAAAAGTAGCTGTACCTAGGGCTCAGCTCCCTAACTGGCCACTGAATCCTTAAGGTATGCGTGCGTATGGAGCAGAATGACAAGACACCTAATGATTTTGTACCTTTATTTTTACAAGACTGAAGTTGTAGTACTAGTACTGCTCACCTTTCCCATAAGAGCTGACTGGCTGGAGCATTCACTCCATGACCAGGTGAACCCCATGCCTGAAGGGATCCAAACCGATGTAGGACATGGCTTGTTTTCTTTTGAAACTGGGCTACCATCAGCCAGGAATGTAAAACCACTGCAGCTAGAAAAGCAACCAAGGAGAGTCACTGCAGCTCAGAGGTTAGGAATTTCATCTGGAGAAATGGCAGAGGTGTGTTACCATCTTAAGCATAGATATAAAGCTGTAAAATCTACTGTACTTACAGCATTTTTCAAGTTAGAATAATTCAGAAAAAAAACAGCATCTAACCATTTTTATAAACGCCACCAAGAGGGAAACTTCTCCCAAATAATTAGCCTAAGGCATTCACTTGACTTTAAAGATTGCCTCTTCTTTAACACTATCAAGACGGAAAGATAGGCAAAATGAACAAATCAAACAAAAAAAAAGGCATAGCAACTGGGATAGGAGAGAGCCTAGGAAAGTTTCTAAAATGCAAGCATCAGTACAAATACAGTAAGACTAATAATAATAATAGAATTCTACATTCAAAATGCCCTTCAGAGAAAGTGAAGGAGACGATCTCCTGTAGCAATTGCAAGTCGTATCACAGTGGTATCTCAGCATGTACCAGCGGGTTATTTAACAATAAGCAAAGTAGAAGAATCTGCTTATAAATACCACTTTCTGAAAGGAAGTTGTTTGGATTTATGGTTAGGGCAGACACAGAATTAATTCAAGATCTTTTCTTCTAGTCACAACAGTCTCCAAACCTCTCTTCATGCATTCATTCAAACAGCTGATAAGCTGATGCAACAGATGAACCCCTTCCTCTCACCAACCCACCGTCCCACCGACTCTCCCTCTCCCTCTCCCTCTCCCTCTCCCTCTCCCTCTCCCTCTCCCTCTCCCTCTCTGTTTGGTTATCTATGAAAACTTAATTTGCTTTCTCTCTCCCCTTAACAAGTAATTAATTGGGCAATTTTTCCCTGCCCTGCTATCTCTTCTTTCTCCATACAAGACTAGAAGCAGTAAAAATACACCATTCATAGAATTATAGAATCATGGAATCATAGAATGGTTAGGGTTGGAAGGGACCTTTAAAGGTCATCTAGTCCAACCCCTCTGCAAGGAGCAGGGACATCTCCAACCAGATCGGGTTGCTCAGAGCCCCATCCAACCTGGCCTTGAATGTTTCCAGAGATGGAGCATCTACCACCTCTCTGGGCAACCTGTGCCAATGTTTTACCACCCTCATTGTAAAAAATTATGTCAATAAGCCACTCATTCATGTCTAAAGGCAAACTCCTACTGTTGTGCTCACTAACTACAACTAGTTGGGAAGCCATTGTTTCCTCCTTTCCCTGATGTGATACATCAGATGTATTTCTGCACATTCCATTTAATCTTTAATTGTGTGTCAATCTCCAAAGCCACTCTCATTTCCTACATAGGCTTTGATAAAAGCAGGATTGAGCTCAACAAGAAATCCCCAAGTCTCCACAACCCTGCATAAGGTGTGCTAAGATGTGGAAAGCTATTAAAATTAATGATAATAAGTCAGTCTCCTGCTGCTTTACCAATATCTGGCAGGGAACAACAAACATTGCCGAGATGGTGGTCATGACAACCAATATACTTGCCCTTGCCCAGTTTCTAAGGCTTTGGAACTAAATGCTGTTGAGCTGATATAAAACGCCAAGACTGATGTGGCCATTTGTTCTGGTTGTCAACAAATCTTTTCTTCAAATACATCATTACAGCTGACTCATGCTACTACTGTAGTTCATCCTGTATTACATGTCTTCAAAAGGCCTAACAGAATTGTAAAAAGCAGCACATACGAGAACTCAGCAAATGCTTCAGAAAGAATTGCAAGTGCCATGCTTATAGGATGTTTATTGTAGTAGAGAATAAATTAAAGCTTTGGTTCTTCACAAATTCTGAATGTAAGAGATGATATATAAAAGTGCGATGTTTCATTGTTAAGTGACAAGGCAGACCAACCTTACCAAAACTTATTCACTGGATGTTTACTGGGAAGTGTCCACACTAGTGCTTTTTAGGTATCTGTCTTTAAACTGTGCTGAATTAAACAATTACTTCCAATATTTAGCACATACAGATTCAGATCTAGATCATTTCTGATCCATCCAGGCTGGGAAGTGATGTATCAGTGGTATTTGCTTTGATATATTTCAGAATTTTGGTGTTTAGATCTACTTCTATTTCATATGAATATTTGAGGCTTAACAAGTTTTGGGTTTTTTTTCAAACTCATTTTAGTCCTTTGCTCAGAGAAGAGTCATAAAGAGTGAATAATCACTGGGTCAGAAGGAATGCTTACCCGACCTAAGAAAATAATTCTTATTCTGCTTTCGATAAGAAGTTAATCCAACACAAATTTCACAAGCTTTTCCCCATTATTTCAGCTGGTATTTATTACCTGCATAAGAGAAGCCTTCTTTCCTGACAATATATAAGTTCACAGTAATAAAGAGTAGATGTGACTAAAATAAACTACCAAGTAATTTTTAATGCCATGTAAAAAAAGTGTCTTACTTGTACAGTCAGCTTTTTTTGTATACAAAGGACTTTAAGGGGATTTGGGAGATGAAAATGTCAGCATGCACCGATGAAGATGGAGTCAGAATAAAGCGAATGAAATGTATTTTCTTTATATCCTGATACACATCCTAGAATGAAAAAGATAGCTAATTAGTAATTATTTCTTCCAGAAATCCCACCAATTCACAAATATTGGATACTAAGGGGCCAATAGTCAACTCCAGGAAGCACGGTAGAGAACAAGCTTGGCTGTTACTCCTTTAGATTCCTCTTTCCAATAATCCTTTCTACAAAAGCACTGCATAACAAACATTAAAGAGCATTTCCAAAAATGAAAGCTTGCTGGCTGTTTAAGGAAAAGTTCCTGAAAGACAGTTCCAGGAAGATTTATTTGATATAATGAATACTGATATAAGATCAATTGGTTTTTTTCCTCTCACAAACATATTTGTATTCCATACAGAATCCTTGCAGACTTGTCTCACCTCCCTTGGTTCCCATTTCTCAGTAACGCAGTAGCACATGTTCACTTTTCCACTTACTATAGTTGTAGTGATCCTAACATCCCCGAAATGTTTCTTAATGTTAACATAGTTTTCTAGGTATGTCTTACAACATGTAGAGACAAGTCTGTGACATTGGAATGAATGTTTCTGAAACTATTCTGGACTACAGTTTTCATGCAACTATCTGCAATTGCTGGGGACTCAATGACTCTGATGTTACAATCCAGTTCTCTATTCAATATATGCAAAATATGCAAAACTAATAGACCATATAATGGATGTGAGTAACATAAAACAGGGACACTATGTAGTTATAGTTAAGTGGGATATCAATTTCAAAGCTAGTAAATATCTCTTAGTGAAACTCGCTTCATTCCTGAAGCAGATAAGAAGGAGAGGGTTGTAAATGTATTTGCATTCACCATCCAGTTTAGGGGTTTTTATTACATCTTCTTCCATATGTGCTTCTTGACATCCCTGTCACTGCTTGTCTTGGTAGGAGTACAGATCAAATCCAGACTGACCTACTAAAGCTTTTACTTCCTGTATTTTAAAAACATAGGCAGCATCCCATTCTCTATGCTATTCAAATCCTCTCCAACCACTACACGTTTAGCTGCAGTCTGAATGTTATCAGTCTTCCCCAAAATTATTTAAGCTGATCTTGCATTAACTGTCTTTACATAGACAAATATCCAGTAACATTTTTGATGCACATATGCCACTAAAGTTACAGTAGTTTAACAGTAATATTAACAGAGCATCACTTGAACATTTTTGCTTGCAGAAGTCTCGTGTATTGTTCCATATGAATCAGGTATGTCAGCTTTCATGTACACACTAAATCCATGGGAATGGCATGTGAACGCTTTGTCCATCTGTCACCTGCCCCACACTGATTTTGTAATAAATCTGAACCTCCATCTGCATGATCAGACAGACCAAAACACTCCTCCATTCATGGTTACAAAGTTCCCTCTTATCTTCTGAATAGGATTTCACCTCGAGCAGCCCAAGGGGGCATTGGTTTAAGGTACATATAATGTAGGGCTTTCTATCAAATGAAAGAGAATTGCATTTTTACCCAAATGATGTTTATCTCCTTAACAAGTTTTGGAACTGGCTGTAAAAATACCTGTTAAGGAATAGGTATTGCTTCTGGAATTATATTCATCTGCCACATTCTGCTGGGTTTGTGTAGCGGGGCAGGGGTTACAGCAGCAGCTTCTGCGAGAAGCGGCTGGAAGTTTCCCCTTTGTTTGGTGGACACAGTTGGCTCCAGGGCAGACTCACCGGTGGTCAGGGTATATACTGCCAATTGGTGACAGTGATAATGCCTCTGTGATAACGTATATAAGAAGCGGAAAATAAAACAGAAGCTCAGGCAGAAAAGGGGAGGCGCGAGCCTTGTGGGCCTTGCAGCCCTCACCTTCTGGCCCCTCACTGGGTGGCCGTCTGGGCCCAACTCAGCAAGAAGTGGAGAGGAGATGTGAAAAGATCCTGAGAAGTGCCAGCCTGAGCCGGTTGTGAAGAATTTCCTGAGAAAGGAACAGCTGCAGACACCAAGGTCAGTGCAGAAGGAGGGGGAGGAGTAATGCTGCTCCTGGCAGAGATTCCCCTGCAGCCTGTGGTGCAGCCCATGGAGGCCCACGCAGGAGCAGAGATCCACCTGCAGCCTGTGGAGGACCCCACACCGGAGGAGGTGGGTGCCTAAAGGAAGCTGTGGCCCACGGAGGGCCGGTGCTGGGGCAGCTGGTCTGGAGGAACTACACCTCGTGGAAAAACGACCCACACCGGAGCAGTTCATGCAGGACTGTAGCCCATGGGAGGGACGCCATGATGGAGCAGAGGAGGAACGTGAGGAGTTCTTCCCCTGAGGAGGAAGGAGTGGTGGAAAGTGACAAGTAATGAACTGACCATAACCCCTATTCCCTGTGCTGCTTGCAGAGAGGAGGTGCAGATTGTCCAGAATGAAGTTAAGCCTGGGAAGAGGGGAGGAGTAGGGGCAAGTTTTCTTTTCTCTCTCACTATCCTGCTTTGGTTTTATTGTTAATAAATTGAATTAGTTTTCCCCAGGTCAAGCCTGTTTTGCCTGTAGCAATAACTGGAATGATCTCTCCCTGTTCTTGTCTCAAACCTTGGGCTTTTGTTATATTATCTCTCCCCCATTCCCTTGGAGGGTGGGGAGAGTGAGTGACTACGTAGCTTGGTCCAAAGCGGGGCTAAACTCTGACACAGAGCCATGTCTGGTTTAACATATTGAGCTCGTAGCTGCATCAGTTTTACCATTTGGAAGACACTCACCTCAGGAAGACATGAAGACTCAATCATTTTGTTCAATCTCTTAATCCAGGACAGAGAGGACAGAAGCACTGTGATGACACTTTTCCAGCCACTGTGTTTTTGGAACTACTATCCAAATCTGCAAATCTGAAAATTCTTCTGCTTTCTAAGCTCAGTAGATTCTAAGGTAACAGACATGAGATGTTGGCACTTACATATTATGAAGAGAAATGACGTATTTTAGATTGTCAAAATGTGTTAGTAGATAAAATTTCTCTCTCCTCCTTGTGTCTGATGTGACCAATTAAAATGACAAAGGACCCTGACAGAAGTGTAGGATAAACAGTATATACCAAGTATTTTGAATTAGCTTTAAAAACTTTTGTGTGGCAGCTTTTTTTTTCAAATTATGGAAAGTCCATTGCAAAATGATGGTGTAGAAAAGAGTTCGTTGGCATTTTCCTGTAAAAACCAATATCATTCCCAAGGTCTCAGCGGCATCAGACAATTTTGGTAACTTCAAACTTTTGCATCATTAGAACTTCTTGCAGTAATTGCTTATCCTCAAGTACTGCCATCCTACAATTGCAACACTGCTTACCACCCCACTCGCGCCCTCTCTCAACAACAGCAGTTGCTGGAAGCGTGGCTTTCCACAACTTTCAGATTAGTCAGATACACTACAGTTACCTTATTACTCTTGGCAATCTGTTGCTCTATGTTACTGCACTGTTGTGCCTTTTGAACTTTTATGCAATAATTACTGAAGTACACTCTGGTCTTCAGGGACTTCTCCACCTTTTTGATTTTGTGAAGTTAGTTTCACTTAAGTGGTCTCAAAAATAAGCACAACTATAAATTTCTGCAGGACTGGGATCTTTAAATGTCACCTCCTCTCAGTAGGAAATGTCACCCCACATAACACAATGTAATACAACAGCCTCTTAGTCAGAATCAGGTCTCTGGAAACTACTACAGGGAAAATATATTCATCCAGGAGGCAATGAAGCAGATAGTTTCACTGAAGTATAACTAGGTAATATGTTCTAAATTCCACTTATTTTACAACAGTAAAAATGTGTCTAGCAAACTCTTCATCAGAGAGTGAGAGAGTACAGTATATTCTGTACCAATCCAGACATTTACAGCCTCTTCAGTGCTAAGTTTTGCTCAGAGGCTAGAGCTATTCCTACCATTAAGTACACCAAAGACAGTGTTCTGGGTTATAAAACACATAAACTGCTGTGATGGGTTGACCTTGGCTGGCCCCAGGTGGCCACCAAGGCGTTCTATCACTTCCCCTTCTCAGTGGGACAGGGAGAGAAAAACACAGTGAAAAGCTCACAAGTTGAGATAAGGACAGGGAGATCACTCACCAGTTACCATCACAGGCAAAACACACTAAACTTAGGGAAATTAATTCAATTTATTGCCAACTACTCAGAGTAGGATAATGAGAAATAAGAACAAATCTAAAAACACCTTCCCTGCACCTCTCCCTTCTTTCTAGGCTCAGCTTCACTCTCAACTCTTCTACCTCCTCACCTCCTGAGCAGCACAGTGGGACAGGGAATAGGGGTTGTAGTCAGTTCATAATGATTTGTCTCTGCCGCTCCTTCCTCCTCATGCTTTTCCCCTGCTCCAGTGTGGAGTCCCTCGCATGGGAAACAGTCCTTCATGTCCTGAGTCCTTCCCACAGCTGCAGTTCTTCATTAACTGCTCCAGCGTGGGTCCTTCAGGAATGGGCTGCTCAAGCCTGAGTGTGACCCTGTGGTCCTGCCAGAAAACCGGCTCCTGTGAGTGCTCCTCTCCACAGGAGCCTGCTCCAGTGCAGGGTCTTCCCCCACTGCAGCTTCCTTCAGGGCACATCCGCCTGCCCCAGTGAGGGGTCTTCCATGGGCTGCAGGTGGATCTCTGCTTTTCCATGGGCCTCAATGGGCCTCCAAGGGGACAGCTGGCCTCACCATGGGCTGCACCATGGGCTACAGGGGAATCCCTGCTCTGGCACCTGAGCACCTCTTCCCCCTCCTTCTTCACTGGCTTGGGTATCTGCAGAGCTGTTTCTCTCAATCCTCTCTCCTGGCTGCTGTTCTGCATCAATTTTTATCCTTTCTTAACTATGTTACCACAAAGGTGCTACCAACATCTCTGAGGGGCTCAGCTTTAGCCAGTGGTGGGTCCGTCTCAGAGCCATCTGGAACTTGGTCTGCCTGATGCGGGGGCAGCTTCTAATATCTTCTCAGAAAAGCCACCCCTGCAGCCTCCCTGCTGCCAAAACCTTGTCACATAAGCCCAATAACTGCACACATCCTGGTCCATTGATGTCAAATCCATTCTCTTCTACCAAAATGTTCAAGCCCTAGCATCCTGTCTTTGTGAAATTTCTTTTAATTTTTTTTTCTGTTACATTAATTATTCTTCTTGTAACAGAAGCCAATCTGACTATATACACCTTGTACAAAGACAATTGGAAATTTTTACCTGAATGCTTTCTGTTAAACTATGGAGTATTGCCCCTGAGTGACTATCATTATATGTGTTAGCATGCACAGTCATCAGATGCTCAGTGGTGAAAGGAGGTAAGTGAAATATACATTATTTCTATACTGCACTTAACAGAACCAATAAATAAAGGAATTGGACATGTAGAGCTTTAAGTGACATATTATTCTTTGAAGCAGGACCCTAACATGTTAAATAATATCAAGTCCATGACATACGCCTAGCACATGTATTACAATCCCAGTGTGAGATGTGAAATACTACGAGAAAAACATTGGAGTGGAAGTGTAGGCTAACTTATTCCAAGTTCCAGTTGCTGAAGTCTCTGTCAGTTACATAGCAATAGGTGATGCTTCAAGATGTTGGTATAATCTTTTGTAAGTATATTTCCTTAAAAAATTTAGGTGGCAAAAAGAAGCACTTCATCCTTTTACGTATTTTTTTCCTCAGATCTTGTTCTAAAAAAAAAAAAAGAAACAATAAAAGAACCAAAGTTTAAATAATGCTTTCTTATTTCCTACTCCCTTCACTGTCTTTAAAACTCAGTGGTATGGTAAGATGTGGTAAGGTATGAAACTTTGTTTGCTAAGATCTGAAGTAGCCTTCAAGATATCTTTTCTTATTTCTCTGATACTGAGAAAGGTTAGCAATTGCTGAATTGGGGTGATATTTCATATACATTGGCAACAAGCACCTCTCTGGGATTTTTTTTCCCAATTTATTATTTTTCATGGGTTTTCTTGACAGCCTTTCATTCCTATAATTGAGCTGAAAAGTAAATCATTTCATAGGTTTTTTTTCAATTTTTTTTTTCAAATTTTTCATAGGTAGAAGATGGTACATGACACCTTTTCAGGAAATATAGCATAGTTCCTATCTATTGTCCACTTACATTTTTCATGGAATGAGCCACACCTGTGCAAATTTACCTAGTCCATCTTGTCTCTGAAATAGAGAATTCCTCACACTGAGAAATACCAGTTCTTTTGGCGGTGATCCAGACTGATCACACTGTGCCCTACACACAAAAATTCTCCCAGTCTCACATTTAGAAATATATTACAGGTGACATTAACTTTAGAGCATGCTGTGGCACACATGAAGGTTATTGGAATAGATACAGATGGAGATTATAGTCCCCCAAATTGCCTTCCATTGGTATTACTTCTCTTTTGAAAGCTGTCACATCTCCAGAGCTGAGAAGACAGAGAAAGAGAAATAGAAGGGATGCAGAGTTTATAATAGAGGACAGAAGATGACATAATAGACACAAGAGCCTTTAGAAAAGTCTGAACAATTTATATAAACTCATGTAGAGATCAAACCATGTGTCTTTGCACATCAAAATTTTTCTAGAGGGGCACTTCTCAGAGCTTTTTGTACTATATCTCTGTAGAAAACAAAATGATTTTGTAAAGAATTCTCCTGTAGGTTTGTATTTAGAGAAGATCACTCCAAAATACAATAATTCATGCAAATCCACGTGACACTTGCACCAGACATATCAAGCAACATAGACTGTATATTTAAACCAAAGAAAGAACTTCTGTAATTAATTCCCACCTACTTTTCAGAGCAATAGCTTCTTAGCATTGCCATTTGGCCATCTGTCTATTAGCCTTGGTATCAAGTCGAAACAAACAAAACAAAATAGTATAACTGACAACAAAGCAAAAAGGTTGCTTGCCTGGATGCCAAACCTCTGCACAGTGAACTACAGTGCTTGTATTAATCAGCTTGAATGACATCATACTTGGGAGATGCAGATGGTCATGGGTTGGGTTTTTTTTAATTCCTTCTCTGTTCTGGAGTAATGACCTCCCTTTTTCCAAACATAGATTACTTTGTCCGTTACAGGAATAATACTGAAATCTGACACATCTGTCTTTAGCGAGTATATTCTTAAGTTTATTCAAAGCCAGAGTATAAATTAGCAACTATTTGAAATATTCACCTTATTCTGTACCACAGCCCATACCCCACTGAGGCACAAGCTGCACCATGGTGAGCAGAAAGAGAAACCTAACCAATCTCAGCAAATCTAATCCAGTTGTATTAGACTATTTCCTAATTGTCCCAACAGCAAGGTGATTAACTTACACTGTAAGCAGGAGAAGTTATGGTCCTTGTCACTCTCATTTTCTGGCAGGTACTGCTTCTCTGTTAAGTATATGCTTCACAGCGATGGGTAACTCCAGTTCCAGAGCAAAAAGACTTCTTCATATCTCAGAATCAGGATGTACAGGACTACGTAGACCCATCATGCTTCCAGCTCCCATGGAAGTAATAAATCTGGTTTGCCATGCCTCAGCTTCTTATTACACTAGCTTGCATTCTCTCCCTTGCCTGAAAGTGCTCCCATTCATACTTTATACTCAATTACTCTGAACCCTTGGAGATCCTGTACAGTCTTCTGCTTACAATTGTGCATATTATACTAATCAGCCACCTCAGGCTGACACAATTAGTCTTAATGAGTTGAAACATTTATTTCTAAACCTCCATCTCCAAAGAGATTTTATTTTGGATTGTAAAACTACAGTAGCAGTAGCTGTATGTGCCAAATCCATCTGCAACACCGCATCAGCCAAAGTAGAGTCCTGACTCTTACATTTCAGTAAGGTTTTACCTCTTGGTAGATGAACTAGTGAAGGTGAGGAGAAATTGCTGCATTCTTAAGTGACAGTCCAGTTCACCTTTTAAGTGTTGGCCCCCAACGTTCATTTCATTTTTCTGCCAAAGGTTAGCTGCAGAAAATCTACTTATATGTTGCTATCCAAGTTCTTGATGAGCCCGGCTGGAACAGCATTCTCAACTGCTTTTAGGGGAAAAAAAATCAAGCCAATAATTCACAATTGCTTGTTTTTCTTCTGAAGCAAGAAAGTCAGTCTAAGACTGAAACAACCTGAAAAAAAAACACAATTAAAAGATGCATGGTCTACTAACTCACTAGAGAAACCCTAAAATAGAACTGTTGAAAAGCTGAATTTCAATTCAGCAAAAGCCTTATTCTATAGCCCAAATAGTGGAGAAAATAATTAATATGCTGAGGAAAAGAAAAAAAAAATTAGTTGCCTCCTCATGGCTGGTCAGTCTCTGCTGCCCATACTTTGTGGGTTTATTTTTGAATCCAGTTCTTTTTATCATCCCAGTACACATGTCATCACATGTCAGCAACATGAGGGCATTACTTTCTCACTAAGCCTCTGATGAAGCTCTCCGACACCTCATTTTCTGGGGTTTTTTTTAATCACTTCTTCAATGCCTGGCTGTACACCTGCAATGAGGAAGCCCATAGCTTTTGCAGTTCAATAACTGCATATTTGACAAGCACCTTCTTGTGCCTCCTGAGTCCATTTTGACTCATTTTCATTCCCTGGTTTCATTTCCTTATTGGCCAGCTGAGCCGAAATTCTGTTCAAAATTTATTTGCCCATTCAGCTGCCTAGTCTACTTTTTTGTAATGTCACCTCCCTTTAAAGCAGAATACGAATGGAAAAATAAAAATATCATGACATTTAGGTCCGCAAAACGTAGCGATCAGGTATTTTTCAGCACTATTCTTCCCATCACAGGTATAAGTCCCCTTTCAGCTTTCCCAGGACAGACTCGCTGTTTCCTTCTAACAAAGACCTCTCCTTTAGGTTTGGTAAGTCTAATTTGCTCTGCAGCTACTTTGAATGAGTTTCAAAGATTTGCAACACTTTAAAACATGAGCTGTAACCTGTGCAGAACTTTGTCCTGCTGAGGTACAGAGATTCCCTTGACACTCACATTTCCTCGATGTTTTGAATACTTATTTCTAATCCTGTCTTTTAAACCCAGCTGTGGTTCACAAGGCTCACCAGGGAAATTCTATCCTCATAGGATCTTCTCAGGTTTTCACTTCAATTAAGCTAATTGTCAGCAATTTAATTCCCTCTTTAATTGAAAGTGCAAGCATTTTGTAAGAAAAAAAAAAAGTCAGAATTTTAAAACAAACCTTCTAGTGACAAAAAAATTCTAAAGGAACACTAAGCACCTGAAGCAAAGATTGAAATCTAGTGTTGACAAAACATTATTTTAAGTTAAATGTTATATATGTGTTTATACCAACCCTGCTTCTCCTTTTTTTTCTACAAGAGTTTATTTCAAAGGTCACATCTCCCTTTCTCAGAGGCCTATTAATAGTCCATACTTCACCTACCTGTGAGCTCATTTCGCCAGGCTTTCACCCCTTGCTGTGCTCACCTCTATCACTTCTCACTGCCACAGTTCCCTGATTTTAATGAGCTTCTGACAGTCTTGGAAGCTGCTTGGCTTAAGGAGAACCACTGAATCTCTTTACATTTCACTCGGGAGCTGAGGTTTTTGTGTATGTGTGTTTATTTTCCTTTGCAGAGAGCTATGTAACGCCTTTCCTTCTTGCACTATCTTTGTCCCCACCTTATTCTCTCTTGAATTCAGACACATATGGGCCTTGGAGATCTGCTGCTCCCAAATCTGAATGTCATGGTCTCTGGGGTTATACACTGCAAAGCACATTGCATGTTCAGTAGCCTACATAGTTTAATGCTGCTTGGGAGGTAGCAGGAAAGATGCTGTAGATGCAAGGTGACACAAAAAGATCAATGACAGGTCAGGAGAAGGCAAGAGAAGTAGGTTAAAATGCAGATGCCTTGTGGCTCTTGGAGGAATCGTGACGGTGAATGTTTACTACTGTCCTGGAAGAGCAGGTGAATGAAGAGGTGGAAGAGATACAGAGAATGTAAAATTATTTAGGCTAATTGAGCCTAACTAGGCAAATCTAACAGGAAACATGAAGAATATCAGAAGGATTTAACATAGCTAAGAAAATAGAAAGCAATAGTATAAGAACCTCAGTGTAGACAAATGCAAATAATGTGCACAGGAGAAAAATGAGAACAAATCATACACAGAGATGGGTTTTGCCTCCGTTTTCAGGGAAAACACTTTCAATGAACATTTGTATGATGCCGTAAGTGTATGTACACATGTGCAAAGCTGTATTAAGAAAAAATTCAGTGTAATCTTCTAAAAACTGCTAATAAATGGGAATACCATGCTGAGGTATTTAATTTTTTTTGTCTAAATGTTGCAGCCATAATCTATAAAGCACTAAAGAAATAAAAGCAAGGAAAGAATCATATTGGAGAACAGATACAGGGACTAAGTAGTACTTGCAAGGGAATGGGTGGATGCTTATAGGCAGATACTATTACCAACCTCACCACATAACACAAAGATGAATTGGAAGACACAGGCTGATGTCTGGACAAAGGGATGCTGAACTTTAGTAGTGATGAAATAAGGAGCCAATGACAGTAGCAGATTTCATCATATCTGAAAATGAGACTCTGAGTATCTATAGGCACAACCTGCCCATCTGTTACAGACACATGGCTAAACACCATCGCACAGGAGACAAAGTTTGAAACTTGATTATTTGTGTGGCTAAAAGAGAAACATGTGTTTCTTAAAGGCTGATAAAAGCACCAGTGAAGAGTGGACTTGATTCTACCTTGAGTATCCCAGACTGTTTTCTGGTGATTTTTTTATCTTCACTCTCTCCCTTACCTTGCCTAAATTTGGAATTTAAGCCTAATAGAAGAATGAAAGAAACTTTCATTCCTAATTTTGTCTTACTTGGATGATGCTGTATCTTCTTATATTCTGACAAGTGATATTTTCCCAACGGAAATTTAAATAAACATTCTTTTGCCAATTCTTTTGAGAGCCTGGGGGAAAAAAGTTATGAAATAAATTTTTAAAAAAGTCTTTTAGTGAGTGATTGTTATTTCCATGCCCTTTAGTTAAAAGGTCTTTTTAAGTGTCTGGTTTCCATTGCATTGGTCTGTAGAAAATTCCTTCAAGGGCAATCACCTACCTTCTAAGATATAGTACCTAACAGTGCACCTGCATACAGAGATGTAAATCAATCTCATCAGAGCTATATCAGCTTTTGAGTTATGGGCTGGCACGCCTGTACCTTAACACCTGTTTGTTTTCTCCAGTATAGTGAAGGGGACAAAAAGGAGAAAAGGAAAATTCCAAAACCTTTCCTGTAATGTCTATTGGGGGACTTTTTTTTGTACAATGCATATTTGTTCTAGGCCTTCTTTGCCTGAAAATATTCAGATTTCTAGCACTATTTGATATATATTTATGTAGCAGAAACCTTACATAAATTTTAGGTAGTCTGATCACCTATTTAGTTTTTTATGCTGAATAGCCTTCTTCTCTAATGAAATTTTGCAAAGCATGAAGAATACATCTATTCTACATGTGGATTCTGAAACACACACACTAAATATATTTTAAAAAGGATTAGAAAGCAAAACACATGAAAGATAGGAAATGGCCATGCTTGTATCAACTATTCAAAGTTTACATAATAAAAAATAACTCTTTAGTGTCTGTGAAACATTTACATTCAGTGATGAAAAGCTCCTGAGCATACTAATTCTCTCTTAACAGTAGCATGCAGTAAATACCCAAGGAATCATAAACTAAATGTCTAAACCAATATCAAATACTATTTCATTAAGTAGCTACCATCTATCCTGTGCCTTGAATAAGGATGAAAAAATAGTGAAGAATAATGTAATTTAAGATGGTCACAGTTGGAGCTGGTCAAGGGTCAGACTTTAAAATCACAAAACAACTGATCCTTTTCAAAATATTTGAATTTTCAGAATTCAAATGAATGAGAAAATCTAAGAGGCAAGAAAAGCATTTAATGCTAAAGCTGTAAAGACATTTGGAAATACATTGATCCCAAGAAGGATGCCAAGGCAACTCCTGGAAGCCTCAGTATTGGCAGCCAGAGCTGTTAGACTCTTTTTCACATAGCAGAGATACTCCTACACCCTCCTATTTAAACCAAAGCTGTTGCTGGTGGGGGCTCAGGGTGCCCTGAAGAGACACAGACCTCTGAGCCCGGCATCAAGAAATAAGCAAATGACAGACATGAGAAGACCTGGGCACGTAAGCATTGAGACAAGCTGCACAGCTGGCCAGTTGCAGATTTTTCAGATGTTTGATCACAGGTTCCTATGAGCAGGTCTGTGAAGACAGCAGGAAACTTTTGTGACTGCATTTTGACTTAATTTCATTCAGTCTGATAGGGCTCTACAAACCGTTTCAGTTTTGCAGGATCAGCAGTTTCTGATGCTATCTCGTTAATTGTGTCCTGGAAAATGACCAAGCCTCTGCAATCATATTGCACGTGCACCTAGGTGTCATTGTACAGACATCCCCAAAGGCATTTCCTAAATTCTGAGCACTTAATCTTGATGCTGTTTTACAGTGATTTGGGATTTTTTTTTTTGTGCTTACATGTATGCATGTGCTACTCTTTTCCTTTACAAAAAAAAAAAAGGCAAAACAAAACAAAAAAAAATAAATAAAAATAAATAAAATTAAATTTAAAAAAACCAACAAACAAACAAACAAACAAAACAGAAAAAAACCACACAACATACAGAGACCACAGGAGAAACACAAGAGAATTTGTGGAGCTACAGATCCCTTTCCAGACTCTGGGAGAATATGTCCTTTAGTGATCACAGACTCCTCCTGGCCTATTCCCAGCAGAGACCTCTTCTGCCATCCTTTCAATCTGTTCCTGGACAGCCGTGTTCTCTTTTTTCCCTCCCACCCATCATTCCAGTTATGGTCTCTTCCCCACCCAGTCCCACACAGTCTGCACCCGCTGAGCAGTTCAGCTCGGCTCAGCTTCTCTTCCCTGCAGCACTGCCTCCCCCTTTGCACATACCCACATTCTTGTAGCTCCTTTCCCCACTGTTACTGGCCCCTCAAGTTCCCAACCACTTGCCCAGGCGGATACTTGACTTCTGTGCAATGGTGAAAAGCAATAATGGTGCTAGTTACTTAATGAGTTAATGTCCTGACTAAAACGTAAGCAGAGATCCAGCTCCTTCCATGGAAGGGCTCCGTTTTTCTCTAGTAGTGATTCACCTGTTCTTACATTAAACTCTTCTCATATATCAGCAGTTAAAAATATGGCAGATCACTAAAACAGCAGTAAGTTTTATCCTCATGCTAATAAGCAAGTCACACGAACAGTTCACCCAACCTTTTGAGAAGCACAAGATATGAAAGAGTGAGTATTGGATAGCCGGAATGTGGAAATGAATATTTTGCTGCTACCAAGACTGTTACGGGATTTTTAAATAGCACGCACTCTGGACCTCAGAGTTCTGTATGTATTCAGAAGGGGCTGTCTCCAGCAGTGGAGCTTTGCCTGTTCCTCGCTGGGGTATTTGTTCAGCAGAGACCCAGAGTACACTGAATGCCAGCCACTGGTTCCTGAGGAGCAGCAGTTTTCTTTGGACTTCTTCCAGTCACATCACAAACCCAGCTATTCTTCACTTACACTACGTGCTGAGATTGCAGCTTGGGGCTGAATCATTAGTGTACAAGCAATTTTATCAACTTGAAGTTTCGTGAGCCTGGATAAAGATCCAGATGAATATCTGGATAAAGCTAATGGTAGGATCTCCTGCATAACACGTGCATTTTCAGAAAATCCTGAGGAGATTGCTATTTTTACTCTTGCTGTCTCTGCCTACATGGCTAGATGGCTGAAGCTACAATAAAAACTCCTTTAGCCAAGAAAATTTTTATTATTTTTTCCAGACTGCAAAACAAGCTTTTCTGAAAAAGAAAATATTGCTGATTGGGGTGAAAGGGCCTTCCTATTTTTTTAATAGAATTGAGCTATTTAAAGCAGAGTCTAATAATTAATTTTTTTTAAAAAAAAAGGTTTAGCTAAAAATAGTTGTTTTTTTTCTTTTTAACCATAAAGGCAAATTTATTTGTATTGTTCAAAGTATGATTGAAAGATACTTTTTTATTTAATTTCAACAGTTTCTTAACTTACATTTGGCTACTTCTGCATTGTCTATGCAGATGTCTATGCAGATCAAAATGCTTTCTTGCACATCAAAACTTAATTCACATTGATGTGTTAGACTTCAATACAAGCTGTTACAATCAGGTAACAATTTCAACTGCAAGACAGAATTTAGGAACCTCTGAGGCACAACAGCTCCTGCAACTGTTAGGTTCAACATGACAACTCCCAGTTCCTTTCAGTGCAAGGTCAGCTTTATGGTCATTAACTACTTCTTGCACATCACGGAATTTTAACTGGAGCACAGCAGTGGTGCCCAGCCTTGGTCCTGGCTAGGCTGAAGCTGAGGTAGAGGTAAAGCTGGGACACGCCACGCTGAAGAACTGGAGTAGCCAAAGATCCTTCCGGTGCAAAGTCTGGATCGTAGGTGAACTTGTGAGCCAAGCAAAGATGCAAGATGAGTCACACAGAAGAATAAGGTAGGAGCATGTTCCAAAGCCACATCAAATACTTTGAAATTAAGGAACCTAAGGAGGTTTGAGATCCAGGGAAGAAGAGTATCCTGGAAGAACACCAGGAATAGGAATGAAAAATTAAGCTTGTGCAGACGTAAAAATTATCAGAAGAAATTGCCAAAACTCAGAAGCTAGATTCTGGAAGGCTATCCAGGCAGAGAGCCATTTGCCCTTGTGCCATCAGAGGCCATTTAATATTTGAAGCATTTGTGTGAAACCGAATGTATTGCTTTGTGCTTCTTTATTTACACACAACATGGTTGATTGTACGAACTGATCACCTTGGGGTAACAGTTGACCTACTGACTTAGATAAATCTGATAAAGATATACTTAGGTATAAGCTGTAGCCTCCTAGCACAAAGCCAAGCTACATAGATGAAAAACTCATTACTCAGTGTCTTATTTCATACTCTTACATAGAAGTTCAGTAAGCAGAATATTTCAGCATCAGACTCAGAGAACAATAAACAGCCGAGATGATAGCCGTTATACCAGTGAGAACAGGAGTTAGACATGATCTATAGCCCACATAGAGTGAGACATCTCCACATCAGACCTCTTGTATTTAAATAGCTTCAGGAAGTATCTGTCCCTGTGGTTACAATAGTAATTTAAATGCTGAGATTTTAAATGTAGGTGAAATCAATCTGAGCTTCAGACTGCTCACAAGAGTGGTGGCAAATGAGGACAGGCTTAAGGAGGTGCCATCTCTGAGAATGGCTAACACTGGCTGGTTGTGGCTTAAGATTTCTACTGCCTGTGTCCAGAGGAGAGCCCTGGTTTAATTTTTACAGTCCAGCTGGCAGTGGTTCTGTCAACAGGTTTTACTCTAATATACATAGCAATTTCCTGTTAATGAAAATTTCATATTTCTTCTACCTTCTAATGAAAGTAATGATCTTGTTATTGAATTGCTTTGCAAGCACCAATATAAAATAAACATAATTATTTGTAGACTTTGGAAGCATATTTTTTAAACATCCAGCTATCCAGTAGTCTCCCAAACTGTTTTAAAACTCATCATGTCAGAGTATGTGAGAACAACTGGATTTCTCTGCCTGGATAATACTTATAGGAGATTATGCAGATTCTTCTTATGTTTGTTTTATTTGCATCCAAAACATTTTGAGGTCTTTATCACAGCAATGCTTATTTCCATTTCTCTTATATTAGTCTCAGATGATTATATGATTAGTGTCTTGCTCTAACACTGATTAATGAAAAATGTAGATCTTCTAAAATAATAAGCCAGTAAAAATGATAAATCATGTTGTTTTCAGAATATCAAAGAGAAAGTAAACCACAGCTGGCAGGAGTAATCCTCTGATGTGCTTAGTACTTAAACTTTTGTTGAATTAATTGGGGATTGCTAAAACTAAACGTGTAGCTGGAGCTACTGAGTAGCTACAACTCTTGTACAAAATAAATGAAACAATAGAGAATTAGTGAAATTTTAGAGTGAGAAATAGTATAACACAGTTGTGAAAATGGCAGTTTGAGTCTCTTTAAATTTGTTCAATCTTGAGCCCCTAATAAGGTTTTTTAAATAGTTGCCATATTTTGTTGTTATTATTTAATTTTTATAACTATATTTTAAGAATTTTATCATTATTTTCTTTTATAATTCAGGTAAGTTCTTCTGGCCAATGAAATATGCTGTGTAATGAAGTGAGTGGAACCTAATCTGGCACCAGTCTTATGCTGGTACCAGAACCATTTTGGAAGCCTTCCTGTGACTACTTCCATTTCAACGCATGACACCCACAGCTCATCACTGGACCAAACTCATTTTTCATTTTATATTTCCTTTCAGCACAAATTCCCCTCCAGATGATGAAAACAACATGGAATAGTAATAAGAGTCTGATAAATATCTCAGTGCAATACTTCAAAAGTCTCATCCTAGTGAGGAAAAGTCTCAGAATGAAACATCCTAATAAAAATCTTTTTAATCTCTCAAAAATAACAAGTACAAAACCCTGACAAAAGCACTTTTTTCTGGAAACATTGAAGCTGAGAGCAAATATTTCTGAACATCAGTTAATAACTTTTCTTCAGATATGTCATTACATTTTCCCTAAAAATTGCCCAGTTCCTTTGGATTCTTTCCAGTCCTTTTTGACCTACAGGGTGAGCAGTAGAAAGCAGGTTTTATACCACAGTAGTGGAGGAAATATTTGCTGATATTGGCTGGTTGAATGCCACAAAGAGGCAGACAGGAAGACTCTTTGAAATGAAGTCTTCAGTTTTGCTTTGCAATTTTTTTATGCATACGTTGTCGGTTTCCAAGATTGTGTGTACAATGGAACAAGGTCCAGGAGATGCATATAAATAACAATTTGCAAAGATATTCTAATTAGAAGTGCTCACCTAGTAACAGTGACTGTGTCTAATGACTTGACATCAGAGTACGGCAGAGGAAGTTGGCAAAAGCAGGGATGGTTGCAGCCATAAACGAAAGTGAAGACCTGAAAAGCCAAATATCTACTACTTGGAAGAGGGAGGAGGTACTATTAGTCTCTGCAGTTACACAAGAAATCCAAGCCTTGAATTTGGAAAAACAGAAAGAAGGTCCTCTGATGAGGGCAACTGCTACTAAAGGACGAAATGTCTGATATCAGCATCTAGTCAGTTAAAGTTAAGGGAATGTTGTGCTGAATGAAATGAGGAAATAAATAAGTAATACTTAACACATCAGTTGTTTATTCATGTGATCATGATTCAAGAGTCTCTCACGGCACAGAGATTAGTTGCTCTTTCTGTCATTGACTTCCTGACCATTCTTGGTCAAGATATATTTTTATTTCATCTATGCAATCAGCACACCTGTAGTCCTTATTCAAATTAAAGCATCCATGACTGTTACAGGAGAGAAGTATTGCTATTTGCTATGGACAGGTTTTGGACTTAATAACATTTTGAAAAACTGGACTTTAAGTGAGATGTAGCTGACCGTTGTCTATGCCAAAAGAAAGGAAAGGAGCTATGGCTGGAGTACTGCTAATTGAAATCACAAAGGAAAAATTGCTCAGGTAGAGTAAGCACTGCTGCTCACCTCCTGTACATGAGGACAATGTTCCAGACAACAGATTACAACAACAAATATCACTGCTGAAGGCAATAAGAAAGCTAGATGAACCTGTATTTCCTTGCTTGTGCTTATCACATCACCTGAATTTAAATTCCAAAAGAAGATCTTAAGGACAAGTCAGACATACCTCTTCTATAAATTACAGAGACTTGGCCATCCTCCTCGTGGGCTGAACGGTTTGCTTAGTGTTTGAAATCTCTTCCAGAACTATTTCCTAAAGACTCTGATTTTTTGATAGTGTACAAATGCTGAGGAAGACACACACCCAAACCCACTGAAGTCCTCAATAAAGAGAAAAATGCATTGGCAGCCACGGGAGTATGACAGTGTGATGCCTCCTACTCCAGAATAGATACTTCACAACAAAGGAGTTTCTATCACAAACGGCACAATGGAGTGACACCCAGCCCGTTGAACTGCATGCAGAATGAACGGGGTCCTCATGAGGTGAACACAAGCATGTTGAATGTGAAACAAGAGCAATGACGAAGTCTCAGAGGGATGTCACAATGTAAATGAGTCTTGAAAGAAGATGGAATTGACAGCTCCAAAAATCTCCAGTCGGGGAGAGCAATGAATTACAAAATAACTACCTTATCATGCCAAGAAGTTCAAGACCACAGAACAGACCAATAACCTCCACAGCCATTTTAATTTTGAAAAACATAATAAGAACATTGGCTTAGTTGTCACAGATATTTATGTCTATGGTAAGAGAGAGCGCATGTGACAAAGACTTCTGCTGCTCCAGGCTTGTGTGTGCACAATAAATTGCAAAATACCTTTAGTGTTTTTCAGTGCAAAAGTATATATGGACCTCATATTACAAAATCCGAACGGCCCTACTCAATCTCTTACTCCAGTTAATGAAATAGCTCCAAATTTAGATAACCCATTTGTAGGAAATATTTACCTTCTGTAAGGTAAGTGTTCATTCAAGAATAATTTCTCAGAAGAATTTTAGCAAAATGGCAGCTCATTACTTGCAAATATGTTACCAAATATGTAGTGGTACAAACACTCTGTCTGGAATACCATAGCTGGCTGATTTTAAAAACATCATTTAGAAATGACACCTGACTGGCTTTGGTCAGAACAAGCACAAGAACTGAATGAAAAAAAAAAAAAAAAACGATCACTGTAGAACTGGTGGATCTCAAGGGCAGAATGTCTTCCAAAATTATTTTGTGTGAGAAATTATGCAGAGTCAGATAGAAAACTGGTGAAATGTACTATTAGGAGAGTGGCGGAATAAGAAACATACCTGGAAGGAAGTTGGAAGATATGATAATGAATATGAAAGTTCAGGAAAAAAAAAATTATAAAAATTGCTGCATATAAACATTAGTAAAAAGAAAGAAGCAAAACTTCTTTCTCTGTTCCTTCCAGTTCCTTTATACTAGGACTTAAGAACCTTGCTGCAGGTATGAATAACAGAGCCGACTCTTTTCTAGCCCTCTCAAATTCATTGTTAACACAGCAAGGTGTACTGATCAAAACTGGTAGTCTGAACGATGTTCTTTATATAATCATCAGCCATTCAAAATAGCAGGATAAATGATGTCACGTTGCTACTGACATAACCCCATTAGCAAACTCTAGGATGATCAGAGAAATAACTTGTGATTAACTGCTAAAGCTTGAACTGGTTTGCACATGGGATTTGCTTTCTAACCACAAATAGGAAGCACATTTATCGAAATAACAGTGTGTTACAGACAATATACAAAGGACCAGAGTATATTTGCTAAGCAAATTCTTGCTATCCAGATATAGATGTAATGAAGATGAGATCTGGACTTCTTTATTCCTTATTGGAAGGAGAAAGACAAGATGTTAAGGAAGCAGGAAGGTTTCCTGTTTTGCAGACTGAGAGGCATCAGTATCAAATGTCATTATATGAATGTCTTTTTACTGACCTAATATATTTTGAATTACACCTGCAATAATTTCATAGTCCATTAGTTATATGTCTTCCAATCTGCCAAAACCTGAATATGAGTCAAAACCTGAATATGAGTCAAAACCTAACATTGAGAATGTGAGAAAAATAAGATAGGAAGAATTACAGAAGGCTTATCTCAGTAGCCTGAACACCACTTTCCTTGATTTTGAGATGTTTCCACCTTTCCTGCCCATGTCAAAGGACAAGAGACAAACAGGAGGTGAGGGTAGAAGATCGCAGTTTGGAAGTTCCCTCTTTGCATTCTGTAGACTCCCTGGGAGAAAATCTGAATACTGCCTTCCAGATTGGCAGATACAGGATTCCCAACTTCAAAGCTGGTGTCTCTTTAATGGATTTTAATTCCCCTAGACATAAAGAAATACTGTCTACTTCTGCTCTGGACAAGTGTACCCCTTAGTTACTATGGTTTCTGCAGAACTGTCCTCCTGGAGTTGGGCCCTACCCACTGGAGGAAAGGAGTATCTACAGCAAATCCAGGCAACACAAATCCAGTCCCTCATGAGTTTTTCAGTAGGGCTGCTGCCATATTGCTTTATGGAGGAAAGAATACAGAAGCATTTGTTTCACTTCAGAAATCCTCCAATTTGACAATCTCTGGTTGACTGGGGTGAATTGGGAAGAGGAGAGAAGGAAAATATAAAATAACAGGAAAGCCGACAGACCTTTTAGTCTTTGATGGTGACAAAGGACAACACAGAGCTAGAGCTGGGAATGACTCTTTATGACCAAGGTAAATTAATGAACATGGGAGGAGAAGGCTAATGCCTTCCTGCTGAGAAGCAGGAAAGCCTCTTCGTTTCTCTCTCAGCAAGCTGTCAGCCAAACTGGTAACAACAGGTTCAAAGCAGAATGTTCCGCGGAGTATTGCATTTCATCCCCATCCTCTTACAGGGCCTCCCGAGTCTTTGAAGCAAACAAGAAATAATTTCCCCTTGCGTTTTCAAATTCTGAGCCACCAGAACTGCAGAGACAGACATTCAGTTAAAGATGGTGCTCCATATCCTTGAAACCACGTTTACTTCAGCTGCAAATTGAGGACAGAATTATGTGTGGATTCATTAAGCTCTTTACCTTGCAGAATCTGAGCTGCTTCAGTTCTATAGAAGAAGCTTACGTACAGTTTACACCAGCTATTCAGCAGAGTCCTCTCAAAATTCTCCACTATATTCTCCAAATATATATATCTGTATATATATATACACAAATACAACATTTTCCTGCCACCCGCTCACCTGCACCCCAGGAATCTGTAGTGGCTTTAAAGAAGCTTTGCGCAGCCTGCTACTGCCACTTTGCTACAGCAGCTGACTGAGCTGACAGCATTATAGATAGAGCACAAACATGAAAGCTTGTCAGTACCAGTATTTAGTGCAAAGCCTCCGTATCAAGGGTATGAGCCTGAGTTCCTAGAGCCACCGCAGCTGTCAGCCTTCAAATGTGAAAATGCAGATTTGTTTCAAGACATAAGCACCCAGCTAGGAAGTGTTATTCCATTACATAATAAAATCTATATTTGCTATATTTAGAAGAGTCAATGATTGTGATCCATGGAGTAAAACAACATCTAAGTCATAATCAACATATATGCTAACTCAGATTTTTATTTTAAGACATAAGCACCCAACTGGAAGATTATGTTATTCATATGCATAATAAAATGTCTTCTACGTTTAGCATAGTTGACGACATTGAGACATGGAACAAGTGAGTTCTCCTTTGGAGAGAAGACACTTTTCTGTGCTTCTGACCACATGCTTTGATCACATATAAACTCATCAATAGTGTTTTTTCTTTTGGGTTCTTTCTGAACATTTTCTTATTTTCCTTTATCTTTATCGTCTTAGGGAATGAATCCCATGTCCGGATAGTCCTGGCTCTTTCTGTTCCTTGAGCACATTCTTAGCAAGTGTATTATTAAGTTAATAAGGTTTAACTTTGATCTTTTTTCTGAACAAATCAAACTCTGTGCTCAATTTCCTCCCATTTTATGCTTTCTCAAAAGCTCCAGCACTATGAATAAATTTATTACCTCTCTGATCTGCCCCTCTAGCATTTATATGATGAAATGTAGCAGCATTGACCAATGAATACCCTTTTCTAGTTCCTTTCCATCTAGGCCTTTTTTCAGGAAAGAAAAATAGAAGTGATATGAGATAGTCTCTTTCCCCTGCAACGAGCATTTGCATGGATAATACTTATGAATTCTAATGTGAGTTACACATTGTGCACAATGACATCACTATTCAAAAATGTATCTGACAGAGAGTCTGTTTATAAGACTGATCTTTGTTTAATAAATACAGAGAAAAATACAGTTTAAAAAGAAAGCTGTTTAGTCTTAGGAATATTTTATAACAAAATAAAATAATTTTTTGTTTTCACTTCAACACATAAAATACCCAAATAATGTAGAGCATTTATTATAAGCATTAAGAAAATTTGCTTATGCTTTAAATAATAATTCCACAGAAGATGGAAAACTGTCTTTTCCTTGAATAATATTGCCTGCTTCAGACTGTTTCTATGGTTCTTTACCTGGGGAAAATTGGGGCTTAAATTCGTGGTATTCTTCTTTATTTGGAAGATTTTCTCTTAAGCACCATTTCTAGTATCAGCTGTCTCTATTTTGTTTATGCAAGCACTTTCTTAGGAGGGATGGAGCAAATAAGAATGAAAAGAAAAAAGAGGTAGATATTGCTGTTCAAAGGATTTAAACATTCCAAAAGAGATTAAAACAGACAAGAACTGAAGAGGAAAACAACAGAAAGTTAAGGTCTTTGTAAAATCTGAAAGCTGGTCTGAATACATAGTTAACAAAGGAATAAAATATGCCTAAATATTTTGAAATGAGCTCAAATCCTCCTATTTCAGAGATGGCCTTATTCATGACAAAAAAAAGGGAAGGTAGGTAGATGCTTTTCCAGAGTATGTCCTCCTCTCACTGACTGCTGATGGGATTCTTTCAAATTCCTTTGTGACACAGAGAAGTGAGAGCAAATACACAAGTGTAGCTGGGCCACCAGCTGTCTCAGCACAATAAAAATACCTACTTTGCTATGGAGTTGATCTGAAGGAACACAGAGAGAATTAAAATGAAGAATAGAAAATATTATTTTGCAGGAAAGGATGGAGATATTTCGAGGGTTATTGCTGAAGGGCATTTTTCCTTCCAAAATCAGAAAGAAAATATTTGTAGGAAATCTAAGGCTTCTAATTCCCACTGGGACACGTGACATTGGAGCTGATGCTTCTCTCAAAATGTCAGGATTACTGACATTTCCCACAGAGTTCCCAATTCCACAGAAGCTATGACTTCACCCAAGGGCAAGAGAGTACTCTTATGCTCACCAGTACATGAAAATAGCTGTACAATACAGCTCAACACCCTGCCTCAGCTCCCTGGTGGCAATAGTGGATGCCAAGAAAAGAATACAGGAACACAGTAGAAATAAAGTAACCCCTCTTCAGAGTATTTTCCCATCGTCCAGTGATTTATGACCTAGGAAAATCCTGAGCCAAAATGTTAACTTTGTAATTGTTCCCGCTGTGAGTTTTCCCTCCATGAATTTGTCTAATTGCTTTATCTACAACATCATGTGGAAAGTTGTTCCACAGTTACCCAGCATGAAACTGGATTGTCTTTTGTTTGTCTGGGACCTGGCATCTATGAGTTTTGCACAGTAAATAAGAGTCAAGACAGCATTTTCTCACCCTCCTATGGGAGCAGAAAACCACAAGACCATACTGACCACATGCAACTTTCTCATTGTTCAAACAATTCTTCTTCTGAGAACGCCACCTCCTAGGAGTACTGGTGTCCTGTATTTGCTTTTGGTCTCTTCCTCTAGGCTGGTGAGTAACTCCTTCCTTCTTTTATAATTCTCTGTTGTAGCTCCCTGCTGCTCAATGTCATTGCATAATTGCTTTTACTCTCAGGTTACCTCAACCTCATTCCAACTTTGGGTGCCCAAAGACAATCACTGTATTTTCTCCCTCTGAACTTTCACCTGCTATTAGTAAGAAAAATCGACATAGTAGACAGGTAGGCCTCCATTCAGAATGAAGCTTATAGTTTAACAGTGATGTGGAAAGAGTCACAAATAACATCTAAGAGAATTTGCTAGCTGAAAATTTTGCAAATCATTGTAAGCAGTAAGCAAAACATTGAGATATTTTTGAGCACTCTACTGATCCTATTGTCAGAGAAGCAGTGTATAAACGCAGATCTTACAATTTGTATTTACTTAAGGAATGGAATTACTCTGAGTCTACTTTTAATTTTGTATTTCTTTCATAACACAGGAAAGTAACAAGAGAGGTAATTCTGAAATGCTATGAAGTCTGAAAGAGAATCTGAAATGTATTGAAAATAGAAACAAATTAAGCATGCTGCTGTTAGGTTTTTGAATAGCCTCCTGATCTAAAGACATTAAACATCATTAAGAACGTCTGGCCTCAGACATGGGAGGACTGAGACGACTCATTCAACATCCTGGCAGAGTGCAAGCTCATCTAAAACAGAGAAATAGAACAAGGATTGATAGCATACAAAGGGACAAAAATAAGGTAGTTTCATTGGGGATATCTTCTAAAGCCTGCTTGTTTAGCTTAACAACCCCTTTGAAACCATGATATACATGTCAGGACTGTGGAGGTTTCACAGAAACATTTATCCCAAAAGCCAGTGATAAATACCCGTGTCACTCTAGCTCTTTCTTTGTCCTGCCCTCAGTACCATACAACACCTAAGTGCCTTTCTGTAATGCGTTTACTGGGGAGTGGTCATTTGCTAAACATAGTTCATTCCCTCTTTCCTGCCCTCGAGGACTGTCACCTTGAGGAAGAGTTTTCTTCCAAGTTTATGTGCTCTTACATATCACTCTTTGCAGCCAGCAGTCTCGGCAACAAATTCAACAGAAATAGAGCAAGGAGTTTTTCTCTCCTCATGTACATCCTATCACAGAAGTAGTGTGCACTTTTCACAGGGAAGGTCCAACAGAAGTAGGACTAGCTGGAGTCCATGGGACATCAGATCACCTTCAGGACAAATATAGTGCTTGTTGTCCAACCACCACATAAATACGTGGATGGATTTTTGCACGCTTCCAAAATGTTCTGAACTTTTAGAAAGGGGAACTAATGTTCTTCTAGGATAGCATTAGCATGGCAGAGTTTGAGATTAAAGTTTGGTAGATCTGAAATGAATAACTAAACTGTCTGATCTTCATAACACAGTTTCAGCGCTGAAACTCAGAAAACTGAAAACTGTGCTTGGAAAGAAAGTAATATACACATCTTGAAAACCTCCACTATTACTTTCTGTACTGTTGTCAAAGGAAGAAGTGGAACTGAACCAACTTCTAGACCTCAAATTATGCTTAAGGTAAACTGGAGTGAATGATAACCACTGTAGTTACCATTAAGAACTATTGGGGTTATTTGTGTCTGTGGTTTCAAAGTTAACAGTAACCCAGCATTGCCTGCAAATCAGTAACCTCCACCAAGAACAGAGGATATATTTCCCTCATTAGCCAGTGGTAAACATGGTAAAAAAAATGTACACACTGACCTAAGGGCTTATTTAAATATAACAAGCCAGTGTTAGTGATAATATCCTCATCTGCTCTTTGTGAGCTGGCTATGGACCTGTTTTACAAAATATTCCTAATATTCAGAGGTAGGGCTCATCTACAAGATAAAAATGTGGAGAGAAAAAGGCACCAGGAAATAATATTAACTGGGATAACTCATGTAGTCTCTTCACACTGAATAACACAGAGTAGCTTCATCCAAATAAACAACTGGCTTTTACTTCACTGCAGTTTGTAGATTCTTCATTAGAAGAAATCATCAATGACTTAGGCTTTGGGGCAGATGTGAAAACACTCCTGAAAACATTGCACTGGTGAAAAACACCATAGTCTTGCACGTTCTCTTGAGTTTACCAAGACATTTATGCAGCCTTACATGTTTATAAGCCACCTATGGTTGCATTGGTGAACTCTTCTCAAAGAGAAAAGAACGACTGATTAAGCCAACACTTTATATTCTCTTAATAAAAACACAATGAAAGGCAAAGAAACTGCTGCTGACATTATAAGAGCTTTCTGTGTAGTTTATATTGACACAATATTCACTCCGAGTGTGTAAACTGATGCTGTAGGTGCTCTCTCTCCAGTAGCCCACATGGCTCCATTGAACTTCTGCTCCCTTAAATGACACACCTCTCAAAGGTCAGGGACCATCCATGAGTTGATCACCTGCCTTCCTTTTATATCCAGTGTAAAGAAAGAGATACTTTTAAGGTGAATCATCTGACCTAAGTAGGTCATCTCCTTTTGAGGAGATTGATTTCACCGTAAAACGTCTTTTCTTTCTCAGTGGAGATAAGGTCTATATAGGAATTTTTTTATGACTAGCTTAGCCATGGACAGACACATTGTCTATATCTTGTTGAGATGAATCCCAATTTTTTTTGTCCGGGGTGCATAAAAATAAAAAAAAAACCAACCTAGAAGCCATTACACTTCTGGTTCCCCGTACATTTTTTCATGCTGGGCAACCTGAATTTCTTTCTAACATAGGGATCACCAGCATAAAAATAAGTAACAGAAGGATTTATTACAAAAAGTATCATGTAATACTTTCTTGCCTGTCTCTAACAACTTCCCAGAGTCAAAGGTTTTGACACCATCTATACTCATTTGATGTACACCAGAAGTTTCACTTACAAAAAATTCAAGGTATTTTCCTTAAATCAGTATTGATTTATTATGAATTCGCAGAGCAAAACCAGAATGAAGAATGCAGTAAAGGAGACCTAATGCACTAAACCGGTGCATAAGAGCAGAGAATAAGCACTCCCAAGATAACCTTCTGTATAAAAGCCCATTTTCTGTGACTTCTTATGCTTATTTTTGCTACATGGGGACTCATTTGTTGTATCACCATGTGTGTAGTTTAGCAGTGCCAGAGCTTCTTTACAGCACTGCCTCATCTTTGATGATAACAGTAATGCAGAGACGGGATCTACATGGTCTTCTTCTAATGATTGTTTTTGTTTACCTCTTCCTATTCCTACTAGTAGGGCAACAATTATTTAGAGAAGAAAACTATTTTGTTATTTAATTTTAAGGATGATCAATGTGAAATTAAAATCTGAAAATTAAAAATTACACATATTTTACACCTAAAGGTTCCTATAGACTCTGAACATCAATGTCCACATTTAATTAGTTTAAATAAAGACTTTCAAAACTCAGATCCTCTGAAACAAGCTTTGTGCAAAAGTACAGCATCATTTACTTCTTTTACTGCACTTCTACAGTGGTCTGACACATTCCTGCATGTATATAAAATAAATGTTTCTTAACGATTAGAGCAGTTTATTGATTGCCGATTCTGATGCGCAATCTTCTTTTTTTTTTTTTTTAATTCATCTCAGCACTGGGAGCAATTATTTTCACATTTCATTTTTTTCTGGAAACTGAAATACGTATTTTTGAAGATACATTACTAGTTTGTTTCCTTCTCCAAAATCATTCTGAAGGATTTTTGGGGATGATAGTCATTCACTTGACGAAGTAATTAGTCATAAATAGTCTGTCATTTATAAATATTTTATAAATGAACATTTTATACCATCATTGCTTTACTGTTATTATTATTATTATTATTATTATTATTATTACTTTTAGAGGAGAAAGGGGATCCTAGGTGTTGTAAAATGATAAATTCTGCAGTGTATTACTCTGAAACAGTGCAAGTCCCCTAGGCGATAAAGACAGATGAAGACACATAGGATACTAATTAGAGAATATGTAGTACTGAGGCAATGCAGGGCAAATTACTTAGGTGTGCTGTAGAGAAACTGTCAATGCGTGTAGTAGCATAAAGAAGGCCTTAAAGGAATTTGGGATAGTACACATCCATGCCAACTCTTTAAAAGTTAGAGGCAGAAACTGCCTTGTATGTTAAATGTCAAAATACAGTGAGTTCAGCCCACAAGTGGGGAAAGCTAGCAATGCAAAGCATGTAGGAAGCTCTGGCCAAACGAAAATATCAATTTTTGAAGCTTTTCCAGAGCACAGTCTTATTGCAGGCATTTGCTTTTGACAACAGGCTGGAAAGCACAAACAGCAGGGCCTCATTAACATGCACACATTGTAATTAAAAAAAATAAAAATGAAAAATTGAAAAATACAGGGAACATCTTCTATCTTCCGAGCAAGGATTTAATAGCAAAGCACTGTAGATTGAGATTCTACTCAATCTACCAGTACTTCCCAAGACAAAAATGGTATTGTACAATTGCCAAGATAAACAACCAGGCATGCAACATTCTTGACTTGTACTGTGAGGCTGTTCACCTGCTAATACAGCAAATTCAATTTCTCATTTAGGGTTCAAACAATCATAGCTGAGCAGTAGGACTGTTCCAGTGTTCCACCACCCTCACTGTAAAAAAATGGTTTCCATATATCTAGTCTGAATCTACCTCCTTCTATTTTAAAACCATTACACCTTGTCCTATCACTATATGCCCCTGTAAAAAGTCTCTCTCCAGCTTTCTTATAAGCCCACTTTAGGTACAGGAAGACTGCTATAAGGTCTCCCTGGAGCCTTCTCTTCTCCAGGCTGAACAGCCCCAACTATCTCAGCCTGTCCTCATAGGACAGGTGCTCCAGCCCTCTGATCATCTTTGTGGCCCTCCTCTGGACTCGCTCCAACAAGTCTATGTCCTTCTTATGTTGGGGGCTCCAGAACTGGACACAGTACTCCAGATAGGGTCTCACCAGGGCAGAGTAGAGGGGGAAAATCACCTCCCTCGGCCTGCTGGCCATGCTCCTCTTGATGCAGCCCAGGATGCAGTTGGTCTTCTGGGCCGCAAGGGCACATTACCGGCTCATGTTGAGCTTCTCGTCGACCAGCACTCCCAAGTCCCTCTCCTCAGGGCTGGTCTTGATCCATTCTCTGCCCAGCCTGTATCTGTGCCTGGGATTGCCATGACCCAGGTGCAGGACCTTGCACTTGGCCTGGTTGAACTTCATGAGGTTGGCACGGGCCCACCTCTCCAGCCTGTCAAGGTCCCTCTGGATGGCATCCCTCCCTTTCAGCGTGTCGACGGCACCACACAGCTTGGTGTCATCGGCGAACTTGCTGAGGGTGCACTCTATCCCACTGCACATGTCACTGACAAAGATGTTGAACAGGGCTGGGCCCAGTATGGACCCCTGAGGGATGCCACTCGTGACCGGTCTCCACTTGGATATCGAGCCATTGACCACCACTCTCCGAGTTCGGCCATCCAGCCAACTCCTTACCCACCGAGTGGTCCGTCCATCAAACCCATGTCTCTCCAGTTTAGAGAGAAGAATGTCATGAGGGACAGTGTCAAATGCCTTGCACAAGTCCAGGTAGATGATGTCAGTTGCTCGTCCCTTGTCCACTGATGCTGTCACCCTGTCATAGAAGGCCACCAAATTGATCAGGCACCATCTGCCCTTGGTGAAGCCATGTTGACTGTCAGCAACCACCTCCTTGCTCTCCATGTGCCTTAGCACGGTTTCCAGGAGAATCTGCTCTATGACCTTGCTAGGCACAGAGGTGAGGCTGACCGGCCTGCAGTTGCCCGGGTCCTCCTTGTTCCCCTTTTTAAAAATGGGTGTTATGTTCCCTCTCTTCCAGTCACTGGGGACCTCACCAGACTGCCACGACTTCTCAAATACAATGGCCAGCGGCTTGGCAACTTCATCCACCAGTTCCCTCAGGACCCGCGGATGGATCTCATCAGGTCCCATGGACTTGTGCACCTTCAAGTTCCTCAGATGTTCCCGAACCTGCTCTTCCAGTACAGTGGGAGGTTCTTCAACCTTGCAGTCCCTGCTTGTGCCTTCCACAGCTTGGGTTGCGAGACAAGAGCCCTTATTGGTGAAGACTGAGGCAAAAAAGTCATTGAATACCTCAGCCTTCTCCATGTCCCAGGTAACCAGGACACCAGTTTCCTTCCGGAGGGGGCCTACATTCTCCTTGGACCTTCTTTTGTCCCCTACATACCTATAGAAGTCTTTCTTGTTTTTTTTGACATCCCTGGCCAGATTCAATTCTGTCAGGGCTTTGGCCTGACTCACCTGATCCCTGGTCACTCGCGCAGCCTCTTTGTAGTCCTCCCAGGCTACCTGTCTCTGCTTCCACCCTCTATAGGCTTCCTTTTTTACTTTCAGTTGGTCCAGGAGCTCCCTGCTTATCCAGGCCGGCCTCCTGGCCTTTTTGCCCAACTTGTTCTTCATCGGGATGCACCTCTGCTGAGCTTGGAGGAGGTGCTCCTTGAATATGAACCAACATTCCTGGGCTCCCCTTCCCTCCAGGGCCACCTCCCATGGCACTTGGCCCATCAGGTCCCTGAAGAGGCTGAAGTCTGCCCTCTTGAAGTCCAGGGCAGAGAGCTTGCTGTGTAGTTTCCTCACTGCCCCATGGATCTTGAACTCCACCATGTCGTGGTTGCTGCAGCCAAGGCTGTCCTTAAGTTTCACATCCCCCACCAGCCCCTCCCTGTTGGTGAGCACAAGGTTGAGCATGGCACCCCTCCTTGTCAGCTCCTCTATCGCCTGCAGGAGGAAGTCATCATCCTTGCATTCCAGGAACCTCCTGAACTGCCTGTGCCCTGCCATGTTGTCTCTCCAACAGATGTCAGGGTGGTTGAAGTCCCCCAGGAGGACCAGGGCTTGTGACTGCAAGGCTGCTCCTATCTGCCTGTAGAGGGCCTCATCCACTCTGTCCTCCTGGCCAAGCAGCCTGTAACAGACTCCCACCATAATGTCCCCTGTCCCTCCCCTTCCTCTAATCCTGACCCATAAGCTCTCTGTCAGCAGCTCCTCCATCCCCAGGTGGAGCTCCACACACTCCAGCCAGTTGCTGATGTAGAGAGCGACACCCCCTCCTCATCTCCCCTCCCTGTCCTTCCTAAAAAGCCTATACCCCTCCATGCCAATGCTTCAGTTGTACGAATCGTCCCACCATGTCTCCGTGATGCCAACAAGGTCATAGCC
Source organism: Chlamydotis macqueenii (assembly GCF_036417535.1). Lineage (NCBI taxonomy): Eukaryota > Metazoa > Chordata > Aves > Otidiformes > Otididae > Chlamydotis > Chlamydotis macqueenii. The sequence continues at coordinate 23,983,966 of NC_141556.1, forward strand.
CTGCTCGTGTGCACACATCTCCAGCTCTTCCTGTTTACTCCCCATGCTGCGTGCATTGGTATAGAGACACTTCAGCTGAGCCCACAACAAAGCCGACTTGCTGGCTGGAGAAATAGGAGTTCTTTTGGATCACAGTTTAAGTTCACTCGCACTTACTTGCGATCCTTCCTGGGCTTCTGGGCACTTGGTGCTGGCACAGGCGCCACGCCTAGCAGTGGGCTAGACTGTGCTGCCCCTCTAGTTTAACACTAGTTTAAAACCCTCCTGACAAGCCTGGCAAGCCTTTGTCCAAGGACACTCTTCCCCTTATCAGTTAAGTGTACCCTGTCCACCCCTACTAGACCAGGCTTCTCAAAGCACGCCCCGTGGTCTAGATACCCAAAGCCCTGGCTGTAGCACCACTCCTTGAGCCATGAGTTAACCTGCCAGATACGTCTGGCCCTTTCAAGCCCCTTTTGTTTGATGAGGAGGATTGATGAGAATACCACCTGTGCCCCAGAGTCATTGACTGTTGTACCCAGGGCCCTGAAATCCCTTTTGATGTTTCTCAGGCTGCTGCCGGCTGTGTCACTGGCCCCCACATGAAACACCAGCAGTGGATAATAGTCTGTGGGCCGTATGAGGCTAGGTAGTCTCTCCGCGATATGCCTGATATGAGCACCCTGAAGACAGCATACCTCCCAAGAGAGCGGATCAGGTCAGCAGATGGGTGCCTCCGTACCTCTCAGGAGAGAGTCACCCACTACTACCACGCGTCTCTTTTCTTGGTAGCACTAGTTATCATGCGACCTGGTCGGGCTACCTTGCACGGCTCCAGTGCCTTACCCGAGTTACTAGGTCTTACTTCTTTGGACCACAGAGTGGCAAAGCAGTTCTGCAGGGGCACCTTGGGGTTCGGGGGAAGCTTCTTCTTCCTCCTGCTGCGCCTTGCCTTTGCAACTTTCCAGTCATTGGCATCTTCTGCCTGCTTACTTACCTCGTGTGTCAATGGCGGGGGGGTTGGTTGGTTGACTAGGTGCTGTGGTTCTGGTGCAGACTGTGCCTGAAACCAAGTATCCAGCTCCCTCTCAGCCTCCTGATGTCCCGCAGCCTCCTGACCGCCTCCTACAGCTCAGCCACCTGCCGCAGGAGCTCCTCCACCTGGGCACACCTTCTGCAGGCAGGGCTGCCGCCTGCCCCTGCCCCGGGAGTAGGGTCCAGGCACTGCCTGCAGCCCAAGGTCTGCACCGCAGCCTCTCCCTTGGGCTGCTCTGTCTGCACGGAGGCATCGACCACCGCAGGGGGAGCTGATGCAGACCTCCCGGCTGGAGCTGCAGCCTTTGCTCTCAGGCGAGCGTTTGCCATGTTGCCCTGAGAGTCGGGAACAGCAAATGCCCTGGGTCAGTGCCCTCCCTGATGCACCCTGCCCGCACAAACTGCCGCGCCACACCCTGTTTGCCCATCCTGGTCGCTGCGCTCCTCTTGGGAAAGAAGTGAGGAGCTTAGAGAGACAGAGACAAGGAGAGTGCTCTTGTACTTGAACTAAATGTGACTTGTCAGGATTATAATCATGTATGCACTGTATTGGAAAAGACAGTGTTAGGAGATATTTTCACAGCTCAAAAGAGAAAAGGAAAAGCAAAAGAGAAAAAGAAAAGACTTGAAGGTCAGTCTGAATTTATAAAAGTTGAAAAAGGACAAAGAAAATCTGCTGGTAGCTTACCATCAAGAGAAGGAAGAAGTCACTTTATGCTCTCCTCTCTTTTGAAGGCAATTCCATCTGGAAGTTCTGTGCAGAAGACGCCTCTGGGTTTCTCTTTCTGCCTGTGACATGGCAAAAGTCACATTTCAAAGTGCAGGAAAAAAATGCCCTCAAGTTCTCTGATTTCAAAGAAACTAGATATTTCTGGGTTTTGCATTAGTTCATGCTTTTTCCCTTTTCTTTCTGTCGCTCCACAGCAACTCAATAATGACCATCTCTTATCTTTCAAGTTAGACAGAGACTCAGGCAAAATACCTTAAACAGTCAAGCCCACAGCAACCAAAAATATTGTGAACAGCAGAGAAGATTGCTTTCATGAAGCTTATGTTTACTATGCAGTACTTTGCAGGAATGTCTCAGTGCTGTGTGTTGTACATGGGATATGTATTTTGCAGCCCTCCTTTTGAGCACAACTGATGGACAGTTGGGATGACTTCAGCAAAGCAGTTTTAAAAGCCTTTCATTATAGCCAAGAGCTTTCAATTCCCTTTCAAAAGCAACTTTCTCTGGGCTTGCATATGCTATGTATCCCAAAAAGATTAGAAGATCTATGAGAGGCTTCTCTGTACATTCAAATGCCATCTCCTTGTCCTTCAGACCATTCCACTCATATTTGAATACAAAGCATGGCTAGGGGTTAATTACTGCATCCTATCAGCAAGTCATCCTTACATCTTTCCTGAGAAAGGTCTTTTTGTATAGAGCAATTGTATATTCTGTGGTTTTCCCATCAGTGTGCCATGATGTGTTTCAGCATATTCTTTGGTCTAGAAACCCACAGCAAGCAACTGCTTTTCCATGGATTACCTATGGTATTTCACTAGTTGAAAATGCCTCTATAAGAGCTTTTTTTTTTCCTGAGAGCAATACCATGTGGTGTGCCCCATGCACAGAAATCAACATTTTAAAGCCCCTGCTTCATTATTTTGCTTTATTTCCTATCCTGATTGAGTGAGAAGGGCAAAGGGCAGGGAGCCTGACAGCATGTGATTATGGGCAGACCCCAGACAGCAGCAGTGAGGAAGCTGTTCAGAGGATGTTGCTGAAGAATGAATATTTATGACTTCTTATCCCATAACCTATTTCAAAGTATAAAACCCACAGCACAATAATGCTCAGGGCTTGGAAAAAAAAACCACAAAGCAGCAAAAAATCATTTATTTTGTGAAGGGGGAGGCTTGTGTGAAGGTAATTGAAGGGAGATTTTGACCATGTCTTTGATACTGACTCTGACTTAACTCTAAATCTGAGGGCTAAACTGTGTCTGCAGCTATCCCTGTAGTAAAGAACCAACAGAGCTGTGTGGATGTAGATAAGCATAGAATCTATCTCATGATGGGAAGTTTGGAAAGTAGATTCATTTCATGGGGAGAAACCATAGAGAAAATCACCTTTATGTTTTCATTAATGCCTTCTTGAATTTTAATTAAGAATAGTTTAGTTTAGAATAAAAACCTTTTAAAAAATGAAAATATCTTTTATTTGAAATGTTTAATTTTTTTAAGTCTTGAGTACTTAGATTACAAGTATGTTTTGTGATAAAATGTTCCATTTCATCCCCAGAGTTACTTGTCATTGAAATGCAGGAGACCAAATCGGTCATGCTTTTTTCCAAGCATCTCTAGTCACAGTTCTCAAGAACACCATTAGGAATGACAATCAAGGAGTCCTATTCAGAAACAAAAGCAACACCTCACATGGGAATATTGTATCTCAGAGACAGATGTCTAAAGGAGATGTCCAAAATAGTTTGTATGAATTGCTGTCTGGAAATGATTCTTCTCTGCACCTCTGAAGGAAGCCTACGGTGATGGAGACACACTTTCTTTTTTAGCAATGTTCACCTCTGCAGAGTTAGAAGTACCTCAGTACGGGCCCAGCTGAGCAGTCTAGCACCTACTTCAGACTGAAAAGGCAAAATCAAATGTTTTTCCACTTGAGTCCCCTCTGTAGCTTATTTCACTCCAATTTTCAAAGGATCTACAGGCAGTCTCAGGTTCGGCACAGAGTGGAGTGGTGACTAGCACCTTCTTCACAGTCAAGCTAGAGGTGGAGACACATCATTTGATATAATGACTTCATGGTACAAGAATGGAGAATAGGGAAAGCGGATTACAGTGTCTTCCTCGTTCCAGTGTCATCCAGGGAGCACGAATAGTGACCTGGGCATTAGGCAGTAATAATTCCAGCAGTCCTTGGCAAGGGGAGTTGTTGAGAATTTTGTGTCCTGACTGGTAGCCAGCTCCTTCATGAACGTGCCCATTTACTTTTTGCTTGCTCAGAAAGGTTGTTGTGGATCCTTCTCCGAAACATCAAGCTCTCTCCTTCAACTCTAAGTTCAGGACCACAATAGTTATGGCCTCTTTTGGACTCCCTGCTTGAATGCTTTACAGCATTCCTCTTTCCTAGGTATAAAAATTATAAGATTGCTCCTTGTCATCCCCGAGGTAGCACTGCAGCAAGGGTCAATAAGCCAGTTAGGCTTTGTTCACACAACTCACCTTTGCAGCTTTATCTCTTTAAATTGTTAATCCACCTCAGGTCCCCTAGAGAGACTTTAACATAACTCTTGCCCTTGGAGTTGGCTACTTTGTGCTTCTGGGTGCAACAAAAGAGGTGGAATTGAGTTGATTTCCTCGAAAATTTATGGAGGAGGCTTGGGGGACATGCCTCCTCTGAGCACCTATATATACTCAAGATGACACCACACATTTGAATCTTGGCAGCCTGGAGTTTTGCCCCTTCCCTTGTGCCTGGCAGATATCTTTCACTTGACCTTCATCCAGGAAAGAGAGGGAGGAATGTATTGACTAGCAAATTTAGGGCTGGTAGCAGTTTGTTTTCTCCCTGTTTTCAGATGAATCAGCTTTTAACTCTGCAGAGTGTGTGTGTGTGATTGAAGACTGTGCTTCCAAAACACAGGCAAAATACAGAGCTACACAGGGAAGAGAGTAACACAGCAACACGACTTATAAAATTATCTTAACCCATCCAAACTAAATTTGTGCATTTGGATCTGGCAGATAGGACATAGTAACATAACCCATCCTCTCAGCCTGCCTGGACACTCACAAGATGTAAACTTTGGGGGGTTTTGTTTGTTTTTTTTTTTAAAAAAAAAAAGCCAAACAAAAGAAATACAACCAAAAAAAAAACCACCCCAGTCTATTTTCAGAAATAAAACCAGCTTCCAGGTTAATATTCTTTCTCTTCTTCCTTCTCTTACCACATTGCACGACATTCCATGCTGTCCTGGTGCTGCTCCTCACCACCCACGAACCAAGAGATTAAATTCATTGGCTTCGGTCTCCCCATGAATCTGTATGAGTTATCAGGCAGCTCCAGCTACCCCTTCTGCATTATTTTTCACTGTAGCTTTAGCTTGCTAGAGCTACAGTAAGTCTTTAGTTCATTTCTCTCCACATCCCCTCCTTGCTTGCAGGGTCAGACAGAGGGAACCTTCAGCCCCACCAAACAGAAACTACTCTCAAGATGACAAATGCTCAAGGCTTGAGTATCCCTATAGACTCTCTGGTGTTATATTGTAGTGGTGACTGGATCAGCCAGGATACCAATAAGATGGTGTAGACTTCTGGCTTGCTCATCCAGGTGAAAAAAAAAAATAGATGGTTCTTACAAAAAGCCTGTTCTATTGATCTGTGTATGTTCCTTGATAGTAATTATCTGAGAAATGCCTCAGATTCCTATAATAAAGTCTGTTAATTCTTTTGCAGTAACAGGAAGGCACATCCCTCCCTGCATTTCAAGCACCAGCAATTCCAGAACAACAAGGAGGTTTTTATGCATGTATAAAGAAGATCTCAATGTATTATTGGGAATGACATTTCATACAGGAACCTGCTTGTATTGAAAGTGAACAGAAAATGGCTCAAAACTAGAATGTCTTGCTCAGATCTGCCCCAGTTCTCAAGGGACTCAAGTCATCCCACCAAACAGGGGCATCTCAGCTCAGTTTCATTTGTGTGCTACACTCTCCTGAGGCATTCATAAAAAGGAAATTTACTCACAGGTGTTCATGTCTAAATCAAATTTCTATATTACCTTCATTCAATATCCCAGTCAAAAAGAAACAATCTGTGCCAGCCACACTCACCTGAAGAAAGGCAGAGAGCAATGAGAGAAAGGTCATTTTCTAGTTGTGATGGCTATTTATGAAACAATAGGCATGAGGACCCACTGGCACCATGTTGTAGTGGCCACGTACCCTTACTGCACAAATCCCTGGCAGTGTCTGCATGCATACTTGTAGCACAGCTCTCCATACTGTGTCAGTGCTAAACAACTGTGCTACTTGACAGAGAGTTTGTCAGGCTTCTTAGGAAATGAAAATTCTTAACCAGGTCACTAAATGGAAAGGTAGGAAATAATTTAAGTGTGAATGCTGGCCGTATAAAACCTTTGCATATATATGCATTGCTAAATCTAATTCCTGGCAGCAGGAGGAAAGTCCTTGCATATAGGTGTCCTTATTTGTTTCCAGGAGTGGGTATGACCTTCTTCAGAGGTTGCAAGAGCTTTCCCGTTGACAGGTACTTAACCAGAGAGCAAATACCCCCAGTTGAATATAGCTGTGCTTCAAGGTATCAGAACTATGGCAAGAAACAAACCATCCTAGATGTGAAATATTTCAGTGTAAATAAAAATAGATCACATAAGATCTAGACTTATGCTATCCTCTATATTGCAATGCCTGGTTCCTAAATCTCTTCCTCTCTTTGCTGCAGGAAAACTTTTCTAAACAGAACCATTCAAGAAATCTATCCCTGTCTCTGGAGACATTCTTCCTAGAATGTAACCAAGAGAGAAAGCAATTGATAGGAAAAAAACCTGAAGAGTTCAAGGAGAAGAGCAACCTCTTGTAGCAGTCAATAGTAGTTCCAGAAACGCATCCTAAATTTGCAATGCTCTCTATAAAGGCCAGAAAAAAAAAAAAATTCTGCCTGCAATCTCCTTCTTTGGTAACAAAGGTCAAAAGAAAGTCTTATCTACTACTGTCTATATTTTTTTTTACTTGATTTCTTTCCCTGTGCAGAAAGTACACATCTTGCAAAACTTATCTTTCAGCAGGAAGTTACGGTTATACACCTCAGATTGTTTTGGTTTATGAACCTGCATTAAGATAGCATAAGATGGCATGAAGATAAAAGCAGCCCAGAGCGTCCTTTCAGTTGTGGGTTTTTTGTGAAACTGATGCCCAGCCGTATCTTCATGCATCACTAGATGTTACCGTATGTAAACTATCTGTGTGTTCACAAATTTAGGTGGTAGAGAACATCGCTTCAAAGCACCACAGTCATAGTTAGGCAAATATAACCTTCAGCATGCACTGTATTTTCACATGCTTATAGCATATTAGATTGGATCTAACAGCTAAGTGTAAGACTATAGCAGAGGCAGAAGTATCCCACTTTTGTGCAATTGTTTTCAGAAAAATCATTTGCAAGATCAGATTAAGCTAATCTGCACCTTTTCCCAGGTGCCAGCTGGGAGCTGCTGGCTCTAGCATGCAAGTGGGTACAAGATGAACTCGGTCAGGAACTTAGAATTAATCATAGCTTACTGAGTGAATGATATTTCAGGTCCACTCAGAATGCATGGGCACTAATGAGGCCACAAGGTAAGAGCTGACGGTTTTAGCAGGTATGGGCAGGGATCATCCTGCCCTTTGGTAGTAGTGTGAACTTAGATCAACTTAAGCTTTCAGAATCACTTTGCCATAAGCGAAATTAATGGCAAAACTCCACTATAAAGGAGAGTAATTGAGTGTAAAATTAATGTTTTCAGATAACTAAGAAATTTTTTTTTTTGTTTTGATTCATCTTTAATTAGATGAGAGACAAATATTGCATCACACACAACTGAGTTAGGGCTCAATACCAGGCAATCAGCAATACAAAGCTCAGTGTCATTTACATTTGTTTTCTCTCCCCCTCACTCCCAAATACATTCTGGTCTTCCCACTCATTAAATAGACACGTAGAGAATTGTTCTTTGTTTATTAAAATGCAAAGGAAATTTCTGCATCTATTCTTTACACAAACACCTACTAAAATTTCAAGATTTGCCCAACTCAGGATTATGGATTACCCCTCAGTATTGTTTTATCATCACTGCATTGAGCCTCAAGTTGGTATATCACTCCAGTAACAGGTATCTGCCCATCAATATCCCCGAGATGCAGGATGCATCCGCTGCTCCTACTGTAGCAGCCTATTTCAGACATGAAATACCTGAGATGGACCTAAAATTAATCATTTTTCCCTGGGATGCAGAATTGAGAGTTAGTCAAAGCTCCATACAGCATCCCAAAATAAAATAATGAATTCCACTCAGGCAAAAGTTCCTTAAGTGGGAATAAAATTATTTCAATTTTTGTCTCCTAAGGCATATTTTTTACAAGGACATAAAACAAAGATAGTAAAACAGCTTTCCCTGGACTGGTGCCAGCAGTCTAGCAGAGAATAACTGGGTGTGTTTTGGATACAGATAGTAAATCTGTAATGTTATTAGAGAGAGAATTAATACCCAGAATTGTCCCATAGAGGACATCAGTAGAAACAGCTTGGAAAATGTTCAGCTGAGTATGATAGTTGTCAGATTTCTTCATTACATAGTCACTGAAACAAGAAAAGGAATGCTGTTTAGACAATTCAGATGCTTGTTGTAGAAAATAATCTTGGATTGAGAAGTGATGAGTTATTTCTGTTCCAGCAAAATAGGAGAATAAAAACATAGGTCTACAGCTAAGACTGTTTTGAATAACCAAGTATTGAAAAGTTAAAGAAACTTGCTAGTAAAATTGGATGGATGAAGGCACACAGAAAACCTTGAAAATGGACTTTCATCATATCGAAGGAGCTAACATGATCAGGAGTCTGTATTCTACAACAAATGAAAACCTTGGACAAAGAGCTATCTCATCCACTGGAATATTTGGAGGAAAAGAAGTCTGAAAATAAGAAGGTTACTAAAAATAAGAAAATAGAAAAAATCACAGACATCTATATGTTGAGCATCAAGTCAGGCAAAGTTTGCTGTGATAATGACCAGAAAATCAATCTGAATTCAGCTTTCTGAAAGAAAGTAGAGAGAAAATTTGTCCAGCCATTTAAATAAATCATTACAGAACTGGGACACAAGAATACTAAAGAGGTAAAGAGTAAGATAATTTTGGTGAGGTCCAAAGCTAAATATACTCTGGTCAGCTTCCAGGACTGAGGATGTACAGAACTAATGCAAAATGAAACCAGAAGATGAGAGTGCATCTTCAAAATCACAAATTGTCACAACTGCAATAGAAAAAGCTTATGAAACATAGTTCAAGTAGTGAGGTAATTTCCTCAGAATTGACACTGAATTTGTAAATCCTACAGAAAGTATTTTATCAAGTCCTTTTGTGTAATTGAAGACAGGAAAGGAGGTATCTGTATTTTGGAAAGTGATGTGAGCAATTTCAGGCCTCTCAGTCTAAACGCCAAGATAGCAGGCTGGAGAGCAGACTTGGAAGGAAGGGATAAGCAAAAAGTTAGTGGTAGCTGAGATTAAATTTAACATGATGTGTTAAGGAGACTTCTTGAAAGATTGACCTGGAAGAGCTCTTTGACGGTCTCTTACCAAAGAAGATTAAGTATATCACATTCATCTGAATTTCAGTAAATATTTGATGTTTTCCTGTTAATACATAAATATTAGTTAAGCTGGTAAACATAGAGATTAATAAAGGAACCAAAAGGAATACATGATAAACAGTATATGATTTGTTTTAATTATTTGTTCTTCATTTGTGCTGTAGTCTGTTAAAAGAGTGAGGAGGTGAGATGCAACTCTTGGAAGAAGCAGAGGCTTGTCCCTTCTTTGGAAGCAAATAGACATGCCCAAAGGTCAGCAGCTTTGAGAGACTGTTATGAGTGACAGGCCAAGGAAGGAGAGAAGCAATACGCAGGGCTGGGAGCTGGAGCTCAAAGAAACTCAAATGTTCCTGTAACTACAGGAGAGGACAAACAGGTTTCAGAAAGGACAGGAGTTTCCAGTCAGCCAGAGGTGACTGGGCAATTTGGTGGAACTCGGAAGTCATTGAGCTAACTGAGGGTAAACCCAGAAGGAAAGAGCTTTCTGCAAGAGCCATATGGGCAGGAGGAAAATACCAATTAGCCCTTTTTTACTACTCTGTCTTGCCTAGCTGCGTTGTGTTTTCTCTGTTTGGGAAGTTAATTATTCATATTCTAACTAAAGCTGATTTTTTGAGTTCAAAATGTTGTGAATTCTTGGGGCAGTTTGCAACAAGAAGGTCTTGCTATTTCACAGCTCTATCTAGCTCAGGGTCCTATCAAGGGGAAGAGAATGGCATAAACAGTAAGTGAAAATGAGTAGGGCAGAAGGGAGGAATATTTAGGTGGAAAGAGGTAACCAGTGCAGTTCATCAGGAGGCATTGTTTACATTAGTGACCATACTATACTGCAGTTCATGCTCATGAAATCCATTCCTGGCACAACACTGGAAGTAGCATCACGGCACAGAATGTTGGAGTATCATAGAAGAGAAAGTCATTATTAAAGAAGTAGAAAATAAAAAGTAATGAAATAGTGTAAAATTAACTAGCAATATTAGTTCTGAACTCTTAGGAAAAACAACAGTAAGTTGGGATGTCTTCATGTAGGAACAGCAGAGAAGGATCATGTGAGTGTTTTTGAACTCAGGAATAATGCAGTAACCCATCTGATAGGGCCAGAGCAATGTAAAAGTGACTCTATGATGTGTAGAAGAGAGGCTTCTGGTAGAGCAGTAAAACCGCTGATTTTTGTCCCGTTGTACATGGCGTTGCTAAACCCTTGCCTACAATACCTAGAACTTGTCTGATCCCCTACACTAAATAAAGATGAGGTCAAACCAGAAGACACATGGAGAAAAAATATAAGGCTGAGTTTCTGTACTTTGTGAGAAGAATCTAAGTAAGCATGGCAAATTGAACCCTGAGAGGGCAGTTTATTGCTTTCTATAAATATATGAGGCAAGTAAACGGTAAGCATTAAAAAAAAATATGCTAAGGGATAAGCGCAAGTCAAAAGTGAGAGTTATGTCTAGAGTGTTCCCACTAACACATTTATGGAAATTAGAAGGTTTCTAACAGTCTGAGCAAAAAATGGAACCTGTCTTCTATTAAACTGTTTCAACATCTTCCCCGTCTGACTGTAGGAGATAACATGGAATTATACAGCAGTTGCTAAATTACATCTACCTGAAATTCTGAGAAGAGCAAAAGTGCTTCTATTTTGTTTGTTTTTTTTTCAAAGTATCAGCATTACTGAAGAAAAATGCTAAATGAAAACACTCCATAGTACCAATGAAAATGATGATTTGGAAAAGAAATGTAATTAGGTTTTCATACCTCACTTTTCTCAGGTGTTTTGCCAGGTGGGTTTTTTTTTTACACATTTTTTTCCATGTCTGACCAAGCCTGTTAGGTATCAGGTCTAATAACAAGTGCAGTTATAAAATTCTGTAGTTTACCACTTATTCTCTTGTTCTTGACCAGCACAGATAACATTCCTATTTTCATGTCCTCCAAAGGCAAGGCACATTCTTCAGCTAGGTCTTGACTGGCATAGACAGTGGGATGTATACTTAAAAAATAAACTGCAATAAATATTGATGATACTGCATGCATGAGAGGATGAGGAAGAGAATTAACAACATGAAACAGATGGTTATTGCATTGCTTAATCAATTACTAGAAAGTCCTGAGATATTATGAAGACGGAACCATAAAAGTAACTATCTCAAATGGCCAAGACTGCTATTTAATGCCTAAATCAGAGATTAGTGACTATCTAGGGCACATCTGCATTTCATCACACTTTAAAATATGCCTTGTAAATTTCACTTACAGCCTCATGTCCTACCAATATTTGATAAAAAATAGTGCATTATCATCTTCGGACTGTGAAACCTGAATCTGCAGCACCAAACAGTAACACAAGCTTCACCTAAATTATGAATTGCACAACAAACCATGATTGATTCCTTAATTTCCATTTTAATGGCATTACAAATGGCAATATTTACACCCTTTTTGGCATTGCACCTCATTTTGGCACCACAGAGACTGATAAATAGCATTTTATGTCCATTACCAAGAACATAGATTGTTTACAATTTACTTAATCTCAACAGTTTAGATTTACATGAGCTGGATAGAGAATAAATTTATCTAAAATGTAATATTTGTTTTCTTCAGTAGTTTCATCTCCAGAGTTGTACTTGAATCACAAAACTAAATAACAAGAAGAGAAAAAGTAGATTAAATCTTTTGAGGTCAATCTTGCTGTTTGCTGTAGCAGCAAAAACAGCACCAAATCCTTCATGAGGAGGTTAATATGCAAAGTAGAAGAGAACAACGATCTTTTATTGTTAATATATATTTCTGAATGTTTATTTTTACTACATTGTGGAGACTGAGGATCCAAAAGGGTTATGGGGACACAGAATAAAAGGCCAACACTTCTGAATTTTCTTATTAGTGATATTGACTTTGATCTAAGTTTTCAAGACAGCTCTTTTACAAAGTGAGGGAGTAAATGACACAATACATAAGCCAAAGAGATAAAGAACTGACCAAAATATGTTCCTTTTGAGTTTACCAATAGGTAAATAAGATTAAAGCCATTCTGTGAATCTATTTTTATTTTGCAGTATTTACTTTTACAAGTTTCCTCATTTTTGAGATGCCAAGCATGCATTAGCATGCCTTTTCATTAATCTGGCCCTGCTGTGATATACTGAGAACTTTTATGAATGTTTAATGATGAATTATCATTACAGAATCAGCAGATTCAAAGAATCTCTTACATTATGTCATATTGCAAGTAGATGACCAGTGAATAAACATTTACTCAGAGGTGTTAGGTCAATCTCATCAGGAAGAAGTTAAGACGAGCTTAGTGCTGTGCAGTCAGGGGTTGCAGACATGGACATGTGGATTCAGCTGACACCTGCTAAAGACAATTCTAAGACACTTTTCTTAGAAATGTCTGAAGTACAGGTGCCTCATCCTTGGAGACTCTCCTGAAAAGCATTACTGTATGCCTCTCCTGTTCTATTATTCCTTCTTGGTTATCTGTTGTTAGCCATTTCCAGAGACGAGACACTGAGCAAGATGGATCTTTGCTTGGATTTATCACAGCCACTCTTCTGATTTGTTCTTATATTAAAAGCCAAATTTTCATCAGTAACAAGTCAGAGGTTGTTACTGGTGAAAAATGGAAGATTCAATGGCAGGGACTCTTCCAAGGGTGTTCCTTGTCAAACAGAGAACTTAAGCTGCCACAACCACCTATGCAATTCCAAGAGCTGCTTTAATGCCTGTTCTGCTGTAGGTACTCAAGTTTAATAAGCAGCTGAGCACCATGCTGAAGATCATTATTCACATAACAGAAAAAAAAAAAAAGAAAACAGAAAAAAAGATAAAGTCTCTATTTTCTTTTTTTCTAATCATCTCCATTACTATGAAGATCCAGCTGCTGAAGGGCTAATGAAATGCAAGTGAAACCCTTCTAGGTTTATGTTCTTGCTTTTTTGTCCATTATGCTTTTCTAAATTAATCTGCCTAAAAGCTGTCCTTAGACTGTTCATCTGTCACTGAGCAACACTCCTCTGTGTGACATGACCTTTACGGTTAATGTACTTTTTTTTTTTCTTCATTTTCTTCTTAGAAAAGAAGATCACAAGTAACTAACACTCCTCACGAGCAGTCACTTCTCAGTATTCCTCCATAGAAAACACCAGGTTCAATTTATACTTAAAAATATCCTTAACTTAAAATCACAACAGAGAAAAGACATTCAAACATTTGCATCTTCACATGAAGTTTTAAGAAAAGAGTCCCTGAACTCATTGGGAAATAGGGGTTTTCAAATAAAGGCAGTTCTAGCCTCAGTATAAAAAGCCCTTGCATACCTTTGACTACTAGCTAAAGAAATGCCTTCAGGTTTGTTAAACAATCAGTAATACGTAAGGTTTTCTAAATTACTGCATGATCCAAGTTTAAAACATCTGGAAGGGTGATAACAACATGACAAATAAAAATCAAAATGTGTTTGTTCTTTGGTCCAACTAACACAAGACATTCAAAATAGGCAAGAGTAATAACTCCTGGCAGGCTTGTATGTTGAAAGCACTGCACAGTCATCCATAAATCTTCATAACACCTAGGAGGTAAGAGGGGAGATACAGTTATCACCATTTAACAGATAACGTGAGAAAATCAAGTCCCAGCTTGCTGAACACTGCAATGAGCAACAGATAGAGTGGATATAGACCAAGGGCCAGAAGATCTAGGTGCCCTGTTGTGCCCCATAGTAAGCCCATAAAATAGATAATTAGCTATCAGGCTGTAATAGCACTGATGGTGAGGGGTTCTGCCTGTGTTGTAACTGGACTTTCTCATATAACATATCTTCCCTAGCATCTTCTGTGGGGCCTTTCAAAATGAACCTTGCCTAGCAAAGTGTTTGGGAACGCCTGTAAGCTGATATGAAATCCTTCAGAGGACACACTGCCTGAAGCCTGCCTTCAGCTAATCCATCAAGCCTGCTATTTTCTCATGCTAAATAAACATGTAACTTTACCAGTAGAGTTGATCAATTCTAAGCAAGTGTGCCATACAATTTTTAGCTGCCCACTCAAATCATGGTATGTTACCAAAGCTGCATTAGTGGGCTGCCAAAGAGCACAAGCTGCCAGCACTTGGACAGATTAACTCAGCTGCATGTTTTCAGCTATTTCACACAATGAATATGGCTTTCCCTCTCCTGGCTACCTCTGAGTTGAGAGTTGTAGAGCTTCATATGGAAGAAGACAATGCTTCAAGTGCCATGACCTGTAACCAGTACCAAGACATGACTTCAGAGATTTCCCCCCACTGAAATTTATGTAAAAAAAAAAAAAGAGAGAGAGAAAGAGAGAAAGTTTCTCCTCTGTGAAGGTAGTCAGAGGGAAAAACAACACTTTTTCCTTATGAAGAACACTTGCCTTCCTACCCTGTCCGCTCTGCTGATAGTAAGGGAGAGAGGGACAGCAAGGGAGAACAAAAAAACCCAACTAAAATAATGGAATCACCTATTAATTTAGTAATTCTATAAAAGCTGTCATCTTTTCTGACTTTATGGACAAATAGGATTTGATTTAGGTTCTCATTTTTATGACTGTTTTTAAAGCATCACTTGCATCCAGTGCAGGTTTCCCAAACATTTGTTTTGTCTAAGTTCATCACGATGGATGAGGTGCTGTTCCTTGTGTGTTGACATAAATGCATATAAAGTTTGAAGTATCAGTACAGAGCATTTGGCTTTATTGCTTTGGCTTTGCTTAGTGCTATCTAGATACTCTGAAGTGCTGGACCTTGGCAGATTTGCCACAATTGTTTATCATTTAAGTACACAATGGTACTTTAAACTTCTCTGCTTTCAGCATATTCACATTTATGGCATTTGTAAAATACTATAATTCAACTGAAAATAGGACTTTATTGCTCAGAACAGAATTTACCTCAAATGAAACACAATAGTTTTTACAATTCTGTGAGTGTCTGATTTTTTGTTGTTGTTTTTTTTCTTTTTTTTTTTTTAATGATTCAAACAGTAACATTGCTATTGTTAGGGAACAGAGGAAGTCATGTGCTTGGCAACATGTTTCTTAGGTAATATATTAGAAATCGTTATGTTTGTGCTTCAAAACATTATATTAATCTATCTATTCCTGTCTTTAAAAACCAGCAGCGTGTATTAGCACCATGGACTAGCTGTTCCTTGTAATATATGACAGCACGTCATATGCAGAGAGTGCTGTATAACCAGACCTTGAAACCTGGCCAAGCTCCTATATGAAAACTTCAGTGATTGGTCATACTGTAGTCAATAGTTCTTACCCGTGACAAATACTGCTGTCCAGCTTTGTTCTACTAAGAAATCCTGAACGACAAACCAGTATATTATATAAAGTGTATAAATATATATGACGGTCCAAGCCCTAAGTATTTGTTCATTTAAAACTCACCAAAGAAATCGGATCTGGCAGTGGGAGCTGGCAGACCCCTGTGCAGGGAAGATGCTGATGTGAGTGGTCTCTTTCTCTTCCATGGCACAGCACAGCCAGCCAAGAGGGCAGCAGAAGGGAGCCAGAGAGGGCTGGGTAGATCTGCATGTCTATCAGTTACTCACCCAGGCAGCTGAGGTGAGGCAGGGCCAGGAGCACAGGTGAGGCAGGGCCAAGTGTTGATGGACCTGGTGCCAAGCCATGGCTGGACAATTTCCTCTCCCAGTCTTTGACGATCAGGGAAGGCAAATGCAGACAGAGGTTAAACATCAAATCTATCATGTGCCTGATTTTCAGAAAGATTTTTTGGGCTAAAGTCAGTGGTACCTACCCTCTTGTGTTCCCTGACCTTTGTAGAGACCTGAGATGCAGGGAGGACCCATCCCTTTTTCCTGCAGCCCCAGAGTCAGGACCAGCATGTCACTTCCCACAGCAACCCATGACTGGGCTCCTTTCTCTTTTGATTAATGTCATTGAGGATCACATCAAAGGGCGGTCTTTCCTTGGCTCCAGAATAGCTGTTTTCCTTGGTTTTGTTGCACACAAACTTCAAGCTTCTACTGCACTGGTCTCCACCACTGTACAATTCATGTACAGTCCCTTACTCCACTTGTTTCCATTTGAAACAGTACCCTGAACCATTCAGTATATCTCTGCACCAAATAGTTTATCAACAGTAAATTACTTTCGGGATCAATTTTGAAGACTGGAGCCCTCCGTACATTATCTTTCCACTTGCAGCTCCCTGCCGAGGGCAGCAGTCCTGCCCACCTCAGCACACTTCGGGCTGCAGCCTGCCTGCATCCATGTGGATGGGACAGACAGATGGCTGACATCTGCAGGCAGTCAGTGTGGGGACGGGAAGAGGAGGGTGCTAGCATTCCTGTCAGCTGTCCTGTGGATCAAGTATCTGCAGAGAACAACAGAAACAGGATGCAGTCCAGTTATAAAAAGGAGACAGAAACATCCAGGATTTCTTACCTGCCAGTTCTGAGAATGAAAAGAGTGAAGGAGGGATGTATATCCCTGTGGATCTAATCAGTGAGGATGTACACGTCAAAAGGTAGTTAAAATCAGCATAAACATATTTTCCTTTTCAGTTTCTTATATTGATTGTTCCCTAAACAATGAAAACTGTCATCTTCGACAATTTGAGAAAATGTGTTGCAAAAATTAACCTGCCTGTGGGAGAAACTCTGACATTACTGGTTTTTTTTCTTTGACTGTTAGCAACTACAGGTCATTAAAAATATCAAAAATAAAAAACTCTCATGATAACTTCAGCGAAAGCATATTGAACACCTACCACTGTACTTTGGACAGACACCCAGTGCAGGCCTTGCTCTTTCCATCGTTGACATTCAGTGACTGTGCTATGCAAAGTCAGTGGAATTGAGCTTTTGCCTCTTCTGAAGTAATTTCTGTCTTGGTAGCTGGGCTCTCTGCTTCATCAAATAACAAAACTTCTGAAATAAACAGATAACTTGCTTCTTGTTGCACATCGGAACAAGGTGAGAGTTCCCACTGGGCCTACAAAGCTCTAATTTAAAATGGAAAAGCTTTCTCTTGTTTACCCATAATTTACATTGTAAAGTGTGTGACAAAGCTAGAAAGTCCCAGAGGGCAATGCCATCTCTCCTGTCAGTTTGGATATGTTCTCACAGATCTTGTGAGTCTCTGGGATTTTACAGTCACATTGCATACCCCAAGGCATATTAAAAAAAAAAGAAAAAAAGAAAAGAAAAGAAAAGGAAAAAGAGAAATCTCATTATGTCTGTGACTTAAGAACAACCTTGTCTCTTGTATAGGATTTTTGATTTTCAGTGACGCAGTGTAGGCACATTAGACTTTGGATGAGCCTTCCTCTGCCCAGCACCAGAAAAGTCCCTTTATAGGAAAATGAGTAGTGCTAGGGAGGTTTGCACATGTACCAGAACAAATAATTGAAACGGTATCTACTGTCTCCCTTCTGCACTTTGGCAGATTAACAACGATAGAACTAACTCATTAGAATAACAAATGTGTGGGGTTTTAGATCTTCATTCCCCCCATTCCCCACATAATTTTATGATGAATGAGACCAAAGTGACAATAATGGAGACAGAAGGGAAAAACTGTCATAGCATGGTTAACAGCAGCATGGCTTCTCTCCTACTGCTTCGTCCATATGGTTCAGAGACGAAATGCAGGAATCACTTTTCTGACATAGTTGAGTATATTCTGTCTTTTTCCTCTGTGTTTAGGTGTCTCGCAAGCCCTGCTGATCAGGTTTCAGTGAGAAAGGTTTGTCTTACGGGAATCCATCCACTTGGAAGACACTTTTCAGGCCACCAACAAGATTTTAAATAGTGTTCAGGCACAGGAATTTAAAGGATGCTGAGATGAGACACCCACAGGGCTTTTTATCAAAGAAGTATATGTCTCAGGATATCTGCACGGGACAGTAATTGGCCCTGCCACCATTCAATATTTTCGTTACTGATCTGGAGAAAATAATTGCTGATACAGTGTACTGATGCTGCACAACACTGGGGGAGTGATCTTTAACAGTGAAGAAAGGAAGACTCATATGGAAAGACATTAATTATTTAGCAAGATGTAACCCTGAAACTAAAGATTTTTTAATACAGAAAAAAAATTAGAGATCCTGTCTGCAACTTAGTGTTTTGTGTTTAATTTTTATGTGACTAACTTTTGTATTGAAAAAATTGCTTCTTTCAACTAGAAATTCTTCATCAACTCGTTCCAGTTTCTCCAAATATTTGCAGCCAAATAAATGTATTTGAGGGAATGGTGTTAATACCATTCCTTTTTATCCACTAGCTTAGGCACTTATTCACCGCATGAGAGACCAGAGATCAAGCCTTTCTGCCTGAAGGGATCTGAACTCACATCTGCCACACACCAACAAAGTGCTATCAGTCTGTTAGAGCTGCTGTGTTCAGTGTAAACTATTTAAAATTCATTGAACCATCATGTGAAGAAGTGAATTATTTTACAACCCAGCTTGATCTGCTGGGTACTCTCATAGGACGTAGGACATTTTCATTCCAGTCCCTGCTCCAGTGAGTCTTTTAATATTAATACGAAACAACATATGACCAACAAGACAGAGGAAGGACACCTCACTGTAGGATGATGGTATTTATACCAGCATGGTATGCATTTAGAGAAGCTTCCTGAGACACATTGGTTCAAGTAAAGCACAGAAATGAATATGAGCCTTTGGCCTTCCTAAGGATTTTGCTAACCTCTAGAAATTGGATAAAAGAAGATCAATGAGTAAACTATCATTAATTCCAGCTCTTCATTTCATTGCTTGTCCTAAAGTGTCTGAAAATCACACATTCTGTTCATGTTCAATGTAATACTTCAGTAAAGATGTGACTATTTATCACTTTTTTTTTCTCAATCGGCAAAGACAAAACAAACCAAAACATAAAATTTATTTAAACTAAATTAATTTTTATGTATTATTTTATTCAGTTGATGAAGTGAAAATAACTACTCAGAGATCTTTAATTACATCCATTTTAAGGGGAAAGGATCCTTACCACTGTATTCAATTGTCACCTAAAAACTTTATCAAGCCTTTAATATGCACTTGGTGAAGTCTGAATAATTGCATTGGTGGTGACTGAAAGCTTATTATGTGATTTTAATTACTGAGAGGGCAATCAACCTCTGTTCCCTACAGCTATTGCTGTGCAAAGTTCCATTTAGTGTCCCATTTCCCTCCTTTTCTTTTTGAGTAAAGGAAAATTGACTGGATTAAGTGTTTCCTCTACTAGTAAAAGTATATATATTTCATTTTAGGGTTTCATTCTAATTGCCTTACATAAGCAAGAAGAACAGCTATAAGCAGTGTATTTCCCAGTATCATTACTGGGAATAGCTCTGTATTTGCTTGTTCAAAGCTTTGTTTTGCATAAGCAGGTTTGCTGGCCAAGTGTCTTGTTGCACAGCTGATTTTTGGAACTAAATAGTCTAATATTGGAAAGATGTTGTTCAATGTGGCCTATCTGGGCAGAGGGAGATGGGGAGATAAAATGTTTTTTCAGTTTTAGATTATGGAGAGTTTATTCCCTTTACCATTTAGTCACCTGCAGCTGAGGATGACAACTAGAAAAGGATGGGGAGGCTGGAAGTCCTCAAAAATCTCTCTGGCAAACAGATACGTGCTGTCCATTTCTAAAGCAATTGTATATTGCAAAGTGAAAATTGATTATTTTTTTAGTCCTACTTCAAGTCATTCTGACATAAATTAGGCTTAAATGAGAGCCCAGGACCACCCAACTCATTCCCTACATTATACCCTTTTTTGCCACTTATTCTGTCACACCCCTATTCTGCAATGTTTCACAAGTACCTAACTGAATTCAGTGTGACCACTCTTGCTTAAATTCCAAACTTTTGCAATCCTTGGCTAAGGCAGGATCGAAGTATCATGCAACTCCCTTTGCAGTATTATCTCACTGTCTTGGAATAACATATCCAAATATTTTGTCTAAGCTGGTTTCTGGTAGGTATTTGACATGTTCATTTTTCTTAAGATCATGCAGCATTTGGACCTACCAACCAATTCATTTAATCTGAATGAGTGTCACTCTTCCCACTATAGTGGGAGGCAGAGTAGCAGTTAAAATGAAAGTTTTTGCTTGGACACTTTCTCTTGTCTGTGATTAGAAAGAGGATCTAGGTGATTTGCTTAGACCTTTAAATAACTAATACTAGTTGAGCTGAAGTCCATATGGCATTTAAATGAATTAAGCCTATCTCTAATGAGTATCAGGGTTTGGAAGTCATTGCTGTTTTTCAGGCTTCATGATCTGGCCATTTTCATATTTCTCTATGTCCATGAAAATATTTCAGTAGTACCTGGCAGAGCTTGTTTAAATTAATGATGCGCTGCTGCACAAAACATTTGATTATATGGTGAACAACAATTTAAACAATTCCAAATACCATACCTTATTCTTTATATCCAGTGAATTACTTCTGTGGTAATGAAGGAATAAATGATAGAATGAACTCAAGGATGTTTAATTCTTCTGTACTGAGAAATCGCTATTGCCAATTTTATGTCATGCAACTGAGTCAGTTCTTTATAAAACTAACAAATAAAATCTATTAAAAGATAAAAGGTCACTTTGGCTTAAGAGTTTCAGTGACATATAATTGTCTTAGCTTCATCTCACTATAGCAAATACTTTGACAAGCAGGACACTGCAAAGACCTATCAAAAGTTTTGTGGAGCTTTGAAATATTAAGGAAGTCAGTCCTAGCACAAACCACAATCACTAAGATTCATTCCCTGTCAGTACTGTTTTCCCTTTCAAGGAAAAACCACTTAAAAACCCTTCCACTGCAAAAGTTGCAGTTACTGAGGTTCATTTCTTGTGAGCAGTAGAACAGAAAAACTGATAAAGAATTGAGATAAATGTGCAGGAAACTATTCTGCAGATGCTGATCTTTCTATATTAATGGGCAAATTTTTTGAGGATATTATATAAACTGTGCTGGCATACAGTTTTTCATTTGTACTTTTACCGGTTGTAACTTCATAGTTCTTCCAGTTTCATCTCACTAACTCTTCATTCTCAACTCTTCCAGCTGAGCTTATTTGAGAGCAAGAGAGGAGGGAAGAGAAAAGACAGCTCAGAACGAAATCAGCCCGTGAGAAAGTGCAGGAACATAATCTGAAAATATGATTAAAACTGTCACCATGATTAATATTTTTGGCCTTCCTCTCATCTTGTACTCATCAAGACTCCTTTTGCCTCTGGTCTTGGAACCAGCAATTTCACTTACTCTTGATTCTACTTCACCTCCAGGTCTTTTACCCTTTTGCTCCATCCTTCTGAAGTTCTGCCTTGCTCTTTTTCACCCTTATACACTCCACTTTTCCTTTTTCATCGCCCACAGGCCATCTTGGTGAGTTTGTTCTTCAGTACCATTCACCTGAGAGAGAAAGATGACTTGGGTTA
Organism: Chlamydotis macqueenii; assembly: GCF_036417535.1. NCBI lineage: Eukaryota > Metazoa > Chordata > Aves > Otidiformes > Otididae > Chlamydotis > Chlamydotis macqueenii. Next base: position 24,005,804 of record NC_141556.1, read on the forward strand.
GCCACTTGTTACCACCAAAGACTCTGTGCTCAGTCTGGTGGTTGTTTGCTTGCTTATGCACAAAAACCACACCACCTTGCCCAGACCCCATTCCTGCAGAAAGCTGATCCTGTAGGTTTTACCCTAGCCTAGTGTCGTAATTCAGCCCCGATCGGGACCAGACTACGCAGTCTCTCTCTCACTCCCCCCACCCTCCGAGAGAATAGGAGGAGATGATATAAGAAAAACGGCTGGAGGTTTGAGATAAGAACGGGGAGAAATCCTTACAGTTACCGTCACGGGCAAAACAGACTCGACTTGGGGAAAACTATTCATTTATTTCTAAAACTAGCAGGAGAATGAGACAGGGAACAAGATAACCTCCCCCTACCCCTCCATCTTCCCGGGCTTAACATTATCTCTACTACCTCCCGTCCCGAGCGGCACAAGGGGGAAAAAGGGAATGGGGGTCGCAGTCAGTTCATCACACGTTGTTTTACGCCACTGTATCATCGTCGGGGAAAGAACTCCTCGCATTCCTCCTCTGCTCCAGCGTGGGGTCCCTCCCATGGGCCACAGTCCTTTGTGAAACTGCTCTGGCATGGGTCATCTCTTCCACGGGGTGCAGTCCCTCCAGAACAGCTGTCCCAGCGGGGCCTCCACGGGCCACAGCCTCCTTCAGGCCTCCACCTGCTCCAGCGTGGGGTCCTTCACAGGCTGCAGGTGGATCTCTGCCCCTCCATGGACCTCCATGGCCTGCAGGGGGACGACCTGGTCCACCATGGTCATCACCACAGACTGCAGGGGAATCTTGGCCAGGAGCCGCATTAATCCTCCCCCTCCTTCTCCACTGACCTTGGCGTCTGCAGCCGTTCCTCACAACAAGCTGGCAGACGCCTCTCAGGATCCTTTTTACATCTTGTTCACTTCTCATCTACTCTCCACTTCTTGCAGCCAGGCTGGGCCGAGTTGGGCCCAGTCGGCTGCCCGGCGGGAGGCCAGAGGGTGAGGCCTGCAAGGCCCACAAGGCTCGCACCTCCCCCTCTCTGCCCCCGCTCAGCTGCTTCACATCTTCTTCCTTTCTTTTTCTGTTTTCCCCTACTTAAATACGTTATCGCAGAGGCGTTATCATGGGACATTCTGCTACCAATTGGCTCAGCCTTGGCCAGTAGTGGGTCCGCCCTAGGCCCAGCCGAGTCCACTGAACAAAGGGGAGCAACTTCTAGCAGTTTCCTACAGAAGCTACCACCTTAGGCCCCCCTTACTAAACAAAACCAAAACACCTAGTAAAAGTGCTCTCATCAACCAAAATAATACCCTCAAGACTAAACACAAAGCTGAACAGAGATTTGGGTTTTTTTAATCTAATTTCCCTGATTTTTGTATAATTGCTCTAATTCTACTTCAATAAATGAGGAAGACAGAGAAAAAAGATTCTGATCAAGTGTAGGTGATTTGCAGATCTGGTCTATAGATACAAATAAAAACAGGTTTCAGAAAAACAAAAGCAAAGGCCTGCTCTGAGAACAGTACAAGAAGACAGAGTAGCTTGACTAAAGGAATTTTTTCTAACGTAACTTTAAATTTTGGTTGGTTGTAACATTTATATGAGAATGATATATCAGAGTTTGGACACCAAGGAATCATAGCTGATTACTGCATTCCAAATAGGAGAGTGGAGAAATGTCATCTTAAGGATTTACTTTTTTAGTGTATTACTTTTCATTATCTTAATTTATTTCAACATTTAAAGCATGAAAATCATCCATTTGCCAGTCTGTCCTCCCTTTTTATATCCATCAGCTGTTGTACCATAATGTAATTTCTGATCACACATGCTACAGTACAGCTAAAAATGTGGGTGATCAAACAATTTCATCTACTTGCACCCATAATGAACAGGTTAGGAATTAATATCCTAAAATAATTCAACTTATAGCTAGATAGAAACATTCACCAGAGTTCAGTATTAGTACCAATCCCTACAGTATGTATAAGGGACTAGGAAAAAAAAATGAAACAACCTAAGTAAAGGACAGAAATGATGATAAAAATAAACTTCTCTCAGTGCTATGTGTTTCATATGATCAATTTTTGCTTTGTCTCCAAGGGACTTTCTTCTTGACAAAGCTGAAGTTTAGCAAGTGCTAAAGTTATGTTCTACAGCTGAATCAGCTGTGGCATCAATTCATCACAACTACACACATCTGGCAGACTGCTATACAGTTCATGTAGTTTATTTGCTTGCTAAGGTAGCTAAAAGACAAGTTTTTACTTGAAGGGATTATCTGCAGATGTTCCCTCTGATACAGAAAGTGTGTGTGTTTCCCAGGAGCTATCTCATTACTTAAGCAGGGCTGTATCAAAAGCTGTGCATCGAAATCTGAGTGCTCAGCACTAGACAGTCAGGTTATTCTGGCTGGAAAAAATGCTACCAGCTGTGCTGAACAAGGCTGCAATTGAAAACTAGCTAGTAGAAGAAAGCAGGAATTGCTTTTTCCTTTTTTGTTTTTTGGGATTCTTTTTTGTTTTGCTAGAGGCCCAGCCAAAATAAGTTTCTTAGATCTCCCAGCATCCCACTCAAAGGGCTCTCTTACAAATGTAACTGGAAAACAGCAAAGGGGATGATGGTAGGGTTTGAAAGGGGGATGACGGTAGGATTTTCCAGGGGTGGATGCCCCATCCCTGGCAACATTCAAGGCCAGGTTGGACCGGGCTCTGAGCAACCTGATCTGGTTGGAAATGTCCCTGCTCCTTGCAGGGGGGTTGGACTAGATGACCTTTGAAGGTCCCTTCCAACCCTAACCATTCTATGATTCTATGTAAGACACATTGCTCAAAAGCTCCTCAAGGAAAGAATCTCTTTGGCCAGTCTCAGGAGGACTGTGTCCACCTATCTCCAGCTCCACCTGAGTACTTTCACCTTCAAGCTATGGGATACATGTAGTTAGAGCACTTTCCCTCCATCCCTGAAGAGACGTCACTAGGCAGGGAGGATCATGTACCATAAAAGCAGCAAGTCAGAAGACGGGAGGGAGCCAGACACCTTCCTGAGAAAAGTCAACATAGTTACGGGAATCTTCATAATTGTTGTGTGGGGTTTTTTTAAATTAAAAAAATCTAGAGTAAAGGGAGGAAAATTCTCTCTTCCTCTTCTCCATCTCTTCTCAATTAGGCAGTAAAGTGACATTGATTTACCTATTATCTGACCTCCCTCTTGCCCCGACATTGCCATGCTTTTAGATGCGCATAAAAAGATAAGAAAAAGATGTTAGGTGTAGGACATTGCCATGCTTTTAGATGCACATAAAAAGATGAGAAAAAGATGTTAGGTGTAGAAGAAAGAAACTTCAGCCTGTAAAACCTGCCCAGCAGAAACATCTTGGAGAAACTGCAGGAAAGTTGAAGAGCACCTGTGGTATATCAGGGCTAGGGCAGAGGAAAGAAGATGTTAATGGTGTGCTCCATACTTGTGCTGGTATTTCCAAAATAGATCTGAAGGGGCCTTGTTCTCTTTTAGTAGGATCCCTATCTTTCCACCTTGAGTATGCAACTGCATGCATTTTGGTTCTAAATGTATGCCCATGTTTTGATTCCTTTGTATTTTCCATTCTAGTCTTCTCGGCTAGTTACTTGAGGCCAACATGTTTATGGTTGTTGGAGAGGGGGAGATCATAGTGCTTCGAATTTTGTGGATAAACAAAAAAAAAAAAAAAAGAGTGGCCAAATGGCCTTCAAGAGAACTAAAAAGTATTTATTATACAAGAAGCTTTCGAGTTGCTTTTATTCAGCATGACAGAACAGTAGAGAATTTTAAGTCCCAGTTGCCCCTTAATTACAGACCTTGGCTCTGCTGCCATGCAAGAAGATGAGGCTGCAACAGGCAGTCTTATGGCAGTGGGGTTAAAAACGTTGATTCAGTCACTTGTGCCTGAATGATTTCTGCTGCATTATTTATACACCTCAGATGGTCCAATACTGCATGTTTCTCCCCCTATCCCTTTGCTTTCTCCTCAGAGGATAGTTACAGGGAAGGGGCAGAAAATTATACAGATATGCTGGCAGCTAAAAAGAAGTAAACCTGAGGGTTAGGAAAACAAATCACAGCGATGTTGTGGCAACATGCCCATTTATTTCCTAGCAGAATCCCACATGATATGTAAGTAGTAAAATGAAGCCAGAGAATTAAAATTGCACAGAATATGTTAATATTTCAGCCTGAAGACAGCAAAGGCACATGTGAATGCACACCAGCTGCAGGTTAAATGACACAGAAAAACAAGTGACAAGGATGTCTCAAGAGCTTCAAAATCTGAGTGCTCATCCAAACTCTCCCAAACTGTTCAGTTCCACATACATTCAGCTCTTGGAAGTTGCTAAAAAAAATACCCTTTAGGTGAAGTATTGAAGTATTTTTTTCTGAGAAAGCTTTGAGGTCTGCTTTTCCTTCCATCTTTACATGGTGGAAATACTGGTCATTCCTACCCTGGCAAACCAAATCCAGTAGAGTGCCATCACCCTCTCTTGCTTCTTTAGTGTGATATTGAAGGGTCCTCATAAAGGTTTCTTCTGTTGCTTAGATTACAGTTTTGCTACTATACCTCTAATCCTGTGATTGTGGTATTGTTGACTCATAAAAAAGAACTGTTCTCTAACTTCATGTTTCTTTCTGTTCTCTTCCAATCAGCAAATATCTTAGTACACCCACAGATTTTTTTAACCATACTATTTTATTAATATAATGCAGTAAGTATTCTTAATAGATCTAGGTAACTTTTCTTCACTGAATAATATTGAGCAGAAGAGATATGTGAGATATCAAGCAGCTTGTAGCTATTGAGTTCTAGAAAATGCACATTCAAGTTCCTTCAGGTAGACAAGAGGTGAATTTCAGCGTACTCATTGGAAACAGGTGCTCCAACCAGCACCTGAGTAAATCGATAGCTAAGAGAAAACAGTTTACCAGTAGCTGGGTAAAATATTAATGTTCCCTCAGTAATGATAAATCCAGCCTTGTCTGCACTGCCTATGTGAGAAGTGCTAGGACAAAACATGGGACAAGGAGGGAGCTGACCTAACAGAGTTTTTCATCCAACATGAATTAGTGCATTACTCTATTTTTTTACTATTTTGGCAAGGAAAAAAAGAAAAAATTCTTATTTCTATTAAATTAGAATTGAATACTTAAATTTCTCCTTTCCATTTAAAAGCAAAATATCACGTAGTTAAGTATTATTGAATGTGACTATAGCTTTAATACAATAAGATTTTTTTTTTAAATTACAGAGAGATCAGAAACACTGGTTAGGCATAGACATACTGGTCTAGTGGAGGCCAATATAAGCATATTTGAGGGAACATAGTCTATGAGGATTTGAAGAAGCCATATGGGATCATATAATACTGAGGTGAGGTGTTGTAGGATTGTGTGAATTCCTCACACAGTCTGAGCAAGGCCAGAAACAGCATGGGATCTGAAGAAGGAGCAGTTATCAAAAGCAGTACAGATATAAGGAAGAACTGAGACTAAGATATAAGTGTTTTCAGTGGAACAATGACTTTATTGTAGATGCTAATTTGTGTTGTGTTAGAATAACCTGATCACTCATTTTAATATTTTCAATGTGTGTGAAGACATAATCTTATAACATAACCTTATCATATTTTAGCTATGACAAATGACTACTTGCCTCATGTTATGCATTGCTACTTGCTTATTTAACACAAAAGGCAAGTTCTTTTATTTTTAAAAACAGATACCATATTTATAAATATTTTAATTTATTTTTAAAAAAAAACATATACCATATTTATTTTATCACCCATTACAAATTGTAAGAACCTCTTCTGAAGTACCACTGCTTAATCAGGTAGCCCCATAGCCTATTGACTCTCATGATACTCCCATGTGAAATTTTTAGAAAGAACAATTCCTCTGCTGAGATATTGGTATGAGATAGATGATCACACAGATGACTACAGCTGGAAAATAATTCTCAGTTCATCTTTACCCTCTTCCTAAGCCTCTTCTGATTTCCTTTCATCCTCCAGCTTGATCTGACACTTGAGCAGTATGATTATATATATCAATGTACATATTTAAAACTCGCTGAAGTCATGGGACCCTCTTCTCTAGCTGACGTGGGTGTTGGATCAGGATTCACGTGGGTCAGCGTAAAACCATCAAGGGATCCTTTACTTATATGCAGACTCCTACCTCATGATCTGCCAAGAGAAGTGAAGAATAGCACTTATGGGGTAAAGCTCTCCCCACAAAGGAGATTTAATACTTCTATTTATTGTTAATGGAGAGAGTATATCTAGTCCATCATAAATACCACGGAGCAAACATTCTTATAACATTCTTACTTGGCAATCTTTCCCCTCTACTTCAAATGTTTCTTGAGTGTCCCTGCAACAAAGTGGAGCTAGAAAATCAGTGAAGTTCTTAATGCTGCTGGAAAGGCTCTGGAGCTGACTGATGGGCTGCCCACAGCAGCTGTGCATAAACCAGGTCACCCTGCCATCCGCTGACAGCGATAGTAAGTGCATCTGATAAGCCATAAGTGTTTCTATTCTTTCTTGTTTTCAAATTGTTCCATATTCTCAAGACGGTTGTAGGCTTTTGCTTCTGGGAGTGCATGTTGCTCTTTGTCAACTATAACATTGGTCAGAGCTGCTGCTCTGAAAGAACGAGCAGTTTGAACAAACAAAAGGGAGGTAAAGTGCCTGGCCAGAAGTCACCCAGAAGGCTGGTGACAGGATTCGGGTTGCCTCAATCCTACGCTACTGCCAGAGACATTATACTACTTTGGTTCTCATCATACGCGCTCCCAAATCCTCATCGGTTTAGAAGGAAATGCAGTTCGTCTAACAGATTACGAAGGTGTAGGCTGCACAGTCCTTAGTGTCTTTACATACACTTCCCTCTAGTGTTAAAAGGCAGCAACTCAACATGATTCCTAGAGCAATTAGCTTGCCTTTGCTTGTTACGCTTAGTGTGAACCCCAAATTTCTCTCTGCACTGAAATTCCCTCAAAATAAATAGTACCTTAAGTATCACTTTAAAAAAAAATTGTACGATTCCATCATTTACTGCCTTTCCAGGGATACTGCAAGTCATAAGAAGGAACACAAAGTCAAGGTAAAAGATTCAGAGCCATAACATATTCCTTAAATTCTGTCAGACATTTGTGCACTACAGCTGTGTGTTAGCATTGGACCTGACTTTCAATCATCATCTAAGACAGCACTGCTGATATTCAGAGTATTCCTAAAGTAGAATATGTTTGTGTTTGAAGATCGAGTAAAGATATACTGACAAGGAATACCCTTCAGCATAATAACCTTGGCAAGCCAAATTTAGAGGACACATTTTGCAAGCCTCTTACTCTAGACGTGGTCAAAGAGGTCACTGAGTTTGTTAAACCATATGCTGGCTTGAAGTTTGAAATACTGTACAATAGCCATGCTAACCTATAAACACGAAGTGAATAATTCTTGCTAACCAAAGAGTGAACTTTTAAAGAAATTCGAATATTGTAAATAGAACACTTGAGCTAAAAGTGCATCTACCTGAAAACAGTCAAATCTTCTGATGGGTTAGCAAAATTCTTTCAACAACAAGACTAAACGTTTCTCAATATTAAAAAAAAAATAAATCTTTGTGTCTGAACCAGTAGGTGTATGATTTAACTGGTCACTTTCTGAAGCCATTTTAACTCAGAAAATACATTTTCTTTATCTAACATGACAAAAGTATCACCTTAGCTACTATAAACACTATTGTTATAGTTTGTTCTATCTTTTTATGTGTTAATTAAAAAAATGCTTTAGTTAAACCCTTTAAAAAGTGTCCATGGATGCATCTTAAGCAATACGAAGGCTCCTGCAATTCACCACTGTAAGATCAATACAAAGTTTCCAATATTCTCTTGCTTCTTTCTTATTAATCTTTTCAGCTCCTATTTGGATTCTCTGCTGGTGTCTTGCCTCCCTGCAGACAAACATGTTGATGCAAATGAATGCCAACTATTGCTATTCTGATTAGTTACTGCTTGTTCCGTGCACCTCATACAGCTGTAAATGTCCAAAGAACAGCAAAAGCACAGAAGATTGAGCTTTTTTATTCACAGGTTTGTGTTAACGACATATTCAGGAACCTGAACACAACAGCTGAGTAACAATCACAGAAAAAGTCTTTTGGGATTCATTTAATTAATAATACTATAGCCCTGCAATTCTCCCTGCATGGATGTGCTTGTTGCAGCTTTAAAATATTGGGAAGTCACACATGTACCATTTGGTTCACAGCTCAAATTGAAACAAACAATATCAGGTCCTAAGTTTAGATTATTTACCTCATGTGAAAAGCCAAAACAGAAAACGACAAAATCTGAATCTTCTGAAGAATGGCTGGGCAACATTTCTTGGACTGATAATTCACTGAAAAAAAAAAAAAATCAGATAAACTGGAGCAGTGGAGTAAGATTGAATTAGCAAATAGTTTTGAACATAAAAATGAGAGAAAGTAGTTGAACCATTTATTTTCAAGAATTCCTGAGTTAAACATGTTGACATCAGCATGTGCCATGGTTTGATTTCTTTAAAAAAAACACCTAAAAAACGAAACCTTCTTGTACTCCTGTTACTTTTCTGTTTTGATCACAAAGTCAAAATGCAATCCAGGGCTGTAACCACACAACTGCTGTTTCTAACTCTCTTCCCCTTATGTGGCCCTCTGACCTTTCTCAGCAATTGATACCTCCAGATAACTCTGCAGTTTTTGTTTGTGTGAAGTATAAAATACAAAATTTTATTGAATTCTGCAATTGCAGAAAGCTGCTTAGATAACAAAGGCATAGCTAGAAAGATTCATAAGATATATTTATACTTTTATATACATATTTATACATGAAAGTGGAAAGCAACTAGTTGACTAAGGGATATGGTGGTATCAGCTGGAGGGAAATGGAGATGTTCCCATCTCAGCCACTTTCATGCATGCTGCCTAAAAATGCTGCTATCACTTCATAGATTTCCCTCCTTATGGTAATTGCATGGCATTTTATTCCTTGAGAAATTATCTTCAGAGAGGCATCACTTAAAGGAAAACACTCAGCAATACGACCCAAACTAAAATTCAGTGGCTCACTGCACATACACATTAACAGGCTGCCAAGAAAACTTCCATTGGTAATTCTCCTGCGGAGTTGAAGTCTCTAATTTTAAGAAGTTTAGTAGTTAAGTAAAAAACTGTGGGTGGGATTCATCTGTCCTAACCGAAGTCCTTTAGCAGTTACAAAGCAGTCCAAGCCTTTCTAATCACCCTTGGCTCTGTGTAGTCAATAGAGAGAAAGAGCTTTCAGCAGATGATTCACATGTCCTGTCTTCCTTACAAGGGCTAGATAAAATGACCTTCTGGAGGTTAATATTTCTCTCCTCATTGAATGTAAAAGGACCCAAGGGTAAAAAACTCAGATATACATGTCTAACTGTTAGATGACTAATTTAGCGCAGATGAATCCTCCCATTAGCTCAGCAATGATAGTGGCTGTTCTAGCCAGATGAGAAACTACTCAGGAAGGCAGTAGTTCTTCCTTGTGACAGAATCATAGAATCACAGAATACTTTGGGTTGGAAGGGACCTTTAAAGGTCATCTAGTCCAACCTCCCCTGAAAGGAGCGGGGGCATCTCCAACCAGATCAGGTTGCTCAAAGCTTCATCCAACCTGGCCTTGAACTTTTCCATGCACCGATGAGTTTATGCTACAGTACTCAGTCTAGCTGGGGAGTTAAGGCACAACAAACCTAATAAATCCCAAATAAATTAATAAATAGTTAATATACTCAACTGACAAGGTGTCTTTTTATGGCTGGGCTTAACTTCTGGAGAAAACTTGTTTGTTTTTACAGGTGGATTTTGGGGTAAGGGGCTACACTATTGATCTTTTAACAATTTAAAAAAACATTTTGAATAGGAACAAAGATAGCAAAGATCTGTCCACAATACTCTGCTTGTGATGTGAGTTAGAAAGTTTATAATACAGATTTTCTTTTCTATTTGTCGGTATTGAGGAGCAGAGAGCATTGCCCTGTTAATACAATTCCTATTCAGATTCATTGCAGATCTTCTTTTCCAGTTAACCATAAAAGTTTTGGCCTTCACTGCACCTAGCTGAATTTTTACTCTGAATTTATAATTTGTGAACTGCTGCACATAATTGGGATGATATAAACTCAAAAAATGTGTTTGATGCATCTCAGAAAAGCTAATTTTTTAATCTTTTTTTTTAAATTGCATTCAGGAGAAGTTCAGAGAAGGTAAATGTCAGTCTCTTTTTATCAAACTTGTTCAAATCGTGTCTGCGGTTACATTTTGTCAAGACATTAGTATTCTAAAAGGAAGGGATGCTTCTGGGTAACGGGGTATAAAAGTAGGTCAATATACAAAGACATCCTCTCAGTGACAGTTTTATGACTTAAAGCAATAGAGCATGCCAGGCTACTTGTGTTTTGAATTCTAATATTGAATTTTCAAGTAAAGATATGAAATTAATATATGATCCTTCAGCATTCAGAAGTAGTAAGTTCTTTTCATTTAAATCTGTCAATGGAAATTGCAATTCTAGGTAACATCTTTCCTAAAAGTTCAAAGTTAGTGGAATCACTGAATTGTCTTATTTTTTCTTTCCTCTCAAGGGAAGTTTTTGCATCTTTGCATTGTACTGAATAGCTCCATCTTTATAACATCAGAGTTGAAAATGACAAGTTTAACTATCTCTGCAAAAACTGACAGAAGTACAATGTTGGGCAATTAATAACTTAGTTAATATTTATTAATGTAGACTTATATGGGTGTTGGAAAAGGAAATATAATGTTCTCAATTGTTGTATCTGTTCCTAAAGCCTGCAAAAGCTTCAGTAATACAAATGCTTCAAAGTTGGGGCCAATGGAGGATGAAATTGTTAAATTACTTACTTATTAAAGAATGCTGAGTTTTATTTCATCTTTTATTTTCTATTTGCTAAACAAGTGCAATGCCATCTCTTCTCAGCACCTATGGCTTATTTGGAAGCATTACTAAGGGACAAGATTTTAAAATTTTTGACTGATATTATTCATTTTAATTATACATTATGCTACCCAAGCCTGTTAACATTGTTCTTGCTTTCTGCCTGTGACCAAACTTTTTTTTCGTGTTGAATAATGAATAATAAATGACAGGCACAAGTCCAAGATTTTAATCGCTAGCAGACAAAATAACACTGAGATGGTTGAGGGATTCACAGACATTTGCATACAATAAACTCTAGTCACGGTGACATTTATGCACAGTGGAACACACAACCCCACAAAAAGCCGAAAGCCTAGGGCAGCACCAGGTATTATGGGAAAAATGCAGTCTCAGCTACTTCTTAGGGAAAACATGTTTCCTGACATTTCTAGAGAGTGTTGCTCTGCTTGGCCGTTTCACTCACCTTTTAGGTCTTTTCGCAGTGAATACTACAAATGAAAATATCAGTAGTAGAATATCATACTTCTTCCTTCAAAACTCTCATTAATAAGAGATTGCACACTAGGAGAAAACTAAGACCTCAAGAAAGACCTGTTGTCATTTCCATGGTTATTTTTTACATTATATCTGGGTCATGCAACTAGCATGATGTATTTTCATTCATTATCTGTAGTACAGTGAGTTCTCAAGGCTTGAAATAGAGCATAATCCCACTGTGCCTGGCATAGCACAGACACAGAAGACAATTGTTTCACTGCAGAGCTCACAATATAAATAGAAATGTAATTGTAAAAAAACCCTCACTGAAGTATGATGCAATCAGGCTCAGTAAAATCAAGTAACAGATTCTTAGGAGCCAGGTAGCATAAAGTCGAGGAGACCTCAACTTCTGAGTTCTTTTGTGACCTATTGAACAGCAACAATTTTGATTTGATTTCTTATTTTAGAAAAAAAAAAGTCAATAGAAATTCTCCCCTTAAGGACTTTAAAACTTGATTACCTACAATTTTAATTTTGAAAAAAAAAAAAATAAACCATACTACAGTACATAATATGGTCCTTTTTAAAAAAAAATAAAGCTACATCAGCTAAGGCATCAGCTGGAGCACTCTGTCCAATGTGAGCTGCACGATTCCTGTGTACAAGAGAGCCACAGACCTCTTAAAGTCCAGTGATGAGCAGTCAGAGTGAAAAAAAAATGTCTAGAAAACATTTTTGGTAAAAGACGATTGTTTAAATTGACACTGATAATCATTTGTAGTGTCTTAGAAGATGGCAATAAGATTACACCCTAGGAACTGCACCTTCTGATCTCTGCATAGCCACAGTCCTTACCTGACCCTCTAACTCGTACGAGGATCTCTCTGCCTTCTTATAGGCTGACAAACTGGACAACATAAAATGGATGGACATAAAAAAATGGAAGGATGCAAAACTGATGGACACAAAAAAAAGCCTGACTGAAAGTCATTCAGAGCCTTTAGAGGATACTCAGCCCCAGAAAGCAGCATTTTCTGTAAGTTCCAAAGCTGAGTGCTGCTAGGTACCCCTGTCCTCCCCAACCTAACTACTCATTCAGAGAGGCAGAACTTTGAACTTCAAAACTTTTGTCAAGATACACAGAAGAGGCCCAGAGGGAAATCCAAGTCAGACAACAGATTTCTTTTGAGCCTGTATTATTCCTTTGTGAGGTTTTTGTTCCCCCTAGGGGAAAGTATGGCTGAACAAGATTGATCAGGATTCAGGCTAATCAATTTACAAGTCCTATTCAGCTGTTCCTTCTTTGCCTTCATACGGCTTCCTCCTCTACAACATCTGACAACCAGATATCCTTTTCTACCTATCTGACACTACTCCTCTAAGATAAGACAGTACAGTTGTTTCCACTAACAGATGGAACTGGCATCTATGATTCTATGATTCTATGATTCTATAACTCTCTGGAAATGGGCTTAGGTGTTGCAATACTGAAAACCGCAAGGCTCTTGCAAGGTGCCTGGATCCCAGACAGAAATATGCTGCTCGGAAGCACCTGAGATGTGTGTGGGTGTGGTGGGTTGATCCTGACTGGACACCAGGTGCCCAACAAAGCCGCTCTCTCACTTCCCCTCCTCAGCTGGACAGGGGAGAGAAAATATAATGAAAGGCTTGCGGGTCAACATAAGGACAGGGATGTCACTCAACAATTGCCATCATGAGCAAAACAGACTCAACTCAGGAAAATTAATTTGATTTATTACCAATCAAATCAGAGTAGGATAATGAGAAATAAAACCAAATCTTAAAACTCTTTCCCCCTACCTCTCTTTTCTTCCCAGGCTCAACTTCACTCCAAATTTTCTCTACCGCCTACCCCTGAATGGCGCAGGGAGAATAGGGAATGGAGTTTTCAGTCAGTTCATCACACATTATCTCTGTCTCTTCTTCCTCCTCAGAGGGAGGATTCCTCACACTCCTCCCCTGCTCCAGCATGGAGTCCCTCCCACTGCAGTCAGTCCTTCATGAACTGCTCCAGCGTGGGTCCCTTCCATGGGGTGCAGTCCCTGAGGAACAGACTGCTCCAGTGTGGGTCCCCTGCGGGGTCACAAGTCCTGCCAGCAAACCTGCTCCATCTTGGGCCCCTCTCTCCATGAGGCCACAGGCCTTGCCAGGAGCCTGCTCCAGTGTGGCCTTCCATGAGCCACAGCCTCCTTCAGGCATCCACCTGCCCCAGCGTGGGGTCCTCCACAGGCTGCAGGTGGATCTCTGCTCCTGTGTGGGCCTCCATGGGCTGCAGGGGCACAGCTGGCCTCACCATGGGCTGCACCACGGGCTGCAGGGGAATCTCAGCCAGGAGCAACTTTACTTCTCCCCCTCCTTCTTCACTGACCTTGACATCTGCAGGGCTGTTCCTCTCACATACTCTCACTCCTTCCCCCACTGCTGCTCTTTCTTCTACTTAAATATGTTATTCCAGAGGTGCTACTACCGTCACTTAATGGGCTTGGCCTTGGCTGGCAGCAGATCCATCTTGGAGTCGGGTGGCCTTGGCTCTGTTGGACACAGGGGAAGCTTCTGGCAGCTTCTCACAGAAGCCACCTCTGTAGCCTCCCCTCTACCAAAACCTTGCCACACAAACCCAGTACAGTGGGGAAAGTCAAGCCTCTCCAAGTAAGACTGAGAAGACCCACTTACTGAATAGTGCATCTTAGGAGCTGCCTAAGGTAGCCATTAGGAAATGCTAAAGAGAAAGACTTATCTAAGCTCAACTCTGTCCAACTTTCTTTCCCCAGGCTCAGGGCAAGGACTCAAAGTCCCTCCAAATTAAAGTATCTATGTCAGGACAGCATTTTGAACCTGAATCTTTCTTTCAAGAGATGATCCCTCCCTCTAGTCCTCCTGCAGATAAGAACAGGGAGACATGGATTTGATGCCCTTCTCAAGCAAGGGACCTCAGTGGTTTGGGCTGACCACCTGCCAGAGCAGAACTGTAGCGGTCTGGAAAACTTACTAACTGAAATTTGCACTTCTAAGGGTTTACTCGGATGTTTTGTGGCTCACACTTTTAGACAAATATTGAGGATTAAATAACCTTATATTAGTGTCAGTGATATTGATGTAATTTGGTGTTTCTGAGTGTATGTAACTAGCACAATGCCCCACAGCGCAACCCAGTAAGGAATTGAAGTGAGTGTGGTAGGACCAGCAGTAGTGCCCCATCCTGTATGACATTACTGAGAATCACAGAATCATAGAATGGTTTGGGTTAGAAGGGACCATTAAAGTTTATCTAGTCCAACTCCCCTGCAAGGAGCAGAGACATTTCCAACCAGATCAGGTTGCTCAGAGCCCTGTCCAGCCTGGCCTTGAATGTTTCCAGGGATGTGGCATCTACCACCTCTCTGGGCAATCCATGACAGTGTTTCACCACCCTCATTATAAAAATTTTTTCCTAATATCTAATCTAAATCTACCTCCCTCTATTTTAAAACCATTACCCCTTGTCCTATTGCTACAGGCCCTGTTAAAAAGTCTGTCCTCATCTTTCCTGTAGGCCGCCTTTAGGTACTGGAAGGCTGCTATAACGTCTCCCCAGAGCCTTCTCTTCTCCAGACAGCCCCAACTCTCTCAGTCTGTCTTCACAGGAGGGCTGCTCCAGCGTTCTGATCAGCTTCACGGCCCTCCTCTGGACCCTCTCCAACAAGTCTATGTCCTTCTTATGTTGGCGGCAATTAGTTAATACCAGACAGCTCTTTCTGGGAGCATTGTAAGAGCCGTCACACAGACTGCATCTCTCAAATCAGCAGTGTAGATGCTAGAGACTGTCTACAGCCAGACAAGGTCCCGGTCTGCACGACACCAAGCTTTCCTCAAGAGATGGAGACAGCTGGAGGAATTTCACAGGCTTCCTTTCCTACAATTGTTCTCCGTTAATGGGGTTGATTTGCTTCCAGATGCTTTCCACTATAAGACTTAGTGACTAAATAGCAAAAGGTACATACATGAAATATAATGGTGAATAATATCAGTACAGCAGCACCAATTAATGTGAACACAGAGTCCACAACATATGGTTTAATGTTGGCTGCAGATAGGGCACCTCTGGAAGCCTATATTGGTGATTTATCTCAGGTAATTTCCCTCCTTAATTATCAATATAAAGTACCGTAAGACATATATGAAAATACTTCTCATGACCAAATAGATTCCTAGTGGCTAGATGAAGTTTAAAACTCCTGTTGGCTAATTGCCTCAATTTAATACTGTTAGCAGACACGTTTATAATTTTAAAACCCTTTTTATGATGTCTAAGTAATTGCATCAATTTGGCACCCATCTACTTAATTTTAAACAGCTTTAACAGAATGCCTACAGTTGAAAACAATTCTTGTCAATGCTACATAAATTGGCTCATTTTAACTGCTTTTTTTTTGTGAAAGGGGGCAATTTGAACAATTACTCTGCATTGAAAACAGCTTTTGTCACTGCTAAATTGAGTCACTTGAACCATTATTTACATGTGCTCTAAAATTTTATTTACTGTCAAAGGACTTTTCTTGCAATTGAATTTTTATTGTAACTCTTAGATTTTGTTTAGAGTAAAATGGTTAATTTATTGCCTTTTATTACACACTCCTACTTGGCAGCAAAGGTATTAGAAACAGACTTTTTAAAATAAAATGAATCTCCACCCAGCACTACTCAGGTAAAAGATCATTACCATTATTCACTTCCAGTAGCAAAAGGACATTTTTGAAAGGTGAGAGAGTCACTGATTGAGTTTCATCATCTTCCATCTCAAAGTCCAGCTTCACTCAGCACTTTGTAGCCATTTCCATTAGAAAGCCCTTATATGGCAGGGTAACTGTAGATGCAGCAATTAATCCCAGACAAGAAGCAAAATATCCACTGCTTATTAGAGACTAGCTAGTCCTTGAGAAAAAAAAAAAACATCCCCAGCAGTTCCAACATCTGTGTCACTGATATCTTAATTTTCACAGATGAATTCAAGTGGTCATCAAAAGTGCCAGCTTGCCAGCTTTGGTGAGTAAAATCTTATTTGACTAGAAAAGGATGTGACACAGGCTGTTTTCCCTGCTCTGTCCTTTCAGCCTGCTTCGTGGATCAGTGGAGAGCTCACCCAAGAAGAACGGTTTTTCCTCTGACTTCTTGCAAGGTCCTCTGACAGAAGGAATCGGCTCGTCTCAGTCATGGTGGGGCTGTGCACGTGGGCTTGCCCGTGCTAGGAATGGACATCTGTCTGATGAGTGGTTATTTTATCTGATCTCAGGGCTGGAGTTGAACTGATAATTCACAAAGTGAAAGGTCTTAATAAAGAGAGAGACTTCAGCAATTGTCTGATATTTTAAAATACCAGCTAGCCTCCACAGTAATGCAAAACAATCATAGTTGGTTCAGCAAAGGTGTGGAGATTTCATGTGGATTTCAGCATCCTTGCACCCACTACAATGAGGACTTCTTGTCTTCTTCTGGAAGACGATGAGAGGAAATCTTGATTGTGCCTTGGGCTAGCTACTGGGTGGATTTCGTGACCTCTCTAGATCTCCTTCAATCTGATTTTCTCTGATAATTCTTCAGACTATTCTATCTCCATCCTCTGTAGTGTATCCTGTCTCTTGCAACTTTTCCTCAGTCCTAGGAGTGCTTTACCCCTTTGCTTTACCCCTTGAATGTGCCATGAGCCCACCCAGCACACACATGTTCTACCTCTTCTGCTTCTGGTTGACAGTTTCTTGGTTTGTTTCTTGCAGATCTACATGCTGTTCATAGATTTTCTGATCACATACGCATTGTTTTCACTCATATTATAGGTGCAGCTTGTGGAGGGTATTGTCAAGGTCCTTTGTCATCATCTTCTTGAGGCTGCTGTCTCAGGGTTTCACTGCAAATTAAGTACAGATCTCTGTTTGTTTTCTTCAACACTGTGGTATGAATGATTCTCTTGTGCTAATGGCAGAACTGTCACAGGCAGAAGAATCTGTGGTGTTTACTTAACAGCAAGGGTAGTAAATTGCTATTATTCTGGACAGTTTTACATTTCCTTAATGCCATTATCTGTTTTGCTACTAGAATCGCAAATATTTTTCATCTTGGTTCCAAGGACTTCTTTGAACTTCTTTGACTTTTTTTTCCCTGTGTTTTTGCAACTGTGGCAGCAGAAGACTCAGGTGCCATCTCTTCCTTTCAGTTTAAAGAACTACAGCTTTTTCCTCTGTGCCTGCCTATGCACACTTACTGCATAGGCATTCAGAGACAGGTATGCTTAGGTTTTACAAAATAATGACTTACTCTGCACATTTGGGCATTTTCCAGGGAGTTAGACTGATAATAAGGTGGGTTTGTTTTTTTTTTTATTTTATTGTCTATTTACTAACAGATCAGAACTCAGTCTTAAGTTGTATTATGCATTAATTATGTTAATTACATTAGTTATACATTACAGTTCTGGAGCACACAACATAAGAAGGACACAGATTTGGAGCAAGTCCAGAGGAGGGCCACAAAGATGATCAGAAGGCTGGAGCACCTCTCCTGTGAGGACAGGCTGAGAGAGTTGGGGCTGTTCAGCCTGGAGAAGAGAAGGCTCCAGGGAGACCTTACAGTGGTCTTCCAGTACCTAAAGGGGGTCTGCAGGAAAGACAGGGAGAAACTCTTTAGCGAGGTCTGTTGTGATAGGATGAGGGGTAATGGTTTTAAACTAGAGAGGGGTAGATTCAGACTGGACAAAAAGAATTTTCTTTTTTACAATGAGGATGGTAGAATGCTGGAACATGTTGCCCAGAGAGGTGGTGGATGCCCCATCCCTGAGAACATTCAAGGCCAGGTTGGATGAAGCTCTGAGCAACCTGATCTGGTTGGAGATGTTCCTATTGCTTTGTCTTGTGTGATTAGATCTAATTTGGATGAGACCTTTGAAGGCTTGAGGGTTTTTTTTTTTTTGTGAGATGGTTATTTAAATATCTTTAAATGTTTAGTGAAACGGTGGTTTAGTTTTTGCAGCAGGTGCATCAATTTCAATCCTGGCAATTAAGCATGAAGCGCTTGTCAGACTCATGAGGCTGCATTTCAAAATGGGGGGTTGGACTAGATGTCCTCTAAAGGTCCTTTCTAATCCAAACTATTCTATGATTAAAAAAAAAGTTCTCTTCATAGCCTCCCATGGAAGCCACTCTACACCAAACAGTGAAGTTAGTTGGCGTGGTAAACCAGTCCACTAATTCTGAGTTCTTAAAATGTTTTGCCATTCTAGACTTCTTCCTAATTTGCTGAAAATCTGGTGCACATCTGGGAAGTGTTCCTATACATCACAAATCTGCTATTCATGACAGGCCACCAAGTAGCCCATCTGCATGTCTGGACTATACAGACGCACCATACACAGTCTTCAACACAAACCAGTCTCAGTCAGAGGCTGAGTAACCTCACATCTGGTGTTAGAGGCTCCTCAGTAGAGGTCTCTGGGGGATGATAACTACATGTTTAGCTTCCAAGATGTGAAAGGTGTTTTTATTTAATACAAGAATAAAAGAAAAATATTTCAAATATTTTGCTAAAAAGGGAATTGCACTGAACTATTCCTAGAGGTGGAATATGGCAGGCATAGTCATAGAGGCATAATATTGATTCAAAGCAACTTTTCTTTTACTGCCCTGATCACTTTCAACCAGGGAGGCCAAGAAATGAAAAGAATTCTTCCACCTCTTGCCCTAATGCCCAAATCACCAAGTACAGTCTCTGAGGAAATTTTTAAATGCACTTCTACACTTCCATGAAACTTTTTGGCTTAAATGAAACATACTTCAGAGACATTTTTATCTAGCAAAAATGTTCTGAACGGCTCTACTCACCTGATATCCTCATGACCGGAGCTCATTCAAGTGGTGAAGCTTACTTTCCTCTTACAAACAAGCAATATTATCTCTGAAACTCAAGAAACTCCCTACCCACCCTCGTGCTAGTCATCAGCTCCTCTGTGTCATGCCCTCTGTTCCTAACCAAGCACTTACAAAAGCTACTAACGCTTCTCTCCTCAAATCTAATAACCTGTGTTTATCTTTGGCCCTATCTGGATGCAGGCAGGGCGATACATTCATACAGCTTTGGTAGCCCGGGAGAAAAACCTGCAGCTGTTTGTGGATATTGTGCAGGCGCTCCTTTCCATCTTCCTGACCTTCTGCACCATTAATACCATGAGGATATCTCTGCCTGGCATGAGAAAGATTAACAGATCCAGTCATCACAGACCATTCCTAGGGCAGTGTACATAAAGGTCTTCTAAAAATAGCATGCGCTCACATAAGCAGACTGAACCATGACATCCCCGAACAACTGGGAGTGTGTAGGTATCCTTGACACCAGCAACTTTGGAGTGCCTAGTTTCGTACCTTAACACTATTAGAGTTTTGCTTTGTCTTGTATGATTAGATCTAATTTGGATGAGGCCTTGAGGGTTTTTGTTTGTTTTTGGTTTTGTTTTTGTTTTTGGTGAGATGCCATGGTTATTTAAATATCTTTAAATGTTTAGTGAAATGGTGGTTTAGTTTTTGCAGCAGGTGCATCAATTTCAATCTTGGCAATTAAGCATGGAGCCCTTGTCAGACTCATGAGGCTGCATTTCAAAAACAGCAAATAGCTGAGAGATGGGAAATGAAAGACTTTGATTGTTGAATGGTTTCTCTGGTGAGCATTTCCATTTGTAGCATCTATATTTAAGAGCCACTTTTGTCAAACAGGTAATCTAAGAATATCCTGGAAAATTCAGATAGGGACTGAAAAGCCCAAAGCAAAGGGCAAAGAAGTTACAGGAATAGAAGTCCTTTCTATGTCCTTGTCATAGCCTCCTTAAATGGTAAATGCTTTTACATTTACATGAATGGATTTTAATTAAATATATTCATAAATAGAATACTGAGATGACACATCTTGTTGCAAATACAATCTGTCAGCAAACAGGATTTGGAAGAGATGGTGCTCTGTCAGCTAAAGCAGATAGAGGAAGCCTGAGTCCATTCCCCTGTGAAGATGAGAGGAATGTTACCTCTGCTAACTGCAGACGACCCAGGTGGTCCCTTATTTCTCCGAGTTACACTGAAGGACCAGGCTAACGAGATTTCAGTAACAAATTTCTGATACCCCATGTTGAAACCTACTCCGAGAGACTGTCCACCTATCAGCATCCATCAGCTGAGGTAGGAAGCCTATCCCTCCTTCATCTTTTGCTGGAAGTGTCTTCATGGCAATATAAGAAGATGCAGATATATTCCAACAAAAAAATAATGTGGACATCTGCTCTGGGCCTACTTGCATTTTAACATCATAGGCACCTGTTAAAGAATAGGATCATTTTGAATAATGAATTTGAACAAACGAAGGATGGCACACAAGAAGGATGGGCTGTGTGCCAGTACCATCACTGACTGCCACACTGTGCACACACAGCCGCCTGCCATGTGTGATGGAGGTATTTTAAGCTGTGCTAACACCCCTATTTTCATAAATTTTGGTTTTGCATTCTTCCATGGAATAATATTTTTTTTTACTAACTGTTCTAAATCATTTCCAAAATGTAGTGACAACCACTGCAGGTCATTCACGGTTAAGTACAAATACTCCATTGAGATTTTCCCTTAGTTTATGTATCTGAGATGAAGTCACTTTACATGTTAGCAGGCTGTAGGTGTTCACCTTGGTACCTGGTGTGATCTACAGTGCACATTACCACAGCAAGACTTGCAGACTGGG
Source organism: Chlamydotis macqueenii (assembly GCF_036417535.1). Lineage (NCBI taxonomy): Eukaryota > Metazoa > Chordata > Aves > Otidiformes > Otididae > Chlamydotis > Chlamydotis macqueenii. Next base: position 24,027,043 of record NC_141556.1, read on the forward strand.
GCCTCTGGGCTCTACTGTCCTGTAATAATGGCACTCATCATGTCTGCACAGGTATGGGAGAAGGGAGGAATAGCATAAACCCAGGCCAGCAGGGATCCGGCAGTTTTTGTGTAAGATACTAAGCAACAAATACTGGCACAAGGTTTTTGAAGATTACTTTGGTAATAAAATAACTGCAGCTTTTGGTAAGTGTATGTAACTAGCACAAAGTGACACAGGTAGTAGGTATACATTCTCCAGGAGAAAGCTATTTCCTCGGTACGCCGACTGTTTCTTGTTATACTAGATCTGAGGGGAAGTTGTCTAGACTCAGTATTGCATTCCTCCATTCATTAAGACCAAGTAAGGCCCTTCCTGTAGTCCGACTATCTGTCAGCAGGTCCTTTCTTCCTAAGACAATGATCTGTGCTTTTATCTCCGCTTAAAAATAGTCACTCTCTCCTAAAGTCAGGGACTTTACTCAACTGCCCAGTTTCTTGGAACATCTTTTCTAACAAAACAAAACAACAACAAAAATCAATTATTGTAAACTCAAATAGATCATACATCCAGACCTTGAAAAGATTGCCATATGTTTTTGAAAGCATATACACACTAATAAAAGCCAAAGCCAAATACATAGGGAAGGGATGGGAGATTCTATTCTGTCATCAGTGTTGGGAGAGAGATAAGACATAATCCTGGAGACTGTGATGTATTTTAATGAAGACCATTTCTTAACTGTTATAATGATTGACCCTTAGCCCTATATTAGTCTTTTATTATCCATCTGGAGTGCTAATTACCTGTAACATTATCTTGAGTCTTAAATACTCACAGCAAATTTGTCTCTGTGTCAGAGCATATTCTTAAACAAAAACAAGCAGAAAAAAGCAAAACAAGAAAACCTGAGCAGTATTAAATGAGTGCAGATGGGGCCTTGAACAACCTGGTCTAGTGGAAGGTATCCCTACCCTGGGCAGTGGAGGTGGAACTAGATGATCTTTAAAGTCCCTTCCAACTCAAACCACTCTATTATTCTAGGATTCTATGTTTCTATGATTTTAGGATTCTGTGATTATGTGTGGTTACATTGCATCCATCCCTGCAGTGTGGCACAGTGCAACTTAGTGCTAAAGTGAAATGCAAGAGCATGTGCTGTAACTTTGATTTACGCTACTGCTTGGGCCCTGCATTGCAGAGCTGCTGACCACATGAAATTGCTGAATTAAACTACAAATTCAATATTTATGAAAACTGAGCAGCAGAATGTATATTCTTATTCCTAGATATCCAGCATACCCTTGAGGAACTGGTATCCTTTTACATTCTTTGTTCATCTGGTGAGCTGTTAATTAAGCTTCTGGTTCCTATTAACAATTGCTAAGTGGCATATGTGATGTTTCTCATGGAAAAGACTGCAGTGAATACAGCCTGAATAGAGCGGCTCCTTTCCCCAAATTTTATATTTCACCAGTAGCTATAGATTTGCAATCATATTTCTGTTATGTTTCATTAAAGGCACAGAAGACATGTAGTTGGACAAAATTGTTTTGGGCATTAACAGAAAGATAGAGCCCAGGAAAGCTGGGGATGCAAAAGAGTTCAGTCTCTTGATTGTAGACATCAGCGTAATCAGAGGCACATCAGTTTCTTAATGTATAAAAAACTACACAACTTCCACACAGAGTGTTATAATTGCCATTTCACAGGTGGAGAACACCGGGAAAGTGAACCTTAATTGGATCGCACCCCATCCCAAGCTTATGTCCAAACTAAGTTAATCTTAAAGTCAGGCAGTTGTCCTTTTAAATGTAATGCAAGCTGCACAGAAAACATGCCCAGATGCTTTAAATGCACAATAGACAGAACAAGACAGCTCTGAACACCTCCAGACAGCAATTTAGACAGCCTAAATCAGGAGTTTGCATCTCTCAACTTTTCAGTGTACATAAAGACTCCAAGTGCCACTTGTCCCCGCATGGCAGACCAGGCAGCCAACTAGAGCCGATCAATACCAAACACTAAGCACAGGCCCTCAGCCCTTCTCTTACCACATGAAACGCAGCAGTGCCACTGCTTTTCTTCCTGCACGGCGGTGTGCTGTCCAGGGACCCTTGCCATGCAGAGGTGAGCCCCGAAGCCAGGCTGCCAACAGCCTGGAAGAGCTTCTCCCCAAGCTCTCTGCTCCGAGGAGGGTACCCAGGCATTGGAAGAGGAGGCATTCATGGTGGGAGCACTCCTCCATCTCCCTGCTCAGTCTGGACCACTATAAAGCTGGGGAATATAAGACTTGGGCTGGGAGAACGGCAGCTTGAAAGAGGATGATTTTTACCTAGAAGATTACACTCTTATTAGATGATTGCAAAGTCCTGTGATGTCTTGCATGCTTTGAGTTATTTCTGCTTTTGTCCTGGAGATGTCAGACGTTAGATGCATAAACACTCGTGGGCAGGTGTGACTCTGACCTGCAAGTGTGTGCGTGAAGCAACCTTGTGTATCCAATTGCTTCTGCTGATCATTGGATAACATGACCTTTCCTGACACGTAACGTTACTTCATCGGTTGTATATTTGCAGTATCTGGGTCTGTGCATCTAAATAAGATCTTTGTCTCTGCTGTGGTATGGCAAGACCAATAACAGCAATAACGACTGACAGGACTACAGAAACTTTGGCTTTGCAAGCAACAGTAGAGGAGATAAAGGCCCTGTCTTGCATGACTTTAAATGTTACTGTATTAACAGCTATTATAAAACCAGTGGGTGAAGACACTGTTTTTCCTATTCCAAACGTTGTGGTTCTCTTGCTGAAGGGATTAGCCCAATAAAAGTGCACATGAAGGGAACCAATCCCTCGTTCCTTTTTTCCAAACTACTGTAGCGTTGTTTTCTTCCCTTTACCCCACAGCAGACAGCAATTAATCTCTTTCAGAGGCTATATTGGTGTTGTTTTCTTTTTTTACACACTGTACTACCACAGAAGGATTGCCGTTTTAGAGGATGATGCTCTCTATTTAACTTGTAGTTATAATGCCTCTCTGGAAATATTTCCTTCATGCACCAGTGTGTTTGACTTGACTTTTTAGAAGCTCCACTGAAGAGGGAAAAAAAAGCCACTTTAACAAAACAAACAATTACTTTCTTATGATTACTGCCATTAAACAGAGAAAAAAAAACCCAACTGTGATTATTGCAGAGGAGCACAGCTGGATAACCATCCATTACTTAAAAAGTAAATTTGCAAAACAAAGTTTCCCGGCAAATCATGAACACCAGTTGAAAAGGAATCTGACTTCTTTTCACAACAATGTCAGTGTATTTTAACTCTGGAGGTTAATATATATATACGTAGAAGTCTACAGAAGGGCAAAAGCTTACCAGAGAACCTGCCTGATTTCTTTGTTAATATAAAAATGTATTGATAACTTAATAAGTTCTTGATTAATATAATACAACTGGAGAACTTCATTTATAGTTCTTTGATTATATTAGTTTACATAATTAATGGCAAAACTGTGAACTTTGGTGCATACCTTTTTGAAATTAGATTTTTCCCCTCTTGCAACGTTAGCTTAGTGCCACTGACTTCCCAGAGAAGGCAGAAAAGCTAATTCCTCGCTCAGAGAACTTTAAAATATCATATTCTGTTTGTCAGTACTTCACTGCCAGTTCATCTGGGCCAAAATTAACAGTGGTATATACTGTGTTTTCTGGATTGGAGCTCAAGTTATTGGAAACCTAAGAAGACTCAAGTCCGATCTGCTAATCTTAATTATCCTATACAATATATTGCCATAATACTAGATTATATTAATTAATTCTAAATAGCAGGTTAGGTTTTGCTTCAACACACACAGCCTGATGTACAGACTAATGAAAATGGGGGCATGATGATACTTCAATATATGTTCAAAATTTCAGCAATTTTTCTGGCACTGATAAGCTTAGTTGATTTGACCTCATAGGCTGATCACTGGATATACCCACCAGGAGAATTGTTTTTTTCCTAGTTACTAGCTGTAAAAAACATATATATGAAAGACTAACCAAAGATGTTTCCCAGACGGAAGCTTCCCAAATTCTCTGATGTCTCTTAGTTATTGGCAACTTGTTCATTTTCCATTTTAGAACAATTTCATGTCTTCCCACCCACAGCAAAGAATTGATCTCATTTTGACAAAGATTATTAAAGATGTTGTGGGTTAAATCCTGGCGTTATTGATGTCAGTAGGCATTTTGCCAGTGATTTAAGCAAAGTCAGGATATTACCTGGCTGTCTATAATGCCTGGAGCTTTATAGTAAAACTAAAGTTGTTCATTTCTCCCATCAGAGATAACTCTGCTCCCCTACTCAGCAGTCCAGGTCTTTGAACCATGCACTAGCTTTTGAAATAGAGCTCCCCATTACAGGAGAGAGATGTATAGGTTTTAATGGCCCTCCCACAACACACCATTTTTTTGTGGAACTCAACCTAATAAGGCTTTGCTGAACTTAAGCAAATTACTCAATAGTTATCAAGTTCATGTGAATATCCATAATAATTTTAGTTAAATAAGAAAAGGTTGGAAGAATCTAAGTGTTCAGGCTGTGGATTACAAAGAATATTGACAAGGGTTATTTGATCACAGTATGATGTTTGATTTCGTTGCATCTTCTTCAGAATTGGCACAATGGGGAAGATTGTAAGCAACTGGAAAAAGTATTAGAATTTAAATCTACAACAATTATTCACCTATATACCTATTGTTCTTGCTTACGCCCTTGAGATTTAATACCCTTCACTGGTTTCTTGAAACAACATATTGGAAACACATAGATTTGATGTGTGTACTAGTCTCCTGAAACATGATAATGACACGATTGCCTTTATTATTCCTAATAATATAGTTTTTACTTCTATTATGCCAAGAACATATGAAGATGCAAAAACTCTTAGCCTGAAGGGGAGATTGCCAAGCAGAGGCAGTTGGGAAATGGTTGACTAAAGCAACAAAAGAAAATATTCTTAAGATAGCTGAATTCCTCCCTGCTTCAGTCTCTTAAGAAAACAATGATCCCCAGGATAAGACTCGTAGAGAGAGACACACCAGGTAACCTTCAAGACTGTCTGAATATAAGTTAGTATTTCTCTCTATCATGTTAATGCCCGTGACCTGACTTGGGGTGCCTATTATGCTAGACATCACATATGCAGATAACAGATATCTTTCAGTATAAGGCTGACTGCCTGCTCGGAACGGTCACCAGGACACATCAATCAGTACCAGCATGGCTGTTCATCCCAGCTAGCATCTTATATGTATTTCCAAGGCCATACTGATTGTGGTGCTTCTCAGAAGCAGCTACTGCACACAAAGAGACAAATCACCACATTCCTCCATCTGTGTGGGCAGACAGTTGTTGCTATGCCATATGCTCAAAGACTCTGACTGGATGTTACTGTGCACATCGTATAACTATCCTGTCACATATCGGGTACCTGTCTGGGATGATGGACACCCCTCCAGGAGTACTGTGTCCATGGCCTCCAAAATCCTGAATGCAGTCCTGACGGCTATTCAGAGAATTTACAGCTCTCTGTGGGTAGTAAAAAAAAAATCCAAAACCAAAATAGATTAGATGAGGAGGGTAGGAAGCTGATTTTTTTTTTTTAGAAAAAAAAAAACAAAACAATGGAATTTAACAGAAAAATGAATCTTTGTCCAACTTCTCCCACCTAAAGGATGTCAATTTTATTATGATACAATAGGTGGAGGGGAGGTTGTTAGCTTGAGTACATCAGGGATTATAGTTTGCAGAACAGCAGTAAAGAAGATACTCAACACTTTTTATTTCTGTCTGTCCAAAATCTGCTAGAGGTATTCCAAATAAATGATTAACTGCTTTGTCTGGAACGGCATGAGCGGAGGCAGTATTGATCCATCCCAAACCTGTGGGCTCTTTCATCCCACCATGCCTGAAGCACCAGCAGGATCTGCCTGGTGCCTGCTCTATAAAGTCTGCCTCACAATCCATTACATCCTACACCAAGCCTGTGTGTCACTGTCACACTGCAAACAAAATCAGCTCTGTTTAAAGCTATTATTTTTTCCTTTCTTTGAGTATCGCATGATCCCAGCTAGTGTTGCAAGAAGGGACAACTTACATTTTATAAAAGTATTTGCTAAAAGCCACCACTTTAAGATTATGTACAAAAAACAATCTATTGTTTTTAAGGAATTGTGAAGAACGCACAAAGTTCCTGTTTCCACTGCTTTTATCCAAATCAGTTAAGATAGGCATAGACTTTCCATAGAGTACAAAGATTTCAACATTTTCTCTATTTCTCTCAAATTTTAAATACGGAACTACAGGTGATGGTTCCTGTTCTTTTCGCTGAAGAGACAGCATTTCAGCAAACTCAGTGGTCTGTCCAATAATAGACATAGCGTACACTCTAATAAACTGCCAAGTGGAGTCCAGGAAAGTCTCCAGAAAAAAAAGTACCCCAAGCCCTACTAGAGATTTATGTTGTTTTAAAGAGATTTATCTTGGTGCAGTACCTGAAATTCAGCTCAGGGTCTTTCACAAGCACAAAGGTAATGGCAATCTCACTATTAGTCTCAGGGGAAAATGATGAAGGTACATCAGCTGGTGGCAAAGAGAACAAGTGAGTTATTCCAGATAACCAATTTATCTTTCTGCCACTCAGCTCTCCTAGCTTGCAAATACATAGCTGTAGTATCCATCCTCAATGCTGATCGCATTATCAGGAGCAGGAAAAAGCTTGGCTTGCGTAACTACTATATTTTGTCACCTCTATATATATATATCTCAAAACACCTTAGTTTATTTTTCTCCTCCTGGAAGAAGAACAGGGGACACATTGCATTGCTTACTGGTTTTGATACAGTGCATTTATCAGAAGAATTTCTTCAGATTAAGTTTTGTGTTACATTTTTAAAAATTCAGCTTCTAATAGACAATAGAAAAGAAAAACAAGAAATAAAACTTACAGTCCATAGACTTACAAAACAAATTTCATTTATCTGTCACTGCAAAAATAATATCTGCTGATATTTTCTATGAGTCGCTGTCTCTACATGTAACGTCAACTAGAGAAAAAGAGTGGTAAAAAACATCTTTCGTACATACATATCCCCTTGTTACCCCAAAGCTATCTATTTCAGCAATATCTAGGCCAGCACTTTAATAAACACAGCAGGACACAAATGCCTCTGGGTGCCAATGAAAAGAAGTTTCTCCAACAGACAGAAAAGAGTTCTTGGCTATATCCACTCCACGTTACATGTATGTTAAAAGGACCATCACTTGTTGAAAAAGAGACCGAATCCAGTGGATAATACTCAAGGGACTCTCAGATAATAATCCCAAAGGTATAAATAACAGCTTATGCTGTGTTGCTGAAACTTCCGAAACCAAATGATGGTTCGATTGTGAAAAGCATGTGCAATTTATGCACGCTTTGGCTTTGTAGTCTGCAGATTCTGAAGTCTTTTTCTTTGAGGTAGACCTGCCAAAGACCCAGGCAAATGTTAATCCACACACATAGATTGCTAATGTTTCCATTTCTATAACAAAAATCCATGGATTTGGTGAGATTAATGAAGAAAAGCTTTTTTTCTGAGGACTGGTAGGTTGCTTTTTTTCCTCACCCACTCAGTATTTAACAGATGTCTTTGCAAAGAGAGTGGACACAAGTCCATGGAAGAGTTTGGAGGTCTTTACTGTCAACTGTGGTGACATTTGCTTAAAATATTTTTCGTACTCCCAAATCTTTTGTGAACAGGGACAAACTCTTCAAATTTATTCAACAGCAGATTTCACAAGCCTTCTCAAGAATGTAATAGAGTGATTGCTATAACACCTTGAAAACTCTTGCACTTTACACGCACGCCTCACACCCTGCTATAGGTCAGCAAGCTTCCCTGCGCTCTGCCAGTCACAGGAAGACACATCTACTTCTTGGATTCCCACACCAGTAACTTTGAAACCAACCTGTGCAGGTAGTATGAAAATGTATGCATCACTCTTAAACACTCCCCACTCTGGAGCAAGGCTCTGGGGAGTCTAAGAATTGTTAGGTTTCTCAGTTTCCTACTTCAAAAGGTGGTAACACATACAGGGAGGGGATAGCTTGACATCTGAAAATGATCTTAAAAATAGCTTTATCTTATGGCAGACTGAGGTGAAAGCAAATAAAAGTGCTTTTTTTGCTAAACACAAAGCAGAAAACACAATTTGCAAAATACAAAGACACAAATGTGCAGAAATGAAAAAAAAAAAAGAGCACTTATTTATAATAATTATCCCATACTTGAGTAAGGAATTCAGCAAGTTACCTGATGCTGATGTTGTTCACCACAATAGCCCTTCACACTGTGCTGTGAAAAGCTTAAACTTCAGGCTGAAGCTCATTAATACATTATATCTTATATTTAAATGAAAAGTGCATCAACTATCATTCTCTCTCTCTATATATATGTATGTGTGTGTGTGTACTTGCACATCTATTGTTTAGGTATGTTCTGCTGCTTTAGATTGAGAGTAGATAGGACAGTGACCAATAACTTTGGAACAACATTTGAGGTGAGTTGTCGCTGAACCCTGTCTTTGAGTGACAAGGGGACAACTGCCTGGTTTTCCTCAGTTCTCCTCCCTTTCCCTCCCTGTTGTTTCATTATTTTCTCAAATAGACCCTGCTCTGTATCAATATCTTCAGAGAAATCCACCATCCACCTCACTTCATCAAGCAGGTTGCCTATTTGCCTATTACCAATTGCCTTTCATTGTCAGGAAGTAGCTGACAGTACCATTCCCAGAAGGAACGAAAAAGCTCTAGGATTAATTACTGTCCAGTTAAATGCAGAAGACAGATTTTTCATGGCATATTTATCATCTCACAACATTCAAAAAGGCTAACACCTTGCACTCTAAATGGAAAGACAAGGAATTTGTTCTAAGAAGCCTGAATCTCGTTTTAGAGGCAGCAGAGTGGAGATGATAAGGAAGGATGGTAAGAAGGAAGTTGTTCTGGTTTTGTTTAGTAAGGAGGGCCTAAGGTGGTAGCTTCTGTAGGAAACTGCTAGAAGTTGCTCCCCTTTATTCAGTGGACTCGGCCGGGCCTAGGGCGGACCCGCTGCTGGCCAAGGCCGAGCCAATTGGTAGCAGAATGTCCCATGATAACGCCTGTGAGATAACGTATTTAAGAAGGGGAAAACAGGAAAGAAAAAGAGAGAGACGATGTGAAGCAGCTGAGCAGGGGGCAGAGAGGGGGAGGCACGAGCCTTGTGGGCCTTGCAGGCCTTACCCTCTGGCCTCCCGCCGGGCAGCCAACTGGGCCCAACTCGGCCCAGCCTGGCTGCAAGAAGTGGAGAGGAGATGAGAAATGAATAAAATGTAAAAAGGATCCTGAGAGGCATCTGCCAGCTTGTTGTGAGGAACAGCTGCAGACGCCAAGGTCAGTTCAGGAGGAGGGGGAGGAGTAATGCGGCTCCTGGCCAAGATTCCCCTGCAGCCTGTGGTGATGACCATGGTGGAGCAGGTTGTCCCTGTGCAGGCCATGGAGGTCCATGGAGGGGCAGAGATCCACCTGCAGCCCATGGAGGACCCCACGCCAGAGCAGGTGGAGGCCTGAAGGAGGCTGTGGCCTGTGGAGGGCCTGCTGGGACAGCTGTTCTGGGGGGACTGCACCCCATGGAAGACATGACCTACGCCGGAGCAGTTTCATGAAGGACTGTGGTGCGTGGGAGGGATCCCACGAAGGAGCCAGAGAGGAATGTGAGGAGTTCTTCCCCCGATGATGAAGCAGCGGCATGAAACAACGCGTGATGAACAGACCGCAACCCCCATTCCCTTTTTCACCCTGTGCCGCTTGGGAGTGGAAGGTAGTAGAGATAATGTTAAGCCCGGGAAGAGGGAGGGATGGGGGGAGGTTATCTTGTTCCCTGTCTCATTCTCCTGCTAGTTTTAGAAAAAAATGAATAGTTTTCCACAAGTCAAGTCTGTTTTGCCCGTGACAGTAACTTTAAGGATTTCTCCCCGTCCTTATCTCAAACCTTGAGCCGTTTTTCCTTATATCATCTCCTCCTATTCTCTCGGAGGGTGGGGGGAGCGAGAGAGAGACTGCGTAGTCTGGTCCCGATGGGGGCTGAACTACGACAGAAGTAGAGAAAGGTAATTGCATTGATTCTCAGCAGTTTTCTGTGCAAGATGGTGGGACAGAAATGAAGGCTTGACTCATGTGTTGCTCAAGTGGAACTCCTTATTCTTTGTAAGTGTCGCAGCAGAATTGAGTCTTGTGGATAATCTAAAGCCAATGTCCTCTTTTCATTAAAAGCAGTAGGAATCTCCCCGCTCATCTTCACGGACCTGGGCTGAAGCCTCAGCAGCCTGGCTCTGCCTCACCATTTTTGTCAGATTTAAGCCTGGCAGGGAGTAAAACAGTTCACCCAAGGCTCAGTCACCTCACAGCCTGGTTTATGAACTTGAATTGCCATGCATTTCTGTTGACTGCAATACCAAGGCTATGATCTGCTGCGGCTGCAGTGCAGGGCTGCTGCCCATCCTATCACCTTTGCTGTGAGGAAATTAGCTCTGGCAGAAAGGGAGCGTGAAGAGCTGGGCCAAAGAGCTTCCTCAGCTGCAACAGCTCTATCACCACAAAAAAAAATAATCAGTGAGGATCAAGAATGAGAGGCCAGGAAGGTGCAGCCCTGTGTGCCCGTCGGGGGCCCTGCATACAGGAGTGGCATAGGAGGAAGGGCAGGCAGCGGTAAGTGAAGCAGATAAATGAGCATCATTATGGAACAGCACAAAAAACGGTATCCAGATGAAAGGGATGAAGGAAACAGTCACATAAATCTTCACCCCCTTCGTGTATCATACTAATTTGCATGGTTGTTATTTTTGTGAGGAGATATTTTTTCCTGAGGATTCATCTGTCAGTTTTCATTAGCCCCTGCACCAGCAAACCTCAGCCAGTAACGACAACCTCCAGTTCTCCTCCCCGAAAGGTGCCATGCCCACACTTCAGGTTTTGCACAGCATGATTCTCTGTTTACACTCTCTAATAGAGCAAATCAGCTGCACTTGATGCAAAATAAGGGACTTGAGCCTCAAACTGTGACCCCGCTGACTTCAGCAGCGTTTCACTGATTTACAACAGATTGACATTGAATTTTATTGCATTAAAAACTAACGATGGCAAATATTTTACCGTGCTCATTAAAAATCCTCTATTAAAGGCTTAAAGTACAACAATTAAATGTAATTAAAACTATCCATGACAAATATAAATATATTTTGTTCTGTACTGTGTGAAAATATCTCTTGCTGTTCCCTCATCTTTCATCTCTTATTTTGAAGACATTTATTTATTAGTTCACAGCTTCAGTAAATTGAGAAAGCCTGATGCTCAGACTTCTTACATGTGATTTCTGAGTCTCATTTCTCAAATGTACTGCATGGTTATTTTGACAGTTATGCTACATTTAATTAGGAATCAGTTTTCCAATGGTTCAAATACTGCAGGATTATTTTGTTAGTGTTTCCCTCTTTTATGCTTAGTTCAACGCAGACTGAACTACAACTTTGAACTTTGTTTTGGTATGTGTAAGGCAGTGTGACAGCTTTGACTTTATTCTCAATGAAAACCAATTAATACATACCAGTAAGGAAAGCCTCAGAAAAACAAAGTCCTTTTGCATGACGATTCCTCCCCTCAATAAAGCCTTCCTTGTTCCTCAAGTCCTTTAGTTTGCCTTTTTCACAGAAACCTATAAATCCACTTGTAAAATATTTAATGATGATCATATAAACACAAAGGCAAAAAGGACTTTAAGGACCTTACTATAATTCGACTTCAAACAAATACTCTAAAGGAAGATTTTAAGCAATGAAATTGCAAATATGTATAGGCCTCACCGCTAATCTCTTTAGCAGTATCTCTTAAAAGTCCTACATGTATTCCATGCTTTTTCTCCATTCCTGTATTTCCAAAACAAAACATTTCCAGAAAGAATGGCTGGTTGTAGCACTACAGATCTGAGTTGTCTTTATTAAATACTGCTTTCTTGAAGCTACCTCCACTTACAGGCCATTCAGCTCTGATCTTTGTGTAATTGATGCAAATGAAGCATGTAATAATAGAAAGCATGTAATAATAGAAAAATGGCTTTAGGACTTTCTAGTTCTAGGAGAAATGAGAATGAAGAGAATTTGAGAAGTTAAAGAAGGTTAAGAACATGTTAGGTGATTTCGTTCTTCAAATGCACAAAAATACTTCTGCCTTGTCTACCTCCAAGCCTGAATGGATATGCTAACCTTACCTTTTTGCAGATAAAATAGCTTTACTTACCCAACAAATAGACCTAGTATATTAGCAGCTATACGGATGATACCTAGAACAGGTCATTGCATTTGCTGGTGATTGTGGGCAAAACACAAATTACTTCTGGGTGTTAGGCACATATCTAAACATCACTGTATTAACTGAAAAGTATCCCGAAACACAGAGATTTTATGTTGTATCCATTTCTTTTTCATTTAGTGCATTTACAAAAGAGGCAGTGGCTAAACCCTAAGGTTGAAACTCACAATTCATAAGGTTTCAGAACTTCATTACATGTTGGGCCATAAACACTGAGAAAATCTCAGTGTAGGGAAGACTACTCAAAGAGGTAGGACCTGAGGTAATAAAAAGGCTAAAAGACTCACTGCCTGGAATATCTGACTTCCTCACAAGCAAAACTAAGAAAATGAAGCTCTCAGGTCCTGGAAATAGAAGACAGCCCTCCTGAGTAGTTCATAATGAAAACATTTTTTTCCATTTCATTTCATGGCAGACTTGCTTTACAGTGCCAGGAATTCATCTTTCTCAAAGATGAGGAAGGTAAAACTTACTTTTTGACCAAGCCAGTTCTCCACTCCTCAGGAGGTCCTCCAGCAAAGTGGTGGAGTTTTTGGTACAACATGAGGGAATAAACTGGCTGATACACAAGTGCATGATAAAACTGTTTTCCTTCACTTAGTATGGAAGCTGAGGTTGTAGAAACATGAAAGGTGTCTTAAGGTGGCAGTCTTCAGGTTAACAGCCTCAGAGTGCTAAAGGCATCTTCCATCTGCTGCCTACCAAGCACCAAGGAAATGGGCGGACTGATGGTTTGGGTGCTGAGCTTTGGAGTGCCAAGGAATGGGACTTTGATCCAGGATGACACATACTGAAGGCTGTCAGATATGGAGTGGTATCAGGGGCTCTTAATTAACCTGATCTGGAAGCTGAATTTGGTGGCACAGTGTATAATAAATACTGAAACATATCTGGATCATCTTGCCAGGTTCTTTGTGGAGCACTTACAGATCTCCGTACAGCATGAATACAGCAAAAATATTTACAGTATTTTTATATTTATTTATATCTGCCTTAATCTCTATAAAAGAGAGGATGTGTTCGGCTCTTTCTTCTTTGCGACTAACAACGTATTCTGATTAAAATCTGATTAATTTTGACTTTATTCAAATAGACAGGTAGCCAACTAGCCATCTGCCTGTAAAGTACTTGTTTGGGGTTGTGCATGGATCAAGACTTAGTGTGTGGATTTGGCTTAAAGGTTTAAAAACAAAGGTAAACCCAGTTCACTCCTCTCCATGGACTGAAAATGAATTACTGTTTTCCCAAAGGTCTCATTTTGGCTATTTTTTGAAGAATACACTTAGATATTGTTCAACAGATGTCAATAAATCCTTTTCCTCTGTAACTGATATACATTCTGACACTTCGTGCACTACTATATACCTTTCCATGCTGTCTTCTGAACTGCAGAGGCATCAGATCACCTCTTCGTTAGCCAGAAAGTTGTATTTCTGGGTATAGAAGCAGCTCTTTATTCTGCGTGAAATTTACTCATCCCTAGGATTTCTAAGTCCTTATGCAACTAGAAAGGGGAAGAAAAGCTGACTCACAGTATCTCTGCACTAGGCTTCACCACACCTGCCAAAACCAAAATACAGCTATTTTAGTGTTTTAAAACACTCTATTCAAGTCCTACTGCCATAAGCTTGGAGGAGAAGAAGACAGAGGAAGGAAGGTACAAGATGCTGCATAAATGGTCTTGATATTGCCTTGGGACCTACTCCAGTCTCTTTTCCAGATTGGAGGGCAACTTCTCCACAGCATGCAAGGAGGAGAACCTTGCGTAGGGGTTACTTATGATGCTATCAGCATTAGGGGAGACACTGATTCAAAATACAGAAGCTCTTTTGCTCTCAAATCTCTGTAACAAGGTTCTTGGTCCAATACAGCTGTACAGTGCAGCCTCCAAATCAAGTGACATGCTGCAAACTTGCATTCTTTGTCCTTTAATTGGTAAAAAACTTTAAATACCAGCAGTGCATGTGCCTGCTTTTACATTGAAGGATTAGGGAACTTTATTGACTTGTTTTCCACTTCAGTGAAAACACTTTCCATGCAATCTATAGATAACAATGCACAAAGAGTCAGGCAACGCTGCTTAACAAACCCACTTACTTTAAGTGCACTTATCTGTAAATACCTTATTCCTGAAAAAGTATACTGCTAACATAGGCGTATCATAGTGCTTCCATTTTTGAAACTGGAAGGCAGATGAGCTACCCTCCTTGGGGACCATTTTGCAAAATTATGTGCACTAGGTGCAATCTGGTCCACTCAGTCAAAAAACAAAAGCATTTTCTAAATGCCTGTCTGTGAGCCCTAGGGAGGAGTTGTCTCTGGCAGGAGGTTTTCAAGATTAGGTATTCAGAGATGACAGAGAAATCACTCCCCTCTTTTTTCAACTCATAAGTGTGGAGCTTTGACTCCATCACAGGACGTGCTGGACACTACCGCACAGCCCATGAAAAGTAGAATCATCCAGAGCAGCAATTCTCAAACAAGGGCTTAGGCACCCAAAGAAATATTTGAATTGCTATGATGCCCCATACCTTGTCCACACTACCATGGCCTTGGAGAGCCATTGGGAAAATCTATGCAGAGGTGGCTAACCCTTCCGAATGTTTCTTTCAGCACAAATTCAAATGCTTATGCTGACACAGCTGCCTCCAGAGGAACCAAGGCCACCAGTCCACACCCAACAGCAGCAGGGCAGAGCCTGTACCACTGGATGCCATGGGACTGCCTGTCCACCCTCTTAAAAGCTGTGCTTTTGCAAAATCTCTCAGACACAAGCAGTGATCCCAGCCCCTTCTGCACCAGCCTGAGCATGCTCCCATGCCAGCAACAGGCACCTGCAAGGAGAATTACCAAACCGTGCCATGAGGAGCCTGGCACCCGGCTCACTCCAGGGGAGACTATCCAGCAGGGCAACAGCTTTCCTCATCCTGCTTCCTCCCAAAGCAGAGACCCACAGATGGCTGCTGTGAGCTGCACATCTCTTGTCCTTTTGCCTTTCCAAGGCAGCAGGCCTTGCAAAGGCTCAGCAAGCATTGAGCCCTGAAGGGCCTGCTGGCCCCGGTCCTGTTAGCTGCCATGTGGCTGTGGTGGCATTAGCCTTCCTCCCTTTCACACTGACCAGCACAGACCTGCTCAGCAGCCACAGCTGGAAAGGCAAGAGAGGCAGCATTCGCCAGAGCCAGGTGGCATAGAAGACACCATCACACAGGTAGAGAAAAGGCTAAGAGAAGGCGGGGGCAGGGGGAGGGCGCGGGCGGGTTGGACATTGCATGCAGCACACAGGCGCTGCCATTGCCTGCTGCTTGGCTTTGCCCTGGCTCTCAGTCTGCTCTTCCCACCCTGCTCCCCCTGTTCTCCTTCAGGCCAAAGTTGCTGACAAGCAGGGCACTGCCTACAGAGACCATGACCATGAACAACCCTCACAGAAGTGCTCCGTTTCCAGTCCAAGTGCTTATTACTTTAGATCACATCAGAAACAGAGTCCACTCTCCAAGAAACGTTTGGCTGCTCAGCTTGCAAGTGCTCACATTGCATGGATTGCTCTCAGAATGGATCTTTTCGCTCAAATGACCATGCTGACCAAGGCAAAGGAGACATAGAAGTGCTCTGTATTCAGGCTGAGAACATCCATAATCATGACATGGGTCAGCTGCATTGCTCCTGTTTATCCATTTTGAGATTGCTTACAGGATATCCCTTGTCAGGGATAAAATTTGATCATATCACATTTGATGACACATGATGTTGTTCTCATTCATTGTCCCACAGATCTTAAAACGATCCTTCCCCATAAGTAAGGAGGATGTAAGGACATCTCACACTTCTTTGATTTCCATATCCTGTCCCGCATCACTCCACACTGATGACTTCTGGCTCTAGACCAGGTTTGCAGGCACTCCCCATAAGACAGCGTGTCAATGTTTTAGGTCCCAAGCACAAAAATATTATGGACAGATACCATGGCTCCTGTCACTGCACCCCAGGGAATAGTATAAATGTGTCCTGCTCTTTGAAGGCATTTGAGTAAGACAAATGCAGAGGAAGAAGTGTTGCACAGACATACTACATAAACTGCCACATATTGACTCGTAGGCATGGACTGGCCTGGAAATCATGATATAGAAAACAAACAGCCAGAAGCCAGTCCTTCACCCATATCCCACTTCCCTTAATTGCCTTTAAGCCACGACATCATGGCCTGAGCCAGCCAGAGTTTGTTATGCAGGCCCTTGCAGGATCACAGGGTACGTGCTACGGACCAGGCTGGGTCATAACAAGAGGCAGAAGAGCCTCACGGGAGATGCCAGCCAAGGGGAGAGTTTGTTCTGTTTCACCAGCTTCAAAATTTTGGGGTCACTGTACACAATTCTTTTACATGTTCCATGGGCCTGCTCGAAAGTCTTGTGACAGCCAGTTTGTACACCCTGTCCTAATGCACATTTGATTTAGTATGCTGCTCAGGTGACTGAAGTACCAACATTTTACAAAACAGCTTATTCAGGAACAAATTATGTATGTACCACTGCTCTCTGCCATAAATGTAGAAATTTTTATAGTGCATTTGATAAAAAATTTGACTTGGATTTTTTTTTCATATCATTTAACTAAAATTTTATGTTCATGATTGCTTTCTACAAGACACAATGCAAATGGAAAAGAAATATGGGGAAAATTACATCGCTAGCAGGAAAAAAAAATAATAAATAAAATGTGCTGGAAGTAAAACAGATGTTTGGCATCTGGTGGTTTTGTATAGCCCTGGGCGACAGTTAAGCTGTTCCTATGCTTGGAGAAGGAAAAAAGGGAAGGGAAACATGTCTGTATCACTGCTGCACTTATACTATTTTAGGGCTCTTGCCTTTGTGGAGTCTGGGGCTATGAGCTGTGCCTAAACTGAAGATTAATCCTCATTCCTCAACTGTCCACATCCCCCAACACCACCCTTTTCCCATAGCCTGGAGGATGCTGTGCATGTTGGCCAGATTACCACCATCACACATGCGTAGGGACCAGGATGTCCGAGCACACCATGGCACTTACCACTTCCCAGTCAAAGCCAGAGCACGACAGCAGCCTCTGCTGCTCTGTCTTGCGAGCACTGAGAAGCGGAAAGCAATCACAGTGTGGTCACTCCACATACCTCCATGCCCTCCCTGCTTCTGAAACACACCTGATGTGGATCCATGCAAGGCACTGTGTTATATATTGCTGTCTGCAAAGTGGAGACTCCCTGCACAGAGGCTCCTCTGCAGACAAAGTCTGTGACCTCTCCAAACAACTTTGCTGCAATACTGTCTCCAGCGATCTAGATCTCTGTAACACGTTATGGCCATATGCAGTCTCAGAAATAGGATGTCAAAGTTGTCAGTCAGCTACAATTCCTCTTTCCCAGAAAGCTATTGAGTGTGACAGTAAACACTCATCTTGAGCTAAGCCCGTTTTGAAAAATTACTTCAAGGCAAGTTGTTGAAAAACAGACAGGCTGTTTCAAATGGGAACAGTGAGGTCACTGCCTGTGCTAATTTGCCTTAAGTTCAGACACAAGGTCACACAGTGGAAGAAATAAGAAAAAAAAAATCAGGGCATGCTGTATAATGGGATAATTTTAATAACAAAATTGCTCATTCTCATCTCTTATTCACAGAGATTCATTCAGTCAACTCAGAACCTCTCCTCCCTCCACAGCTTGTCTTTAGTTTGCGTTAGTACTTGGTGATGCGTATACCACATATAGGAAGTTAATTTCTTTGGTCCTCTCCCTAGGCAGTACTACATTGAACAAAGCAAGGGAACGATAGGAGCCAGCACCGCTTTTCTCACTCGTGCAGTCTTGGAGAACTGGCTGCAAAGTTCAGGAATGGAAGGAGTAGTCCAAAAGCACTGTGAAACTGACTTCATTTACAATAAAAACGCCTAGGAAATTCATTCATTTTGGGGGTAATAATGTCAGAAAAGATGCACGTGATCTCACCTGCTCTCTCTGTATTTCGTTCTCTGTTTAAGAGAGAAAAACATTCAGACTCTTTCTTTTCCCAACAGAGAATTTGAAATTCCCAAAGACTATTCATATGAATAATTTACATTAGTGACTGGAAAAAACAGGTAACTACAGATACACTGCTCTGGAAGTAACTTCTCACCAATTTGACAGTGTTCTGAGCATTTTGTTCAAACAAGATGCTTTTAATTATGGTTTTAATTGATCATTGATATTTAACTACAGGTGTTTGCAGGGAAAACATTCAGTGTTAATAATTATATGATACGATAAAAAAACCCCAATCATATCGGTTTCCACTGTGCAGTTTATTCAGTTTCAAATTAGAAAAAAATTACTAAGTATTTGACAATTCACATGCATAAACTCAAACACTTCAGCCAAGAAAAGTATTGATTTCTTTCAGTTTTGTGTTAAGGCGCTCAGGAATTTCACCTAGGCAGACAAGTATCTGGATTTTTTTAAAAAGAACCAAAATAGAGAGACAAGCTATAACTCAGTTTTACTTCTGTTAACAAATATGACCAAAGTGAGTCCTGGTAGTACGCAGTTGCATTCTTTATCTTTTCAGTCGTGTATAGCTGATAGGAGTCAAAGTGATTGGGAAGAGTTATCTTCAGCAAGTTTTCTTCAACAGTGTCTTGATTTGGAGTGCTGAATAAGCCACTGTAATGTTATGTCTGCCAGGACAGATAAAATAAAATTAAAAACTCAACAGCCTGTTTGCAGCATGTATAAGGACAGCAGAACACCAGTAGATTCATACAAATTTTAAAAACCCAAACAAACAAAACCCAGAAACCATAGGCTCTCATTTACACCTAATTAAAAATTCAGTACTTAAAACTACAGGTAGGTTTTTTTCTGGTGTTTTTTGTTTGTTTTCAAATTATGTGTATTTTGTATTCTCAAAGTATGATGACTGACATCAAGTTCTTCAAGCCACACATGAAGAACTGTTGGAAAAGCAAAGATTTAAGATGACCATAAAATCAACTGTAAAATCCAGACTGGAATAAAATGCAGTGTGAGAACAAAGGCAGAAATACACGACCAGAAGGAAAGAAAAGGGCAAATATCTGACAAAGCATTAAGAAGCCACTTAGGCAGGTTGTAGAAGTCCAAGGTCTCTGAAAGACAAACACTGGACTCAAATTTGATAGCTGAAACTGGTACCTCTCCTGATACAATCTAATGCATTGGGCTGGAAACTGCAGCAGTTCACAAAGTGATTCACGAGCAGATTAGACGTTTTTGCCTCAGGGCAATAACATCTGTCAGGGAGGTAGGAAGGATGTCAGGGGACAGAAACAGCTCTAGCCCTCAAATTTAAATTTGTTGCCACATCTGTCCTAAGTTCAGGACAGCACTCTATTAATATCCTGGTAGACCAGCTTAGGCATTGAGACTGCAGACAAAAGCATCCCATGACATCTAAACCAAAGCCAATAACTATATACTGATCTTCCACTGTCTCTCAGCACACAGAAACTGGCAGCCTTACATCTACACCTCCTGAGGAGACCAGGTAGCTAGGCTGCAGTTTGCACTGAAAAACGACTACTATCTCATTCAACTGCATTGACATCAATCAAAAATGCACAGAAAGCAGACAGCTCCCATTCTTCTCCTTAACAACCTAGTAGTTTCATCACTTTAATAAGTTAAATATTATTTCGTTATATTTTTAAATTATAAATGGTATTTTCCAGTCCTTTGGACTCCCTAGGTTCTTGCCCAACTTCTTTTCAGTTTCTCAAGATCTTCACCAAAATACGGCACACAGTACTCCAGTAATGCCTGCATAGTTCCAGACAGATGTGATATACACTGCCTGCTCCCATTTGTTATTCCTTTGGGTAAATATTCAGGAAACAGGTTACCCTTCCTAGGCACAACGTTACACTGGAAGATATTTTACTGATTCTCAGTTAGGATTTGAGTCTTTTTCACAGCTACTCCCAAAATTTCTACAAGTAAGTGAAGTGATCATTCTTTTCATTAATTTCCTATTTGCAAATTCCAGCATGCTTTTTTTGCATGCTTTTCTCCCCTGGACCATCCATATAAATGAACCAGGATCAAAATCCATTTTCTCCAGGATCCTTTCAGAAATTAAGTTGTTTTTACCAGTTTCTAGTCACAATGTCACTTGTAAGATCCTCCACTGCAGCTTTCCCAATTTGATGAGGATCAAGCACTGTATTTCTAAAACCTCAGCCACCCTCACTGCCCTTCACCGATGCAGATAATCCTGACGATGTTGTCCTCCTCAGTCCTTATATCCCAGTTTAACAGCACATTCTGTATATTTCCCTCACTCAGAGATAACTGTTGCACCTCAAGCTGCAGCAAACCTAGGTCTGGTCTCCTCCAAAGCAACGTACCAAAATCGTGTACACCATTTCCAAGAGAAGCCCTCACCACCTAACACGTCCCTGCAGACAGCTGACCCAGCTCTCTGAAGCCCAGGTGTCATGGCATAGTCTCCTCACCACTTCCACTACCTGGTCCTCTCTGCCTAGGATGGAAATTTTCCCTGCTGCTGGGAGAAAGTGGTTTTCTCCTATTCCCACTCCCACCGTCTCTCATTCAGCTGAGCCCTACAGAGCTGCTTAGCTCTTCTAATGAGTCTGGCTTCCTCAAGAAGCAGCTATAACTATCTATCCAGGCTGTATTCCTCCCATCCAGCATCACTCGTCTTAGCAGCCTGGAGGGGAGAAGGGTGGCACAGAGGCAGCATGTCCCCAGGCAACTGCTGCTGCTGGCTTAGCCTGTGCTTCACCCCTTTCTCCTTCCCTGTGGAGGGAACGGAACGGGAGAACATGACAGAGGAAAGGGACAGGAAAGAAAAGGAAACCAAGGAGTGAGAGAGGAAAGGACAAAAAGCAAAGGTGAGGTGGGAGACAACTTCACTGACTTCAGGATACGCTCTGTGCATCTCCAGCAGGACAGAAGCACTAGTCCCTCAGTCTGAGGAACACTACCATACAGCCACACGCACGCAAGGCCTGCTTACAAAGTAAAATAATGTACAGAGCAAAACACTTACCAAAATCTATTAAGCACCACATAATAATTGGAAGGTCTTCATATCTAGTTATTATTTTTTCAAAAGTAACACAGTTTTTGTGAGGGATTCAATTACTTTGATTTTCAAACATACTTTTCCAAGGCCCTGGTCAAATTAATTTCTTTACTTCACATGGAACTAAATAATTAGACAAGTGACTTTTAAATTACATGTGATTCTATATTAAAACAAATACAATTGCATGCAATATTTGCAACAAAATCTTTCAAAGTAAATTGAGATTTTTCAGTTATATGTTGGAGTTAGATCTCAAATCTCATTAACATTTTTAGCATCTCACCCAAAGTACAACGTATACACTGATGATGCTGTAAGAAAA
Organism: Chlamydotis macqueenii; assembly: GCF_036417535.1. Lineage (NCBI taxonomy): Eukaryota > Metazoa > Chordata > Aves > Otidiformes > Otididae > Chlamydotis > Chlamydotis macqueenii. Next base: position 24,048,865 of record NC_141556.1, read on the forward strand.
GGAATCTTACCGATGTTATCCTTCTCTTTACATGAAATAGAATAGCAACAGATTTCTCTGTCTTGAATAGCTGAAAGGTTTCTATAGAAAAGAAAAAAAAAAAGTAGTGTTATAACTCCACAAAAACTGACAACAGAAATTTCCATTAAATTACATGTTTTCTGCTTTTTATTCAATGGGTTCAATTTTATCCTCAGATATTGAATTTTTAAAATATGCTACTGCACACAAAAAAAGTCAGGTTTCTTAAACTATAAAGATTAAAAGGATATAAAGTCATTTCACAAAAATTCAAATTTCTCATTAAGTCAGTGTAACAATGAATAATAAAAACACAGAAATCCATGAGCTGAAAATAACATTTTATAGTGGCAATCAAGTAATATTATGATGTCTTTCCATTCACCTTTTATTCTTTTCACTTAGAGTTCAGAGTTTTTATCTCTAATACCTCTTATAAGCAAATAACAGTACTCAAATGATCACACCATTAATCTTCAGGTTGCTTATTATATCATACTTAAATATACCAGATCTGATTCCTACCAAAAGGACACCTCTACATTTAGGAAGAAACTGATTCTTAATTAACTTCTGTTTCTTTCTGGGAATCTCCCTATCCCCCTCAGAGTTTCTCAGCACTTCGTTATTTTTTCATTTATTTATCCTCACACAAGTGACGCAGACATGCAGGAAACAAATTACACTCCTGGAGCAGATGAGAAGTGGAGGCACCCAGAAGGAATGAGTCTTGAGATCACACAAAAGACTCTAATAAAGAGAATTAGTGACCTCTCTGGACTTCAGGAGAGTAAACTTGGCCTCTTCAGGGATCTGCTTGGAAGAGTCCCATGGGATAAGGCCCTGTAGTGATGAAGGGTCCAAGAAAGCTGGTTAATATCCAAAGATCACGTCCAAGCTCAAGAGGAGCCCATCCTAATGCGTCTGGAAAAAAAGCCAGGAGGCGTAAGCAGACAAACGACAAGCAGCTGGCGAAACCCAGTCACAAAAAGGAAGCACACAAAAGGTGGAAGCAGGGACAGGTAACCTGGGAGGAATACAAAAACATTGCTCAAGCATGTAGAGATACAGTTAGAATAGTCAAAGCCCAACTGAAATTGGATCTTGTGAGGGATGTCAGAGGCAACAAGAACGGCTTCTGAAAGTACATAAGTGACAAACAGAAGACAAGGGAAAATGTGGGCCAATTGCTCAATGAGATGGGGGACCTGGTTACACAGGACATGGAAAAGACAGAAGTACTAAACGCTGCCTTTGCCTCCGTATTTACTAGCAAGATTAGACTTCAGGAATCCCAGGCCCCAGAGACCAAGGTAAATTCTGAAGCAAGGAAGTTGTACCCTTGACAGAAGAGGATCAGGTCAGGGCAAACTGGACACAGAGAAGTCCACAGGCCCTGACGGGATGTACCTATGAGTGGTGAGGGAGCTTGCTGATGTCACTGTGAGGCCACTGTCAATAACGTTTGAATGATGATGGCCATCAGGAGAGATGCCTCAGGAGTGGAGGAAAGCAAATGTCATTCTTACCTTCAGAAAGAGCAGGAAGGAGGACCCAGGGAACAACATGATGGTCAGCTTCACCTTGATCCCTAGGAAGGTGATTGAGCAACTAATCCAGAAGACCATTTCCAGGCATGTGACAGAGAAGAGGGTGATCAGGAGTAGTCAGCATGGATTCACAATGGGGAAATTGTGCTTGACCAACTCGATAACCTTCTACAATGAAATCTACAGCTTGGTAGATAAGGGGAGAACAGTGAATATTGTGTACCTTGACTTCAGTATGGCTTTAACACTGTCTCCCATACCATCCTCATAGGCAAGCTGAGGAAGTATGGCCTGGATGAGCAGATGGTGAGGTAGACTGAAAACTGCTGAACAGTCAGGCTCAGAGAGTGGCAATCAGTGGCACCAAGACTAGTTGGAGGCCACTATCAGTGGACCCCAGGGATCAATACTGGGTTCAATCCTGTTCAACATCCTAATCAATGATCTGGATGATCAGGTACAGTTTGCTCATGTTTGCAGATGGTGCAAAACTGGGAGGAGTGGCTAATACACCAAAGAGTTGTGCTGCCATCCAGAGGGACTTCCACAGGGCTGACAGAAGTCTCATGCAGTTCAACACGGGGAAGTGCAAAGTCTTGCCCTTGCGGAGGAACAACCCCCAGCCATGAGTACAGGCTGGGGGCTGACTGTCTAGGAAAGCAGCTTTGGAGAAAAGGATCTGGGGGTCCTGGTGTAGTGGACACCAAGTTGAACATATTCCAACAATGTGGCAAAAAAGGCTAATGGTGTCCTGGGCTGCAGTAGGAGGAGTGTTGCAAGAAGGTCAAGGAAGGTGATCTTTCCCCTCTACTCAGCACAGGTAAGGCCACATCTGGATTGCTGGGTCCAGTTCTGGGCTCCCCAGTACAAGAGGAATATGGAGCTACTGGAGAGAGTCCATTGAAAGGCCACTAAAATGATCGAGGAACTGGAGTATCTCAAGTATGAGGAAAGGCTGAGAGAGCTCAGACAGTTTAGTCTACAGAAGGGAAGGCTGGCAGGGTATCTTATTAATGTGTACAAATATCTGAAGGGAGGCTGTAAAGTGACAGTACAAGAGGCAATGGGCACAAATTGATACAAAGGAGGCCACCTCTGAACATAAAGTAGTACTTTTTACCTCTGAGGGTGACCAAGCACTGGCACAGGTTGCCCAGAGAGGCTGCACAGTCTTGGGTCTTGCAGATACTCAAAAGCCATCTAGACATGGTCCAGGGCACTCAGCTATAGGTGGCTCTGCTTGAGCATGTGAGTGGACAAGACGGGCCCATCTCTGGAAACGTTCAAGGCCAGGCTGGATGAGGCTCTGAGCAACCTGATCTAGTTGGGGATGTCCCTGCTCCTTGCAGGGGGGTTGGACTAGATGACCTTTGAAGGTCCCTTCCAACCCTAACCATTCTATGATTCTATGATTCTATGACCTCCAAAGGTCCCTTCCAACTTCAGCTATTCTGTGATTCTGTGTCTCCTAAGTACCAGTTTAGTTGCTTAGCCTTTGGACCATCCTTGTATACTGAAACTACACTTCTCTTCACCTCCTACTGATTAAAATTATGTGATTTGAGATACAGCATCCTACTTTTCAAAATTATTCCTATACTGGCCATTTCTACAAATTTTTGTATTTCCTTTACAATGCATCAATTTAAGTTAGTTTCAGTAAACCATAAGTATCTGCTTTGGATATATGCCAAAATACCTGAATTGCTTACATTTACAGAGAGTAGTTTGAAATGGTTCTGTTCTAATGCCGTTCAAGCATTAAACTGCCACAAAGATGTACTCTGAAAAGTGTAAGTAAGCCTACTACTATCTATGGCAGTTGTATCTTCAGTGATGGGGAAACAGGATTATCTGAAACAACTTTACAAAACTGAAATAATAGTCAAGAGAGGTTCAAATCTGCTGCAGTCTGTTATCAGACTAGATTGACATTTCAACTGCCAGCAGAGCTCAAAGTGGAATATCTGTAAATGTAAAATGGAATCTGTTATACCCAGTTATTGCCATAGACTACCAACAACTTTCTCTTACATATCAAATTTCACAGTGTCTCAGGTTTTTCACTTACAATTTCTCAATTAACTGCTTTTCATCCAGTGCACCTGGGAGGTCTCTTTTATTTCCAAGGACTAACACCTGGAAGAAATAATTCATATTCATGTTAAATCTAGGAGCAATAAAAGTTTATTTTGTCTTTAACTATTTGCTGGTATTGTTTTGAATCTTGCAGCCAAGTATTTAGAATGCAATAGTGGACATATTCAATATGACCAGCGACTATGGGAACATCACAGAAATCCCTCTCCCAGTCAGGGCCAGATGCTGGATGCACACCCTCTGAAAACTGGATCCAATTATTTCTGGGTGTATCAGTATCAGAAATCTCCTCTGGAAGTGAATCTCTCCATTCCAGATGGCATTATGGGATGTTGTCAAATTGCACTAAGTGGATTCATTTTGCATGCAACTAAACAGGAGGATAGTATGCACCAGGTACACTCAAGCCACTAGCGGATACTCAATACACAGGACCAGACTAATGCTAATCACAGGTAGGGCTCCAGAAATAGAGGCTGGGTCCTCAAGACCCAGATGTGAATCTCTCTACAGTTTTGCTCCCCTGCTTCTTAATGTTGGCATACTAAACTGCCAGACACCCAAACCACAGATCACCCAAGCACCAGCCAAATGACTGATTCCTCCTGCTCCCCTTTGAGCAGCCATGGTAGAAATCAGAAGGGCAGCCATTAGGAATTAAGTCTAAAAAATGCAGAAAATTTGCAGAATAGATGCTGGAACTTAAGAGTTCCTATGCAATACTTAAGGCTTCAAGTATAAATTAAGGTCAGATAAATGGATTGAGCACATTCTAATATAAAATAAGCAATGGAAGGTTTTTCTAATTATGTTTGCTATATTGTTTTCCAGATGTGTTATAATTCTGACTGAAGACTGTCCCATTATTATCCACAAATCTGGAACACATTAAAACTCATTACTTGCAGTCTCAGACTAATAAAGCTACCTTGAAATCTATAAAGCCAAAGCCTGACTACAATAAATTGAAGGAAGTTCAATACTAGTTACTACCTATGAAATAAAAGTAAGTGAAAAATACATTACTGCACCTTGGAAATTACCGTGCTGGTCAGGCTGGGCAATTGAAATGTGATATTATAACATATGAAAGGAAAGAAACTTAATTAAATATTTCTGAAGATACGGAAGACTCATCATTTCAGGAAGGAAAAGTGAGAAGTAAAACTGAATGTGAAGACAGTACAAAGGACAGACAAAGTCACTCGCCGTGAATAGCATGACTGTAGATTTCTTTAGGATTTGTTCAATACGTACTTTACCTACAAAAATGCAACAATAATAGAAAATCTTATTAAAAAGATGGAGAGTCACTTGAAAAATTCTCCTTCGAGAACGAACGCGCAAGAACTTTATTCTTCCAGGGATTGCATGTTGGCTGTCTGTTTACTCATCCTAAGATGACTTGCATCACTTGCACTGGCCAAGTGTCCAAATATTTGCTTACAAAAAAGGGGCCAAGCAATAGCCATCAAGTTGTGAGTAACTTCTTCCTGATTTGTAAATACTATCGTTTTCTTTCTTATGATCAAAAGCATGAACTCTTGCTTGGTGACGTCAGCACCAAAGCTCAATGCTAACCTGATTGATTCCTACTAGGTGTAAATTGGTTGATTACATTTAATTAAACAACATTAGTCTCCATCTCCATAGTTCACCAGAATTTCAGCAGAATACACTATTCTTTGACACTTCCTACTAGAGAACAGATGCATATTTGCATTTTTGCCATACAGTTTTGTTTGAAAAACTAGAAAGTCAAGAAAAAAAAAAAGTCAGAACACAGAAAAAGGCAAGCTCCTCCACAACCACTGGAAGCAGAGGACACTATTTGATGTTAGTGTCCTCCAACCTTCAGAAATCCAAATCTCACATGCCTTAAGATACTGCCAGAAACATATCTGGGTCACTGGTTCAAATCCAGCCAACAGGGGATTGACTGAAGTAATTACTGTTTGATAAGGCCACATGTGAAAATGAATTTTTTCCAAATCTATTCTGACCTTTAAACTAGAAAACATACAAACACACTGATAAGATTTTGAGTCCTCTGAAAAAAAAGTCACAATAATTTTTCTAAGAGCACTCAATGTATCAAGGCTGCGTCATATTTTAACTCCTATTTTCAAGAGTCCAGAGGAACGAATTCATGAGGATTTAGGCTACACTGTCTACATTCAGGTAAGAATAACAATCAGAATACTTACTGGAATTCCATGCAATTGTGGCTTGTCTATCAAACTGTGCAGCTCATTCTTTGAAGCTTCTACTTTTTCTAAGTCTGCTGCATCCACCATGTAACTGCAACAGGAATATAGTTATTTATCATATTGTCCATTACTTGCAGAAAGTTGCATTAAAACATCTGAGATGTGACAAATGTGTTCGCACTGACACAGCATTAAAATAGTCCTGAGTTGTGTAAGTCCTGAATTTATTAATACAGGAAGATACAGAATTAAATGTGGGCTGTGGGGGGGAAACAGCCTGGAACATGCAATTACTTATATACCTGAGTTGCTGGATGTGCAAAACACACTACTTTTATAATGTTCTTATGTGATGGAGGTGGACAGGAAGAAAAGTGTTTCTCTATTAATAACATATACTTTAAAATACATTTTGTATGGGCATACCAAAGAAAACTTACACAACTGCATTGACTCCTCTGCAATAACGCTCCCACATGCTTCGAAACCTTGGCTGCCCTCCAATATCCCATACCTGGAAAAAGTAAGAACACCTCAGTCCCAAAATTTTCTTGAACTACACAGTACTAACAGAACAGAACAGAACAGAAGAACTCTTATGTGCAGCATACAGGTTGTACTGAGAATGCCTAAATGTAGACAGTTTTGTAAGTGGCCTTCCTCAGGAGACTGGTCTTCTCAGCCCCTTCCAGTTGATGGAGGGGGACAGGCACATTTATATGGCAAGACAGTCCTGTGACCTTAGCAGCTCCAAATGTCCACCTGGGAGAACTCTACACTTTCCCACTCACTGCAAGAAAAGTCTTACTCAAATACCAAAGTGAATCCTGCAAATATACAATCTAAAACCCGGAAAGAATAGCATCGTTGTAGGAAAATAGTTATGAAGTGGGATTTTTTAATGGGGCTATGGAGATCTGAGTTAAGAATGCAGCAGGCATTCAGCAGGATAAAGTTGGGTATTAAGTAAATAAAGAGTTGGCTGGAGAGCAGATTGAGTCCACGTACAGGATGATATACTCTAGGGAGCTCCAATACCTCCACAACTCTCCCATTTGTTCATCAAATGTGCTTTAAAAGACACAGGGATTAACTGATCAGAACCAGAAAGGAAAGAGAAGTGTAGGGTAGGCCTTCAGTGATTAATCAGTGAATCTTAAGGAAAGGAAGCTCAATTTCTGCTTGGGATTTTATAAAGCTCCAATCCTGCAAATACTTCCGCATGCTATTAGCGTCCCGCAATCTGCACAAAAGTTACTTATTCTGCTCTGCTTGCGAAAATTCAGTATCTTTGGTGGATGAAAATAATCTTGTTTCAAAACTGTTTCCGACATCACAATACCGGGAAAAGGACCTAAATCACACAGGCAAGGGCTGCATAATGACGTAGCTTTTGCAGCTACATCCAAAGACAGTTGTGTTACAAGTAACACACCCATTAAAACAGTGATGAACATTGAAAAATAAAATAAATGGATCTGTTCCTATGTCAAGGACAAAGAGAAGTAATTATGTACTTTAATCTGATTTAACTATCAAAAAAACCCATGTACTGTATACGAGATCTAGGAAGTATACCCATTATAGCACAAACTAAATCCGGAAGCAACATACACAGAAGTAAAATTTTCTTAAGAGTTGTTTTCTTATTCATACTTTAAAAACCCAAATATATTAAACCTGCTGTGGCAACAAGACTTGCACAAAAGAGCAAGACTTAATAGACCTATGGAATAAGGTCTTTTTCAGCTAACGGGGACTGTATTTTTAGTTCCACAATCCATAAATTGTATCTATGTATCAATTTCTCTATCATTTTCAACACTTTATGTTCATATTTTAGAAAGAAGTATTTCCCAATTCACCACAAAAATGATTCCCTGATTGATATCTTACCGTTCTCTCTGGCATTAAATTAGTATACCACCTAAATGTCGACTGCCTTTGATCCCCTTTATAAGATCAAGAATTTTACACATTAAAGAGAGTTGAGTGAACTTCTGGCCATGAACTGGGTATCAATTATTATCTGCACTGACATTTGAAGTGCTCTTTCAAAAGTATTAATAAAATAAGCCTTTTATTTTAAAAGCTTGAAAGAGATGAGTACACAGTTCAGTATTACAGTCAGATGACAAACCTCACACCAACACTAATTATCCCAATAACTCATCAGGACCTTGAAACTATGAGTAACCATCTGGTGCACATCTGTGTGCCTGGAAAAAGAAACTAAATTATTTTCCTGGTAGATCAGAGAAGAAAGAAGGGGAAAGAGGACTGGGAAGGCCAGCAGTAAGATTAGATTTTCGGAGACTGACAGTTATTATTCCTGGTAGAGAGAAAAATCTACAAGATTATGTGGCCTGGACTAATCACAAAATAAAAAATACAAGATAAAGACATACTAGGTTTGTCTCTGATGATATACTGTATCTGTAATATATTAAATTGCACTGCACAACAAGCATTATTCTCATTAGGTGAAAAAGTCACCTTGAAACAATGGAAAGATAAGTCATTTGCAGTCAGTTTCCCTAATAAGGCTTACAGCTCTCCATTAAAGTACAACATGTAGGACACAAGATAGACCAGGTGTTTTTATTAGTGCTTGGGAACCCAGTTTATGTCAATATATTATTATAATTATCTGAAATAGAGAAAGAAACTAAATGCAGGGATTAAATAAATAAATGGTCACTTCTTTGCCTATGAAAGTGCTAACAGTGACTTTGTAATACTCTATTATATTGAATAGCCAACGACAGAGTTAACTACTTTATTCAAAACACAACTCTCTGCCCCAAACCATTTCCACTGTACATGACTGAACAGACAGAACTGTGAGAATACAAGAGGCATGCAGAGGTCTTAGCGCTAAAGAAGTTTTCTTGCACGAGTGTCGTAGTTCAGCCCCGATCGGGACCAGACTACGCAGTCTCTCTCTCACTCCCCCCACCCTCCGAGAGAACAGGGGGAGATGATATAAGAAAAACGGCTCAAGGTTTGAGATAAGGACAGGGAGAAATCCTTAAAGTTACCGTCACGGGCAAAACAGACTCGACTTGGGGAAAACTATTCATTTATTTCTAAAATTAGCAGGAGAATGAGACAGGGAACAAGATAACCTCCCCCCACCCCTCCCTCTTCCCGGGCTTAACATTATCTCTACTACCTTCCCCTCCCGAGCGGCACGGGGGGGGAAAAGGGAATGGGGGTCGCGGTCAGTTCATCACGCGTTGTTTTACGCCGCTGTATCATCGTCAGGAGAAGAACTCCTCGCATTCCTCCTCTGCTCCAGCGTGGGGTCCCTCCCATGGGCCACAGTCCTTCGTGAAACTGCTCCGGCGTGGGTCATCTCTTCCACGGGGTGCAGTCCCTCTAGAACAGCTGCCCCAGCGGGCCCTCCACGGGCCACAGCCTCCTTCAGGCCTCCACTTGCTCTGGCGTGGGGTCCTCCACGGGCTGCAGGTGGATCTCTGCCCCTCCATGGACCTCCATGGGCTGCAGGGGGACAACCCGCTCCACCATGGTCTTCACCACGAGTTGCAGAGGAATCTTGGCCAGAAGCCGAATTACTCCTCCCCCTCCTTCTTCACTGACCTTGGCGTCTGCAGCCGTTCCTCACAACAGGCTGGCAGATGCCTCTCAGGATCCTTTTTACATCTTATTCACTTCTCATCTCCTCTCCACTTCTTGCAGCCAGGCCGGGCCGAGTTGGGCCCAGTCGGCTGCCCAGCGGGAGGCCAGAGGGTGAGGCCTGCAAGGCCCATGAGGCTCGCACCTCCCCCTCTCTGCCCCCCGCTCAGCTGCTTCACATCTTCTCCTCCTCTTTTTCCTGTTTTCCCCTACTTAAATACGTTATCGCAGAGGTGTTATCACGGGACATTCTGCTACCAATTGGCTCGGCCTTGGCCAGCAGCAGGTCCGCCCTAGGCCCGGCCGAGTCCACTGAACAAAGGGGAGCGACTTCTAGCAGTTTCCTACAGAAGCTACCACCTTAGGCCCCCCCTCACTAACAAAACCAGAACAACGAGCCCTGCATGTTTTGTACATCACCTATTTTTGTATCCCAGTATTTAATACACAGGTGAAAAGTATATTCTGGCTGTGAAGTGAGAGAGGCAGGAGACTACACCTTAACAGCAGAATATACAGCTAGCTATAGAAAGAAGTTTGTTTTGTCTCGGTGTTTTTAAAAAGAGACTGGACTTCAAATTGCTCCCATGGCTTTTGTTGGTCCCTCAGGAATAAAATTTTCATAATACTTAAGAGATAATTTTATCCCTAGAAGACCAGTTGACCTCACAAATCAGAAAATGCACACAGAATCACCAAACCAAAGAGAAAAAAAAAAGTTCCTTTGATGCCCAGTACCACTGCCTCAGAGATTAAAATCTCAACTTGTTGTGGTTTAAGTTTGGTCTTGAAGGCATACATCTTATTCCTACTGCAATTTATAAATCACTATTTTATCTGTTCCTGTCTACTCCTATAGGGTAGTAATTCTTATTGTGCTTGCAGGTCTACACACTCATAAAATAATGCAATGTTTAATTTGTAAACTAGATTAATCACTATACTCTGGAATCATCATTTACCATAGTGCTTATACTTACCTGATAAATCAAATTCTTCTAAAACAGGAATCTCTGTGGTTCTCTGTCTTGTTCAATTTCCATACTTCATGTGGCTCTAAGGCTCCATCTTAAGACTGCAGCTATCAGCTATATTTAAGGAGCAATTTTTTTTTCTTTTGCACACAGGTATCATTGCAATTGAGCAAAAATGCAGCTGGGGAATATGTTCAAAGGTTTTTGAAAGCTTTCAGTTACAGGAAGGCTCATTAACACTCTACTTGTGTTTCTTTTAATTAGCTCATATTGTGGGAGGGTTTGACAGTTAATAAGAAAGTTGCAGGAAAGGAAAAGTAGTATTTTCTAGATGTCAATTTTATATTATTTTTTTCAAACATGCTGGGTAGGATATTTCTTGAGGATAGAGATGTGTACAATGACACAGTTGTATCTTGATGTCGATGCACGGGTTCAGTACCTCAGATCTCACTGCAGTCAGTGAAGCCTAGAGAGCTATTCAGCTGACCAGATGTAACATCTTCTTTAGGATCACAGAACTATGCTCCAGGCTTAATGGTACTGACTAGAGCTCCTCTGATGTTATTAAAGGAGCTTAACCCCCATTGCAGACATACAGCCATTTACATTTAGGCATCTTAATTTGCAAGCTAAGTCCAACACTACAAAAACCAAGACTCAGAAATATATCTTTCTGGTTGGAAGTATTCAGAAAATAGCAGCCATAAAACTCAATCTGAACAAACAGGTGAGGAAATTCTAAATACAGAAAAATGTTTGGGCAAAATAAGGTAGCAACATTCAATACCATGTTGTACACAGACCAGTCCATGTATACTGAGATGTGACTAAAGAGCTTACACACACACAGCAAGCACAGTCATAGCATTCGAAGACAACCCAACATGTAACTAGAAAGCATGGGATCCGTTTCTTTCAACTTCAACCACCTAAAATGCAGGCATCTAATCCAAGCGACTAAAATCTCCCTGTGGTTAATGAAGACTCTGTTTTACCCACCTTGCCTACCAGTTGAACCATTCTTGCAAAGCACACACTGCTCTGCATTGAGTTTTGACAACTGGATCAAACTGGCTTCCTCCTTTTCACCCAGCTAAGCTCAGGGGAGACAAATCCTAAATAGTCACCTACTCTAGACTGGAATCTTCATCCAGTAATACTTAGCTTCCCCATCTAATAAATAAAAAGAATAAAAAGAGCTAAATCAAATAATCTTAGAATTTTAAATAAATCGCCCGTGGATGCAAAACTATAGAGCATTACTTGTAGTACTAACCATGTAAACTATTATGGAAATTAGAACGCTCTCATAGTTCTGTTAATTGTAGTTACTGCCTAGCTATGATCCTGTATACTGGAAATGCCTTTACAGTTGCTCTTAGAGTTGAAAAAAATGAGCCACATCGCTACATTTTCTGCAGGCAATACTTCCCAGAACACTATATTATTTGAGATCAGCCTTGGTCCCTGTCGTGGTTTTGTTAGTGAGGGGGGGCCTAAGGTGGCAGCTTCTGTAGGAAACTGCTAGAAGTCGCTCCCCTTTGTTCAGTGGACTCGGCCAGGCCTAGGGCGGACCTGCTGCTGGCCAAGGCCGAGCCGATTGGTAGCAGAATGTTCCGTGATAACGCCTCTGCAATAACGTATTTAAGAAGGGGAAAACAGAAAAAAGAGAGGAGAGAAGAGAAGATGTGAAGAAGCTGAGCAGGGGCAGAGGCGCAGAGGGGGAGGCACAGGCCTCATGGGCCTTGCAGGCCTCACCCTCTGGCCTCTTGCCAGGCAGATGACTGGGCCCGACTCGGTCCAGCCCAGCTGCAAGAAGTGGAGAGGAGATGAGAAGTGAATAAGATGTAAAAAAAGATCCTGAGAGACATCTACCAGCCTGTTGTAAGGAACAGCTGTAGACACCAAGGTCAGTGAAGAAGGAGGGGGAGGAGTAATGCGGCTCCTGGCCAAGATTCCCCTGCAGCCTGTGGTGACGACCATGGTGGAGCAGGTTGTCCCCCTGCAGCCCATGGAGGTCCACAGAGGAGCAGAGATCCACTTGGAGCCCGTGAAGGACCCCGTACTGGGGAGGTGGATGCCTGAAGGCAGCTGTGGCCTCTGGAGGGCCCGCTGGGACAGCTGTTCTAGAGGGACTGCACCCGTGGAAGAGATGACCCACGCCGGAGCAGTTCCACGACGGACTGTGGCCCGTGGGAGGGACCCCACGATGGAGCAGGGGAGGAATGTGAGGAGTTCTTCCCCCAACCATGAAGCAGCGGCGTAAAACAACGTATGATGAACTGACTGCAACCCCCATTCCCTCTTCCCCACCCTGTGCCGCTCAGGGCGGAGAAGGTAGTAGAGATAATGTTAAGCTTGGAAAGAGGGAGGGGTGGATGGAGGTTATCTTGTTCTCTGTCTCATTACCCTGCTATTTGTAGTAATAAATGAATAGTTTTCCCCAAGTCGAGTCTGTTTTGCCCGTGACGGTAACTTTAAGGATTTCTCCCTGTCCTTATCTCAAACCTCAAGCTGTTTTTCCTTATATTTTCTCTCCCTGTTCTCTCGGAGGGTGGGGGGAGTGAGAGAGAGACTGCGTAGTCTGGTCCTGATCGGGGCTGAATTACGACAGTCCCTTAAAGAATCATGTTGTCGCTCCCCACTGGTGATAAAAGTCCAACTTTTAAACATTTTTTGCAACTAGGTATTTAATTTTAGTCACATCAGACAGAAAAAAAAACACTATATACACACTCCACAGTTTATATTATTTAATTTAATAATAGCATTTTCACTGAAGAACTGGAAATGGACTTAGACTTGCAACACAAAATTCTGAGTATCTTGAACTCCTGAAAATAAGCACAGAGGCATTTTAGCTGGAGGAGGTGTTTCTCAATGATCAGGGTGTGTGTGCCATATTATCAGAGACACGAGGTACAATGTTGGAAGGATCAACAGGTAGATTTTAAACAGGACACAAAAGCAAAGTCTGTTCCCTCCACATTGTGTTTTAAGGCAGGAGAACACCAGGGAATCCAGTTTTAGAGGCAAGACTGTAATCCCCTCAATCAAGACATAACACAATTCTAACGAGAAAAACAGAAGGCATCAATCCATCGTAGCCTCAATATTGTGTCCTCCCGCAAGGAGAAAGCCCTGATTCTGCGTGACCACATGCAACCCTGTTCAACATCTTTGTCAGCGACATGGACAGTGGGATAGAGTGCACCCTCAGCAAGTTCGCCGACAACACCAAGTTGTGTGGTGCCGTAGACACGCTGGAAGGGAGGGATGCCATCCAGAGGGACCTTGACAGGCTGGAGAGGTGGGCCCGTGCCAACCTCATGAAGTTCAACCAGGCCAAGTGCAAGGTCCTGCACCTGGGTCACGGCAATCCCAGGCACAAATACAGGCTGGGCGGGGAATGGATTGAGAGCAGCCCTGAGGAGAAGGACTTGGGAGTGCTGGTGGATGAGAAGCTTAACATGAGCAGGCAATGCGCCCTTGCGGCCCAGAAGGCCAACCGCATCCTGGGCTGCATCAAGAGAAGTGTGGCCAGCAGGTCGAGGGAGGTGATTCTCCCCCTCTACTCTGCCCTGGTGAGACTCCACCTGGAGTACTGTGTCCAGTTCTGGAGCCCCCAGCACAAGAAAGACATGGACCAGTTGGAGAAGGTCCAGAGGAGGGCCACGAAGATGATAAAAGGGCTGGAGCACCTCTCTTATGAGGACAGGCTGAGAGAGTTGGGGCTGTTCAGCCTGCAGAAGAGGAGGATCTGGGGAGACCTGATAGCAGTCTTCCAGTACCTCAAGGGGGCCTACAAGAAAGATGGGGAGAGGCTGTTTAGTAGGGCCTGTTGCAATAGGACGAGAGGTAATGGTTTTAAAATAGAGGGGGGTAGATTTAGTATAGAAATTAGGAAAAAATTTTTTACGATGCGGGTTATAGAACACTGGAACAGGTTGCCCAGAAAGGTGGTGGAGGCCCCATCTCTGGAAGCGTTCAAGGCCAGGCTGGATGAGGCTCTGAGCAACCTGACCTAGTCAGGGATGTCCCTGCTCCTTGCAGGGGGGTTGGACTAGATGACCTTTGAAGGTCCCTTCTAACCCTAACCATTCTATGATTCTATGATTCTAATCTTTTGTACCCTCTTCTCACACAATCATGAATCAGCCTCTAGACAACAAAATCCAAGAATTCTGGTGAAAACAGGCATATAGAAGTTGTAAGTTGTAGGAAGAACTTGCATTTGGAAGACTGAGGACAAGGACACCAGAGGTAAGGACACTGCTAGCTCAAAACAGCCAGTCAATATCTACCTTATTGATTATTAATTTAGCTTGTAGTTGAAGAACATATAACCATGAAAGCAAAAATGAGTATTTGGTCAGTATCAGAGAAAAGCCAGTAGGATGTGCAGCAGTGTGTATGTGGGGAAAAGGTAATCTAATATTGGTAGATTAGAAAAAAAAGGACATTCTCCCATGACAGATTTAACCCCACAGAGCAGCTCCCTGGTACTCTCCTCACGTGTCCCCATTGCCCTCTACCTCTCGAGTCTCAGCAATCCTGACAGACTCCCAGCATTTATCAATGAGGCAAAGCTGCTGAGGACAGAGCTAACCAGGGACAGCATTTACGGTTCCCAGATGTCCCAGAATCAGAATCCTAAAGTATCCAGACCAATTAGAGGGACAGTCTGAAGTGAGGCAGCTGAAATTTAACACAAGTTCAAAATGGTACATTTGGACAGAGGGAACCTAATGCACTAGCAGAAAACGGATAATAACGAGGTAGAGGTGCAGGACAAAAAGTCTGAGCAATTCACAAACTAAATATGTGTTTCAACTATGTTGCAGATCTTAAATCAGGATTTCCTAGCAGAAGTATCTTATGTATGATTTTGGAAGTACGTACTGCCCTGTCCTTAGTGTCAGGGAGGCTCCTATATTGGTTTTGAGTATCAGTCTATAGAACAGACACAGACAAATTTTTAAAAGTCCAGATAAGAACAGGAAGGGTGAGAATAGATTTTGAAAATACGACCTAAAGAGGGGAGAGGGGAGCAAAACCATAATGTTTCCCAGGAAATGGCTGCCAGATACAGAAGAGAAGAAAAAAGCAGCTCAATTTGTGACGACAGCAACTCATGTAGGAAAAAAGCTTTCTAACACTTAGAGTGAAAGAACACTGTCCAAAACAAGGGATATTAAAGAATTTTCTTCATGAAAGAACAGATTTTAAGGTATTTGGGTAAATATCTGATTCACCTCAAAGCACAAGTTTGGTTTAGATGACCCCTTGAGATCAGCTCTTGGTCTTCATTTTTAGGAGTCCTAACAGTTACTCTGAATGACTGGTGAGATATCCAACACTGCCTGTTCTGACTCAAGACACTGGCTTCTGGCCCCATCTGTTTGTCCTGACCACTGCAGAGGCTCCTATCTAATGCATGATCCTGTCTCACACTCGGCAGCGCACAGCTCCCAGCACAGATACAGTGTCCAAGGCTTCTGTTCACAAATAGACAGGAAGAGTACTTTCATACTTTTCCTTCTTAGTTGATCATTGAGTAATTCTGAGTGTACTCCATACTTATTCTCTGAGCCAGTCTCTGACCCTCATTTAACTCCTCTTCACAGAATCACAGAACCACTGAGGCTAGCAGGGGCCTTTGGAGATTGTAGAGTCCAGCTTGCTCTGGTCAAAGCAGGGTCACCTAGAGCAGACTGCTCCAAGGATGGAGAGTCCAGAACCTGCCTGGTCAATCTGTTCCAGTGTTCACTCATCTTCACAGTAAAAATGCTTTTTCCTATGGTTTAAATGGAATTTCTCATATTTTTTTTTGTTTGTGCCCACTGCCACTTGTCCTGTCACTGGGCACCACCGAGAAAAGTTTGGCTACATCTTCTGGCTGCATTGGTGAGATCTCCCTGAGCCTTCTCTAGGCTAAACACTCTCAGATATCTCAGCATCTCCTCATATGAGAGATGCTCCAGTTCCTTAATCATTTTAGTGGCCTTTCAGTGGACTGTCTCTAGTATCTCCACATCCCTGTTGTACTGGGAAGCCCAGAACTGGACACAGTATTCCAGCTGTGGCATTACCAGTGCCGAGTAAAATGGAGGGATCACCTCCCTTGACCTGCTGTCAAAGCTCTTCCAAATGCAGCTAGGGATGCTGTTGGTCTCTCTGCTGCAAAGGTACACTGCTCACCAGTGGTCAACTTGGTGTCCACCAGGACTCCCAGATCCTTTTCTGCAAAGCTGCTTTCTAGTCAGTCAGCCTGTAGCAGTGCCTGGGCTTGATCCTTCTCAGGTGCACGACTTTGTACCTTCCTTTCTTTAACTTCATGAGGGTTGTGTCAGCCCATTTCTCCAGTCTGTTGAGGTCCCTCTGGATGGCAGCATAACCATCTGCTGTATCAGCCACTCCTCACAGTTCTGTATTACCAGCAAGCTTGTTGAGGCTGCCCCCTATCCCATCATACAGGTCCCTAATGAAGACACTAAATGATCCCTGAGCTATATCACCAGTAACTGGACTTCCTGCTGTGGATCATAGCCCTTTTGAATCCAGCAGTACAGCTTTTCCGTACACACAAGTATCATAAATCACGCAGACATCCCACAAAAATTCTTCTTTATAGAAATAATCACTTTGACCTAAAATCAGCCCAGATATGGCATGGCCTTTTCAGACTGACCCATGCCATATGGCATAGCCAGTACCTGCTGAAGCACTGCCAGAGCTATACAGGCAGTACAGAGGCTGGTATTACTGCACGACACGTGAGATGGTGACATGACAGGTCAATTGATGTTGAATAGCAGGATGAAGCACTACAAAGCAAGAGGATTCTGTTTCTATGAGGATGTTTTGAGAGTTGGAAACTCTACTATCCAGAGGAGGGAGGAACACTGCAATGAAGGAAGCTGGAAGAGGAATGCAGAGCTGGGATACTCCTCATCCTCCTCCTCCTCCTTCTGCCCCGTCAGAGCAAACAGCAAGTAGCAAGAAGCTGGGCCTCACCCTCCGGCAGGTTGGTCTGCACTGGCATGGGCTGCAGCTCCCGTGGAAGGACACTGGTCTCTACCAGTGACAGTGGGGTGACTGCAGCCCAACCACCACGGTCCCAGTCTCCTGAGCAGCTGCTCACTGCTCCCACTGGACTGCAGTATCCAAGAGGGGTGCAGAAACTGACTGGTGGTGCTGTTTTAAGAAAACGAAGTGCAAGAGCAAGGAAAATGAAGCTGCTGCATTGCCTGTGCGTGTGCATGTCTGGTGCTGCTCTATTTCTTTGTTATACCTGAGATTATCCTAAGATCATCACTGTGAGAATCAAAGGTTGATTAGTTGGAGCTTCACTATCCTTTAAAATGACAGTTCACAATGCATGTTTTCTGAGACCCTTGAAATCTGGTTTGCTAAAAGCAATTTTTTTAGCTACTGTCTAGCTTACGGAACAGTAAATCCCACCAAAGCCAAAAGATCACTAACACTGAGCTAATCCAAAAATAAAGCAATCCCATCAAAATCAAATCACTCAGGACAAAAAACTTGCTTGTAATTAAAATTCAAATTAATTTGCTCACAAATTTATTTGGTATTAAAAAAAAAGAGATAGCCATCACTTTCATTATGAACTTCATAAAAAAAAAAAAGTTGTAACAGATACGTAACTTGTAATATATTAGGTATTTTGATGCTGGAAATTATCCTGTAATTTAATACCTCAACCACAACCTCAAAATCCATACGGTTTCCCGCTTAGACTTCAAATCCTGCCTTGTAAAACCTTTCCTCTTTGCCTCCTTCTTTTTTGGAAATAATAGGAGGCATGTTTTATGAAATACACTAACAAGCCAAAATTTAACAATTCGTGGTTAAAGCTGACAGCTTTACATTTCTGATCACGCTCAACTTCGATTGAGGAGCACATGAAACTGGCATCTTCCTACAAAATGTTTAAGCTTCCATAAATCAGTGTTTTTCTTTCAGTGTGGTTCAAATAAATACTCACACACACAAGCATTCCAGTGATGATAGTTTCATACTCTAGGATTAGAGATTAAATGAGAGAATAAATCTGCTAGCTTCTAGAAAAGACTGACAAAATAGGAAGAAAGTAAAGAAGACGGTGGGCTTCTTAGCTCTTCTTGCCTTCTGGAACTGTATGTAGCCTGGAGATAGAACTGTACTCAAGAAACCAGGCAGTGAGGCCGCACTACCATAGTACTTCCTTCTTAGTGGCCTACCTCAAAGTCTGTCAAAAAAACAGATAAAGGATTCTTACGACCTACTTGTTGGTGTTACAACTTTCTTTGCCTAAGGTGATCAGTCTCAGCCTTCTGGAATGCCATTATTTCACTGGATGACTGTTTGACTCAGAGGGTTTCTCAGCCTCACTCTTACAGTAAGTTTAATCAATTCTGTTTTGCTGTGTCCCCTGAGACCTATGAAAAAGGTCAGACACAAGACCTATCTGTTTACCATGAAGATCATTCCTGCCATGTTTGAAGGACTTCACAGGTTTAGTAAAATAACACTTTATTGAGGAATCTTAATAATAGCTGTTAGTTGGATATCATATTTCTATGAAAAAAGTAACCTGCTTTGTTGGGATAAGAAAGTTAAAGAAAATTTCACTCTAAATCATTGTTGATGAGGTTGTAAATAGCTCATCAAAGGATTCTAGCAAGAGGCATTCCCCTCATCATTTTTTCAGTCATCAACTTATCAACAATGATGTCACTCTTCTCACAGTAAAATAATTTTGGAAAATTTACCCAGCAATTAAGCTATAATATTTTAACAGCTTATCTCAATACAGGAATAGTGATGTACAAGTACTTCATCTTGACAGGCTTTTAGAGAAATAAGCGTCTACACATAAGAGCCATATTCCCCTGCACCTCTTAATTTCACTGTATGCTGTTGTAGCAGAAAGACCACGACAACTGGTTAAGATAAATTATTTTCCCATGCAGACTGGCTTCCAAACTAAGTATTATTTTTGAAACTAATAAACGTATTAATAACATTAGCAGTATCCCCTTATTCTTAACAACTCTATTATGACAATATACAACACGACTTTTGAGATCAAAGTGCAGAACAAAGCACAGTTCCACAGAAACTCACACACTACCTCCCTGCATGAACCTCATCTTGCAATATCATCTGTGCAGACAACTCCAGTCAAACTTATTGGTCATTTCCTTAACCTACTTGAACT
Organism: Chlamydotis macqueenii; assembly: GCF_036417535.1. Lineage (NCBI taxonomy): Eukaryota > Metazoa > Chordata > Aves > Otidiformes > Otididae > Chlamydotis > Chlamydotis macqueenii. The sequence goes on from NC_141556.1 coordinate 24,068,585, forward strand.
ACCTTGGCTCAAAAAATACTTTATTTTGAAAACTCTGTATACTTGTAAATTACTTTTTGTATGAACCATCAATAGCTTTCTCATTTTCTCCCACATCTGACAATTCTGTAGCAGCATCAGTATAGCACTCCAACTATCCTTGTGCTTTCTTTACATGAACTCTAATCATGGCCTTATTGTTTCTACGCAAAAGATAGAAAACAAGGGAACTGAAAGGAAATTCCTATTCCTGTGGATTAGCTACGAACCATGTTTGAACGCAGTAACTTTTTTATTGACTGTGGCATCTGTGGACTTCTTTGACCACTGGTAAAGCTAGGCAGATGTGATGAAAAGTGTACAAAATTGACATTTAGGAACAATTAAAATAGAATCCTCTCCTGGATCAACTGGGAAGCATTGCTAAAGCTCAAGTGGGAGGTACTGCTTCAGTAGAAATGTACTCTTCTGAAAGAGAAGGGAAGGCTCGGCAGGAGCCTGAAAGAATAATAAGAAAAAAAAAATATCTGTTTGGATAAGTGAAAACTTAAGACAGCTTGACTACTTCAACTGAAACAAACAGCTTTTGCTTGTGAGTCTGCATTTGCTGCTTCGTATCACAATGCTAATCACAATTTTGTCACTGGTCCTGTTCTCCTGCACATCTGCCATCGATGTGTAAGAGGTCAAGAAAGCATGGGATGGCCTTAGTATGCATTTGCACTTGTAAGGCAGTACCTCTGATGTCTCTGTTGTAAATACACGATTCGATTTGCTGTCGTAGCTAGTGTGTATGTCCATTTGTGTATAATGAACAGAATCTTGGGGGAGAAAATCTATACAATTAGTACATCAATCAGACTGTTCTTCTGTTATCAACGCCCATTGACTTCTCCATAAATTCTCTTTCATAACTAATATGAATCATGGATTAATCATAAGGACTAGAAAATGTAAGATCATCCAAAGTTTGTGAATTCTAACAATACAGCATTAAACATTTTTTTTTTATATTGCACTGATCCATATCAGTCTGTGTGCACGTACTGAACACGTAATTCTGGCAGCCCTCTAGCAACCGGCTACGTTAGCTGTGCTTAAAAGTTTGCAGCTACCAGAGTGGAAGGATGAAGAAGTTCATTTTTCTTACCAAATGGACAGACTGCATTCTTCTTGTCCAGATTCTACACTCTAAATTTGGTGTTTTGCGGCTAAGTCAACCTATTGTATCGGCCTTTGTATGGCAAAGGGATGAGGCATAAAGAAAGCAGGCAGTGGAAGAGGGAAACATGTCTGACAAGGAGAGGCTAATGGGCATGAGGAGAGTTGGAGGGAAACTCCAGAGCAAGGAAAGAGAGGAAACAGCTCTCTGCCTACCAGTATACCTTCTTGTTACACAGCATGAATACTGCCCTACAGCAATCAAAGCAGATGTTGCTGTAAATGAGGTGAAGAAGGGCCATGACCAGAAGTCAAACCTCATCATTGATGAAAATTCTGTGTTTTTCCAGCAGTTTGAAACATAGCATTCATAAGAACTAACAGAAAGTATGATGAAATAACAGCTTCCATTTACAAAAAAAAAAAAAGCTGTGTAACTGTTACTCAGCAGAATGTGCACCTTGCGTGCTCCTTCTGCCTCCTCAAAGATCAATTCAGTTACCTTTTACTGTTATCAATTCCTGGGTCTCCAAAATAAACTGAGCATACAGGGTTGGGTGCACGAATTAGGGCTGAGAGGCTTCTGATTCTGGTCACCTACATTTTCCCCAGGTAAAGTCCAACTGATGCAGGCTTACTCATATTGCCATATAAATTCCTCTATGTTTTCAGAGAGCTACTCACTGTGTAAAGTAATGCTAGTCTTGACTACCTATTCCAGTAGACAAACTCCAAAGTTGAATTGTATTTTGTTACCATGATGCCATTAATTCCTACACACTTATCTTACACTAGGCAGCAGGTACATGAATAGAAGGGTTTGCTAGATACACATAGTGAATTCCATGAAAACAATGCAGATAATTTTGATCTTTGGAATAAACTGTAAAATGAGAGCCATTGCACACTCACATTTGTAGGTGATAGTGATTCAAGAAGCTCTCAACTCATCCCTGAAGAATTTATAGAAAGTAAGAAATCAAGACAAAAATTCTTTCTGCTTTCATTATCTGCGCAGAGTGAGTGTTCTCCTCTCAAAATTTCTGAAGTTTCACTCCTATAAGTCTTGCAGTATGTGCTTTTCTTGCTACAATATGTTTTAATAAAAAATACAATAAAGGTATTTTAAAACATAAAATTGGATATTTTCTCCTACTATCACACAAAAGCTGGTTGTTCAAGGCTACAGAAAGGCATTGCCTACAGAAAAAATTTTCAACTGAAATTTTTGTATCCTAGAAGGACACAATTTTCACTTCAAAGAACAGTCTGGCCACATTGCATTGAGCATTTAGTGCTCACCATGTGACAGTTTGTTTTTTTTAAACTCACAAGCACACATACACCATCTACAGTGGAAAAAAAAAAAAGGCTTCTATCTATCTTAGGCTTCTATCAACCATTTACCTTTCAGAAAATGCATGAATCAAAAATGCTTATACGATGCTACTTTCTCTTCTTGCTCACCTGCTGTGACAAGAGTGAGGTCAGATTCGCTCGCAAAGCAGGCTCTAATCATGTACTTGTTATAATGATCATGCACAAAGTCACGAAGCTGAGGTTACTAAGGCAATGATTGTCCTCTGCTTTACTTTTACTCCATTTCATATTTTACTCCATTTTCCTTTTAAGCCTTTTACAGTCTTTACCGTGGACTCAGTTTTAAGATAGTCACCATCATTTATTTTTGGCAATCTGCCAAAATTTCCTGGGAAATTAAACTCAGACCAAATCATGGGTAATGTTAAGAGTTTTTATTTCAGTCAAACTTGACAGGAATTTCAAGAGGGTATACAGGAAGGAGAGTTGGAGTGATGAGAGGAAATAGTTGGGTGACATTAGACTTTCGATTTCAATAGATTTCAAAAGACTGGCTCATTAGGTACTGTAACACACAAGCAGTTGTACAGGAACCTATTGATTATTCTGCAAGCTTATAACAGAGAAGTAGATACACAAGCAGAATGTGTAAAAAAGCTGAAGGCCTTACAGTTATATGAAATTTTGAAGAAGTATAGCAAGAAACTAGGACCAGAAACAGACAGGCAGTCACAGTATCTATATCCCTATGGTCATTTTAGGTTTAGATTTTTTTAGTACAGCTTTGACATCTCCCAATCAACAGAAGTCAATTATCCCTTTCACTACCCTTTACCCGCTCACTGTTTAGAGTGAGTGAGTAGACAGTTAACAACTGCTTACACTCACGTTATAGGTCATTTTGGAAAATCGTCCCTGGGTTTAGGAGTCATACCAAACCAGAGGTAAAAGACTATCTCTAGAACTGAGGGAGAAAGGAGATTAAATGAAGGAAAAGCAAGGAAAAGCCAAGGTAAAGGCAAAAAAACTGTACTCCTTTCATCTAATTTTAGACAGAAGTTATTAATTCAATCTAGACTAATCAACCAAGCTCCCTTCATAATCAAACAACAGAGAGAGCCTTAATGCTACTGGAGTGATTTATCTCTATTTCAATGCCTATGCTGTGAATTACAACCAAACTGGAATCATCTATATTTCTCTACAGGCCTAAGAGATGGTTTCCTGACAACTGAATTACATTAGATATTCTATTTCCGTATAGCTCACATTATGCGAGCTAAACCGCACTCTCCGCTGAGATGCATAAGTTAGGAGTGAAGTTGCTGTAGATTGCACTTACAGTTGTGAGAGGGAGAAAGAGAGAGAAGAAAGAGGGGCACCTCTAGAAGTCACCCAAAACTCAACTCCCTTAATACCTCAGAATTTTATGACCTTTCTAGCCCAAAATAGTGCAACAAAGTTTCCATCTGGCATGAATATCATGATATCAAACAGATTAATGTAACAGATAAGTATATGACTATATGCTTTTAAAAAGTTACTTTTGAGCTAGAAAAAAAATGATAAATTATCCTATCATCTTAAAATAAATTTCCTACACTTTCAAATTCCAAGGTGAAATAACTTTGTATATTAGTTATTCACTCTGCCTTAATTCAAACATGCACACCTACCTTTATGGTAACGTTTCCTTTTGTTATTTTTCTCATATTGAAGCCTACTGTGGGAATCATATCTTCTGTGAATTGCCCCGACTAGAATACAAACAAAAAGAAAATTAAATTTATTATAAAATACTTGATACACAGCAGATTACTTTCTTGTTTTCAATATAATTTTTTTATTTTACAACACAGTAAAATATCACATTAATTTTCTACAAGAGCACTGGCCAGCACTTCAATTAATGCATTCTCACACCAAGCAAGACTGTTCATCTCAGTCCCTTTAAACAATCTTTTATTCTCTTCAGCAACAAAGATCACCCCAGAAACCATGAGACTTCCGGTAATTCTTCATCAGATCCCTAAGCAAACCAGAAAGCAGCACAGTTAAAATATAGAATCATAGAATGGTTTGGTTGGAAGGGACGTTTAAAGGTCATCTGGTCCAGCCTCCAGTATGATAAAACCGATTATACCAGGCTTTTTCCCTGTACTTTCTCACTACTGTTACCAATGGTTCAACTCCAAACGTAATAACTGGTGAAAGAGTACTCATTTAAAGAGTACTAGACGCAGACCCTTTCCTTCTGACTAGGTGACAGCAGAGGAACCCTGCTGTGGAAGCTAACAGAACGCCATTAAGACAGAAAAATACTATGTACTAACTCAGCACACCATAAACTCAAAACATAAAACCAAACTGTTGCCTCCTCCTCCAATTCACAGAAATATTTTAACAAGACAGACGCTTGTCACCATGCCAACAGGAACCTTACACACATCTACCCACTAGAGAAAACAGCCTTTGAGGAGAAGGGTGAAACTCAGAACTAAGTAGATAACCCATTATTCAATCTTTCTTTTCAAAATGTATCATTACTATCGTATTGTGTCTCTTAGGAGTGGTGCATTAAGATATGCAGATGGTTACTTAAAAGTTATGTCCACACGAAGGCCCAGGCACTCTCTGCCACATACACAGTACTCCTGGTTTTCCAGTCATCTGGAAAGGAGAGTAGGACCTTCTGGACTTGCCATTGCCCTTCCATATCAATCTGCCCACATTCCCTTCACCCATCTCACCATCTCCTGTGCCCTGGGGTTTTTTTTGGAAGACAATATGGGCATGTGGAGACGGAGGGAAGCAGGCATGCTCTAACAGGTCCCTCCCACCTGAGGAGGGATGATCAGAGCTTCAGGGTGCGCCAGAGCAGCTACATGCCTCACAGTGCAAGCACTGCCACCAGCTATCCCTGGTGCTACTGCTGGTCTCTGTATGCTTTCTGCAACTTTTCACTGTTAGTGGCAGAGAAAGAATATGCTATGCCTCCAGTTCGTGTTCATAAACTAAGATTAATTATTTTTAATCTGTGACTTTAAAAGCTGGATAACCTTTGACAGTTACCTGATCTTCTCACAAGATTTTGGGGTCTGGAATTAGATCCTCCAGGCTAGAAACAACTTCCGTCAATTACTTGTTCAACCTTACCTACCGGAACCTTCTTGCTAAAGTCTATACTATGTATCTTCCCCATCTTTTGTTTCTGAAAGTATCTTTTTTCCTCCTCTTTCCTTGCTTCAATGACTTGTCAACAGCAGTGGGAAAAAACAGTGAAGACAAATGCACTTGCAGATTCAAGCAGATACATGTACCCAGCAGTGACAGAAGTTTTTAACTGGATGGAGTGAGACAAAGCAAAACAGCACCCATCACCTGCAGCAGATACTGGCCTAATTTGTTATATATAGTACATTTATTCATGAAGAACAGATATATAAACACATATGAACACATAAACCCTGAGAATGTAGCATCATTACTCAAGCACAGAAATGCCTGGAAAAACAACCAGCCAACGCAGGTGGCTATTGCTTAAACAGACTCACAGAAGGTCAGGATTCTACTTTTGATCGCAAATTATACACCACATGTAATATGCTAAACTGGAAGATAAAAATTAAAAAAAAAAACAAACCAGCATAACTTCTCTGGTATTGGGGACAGAATACAAAGAATTAGTGTCCCCTTTATTGATCTTCAGTATTTTCAAAAATTTTTCATTAGTTGAACAGAACTAGCTACAAATAAAGTATAATGTTCTTTATATTTGCATACAATGAAGAGAAGAAAGTAGTAAGTTGAACCTTTTGCCAGCATTAGTCCAAAACCTCTGATTACTGTGTTTTGTTTCAACTGCTATAAGCACCATAAAGTAAAAAAATCAGTTCAATTTTGCTTACTGAGGAAGTTTTACATGACAAATTGCCTACACTCAAGATGTATAAACAAGTTTATTGTTGTATCTTAGTAAAAAAGATATTTACATCCCGACACAGATGAAAACAACTGATGCCAGAAGTTTGTAATGTCCTCTTTAACTGTTGCTGAATACTGAACTGATGAATACTGCCAGAACCCCTTACCGTAACGACCATGGGTCAGATTCTACTCCCTTACATCAGTGCACATCCATAGTAAAAGGCAGTGACGTTATCCAAGGTTTCCACTGGTAACAGAGGTCTAAATACAGCTCAAACTCTTCAGGGAGGAGATTGTCTCGAAGGGTGCTTACTCAGTGTTAGCATGATAGGATCTCTGAATACTATTGCAAACTGTAAAAAACAGTTAATTTCCTACCATTTGCTTTTATCATCCACTGCAGTCCGCATTTTAAGGAGCCACTATTTTGTGACAGTTATTTTCATCTCATCACAGTCTAGCCACATACGCACAAACGTACACAGAGTTCCCAATCTGTCTGCCATCCCCTTATCAATCGTATTCAATATTAATCTATTATCCATTGCCTTACTCCCAAATTCTTCATCCACTCTCCTTCAGTGATTATCATGGTGTATGGTCTCCAGATTGAAAGCTACAAAGCTTGCACTCAGGGACACTCCCCAAGTCAGAAAACATAGATGCCCTGTAGAATATTCTGAAGTGATACATTTGCTGGCAAAATCAGACTTGCAGTAACAGCAGTGCTCTGATATTTAAGATATTAGCACAAGAGACAAACACATATGATGTCATTCCACAGGTGGTATAGTACAAATGAGTAGATGAACATTTACACAAAGTTTAATACCACACAGTACTGTTAGAGGTCTCTGGACTGCTGTGTTCTTCTTTGGTCTGTTTATGAAATCAAACCAAGAAGCAGTTTAATCCTTCATGCCTTTTCCCCCTTCCTCAGCAAAGCCTGCCCTTGGGCAATGAACATCTCCAATGGGCACAAGGAGTGTCAAGGCCCGTGTTATCGACATTGCGTGAGAGCCTAACAAACGTAACTAAAATACCAGTTCCGGGTATTTTAAGGGTATTGATGGCTGATGTGTCCCAGTGCATACTTTCAGTGCTTTCTGTACTTTCCCTACCCCACTCCTTTTTCCGCTTCTCTCTCTCCGCTTCTTCACTCACATGATTCTCCTATTTTTCCTTAATCCATAATCACGTATGAAAGCAAACAATAAGTATCATATACTCATATTCATCATTGTCTCTATCTCTCTGACTTCAGGCTGTACACCTCCCAGTCTGGTTTTGATTCTTCATCCAGTAACTTTTCAGGATAAGGACTAAAGGACATCTGGAAGTCCAGATCTCATGGCAGGCGAAACTGCAATACATCCAACAGCAGCGACCACCTCGCAGAAAAGGGTACGCAATGAGAAATTAAATATTTAACATATATATTTGTTTCCATCTTCCAATGGAGTGTGAATCTTTGGGATGGGCCCAAATGCAGAAGAGCAGAGAGCACAGCAAAGATGAGAAACAGCATGGTGACAAAATGGAAAACATCATGGTAGGTGTCAGCACTAGAGAGGAACAAGACTGCAAGGCCATCCTCACAGTGGGAAGGGACCACCAAAAACAGACTTGAATGCCGGGAAAGGGCTATTGAGGAATTGTGGGAGGCATTAATATTGATGCAACTGATGGGAGGGGGGAATTTGGTGACAGGGGAGTTGTGGCCTGGGAGGATGCACAATATATTCTGAGTTATTTTGGGATACACTGGCCGTGAAAAGACAACTTTGCATCATGGGCAAGAGACCCACTGCGAGATGGGCACGCTTCGCAGTCAGTTGCAGGAGACATCTTCTTTCTCCCTCCTCAACCAATTTCACACCCAGCTGACCCTGCTGGCGAATTCTCCAGGTGGCAAAAGCTGCAAGGCCTGGCCCCCGCCCGCCGCCCCCCTCCCTCCGCAGCGCACCGCACAGCCGGGCCTCACGGCAGCCAGGCGGGGGCAAAGCCTCCACTTGTTGCCGGGGGAAGCGACGGGGAGCGGGCAGCTCCCTCTGGCCACGCCAGGCTGCCGAGCCGCCGCCCCTCGCCTCACCTCACCGCCCCGCCGCGGCCCCCCCACCCCACCACCGGCCACCGCCCTGAGCGCCCCCCGCCCCCGAAGCCGGGCCAGCGTACCGCCAGCACGGTGAGCAGCGTGGTCTTGCCCGAGTACTGCAGCCCCACCAGGGTCAGCTCCATCTCCTCCCTCCAGAACAGCGAGCGCAGCCACTCCAGCAGCCGCCCCACCAGCGCCAGCATCCCGGCCAGCGCCCCCGACCTGCGGCAGGCGCCCAGCCCCAGCGGCACCGCCTCGCTGCTGGGCATGGGAGCGCGGGGCGAGGCCGGGGGAAGCGAGGCGAAGCCGGGGCCGGGGCCGGGGCCGGGGGTCGGCGGCGGAGGCGGCGAGGCTGCGCGGGGAGCCGAGCGCCAGGCGGGGCCCTCACGTGATGGCGCCGCCACCGCCCTTCTCCCGCTGCCACTTGCTGCAGACAGGGGAGGGGTTTGGGTTGGGTTGGTCTGGCTTGGCCGGGGGCGGGGGAGCGGCGGCGGCGCCGTGCGGGGGGCCCGGGCGGGCGAGTCACGGCCGGGGGCGGGCGGGGGGGTGTCCGCGGTGGGGTCCGGCCCACGAGTCCTGAGGGCCTGAGCGCGTGGCGTGGAGGCACAGCCAGTTTTAGGGAGCTGCAGGGTGGCTCCGGGCGCCAGGATGGACGGATGTGGTCCGGCGGGGATCGTGTGAGGTCCCTGGTGGGAGCGTGGGTCGGCGGCCGTGGGCTGGCTGTCCAGCACCCCGCACCCAGCAAGGGATGGCCGGGGGCTGCGTTTGCAGCACTGGCTCATGAGTTGGTGGACCGAGTCTCCTTGACATGGTTGATTTTGCAGGTCCTTCACCTCTGGTGGTGGCAGTTCTCATGCCCCTAGGACCTCCACTCATCCCATGAAACTCCTCTTGAATTGTTCATCATGTAAGGATGGGCTTTCACATCCAGGGCTTACTGTGGTTTTATCTGGGTTCTTCTCTGACAGTTTTTGGAGAGTCTCCTTTAGCGTGGTTCCTTGCCTCAGCAAGAAACGCTTGTGACAGTGGTTTAGTGTAGTGGGAGATGAGGGGACATGCCACTTCACCAGAAATCTTCTGCTTGCATGGGATGAGCAATGCTTAGCATACAGTCTCACCACACAGCATTAGAGAGGCTTGTTTTCGCCGTAAATACAGAACTAACACTTAAGCTGGCTCCATCTGCCGGTCTCTGAAGCTGTCACTGAAATTATACATGGTGCTCTAGAAGGTGACAGTGCTGGTGGTATTGACTGATGAAGGACTTTCATACAGGTGTAAACAAGGCACTTCAAAAATTTAGTATGGATACTTCTGCTATTGAAACATGGCAAATTCATCCAAATGTTTTGAAATTTGGTTTTCGTGCTCTTTTTTAGGGATGTAATTCAGCATTTTAGAGAACTCAATTTGTGACAAACCCCACTGGTTACATCAGTCAGACCATAAAAACTGGAAGCTCTTGTGACTCTACTGTCAAGAGCACTTGGTTGTCGCCTTGCTGTAAAGGTGAAAAACTTTATGCTTTTTCATGCTCTGGTTGTAGATGCAGTCAAAATGACTCATACTGTAAATCTGAGGTTTTTTTTACAGATACTAATTTATTTACCCTTGTAATTTAATTGAACATTTCCAGAAGGAAATTGGACACTGGAGCTGGCCCTGCCACCCAATGGTATTGTTAGGGAATTATTTTTCATTGCTTCTCAGTATAAAATCTGGAGGAAAGCAGACAGATTTAAGTAGCGAGTCTCAAACAAACAAAAAGAGGCTTACTTTTTTTTTCCCCCCTCAGTAGCATAAGGTGCTGCCCTTGATACAGGTAGTCTCTTTGTCCTAATGCTATTCCCTAGCATTGGTGTTTTGGGTTAGAGCCAGAATTTTGGATGGCACTCTTAAAACTGAGGCAATGATGGTGTCTTCAGCAGTTTCAGAGTGTGTTACAGCTCTCAAAGTTTCTTGGAAAATGGTGGCATGGTGAAAGAGAGGAACCTGATCAGATCCTGCATTGAAGGAGAGCGTAGCAGAACTGTGCTGTTTTGCTTGTCTCTTAGTAGCAGCCTGATGGCCATTCAGTATGTACTTAGATCCTCACCTCAGCCAGCCGTCACAAAATTACCGGGCAGTTACCATTTACATGAAATGTAACTGCAGGGGTCACATGGGTGGAAAAGCTGATGTTCAGGAAATGGGTTATTCTGGTTGGATGGGTAAAAGGACCAGGAAATATTTGACAGGGAAAACACTATTATTTTTCTGCTATGTATCCTGTTATTTTAAAAAAACTTTTTTTTTCAGACAAAGCAATTATTGAATTTTGAGTGAATAAGTGAAATGTTTCTGGCTGCCTTAAAACTGAAAAATATAAGAATTTTTCCCATCTCCACATACCACCCAGCTGGCGATGTGTGATATAAAGACAGTCCATTTGTGAGCGTGATTTCTGGGAATGAAGTGGTTCTGATTACTGCATGAGGGAAAACTCACATAACATTGAGCAGTCTCTATTTTTGCAAGAATTTTTGCAACAATGTTTAAGCTCTGCAATAGTGCTTAAGACTCATAGTGATGGAAGCTTAAAGAAACAATATATTGCAGATACAGTAACGTATTCTGAAAAAATACGTTTCAGTCATACCCTCATAAAAGGCCAGCAGAGGATGGGCAGGTAAATTCAGAACCATTAATTCAGCTTTACACTGACTGAAGTCTTTTACAGTGTTTAGAGGCTCAAAATATAATATTATGAAAAGGTCTTGGAGGGTTTGTCCAAGGCCAAAGATCTGTTATATTGTTCTATAATGTGTTATATCTTTTGTGAAACTGTATGATTATGAAAGGCAATTCTTTCTTTTGCAGATAGTTGGTAATGGAATATTGTATGTAAAAATATTGCTGCCTTGCTGCAATTAGCAGCTCCAAGGACATTCATTCTGTAGCTGAAAGCCTGAGCTGGGGCACAGAAAGCCACAATTCATTATCCTGTGTGACTGTAGACAAGCTACTTAATCTTTCTGGGAAACATTTAACCACCGATAAAGTATTTCACTTTTCTGTCTTATCTATTGAGATCTACACACTTCGGGACCAGTTTAGCGGTGTTGTGGGGCCATGCAGCACCTAGCATACTGACTCTTCCAACTGCTCTGTCACTGAAGTGATAGTAAAGCAGCTTATTCCACTGCAAGGCTTATTTGTGCTATAAAAATTTATAACAATGAATCTTATGTTTCAGATTACAATGGTGGTGATGCCGTGTAAATACATGGTCAGCAAAGCTTGACCTCAACCAACACTGCATATGCAGATATTTCCAGATTTGGGCAGAAACAAGATGTTTGGGACCCACATCCGTAGTTCAGAGTACGACCAAAGAGATCAGATCACAGTATCTGTCCTTTAAGCATGGATTTTAGTGACAGCTGAAAATCTTAATGAGAAGGAGCCTTCAGCTGAATGAAATCTCCAGAGAGGAGAGCATGAGAAGAGGTAATGCCTCACTCTAATATTTTCAGGTTTGTCCTGGTATACTAGATGTTTAGGGGGAAAAAAAAAACCTACAGAAGAAGCCGTACATCTTTTCTGCTAATGAGGCACTGCGTCATTAGTAGAAGGCACTAGTCGTCTTTGTAGGCCAGAGTCAAGCAGCTGCTTTGCTAAAGAGAACAGAAAGACATTGAACTTCTCGGTGCAAGCGCTGTAACGTACGCTCCAGTGTCTATGTGCGTCGTCCGTGCCCTCTGCTGGCTGGAGCGTCAGAGGCGCTTTGCTGTGTATCGTAATAATTTTTCTCAAGCTCCGGGGAAGGAAGGAGTGAAAAAGGACTTCTGTAAGGATTATTGCATTGACAGAGTGGGGCAGATTAAGCTTTTTAGCTCAAGAACTCTACATTTTGAATACCTAAGTTTGGTATATGCAGCATGAAAGCTGAGGTGGTGTACAGAACTTACAGACAGCCTAAGCCTGTGTGTTATTAGTCCCAGCAGTAAGGTACTTCGTGCTCTGTTGTGACATTAACAATATTATCATTCTGGGACTGCAGGGTGCCCTTGGCCTCCCTTTAAAAGGGTGGCTGTTAGGTCCCTGCCTCAGGAAATCATCACTTGACACTGGCAAGCTATCATCTTCTCTCAACCTGCTAGTAGCCTGAGGGAACAGTGTGCTCCAGAAGGAGACTGACAACATGTGGTATATTTCTTCTGCAGGATCTTCAAGTTCTGTTGAATAAATATATTTTCTGAGATTAAAACAAAGGCAGAGAAGAGTGACTATGTATTGTCATATATATGCAGCTGAACACCACGTGCTGAAATTGTTTGCACAGAAACAAAATGTTGACTGAGTATATAAAGTAGTGTTCCACATTAATTTTCATACTGTCTGTTTGTGTCTGATTACTAATCAATAAATACCTTATCAGTTACAAACTAAGGAGTATACAAGCATACACTGAAAAATCTCATCTAATTACTACTGGCCAAGGAGAACTATAATCAACACACCGTGATGATGGTAACACATTAGGGAACGTAATGAAATCCAAAGTTAATCCCTTAAGGATGCTAATATTGATAGGTGCCCTTTACTTTCCCATATGTAACGAGGGGGCAACAAATGCGGGAAGACTTTGCAGTTCTGAGTACTACTGACAGTGAAGAGAAAAGTAGCTGCAGAAGGTTCAGAACATCTACAAGGAAAGAATTGTTCTCTAAAGACCCAGATCCTTGACTTTTGTAGACAAAAACTTAAGATTGATCTCAAATACTCTATGTTTACATCACTGTCATCATTAAGAAAAATACCGTGATGCTGGGTTAAATTTCATTGAATTTTTTACAGAAAAATAGACAGAAGGGTCTGGGATAGCCACACATTAGGAAACATTTAGAAGTGTTAAGGGATGAAGTTAGACCAATAAGCTTTTTGAATCTGTTTCCATCCACCTGTACAATGGTTTTCAATAGGATAGGAAAAAAACTACCAAGAAAGAACAATAAAAAAGGAAGTTCTTTAAGAAAGATTAAGTTATTAATCAGTAATTTTTAAGCAGTAGTTTTTTTTTGAAGCCATGCAATAGACATTGTTTTGTATCAATGTTATTCTTTGGAATGAAACTGTCTTGAAGTCTCACACCCTAATTTTGCAGGCTGGTTTGCTTCGACGGAATGGATATCTGCCAGTGCAAATGGGCCTGCAGGAGCACACTGTGAAAACCCTTCAAGTAAGTTTTAAGTGTGCATGCTTGAAGGATGAAATTTAGTTGTTTTCTTGAAAAGGTCATCAGTGCTCCATAACTGAATATGTTTTTAAATTATGTGACTGTCTTTGCTGTCTTGTTGCTTGTATTGAAAATTGATGGATAGGTACATGTATAAATTTAATCTGTGTCTGGGAGCTGTCTAGTGCATATTGCACAGGACTGAAACCTTCCACACAATTCTTTGCTGATATATGTACAAAAGAGTGTCCCAGCGTGATGCAGGGATTAAAGCAAATTTTGCTGAACTTCTTGGGATGCTAATCACATCCTAGGATGTCTACAAAGTAGTCTTATTGGCCTGTCTCTCAAAATCTCTCTCCTTGTCGTTATTTTTAATACAGAGGAGCAAGAAACTATAAGGCAGGGACTAGACTATTATTTCAGTTCTGTTCAGATTCTGTAGGTGCCAATAGCCATCTCTCTTAAAAGTGCCAGTATCTTTGGGTATCCCAGAATAAGTAACACAATAAAGCAGATCCAGATTCTTCAGACAGAAACAGAATGTCAATTAAAATTTTAGCAAAATTTCTAGACGTTGAAGGAGGGCACTGGAGGTAGTTAAACGGCTTTCATTTAGACCACTTCATCATGCTCATTTTAGCATTTCCCAGTCCCTAGGTATTGCCAGCCTGAATTCTGCCTAGAAGGAGGAAGTACAAAATAATGAGTGGCAATTAAAGTGAAAGAAATATTCCTGTAGTATTTAATCTTTTGAAAACTACAAGAACATGAACTACAAGAAACTGAAACTATAAGGCTATGGAGACAACCAATGATTACGGGAAATGCAGTGAATGGAAGGTGAGTATTTTTTGAGGGGTCTGGTTTAGGAGAATACAAGTTTGGCTTTGAACATGAGATAGTCACCAGCAATGCAAGACGTAGCACCTCTTCCTTACTCTCTGACTCCATGATGACTCTTTAGAGTAGAATACAGGCAAGAAAAATACAATCCAGAGCAAAGTAATATATTTGGAAAATATTGTAATTTTACACAGCATGTAGCTGGCCTGACTGCAATTATGACAAGTTTGTAGGATTTAAAGCATGAATTGCAGGTACCTGTAGGTAACATAAATATCCCAAATGATATTTATGGATGGAGCTTAGGTAGACACATTTCTGTGGATAGTTTATTGCAATAATCTGCTTTCCTCTCACCTTCCTTTTACTTTTCTGGTCCTGGCTGCTGTGAAGAAAAAAGAGATGGGATCAGATGGATAGGTCTAATCTAACATATCAGTTACTGTGTTCCTTTATCTTTACAGTGGGCCTCAGGAAAAGGTTGTCTGTATTAAACACCAGGTAGATAAAAACCATTGAATGGGAAGAGACTGGTCTGTCCACATTCCCTATTGCTTCACTCCTTCACTTCTGCAGTTCCCTTCCTCTGCATTCACTGGGAGCTCCTGGGTGCTCTGTCTCAGCTCTCCTGTGATTTTAACTTCTCACGCCTCCTTTTCAGGTGATTTCGACACTTTACTCATCACAAATGCTCTGCTTGCTATTGCTTGGCTGACAGTCAAAAATATTTATGGCAAGACTTGTAGATTTTGTGAAACTGCAAGTTCTCTTATCACAAAGTGTTACAGATCCAGTGTCTTTCAGAGCTCTAGATACAAACAAGCCTAACCTTAGGAAACTGCCAATTTGTGATTTAACAAAGCAGTGCAGTGTCTGAGCTAGAATTCTGCATGTCAATATAATATTTTAACCCTGTAAAGTGTTCTGCTGAGAAAATAAAACTTCATATAAGTCATACAAAATACACTAAGACATTACCAGTGATGTTTCCAGTTTTTAGAAACTCTTTGATAGTTATCAGTGAATCCAGTGTGAAAGGAAGGGACCTCAGGTACAGGAATTGTGCAGAAGACATACCATGGCTTTTGTTTACCCAAAATCAAATAACCAAAATCAAAGCTGCAGTGAAGAAACTATGTTTTTACAGAGGTAATCAAAACCAGCTGGCTTCTTTTGTGCTGGACAGTCTGCTACATATATTTTTTTTATTCATTATTCTAGTTGGAACATTGATGGCAGAAATAGCTTTGACTCAACACCATAACTGCGATAAGAAAATTGTCACTTCTTCTTGATAACTTGTTGTCTGAAAGCCATAAAACATTATTTCACAGTGTTAAATCTATTTTTCTGCTTGTCTGTTATGACTGACAACCTGTAAATTCAAAGGCAGTGGATATAGTGTATGTTTTCTGCTAAATTTAGGCATTAACTTTTCGTAAATAAAGGGCTGCTATATTGAAATCCTAGGTATTTCCATTAGTGAGGCAGGTTGTATCTGTGGGAGGTGGTGATTCATTTATGCAGATCATGCCTAGCTTTAGGGAGACTTTTTTAATCTATCCATGCCAGCAACCACTCTTCATGCATCAGAAGTCCAGCCATCTATTAAGCATCTGACATAATAATCTAGAAAGGACATTTTATCAAATGAACTGCAGTTAACTGCTTCTAAATGCTTAAATTGACTGTACTTAAGTCATAACTGGGCTCCTGATATGAAACTGGGACGGTTTTCTTCTGAGGTATCACTACTACTTTAACACCGCTTTTGGCAGTGAAATAATATTAAGCCAATAGTCTTAGTTCCATTAGTAGACTGAATCAAAAAGGTCATCCTGAGATTTGGGATCACGGGCACTGGAAGGGAAGGAAGAAAATCCCAGGTTCCCAGCACCACTGCAACTTGCAGCCTCCACAGCTGGGTTTTCCTAAGGAACAAACTGATTTCCACTACAGAGACTGCTCAGGAAACAATCGGGCATAGAGAAAGTCCCACGCTCACAGGTTTTTGTCCAAATGGCATGGACAGTCCTGTCCAGTTGCTAGGGCTGGCTGGACAGAGAAATTAGGACTGGTGACCAGTGCTGGTAGGGAGCGCAGAGGCGGATTAGATGAGTTATGAGTATTGGCCAGACAAAACAACTGAAAGCCAAGGAGGGGACATCTGAAATAAGGGGGAGGGCTTGGGAAAAGAAGAGGAGAAGAAAGAAAGAAGGATAAGCCACTACAGCTCAAATTTTAAATAATGAAGCTGTAATATTTGAAGTCAACATTTACATTAAAGCCAGAGCCTTTTGTAGAGTTATGAATATATTTAATTAAAAGAGAAACCACAGTGTCACTGTAGATATTGTGAAAAGTGGGGAAACATTACATTAATCAGATAAATTTTATGCTGCAAGGTACCACAGATCTAAAGTTAAGCCAAATATTTTTAAAAGCTAATTTTAATATGGAATGAAATTAGTTCCTGCATGGAGCATCAAACCTGTTGATTGCTGAGACTCGATGAAATCCAGGTTGGGATGTATTTGCTGGCTTAAGTTGAAGTATAGAAAACAGCATTATCAATAATTTTTTTTTTCAAATATAACTGTTAAAAATGTAAACTATAAAAAAAATTTCCTTATTCTGGATTGTCTTTCATAGAGTATAATCAGTATATTCAGACCAGTATATCTTTGGCACAAATAGTAGTTTATAGAACTAAACTGAAGAAATAAATTCAAGCTCAAGTGTCACCTATGGAGTAGAAAAAGCTGCCTGATACAGATAAGACTATATACCTTTCAGGAATTATTTTTCTTTGTAAATAAAAAACTTCAGAATGTCAAACACAGTCAGGGAAAAGAACATTTTCACTTTTGTGGGCCGTTTATATTAAGGTTTTCAAAATAAGAATTAAACAAAACAGATTAAACATCTTTATCTTATAGGTTGAAGAACTACTAAAAATACGAGTATCATTTGCAGTTGTTATATTGAGTGTATTATTTCCAAAGGTGGATTGGATGATTTCTATTTCAGGATGTGTAGATAGTGTCACCTTACTCTGAGAGGTAAATGAAAATACAGTTCTGTTAGACAGGATCTTTTCTTTAGAGGCTTCTATATTAGAAAGTGAATTTGAGGATATCTGAATGCAAATATCTTCTGAAATGCAAGCATGGAGGTAGTGGAGGTCATTTATATCAGCTCTAGGTTCACAACTGTGCCCTGCATAACAGTGACAGTCAAATTTTTCTATGAATATTTGCAGATCCTGAAATGCTGGTTGACCTTGCAGAGTGTATTTTCCATCTTTTGTCATTTGAATGACAATATTCTCAGGGTTCAAGTGAAGATAGTCACTGGAATTCCATTTTTTCCGTGCACAAGCACCAGAGTCTTGACATAACACTTGGCTACAGATTCTGGCTGCCATCGTGACATTGATGAGGTATGGGGTCAAAGTCCTCCTAAGGTAGTTGTCCAGAGTTCTACAGGTGTTCTGTGAAGAGAAAATCATATCTGCATAGTTTAGTCTGGAAACCATTAAAATGCTGTCATTCTAATAACTACCGTAGCGGATATCTATGAATGTTTCTCCTGAGGTTTTGATAACAGTTATAACTGGTTGTTGGAAGCAAGTTTATCTGAGAAGTTGCTATATAGTTCAAAGATTGCAGCAAATTTATGTTGAGTGGTTCCAGGAGATGTTATGGAAAGCACTTACATCAGAAAGCAGGCGACTTTAAGCTTTCATTTTATCTGTATATTTCATGTAGCATTTTAAATCGGATGCATGTAAAGAAGTTACATGAAGGACTGAAGTTTCTTTTTAGGTTTTAAATGTTTTGAAGGGATCTTGAAAATAAACCTCACTTCTTCAGCCTGAACAAATTTTTCTATCAAATAATCTCTGTGAGAATCTTCAATTTTCGCCTGACCTGAATAGCTAGGCTGCAGGAGTAGGGGAGCTTTCACAGTATTTTTGAATGGAAAGCATTTCAGGAGGATGGTCAAACTGAAAGTATGCTAAGATAATAGATCATTCTAATTCATTATGAAGTTAGCATATATTCTGTGTATGCTTGGCACAGTTTAATAACTAGAGGCTTTAGAAAGTCTTTCTTTGTTTCTGATGCTATGTCTCTTTAGGGTGTTTGCCTAATAACACATACAGATACAGCTAATATTTACAGCCGTGGAGATCACGTTGGTGAATCTGAGGTACATGTAGGTTTTTTGTTTCTCTTTTAGATATATATAAAAACCCTGCCTACAAATTCTGGTTGATGCAATTCCTGCAGAAGTGAGGCTCACAGTAATATTTCATTGCTGAAAGGCTACTGACTGTGATAGCTGTGGGAAAAAAAAAGGTTGGATTAGTGCATAAATACATAGTCTGACTGGGCTGTGGAAAGTTCTGTTTGTTCACACGAATCTCTGAAGTAACGCAATAAATGTTGTTGCTCATCTATGTTCTGATATTGGGGTAATGGGCAAAAAAAGCTTCAGGCGTAACTGATACGCTTTCTCAAAGGCAGGCACTTACAAAAAAGAGTCAAAGTGAGATACTTTTGGGAACTGGACCCTTCCAGAGCTGAGGATGGTTTATTTGGCCATGCTTTCTGTGGCAGGAGGCCCAGCAATGCTGAAGAGTTTCAGTTCTTTGCTATTAGAAGACTTCAGAAGAGTCTTCCCATACTGTAGTTTATTATATCTGGCTTTTTAGTTCAAAGGATTTATTTGAACATCCTTATAATGTTTCTCAAACTACATGTTTGACCTTCCTAAATCAAATTGCATTTTTTTCCCTCTTCTGACTCAGATCTTTCTTACAATGAAATTAAGCAAAGTACTGCTTACAACACACGGAACAGGCTAGAGCTGAAATTTCACAGACTGACTCCTCCTAGTGCTTCAAATATTACTGCTAAGTGCACCACTTTAAAAAGCAGAACAATCTTTTAAAAATTGTTCTGGGAAAGCACAAGTAATTTTTTCTGTACCTCATGGCTGGGTTGTAATGAAGATATAGGAATTGTTTTCTTAAATTAACTAAACAAGTGCTAACTTGCCTACAGTTATCATGGCAGCTTGTCCAGTTACTCAGAGCCAATACTGATACTTTGAAAGACTGAACTCTTATTGTGTGTGGTCAATGACAATCTTTATAAGCCTCAAGTGTGCTTGATTTTTTACTAGAGAAGACTGCTGGCAATATGGAGTCATCATTTTAAAAGTAGAAGATATGATGTAAGTAATCATAATGCTTTATATCCTTTTCACTTTATTGCTCCTTTAAAATTTCCTATAAAAATTAATTTGGCATACCTTATTTTGTGTTAAATTCATATCACCCCAGATCACAATTCCAGAAGCACCTAGTGCAGCAGATTCTCCGATGGTATTTACCAGGTCATCCTGAGAGGAAATGTGCAAAGAGTCATGCTAATGTAAGTAAGCTATAACATAAGGCCAAAGGTATAATGCATACAGTAAATTACATATCCAAAAATACTACTTTGAAGACAGCAAGCAATTATACACGATGCAAACATTCTGCTCTCAATTACACTATTTTATTCTGAGATTGAGTTGCACAGGTGATGCCAGAAAATGTTGCCAACTATATCCAATTTATATGTGTCGTCTGGTTAGAAAAACAAGGCTGTAAAACTGAGACAGTGGTTAGGCATATGACATACACTCCTCCTCATACGCTCATATACTCCTTTTAAGTTTTATATTTTGCTGTATTGCCTCCTGCATGCTCAGAGTTGGTACTAACTGGTTTCAGTAATGCTGCCTGAAGCAGAAGCTGCACAGCTCTTTTTTTTTTTTTTTTTAAACTTAATTTCAGTTACCAGAAAGTAAAAGTAGCAAGATGAAGAGCTTTCACCAACAGGAATCTCTTTTCTCCGGAAATTGACTCTGACCTTTTAGAGAGATTGATCTGGGAAATTTGTTTCTGTTCAGTTCTCATTTTAGGGTCAGCTATGAGCCCAGCTCTAACAAAGTCTTAAAGCCCATCTGAGATGGTAGAGGTCTACAAGTAGAAAAAAGAACAAGGGAAAAAAAAAACAACAAACCTTAGTGTGGGGCGCAACACTTGAAAAGGGAGAATGTAAGGATTACAGGGTTTAAATGATTAACTGGGAGCCCAGCAGGGACTCTGGCAGCACCCTTGCTTCCTGAAGGTATCCACGGAGCTGGTGGCAAAGCCTGGTGGTGCTCTATCCAGGATGTGAGAGGACACCAGACACAGTGCAGTCACCTGGACCACAGCCTCTAACTTCCCCTTCCTCAAGGCCTGGATGACCAGGAGGTGGTTCCCCAGATTGGTAGTATGTCTGATAGGGTGAGTGTATATAAAAATATGAAAGGAAGAATGTAGCCAGAACTGCAATAAGATGATTAGACCTTTCAGAGCCTAACCTTGACTAACCCATGAGATGCTAAAATACCATTTGGAAAGCTATTCGGGTACAACTAAGGACAGAATTTTCTCACTAGCTTTTAAACCTTTTTTTTTTTAAGGAAAAGAAAGACTCCATTTTATTGTTTTTTTTTTCTTATAACCTAAAAATCAGACATTAGACTAGCCTAGTTTTACTAATTCTCTTTGGAAGAGGTTACTCAAAGTTCTTTCCTCTTACTTAATGTCCTAAATATGCTTCCTAGCTTTGTAATATTTTGCTACATGTGAGAAGTACTCAGAGAATAAACCATTATTTGATAAATATAATGAGGAAGGACTGAAAAATAGATCTCTTAGTGTTTTGTTTGATCAAATTTCTTTGATGAATTTATTTAATTTTTTATACAAAATCTATGCTTTTTTTTCTGGTATGAGTTAGCATATTTGCTAAATAAGTGTCACCTGGTCATTTCTTTCCACTTCAGTTTGAAATATTTAAGGTCTAGCTCCACTCACCTGGGAGAGATACTCCTCATAGAAATCTGTGAATACTGGACGTGTATATACAAAAACTGGAAGGGGATGAGTAGAATTAGAGACATATGAAATTCTAATGGCTTCTTGAACTCTATTACGAACAAAGAGTTGGGCATTTCTGGAAGATCTTAAGGCTGTCTCTAGATAGACAGATGGATAAAGTGCTGTGCTTTCCTCCCACAACCAGTTAAGCTCATTATTTCTTTCTATTTCAATATCTAAACAGGTTCCAGTATAGTTATGTGGATTTTGTTTGTAATCATAGTTATAACAGTCTGGATAAAGGTAATATCCCCACAGACGATTTGGCTTCATTTCTATGCCCAGCTTTAAAGATTCCAACATAATAGATTTTGCTGCAGCTTCAAATTCCATTTTAGCTATAGTCCTGGCTTCAACTTCTGATAGACTGAGGTCTCTCTGCTGAACCAGTTCAATAGATTCCTGTCTATAAATGTCTTTTGATCCCCAGTTCCTTATCCACACAGGCCTCCAGTTTTCCCAGTCAATGACAGCCAAACCAGACTGTTCATCTGAAGGAATATAGAACTGAATGTCCTCTCTGGCTTTTTTTAAATGATTCTCCAGCAGCGAGAGTTGGGGGAGTCCTCCATTGAACGCTTCTCCTGTGACTTCATTTTTGTAAGGATAGTAGCCAAGCCTGTCTGGATAAAAGAGAGTGATATTTTGCCCAGTGGATGTCTTCAGTGTGCTTCCAATGAGAGAAAAAAATGTCATATCCAGCTGCACTCCAGTCCTTTCAGTACAAAGCTCTGTAGGAGCATTCCAGATAGAAAGGAAAGGTGAATTAGAAACAAGTGGGCGAGCTCTTATGTTCAGTGATGAGCAGCAAGAAACTAGAAGAGCGACAAACACCATACTGGATGCTATAGGATACGTGCAGGTAACACAGATACAGAAATTTTGTATTTGTCTTAAGTTTTCCATTGTAGCATATGCAGTGACATTACGTGCTTCTGATCAGACAAAAAGTAAATGCTCTCTGGGTGTTCGGAAAGATGGTAGTCTGTCAAAAGGTTTACCATACAATATGTTTCTTCAAATCAATACCTATTAAGCAATATTCTTTAGGTGTAAAATAAGGATGTCCTTTAGACAAGGTGCTCTGTCATTTCAGACTGCAGGAAACCTTTCAGCAACTTCTGAGACCTAATGCAGAGAAAGAGACAAATGTAGATAAAGTAAGAGATGATAAATATTTCATTTCTAACCATGGAACAAATACCATTTGTGATTTTGAATAATTGTAATCTTTGAATAAAATTCCCCTGTGAAGGGAAAGCACTTGGCCCACTTCATGGAAGTCATGGATCAGAATGAGTATGCTTGGTAGTAGTCCTGATTGTGGTGGTGACTGATGTCTCTCTCTAAATGTGAGCAGTCTCACAATGTCTTCTCTTAATCAACAATAATCTATATGTAATATTTCTCACCTATTTCAAAATAAAGTCCAGGTCTTAATTCACAAATTTTACAAAGCACTTAAGGGAAGATACAAGATAACAAAACTGGAAACTGGGCCGATGTACACATGCAAGAAAATATAGGCACTCTGTCTTCTGTACAGAGCTCTTTTGAACAGGCTCAAAAGCTGTGTTTCATCTCAGTATATGGCCATCTATATGTTGCTTGAGGCCATTTGAGATCTACAGATTAAGTGACCCCACGTCCAAGTCTGCCTGGGAGTGTAATTAATTAGGGAAGGTGAGGTTGTCCACACATCCACAGTGAGCAGTCACACTTTTATTCAAGAACATAATGGTAGTGGTGCTAGTCATGGTGCAATCAGCAACTTTTACATAATAGCCCAGTAGCTAAAGCATTCCCCTGCACACTAACTCACCTGAATCCACTTTCCTCCTGATTCTGAAATGGTTCAAACCTGGATCTGTCATCTTCCATAGAGACCTCATGATGAGGCCAAAGAGTATCTAAGGAGGATATAAAAGTGTGCACGAAAATATAGGAGTCACCGTGAAGTGGGCCTAAAGTCTCTGAGGACAGATTAAACAAAGCAAATGAGATTTTTGTTTGCATTTACTGAATTGAGGTAGCAGTGGAAACCACAAATTGCTGGTCTCTATACCTTGAATTATCTCTCTCCCTCTGCTTGTCTTTTCTGTGACTACTTAATGTAAAATTTATAAACAGTATGAGCACAGAATCGTAGATCTCTCTTCCACCAGCAGTGCATACAGACAACAGGTTGCAGTTATTATCCATTTGCATTTTTTTCATCATCCCTCTGGCTGCGTGATTTTTCTTTAATTTGTTTCAATAAAATGGCAGAACACCTCCATCTGTCAAATTGTTGCAGACCCAAAAAAGCTTGACAGTATAATGAGAGATTGATGGAGACTTGAACTGTCCTAAATCTAGCCTCAAGCAAGCTTCCACAGCAGATGTTGTTGTAGTAGTACGATGAGATTCCCTGTGTGTTCACTGAGTTTGATCACATCTGAACCTACTGAAAACTCCAGATTTGCTTTGATTGTTGGAGAAAGGCATGTGTGAATGGAATTATCATGGGGGAAAAAAAAAAGGGGGGGTGGGGGGAGCAGTGTGACTGATAGCATAGCAGCATAGCTTCTGCCAGAATGGTGAAATTTAGACCTTTCAGGGACCAAAACAATGAAAGAACCCATGTCAACAAATGGACTAGATCCTGCCTCTGGTCACGGACATAATGCTGTCTAGGGATAATTCTGGGATTGTTCATTTGAGACTAGCTTGCCTTTTCTGATGACTAGGAGGAAATCAAGGGCAAAAGGAAAAGTTGTACCAAAGGAGAAGATGATATCTAGGAGTCGAGCTTCCCAGAGGAAGGGTTTTATGTTACAGGGCTCTTCAAGAAATGCCAGAACCCAAACACTCAGCTTCTCAGATAAGCAGGTCTGTTTAGCAGACCCCACTTGGCTTCTTCCTCATCCATCATTTTGGATGTCAACAGGCAATAAGGATGTTTTCCCTTTTATTCATTTTTATTCTTTTTCTTCCTGGGCATTCTGCCAGCTCTTGGTCATTGTGTCAGTGGAGACAGAGCTGCTAGCCATTCCTTGTGCCAGGTCCCCAACCTAGCTGAGGAGGGAACAACAGCCAATTCCATTTTCTTGGCTTAGAGGTGCCAGCACATGTGAATGAAGCTGGCTTCTCAAAGACACATGCATGCACAGCTGAAAGACTGGCAAACAAGCACCAGTAGCAAGGATTCTTGGAAGAGGATTTAGCAGCAGAGGAGGAATTTTTTTTCAAAACAGAAGTTTATAGTCTTGGAGTAGGAAGTGCAAGTGGAAGGAGCAGAAAGTACAACCATGCAGTATCAGATACTTCAGAACTCTTCTGCAGGTATATGAAAGACAGGTAAGACAGGGAAGTAAAATGTAGCATAGGTGGTGAGGTGTAATGTACAGCAGCAGAGGTTAAACTGCAACAGCTTCCTCCCACCAGCCATGACAGCACCTCTGCCTCCTCAAATCATACTGCACTTGAGCCTCTAGAGCCCGGTTTCTGACCATAAGTCAAGGAATGTAAAGCATATCCTACATTTTCTACCAGGAGAGAGGTACCTTTCTCTACCAGGAGAGAGCACCTCTGTTCCACAGACCAGCACAAACCTTCAGCTAGGATTTTGGCCCTGTCATCCTCATTCCCTCAACATATTAGTACGGATTGCTTTTGCGCCACACTTGAGTGTCTGCGGTGTTATGCACGTATCTGCAAAGAGTTCTCCACAACCTTTCATGAATAGCTGAGCTCTGGTCAAATGTAATACTGCACTTTTTTGTTTAGTTTAGCTATTTTTTTCCCCCTTCTTTACAGTAAAGTTTTTCACTTCTTCTTCAAAGGACGAATTTTCATCAACATTTTGGAATAAATGAAAGCCAATGGTTTGAAGGCTAAACTACCAGTCAGAAATGCCAGGAACTGTAAAGGAACAGTGAAACTGCAGATACCTGAGACCCTAGGATTGACAGGTGTGTATGATGAGTGCTTATTGCTTTCACATTAATTAAAAAAAGAAGTTGGATCCTCTTTCATGAACAAGCTCTTTGGTTCTCTTGGGATGATGACCAAGCAGCAGCAGACAGGAGTTCTCACAATTCTGTTTTGGATTCCCTCACCTAGCCTTTCTATTGTCCGTTTCACTTATATCTTACAAAAGCCTTATCAATCACAGGAGGCGAACAACTTCTTGTTAAAGAAGCAGCAGTTGGACTGAAATCTAAACATCCATACAGGTATTTCACCATTCCACAGCTGCTGATATGAGAACAAGAGAAACCGTGCCAGGAAGCAGTTTCATAAGCTAGACTTAGATCATAGATCCAATCACCAGGAAATAAGATATGGTGCTGTTCATTTAAATTGCTCCAGGAACAATACCTCGTTTGCATGGCATCTGCTTGATGAGACCTGTAGAAAACAGGGCTTCATGCACTTCCCCCAGCTGCCCAGAGGTGACAGCAGGGAAAGGCTATCTCTCCTCTGAACTAAACAATCTCGGTTCTCTGAGCCTCTCCTCATATAACAAATGCTATAATCCCTTATTCATCTTCCTAGCAACTTCCTGGACTTGCTCCAGTATGTCCATTTCTTTCTTGTACTGGGGTGCCCAGGAGCAGACACAGCACTCCACGTGTGACATCATCAGTAGTAAGTAGAGGGGAATAAACACATTCCTTGACCTGTGGGTAACAGATACTCTTGTGGTTGCCACCCAGCAGGCTGTTGGTCTTCGTTACTGAAAAGTTACATTGCTCACTCTAGTCAACTTGCTGTCCACCACGACCTCCTAGAGCCTTTTCTGCAACTGCTTTCCAGCCAGTCAGCCCACAAGCCTGTACTGGTGCATAAGGTTATTCCTCTCCAGGTGCAGGACTTTACATTTGGTTTTGTTGAACTTCATGAAGTTCCTGTCAGCCTGCTTCTCCAGCCTGTGGAGGTCCCTCCAAATGGCAGCATGGTACTTTGGCATATCAGCCATTCCTCCCAAGTTTGCATCATTTTCAAACTTGCCAAGGGAGAACTCTGTCCCCTTGTTCAGATAATTAACAGAGATGTTAAACAGTATTGGACCCAGTATGAACCCTTAGCATACATCACTGGAAACAGGCTTCCAGCTGGACTTCCTGGCATTGATCACAACCCTTTGAGCCTGGCAGTTCAGCCAGTTTTCAGTTTCACTGTCCATTTATCTAGCTTGTACTTAATCGGCGAGAATGTTACAAGAGACAGTGTTGAAAGACTTGCTAAAATCAAGATCAACAATATCCACGGCTTTCCCCTTGTCCATCAAGCCAGTCATCTCTTTGTCGAAGACTGTCAGGTTGATCAGGCCTGATTTCCTCTTTGTAAATCCATCCTGACTACTTCCAATCACCTTCTTGTCCTTAGTGTTTAGAAATGTGTTCCAGAATCATTTGCTCAGTCAACCTCTCAGGGACTGGAGTGAAGCTGGACTGACCAGCCTGTAGTTCTCTGGATCCTCTTTTTTTTTTTCTTAAGATAAGAGCAACATTTGATTTCTTCTAGTCCTGAGAACCCTCCCCCAATCACTATGACTCTTCAAAGATTATCAAGAGTGGCCTTGCAATGACATCAGCTATCTCCTTCAGCACATGCAGGTCCTCATGGGCACATATTTTCATGTCCCATAGACTTGTGTATGTCTAGTTTGTTTAAATATTCCCTAACTTGATCCTCCCCTACTGAGAGTAAGACCTCCTTCTTCCAGTCTTTCCCATGGGTCTAAGGAGCCTGGGATCCAAGAAGGCCAGTCTTTTCAGTAAAGACTGAGGTGCAAAAGGCATTGGGTACCTCGGCCTTTTCCTTTGCCACTGGATCTTCTGCCCCATTGAGCAGTGGGCCCACATTTTCCCTAGTCTTCCTTCCACGGTTGATAGACCGGTAGAAGCCTCTTGCTATCCTTCATATCTATTGCCACATTCAGCTCCAGGTGGGATTTGGCTTTCTTAACCTCATCCTTATGCGCTCAAAGAGTGTCTCTTTATTCCTCCCAGTTCAGTCATCCCTACTTCCACTTCATATGTGCTTCCTTTTTATGTCTGGATTTTGTCAGGAGCTCCTTGTTCATTCATGCAGGCCTCCTCCTGCTTTTGCTTGATTTCCTACATGTGAGGATGGACCGTTCTTGAATTTACAGATGAGCCTTGAAAATCAGTCACCTCCTGGAGCTCTCTTCTCTCCAGGGCTGTCTCCCATCTGATTCTTCCAAGCTGATCCCTGACATTTGCCTTATTCCATCTCTTCAGGATCCCAAACTCCACCATCCCATGGTCACTGCAGCCAAGACTGCCCCCAGCCTTCACCTTCCTTGTTTGTAACTGTGAAGTCCAACAGCGTATATTCCCTTGCTGGCTTCTACATTATCCAAACAAAGTGGCATTTCCTGAGATGGTGCAGACTGAGACTTCCAGGACAAACTGAAGTAATTCTGTGCAGAAGTTGTGGAGGAAAATACTTTCCACTTATGCAAATACAATTTACTGAAATGAAATAGCCTTGTCACACGTAATGAGCTGAGACACACTGACATTTGCCAGGACAGTGATCCTTTATGTAATTGTTTTTTTTCATTAAAAAAATGGGATCACCTCAAAAAGGAGTTGTAGAAGTAGCTCAGCTTTTACTTTGTCTCAGGCTCTAGTTATGAATTATTTCTTGCGCCCATCAAAGTCAGAAAACTACAGGACACAAATTTAGCCCTTTGGTCCTGTAAGCTTTTATATAAGTGGATTTCAGTAATAGGCTGATTTGATGTAGAGGAGAAGAAGGCGGCATTGTTTTGAATACCATATTTGCTAGTTTAGCTAGAGCTCTTTCGTTATTGGCTAATCTTGCGATGTTTGCTTTAGCTGATTGTGGGAAATGGTTCTCCTCCAAATCTTGCTGTAACGTACTCAGCTGGGTATAAGTTTATAGACTATTTTATGTGATAGTTTCCAGTTAAAAGGATTGCTTTTGGCCTAGCCTAATGATGACAGCTCTGATAAATATTACTCTTCTCAGTCTCCTTGAATGTCTGTCTAAGTGAGCTGAGTCATAAAGCTACCCTTGTCTTTGTCAAAAAGTCAATTCTTTACAATATATTAACACTAATTGCTCTGGGGCTACCTGACTAGAAGTACATGCTGATGGATCTAAATGCCCTTAGTCTAGGGAAATAGCTACTGCTTCAGATTTTCCTGAATTTGGCATTTGTAAAGGTTATGTATTAGAGGAAATCATATTAATTTTCTTGGTTTAAATATTTCATAATTTTTCACAGCAGAAACTGGACTGCCAAAACACACATGATTGAAAACGCAAGTGTGCTCCCATATTTTGATAGTTATACAGTCATAGATCTGGGCCATACCGTGTGACCCAGAAAAAAAAAGCCCCACTTGGCCAAAGACAGAAAATAAGAGGGAGAGGAGTGCTGTATGTACATTTGACCTTCACACAAATGTTATGCACAACAACCAGCTGATGTGTCCCATCAAAAGTCATTGATTTTCCTTTTTGGCTTATATTGACGAAGTGCCACTAAACATTAGAAGAACTAAGCTTTGTTTTTTTTTATGAAAAGTAGACACGAGAGTCCACATTTAGCCTTGAGATAATTAGACATAGTTTAGTCAAGTCAGACCCACTAACGTTAAACATAAACTTAAGCCAATAAGTGCAACCAGTATCTGTTATTCTTATGCTAATAGTCATAACCACACTTCTCAAATTTCAAGCAAAAGTCCATAAAATTTCACACAATCCCTGTTTTAGCTTGGACTCTAGGAAAGCAGGGGTGTCCTTCATGACTTTCAAAGAAGATGAGTGCTGCTGAGCTGTAGTATCTGCCTGAACAACAGCGTGTAAGAACACTTCTGAGATCATCAATATACTTAGCTATCATTTTAGGTTATAGACAATGTAGTTTTCAAGCTGTTTCTTGCATTGCCAACAATGAGTATTTTATCGCATAATAATTAATGTCATAAAACAATAATGGAAAATACTGATAAGAAAATTGGTCGATCTTTTCCCTGTGATGAAGAAAATACAGATACAGAAGTTTGCATGTGGAGCTGCTTTTTTGATGGGGTAGATGAATGCTTGTTTTTACATTCTTGTAAAGCTGTGGTATAAGATATGTGGTCAAATATGCAAATGGGACCAGAATATTGAGGATTTAGTCCCTGTTCTTTCATTTTCATATAAACATTAGCTGTATCAGTGTGAAAATAACTCCCAACATTATAGACAAAATATGGTACTAGACTTAGTAACTTTGTAAGTGTTTGGGGCAAGTTGCTTTGTATCTTCCTTTTTTTGAAGGCTATGAAAATATTAAGTTGCAAAAGATATCTAAAGACTCAGCTCCAGCTTCTGCAAAGAGATTAGCAATGATTAAGTCCTAAGGAGAAATAGCCATGACTCCTACAAAGCAGAGGATATTTTAAATTAAGTTTTTAATTAAGTGTTAATGTATTTAAACTTGGAACCTAAAGCAGAAGCCAAGCTTTTTTTTTTTTTTTTTTTTTTTTAAGGTAGCAGCAATACTGATACAGTCCATAGACTTTTGGTTCTCTGAATAGGGTCAAAGCAGCCCATGCTGTTAGCAAAAACCTGTCCAAAGTCAACATTTGTATTGTTCAGGGATCAGTGGAAAATACTTAATGTGTCTGATGTCCCTTCTGCCCTGTCCTTGGGTGCTCCAGGTGGTGCTGTTGTGAGAAATGCCCATTTTGGAAAGGTCTTTCTGGATGAAGGGAACAGTATCGCTGCTGGAACTTCAACCAAGAGAGGATCTAAACCCTCCTGCTTCTTTTAGAGGTGCAAGTCCTGGGCTGGAGGCTGTTCATAACAAACAGGTGTCAGAGTCATGAAACAGCCACAGAAGAATAACCTTGTAGTTAGATTGTATTCCCCACATGAGTCATTTTGGCATTTCTAAAAGAGAAGGCAATGATACTCAGCACAAACACACGCGGGTGTTGTGAGGACAACATTAACGCTTGTGAGGAATAGGAAGCTCCTCAGAAAGAAAGATCACCTCTGGAAGTATGAACCATTTGTGCTGCACAGCTGATGGCAAGTTTAACCTGATCCAACATTAAGTGTGAAGGATGGTTTTTGTGTAGTAGGATTTAGCCTCGTTGTTATGAATAAGTTAAGCTGCATTTGTCTGTAAAGTCAGAATTTGGCAAGCACTTTTTATGACAGTGGTTTCTAAAACTCCACCCTCAGTCCAGTATAATCTTCTCAACTGGGCTAGGGCAACTGTTTAGGAGGCCACATGATGAATTGTTCAGGTTAAAAATACCTCATCCAAGAAAAGAGAGGAAGGGTTTTTTTATGACTAACTACATTAACCAGCAAAACTTGCTAGTTTAGCCAGGATGTTTGATTTAGGAAATACTTTTCAAACTACACCCCAGCGCTGTGGCTGTCCTTATCATCAAGGACTGCCAAACCAGCTCTTTCATCATTGCTTACTCCCATTCTTGAGTTCTGTTTCTGAGTACAGGGCAATGAGTGTGTGAGGACCTGATGCCTGAGAAAACCTCCAAACAAATTTCTTTACAAGCATTCCTGACTGTTGCCTGTGGAGGAAATCAAAAGATGCAAATGATGTAAATGTCAGGAGCTGAGTATCCAGGTTTTAGACAGCCTCCCTTAAAAATGGGTATACAGAAGATTTAGTCAAACTATTGTTCAATTATTTAAATGGGGATCTGCTATATGTTTTTACTAATATGTCCAATTATTTTTTATGGTCTTAGCATGACTGCCACAGTGTTCCATGAATAATTTCAAATGTTAGGAAAAACTCTATCCTCTTCATTCTCATTTTTTTCTCTTGCAAGTTCTAATTCTCAATTTTATAAAAATTCTTCATATCCTAAGAGCCTCTTTATTGATGTTCTAATTTGTTTTTTAGCAAGTTAGCCAAATAAACTGTCTGAACACATTTCCAAGAGTATTTGGAAAATTTCCTTTGCTGTATTGTGTATAATGAGGCTTGGCAGAACTCAGATTCTGTAATGACAGTTTCCATTGCAGAGGAATCAGAGACAAGACAGAAAGCCCATCATGTGTCAAGTTGCAAGTATTCCATCTTGCTAAGATTATTCTGCAAGATGTTCAGTCTACTGAATCTCTAGTGCTTTATGGCAAAAATGAGTCCAAACATATGTCTATAGCAAGATCTGAAATAATTAAAAATATGCATTACTAGTCAACATAATATAAAAATATAATCGTATATCTACCACTAATATTGATTAGTATACAGCTAATTATAGCACAGATCAACCTAGGACTATATTTGGATCACATTTCTGTACTACACTACTACTACTCTAATGTAAAATATTGGACAAATCCTAGCAACTAATTGTTTTCTTTGGTTTGTTTTTAGTCAAATATTTTTCACTGTATCACAGTGAACCCTCTTCTATAATTCTAATTGGAAGCCTTCCAAAAACAAACAAAAAACCCCAAACCCTGTTTTCTCAGGTTTAGCCTGTATATTCCACCTGTTCTTTCTTCCGACTACCTGACAAAGCTGTAGGCAAAATTTTCATTGATTCTGCTATTCTATGGGGACATCGGCTGAGTAAATTTTATAATCTTTAAATGGTTTCCTCAAGATGATGCTTTGAAATTCTACCTAAAATGCCCTGTGTGGGTTTTTTGTTTGTTTTTGTTTTGTTTTTTGGGGTTTTTTTTGTTTGTTTGTTTATTTGGGGTTTTTTTGCAACAGTATCTTGTATTCCAGTACCACTTTAAAATCTTGTGGACAGCAGTTTTTACAAAGAGCTGTAGTGCAGATCACTGTGCGCTTGGAGCTGCAATACAAGAACAGGCTTCATAACCAGTTTACCAGATCTTCTCAGTGAGCCCTTCCAAACATGACGATGTAATACCTGCAAGTGTGTAGACAGTATCAAAGGGAGCCCGCAATACGGAGGATTATAA
Organism: Chlamydotis macqueenii; assembly: GCF_036417535.1. Taxonomy (NCBI): domain Eukaryota; kingdom Metazoa; phylum Chordata; class Aves; order Otidiformes; family Otididae; genus Chlamydotis; species Chlamydotis macqueenii. Next base: position 24,101,078 of record NC_141556.1, read on the forward strand.
TACTCTATTAATAAGCATGTATGTTCATCATCCCCCATAGAAGTATTGTTTTGAAAACCAGAAGTCTGAACTGAACATAAAAATACAGGATATTCTTTCCTTCTAAGCCTTCACGCAGCACAGAAATCATTACGATACATTTTTGATCAAAGCAAATGGCATTTCACATCTGTTAAAAATATGGGTTTTGCCCCAACAAACCATTACCCTGTTCTAGGGATTAATACAAAAAAAAAAATTATCTACACTGTACAAAAGTATCTGTGCCTTTGAAAGAAGTGAGATTGCTCTGGAGAACTCCTGTGGAAGAGACAGAACTGTTTTTTGCTTAATCCTTGCAAGTAATGCAGTATTAAAATTAACACAGCAGCCAATTCCAAACATGAAACTGTTTCAGTCACAAAATTATGCCCTCTTATTTTGAAAAAAAAAAAAAAAAAAGAAGAGGATCTTTTGAGAAAGATGATAGTGGTGGTCCCTTTTAAAAGTAGGGGATCAGATTAAATTGCTCCTGGATTTTCAGTAGCAAGGCTTCATAGCTAGAGCAACAGGAGGCAGAGGTAGGGAGGCTTCCTCAGGGGGAATTATCCTTGGAAATAAATATGTATTATTAACCTCAGTTCCAGTTTATATATTAACATCTGTCTTCACAGTATGTGGTTTCAAGTTCTTTTGTGCTATACCTGAATGCTCTTTCTTTTAAACTTTCTCTCCCTGGGGCTAATTCATTCCATATTCCTTTCTCCCACATGATCGTATATAAATAAATACAATCCGAGGAAAATATGAAACTGCAGTAAAGAAATTAACCTTCCCTCAAGAATAATTTCTCTTTTCTACTGTTTCCTACTGTGTCCCTTTTCACCTGCTGTTTCTTCACAATCCTCACAGTCTTTTGTTATTTTGATAAACCTACTAATACCAAGAAGCCAGTGTAATTGCCACCCATCCCTGGAGATAAGCGAGAGAGATGGGTAAGCAGATGTCAAAGTCTCAAAACAAAGGTGAGTACAAAGCTATGCAGAACAGTGGTGATTTATAAAGGGGACATTAGCATTATCGAGCACTGGTTTGGGAAACAGTTATGCAAAGAATTAACAGTTTCAGCTGAAAAGAAGAAAGAAGCGCAGTTGGGCCTGCCTGAGCAAGCATATTAGCATAACCCTTGGAGAAAGCTTAAGGAAAAGGATTTACAGTGAGGGGGCTGAAAGCAGAGGCTTGCGGCTCTGAGCAAACAGCAATTTCTGATTGTGTGGACCTGCCTCTGCTGGGGAGGTGAAATCTGGTACAGGCCTTGCAAACAACCAACCAGGACACCTAACCTGCCCGCCGCCCCCCCGCCATTTCCTGACTGAAATAACCTGCAAACCCTCACAAATTTTGGGTAAATAGCAAAGTTGAGAGACACAATGAAGTCTACTATTTTTCAGGATAAAAGGCCTTAATGTCTTGCATGTTGACAGAGTGAGTTTGGACCACTTGCCACGGAAGATGGGACTTGGACAGCACCTTGTGCCCTCAGGCCTGGCTTTCATCGCCCACCTCCCCACCCTCTCTGAGACCTCTCCTCCTTGGAGGCTTCAGTAGAGACCTATGCTAACCCACACCTGTGCAGGTACTGCCCAGCACCTGCTCAATTATCTCTTGCCTCAAATCTCAAATCTCTTGCCTCACATATTTTGTGGGTTGCCTGACCCATCCGTGGCTTCGTCTGAAAAATAGTGATTACACTGCAACATATCATTTACCTGAGTTGAAAGGGTGAAAACGTTCAGGTATCTTTTCTTTCCCCCATGACTAGAAGCATTCACTAGGGACAAATAACTTCTTATTAAACTTCCCCAAGTATACATTTATTCCAGTAGGCTCCAAAAGAAGTAAAAATCCATATTAGACTACCCTTCCCTGTTCCCACTCCCTGAGAAAAATTGCCTAGACTAACAACTTAACCTAAAAAGTTTGAAACAAGTTTTATTTAAAGTAAGATTGTTTTAGCAATTTTGTTGATCATATCAACATAGGTTTTACTCAAAACCTATGACAGCTATATAGTTACAGTTTGTAAGTAATCTTTTGTGCATGTAATGGTTCAATGAATGACTTGGAATGAAAAAAAAAAGTTAAAACAGAAATAGGTGATGGTATCACACATGGTTCATAACAATGGCTGTTACATCTCATGATTTCTAACAATCTTTCTGGAAAGCCTTACCAAAATTTATTTTCCCTCTCTGAGATTTAAATTTCAAAATAGTAAAAATTTAAGCAATATAAAAATAAGCAGTAAATACTCACCCACACTATTCCACAGGTCAGGGCTTGCTGGAGTGAATGAATGGATGAGTGGACAAAATAATTATCCTTGTCTGGAAAGGCAGGGCTCTGGCCCAGCCAATTGGGATTTGTCATTTGGTGAAAACCTTAGCATAATTACAGGGTAGTTGCTTAAAGGTGTCTCCTGTCACAGCTGATTGCAGTAAGTAGTGTAACCCCACATTACCTGTCAGAAGTCTTACACCATGTTTTATAGTCTACTGAACAAATTATTTGAAAGTGTTCTTTTTTTCCTAAAGTAGGAAATATTTTATATTTCAGCTTAATTTTGCTTTTTGATATGGCAATGGTCTGACCAATGATGGTTGAAGTTTTTTTCATGACTATGCAGAAATGGGGTAGCTGGGAGCAAAACTATTCTGTGTTGACAGAGTGTAGAGTATCGCCGGGTAGTGCATCCACTCTGGGCAGGAAACAAGGTCGCAGGAGGAGATCCTCCAGTGGGGCAGATACCAAGGTTGCTATGCTTGGAGATCACTGAACTGAGCACCACATTTGGCCCTCTGGTTGCTTGCACAGAGATTCGGGCAAGGCCACTGGAGCATCCCTAGCAGATGCTGATGTAGGCTTTGTTAACACCCACTAGAATAGAAATAGAAATAGAAATAGAATAGAATAGAATAGAATAGAATAGAATAGAATAGAATAGAATAGAATAGAATAGAATAGAATACTTCAGTTGGAAAGAACCTCAATGATCATTTAGTCCAACTGACTGAGCAATTCAGGGCTGACCAAAAGCTAAAGCATGTTGTTAACGGCATTGTCCAAATGCCTCCTAAACACGGACCAGCTTGCGGTATCAACCACCTCTCTAGGAAGCCTGTTCCAGTGTTTGACCGCCCCTTTCTGTAAAGAAATGCTTCCTCATGCCTGGTCTAAACCTCCCCTGGCACAGCTTTGAACCATTACCCCGTGTCCTGTGACTGGATATCAGGAAGAGGAGCTCAGCACTTCCCTCTCCCCTTCCACACCTCAGGAAGCTGTAGAGAGCAATGAGGTCACCCCTCAGCCTACTTTTCTCCAAACTACACAAGCCCAAAGTCCTTAGCCACTCCTCACAGGACATGCCTTCCAGCCCTTTCACCAGCTGTGTTGTCTTACTCTGGATGCATTTCAGAAATAATGGTTAATTAAACAACCTTCCACTGTCTTTCGTTTAACTCCTAGCTCTGATTATGGTCACACAGTACTTTGAGTGGAGGGCTTCCCACTACAATGGGCTGTCAACCCTCTGTTCTATTTGCAATGTAGCAATTTAAAAACTTTATTTTCTCCCTCAGCATAAAACCAATTTTGTCTTTAGAATCAATTTCAGTCTCAACATTTTTGTTTCAATATTGAAACATTCTTGTCAATTTAAATGTCACACAGCGTGTTTTCTTTGTGTTATATTTTTACTAGTTTTTGGTACTCCGTGACATCCTTCTTACATGTATGTAATGATAAATACCAAAAATTACAAAATAGTCAAAATATTCAGTTTTCTTATTTTTAAGGTCAGCTGTAGAACAATAATTTTAAATAACTGTTTTGAATAAAAATTTAGAAAAAAAGTTGCTTCAAAAATAATAGTTTATAAAACTATTCTAAAATTATAAGAAGAAAATACTTTAAAGCAGAGCTTGCTAAGAAGATGCAATAGAAGTTCTCAGTATATCTATTTTCACATTTCTGTCCTCAGTTATACAATACTGTGTATTACTCTTATGCTACATCAGAATTTTAAACCAATAGTGACTGGTAAAAGTCTAGAAAAAAAAATTATAGTAAAGTTTGGGAATTTTGAATGTTATTGCTAAAATTTGTTTTTGTCTGGCTTTAGTTCTCCCACCTGCTATTTTTGTAAAAGAAAATACTATCCTTCTCCATGGAAAATATGGAGCCAGCTTTATGTGTCAGAAGAACAAGGAAAATAAGATACACAGTAATGAGACTATGTAGGTCAAATTACTGTTGAGAGTAAAAAAAAAATGGCTGAAAAGCCATTGCTGTTTCAGCCCAAGCTATAGACTACAAGGCTTTTCCACTTCACCTGTAGCAGCAGTTTTCTCTCCTGTAATGTGGCATCTTTATGGTACAAGATCCACTCCACAGGACTGTTACAGCCAGAATCCCATCTACCATCTTTATCACCCATTTTGTGGTCTAGCATTCATTCCCTAGTGAAATAGGAGTTTCCTCCCAGAATAAACCAGCTCTTGCTGGCTGCAGTATTAAATAAGTGAAATAATTCTGAACATTTAAAGGAAGCATTATTGTGCTTGGTGGAAGTGATGATGTGGAATAGAACAAAGTCAAGGATACTGAGGAGATACGGAAATGGGTCTGCAGAGGTATGGGAAACAAAAAGAAGAGGTGCAAAGAACTCTGACCAAACCATTCGTCACACCTCATTAACCTACTAGTTTGTCTCAGATGTCCAGCAACATCCCCTCTGGCTTCTATCATCAGGCTATTTCTGCCAAAACAAGACTTGCAGTCACTGGTACAGGAGGTTCCCAGCCCCAGAACAAGCCCAACAAGGGGGTGATCTGCAAATTACTTGCTCTAGTACTCTTGGGCTTCTCTGTGGCCATTGTCCCACAGTAAAAACAGCCTCACTGCCCACTGAATGTGTTCCCTGCTGAGGTTACCAGCAAAAGCATTTAATTTTGTTTGTGGTTTTATTATGCGGTCATCCTTCCATTAGCAACTGGAGAAGAGCCACTGGTGTCACACCCCACAGCTGCCAGCCCATCAGCAGAAACTGACAATTTCCAGCTGAAACTGAATGAGCCTGATTCAACCTAAAAACCTGGTGCTAAATGTTTATGTGCTCCTCCAAATCGTAAGAGTATGGCTGTTAGATGGCTCTTGATTTCACACAAATTGGAAGGTGTTCCTGTTTACTGTGGGGCAGCAGGAGATGAAAAAATAGAAAGGCACAAATACAGGCTGGATGGACAATGGATTGAGACCAACCCTCAGGAGAAGGACTTGGGAGCACTGGTGGACGAGAAACAAAACATGAGCAGGCAATGTGCCCTTGCAGCCCAGAAGGCCAACCACATCCTGGGCTGCATCAAGAAGAGCGTGGCCAGCAGGTCGAGGGAGGTGATTCTCCCCCTCTACTCTGCCCTGGTGAGACCCCACCTGGAGTACTGTGTCCAGTTCTGGAGCCCCCAACATAAGGACATGGACCAGTTGGAGAAGGTCCAGAGGAGGGCCACGAAGATGATAAAAGGGCTGGAGCACCTTTTCTATGAGGACAGGCTGAGAGAGTTGGGGCTGTTCAGCCTGGAGAAGAGGAGGCTCCCGGGAGACCTGATAGCGGTCTTCCAGTACCTCAAGGGGCCTACAAGAAAGATGGGGAGAGGCTGTTCAGTAGGGCCTGTTGTGATAGGACGAGAGGTAATGGTTTTAAAATAGAGGGAGGTAGATTTAGATTGGATATTAGGAAAAAATTTTTTACAATGCGAGTTATAGAACACTGGAACAGGTTGCCCAGAGAGGTGGTGGAGGCCCCATCCCAGGAAACATTCAAGGCCAGGCTGGATGAGGCTCTGAACAACCTGATCTAGTCGGGGATGTCCCTGCTCCTTGCAGGGGGGTTGGACTAGATGACCTTTGAAGGTCCCTTCCAACCCTAACCATTCTATGATTCTATGATTCTATGAAAAGCCACAGCTGGCAGTTAATAAGGGAGGAGAAGTCTGAAGCCAGATGGGAAGAGGAGCTGGTGAAGATATGCAAATACCACACAGTTTATATCACTGAACGCTACAAATAAATAAAAAAATAAAAAAAAAAAAACAAAAACAGAATGTCTGATGTCCAAAGGCAAAGGTAGCCCAAATCTTCTAGGCAGCATAGGCCAAACTGGACTCTGCTCCCCCAGTAACAAAGCATGGAGGAATTGACTTTTCTGCCATTATTAATCAGCGGCAAAACTCCACATTGTGGTTTTGGCAGAACAGGTTGCAAGGCTAAGGGCACCAGGTGGAGCGAAGGGAGGCAGGAGGCTGAGCTGAGGATGTGGGGTCTCTGTCTTTCCCTTGTCTGCACACACTCCCTGCTCTCCAGCCAGTCTGGTTTCACTGAGAGGAATCCTGTCTCCTTGGCCTTTTTTCATCTTGCAGCAGAGCAAGGCACCAGTAACCTGTTTCTCAGCAGCTGTCCTCTGAGTCCCAGTCACACACATCAGATCCTACCCTCCACATACCACATCCCCTTCTCCTAAGCCCACCCTTCACAAAGGTCTCCTTCTTTTTCTCTATTCCAGCACAGTTTGGGACCACCCACCTCCAACCTTCATTTCTCCAAAGAGTCCATTTTAACGTCCACATCCCCCAGGCAGGAGGCCCTACTCTACAGCATGCTCACCCACCATGTCTGTGGGACAGAGCCTGTCTTCCAATTTACGTCCTTCAGGATGCTCTTTTCCTTCAGCCCTTCACAATATGCGGCTGACTCCCCTAACTCACTGCCAAGATTCTTGACATTGGTGTGCATTGCCCTCCCTCACAGACAGACCCAGGCAGCATTGTATCCCTTGCAGATAAGCTACAGGAGCTCAGGTCGCACCGGTAGTTTTGGTTAGCACCATGTATGTTTGGCATGCCCTGTGCACATCTGGGTTTTGCTTTCCCAGTTCACAGCAGATATGACTTTGTTGCATGACTTTGTCAGGATTTACCACTTCTTTGTCTTTAGTCAAGGTTATCTGGGTATTTACGTCTAGGCTGTCAGCTCCAGCCTAAGGAATTCAAACTGCTTTTTGAAGAACTACAGCTTAACTCCACCCAGACCCCCCATCTGGTACAGAGTTCAGCTACTCACAGAGGTGGGCCATCATAAGCAACTATCACCTGGTTCTCTTTTGCTTGAAGAAGCAACTTGAGGTGCTGGTGAAGCTGTAAGTCTTACTTTTTCTAGGACTGAGGTCCGCATGAGATCTGATCAACAAGTGTGCACGATGGACCTCCTCTAATCTTACTCATCTAGGTCAGGGATCTGACCTGAATACACATGGTCTCATTCTGTCCTTTGTCACCAGCTTTCCCTACCACAAAAACTAGGGCAGTGGGGAAGAGACATGGAAATCAGTGCATTCCCATGCCTTGCCCCAGGATGTAGGTTAAGTATATAACAAAACCAAAGAGCTTAGGAGCATACTGTCGTTTAACTAGAGAGATTATTTCCCTTCCTACATGTGCATAAACTTTCCAAGTGGAGGTGTCTCCTGAATGCACAAGAGCCCTCTATTGTGAAGTTAAAGTAACTCTGAAAACTCCCACTGCCCACTGTGGCATGGGAGTATGTCTACATCGTGTAATGGAGCCCAAAGAAGAGTTTCTTCTTATTTCCAAATAAAGCTGTTTACCTGCACGGCACAATGCAATGCAGAGACACCAGCCTGGATCCTGAGAGTGGTAGAGCGTGAAAAACTGCAGCGTATTTCTTTAGCAGAGAACATTTTTAGTTTGCCTGGACTACTTTTATCACCTGAGCTGGTCTCTTCCTCGGACACTTCCACACTGCACCTTCTAATCCTAAAAGCCCACATGGACTGAACTGACAGTTTTCAGTCCCATGCTCGGTTCTGCAGAGCAGCTATGCTGTTGCTGTCTCTGCAGAGCGTTTAGTTTGGACACACCACCACACTCCTGCAGTTCTAATTTTTCGTGCTCTGGCACATTTGCATATGCAAAGCCACCTCTGGCTTGTGCTTCTCTGTGCAGGCAGCATGGCTCTCCCCCGGGGAGGCCTCCTACAACAAGGCTTGCACTCAGAGCCTTCCAGGACTCGGGTCTAAGCTTTTAAAGGAAACGTGGACGGCTCTTTTGCCTTTTCTTTTCTTCCCTCCCCCCCACCTCCAATTTTGAATAACTAACTCCTTTCCACACCTATGAGAATGACATATCTAATTTACATTTAAATCTTTTCAATCCCTTGCCAAGCTACCACGACAATAGGCACTGCAAAAATTACTAAATAAGGAATTTCTTGTTTGCCTGATTGTCTTTCATGTCTCATTGTCTTTTGTGTTAGTCAATGCCAAGGCACTTTCAAGTTATATCTTCAAATGTGAGAGCTAAAAGCAATCTAAGTGAAATGGTTTTATGTCAAGAAAGATATATTCCCGTTTGTCACGTGTACATATTGAAAGCAGCAGTTTTAATAAAACAGTGAAGAAAGAGACACCCTTCCCTCACCCAGACCAACCGCAGAAAGGTTTGAGAAACTAAATTCCAGCTTAAACCAACAGCAACAGCACAGGTTGCTTCTGAAGCTTGCTAGTCCCAAATTCTCACCGATGAAAATCCAGATAGTGCAGGTAGCTCTGCTATATTATGCAAATATATACCAGTGAGCCCACCTTCATTAATACAGTGGACATTTGGGACCGTGCCTTTAGCGAAAATAAGCCCGCTGGCCTATTCACGTGCACTGATATGGATGTCTAGAAAAGGGTCCTTTCTGCATGGACAGCTTCACAGCACACATGGGGAGAAGAGAGAAGCACACATGCTCACCACGACGGCAGAGAAGAGGCACTAAACCACCCTGCATCCCTGCCATTGTAAATACTGGCAAGTACAAGGAGCACTTACCAGTCTTCCCTGCACTCCTAAATTCTTGCAATTTAGGATACCAGGACCACTGGCTCCCAGCAAAAATCCTGCTTCTTGTTCTCAGCTGACAGACTTTACTTTTTTTTTTTTGTGCCAGAATGTGTCTTATGGGCCAGAACCTTGCTTTTCGGTTATGGAAATAAAATCCACCAGGAAGTCAGTCATGTAGTAGATATGCAAAATCCATGTTAATGTTGTCCACCCACAGTTTTTTAAAATACTAACGTTTTTATTAACCATAGTCACTGAGAATAATACGGGGTAGAAAATACGACATACAATTCTGACCAGGAATAAAGTATCTTTGGTAAATAATACCAAACACAGAGACATAGCACTGCCCCAAGCACAGATACACACAAGGCTCAGGAGGGAGGAGGCTTGGTTTCCTGGCTATCGCTTTGTGACATGTTGGGTACGCATGTAAAAGGAGACAGACAAGAGAGCAGGAGAGGAGGAGGGAAGGAGAGCACCTGGAAATAAGCTCTGGCAGCTCTGCCTGGGGTGACTGAAGGTGTTTCAGTTCCCTCCTGCCCTGCCGTCTCGCAGTGGGAAGCTCTCTACATGTGCAGTGGAGCAGGTAATGCGGATGTAGGCACCATTTCTCTGCCAAAATCATCTTCAGCTGTATAATACCTGAACACAGCAGGCCGGGGACTGCTGCAGCCAGGAGCAGGCATGCCAGTGCCTCTTCTGCTGCAACTGTGTATTTCCAGCTATAAGAAACAGTATTTCGCTAGTCCATGTGGACTTGCATGAACTTCTTTGAGAAGCCTAATTCCCTACTAGTTTTTGTTCACTTCTCTGCCTTTTTTTTTTTTTTTAACAGATTGGCATTTTCTGTCAAAAAAAAAAAGTTTCCCATCCCACGGTACTTTACAGTGTATTTGATGGATAAGTTTTTTTTTCTCTTCACCTTTGCTTGTATTGAACTTGATTTGGGCTTTGATCTCAAGGATTTTCTTCTGCAGTTAAATTAGCTCTTTTTTCTGAGCATTCAAACTTCCCTGCTGAGTCTGCTTTTTTTTTTCTCTCCCCACTCTGCTTGTGAACTCAAGGAGAGTAAAAACTCATTACAGCTTTACCCTAACTATTTGTACACTGGAAGGAAGTTCTGAGATGCAGGTACTAAAAGGTGATGATCAGTCTTTACCTTGTTTTACAAGAAGTTCAAGGGCTCCAGAAGCCTCTCTCTCTCTCTCTCTTTTTTTTTTTTTTTAAATTTACCCATTGCTGGCTTACGTGTCACTTCTGCAGAAGTCAGAAATAGATGACTACATATTTCTAACTAGATCTATTTAGAAATGGTCTGTCCATGTTGCGCAAATGTTACCAGAGGGTGTTCCGGATTTGTTTCTGCCAGCGTGATAGAGGAATCAGACCCAGGGAATTTTCCTTGTAATTTCCGTATTAAGAACAGTAATACAAGTAATTGTAAATCCAGTTTGACAGTCTTTTTGCACTTGTAAAATAACTTTGAAAAAAATGAATTATTTAAATAATTAGGACCCTCAGTTTATTAGAATGCTTGAAGTAACAGATCCAGCTGTTACCTTCAAAAAAATGAGAGTCCAATTTACTAAGTCTCCTGAGAAAAGTGCTAATTAAAGTAGGTCATAAACATTCCGTGTGAAGAATGACTACCTGAATTTGAATTAAAAACAAAAAAAGTCAAGGCTTTTCACAGAGGCTAGGATAGCAGGTTGCTTACCAACTAGCTCTTACACCAGTGAGTTTCCACAACTAACACAGCTGGAATGTGGCCTTAAAGAAAATCTGCATTATAAACTGCCTCTGAACTGCTTCACCTGCTTGCAAAACGAATTTAAATGACTTCTGAAAGCTGCAGAGGTAGCAGTTCATTTGGATTGCAAAGCAGTTATAGAAAAGGTAAGTGTCTTCCCAGGCTAGTAATCTACATATTAAAGACATAAAAAGAACTACTTGGAGTCATAAAGACCAGTGCCAAAACAAATTCAGGAAGACCCATGGCAAGTGAAACGGTGATTCTGGGCAGCAGTGTCAGTATTCATGGGTTATTTATCTTACATAGTCTTAAAAAGTTGTTGTAGATTATAAAAATTACACTACACTTCAACAAGGCATTGCCCAATATTTTTAGGCTTTAAAGGAATAGCTTTGGGAAATGGCAATTTCCATGAGAATTTCACGTCTAGACTACATTTGATTTTCAATAGTTTAATTCTTTGCAATAGAGAAATAGAATTTCTGGAGGGTATTTTTTATACTGTTCAACTACTCATTTGAGAACCATTACAGTTTCTTCTATGCTTGACTCTATGTGGAAACTGTCTATATAAAGATGATGTATGAACTTCTGGAATGCCTATATAAAACAGAGTGAATAAATTTCCAATTCTGTTTTCAGACCCCAGCAACAGGTATGTGAACTTGTTAATAAAACCACCTGTAACCAGATCATTATGAAACAGCGTGAGAGCGAGATAGAAATTTAAAAGTTCAAAAGCTTTATGTAGGATTGTTTTACATGGTATGGTTTTTTTGCTATTTTCTTGCTTCTATGTAGAGAAAACTTAGATTAAATCATCTAGGACAGAAGTTTCTCTGAACATAAAGGAAATGATCACTTCACTGAAAACGGCGAAAGATCTTGCAAGCTGAGGAAACCCTACAAATGTAGGAATTCCACTGTGACTATTATGTCAGCAATGCGAAAATGTTAAGGCGTATCTTCTCTCCTGTCATATTCCTTCTGAATTAACATGCTCCCAGATACAAGAAGAACTTAATAATCAATTAAACAATAGTTGGAATCTCCTATTTCTTAAACTGGAATTTTGTCATAATAATTTTTCAAGTAAAGATTATGGAAATAATCATTCATTTTCAAAATAAATTTTAAAAATCAATCACTTCCAATTTCCACGGGATACACAACCATTTTGCTACCATATTTAGTAGACCACCTTTTATTGGCTACTTCAAACAGTTTTCTAACATGTAATTATCTACAACCCGATGCTGGATATCTCAGAGATAGATTTAGAGTCAATTAATATACATCTTGCTCTGATCCTGCCTTAAATACCTGCTGCAGCTTCACACAGGGGGATGTATTTACATGATAATGCTAAAGCATGCAGCACCTGTCCATGACAGAGGCAGAAAGCTGAGTCTTGCCTCGTGGCCATTTTATTAGAACTTGTCCAGAGCTATTGATTCACTTTCTGTAGATTCAGTCTGTGTCAGCTTCTTTGGGCCAGAGTAATTCCTGTGAATCCAAAATACGCCACTCATTTTAATTACAATATTATTAATTTATAGCTTTCCTTTGGCCTTAAACAGCTTATTCTTCCTTGTAAATATTTCCATACTGATTAGATATGAGCAGAAAGATTATGCTGAAGTAATTTGCTGCCAAGAAAATATGGAAAAATGATTTAAAAAATACACTGGTATCAGAAAGATAAAAAAAAAGCCCCCAAATGGGAACGACCAGTTGTCTGATTGCTCTTTGTCATAGTTCAGCCCCGATCGGAACCAGACTACGCAGTCTCTCTCTCTCTCACTCCCCCCACCCTCCGAGAGAATAGGAGAGATAATATAAGGAAAAATGGCTTGAAGCTTGAGATAAGGACAGGGAGAAAATCCTTAAAGTTACCATTACGAGCAAAACAGACTCGACTTGGGGAAAACTATTTATTTATTACTAAAACCAGCAGGATAATGAGACAGGGATCAAGAAGACCTCTCCCCACCCCTCCCTCTTCCCAAGCTTAACATTATCTCTACTACCTTCCCCTCCTGAGCGGCACAGGGGGGGAAGAGGGAATGGGGGTTGCAGTCAGTTCATCACATGTTGTTTCACACTGCTGCTTCATGGTCAGGGGAATGCCTCACATTCCTCCCCTGCTCCATTATGGGGTCCCACCTATACGCCACAGTCCTTCGTGGAACTGCTCTGGTGTGGGTCATCCATTCCACGGAGTGCAGTCCCTCCAGAACGGCTGTCCCAGCGGGCCCTCCATGGGCCACAGCCTCCTTCAGGCATCCACCTCCCCCGGTGTGGGGTCCTTCACAGACTGCAGGTGAATCTCTGCTCCTCCGTGGACCTCCATGGGCTGCAGGGGGACAACCTGCTCCACCATGGTCGTCACCACAGGCTGCAGGGGAATCTTGGCCAGGAGCAGCGTTACTCCTCCCCCTCCTTCTAAACTGACCTTGGCATCTGCAGCCGTTCCTCTCGCCTCTCAGAATCTCTTCACATCATCCAGCTCATCTCCTCTCCGCTTCTTACAGCTGGGCCAGGCCGAGTCAGGCCCAGTCAGCCACCTGGCAAGAGGCCAGAGGGTGAGGCCTGCGCCTCCCCCTCTCTGTCCCTGTCCCTGCCCCTGCCCCTGCCCCTGCTCAGCTTCTTCACATCTTCTCTTCTCTCTTTTTTTCCTGTTTTCCCCTTTTTAAATACATTATCGCAGAGGAGTTGTCACGGAACATTCTCCTACCAATCGGCTCGGCCTTGGCCAGCAGCAGGTCCACCCTAGGCCCAGCCGAGTCCACTGAAGAAAGGGGAGCAACTTCTAGCAGTTTCCTACAGAAGCTGCCACCTTAGGCCCCCCCTCACTAAACAAAACCACAACACTCTTGTTTGCTAGAGGCATGTAGCAATAGCACTCTAGTTAATGTGAAACGTACACACACGCATCACAGATAGAATTGCAGAAAGGTGTATATATTCATATGTGTATGTGTTGATGTGCACTAAAATTATGTGCCAGCTCAGCATGCATAGCCTCTTCAAAATCCTACTAGAGGCCTACCTCTACTACCTCTACTTCAGGCAAGTGTTTGGTTTTCGCTTAGCATGGCCTACAACACAGATGGCCTACAGGTCTGCCAGAGGTCTAGCCTAGAATGAAAAAAAGAATAACTCTCAAATGGAAGCAATGACCAGGAAAAAGTTGAATTCAACTCAGTAGAGACATAGGCAAAAATAGATACTTAGGTAAAAGAAATCAACTGAGTAGAATACCAGAGATGCAGCAGAACATGCAAATCAATAGAGGTTTAGGAAGTACAGAATAATAAGATTGAAGAAAAGAAGAACATTTCTGTAGTCTTTAGAGGAGATTATTAGGAACACATGGTAAGAGTTTTAACAGGCATGAAAGGGAAAAAAAGATTAAAAGGGATGAAGAAACATGCACATTCTCCACATCCACTACATCTTAGACAGTGACTAATGAATCTCAATCACATTAACAAAGACTTAAATTGAATATTAGAAAACTTTGCAGCAGTAAGAGCAGATAAACAGTAGAGTACCTTGTCTAGAAAAGCTGGGAAATCTTTCAAGGAAGCTATAGGTATAATTCATCCTAACTGTGGAAAGGAAGGTATAATCAGATAATCTTCAGAGGACCCTTCCAGGACTGTATTCTTTGAATTCCACAGTATTTAAACATCTCTTTGACTTAGAATTCTTTTATTTAGTTTGGTTGATACATAACACATAATACCATTTGGCTGCAGATATGCCAAACAACATTATAGTTCAAGAGATGAGACTCATTGCAGGATTGTTTGCTAGATAAAGCCTTTAGAGGCTACTCACATTTTCATTGCAAACCAGCATAGAAACATGAGAACCAACGTCCCCATTTGGAAGGGTCTTTCCAGTTTCTGGAGCCACATATTTTTGTCCAGAAGCATTAAAAACTCCTTACACTGTCTTAGCCAGTGTAAGGCTAATTCAGAAATTTTAACTAGTAGAGTCTCAAGATAGGTACTTAGATATTGTGCCATCCTGAATTAATGACTATGTTTGAAAATATAGGCACATATTTTTTTTTTCCAATTGCCCAGATGAAAACATCTGTTTTAGGGTTGTTTATTTCCTCCTTGAGCAAAACTAAACTTTGAATTTCTGCACGCTGCAGCCAGTGACACTAGAATGACCTAAACTTTCAGCTCACACTTGAGCTTGCTTCTGCACTGCAGAATTCATCCAAGACCACACAAGCCAGTACTAAGCAACTTGTCCAAGGCTGGTCTGTGTAGCCTTGTGAAGAATTTTAGTGTGTAGAGCCAGTTGTTCATGCTTGCATGCAATATTGTTCCAGAATGATTAGGACTTTTAAAGTACTTAAAGTGCTATAAACGTAAGATATAAAACCCACTAAGAATTCATCACAGGCATTATTACCAAAAATAGATGATCAAGACTTGAGAACTTTAAAATCTTCCTGAAACCTGTAATTTTTATCCCATACTTAACACTAGTCCATCCCTTCTCTTAATGGATTCAAAGTATCTATAGTTAGATTTTTTTTTCTCTATCATGGCATCATAACTAAGTTGACAGTTTAGTCCCAGTCCTATCCAGTTAGTATGTTAGCTACCTGCTGCATGACATAAAATTGGTATAGTGACTGTTCAGTGCTCTGACATAAAATTTGCAGAACAGCTGAAAGTAATTGAGTTAATGGAAATGAAGACTGAGCTATTTTCCCACTCTTCAGGCAAATCAGAGCCTAATAACCTTGAATGAAACTCACAGAACATTACAGGGATGTTTGCATCCTGCTGCCTGTTTTATCCTCCTGGATAAGCTAAAAGATGACTATTGATCTGCCAAATTGATACTTTCCTTTATCACTTAGGGTGAGATTTAAATTTAGGTCCCTGATCCAAACTAGTTATTCCAGACACTCACTTTTTATTGTTGGCAGAAAAAGTCAGAAATCCTTAGACAGAGATTCATCCCATCTATGTACAACATCCATCTAACAGATTTATCCTTGCCAGGAGATATCTTCTTCCTCTGATGGCTGAGTAAGTCATGGATACATAGGTAGGTCCACAGACCTAGCTAGGATCAATGATTAAAATGGTAAGAATTGAATGCTGCAGTGCAGTTTACCCAGGTAATTTCAGGCATTTCGCTGGGGTGCCTACTTTAGGAATGCAGTCCTCATAGACTTGCTCTGCAGGAACCTCTCAAGCTCATCTGAAATCCTGAACGGGGTGGGGGGGAAGGAATCACCCTGCAGAAGCACCCGTCTCTCTCCATTGCCTGCAGGTATGTAGATGAATTCAAGACCTAAACAGTCAGTCATTCACACAGCGAATGAAAACTAATTTCACTTTCTGCACTATATTGCACTACTCAGGATGTGATAAAGGACAATGTGAATATCATAATGCAAAATTACTCAATTTGAGAGTCAGTGTGCAGTCTGAAGGCAGGCTACAAACCCACTGGGGCAGCAACGGTCTGGTTTATAGGCTCATCTACATTTTCTCCCAATATACTGCGTAACTGAGTACTTGATGCTCAGCCTAATTTTCAATAAAACTAGATAAAGATAAATTATAATAATTACCTACTTAAAAGGAAAAAAAAAAGACAAAAGTGAAATGAAAACACAGATATTGATAACTTTTCCAAAGAGCATACAGCATTAGACAGCTTAATCAAAGCCTGTACCAAGTTATCTGTAAAGATGCCTACTATATAAACAATTATTATCAAATTGCTATAATAATTGCAATAATACAGCAGGATGAAAGGAGGTGGCATTTCTTCAATCTCTTCTCTACTCCACCACAGATAAAAGTGTGCCTGAGAAAAATCACCCTAGTGTGCTGCCCATGCCTTTTCATCAGTACTTGAAAACACAATATACATTTGCTGTGGTATACATTGGATATCACAGTGAAAGAATATATCTGCAAAACGGGGAGAAAAATTACCCTTTTTAAAATTCAGCTAAGCTATAAATTGCTATCTGGACGTAGGAGTCAGAAGATGTAGCAAAATAGGTAATGACAATGGACAGGCTCAGGAAGAAAAATTGTTTGCACCATCCTCGACGTTGCTCCCAGACTGGGTTCCATATCCCAAGCAAGGTGCAATCCGTCTGGGAGCATGCATGACTCACTTACGGCAAATTCTTCCTTTAAAAATTAACTCACTACCCTGGATTAACAGCTGGTACTTAGCAAATAGTGTCTACACTCTACTGATTTTACCTCTTTTATAGCTTTCTCTGTGACTGCCCTTGAGTTAATGGTTACTTCACCCATTAGTAGGGTAGTGCTCGTCATTCATTTCCTAGGGAGCATTGTCACATGGTGGATCCTAAGCAGGTCTAAGCCAGCCTAAATCCTGTGTAATTAACTCTGGCCCAGTACATAAAAGTGTGTTTGACACTGAGCATCACTCTCCCCATCAGTTCTGCAAAGGGAGAATGGGAGGATTTGGATGGATGATATTAAACAACCTGGCATCTTTTTGCAGACTGTAGCGCTATGGTTGCAAGTGAATGTCTCTGAATTGCACTGCAGGGATTAGAAAACTGCAGAATGAGTTGTGATGACCTAAAATTCTTCAGTTCTTTTAGTTGTCATACAAAATAATTCAGACAATGACAATTTGCATATTAAATAAAATATTTTCTATTTTTTTTAATACAGGAACAAGGTGCCAGATTAACTTGTTTTACTGAAAATATCAATGATTTTGAGGTTACTGACATTTCATTCTCAGAATATAACTGTCAGAATCTTACAAGTGAGATAAAGTTTAGTAGGTGACCTGCTCTGTGCTTTAACAATTCACATCTTCTTTTCAAATATTTCCCATAGAACAAAATAATCTTACAGCTTTCATTTTACCCTAATATTCACCATACTTTCCCTCCTTTCCTAAATTTAGTCCATTGTTTTCATGTATAACCTTTGACATCACACAAAATAAATCCTTATATCTATAGCAATTTTTATTAGAGGCTATGATTTTGTCTTCTTTTACCACAAATCATTGTGTCATCAGTCATTTTAATTTTTTTTTATGTATATGGTGGTCTTTTCAATTCCTCTTCATGTTCTCTTTGCCTAATATAATAAATATGCTTAACATATTTTTGAGGTAGGGTCCTGCTCAGATCAGTGTGCAATATTGCAAATGCAGGGAGGCTGCTTCATGATGCCCCACTGCTACATAAAATTGGTTGGTATATTTTTGCGGTTAGACGAAGTGACTAGTTTGTCAGCACCCTTTTATACCACAAATTTTCTTTAAAAAGAGGAGAAAGGAAGAGAGCTTGGCCTTACATGAGAGAATTAAGGAGCAATTCAGAAATAGGATGGGAGGGTAAAAAAGGCAACCAAATGGTAAAACATTATAGGTTGCTAATAGAAAAGAACAAAGAAAAGAGAATAAATGTATATTGACTGTAGAGTTCAAGTAAATATATTTATTTACTGCATTTATTACCAGTTCTAAAAAAAAAAAAAAAAAAGCTAATAAAGTGCCTTGCCTAAGGATCCAATCCTGTGCCATCAAAATTAACATACTTTTTTTCATTGACTGTATGAATAGGACCAGGCTCTAGGGTTACCTGAAGATTTAGAATCTAAAGAATTCAGTGGAATAGGGCTGCTAAATTGTCATGAGCTGAGAGAGAGGATTACTTTGTAAATGGATCACAGGAACAACTGCTCTGCAGTGATGCATTTTTGTGGTGAAACTTGGAATGAAAATATTTGCAGGAGCCACAGGAAGGCAGTGTGTAACAACTTCATTGTAGCTTTGAAAGCTTCATGCCAGATATATGAGGAAACAACGTCTGATGGCTATCAATCGTTCTACCTGAGCTCAGCTTAGAGATGGTTGAATATTTTTCAGTAGCACATTATTTTCAGGCAGACAACGCTGACTTTTGACCTTTCGCTGAATTCTGACCTTATCATTTTTGATTGCTATAATGTAAATAACTGATACCATGTAAATTTGCATGTAAGTAATCACAGGGGTGTTTGACATTTATAACATTTTCATCTTCAAAGTGAAGGCAGCCACCTGTGAATGCCCCAAAGCGACTGCAAAAACGTGAATTTAGGTCAGTAGAAGATGAGACGAGTCAGGCAGCAAAATGCCTAAAGCCACAAACATTCAAGTGTCTTTCACAGTCCACACTGGCTGGCTGCCCCTGGGTGGGGGGACAGGATGCTCTTTGAAGTTTCTTTACCACAATGAGGAGATGACCCAGAACCCATGACTGTCATACAAAATCCCTGCTCTTTCCTGCCCTTTCAGAGTCGAAAATGTAAGATATTTTGAAGGGAACTACTCCAGAACTGCTTAAACTCCTCCTTTCTGGTTTCACTCCTCATCTAATTTTGTCATTATCCCACCTTTGTCCTTGTGGACAATTGCAAGACTCATAGAAACTCTAATTCCACTGGTGAACAGTGTGTGGTTTACGTTTATGGAGCAAAGTGATGGGACATTGGTGTGTAAAATCCCTCAAATACAGGTGCTACTGAGAGGCTGGCATGTGTCCTGGTACAAGGAATTAAGCTAGTTGTCCTGTCATAGAATCACAGAATAGTTTGGGTTGGAAGGGACCTTCAAAGGTCATGTAGTCCAACCCCCCTGCAAGGAGCAGGAACATCTCCAACCAGATCAGGTTGCTCAGAGCCCTGTCCAACCTGGCCTTGAATGTTTCCAGGGATGGGGCATCCACCACCTCTCTGGGCAGCCTGTTTCAGTGTTCTACCACCTTCATTGTAAAAAAAAAAAAATTCCTAATATCTAATATAAATCTATTTTCCCTCTATAACTGCTCAACTCTGGGCTTTCTCCATCTTTAGAAATCTGGTCCTACCAGCCTGCCGTGCTGGGTAGCTGAATTCTCTGCAGAGTTGGTAACCGTGTCTCTGACATGTCTGTACAGAAATTAAAAGTCTGAAGATTTCTACCCAAAGAATTCACGATATTACTGGGTAAATTTTCAAAGTTTCCTAATGTTTGGTCTACATTTTTCTTTTGGATCATCATATTTCATAATACAACAATATTATTTTTTTCCCTCACTTTTAGCCTGATACTCAGCCTTTTTGGCAATAAAGTGTTCATATGAACTTTCCACATATTTTACTATTTTCTGAAGAAAGAATATATTTTCTTTCAAACATCATTTTTCCATGAGTTCCATTAGTTAGTATTAATACAGGTTTTTCATTATGCAAATCAGCTTACAAGCCCATTAGCTGTTGCGGCTCTTGTTGGTATTCCTAACTAGCTTAGTCCTGTAGGACCGTGTGGAACAGACTCACACAAAGATTTCGCTACAAGAAAGAAAACCTTATTATCCCACTCACCTCACAGGGATGTGTTTCAGCCAAGAAGAATTTCAGCAGCAGTGCGTTTGCCAATGGGTGAATGTGTATCATTGAACTCAGCTGGATATAACCTCTTGAGAGGGGATACAGAGAATTCTGGCGGAAGTAAAGCAGAAAATTGAGGGGGAAGAACAGTTTTGCTGAAGGAACAGCAAATGCAACAGTATCAGGGGACAGCAAAGTTTTGTTGGGTTTTGCAGCTTATATGTGGTAGAAAAGAACAGCTGGCTTGTGACTCTCAGAGGAGAAGCTTTTTGAGGTATTTGCCCTTTGCAATGTGGAAACCTAACAGCGTTCAAGCCCCAAAGGGAAGAACCTTCAATTCTGCCCAGAGCCAGGAAACTCGGTATCTGGTTTTGTGACCTTTTTGCATGCTAGTCTTTCTATGTTGACTAAATCGTTTGTTAAAGTATAAAATCTGATGTTTATATACTTAAGTATAAATATTAAAAACAATGTTTTTGTAAATATGAGGAACTTCAGAGACCTGAATATTCAGAACCTTTGTTCAGTGTGCAAAAAGCTGACCAGCTGTAACTGAAACTCATCTAAGTTTCCTGAACAAGGCAACTTTCCTGGGTGAAGTTTTATAATGCAATTTCCAGTAATTTCTCTGTTCTTGATTTTGGTAGGATGATCAGAGTAGGATGTCTTGTGGCACTTTTTGCTATTTCTATTTCCAGTTTAAAAAAAATGAAATTATTGCAAGGAGCATGGACTGTGATAGGCTGAAAGAAAACTCTCTCCTTTTTTTTTTTCTTTTTTCCTAAGAGTTCAAACTTAGTTTTCTTTAGGCTTGGGCAAGGATCACTGAAAGATGCAGGTGACTGTTGCTGAACCCACTTCTCTAGTCCCAGTTCTCACTTAAATTTGGGTGGTCTTTCTTGTTCCTATTTTCAGTGCTGTAATCCTGAATTACCAATAGCAATATAAATTAAACGATAAGGAATAAGGTTTAGGCACGCACAAGCACTTAAGCATTTAAAGGATTTCAAAGCCTGAATTCTATTTAAATTGGTTGGACTTGGTTGGTAAAATGCATTCCTAAACATAGATCATAGAGTCTGCAGTGTAAATGTTAGAAAAAAGAAAATCTCCATCGTGTGTTTATTTGCATTCTAAACATCTCTGGCTTGTTAAAGACCCTCTGCACGGGTGGAAATGACCAAATTATACCTAGCATTGTGCAGAATGCATTGAGCAAATGTTTTAAAGAGTAGTTTGATTTTAGTGTTTAAAGTACAGGAGGTAGAGCTGCTAGAAATGCTGGTTTGCATTTAAAAGGGCGCTACTTTTAATTAAACATATTTCTGAAATTGTTTACTTTTTCTCCAACGTAAAATCTCAGTAAAAAGAGGAGAGAAAGTTACAACAATATAAAAATATTCTGGAAAAAAAAAAAGTTAGTAATTTTAAATTATTTTTCATTTTCATTTTGTTTTGTATTTACTTTTAAGTTAAAAAGCTGAAGACAAAATTATTTATTGAAATGAAAGAGCTATAAAAGGATTTTTTTGTTTCCTAACTGAAAAAAAAATTTGGAGTCTTTAAAGCGATAGCCAGAGAAGCATCTGGGCTGCATTATCTGAATCCCTTGGAAATAAGAGGACATAAGTGCTGGAAAATGCAGTTGAGAATTAAGGTCTCTCACAGTTGTTCCAAATCTTTTCATTTTTTCCCCAAGCCTTGCCTCTTGCCTGCCAATTTCTTTCCGAAGCCCTTGCGCTGCCTTGGCTCTGAGGGTCAAGCCTGGCGCAGGGCACAGACACCTCACCCTTAGCAGGAGCAGGATTAGCTGCTCCTCCGGGTTGCTCCTCTGCAGCTGGTGGGTGCTCTGAGCTGGGGTCATGCCATGGCCAGAGCTTTTCCCTTCAGGGCTTCCCTTCCTTTCTGGGGGAAAAGAGACCGAATTCCTAACCCATTGCCTGCATGTCTATCTTACCTGTTGCGATTTTCTCTTTTTTTTCTACTCATCTCCCTAGGAAAAGGAGGAGGTATATTTTGACAGATGACATTGTATTTATTATTTAATTAAAAAAAAAAAACAAACCCTTTCATTCTCACTTCTAAAATCTTGTTTTGTTGATTTGTCTTATGGGCTGTTTTATGCTTCTTAAAAGTTGAACTAATAGTAGGAACAGGTCTATCATAACCTATGCTGTCCCCAATGTGTTGATAAACAGAGATACAGCAGGCCCTGCTGAGGTTGTAAGCTGTTTTCTTAGGTCAAAAATAGGTGCTGTTATAACAGCCAAAAAACTCTTCTAGTTCATACATTGCTTAACTGCATAGAAGATGATTGTAGTACCTTGATATAAATACTGACAGCACTTTCTTTATTGCTATTAGCATGTGCAAACACAATGGGTTGGTGTCGTGGTTTTGTTTAGTGAGGGGAGGCCTAAGGTGGCAGCTTCTGTAGGAAACTGCTAGAAGTCGCTCCCCTTTGTTCAGTGGACTCCGCTGGGCCTAAGGCGGACCCACTGCTGGCCAAGGCCAAGCCGATTGGTAGCAGAATGTCCCATGATAACACCTCTGCGATAACGTATTTAAGAAGGGGAAAATAGAAAAAAAAAAAAAAGGGGGGAAGAGAAGATGTGAAGAAGCTGAGCAGGGAGCAGAGGCACAGAGGGGAAGGAGCAAGCCTCATGGGCCTTGCAGGCCTCACCCTCTGGCCTCTCGCCAGGCGGCCGACTGGGCCCAACTCGGCCCGGCCCGGCTGCAAGAAGTGGAAAGGAGATGAGCTGGATGATGTGAAGAGATTCTGAGAGGCATCTGCCAGCCTGTTGTGAAGATCTTTTCTTGTGAGAGGAACAGCTGCAGACACCAAGGCCAGTGAAGGAGGGGGAGGAGTAATGCGGCTCCTGGCCAAGATTCCCCTGCAGCCTGTGGTGACGACCATGGTGGAGCAGGTTGTCCCCCTGCAGCCCATGGAGGTCCACAGAGGAGCAGAGATTCACCTGCAGTCCGTGAAGGACCCCACACCGGGGGAGGTGGATGCCTGAAGGTGGCTGTGGCCCATGGAGGGCCCGCTGGGACAGCCGTTCTGGAGAGACTGCACCCCGTGGAAGAGATGACCCACACCGGAGCAGTTTCACAAAGGACTGTGTCTTATAGGTGGGACCCCACAATGGAGCAGGGGAGGAATGTGAGGAGTTCTTCCCCCGACTATAAAGCAGCGGCGTAAAATGACACGTGATGAACTGACTGCGACCCCCATTCCCTCTTCCCCCCTGTGCCGCTCGGGAGGGGAAGGTAGTAGAGATAATGTTAAACTTGGGAAGAGGGAGGGGTGGGGGGAGGTTATCTTGATCCCTGTCTCCTTCTCCTGCTAGTTTTAGTAATAAATGAATAGTTTTCCCCAAGTCGAGTCTGTTTTGCTCGTAATGGTAACTTTAAGGATTTTCTCCCCGTCCTTATCTCAAACCTCCAGCCGTTTTTTTTTTCTTATATTATCTCTCTCTATTCTCTTGGAGGGCGGGGGGAGTGAGAGAGAGACTGCATAGTCTGGTCCCGATCGGGGCTGAACTACGACAGTTGGCAAAGATTAACAGGCTCTACCATTTTGTACTGACGAAGTTTGTTTACCTGCCAGCATCACATTCTTTCCCTAACTTCTCTAGAAGAAGAACGTGACTTTTTGAAATCTCACTACCACTACTATTGTCATTAATTTAGTAGGAAGACAATATCTTGAGTACATGTCAATTCTGAAAGTTATTTTTTATACTGTATCCCCTACTTATGGGGATAAATAGATATTTTAATGCATAGAGTGCCAGACCAGTGGGAATTAATGTACACAATGAAACTCACACAGTCTTGTTATCAACACTAACACTGTTAAGAGCAGTAACTAATGCTGTAATGTTTATAGCAGGCCTGTCTGTGTATGTGTAAATAAATTTGACAGATTGAGCAATATATTTGTGAAATGATGCTCAGTATCCTCCAGAACATTTTTTAGTAGATACTCCTCACATAGTTCAGCTATTTTTTTTCCCAAAGGAAGCAATGTATATTTTAAGTTGCTTGCTATCTCTGTGCATGAAGCTCTTGATTTTTTTTTCCCCTGGCTATTTAGGATATTAGAAGCTTTGTGCTAAAATGTGCTAAAATGAAGGGGACTGTGCATAAACAAATAGAGTTTCATAGCTTTTAGATGCAAAGTGATTTGGAGGAGTTTCCAAGCTTGTCAGCAGAGAATCTGTGTGGTAAATGAAGCAAACTCTTTTGCTTAATTTAGCTTATTACTACAGGAGTATCCCTCAAATCTGTTTTCATTTTCCTTGTATTTCTGTTTCTCTACATTCCTAACCTCTCTCTATTCACTCCTAAGGTTCAATAAGGCAAACAATGCTTTAATAAATATGTAAATTCCAGTCAGAAAAAAACCAATTGTGTTAGGAGTAATTGATGCTAGTATTTCCACAGCAGATCTCATGAGGATGATGAATTAAGGAACTTTTTGAAGGTGAAAAACAATTGTAGACTTTCATATGGCCACAAAATATGTTAAGGACCAAAGACAGAGCAGTTCCAAGAGGTCTTAATCCACCACTTCATCCATGGCCTGCAGAGCCTTGTATGGGAGTGATCTGTTTTTAAATTTATTACTTGCAGGCTTCAAAAAACTCTCTTGCCCTGCCTTTCTCAAAGTAAACACCCAGCTAGGGCACATTGCTGGGAGTTTAGGGAACTTGAGCCTTTTTCCAGCTGCACCAAGGTGTTTGGAGAGGTACCTGTGTTACAGAGTTCAAAATTTCTCATGGATATGGCTTATCTCATGCCCAAAGCCCTTATCTTCCATGTCATGGTGTTTGACAAAAGGGGTTCAAACACTTCTCTGTCGTGGCCCTGAAGGCACTAATGGCCTTTCTGTCCCTGCCCAGCCTCCCCTGGGGTCTCCTTCCACCCCAGCCCATGGACCCGGAGCCCTGTTTCAGCTCAGCCTAAGGTTCTCCGTCCTTGCCCCAGAGAAATTGCTGGAGTGCCCATCTCAGGCCCTGTCTCCTTAGTGGATCGCTTGGGCCCACCTTGTCACCTCGTCTCCAGCTTCATCTCCTGCTGCTCCTAACTGGGCTCACTGGAAAGCCCCTGGGCCTGGCTCATCTCTGGCTCTGCCTGCCATGTCCAGCCTCTACAGGACTGCACCTTTTGGTGAGGGCATTGCCCATCCTGGGGTCAGCCTTGTCTCCCAGCTGTCCATCCCTCCTGGAGTAGCTGGCCTTCACAGCCCCAACACCCTCATCTTTGGCCTTCTGTTTGGAGAAAATAATCACCCTACATGTACAAAGAGTGAAAGCTCACTGGTTTTCCCACCACTGTAATATTTCAGCAAAAGTACTTCTTATTTTTTGCATCATTATCTAAAGATTCACCAAGATTAGTTAGAAGTGCAGGAGGCCTGGGTTTAAGTCTCTGCTCCCAAACAACATCAGCAAACAGATCTTTCAAACACATTTCCTACAATACTAGCCTGTTGAATGAAATGAGATAGAATTGGGGTTTATCAGTATACTGGCTCTCCCTCAGATGTCCAGGAGACACTTAGCAAATCACCTTCTGACAGTCAGACAGATGAGACTTCCAGAGAATCCCACCAAGTCCCAAGTGTGAAGTAGGTCTCCAAGCAGCCAGGTGGCAAGAGGGGTCAGGCAGTGATGAGACATTGCTAGGAAAGCCTGATGTGCTGAAGGAATGTAGTGGTCTAGAGCACTAGGAAATACCTGAGGAGAGGATTTTTAGGAGTTTGGAAATATCTGCATGCTAGATGTAAGCATCTTAGCTCACTGTGGTTGCTACCAGTGCACATCTATTAGTAAGCATAGCAAAACCACCTTTAAAACCCCCCAAAACCCAGTGCAAGTAGTGTAAAAACACTTGGTGATGATTCACTTGTCTCTATAAAGTACATTATAGCTGCCCTGCTCTTTCACAGGCATCTCCATGGGGTTGGCAGGTATGACACAGGATGTACAGGAGTCCCATGTCCCTCTGGGACAGCAGCTGGAGGCCAGATGGGAAATACCTGGATCCCACCCTTAGCTTAGGAATGACCCAGCTCAAACAATAGCAGGCTTAAACCAAAATAAGCAAATTCATTAAGAGGTTTTTTTTTTTACCTGGTTCTGCTGAGAACTGCTGCTTACAAGGCTCTGCGGGAGAGAGCTACCAGAACTGCCTGTTCCCAGGCTACCTTACCTTTATACTGGCTGGCAGAAATCCCGTTCTTGCAGTACTTCCCTAAGTGGCACGGAGTGAAGTTTGTGGCACACCACTTATGCCCACAGTCACTTGTTACAGCATGTACTCTTTGGCACGGTAAACAAAGCAATCCCAACCTCCTCCCAGTGTTTGAAATCGGGAGGGGTGAGGGCTCTTGGTACGCAGACGGAAGAACTCGTTGCTTTGTGAAAACTGAAGTCCTTGGTTGGAGATGTAAAGAGAATGGAAACCGGCCACTGGAAAAGCTGCAAGCTTCTGAAACGTCGGCATGAGGAATAAGTGTGACAGAGAGATGGAGGCCTGAAGCAAGTGTGTTTGTACTATTTTTTGGACTCTTCTTGAGCTTGTGCACCAGGTCTCCTTAGTCAAGCAAGACATAACTCATGGGCAAGCAATGCTACATAACAGCAGCCTATGGGGATGTTTGAGTGACCCTAGCACATTTATGAAAGCCCTACCCACGTGTCCTATGCTGCTGCAAACCCAGAAATGTACATATGTTCTTTTCTGATTATTCTGAAACCCTGTCCAGCAGAAGCAGAGCAGAGCTGCCAAGGAGCTGTACAAATTCTGCTCCTCATGAACAGGAGCAAAGAAAACGGGTGCCCGCCTCTGCCAGTGTATACGGGCTGCGTTTCTGATTCCCTCTCCCTGCATGGCTGGGGTAATCGCATGGAGGGGTTTGGTTTGTTGACCCTGTTGCTGTGCTGCTTCACCAGCTGCCCAGGCTCCTGCCCGCAGCACCGTGGCACAGGGAGGGACTCGGAGCCATTCAGAAAGCAGAGCCCTGGAAAGCAAAAGGACGCAGAGTTACCAAGGCAAACACAGTCAGAAAACACTTTTTCCCCCCTATCTCTTGAGTCATCCTGGAAAAATATTTGGATTGCATTCTGTAAACATATATACTCAATAGTGAAATCTGGAATAAGGAAAGGTGACGTCACTCTTCAATTTTCAATCACCACAAACCTTTACCTTATTTTGGAAGTGGTCCTTTCCCAGAAGATAATATGAAAAAGTCATAACTCACTGTATTTGTTCATTTCTACACCATCAAATCTTCCACTGAGCAAAGAGAAGATTAGAAAGGTTGTCTTGCCATCTTTTCCAGTGCAGTGAATTGATCAGCGCTACAAAGTCTATTTGAGAAACTATGTAATTGCATACCTCTAGGCAGATTTCGATAGATTTATGACTGTTCCTGACCCTTTTCTGTCTGTTTCAAATTAATATTTCAATGAGCAAGTTTTCTTTGAAGAACCTCCTGAGGAAACAGCAAATTTTATTTGAAAGGAGAGAAAATTTCTAAAAAGCAAATTTTACATTTTGCCCCATTAACACTTGCCTTGAAGCTTGATTGAAAGAATTTGATTGATCTGGTCAGAGAGATTAAGTCATTGAGATAGCACAATAAAATTGTGGGTATTATTCATTAACCTATCCCCCAAAAAAAGGACAGGACATAAAAATGTAAAGATTTTAATGTAAAATGCAGGTACTACATTATATTCAAGAAACAGGCAAACCATGTAAATAAAGCTAATCTGCTACAGCTAAAGCAGGTTTTTATTTTGTGCGTTTGGTGGCAACCTAAAGAAATACATTTTCATAGACTGTAGTTCCTTTATGTTGAATTCTGTATATGCAGTAACATTTTCAGCACATAGACAAGACAATTCTCACAGTGCTTATATGTCTATAGGTCGGGTTTTAATCACATGGACTAAACAAATACTAACCAGGCACCACACGGGAGGTTCATAGCTGTTCTCCCAGTGGTGCCGTACGCCCAAAGGTGCGTGCCGAGGGAGGCCTTGTTCCCACCACTGCGGAGCGGGCTGTACAAGATCAGCGCTGGTCTGTAAACAGCCTGTGACAGGGAGGAAGGTCACCAGCGCTGCTCACTTTACAGAGATTTCCGTGATGCTTCTCAGTTGAGTTCCTCCTCATTTTCCAGATCTTGAGCCTGAGGACCATCTTTTGAGGCTTGCTTCCACAAGCTCAGGAGTTAGTAATTTAGGACTTTTCTATTCAGCGCCTGGAGCTGGGGGCAGGTAGATGGGGAGAGTTGGGAACGGTGCTGTGGACTAGGTAAAGGTGTGAATTTAAAGTGAATGGGACTGACTGTACAAAAACCCTCGTGTGGCACTTTTATTCAAAAGTAAAGGGCCTTTGCTCAAGTTGCTTTAAGTCATTCTAGGAGTAAAGGGAGTGAGGGTGAATTAGAGCTAATTTTACCAGTTAAAAAGCATTCAAGAAAGGATATGATGTAGTTTAGCTAAACCAGTTAAGACAGATAAGCTGCTCACAGCTTCATTTGGCAAACTCTGAACACCCCTGCTGATTGCAATTCAGGTTTTTAGTTCCCTTTATACAAGTATGTCTGTGATTATTTTTTTTTTAAATGAATGAAAGTGCTCAGTAGAGGTATACTGTAGATAATTTCTGGTTCCATTCCTCACATTTAGCTGCTTTTGCTGAGAACAGGTGGGATCAGGAGTTCAACAGATATACGTTGCCATAACTGCACTGACCTAACAAAAACTATGCCAGTGCTTTTGATCACAAGCACTGAAAAAAAAGGGTGAGAAAGACCCAAGAGGAAACATTATAGATTTCTGAGGTAAAGAAGGGACCATTTGTTCATTGGGCCCTCCCTGTGCTGTGCTGCTTCTTTTGCAATAGTTTGTGGTCAGGCGGGACCCTGTTCACCCTTTGGCTTTGGGGATAGCACGTTTGTCTGAGGTCCAGGGGCTCTTGTCCTATTCTTTGCTCAGCCACCAGCCAGCTGCAGGACTGTGTCTTTGGACTATGGTTTGACTATCTGTAAAATGGTTGTTTATGGCCTTTGTAAAGCATTTCAAGATTTGTGGTCTGGACGTACTATAAAAGGGCAGGTATTTCTTGGAATCATTATGCGGGTGACATAAAAGTCACCAACTATTAAAAATAATAGGCATTAAGCTCTTACTGACATTTAGCTTTATGAGTTTTCAGTCATTTCTCCCCACCATATAGGGAGAGTATGGCTTGAGCAGTGGTCCAGCTCCTCAGGGAAGTGTTGGCTTTCTGAGGCAGAAGTTTTATAGCTGATCTGCGGAGAACATCTGCTTCGTTTGAGATACATTGGATCTGCAGCATGCACAAAATAGACATGCTGTTTCTTGAAAGGGTCACATTCAATGCTCAAGTGTCACTTACCTGATCTCTTCTGTAGCCATGAACATGAATAGAAATGCCAGACAAAATTTTCAGTGAGAAAAAGTGGGCATGCTTGGAGAAACCCATCTACAGGCTACCCCTAGCCAAGTGCTCTCCTTCATAAATGAAAACTTATTTCTTCTGTACTCTATAATTTGCCAGCCAGCACTGGAGGAAGTCCTCCAGGTATTGAAAAGCAACGGTAAATGTACAGGAGATAGCAAAGCTGGCTGCCAATATACCAGTTATTTGACGGCAACCACCAAGTAGCCCAGCAGCTCACCTACCAGTGCTTCACCCCACTGCAGAGCAGATGGAGCCCTAGAGCCCTGAGGTGACATCTCACCCTCACCTTCCCCTTCCCTGCAAAGCTTTGCACTGTTCAGACACTCCATCTGGACACAGCTTGGGTGGTTGTCATGGCTGTTCCCTTCCCTGCCCAGGAGCTCACTGGCATGCGGAGGGTGGCAGTGTCACAGCCCAGGGTGCAGGCAGCTCCAGGAGAGCACAGACTGCTTGCAGCATTGCACCCAAGGCCTGGCTCCACAGCTATGCTCGCCACTGCCCTTGCTGCTCTGCTTTCAAAACCCTATACAGAGTACGGTCCCGGCACTACAAAGCTGCAAAGTGAACGTGTTCCTCTAGAACTCTGCCAAGATTGCACAGGACCAGTCATGCTGAGAGTTCATTATAAAGCCTTAATACGTATTTAGTGACACCAAATTTTCTGCAATGCCAGTTGGTATTTTAATAGCCTTAATAACAGCACATATTAGTAGCATTATTACTTGCTTGTGTAACACTCTCTGTCTTTACTGTGCTATGCCAGTAGTAACTAATGACTGCACATTCTGGGAAATTCATCCACCTGGAGCTGATTTCTGTGAGTAAAGCTTTAACTTCAGGGAAATGGGATGTGAGCTCAGTGTGGGAGTGGATATGAGAGAGATTTGATGCTCTTTTGAAGTTATAGATCAGCTTTCAATTTCTGCTGATGCAGAAATCAGTTTAAAAATAGGTAATTCCACCTGGGCCATTTGTGTGCCTGCTGCTCTAGACTCAGCCAAGAACAGCAGACCTGCTGCACAAGCCAAGTTGCTGAGAGGTAGGAATCCAAGATAAGGAGAGGCAATTGTGCCATCTTTCAAATGGTCTTTTCCATCCATCCTCCATATGACTAAAAAAAATTATTAGCAAGAACAGATTAAATGAACAACATTACTGCGTTACTGTATCAGTTGATGAGAAGTGTCTGATGAGAGCCGCTCATCAGCAGCCTCATATGTACAGACATTGGGGAAAACTAGAAAACCAGGCCTAAAATTTTTTTTGTATCTTCTCTTTAGCCTTGAGCATTCTGCTTTACCCAAAAGACCATACAATCACAGGCCTAATCTATCAATTTGGCCAGATAAAATGTTAGGACTATAGACAGCAGAAGCAAGAAGAAAGCTAAATTCTACAGCTAGCTGCTAAGATTGGCCCCAGCCCCTGGGCAAATACTGTAATCATTTGTAGCAAATGCCATAAATGCTTTTGAGGCAGTTACTCAAAAGATGGTCGTCAGCACCTCTGGTAGAAGCCCCTATTCGGGTGATGCTGTGGATTCTCAGTGGGGGCAGATGTTGGCCAGACTGAGCACTTGTTCATGTTGGGTATTTGACTTTTACTATCTGTTTGTTATATACTTGGTCCACACACTGAGCATCAATACCTCGACATCCTCTACTGGAATCGCCCTTCTTCCCGTGCCTATTTAGGAATCTGGTTAGCATCAGAGAGTGGGTGCTAATTTTAGGCACACTGTTATGCTAAGACCTGTTTTGACTCATAACCGCTCCCAGGATGACGTGTGTGGGATATCAATTTGACGCAGTCACCCGGGCTCCTTCCTTTGGCTCCATCTTGATAGTCAGCCCTTTGCCTTTTCCTACCCACCTGCTGAGAGAAACGATCCCAGCACACAACTCCCATATGATTGTGTTCCCATTTCTCCCCCTTTCACCTATTTTCTGGCTCCTTCTGCCCCTGCCCAAAAAGCATGTGAGGCCGTAGCTGCTGCTTTGAGCAGAAACTGTAACTGCTACCTGAGCAGCCACTAAAAATGTTGTGACGATTTCCTCTGCAAAAATTCCACCAGGAAATCCAGGGACTGCACTGGCAGTTGAATGCTATATTTCACATACCAGCTGAAAGTTTTTCCTATTGATTGGCAATTAGCCTGTTCTAAAAGACTCAGGGTCAAATTCCCAGCTGGTGTAAATCAGAGAAGTCCCATTGAAGTCTCTGATTTATTTTCCAAATGGTTTAAAAATTCAGCAGGAGCTTTAAATTGCCAATGTTATATATCAAACAGCTGGCTAAAATTCAGAAAGATAGCCTGCTTTCTGTAATGTTCTTTGACATTAAGTATTCCTTATGAACCAGATATAATCAATACAAGTGCAAGAGCGAACATTCTGAAGGTTTTTTAAAAACAAAACAAAACAAAAAAAAAACAACCAAAAAAACATGGACCTGATCAACATGAGTCCTAGGAATGAGAGTCAAAATGTGGAACCAAATTTTACATTTTGAGCCTTTGTTATCCTTTACAGATGTGTGTTAGTTCTCATAATGAATCAAAATTAAGTTTTAAGAGTCCTGCACTTCTCTTGGGTGGAAGTTTGACACTCCCATCAAAGTGACCGGAAGATTTTTGCTAGCTCTTAGTGGGAGTGGACTGCATCCCCTGTGGAGCCCAGTTCCCCAGCAGGTGAGGATATCGCCTATGTGCACAGCACAGTTGTTGCATTTCTGTTTCCTTTCTCTTTTCAGTTCTACTTATCAAAATATTAAACATGTTGCTGTCCCAGACAAATGTTCTAATGAAACTAAATGCTCAGAAGCTGAATGGTCTTGGAACAATTAGGGTGGTGAAGAATATGAGGGAAGCTCCAGAACCTGCCTTTTCTCTGGTAATAGACAAAGACTGTCTTAGGAGATGAACAAATGTTGCCTGGACTTGTTTCATAACTTCTGGGAAGTCTCAGGTCAAGCCTGCCTCTAACATCTATATTCTTTAGGAAACTTTTGTAAACCTGCTAATTCTGAGTGCAATTTTTCCTATGTTTCCTTTAGTTGCCTAAAGAAGAACTGGTCTGGGGCTGCTGCTCTTCAGTGTATGCATCTTACTTCTGCGCATAAGTACAGGCATACTAAGTTTTCTCCATCAGCTTCAGTAGCAAGTCACAGCTACTGAAGTCTATATTGTATCAAGATGAGAGCATGATATACGTCGTACAGATTGGTGATTTTCCTTTTACCTGCCAGAAACTCTAATAATAACTTACATAAAGGCAAGAACAGGCTGTAATTACATATTTTCTTTTATCCCGTATTCATTTAAAGCAGAACCAAAGACTTTTCTGACTTAAATAGAATCAGATTCTTTTTTATATTTAGAGTACAATAAATCACAATGTAGAATATAAAAAAGTGCAAGAATTTGTGTATTATTAAAATAAAAGCAGTATACTCAGAAAGTGGAGAAAAGGATTTTGCCACGTGTCGAAACACCCACTTCTTCCCTCCCAGGAGCTACAAGTATATCATTTGTATTCATGTTGCCTTAACTGAATGCTAGTTAAGTCTGTGTTGCTTTCTAATAAAGAGAGATTTTCTTGGTAGAAGAGGCATGTAGTAGTCTTTATTTCAGAAATCCAGTCCTTTAAAACTAAGGACTTTTCCCTAAATGCTTAGCTGCCATCTCTCCTCCCCTTCTCTGGGACAAACAAGCCAGTGTCCCGTTGGTTTAACATAGATGGCTCTGACAGATGCAGCGATGACTAGGAAAGCCTTCGCCTTCAGTACTGTGATCATTTCAGTAGCCTGTGCCTGAAGATTTGGAAAAAGGCTAGGATTTTCTTTGCTGAAGAACAAATTCCCCATGCAGCAGGGAACTGCAGGGCTGCTCCAGCCCTGAGTAAATCTGCAGCGAATTAATGCTCAAGCCTTCGCTGATGACATCCAGTGAGGTTTGGTAAAAGAGCCACGTTTTCAGCAGTCACATCTGAAGTGTAACTGCAGCCAGTCACATCAGATTTTGACATAATCTTGCTTGTCTGCTCAGAGAGAGTCCTTACAGAAACAGAAATTTCAGGAACAGCTAATAAGCTTCTGCTTTCAAGAATTACTGTTTACCCAGAACCCTGGCAGAAAATAGATTCATTGCCTTCGTTAAGACACACAGTTTTACTGTCCTTGGAATAGCAGAGCATTGACCTTCTGTTCAGGGGGGCTTACCTTTACTTTATAGAGAGGCATGGGCTGAACTACAGATCTTGTTTGAATAAGGTGTGTGACACTTCTATCAAATATTACACAAGGAAAGAATTTGAATCTGAATCTCCTGCCACATCAACAGGTGGTTATTAGCTGTTCTAGTTCATACCGTATTTCTCCTTTCCCACTCTCTGAAAACATGCCAGGGTAAGCACATAGAAAAATTCCCAGAATCAGAGGAACACAAGTCTGTAACAACAGTTAATATCTCACTTGAAAATATGGAGAAAGTCACATGTAGCTGAGACTTCATCTTCTGTAGACTGTCTGTAGGGTGCACCAGTCTGTGAAAAGTGATCCAAGTAAGCAACCCTGCTGGCCGCGATACCTCTGAGTCTGCCACAGCTTTGAATCTTTTTTTTTTTTTTCTCCCTAAAATAGACCTATTTTCAGAAAATTCTACGTTAAAGTGGGAGCCCAGTAGAAAATTCAGGTACTAATTCAGCAGGTTAGGATTCAAGGTGAATTAAGTTTTAAATGTAACTCTCAGACAACGACATACCTCAGACTTCCACCAGTGGAGTACAAGGTGGAAGTAGTGGAAGTATATGCAAAAGGGTACAAGAGGTCTGTAATTCATTCCACTATTCTCAATAAAATAACAGTGGGGATGACATTATTCAATATAAGCATAAAATAATCTGTCTTAACTGAGTGTACTTACTCTTTAGTCCCCTTTACATGAAAATAAGAATAACAGAAACAGGCTCCTAACTGTTAATCTGACTCATTAAATGTACTTAGGAGCCTTATTCCCATCAACTTCAATAAAGAATACAATTAAAAATGAATGTGCAATGCAATCTGTGCAGTGTTTAGAATGCTGTATTTAACAGTGTCATTGCTGGGTTTAGCCATCATTTCAGGGAGTCAGGCACCTGAATTATGCCAAGGCGAATCTATTTTGCACTTGACTGTCAAACTGATTGGCAGCAAAGCCCCAGCCTGGGATGAAGATCAACATCCAGACATCCAGAACCAGTGGAGTTATAAAGAAAAATCCCTGTTTGAAAGATCAAGCAGCAGAAATGGGCAAGAAGATGCAGTATTACCATTCAGCTGCCTCAAGGCTAAGGGGAGGAAAATAGTTTAGTACCGAATGAGTTAGGATGACTAGGACAAGGGCTGCCTACACCAGATCAGAATTTCTGATGTAATTTGAAACACTAACTTAACCTTGCTGTCACTTGGATCTGTACCTCCTAACTGGCTACACACGCAGATGGGGTTTGCCTGATTGGATCTAGATGAAGGAACAAAGCCACGAATTTTATAGCTGCTTCACGGTATGACTGCAACCATGTGCCAGCTTCAAACATCTGTCCTTTGCTAGGATGACAGTAAATAGAAGGAAAAAGAGAAGATATCTTTATCGACATAAAGCCAGTAGGAAATGCAGTACAACATGTAAATACCAGAGAATACTATAAATGGAGGTTCCAAATTACCTGAAATTCATCATTAGTGTCTGATTTTCCATTTCAAAGTGACTCATGGAAGAGCCTAGGAGGGCAATCAGCAGGCAATAATGTCAGAGAAGCTTTCTTTATGTCCTGTTCTCATTCACAACTACAAAACCATTTCAAGAACATTATTTGCCTCTGCTAAAAGACTAGATGTACTGAAAACTGTACACTATTTCAATTATTAGTGAGATACATGCAGATTTTTAGCTGATTATTAAGCTTTTGGCTAAGTGAAAGAATGTTTTAGGTTATTCTCATACCTTATACCATTAAATATTGTTAAATACCAAATCACATAGGATATTTATTGGTTATCTAAATGCTTAGTGAAATATAGCCAACAGGAAACACAATGAGAAGAAAAGAGAAATCTAAAAAGTTACAAAACTAGAAATCAGAAATGCTCCTCACAGGAGAACAGAAGAGAGGTGATTCCCCAAATTTATACCAGATCTCACATAGCCTGAGTGTCCAGCCTCAAAAGGAGAAGGATGCTAGCAGAAGAGTCAGAAGGAGCACCTGATTCAGGTGAGAACAGACCCTGCATGTGGGGTACCCTGCTGTAGGGGGTAACCTGCTGCGGTTTGGGATGTATCTCCTCACTGTACCATCCTGTAGATCATCACTCTCAGATTGCAGATCTTGGCTACTTGAACGTCACAAAATCATCTGGCCTGCCCATACTGTTGAGAGAGATTGAAACTTGATAGGTACTTCTGAAATATTTGTAAGCCCAGTTTCATTGTACTGGCCTGTGCTTTGTTGTTTGCCTACCTGGGCTGTAATAATTAAGAATTACAATTCTCACTGTAACCTGGATTTCGAGGTCTTTCTCTGAATGCAGAATAGCAGGAGAGCACTTGAAAAAGAATATTTGAGTCACTGCAAAAAAAAAAACAACACCAACCATGTCACTCCATGGAAGGAAGCAATATGACAGAGCTGGTTTGTGCTTTGATAAAAAGGCATTACCCCTCTGCCTAAAGAGGAAATGTGACCCGATACAAATCAAGGCTGGATTGATGCTGAGGTGGGATACCGGGCCCTCTGACCAACTGCCGTCCAACAACATCTGCCCTAGAGCTACCTACATCAAAACCAGCTACACCCCACTGCACCTGAAGTGGTCCTCAGGAGGTAGTCTCTCCCCTGACAGGTTAGCTTCTAATTTAGTTGTCTCACTTCAAGGGAGATATTGAGTGAGAGAGATCTGGACCTGCGTACTTGGATGCATGTTTGGATACCAAGGAATATCATACCATTGATATAAGATGCATTAATGTGGTACAGACGGATGCTAATTTAACACATTCACAGAAGAGTTTGAAATTTAATTTTGTAAAACACTGATTCTCATTCCCATCATTTAGTTACTATGGGCAGTAAGATGTGACTTTAATGAAGACAGCAAGAAGAGTCAAAACTAACATTTAATCCAATGCCGCTCAGAAAACATTAAGAGACATTTTGTTTCCTATTAGCATGTACTTCAGTCCTACCACACAAGCAGAATGTCAAATGAATCATTTACACCTTTCCCTTGAAAAATCCACCATAATCAGCACTTTGATCTTAACAAACAGCATTTTTCTGAGAAAGCTGTTCCATCAAAAAAAAATCGACCAAAATATCTCTAGCTTTCTTCACTATAAAAGTGTACTTTAGAAAAATTTAGTGGATCTCCTGCATTT
The DNA here is from genome assembly GCF_036417535.1 of Chlamydotis macqueenii. Classification (NCBI taxonomy): domain Eukaryota; kingdom Metazoa; phylum Chordata; class Aves; order Otidiformes; family Otididae; genus Chlamydotis; species Chlamydotis macqueenii. Next base: position 24,138,107 of record NC_141556.1, read on the forward strand.
GTTTCTTGAAATAAAAACCCTGAATTTCATTTATATTTTTTCTTTTAAAGAAAGATCGTTCTAAACTCAATTTATTCCTTATTGATTGTCTGTGGTTTAGTCACAGTCTCCCCTAACTTAAATAGAATTAAAAATATTTCTCTCTACTATGGAGTTCTGTCAAAAAAAATAATGAAAATTTTTCTCACTTGCCTTCAAGAGCTCTATTAACACACTGTTTGTTCACCTTACAATCATTTGTTTAACATAGTTATTATGGCAATAACTCACTGAGGTTAGATATGAGGATAATAGCCTATGTTTGAAGAATGAAAAGATACTAAGAGGTGCAAAATCACAAAGATCTAAGCCTGGTGGGATCTTTAAGATTCTAGGACAAAAGGAATAATGGAGGCCAGTGGGAGTTGGATACTGTGTTTCAAATGTTTGCCTGTGTCAAACAGAAAAAAAAAAGCAGGGAACTCAGCATAGGTCTCATAGATCCCTTACTTGTCTTATGGCTATTTGTCTATTCTTTTTACAGCTACAGAGATTCTAATATAAAGACACAATTATTTCACATATGTATTATATGTGTGCATATACATCTTCTCATGTGTATTATTAATAACCAAATGGTTTATAATTGTTTCATTCTAATAAATTCTCTTTCATGAATACTTAACCCCTGGGAAGCTGGGAAGCTGAAAAGCTGGAAGTTCACAGAGTGCCCTGGAGGCGTGCCAGGTATTCTTTCTGCTCCTGGCCATCACTAGAAAAGAATTCCTCTCCCTGGTGACAGGAAGGAGAGCCCTGGGAGCCTTTCCATTCCTTCCAAAGGATGGACCTTACAACGGCTGTTGGGACATAAATAAGTTTCTTGTTGAAGATCATAAACTTGCCTGAATCTTGTTGATTGCACCTCTATAATAGCCGTGGGATGCTTTCATTAGCTTTCAATTTAAAAGTCATTGGAGTATTGTCATAGATTCAAGACAGAAGTGAATCTGGCTGAGATGGAGTTCCTGCTCCCAGCACTACTTATTAATTTTATTTTAAATAGTCATGACATTAAAAAACCAGAGGGTTTTTTAATCCAACCCTTGTTGTTGGATTAGAATATATATATTCCTTTCTCAGTAAATATACTAATCAACAGTGTGGCTTGTCCTTTTTCTTCCTGATCTCCTGACTCTTTCATTCCTTTCTACCTTGTGGAGAGCTCAAAGCATGAGCACCTCCATCACATGGAACACAAAAGAGGAAAATATTGGCTAGAATTCATTCAAATGGAAAAGAAACTAGAAACCTTCCCTCATCTTTCATTTTCTGGAATGATGCTCTATCTAGTATGCCATCCAGTAAGAGGTACCTATGGGTAGATTTTTCCTTTCTTTACAAAGGGAAAAAGTGAACCTCACACTATTTTTTTCAGGAGTAGCAGGATTCTGCTGTCCAGATTGCATCTGTCAGCTGGGCAGAAACCTGGCTGCTAGCCTCCTAAACAGCCTAATCACAGAAGATGGGATTGAGGGCCAGAAATATTCCTATGACCTGTGTGTTTTTTACTTGGCCTTCAAGGTGCCCCACCCTCTCCATGCTTTATGGGCATCAAACCTCAGGACACAGCTGCAGGGTTTGGATTACATTTGGGACCATGACATGTCCAGTCATGCTGCAGTCATGCTGCAGTCATGCTGCAGACCATGGGAGAATTTTTGTTGGATCCACTCTGTCATCCCTCTTGACTGACTGAAACCAGCCCTTTGACTAAGAAGCAGTTAGAGAAGACTCATCGAAGGCAAAGGAAGCAGGCAGACTGCTGCAAATCTTCTGGGTGAGACAGAGTCTGCAGAGCTTCCAGAATGGTCATCAGCAACCTTAACTTCCCCACTGTCAGTTCCTTCATAAGCCTGATAAGAGTGGCAGACAAATGTCTCTGCCATTATTTCCACATCTTCATTTGATGCTTCTCCTCTCACAATAAATCCTTGGTCCTCCAAGTCATCTATCCAGAAGCTCTTAGGATTCAAATGTAGGTCTTTCAAGGCTCTCCAGGTTCTGTGTACCCCTCATCCATCATCCTGACAAAGATGCCTGCTGCACACCTCAGCTGCTGCTGTGACATTGATAATGTAGGGCCCTAATTCAGAATCAACAAATTTTTGTGCTTCTGTGCAGTTGCTCTGTAAGTGGTAGACAAGAAATTTTAGCTGAGCTAAATAGAGCTAACCATTCTATTTTTTCCTTTTACATTCTGACAAATATGCAATATGTAAGCAGCCTGCATTAACGAATTCATTTAGAATAACTTAAATTTGACTAATTGAAAGGATTATTAGCAAGTTTTATGCAGAAAATATATAACGCAATTGAGGTGCAAAGGGCTTTAGCAACTTGCACCCCACAGAAAACACCACAGTCCATAGATCTACAAAGAAGCGCTGATGTATGATAGAAACGCAGATGATGACAGTGTGGCTGTGTGGCAAGACTGTGGGGGTCCAGAGCTGATGGAGACGCTCCAGGGGCTTGCCTTTGTCACTTGATCAAGTTGGAAGTTCACCCTCCTATTCACATTGACTCTGAGAGAAAACATAGCCAAATATTTACAAAAATTGGCTGAAGTAATTGAATTTGCTGAGGACAACTGAACACTTATTCTTAGCCATTCATTCTCATGCTGGCTGGGTTTTCTATACTATCTGCCAGGAGAAAAGCAACCCAAAACACCCATTTCACATAGTTTTAAGGACAAAGTCTTTTCTCATGACAAACTTTGATGTGTGGCTGTCTGAAAGCTCCAGGATATGACGGAGCCTCAGAAATCAGTCTTTGATTTTAATGTGGCTAGGTCTGATAGAACGTAATACAAAGCCTCTCCATCTAATCTCAACAGCACATCATTTAACTTGCCCACACACAGGCACAAATCGAGTTCTCACAACCTGACAAATTCCTAGGCACCCCTGGTATACTTAATCTGGTCTGACTGATGTGCTAATCAGGCTCTAGATGATTTCCTAGTGTTTTACCCAGCTGGAAAGGAATCTGACCAGCATCATAACTACTGAGGCACTGTCTTCCAAAAAGCCTAGTGTTAGCCATTGGCTTCCCTCCCTACCACCGATTGCCTGGGAGCCTCACAAAACCTTGTTGAGCCAGGAAGAACTGACCATGTTCCATGGTCATCCTGACAGGGGGCCAGCAAAGGCTGGTTAAGCAGTCAGCTCTGCTGGTACCGAGTACTGGGAACAGGTGCAGTCAGACAGTGTCTATTAATAGGATAAAATTAGGATCTTACACGTTGCATTTAAATCAGGCACAGGCTTACCTCTGAAGAAGTTAAATTCATATCTCACCAGATAACAATGCCTGCAGCTCCCAGGGCGCTCTCTCCAATAGTGTTAATAAGATCTTGCTACAGTGAAAAGAGTAAAGACATCACTGTCAGGCTAATTCAGCATTTCACAGCTGAAGACAGAAGGATTGAAAAGTATCTAAAGTAATCCAATGGTTTTAAGTAATCCAATGATTTATTATGTGGCTGTCCCAGGGACTACATTTTCTTTTCATTCTGGTCCCTATGAGCTGTATTTTATTACGGCTAAAGGTTTGCTGTCTAGACGATGAAGATCATTAAACAAAAGTTGCAAACCTAGGTACTGCCTGAGATGTTGGTAATGAGCAAGTGAACAAACACTGGGGAAAAAAAGCATTTTCGTTTACTTTGATGCAAAATCTAGTTATAATTGTTTGATTTCTCATAATTTACTAGAAGCAACAAAAATCTTTTCATTGAAGTGGGGTTTTTAATGTAACTCCCCAAAGCATTCTTTCAGTTCTGTTTTTGCTGATAAGGGGAAGGAGAGAGCCATTCTGCTACGTCAGTCAGCTGCTTTCCAGTCCCTCTCCAGTTTGAAATCTGTGATTCCAAAGGCATGCATTGTTCTTGCTGCTTTCCCTAAGACCTCACTTGGATTCTTATAAAAACCTTACAAAATGTGACTGTAAATAGGCACACACTATAGGAGGGAGAATGTCGGCATTGTGTGACCTTACATGAAAAGGAAAATGCAACATTTGGCAAACCTTAAGAATTTCAGTTTCAGTTTTTGTGCTCTTTCTACGTTTGTTTCAGAGAGATATCTTTCACTGTGCCTTTTCCTCACATGACAAGCTGTAAGGAAAGAGTATTTGGTGCTTGGGTGTTCACTCTTAATTTGAACAGTGATTAAGGATCAGCAACAAGTGAAGTACTAGGCCACAAATACTGAAGATGAAAGACCATCGATATGCAAGTAACTCCTTAGACACTGTAATCGATTTAAGGGAGATTGAGGGCCACAGCACATCAAGAATCAAAGTAGAAAAACTTCACAAGAATTAGTTACCTGAAGCGGAAAAGAGACAGAAACTGGGCATAAAATGGCAAGGGGGATGTGCACCAGCCTGCAGTAGTTATTGATGTCCGTCTATCCTCTTCTTGCAGAGCTAAGGAAGGGCAAGCTGGATAAAACCCACAAAGCAGGTGTCTGCACCTCCTTTAACACCTAAGAATAGGCATTTGCCTTCTAGATGGAAAGAAGCACAGCCCCTTACTGGGAAGTGTAGTGGGTGATGACAGTGCTAGGGGAGCAGTGGGACCTAATAGGAGAGGAAGCTAATGCTTCTTCCCAGACAAGGTGCCAGCTTCAGACTCTGTACCTGGACTGAAAGACTGAACATAGCCTTTAAAAAGTGAATACGGGTCACTTCCTAAACTCTGAAATGTGGAAATTGATACCTGGTAATACAGTCACTGTCTACAGGGAAGAATGAAGCCAGGTCTATGACAGATAGGTTATGCTGCTTTTTCACAGGAAATCTTCTGTCTCAATCCAGTTCCTGGGACGATGTCCAGAGTAACATAAAGAAGGACTAGGGTAAGGCACTTATCTTGAAAATACTTCTGTGTGTTCAGCTGATGTGAGCAGTACTCCTTGGTTCTGCTGCACCATTTACCTGCTATGAGGTAGATATGGGTCTAAATTCAATGTTTTCGAGATGGAGGCATGTAGAAAGACTGCTGGTTTCAATTTCTCATGCTGATGTAACACTGATCAAGTTGCTAACACCTCTGCCTCTGTTTCCCTTCTATAAAAGGGGCAGCTACGTGGGGCTAGTGATTGCATACCTGAGCAGAAGAAAGTACATCAGGGAGGATTACTGTATTAACTGTGTCCTATGTACTACGTCAAATTGCTGAAATCCTTTTAATCCATGCATATTCATGTTTGAGTATAGCATAGTGATGAATTAAAGAAAAAAAAAAAAGGTATTTGTGGCTGTATTTTTTTTTTCTTCAGAACATTGAGCTCTTTAAAGCATGTGGACAATTAACATAAACCAGCAGAGCTGGCCCAAGTAGGAGGTTTTCCATCCTGATGCACCATCTGCAAGAATGGCTAAAGCAGCCCACATTGTTCCAGCAAAGCCTACCATAGAGAGAAATAATAAAGGTTCAATCTCTATAACTTAGTCAAATATACACAAATGCAGGCAAAGCATAATCTTGGGATGTCATGGAAGAAATCCTTATGGATTCATTCAGCCTAAATGGAGAAAAGTGCAAAATGTTTTTGACAGTTTCCAAGGGGTTTCTTAATGCCAATGGAAGGATACAGGGCTGAACTGCTATCCTAGAAGCAGGAAAGTTCATTGTTCCTCAAAACTTCACTCTTTGGGCAGGAACTAGTATAGTTCTGATCATGGAAACTGTATTTATGACAGTCAGGGTATAAATAGTATCCCCACAGGCCCTTTGGTATGCTTTTCATTCCTAATGCAATTGTTCCCTTCATAAAAACCTTTTGCACTTTCTTCAAAGGAAACTCTGGCTAAATGTTCAACATCATTTGCTGAAATATTCCCTTCCATTTCAGTAAAGAGTTTCCTGGACTTTCTTCTGTAGATATCTTTCGCATCCCAGTTGCAGGCCCACTGAGGTCTCCTGTGCTCCCAGTCTATGACAGCTAATCCACTGAAGTCCTTAGCTGGGATGTAATAGTTAATGTCACGGCTGTTTTTTTCCAGATGAGTTTGCAAACTGAAGCTCTAGAGTAGGCCTGGAAGACCTCAGGAAGCATAGATCTGTTGATCATTCCAGGCGGCTGTGAAAGGATTCTTCTCCTGGAGGACTGGTGGTTGGACTGGTTTCCTAGCAAGGGCAGTCCAGTAAGTGCTCCGTGCAGCCATACCAGGGGCTGAAAGGTGAACAATGCATAAGTGTCCCGTTTTCAGGCAGTACTTTCATAACTTGAGACATTAGGTGCATCTCCCAGTTTGTCAGTAAAACATAACAGAAGAAGCATTAGTACTTATTCCATATATAGCTTTATGAATTGGTATCAGCTGCTTCTAAGATCTCTACCATGCTAACACTGAAGAAACAGTGAGCACAATCTAACCCAAAGAAAGGGGGAGGATTCCCAGCTGAAGTAAATCAGTGTAAGTCTGTGGCAGTCAGCATGGCCACAGTTGCTTGTCTGATCAATCCAGGTCTTACTGAAATCAGCAAGGGTGTTGCCATCAGTTCAGTGGGTCCCAGGGTGTCTTAGTGGCTGTTGTAGTTGGAAAGGTTGAGGAAGAAATGGTTGCGTTGTTTTTGAAGCTTTCTCGGTGATAACAAAGGTAACTATAAAAGCAAACCTTGGCTTTTATCACCATCTTCACAGCTTCATGAACATTCCTGACCTGCCTAGTACAGTGCCAGCCAGAGATACTCCAAATAGCTCTGAACAAGCACACATATTTGACTGTCATTGTGCAGTACCATAAAGGGATAGAAGTTCAAACCCCTGACAGCAATAAAGCTGATCCATGAAAGCTCACTCTGAGCTATTTATTAGCCTGACTGCACTATTGCTTGGAGCTAGCGCCTTCCAGACCAGCTCCGATAGCGCTGCACAGCACTGCATTGTGCAACGTGGACTTTGATGCTAAGGCCTGTGGCCACTGCTAGGAGCAGAATAATTAGTCACAAGGTCTCTGCCAACTATGTGTCTGTTAAGCAGAAAGAAACCAGATATACAGCAAAATATACAGACTTATACTATATGTAAGAGAGAGACTTATCCATCCTCCAACTCCAGGCTCCCTCCTGCATTCCAAACCCTGAGAAAATCCCACACAGCTGTACACTCAACCATCAGAGGTGATTGTAGATTTGTATTTGAGTCCTACTTCTTCTTCTTCCTCAGTCCTTGCTTACCTATTTATCTTTCCTGGGATTGTGACCTGCTGGAGGTGAGGATCATGGGTGTCATACAGGCAGCCAGACGGTTACATACACTAATGGGAATAGCCCATCTATGTTATCCTTCCTTTCTCTCAAAACAGAAAAAAAATCAGGAATATCTACGCATCTGAGGTACCTTTATGGACCTCCCCACTCCTTCATTTCTTTGCTATTTTAGGGTAGGACTACCATGACCTAATTTCAGGTACCAGCAGCAAAAACATCAACGTCCAAGGTAGCCAACCTTGTTGATGCTTTTGGGATACAGTCATGTGACAGTCTGAGACATCAGAGTGCTCTGAAATGTCCAAGATGTGCCTGTTGCTCATACTGACCAGGCAGGCAGTCTGCAGGACCGAGGCAGTACCGTGTAGACACTGTACAACTCAATATTTCATTAAAGAAATCTTAGCTCATGAGACACACAATACTTTGCATTTAGAATCATAGAATAGAATCATAGAATGGTTAGGGTTGGAAGGGACCTTTAAAAGTCATCTAGTCCAACCCCCCTACAAGGAGCAGGGACATCCCCGACTAGATCAGGTTGCTCAGAGCCTCATCCAGCCTGGCCTTGAACGTTTCCAGGGATGGGGCCTCCACCACCTTTCTGGGCAACCTGTTCCAGTGTTCTATAACTCGCATCGTAAAAAATTTTTTCCTAATATCCAATCTAAATCTACCCCCCTCTATTTTAAAACCATTACCTCTCGTCCTATCGCAACAGGCCCTACTAAACAGCCTTTCCCCATCTTTCTTGTAGGCCCCCTTGAGGTACTGGAAGACTGCTATCAGGTCTCCTCTGAGCCTCCTCTTCTCCAGGCTGAACAGCCCCAACTCTCTCAGCCTGTCCTCATAAGAGAGGTGCTCCAGCCCTTTTATCATCTTCGTGGCCCTCCTCTGGACCTTCTCCAACTGGTCCATGTTCTTCTTGTGCTGGGGGCTCCAGAACTGGACACAGTACTCCAGGTGGGGTCTTCCCAGGGCAGAGTAGAGGGGGAGAATCACCTCCCTCGACCTGCTGGCCACGCTTCTCTTGATGCAGCCCAGGATGTGGTTGGTCTTCTGGGCTGCAAGGGCACATTGCCTGCTCATGTTAAGCTTCTCATCCACCAGCACTCCCAAGTCCTTCTCCTCAGGGCTGCTCTCAATCCATTCCCCGCCCAGCCTGTATTTGTGCCTGGGATTGCCATGACCCAGGTGCAGGACCTTGCACTTGGCCTGGTTGAACTTCATGAGGTTGGCACGGGCCCACCTCTCCAGCCTGTCAAGGTCCCTCTGGATGGCATCCCTCCCTTCCAGCGTGTCTACGGCACCACACAACTTGGTGTCGTCGGCGAACTTGCTGAGGGTGCACTCTATCCCACTGTCCATGTCGCCGACAAAGATGTTGAACAGGGCCGGGCCCAGCACGGACCCCTGAGGGACGCCACTCGTGACCGGTCTCCACATGGACATCGAGCCGTTGACCACCACTCTCTGAGTGCGGCCATCCAGCCAACTCCTTATCCACCGAGTGGTCCGTCCATCAAACCCATGTCTCTCTAGTTTAGAGAGAAGGATGTCATGCGGGACAGTGTCAAAAGCTTTGCACAAGTCCAGGTAGATGAAGTCAGTTGCTCGTCCCTTGTCCACCGATACCGTCACCCCGTCATAGAAGGCCACCAAATTGGTCAGGCACTATCTGCCCTTGGTGAAGCCATGTTGGCTGTCACCAACCACCTCCTTGCTCTCCATGTGCCTTAGCATGGTTTCCAGGAGAATCTGCTCCATGACCTTGCCAGGCACAGAGGTGAGGCTGACCGGCCTCTAGTTACCTGGGTCTTCCTTATTCCCCTTTTTAAAAATGGGGGTTATGTTCCCTCTCTTCCAGTCATCGGGGACCTCACCAGACCGCCACGACTTCTCAAATATGATGGCCAGTGGCTTGGCAACTTCATCCGCCAGTTCCCTCAGGACCCGCGGATGGATCTCATCAGGTCCCATGGACTTGTGCACCTTCAGGTTCCTCAGATGATCCCGAACCTGCTCTTTGAGTACAATGGGCAGTTCTTCATTCTCGCAGTCCCTGCTTGCACCTTCTACAGCTTGGGTGGTGGGACAGGAACTCTTGTCGGTGAAGACTGAGGCAAAAAAGTCATTGAGAACCTCAGCCTTCTCCATGTCCTGGGTAACCAGGACACCAGTTCCCTTCTGGAGGGGGCCTACATTTACCCTGGACTTTCTTTTGTCCCCTACGTACCTATAAAAGCTCTCCTTGTTGCATTTTATATCCCTGGCCAGATTCAGTTCTGCCAGGGCTTTGGCCTTCCTTACCTTATCCCTGGCCACTCGCGCAGCCTCTTTGTAGTCCTCCCAGGCTACCTGTCCCCACTTCCACCCTCTATAGGCTGCCTTTTTCACTTTCAGTTGGTCCAGGAGCTCCTTGCTCATCCATGCCGGCCTCCTGGCCTTTTTGCCCGACTTGTTTTTCATCGGGATGCACCTCTGCTGAGCTTGGAGGAGGTGCTCCTTGAATATAGACCAACTTTTCTGGGCCCCTCTTCCCTCCAGGGCCGCCTCCCATGGCACTTGGCCCATCAGGTCCCTGAAGAGGCCGAAGCCCGCCTTCCTGAAGTCTAGGGCAGAGAGCTTGCCATGTATTTTCCTTGCTGCCCCGTGGATCTTCAACTCCACCATGTCATGGTCGCTGCAGCCAAGGCTGTCCTTTAGTTTCACATCCCCCACCAGCCCCTCCCTGTTGATGAGCACAAGGTCGAGCATGGCACCCCTCCTTGTCGGCTCCTCTATCGCCTGCAGGAGGAAGTCATCATCCACGCATTCCAGGAACCTCCTGGACTGCCTGTGCCCTGCCATGTTGTCTCTCCAACAGATGTCAGGGTGGTTGAAGTCTCCCATGAGAACCAGGGCCTGTGACCGTGAGGCTGCTCCTATCTGCCTATAGAGCACTTCATCTGCTCTGTCCTCCTGGCCAGGCGGCCTGTAACAGACCCCCACCGTAACGTCCCCTGTCCGTCCCCATCCTCTAATCTTGACCCATAAGCTCTCCGTCAGCTCCTCCTCCATCCCCAGGCGGAGCTCCACACACTCCAGCCGGTTACTGATGTAGAGAGCGACACCCCCTCCTCGTCTCCCCTTCCTGTCTTTTCTAAAAAGCCTATACCCTTCCATGTTGACGCTCCAGTCGTATGTGTCATTCCACCACGTCTCCGTGATGCCAATGAGGTCGTAGCCCTGCTCGTGTGCAAGCATCTCCAGCTCTTCCTCTTTATTCCCCATGCATTTAGTAAAGACGAGGCCCAGGTTTTCAAAACCACTGCCCACATAGTGGGCACAAGTGCCATATCGGCATTTATGGGCATTTTAGGAAATGGTGTTAATGAAAATTAACCTGATTTGCTGAGTATCTCTCAGAAAGTATATGCCATACCAAGAAACCAAACTCAGCAAAGCCACTCAGAACTTGTCAGCATTAGAGGCCAAACTGAATTTTCTTGGTAGAAGGCTGTAGCTGGAAGATGGTGGGCTTGCTCTTGTGAGGAGACAACCAATGAAAGGACCAGATTTAGAGTCAGGCTTGCTGCCACATTGCGCTAGAGGAATGGAAAGAATGGACAAGACACTCCTGCCAGCCCAGCAGCTCTGCCCCTTACACCAGCCCCTGCCTGGGATCAGCATGTGCTTCTGGCTTCCAGGAGGGCTGCAAGGGAGGCTGCAGAAGTGGTGCTCAGAAATTTTCTCTGCTTTGTCGAAAACTAACTGGGAAACGCAGGGACCTTACTGTGTTGGAGCATCGTCACTGAGAACTGCTCTGACAGTTGACACAGAATCAGAGCTGTAAGAAAATGCTGCCAGAGGGCAGCAAATCCCTACAATTATTTTTTTCTTTTTGTATTGCAGCATGTGATTCGAAATTGCAGCATGTTGAGTTCCCCCCATGAGAGCTGAACCACCATCCTGTCCCTCTGCTCCCACGCCTGTCAGAGCCTGCCTCAGGGAGGTGTCACTGGCTGGGCTGGGCACATCCCTTAGGTGATTTACCTCAGGTTTCCGGGAGCACTTCCCACACAGGACCTATGTCACTTGTCACAAGCCTGCCAGTGGCATGCACCGGTGGCCCCTCGTGCCCTGGGGCACCTCGTGGCATCACACCCCAGGGCAAGCAGGGCCAGCACTGCACAGGCTGGACCAAACCCCATGGGGCTCGCCGAGGGCTGCTCTCGCTAGGATCTGCTCACTGATGGGAAGTGCCCTCCTTGGGCAGGGCTGGGGTGCACTTAGCCCTACCCTTTACTGCATGCTGGATGTACTCCTTTGCTGTCCCAAGGCCCTCTGAGCTGACACATGGGAAAGGCAGTATCAGCAAGCTGATAATAACAACAACAACAATAACAATATCACTTCAGGTTATTGAAGGCTGCAGGGAAGTGGTAGACCACCCTGCTCCCTGGTTAAAACTTGTCGTGGAGGATTTAACAGAGAAAGATATTTGTACTTGTTAAGAAGGAAACAGTTACCATTTTGTATTCCATGTGAGGGCAAATCACTGAGGTTTACTGCCTTCTGATTTTATTCCATTTGATGCATTTAGGCATCACACAAGCACACACTTGCTTCAGCTGGGAACAGGCTCTGGAGTCACTTGTTTGCAGCATGTGGAAAGGATGTCCCATGCTCAAGCTCTGCTCAATATTTTTCCCTTTCCTCATGCTTTTCAAATTTGCTTCCAGTTGTGCAGGATTGCACTACGCTAAAAAATTCTCCTCTTTTTGCTAGGTGTGTCTTTCATTTGTATCTGTCATTGTTGGGAAAAAAAAAAACCAGAATTAACGTATCCAGTTATACTCCTTCTGCTAATTATATTGTTCTCTGTAAACCAAGGGAACATGGAGGCAGCCCACCTCAGTGTCCAGCTGACAGTGAAAATGCAGAGTGGGCAGCAATTCCCAACAGAGAGAAAGTAGAAATTGTGTGTTTATTAGAAAGCAAACAGCTCTAGCTAAGAGTAAATAAAATCAGCTTAAAACAGCCAATTCTGAATTTAAGAGACAGAGAGAGAGGTGCTCGAACCAGATCACAGGATACTGATGAAAAAAATAGCTGGCTAAATGATAAGAAAATGATTAAGCATTCATCAAATGATATAACCCTGTATCCTTCTCCTCCAATTAATCTAGAGCTGAGGAACGCACTTTCAAGCTTTGGCATTTATATTGTAACAAAAATCCTACTTCAGTGACATTACACTATTCATACCAAGAAAAATTACAAATGATGAATAAAGATGATGATCTTTTTCTCCTTTTTGGTTAACGTTGTTACGACAATTTGTCATTGACACAGCACAACCTTGATGGGCTTAAACCAGGCTGCCTCAACAGGCAAGCCAATCGACAAATAGCAAAGACATGCATGATTTTGGAAAGAAGAATTTTCACACTCACAGAGATCCAATAGCATCCCTGCATTTTTACAGAATAGTCCTTTTGTTGACTTTTTATCAGCAAAGCTAAAGCTGATACACTCAGAAGTCTTGATGGGCTGGAAGAAGTTTTGTCCAGCTGTAGTCATGCTGTCAGCAGTGAATCTTGCTCTCTGCGCCAGATCTGGATTCAGAGGCAACATGCTCGGTGGGTGGTGACAGAGGAGACGGCCCCGAGAGCCACAGAGCTTGCAGCAGCCTGAGGGAGGACAGAATGGGAGGATGCACTGCTGCCGCCCTCTACCTTCCCTCATAGGGATGGGGGCTTGTTAGATCAGGGCATCCTTTAGCGATTTGCCTCGATGAGATTCCGCAGAGTATCTCTGTTATGTTAGTATCTCTGTTATGTTAGTTCAATATGCAGCATAGTGAATAATAAAAATGGAGCAGGACCTCACCTCACAATTATCTGACTGACCCAGTGACTTGATGGCTTCTTAAAGCCGAGATTCAAACCCCTTTAGTGCTGTGCTTCACTGATCCTGGTGAAGGGGCTAGGAATCTTGACCAACAGGAACTGTCAAGGCATGTTTCAGATTTAGGACAGGGCACTGTCAAAATTCTACAAATCAAAGTCTGAATCTGGTGCAGCAGAGCTATTTCCTGTAGAACCTGTAAGGAATAAGATGAATAATGCATCAAAGGCTGTAATTCAGCATTTTAACACACTTATGGCACATTGGAAGGCAGGTACTGATAGCAATTTTGTAGTAAAATTTAATTTATTATGATGAAAAATTGAGACTGTTGGACAGAGGAGAGTAGAGTTTAGAAGATGAGCTACAAGTCTGGGTGGGGTTCATCAGTACAGTCATCTGGCCTCTATCATCTGAGCTGCTTTTGCCACTCTAATGGACTTTTCTTATTACATACGTGAGGACACTTGCATTCTGGTGGCCTACTAGATAGCTGGGCTTCTCAATATGGAAAATGAAGAAAATTGATCAAGTGTCCTTATGCTATTTCCTTCTCTTCCATTTCATGCTGCATAGATGTCTCTTATCTGTAGACGATTACACCTGACAGTGGTCCATCCTGGGAGATTAGACTCATGCTTAGTCCTAGCAAAAAGGTGGGTGGTTTGGTGGATTGATTTAATGGCCCTCAGAAACATCCATAAAATCAGTCTTCATGCTTAGCTCGTGCTTCCCTGATGCTCCTGATGCCAGTGACTGGGTCATTTTCTGGCTTACACTGAAATAATCACAAAGCTTCTTTATGTCCAGCCTGACAAGGTTCTCAGTGCTCCATACCACAATTTTCCTCCTGTTTTATGCCCAAAGATTTCCCAGTACCTCACTTTTCCTAGTCTTTGCACTAAGAGCTGTATTTTGAATGCTTATACTATAGAACCAGCGTAATGGCCTGAATCCTGGAACAGCCTGAGTGGTCTGCATTGCTACCACATCGTCTTCATGCAATAGCATATTAGAAGATTATATGGATTACACCGTGCGCAAAGCAAGAAGATTCACATTCTTTAAGGGTACATCAGCCTCAAGATCATAGAATCATAGAATGGTTTGGGTTGGAAGGGACCTTTAAAGGTCATCTAGTCCAACTCCCATGCAAGGACCAGGGACATTTTCACCTAGATCAGGTTGCTGAAGATGTGAAGCCTGTGTTCAGGAGTGGGCTTAAACAGATTCCCAGGATGCCCAGGTTTTGTGCCACACTGCTCATTTACCTGTAGTTCAAAATACCCACACTGTGAAGAACCACATTTGGGAGATGCTCTTAGAGGACCATAATACAGCATAGCCAGCCACCTGACTTCAGCTCACCTTAGAAAAAAGTTGGACCCCATTTTAAGACATCAGAACTGCTTGGGCTCTCCCTCTCCAGAGAGCTCCTGAGCACATGGTGCATTCATGTAGCATGGATAGAGGGCTTTTTTGGACCAGAAATGGGCTTCATGGCATGTCACTACCACCCTTTTCTTCCTCAATTTCTGAGGCTGAGAGAAAAGACCAAACACCAACAGATGGGTGCTGACTTACTCTTATTCCTCATAGCACTTTAAATTGCATTGAACTGATTATTTTAAGAAGTGGCTTTCCTCTCTGTCCAATTTCCTCATTCAATTGTATGGTAAATCCTAACTGAAAGCTAAATAAGTGATGCTTGGTCTTCTGAACATATTCTTCTCAGAGAAATCAAACAAAAGGTTAGCCCTGCGCGATAGAAAGGAGTTGACTCTCCTCCCACTAACTTTTCTGGGAGTCCAGCAGAGTTGCTTTGAATTTGCACGAAGGTCAGATCATGCCCCCAGACTGTGCAGAACAAACACCCACACGCTCACCGGAGCGATTACAGCTTGCACCCAGCACCAGCAGATTCGGGTGACATTCCTTTCTTCCTACTCCTACAGAATAGCTGTAACACAAGAAAAAAAAAGCATTTAATTTCCCCTCCCAACCAGTTGAGTATGACATTAGAACTAAATGTTATTGTTGGAGGAAATACAACAATTCAGTATTGTCAGTCTAAGGGATTATTGCAATTATTTTAAGCCAGGAGTCATGTAAACGTTGGCAAGCCTCATGTGTGGATGGGGGCTTTGAACAAACCTAATGAGCCTTGCTCAGTGGCCAGGCCCCAGCGTAGCCTCTCCATCTAGCTCTCGTCAGCCGTCATGGGACCTGCTGCTTTGCTGGGAGCACGGAGGGGATAATTCTGAGGAACCGCTGCTGTCTGTCCTTGCAGCAGCTGGTGGGTGCTGGGGACTAATGGGCTAATGGCAGCCTAAAAGGAAAAATCCAACGGTGAACAAAGCAAACATGAATATTTCATGCGTGCTTTTCAGCTACTGCAAATCGATAAAGATGTACCATCTTACACCTGATGAGGTTGTGCACCTTTAAGAGCAATCATAATGAAATTAAAACAGGAGATCGCATCCTGGAAAATCACAAATCAAGTGCTTTTTGTCAAAAGTGAGGCAACTCTACTACTCAAATTAGCATCTTCACTGCAATCAAGTCTGTTTATTATTGAGTTTAAATCCAAGCATACACAGAGCTGAGTATCGCTCCTGAGGTATGAATGCAACAACGGTGCTTACACATCACTACTTCTAAATCAAGGTGCATCAGTACCTGAATTCCTACAGAGGCCGAGGGAGAGCTTGTCTTATTCCTTCCTGCTTCTAGGTTTAGAAAAAAATATTATTTGTCCATATTCCACAAAATAAAGTTTGATGCCAAGACTTAAGAAAAGAGTACTTGTCTATGGAGCAGACCAAAATTTCCAAAGGACTTCAGTTCATGCTTGTGTTAATTAACCCCATGCGATCAGCATCACTTACCACTGTAGGTACTCAAGGACTTGTCGGGATCTTTGTGCATGGCTCAGTTTCACCAACCTTGACGAAGAGCCTTTGATAGAGCAGTGGAGTGGCACACACTGGCCCTGCCTCCATCCTGTCCTCCCCAAGACCAGCTTGCATCTCACCTGGGGGCAGTGTTCCCCATCCCCAGGGCCCAATGTAGCGCAATGAGGGTGAGGAGGGGCAGAGAAAGATCAGCATCACCACCAGAGCCTCTGCTCTCCCATGTCCTGTATCAAACAGCCCCCGCCAGCGCCTTGGGTCCTCCCCACACCTGCAGAGCCAAGGCAGTCCGGCACAAGGGAGGAGATGCCTAATGTAAGCCCGTTTTAACATCCCCATTGGGAGCCCTGTGTAGGAATGGAGACCCAGATTCCTTGGGCATTAAAATGTTTGTGCTGAAGGTTTTTTTCCACTCTTTATGGGGAGAGGCATGAGCAGCTGTACACGAGGGGCAGGGGTAACAACACAAGGTGAGCGCAAGTGCCAGCTTAAGAAAATGCAGCTGCATTGCTCTGCCCTGGAAATCCAGCATCTGAAGGAGCAATGTAAAAAAAATGCTTTTAATAATCTGATGTCTAATTGACTGAGAAGGTTATTACTAGCACGGAAACAAATATTGTTTTTCCAAAAGCTGCTCTCAAATGTCAGACTGCTTGACTGAGGAGAAAAAGCAGGGCTGATACTCTGGGCTGCTTTGCTTCTCGCAGATTTTGGAGAGCACCTTAAACAAAATCCAGGAGAGTTCTACCATAATGGAAAAATGAGAAAGGAGCTCTGACTCTTTCTGAGAAAATAGGCTGCCAGCATGTTATAATATCATCCTGGTCAAAAAATAAATAAAATGTCTGAAGAGGCCACATTTATTGTGGAAATAGGGGCAGCTGCATGAGTGAAGTTTAAAATGCTGTCCTTTGAAATTATAGAAGGCTGCTTATTTTTAGCTCGTTAGATGCTGTTAGTTTCCTGTGTAAACGCAGTTACATAACAGATATAATCCGCGCGGCAGCGGGGGCCGTACGTGCCAAGCTATGAGGTTTCGCAACTGCCGCCGAGCCTGCTCCCACCAGGCAGCAAACAAAGCCTCACGCCCCTCCGCACTGTTCTGCTGCTTCTGCATCAAACTGACAGGCATGTGTGCTGCAATGTACACATGTGTACGCTCATTCACACACACATGTACATGTAGATAAGTACCTACACACATATCCCCTTGTTTTCTTATTACAGCCTAAACAAGGTATTCGTTGAATCAGAAAAATGCGTTATCTGATTAGTTGAATCAGAAAAATACTACCTTGGAATTACTCCGGTGACATTAAGCAAGGGTTAAACTGGTGTAACTACTAGAAGTTAAATCTCAACCACACACTTACTGTGGGAAGCTACCGAAAGAGTTCCCCCCTCTTTTCTCGTGTGACCTCTAACTGCTCCTTACTGCTGCGTGCTGTGACATGTGGGAAGCACACTGTGCCATTGCTAAGATCAACTCAGGGGCTTCAGTCTCAATAAGCAGTATGTGACAGCATTGGTTTTCCTTGATATTTTTGAAGGATTGGACATTTGTCTCTGAGAAGCCATATTGTTCCCAGACAGTATTGTTCTTCAAAGTGTACAGAACTATCGTTTCCAACTTATTTTTAGAGTAACCTGTGTTTGCAAATACTCCCACTCTCCGAGTCCGGCCCAGATTGACAGGAAATTTCTTTTCCTGAAACGTAAACAAAAAAGAAGTGGCTGCCACAGCATCTTAACTGTATCAAAATTTCTTTGGCAAAAAAAACTTTTGTGTGTCATCTTATTATGCATTATATGCAATTTTAATTCACTATATCTACAACAAATGCTTTCAGTGCAAAACTGAGGTAATTTTTAATTTAAGCAACAATTTTTTATCTTAGCAAGGAATTTTAACAGAATAAAAGCACACAGGCATACTTGTGCACAGTGTTACAAATCCAAACTGGTCTGAGATTTCATTCTGTTGGTTTTGTCTGTGAGGCCTGTTTGCACTTTTTTTAATAACAATATCATTCCCATTTTTACAAAGCCACTGACCCTAGCAGAGAACATTGCATTTGGAAAAAGCTGGTGGAACACAAAAATGCCAGTATGATTACATTCAGCCAGGACAGGCTTTTTTTTCACCTTAAAGACTCAGTGGCAAAAGGCAAAACGGGACTTCAGAAAGCATGTTAAATATCCATATTACTGAGTTGGGCCACTCCAGATAAGCTTTACTTACCCCAGCTTTGGCATCTGGCGAGGCACCAAGGTCTGGGCTGTCGTTGCAAGGAGCCCTCAGGTTTGGGGGAGGCCAGCAGGTGCCCTGGCAGGGCAGTACCCCCACCGTTGGGCAGATGGGCTGCCCGCTGTCCCCAGCGGAGGCAGGGAGGAGGGCAGAGGCTGCCTGGTGCCGCGTCTCCCCTGCCACACGCACCTTGGGGAATGGGTTGGGTGAGCCACAACCGACACTGCCAACTCCATACCAAGGCTGTTTAATCACAATGTATTGTCTTGAGTGGCAGTATTCAACTTATGGCTTTGCCACCACTTCCCTATGGGCTTTGCCCACTTCCTTAGCCCTGGCTCAGCCGTGTGAGCAGCATGATGTGAGTCAGATAGAGGAATTAATCTGACTTTAGGAAAAAAACCATCAGAGGGAGACACCTTTTATTTAACAAGGGATCTTCTGACCTGGATGGTTTCCCAATCCAGCTCAGCACAAGGGCACCCGAACAGCTGTGCCAGCAGAAGCAGGGGACAGCATACCATGATAGAGGGATGGGAGTGGGAAGAAGATGCCAGTGGCACCTAAAGCTGGTCAAACTGGAACCTGCAGCCCCACACATCTACCTGTTGGACTGAAGTGGAACAAAATGAGTCCATCTTTGTATGCATTTATGAATTGCTCAGAACATAAAACATTTTATTAAGTGCAACACATAGCAGTTGGAAGAAGGAAAAAGGAAATTAGTACATTTCCCCAAATTTCAAAGTTATAGAATGCTAAATCAGCAAATCTGATAAAAGCTGGAAGCTTGCCTGTTGTGCTTCTGTTGGTATTGTTTATCCTCTGACAAGAAGCAGAGGATTAGAGGATGCTATATCTTAGCATTTGGGAAGACTACATATGGGATCTGAGTCCATTATCATCTTGAAGCAGAGGTAGTTCAGATAAAATACAGCAAATCCTTCTTCCTATTATCTTCAGAAACCAATGCCCACTTCCCAGGAATATATAACTATTCTATTCTATTCTATTCTATTCTATTCTATTCTATTCTATTCTATTCTTATATGTATTATATTATAACTATGCTTTAAGAGCTGGTTCTAGCTAAGGACGTAATTGTAAAGGTCATAGCACAGTTTGCTGCTTCAAACTCTCCCTCCTCAAATTAATTCTGCAACAGATGGAAATTGGTCCACGTATCTCCAGACTGGACCATACTACCTTCCTGGGAGGATCAATGAAGTAGCAAAAAAGAAAAAAAAAATTAAAAAAAAAAAAGTATTTTCCCTACCTGTCATGTAGGGGGGATTTGCAAGAAAGCCTGTTCACTTGGATTTGATTTCAGTATTCAGACCTGGATTAAGTGAATCAATTAGTTCATCGCTTATTTTGAAGACTAGTATTAATTTAATGGTAACAGAAGCTAGAAAAAGCTCATTACCAAGGTTTTGACTATATGTCACATTTCTCCACAGAGAAGAGAAAAAGAAAAAAAAGACACTAGCATGTCTGTAAACCCTCCACTGGGGTGCTGAGTCCCCAGTGAGTGCAAAGGACCCACAAAAGGAAGGAAGGAAGCAGAGAAGCCTTTGGGCTCCTTTGCGTCTGTGGCAGCTGGGCCTGCAGGGTGGTGCATGCTCTGTGGTCCTGCCGAGCACCAGGCTCCAGCCAGCCTTGTGTGATCGCATCCTGGCCACATCCTGACTCTATCCTGATAGCTGACCTAGGGCATAGTCACCTGTGGGGCTAAGGGAATCAAATGCAACCTGACTTCGGTACTGGCTGGCATAGTTAGTGGTCCCACATGGGAGCATGCAAGAGGTAGGAGCCCTTACGGGCATCTGTGCAACCTCTGCCTGCCCTCAGCCAGCAGCACAGCTGCCTCCAACGCCACCACTGGCAGCTCCAGTTGTAAAGAACTTCCACGGACATTATCCAATGGTAAAATTTATTTTCTTTACAAAAGAAATGGCTCTAACTAGCTGAAATAAATTAAAAATATAAAATTACATTTGCTTAGATACTTGGTTCCTTCAATAATTATTAAAAAGCCCAGACCAAATTCTGATTTTGGACTTCTACCTAAGACAACCTGCTGATGAGGATGCAGAACTGGGTTTGCAGTTCTTCACTGAAATATATAAGCCAAATTGAAAAACCTTTGTTTCCAGGCAGATGTACTACCACAGACACTTGTATACTCTTCTGTGTGAAGTCATAACCTAGACTAAAGAAGAGCTGTTGGGCAAATTCACACCTGACGTAAACTGACAGAACCCTATGGACTTTAACAGGGCTCTGCCAGTGTACACTAATAGAGAATATACATCACAGACTGAATCAGAAATATTGCCACTTGACCCACAGCATTTGCATAGTTTGTATAAACTTCCCACAAAGTACTAGAACTTTAGCTGATGAAGACCTTATGTCAGTTTAATTGAATTTATGCTGTTGAAATAAATTGTGTATATAAGTCACAACGCAGTTTATTCTTACAAGCCTGCAGAAATAATGGAAACCCTTTACAAAGTGACACATAACATTTAAAAAATGCATTTCACTGACATAGTGCATGAGGATTACAGCATTTTCACATCACCTCTGGTTTCAGAACACAGGACAGCATTGCATGAAGCGCGAGAATCCAGTTTAAATACAGACCTACACTGGTGACAGGTATTTAGCAAAACTGGACTAGTGGTTTCTATGCTCTCAATACACTAAAGTATGTGTAAGTTCCCTTGAAGTTTAACAAACAACTGAGTAAGGGAGCTAAAGCAGAATATGTGTAATCAATAAAACATATTTGAAAATGTAAACACTCTAGCTTCAGTCTGAAGACATAATTCTCAACAATTGTCAGTTTTTCTAAACTTTAATTTTAATCCTTTCTCTCCCACACCAAAATAATGAAGTTTTTCATCTTCACTTTTGCTGTCATCCATTGCCATTACACACTACAAAGCAAAAAGTCACTGGCAAAGCCTTCCTGTAGCTTCTCAGTACAATATGTCATTACAGAGTGACTCGCTATAGCTAGCACTAAGTCTCTATTTAACTGTGCTCTGTAACGATACTCCTTTCGATGCATCATACAAAACCCTCAGAAGAAAATTATTTTAGTATATTCCTTAAGTCAGAGAGATGTAGGGAATTTATTGATTTTGTCTTCAATTCAATGAAGACATGCATTGTTTGTTATATTGAAAGGTGTGTGGAAGACCAATAGGTCTTTGATGTTTGTTCATATGTGGATGTGGAGCAGTGAACCACATTAGGCCTTGAAATACTGAAATATATATTTTTTAAAGTGTGAAGCAGAATATATGCTTCCCATTGTCCATGCAGAAGCAGTAGGATCGGTGAGCTGGGGTGGACGTGGCTCTGGGCACAGTGCTGCTGCTCACATGAAATGCCATTTGACCTCAGCAGGAGCTGCAGCGAACAGTTTGCGATCGCTGGTGCGCATGAAGACTTTCCTCATCACCATATGTTAAATCATCCAGCCCTGAAACAAAGAGGGCCTGTATTCTCTTTTAAACTTCTACATGGATGAATCCTTGTACAATTTATTCAACTTTTTTTACTCAGGTAAAGCTTGCACCGTCGCAGCAGAAGCTTTATTTGTTGAATGTATGAGTAAAACATGAGTTTTGAGTAAAGGAGCTGGTAAAAAAGAGGGGGCTGCTTTCAAAATGTTTAATGTCTGAAGCAATTCCAGGAGTGGGAGATGAAGAAAACAGAATCAAACTATTTAATCAACAATGCCTTTTCCCTGTGCAATAAAAACTTGCTAAGGAACAGAACTCTTAGTGGCATCATTTCTTATTTCCTTGAACTGCTTCAGAAGACTTTAGTGTGTGGTACAAAGCAGAAGAAGCTGCATGGCTCCTAAGAGGAAGACATAAAGCTTTTGTTTTCTTGATCTACTGAACACAACGTGGACCCAGCGCTCCATTAGCCTTTGGACAGGCAATTCACAAAATATTCCTGTCCAGCCCTGGTAACACTGACACATGAATCTCTGCCTCATGGCTTCGATATTCTCCAGGCTGGGTTCACCAGTCACCCAGAACCTGGGGCCTCTCTCTGAGTGACGGGCTCGGATCTCAAAATTAGTGGGTGACAAATGGAGGTAAGCAGAAGAGTCGCTGTTTTTGCGGATACATCTTCCATTCTTCTTGCACAGGACTTTGCTGCAGAGTTTGGCTGCTGAGGTCACATTAATGACATAATGTCCTAAGGGTCCATCAATGTACCGTTTCACAGTTGAGCAGCTCTCCTGTAGATAACAAAAGACCATGGAACATGTCTCAGTAGCTGTCATTACATCCAAATGTATTATATCTAAGAAGATGCTAGTACAAAACTGGTTTTGGCCAAAGTAACCTGTTGAGATAAGTCTTGTTGGATTTGCATACTGGAGTAACCTATTGGGTTTAAGTGAGCTTACTTCCATGGGGAAGATTAGGAAAATACTGACCTTTACTATATTGTCTGTTTGGGTGCTTGGTAGAAACATACAATATTAGACTAGGGAGGAGTCCTAGCAAACAGAAAGAGAGTTTATATGCTAATATGAGTCTAACTAGTTCCTTAAGTAGAGATTTCTGATAACTGCTGACAAGGAACAGTACATGTGACTAATAGGTTTTAAAGCACATATTGAGTCACTGCTTTAGTCCTGATCTCTCCAACTCCTTCAGTTTACGAGGAGCCACATCATTTTCAGAAACCAGCACAGAAGTTGCTGCAATTGCAGCTAGAAAGTTCCAGTTCAGATTTCCCTTTTCCTCTGCCCAAGTCAGTGGTGCTTTGCCAGAGACATCAGGAGGAGGAGAGCAGACTGCATGAAAAGCAGAGTAGGCATCAAAGCCCAGCCCAGATTTAGGAGCAGGGGCTAGCGTGCTGTGCCTCCTGTGAAACCCCACCACAGCCTCCTGCCTCTTCCGTCACTTCAAGATGGATTATTTGTGAAAGCCTGAAGAACCTGGGAGGAGAAACTAGGCCTTTTCTTGTGGTAACCCTATTTTCCATGTGTCATTTCAACACTAGTGAGCAGGGAAAATACCTCCCCTCTAGAGTCCATTCCTTCTCTGTGGATCTGTACAAGCCACCATAGCTACAAAGTAGAACACTGGAAAACAAACTGTGCTTATATTTGTATGTTATTACTTCAGAACATGTCTTTCTTCTAACCTGGACTCATTATTCCATGGTGCTACAAATGACCTGCCCAAAGCAATGTGCTCTGAAGCAATGGGACTTCTCAGCCTAACGTAAGTATGGAACTAACGAGACCTGAAAGTGGTGCTGAGCCATTGTCCTTACTCACTGGCTGATGACATCAGTAAAGATAGACAGGTATCACGGAGGGTGTGGTGGCAGAGAAGAGGTATTGAGGTGATTCCTAAATACTAATAACCTGATACAACCTACCTTTGAGCTGGCGTACTGCATACTGCCCCAGAGAACAACTCCAGCTGCTCCCAAAGCTGCACTTTCACCGATGGTATTGACCAGATCCATCTGAAAAACAAGGCCAAACCAGACATCAGAAAAAACAAAGATATAAAATAAAAGTAAAAAAGCACTAGGATAGGCACATAACTTTTTTTTTTCCTCCCCAGAGGAGACATCGGTCCTGTGGTGTATTCCTCACAATAAATTCACTATTTAGTTTAGAAGGCTCATCTGTGTATCTCCAAAGGTTTGCATAGGTTGCATTCATGAATGCGACTACTAAATAATGAACATATCTTTGAAAAATGAGCCTCTCCCAGTGCTACATAGTGTCAAATGAGGAAAAAAAAAATAGCAGACATTTGCAGACTGACTTAACCATGTCCACATTTGGAGCTGCACCAATAAGCAGTCCAGTTGCAGCAACAGCAGTAACACAGCTCCACCAGAGCACAGACCATGTGTGGAACAGGAGTCACTGGTGCCATGCCAACAACATAGCAACGTACCTTGCAAGTGTCTTAAAGTTGTTTCCTAAGACCGTGAATATTGTGTCTAGAGAAATGCAATTAAATCTTAGAAAACACAGAGGAAGGATCTTCTTCCACCCCCAAATTTCAAGGCATGATCAATTACATCTAAAACCATTTCTATCTACAGTAATCTATTAGAAAGGACTTCCTGATCATATTTGAATGACAGACATTACAATATTTCTTGACTTGACGAAGAAAGAGCAAGTTCCTTTAAAAAGTTAGTGATGGTCTTTGATACAGTCTTTTCACTTGTTTTTAGGAGAAAACAATCCAAAAGACCAGCCAAATTATCACAGTGTGGTGGTGGCACCTTAGAAATGCAAAATGATAGAGTGGAAGAACCATGTTATTATTGTTCATTACTACTAAATAGTTTATTTCACTGTGTAAATCAGCCCATTGATTTACCCATGCATAGTTAAGGAAACGTTTATGGCCTGTGAGATACAAAATGAGGCATAGATAAATGACTTGGGGAAAGGAGAATCCGCTGAAGAGTTGAAGACAATTACAAAGAAGTAATTACAGAGCGAGCAGTGATTTTGACCCTTAGCTAAAGGTTAGACAAAACAGTGCAGGAAAACCTGCAGAAGTCTGAAAGAGTAGAGCTTGCCTGCTGGCTCTTAGTGTAGGGTTCAGAGTGATATAAATTATAATTGGTCTCCCCTGAAGTTCGTGCTGCTGATGATCATCCAAGCAGTTTTTTAGAAAATGTAATTACTCTTAAAAGTATATAGTCTGGTGCTAGTTTTGTAAGAAGACAGTAGTGTTGCTTTCATGTGGGAAATGATGTGGGGGTTTTTCCTATGGGAATTAATTTATCATTAAAACTAAGAAAAAGTATGTGAATTGAAGATTAAAATATCAAATGTTAAGAGAATATTAAATACAGCCTGACCTCTTGGTAAGGAGAGTTCCCAGTCTTTCCTCATCTGCAAAGCATTTATGTCACAGTCCAGCTCAGACACAAAGGCTGGACTGTTATTCTACATTAGCCACATGATGTTTGAGTGGTTTAGCAATAACAGAGTTCAGATCTCATTAACAAATTAATGAAACCTTTTCAGATAGCCAACATAAATAATCAATAGATATTTAGCATTGCTAGATGAACTAAGATCTAAGCAAACCCTAAAATAAAGATTTTGTAAGTAATATGCTTTAGGTGTTAGGGTGCTTGACCAGGAGTCACTAAATCCAGATTTTATTCCCTCATATTCCACATCTTTATTTTGTTACTTTTAGAAATCCTTTAGATTCAGATCCACAAAAAGATTTCAGCGTTTCATGTCTAATTCATATGGATATAAAAATAATCAAAACCAAGAGCATCACCCTTAAACTTTACCTAGTCCTCTGGGTGTGTGAAGTCCAATGGCACTGATAATTTCTCAACTGAAGTTCCCAAGGCACCTACACTTCCACTTTCCCACACTCCTAGAATCACCACCTTGCCAATGCTGAGAAACTCACTTTTCTCAGGCTAAGGCCAAAATCTGGCATTTGACTGGAAGGTAGGTTCTGCTATGCTTAAAGGACTCCTGGAGCACTTGCACAGGTGTTGGATGCTAGCAAAAACAGCAGCTCACTGCAAAAAAAAAGATTGTACAGGACTTCATTTAAATGCTTTCCTTCCACCTTACATTTCCTCTTTTTGTATTCTTTAAAACAAAGGTTGAGTTCTATGAGTCCTCCCCAGGAGGAAAGAGAATTAGACAGACATGGGCTGAGTTTTTCTCTCTTTCCCCATGCTTAAAAGATACATCGTCTTCAGCTAACCCTCCAGCAAGGGTTACCTTCACCGTGAGGTTACAGACAACATTTACAGGGGTGCCATTTCTCTTTCTGATGCCGTTTCACTTTGCACCAATTCAATGAAGGTTCAAAGGAGAGCAAGAGAAACAAGTGGGAACTTGACTAGAGCTTATGATGAATTCAGCTTAATGATTAGGTAACTTGCCCACGGAGAGTAAGGTTTCAGACTGACATTTCTAGGCATAGTTCCGTCTTTTACTGAACGACTGACTCATGTTCAATATCTCAAAAGCCATCAGCACAAAAGAGCTCTTCCTTGAATAACCTATGAACAGGAGGTTGCACCCACTCTTTTACTTTTGCTCTCTCATATACTTTTTCTTTTTGTCTGGTGATTTCTTAACTCTTTCCTGGTTTCTAAGGCAGGGTGCTGGATTCATCCAGACCAGGCTGGGAAGAGAACTGAGCCAAGAGCTCCCATGCCAGAGGTGGGTGCTCTGACCACTGGACGGTCCTTGTATCAGACCCTCATCCATCCATGTTAGAGGACTGTCCTGAAGAGGCAACTTTATGGGTCAGCTGCCACTCAGGCGTCTGGTATTTCTCCAAGTGATAAACACGATCACAAAGCCTCTTCCCTTCTGATGCTCCTTCTCCTTCAAGCTTTTGGGGGCAGTGTGCAACAATCAAAGATCCTCAAGATTATGCTGGGCTGTCTGAGCAGAGAGCTGATTTGGCAGGGAGGAGGCAGATCTAGTTTCTGTCAATGCTTCTCCGTATTTTGATCAGCCAAGTAACTGCATTGGACATTAAAAAAAATAGGGGGTGAGCTAAGCCCTTTCAATTTTGGAGCTTAAGAGAAAACAGGACAGTAAGTTCTAGTTACATGTTGAGGAAAGAAAAATAAGTACATCTGTAATCTTTCCTTTAAATTTTGAACAGTCTTAGTTGCAGCCATGCTTTTTCTGTATTCAGGAACGATAGTGCAAGCCTGGCGTGGCTGCAGGAAATGGTCTCTGTACGCCTGCAGACCTGGTCATCAGGGAAGACCATCTGTAGGGGAATGAGAGAATTGTTATCCATTATTCATCATTTCTTAGTTGTCATCCTGCTTTATTAATGACTTCAGCCATCTAGTCAGGAAGCACAGATGCTACTGTGTAACTTCCCTCTCCCACACACTTCGTAGTGAATTGTAAAGGCAGATAGTTTCTAAATACCCTACAGATGGCAAACTGCTTATACACATTTCTGGCAAATACTGAAACCTTTCGTAATGATTTGTATCCCAATTCAGAATTTATAAATATTTTCCAAGGAAAAAAAAAGCAGGATTAATTTCTCAGATACTTTATGCACAACTCCCCTGATTTCCAGGCGCAGTCAGGGTGAAAGGTACGGCACACATAGCTACAGCATCCATTTGGGACCTGGGTCTTTCATCTTTCTGAAGGTCTGCTAGACGTGTGTGTCTCCCTCAGTGACTCTGACTCACAATCATTCTTTCTATTTTCTTACACTGTGATAGTTACTGTATTTTTCAGGCTTACAGGAGGGCTTACACACGAGGTTTGAATGTGTCAGCAATTATTTCTGTTGGAGCAGAATGTCACAGCTCTTGCACAGCTTGATTGAGTAGGACAGTGGTTCGCCTGGACCAGGCCCTGTCAGAGCTCAGGTATCTATTAGTCTGCTATCCCAATTTTTCTATGGCCATTTAGCCTGGATGTCATTGTACTACACTGGCTGCTTTCCTTGTCACATTCACGCACATTGCTGCTGGAGCTCGGAGGTTTCATGCCTTGTTTGTAGGTTTGTGAGCATCGCTTAGGGGTATGTCATGGGTCAAATGAGAAGCTCCAGTCTAGTCTAAAATCTGAACACCCAAAATCATATTTAAAACATCTTGGTGGCTTCAGGGCTATGAAGGAAAACAAGAACATTATTTTCTTGATCATTCCTATTTAGACTTCTCTTAAGTGCAACCCTGCAAGTTCCTGGCAGACCCCACGCTGTTTGCACAGATGATGTGTATAGTTTAGAGAAAAGTCAAGCCCTGTCCCCACGCCTGCCTGCAGAGCTGGGTACTGCCCTTATTAGAAAATATGCAATGGGGCAGAACCCAAAGATGTGTCTCTGGCTATGTAGGGATCTTATCTGGCTGCAGAGCTGTGAAGTGGTCTTTAAAGCGTGCAAAAGTAAATGGCTACATGCAATTGAAAAACAGGACAGTGAGTTAAAGAGTATAACTTGAGAGGAACATCACTCCACATTACCACTGTACTGTTCAGAACATAGCTTAAGGTAAAACAGTAACTTTACACCACCACAGATTTTGAACTCATGCATAACTGGTAACAGCATGTTACCAGTTTTCATAGCTTTCAGTAACATTCATGGCATTTTTATATCAATCAAGGGACTAATTTATATTACAAAAAAAAATGTATTATTACAGCCTGCATTTGAAGAATATTCATTTATTTCAGCCTGAGTTCTCCAGTGAAGGTATCCTGGGTGAAATCCTGCCTGTACCAACCCCAGCGGCTCCTTGCCCTCAGTGAGACCCAGCCTTGCCTATTTGCCCACCATTTCTGACTCAGCTAGGACCAGTGGTTTCCACATCACACAAAAAAAAAACATCTCCAAAAAGTCCCTGGTTGCTAAAAATGCAGCAGACAGAATTCATGATTGCTTCTGTGTCCTGGAGGCAGCCTGAAACACTTCTCAAGCTATTGGGGCTCCCCCGCACCCCCCCAGCTCCAGCTCCAGGCTGAAGCCACATGCAGCCTGTGGTTTGCTGGACCAACTGTTGCCTTTTCCATTGCCCCTTCTCTCCCTTTTGCTGTTCTAGTTTGAGTCAAGAACTTGTCTCTGGCAGCAGCAAACGTGAGCTCTCGTGCAGCTCTCCATAAACCAAAGGGAGGGAGCCCCCCCGACACCCTTAGCCATTGAGGGGTTGTTTCCATGAGCTCCCTGCCCCAGATCTCCTCCCCTCTCATGGAATTGGTAACAAACAAAGCAAAACTTTTGGCACTTGGGAAAACTACTAGAGACATAAATAAGCATCTGTGCCCCTCCATTATATGCATAGACAAAGTCAGAGCCACAATCACCATTGCATATCCGGAAAGCCTGGGATTTGTACGCATATATTTTTACCGTCAATGTTATGGCCACTATTTGTTTATTGCACTTGATCATTGGTTGAAGGAACATTGCATGACTCAAAAACTTGGTTTCTTTATTGAAAGGACTCAACAGTGTTGGCACTAAGTGTTGGATCATGAAGATATTTTAATGTGTCATACCTCCGAAAAGTGAGATGGCCAATGCTTACCATGCAGGAGTTAGGAACTCCAGGCCAGACTAGTTTACTTGACTGGTTTATTTCTATACTGAATTAATTTATACGTGGATAAAGAAACAAAAAAGCCCTGAGGCTCCTTTCTCATGAAAGTTTATCTTTCTGTTACACTAATTAGTTTTAAACTTCACGAAAATTTGTCAAGTTCATTTCACAAGCTGTCCTGAAGAATTAAAATATCAGAATGAATTACTTCCTAAAGGAAATGATTTCTTTGTGCTTTCTTCCTAAATTATCCTCATTAAAAATATACAATGTTATTCTACAGAAATAGACCAAAGCACTGCAATATTAACTCTTGAAAGTTGCAGAGTTTGGTATTGTGACTACAGCACTTCCTTTTAGAGGGGCTGCCTTAAATATGAAAAACAAATGCATAAATGCTTTTACACAAGGAAAAATTTTAGGAATTTTTTTTCTAAGATGCTGTTTCTAATCTCTAAATTTCTAAAGAAGTCTATCTGCTTACCTCTGTTAAAACATGAAAAGTATAGGCATAAAATGGTCTGGAGTAAACAAACACAGGCAAAACATAGTCCTTTCTAGCAATTGAGGCAATGCGTATTGCCTCCTTAACCCGATAGTGAACAAATTTTAGTGCATTTGGACTTGACTTCAGTATGTAATCCAGGTATATAGAAGGGTAGAGAGCAGTGCTTTCCTTCCACAGCCAAAGCAGGAGGTCATTGCGGGAAGACTCAATGGCTGGGCATTTCCCCGTGTACGTTTGGGGATGTTCTTTGTAATCATAATTGTAGCAGTCTGGGTAAAGATAGTAACCCCACAAACCGTTTGGTCTCATATGCTCACCCAGAAGGAGAGTGTTGTTCATAAAACTCTTGCCAGCATTTTCAAATTCCTCTTTAGCCACTTTCCTAATTTTGTCCTCTGACCACTGAGGATGCCGTCTCCTAACCATTTCAAGAGATTTATTTCTATAAATGCTTTTATTGCCCCAGTTCCTATCCCACTGAGGCCTCCAGTTTTCCCAGTCAATGACTGCAAGTCCCTGAAATTTCTTCATGGGTATGCAATGGTCAATGTCAGACTTTGCTTTATTAAGGTGTTTGATAAGACTTTCATTCTGGGGCACCCCTCCATTGACAGGATCTCCATTCTCTGAGTAGTAGGGATAGTACCCTAAATGAGTGTGATAGAAGATTGTCACATTGGATCCACTCAAAGTCTCATTGGTGTTGGATGCAATGTCAAAAACACTGAGATCCAGGTCCACCTTGTACCGCAGCCTGCACTGCTCGGTTGGCGCATTCCAAACAACCATGAAAGGCTTGTGCAGAACCAGAGGGGCTCGTGTTGGCTTCAGCAGCTGAGCATCAACCATAGTAGTAAGCAGCGCCGCCACTGCTAACGATTCGACCCAAACATCCATGGTATTTTTTTTTTTCTGGGAAGTTGTTATGATGTGTCCTTGAAAACAAAACCGAGAGAAGACTTGTTAGAAGGGCAGTAGCCACCCTGGAGGCAGACAGGATGACAAAGGGATGCCTTCTGGTTTGATTTGCTTTTGTAAACATTATACCCAGCACAAACAGAGAAAACTGCAAAACTGTTATCCTGTAAAAATTAAGTCTGATGCCAAATGCTTTGAAAAGACTTTTTGATAGACTTCGCTGTCTGGAAGTATGTTCTGATGCTCAGCTTTTTTTTGCTTTCCTTCTCACTCAGACAGCCTGAATTATCTCCCCCTGAATTTCATTTTCATGCGCTAAATGAATAGAGGCAAGAGTGATAATCAATCTGCAGGCTAGAAAGATGATACTATTAATGACATAATGGTTTAAGCTGCTTATTATACTGAAAACAAATTAAATATCAATATGTTAAAGAAAATAAATCATGTTGAGCAGATCTGAACTAGCTGAAAAAGCAGGCTGTATCTTTGAAAAAGGGACCTAGTCTGTAGAAGTAGGGGCTTAGTAGTATTAATTTTTCCTTTCAGGCTCTGCTGTTTTCCCTGACAGTCACACTGGCTTAGGGACTTCTAGTGCTCTGGGAGCTGCCAGAGCTGCACCCCTTGGCACCCACATCCCCACTTTGCACCCAGTGGGGCAGCTGTTCACCCTCTGCCCGCAGTTGGCTGCTCCAGAATCTGCCCCTGCTCCTGTCTCTTCCCCTAGAAGCATGGCTCCACTCTGTCCTGGGTTTGTCATGCAGGTCTCTTTGCTGGGGAATACAGTACCTATTATTGGTGCTGATGAGCAAAGACTACATGGTGGGCTCTAGCTGATACATCAGCTTGAATCCACTGGTCATAAAAATTGGTTTTTTATGAACATTACTGCATCCATAGTATGACATGATTTATCCTCTCAGTTGTTATCTTCTGTCATTCACCTGTCAAGTTTCTCCATTTTAGTCACATGTTAAATCACTGCAATCACTGTCTGCATTGGAGGTTCAATTCCTGCACTCACCATGTGAGTTTGAAATGTCCTGAAACTGAACATCTCCCTATTTGTCCATCCATTTTTAACGATTTCTTTCCTTGCCTGTAAAGTCAGACCCCAGTTATCCTATCATAATTACCCTAGCTTCACTTGTCCCCAGTATTTTCTCACTCACTTAACATCAATTAATCACTTAACTCCTTGTCTGGACAAGGAGAGCTCTTCACATCTACCCATCCATCAGCTCACAGCTGGGATCTCCCTAGGCTTCTTGCTTTCCAAACCAGTATAATCAACGTACCACTCCAAATACTAGATGTCGTGGTACTCCTTTCAATCTGTAATGGGACGACAAATCTACAGGAAGGTTGCAGGTACCCCTATCCAAATCTGCCAGCAGACTTATTAAAGAGAAAAAAAAACTTCTCCACTGTTTGAAAATTTGTTGGTTCTCATAAATGATATAATCCAGGATTTCTCGCCCTGTCATTTGTCCTTCCTTGCCATTCTTCCATCCTCTGGGTTTGATGTTTCTTTTCCTGACTGCCACTGCTCTCCTGATCTTCTATCTGTCCCTTAAGTTTCTACTTTGTCTTTTTTATCATGTCCTACAGAACAGCCCCTCTCTCCTCTATCCCCAGTCTTGTGTTTTTCCATCTTCAGTCCCAGAAAAGCATTAAGTCCCCCCCAAAAAAAAAGTGGTCTCGTACAAGAGCACCTACCCAAGAGGCGGAGAAAGGCAATTTGCATTAAGGCATGGATACGGGCAGTGAGTGAAGAGCAGGACTCCAAGAAGCCACAACACAGGGCTCCCCAAGAGCAAGCCCTCATTACCAAGCTAGAGATTTATGCTCCCGTTGTTTCCTTACCCGCTCTCTGGCTGCTGGCTTTGCATGCCTAAATAGAGACTTGGCACTCAAGTTTTAAAACTTTGCTCACAATCCTTTAGATCCTACTAAGGATAACATCCTTGAGTGAAACGGGCCATTGCTACAGGCCATCAAGCTGGTACTGGATACAAGCGTGCCTGTTGGAAAAGGATGCCAGGTTATTTTCACTCCACTGGTCTGCTGGGAGGAAGTCTTACACTTGCAACTGGTATCTTTTTCTCTGTTTCCCTGCAGAGTCTTCCATAATCCTCTAAGTAATGTCATAGGCTGGCAAACAAACAAACAAAAGCTACAAAAAATGTCTTTCCTTCTGCGTTCTATATAAACTGATGAATGCATCACAGCACCTTGCACTCCTTCTTTGTTGCAGCAAACTGACGTAGTACATTTGTAAGTGATTTTTCATGATTTGCACTGGATTGCTTTGCAGTACATGAGAACAAGCCCATAAGATAAACAAAGATTTCCTCAAAAAAAAAAAAAAAAGATAGCTCAGATGAAATGGGAAGAGCACCAAGAGAGAAATAAAAGACCTTTAGTGAATTTCTGTGTAAGAAACGATCTGGGAAAAGATCCCAGCTGCCTCTTCCCACACTCCAAATGCAGATATTGTTCAGCTTTGTGTTACTATGTACATATAATGAGATCTTCTTGTCAGGTATTAATGACTAACACAGTACAGTTCTTGTCTAGATCTGACAGCCCTAGGCGCTACAATGTTTCAGATAATAAATCATAACAGAGATAGGCCAGGAAACAATAGTGCAGGATAATTTTAAGTTATATTTTTAGTTTCTGGCCAATTCTTGTCACTGTCCCTGACAAGACTTTAAATCAAAGAATCACAGAATGGTTGAGGTTGACAGGGACCTCTGGAGGTCACCTGGTCCAATCCCCTGCTCAAGCAGGATCACGTACATCTGGTCACTCAGGACCACATACAAAATACCACAAGTGACAAAATGAAAATCTTTATCTCAGGACACGTTGAATAATTCTTGAGGGTCTTTTAACTGGATTAACCAAATCTTCGTGGAAGTTGTGAAGAAGTCTGGACACCTTGCTCAACTGTAGACATGCAGATGTCTGCATCTGCAAGCTGAATCCCACAAAAAAAAAAAAAAAAAGGGCAGGAATCTGTCTAATTATCTTTGAGCAGTTTAGAAGTTAGGGATCCGGTCAAGGTCAGTCACTTAGGGTCCTCTAGTGAATACTGCACACCTCTTACATCTGCTATAAATTCCTTATTTAAAGCTATATGGCATTAGTCACCCAGCTATCTCCACTAACCTCAAAAAGGGGGTGATAAGCGCCTGCACAACATGCCTACCTTTTAGATGGCTAAAGCATTTCATTGCAAAGCATCTCACTTTTTCTGATACTTTCTGCTACACATAGGAGGCATTCCCATACACACAATTCCTTAAAGGGGAGAAAATTTCAAAAAATCATCCTTTGAAAAAGTTCCAATCCAGTTGCATTAATCTGCAATTAATTCTGATGTTATTTGCACATGGGAATTTAATTACAGATGCTTACTTTTTCTTTAAAAAGCCATCTGAAGCCAAGCAAAACAAGTTTTCAAAGAAACAGATAAGCCTATAGTTCTGAAAGAGGGGAAAATAAATTATCTGTTGTTTCACAAATGCATGAAAAAAACCTCCAAACAAGAACAAAACATCTTTTATTACAATTTCCACTGCTGTATCTTTGGACTATGGCCTTTTTAGTCTCATGCGTTGCCACTAATTGGACTGCTTCAATCCGTGTTTTTTAATGAGCACAGACACTAACGATTCCTCCTTGAAGCTCATTATCAACCTTAATTCAAATACTCCCGTTTTTCTGATTCACTGACATATTATCATGCTTAATTTAACTTTCCAAAGATGCACACAGCTTTCTGAGGCACTACAGTGTTTTCAGAGCAGAATCTATTCTCAGTGTTTCTGCTCTATATTCTAAAAACAAAAATGAATTCTTCATAAGTGAAAGAAGCGGGGCCTGATCACAAATACATTGAAGTTGATGAAATACTTTTTATTGTATTTAGGAAAGTTTGGATCATGTTCCCACTGCATAAAATAACATGTAGTTTTCCATTTTCATCAGTTCCTGCTATGCAGTTTAGGGTGATGTGGGTTATGGCTGGATTTCAATATATCCTCTACCAAGTGTGGTGAAATTCACCATTTCTTGACTAGAAAAAGCGATTTCATTTCTGCATATTCCTTTCATCATTTTTCTAAAAAGATACAAGAAAACATTTGCTTTTCCCAAGCAAATGCTGTTAACCTAGTCCAACTTTTATTTCGACTGTGTTTATTGGTCAGAATTCCACTGTTTTTCCATGTCCAAATATTTGATAACAGCTGAACTAGACACCTTAATTGCACACTTTGATTTCAAAATAAACAGCTTAAAATTAGTAAAAATACAGACTCTCACCCTAAGAAAACCTATTTGCACACCATGCGTTCCAATACAGCCCAATGTTGTTCTCCAGACGGCCAGTTCTGCTTCTGTGTTGGTTTTTATTGATTATCCCAGCGTTCTTTGCCCTGTAACACATGATGTTACAGCTGGTACTTTTGATTATGATTCATATGTTGCTCATATAGCCAACCAATGCAACTTCTTAATAGCCAGGAAATGCATCCTCTCATTACATACTTATCCGTATGCTGACTCTTCAAGGAAGCATAATCCATACGTCCAGCTATAATACCATTCCGTGTTTCCATCTTCTGCTGAGTTTCATTGTTCTTGATGTCCAAGGTTTATAATCTGTTCTGGATGAACAGCTCATTTGTATGGTCATGTTCACTATTCAGATTTATCTTGCAGGAGTGGGACATTTTAAGTGTTTTAACTATCTATGTAGTTTAATGTCAATGGGCAACAGGATAAGAAGAGTCATTCTTCAATCAAATAAGTTTTTCATAAAACTTTAAAATATTTCACTGTATACTTTAATTAACAGTTGATATTCCAGAGACTTCATTTCATTATCATTCTTTACCTGTCAGATGAAAAACTTACAGGATATCTATGTCATTTTTTTAGTCATTTTTAAGAAACTGGTGTAATTTCTTCCGAGCTATTAATGGCAAAGCATTACATAAGGGGAAAGAGATTATAAGCAGAAATTGCAGTGAAGCAGAGAGAGTATGTACATTTAGACCTAATTTCAAGTAGGATTAAAAAAGATGGTTTAGTCCACATTTCAATCTTTCTGAAATATCATAAAGATGATCTTAAAAACTAAATCACATTACAGTTGTAACACCGTGTCCTATAGCTAAGTTGGGTTTACCTCACTCCTTCAGTTCAGACAAGGAACAGGAAAGTACACTCTCAGTTTCAAGGCTGCTGAAACGTATACCATGTCATGTGCACGAGGAAAGTATGAACTCCCAGACATGTGGGTTTCTGGTGAAATATGAGTTGGGCTGCACATCTCTCACAGAACTCCATAATTATTTCAGAATTCAGAAACACAGTCTGAAAAAAAATAAAGCTGGAGTTCCCACAGGAACAGCCACTTCAGATTCCCTCATTAACTAGTATCTGACTAATATAATTTAAAATCCAGAATAGGAACGAGGTACAGTTAAATCATAGGAGAAAGGTGATTTTTCCAACAGAAGAGAGTCTTGCTTTGTGGCCTAAACCAGATTTACAACACTCTGCCAACCTTGCTTTCAGCCCCTCATATGCACTATTGACTCCTGTCCTGCAACTGCTGAGTGTAGTAGCACTGTACTTTCCTTCATTGTAGGCACATACTCATTTTAACTAGTACTTCTTGTATCTGTAGGGAAGCATTTTGCTTGGAAAATAAATTAAATATGATGACACTTAAAAAGGAAACTAATGTAACTGGATTGTTTGCATTCCACTGAGGAATGTGCAAAATTGCCAGCTAAAGGTAATGTCCTTTTTTGAACGTAGGCTGACCACATTTGGGGTAGAAATTATTATTGTGGCTAAGAAATATGGACATTTCTACTATATTTAAACATTTTTTCCACCATAGAATCACATTTAAAAGTACCTTGCAAATATCTTGAAAAATCTTGTGCATCAATACATTATTCTCTATGAGGCAGGATTTATATGCACACAATATGCACGTACAAGATACAGTGTGTTTACCTACACATATATGTATATTTCTTTGTCTTCTTAGGAAATAAGGGAAAGACCAGATCTGTCCATCCTGTCTCTGTCTTACTCCCTCTCTGCTGTTATTCTTCTGTTTCAAAATTACATAAAAAGTCTTGATTTCCCAGTTTTGTGGAAAAATGGCTTGCACTAGATAAGTTGGTAAGACAGACACAGACTGCCTACCTATCCTGAACCCTTCTGTGGTCTAAAATTGTAAAACTGCATTAGAGACAGATTAAGTATTCTCTGTACCCTCACAACTACCAGTTTTCAGTCTCTTGACTTACGTCTTCCTAATTCTCCAGCTATATTTCTCAGACTAGATTCCAAGCTAAAAAGTGATCAGAAGAAGAATAACACTAAAATGTTTGCAGTATTCATTACAGAACAATAAGGGTACAAAAACGAACATATGATTGACTTTTTCCTTTGCAATTCATCTTACAGTTCACTTCCACTAAGTGAACAGAGATACCAGGTTGCAAGACATGAAGTAGCATCCCTTTATTTTTGTGCCAAATATGTGAAAATAAATTCAAAGAGCAAGGAGATGGGGATTCAGACTTATGCTATCACTGCTGACGTTTTTGTAAACTGTGGATTACTTATTTTAAAGCAAAGGGAAAACGCCAGAGGACATTCCTGGGTGCATATCACAGTTTTACAGTAAGTCATATTTGGGCCAGAGATCTGCTTAGGCATTTCCTGTTTAGATTTATTTTTTTCTGTTATGTGCAGCTCGTGTCATGCCTTAAATTGAGAGAAAAGACTGCAAGAAAGCATGGGAATGAAAGGGAAAATTATTGGTATTGAAAATATATTCTTCCTATGGAACTCATAATTCTTCACTTCCATTAAAAATTACTATTTCAGTACTTCATGTGTACTGGTCTACCCCGGTCTACCTGTAACGTCTTTGTCACGTATTTATTAGAGGCCAGACTCTTACATCCTTACACACATTGTTTCTTATGCCAAGTCATCACATTTGTACCAACAAGACTGAGGGCTACTTGATGCTATAAATGGTGATGGCCTTTCACCTCAGCCTTGGCCACAGGACTGCTTTCATAAAAGTACAAATCACTCTTTAAACTACTTTCACCCCAGTATAAACCTCAGTAAATCAAGAGACTTGTAACTCTTCATTTCCAGTTGTAATTTTTGATGTGTGGAATGACAGAAGTTTCAGCTGTGTTTAAAGGAAGAAATGACGGCATAGGTTAGTGAAGGGCAGAAAAGTCGGGCTTGTCCAGCTCCCTGGTATCGGCACCAGCCCCTTGGCGTAGCCTGAAGCCAGCTGCATTCATTCCACAAGGTTTTGCCATCAAAAGTGCTCTTTTGTCCACAAGGTTAAGACTTGGGCCCTGGTCACTTCTGGATGTCACAGATAAAGACATCTGCATCTGCGTGTTGTCACCAAAACCCCACTGGGAAGATGTGGTGACACCCTTCCTTTCCCATGTGTGCAGTTTAGGCACCTTAGACACCTACTGGGTGTCCAAAGCTCCAATGTTGCAACAACTCTGTAAACTCTGTAAATTGTCCCAAATGCCTTCATATCTCACTTTTGGAGCCTGCATCCCCTTTTGGTTTGGATGTGGCCATTCAAGTCTGGGTACGGCCCGCTCAATCAGAAATGGCTGTGCTGGGGTCAGCTTGTCCTTGCTTTGTGCTCACACACAAGCAGGGTCACGCGTGTGGAGACAGCCTGTGCTGGGAATGTCCTTCCCTCCTGGCTCTTCTCCCTCACTCCCCCACTGCCTTTGACACAGAGACCTCAAACTATTTTTCAAATGTTGATCCTTACCTTCCTGCTGGAGACAAAAACATTCTCCATTGGGATACTGAAACTTTTCAGTGACTTACTAGCAAATCAGTGACAGAAGGAAAATTAAGATACAGGTCACGGTTCTCAGTACTGTTTTAGTTACAAGACTGTCTTGTCATTCTAAATCACTGAGATTATTGATGACACTTTGAATACCAGGGAATGATAAAGCAGTATGGTTTAAATCCATCTGTGCAGTAGATGGAGATTAAATATATATGTGCCACAAACAATTTTTCAATTGCTGAAGGACTGAGTAAAAGAAGTATTTTTTGAGTGAATTAAAATCCTTAAAATCTAAGTATTATACCATTTTACATATCTAATACATGAATTTAGATTGCATTTAATATATAAAGCATTGATCTAATTTTTTAATGAAAAAGCTTGATGTATTGTTATTTTCAATTCCGTTCCATGTGCTTCTATTGCATTATAAACCGGATACAAAGACATTTTAGAAAAAAATATTCTCAATATTTAAAGTTGTAAAGTTTATCTTAAAAGCATAAGTTCTTGTATGAAATTTTAATATTTATTTCTTCCCCATATATGAAGAAAAAAGAGGAAAAACTAAATTGTATTTTTTTGCCTTCTCAAGGAGCCATATTGATTGTCAAAGCTGTTAAAGCCTTAATTCCCTGAATAATTAAGACTAACGTCCTCAGCAGTGTTCAGTACGCTGTTCTTCTGGCTCTGGCCCTTGATGGGTGAAAATAAAAGTGCCTACCAACAGTATTCTGAAAAGAAGTTCTTACTGGTTTATAGATTTTCCTTTTAATTTATTACCAAATACTTTTAATTGAAGATCATGAACATTAATTGGCACTAACAGAATACATCCTACCTTCTGGCATGTAGTTCTAATAGCTTATAAGAATGTATGAATGGGTAATATTGTACAATAAATAATACATGAGTTTACATTGTTGCAAACCATTTAAAATAGTTTAGCTTCTTTCACACCATCTGCTCGATTCACACACTCATTCTTTGAAAGGTTTATTGTTATTAGAGGTGCTTATAAAAGAGAAAATTAAGTCACATTGATAACACAGAGAATTCCTGCAATCAAGCTTTGGCTTATTCCTGAGAAAATGCTGTAAGCTAAATTAACTTTAGCTCTCTTGAAGATAAATTCTGTTTTCAGATGGTGTAATTCAAGAAAATTCGATTGAAATTAATTGAGGGGTGTAAATCTGGAAA
Organism: Chlamydotis macqueenii; assembly: GCF_036417535.1. Lineage (NCBI taxonomy): Eukaryota > Metazoa > Chordata > Aves > Otidiformes > Otididae > Chlamydotis > Chlamydotis macqueenii. Next base: position 24,178,040 of record NC_141556.1, read on the forward strand.
TATTCCAGTTCAATTAATGGAGTTATTAAGCATTTATAATCTTGTGAGAGGAAAAATGTGTCCTTTAGTCAGCTAATAAAATGAAATATGTTGGCAAATGCTTAAAACAGTTTTGTATTTCCACTGTAAATCTCTGCTTGCAGTAAATAATTCCCGTTCTTTGGATAACACAAAAGGAAATATTACACTTTGCTGAACAGAAACTCGAGACAATTTGGAAAATATGCATACAGCATTTGAGGTGAAATTAATTTCAGACTTTATTTGTATGCCAGTATGCAGCTTGTCTGCTGTCTACATTGTCTCAAATAAATGAATTAAAAATATCTCTAGCTCTACAAATACCCAGCACAATATAGTAACACAAATCATTAATAAACAGAACTCTTTGTCAAACAACTAACCACATTCTCTTTTGGGTTCTTTTGAGATTGTTTTAAAATACACTGCTTGCAGGTGATGGACTGCCTTACTGTGGTTCATCTTGAAACAATTACCCTGAATGTTTTATTTCTAATGAAATAAGTATTTTTGGGTTTTATGTCTCATATGGGATTAAATAAATGATCAACATACGATTAGCTGCTTTCTAGCTGTGTAGTGTTGCATGCAAACCCCTCTGCATATAAATATTAAACTGATTAATCAAATTCTGAAATACCTTTAAAGTCAAAACATTACTCTTGTTTTTCACATGTGAATTTTATTCACGGATAGCATTTCAATATCAGTTTTCTCATTTAAGATTGCTGTTGCACATAGGAGTGTAAAGCACCAAATAGCTATTTGACAGAAAAAAAAAAAAAGAAATAAAATATAGTCCAGAATTGATGTGCTATAGAAAATAACACAGAAAGCCTTCCTAACTGGTAGACTATAAGCAGAAGTCAAAACTTTGTATTTACTGATTATTAATTGAGTAAATAACACGGCACTTACCTCTACAAAATCAGTGAACAGCAGAAAACTTTGGCGGAACAATTTACAACAGCTGATGTGTTTGTCCTGGGAATGTGCTCTTCCTAATGAGTGGGCTTTTAGCTAATGAGAAACTGAGGGCATCTGAAGATAAGGGCCAAATTTTACCTAAACACTCACCATGTCACTGCAAAATAAGTAAATATATTCCTTTAAAAGTTAGCCATATTACCTGTAAGCAGCCTGCATCTTGCTATAATTTTGTATCAACTACTTTCATGGCCTGATAATGGGATGACTGGACTGGTGTTTGAGAGGAATTAAGTTGTGTTTTGAGAGTTACATGCTCTGGACTCAGCAACAACAGACATTAGCAGCAGGGACAGCACAGTCACTGCGGCGCAGGGAGAAGCAGGGATGCTTGCAAAAGTAAGCAAACAAAATAGTTCAGGAAGAGGTATTATAAAGAACTGGCTGGATAGCCAGATCTAAAGACTTATGGTGAATGGAGTTAAATCCAGTTGATGACCGGTCACAAGTGGTGTTCCCCAGGGCTCAGTACTGGGGCCAGTTTTGTTTAATATCTTTATCAATTATCTGGATGAGGGGATCAAGCGCACCCTCAGTAAGTTTGCAGATGACACCAAGTTGGGCAAGAGTGTTGATCCACTTGAGGGTGGGAAGGCTCTACAGGGCCATTTGGACAAGCTGGATCAATGGGCCAAGGCCAATTGTGTGAGATTCAACAAGGCTAAGGGCCGGGTCCTGCACTTTGGTCACAACAACCCCATGCAATGCTACAGGCTTGGGGAAGAGTGGCTGGAAAGCTGGCCTGCGGAAAGGGACCAGGGAGCGTTGGTCAACAACTGGCTAAATAAGAGCTAGAAGTGTGCCCAGGTGGACAAGAAGGCCAACGGCCTCCTGGCTTGTATCAGAAACAGCATGGCCAGCAGGAGTAGGGATGTGATTGACCCTTTGTACTCAGCACTGGCAAGGTCACATCTCGAATACTGTGTTCAGTTTTGGGCTTCTCACTACAAGGAAGACATTAAGGTGCTAAAGTGTGTCCAAAGAAGAGCAACAAAGCTGGTGAAGGGTCTGGAGCAAAAGTCCTAAGAGGAACGGCTGAGAGAACTGGGGTTGTTTAGTCTGGAGAAAAGGAGGCTGAAGGGAAACCTTATGGCTCTCTAGGACTACCTGGAAGGAGGTTGTAGTGAGATGGGTGTTGGTCTCTTTTCCCAAGTAACGAGTAATAGGATAAGAGGAAATGGTCTCAAGTTGCACCAGGGGAGGTTTAGATGGGATGTTCAGGAAAAATTTCTTCACCAAAAGGGTTGTCAAGCATTGGAACAGGCTGCCCAGGGAAGTGATCAAGTCACTATCCCTGGAGGTATTTAAAAGACGTGTAGATGTGGTGCTTAGGGACATGGTTTAATGGTGGACTTGGTAATGTTAGGTTAACAGTTGGACTCGATGATCTTAAGAGTCTTTTCCAAGCAAAGTGATTCTATGATTCCATGTTTTGGGCATAAACCTCCCTAAAACTTATCCCAAAGTGCTCAGTCTTTGCTGTTCTCCGAACACAACACCTGCAAGCAGACCTGGGGGAGCGCCGGTTCTTGATCCTGGTGGCTGAGTGCCATGGGATGGTGTGAGTGACCAAAGCAGGGCAGGAGGGACCAGCAATATCACAGCACCCTTGTGTGCTCCCCAGAGAGGCTTTTAAAGTGATTCAGCATTACAATAGCTTAAACAGCTACATATTACCTTATCAGATATATAGGGATGGATAGAAGAGTCCCTACATACAGAATTGTGATGGTCAAGGGCATTTGTGTGTCGTAACAGTGCAGACAAGGATGTCAGAAACATCCACATCCCCACGTGGGAACTGCAAAGTGTAAAAGAAGGAAACTCAGGGTTTCCTCATCTTGTCAGGCATGACTGTTGCCATTTAAGTAATAAATCTGAAATAAATACAGGAAACAAGTACAGAGAATTATTGGAACAACTACAGACATTTTTGTTGTTGTTGTTGTTGCCACATTTGTCTCTGAATCTGCACAGCTATTTGAATTAAATAGGAAATAAGTAGCCCCCTGAGCCCTGGAAATCATAAAGGCAAGTTTCCTATGGGCCTGTGTCTCATCCTTGACAAAGTCAAGTTTCCCAAGGCTGAGGCATGTACAGATCTCTTGTGTGCTGGTTCTCTGGCTTGTGGCATGACTCCCTTTTTTTCTTGCCTTTTACGCAGTAGGTTGTTTCCATCAAGGGGTAGAGACAAGATGGTGTCTGAGACATGTCCTGAGTGTCTGGCTGATGTTTGCTGTGAGAGAAGGACATGCAGTTACACAGACAGACAGACAGACTTGTGCTCATATCTATATGCTCTGCAAGGGCTTTAGCGTCCCTTCTACAATGGGAAAGGCTGAAATAACTTCTCATTACTGATTGTTGCCCAACACCTTCAGTAGACATGCTAAAGGGTGCATTTAACAGCCGTCCCAGCCACGCCATGGGTGAGACAGTGCACCCCTGCCCTGCTGCTGAGGTGCCCCTCGCCGCCTGTCCGCAGCCCGGCAGCCCCATGCCACAGCCCTGCGCTCCGGGTTCTCATCCCATCCTGGAGCGCAGCAAGCAGGCTCACCCGGCCAGCATGGCTTTTCCTGAGCACCTGCCAGGACTTAGCAACAGCTTATTCAAAACACAGCGCAATATATTCACCTAAAATAGAACACAGGACAAAGGGTAAAATTAAACAGACAGCTTTTTGTGTTTGGCCTTATATTCATCTTCCTTTTTAAGCCATTGTAAAGGTCTCTTCACCCCAATTATGTCAGCCTGTAGGCTCGTGAGTGGAGACCAACCTGACACGTGTGCAATGCCTCTTGCTCAATGTGTTTCTGCATCTTTCCCTTGGATGGTGGCTGCTAACCTAGGCGCTCCCCACCTCCTCATTACCCTACCTGCAAGGTTTGGCAGCCCCAGTCCTGCAGTGATACCCCTCTTTATTTTCTCTCTTGTTCTGTGCCTCATTTCCCTCCACTAAAGTGTTTTCCTTTTCTTAGCCTTCGCTTGGGTGGAACAATATGAAGAAAACTGAGGCATAATTCATGAAGAATTCACTGTGATGATTCTCTTTGTTCTATCTGTTCAAATATACCCCACAAAGAGTAACTTTCTAATTAAATGTTAATTAAAATATCAGTATGTAAGAGTCAAATTTATGCATTGCTGTGCACATTTACTTGGTTTGTATACTTATGTTGGTAAAATAAAGAAATAGACCTGAACACACTTAAAATAGAGTGGTAGGGTGGAAACGAAAACTCAGATTAGCCAGTAGAAAAGATCACATTTCTTTGACTAAATTAGGAAAGAACAACAAATTTGAAATAAACAGCTGGCACCTGCCAGGATACCACCTGCACAGAAAAGTGAATCTCATTGGATAAACAGGAGACACACACAACTCAAGAACTTGCTTCCTCAAGGCTTCATGAGTCATTTGGGCAGCAGAGCAAGAGAAATCCCTCCAACCACTGGGGAAAAAAAATCCAGCAAGAGCACAAAGCATGTGTTCGGCATGATGAAACAGCCCCAAACTGTCCAGAATGGAAGAAACAGTTTTGAGAACAAGTAGTTTCATTTTTACAGTATTACTTGATGGCAATACTAATACTTTGAAAAAGTCGGTGTGATACTCTGACCCACCACAGGTTTGAGGCTTTCACCTTTCTTTCTACCTGCACTGGTGTGGGCACTAAGAACTCAGGGTGTTCCGTGGCTGTTGTTATTTTTATTTGATATTGCAGTTAAATTTGATCTGTGAGAAGTGGAGATCACGAGGGAGGTGCAACAATTGCCATGAGTCAGCTATTGATTCCTGCCATCTGAAAAAAGGACGCCTGTGCACGTACATATAATTCTGACAGACAGGAGGAGAATGATGCCAGGATTTGCAGCCATACTCCTGCCAACCTCCCCGTGCGCCGTACAAAGCTGCTGCTAAACCTGAAAGCCCAGAGCAACCTCACTGTGCCTCCCTGAACTCGCGTGGTGGGCATCTACATTGGGAGCCTCCCCAACTTCTGCGACTTCTTCTCAGCAGCCGGACCTCAGCCCCAGCCCCACAGAAAATGTTTTGTGGGACAGAAGGAATGACAGGCTGCAGCAGAAGAAAGGGAACTGTAGGGACAGGCTGTTGGGGGAATAATTCAGAGAGAGACTCATGCTTTGGTTTTATTTGAATTACAGATGAAGCAAAGATCTTTAATGGAAGGAATCTGAGGAAGAAAGCTGTACCTAAGTAGAGTGGCATTTGTTTAGAGCTGGAGAGGAAGCTCAGCTGTTCCCAGCCTCTTATTACCCATCTAAAAATAATGATATTTTTATTTCAATGTTTCATTCCTGATAAATATAATCCAGCTTCCTATGTATCAAGAGAGAAATGCCTCAGGAAATCACAATACAAATATGGGTTGCCACTTGAATAAATGTAGTCTCTTCTCAAATACAGAACTGCTTTGGGGTTTGTTTTGGTTTGGTTTTTTTTCAGATAACTGATAAAATAATTACAATGTGTGTTTCCTAACTAATTACCAAGTAGATATTAATATGATGACTGTTTAAAGCCTATAAGAAAAATAGAAAGTCCCAATATATCAGTTCTATACCATGTCACAAATGCATTTTGAACAACAAATGCTTCGAAAAAACTCACAGCTTATCAAACAACTGGACAATTCTTTGAAAAATATACATTTAATAAAACAAAACTACTTTTAACAGGTTTAGAAAAAGTTAAATTCAATGCTGCCTACAGAATAACTCCTTATGCTCCATAGCCAGGAGTTGAGAACGGGTGTGTGAATAATCCAGTATTAGACTGAGTTTTAATACTGATTTTTAAAATAAATTTTGTCAAATTGATTAGACCTGTGGGCTATGGGCTTAATTTCAAACCCATACATGTACCTGGAACTGAATTCCAGTCCTAAGGGTCAGTTTTACTTAAAGTAAGTGTGAAGTAAGAGGGCTCGTGCCCCTGTGGTCAGATTTACAAGGCGCATCATTGCCTAAAGATACAAACAGGCACTTACTGACGTTGTGAAAAGCAGCTGAACCGATTGGGCCTCACAGAACTAAAGGCTCATATGTGTAAAATGATTCAAATATTTAATTCCTATTTATTGGTGATTTCAGTGCAGTCCGGCACCTATCTTTGGGTGTAAGACTGATGGCACTGAACCAGTGTTGTTGCTTTTGAAAATATTATGAGATAGTTATCTGTACTTTAAGCCCTTATATAATTTTATAAATCTATCCCTTCAAGGGTTAGAAGGTTAAAGGATTAGATCCCTCTCTTGCATTTCTGAACAGATTTAATCATGAATACTGGACACTTGATTTTATGTCCAGATAACATAAAATTGAAACACATCCTAAAAATATCTAGCTAACTGTGAGACAGAATAAATTGCCTTTCCCAGCTTTCTGTTTGGACAAGGGCAAGTTTGGGATGCTGGTACCTACTGATAGTTACCTTTTTGTCAATACTTACCACCAACAACTTCGTGGGGAAGGGCACTCCATTGTGCCGGGGTTTCAGTGAAGTTTGGCTGAAGCTGGGGACGCTCAGGTCACCTCTACCAGAAGAGTGCTTGGCTCCCGTTGCCAGCACTTAGACTCCGACCCGGTGTCATATCCACCTCCCTCAAGATGCAGGATCATATCCAATGTGCCCCCTTATTTTGCTGGGAGACACCAGACTGCCTGCTGCTGAGTTGCCAAGCAACCCATGGATGTCAAACCGTATATATCTACAAAAATTAAATAATAAATATATACATATAAAAACTCTTTCTGGTAGGAGTGTCCCTGAAAAATGTATGTACAATCTGCGTGTGAGCAGCATTTCTGCAGGCAGGAAAGGAGAGTGGGTGTGCACGGCTTAAGAGTGAACTAAAGGCCAGACCTGTGAATACTAAGGCAATTACACACCAGTCAACAGCAATGCAAAGTTTGGGCTAGCAATCTGGGTTTGTCAGGAGAAAGATCAGTGTTTTAACAGTATTACAATGAAATTTTACAATGTCATTAGAGGTTCTGGCCAAGGCACATCTTAGCCTAAGGTAAAATGCAAGAAATTAGAGATAAACCCCCTTCACTTTCCTTATGTTTTCTAAAGAACCTAAAAATCGATTTGAGACAGAACCTCTTATTATAGAAATGCCTCCACAAATATTTAATTCTGTGGGTAAATGCAAAAAGCGTGCACTTTACTACCATTCTCTGGATGTATCCACTAGCTTGGTCAATCTTAGTTTTTAGGTATTCTTGCACAGAGTTCCTGAGAATACACTCAGCAAACCAGGCTTTTGCACTCAGTGGAGATCTCACTCTGGCGATGGCTGTGTTTACAATACAAAGATACAATACGAAAATAGAAAACATCTTCAAAGCTCAAAGGTTGCAGACATTTATAAGCTTATCACACTCAGAATATCATTTTGGAGAGGTCTTTAGTAACAACTCTCACAAAATCAGATCTGTGGCTCCCCAGTCGGTACATCTATCAAACAGTTGGTCTGACTGGTTGAACACACTTCCCTGCAGGTAAGAGTCATCAGGTCTGAGATGCTGCTGTCTGCAGAGATACTTTACTCAAAGACTTCTTCTTAATTCTTTTTTCTATGATACTGCCATTATTTTGGCACTTCTTTAGAAAAAACGTTGGGCATTCACTTTTTTCCTGAACATAGATGAAATTTCATTGTCACACCAAAGGGAGCTAGTAATCTCATCACACAAGAAAAGAGTAAGTAACAGACCTTGTTCCTGGTTGAACAGAGGAATGAAGTTATATTTAAAGCACAAGGAGGAAGAAATGGAATTTATTGTTCAGCTTCATGCAGAGAGGTGGCTGACTCACAGGCCTGCACGGCTGACGGTACTTGCAAGCAACAGCAGGAGATAAATGAATAAGGAGAAAAAAATGTCAATTTATGTTGACTAAAGAGGAAGCTAAAGAATAGCCATGACTTCCCACATACTTCTGCAAAGCAATGTTCTTTTGTTTCTATTGTATAGCTAGGAAGCAGAAGCTGGGGCCTATGGCTAAGTCGTATCTCCACAATTTTCATAGATTTTCTTACATTGTATTGAAAACAAGCAGGACTATAGAAAATTCATAAGATCAAGTTATTACTTCATATTGAAAAAGAAGATTTCACCTTTCCACAATAAATACTGATCTTTTGGATGCTAAAAAAAATAAATCAGAGAACACTAGAGAAAATACTTTTTGTGGGAAATGAGTCTTGCTCATCTAAAAGCTATCTTGCCGTGTACAGAAATCATGTTCAGAAACCCACTGCTCACAGAATGCACCTCACACTTTACACTTATTATCTAATGTCTGTGCTGTAACCAGAAGTTGGGTAAGTGGGGAGGGAAACAGTAAGCTACCGATAAAACCAAGAGATTTGTTTTCCCTACATTATTTAGCCCTTTTCTTTGTTGATCACTCAGGCTCATGAAATTTTGTCAAAAAGTTGTTTGCCAGCGAGTAGAAATACAATAAATACAGATATTTACAGAAGTGTTCATTTTGGTCATGTCCCTTGGCCTTTTAAAAGCTCTTTGTGGGGGAGAATTGAAAGAGGAAAGACTCTGAAAAGTGCAGAAGATGAAACAGGGATGGGAGAACTGTGAACCAGCACCCAGAATCCACCAGCGCTGCACACTTTGCTTACACCACACTGGAACAGAGTGCGAACGAGTGATGTTGCATTATTTTTTCTCAATCCTTTCTCCTTTCTGTCTGAATGAGAACCCATCTTAGCCAGGCAGATTGCTTTAACCCTGCTACATTTAGCTTAGCGCAGCAAGCTAAAAACCAGTCCTAAACAATCAGATCTAGTTTAAAAAAAAAAAATAAAAAGCAAAAAGACAAATGTTTTTCCTGGCCTGAAGAACACACTTTGGATCATGTGCTCCAAAAGCCACTCAGATACAGAAGCTATATTTTCCTGCCTTTGCTATTCCTTCCTCCTTCCTCTTCCTACCAAAGGGCTTTGTTTTGCTTTATAAGGAAATATGATTCAATTTTAACTGTGAAACACAGAAGCCACTGTCTGAAATCAACACTTCTTTTTTTTTTTTTCACAGAAGAGGCATTAATTATGACTTTAAAGATTACCAAATGAGAGGATTTTTTTCATCTAAAAATATTGTATAATATAAAAATATGGTATCATAAAGTGGAACTATTTAGAAATATGGAGTACTGAGAATTCTAATAAGATTTAACCCAAATTATATCCATTTCTTTGAAATTGTTAACCTTAATTTTGAAGCTTTTTCTAGTTCTTTTCTCTCCTTTCTTTATTCATTTTCCTTTTTTGACATTTTAATAACAAAAAGTAATTTTGCTTCTCACATAAGTAGTAAAAACCAAAGGCTTTGCAAGAGAACTTCAAATCCAGATTTTTGTGCAAATCAAGGCAGTAGTGCAGTCATTTTCCATAAGAGTTTGTGTCTCATCTTTAAACTAATCTTTGTTTTTCAAGCACAGGCTGACTATGCATAGGGGGAACTCCCATAAGGAACCGGATTACTTAGGCATCAGAGGAACACCCTGCATGACTTCAGCTGGGGCACATCCTTAGGCTTGCAGCTTGCCTAAACAAACGAGGTATGGAGCCGTCATACTACCCTGAGTCATGCAAAAACCCATACTTACACAATTTGAAGTAAAGGATCTCTTTTGACACCCACTGGGATGGCAACGTACCTCGGGTGGTGAATAACCCGTTCCCTCCAGAACAGAGGTGACCATACGGCTGACACCGCGTCACCTGGGCCAGGCAGAAGCTGGGGTGCGAGTGGGGAATTACCCTGAGACAACGACTTGCTTCATGGGGCGGAGATGAATTCATGCTTTGTCATTCAGCTACTTGTATGAAGGTTTCTGCATTTCAGAAGAGTTTGTTGGGCAATAAAATAAAACACTTGAAACCATTTCAGACATTCACACTGCTGTTCCTAACCGCGTGAATGGAAGCAGTTTTGGATTATACTCTCAAATAAAACTCACAAGGCTGCCTGAGAGATGTAGGAGTCTATGTGTTTTGACTTTCAGTAGGAAACAGGCACACAATTCACTTGAATAGAAGGTTGATTTTTCCACCTTAAATTTAGATCAGTATTTCCATGATAAAACACAAAATTAAGTCAAGTCTCTCTTCTTTGTAAATTAAAACATATTCTCATCATGTGTTGGACTGGCAATGACACACACACCCAAGTTTGCCCAATGTTTTTGCATCATTAGACATTATTTTTGGGATACCTGAACCTCAAATAAAAGCAGGGAGATCCCTCATGTTGTTTTGCTCTCCTGCACTTTTTTGGGTGCCCCACAGAGGAAGCAGCTACCAAGTGAGTGTGAGGGGAAGTGACCAGGGAAGCAGGTAGGAGACGCTGCTGTATGACGGGGAGAAGGCTGGGGCAAAGGCCAGGGCTGGAAGGGGTTGAGCAATGGGGAGCCAAGGATGGGGACAGACAGCTGCCAAAGGTTTGCCATCCCTCTTTTGCCATCTCCTACTCTTTCAGTATCTGACTTTTAGATCAAATCTGATAACTTTACAGGTGAAGTGTTATACAAAACCATACATTTGTTTCTTACTCTTTCAGGTTTTCACCCATAATGAGGTGAAAATGAAAATAAACAGCAGTTACCATCCCAAAAGGTCTTCTGAAGTGGCTATAAAAATGATATTGCGAACATTCTGCTTTTTTTACTCTTTCTATGCATTGAGTTTAAAAGTCAGAAGTGTTTTGTCTTCTTTTTCTAACTGCCAGTTTTGTAAGCCCAGGAGCAACCTAAAGGAAAGCTGGGAGCTGGTAGTTTTCCACCCGATTTATCGTTCCCAGCAATGAAGGCTCTCAGATGTGTTCTCAGCCACACACTGGCAACCCCGCTCTTCTTAAATTGCAGTTATATCTGCGCAGATCACCAATCCTCAGTACCTTTCCTTAGACATAATGCTTTGAAATTTGCTAAATAATTGTTTTTACAGTGCACAGAAAGAAACAGCAACACACTCAGACGGAGTGCCGTGACTCTGAAGAACTAGCAGTGACAATACACACTAGGCAGCAATTTCTGCCACGCATTTTAGCAAATGTATCCCTGAATTCATGCAGGATGTATCTTACTGTTTTGCAGAGGGCCAGCACAAGGACCGGATATCATTTAAATCCTGTTTAAACACTATTTTAAGGCACTAGTAGGACTCCTGTGTTCCATCACCCTTTTCATGCAGATTAATTTGATGAGTGTCACTTTTATACAGTTTTCAAAGGAAAATTGTACTTTAAGTTGAGGAAGGGGCACCATCTTGTGGGTGAAAATGAAAGTGTTTTTTTCTTTAGTAAATTTAGTTGGTTTTTACTTTTCTCTCATTCCCCCCCCCCACCCCTCTTTTTGGTTCTCATAATTCTACGGAATGGTCTTTTGAGTCTAAAAAATAATCATTGTTTCAAAAGACTTAAGAGCAGAGCTGTGCTCTATTATGCAAAACATGCACAATATTTTGCTAACTTAGCATGCTACGCAGATTTTTGAGACATTGGTTAATGTCTATGAATGTTTTTTTAAAAACCCTTTTGAGGTCAGTCCCAGAATGCAAAAAAAAAAAAAAAAAAAACCCGCAAGCTAAAATATGTTTAAAATAATGGCCACACTTGCAGTGGCCATGTCTTACTCCCAGAATTGAGTCAAAGTTATTAAAATCCACATACAGAGGATTTCGTTTTGCTTAAAAACTGAGATGTGTGCCTTCACTCTGAGAATTATCAAGATGCAGACTAATTTTTCTCAGGATTGTTTTTTTTTAAATACCCCAATTTATTTTAAAGAACTAGTCAGACTTGTCAGCAACCTACTGTGGAGACAGAAAAGAGAAGACAAAGAATATTGTTGATGATAGAGTATTACTGGCTTGGTTAATAAGCAAATAGCTGTAGGGCTAAGAGTAAAATGTGTAGTGCTTGAGCTGGTTTATTTAAAAGCATGCTCATAATTACTGTCAGTCATCTCAGTGGGATTCACTTCTCTTTAGATATCACCAGTATGAATGTCTATACCTGAACTGGCCACCAAAGCTCCTTTTGAAGTCAATAGGGATTAATAGCTGCTTTTCAGGTGCAGTTCATCCCATCATATACCAGATATCTGAAGGAGATCAGCTGACTCATACCCTTAAAGTGCTTATTTCTCTTCTTCGGTTATAAAGGGAAAAATATGTGATTAGCACAGACGTAGGTAGCTCCTGGAGCAGTCTGCATGCACTCAAATGAATCCCACCCCTTGTGCCTCATATAAATGACATTACCAAGATTTCTGAGCCCTGTGGATGATATTTAACTCAGCACTCCAAATGACTTTATACAGACTATCTTAAATATGGATTTCAAGAACAAGCTCTAAGGATCAAAACTGAATCAAGAGCCATTGAAACAGCTTAATATAGGGCTGTGCACGCTGTGTCAGGAGGTTGGCATGATCTTTTGTGGTGAACCTATGAGAGGAACTATACATTATAGCACTGGTTGCTTTACATTCAGAGGTGTTTGCAGTTCTTTTTGCCTTTGGTAGGCGTACATACAAAGTGGCACTAACAAAAGTTAATGTGCAAAGTAACAATAACTGCTCTTTTTAATCACTGAAATACAAGTTAACCCTAAGATATTTGTTGTTAATTAAAACTATTTTCCAAAATCAGTGCCAGAGTACGAGCTGGGCTGTAAAGCTAAACTTAGCACAAGAGTATGCTCCTTCCAAAATCAGGTAGTTGTTCAAAGAATATGGTCCTGTGTTGGCATTACCCCTTGTGAGCAAAGCTCAGAGGCCGTTTCCCTGTTATTGAACAGAAGGCTGAATTTCACAGCACCTGGCTACAGCTCCTTCCCTTGAACTCATCACAGCACTAGCTGCTCCCAGAAGCATGAGGAGAAAATGGGATGGCTGATAGGTTTTGCTGTCCAACAGTTCCCCTACACCTGCAAGATGTGGAAATCATCTCTGGTGAGAGGAAGAGGTGGGACAGGTCTTTTCCATCCTCCTGGTGTGACACAGGACAGCAGTTCAGAGCCTTCTGCTGCCCAGAGTTCACGTAGGAGAACAGACAATGTCCAAGTGTTTCCACCTTTACCCCCCGAGAACCAGGACTGCTCCCTGCCCCTCATCCTTGTCACCACCATCTCTGCTCCTCTGCCAGGACCAAAGCAGAAGCCTGCTTGGACACACTTAGCACCCACATGTTTCTGGGCACAGCTCTCAGAATTTCCAGTTCTTGAATGTTAAGCTGCTAGGAGATTATTCATCTGGGCTTTATGCCCATCAAGGAGATGAAGGTCTCTATTTCAGAACTGCTGACTCAGGAAATACCTACAGGGATTCCAGATGGGATATATCCTCCATAAGGTCTCCTCCCTGTGATCTGTTCTTCTGTTGAGAAGGGATGTTCCAGGGCACTACATGGATGCACGCTGTAAAATAATGGCAGCATTTAATCATGAAGAAGTATAAGAATATAAAGAGATATACCTGTATATATACATATAAAGTTGTAAAGGGAAATCATAAGAAAATGCTTTCCTGAAATCTTACTTTGCAAGACTGTAATTAGCTACTTGTGAATTTCTAGAGATTAAGCAAGACAGACTAAAAGAGCATATAGCAAATCAGCCATCAGACATCAGAACCTTGTGCAATAAATTGAGAACATATTAGAAAAATGAAAAGTTACGGAAACACAGTATAGACATAATTTGGGTAAGACACACTGTCTAAAAGTTAAAGGTCCAATGTTTAAGGAAAGAGGACAATTCCTAGCCCAACACAAAGCCTCTGGCAAATTTAGGAATTTGCCTAGGCTCCCTGGCTCCATGTTCGTAGGAAGCATTTGCACAGACCAAAATCATTATGGAAATACTGCCTTAGACAAGGCAAGAATCTAGTTGACCTTTTGGCCAATTCTTGGACTGAATCTCTTGTGATGTTAGAAGCAGTCTGGCTCACTCAAATGCTAGCCACTCCACCCACCTTTTCATCTCCTGCTGTGTTTCTCGGGTTGAAAATGTCACTGAGAGTAGAAGCTGTTCCTGCAGCACCCTGGGCCTGATGGCGAGTGTGATGCAACTTAAATCTTTCTCCAAATCTCTTCTTCCATTTGCAGCCCATCCTTGCAGAATGAAGAGAAACACATAATTTCAGTGGAAAATCCTCTAAACTTTAAACTTTGCCTCATCAGTTTGAACAAAATTTTGAGTGATTGTGAGAGAACCCAGAGCCAGTTTTATAATTGCAGAAAGCTTGGTCACCATCATTTGTCATACTGATTGCCACATTAATCGTCATGTTCTCTGCACTTCCTCGATCTGCTTCTATTAGAATGGGTAACACCTTAAAATAGTTTCTCTTTTTCAGCACTTGTGATGGGGCAAAATGAGGGAGTATTAGAAACACTGGAAACAAATTTACTGTTATGAAATGGAAGACATCAAAAGAATTATCCAGATTTATCATTATCAAAATTTATCAATCAAAAAAAGATTTATTTAACATGCAGATAATAACACAAGACACAGCCAAAGCAGGAAAATTTGGATTTTCTTCATTCAATAATCATATATTTTAAAAATCTTAATATTTATTATCAGATCCCTATATCTTCACTGTCTGTCATCAGCTCAAGAGGTGCAGAAGCCTTTTCAGTAACATATTAAAAAGGGCTTTGATAGAATAGTTTAGGATTTTAAGTCTTAAAACAGGCAGTGGCTGAAAAGAGAATACACCAGGGTTGAGCACTGAGCTGTAGTCCAAGATAGATCACACACCTTTCATCAGTAAAAATCTCATCCATCTTACTGCAGATAAGATTACACACTGGAGAACCAGCCAGGTCCGCAGTGCCTTTAAATTCTCATGCATCTACTGAACTCAACTTGCACCCACCACAGATCTCTTATTCATTATAAATGCTTACCGTAGGAGGAGGTTTACATTTACATGCCAGCTGGTTACAAAACCCATAAACATATCAGCACTTCGAGAGCAGGAGGTTTTTCATATGATTTTGGATTCAAATTATCTTGCATGACCAGCAGCGACTTCAAAAGTCCATGTGACGAAGCAGAGCTATTCAAAGCTTTCTAAGAAAAACCTCTGTCTTCTTGGAAGTCCTGCATGTCCCCAGGCCCTGGGCTACAAAACCTCATCCAGACAGTTCAGCTGCATTAAAAGTTCAGTTATAGCCTTAGCTGGTGCAAAAGTTCCAGTATAATACGCATCTGAAAGACCAAGGACAAATTATGATCTTCAAGATTGTTGAAGGTGAATGTTTCTTCTCTGTTGAGAGTATTTCTCTACTCAAGTAGCCAGGATGCATCCCTGTTGGAATAGCAGAGCAGGACAAGATAAATCAGTGATGATATATGTACCAATACACATATATAAAACCATACATATATATATATATACATGCACAAATGCTCTCATAATGAAATACATGGCAATTTTAATTAAACCAACTGCAAATGAGCACACTGCTTTCCGGACTGTGGGCTATCATGAGATGAAGCACCAAAGCGTTACAGAGTTGTAAACTGCCCGTTTTGCCGCAAGGAGAGGGTTCATCCCCCGGTGCGAAAGTGATGCTAATCTTTAGAGAACATATTACAGCTGATTAACTTCATGGACTGCACTGGTTAACAGATAATTTTATTTCCAAATATTTTAAATCTGTGATTGCTGGCTCAGAAGCATGTGTTGAAACACAACTCACTTGTGTAGATCGTTTATTGGGCTTTCTTTGTTTGCTTGTTAAAACTTTTGGTGTAACTTTCCCAATACATTTTCATCAAGAGAAAAACAAGTGCAGCAAAGCACAAACTTTGAACTTCTATTAGTAATTGTGCTTTTGAGGGAGAAGGGAAAGTTAGATCAGCTGACCACTAACAGTAAGCGACTACTTTAAATTAACAAAGAAGAAATAATACATAGAAGTGGAGATGGTGAATAAAATTAGTGCTACAAGACAGAAACTGCCGATAGTAGTGGTCTCTAACAGCAGCTGGGTGCTACTGCATTTCTCTTTTGGCACTCCTCTCTTCTGATAAGCACAGTGCTGAGCTGTACAGGGTTTGCATCCACACGTACAGCTTGCAATCACCTTGACACGTCCTTTCCAAGGAAGCTAATACCAGTGCTATACCTTAAGCGATCTAGGGGTTGTGATAGCAGAAAGGTGAAAACAAGAAATTATAGAATCATAGAATGGTTTGGGTTGGAAGGGACCTTGAAAGGTCATCTAGTCCAACCCCCCAACATCTCCAACCAGATCAGGTTGCTCAGAGCCCGGTGCAGCCTGACCTTGAATGTTTCCAGGGATGGGGCATCCACCACCTCTCTGAGAAGCCTGTTCCAGTGCTTCACCACCCTCAATATAAATTTTTTTTTCCTTATGTCCAGTCTAAATTTACCTTCTTTTAGTTTAAAATCATTACCCCTTTTCCTATCACTACAGCTAAGAAGTTTGTTCTCATCTTTCTTGTAGGCCCCCATTAGGTACTGGAAGGCTGCAATAAGGCCTCCCCAGAGCCTTCTCTTCTCCAGGCTGAACAGCCCCAGCTCTCTCAGCCTGTCCTCATAGGACAGGTGCTCCAGTCCTCTGATCATCTTCATGGCCCTCCTCTGGACTCAGTCCAATAGGTCCACATCCTTCTTGTGTTGGGGGCTCCAGAGCTGGACACAGTCCTCCAGGTGGAGTCTCACCAGGGCAGAGAAGAGAGGTAGAACCACCTCCCTTGACCTGCTGGCCACGCTTCTTTTGATGCAGCCCAGCATACGATTGGCCTTCTAGGTTGCAAGCGCACATTGCAGACCCATGTCCAATTTGTCATCCACCAGTATCCCCAGGTCCTTCTTGGCAGGGTTGCTCCCAATGCCTTCCTCCCCCAGCCTGTATTGATATCGGGGGTTGCCCCGACTCATGTTGCCCTGACCCATTGCTCTTGGTCTTATTGAACCTCATGAGGTTCACATGGGCCCACATCTTTAGCTTGTCCAGGTCCCTCATCATCATGATGATGATGAGGCATCTCATCCCTCAGGTGTGTCAACCACACCACTCAGCTTGGTGTCATCTGCAAACTTGCTGAGGGTGCACTCAATCCCACTGTCTATGTCATTGATGAAGATATTAAACAGTGCTGGTCCCAATACAGAACCCTGAGGGGCACCACGTGTCATCAGTCTCCATGAGGACATCAAGCTGTTGACCACTACCCTCTAGATGTGACCATCCAACCAATTCCTTATCCACCTAACAGTCCAGCCATCAAATCCATATCTCTCCAATTTAGAGAGAAGGATGTTATGGGGTACCGTGCCAAAGGCCTTACAGAAGTCCAGACAGATGACATCTGTAGCTCTTCCCTTGTCCACTGATGTAGTGACTCCATCATAGAAGGCCACTAGGTTGGTCAGGGAAGACTTGCCCTTGGTGAAGCCATGCTGGCTGTCTCAAGTCATTGCACAGCATGACTTGCACAGCATGGTGTGCACGACCAGCCACAAGCAAAGGGATTGTGTTGGGAGTGGTGGTTTTAATGGTCATGTGGCTGTGTAGGCTTTGAGAACTGCACTGAGAATTGCCCACCACCGAGCAGTGTTTGTGCCCAGAGACTTCACCACAAGCCCAGCCCAGCGACAAGGGGCAGCTTCACAGAAGTGTGACTGTGCACTGGCACTTACGAGTGCTGGGATTCAATCAAAACAGTAACCTCACGCACTCCCAGCCTGCTGGTGGTGTCTTCTCTGCTGTTCCAGAAAGCTGTCCAACAGCTTCACATCTCCTTTTCTCAGCATTTGACCTTTGCATCATTACAACATCACCTAGGATCTCTCTAGGTTTCTCCTTGGTGTGTATGCTCAGTATCCTGAGTGGTTTGACTGGCCTTTACACTTGCCAAATTATTATTTTTAATACTGGAAAAATTAATCTATCCCATACATATCTTATTTTTCTGTGACAAAAGAGTGGTGTTTGCATTTTTCATCATTTTTAGCATATTTATATTTTTCATTTATAGGTTAGCCAGAGGTTATAATAGTAAAAACCTGTGGCCAAATTCTGCAGTTGCAGGACACTGAACTCAAAATGAACCCAAATTGATAGTTACGGGAGACAAAGCAAATGTTGGGGGATCCACAGTTTAAAGGAAATAATTTTTCTAAATTTTGTACATTTTAAATACACACCAGGAATTATTGTGAGAGTTATTTGCATTTTATTAACATACTTGTTTCAAATGATGCTTGCAAGAACAATATCCAGCTGTAATGGGATATTGAAAGAAAACCTAACAATTTTTTATTGATGTGGCTGTTTCTTTATCCCTGTGGGCAAACACCATTTAGATAATCGCTGCTGGCTGGTGGGTCCTGTACCGTTAGATATCCCACCCTCCTGATGGGATGCTAGAGGTGTCCTAGCCTGGCAATTGCCAGCCTTATTGCCTTTCATAGCTACACAAATTCTCTACAAGCTGTTCTCCGAGATACTGCAGCTTAGCGCGCCCGCACACAGTGAAAGAAATCTATCCTTCAGCCTTTACAGAAGTGTATTGTTTAATAGGTTTGCATTTAAATTTCTATAAGGGTTGTCAATCTAATGCTTATGACTCAGAAGGGAAATTTCCTCCCTGAGAGACTTTATTTAACCACTGACTTCTAGATACAGAGCGTGAGCAGTACACTGTAAAGAGAGGTCATAGACTTTTTTTTTTGTTTTAAACTAAGCAGCAATCAGTTCTGGCTTCAGCAGTTTTATTACTTTTTATTAAAGGCAGTAGAGATTGCCTATTATTGGAAAGTGATAAATAGAATGAAAAAGCTTTTTGACAAGATCCGTTAGACATATTTTGTAATGTATTTTCTATTCAGAGCAATTTCACTACTGCAGACTAAACAGAGATTGAGATTTAAATTGAGATTTGACAGATTTGTTTAGAAGCTACTGTTCTCCAATAGACCCCAAAAAAATTTATTACTTTTACACAACTTAAGACAGAAGGATTCTGAATTCCTTCCAAAGCAGTGACTGGCTTTATTATTACTTTTTAGATGGTAAGATACCTAAAAGACAAATATAAACAGAAAAACTAAAGGAGTTTTCTGAATTATTGAGTCCTGTCCTTTAGTGTTAAAAGCAACACTTTATAGTATCACTCTGACAAATGTCCTGAGCTTCAGCTTAAAAGCAGTTCAGTTTTTTGCCCCCACTTAATCCTGCTGGTGATGTGTTACAGAATTATCCTCACAATTACAAATCTGCAAACTTCTGTCTAAATGTCTCCATTATTAATTTCTAAACATTTTTCTTGAACCAATGTTGCCCTTTCCTTTAAAAAAGAGGTATTTCTTCTCTGATGTGTTCCTCACAAAGTCCCTCATCGCCTGATAAACAAGGATGCAGTCATTGTGGATTGTTTAGAAATCACATGTATGCACAGAAATTATATCTATTCAACAGAAATTGTAACTATTCAACGATCAGGAAGCACGCTATATTAAAACAGTTATAGCCTTTCTCAAGTCTTCCGTCATTTTGTTTTGCCATGATACCAAATCTCCTCTTTCCTGTTCTCCCAGACATGCTATCTTTCCTCTGAACCTGTTCCAGTCTAAATTCATCTTCTAGAAAAAGGGCAGAGAGAAGCACACACATTTCTGATAAGGTGCATTAGGGCCTTGCACAACTACGCTAACATCTCCCTGGCTTTAGCAGGAATCTCTCCCCGAAAGGCCCCAGGACCTGCATTCACCTTTCCAAGGCCACATGGCCAGGGGGGCTCCAACCATTCTCAGGCCTCCCCCTCGGTCCTTGTCAACCGAGACACTTCAGCACAGCGCTTTCTACTACTGAGTTTCATTTCATTCCTATGACTCATCCTCAAAGCCACTGTGCTCCTTCTGTCTAATATTCTGATCCTCCTCATATTCGAAGACAATAAATAATGGATCAAGACAGCTCATACTGCAAAATTAAGCAGGCTGCGTTATGGATTGCATCACGTTTTAAATAAACCACACATGGTTATAGAGATCTTGGCAAATATTCTGTATAGTCAAGAACGGTATTAAAAATTGAGTGAGTTATTATTTCATCAAAAATATTTTTTTCAGTGTAAATATGAATTTATTTTTGTCTTCTCTTTTGAAAGTTTAGAGTTCATGCATTTATTGCAGGCCAGCTGCTTTATACCATTCCTTGGGCAACCAGCTAACACCGGATTATCTCAGCACAAAGAAAGTCTCCATATGACACAGGCCAGTAAAATACTCTCTTTCAACCTTAAATTTGCACACAGAGACAGGCAGACAAAGGAGAAGTATAGATACAGTGCAGCAGTTGAACACACCTGCTTTGGAGACCAGTTATACTTGGTTAGAGATTTTTGGTTACAGAGCACCATAAGACTTCTAAGACCACTCATATTCGCACAGAATTATGCTACGGCTATAACCATGAGCAACCTAGTAAAGAAAGTGAATTTATTTCTTACCTGTTGGCAATCTAGATGACATTCACAACCAGGAGAACATAATAACTAAAGGCTGTCTCTTCTGCCACTAAGAACGTTTCTCACACTTTCATGTTCTGAATTGATCACTGCAGCTAGTAGAAATCAAAACACCCATCCAAAAGAATTGTCATAATGTATTATTATAGGAATAATCCTATATTGCCTATATATACTGAAATATCATACCTCATCCTACTGCAATCTGTAGGTAGTATTAAAACAGTATAAGAATCATCCTGAGCCTTATTCCATCTGATTCAAACAAATTACCTTCTACCAGTCAAAAATGGCTTAGCTTTTAGGAAGTTTAGTGAAAAATTACCCCCCCTCCCCTTAAGCAAACAATCTGCAGGCTATGCTTATGGAAAATTATTCTCATGGTAATCAGCTGTACATGCTGACAAACTTGTTCTTTTCTGGTTGCCTAGCTGTCTACCAGCCTCCTCTGGCTCCCCGCCATGACCTCTGTGAAAGAGCTGCTATAGCAGTAGGAAGTATTTTCCCAGAAAGCCTTATTAACTGTGCTGTAGGTTTCTAGTTTTTGAACAGCAACTCGTCGTACTGTAATTATTGGGAGAGTATTTTAAATTAAGACATTTGGCCTCATCTTTTAAATAAATCTGAGAAAATTCAAGGCCAAAAAACCTAACTGGACAAATCAGGTTGGCATTGCATCTTATGCTGTTGCAGCAAACACTGTAAAACCAAATCTAGAGCTCAAATAAAATCAGTTCTGGCCCTCTTAAAATCCACAAAAATATCCTATCAGGTGAAAAATGGTAGGTCTGAAGCTGAAATATATATATATTTTTAACACATGTGATGGTAGGTTTGAAAAACCATGACATCTACAAAAAACAGTTACGCATCTTCCAAAATTTATTTGTCACAAAGAAGTATAGAAAGAAAATTGATTAAAGGAACTTAACTAAATTTTTCTACTTCAGGTTGTAACACACAGAATGAATATCCAATGATGGTTACTTTTAGGAGGCTAACTCCTGTGGATGTTCTCCAAGTTTTAACATCATCTCCCTCTGGATCAGCTGCTGGGTTCTCTTTTATGTTACAAGGCACAAGGACACCAAAACTGTATGAGGCTTCAGGCACTGCTGTGCTACATATACAGCAGTATTTTAGTTAGAAAAAAGAAAAAATTGGCTAGATTAGTTCTCATAGGACAACTTCTTCAGGTTAAGTTGATGAGCATGAACAGAGTAGATACCCATATAATGCACTGGTAGCATTTGTATGTGCCATCTTAACATACCATGGGAAGAGTCCTTAATTAAAAGTAATAATAGGGTAGCCAGGAAAGCACCAATTAAAATAACTTGGCTGTCTGTGCTAAATTCTAGATATTCCTAAGGTCTTAAGGAAATGTGATTATCGTACTAGAATGCAATCAAAACCAAAGATTTACTTTTAGACTGAAGTTATCTCTGAGGTGAAACAACTGGGCAGAGTGCAGATTTTCTTGTTGATGCATTATACACATAAGGACCAGTCAACTGACTGCACACAGAGTTTTGGGAAAAAAAAAAGGATAGTTTTCATCCATCTTCTCAAGCCAGTTTGCAGCATGTTCAATTTCATTTTGTTTATATTTGTTAAAGCTCCTACAGCATGTATTTGTTAAGCTTTTAGATTTGTTAAACATATTATATTTTTCCTATAAAAACAATGTAGTTCACTGCACCAGTGGCTTTAGTTGGCCTGGAGCTGATATAAGTAAACTCCCTGAACACAAAAATCAGGCCAATCAAGATATGCATGTTCCTAGATTTGCTTTTTGAGGTGGAGTCATACGCTTTCAAGAACACTGATGCATAAAGACTGCTCTTTTTCTTCTTTTTTTTTTTCCCTAAATATTTGCCCAACTAATAAAAACAACACAGAATTAAGATGATTAAAGAAGCACTAACACACCAGAGACAGTCTGATGCAAAAGTGGAGCCCCAGGTCTGGACCCATCTGCCACATGAAGGTTGACCTTTGATGGGATCTCGCTCCTTGGCCTCCTGGAGAGCAGCAGCAGCAGAACAGGACTGGCAGGACACGGCCACCCCTGACACAGCACGGGAGTGGTAGCGTGAGCCCCAGCACAACCCCAACAAGAACCAAGGCGAGGTTCATGCCTGTTCCTTAGGGTCATTATATGCCAGATACAGACTTAAAAGAAAAAAAAGGAAAAAAGAAAGAAAAAGAAGCATTACATGAAAGTTACTAAGTCATCCATCAGGATCCAAATTGCAATTGTTGCTGACTTGCATTACATATTTGCCAGCTGTGCATTGACCTATTGGGAGTAAACCACTGATCTCAAGCCAGCTCTTAGAGGGTGAATATGCGCATTGTACTCAGCGTTTACAGTAAAAAGGGTGGATTTTGAATGCACTTGCCTGTGCTCCCCTCCTCTCAGTAGGGACAAGGCTTCCTGGTCAGAACCACGCTGATCAAGGTGGGAGGTCAGTCACGCTGCAAACAAGAATCGACATTTCAAAACCAGAGCAAGACTTCTGTTGTTAAGGAAATGTGCTCTAACAACGGATTTGCAGATCACAGTAAGGAAAGAACATGCTTTTCTTTTCCTTTTTTTTTTTTTTAATTGGTGAAGTTCTTGAGCTTTATGGTGGCTGACTAATGGCTGAAGGGGGATTTCATTACATTTAATTTAAAAACTGCCAGGAAACTTACAGAAGGAATAAACATTCCTTTTAATACCTGTGGATAAATCAGAATGAACTTATTTCCTCCATGCATGGTTATCGCTAGGTATAAAACTCAGAAGTTTTTTTAATCTCTCTGCTGAGGTACAAACTAAGCAAAGAGTGTTTCAAAAAAACCTGCACTATACAATTTTGGAGACGAGCTTTGATGCAAGGGTAGATGCCAGTTGGGCTGGGGAAAGAAAAATGTTTTCCTCTAATTGGCAGGGCAGCTACAGAACTGTTTCACAGTTACTGCAGGCAATGATCAATAAATAAGTATTAAGAGGAGAGAGAGGACACCTGAAATTCCAGTATGTTGTTTGGTCCATCTTCTCCACTGTTGAGCACAATTCTACACCCAAATCAAAATCAATGTTATCCTTTGCTGAGAATAATGGAAGGACACAAATTACTTTCCTTCAAGTAAACATCTAAGGTCGAAAATGAGGGCTAGAAAAGGTACGGCAAACAGAAAGACACATGTAACAGGCGCTACAGGGAAAAAAAAAAGTTCTAGCTGGCACCCAAGATGCTGAGAATAATGGAAGGACACAAATTACTTTCCTTCAAGTAAACATCTAAGGTCGAAAATGAGGGGTAGAAAAGGTACGGCAAACAGAAAGACACATGTAACAGGTGCTACAGGGAAAAAAAAAAGTTCTAGCTGGCACCCAAGATGACATTCGTGCAAGAAATGAAAGAACTTATTGTCCCACGGCATTGGTTCTCAGGCTCCAGCCTGCTCACCCTCATGGTGAGGACGCTCTGCTGTGCAGCTGGCCCACAAGACGAGAGGATTCATCCTACTGACATTACACTTCCACATCCATATGGACTTAGAAGAGGCTTTACTGACTAATTAAAATAAAGCTTTGTCAACTTTGCAACTTCTGTGGCTACTTCATGTCCTTCTATAACTGAAATCTACAGGATATAAATTCAATATAGAGAAAAAAAAACACCATAGACTCCAGATCCTCTTTCTTCCAGACTACTACCCGCCTGAAACAGATAATATAAAATCTCTGTGAGAAAGGAAATGCAGTGACTGAATCTGAAATGAGCCGTAACTTAATAGATGATTCAGTTACCTCTAGAGCAGGCTGAGATTCCTAAATGTTTAAAGGTTCAGTGCACAGAGAGTAGAAGTGAATGAACCTCTTGTCAGGAAAATAATACATTATTTGCGACCGATTCAGTAACAATGTAAACCCCATTCTCTTCGACAGGGTCTCTGTTGAGAAAAACAACATCATTTACTTAAAAAAGAGAACTTGTGTCTTCACAGCTCAAAACCCACTTCCAACCACAAAGACAGTTCCTTTTTTTGGTTACCACAAGCGGTTTTACAGTGAGTGGACTGGTGTTTTCCACAGGCCCAACCAAAAAGGGTGTTGAGGGAAACAAGCCCTTCCTCTCTTTTGTTCATTCTTGGGCTGCCCTGTTGACAAATCCCTCCCATGTGGTGACAGGAATCACACTCTCTCACTCGTGTTCTCTCCCAGCCATGCTTATGCGGTCACTGCACCAAGGTTTGCACTTGTCGCAGGCTGCTCCACTTGTCACCGAGTATAACATGAGATGCAAGAGAGATGGTAGGAAATTTTTTTTCTGTGGAGAGCCATGTTCTCCTTTAAGCCTGTTTGTTCTTGGTGTAAGCAACTGCCTCTTCATCTTATGGAAAATAAGAAAACCAAACTGTGTGAACTAAATTCAGCACTGGGACAAAAACCAAGATTTGAGAAATGCAGTGATTCTACGAAAATAATAAATCTTTGGAGAACTAACAACTTCTTGCATTTAGGTAATTCAGATTTTGATAAAACCTTTAAAAATATTCTGATTTGTAGCACTAGAAAAATGAACTTTAAGTACAAAGTTTTCCTCACCTTTTTACTCCTCTTTCAATTGCAGAATGTGATTTCTGAAATTGTGTGGATATTTAAACTCTGAAACTCAAAGTATGAAAGTATGAAAAATTACTGTAGAGGTCCACATTTAAAGACAAAATTCAGATATATGTTTCCTGGCAAAGATTAAGTGTGACAAGGATAACAAAACTTGTTTATTAGATAATTAATTATAATATAAACCTTTAAAATCATCGTGCTTGTTTATATTGACACACGTTACATCACCTCCAATGTATTTCAGTACCTTGGTGCTACGAGCTGGTACCCTGAAATGGAAAAACACAAAAGAAGCTTACAGACATCAGCAGTGGGTAACATCGCTTGAAACCTGACTACAGGGAGAAATTCAGAGGAAAGCCTCCGATAAGCAATGACAGCAATTTCCCTAAGAAAGGCCAGAAAGAGCACTGCAATTTCTTCAAAATACAGAAAGGTAATTCTAGCTGGTGGCTTTCCTTGAGAGAACTTGCTTGAAATTGTACGTTTTATGCAGGAATAGCAGCTCTTTGCTGATGTTAGTGCAAACAAACAATAAGGCAAAAATCTACTTTTCAATGGGTCCCTTGGACTCATCACCAGATACTGATATTTCCATTTCCCTTCAGGACTTGCTGCTTTGCCATGATACAAAAACAGAAACAGCTTTTGCATAATTAATGAAATGCAGGGTCTGAAAATAGTCCTTTTTTCCTTCCCTTTCCTGCCTACCTCTATTAAAAAAGCAAACAAAATCCAACAATAGAGCCTGAAGGTTAAAGGGCCCTTACAAATAGCTACCAGTCAGCTAGTTTGAGAAGAACACTATGAAGCAAAACATATCACCCGTCACATCCAGAACTCTCTTTGAATGGCAAGATCTACACAGTAAGGAACAAATAGTAAAAGTTAACAGAAATTAGGAAAAAAAATAAAGGAACATAAGGGGTCAGAGAGATGAGGAAGGTGTACCCATCAAAGGTGTACTGCACTTTTAGCTATTTACACTGAGACTACCAACAGAGGTATTTAAATTTCCTTGAAATGGCTTTGGCTATAAAATGTTAGTTTGTTTTGTGAAATTAAAAAAAAAAAACAAGTGTGTTGTAAAGTGCTTCCATGTATTTTATCTTTACGTACATTTTCAGTGAGTGAAATGTTGCCAGCATTCTTTAGCTAAAATATTTCCCCTTCCACTAAAATATGCACATACTTACATAAGAAAAGAATGAAAACTGAAGAACCTAGAATTGCTGAAAAGTACTTTGGTTCCTACTGTTTGTTTCTCCCTTACAGCAAAGGAGATTGAGGAGTCCTGTATATGCAGATTTAATTTTTTTTTTCTATTCTGGAAGCTCAGAATTTTCCACTGTCCTCTCCCTTCCTTACACTTTTGGACACAGTTACAGGCTCTTTTAAGTACAGGGAAAAGGGCCTATAAGCAGAGCAGAAGGTGTTGCCATCTGTTGCCGCCTTATCTTTTGGAAGATAAGAAGTCAGTACAGCTTTGTACAAAGACTTGTGTTCACAGGTTTTCCTCCTGTGCTTCTTCAGTTCTTTCCTATAATACAAAGTAAATCACCATGGGGTGACTGCTTTACTACCCTCCAGGTGGACAATTAATTTATCAGAGGATGTGAAGCTCACACATTCTTCACCTAAAAACACGGAGAAAACTAGCAAGGTGCTCACTTTGACACTTGGTTTTCACCTTTGCACACAAGAAGCACGAGCATTTCCTTCGTGCAGCTGAACGCCAGGCTGGGCATAAGGCAGCTGTGCTCCGGATCTTCAGGCTTTGAAAGGTCTTCAACCTCCATCCCAGCTAGCTGCTGTCACATGGAGGAAAGCAGAAGGAAGAGAAATCCAGCTGACAAAGGCTGCTGGTTGCATACATGATTTCTCCTCAGCAGCTGACCCCCGGAGAGCATGGAGTACTTACTACTATTTTTAGGCATTTCACCTCAGACTGTAGCAACCTGCATCGGGCAGTGCGATCGCGGCCTCTGCGCCTCCAGGACTGCGCAACCACTGTCCTGCACAACGCGGCGGGGAATGCCGCCAGCTCCGGGACTTGAAGGGAAAACCATGAGGAAACATTTCCCTTTCAGTCACAAAAGCGGAAAAGATTTTCGAGTTACAAAGTACGTCTGGTTTCACTAAAAACTGAAGGGCTTCCAGCACACCCTCACTCCCTCGGCCCGGAAGCCCTGAACGAGGCCAGGCCCCCCCGGGCACCCACTAACGAGCTTCAGTCAAGGCAGCGGTGCCGTTCCACGGACTTCGAGGCCTCTTCGCGCTCCGGGTGACTCCTCCTCAGACGGATCCGGCCTCCCCCCGCCCCTGGGCCGCACGGCCCCTTGCCCGCAGCACCCAGCGGCGCCCTCGGCCCCGCTCCCCATCACGCCCTGTCCCCCCCGGCTCCCACGGCCTCTGGGGCAGCGCCGCGCCGGTCCCATCCGGGCCAAGGGACAGCGGCGGCCACTCCCTCCTCTTCTCCTTCCTCTCCGCTCCTCCCTCCTCCTCCTCCCCGCCCTGCCCGCCTGGCAGGTACCGAGGGGGCGGGCGCGGGCGGCGGCTGCCGAGGCGCGGCCCCGCGGGGCGGGAGAGGAAGGCGGTACCCGCCCCCCCCCCCCCCCTCACGGCGCATGGTCGCGGCGGCCTCCCCTCTGTCTGCCGCGCGCTGTAGTCTCGCCCGCCCCCGCTGCCATGTTGGATCGTGCGGCCGCCGGAGCCGGGCCGGAGTTGGAAGTTTAGCGCCTCTCGGAGGGGCGGACGCGATCGGCCGCCGGCGCGGAGCGGCACCGGCGCGGCTGCTTCCTTCCCCGGGTCGCCGGCAACCGGCCGAGGCCCCGCCGCCCCTCTCCACCTCCCTCCTTCCCCGGCCGCGAGAGGGAGGCTCTGCGATGCGGCTGCTGTGAGGCCGCGGCGGGAGCGGAGGAGGGGGCCGCGGGCGCCAACGGTCGCAGGGCGGCGAGGGCAGCGCCGGGCCGGCCCCGGCCATGAGCGGCAACCCGCAGCAGCAGCCCCCGCAGCCGCGGCGGGTCACCAATGTGGGCTCCCTGCTGCTCACCCCGCAAGAGAACGAGAGCCTCTTCAGCTTCCTCGGCAAGAAATGCGTGGTGAGTCCTGACCCGTGGCGGCGGGGAGGGCAGGGGAGGGGGCGGCCCGCGGTGCTCCCGGGCAGGGGACCCCGAGCCCATCCCCTCCCCGGGCGCGGAGGGCAGGGGCCGTGTGAGGACAGGTCGGCCGGGCCGCCGGGAAGTTGAGGGCTGCGAAAGTTTTAGTTGCCCCATCCCGGCCCCCGGGAAGCGGCGGGGGGGAGCGGCCTCCGCAGGCCTCGCTCCCTGCTCGCCTCGCCCGCAGCACCCCGGGCGGTGGGAGCAGGGCGGGGGTGATGGGGGCGATGAATAGGGGGGCCGCGTTCCGCGGCGTGGATGGCGGGGCTGCCTACCCCTCCGCCGGGCCCGGCCTCGCCCCCTCCGCCGGGCCGGCTCCGGGAGCACTAATAAGGGCTCCGTCCTTCCGCACTCCCCTGTCCCGCGGCGTTGAGCTCCCGGTGGGCTCACTCCTGCCCTGCACCTGACCCGGGCTCCGCAGGAGGAATTGGTCAGCAAGGGAGCAGCCACGGGGCTCGGTGGGAAAAGTTCGGTTGCTCAGGCGAGGCTGGGACGAGCCCCAGGTGCACCTGCGGTATAACAAAGCAGTGTTGACTAAGTTGTAGGCAGGCTCGTATCAGTGCTAGGCCTGCCTTGGATTTAGTCTGTACTTTTCCTAGCCTAAACAACAGGTTCGTGTACTCAGATGCGACTCAAATACTGCATCTTTTCCTGTTTTTATATATATGTATGAAAAGCAGCATAATAGTGTAAAGAAAAAGCCTTGTAGTAAATGTGTCACCAAATACATCAGTAAGCTTTTCATTTTCAGAATACCTTCTTGAATATTAATATAAAACTGTGCTTACGTGTATTACAGAGCTACTCGAAGGCTTCAAAAGTTAACCACTTCCTTTAGAAAATAAGCAACTTTTAGAAAAATATTATTTTTGGGAAAAAAAGAGAAAATGCTTTTTAAAAAGAAATATGTTACCATTTGGAAGCCATTGAAAACTATGTTAGTTGGCTTTCTTATGATGCTTTGTGTCCAATGCTCAGCCTACTAATGTTAGGCGCTGTGCATCTTGCTATAACACTATGAAGAGTATTTCATGAACTTAAAATTGTGATTTAAAGCAGGATATCTGTACAGCCATAATGGTTCCACGTAACTCTTTGGACTTTGATGTGGTATTGTTGATCAAACTGGCTGTTGCAAGGAAAGCATAAGATGTAGTAACTGAACAGGAAGTAGGTGATATTTACATTAGGGTAGGTTAAATAAGATGCTGTCACAGTAACGAAGTTGAATGGGTCAGAAGGTGTGACTGTAAAGCATGTTTTTTGAAAAGTAATAGATCTGTAAAAACACCCTCAATTAACTGAACTACTTTCAGGTGCACACTTCATATGTTTAGCTCCTTTGCAAAAAAAAAAAACAATTTTTCTCTAAATCCAAACCGTAGTGCATGAATTTGTGTGCTTAAGTTGATTGCCAGTTTGTTTTTTTGCAACTTGAATTTTCGTCAAGTGAACACACTTTTCATTTTTGTTACGCTCAGCTGTAACGCTCACCTACTCAAGTTCTCAACTTTTCTGCATAAATAGCACATTGAAAGCAGACTTTGGAGGTAAATATCTTCACAGTGTCTGTTGTGTGATTTGTGACAGGTTGATAGCTTCATAGACATGACTTGCTTTGTATTTTTCTTGAAACTACACATTCTTGTGGTTTTCACTGAATCTTGGATGACTTTCCAGTTGAGGTTCTAGTTGTGGCCTATTCTCTTCCCCTTTTCCCCTAGCCCTTTATGCTCTCTGGGTTAAGCATAGGCACATCTTACTATAGTTGAGGATCTCTGCTCAGTCTTGAGGACTTGAGTGTTGAGGCTCTAGAAATACTTCACCAGGCTTTTTTAGCTTATTGTGGCATGAGCCAAAAATGGTGACAACTCAGAAACTAACTCTTTACCAGAATGGACACCTCTGTCCCTTGGAGGGCAGTGTCTATCAGAGAAGTGGAATGGGCACCTGGCGATGGAAACAGCTTCGGCTAACTTAATCCACAATGCCTGTCTGTTAGAGCCTGATTGTACTCTTCGATACTCTTGACCTCGCCTGACTCAGTGTTGGCATGCTGTGCTGATAAATGCCTTTTTGCTGTAATGTACATGATATTTGATCACTTGATATCCGTGTTTGAATTATTCAGTAGTGAAACTTCAGACTATAAATGCTACTTTTAAAGACAGGAAAATCTTTTGAGTTTCATAGGATGCTCCAAGCTTGCTTTCCTAACCCTTGAATTGTCTATGCTGCCTGGCTGCTACAGATGGTGTTCCTGTCAGTGTGGGGCATGGATATGCTACTGGATGTGAAGTGCATCTGCCATATTGACATAATTTTAGGTTATGTTTGACTTGACCTTGTGTGTAGGTCACTAGTGAAATGAATGCCAGAGGAACCGTTGAGACATTAAACTGTGATCCTAGATACTCTTTTTGTAGTAATAATTTATAGTGCTCTTATGGAGGGCACAGTGTTTTTATCTGTCCTGAGAGGCTCGGTTAAGAAAGCATGTGGTGCTCAGGACTTGATTTATTTCAACAGTCTTTACTTTGACTTTATTTTTGACTGATAACAAGGCAGCTACTTTGAGATAACATTGAGGATTCAACTACTTGATTTTTATTCTGTGGAAAAGCAAATGAAATTATCACGTAGCTTAATGTTGATTGAGTACTTGCAACTTAAGAACTCCGATACTGACATAATTTCGATGGCATCTTAAGTAATGATGACTGGTAAACACAAAAATTATTTGGGAGTGGGGGAAGTAGTGAAGAGCTATCACTCTGTGTGTTGAAGAGGCTGATACCATTTTCTGGACTACTACTGATACTTTCGGAATCTCATTAACTAGTAAGCAAATGTATGTACAGAAGGTTACTGATTTTTTTTTTTTAATTCCCTTTTTTCCGCCACTTGCTAAGCTGTAAAATGCTTATCTGAATCTATAAGCAATTGAAATACCTTTGTCCATTACAGATCAGGTATTCAAAACCAAGCCACTGGCTAATAGTCAAAGCTGCAGCTAGAGTTAATTTGGTTGAAGTATGCATCCAAATGTAGAACTACTTGCAGTAGGTATCCAGCATAAGGTAGTCCTTTAGGACTTCCATTGTTGCTTAGGCATGTAACTAATTTTCATGCAAGTACATGACATTTGTTATCTAGGCCAGGTGTAAGATTTTCTATTTGTAGAAATTTTTCAATAACTTTTTCATCAAAATATAGAAATAAAAGTCTATATAGACTTATGCTAAGGTCCACTGTGAGATTACTTTTGTGTGTATTTATGAAATATTTTTGTGGTTATGGAAGTCTTGGAACTTGGAAGTTTTTGGTTAAGTCTGCTTCGTTATAAATCAGTCACTTTAATTTTGTTCTGAGGAACAATAACGGGTTTTGTAAGGAAAAGCAAATGTTAGATGTCTCACTGATAATTTTTAATACAGAAGGTACTTTTATAATTTACATTATTAACGTTGGTCAGTAATGTCACTGACAAAAAACTGGTTGATTCTGTAGAAGTAATTTTATATGTGCAAGAGGTCTTAGGAAAGAAAACATGAGAAGTGTATACTCAATAACGTTAGAAGTAGATAATGGAGTGTTGATATTTTTTACTGCTTAGAAGTGGGACTCAGCACTTGGATAAGGTGTAAAGAGTAAAGCTAGGAATGGGTTGTTATTTGTAAGATGTTGCCTTGGTTGATATGATAAACAGGAACTGGTAAAGAATGCAAAAAGTAAAGTAAAAGCAGCCAAAACAGTTTTTTGAAAGTGCATGTGACCTGAATAAGATTGTATGTCAGACCCAAAGGACAAATTACGATAGTAATTGAGATAAAACAAAATAAAAACCTGAATGGCAGTTATAGCTCTTAATTTATAAGAATTAAAGGTTTTACCAAGAAAGGACCTATAAGATTACTTGTGCGTATGAAAACAGCATGAGCCTAAGACTTGAAGGTGGACTACAGGTCTGAGTAACGAGCATCTTCATGTGGCTGAGAAGTGTTGAGACTCTTCAGTTTGAGTCTAGCTGCAGGCTGTATATCCAAAAAAGGTTGAGACTGTAGTTTGAAAATAAGTTGTCTCTTGAACAGATAGGAAGAACTAAGCCATCAATTCAGTGGTGGTTTTCATCTTTGCATGTTTTTTTTAATGAGATGCAGAGAGAGAAGACAGTGTAAAGGATAGGGTATTGTGAAACAGAAGAATACTGGGAGTTATGCCTGGATTTCTTTTGAGAAAGAAATCTTCAGATGCCTCACTAGTATCTACTGGAGTCACTTCCCTAAACAACTTGTCAGCAATAATCTTCCCTTCTGGAGGGAATTACATAGATTTTTGACATTTCCTCTGAACCAAACCTGTGTGTACAAAACTAATTTTCACAGGAATGGGTCAGATCAGACTCTTCAGAGCAAGCGGCTCGGCCATCATCCTCAAACTGTCTCCATGTACCTATAGTAGGGTTACTTATCATAAAGTGTCTCTCATGCTTGTTTTCCTCACAGCTTGCTGTTAAGCTAAGGTAGTGAACTATGCTGTAAACAGATTGTTTATCCATGGATGAAAAATGTTTTGAGACCACATGTGAACACCCTACAAGGCATTGCATCTCATAGCTGCTTGTATTTGAGACAAAGCATCAATTCACAAAGTGTGGGATTTGGTTCAGGAGTAAGAGACAGAAATTTAGGAGTTAAAATCCCATAATTGTCAGTAGACAACACTGGCTGTCATCTAAATTTCCTATGCCACTTACCTTAATACAGAAACTAAGAATTATCAGCTGAATTCCTGCCTTTGCTGCATTGACTGCAGTGGTTACATCTCTCCTGACCATGCTTGTACATGTGCTAGATGCATAAAGCTGTGTCTTGATATGCAAGGTGAGTCCCACTACCAATTTCTCTGTCATGAAGATGCTGCTAAACAGAAGGTGATCTAGTAATATAGGGCTGGAACAAGTATCTCAATTTATTAAGGCTTCAGCGCTCTTGCATTCCCTTCTGAGATACTTTGTGGATCTTTTCTCTGGTTTGGAGGTAGTCAAGTGCTGCAAGTGTCTTAGCATCTCTGTGGTTAATCAGCTGGTGAAGTATGCCATTCATACTCCTGATAATGTGCTCTGGAATGCTATAGTATGCAGACGCAACAGGATGAAAACAATTTATAGTCACAAGCTGTTGTGTTGTAACTTACCAGCTCTTCACAGTTAACAATCAGGTGGATTAAAAAAACCCACAAAGTTTTAATGTAGGATTCAGATGAATAGTCGTGTTTTGACTGCAAGATTTCCACCAAGATGTCCATACACCACATCTTTAGGAGAACACCTAAGGAAGAAGTAGTTTCTTGTTAGAAGATAAAGATTTATTTTACTGTTTCATGACAATATGTAAATGTAAAGACTGTACTTTGTTCTTCCTTTAATGGAGAACTGATGTGATTTCTCTGCATTATCTGATCATAAATATTGATTTGAGTCTGTTACCACTAGAATGTTTCCACTGTGAATATTTCTTCTGGGCTTCTCGGGGTTTAGTATAAGCCCTATTTGTAGCAAGTAGAGTGTATAAGATCCATCTTATACTGTGCAATTTCAGGGTGAAAAGATGATAATGGAGAATGTTCTAAGTTTAGATCTCAAATATCTTCTTTTGGAGGAGTTCTGGGATTTCTGCCTGAAAAAAAAAAAAACTTCACTATCTTTTCTGTGAAGCTTCTTATGACCCTTGTTGCTCTACTGTTAGTATCTCTAGTAGTGCTGGAATTAAGAACTTGTTTATTACTCTCACTGGTAAGTAATGGCTGCAGGTGCCAGCAACAGCAGCAATTGCCACTGGCAGCTCCTAGTTGAGTACTGTCGTGGGTGAAGTGTTGAATGGTTTGTATATGATGAGCAAATATCATCTAGAAACTTTGCAGTAGTTCATTAACCAATGTGACAAAAGTCCTGATTCTTTCATTGACCTTTTATAGGCAAAGCTGTCTGCAGTGGAGATGGGGTTTGCGAAGCTTTTAAGAGCTCAGTTTGTCAGAGAAAGTTAAACTTAAACCGTTCACTTAGAGCCATGTTGTAAGTTGGTGTCATCTCTTCCAGTGAGTGTGTTTCATAGACTGATCTCGTGAGGAATCTTTGTAGTACAGAAATAAAACTCAGTATAGTGCAGGAGACTTATGATTTCATGACCTAATACCTAGATAATAAAATATAGGAAGTAGCAAAAATGTGTCATGGGCACTAGACAGAATTGCTTATTGGTAGGTTAGGGTTCCTCAAGAAAGGTTGGCATTATGTGTTGCTTGAGCACAGAGGGATATTTTTTTATTGGACAGTTTATTTTCCTTGTAACAGTAAATCATATAAAGTGGATTTAGTGGAACTAGAAGTATATCTTCATGGGTGGTTTTAAACAGCCCACTCTACTGGGACATGACTCAGATGCTGTGCAAGATAGTTTTGTTTCTCAAGGCATTTGCTTGGATACACTGCCACACTAACTTCTGTGGCTTTCAGACATATTTATGCCTGGATAACCAATAAAATTGGCACAGTAGATGCACAGTTACCTTCAGGGACAGTTGCAGTTAAATTCGAAGATTCTGAAGTGTGCTGTGATCTTCACGTGACAGGAGCAGTGTACTAGAAGGGCCAAATGGAAAAAGAAGAGATGTAATGCAAACAATCATAGGTCTAGTTTCTTAGGAAGCTGTTAACTTCCTTAATTGTTCAAATTCAGTAGTGTATTTTCAGTTACCTGTGAGTTAAAGGTAGACAATTTTCCTGACACCTCTTCATGTTTATGCAGTGAGTGACACTTCAGACATCTCAGATTAGAATGCCTGTATTAAGAGTATATGATTCTGGAAGAAGTTCATTAAATGGATTACTCAGTTCCTGTAGACTTAATGTTCTGTGGAGAAGAACGTTGCTGGCAAGGAAACTGTTGCTGCAGAGCTCCACAGCATACTGGCAGATTTGCAGATTGGAGCTCACCTTAGGCACTTTCATGCATGTATCCCCATCTTGGTGAGACTGTTTTCCCTGTGCTGTTTGTTTGGCTATTGCTAAAATCCTTACTCTAAGGCAGCTTTTTTCTTTTAAGTTTGCTGAAAAACTGTATTCATGCATTTTCCAGTTTTCCAGTGTGTCTAGGTTAAAGCTGAAAGATCACATTAAGGCTTGCTAATCAAGGTCACAAGTGTTTCCATTTCTGTAAGACAGTTTCACACACCATCTTCCCCTTCAGAGCCTGATGTGTATTTCAGAATTTTCCCTGCATTCATCTAATTTCTCTTCAAGTGAATGTGTTATTTTGCTTTTTATCTCCCCTTGTTAATTAGCCACTATGCAGCATCAGAGTGCTGTAGTTATATGGAACATATCTGTGCTCACCAAACATATTTTGTATGAGAGGGTACTGTGCCTGCAATTTGAGAAACACTGACCTAATGAGAGGAAAAAGTGGCTTTCTTGTCTCTGAAAAGCTAAGAAAACTGTGTTTCATTATTTGAACTCTTAATTATGGAAAGATAACTCTTGTCTCTAAGATTGTAAATACTTTTAAATAACGTATTTACTTTAAGTGTTATTGATGATGGTTTTCCTGAAAGTTAGCCAGCATTTGGTGAGACTATTTACAAGAAAGGTTAAGTTAAAATATGGATTCCTAAAGAACATTCCCTGAGTATTAAGTAACAAGACCTAGTACTTGTCTTGCTGTCTAGGCTGAAGAACAACAAGAATGTTTGAATATGGTAACTTGGCACTAAAATGTAAATGCTTTCTCTCCCCTCAAGGTGACAGCTAAGAGATTTACTTATCTCTGTGTGATTTGTGGATAAGAAAAGAAATGGGAATTAATTTGTTGTGTTAATATCTTTCTATGTTAGGGATAAAGAAAAGTAAAAGATGTTTACAAAGTTCTTAGTACATTTTGTAATAGAAGCAGTAATTTATTGACTTAAAAAGAATGTTGGTTTCTGTGTAGAAAATAAAGCTTTAAGATTTTTATATAGCAGATTATTGTAAAGTTAGTAATGATATTCTAGGAATCAATTTAACTGCTATTTCTTTTGTAAGCCCTGTCCTGCACAGTGACCTCTGTCCTCCAAATCTTGTTTCTCAGCTTTCATCAGGGTCTCCTTGCACTCTTACCACACACACTCTTTTTTTTGAAACAAGTTTTATCTCCTAGCAAATGGGTGTCCTCCTCTTGTTTCCTCTTTCCTTCTTGTACCTCAAGTGCTTCCTGATCTTCCTTTCTCCCTTCATCCCTTGCATCCATAATCTGCACAAAGATCTCCAGATAGAAGTGTCTCTCCTCCTCACCATTCTTCCTTCCACTCTTACCTCCCTATTTAGTTCCACAAATGCTTTATTCTTGCTGATTAACTTTGTCTCATCAGACATGTAGTCCTACCCATACCCAGTACTGGGACAGACATGGGTTGTATTCTTCTAGTTCAACAAAGCGTTGCATGAGGAAAGAGATGAGGAGAGGAGACAGTCTTTATACCAGCCAGCTGTTTACTACTTCATACAGAGAGCGCACTTCAGCCTGAGATAGACATTAGGCGTTTCTCTCCTATTTCATCGTCACTGACCCAAAGTCATTGTTAATGTTGCTATAGAAAAGAGAATGTTTGGTTTACAAGAGAGAAGGAAGCAAAAACCAGAATATTATATTCCTCGGGCTTCTTGCACTGCTCCACCCTCCACTGCTGCTTCTCCAGGGAGGACCAGACTCTCCAGTTCGTAAGCTGCTATATTAAGAAACTGTATACTGGAAGATACAACTTCAGCAACTCTACAGGCTCAGATTTGAAACCACAGAATTGCTTAGTTCTACTTTGAGTGAACTGTAAGTTATTTCCTGCTCCTCTAACCATGTGACAGCTCTCTCAGCACAGCTAAGATGTGGTCATTCTTTGTAAGTAGGCATATTTTTCCTTTACTCCCCCTCAGTCAGCCAAAGCAAATAGAAACATCACTTGGCTTGTGACACTAAATATACACAAAGGCATCCAAATAGGCTTCTCTCTGTAAAACTGTGCTTGATTTTTGTGGTTAACTGAAAAGAGGAAGAAAACTATGAACATCCTGTAGTGGTATGTGTTCTGTGTGATACCACAGGCAAAAGCTTCCCCTTGTATTTGCAAAGAAGGAAGCGGTAGTTTCTAATAAATACAATGCAGGGCACTTTTTTCTTCATCTGTCTTTGTAGTTAAGAGTATCTCAGGTATTAAATTCCTTTTATAATTGGGCACACAGAATTATTAGCATTTATAATAGGTTTGTCTCTGAGAGATTTGTCCATATCATGTTCAGGTACCAATATTTACATACTTGAGAGACTGTTACTAGGTCTGTATCTCTGCGCAGAGCATGTCCTTCTTTGCCTTAGTTCAAGCATGAACAAGATGCAACACACCTAGTTGCGTTACGGTTTTGTTTGATAGG
The DNA here is from genome assembly GCF_036417535.1 of Chlamydotis macqueenii. Taxonomy (NCBI): domain Eukaryota; kingdom Metazoa; phylum Chordata; class Aves; order Otidiformes; family Otididae; genus Chlamydotis; species Chlamydotis macqueenii. The sequence goes on from NC_141556.1 coordinate 24,215,856, forward strand.
CTGAATGGAGATGGATTTGATGCTAAATGTTTCTCTAGGAGATGTACATCTTACTCCATGTCAAGGTTTTAACTTCATCTTTTTATGTCACTTAGGAGGTCTCTCTTGCTTCAGTTCTTCATTGAGACTTTTCTTTAATAGTCTCTTTGAACATCTCTGGCCTTTGCCTGAAAACAACAAATCATGTCTGTTCCTCTGTTCATATTGTTTAGATGAGCATTGCTTATTGAACAAGTGTTCCTGCTGCTGCTCCAGGTTTCACACTGTGTAACCAAAGGGTCCATCCCTCATACTGACCAGACCTGTCTGGACCGTACAGCTTTCTGTCCCTGATAACCACAACAGACAGGCTCAAAATGTACCTCCCAGGGTACAGTGAAACTTAGTGGCAGAAGGATGCATCTTGTCCTTTCTCTCACCTCTGTTCTGTCAGCCAGCTGTGCTAACATACTGATGCTAACAAACTGAAGTAGGGCAGTAGCATGAACTCAGGCACTATTCTGTGACTGTCCATAGTATTTCATTTGTTGGCACACTTCCTGCTACAGATTTGGGTAATGTTAGTTAGTACTTGTCCAAATTAATAAGCATGGTTTTGGGAATGGAATGGTATAAACACAGTTCCTAATAGATGATATGGGTAGGGCCATCCTTACCCAATTTGTGTTGTGTTGGGAGGACTAAGAGTTCCTCTGTGCAGATGTGCATTCTACTGTATCACTTTTCATCAGATCCAGAAAGAGCCCCTTGTCCTAGTTTGCACAACCAGTGAAAACTATCAGGAGACAAAAGCAGCTGTAGTGCTAGGGGTGGCGAAGTGTCTGTTCTCACATTGTCTGTAGCATGTACGTCACAGAATAAGGGTCAGCTCTGCTGCTGTTCTCATGACTGTCCTCTTTGACATCAAACCAGAGTCAAACCTGGTTTTCCTGCCAGCAACAAAGTTCAGTCTTGTCTCCCTGCTCCTAGAAATTGCTTTTGGAAACCTGAGAAAATGCAGGTGACTAGAAGTTTCCAGCAGATGAAAGTGTGCCTGTGCATGTAGCAGCCTACTGCAGTGGACAAATGATCAAGTGCATCTGACATATTATGAACACAAGCTCATAATGTTCCTGATTCTTCTTCTCCAGTTTCAGGAGGGAAAAAAAAAAAAGCTGTTTTGCCTTCTGCTAAGGAGATCTGTCTGGTAGCTGTGCTTCTACAGACTGCATTAGGTACAGCAGGGGTGACCTTAAGGGCTGCTGCATTTCACTTACTGTACTACTTGATTTCAAAGCACTGACTGACCAAGAAAATGAATTCCTATCTAGAGCTTTTTTTTTTCTGATGAGTAGTTTGTAAGTAATTTCAGGAAAGTTCTGTGCATCTTTAGAGACTCCAGGGATGTGCTGAGGTCTCTTGGAAGCTTCCCTGCGGCTGTATTTTGAAGCATTTTAGCAGTTTTCTCTCAGTTCAGATGCAACAATTTGTTTCCCACTTGAGGTCTAGAGATAGTTCTAGGGTGTGAAGTAGCATGATTAATGATAACTTCATCATCACATACTCTATCTGTTCTGGTGTCTCACCTTAAGCATTGATTCTCTCTGGGATGTAAAGGTGCAGACTCGGGAACCTTCTCAGTTCTATCTTCTACATCCACTAGATATGTTAGATGGTGTGCCTCAGTTCTATAGGCACATACCTGAAAGTTTTTTGTCTCTCCCACCCTCTAGTGTCTTTTCCCCCTTAAGCCATATTTTTTTTCCAATGGCTGCTTTTATAAGTCAGCACTTGCAGGAACTGGACCTCTAGCAATGCTCGGTGCTGTACAAGCAGTTCTCCCACAGCTGGTAGTCTTTGCTTCAGAGCAGAAGGGAGATAACAATCCATCGTGGATTTAGAAGCTGAGTGCTTTTAGTCTTTAATTTCAGTTTGGTGACTTGCACGTCAATTCTGGATGCGATAATTGCTCTAGCGATGAAATGACGCAAAACCAATATCCCTATCACTGGAAATAACTTCTCCAGGGTCACCACATACAGAGAATATCACTATGATGCAGGTCTGAATTAACAAAGGGCATTACGTACTTGGCTTACTCCAAATAAACAAACCAGCCATAAATGAGGATGTCTGCCATGTATCATCAAGGCTGGTTTTTCACTTCATATGCTTTGGGCACTGTGTTGAAGTGCAGTGTATTGTCGTGGTTTGTCAGAGTAACCTGGTCATGAAGTGAGGTGACTGACATGTCAGTTCTTAGTCTCTGGGATTCTTCGGAGGGCTGTAGTGTTTGTCACAGAACTGAAGCTTTTACATGGGGACTGGCAGATTTAAAGATCTGAGTTCCACATCAGCTAATATGCAACTCTCAAGTTCCGTATCATATTACACATCACATGTTGGATGGCAGAGGCCACCTTCTGAAGGATGCACTTTTGTATAACAAATGTTCTGTAGGACACTTTAACTGGTAAAGTTGGCTAGCCTTGCAATTTATTCCATAAATCTGCTTCACCTTCTGCAAATAGTCCACATGCCCAGGAATGGATTCTGGACTACCAAGAAATCAGGATTTTTTTTTAATTATTTTTTAAATTTGTTTCTGTTTCCCTTGGCTTGGTCAAGGTCTAGTTGTGTTGCTGGCATACCTTCATTGATGTTTGTACCACAGTATTGAAGTTTCTGGCAGATCATTTAATTGCTAGATCTTTTGAGGACTCAGTTATACAGACTTTAATCTGCTGTTCGTAAAATTTTCCATACAGAACATCTAGCAACCTGTTAATGGATTGCTATTATGTAGGTCTCACTCCTGTGATTATTTCTTCCAGGAGACTGGAAAAAATATCCTGTTTCTATATGAATATAAAGTCTTTTGAGTAGAGTGTCATTTTCCTTGAACTCTGTCTTAATTGAGTAATCAGCTTGTTTTCTCTGAACTGTATACTCCTGGCTGGTATTATCTTTCATATACTCATGATCATTCTGTTTCTGTGCTGATTGTGCATATTGAGGCTGTTCAGGTGCTCAGAGCAATTGGTGTAGTTAGTTGATCACAAAGAAAAGGAATATCCATACAAAAACTGGAAACTCAGTGTCTGCTTTGACAAGGGGTACCTTGTTTCAATCATTGGGATTTAAGTTGTGTCAGTGCCCTTGTAGAGGAATATTTCATTTCCAAAGGTGTTACACATCTGAAAATATTAATCAGTATGCCATTACTAACCTTTTTTCTGGTTAACCGTTTTCTGGTTAACGGTTACACCAGTATAAATGAACACTTTTGTTCTGTAAGTGTGGTGTAACGATATACCTGCTGCCGTTATACTGTCATAAAAGCAGTGAAACTTGTCGTTGCAGAAGTGGAGGCTTTCAGAAAAGTGACAAATACTTGACCTGACAGTAAGGCTGCTGCCAGTTCTCCCGAGCAGCAGGGACCAGTGACAGTGAGGCTGTTAGCCTCCCTGTCAGCTGTGGAATAGTCTTGGAGACTTGTAGAAAAGTAGATCAGAAACTGAAGCATGTCATGCTTCAAATTGGATGCTTGGTTAGGGTAATTATACTGGCTGCTTGGACTGCTAGTGTAATACAGATTGATTGTTTTCAGTATTTCGTTTTCACTGGGATCGAAAGCAAAGCTAGCTTGAGATATTTTCCGTTAAAGTTACTATTTTGGCTCAACTTGCTGCATTTCTTTAATTCAGACAGTTCTCATCAAAAAGAATAAAGATCAATTTCAGACCTAATGTTTATTCTAAGTGTTATTTGAAACAAATATTTTCTATCATAAGAGTTTTTAAAATATCTTAAACTACTGTGTTCATGTTAAAATTATATTGATGTGGCTTCGTGGATTCTAAACTCTTGTATTGGTCTAATAAATACTGATTTTCTTTATTGTAAGCTTTGTTTCTCACACAAGATCTAGTGCTACTTCAGGAGCGTTGTAAGTTGTGTGAAATAATTTCTGTATAATCTGTAAAGGCTGGTATGTATTTTTAACTGTTCATGTAGTGTGTTTGAACTAACTGTTGAACAATGTTCACAAGTTGTGAACAGGAATGCAGCAGTACTGGAGAACTAATTATCTTCATTTTTTCTCTGGGGATGTTTTTGTTCTGACCCATCCAAACATATGAATATTTAACAATAAAAGATTGAGAACGATATAAGTGCCTTTGTTCCTCAGTTCTGCCTATGGTTGCTCATTAGAACCTCTTTGTGAAGTTGTGCTACCAGCTCCACTCTGAAGGGAAAAATAAGTATTGTATGATTTAAAATGGAAACTGGTGAGTGGACATGGACACCAAAGCATTGAGTGTAGAGGAAAAATGCATCCTGTTGCCCTCTTCCTACAATGTTTTCGTTGTATAAATAAGCACTTTACTAATTTACACAGTTAATGATAGATTCTTCACAGTTTTTTGCAGTTCTACTTGTACCCAGCAGAGCAGAGGGAACCTTGTGATAAGTAACATACTGGCACCTTATAGAGTTACAGATGAAGAATTTTGGCTTCAAGGAAGAAGCTTTCCCATTCAGCAGCCCTCTGTGCATTCATTTTTGGGTAGTAGGTAGTAAGTTCAGAAAAGAAATTAACTCTGCTGTTAATATCTGAGTTTCAAGATTGTTCTTCATCTGAACTTTTTTTGAAGTCCTAGCTTGACAGAGGTCAGTTGTATCCGTTTCTTTTTTCACCTTGACAATTGAATATTGCAAACTCGGCAGTTCCTTTCCTTAAGGTTCTTTCCTATCAATAGACTGCACTCAAATATTACCTTTGTACTATTTCATTTAGATAATCCAAGGAAGGAGTGTAACAGAAGTACAAATTGTACAGGGGAGCTCTTCTTACATGGTAGGAATTTTAGGGTTTGTGATACCTGGCTTCAGAATTAAAATAAAAACCTTGAGCTGCAGAGCCCATGCCTCAGGATATCACTGAGGGCAAACTCTTATATAGTTTCTAAGAGGCATAAGTAGCAATGCCAAAAGCTGAACTAAACTGTCTCTAGCATTTTTTATTATGTAGCCTTAATTATTTGTAAAAGAACCTAGATGTATGAGGTGGTGATTGCCCTATTGAAGGGCTGTGTCAGAACTAGGGTAGAGTGCCTAATTTTCAAAACTTCTTTTGTCAAATGATTATCTAGTTCCTCTGGTATTGCCATCAGATTGGTTGGTTTTTTGGTGCATGGTCTCATGATTTTCCCAGTAATTATGTCCCAAGACTTCAGAGGTTTTTGTTGCTCAGGGGTTAGGGTTATCATGGAAGAGACAACTGAGAATTGCCAGGTAGGTGTGAAATTACTTTTGTTTCATAAAAATATTTTTCCTTTTGCCATTAAGTTTTGAGTCATGTGCGTTGTGATTTTTATTATTCCATCTTAAGAATCAAGTGTTAAATGTACTATATAAAAAGTAAGTTTGATGATGACTTTAAAAAGCATTAGTAAGTTTGTTACAAAGAATTTACAGCTACACTTTGCCTAAAATAGAAATGGGTGACTTACCGTAAGCCTGAGATTTGCGTAGAATTGGTCACGTAAGACCACCGTTCTGTGGCACTACTTCTAAACTATTAAAGTTTGGTTACACATGGGTGAATTTAAGTGGCTTTTGGCCTCCAGTGTACATTTGTAAATGCAGTGCTTTGAACCTACAAAGAAGGAGCCCATACAGGCAGTAACAATTTTAACTGTTGGATTAATAAATGTCACTTGACTCTAAGGGACATCATCCCTCATGGTAAAAGAATGTCTTCATTTCCGTATCTTCATGCTTATAGCATGTCTAGGACATTCTAAAACAGTCAACAGTGACCAGACGATCAAGTAATAATTAGTATTCATGCACTGAGCAGAAAAACTAACACTAGTGATATGCAAATTAAACTGTTTTAACATTTACTATTAGCAGGGAAGATAATGTAGGCACACCACCACACACACACGCCCCCAAAATAATTTCTCTCTGTGGCACCATAATACTTTTTTTTTCCATCAGTAGTTCTCAAGGCATTTTACAGAAGTAGGGGTCTGTATCTCCATATGACAGAAAAGGAAACTGAGATGTGGAGGGGGAATAAACGCTAACATGCAACAGGTTGTTGCCAGAACTAAATGAAAAATAGCAGAATCTCAGACATTCAGCTGATGCTTTCACTGTTTCACTCCAAAAGAGCTTGTAGCATTGTATCCCTGGAATGAGCTTTGGCTATGGCCAGGGATCATGTAACTACTACATCTTCATGCAGTTTTTCCTGTACTAGATCTACTTTTTAAGATGTACAACTAGGAATAACTTTTTTCATAGCAGACTCAGTTATTGGTATAAAGAAAAAAAAAATCTTATGTACAGTTATAAGCTTCCTTATACCTGACTTGAATTATTGTAACAGTTCTGTTCAAACATGAACTACTGAAGGAGAAATTAAAATATGTTGAGTTGTGGCACAGTGAAAGTGTGAGGGGGGGATTGCTTTTCTAAATACCTTTATGTAAGTGGATTGAGTCTGCTTTATGGGACAGGACACAAGTTGCATACACAGTTGCAAGAGCAGTTGCTGGCTATTGTTCAAAGAGGTTTTACTTTTAATAGCCTTTTCTCAAATTTGTTAATATTTTGAAGGGGGTTCTTTGTTTTATGTTGGCATGAAGTTCATGTTTTCTTATAAAAGAGTGTTTTTTCTTTTAAAATTACTTAAGCTGTTTTATTTCAGTGTTCTCAGAGTATCTGGAGTGAAAATTCCTTATTATTTTCTGTCCTGAAGTGTAACAATCAGAAGAAAAGTTCACCTAAACCTCACCTCTGCAAGGCAAATATTCTTTCCTTATTTTTATTTTTTTTTTAAATCTGGACCTAGGAGTACCGGTAGATGCTAAATAGCATCTTCAAGGGCTTGTTAATGAGTATTTCAGAGTTGGGGTAATTGAGGAATTCCTGAGACTTATGTTTCACGTCCTTTCTTTAACAAATTTAACTGTTCTGAAAGCTTTTACTTGTGAATGTGATGATATATATAGCATTAAGTGGGTCTATGAAGAACTACAGTAGGTCTAACTCTTAAAACAAAACAAAACAAAAACAACAACAAAAAGAACCCTAAACAAACAACAACAACAAACCCCATCAAAATAAAAACAAACAACCAAACCAAATGTGTTTCAGTTTTTATGGATGGTAAGTGAGGATCTGCTTATAGGAACCTGTGTTTAAATAGGGAACTAGTGTGTAGCATCTGGAAAAATGTTACAGCATAGAAAATTGAATAATTGGTGAAGGCTGAAGAAAGAGGACCTTAGTGCATGAAGGCAATGGATTGCTGGTAGAAGAGAAGACAATATTGAGTCAAAGGAGCTGGTTTTCCTTATAGCTGAATAGGCAGTGGAACAGGACAAGATTTGCTCTCCAATTTTATCCCATGGATTGCATGAAACTCATGATTCTTGCCTTGAATCTGGATGGCTTGAAACACCAATCTGCAACTTCTGAAACATAGTTTTGAGAACTGGTTAGTCTACATATCTGTACAGTGCCCTGTTTGTGTGAGGATCATTCTAGTCTTGGGAGCCTTGATTAATTTTAAATGGCTCAAAATTGAAATCTAAATATTCCCCGAGCTTTGAAAAGAAACCGTCTTATGCCATGATTCTGAGGCTGGGGGTGGCAAGTGTAACTGCAAGATAAACTGTCTGTCTTCGGCAGTGAGGATTTTTGCCCCATGGTGGTAGGACAGTAACAAATTTGTGGACGGCCTGCGTAGAGCACACTTTCTTTTGTTCTGAAAGTAACTAAATGTATAACTTTCAACAACAGAACAGAAATAACTGCATTTTGTCATGTGTCTGCTGCTTTCTGGCCAGCCAAGATTCAGCAGCATTAAGCTGTGAGAGGCAGCCGAGTAAGCCACTGATGATGCTGTGCAGGTAAACAGGAAGTGCCAGTGTTTGGTTTGCTCATTAATTAAAACCTCAGGTTGTGTATGTCATCTGGTAAATTATCTGCTAAACTGAGATAGACCAGCTTGGAACATTATAATCTGGAGCATGCTTGTGGTTATGGTTATGTCATATCTCTGGAAAGCTCAAGTCTCACATGTGTTGTCTGAACTGAGGTTGCAGGATTTTAAAGTATCTTTGTTCTGTGCCTGATAAAAGCACATCTCTTTTAATCACGTGCTGTTTGATTTGGTTTTATATGCTATGATGTTTACCCACAGCTTGATTGTTGGTCTTCTGTGACCCACAGCTGAGCAACAAGTGTTTGGGAAGGAGTCCTCCATCTCTGCCTGGCTCATCTGAGGGGTTCTGGGAGGTACTGAAAATGTAAAGGAACTTATCTGTGAAGACACTGAGAAAAATGTGAGCTGCAACTGGCTGACCAAGGATTTGGAGTGAAGGATTGCTTTGCTAGACAACTGCAGACTTAAGTCTGAACAAGCACTTTTATAGTTAAGTTTGTTAAACAGCAGTCTCCTGTTTCATCTCTTTTTTTTTCTTTTTGTTGCAACATCACTTAATGATTACTGGTACCTTCTACACATCAGTAAAAGATCTTCAGTGAGGATATTGCAGCTGACTTGTGTGCTGATCAGAAAAAGGCAGGGAATCCATTCTTGGGTATTAACTTTTTTTTTTAATTGGTTTTGGTTTCTTGATCCCTTAAATGTTTTGGGCTATGTATTGTGTGGAATTGTTTTTTAACTTAGATACTCATGTTTCGATAGACTCATGATTCAGAAATGATCACTGAAGTGGCTTTCTGCTGTTTCTCTTCCTTCTTCTCTGGGCAACCTGTTCCAGTGCTTCACCACCCTCATCGTAAAGAAAAATTTCCTTATGTCTAGTCTAAGTCTTCCTTCTTCTTTGATAGGACAAGGGATAATGGTTTTAAACTAAAAGAGGGTAGACTTAGATTAGACATAGGAAAAAAAAATTTACAATGTGGATGGTGAAGCACTGGAACAGGTTGCCCAGAGAGGTGGTGGATGCCCCATCCCTGGAAATGTTCAAGGTCAGGTTGGATGGGGCTCTGAGCAACCTGATCTGGTTGGGGTCGTCCCTGCTTCTTGCAGGGGGGTTGGACTAGATGACCTTTCAAGGTCCCTTCCAACCTAAGTCATTCTATGATTCTATTTTCAAGTAAGAAAAAGGCAGCATCTCTTATGCAGCGTCTTTATTTTTTACATGCCTAACTTTGTGTATAGGTGGAAAAAAAATGCTAGTTTCTTAGTGTCTACGCATAGTGCATTTTTAAATTGGTGGGCGATTATAGGAAATTAAGAAATGAAAAGGAAGCTTTAAGCTTAAAATTGAATGCTCTTGGTGATTGTAGCAAATAATTTCAAAAGCAGTAGAACTGGTGAGGCCTCAGTGTAATTGAGTGTAGTGAGTAATTTTTCAACTTGTACCAACTAAAGCTTTTCTCATGTGACTAGCTATTTACAAAAGGCTCTCTTATGTCAGTTCTGTCAAATAACATGAAATCTTGCTTTAGTTTTCTTGTCTGTGGAGCAATCAGTCTGTCTTCTGAAAATAATGTCCTGTAAATGGCATTAAAATTAGAAAATTGTTTCCAGCTGCTTAACTTGTTCAAATCTACTGGCAAACTTCTGAAGTTCTGTATTTCTTCTTTCTATGGGAAACTAGTTTAAAATGCTGTTTGTAGCATCTGAAGATAACTTTTTTGCAATACCCAATGGTCTTTAAAGATAAGACTGTTAATAATCTGTTAAATGTATCTTTAACAGCTATAATAACTTTAAAAATGGAAGTAATCACAGTTTACCCGAATTGCAAATTAAAAAGTATCCAAATCCGCACTAGATGAACACTGTCACATGTTGGACTCATTTGTGAAGATTCTGGAGGCAACCTGGTGTGAAGACATGAATTATAAGCCAGTCTAAGAGTGGCAAAATCTAACTTACTAAAATCTAATTTCATAGACAAAATATTGTATAGTCCTTGAAAGGTATTTTTATCTACAGGAAAGTGTATATGTACTATGAAGAGAGTATCATCACAGTCTTTTATTTTTTTACAAAATGCATTAACCATAAATAGCCTGATCCAGTGCTCTTAAGGGGAAAAAAGCTAAAAAGAGATGGGTGCATCTATAGTACTTACTCTTCTGTTGTCATTACTGACTGGGGCCACAGTCCTTGTGGTCCTTCAGTTGAAGGCATCAGCAAGAAGCAAAAGCAGAAAAGCAGTGAGAGTTTATCACAGAATCATAGAATAGTTCGGGTTGGAAGGGACCTTTAAAGGTCATCTAGTTCAACCCCTCTGCAGTGAGCAGGAACACCTTGAACCAGATCGGGTTGCTCAGAGCCCTGTCCAGCCTGACCTTGAATGTTTCTAGGGATGATACATCCACCACCTCTATGGGCAACCTGTTCCAGTGCTTCACCACCCTCATTGTAAAAGATTTTTTCCATATGTTTCATCTAAATCTACCCTCTTCTAGTTTAAAACCATTACCCCTTGTCCTATCACTACAGGCCTTGCTTGTCCCCAGCTTGCTTATAGGCCCCCTTATGTACTGAAAGGCCACAAAAAGGGTTCCTGAGAGCCTGTCTTCATAGGAGAGGTGCTCCAGCCCTCTGATCATCTTTGTGGCCCTCCTCTGGACTTGCTCCAACAGATCCATGTCCTTATGTTGCAGGCTCCAGAGCTGAATGCCGTACTGTAGGTGGGGTCTCATGAGAGCAGAGTAGAGGGGCAGAATCACCTCCCTCGACTTGCTGGCCATGCTTCTTTTGATGCAGCCCAGGACGTGACTGGCCTTCTGGGCTACGAGCGCACATTGCCAGCTCATGTCCGGCTTTTTATCTACCAGTACCCCCAAGTCATTCTTCTCATGGCTGCTCTAATTCCCTTCTTTCCCCAGCCTGTATTGATACTGTGAGTTGCAGGACCTTGCCCTTGGTCTTATTGAACCTCGTGAGGTTCACAGGGGCCCACTTCTCAAGCTTGTCCAGGTTCCTCTGGATGGCATCTCATCCCTCAGGTGTCTCGACCACATGTCTCAATTTAGCGTCAGGACCAGTGACACTAAACTCACCTTTAGTGTCACTAGTCTTTCCTCTATCCTTGTGCTCTTTCTTGATATCTTTATCCCTTTGCCATCTAAAACTGCATAAGTGAGTAATTACAAGTTGACAATTCTGAATACTGAGAGACCTTTAAAATTTGGTGAAGGTGGTGATTCATATTAATATTTCTTGCTGTTATGCCTGAATTTGCACCTAAGCCATCATACTAAACACCCATGCTTGAAAGTGTTGGATTACCTGCTATCTAGGGCTAATACATATTGGAGGATTCTGAACCTAGTTAAACTCAACTTTTCTGAATTTCTGTGAAAGTGCTAGGAAATATTTTTGTCTATTCTAGCAAATGCCTCTGCTACTTATAATGTGGAAGTTCTTAGGGAAGCATACTTGCATGTTGTTTATGTGGCCTAATTAGTTAGGGATCATCTGCATAGTGGCAGGCTTGTTCAGTTCATTTAAAAGCACCATTTGAAGAGATTGCAGTGCGTGCCTTCTGTAGGATTGCGTGGTGATGAAAACATTCACCCTGGAAGTGGGTTATCAGCTCTTCCTAGCAGGAAGGGAACACACTGTTCCCACATGGCAGGAGGCATCCTCAATGCCAAGAAAATAGCTATGTTTTCTCTTGAAATGGGACTGTTGTGCAGAAGGGAAATCAAACTGCCAGAAAGGGTGAGCAGAGCTTGGTTCTGTAGGCCACTGAAGGCCTTCCCTTAAGAAGGGGAGGAGGCTCCAGCACCTGGTCCTTGCAGCAGGTTTTGTTTATGTTTCTATATTAAGAGTGATGAGATAAAATGCTTAGCTGTATTGAGCACTGTAGACATGTTCTTGGAAGCTCCATATATCTTATGACACTGAAGATAAGGTAATTGCAGAATAACATGAAGGTGTTATCACTGTCTAACTGCAATTTAGTTTGCTTTGAATAACGTGAATTTATTAATGTATTGACGTTTAAATGTGTAGTTGCTTAAGCATAAGCTTTTTTGAGATAAACTAATATTTCAAGCAGTATTTCTACTTGATTGGTCAGTGCTACATTTCAGGTTTGGGTTTTTTTTTTTTTTTTTTCTGCAGAATGCTTGTAATCTAGAGAAGGAAATGTCAACCACAGAGTTCTGTCTAATTGCCTAATTTTCTGTGGAGTAAACTGATTTCTCACTGTGTTAGCTGCCCTCCATTCTCACTTCCGCTTGTCTTTCTCATTCATGGGTCTTCATGAGTTTCCTTATCTTCTTTCATGACTCAGGTAATGGTAGGCTTTTAGAGATTGACCAGTACTGAAGCTTCTTGTCCTTTTTGTGGTCAAGATTAGAATTACATCTCACTAAGTGTTTTCCACAGTGAAATGGTGTTTGACTTTGGGATGTCACTGTTCCTGAACCCTACTGTCTGAGGAAGATTTACTTAATGTCAATGAATAGCAACAGTCCTTTGTTCTTGAACAGTCATCCTAGAAGCAAACTTCAGACTATCTTCCTGGTCTTGTATCAGAGAAGAAATGAGTGACCCAGAAGCACCCAGCATCACCTGGTCAGGCTTCAGCATGTTGGCTTAGCAGTAATAAGGATTTTCACCGTAGTACGTCTTTAAAAATGCCTGCCCCACGTACCCTCTCATCGGCTGTAATATTGATCAGGACAACATTTCCAGATATCTACTTCAAGGAGTTTAAATTGCACACAACTATTCACCATAGTTTTTTTTCCCACAGAAATCTTAAAGTAGCTAACTTTGTTCACTGTGACTTTCAGACTGAAAGTCTGACTTAGTGAAGAGGCTACAGATATTATATCAGCATGTTTTTGGGGTTTTTTTTGTTGTTTGTTTTTTTTTTTCCCCCCCAAGAGGTTACTCTGCTTGGAAACAACTGCTGCTACTTGTATTCTTACATTATAGGGCAAGATCTTTCCCCACCCCCGCAGCCCCCCCCAGTTTTATTTGTAAGATACTTCCAGAGCCTGGGAAGGATAACTAAGAAAAGCAAGCCTGTCATGTATGATTAAATTATGTGAGTATGCAAGGTTCTGCACCTTTATTGGAAAACCTGTGACTCTTAAAATTGGAGAAAGATTGAAAATCAGACCTAGTGTGTCTTCAGTAGTACTGTCAACATGTAACACGTAACAATACTGAACCATTAGAAGAATATGCCGCACTTGGTTGCGTTTTTACAAGCACTGAAATGGGAGTGATTAAGTACTGGCACAGGTTCCTCAGAGATGATTTGCGGCCTTTAAACTTAACTGGACAGGACCTTGAGCAACTTGAACTCCAGGCTTTTAATTACACATACTTCGAGCAGGAGATTGGACTGGAAGACTTAGAGGTCACATCCAACCGAAGTCAGTTTATGCATCTTTATCTTTTTATGCATCTTTGGTCTTTGCACCACAAGTAATTGTCAGCTGTACGTGAACACTACACAGACCATCCCGATGGATATCTAAATATTTTCTATTCTGATTCAAGGTGGCTGAACTTCGTCTTACAGCCTTAATCTTACTGCTGCTCTTTGTTGTGACCTTTGGCCCACTATTTTTTAATGTCTGCAGTTTCCTGTAATTTCTTAGTTTTTCACAATCCATGTCAACCGTAAGCAATATAATGTGATGGCACTTTCTTGTAATGACATGTGCCACTGTCTGTGTTGGCTTGCTTTACTGTTTTTGAGAAACACTGGGTTACAGCAAGTCATTAACTTGACAGGTTACTGCAGGAAATGCTCACACCGGAAGCTGAGCAAAGTACGCAGCTATTTACTGCCCAGTTGGAAGCTATCAGTGGCTGCTGTGATCACGTTCTACAAATGTGCTGGGACTAGTTGTGGCTACCTTGTGCAGGCAAAAGGTGTTTTCATGAGCCTTTTATTGATGCCACATATCCTGCAGTATATGTGTCCCAGGATGAGACCAGCTCTGCCAGTAAGGCAGCCACCATACGGCTGTCAACACCAGACTTATTGCTTCATAGGTCATCAGTTTGAGGGGTGTGACAAGTCCCTGGAATCAATGGCATGTCCTCCAGCTGGAGGTTGACTGTAGAGAAAATTAAAGGAACTGAGGGAAGTTGATTCTTATCTCCATGTCCGGTCAGTTTTTGATGAGCTACCTTATTTCTTTTACCTCTGCACTTTTTCCAAATATGTAGCTGTCTAAAAAGGATAAGGTCCTCACCAAAATTTTTAAGCAAAGCAGTAGTGACAACTTCAAAATCCTCCTCCTGAAAATACAGTAATAACTTTATGTATTCTGAAATACAGTAAGTTGATTGTTACTTTAAAAATTCACTGAAGACATTGAGTATTTGGTGGCAGTGGTGTGACCTCTTGTGAATGAATATTTCTATATATAGTCTTAAAGAGCCCATACTTTTAAATGCAGTGTTCCTTTCAAGAATGCTTTCAGAAACTGAGCGGGATATATTAATTGCCTTCAAAATAGGTAAAGTGAATGCTCATTCAGAAAATGTAGTAGAATACTCAAATTATGGTACTTGCGTAAGTGTTCTCAGGTGCTGCAATTCTGGAATTAAAGTACATTTTTTTAAATGGATTTATATGGCTAGAATTCATAATGAATAGCAGTAGATGAAATTTATGGTTCATGTATTCTCTCAAGTTTTAAATTTTGCTGGTAAGTTTGTAAGTTTCCAAATTAAATATTTTTGCCACCTGTCTTCCAGGAGCTGAATAATGTAAAGCATGACACCACTGCTCTGCATGGTGAAAATGAGCAGTGGCTGAAGTAAAAGGATTTGGATTTTGTCCTTCTCACAAAAACCTTGTATTGTTTCCTGTATTGTTCTTTTAATAAAAAAAAAAAAATAGTAATGTAACACTGGAATTTGTAATCACAGTCTGTCAACACCAGGAATTTGTAGAATGCTAATGAATAAGTTAAAATGTAATTCAACTGTGAGATTGGAAGGCCTCAAAACAACATGTACTTTAGATTCAGTGAAATTGTTCTCTGACTTGTAAATTAAGCTCTGCTCAGAGGGTATCCAAGTGTACATTACATCTATTATGATTATACAGAATGAGGACACGTTCTTTTTGTGTAATATTCGTCTGTCTACTCATGTGGTAGGTGCTGGTTCAAGGTTTTATACGCAATCGTCATGAAGTTACGACAGTTACTGGTTAACCCTGATAATCCAGTTGGTGCTTTTGCCGCAGGATACCATAGGGAGCAACACATAGGAAGCCCTTTCTTGACACAGGTCACTGTCTTCTGTGCATTGAATTTAAGTGGTATAATTCCTGCCAAAACTGCTCATTTCTGTGGGTAGTCCTGTTGAGGGGAGGTTAGTGGAGCTGGACTTCTTTTGGAGGGTTGAGAAGACTTCCTACATGAACAATGGGATAGTTGCTGTGGTTGAATGAGATGCCTTTGTTACAGCTGTACAGTGGCCCACCTGTGCTCCTTTTTTTGTCTTGTGTCTACAAGAATATTGGTCTAACGATGAGATGATACTGGAGAAATTAGAGAAAAGGCTGTTAGTGGAAGTTTAGAACAAAATCTGTCCGACTGTGCCCAAAATTAAGTCCTTGTTGCAACATAAGGGGCAAAATAGCATCTCATATACCTGCAACTTAATGTCAGGTAATGGTTTTGTTGTTGTATGGCTAATTCACGGGTTCCTTTTTGCTCATCTGACAAGTCCAGTTATGATTAAATTATTCATATTACTCTGTAGGTTGTAGGGAGAGAAGTTATAGAGCATTTTAGGAGACAACTGCAAAGCTTTACGTTCACCAGTTATGCTTTAACTTTTTCTGTAGGTTACCAGAAAGGTTAGTAGCTAGTCTGACAACTTTGGAAGAGATGATTCCAAACAGGAACAGAATTATATCTTGACTTGTGAAGGGTACATCACAGCTCTTGGGCAAAGATTATAAAGCTTTCCCAAGGAGTAGCTGTCAGTTTAGCTATATTACTTTAACTCTATTTTCACAAAATTGGAAGGTTTTTTGATAAAAAAAAAAATCCCATGAAATTCCAGTTATTCTTTTGGTTATCTTAAATCAGCTTAAAAGTGTGATATGAGTGATACTGATCTTTAGTAGATAATCTTATAATGCAACAAGGCATGCCTATGTTCTAGGTATGGATTCTAGATGATGGATTCGATGGGTGGACTGTTTTGTGGATGAGGAACTGGTTGGGTGGTCGCATCCAGAGAGTAGTGGTGAACGGCTCAATGTCCAGATGGAGGTCGGTGACAAGTGGTATCCCTCAGGGGTCCATACTGGAAGCAGTACTATTTAGTATCTTCAGTGATGATGTAGACAGTGGGATCGAGTGCACCCTCAGCAAGTTTGCAGATGACATTGAGTGGTGTGGTTGACAAGCCTGGACAAGATGCCATCCAGAGGGACCTGGACAAGCTTGAGAAATGGGCCCCTGTGAACCTCATGATGTTCAGTAAGACCAAGTGCAAGGTCCTGCACCTGGGTCAGGGCAACCCCTGGTATCAATACAGACTGAGAGATGAAGGGATTGAGAGCAGTCCTGCAGAGAAAGACTTGGGAGCAGCGATGGATGAAAAGCTTTCTCCAGAAGGGTCTTATCTACGAAAACATGTGCTTAATGTTCCATAGTGAAAGGGGAAATCAAACTCTGACTTACGTGGAAAGAAAGAGAGAACTAAACAGAAAACAATGTTATTGTGACCCTATGTTCAAAAAGCTGACAAATTGGCTTAAATTTGTTACAGCATAAGTCTCATCCTCAATCAAAGAAGAATGTAGTAGGACTAGGTAAGATCCATGTGAGAGCAACAAGGCTAATTAAAGTGTAGAATAATTATCTTTTTTTCTTGGTACAAGAATGACTTAAAATTGGTATTGCTTCCTAAACAGTAGAGAACTTACAGGGCAAAGAAGTGTGACAAATATCTATAAAAGCATGTGCAGTATGGAGAGGTAGCTAGGAAACAATTAACACTATCTCCTAGTGTAAGAACAAGGAGGGACACTCAACTGAAACTAGCAGGTGGCAAACTTAGGTTCAGTAGCTAACTATTCACACAGTGCATAAGTGAACTGTGAAATACTATCCTGCCCAGTGTTGTGATGCCCACAAGTTCACATGGGTCTGAAGAGTGATTAGATAAATTCACCAAGGGAAAATGCAACGTGCTGTAAAACACATTTGCTGGCTCAGGGGAGCTTTGAGCTCCAGCCTGATGGTTGCTGGGGGTGTACTCCTGTAGTGCAACGATGCGCTCCTATGTTCTTACTTAGGCATCTGATGCTGTTGTGGAGTAGATCATGGGCTAGATAGCCTCTGGTCCATCCAATTACAGAGCCTTTAAGCTTTATGTCCTTATGACTTGGCTGCTAAATAAATATTCTTCAAAGGCTCCAATTTTCATGCCCCCATAGGACTTTTAAGGTAAACACATATATACTAGGAAATATGCTGAGGAACATTCCCAGTGACTGAAGCACTCTGGTGTGGAATAATCTTCATCTCTTATTAAAATCTCTCAATTTGAAAATAGGATGATTTCAAGTTGCCAGCTGGGAGCGAGCCTAGCTCATGTGAATTCTCAAACCATGCCCAAGAATTTCAGGAGTTTGCTAGTTGGCATAAGCTAAAATCATGCCAGAGACCATTTGAACAATTGAGCAATGTAGAAAGTTGCATTCTAGTAGTCAGGAGTGTTTCCAGGCACTGTGGAATTTATAGTTCTAGTCTGACTATTGCATTTCTCTCTAGTTTGAAGTACAGAACAGAAAGAAATTTAGTTGCATAGCAGGGCTTCTCTGTGTGACTGCCATAGTTAATGGTCTACCTTTTACAGGCAAAGTCTTTTTGATCTTTATTAGCAAGAACACAGAGTTCAATTGGGTTCTTAAGCTGTCTAAATCTTGCGTAGAAGATGAAATCGAAAGCATAGAAATTGTTTGGAGTGATTTGAACTTTACTGTGTTACCACTTGGGAGATCATCAAAGTTGCTGCCTAGAACAAGGAACAAAATTAGGAGATACTTTGATAAAATATGAAAATGTATAATTTGTGATTTTAACTTAAAAGTAATTGCTACCTTTTCTTTTTAGACGATGTCTTCAGCAGTTGTTCAAATATATGCAGCAGATCGCAATGCCGTGTGGTCAAAGAAATGCTGTGGTGTAGCTTGCCTTGTAAAGGACAATCCGCAGAGGTCATATTTTATCAGAATATTTGACATTAAGGTAAGCATCTTTTTTTTTTTTTTTTTTTTCCCCAAACACTTTAAGCTTGGTTGTGTTCATTCTTCATTTTGAATTGAATGAGTGTGGGTTGTTGTAGCTACAGACTCATAGACATTCTCAAGTAAATGGCTGTGCTTTAAGCGGTGCGGTTACAATGCTTGTTAATAGGCAAGTGCATCTTTCTCAGATATTCTTGAATTTAAACTATTTCATAGATGTCAGCTTTTATGGATAACAAATATCAGATACAATTTTCTGACAGCTCACAGAAGCTGTCCTCTATAGATCTGATTAGTCAAACTAGTGAAAGTTAGTACAGTGTCACTGATACGGATAGCTGTCAAAATTCTAGTGGATATCGCTACTTTGGATGATATTAACAAAATAGATGCTGTCTTCTTTACGGGTGGAAAAAATATTTTTGATTAGTGTGTTGGTGTGTGTGAAAACTGTGAGACAAACAAGTTTGTTTTTCCCTTCTGCTATACGTACATTCATACTGAAGATCTTTGTCCTGTTATAATAGTTCACTCAAGACAGTGGGAACTAAAAGATGAAGTGTCCAAGATGTGTTTTCATAACAAATATTGAGAACATATGTCCTACTGACTTCGCTGAAACTTTGTAAAGCTTCCCATTATCTCTGCAGTTAGGAACAGCTCGTTATCTGTCAGCATTCAGTGCTTGAAGTCTCTCAGATTTTGTTCAGGATCGCCAGTTGGCGTTTGTATTTGACTTTGTGATTTGGTCACTTGACTAGTAGACTTAGTGAGAAACCTGTTCCTTGGGTGCTGAACTATAATGCCATTAAAATATATAAAAATTAGTAAAAAGGTGAGACTTTTGTTCCCTTTAAGCTAACTGTTTTCAAGTCAAGCCTAAGATAATAACAGGAGACTGGAAGTCTCCTTTATTACTATTGCTGTTATCACTGTATTCCTACCACTGATCACTGTTACTGCTCCCAGTATTAGCACTATTGCAGGATTGTAGAACTTGAAGGATGTTTTTTGAAAACATCTAGGAATTTGAACAGAACACAGTGACCTGATGGAGTAGTCTTCCACAGCTCTTCCACAAGTTCCAGTATATTTTGATTTTGATTGAGCTCATTCATAGAGTTAATAGATCTTAACATTATGCAGCTTCCAATTCTTAATAGGTTCTATTGTAAAAGAAGTTAAACTTTGCAATTCATTTAAGTTTTACAATTTTTTTTTTTTCTTCTTTTCAGGATGGGAAATTATTGTGGGAGCAGGAGCTGTACAATAACTTTGTATATAATAGTCCTAGAGGATATTTTCATACCTTTGCTGGAGATGTGAGTCTCGATGCCCTTGAACACGTATTCTAAAATGCCTTTTATTTAACAGTAGCTTCTTTTAATACAATGGAGGTTTCTATTTCTTTCTATAAATTATTTGTAAAAGTACAATATTACCTGTACTCCTTAAAGCTTTTTAACCTTATATATAAACGGACTAGAAAACTTAATCCATAGGATAGAAGCGTAAAATGCGGTTCTTTATTTTCAACTCCTTTTAATGAAATTACATTTTGACTTGCAGATGATGTTTGTGAAGTATCATGTATTCTTAAAGCCTAAATTTTCCTCTCTCCTCTTTGATTTCAAGCTACAAGATTTTGCTTAAATTTGTTAGCTATGATCTCTAGAAACTTGATTAGTAGACAGGCATTCCTAAGATAGAATGTTTCACTAAGACTTGGTTCCAAATTTGTAGTGATGATCTTTTTTTTTTTTTTTTTTTTTCTGATTTTACCTTCGGAAGGTGTAAGATGACATTTAAGAAAGCCCTTGCAACATTTTCTTAGTCATGGGTGGGGAAATATTAATGTTTTTCAGACATGTCAAGTTGGTCTTAATTTTGCTAATGAAGAAGAAGCTAAACTATTCCGCAAAACAGTAACAGATTTACTTGGACGACGGCAGAGAAAATCTGGTAAATATTCAAATTAATCTTAAATTCAGGCTTCTTTATGTTGTTTTGGGGGGAGGCAGGGAGTTACTTATATGTCTGAAAGCTACTGGAGGCACTACTGCCATATTTATATTTAGAAGCAATTGTGTTAACCTGTACTGCTTTTCTCCATGGTGCAAAAATAATATTTTTCTGAAATAACTTGATGCTTCTTGCTGTAAGTTTCCTTGTAAACTGAGACTCCAAGGTTGTGGTGTTTGAAAATATAGATCAGGAGGAAACAAAAATGGTAAGCTGTCAATAAGAAAACCAGAAATCTTTCTGTAAGCTGTTTTCACGTTTGACTAAACCCTCTTTTAGCTCTGGGCTGATTATAGCCGATTTGTTTAAATTCACCCCAAGTGGGTTGTAACAAAGATTTTACCATCTGGTATGTTCAGTAGTTCATGTGAATGAATTTTTTGGCATTGGTTCAGCATTTAATAGATAAATATATTCTATTCCAAACTGTTAGTGATTTTGACAGAGGCCAAGAAGAGAAGACATAATGTGCCTATACTGTCCTTAGCAACACAGGACAGTCTGAAGCACAGAAGGCTTTTTGCCAACTGCAGGATGCCTTCAGAACATGGTCAGTGTTTTAAAGGGAGCTCAGGCTTCCTACAGATCTTGTGTTGGTCCTTTTCCAGGGAGCCCATAAGCAACTTGCCTGTCTGACAGCCATATGTCCGTGAAGAGTAAGGTGGTGTAAAACATAGGCTGGGAGCACATGTATGTGCTCAGGCTTGCTGTAAGCTGTAGCATGGACTTGTGTTCAAGCTACAGGATGCGTTTTTGTAGTCCCTTCTGGAATTGAGTTGCACTAGCAATGTAATGTAATGTAAAGGGAGGAAGTCTTCCTCTTGAAGTGCCAACCTTGCAAGTATTCTTGGGAGCCCACATGATCTATACTTATTCACTCGGATTTCATCCAGGTATTGTGACTTGCGTGCAAAGCATTTGTTCCAGAAGCTTAAATGGCTTCTTTAAGATTTCTTCTCCTCAGAATTAGGATTAAGTTCAAGGGGTTTCATGAGAATAAGTGGAATCATTAAGAAGTGGCATTAATAATATTTCTCATACTTGTGTAAAAGTAATTTTGCATCAACTTGCGTCTCTTGTTCCTGAAGTTTTCACTCTATTATGTGTGTAAAACACAGTGCTACAGTGCACAGACATGACTTGGGAGGAAATGTGTTTACATTATTGGCCACAGCAAGTTTTGTTTGAAAATAGTGGTTCAGTTCAAACTGTCTGTTTGCAGGACAGAGGTTCACCTCTGTCCTTCCACATAGAAACCCCCCCCCCACCCCGGGGAACCACATAAGTTTGTCGTTAACTCTGTGAGCTTATATCTTGGTTTGTGTGCTCAATCTGGTGTTGTAGGATGAGCTTACTCCGCACATTGTCTTTTGACAAATCACTCCCTCTCCCCACTTACAACTTAAAGAGTACTTCAATTAAAAAAAAAAACAAAAAACAAAAAACCCCACAAACAAAGTACTGCAAGGTTTTTTTTTCTTGTTGAGAGCTGCAAAACAAAACTTGAAAGCAATCATATGGGATTCCTTAGTCAAGCCACCAGATGGAGTTCTGTATTTGTCATTGATGTGACTGTATTTAAATGCACTTTTAAAATAACAGGCTATGCGCTTGCCCAAGTCAAAGCTGATTTGCTGCTGGTGTTTATATATTTATTTGTTTGTATAGAAATGTTTATATAAACATATTAATTTATACATAGATTTTATAGAATACAAATTATATATAAAAGTTAGATATTATTTATAATGTATATATGAATTGTATGTATATTCTAATGTATCTTAACTTCTCAAACACAGAGGTAATAATCGGATAGGTTTGCTGCCTTTCTGTTTTAATGGGGTTTTTGCTCCTGTGCCTTCCAAAACATATTTCATTTCATAGCAGTGCCACCTGACATGCTTTCAACTGACATAAGTACTCCATGTGATCACTTAGCAAGCCCTGAACAGTATAACCGGCTGCTAGGAGACTCTTCCAGGAGTCTTGTGGAAAACTTACGTTGTTGGGAGTTAGCAAGAACAGCAGGTATAGCTCACAAAACTATGTCTTGGTGCTGAGACTAGTACACAAAATACTGTCTAACAGCTGTAAGAGGAGGCCACAGTAGTCTTCTCTTCCTCACTTGGCGTGAAATGCACTCCAGTATACAGACAACTTCTGAGTAACTGCATCTGGCATTCCAGAGAGGTGAAAGTTTGGCTCCAAATAGAGAACGTACAAAAACTTGCAAAGGTACAAAATATCTCATAGATATTAGAATGAGGGAGAAAGGCAGAGAAAGAATTA
Organism: Chlamydotis macqueenii; assembly: GCF_036417535.1. Taxonomy (NCBI): domain Eukaryota; kingdom Metazoa; phylum Chordata; class Aves; order Otidiformes; family Otididae; genus Chlamydotis; species Chlamydotis macqueenii. The sequence goes on from NC_141556.1 coordinate 24,238,415, forward strand.
TTGATGTGTTATCTTAATCTTTGTAATATCAGGCTGGTTTTCATCTAGCTAAATTCTGAGTTTATTTTTAAATCAGTTAAATTCTTAACCTCAGGTTAGGAAGAAACTACTGTAATTAGTTAATTTCTTTACTAGATTTACTGAAATAATCTCTCTGTTTACTTCTTAAACTGATCCCAAATAGTTCCCCTGGTAAGCAGGGTGAACACAGTGTTATTCTCCTCTCAGTGCTTGTCAGTACCTTCTCACTTGGGCTATTCTTGCATGTAGTACCATTAGTTTTTATTTTTATTATCTTGCCTCAGAAATGTTAATGTGTGTACACACGCACACACGTGTCCTTTCCACGTGCTGAGCACTCACCCATAAAAGGGCAGCAGAGGCTCGTAGAACAGAGCCTCCTTCTTAACTGCCTTTCTCAAATAGGAGGCTGCTTAACTAATTTTTATGGTCTGCTTGTAGCTCCTGAGTGGGAGCTCTGTTAGCTCTCTCTGAAGCTGCCTTTTTCCTCTACAAGTTTTTAGCTTCTGATGCCACTTCATAAGCTTTAAGCTGGATACTTAATATGGAGAGTTTGTTGGGTTTTGGTGGTTTGTTTGTTTTGGTTTTGAGGTGGGGGTGGGGTGATCACAGTTTTTGGTTTTGCTTCAGAGACAAGGGCATCTCTGAAGTGCTCAGCTTGCATTGGATTCAAATCTCAGCAGAGATCATTCTTGTTTTCAGGAATACTTATTGAAGGGAGCTGTGTTTCTTGGACGTAGGCAGCTGGTGAGGTTGACCCGGTTTGGATTGTTAGACATCTGAATCTTCAAAAAAGGAGAAATCTGCTACTCAGCTCATCAGCACTTCAGAACAGGAGTCCGTATTTTCTAGTCAGCAGTGGGAACCACAGAAAAACAGATCTATTATCTTTGGGCCACAAATTAATGTTTTATATACCCAGCAAAAATTGCAGGAAGTGCTTAAAATGTCTCACCTTGTTTTCCACTATCTTATCTCTTGAACTCTTTCTTCTAATGAAAATTGTAATGGATTCCCATGTTTTGGCAGAAGGCTTTAACACTTCCTGTGAATACCTCCTGCTTTTGCCAGCTTCCCATCCTGTGCCAAATGATTTGCAATCAGTCCTGCATTCTCCTTTGCTGTCTCTGAGTTGTTGGCTAAAATTCTAATTATGTACCGAAAGTTGAGTTTGGTTTGTAGGGTCTTTTGTTTGTTTGTTTGTTTTAGGTTTTTTTGACAGTACAACATGTTTGGTTTCTTAATATTCTAGGAAGAGAAAGCCTTTTTAATTTTTTTAAGTTTTTTTTATTTTCTCCCCTCAAACTTGATACCTTTTGCTGAGGCACTCTTGCAGAGGTTCTCCACCTCTGTGCCTAAAGCTAACCTGCAGTGAGATAAGAGGCAACTGTATAGAAGGCTTGTTCAGCAAAAGTTGATTCTCAAGGGGTTTTGGTTACCTTCCTCTGAAGGTTTGACCTTGACTGGTTTTTTTTATTCCTACCTGAAGATCAGCTGACTGATAGGAGGCTGACTTGCTTTGCACACTTTGGATTGTAGGTTTTTTTAACTATTGGTAGGACAAGGTTTAACACCATACGTGGAGGCACCTTCTCCTTTCCCTTTATGTTTGTGTCTGGAGAAATACAGTAATTTAGCAGTTTTTCTGGGACTTGCTGCAAAATGAAATGTTTGTTATAAATTGTTGTTAGAAAACTCCTGGGAGTCCCTATTAGGTTTCAGATACTCCAGTTCTGAAAGGGAGAGATGTACAACCTTCCTTATAGAGCAATGTTTTTTGAAGTGGTGAGATGACAAACTGCTTGCCCATATGGGTACTGCTAAATCCAAAATTTTTAAGAGAGTATGTGTAGGTACACAAATAGTGTAACTGTTTACTGGGAGTTTTGAAGGACAGTTGCTCAGTAGGTAAATGTTATTTGTGATGGATAGGAATTAATAGTAAGTGAGGCAAATCCCCTTTAAAGGAGAATTTACTATTGTAGGCTGAGAGTACTGAGGTGTGAAATATTTACAACTATATTTTAAATCATCAGGCCAAATTCTTCAGTGAAACAGTTGGGTGTTGTGAATAGAATATCAGATTATTACTAAGGAGATTCTCATTCTATTCCATATGGTACAGTTACCTGCTGGATAACGTAGGTGAAGTGTCTTGCCTCTCCATGTCCTATTTTCTTTACATAAACAAAAAAAAATAACTATAATATAATTTTGGTTCTGTGGGAGAAAAATACTGTATAAAGGTGGTAATTATATTTCAAATAAAAATGAAGGAACAGTCTCATTCAGTGGAAATCAGAAAGGATAACACTTAAAAATCTTACTTTGATAGGTTGTGCCAAAACAGCTCCTTTTGAATATTTCATTTTACTTTGAAGTCAAAATGTCTGAAACCAACTCAGTAGCTATTTCCTTATGTTCTTACTCAGTCTGCTCACTTGGAATCAGTGCTTATTATCTAAGGTTGGGTTTTTATTGTTCTGTAATGCTTTTTCATTCAGCTGCACAACAAGTAGACTTTAAGGATATTAATAGATTCTTAAGTTTGCTTTCAAGGTCATTGAAAGCTTCACTAGAAACTAAAATTTAGAATGAATTTTTCCTGTGATAACCTGTGAATAAATAGCTCCTTTTCTTTTTCAACAGAAAAAAGACGAGACCCACCAAATGGTAAGCTTTTTGCATGAATCACTGCATTTTATTTTTTCCTACTGTGGTCATTTACTGTTTATGTATATCTTTGTTTTGGACTTGTTCTGTATAGTCATGTGGTGGCAAAAGCAGTAACTCCTGTTCTGAAGGTTAGTGTATTTGTTTTGTTTCTGTTCTTTGGTATTTGTTTAGTTGTAGCTTGAAAGATTTGTGGCTTAGTTGGCACTTGTAAAGAATGTTTTTGGAGGAGCATGTTTTGTTGCAAAAACGACAGAGGCCCTTCAGCTTAAGCAGAGAGGAAAACTTTGTACTTTGCATATGCTGCTTGGTCTTCAGAATATGCATATATAGGATCGCTCTACAGAACCTCGCTGAAAGTAAAAGCCTGTTTGACTACAGGCAGGCAAGCTGATGACAGATTTCATAAAAGACTGAAATTGAAATGTTATGGACATCCAGCTAACTGTGTAATGTAGCCTTTTGGTCATACATCATATGTTTGTCAATATTATCCTTCATGCAAAAAAAAAAAGTTTTGTTTGAATCTACTTGTCTCTCAGGAATACATCTCACTGGTATGAAGATAACAGGTTCCTCAAGAGATCTTGTCATTAAATTGATGGAAAGAATCAAAACTATGTATCAATTTGATCCAAAAATTTTTTACCATCTATTCTAAAATGAAGTGGAAAAAACACACATCAATGAATATAAAGTTTGGAGTCTTTGTAGTTCTGAATTCACACTGAAGCTAAAAAGTGATTTATCATGGGACAGTTCTGTCAGTGATCCAGTTTGTAGATCATACCACTGTAAGTTTGCTGCTTGAGCAAATGTATAGTCAACTGGTATCTGAGGAGGTAGTCTTCAAGTTGTACTAACCAGGACATCCAAGCATCTCAGTACGTCATCAAAATAAGTAATCCTTAACTAATCCTGGATTATGGGAACTACTGATACCCTTTATATGCAAATAAAGCCTTGCTCATGTGGAATACTTCTCAAAAATTACTCTTTCTTTTTCATAAATACTAAATTTTTAGGAAGTTCAGACAACCATTAGTTTAGGCCAGGCGTTTTTAGTTTTGAATCCTTCAACTGGGACAGGGTTGTCATTTTGAAATAATCATAGTAATACCATCCACGATCATCTTACCTGCTTTTCTGAGCTTTCAGAAGGTTTTAACCATTCTGCCTCTTGAGCAACACTTGCACCTGCTCACCTGAGCAGCACATCCCTGATAGCAATGTCTGCAGAGCAGATGGGAATTAAAACAGCAGTGGTGACTGCATAGTGCCATCTACCACAAAAAATTTAGCATTTCTCTGTACTGTACATGTTACCAACAGTAACACAAACAATTCATTTGTCTAGTTTGCTACCTGTGATAGGAATAAGATTTAAGAAAACTAAATCTGCAAAAATTTCTGTGCTTAAAATACTCTCATAATTAATTCTGTAAGACCTCAGGCCATGACTTTTTTTTCTTTTTTTTGAGAGAAGAATATTGCATAATAAATTTGGATTCAGTGATCCTACACCTTTATCTCAAATATTCTGTGGAATATGTAGGTTCCTGCCCAGTGTTTCATGATAAGCTCTGAGCATCCCTGCTTTTTTAGTAAACTGTTTCACTGAGAGTCCATGTAGTCTTTCACAACCTATCTTCCTTTTTTGATTCTGTCAAATTCTGTAATGCCTGGCTTCCCTGCTGCAGAGAGTTAGGTATGTTCCTGCCCTCTGTAGTCACAGATCAGACATGCTCAGAGCATGCCTGTGCATTTCAGTGTTTGGAATTCAGACTGGAGCAGATACATACTATCAGCATGTAACTTTAGGGGGGAAAAAAACCCAACAACTCAACTGTTGTAATAGCAGCTGGTTTTTGTTTTACCCTCCATATGCAATTATATTCTATTGGGGGGCTTAAAAAGGAACACCTGCTTTTTTTTTTGTACTGAGTATCAGTATATAATTACCTTTAAAACTGAAAAAACAAGAACAGTCACATTTCTGTACTCACATGATCCATGCTTGAAATACTGTGGGGAATTTTGTTTTAGTGGAGCTTGTTTGTCTGGATTTTCTGCATACGTTGAAGCTGCATGGGAAAAGCACGTCTTTTCGTATGACGTTTTCAATAGTACGGATTTAAGATTTTTTTTTGTAGAATTGCAGGATTAAAATCAAATTGGCATTAACAGTTATGTAAAATGTATTAGTCTGTAATTTCCTGGGATTTATGTTCTACTTATTTGTAATAGCTAGGTCTCTATGCAAATAAAGACGAGCTATTGTGGCTGAGCTGACCTCTTAGTGAAGTTCTGGATGAAATAAGGATTTGTCAGAGAACTAGGTTTTGAGGGAATCTTTAAGAACCATGTGCCAGAATTTTGTTTCAGTTGTTAACTGGAATAGTTTGCATTTATTGTAGGGCTGTCTGTAGTCTGGGACAGATGTCTAGAGAGGCTCTAAAGAAAATACAGAGAGTTTCATAGAATTAACATTTCAAGATGTTTTGTACTACATTTTCTGGAGCTCCTTCTGAAGATGTCACAAATACTGATAACAGTGGATGCTTAAGTCCACTGTACTGTCAGGTACTTCCTAATGATGAGCTCTATATGCATCTCTCATCTTCATTGATTGAGCTGTCTACTTCTGATGGGGAAGGTGCATGTCTTATGATGGGAAGAATTTTACTGGATATAAATATGGCAGTTCTAGAAGAGTACAATTCTTTACAAGGTTCTTTTATCTCTCGTGGACATCTAAGGTCTAAACCTGACGGTAAGAAAAATTTTCGTCTTTAAGAGTACTGTGATCTCTTGTATGAATATTGTTAGTATCAAGGAATCAGGCTATCAGTCCTTAATTTGAGCTCAGCTTAATAAAGTTCAATCTGCAAATGGCTGCTGCTTTACATGGTTAAAACCTTGTATGGTTAGTTTAGGATTTTACATGCAAAAAGGTGCATTTTTCAAAGAGTGCTGGGGTTGTGAGAAGAATATCATGAACTTCCTGGCATTGCACAGGTGCGTGTTTCTTTCTGAATGTCAGTACAGCTGTTGAAACTACAAATATCAAAGTAATAGTGGAAAATAGAATAGAGAAAATATAATAAGTGATTAAAGTGAAAATGAACTCCTACAGTGTTCTTCGTTTTGTTATCTAATGAAATTAAGATTAAAGTTTTCAATTCATTCTGAAGATTTTGCTGAACTCCACTTGTTAAGTTTTGGGTTGATAATATTTGACTATTAGTGAATTTGATGCTACCTTTGAGTGGAATTTTAACAATGCAAATTGTTTTGCATAGTTGTATGTACCCGGTTTGTGCTTTGGTAGTCGCAAAGGACGGTTGTCTACATCATAGCATTTCTAAATCAAAGCATTTCTGCTTAGCAGAAAACACTAGAAATTCTGCAGTTTCAATGCAGTTTTAGGTCTTGTCTTTTAAGACTCCTACAGGAATGTAGGAGTTGTCATATGTTTCTAGATGAGTTTTGTCTAGCCTAGTGTCCTGTTTCTGTTCTTGTTTCTTGTTTTGGCCAGTACGGTGCTTCCCACTGAGGTGTTAAACTACAAATTTTGGTTATGTTATCCATTGTATTGTCTGCTTCACTTTTCTGATTTGGACTTTGGACTGTGAAACTGAAGGCTTGTTTGTCCATTCAGAATATTTAGGGGAACTTTGAATTATCCATACAAAATGCAGTTACCAAAAAATAGTGTCAAAGTAAGGTTCAGATTTTTAAATTCTGATTAGACATTTTTTATCATCTCCACAGTAAGACTGGATGTGTGAGTCTTATTTTAATTGATTTCCTAACCATTGGGTAGTAACTCACAGAGAAGCAGAGGATGCTTTTCAAACTGTTTCTGGCCAAACTGGTCTTAAATTGACTGCTTAATCTCGTTCTTCCAGAACTGAAAGTACTTCCTCTTTTTGTAGATTTCCTTAAAAATAAGAGTAATAGACATATGCTAGAGAGAGAGAGAGAAATTGCCTCTTAGTATTTAAATGCTACTATCACTTGCTTATGTCAAGAGTTATCTTCTGTCAGAGCTAAAAAACCTGAGTGGAAAACCTGCTAGGTGTGTTTATTTGCTAGTATTACATAGAATCATAGAATCGTTAGGGTTGGAAGGGACCTTCAAAGGTCATCTAGTCCAACCCCCCTGCAAGGAGCAGGGACATCCCTGACTAGGTCAGGTTGCTCAGAGCCTCATCCAGCCTGGCCTTGAACGCTTCCAGAGATGGGGCCTCCACCACCTTTCTGGGCAACCTGTTCCAGTGTTCTGTAACTCGCATTGTAAAAAATTTTTTCCTAATTTCTAATCTAAATCTACCCCCCTCTATTTTAAAACCATTACCTCTCGTCCTATCGCAACAGGCCCTACTAAACAGCCTCTCCCCATCTTTCTTGTAGGCCCCCTTGAGGTACTGGAAGACCGCTATAAGGTCTCCCCGGAGCCTCCTCTTCTGCAGGCTGAACAGCCCCAGTTCTCTCAGCCTGTCCTCATAAGAGAGGTGCTCCAGCCCTCTTATCATCTTCGTGGCCCTCCTCTGGACCTTCTCCAACTGGTCCATGTCCTTCTTGTGTTGGGGGCTCCAGAACTGAACACAGTACTCCAGGTGGGGTCTTACCAGGGCAGAGTAGAGGGGGAGAATCACCTCCCTCGACCTGCTGGCTACGCTCCTCTTGATGCAGCCCGGGATGCGTTTGGCCTTCTGGGCCGCAAGGGCGCATTGCCTGCTCATGTTGAGCTTCTCATCCACCAGCACTCCCAAGTCCTTCTCCTCAGGGCTGCTCTCAATCCATTCCCTGCCCAGCCTGTACTTGTGCTTGGGATTGCCATGACTAACATAATGCTAAAATTAGCAGAAGTATAATTCAGATGTATTTTAAATAACTAGACTAATAATTCAGAATTGTTTATAATGAAGAATGAGGTTTGATAACATAATTTGTAATTTGAGTGTTTAATTTGTATTTCTGATGCTATTTTTACTGTCACTGCTGTTCAAGCTCTGTGTCTTACCTGAGACTTCAATTATTTTGCCAACCTGTCAGAGTAAGATGCAAGAAAATCCTGAATAGTTCTATGGATAATGTTCTGTATTTAAAGACAATAGTGTGTCAAGAGAGGCCTTATAAAGTTCTTGTGATGTTCAGAGTCTGTGTGCGATGGCAGAAAGCATTCCCACTTAGGGCTGTAAAGCGAAGGTTCCCTCTCCTTTAAGATCTGTTTACAGTGCTAGCAAGGCAATGGTGTGCTGGGTGTTACTGTTTGTCACTCACTTCTTTGATCTTATTTAGGACTGTAGCCATGCTGTATCTGTATGTATCTTATTCCCTGTGTTCTGTGCTTATGAAAACTCTTTAGTTTAAAATTACTTTCTATGCCAAGTTTGCAAAAAACTAATGATAGTTAAAAAAATTTTTTCTGCCATTGCTCTGCTCTAGCAACATTTTTTTTTTTTCTTCAGCAAATAGCTTCGTCTATGTGTCTGATATCCAGAAGCCAACCAGATGCATGCGGCATGTAGAGCTATAGCTGCAGTACAAGTATTTTGCTGCTCAGGAAAAAAATAAAATAAAAAAAAAATTGTAGGTTAAATATGACTTTGAAACGCAATAGTAAAAATCCTTTACTTTACTTTCACAGGCCCAAATCTACCAATGGCAACTGTCGATATCAAAAACCCAGAAATTACAACTAACAGATTTTACACTTCACAAGTCAACAATATTTCATATACCAAAGAAAAGAAGAAAGGAAAAACTAAAAAGAGAAGACTGACAAAGGCAGATATTGGAACGCCATCTAATTTCCAGTAAGGACTTTTTGAATTTGTTTTTTGGTTTGGGTTTTTTGAGGGGAGGGGAATTGGTGTCAATAACACTTGCTCAAGACATAAATGTGTGACTGTTGTGTGTAACCTGAACTACATAAATGCTAGCTGGAATGCTGTGAGATTTAAAACCAGGTTAGTTCGGACACAGGTACACAGGTGAGGAGTTTACTGCAGCTGTAAGCAAAAAGTAACTTGCTGTCCTAAATTAGCTTAGAAAACAATTTAGCTGCTTAAAGATGCCTTATTGAAGTAGCTCAGTGCAGGTTCATATGCAGCCTCAGTGGTAACTCTTTGACACTGTTATTCTTACAGCTGTGCCTGCTTAGCTGTGCTTTGTTGTACAAAATACACATGTGGGTCCTAACTTGTCATAACAGCAGAAATGGCATAGCCATGTTTTTATCTCTGTCTTTCTATTTACAAACTTACTTATTCTGATATGTAGGGCTAGTTCCCATATCTTGTGATGAAAGTACAGCATGCATGTATACACTCCTTAGGAATGGGTTGGATTTTTTGTAATATCATTTCTTGCATATCTTCAATCTTTTAAGAGAATTATGATGTATCATTTTAGGATTCACTTTCATGAAACTTGATTTTGGTCACTTTACTGAATTAACTATCATTTTCCTGAACTGTGATTTAGTATTTTAATCTTCTGCCTTTTAAAATAAGCATACTTTAATTGTAAAGCAACAGGAATTTAAAGAGCTTGGGTTAGTACTAGTTACAGGAAAGATGAGTTTCTGTGAAGTATTAGAAAACCAGCATGGAGTTTACATGCCAAGTGAATGTCTTGTTCTTTTGAGCCATTATTTTGCGTCACTTCCAGTGACATGCTTTCCCAGAATAAAACTCCATAAAAGTAATGCTGGTATTACCAGTTACAGTAATGTTACTGCTCTGTAGAATGGAATAGTAGACAGTAAAAGGAGACATGGGCTAAAACCAGACTGTGGTTAGACAATTCAGACATCAAATGTCGTCTTTCTGATCTGAGTATTAGTGAATTGCTGTATCTATTATTGTCACAAACTGAAAAATGCAGAAAAGAAGGAAGAGTGAAACAAAGAAAACTGAATAGTGTTTGGTAGCTGGTCAGTGTTGTAGCTGTATTTCAGCATACGTGGACAAAATTGCAGATAATGATTTGCATTAGTGTGTCTTATCTCTGATCAGAATTTGTGGAAGGAGTTATAAAATGAATTTGAGACTTGATTTATAATGTCTGTCAGGTTCTGACATAGAAAAGCTGAGAATAAGATGAGGAAATACTTAATGAAGTTCAGACAAAAGACACATTCTAGTATAATTAAATGTAACATAAAATTGTAAGTGGTGAACCTTTGCAAAAGAAGATTGAAAGACTATTTTGTTTGACTTAAGGTCTAATAGTTTCCTGTAGAGTGCAGCTATGCGTCTTCTTACTGTGTAAGATACTTCAGTTGCTGGGTTTGTACAAACATATGGGAATTGGTGTTTGGTGGTGTTAGGCAGATATGCCAGTAGAATAACTTTTATGTAACTTGAGCTGTGATACTTGGTGAAGACCAACACTGTTGCTGTTTGTTTATGCCAGATCAAAGTTGCAATCAGTAGGTAAGATTTTTAAATGCTTTCTGTTAGATGTGGACTTTCATTGTTCTGAGCAAAAAAATAATTGAACTCTACTTAACATTAATGTAACTTACTGCTGTATGTATTCTTTGAAGTTACCTGATAAGTATGCATTTTAATTGAAAAGACCTCTGAAAACAAATGTGTTACAGTCACTGTGTACAGGTAACTTATCTTACTCTGAGGGATGAAAAAAATAAATGAGAAATAATGCTAACACAACTCCATATAAACTTTAATATCTATTAAGTGCACTAGGCTCTGAATCATATGCTCACAACCTCTTGAAAGAGCATCCTGGGTAGCGCAGATATGCAAAAATGTGTGAGTAAGGTTGTATTTACTGGTGAATTTCTGACAATTTATATATGCCAGTTTATCTATTACAATCAGATATGAGATCATATATTAGGAAATGTGTGTCTAATGTACATGAAGTGAACTGTAGCTTCACATCCAGAATTCTGTAATCAATAAATCATCCCATGTTTTGGTAGTAAAAGACATTTAAATATTTAGGCAAAAGAAAGGGCTTTCCCATTTTGCCTTTTCTGTAGCATACTATCATTTTAAATCAGATCTTGTACTTTTCTTCTTGCCCCTCAAACTAAGTAGTTAACTAATCAGTTACACCAAGACCAAAATTGATCATTGAGCTTTGCTATTCTCATTAAGAAAACTTGTGCTGTCGGTAGTATGAACAGACCCAAGCAAGAATACAAAGACTATTGCACAAAGCACTGTGTAAGGACAGCAAAACAGTCCTGTACTTTGATAAGCCTAGCCTAAACTGTGTTGGCTACTAACAGCTCGCTTGATATTTTTAAAACTCTGAGTTGGACTTCCTGAAGACTGTGGTGATTTTCTAGGACTGACCATTGGCAAAAAAAAACGCAAAATATGGAGTGCTGGTAGCATTATGGTTCTGTCTTCCGTAGCCAACAGTACTTGCATGAAGTAGCTTGGAAGAGCACATGCTCTTCTGCCTTTTTAACTGATTTACAGCATCACATTAAACGTACTTTAGTAGCCACGTGAAATGGCTGCTAGAAGCCTAGGAGGATGGCGACTGAAAACAGTCCTCCATGGTAGGGAGGAGGAGGTTTCTGGCGGCATGATGCTGAAGGCCTTGGCAATAGCTCCAAGACCAGTTAATATCTAAAGGCCAAACTCCTGCCTTGTTCCCTGTGCAGTCCTTCTATCACCATCCATGTGTACCACAGAATGGCATGGAGCCTTCATGTTTTGCCACATACCGTAACATGAGGGGTGAAAATGACTTCTCCACTTGGTCTTTTTGATATAAGACAAAAAATGGGAGTAAAGCAAGTTTTACCATTTCGTTCTCAAGCGGGGCACTGAGAAGTAAGAATTGCTTAGTGTCTTATAAGCCTGGAGGTAGAAGCTGGTAGTAATTTCTAGTTATCTTGGTGTCCTGTTATTTTAGTTAACAAGGTCCTTTTTATGATGATTAAATGGACTTTTCTACTTTTTTAGACACATTGGACATGTTGGTTGGGATCCAAACACAGGTTTTGATGTAAGTAACGTAAAGTTATTCAAGACACTGAGTAATTAAAAGCTTTAGAGGCTTTTTAATGTAAGTTGTCAAGATTTGCATTAAATAAATTTAACTATACATCAAAATAGTTGTAAATTGTGATTTTTATAACATTATTCAAACATGGAGAGGTGCTGGAGTAGAAGGGAATAGGAGAGATTTGGGATTGAGGGGAAACCATGCACAAAAACTTAAATACTATTTTAGAAGAGGTAAGTACCTTGCACAAAAACCTAAATACTTCAGGTTTTGTGCAAGGTGCTTACCTCTTCTAAAACAGTCCTTTCTGACTGAAAAGTCAACACAGAGACATGTCCTTGACTTTGCTGTTCCTTTTAACTACATGCGTAGCGGTTTTTTTTTTTTTTTCCCAATACAAATAATATTTTTTTAAAAATATTCTATTTCAAGGTACTTAAAACTAATATATCTGACTTGCAGGTGAACAACTTAGACCCAGAACTGAAAAACCTGTTTGATCTGTGTGGAATTTCAGAGGCTCAACTGAAAGACAAAGAAACTTCAAAGGTCATATATGATTTCATTGAAAAAACAGGAGGCGTGGAAGCTGTTAAAAATGAACTGCGCAGGCAAGGTGGGATTGCTTTTATTTCCATGTAAAAAATAGCAGGGTGATCTTTGCCTTAAGGATTAGAGTAGAAGCTATTGATGATGAGCAATTCTTGATTCTCGTCTCTGGACTTCATGTCACCACAGTTGCATTGGCTTTCATAACGTTGCTGTGTACCATACGCTATGGAAAAACGTTCATGCATGACCCATGAGAATTCCCTAACAAATAAGGAACTTATCGATGTCAGTTAAGTTATTGCCGGTAACATTTAGTCTGGCTGCAAGGCTATGCAGTATATTCCATGTAGATTTTTCAGACTGTATGTTGCATATTTATTTTATAATCTCAATCTTACAAATAAATAAAAATCTTAAAAGCAATATTGCTGTTGCCAGTTACAGTAGCAGCATGTGTCTGACAGGTGTATGTGTGGTGCCTGTTCACCCTGAGCAGCACCGTGGAATGAACAGCTAGAGGCCTGCAAATTTTATACGAATCTTCTAAAAAAGAAAAAAAGCTTTTTTTGTAATTTAAAGTTAAAAGTACCAGTTTTGAGCAGGCTTCTGCTGCAAGAAAATTCTCAAATAAGCCGTTTCTTGCCTAACCTTTAAATGTGATCTCAACTGATGCATTATCTAGTGGAACATAGCAAGTCAGTCTGAAAATTACACTGCCAATGTCAAGCTTTAAAAAATTTGCCTAGAGTGCTTCTCAAGAGAAATAGGATAGAAATGCCATTGAAATTATAGCAGTTTGAAACTAGTGAATAAATTGTTCGAGGGACTGAAGCAAGACAGTTTCAGGGTACAGTGACTTGTTACATTTATTCCTTAGGTCCCCCCCGTTGGAGCGGTATGTATTTGAGCTGGCATCTAAGCATATGCTTCAAAGTATTCATGCTGCTGTGTGATTTCTTTCCTAGATGAGAAACCTTTGTCCACATCTGTTTGACTGCAATACTAAAAATTATAGTCTGAGTTAAATTGCAAGCAAAATTTCAGTTATGATTTTTTTCCTCAGTAAGAAATCTGTCACTTTCTTAACTCTGTTTAAGTGTCTACGGAGTTGTTGATCTCAGACTGCTGACCATAAAATTGGATTGAGAAGACTTGCCTTGGAGTCTTGTGACTACCTTAGAAAACTAAAAATGCATGTTTTTCTGTTATGTTTGTGTTAACTTCAAGTGACGACCACTTGCATGTATGCAATTGAAAGAAAAGCTGCCTCATCTTTAACATGCATGATAATAATCTACCTCTGTGCTTTTTGATAGAGGTAGATAAAATATTCCAGTATTTCAGTGAGTTTATCTGCAGTTATGTTATTTGATGTGTAGATTTGACTGCTGTTTGAAGTGTTCTTTCTCAACTGAAACACTTTTTTTTCTGTGCTTTACTGCAAGAATTTCTGTGCTTACTTATTAACCGTGCTAGGATGCTAACTTAGAGAGTTGCAGACATGTTGTTCTGCTCAGAAAGAAGTTACTTTCCTGTTTTTCCTGTCATTTCCCTAGTTTTGATACTGCTGGTTGGTTTTTCTAGTGACAATACCATCAACACAAGATTTTACAGACTTTTTGTTAATAGCAATATTCAGATTAATGTGCATTTATTTTAAAAAAAAACCGAAATTATGTTGTTGCTTTGCTTGTACCATTTGTTGGGGAGGGAAGGGAGAGAGGATGAGGTAATGGTGTTCCCTCCTTGCTCTTCCTCCCTCACTTCACTTGAGTGCAGCCAAACCTTATAAAAACTGCTGAACTCTGTTTCCACAGATTGAATGTGGCATCTCTCTCTAGATATGATGCAAATAAACCCCTTCCCAACAGGAAAGCTTAAACCTTGTGTTTAAATCTACAGACTCTGGAGCATCACCATGTTGTATATCTTTTGAGTAATACAGACAAACTGTCTGTGGTGCTTGCGGAGTAAGTTATATTGGAAAATACTGGCCTACAATGGCCAAAGAGGAAACTACAGTCATGCCAGCCAAAAAGTGGATTTTTTTTTTTTTTTTTTTTTAAATCAAGGATGCTGGCATTATGTCTTTTGGAAAATATATGAAGTTTGAGAGGAGATTCTACTCATGTTGTTCTTTCAAAGGCATGGAGAAAAATAGAGCAGTTTGTGGAACTTAAGAACATAACACATAACTTCAGGATGGATACGTTTCTCTAAGATGAGTGGGGAAGGAGGAACTGAGACACTAGTGTCTCCTACTTCCTCAAAACCCCTTTTTTAGGGACGTACCCTCTCTGTTCCAGTGTAGACAATGTACTTGCTCAGCGTGTAACAGGAAGCAGGTAAAAGAAGAGGTAAAGAAGTATCTTTAAGTGTATTATCCTTTTTGTTATCAAAGGATATGAAATCAAATGTGAATTTTTCTTAGTTGTATGACAGTACCTGGATTATTAAGTAGTTATGTGCAACAACCACAAAACCTAAAGTCCCATAAGCCATCAGATGCTTAATGGAAGAGGAAATGAAACAGTGCTATTTAAAATACCATTAGCAGAGCAAGTACATTTCAAGGCCACTTCATGTAGAAATGATCCTCTGTGTTGAGGTAGCCCTGAAGTTGTTTCCTTTCTGCAGTCCCTGCCATAAAGATAGTGTTGGAACTAATTTTCAGTAAAAGACACCAAGAGTCGGTTTACACTGCATCGTAATGCATTAGTAGGGCTGGTTTTGGTACTAGATGATGGTAATTAAAAAAATATTTACCTTTGTAATTCCCTAATAAAATAATGACTAGGTTATAAAGTGGAAATTCTGTATTTCACCTTAAGTGTATTTTCCAAAACGTCTTTTTCTTGCCTTGTGTCCTCGCTCAACAAAATTTTAGAGGATTCTTTTGAAATTTTTCTGCATTTTGTCATGAGAAATTGAAACACTAACTTAAGATACGCTTGGATCATGAAGAAAATCAATACCATAAGACCAAATGAAAATCAATGACCAAGCTTGTTTTGTGATTTTAATTAGTCTTTTGTATTGCAGTTGCTTCCTGCAGTGTTGATGCTTTTACAAAATGCACAACAGACATGGGGGCTGTATTCAGTTCAGTTTGCTTTCATGTAAGCATAGCTTATATTCAGCTTAATCCAGAATTGGTAAAATTCGCACAAGCGCAGAGATCCTTGTAAAAGGCAAAGCAAAGCCTTTTTTCTTTTTCAGCTAGTTGAAAAGACTTACATATATTGAGTAGCATGTAACTGTAATTATTTTGTTTCATTTCAGCTCCACCTCCACCACCACCATGCAGAGGAGGACCCCCTCCACCTCCACCACCACCTCCCCATAGTTCAGGCCCTCCTCCTCCCCCTGCTAGGGGCCGAGGGGCACCACCTCCACCTCCTTCAAGAGCTCCCACAACAGCACCTCCACCCCCACCTCCATCTAGACCTGGTGCAACAGTGCCCCCACCTCCTCCAAACAGGATGTATCCTCCACCACCACCAGTGCATTCATCATCTGCACCGTCCGGCCCTCCTCCTCCACCACCACCACCGGCAAGTGGGTCATCTGTTCCTCCACCGCCACCACCTCCACCACCTCCTCCTGGTCCTCCTCCACCACCAGGCCTCCCTTCAGAGGTTGATCACCAGCTTCCAGTTCCTGCAGGAAACAAAGCGGCACTCTTGGATCAAATCAGAGAAGGAGCTCAGTTGAAGAAAGTAGAACAGAACAGTCGACCAGTGTCCTGCTCAGGAAGAGATGCACTGTTAGACCAGATACGACAGGGTATACAGCTGAAGTCCGTGAGTAAAAGCTGTTTCTCATCTATGTTTCCCTGAGACTTGCAAATGGCTTCCAGTGTTGCGGTGTGAACAGTAACTTGTGGCTCTGTTCTGGGCTGGATCATAACTTCTAGTTTTTAAAACGATGCTTTAAACAGTAGTACTGAGAAAATGCTTAGAACACATACTTGCTATAGATGAGTATTGGTGCATGAAATTATCCTTGTTCCAAACTAATTTCTCACTTTTCAGTAAAGCTTTAAGCTTTACTGAAATACCACAATATTGTGGCTATAAAGAAGTTTTGCAAGAACTATGAAAGATTGCTGGTCTCCTGACTACTTCAGTACAGTCATCTAAACTACTGCAGGCGATGAGTTCAGCAGTAATGATAGTAGAAGGCAAACACTGGATATGTGTTTTTTCTTTTTTTTCTTTTTCTTTTTTTTTTTTTTTTTTTTTTCCTTCCATCTTAAAACGGACCTGTGCTCTGCAAATGTTGAGGCTTCTAAGAAGGTGGCTGCCTTTGTCTGGAAAAATGCCACCCATGAGGAATGACTCTGCTGTTCCTGCTGCAGCTCAGGCTATTGCTAATTGTTTTTGATGTCACTGAATATCTTCAAGATAATTTTGCCTGTAGGTACAAGAGAGATGTCAAGGTGACTGCACTTTCTAGGTTGCATAAAATGTGTTCATAGTTGTAAGTTGGCCAAAGAGCATGATGGCTGACATCTAGAGAATGTTATACCTGGAAGGTGATTCACTTGTAAACCATCTTTGTCTCCCTTCACCTGTCATCTCTCACCATCCTTTACACATTTGGTTTAGATTGTTTATTCTCACAGCTTTAATCTAACCTTCAGCTATTTTTTGCTCAACTTCATTTTTACTGTTGCAAACCCTCGTCTAATCTCACTTCTGCTTTTTTTTTTTGCCACTGTTCTGCGCTTGAGGCTTCTGATGCAAAAAGTGTGAGGGCATGTTAATATTTATTTACCATTACAGATACACAGTATCAAAGTCTATTACTTTCAGAAGGGATTATCAACCCAAAGCAGACCTGGTTAACAAACCCAAGCAAGAAAAATATTTTGTGATATATAACAAGAATAAAATAAATAGTGATTATGCAGCCACATAAGTTGTGCCTGTATAACCATAGTAAGAAGCTTTCCTTTAGCTGAGTGCTCACTTCAGTGAGAGTCAGAGCTGAAATATTTAGTCTTGAGTATGGACTAACTACAATTTTGTTATATGGCAAAAGAGAAAAGTTTGACTTTTTCATAAATAAACCAGGCTTGAGCTAAAGAAACAAACTTCAATTTCACTCTTCTGGCTGAAAATAAACTCATTAATCTTATGAGGAAGTTTTTCCAGAAATATACAGGTTCATTTTGCTAATTACATCTTCCTAACATAACCTTTTTTTCCAAGGTATCTGATGGCCAGGAGAGTGCACCAGCTACACCTGCACCCACCTCAGGAATTGTGGGTGCATTAATGGAAGTTATGCAGAAAAGGAGCAAAGCCATTCATTCTTCAGGTGAGTCTAATGGATTTTTTTCTGACCTTACAGTGTCAGGTTTTCAAGCGTTAACACTTCTATTCAACATAAAATATTATCAGAGAAAAACATGGTTTTCAGCATATAGTCCAATACAGAATATTCTAGGCAGATCCCACGTGATGAGTTGAATAGTTACTTCGTGCTACTTTGAATTAGTGGTACATAGTCGTTTGCAGTAATACTGCATTTAAAATTACAATAATTGGGGTTACTATCTTCAGAAAGAAATTTTTTTTTGTTGTTTTTTTTGTTTGTTTGTTTTGTTTTTTTGTTTTGGTTTTTGTTTGGTTTTTTGTTTGTTTGTTTTTTTACAACTGATGTATTTTTATCCACTAGATGTCTGATGAAATAAATCATAAAAATATTTTGGAAGGAAGGTTTTTAATGCTTTCTGGTTCTAGAAGCCAAAGCTCTTGCAAAAATTCACGCTTTTAAAATGGTGTTTCCAGTGTGCTTTGGATGCCACCTGCTGGATAATCATCAGATAACTAGCGTTACTTGACTAGTCCCATACCAGTACTGAAGCAACTTTTCACACTTTAATGCTCGGAAAAAGTAAGGCTGCAAGAGGATTTGCATTTCTCAAATACCAGCTTGTAATAAATACAGTGCAGTAGCTGCAGGGCAGCTGTTTGGTTACACTTTTTCTGTTTAAGCTTTGATGTATTTTATTCCAGAGCTTGCCTTGATACCAAAACTGCACTTGTAGTCTGCAGACTGTTTCACTAAGTGCAATCTAGTTTGTTGATTTGCCGCCTTACGTAGTAATTTCAAGTTTCGGTACTTTACATAAATGAAATACCAGAAGGCGCTAAATACAATGTTTTCTTAGAGAAGGAAATGCTTTTGCCTAACAAATAAGTAGTTTAATTTTAACAGGCTACAATTTTTAAATTATGGTACATACAGAAATAATGGAAGGCTTAATAAAGTTAACAACAAACGTTGATGTTAATGTGCATTACACAGCTTGGAATATTCCAGTAACCACAACGGACTTGAGCTCACAATTTTTTTTAATCTGTTTGTACAGTAAACAGAAATCCCATTATGTGGTAAACCTGGGGAACCAGTTCTTACGTTTCAGGCGTTAATCCATCCTTGAAGTTTAGAACCCAATCTGGAACAAGCTGGTCACTCATATTCTCTAAGAAAGAGTAATAGGTAGTAAGTGTTAAAAGAGAACTTCTGATTCTTTTTCTCATAGCAGAAAACAAGATACACTTCTCTTACCTAGAGCAGGGACTAAGAATGTAAGAAAATTAGATTTAACTTTCAGCCAGT
Organism: Chlamydotis macqueenii; assembly: GCF_036417535.1. NCBI lineage: Eukaryota > Metazoa > Chordata > Aves > Otidiformes > Otididae > Chlamydotis > Chlamydotis macqueenii. The sequence goes on from NC_141556.1 coordinate 24,257,300, forward strand.
ATCTATATAAACTGAATGTCATGTCCAGCATTCTTAAAATAGAGTATTACCGAATGTATTGTTGTGACCTCCTTGAACTGGTTGTTCTGTTTTCAGAAAGTTGTGGGAGAAATCAGTAACACGTTTCTCATGTTAATTTGGTGCATGCAAGTGACTTGCTTTTTTATTTTATAGATGAAGATGAGGATGAAGATGATGAAGAAGATTTTGAGGATGATGACGAATGGGATGATTGATCATATATTATTATATATATATTTTTTAAGGTGAATGATATACTAAACACTACTTTCTGTCTATGGATTCTGTAAAATTATCATGTAAATGTTCTACCAATTTGCTGTATATTTTTGTTGCCTTTTGCTTTTTTATTAATCTGTGCAATACCTCATTTAATCTGTAAAGGTTTGTCATAATCCTCTACAAAGCTACTCCCTGTTAAATGTGTGCAAGTTTACACCTGGATGATCATGTACGTGTGAATACTTTCCATTCCATCAATAAGGGAGTTTAAATGTAATATGTGAGACTGACAAAAACCTTAATGTAATTTAGTTATAATGCAAGAAGGAAAACACTATTTTCATACCCTACTTTTTCTGTATCTAAATTTTCTTATTAAAACCTAGTATAGCACTATGTTCTTTAAGTGATGCAGCTCTTAGTTTATTTAGCCCCTTCATTGCAAATGCAATGCTACATGAATTTTGAGGCTGGTTTATACTATTGCATGGTTTCAAATACATCACAACATTGCAGTTCAAATCTTAGCAGTATGCTTTGCATAAAACAAGATCACTACAGAAATGCACAGCTAGTTGTGAAGATTGCCTTGTCCTAACTGTAGCAATACTGACTGCTATTGAACAGCAGTAGTAATTAAATCCTTCAGTTAGAGAACTCTCTATCTGAAGTTAAAAGAGGGTGGCTTTACACTGTCATACTGGCAAAGGCATCTTTGATGCAGACAAGTTCAGTCTCTTTTTTTTTTTTTTTTTTTTTTTTTTCCTCTCCCCCTTGTTTTTTTTTCCCTAGCTCTTACTTTCAGAATGAAGAAGTTTAAATTACTGGGGGCTATACTGGAGACTGGCAATTGCTACAGTTTGATTTATTTTTAAAATCAATTTTATGTGGTTTTCAGGCTGAAGGGCTGCGTTTAATGCTTGCTTCAATGTTTAATTACTTTTTAAAATTTGTAGGACATTGGTGTACTAATAAAGTAAACATAAGTGGTATTACTTTGCAGTCTTTGCGTTATGGTACACAACAAAGCTGAAACACCAATCCTACATCCGTAAAGTTGGAAAGCCATTAACTCAGAATATACACTTTGAATAAGTACTGAACTTTATGGCAATATTCTGTCTTCATGTTGGCTTTAAGACCAACGGTTGTGATGAAGATAAAGAACCCAATTCACAAGAATAGTATTTGAGTAAGTGGACAGAAAATGGGATTCTCATTTCACAGCTTGCACATTTATATGTCATACTTTGTAGTGCAGTAAAACATTGGCATATCTGCCTATTGCAAAATACTAATCTATGCCGTATGGGTATTTAATATCTGCAGCATTAAATACTGTACTTACTGTAATTTTCAGATAGAAAATATCTTTTTTTAAAAACCACATTATCTGACACAGAATGTTTAGTTAAGTCAGTCATTTGGAGCGTAGTTAATGCATAGTGTCCTGGGTCCTTGACTGTAGTCAAGCTATGAAACTAAATTTAAGTTATCAGAATTGTATTGACTGAAACCCAGTGTTGACCTGATCTTGACAGGCTGGACCTGCATGATACGGCTTGGATTTCTAACCCAGTTATAACCTAGTCTTTAGCGAATTAATTTAGTCATATGAGAAGAAAGGAAAGTTGCTGAAAAGTAGTGGGAGAGGTAAGGTTGTAGTTAAATTATTCAAAGGATACTAACTTCCTTCCAAGAGTAATTTAAGCACATGACTTGAGGAAAAAAAAACTTCCAAGTGGTCTCACTTTCTTGCGGTAACTTTCGCATTGCCCTCCACTGCTAGAAATACTTCCTACTAGCTTTGCTGCTGTAATGGCTTGAGCGTTCGATCAGTTGCAAGTGCAGCCTAGGGTACCTAATGGCAGTGGAGTTAAGAACTCGTGTATAAGGAAAATATTTGTATGGCTTCCATAGAACTTCTGGCACTGCTCCGGTGTTTTAATTGCATATAGGGCATTTTAAAATTAAGCAGATGAGGCCTAGAGGTTTTCCTAACATGCTACTTACTAGATATGTTTAGCTGTTATGTTCCCAGAATTGGAATTTCTGTAATATAGTTAATTATTAAGTATCACAATTCATTAATCAAACTTCTATTCCAGATTTTGGGAGCTCTGAAGTTACATTGTTGAACAAAACTTTGATTTGTAGATACTGGCCAAAGAAAGCTTTTGGTTTTTCTATTTCTTTTTCTTCATACAAAAAGTACACTCACATTCTGTGGTGTCCAGGTTAATATTTACTTTAAAGTAGTGTTTGTACATGATAAATTTCAGGCATAAAGACTGCAGTGGCAGTTCAGTTAGTCATAACTGCATGCTTCAGCACTCTGCCACTTGCACTATGAGCAGAAGATAGCACTTCATGATACTGGTGCATTGTTGCTAAACATTGTAATGAAGGCCTCTCTTATATATTCTGGTGAAATGACTGTCCAGATAGCCTTAGCAATTAACGAACTAGCATGAGGCTTTTGTATCTCAACACTCTATGTGCATAGACAATATCAGCTAGCCACTTGTACGTATGAAATCCGTAAGAACTTCTCAATCATTCAGTTTTCCATTTATCAAACTGAAATTTTTAGTATGTGAATTTTTGAAATGTACAGTGAATAGGATGTTGCACTGGTGGCAATTCATCATGGAGCATAATAAAATTAATTTGACCCAACTAGCGTAAAACTGTGTGGTTTTTAAGTGCTAATTGTGGCGCAGCTTTTAAAATAGATTTGCATATTGATTACACACTTTTAAAAGTAATTTTGGTTGCCTAGCCAGGTTCACAGAGCAGTAAATAGCCACTGTCAAGTTGCAGGAGTTTTCACGTCTCTGGAAAGTTGGATTGTGCTAGCGAATAAACACAATGAGTAAGAATGTGACACCCTGTCCTCCTGGCAGATCTCGCAGCTGCTCAGCAGCTTCTCTGGAAACAGCTAGTGCTGCAGGCAAGTGCAGTAATCCAGCAACCGCTCAAGGTCAAACAAACATGGCTTCGTTAATAAACACTCCGAGAGGAGTACTAAATAGTTAACTCTTGTCAACTAATTCTGTAACTCACAGCATTTTTACAGATGTAAGTCTGTCTTGCGTGTTGTAGTGTTTGAGCTCAGGACACTTCAGAACTCTGCTTTCCTCCTCCAAGGCAGCTGAAGAGTCCAGCATTTCAAATTTTTATCTGTTGTACACTTTCTTTTGAAGTTCAGTACTTCTATGATTTTTAGGCCTTAAGTGCAAGGCAAACTTGGAATTGTTTCTTACAGGGTGTGCTGAGATACAATTATTTTCTCTCTACTGAGTAAACAGAAGCTTAAAACATGATTTTGAAAGGAGGAATTTCTTTCACTTTTTTTTACTTGACAATGGTTACTTTCCTGAGTAAGATGTATGTAAAGCGCAAAAAAAAAAAAAAAAAGAGATCCTTTTGGTTTTGTTTAAGACTGTTGCCAATCCATTGCAACAGCCTTTATCTAATCAGTAGAGAAATTCCTGGTCTAATTAAAGTCCCTAAAGCTTAAGTACAGTGATAAGCAGCTTTATTTATAGAAAAGTGTAAATGGTTTAGGGAAGCTTAGAAGATACTAAACCTCTGTCTCTCAAAGGACCCGTGTTACCTCCAGCACTGCAGTCAGGGCTCCTGTTGCTATGTATTTGTTTACAGCCTGGAGTTTTCATGTGAGTGAGAGGGAGGAAAGGGTAGGGTAGCATGAACTACAATGTGAGCTGCTGGGGGTTTAATGTCCATGTTTAAGCTTGATACTTCTCTCTAAGGTAGTGTTTGAAAGTTTTAGACTGTTTATACGGTTGTGGAAGAGACTTTAACCACCAAACTGCTGAGACACGACTGCATTTCCGGGCTTGAAAAAGTAAACCATTAGTCATCTGAAATCACAGATTTGAAATTAATGTAGATGCATGTTGAGAAGTAGAATCATGGCATCAATATTGAAATATAAATAATGAGTTCCTTTCTGACATTTTATTTCATTATGTTTTTTACAGTATTTGTGAAGTAACCTGCTGAAATCAGCTAGAATAGTAGTTTATCAGGTATTCATTTTTTTCTCTAATGTAGTTTTGGGTAATACCTGCAGGACTTACCCATCTATAAACAGTTTATACACACCTGGAAGTTTGATATTTTATATTTATTGTGGTTTTTGTCTGTTAATACTGACAAATATACTTAAAGGCCTTTTTTGCTAGTGCTCCAAAGAGTTTTTGGAGTCTTTTTGGAGTGAAATTCCTGAGCTATTACTTCATGTTTTTCCGTTTCCTGGAGCTTTATCATCTTTTCTGAGTTTTGTTACTCTACTCAAGCAGTATGAATTTTAAACTTGTTACTTGAGAATGAGATGAGGAGGTGTGAGGTTTTCTGAGGAAAATACTTCAGAGAAGTTTTAAAAAACAGAACAAATTCAAAAACAAGATTATGTTTTTGTGTGTGCCAGCTGGGGGACACAATACGATTTGGAGTTTAAAGCTTAAGAAATATGATAATGCTTGTATCGTGTATCAGACACAAAGTATTTGCTTAAATGACATCGGCAGGCATGCAGAATCAGGAATCTGCTCTTCTGGATGTTGATGCCAAAAACCAGGCAACTGCCAGAGCAGTTGAGCTGGATTTGGAGCCCTTTGTTGGTAGATGCGGCTTTCCCAGGTGCTCAGGATACAAGGTACACAGACTAACAGACTTTTGAGAAACTTCTTTTTTTTTTTTTTTTTTTTGGTTGGTTGATTTTGTTTTGTTTTGGTTTTTTTTCAAGATACTACTACAGAAAATGTTTTTGTTAGAATAGTCTTTTGGACCAAAACAGTGCTTATTTCATCATCAAGGGAAGAAGTGATCCTCAGCATACAGTCCTTTGTCAAGGTTATGCCTGTTCAACTGTCAGCAGAGAATCTCTCTTTGTTTTTAAATTCAAAATGAAATGGAAAAAGCAATCTAGACCTGGTTAACATAAACCATGTTTTCTATGGTTAGTCTGCTGAGGGTAATGTGTGTAAGTGTGAAAGGCAAGTGGCTAAAGCAGAAATCTGCTAGGTAATAGAATTCTCCTTCAAGGTCCTTCATGAAGAATTAAGTTTTCACTAGTAGTAGCTTTAGTAGCTAATCCTTAGAGAATATATTACTAAAGCTTACCTGCTGTCCCCAGGAGAGGTAAGAGGAAGATTAGTTCTGGAGAGCAAGTGAGCCCCTCTGCTGTCAGTTGTGTTAGACAGTACTCAGGCCTGCTTTTATATTGTTGACTATGCTAATAGTGGGTTATCTGGTACAAAAACAAATAGCAAGCTCTTTGTATCAAAGTTGGTGCCAAGAAGACATGACAGGGAAGATACAGGCTGTTAGGCTTGGTTTTGAAATGGGGATGCTATTGATTAGTTCTCAGCATCCCATCTTGCTCCTCTCTGTGCTGTGCTGTGGAGGTTCTGTGCTGCCCTTTCATATGTGAGTCACTGTAATTCCTGGATGCAAAGCATAGCGGGATAGTACCTGGACTTTATCGTTTCTTCACCATGTCTACAATTTGCCAAACAGAAATAATACATCTGTGCTTTCAAATTCAGTACCTACTGTGTGATCAGAGCACTGGAAACCCAACCACAGCATGTAGTTTCTCATGGATTTAGTTTTAATAAACTAGAAAAGTTTTAATGAACTATGTGAGAGACATGAATTTTGGGACTTAAAGTTACAGAGCAGTTGTTCATTGGCTGGTTTGCAGCACGCCCTCTCACAGCAGCTCCCATCAGGAACACTGCATGGTGATTGACAGTGTCAGAAGCTTAACTGATCCTGAACAGGGAGTCCTCGCCAGGGCGAGCCACCCGAGCCAGAGTGCATGAATGTTGCAGGCAGCGTTTGTACGAGTGGCAGCAGCTATGTATGGCCCTGTCATACAGCCACTGAGCTCTGCCGATTTAACAACTCGCCCTTCCTTGCTGATCAGCCACTAACGGTCACACATTTCTCCCTAAAGATGTAAAGATCATTTGTTTAGTGGGTGTGATTCATTACAAAATCATGGGAATCGGTGCCTCTTCTGAATCCCTGTAAGTCTGCAAGGCCAAAGGGTGCGGCAGCGCTGCCATGCTTTCATAGAATCATAAAATCATAGAATGGTTAGGGTTGGAAGGGACCAAAAGAAAGCTCTGGGGCCTCGGAAGATTTTAAGTACAAGAGGCATTCTGTTTATGGCTTGGATTTGCTGCAGCTGCCTGTGTGCTCGCTCCCGCTGGTTTCATCTTACTGCCTCGTCCGTCTCTATCACCTCAGTTTGAAAGGGGCCATCCTGTTTTCATCAGGGTGCACATTAAACTCTGACTTTATTTGAGGAAAGCTAGCCAGTAGCTTTGAAGTGTGTGATAATATTTTTGCTGCGGGATGACAGTCACACTTTATATCCCCCAGCCTCGGATCATCACGGGACATGAGGAGGAATGGTGACCAGATGCAGCTGAAATCAGATTTATTTACTTTCCTCTATTAAATTTCTTAATTAACTATTTGCACATGATAAATACTGCAGCCACAAGGTAAAAATGTGTCAGCTATTTCAGCTGAACAATGTGATCCATGCTCAAGTAAAACTGTTGGACTTGCTGTATATTTTAAAATTCCAACTAGGATTTTGATCTTTCTGCATAATTCTCATTGAACAGCTGCACTGTCAACTTAGAGGTCTTCCAAGAAACACAAGGGCAAATGTAGCTCTTTACATCTGACCTCCTGTGTTATTACGATGAAGACAATTGGGTTCTAATGTAGCATCATCTGTTTTGCAGCATTAAAGACAGAAAAAAGAAACAAAAACTTTTGTCTCTTGTGTTGCTGATTTGACTGAAACTGGCAAAATGTATCTGCCTAACACAACTTCTTAAGGTCTTGCTGAACAGAAGCTCATAGAGGTACTAACCCCAAAGTTTTTCATTCAGTGTAAATATTGGCCAGTCTCCGCACACGTGTTTTGTCTGGGACCTCTGAGAGTTTTCCTAACACGAACCAGATCAGACCATAAGAAGTTCTGTGAAGGGTTCAGGCAATGAAATGTTACTGCTCGAGTTGTGAATGGGGAAGGTGCATTTCACCCAGGCTTTTGCAGAATTATCTGATCAATTGATGAGATTGCAGACGGGGTCACCCGAAGCGATCTGTACGTTATGTACAATCAAAGCCCTCAGACCTCTCTCCGGGACGTGTGAGCATTTGGCAGAATTCATGGAGCAGAAACAACGACTGGAATTACAGGCTTGAGAAGGGATTTGTTAGGCTATCTCAGGCAGTGCCACATTACACAGAAAGACATCAGTCTCTATGAGAATATGTCAGGAGGTCCACAAGTTCATATTACGGTTTTGGCAATTCTTGCAATCTGGCAAAACATTTGGCCTTTGTAACGAGGGTAGTTGTTTGGCTGAGCAGAGGCTGGAGCTGCAGAAAGGACATACCCCTACGGTACTGCAGAAGGCATTTAAAATAAAAATCAGGCTGAATCTGCATGCTGCGTTATATTTATCAAATTCTTCTGATGGAGGATTTTTAATACCAGAACAAGCTTACTTTCTCCTCTGAGCTGCAATTGGATATTTTGTGTGGTGCAGGTGATTATGTAGCTGCTTTCCAATAAAATCTGTAAAAGAGATTTTTCAGAATATAAAAAAGCAGCAAATCTATATTAAAAATGCTTTGTGAATTTTTTGCTTTAGAGAAATTAATACTGAAGAACATTTATTTAGATTCATAGTGGAAATTTCAGTTTTATCTTTCTTTATCCACCAGAGAAACATCTAATTTATCACGTTTCCAACCACTGGGACAGGACTCTGTACCTGAAACATATTCAGCAATTTAAAAGCCTCTGAGATGTCTGCTAGGAAGTACATTCTTCATCAGTAGTGAGACATAAGAAGAAAAAATGTCTTATTCTTCTTTCTAGTTCAGAGCCAATGAGAAGGAAAAGCTGAAGCTTTGATTCAGGCTGTCTTCATGGTCTAGGCTTGGCTTTTCCTTACTTCGTGTACTTATATCACCCATGACCCAAGGTTTAAAGGGGAAAGAAAAGTTTGCAGAGTGTCTTTTGTCGTGACAATGTGAAGCCCAGCGCAGAGACGTGTGGGGAAAGGACTGACATTGATGAGAGCACCCGGAGCTGAAGCTGGTAATATTTGGATCACACTGAGTATGTCTCTGAGAGAGTTATTAAAACAGACAAATGCACCTCTGTGTTTGCCTCTTCTATACAAAACACTGAAATGAAGGAAAGGGGCAGCAGGAGAAAATAATTGGAGGAATGGGAAGAGACACAAAAAAAGAAAAACTGACCATAGTTAAACCTTTCTTGGTGCCATGCAGCGTGAAGGCCAAGATGGTGAGGCAGCCCTTCACATGAGAAGTCTGATGTCCGAGTGGAGTGGTGTTCCTCAGGGGTTGGTATTGGGACCAGCCCTGTTTAACATCTTTGTTGGTGACATGGACAGTGGGATAGAGTGCACCCTCAGCAAGTTCACTGATGCTACCAAGCTGTGTGATGCAGTCGACACGCTGGAACGGAGAGATGCCATCCAGAGGGACCTTGACAGGCTGGAGAGGTGGGCCCATGAGAACCTCATGAAGTTCAAAAAGGCCAAGTGCAAGGTCCTGCACATGGGTCGTGGCAATCCCAGGCACAAATACAGGCTAGGTGGAGAATGGATTGAGAGCAGTCCTGAGGAGAAGGACTTGGAGTGCTGGTGGACAAGGAGCTAAACATAAGCTGACAATGCGCCCATGCAGCCCAGAAAGCCAGCCATACCCTGAGCTGCATCAAAAGAAGCATGGCCAGCAGGCAAAGGGAGGTGATTCTCCTCCTCTACTTTTCTCTAGTGAGACCCCACCTGCACTACTGTATCGAGCTGTGGAGCCCCCAACATAAGAAGGACATGGACATGTTGGAGCGAGTCCAGAGGAGGGCCACAAAGATGATCAGAGGGCTGGAGCACCCCTCCTATGAGGACAGGCTGAGAGAGTTGGGGCTGTTCAGCCTGGAGAAGAGGAGGCTCCGGGGAGACCTTATAGTGGTCTTCCAGTACCTAAAGGGGGATTATAAGAAAGATGGGGAGAAACTCTTCAGCAGGGCCTGTTGTGACAGGACGAGGGCTAATGGTTTTAAAATAAGACAGATTCAGTCTGGACATCAGGAAAAATTTTTTTACAATGAGGGTGGTAGAACACTGGAACAGGTTGCCCAGAGAGGTGGTGGATGCCCCATCCCTGGAAACATTCATGGCCAGGTTGGACAGGGCTCTGAGCAACCTGATCTGGTTGGAGATGTCCCTGCTCCTTGCAGTGGGGGTTGGACTAGATGACCTTTAAAGGTCCCTTCCAACCCAAACTATTCTATCATTCTTTGATTCTAGTTCCTCATATATTTTTATGCAGCTTTCCCCTGTGTACTGCAGTGGGAGTCTGGCTTACAAGCAGCCATGCTGAGATTGTACAGGAAATTCTACCTCTGGTTTGCTCAGTGTTTGCATTTTAAAACATTATAGAATATCTGGTGTAAGAGGCAGGAGATCAGGGCAGAGCTACAGCTTCAGCAGCGTTTCCAGACTAAATCCCTAATTTCACTTAAAAGCTTACGCAACTCCTGACCTGCCTTCAGGTCATTCCTCTTGGTTTTCAACTGAATCAGATGTGCTGCTTTTAAAGTATGATATTCTGTGTCAGAAATAGCATACCCAAGCCCACTACTTGCTTTTGAATGCTAGCAATAGCCCTGGAGACCTCCCGCGACCTCCAGGCAGAGCAGGCAGCGTCTCTTGCTGACAGAAAGCCTGGAATGAGGTGGACACATTTGAATCTTCTTTCTCCTTTGCACGTTCATTATTTCAGCTCTCCCAACCCCGGTGAGAGAACTGAATGTCCCCACAGAGGTTTTCCATCCCATGGCTTGTTGAAGAACTGAACTTTTTCGCCATTTGATCCAGGAAGAAATGCCTGATGCTGTCCTCCCTCTGTTCCTGGACAGAGGTTCCCACCACCTCCCCTGCACCAGCAACACAGCACTGAACCTGCAGTGAGAGGCCTGGGGAACCCAACCAGCAGAACAGTCTTCCTTTTTGTTAGGTTAGTTTTATTTTTCTTTTCTTTCTTTCTTTTTTTTTATTTTCCCAGGTTGGCTTTGTGCTGGTTTACCTCCCCAAACTGATTGACAGCAGGTTTGGTGTGAGAGGGAGGGCAGCAATGCACAGACAAGCAGGCATGAAGGGGGCAATGAGGACCACAGCAGTGCTGATCCAGAGCTGCCAAATTGTCCTTGAGCTGTTCCGACTGGTGTTACACCTAAAATCCAGCGATCAGGATGTTTGGAGTGACTGGATCTCACTTAGACTGTTTTTGGTCACTCTAAGCCATAGCAGAGATTGAAAAGTTTGGTTCATGACCGTGTAGACAGAAGATAAGTCTGGCATGGGATGTCAAAAGTCATGTAAGAGGGGCTAGTGAGGCGCCAAAACCTGCGTGCTAAACCGGGATGAATTCAAGGCAGGAATATTTGCCCTATCCAAGCACTGCCTGTGCAGTCACACATGTGGACTGGCACTGGTGCCGGTCTCACCAGCTCCCAACATGGGCAGAGTTTGCCCATACCTGCCCGCCCTACACAGTTGAGATGGACCTGCCGCGGGCAGGGCAAGCTCGGTGAAGGGGAGAATGAAGAGCTGATGTTCGGCGGAAGTGTTCAAGCTCACACGAAACATGAGCACTGTTGCCTTCCAACTTGTTTGTGAAACATAGCAACATGTGCACGCATCGCTAATTTAAAGAGCGGTAAGCCGAGATGGAGCGAAAGGCGTGACCCCAGTCTGTGTACACATAAACACTTCCTTCAGGTGCCTGTGAAATTCACTGCTTCAACTGTTGCACATTGACAGCCCTCATGAACATTCATCAGCGTGTTAATAAAAAATAAAGCTATAGAATAATAGAATAGCTCCAAACATTTCTCAGAAAGAGCCCTGTGAAGAGAAGCCCAGGAAAAATTTAGCCGTTTTTGGGTAAATTGACCAAGTGCTCTTACCAGAAGGGCATAACGGGCTGCAGAAGGGACAAATTTCTTACCTATGGAATTGAAACTTCAGGTATCTCCCACACAAGAAAATTAGTCTGGTGGATAAACGTTATACTTGGTTAGTCTTGTGAAATCGTCTCCTAGGCCTCTCCTGGGAAACAGCCTCAATTTATCCTCCTCAGGCTATGTAAGCCTGCTTGACTGCCCTTTCCATTCCTCACATGCTTGTTTATTAGATGACTAAATGACAGAAATGGCATGTCTTACTTTTGATGGCATTCTTGCGTGGTCAACTCAACCTTGGGATTCCCGTCCTTGTGGCTTGCTTCATCTGAATTTACAAAATTTCCTGTATTGGGTCATGGGCTGTGTTTTTCTTACCACTTAGAAATACACTGACATTCATCATACTCACTGAGCTATTCAGCCGTCAAAACAATGCTGTTAGCTTAAATGAAAATAAAATAATAAAAAAATTACAATAATGCATCTAGTCGCTCTTGATATCTGTGGATTTTGGAGCACATTTGAGTCTATGTGAACACAGCCTTGCAGTATCGTGAGGCACATCAGTATGGATATCTCCAAGGCAGTTTAGAGGGACAAGAAATTAAGCAGTATACCCGAGAGCACGCAAAAAGCAGAAGCATAGCCCAGGACATGACCCTTAGTCTTGGCCCTTGGATGCGTGTTCTGGCTTTTACCAGAAACCCACTGAGAATTTTTACTGTGGCAATTATTTAAAGAGAAGCCTCTTTTCCTGGGTTAGAGTTCTGTAGAAAATAATCCATTTTCGCCATTAAAAAAGGGGTTTTAAAAATTTGTGTTCATTTGAAGCTGAAAAAGTAAAACATTACAGACAGAAATAAATACACTTGACAGGCAGGCTGTTGTCCTACTTTCAACAAGGGCAATTTTTTCCATATTTCCATTTTTCTTTTGGACTGATCCGTCCTTTTCACATGGAACTGTTACATCTGGGTCTGATAACACACCAGCTACCCCACAGCCCACAGGTGATGGTTGCCTTATTTTTCCACCAGCTTCACAAAAAGAAAATAAGCCCCTCAACTGTTGCACGCTACCTGCAGTTTGCTCTTTCACCTCCCAATTTCAACTCAAGGCTGCCTCCACCGCACAGACCCAAAGCTGTGATGGACCTTCGGCCTGCGCTCGCCTCACAGGACAGCACGGGGAGCAGCCGGGGAGCAAGCCGGGGAGCAGCACGGACCGCGGGGAAACTGTCACAGGGAAATCTCTGCTTTGCCTACCCGAGCTGTGATGGCAGCCCTTGCCTGTAATCCTCCTTCTTCATGGCTCTGGGTCTTGGCAGCCCACTGGGATAAGGGTGAGGACCGGGAAGCCCAAGTCCCAGCTGAGAGCTGGGATGCTGAGAGGTCTCCCCTCAGATGATGAAGGTCTTTTCTGGGTAGCAGCTATTAAACATGAGTCCTCTGTACTTCCAAAAACAAGATAATTATCTGATAAAATAAAATGACCAAAATATTGCAAAAATCACAGTCCAGTTCAGAAACTTAATTTACTAGTGCCCAACTTGAAACCCTGTCAGTGGGCTGACATTTTGCACGTCTGAAAAGAAAAATACCTCATGCTGCTTATATAAAAGCAGCGACTCCAAATCACCAGGTGCTTCTAAAGAGCATCTGCTCAGTGACACAGGCACACAATTTAATCTCTGAGCAAGTCTTTGTCTCTCAGTTGCAGTTTTCTCCTAGAGTGTAAGGCACCATTATCACCATCCCATTTAAGAACATAACATTCACAATGAAGTCATTGAACTGGCAAGTCAAAAGAAACTTTAGTTGTAAATTTTCAGGAAGGAATCTAAAAATCAATTCCGTCTTAAGTGCAGGGTTTTGGAAATGGACATCTGTCAGACCAAGACATTGCAGGTACTGGGCTTATCAATATGTGAAGCAAATTCTGCTCCCTCTTTAAAGTATTTGGCTCCTGTTGGTATCAAGTGTAGATGGTATTAATCCAGCACCTAGCAGAATACTTCAGCTTCCCTGTGAGAGTCTGTTTCTGAAGTTACGTCTGACTTGCATGGATTTGAAAAGAAAGCATCTTACTGCAAATTGTAGGAGATTTTTACAACTTTCAATACTATTTTGGCTTGCAGATCCTGTGGAGATATCACATGTAAGAGGATTAGAACAAAAATGGCAGGAGCTCCTGTGTTATCAGTTTCAGGCTTCTGCTCCTGAAAGCACCATACCGTACCAGCCTTCTCAGAAGCTTCTTGCATCCTTTTAACAGTAAGTTGGTGAATTTGCCCATTCCTTTTTATAATGGGAACAATGTTCCAAGAACCTTCTTATTCTAAGAGTTAGGTAGTGTCTTCTAATTTCTGATCCAAAGGCAGTCATGCACAGTTTCTATCCCTTTTCTTTTCTACTGCTAGAAAAGGCTAGGCCCTGTAGCTCCTTCCCCTTTGCAGTACTTACAGACATGAGCTAAAATCCTTTTGAGCCTTTGTTTGGATAAACTGATCCCACCACCTGTTCTCATCCCTCTCACAGGGCAGCCTCTCCAGTTCCCCAGTTATCCTAGCCATTTTCTGCCCCTCTTCAAATTCAAAACATTTTTTCCTGGCTGTTAGTCACCAGAATTGTACAGACGCTGTTTGCTTGGGCCTGCACCCACAAGTCATTCTTGGAGCTACATCTCCCCTTACATCCAGGGCCTGCAGGTACCCCCCCTCCACTTTAACTTGTTACTCTCTAAACAACCTACAGACAAGTCCTCTCTATTTTGGCTGTGGAGCTGCTCTGTCTTAAACGTTACTTTCATATATCTGATGAACTTCTGAGGAAACCATAGGAGTGGTGGAGTGGAAATCTCAAACACTCAGTGCTTCTCTTCTGTGCTGCACCTATGTTGTGCTAGCATGAGGGCAAGGGAGAGGGCTTGGCCATAACCCCCTGCTCCCCTCTTCCTCACAGCCTCCCAGGCCCTGGGACATCCATCCTTCCACCACACCACGCTGGGACCATGCTGCAGCAGCTCCTCTGGCTTCCCCGCTGCGTCCAGCACAGACTTGGCCCCCCAAAATGGACATGGTTTTGCCTGGAAGGAGCCTCATTGGCGACCTGCCCTGTTTGGTGGGAAGGAAGTACCTCAGCAGGTCTGGGGAAGACAGATGGAGAAGGCTGCTGGACCAGCATCATTACCTCCAGCCAAATTCCCCAGCTGCAGAGCAACATGGGCCACTGTCCAGCACTTCCAGTGGAGGACTCGACAGGAGGCAGGAAACTTTCAGAAGATGTGGAAATGATATCTCTTGAACTTCTACAAGCTTCTATTCTTTCTACAAGCTCAGACACTTCCTTAGGTGATGAAGCACAAACTAAGGGGCCAAATACTGGAATTACAGGTGACAGCCAAGCTCTGATATTTCTAGTGCTTCAGTAGGTCGGCTCTTACGCACCATGTTACACGGCATGGATGCTCACAAGGCTACATGACTTGGGCAAGGGCCAAAGCATCCTACAGTGGAGGCAGTGCCCTCTTGTCAGACTATCCGGAGCGTGGGGCTTTGCAGGGTGGCACAGCCTACGACCACCACGCAGGGCTGCAGCCGTCGCCCAGTGTAGCTGGGTGTCAGATCACCGCAGCGGCCGCACTGCAGTAGCACACGGGAGGACCTCGTGTCAGTCTCAATCACAAGTGTGATGCTTGTGTGGTCTGCCCAGCACCCAGCCCTCCCCTCCCACACCTCAGCCCAAGTCTGGGGGGACATTCATGTGAGAGATCTGTCTCAGTGTAAAGAGAGGAGGCAGGTTTTGCTTTTTTTTTTTCTTCCTTGGGAAACCACAGTACATCTGCTTTTCAATGGGCTGATCATTTTTGCAACTCACAAGGAGATAAATAATGTTCTAAGGACACAGAGATTGTTCCTAAAGACGTTATAACCCATTGTCCTCTCCTGTCCTTTTACCACTTCAGTGACAGCAAGCACTTGGTTATCCTTCGCAGCTCTTTTATTGCTGAGCAATCCATGTTGACAGACTTTGGTGTGTTTGTTTCCCTGACTGGTCTTTGACAGAAAGTGGACGGCCACCCGCTGCGGGGAGCCCTACGACTCCAAGCGAGGAGCACGCCTGGATCCCGGGGCTCCCTCATCCAGATGCCGCATCCAGCACTGGATGTGCAGGAGCTGACCCAGGGGCCACCTTCCTTACAGGTCAAACAAGAGGCAGTCAGGCCTTCAAAGGAGATGATTTGCCTCTCTGTGACCCAAAGGAAGAGTATGGAAAGTGAACTGAGCTTACAGGCAGGACCTTAGAGGGGATATGCCCAGGGGCAGGGGTGTTTTTTTCCCCAGGGCAGCATGAACTCAGCAGGAATACAGCTTGGCACCATCTGGCTCCTGCTGAACCCCCTCCCAGTCCAGGAAGGCAGCACAGTACCTCCCAGGGAGTATTCATATGCTTGTCATACAGTGCTCGCTTGCCTGTTTGAAAATAAAGCAGATTGCTCCTTGGAAGCATCTCGGAGGGAGCTCAGCGCCATTGGCAGCAGGGCTGACACTCACCCGCAGAGGGAAGGGGGGCTGCTCTTCTCTTCAGCAGAGCATCAGCTGGTTACAAGGTGCTCTCAAGGGCTCTGCCTCGCAACTCTGCAAACAGGAGACAGGCTTGGAAATGCCTTCCAGTGAAATGGCTGCAAAATTTATGTAGGCAGAAGGTAATTACCCAGATTAGACTTTGGCTAAGGTGGAGGACTGACGCTTCGTGAGGGAGTGTGCTGGAGGGACCCTAAATAACCACCCATGGCCTCTCCTTCTGTGACTTTACATTTTAGTTGACATACTGACGTACTAATCTCCATCGTCAGAGTGGGCCGCAGCCCCAGAGAGGATCGATGAGCCACTTGTCAACAACCACCATCAGCCCTCGCAAGGGCTGCACCCATCGCCTTCCCCTTCTGCAAGGGCTGCACCCATCGCCTTCCCCTTCTGCAAAAGGGTAACTCCAGCAGCTCCTACTGACCTGAGAGATGACTCTTACCTTCCTTTTATTCCTTTGTCTAGGTTTTCTTCTTCTTCCACGTTCTCTCTTCTCATCTGCCACTTTTCAGTATTCATTTTCGTCTACATCATCTTCTTTTTCTATATCAGTTTTCACCTCCAGTACAGAAAGTTTCCTCACTTCTCACTCTCCTTCTTTCCTTAAAGGTTTTGTTTCAGTTGTTTTAAATATTTTCTTGTCTTCCTCCAAATCCCTGCTTTCCCTGAGTTCCCTACCTATCTTTTGCTCTCCCTTGCAACTGCTTAGCTGCTTCTGGCGTTTGATTAAACACGTTGCTGTTTCTCATCCTTCACAAAGGGGACAAAGTCTGGGTTCGCAGGTCTCCTCCTGACTGTGGTCTACATTCCAGCATTGCTTCCATCCTCAGAAGATCCCAAGCTCCAGCTTCCATTTGGTGGTGAGAGTCTGACCTACGTTGATTTTTATGCCATGGGAGCCTATAAAGGCAACTAAAGACTAACTGTACGTACCATATTTCTTGGGATACTGGGTCTAGAAATATTCATAAGTTGTTGTGATCCTGAGGCAAGAGGAAAAATGTTGGAAAGTGTTTCTGTTAGTTATAAATTGCTTTTGGTAGGTTCTAGACAATAAATGCAAAAGCAAAAAAGGTATCTTCACTGTTTTCTTGACACAACATTCCTGACAGTTCACTAATGGATTCCCCCTCCATCATGCTTCATTTCCCTCCAGTAATTTGTTCCTCTTTCTGGGGAAATCTGTCTCATTAATGTCTCTAGATACAAGCTTACCTGTATTTTTCCAGTACTACTGCGATGTTGGGTAACCTTAAGTAATTACTTCTCTTTGGTGTGGCTTTATGTAAAAGAGCAAGCTAATTAATACTTAGTGGTGCTTCTAAACATACACCTCCTCTTGCCTTTCAACATTTTGGCCACTGCTCAGTTTTCTTCATGTTATCGCTCCCTTCACACTAGCTGAAGCACAGCTGATCTGAGAGCGCGAGATGTCTGGTACCACACAAAGCAGGGCTATCCGTGCCATCGTCTGTGATGTGATACCTCCAGCCATGCATCTCCAGATGATGTTGGCTCTGCTTCCACCAGATCACACTGACAGTTCACACCCTGCTTGTTGTTCAGTTGATACCATATGAAAATCTTTTTCCACCTGAATGTTAGACTGGTCTTCAAGTTCCTCTGCCTGCTGTCTGCACTAGGGTTATTTCTGCCCAGATACAGCTGTGTGCACTTGTACTGAATGGATCTCAGTTGAATAATCCTGCTGCATCCTTAAAAAATCCACATTAATTTTTAACCTTTAACTCAACAAGAACTGCAGTTCTATTTATCACTCACTTCCCCAAGGTTTAGGACCTGGTATGCAACACCAGTGAGCTGATAAAGCCCACAGTTTAATTTTTCTGTATGAAATAATTTTTCCCCTGTCAGTATGAAACTGCACTAACGTATGGGCTCAGGTACTATCCTCCAAGCAGGCTTGATGAGTGCAGCTGAGAAAGATCTCAGGTCTCTCACAGGAGACTTCCCTAACGCTCATGAACTTGATGCAAACATCTGGTAGGTTTTCACTCACAGAAATTGAGAACTATGTGTCTGCTTGAAAGCTTCAAACCACATTTATTGTAAATTCATGGAAAAAAGAAAGAAAAAAAAAGAAGAAACCAGAGGTTGGTAAACTGTTACATCTCAGTGTGAAGAACTTGTCCAGTGATGTGCAATCAGATATTGAAAAGAATATCTAAATAAGCAGCAATTTCTCAATAGAAATCTCATTAAATAAAAAAGAAAATTATTTCCATATTTACAGATTACAAGGCAAATGTATCCTTAAAGCATTGTTTCATTTCGTATTTAGCGGCTTTGTTTCTTTAAAGTAAAAGAGAAATGGTTTGAATCTAAGAGTGTATTTGGAAGCAGCTTGCTAGACAGTCTATTTTACCACCAGTGAATGGACGAGCAGCCTCTCCTTGCTCACCGCAGCGCTTTGCTTCTTCTGTTGTCCAGGCTTTCACCGAAGGGCTTCTGGTACCTCCACCTACAAAAGGGGAGGGTGGGGTGGGAAGGGTGCTCATTACATTTGCTGTACGGTCTGGATGGCAAAATTCCTGCTGGAGCAGCAGACACACTCCCAAGATCCCTGCGCTACTCAACATCTCCTGTAACAAGCCTGAGCCTGGGAAAGCTCCCCACTTTCTGTCAAAAATCATAGCTGAATAGAAATGACTGTGCTGCAAAAAAAAAGCCTAATCAGAGGAAAGCCTCCCCCAAATGTTTTCTTATGCTCACATTCCTAAGAATGATTTTTTATTAAATATATATACACTAAAATTAGTTGAGCTTGTGCTATATCTGAGCCACAGTTAACGAAATACAACCTCTCACTTACCCTTCTCAATTGCTTTATGCTGCTTGCCCGAATTGCTTCCATAAGGTTGTCATGGAGAGATCTTTGTGGGGTGGAGGGACGGGTAGAGGGTCGTGAACCTTCCTCTGATTTTCTGTCCGAGACTGATTTTAGAGAATCTTTGATTTCTTTCAATATGCTGTTCTCATGTTTTTTGCTTTTTTTGCCTTTTTTCTTTTTCTGTCCATTCTGCAAAGCTTTTTTTGAGCTTTCTTGCTCTTTGATGACTTCAGCTATATTCCTGGTTGGTGCCTTCTTCTCTGGAATAACCGGGGGAGGAGGAGGAGGAGGTGGTGGAGGTGGAGGGGGAGGTGGGGGTGTAGGAGCTGGAGGCTGACTTTTCACTGGTGGTGCTTTCTTAGGGAGCTTTGGAGAGGACCAAGGTGAGCTCTTAGGTGACACATAAGGCGAGGACCGAGGAGTCCCCTTCTGCAAGACTTTGGTCTTTGGATTGATGGCTCCATCACAACCGGACTCTTGTTGCCGCTGCTCCTGCATACGCTTTTGCCTTTGTTTATCCATATTTCTTGTCAGGATACTCGTCATGCTCATTCTTGGGCCAGCAAGGTCAAAGTGGTATCCAAGCTTGACCAGAGTGGTGTTCTCTTTCAACAGTTTAACTATGTCCATTTCCACCTGGCTGCCCATGATGTGCCTTTGATTGTGGAACCGCAGCTCTGTTAGAACCTTGTTGTTCTGCAAAGCCCTCATGATGGCCAGCACTCCTTTGCCTGTGATAAAATTTGACTCAATATTCAGACTAGTTACATGCTGATTTACCTTTAACATGCCAGCAATAGCTATAGCAACGTTGTCGTCAGCATGTGTGTTAGCCAAGCTGAATGACTTAACCACTGTGTTGTCCCTCAGGGCTTGAGAAAATTGTATAAGCATCTGTGAGGTGATGTTTTCAATGTTGTTCAGATTGACCTCTGTGGTGTCAGGGTCATTGCTCCTAACTTTTTCCAAAGCATCCTCAATAACTGTTGGATTTCCACAAGGGTGGATGGCACTGCTTTTTGAACTCAGATTATCGGTGTCTTTTCCATCATGGCCGTTGAGTAAGTTTTCATTGTTCTCTGCGCTGTTACACTTTTTGCGTCTGATGTGGTCAGAACTCCTGCTATCCTCTGGTCTTTCACCAGCTGCAGCATTTTGCTTTTCCTCCTCCTCATCATCACTACCATCTTCATCTTCCTCCTCATCTTCTTCATCATCATCCTCTTCAGTATATGCCTCCTCAGACACTTCACTATTGCTTTCTGTGAAATATTCTTCTTGAATATCTTCTGAATTGTCTTCTTCTTGCTCAGAGTCCTGAACAGGAACATAGGTGTGGGTGTTAACACGATTGCAGCAATGTACCAACTGCCTTTTTGCACAAAACCAATTACCTTGCAACTATATAAGTTAATATTGAAAGCTAAAAATAAATCCCCAGAAACAGAGACAGGAGAGTAGAAAATGTTACAGCACCTCACACCTTTTTAACAGTATTTCTTTAACATTCTTTAGAAGACAAACACCTCACATAAATTGGAATAGTTTTACCGATGTCAATGATTTCTGTCAAGAGAAAATTTGATACAACTTATTGCAACATGGACATGCTGCGTGCTTTCTATGTGTTGGCATCTCCACAAGGGGATGTTATTTGGGTCCGTGCCAGCAGAAACACAAGACCGCAATTTCAGAACGGACATGATCTACGGGCAGCAAGTTTATTGATTTCACAAGGATTAGACATCTGTGCCAGTGCTTGGACTCTCTTGCATATGTTAGTACATCTAAAAAGGCTAAAGACTGCCATGATTTAGAATACAAACAGTATTTGCACATGTAAACATGCATATCGCCATGAAAAATAATATAGTATTACAGGAGTCACGTCAGAAAGAGTCTGGATGCACTGTATGGGCTCTACACACCTAGAAGCTATTTGTGAAGAAAAGATTCAGAGGCATTCCCACAGATAACAAGTAATTACATGTCAATAATCCCCAAATGTTTGCCGAGACTGTGCTCACAGTCAGCTGCCATACTGTAACTCGCTGTAACTCATTGCCTACAGAGTAAACTGACTGTTTTTCTAAACCCCAAGGTTATTTTAGCATCTTTGGTGGGCAAAATGGCAGATTTGGCTCTGCTTCTCAATGCTCTGCCTGGTGCCCTCAGCAGTTATGGCAGCATGAAACTGGTGGTTTATGAAAGTTTGGATGAAATACAGTTGTTCTGAATGCACTATTTTAGCAACATTCATATTTCAGTCTTTGTAAAACACGAGAGGGTATTTTACAACGTGAGTACACTCTGTGGAGACACAGCAATTCTGGTTTGTGCTTCTGGAAAACAAAAGTGTGATAATGTGACAGCCTATTTTTAGAAAACTTGTGCAGTTTTAGCTTTGCTTAAGTATCTGGCTCTAAAAATGCTGGGAAAGGTTAAAATAATAGTAATGCCAGATTGCACAGTACTGTTTCACAATCTTAAGCAGATTTCTGTGTCAAGACACATGCAAAACTGACGGCAATTGTAATCTTTGCTGAAGTGTGACTCCAATGAAACAGGACATCAAGCTGTTCCAGCCTGTCGTTCCTGAGCACGCAGCGCCTGGAGGGCTTGCAGGGTCCGGCCCCATTGCCCTGCACATGGAAGGTCTGCAGGGTCCAGCCCCTTGCTTCTCCTGTGGATCATGTGCAGGGAGGCTCATAGACTGAGAGACACTATGCTACTTACAGAAATAGGGCTGTGTTTAAGACAGGTTTGTTATGGGACTAAGATTTATATCTGTAGCTTCTACATACACATGCAGACTTTTAAAAGCTGACAGCACCAGGTATCCAGGAGTCCATCTTCATGTCTACGCTTTTATCTATCCAGGAACATATGCTATAGCCTTCAACACAGCTGCTGATGAGCAGAAGTTGGTGTCTCTATATGGACTGCTAATAAATGGCTTGATGACACTAGATTAATTAAAAAAAAAATCTTGAATTTTTTTTTTTAGTGATATTTCTAGGGTTAAAGGAGAAATTCAGTTTCCTGTCACATACATCATTTGCCATCACAACAATCTGCGTGATAATTTTGAAATTGGGTACTCTTCACAGATTCCTGGAGGCATGCTCTGTTGTTGTGACAGCATTTCAGTACAGAACTGCTGCAGGCAGCCTGCAGGGCTTCATCTCACTTCGTCGCAGTAACTCAATGAAAAGTTAGGACTAAGGTAGTCAATGCAGAGAGGTAAATATCTCTGGAGGGCTTCACCCTAAAAGGCTATCTGCAGGCTATACCAGCCTTTTGGAGGGGCTGATCTCTCCCCACTAACTATAGAAGGAGCACAAATAACCATCTCAGATAAGTCGTCTAACTTTCAGACACTTGAGGGCAAGAAGTAAATTGCTTTCAAGAAACTGAGAAGGAGCTTTCTCACTGCCTTCAGCGGAGAGTCTTTGTGCCCTCTACATCAGTGTGTCAACAGTTTCATGTTTACGGATGCATTTAGCATGTTTCTTCTCAGATCAGAAACCATAGAGGCTTTTGCTACCACTTTGAGCTTTAGCCAGTACCCATTATTAATGCTGTATAGGCATGGAAAAAGAAAAAAAAAAAACCCTGCCATTATATAAGACACCAAACCAGACCTGTTCCGAAGGTTTTTTGGAACTGCCCAGGTTTTGAGTTCCAGGCTCAGCTGGAAATAAACATTAATCTTGCCATAGCCTCCCTAGGACTTGACAAACAGGGAGTGAAGTCAGCGTCTGCAAGCTGATACTAATGGTCTGATGACAGCTACTGCACTTGCCTGCAAAGACATTACACCACCATTCACAAGCAGGAGAGAACACTCAAGTGCAAAGAAATCCTGGATATTATTACTGCAGGCTAATTTAATCCAGGTGATTTTTCTTAAAGAGATTACTTTATCTAATATACAAACTGCAATAACTGCCTTGCAAATGAAATGAGCTCCTGAATAAAGACTGTCAGAAGTTCTAGTCCAGTTCTGCTGTCTTTATATTTTTTTTGCATTATTTCCTGCTTACATGTGGGAAAACTTGTCCTTTTAAGAAGTCAGAGCTTAGTAGGAAGCAGTGCTTAAAAAATCAAAAAGCTCCTCACATCCCCAGCCAATGTGAAAACAGAAGCTGCTTTTTTGAAAGACCTCAGTCTCACAAAGTGTTTTAGCAAGGGTCTGGGAGATGCCAACATGGCCATCAGCTTAGACCGAGGGTGCTCACCGCTGGCTGGGACGGAGCCCTTCAGTCCTGCCCAGCCCTGCTGTTCATCTGCAGTTCAGGGACCAGCTTTTACTGTTAGAATTTTTATTCTGGGGGATGAATTGCCCAATAAGCTCTATTGTTTGCTTTTTTTGGGGAATACAGATAAATGGTTTGGCTAATCACTCTACCCCAGGCTGCTTTTTTAAATAAATTAGAGCTACCCTCGGACAACAGTTGCCAGAAGACTCCTGACCCGTGCCAGGGATCCTTAGCGGGAACAAAGTGACAGACGCTGCTGACTGCAATGCAGCTTCCTTGCAGCAAGCATGAAGCCTGGCAGCAGCTTCATCAGCTTCTGGCATAACACATATTCAAAATTATCTTCCTGATATGCTTCTCAGCAGTCAATACTGCCTTTTTTTTTTTTTTTTAAGGAAAAGTCAATTTTCTAGCTTTTCAACAAAATCAAAAGTTACCCCAAAGTCCACATCAGAGCCTGGCAATAATTTCTAACATGCCCTTTAAAATGTATTCCTATTTTAATCACTAACAATAGGTTTAATGGCATTTTCTTCTGTTCTCAACTGAGCTTTTAGGGTACGTCCAGAGAGAGAGCAAAACCTCCCTGAGCAGCGCTTTAGCAGACACGAAAGTACGGCTAACAATGTTCTTAAAAATGCTGCAAGAGACAGAAAGAAACTGAGAACAGTGAGAAGAATATGCCAGGAAAGAACAAGCCCAAATATTTCTAGGAAATAGCAAATGCCTCAGCGTCTCACCTTTTCGCACGCACCCAGTCTCTCTTTTTCTAAGAGTTTCCTGGTCTCCCTCTCCCAATAGGCCATCAGCGCTTCCCGGCTGAAAGTCCCTGTCGGTGTTTTCTCCGTCAGGCTCTTCTGCCGTTGTCCCACCGGAAGGTTACGGTCAGGCTCTATGTCCTCCAGCTCCCGCTCCAGCTCCTTCAGCTCCTCTTCAGTGAGAGAAGCGAGGAGTTCATCTTCATCAATGTCTTCATATTTACTGAGCTCTCTTCTGTAGCCAAAGGTAGACATGGTCCCGCTTGGTCAGGCCGGTACAAAGCTCGAGTGACTAGGCATTCAAGAAGGCTGAAGCAAGGAAGCTGTGTCTCGTTTGTCAGCAACTGTTTCCCTGCATAGCGGAGGCACCCTTTTAAGAGTAATCATCGGGGGCTTACGACAATGCACGAAGGGATGAAAGCATGCTCCATTTTAAGCATCAGACGTCAGCCAGACATCTGAACAGCAAGAATGTCCCAACACTAGTGTTTGCAGGTCCCCTAAAGAGGGGGATTATTGACACACTGGCCATGGCCATATTTAGAGCAGGCGGCTAACAGGAGAATACCAGCCTCGCGGATGGGGGGGTGGCAGCAAATAAAACCCTGGGCGCTTTTACACTGACTTCGTGTCCAAACCGCGGTAGAGAAAGAACAATGAAAATCCACTTAATCCTGAGCTGCCGCAGGGGCTGGAAATAAAACACCCTCACCGTTGTTCAGTGGACTTCCTCTCATTTTCACGGTTTTCTAGCGGAACCGTGCTGTTATCCTGCAAAGGCGTTGGCAGGAGGCTGGGATCAGTGGGAAGGCAACCCAAGGGGAGGAGGTTGGGGTGCCGGCGTCTGCGGGGAGCACCGCTCCCGCAATGTCACGCCTCACTGGTAACAAATGACGCAACTGGATTATTTATGAATTCCCTTTTTTTTCAAGGATGATCTGAGGGAGAATCAGCTTGACATGCCCATTTGGAGCTCCTGTGAGACTTTTTTTGTCTCTGGGAGTTGTGCTCTGCTGGGGGAGTGAGCAGAGCCCCGCAGAGCTTTAGGGGGAATCTGCCCTGGGTGGGCAGTGGGGCTCCATCTTCATCACTTCTAAGAGCCCCTAGCAAACGAAGGCCTGTAGTGGCTATTTCAGTTAATGGCTGTTGCTTGCTGTAGGAGATGGATGTGCAGCTGGGGAGTGCCCTTCAAGTCTGAATTTTCAGTGTATATCTACATTATAATGTCCGCTAATATCCAATATGTTATTCTGATACTATTTTTACAGACAGGTATTTTCCCATGTAAGAAACTACAGAACAAAAGGTTAAACTTGACTGTTTTCTCTATTAGCAGTGATTGATGGTGAACTAGCAATGTTTTCTGAAACGTGCAGGCCAGCAATATCTGCAAACCTGTGTTGTGAGTAAGAGAGAGGAAGCAGAAGAGAGAAAGACAAAGAAAAGGTTGGGTTTGGTGCAGGAGAGTAGGAGCACATCTCTAACAACATATATTACCCTTATTAAATGATAACACATGGTGACTGTATTTTTAGACAGTTAAGTCAGTATTTAATGGAAATGTAAGTGAAAATAATTTGAAGTGTTGTTCTTGCCCAACATAATCTCTTTTTGGTCAGTATGGGCTGAACTGATGTATAATATTTACTCAAATTGCTCACTTAGTTTTATTACTATGAATATTGCTTTACTGGCAATTGAGAGAGGAGATTGAGCATGATTTTAATAAACAGATTTGATACAGAAGTTACATGTTTCCTTTGATCATTTTTCTATATGAATTTCATGCAGTTTAGCTTGCACAAGAAGTGGGATGAAAGCTCACAAGCTTACTCTTCCCTAACACACGAAACACATTAATAAAGCAGACTAAAGAATACTGTGCATCTTAAAATAAAATAAATATTTGCAGGTCATTTACATTGACCAAATCTTTGCATAAAATTAGAAAGAGGAAGATGAAAAACAGTTTGGCTTATGGAGCTAAGAGTTTTACCTTCATGGTATAAGATATTGTGATGTGTCACCTCTGTTTAGAGAAGTCAGTGGGTCACTAGAAGGTCTGTTCACTCTTTCAGCTGCACTTGCAGAAATGATGCTTAGACCAAATTCTGTAAAATGTGAAACAGTAGGAAAAAAAAAAACACACGTACCTTTTTTCTTTGAACTTTGCATTGTGGATGCATTAATTAAATGTATATAACAGAACTCCAAGCAATTTTGTTTCTTCAGTATGTCTGGGACAATGGTTCACTGTTTTATCATTGGAGTTAGCCAGAGAAGCAGCACAATAAAATTATCTTTCTTGGGCGCATTTTTGCAGATAACATTTTGTTGCAAATATTTTTACATGGACTTGGTGAGAAAATTTGCACTGGACAGATTTTCTGTTGGAAAATGCTGATTTAAATGAAAATGCTTTTAGAAATGTGCTATATTTTATTAGTACAATGTTGACATGTACAACATTGATATGTACAATATTAAAAGCAAAAACATGCTGTTAAAAATAAAAACTATTCAAATACACTGTTTCCCAGAAAATTCTCAGTTTTCAGCTTTTCCTTTTTTCCTCAGATACTACAAAATTTGTAAGTCTCTGAATTTTCCTGGGCTGAGAGTCCATAATACAAAGTACAAACATACAGATACCTGAATTGTCTATTTAAAGTTTTTTATGTATTTTCCAAACTCAATGGAGCTTCAAAAACAACATTCATTACTCATTTTAAAAAATAATATTCCAAAGAAAGATTTAGTCCAGTCCTTGCCAGCAACATGAATATTACCTTCAGTGCTACTCCTTGCTGAGGTATGATACAATGCTGGGCCAGTGGTGATGTTGTTCTGTATACAAAATGTCAGTGATGTCCATTTGAGCCATGAGATAAGAGAATTTAAAGATGTTACTAAACATGGACAAGGTATTTTATTGTAAATGTCTCCCCTGAAGTGGGGAAGAAATTGGCACAGTTACGTGAGGTTATGAGAGGTTTGGGTCCTTTCTTGATCCTGTAACAACAGGTCATTTAGGACCCGTTCTTTATAGGGAGATAGCCAGGGGTGAAGACCCATGAACACTGTCTAGAACATTTTTAATAAAAATAATTCTCATCCACCAGGACTTGGGAGTATTCATGGATGAGAAGCTGAACATGAGCCATAAATGTGTGTCCTTGCGGCCCAGAAAGCCAACTCATCAAAAGAAGTGTGGCCAGCAGGTCGAGGGAGCTGATTCTGCCCCTCTACTCTGCCCTGGTGAGACCTGCGTTGAGCTCTGGAGCCCCCAACATAAGAAGGATGTGGACCTGTTGAAGCAAGTCCAGAGGAGGGCCACAAAGATGAGAAGAGGGCTGGAGGATAGGCTGAGGAGAGTTGGGGCTGTTCAGCCTGGAGAAGAGGAGGCTCCAGGGAGACCTTATAGCAGTCTTCCAGTACCTCAAGGGGGCCTACAAGAAAGATGGGGAGAAACTCTTCAGCAGGGCCTGTTGTGATAGGACAAGGGGTAATGGTTTTAAAACAGAGGGAGACAGATTCAGATTAGACATAAGGAAAAAATTTTTTACAGTGAGGGTGATGGAACACTGGAACAGGTTGCCCAGAGAGGTGGTGGATGCCCCATCCCTGGAAACATTCAAGGCCAGGTTGGACGGGGCTCTGAGCAATCTGATCTGGTTGGAGATGTCCCTGCTTCTTGCAGGGGAGTTGGACTAGAAGACCTTTAAAGGTCCCTTCCAACCCTAACTATTCTACGATTCTGTGAATTATTAAAAGGTTTGCTCCCCTCAGGACCTGGGCTGAGATGAGAGAAAATGAAAACTGAGAGCACCCATTTTATAGGAGCAGGATTCACTCTGCCATTGTAGATTCTTGGCACTCAGGTTCCCAGCTTCGAGTGGGACAGAGCCCACTCAGCCGCAGCTAGATTGCAGACACGAGTGTCAGTCTTTCCTAGCCTAGGTGATCTATTTTCTCAGTTTTAAAAGAGGAAACTCTTGTAAGTGCTTATATGTCCTTTTTTCCTTTCTGAGCAATTAACTACTTCGAACAGCAGCCTAGGAAATTTTGTTCTAATTCTCACAATTCCACACTTTGGGCACATGGGCCCAATTGCTGAAAGGACACAAGCAACACCTGAGGGATGGTATTCACCCCCAAGCTGGGCAAAGCCCACGGTTTAAATTTTCTTTCCACTCGGGTGAGTGCAGAGAAAACTACAGGCAAGAAAAGGGAGGGCTGCACAACCTTGTCCTCAGGCGTGGGACACAGGCGGCCCCAGGACAGCGGCTATTTCGGTCGCAGCTCCTGAGGACAGCCTGTCAGACAGATGCGTTGGCTCGTATGGAGCTACAGTCCCACGCTGCAGAAACAGGTCCAATTGCCATAAAGCACATTAAAAACAATGCACTGCCGTGCGGCTGGGCTTTCCCCATCTCTCCAGCTGCCCTTCTGCCTGCGGTGCTCGCTCCCTCCTGCCTTTCCCCACCGCAAACCAGACCCCCAGGCGCCAGCCCATGAGCTCTGCCCGCTTCCCCTTTCCTGCCTCCTTCCTCTGGTGCTGCCTTCTTCATCCCTGGCCCTGCAGGCCCCCTCGCCTGCCCTCCCTGCACAGCCCCTTGCTGTCCTCGCCCACCTCCGCAGCCTGTTCCCTTCCCTCCCCTCCTCACACAGCCCCTGTCCTGCCCCCCATGCTCCTTGCTGCTTGTCTTCCCCCTCCCATTATTATAGATAATTTGTATATATACACACACAAAATACATATAGAATTACAGATGTAATAATTATAGATTTAATAATTGTATATAGCGTATATAGTTATTATGCCTATAATTAAAATATATATGTATTTTGTGTATATATATATGTGTGCGTGTCTCAATTTTTGTATGCTGCTTCTACAGGCCTAGATGGAATGCAGAGTCCAAATCGGCCTAAAGAGACAAGGGGTCAGCCACCTGGCATCTCAACAGGACCGTGAGGCAGACTGATGGGACAAGCTGTGGCTCTTTTCCCCCAAGAGACCAGCGTAACTTGTGAAAATTGCGGACACTGTACTGTTCCTGAGAAGGATGTGTCATCACCTACATTTAACAGTGGTATCAGCAGAGCAAACAGGATAAAGCATGCACTGGAGGCATTTGAAGGAACAATTTTTCAGCTGCTTTTCTCTATGCCAGATGATTCTGTTGTCCAGTCCATCTCTCCTGGTGATGCTGTAAACAGGGAGTCACAGGGGAGAGAAAGACCTTTCCCTTAATCCATGCTGGGGAAACAATAAGTGGGGTGAGTTTAAAGATGACCCTGAATGAAAAGCAATCTTTGCTTGGGAATCAGACTCAGCATCCTAACTCAAAGTCGGATTTTTCCCACTGATCCCCTGCAGCACACCCGAGGCTACCGAGAGGGCAGATTCCAGGTCCAGATTGTAGCTTAACAACTCGGACCCATCACAAACAGTGATCAGCTTTCACTCAAAACCATGTGCATGTCGGCTGCCTTATTGCCCAGATTAATTTTGAAAACAGCATTCTGACAGCTGAGGCCATAACCAGAAGTACAACGCTATATACCAACAGGCCAGGGGGCAACTGCTAATCTCTTGTATTTTGACGGCGGGGGAGTTTGGGTTGCCTTGCTTATCAAGAAGACAGAAGAGTTGTAGCTAGTGAAGAAGTGAATGGGCTCTGATGATGCTGCTGGTGGGAAGAGCGCAATGATGCCTCTTGGAAGGGGAGTCAAGAGGTTGACCTGACTGCAGGGAAGCACTGTGGAAAAAAAAAACTGGGTGCAAATAAGAACGTTTCTGGACTGTCAAATTCCTCAACCTTTGATTAAAAGAAGGAAAACTCACTGCCCGCATTGCACGGGCACCCAGTGTCCTTCATCCATGGATCCTAAAGGTCTGTTTGATCATACCGCAAGGCATGCAGGGGAGTCGGGGTTTATCGTCCCTTTTGGCTACCTAAGTCACACTAAAATAGGGAATCACAGAATCATAGAATGGTTAGGGTGGGAAGGGACCTTCAAGCGTCATCTAGTCCAACCCCCAGGGAAGGCAAGGGAGACAAAATAAATTTTACTGAATAAACATCATTCCCATTCCTAGTTTTCTTTCCTTCCTACACAGCCAATACTTTTTAATCATCTTGTGTCAGTACAATGTCATGTTCTGTAACAACAGCGTGAGATGAACCTTTGACAAGAACAAACCATTCCTGCCAGGGTTTTGCTCAAAGCCAGGGCTTCTCCACATTTCTGCAGGCTGCCCATTTCCTCCGTGCCAGCTTCTGCCACACCAAAAAGATAAACTGCTTCGTTCACAGTGGTGATCTTAATGCTCTTGCTTTCATATAGCTGCTCTTATCCCTCAGGAAGAATCTCAGTGCGCTTTACAAACATTGCCAACAGATTTACAGACTATATATAGAAATCATTTCACCCGCTACTGATGCACAGCCATAGGGTGACCACAGCAGCTGTTTGGAATCGCATCACAATTCCGCTCAGCAGGTTTATGTGGGAAGCAGAGGCCACTGGATTGCAAAGAAAGTAGCAGAGGAACTGCTGCATGCCCAAAAAACTGGGGCTTTTGGAAGCGCAGTTTGAATGGGATGCTGTCTAGGCGCCTGCAGTTAGCCTGTTCTCTCCCCAAAAAGTATGATAAAATAGGTAACATCTGCCAATGTAAGCATTATATTGTTCGAGGTGGTATTTGCAAATACACTGGAATTTGCATGTCCAGGTCAGGTAGTTATTAAATTATAAGTGATTATAAAAAGTGCATGGATTTAATCCTTTGTTAATCCCTTAGTCTCAGAGAGTTCTCCTGTGTAGCTTAGCCAAACCTACAGTTTGTCATTCAGATTAAAAAAAAATTGTTCTATTTCTTTATACACAGAAAGCAATTCAGTTACTCACTTCTATAGTTAGCACTTCCTTGGTTTTTTGTCACTCATTTTTAACAGTGTGTGTTTATTAAGACTTTTTTAAAAAGGAGATCCCAGCAATATGAACAAGTGATGTTCCCTCATTCCTCCCACCTACAGGGAATTAAACACAAGCAGCAGTACTAAGTACTGCTAAATACTAAAGACTTCACAGTCTTTATGTCTCTTTTTTAAATAGTCCATATTAATGGTGATGGAAGTTCTGGGCACCATATCTACCATGCACAGATTACGCAGACAAAAGGCAACGGTTTTGCTCAATCAAACATAGAGATTTCTACTGAAAATGTGAATTTGAAAATTAAATGTAAATACTTTGTACAGGTCACCAGAGCTAGACTGTTATATCAGTGTTACAACTACTGACAATTTGCTAATATACTTTTCCAGCTTTTCAGGAGAACCACAAAACACAGGTTCCTCAGGGAATATTTGTCCCGATCTAAGTACCATTTTTGCTGGTGTGAGTGACAGTTAAGGGAACATTTCAGAAAGAAAATGCTTCCCCTTGCATTATATACCTTTAAACATCTATACAGTAATTTGGTGCACTTACCCATGTACTTCATTCTGATTTATCCAGCATTTGTCCTGGTAATAAATTGGGATGGATTTCTTTGAAGACTGCTCCATGCATCCGGAGACAGACGGTGTATTTTTGAATTAAGGTCATTCATTTTCTGTAAGGTGCAGAAAAGGACTCTGAAGGAAAGACAACATGGGTGGCAAGGTGTCATTTTTAATCACTGCAGCCCAAACAACCAATGTCCAGGACAAAGGTCAGGAAAAGAACAAGGCAGAATAGGGCCATTAAGGCTGAAAACCACTTTTTGGTTGGAATTATTTTTCTCGATACCATTTTCCTGAGCTGAGGTCTATCAGTCCAAAGGCTCACATGAAAAAAAAAACAGGGGGAAGGCTTTAAAAGGACTGATGTAGCAGGCAGACCACAGCTGTGGCAGAGTACGACAGGGAGGGAAAGCTGGCTACACAGAAAACACAGAGGTGAGGACAAGAGTATTAAAGGCAGCGATGGAAAAGCAAAAGAGATGAGACCTGTTCTACAGGGATATGCAATCATGAATTTATGTCACTATTCTCCATGCAAATCATAGCTAAACAGCTGGGTATTTTAGAAGCTTTTTCTGCTCCAAGTAAGGATCAGAAAAAAATCCCTTTGCCTTACCCCAAGGTAGACACAAAAGAGCCCATGGCTTTGTGACCATGCTTTTCCATGCATGACTCCTGTACTATCAGCAACAGTCTGAGAAAGGGCAGCACCGGCACAAAGCGCCCGAGCCAGAACAGTGACTGCTGCTGTGAAACAGTAAAATTGAACCCCTCCCTTGATACCCAGAACAAGGATCTGCTGTGCCAGCTCCCAAGATCAGATGGTAGCCAGTGGATGAAAGCTTTATGGATGGCACACAGGACATTATGGCCCCTACAGGGAATAGCTGGTCATATACAGAACTCCTGGCTGTGGTTTGGTCCTTCACCCAGCTATGAAAACACTTACAGCTACAAAGTCCACCTCGCTGGTGCTGCAAAGGCTGATGTAACCACTGCTGAATGTCTGGCTCCTTGGAGAGCTCATCAGTTTGCTGCAGCTGCTTATGTCAGATTTTATGAGAAACAGAGACCAAATGATACCTCTGCTTTCAAACATTGTCCCCAAAGTGACAGGAGTCCCTACCCTAGAGCATGCCTGAATCAAGGCCAGGGCATTTAATTACTTCTAGCCAATGTTGCTCATGGGGTGGGCACGCCATGGAATTGGGTTGCGGTGGGACACCCCACAAGTCACACCCAAATAGCAGAGAAAATTAAATCCCAGCATTGCAAGGGTTCAATCACAGTCCAAGCAGGGGAAAAAATGAGTAGTTTTTTTCCTGCCAGTTTGTTCTTCCAGCTGGGGCTGCTGCCTTTGCCTCTTTTCACACAAGTGTCAGTCCTGGACCAGTTACATTTCCTGCTCCCACCACCATGTACTCAACTCCAGAAAAGCAGTATTCAGTGGTCTGGCTGCAAAACATGGGAGCTGAAAGACTTGTGTCCAATTCCTAGCTGTGTCATAAGCATGACACGGGGTGAAGAGCCCCCTTTCCTCTCTCGCCTTCTATTCCATCTAAAACAAAGTCTTGCCCCTCTCCGCCTCCATTCAGTTCACAGATGCCTTGAAAGCATTAAAGATGCTTTCTCATAATATTGTACTTCCTTTAGCTTCTGGGGGAAGGAAGTCTTCAATAAATAATCAACTTCAATGCTGAAGGACAGAAAAGCTTTAAAACAGGATTAGGCCACCTTACATAACAGGTTACCAAACAACAACAAGGGCCTAGATGTATTATTTTAAAGATAAACACAATAATATCACGTCCTTTTAGTTTACCTAAGGATGTTCTAAGGACTAGTCTATGATATTTTAGACACTAGGGGCAATGCTCTGTCCTAGAGCTGAATGCTTTGATGCCGCAGGCAATGTAATTATTGCCTGAGGCGTGTATAAAGTCCTAAATATAAACCTTGGCCCATGAACTAAAATTACGAATGGAATTTGGCTCTAGCCACAGAAAGGGTTTTAAATCTCATGTCTAAAGCCCTATTCGATCATGTTTCCTTTGCTGGTTGCAGTATACTGCATCAGATATGTGACTACCCAGATTCTTGTGTTGTGGTCACTGTATTCATTAAAATTACCGCTATTTAAGACTTATTATTAAGCCCATATTTCTGTTTAGGAATTCCCACATAGAAATATCAGTTTATAGGTTATGCGGCATACACATATTTAGCCTGGTATGTCCAGGATGTTTTGGTCAGTGGAGCCTTGGCTGTGGACAGCCATGTTGGGTTCACTGGGCACTCTGTGCTCAGGTGATGCCTGGAGCCACCAGTCACCCAGGGCATCCTCCTGTCAGTGGCCTGGACCAGATGCCAGATACCCAGACATTTTTCACAAGTGACCAAATTCTTCTTTTTCATCCTGGTCAAAATTTCTGACAAAAACCAAGACGACATGTCTTGGAAAGTCATGGAAAGTAGTCCTAGTGAGAGCAGAAGCAGCAATTAAGCCTTCTAAATGTCCCAGACCAATAATTTTCACTCCTTCCATTCGCTCCTGTAAATCTGTTGCAAGGAAGGACAGACCCACAAAGGACTGATGTAGCTGTCTTTGGAAGAAGAATTTACGTCTCTGTCTGAGGTGTTAATAAGCTATATACGACAATGACATCCAGCAAATGAGGAGACGTTCCGAAGAACAGGGAGAGCCAGTGTAGGGAGTGGGGCAGAAGGATGCTTGAGCTGACCTTTGGTTTGCATGAGTGTGTGCATGTGTGTGATAATCAGCATATCTCTTAAATTACATGTTTAGCTAAACTCTGACCAGGCACTACGTAATCCTGACATCCACCAACTGAAATGTTTTCTGAATTTCGGGGGTTTGGACTCTTTTTTTGTCTTTTTTTTTTTCCCAAGATGGAAGGGATGGTAGAATAGCAAAGGGAGTAAGTGCAATCCACTTTTAATAGAATAGCGAATATTTAATTACATGTGTTTTTCTCTATACGTGCAAAAACATACTGCCAAGTACATCACAGCATGACTGAGAGTCTCGTTTAGTCTGGTCAAGAAATAACCTGACAAATCACTGTAGGAAACATAAAGTTATGACATCGCAATATTTCTCAAACAAGGGAATATGCTGCTTGATTTCCTAGTTTCTTTGTCCATCAAAATCTACTCTTTCTTTAAAACAGTCTACTTAAAGTCCCTCAAACTTTGCCAAGCATTAAAACATGCAGTACTGGCACACACAGCAGTCATACCTGGGAGCAAACACTTGGGAAAAATAGCTAAAATGAATATTTGAAGCGTTTAATTTTATAACAGGACCATGATTTTCAAAGTACAAAATGTGTTACACTTCTGGCCAATTACAATCATTTAGTGATTTAATTTTCTTTGCCAAGTTAAATTAGACATTTATTTTCTTTTATAGATAAACTAACACTACAAACTGAAAGCAGCAATTGTATTTATCATCTTCATTGGGAAGTACATCAGAAAATTCTTCATAAATCTCAATTCCCATTTAGAACGTACTGTTCTACATTATTATTATAGTGTTCTTATTCTGATTTTAGCCTATATTTAGATAGTACAATGTGTTAAAACATGAGGTTTAATAAACTAGTTTGGAAGAAAAAATTGTTCCCATAAAAGAGCTATTAACAAGAAATATCAGAATGTTCTGAATGTATATAAAACAGCAAGCAGCTCCTTAGCTAGTAAAAAACAGCAAGGAAATTAGTCAAATTACAGACTGTATTCAGTTATTTTAAAAAATTATTCTAAATGTATCTCTTTTCCATACAGATCATATTCCTTATATAGGATATAGTTCTTGAGAACTGGTGGAAGTGGAAACTTCTTCATGGATGACAGTTTCTGGAGTCTCCTTAATCCCAAGAGTTTCCGTATTTTCAGACGACATAGATGTTTCAATGGGCGAGGATTATCTAAAAATAATAGTGAGAGAGAAATGGTGGAAAAATCAATGCCATTATTAATGACTGTAAACCAGTTCACAATCCCAAAACTTGCTCTTATAAAATTTACATAAAAATCTATTACTCGGGGCATTATTATTTTGCCACTTCTGAATAAAATACCATTCTTTTCACTTCAAAATTGTGATGATACATACTGCTGCTATTAATCAAACTCTTTCCATCACCCTTTTCTTGTCTTACTTCTGGAAATACGCACACTGTACTCAGTCTCCAAAACATCCTAAATGAGGACCTTATTTAGCATAATCAATGGTAACTGATGAGCTCTTTCTCCTTTCCCTAGGCACACATCTTAAAAACTGCATGTTGAGGCCAGCTGTGGCACCTTCCAGTTCTGCTGCATCAATAAGGCACCAGGACCAGACCTTCCTTACCATACTTGGGCCTGCCAAGTCTTCCAAACAAACACTTCTTGTCAGAATTTACATCAGTCAAAGAGCTCAGTTTAATTTAGCCTTCCTGAACATAACAAAACCTTTCAAGGTACTTGAAATATCAGTAGTTAAGACTACCAAATTATTTTGATGTTCCCATGACACTAACAGAAAGGATGACTTCTGCAAAATACCAAAGCAAAATTAAATACAGGGTACCAGTTTTAAACATAAATATTTTTTCTCTTTAACAGCCGATGCTAAATCAAATTCTATTTAAAATTTTAAAAATAAAAAGTAAAATAAAACTAACTGATGCAAAGAGAACATTTAACACATTCTCCAAAAGATTTTTTTAAGTTAAGGAGGGTGAAACATATCACTGGTGCCACCAGTGGTGGAAGGTCCAGGTTAATGTGTAGAACTTCAAAAGTAAAGCATATATCAGAAATATTATTAAGTTACGGTATTAGTAATTGCAATTCTAGATGTATATTGTGTAAATCGGAGTCAGGAATGATGGCACACAGATTGTGATGGTGCACTCATTGTCACCACCTACCACCTCAAACATAACGGGATCTAATACAATAAAACACAACATCATTAACTGGAAGTTTCAATATTTACCCAATATCTGCCGTATTTCTGTCCATTCTTTCTGTGTTTCTAAGACAAACTTAATTTTTGTGCATAGAGGAACATAATCCATGTAATCTATAAAAACACGAACCACTTTTCCTGCTAACTGTTTCAACCAAGGAACAGCAATAAAGTCACAGAACTGAAATGGAAAATACATCAAGTCATAATTTCAAAATTTGTGCAGAGGAATACCAAAATAATACATTTTAAAGAAATTACACAAGATAATTTAAACAAAATATTAGCAATGACCTTTAACAGTCATAAAGTGATACCTAGGTAGGTTACTTCAAAAGCCATTTTCTTCCATGCTTAACCTTTGTGATCCCTTAATTCATCTGGACAGGCCTGAAGGCCAGTAATTATTATAACATTGCTGTAATTTGCAGCACTGTTTTGTCCAACAGCGACATCTCTTTGGAGACACACCTACTCCATCAGTTAGGCCAGGAACAGAAATTCCAGAATCTTGCCTCATGATTTCTTAAAATTTCCTTCCTAAATCTCTGATATATGAACCCCAATTTAAAAACACTCCATGTGCGTAATTTTCTCTATCTTAGAGTAGAAAATGAAAAACAGCTGGTTTATTTTTAGGGTGTTTTAAAAAAGGATTTTGCCAGTATCTTAACCTTAATTCTGCACAATCATCTGAACTGTTTAAAGCTGGCTAACAAAAAGAGCAAAGTGAAGGAAGGTATGTATGTATTTACTGGATTATCCTTTATTACAGAAGAAGTCCATCCAGGGAGAATCTCTTCCTCTGGAGTTGACCACACAAAAGAATTTCCAAAGATATCTTGATGCATGCAGTCAAAACACATCTCCACGTTGTATCCATGATTAAGCAAGAGCCTCAGCATCACCTCATCATTCAAGGCATACTGAATGGCGCTGGGGAAATGCGTATCATTAACCAACATAAAGTAGCAATTGACGTTGGCTCCGTAAGATAGGAGCAGCCTTACAATTTCATGGTTGCCAGCTCTCACTGCCACAAGAAGACAGTTTAAAGGATCTTTGTTTGGATTTGCCCCTGCTTTCAGCAATATTTCGGTGCAAAGAATGTCATTGTTAGAAACAGCAAAATAAAGTGCAGTTTTCCTTTCATCATCGTAACTATCTGAAATGTGCTCAGCCAAGAGAGAATTGACATCAAAATCATTTTCAATGAGGAGCTCTAGACACTGCGAGTTCTGGCCATCTGCTGCTGAGTGAACAGGGCTTAACCCACTTTTCTGGATTGCAGTTTGAGATGTGACCGGAATGAGATACTTCAGGGCCCTAAAAAACAGTGAATAAAACTAGTTAGGCATCACTTCCCTGCATGAAGAAAATGACCCTCATCCAGCTATATGCTGAATTAGCAGCTAGACACTTTACACAAGAAGATCCAAACACAGAAACACCAATTTTGAGTACTGTCAAATACGACTTTGTGTTTAAGTTTTTTCAGTGGTTTTCACTTAGTTCTAAGGAGCGTATTTTGCATTTTGCTCGGTTTATGCTAAAAAAACACATAGACATTAACTCAAACTAACATAACTTAGGCACTTCTGAAACAGAAACGATCTATACATTCGCAAGTTTACCACAGTCGTCTTCAACGTGACCTTGTGCCACACTGTGTCTTAAAGAAAATGCAAAGCCCAAGCTCATACTCACAGGTAATGCCCCTCATAAGCCGCTTTGTGTATGGGAAGCAGTCCTGCCTTATTAGGCACATTGCCACTTCCGCCATACTCCAAAAGAAGGGCTATGCAGTCTGGATTGCCTCCTCCAGCTGCTTCAAACAGTATCGATGCACCATCATCTGCTAAGGCCTGGACATCTCCACCTTGAAGGAGAATACAGAGTTTATAATTACATGCAAAGGGATTTGCAGATCATCATAAAACTAAGCCCAGAGTACTTTCCTCTTCATTTTCAGATGTATTTAAGTTAAAACTTTACTATAACAAGAAATACTTATTGTGGTAAATTTAAAACTCAAAGGCAAAACAAGAGCTGTACAGACACAAATTCAAATGCTCACCTGAGTGGGGTCTGCTTTGACTCTAAGTGACACAACGGAAGATTTTAAAAATTCTGGCATATTTCATATTTCAAAACTATTTCATTTCATTAATTAATACCAATATAATTCTGTACATGGAAGAAAGGGAGGAAGGGAGGGAAGGAAGGGAAAGGGAGTAAAGAGAAATAAAGAAGGGCAAGAAAATCATGCATAGCAGTAAGTCCCTCCTTGACTGAAATGGATTGGTATTAACTCAGCCACTCCTCTCACATGTGTGACAGAAACATGTAAGGATCATTCCAGTCTAGCAGGAACACTCATATATGCTTCTTTTCCTTGCAAGAAACCAAATCTTCTCATTCATCACTACTCTTTCTTTCCTCTTCCATGGTCACCCTAAAACATCTCAGCAAGCAGGCAAGATGTATGCCAGTGCAGAGGTGCGTTTCCCTTTTACCTGAGTACATACCTTTATGAATAAGATGCTCCAGCACATCACAGTGACCATATTCAGCAGCAACACCTAATGGTGTTACTCCATATCCATCCTTAAGGTTCACATTTCCACCATTCTTCAGAAGAAGAGCAACAATGTCTTTGCGTCCCTGTTTTGCAGCTTCATGCATTGCTGACCAACGTTTTACACACGGCTGGCGGATACTACAGTTGTGTTTAATCAGAGTGGATACCATTTCAAAAGAGCCCCTTCTTACAGCTTGAAGATATTTTAAACAGGAACAAAATAATACAATTACATTTTCAGGTATGTTGTCTTGAAAGTTAAAGACATCTAATAAGTTTAGAAAAGTTTTTCTTTCTGTACTGATACAAGGAAATTAAAACGATTTCCAGTCCTAGAAATCT
This sequence comes from Chlamydotis macqueenii, assembly GCF_036417535.1. Taxonomy (NCBI): domain Eukaryota; kingdom Metazoa; phylum Chordata; class Aves; order Otidiformes; family Otididae; genus Chlamydotis; species Chlamydotis macqueenii. The sequence goes on from NC_141556.1 coordinate 24,296,485, forward strand.
GGGAATCCGATTTACTGGTAAACAAATGGTAATGTCAGCTGCTCAGGAAATCAAGGTAAACCAACACAAGCTGGAAAACATGTCAGTTTAGAGCACGGGGCCAAAAGCAGCATCCCTTTGATTCACAGAAAGCAGGAGTATTAGAAGGAAAAACAACAATAAAAATAGCATTATATTTGAATATGGTCCTTACTTCTAAAGTTGTTGCAAACATTTCGGTGTCCCCAGAAAATTTCACTTGTGACTTTGTCACCTGCTAACTCTAATCCTAGCATGTACTCAGTGGCTCTTGTCAGCCAAAGTACAGTTGACATCTGTCATACTTAAAGGCCACGTTCTGCCCTTTTGAGGTTTCAGGTTTGAAATTTTCCTCGATAACTACATCTGCAAATTATTTACATATAAAATACTGATCCTGAGTAAGAGCCTAATTTGACTTCTGAACTACCCTTTGGAATAGCAGATCTCTCCACTGTCTGTGTGGTGGGGCAGCTGAAGGAGATCAGCGTCATAAAGTCAGCAAATTTAAAATTTGTGAATGTCCCATTATACAAGTAAGAATGCTTTTAAGAGGCAACAGTCTTCATAATTATCCACAACTGCTCTGAAATAGAGTATTACCAAATGTACCAGGAAGCAGAAATCATCCCACTAAATAGATACTTCTTCAGCATTTACCTTTGTAAAAGTATATTATTATTCTATTATCTTGTATTAATTTCATCGATTGATTCTCTTCAGAAGAATGGAGATGTTTTGACATTCAACAGAAACTAGAAGCTAACATAGCTAAATTATTCAGGTATAGTAAAGCTCGTTTAAGTCTACCAATAGCATAAAATCTTCTAAAGGAATAATCTTTCTTTAGATTGAGTACTTCAACGCAGTTGAAGCTTATTTTCAGTGCAAAAGGGGAGGGAAATGAGATTGGGGGAGGGGAGTGCAAGAGGGGAGGTTTTGAAATTGAAAATATCTGCCTGCTCCTGAAGTAATCATCTAGTAAAACTAAAAATCTCCAGTAACCTCCAGACCCCCAGAAAAAGCACATTCAAGTTAAAACAACAGATTATTCTTGCACTGTACTTGTACCTTAAAATGATCAAATAGGACAGGTTGGTAAAGGTCTTATAGCACCTGAAGACACAGAGAAGGTACCTTGAACAAAAAATTAGGTCTCATTTTCTTAGAAGCAGCTCAGCGATCACCTAAAGCATAATGAGCACTGAACTGAAGAATGCTGGGTACATATCACCAAGTGCTGGGCACGTAGTTTCATCTAAAAAGATGACCAGCATCTAAACCACACAAGCCAACAGGAGTACTCGGGTGAGTACTTAGTGGCGGGGAAGTGCGGCTGCTCGCTTTGCTTAAACCCAGGGAGAGGAGGCAGTTACCAATAAGAAGTGGAGTTTCTCCTTTGTCATTTGTGGTATTGGGCCAAACACCCTTTTCCAGTAATGTTTGTACGTTTTCCACAAGGCCAGCTTTTGCTGCCAAAGTTAACGGTGTTTCTCCATCGCATGTTTTGTATTCCCACATTGTTTTATACGATGCTAGAGGTAAGAAAGTGAGAAAAGATAAAACAAAATTAAAGCACAAAGCTGTTAACACATACACCAGAAATCCGTATATGCTACTACGTCTTTATGAAATTTACTTGTAATTATGTTTAACTTAACCTAACCAGCACTGCCAAACACACTGAATACTGAACAGTAATTTTTGCTGTCTGCAGGTTTCTGAACAAAACGTTAAAAACGGTCCAAGTTCTTTGCTAGTGTAACTATGCAACTTTCCCCAAAAAAAGAAAATATGCCTGAATGTTTAAAGAACGCAAGCAAAATGCTCCATGGAGGATCTGCTCATATTTTTTTTTTAAGTAAACAGTTCTAGCCTGTTGTTGTAGATGGACGTTTATTGTTCTATGTTTCTTTGCTGCTCCCCTTATCCTGTGGGATACTTTTACCTTACTCACCATCTAAAATGATTTCAAGTATTTGCCGAATTGGCTGAGCTGCAGCCTCATGCAGTGGAAACCATCCTCTTTCATCAGCTTCATCCAAAGCATATTTCTGTTTCACGAGTTCTTGGAGCCCAAATACTTGACCTTAAAGAATCCAACAGATAAATGTGATGCAGTTAGAAAAATAATATACAGAAAGCTCAGTTTTGCAAAGGGACTATTTTATTTTAGGGTTTTTACCTTGCTTTATGGATGTTACAATTTTCCTATTTTCCTCACTAGGTGGTACAAAACTATCAAAAAAAAAAAAGCAGAAAATAGAAAATATAAACAAAAGTAGATACATTATATTATTTATTCAATATTTTCTATTAGGTTCTCATCTGAGCCAACTTTCCTTTGAATGTTATCAACTACAATCTTGATGAGCCTTGTGACCTCCTAAGTCACACCTGTTCTGTGCACCTTCAGAGTACCCAAAGTTCTCAAGTTAGGTGCAATTCCTACTGCAGCTTGACCTGATAAAACTCCTAATTCAGTAAAGAATTCTGACATGGACTAAAAAGTTGCATTTGCCCCACACTACAGGAATGAGCCTTTCAGATTCAGAAACCTTAGATAGCAAATGAGAATGTGATGGCGTCAGAACATCAATATTCACTAAGGAAGGAGAGTTTTATACGAGTGGTACCATTTTCCTTGAAAAAGAGTTGTAATGTTTTTAACAATATCATTTAAACCTCCATGAGATGGAATTCAAATGCTGGTGCCTGCTAGTTCATTGAGATATTTTGGTGATAAACAATTACTAAAAAATAGATCAGATTTACTTTTTTTTTCGAAAAAAAAAAGCAGCCAAAAAGGAAGGGTACCCAGTGGCTCTCCTGAAAGTCTTCAGTGAAAAGGAAAATTCCAGTTCTACAACAGGAGCCCCATAAGAACCCAAACTTTCATGAGATCTCACAGGAAATGAGAAAATGTTAACAATTGCCCAAGAGTTCTACATCTTTCCATTTCAGACAGGGTAATCTACAGAATTTATTTATCTATTAAGACAAAGTTTAGCTTTGTTTGATACATACATTTTTCATAAGAAGGTAAATGGCCTGAAAAGCTAAGGGAAGTATTAGTGCAGCCAAGTGAATCTCATCTCCCTAAGCTCTCATCACGCCATGTAGCTCAGCTGAGCCCTACATTTCCAAATCATGGGAACCACTCTTAACCATAATATTAGTCACTTACGAACCCTCATTGCATCACCCCTGTGGATTTTTTGTTGTTCTGGTTTAAATTTTTCTTGTACACATATGTATCTGAGTGCACAGGGAAAGACTGGGACACTGAGCAGACAGATTACTAACAGACCAAAATTTATTGTCTTTAAAGTTTGAGGTTTTAGAAACATTTGAGAAGAACAAAATCAACATTTCTATTTTGTTTACTCTTTTCAATCATTGCTTCAGACAGTGCTTCACTGAGAAAGAGGCGTAATAGTCAAACTAAGAATTGTTAAGCATAAGGCACTAAATACCAATGTCTCAAAGCAGTGTTAAAATGTGGCATAATCTCTAACACCTATTGAATTAACAGTACCTGTCATTATAGCTGGAAGACACTGGTGGTTTGGCCCCATCTGACTCTTGAATGCTAAGCTGTATGGCGTACTCAGTGAGCAGATCTTCAACCAAATCTTCTCTTTCATCCATCTTTTTTATGGTGAGCTATAATGATGAGCTATTTTGAAATATACACAAAAATACACTGCTAAGGATTATAACTTGCTCAAGGTATTTTTTACAACATCAGGTGTTTCCATAAATTTCTTTTAATTTAATAATGTTTTACTGAGTTTATTCCTAATTAAAAATAAGAAAATTGCTGTTTAAAAACAGTGATAGAAAAGAAAACAACCCTGAAAACATTTAGTACCAGACATGTGATTTAGGAAAAGCTCTCTTTATTGTTCACACACTGTATTTTTCATCTACAGACAAATACTGGACAATTCATGAACCATAAAAAGAAACTTTGCCTCTTTAAAAAGCTGCAGTCATCAAGTCAGTGAACACATGATTTCCATACAAGCATGAATAATGAACAGTAAACAAAGTTATCACCTCATGATTGATTCCTATCAAACACAACCACCCACAAGGAATTCATGAACATAAACACAAACACATATACACTTAAAAATTACAGACACAAAAAAAGTAAAAAACACTCAAATTGTTTAAGAATTATTACAGAGAACGTTTGCAGTTCAGAATGAAACACACAACCAGTTCTGAGGGTGATGACACATTGTACTTATTCAGGTATTACACTACGCTTCTATGAAAAGTTTTCAACCGTAAATTGTAGTCACCTCTCCTCTCCTGGAACTGGATGGGGAAGTTTTCTCAGATAAAAAGTAAGGGATTTGAGAAAAGATGATACCAAATGCAAAACCTATTTCGTTAATTTGTGGTTTTAGGTTTTGTTATTTGTGTTAATAGAATCATAGAATAGTTTGGGTTGGAAGGGACCTTTAAAGGTATATAATCCAATCTCCCTGCAAGGAGCAGGGACATCTCCAACCAGACCAGGTTGCTCAGAGCCCCATCCAACCTGGCCTTGAATGTTTCCAGGGATGGGGCATCCACCACCTCTCTGGGCAACCTGTTCCAGTGCTTCACCATCCTTATTGTAAAAATTTTTTTCCTGATGTCTACTCTGAATCTACCTCTCCCTATTTTAAAACCATTACCCCTCATCCTATCACAACAGGCCCTGCTGAAGAGTTTCTCCTCGACCTATAATCCCCCTTGAGGTACTGGAAGACTGCTATAAGGTCTCCCTGGAGCCTCCTCTTCTCCAGGCTGAACAGCCCCAACTCTCTCAGCCTGTCCTCATAGGAGAGGTGCTCCAGCCCTCTGATCATCTTCGTGGCCCTCCTCTGGACCCTCTCCAACTGGTTCATGTCCTTCTGATGTTGGGGGCTCCACAGCTGGACACAGTACTCCAGGTGGGGTCTCACAAGAGCAGAGTAGAGGGGCAGAATCACCTCCCTCAACCTGCTGGCTGTTCAAGATTTTTGGACTTCATAGACAGGCAGTTGTACAACAAAACATAACAATGGTCTTGTGTCATTAATTATGACTTTTAATGATCATTAATATATTAAAAAACAAACAAACCCAACCAATAAACCACAAGCACTTGCAAATCTTGCTTTATTTTTACACTGCCAAGGCATGGTCTACCAAAGCAGACTAGGGACTTCGGAGTCTCTGCTTCTGCAGTCATGAAGTTTAATAGACATTTACACAAGCCTGGGTGATGGTCAAGCCATGCCAGCTATTATTTTCAAGGTGTGAGAGTAGCTGGAAGGCTTAGTGGATTAGGAACAGAGTATGTCAAACCTTTTAACTGTAGTCACCAGCTTAAATTCAGTCTGCTCATATCATCAACTTTAACTGTGGCTTATGTTCACTATGTTTTTTGCTAGTGATACTACATCAACCAAATGCCTTGCTAGTAAATTATAACTAGAATTGGAAGATCAAAACTGTTGCTCTTTACAACATCTTCCTGTAGGTTCTCAAAGTGTAAAATGTAGTATTTATATGTATAAAAGATCAATAAGTAAAAAAACTTAAGTTAATATATGCCTACTGGTACCTAACTAGGTTTTTAAAAGTGGGCTTTGGGTTTTGCCAAAGTTTCTCTGTTTGATTCGATCATAGTGACTTAACACATTTGTCTTTTAATCAGACTGGGGACACCAGATGTTGAATTATTTTTTTTTAAGTTTTAAACTCCCACAATTTACACAGTAATGTACTGTATCTACCACACAGAATGCTTATCATCATCGAAGTGTTGCACAACTATTAAACAATCATACTAAGCATCTGTTGTATGTTTCTCACAGAACAACCATTGTGGGGTGTCCTAGTCATCTTGCAAATAGAGAAGCAACGTTGCAGAAATTATTTGGAGGCCATTTTCTGAAAACGATCTTCAAGGGAAAGTGCTACCCAGGTTTCTTTTTAGACTAATTTCTGCAATGCTCCCGTAAATAATAAGTCAATCAAAGTATCATAGCCAATATTATAATCCCATCCTCAAATACTTTACTACTTAGTATATTATGATAAAGCTTGCAAATCAAAATTAAATTAGTAGGGGCTTAGAGTCAGATTGACTCAGAAGCTAAAGGTCTCTTGGACTCAGATTCCCACATAAAGCAGTTTCCCACCTCTTTCAACATGTACAGGAACCACGGCCCAAGTTTTCAACAGCAAGGATGGAGAATCTGAAAGAAAGTGGAAAAAATCTCCACTTAAGTCCCATTTTCTTTGAAGGAAAAAAAAAGAACAACTTTGGTCTTGACTACCACCTCTGACTGCAAAAAAAAAACTTCCCCAAATAATAATTAAAAAAATGCTATTTTTCTATTGGGGCTTAGGAGAACAGACCTTGATGTTGCTCATAAAAGACAATGCTTTTCTGAAGGGTTCTCTGTTCTTTTCTTTTGTGTCTGTAATCAAGGCTTCAGCCTAACAGCCCAAGAAAAGATTTCACACATAAGTTAAGACTGATGAACTGGTCAGCACAATGCAGACACACGTGCCCAAATCTTTCACATACTACCTACTGTTAAATCTGCTGCACATCGTATTAATGCTTAGAAGTTATCAAAGTTATGTTCTGGCATACTGAAGTTTAGGTACGACTTCTCAGGCAAAAAAGATTTCTGAAATCACTGAGAATGCTGACTGACTGACATCCTGTCGGACAGGATGGTCAACATGAACTTCTCCATAATTCTATAAAACAATGACAACAATGTTCTAAAACTCTTAGGAAAGCCTATTAAATTTGTTGCATCAAAAAGAAATCAATAAGAAGTTGTGGGATTTTTTTAAATACAATTTGCTTTATGCAGAAAGGAAGGTATCCCACGTCAAACTTCTGAGGCGTAATATAAAACAGAGCAACTTCAAAAAACTACACAAAACAAAGCAGCTGACCATCTTTTTTTCTAAATTGTTTTCTTATTAACCAGAATGTAAAATTCTCATCAGCAATAAGGCCATGAAACTGAGCCTCTCTTCCTCATCTCTCGTTGGCAATGCACTTGACAGGAAGGAGAATTCCGAGTCAAGGTTCTTTTGTTTATTTTCATAAACACTTTCCTAATTCTCATGGCACCTGAAAGCTTCCATCATTTAACCCACAAACATACACTGTTCTGTAGAACAGAACAGAAGACTGACAAACTTTTTAAACAGCAAAGATAGAATCTCTTTTGGACTAGCAGTTTTAGAAGCGTATCTCAATAAACATATCTTCTACCTCTTTCTGCCATCACCTAAAAGGAAAGTACATTTTAGAAGAAACTAACATTTCACTGGCAGCTGGAGGCGCTTCTAAGGAGACTAAAGAGTTAATTCACAAAAGATAATTTATTAAGGAAAAATATGTAACATTCATAACCTCGTTTCCTCCAGAACAGCTTAAAGACAAACAGAAGCTACTTTCCGTTTCTTCACACCTTTCATTTTGAAAATCCTCCACTTGAAGACTTCATGCCATTGCTGAAATTTTGGAAGCATCTTTTTAATGATTCATGATCACCTTATCAGATCCAGGTGGACGGACCTTCATGCCCTCCAAGCCCTACTGAAGTTGCTGTCCTTAGGAGAATTGAGATTGAAAATTATTCTATTACAGCCCATCATATCGTATTTACCCTAGAGCTTGAACCAAAAAGACTCCCGAAGACTTACATAGGCCTTAAATTAGGCCCTCATATTGCAAACTCTCTGGAAAAAAAAGGCTAGTCATTTAGAAGAAAATCCTTTTGTTTTCAGAAAAATGTATTGTTTTTCTACCTCCCCTTTATAGCCAAAAGATTAGAAGAAGAAATCAGTTTACAGGTCATCATAGAAACTTGGTTTTATTCTTTCTGGTCATACAATACTCATACACATTTGGTCAGCTATCTCCTGCTTTGCTGCATTCCCCAGAACTGATTATGCCATAGGCAACATAGAGCTCTGCTTGAACACAGACTTAACCAGAAAGGTCTCAGATGAGAAGTGTTTCAGAATCATTGCGTGTACTGTTTTCAAATTATCTTATCTGACAAAAAAAAATTAATAATAATGAGAAAGTTAGTAAGGTAGCAATCGACTGTGACATGGTAAAGTAAGTCTAAGACAAACAGCTCACTACAGCACAAGTGCTGGACACACTGCCAGGGGTCTACACGTGCCTTGAGAGCCTGATTTGCTATATCACTGCTGGTAATATGCTGTTCTGAGGTGACAAGGTCCGACGGAAGCGTGGATGTTCCACTAGGATCACAGTAGACTATAACAGCATGGCTGGTACACTGAGCAGCGGCAGAGACATCCCTGGTACATTACGTGATGTAGCAATGAAAAGGCTAAAAAGCTCAGCAGCAAAATCTTCTCCTATTCAAGAATGGAAACTTCGCAGTTACCATACCTAGGCACCAGACCACTAGAAACAATGCTTCCTCTAAACATGTTTTAGTGTTTGCATTACAAAGAACATTTTCCTTAAACAACATTTTGACTAGTCTGAAATTTTTCGGATTTTTTCCATCTATGCCTGAAAAAAATTGAGAGACTACTTCTTGCCGTTTCCCTTAAAAAAAGTTTTGCTCTCTTAAATGAAGTCACTGTTTTTTCATCGAAAAGAAAATCTACTTGCTTGCTAATCATGCCAGATGCATCTTTCCTTGGAAAGAAATGTATCAAGCCTTCTTCACTTTTAAACACACAGGTATAAAGTTAACGTTATGTGAGTGTTAATGTTATTCTAATTTCTTATCCTTAAAATAAACTAGACAATCCTAGCTTTGCTCTCTATAAATAGAAGGCCCTTAGGCATGCAAAGAGGTTATTCATAGCAATAAAATAATTAAGAGCAATCTAAATTTGGGCTCAGCCTATTAAATGTTACAGTTTTAAACAATTTCATTGTTAGTCTAATCGGCGAGCATAACATATATTCTCACCTTTTCAACCCATTATCTTGCCACTGTTACTGTGGGGCCTGCATTTTGAACAGCCAGGAATGGTGCCCTGCAAGCTGATGTGTCCTGTGATACTTCTAAAATTAAATACACAGTTGCTAGATAAATTAAGGTCTGACCTTGTACAACTGTAACATAAGCAGACTCGACCCACAGGAAAGTATTACACATGACTTCTCTAAAATCCCGTCAAATGTGACACAAGGTCTGGACAGTATAATAAGATTATCTGTGCCCTCATTGGTTCAACAACTCTCATTAAGAGAATAAATTATTTGCCAACTTAGTCTCAAGGGCTACATTAACAAAATCTGGTAACATATTTACATAAATTAAAAGAAATCTGAGAAGGTTTAGCCTTTAACTAGTTGTAGATCCCGCCATATTTCACCACCAAACATTAATCTATCCCTCTGAGGCTGATATGATGCACAGCTTTACACATTCAATGACAGCCAATTATAGTACTTATTTGACTAGATTTAGTAACCTGAAATTGGACAAAGAAGCAGAAGGCATGGCGCCACAGGCAGCAGTGACGTAAAAGCAGAATAACCCAAAAGTAATATCAAGAATAGTAGCACCCAGTAAGTTAAATCACAAGCATGGGATAAGGAACAAGCCGAGTCTTTTTTTCTCTAGCTACACATTCATATCACTGATGCAATACCTCTGTCTCCTTTTGGTTTTAACCAATTAGTTACTACCTTTACCAAAATGAACAGACAAAAACAGAACATAACAAATTTAAGCAACAAACTTCCAACTGATCTTTAATTGTTCTGATGAAATGAAATTGTACATTGTGAATTCTTCCATGCTCCATGATTCACTTGCATTTACAGAATCATAAAACTGTAAGCTTAACTAAAGCACTACATGCATCTCATCTTTGGACACAAGATCCAGAAAATCATTTAATGACAACAAATAATATTCATTGCAATTTCTTTTGCAAGTGCGACCTAAGTAAGTGCGGTGAGCCTCCAAACAAAAAGTACAACAGAAGCAGACAAACAGGGCTGAGACACTGCTCAACTGTTGGCTAACAGCTAACAAGAATAGAAACATATTCTTATATAACAAAAAGATGTAATATATATATTTATAATACACAGAAAAACCACAAATGTTATAATTGCTTACCTTGAGTTCTTTCATTTTCTTTACATAACCAAGATATTACCAGACCTAGCACATATCCATATTACAATCACGGCATTCTTCTGCTTTTCAGATCTTTCTAGTATTATTGTGCATTGCTACGTAAACAGTGTCTGATTCTGTTCTCGCGCAGCTACTACTTACAAATCCATCAGTCAATTATGTTCCATGCATGCAAAGCCAGAATAAATAAGACCAAATCATACGCCAATTTGCAAGACTTCACAGTGAGAAAGTCATTGGTGAGACAAAAAAGGGAAGAGAAGCCACAGCTATAGCAAGGCCTTCTTAGGGGTGCCTACACACTGTGTATTAGCACACAGGCTAGCACTCTGTTCTAACAGAGTCCCCAGTGTTAAACAGATAACAAACAAACGCTATGTGGGTGGTTTTGGGGATTTTTTGGGGGTTTGTTTTCAAAACCAGGTAATTACTGAATGTACTCTGATAATACTTCTTAGGCCCTGGAGCTGTTACATTTTAAAATAAACTATGTCTTGAAACAGAGTTTGGCAATTTGGGGAACTTCCTACTGTATCACTTCTGGATGGATTTTATGAACTGTCTCATCAACATATCTTACTATTTGTTACTCTTTGTATTAGGATGCGGCAAGGACACCTACATTCTTTGGCTGTCTGAACAGGTGGTTAGAACTAGGGTTTGAACGACGCTAACTGAGCTAATTTCGCTAAGGAAGATCGCCAGGCACAGAACAACTTGTGCTGTGGTCGGTTAGCGTGATCAGGAGATAGATCATCCAGATGGAACACCACAGAGAAGGGAAAAATAATACAGGGATGATCCAATAAAAAAGGCTGAAATGTTTAAATTATGTCATTTCAACAGGAAAGAGATTCTCAGTGCCTTGAAAAGAAACCTCAGGTCTCTCTGATGCAATCTCAAAGAATACTTGGGAGTGGAGAAGCACAAACTCTGAATTCTGATATAAACTGCATTAATCACTTTGATTTAGTTATGGAACAGAGGTAGTGTGTGTCTTATTAAAAGACTGGCTTTCGGTGAGAACTCTACGATATTCTGAAACTCGGTTTGTTGGGCTTGCTTACCAGTTATGGAAAAGAAGAGCTCGACCATAGGTCAAAGGAATTATAAAGAAAAAACTGTTCAGAATAAATACAATATAAAGTTATAACACAATTATCAAATCTTACTCACTATGCAAAACTCATCTTTTAAATTAGCAGCTAGGTTGTAAAAACAAGACAATACAAGGCTAACTGGGCCTCCAAATTAACATCATGTTTACCTCCACCAATAATTTAAACTGTCTTTTTATTGCTCATTTCTCTCATTCTCTCTATCCCAAGTCCCTTAATTTAGTTTTCTACTTTCCATCAGTATTTTACAGCTTCTTTTATTAACTGATCTCATTAACTCAGAAATTACCTATCTGGCATACGCTATTACAGTGATTCTTATTTTTGATTCTGCAGTTAATTAGCTACTTCTAACACAACTTCTTGGTCAAACCAATTTCACAGCTAAAATTCACAGAAGGTATATGCATGCTTCTGCTTATTAAACAAATTCCACAATACTTATGACTATTCCTTGAGGTAGAAAATTATCAACCTCAGGAAGAGCTGACTGAAAAATACATGCAGATACAACCCTTTAATATAACAATTTTGCTAAATATATATATATAATATTCTACTTGTTTCTAAGTTTCTGCATTATTTATAAACTATACCCTATTCCCAGGCATAAAAATGCTTACTGTTACACATTGCATCAGTTATCAGTTGGAAGGTATTTGTTCTTTACATGTATGTTGCAGAAAAAGAGAATTCACGTACTAGAAACTTCTGCAAAGCCTGAATGTGTTTTGTGAAAGAATGACAGAAGCTGACACATATTCAAATCACATCTACAACAACAAAATCTCACCTTGAGTCGTCATAAACAGCTTTATTTCCAAGTACACATCACACAAAACTGCTCTCAGCTTTAAGGCTTGACACAGTCGTTTAGCTCATGAAAGGGAACTTTGAAATCAACTAAGGAGCTTGAACTAAGCTTGTACTCTGCAAAACATTCTGGAAAACAAAACAAATCAAAAACGATGAATCGATAATAGTTCTAAGAACTCATTACTAGAGGTTAGTTTTGGCAAAAATCAGTTCATTTCAAGTACTGTCACCAGCCATACAGAACACACCAACCAAACGTGTACTGCATCTTTACTAGAAATGCGCTGAAAATCTAAATGCAACATACAGCACTTCCGACTTGTGCGATGCATTTCTAGTGACAAATCTTTCAGTGGAGTAGTCCTCATTTAGAAACTGCCATGTTCTGCAAATCGATCATAAGCTGTCTTTAGCAATTGCATGCAGACAACTCCACTAACAGAAAGCATGTTTATATTTAAATGGGGAAATTCAAATCTCTGTGCCTTTTAAGTGTAGCAAAGCATGAACTGTAGTGTACTGCTATAGCACACCCAGCCCATCTACAAGCACCGGGCTCCCAAACTTTGGCTGCCTTCGGATCGGACACCACTCCTGAATAAACACTGCACACAGAACGCCTCGTGATGGTTTTGGAGGCAGTGATCTGAGACAGTAGGCCCAGCAGTCTCTCCCCACGCAGGGACAAGCCGAGCAGGCGAGGCCAGGCCAGGTCAGGCCAGCCCAGCCCAGCCCAGTCCGCATCGGGCCGGGTCGGGCTGCCCCCTCGCCAAGGCTGGGCAGCCCGGCCCCGCACCCCGTCCCTGGGGTTCCACAGCAAGGGCCTAGCCGCCTGCCCAACACAGCGGGGGAGCCCCCACCGAGCGGGGCCGAATCGAGCGGGGCCGAATCGAGCGGAGCCGAATCGAGCGGAGCGGGGCCGGGCCGGGCCGGGCCGGGCCTGGCCGGGCTGAGCCGACCGGGCCAGCCTGACACGGCGCCCAACGCAACCCCTCCTCCCCATCCACCACTTCCGGCACGCCCCCTCCACCGCCCTCAGCCCGCGCATGCGCCGTGCAACCCCGCAGGCCTCGGCGGGTGCGCTACGACCCCGCCCACTTCGTTCCCTGCCTGCCGGGACTGGGAGCTGAGGCGGCTGCGGCGCATGCGCAGTCCGGCGTCCTCGGCCGTGTCCTCTAACCGGTGACCGCAGTCGCCCGGCAGGCGCATGCGCCCGGCTGCCCCGTGAGCGGCGGCGGCTGGCGGGGCGGGGCGGGGCGGGGCGTTCGGCGCAGCGCAGCCATGGCGGGCGCGCTGAGGAAGGTGAGGCGCTGCGGAGGTACCCGGGTCGGGCAGCTCCCGTCTCTTCGTCCTGCGCCGGGGTCTCCCTCCCCTCCGGCCTCTGCCCTGGCGGGTTTCTGGGGAGAGGGTAGGGGGTGCCTGAGCGGTGAGCGGGGCGTCCTGCGAGGAAAGGGCCAAGGGGAGCGGAGGGCCCGGTTCTCCTCCCCGGCGGGCCCGGCGCCAGGTGCTGGCGGGGCCGCAGCGACCGATAGCGAAGGGGGCGGGCCGGTCGTGGCGGGAAGAAGAAGGCGGGTAAGCGGAGTTCACCCCCTCGAGGAGGGTCTCCAGCAGCCGCTTTGTAGCGTCAGCTGCTCACTTTCTCCCCTTGTGCGCTGATCAAAACACCGCAAACTTGTGAGATCACGGGTGGGGCGGGGAGGGGAGGCGAGGCTCATGTCACGGAATGGTCCCTGTCAGGTGGGTGTTGAGCCAAAACAAAAGAATCAGATAGCATGGGAACAGATGTTTAGGTGTTCTAAATATGTTTGTGCTCTCTGTGCAGACCACTGGACTTGTAGGATTGGCTGTAGCTGAAAACCCTCATGAGGTACATCACATGTCTTTAATTCTGTATTTAATGGAAATTGTCACTGAGATCAAAGCTTTTTGTTACATATTTGTGTATGTAGGTATGCTGTGTATCTTAAAGTAGTGCCAACTTAATGAAAGTGTAAAAATGTTCCAAAGTGATACAGGAGGAAAATGAATTCTTAAGGGTTTCATAGAATCATAGAATAGTTTGGGTTGGAAGGGACCTTCAAAGGTCATCTAGTCCAACCCCCCTGCAAGGAGCAGGGACATCCCCGACTAGATCAGGTTGCTCAGAGCCTCATCCAGCCTGGCCTTGAACGTTTCCAGGGATGGGGCATCCACCACCTCTCTGGGCAACCTGTTCCAGTGTTCTACAACTTGCATTGTAAAAAATTTTTTCCTAATATCTAATCTAAATCTACCCCCCTCTATTTTAAAACTCTCTATTTTTAATTCATATCATTAGGAGTTACTTTGCACATGTACTTCTTGTTGCATGTGCTGATTTCAAAAACCTCCTTTGTGTAAGAGCTTATATGAACCAGTTTTTTATTGCTCTCTCATCTCCAGTGCAGAAGCAAAGCACTCTAGATTCAGTTCTTCATAAATGTAATTTCTACATCACAAGCATACAGACTTTTGCTGCCTTACTGTGTTGTCTTTCCAACAAGTACTGAAGTAACTTGTACCTGTACTAAGGGGATAGGCTAGTCTTACATGATGGAGAGTAACCATCTGGTGCAAAGCCACATGAAGGCCATGATGGTAAGCATTCTTGAGATTGTGGTTTTCGGGAACCCCATTAGGTGGTTCTTGTAGCAACTGGGTACTTTCTTTTTACCTCCTCAGGCTCAGTAACGAAAGTATGTTTGCCACATCTTGCTTGCTTTTTCAGGAGGCATGAGCTTTGAAAGGAGTTCAGTAATTCTTTAATTTCTCTGCTTTGAAATTTCCCACTCCGCAGTGACTCTATTTCAGAAATGCTTTTGCCATCAGAAGGTAGGAATACTGTCAAAAAGAACCATTGCAAAAAAAAAATCATTATTCTGTGCAAATGATTCTAGCTCAGTCTACAGCCTTGACAGATGCCTTCTGAGTGAACTTACTAAATTTTAGGTTTTTTCAGTGACTTAAAGCCAAGAACAAAGGAATCAACAATGCTTTAGTTGAAGTGTGTAGATTCTGTGCCAGTCCTCTTTTTGATTCCTCTTTTTTCTTCTTTGTATTTCTTTGACTGCAGTATTCTGCTTCTATTTCTTATTGTTCCTGTAGGACATCCGTTACTCTTCAGTTAGATGCAGTTACCCAGCCAACATATGGCCCCAAAGCTGCTATGTCTTCACCCCAGCGTGTCCTTTATCACTGCATTTAAATACAGCAATAAGTTTCATGTGGTAGTTTAATTTAAATCTGTCACTCAGAACTTTGCATCAGTATGAGCACAAGTGCCAAAAAAAATTTAATGCACTTATGCTTTGATAGCTTATGCGCTTCTTTATATCTTTCTCAGGTAAGTTTTCATAAACTGATGGTTTAGATACGAATTTGCCTCTTTTTTTTAGAAGTATGGTTAGTACTAGAAACACAGCTTTTGTTTCCATTTTGCGTTGAATGTACTTCAGACTGCAACTTTTTTATCTCCCCCCCCCCTTTTTTTTTTCCTATTTCGCCTTTCAGGTAACTTCCAGTGGTAACTTCCCAGTCCTGATAAATCCTAGTCTTACCTAAGACAGAATTCTGTAGTTCAAACTCTGTAGTTATTTTGTTAATCCTAAATTTCTGGCTTGAATACCATAACTCTCTATGTTTTGTGTACAGTTAGCTAGTACATTAAGTAGGATAAGAAGTTAAATCTAGTTATGTATTATAACCATGTCTTGTGATCACTTCAGCGCCTGCGAATACTGTACACAAAAATCCTTGGTGTCCTGCAAAACATTCCCAAAGATGCAGCATATAGAAAATATACTGAGCAGATTGTAAATCAGCGATTTAGTTTGGTGCAAGCGGTAAGTACAGTGCTGTTTCATAAATGTTACAGATGAAAAAATTTTTAGGATGAGAAGAATGATTTTTCAAAATGTCTGTTTTTCAGGAGTGTATATATAACTTTCAAGTATCAATTCAGAAATAACTGAAGTCTTGAGGTTTATTTTTGTTATTGACTGGAATCTTTTGTTTGTATATTTAAAAGAATTGTTAATTTCTTACTGATGTTTTCTATTAAAATTTTGTAGAATTTGTAAAAGATTTGTGGAACAGTGGTAACTTCCACACACTTGCACAAAAAATGCTTGGGCTCTTACCATTGTAGTGTCTTAGCTCAGTCTTTGCCTTCAACATTTTAAAACACTTTTTGGTAGTTAAATTATGCGGTACTGGTATTGTGTATTTAAGATGAGAATTGGACGGTTGTGTATCATTTTATAAAAAGCTAAGATCAAAATTTTCTTTCAAGGCACATACTAAAGCCCTTAGCTGCTAATGCTTCTTTGGATGTCATTAAATAGTACTCGGTTTTTGTGTCTGTCATTGAGAATTTGATGCTTGTTTTCCAATAAGAAAAGTGTGTGAGTTTACTTTGATAATGTAAAATGACAGAAGCCAGCTAATTTGATGGTACTTTTGAGGAAGACTAGAGTGTGATCTGGTTAAATTATTGTTTTCATGCTTTATCTGGGCTTTCTACTTCTTAGTAAAACTGAACATTTATTTCTATGTATGTGAATACACAGGAGACTGATGTGCAAAAACTACAGGATAAACTGAATAGTGGTCACATAGAAGAAGTCATTATACAGGTAAAGGGGGGAAAATTAAGGTTGGGTACAAAAGGGAGGAGTGGCTTTCAGTGTTCCTTTGGCTGAGCTTCTGTTCAGAAAACTGGCAGCTTTTTCCTTTGGTGCAAAACAACAACCGAGCAGGGGAAATAATCTGAAAATTAATTGTCATGTAGTGATTGGAATGACCATGCTAAAACCTAACACAATTAACATGTGTTTACTGTAATGTGCTTCCATTTATACCATAAATACTGACATTGCTTCTTACAGAGTCTAAATCAGTGGGAAGGGCAGAAGACAACTGAATAATATTGGAGGATAATCCAAGTAGACTGGAAAATACCATGAAGTCATTGGGAATGACTAGGTGAACAGACTGTCTGTTTGGGTATTTAGAGGTGATTCACTATGTTTTTAAAAACAAAAACCAAACCTCCCCAAAACACACAGTTCCTTTTGACACTTACAGATTAAATTTGTGGTAGTCCCTGACCGTGACAGGTAGTGGTATCACTGAGATAACAAATGGAAACAGAGGTAATTTAATACTTTGGCAATTTTGTATAGAATCTAAACATTTGTGTATGGTGTTTATTAACAGGCTGAAAATGAGCTTTCCCTGGCAAGAAAAATGCTACAGTGGAAACCCTGGGAGCCTCTAGTTGAAGAACCTCCTTCTGACCAGTGGAGATGGCCAATATAACTTTCAAAATGGTGTAACCTCTTGAAAGTAAAAAAAAAAAAAAAAAAAGTTAATCTATTGTTACTGACAGTTGTCTTTAAATTAAAGATGATAACTTCATAAAAACATATTTTGTCCTAATGTCCACTTATATTTAGCAATCTAAGGACTGCTTCCAATTTCTTGCAAAAGTGGTTTTAAGAAAATTTTCTTTAGCTGTTACACAACCTTTGGTGGATTACCTTTTGTAATTTATTATTAACAGAGTATTTGTGCCTCATTCTGAGTTATTTTTAAAATCTATGTTTGTATGTTAACAAATACAGATATTATAGGCCATTTGAAATCAAAATAGAAGAAAAGTATGATCCTGCCTTTCTCTCCCACCTTTGGTTGTGTATTTTTGCCAGCCACTGCCAGTGTCTATGACCATGATACTGAGATCAGGGACTTGATGTAATGAAAATTAGGCTTACCAAAAATACCAGGGGTTTTTTTAGATTTCAGCTGAATCAGTGTCTTGAACTGGCTGACTTTGCTCCCCACATAAACACTAATTCTGACTCAGGGGAAGCACTGGGAAGACCCAAGATTGGAGGGGTGAGGAGGAGAAGAACGCTACCCCTTAGGGTGACAGCAGGAACAGGTGTCTTGGTCAGCAGGTAGGTTACCATACTCAGCATAGTACAGATGGCACAGACTTTAGTACTGGGGTCTTACAAAGGCTTTGTACATAAACGCATAGATTTATTTGTATATTATTGATTCAGACCTTGAATATTTCTTAGTAATACGAAAAAAGCAGTGGATCTTTCTTGACACGTCTGGCTAAGCTGCTTCAAACATTTAAATGGAAACAGTGCTTGGCTCTTCTGAAAACTTTTGTTTACAGATTTAAGCTTATATGCCCCAGTGAAAATGTCCAAACTAGATGTAAGGACACTATGCGAGTTTGCCTTTACTCTCATTTTTTTCAGTACCATTAATAAAATTATTGCAAGTATAAAGATAGGAATATAGCTGTATGACAAAAATCTGCAGTTTGTTAAACGTTTATGATACTGCACTACATTACACTACATATCACTACATAACATACTTTATCATAGCTGTTTTTTCATATAGGCCTATAAGTTTCCCTGTGATGTGATTATTATTATGATTAATTTTATCTTCATATAATATTTCATATAATCAAGGTATTAGGGAGAATAGGACAATAGAAGATAAAACCAAAAAGTATACCTAGGGTATTGACTCTAACAACTGTTTTCACTGCATTCTTTAGCATTGTTTTTTTCAACTATTACTACTATAATTACAGAAACTTTTAGATTTTGAAAATTGAAAAAGTGGAAAATATTTTGCTTTGTTGGTTGGTTTTGAAGGCTTTTGCAGTCTTGAAAAATGTAGGTGTTCTCTTCTGAGATGAAACCACTAGATGGCATTCCAGAAGAGGATTTTGCTGAAGTTAAGAAACAATTTCCAAATGAGAACCATTAAAGGATTATAAACTTGATTGAGGGCTAGTGATGTCAAATGAGAAAACAAGATGAATGGTTTTAGGTAGTAAGTATTGAGTTGATGTGAGAGGAAGCAAAATAAAAAATAAACAAAAAACTCTTTAGTATGAATGATACTGGCATACAGTACTTGGGGGGGGGGGGGGGGGGGAAGTTGCCAGAATATGTGGACAACTATTGGACTTATTTCTACTTTTTTGTAACTGAGACATTAGCTGAACTCTCTTTTTGCTCAGTTATCTTCTCCACTTATAAAGCCGTATTTGCCACATGACTTACACTAGCTCTCTTATAAGCTCCTGAGTTGTGTTGCGGGGGAGAGCAAGTCTCTTTTTCTTGGTGCATTGCTGCTAGAATTAGACAGCGGGTCTTTTGAAACTGAGTTTCACCACTAAAAAGCGTGCTCACATCTTCTCCCTTTCACAAATGCACAAGTATGCCCTCAGTACAGACCTAATATGAGTTGTTTACTACCTTAAGGGGATTTTTGAGAGCTATATTTCCTAATTTATATCCTCAGTGATTTTTCTGGTTTGTTTCTTTCATGTGACTCAAAATAGGATAATTTTGTAAATCTTTCTATCCAAAACACTGGATTAGCCTTCACAAATTTAGGAATCAGTTAACTTGGCTTTTAAAAAGGTTCTACCGATGCCAACTCTAGGAATCACTAATAATGATTTTGCAGCTTTCTGAGCTTTTTAACAATTCTCAGAATGTGTTATGATTTATTTTCATTATTTTATCATTGATTAAATTTGGTTTCATTATCTTGGTATAAATTAATCATCTGTGCTACCTAAGATGAGTAAATTAATTGGTATTATGTTGTAGCATCAACTTTACATAGCAGGTACCGAGAACAAAGGGAGGAAAGAAAATGTATTGCAGTTTTGAGATGTAATGATGTATGGCTTTTGTATACTGTTGTGTAGTTCATGTCATCCTTGTTCCTGGCTAATTTAAAAATACATCTTCGCTAAAAAGAAACAGTAATTTTTACCTTGCTATTAACTCTGTAAGTACATATCTGATATTTAAATCCACACTACAGCAACAAAACAGTACACATATTTTCCAGGCAAGAGAGATTCTTCATTAGGAGTACTGGCTTGTCTCGAGTTCTCCTTAGCATGCTGAAACAGTTGCAAGAGTTGTCTCAGAAATCACACATCAAACACCAGGAAACTCAGTTTCGTATGGTTTTAATTCTGGTCTAAGTGTCTTTATTTCTACTGAAGAGCCTCGGTCCTTGCACCAGCACCGCAGGCCTCCCAGGGGAGAACACCGCTGTTAGGCTGAACGCAGCTGTGCCGCCACACAGCTCGGAAGCGACGGTCCTTACGGTGGGCGTCATCAACATCCACGCACCACCAGCGTTTGGTAGTATCCAGGAAACACTGTGCCGTATTAGCACGATTTCTGCCACTGTCTGCAGTAGGAACTGAAAGGAAAAAGGGTGTTCTCTTACGTTACCGGCACTCTAAGCTGGTAAAAGTTCATCTTCACCTTGCTGCGCATCAGGGCGTAGGACAGGGCCGTTGTCCGGGCCGTCGCTGTGCCAACGCCCCGTGTGGAGCCGCGCACACCGCCCCAGCGGGGCCGCGCAAGGCAGCGAGCGGGAGGTGCTGTAGTGCTGCCGTTAGCCGCGGGGGAGGAGAGTGGGGCCCAGGAGGTCTCCCAGCCTTTGTCCTTTCACACTGCTTCCCTTTCTCCTCTCCTCTCGGCCTTCCTTGTCCCTGGGCCGTGCATAGCGCCGCGGACGGTGCGCCCAGCCCGGCGCCCCCGCCCCCGCAGCCCGGCTCCCGGTGGCCCGGCCCTGCGCCCCACTGCGCATGCTCGCGTGCCCCCTGCCCTCCCCGCCCTGCGGCTCCGGGCTCCGCCCAGCCCCGGTTGCTATGGTTACCGCGACGCGCTGCCGACGCCAGTACCCGCCGCTACGGAGAGGCGCCCGGGGCAGGAACCCTGAGGGGAAAGTAACGGGCGGAGGGGTGCTGGGAGGGGCAGGGCAGCCCCACCTTGCGCCGAACCGCGGCCGCTGCCCCTGGGCCCGGCTGCGCTCCGTGCCGAGGGCGGCGGGCGGCGCGCGGCATGCCGGGAGGGCCGGGGACCAGAGGGCGCGCGGCGGGAAATGGCGGTGGTGTCCGGCTCCTGCCGGCAGCTGCTCTCTGCTTGCCGTTGCGCTAGGGTGTTTTGGTTATTTTTTTTTTCCATGAATATGGGATTTGGATTCTTCCGGCCCGTGTCATTTCAGTGGCAGCGCCGAAAACCTTAAAGGTGTGCTGTCTCTGGGTAATGCTGCTCTGTAAATTCTTGTTTTCTGTGTGTATATATATATATGTATATGTAAATATATAAAGCAAGAATTACGCTGGCAATGCTATGGAGTATTATGCGTGTTAAAGAGCAGTGAGAAGATGTTAAGTGTTTTGCATTTGGTGGAAACAAAGACCTCATGCTATTCCAAATAGGCTACTTGGGAACAGGAAAAGCTTTCAGGATGTTAAGTCATCCATGTGTTTGGTAGCAGAAATGTTGTAGTATGCAATTTTAAATAGATAATGTGATTATTCTTGCAGAAAGGTTAAAAATGTGCAACTGATACTTCAGGACATGGAAGACACATCGGATAGTTGCTTTGAAGCTGTTATAAGGGAAAGGCCTGGTGCTGAGCAGCCCCCTGCATCCTCAGAAAGAAGAGCAGGTGGAGAGGCCAGGAGCGGGGACCCAGCAGAGAAGCCTCTGCTTTCAGGAGCTACAGGCACTGTACAGTCAGAGGAGGGCTGCGAGCAGCAGTCTTCACTGGAGCAGTCAGTTTTGAAGGAACAGGAGCAGTCAAGTTTAGCACAGTGGGAATTATCCAGTGAAGGACTAGGCAATCAAGAAGTGATTGGAAATACTGAGCAAGATGTATTTGAGACAAATGCGCCATTCAGCACATCATCTGAGACCACATTTCCTGTTAGCTATGAGAATTATCCTACTTTACCTGAATTAAGAAATTCAGAAAGGGAAGAACAGACATCTCAAAACTCAGTACTGTATGAGAATACAGCATGTGGGACACTAACAGGTAAAGTTGTTAAAATGCTGGACATCTGCTTTAAAGAGATGATTTTTTTTCTTCAACTTAGTTATGGCTTCTAGCACTTCCTATACCCTCGTTCTGTTCATGTTTGCAGGTTTTTGGTCTTGAAGTGACTTCTTAAAATTGTTGTATAAAATGCACTTGAAAAGTGAGGAATGTATTCTTTCTCCCAAGTTGCTGTAGCAATTTAGACTAATATGGTACTTTATAGAGTGATCCTTATTTCCAGAAACATGTATGAGTATGTATATGTGTTTTATACAGGTAGTTTAAGAATAGCAGTGCGTAATTCATATGAATACATAAGGTACTAACAGTTTAGACTAGACCACAGCAATCATCTTATTATTTTACTTCTCTTAGATTATCCTGTAACTTACTTGGCACCCTTCCATTATCCCGTGCCTTTCTGCTGCAGTCCCCAAAACACTCCATCATTTCCTGCGCTTGTTCCTCTGTGTTTTGGGTGTCCTGTGTTACTTCCTCTTCACAATTCAGTGCCCCATTTTCTTAGGTTTTCAGAGCAGGATGTAGCACATCCTGTTTAGCAGGTGAGCACAGTGAATGGACCTTCTGAATGCAGAGCTGCTGGCTGCCTGCCTCTTGGCTGAACTGCATTCAGATGCTCTCATTTTCAGTAGCTGGTGATCACTTTCTAGGAAGGACACTGTACCAAAGCCAGATAAAAGTCTTATTTCTAAATCAAAAAGACATAATCTGTGGAGCTTTGAGTTCAGTAGATCTGGTTCAGAATGTAGTCTTTGAAGAAACACCACGTCAAGTATTGTGTGAAAGACAAAAGTGATTCAACCATCGTATGCTTAGATCAGGCCTAAATTACAACAGGTTTAGGTAAGATTTTTCAATAACAGTTCACTGTATAAATGGGTAACTGATTAAAAATTACGTATTTGCAACTAAAACACACTTACTGTAACTTTTTAAAAATGGTAGTCTGGATGACTTTATGTGGTGACAGTATTATGTTAGATATCTCTCTAAAAAAATGTATGATAATGCTGTTT
This sequence comes from Chlamydotis macqueenii, assembly GCF_036417535.1. Taxonomy (NCBI): domain Eukaryota; kingdom Metazoa; phylum Chordata; class Aves; order Otidiformes; family Otididae; genus Chlamydotis; species Chlamydotis macqueenii. The sequence goes on from NC_141556.1 coordinate 24,319,555, forward strand.
CAGCTTTCAAGTAGACTGTCTTTCCAGCTCAAAAATTTATGATTATTCTATGTTGCAGTGTCTCAATAAAATAATTTCAGAGTAAACCTGAAAGCAGTATTTATTTGTTGTTTTGAGAAGCTTAACAGGAATTAATTTTGGTTTTATTTCTAGGATGCATGATTGAGGATAATGAAACTCTTAGGAGGAGTAGGGCTAACTTTGATGAAACCATCCAGTCTGAGAAGTTATGTCTTAATCAAGAACATTTTCCTGGGAAAGCAGTTCAGTGGGATTACCACATGCCTGATGTCATAACTGTCAGAGTACAAACAGGTAAATGCTATTTTTACATGTGTGTCGATATATATACTCATACACTAATCTCAGTCTGTTACTAAAAGAAACAATATTTCTATCTTGGAACTTCCATTTCAACAGATTCTGATTCATTCCAAGATGTAGTTGTAAAAATTCAGAGACCTACCTATCATAAGCCATTTCTGGGTGGATTTAAGAACAAAATAACAGGAGTGGAATTTCATAATGCAGGATCACAAACGATACCAAAAAAACGGCCTGACAAAGGAATTCAAGTATTTTGTAGGGAAACACAGGTAATGGCTTTGTAGTGTCTTTTGAGAATGTTGGTTTTGCTAAAAGGAATAGAATGTTGACACAATTATTTCCAATAGGAATGAGGAAGTAGATCAGAAATAAGTGTGCAACTGAAAGTGGATGGATATCATTAGTCCTCTCGTTTTTGTTATAAATAGATAATTTTGCCACTTACTGTGATGAGGTAAAAAAATCTTGGTATATTTTGTTATAATCTGACATGCATTTTTTCCCCAGACGGTTTTTGAAAAAAACAAGCTACAACAAACAAAAAATACAACATCAACACAGATGACTAAAATTGGCCTGTATGTGTCAAACAAGACTGACAAACTCATAAGTCCTGGAAAGTATCTTACAGCGGAAGAATACCATAAACATAGACTTAAAGCAGTAAGTTCTCATCTGTTTGAAACTGTATTTGTAAAGCAAAGTATTGCGAAGGTTATCTGAATGTTTAATGACTGTTCAAAGAGTGAATTTAACACTGAACTGCAAAATGTCTGCTTAACCTTCACATTTTGTAATCTTCCAGATGTGGGGGAAGCGCGTGTCTGCTCATTTACTCTGTGTTTCTAGTGATGTTTGAGACCTTACGGTTTCTTAAATATTAAGAATGCTGAACTTACTGTTTTCTGTCTTATAGTGACAGTTAAACTTCCATAGAGATCATTGGGGGTTAAAACAGGCTTGTCCCTGTGGCATTCTCGTGATCTCTTTGGAAGGACCTAAGCAACATGCTTAATGTGTGGCCTCAAATGGATAGAGTGTTGGGTTAGGATTTAGGAGACCTACATTCAACTTTTGGATGTTGTGTTTTCTGGGGTTGTTTGTTTGTTTGTTTGAACAGGTTTAATCCCACCGTTTGGGATTGTGTTCAAGATACCTTCTTTGGCGTTAAGGTAGAACCTGGCCGTTCAAACACATGCAATAGGCCTGTGAGATTTTCTGGTGTGCTGGGTTGCCTCATGCAGACAATGACAGATTCTATGTGTTCATTGTGCAGAGGATGCCTTTTAGGCATTCCAGATGGCTTTTTGAAAACCACATATTCAGTGACTACACACCTAACTTAAGTATGCCTGGACATCATGTTAGCCTGGGCACTGCTTTGTAAATGCTCTAGTTATTAATTTGATAGCTTAAAATAGACAGACTGAATCTAACTAAATGGAGAAACTGTTGATTTCCCAAGTACCCAAGTAGGATATTTGTATTGACATGATTGGCAAGATGCTTTGAAATCTTCTGGGTAGAAGTTTTCTGTAAGAACTGCTTATTTGGTCAGCATCAGCTGGTGGCAATAAGCATCTTTAGAAGTGGAACCCAGATAGGTAACTGGTTCCTCAGGACTGCCAATAAGTGCCACTTACTGAAATCTGTAATCTGTCTGTAGACAACCTGTAACGCACAGTAGGGAGACCTCAGCTCGGTGTTGGTTCAAGTTGGTGGATTCACACAGTGCAGTGTAGTTCCATACTGGAATACTAGGTGAAGACATACGCAAGAGAAATGTTAGGTTAAGGTATCTCTAGAGACAGCCTAACTGTATTAGTGTGGTTTTGTGCTTGATAGCCTTCAATGCTGGACAATGCTTACTAGCCCATGGTATTGACCTGGCTAAACTGTTTGTGGTGCGAGCGCTAGCAGAAGCTCCAGCTTGCGCATTGTGCTCCCTTAGCATAGTATAGATATTTCCCTAGTCTTCAGTAGCCATAGCTTTGAAAGGTGGATTTGTAATTTTTTTTTTAAGTTCTGTTATAACAGCATTGATAATTTCACTTTCACTATTTGTTTGCAAATAAAGTGTAGTTGACCTTTTTTGTATGTGTGTTGATTTTTGTATTTAGAAAACAAAAAGAAATTTTGCAAATACATGTCTAAATTCCCAATCTAGATACTCTATAAATGGATAGTGAAATTAAGATCTCTGCTTACAAAGTTGAAAAGTATAAAAACAATACATGGCAAAAGGCATTTTTTTAAGGAGATATTAGAAAAAGGAAAATAAATTCTGTAAAATTTCTGCAATTTATACTTTAACTTGATTTTTTGAGCCTAGTTTCTTCACTGTACTCACTGATTAAACTCCTGCACTTACCTAAATAAGTAAGTATACTAATATTTAGAGTAATAGTACATGACTGTTTTTGTAACATTTACATTATTTTGAGTACAAGAAAAATCTTAGAAAATGTAGTTACGTAGCTAGGAAAAAATAACAGTTAAAACAATGCAGCATAATATTTTTTTCTTAAGTTCATGATTCTTTGGTATTGTATCACATACAGGTAATAGTATTGCAGACGTATTTCCGTCGTTGGCATGCTATAAATGTAGTACAAGATCTGAGGGAAAAAAAGAGGTTAAGGCTGGCTTGGGAGGCACAAGAAGAGTTACGGAAAAAAAAAGAGAAAGAAGAAAAACTGAGACGGGAGCATGAACGAAGACTGAACCCTAAAACAAAAGAAGACTTTGAGCTAGTGTACCAAGCTTTAGAATGTAAGTATTTTCTTATAGGGATACTATTAAATGAGCAAAAGTGTACAGGTTGTTTAAAACAAAGTCTTCTTGTTTTGACATGTTTATATAGATGCTTCCTTGATTTTTTGACTTACAATGGCATTTCTTTAATTTTTAAAGAATTATTTGACTTTCCTATATTTCTAAAAGAAGAAAAGGCCTTGACACTGTGTAAGCACTGTTTAGCATTAAGTAAAACATCTCTGTGTTATCAACACTATTTTCATTACAAATCAAAAACATAGCCCCATACAAGCTACTATGAAGAAAATTAACTGTCTTAGCCAAAACCAGCACACCTTTTTAGGAAATAATCAGCTTATAGAATAATGCTAATTGTCAGGGACTGGTCAGTTAGAGGAGCAGGAACTGGGTTTTTTTTTGATCAGAAGTTACTTTAATATTTTTACTCTATATTTAGGGTGCTGAAAATAATACCATGAAGAAATTACTATTAGGATCCATCATTCATCATTGAATGATGGATCATCAATGCATCATCAGGCTGCAGTGCTTGCTTATGGTATAACTGTGGCAGTTTGCACGTTACTGACCCACCTTAAACTGTCCCAGCTGTTTCTCCCATGGCAAACTGAGCACAAATTTGGTGGTGTGTGTTATTCATAGAGCTTAGGACCATGATTCAAGAATTCCAAGTAATACACTAATCTTTTAATACTATCATACTTTGAGTGGCATTGAGCAAATCACTTTGAATGTGTAAATGGCTTATTGCTGTTTGTTCCAAATGTAAAAAATATTACTGATCTTAAGCTTTAGACTTTTGGGAATGATATCTTCATGATATTTGTGGTTTGTTAGGGGTTGTTTCCCTCGCCTCCTTTTTTCTTCATAGATAGTTACCTTTTAGCGTCACAAAAATCAAGCCCTTTTATAAAGGTGTGTCTGACTAGGTAACCAAAAGCAAAGGTCTCAAATAATTTTATCCTCTTCACTTATGGCAAGTGGTACTATTTGGTATCTGATTTCCTGCAATATTTTCTTTACAAAAAAAAGGTGTCAAGAGTCTCATTTGCAATGGAAACAACAAAGCTGAGTTAAAGTTGTGAATGAGTGCTGATATTCCCAATATTTTTAGATTTAAAACTTGTGGTTATATAAGTGTCTTTTTTGCTTAATTTAATGTAGTTGGATTCACAAATAAAACTTTCAGCTATGCATGTTCAGGAATTTAAAATCTAGGCAATCTGAAAAAGCATGCGCCACTTCAAAACTGGAACAGAACATATTCCAGTATTTGAAATTTTTTTTGAACATTTTGTTAAAAATAATGATCTATTATAAATCTTTTGTTTTGTTTTTGTTTGCCAGGGGTGATTAGTTGCCTCTCTATATGGAGAATTGCAGTCATCCTCTTTATTTTAATAGAGCTTAGTGGTTCTAGGAAGTTTTTTTTTTTCTACCTGCATCTGAAACTACTTTTAAATTCTTATAGTGTCAACAGTCTACACAAGCTAAATCATTGTGACAGTAATAGGATAAGACTATTGTCCTCTAGAGATCTGTGAAGGTTATTGCTGCTGATCACAACAGGGGGATACTGTTACAGGGTCAGCCAGTACAAGCGATTCCTGTTGGTACAAAAAACTTGCCAGTTGACTGTATGGTGCGAGTGAGATGTATCTATATGTTCAGTGTATCTGCATATAGAGACATTCATTATTTATTTGAAAAGCATGAAATATTTTGTTTTATAAAAACTGGAATAAAGAAATAATGACTAAGATCTCTGCCTGTAGAGCAGATAAGCTAAGAGGAACGTTTTTAACTTGACTGGATGTATAAGATGAATCAGGAGGTGAGTATTGATGATAACTGACAACTTCTTCATTTCTGTAAGTACAAAGTTGCTTACTGTATTTATTAGCTCTGCCTTTGAAGTTGCTGCCCCTTTCATGCAGGTAAAGCTTCATGTAAATTAATTATATACAGTACTTTTGTTTGCTGAAATGGCTTTATTTGAAAATATATCTTTGACTACTCAGAACTTGTCAGACAGCTGTCGTATTAATACCAAAGCTTGGAGAGCCTTAAGGAAATGAATTGAAATATTTTGAAAGGGAAAATGTAAGGTATTGTAGATAAGGCAGCCAGAGGTAGAAAACAAACCTTCCTCTTTTCCCTCCTCCTTCCTCTAATCTTACCTGATACAGTATGTTACAGGTTTTTTCAGTAAGTGTGCATCACTTACTGGATTATTTTATTTACATTGGGTTTTGCTTTTGCATAACTGTTCTGGAATAATAACAGCACTTCCATTCAGGAATGTTGATGTTTCAGATCTTATAAAATTCACTACAGAACTCCAGATGTATTTGAAATGAAACAGACTTTCAGAAAAGCCAAGAAGTGTTACAATGTATGCAAAGGAAAACACTATTCAGTAAACACAATTTGATTTTACTAACAGATTTTTGTAAAGGCATATAGTCTGTGTATTGGCACTTACAGTCAAGAAAACGGGTACTGCAAAATAAACCATGATAGACACATGGATCTGTCTGCATGTTTCTGTCATTGAGTAGTCTAACTATTGTAGTTTAGCCCCGCTCAGGACCAAGCTATGCAGTCTCTCGCTCACTCCCCCCACCATCTGAGGGAATAGGGGAGAGAGAATACAATAAAAAGGCTCGAGGTTTGAGATGAGAGACAGGGAAAGATCACTGAAGTTACCATTACAGGCAAAACAGACTTGACTTGGGGAAAAGTATTTCTTTATTGTTATTAATAAAACCAAAGCAGCATGGTGAAAGAGGAAAAAAAAAACAGCTTGCCCCTACTTCTCCGCTCTTCCCATGCTTAACGTTATTACAGACTATCTCCACCTCCTCCCCTCGAGCAGCACAGGGGGGGAATGGGGGTTGCGGTCAGTTCATCACTTGTGGCTTTACACTGCTCCTTCCTCGTCCGGGGAAGAACTCCTCACATTCCTCCCCTGCTCCAGCATGGGGTCCCACCCATGGGCTACAGTCCTTCATGAACTGCTCCAGTCTGGATCATATTTTCCATGGGGTCCAGTCCCTCAGGAACTGCTGCCCCAGCACAGGTCCTCCACAGGCCACAGCCTCCTTCAGGCACCCACCTGCCCCGGCGTGGGGTCCTCCCTGGGCTGCAGGTGGATCTCTGCTCCTCCGTGGGCCTCCATGGGCTGCAGGGGGACAGCCGGCCTCACCATGGGCTGCAGGGGAATCTTGGCCAGGAGCAACTTTACTCCTCCCCCTCCTTCTTCACTGACCTTGGTGTCTGCAGCCGTTCCTCTTACAAGAAATTCTTCACAACAGGCTGGCAGACACCTCTCAGGTTCTCTTCACATCTCCTCTCTCTACTTCTTGCAGCCGGGCTGGGCCGAGTTGGGCCCAGTCGGCTGCCTGGCGGGAGGCCAGAGGGTGAGGCCTGCAAGGCCCACAAGGCTCGCGCCTCCCCCTCTCTGCCCCCACTTCCGCTTCTTCACATCTTCTTCCTTTTTTCTTTTTTTATTTTTTTTTCCCCTTCTTAAATACATTATTGCAGAGGCTTCTCAGGGAACATTCCATCACCAATTGGCTTGGCCCTGGCCAGGAGTGAGTCCACCCTAGGCCTGGCCGAATCCACTGGACAAAGGGGAAACTTCTAGCAGGTTCTTGCAGAAGCTGCCACCATAGTTGCCCACCCCGCCCCCCCCCAAAAAAAAAAAACAACAACAAAACACAGTAACTTAAATTTGAAGTGCAGCAGGTACCTGTGGTTTGGTGATTTGATCCCAAGAGTCAGAAGGCCAGATTCTTATACAGCATGTACTATCTCAAGTGCTACTATCATTATTATCTTGTGATTTGCATGCCACCTCCTTCCACTTGAAGGGTTCTGTTGTAGAAGAGGAAAGGGAGAGTAAAGCAATGACTGTCTAATTATTAATGCGCACCCATCTGCCTTAGATGGCAAAACATTATACCACTCAAATATTCAATGTAACACTTGGAGTACTAAACACAACTGTCAGTCAAGTTTTATCTCAGTTTCGGAGGACTTCAAGCTTCAGATTTTGCACATTTGTGCATGGAGAAGCGGTAATATTCTCAGCACTGAGTACTAGTGGTACTACTGTAAGATGCCATCCTTAGTCTGTTGAGAATATATCCAGGGTATCTGTTCTTGTGACTTTGATGAGCAATTATTTAAAAAGTTCTTATTGCTCATACCTTTTGGAGCTGTTTGAGATTCAAACAGTTAGTTTAGCTATTTTAGATGTAAAATTATGAAGAAATAATTTCATCACACGGTTTCCACTGGAGCTAGATTATTTTTGTCACATAGAGCTCCTTTTTGTTCTAACTCATCTCTGAGTTTGCAGTCCTAATTGGCAGTTTGGAATTGATATACACACACATACTCTCACAGAACATCTGTATAATTTACATTAATTTCTGGGCCATTTCACGTGTGTTGAAAATATGCATATCAATCAACTCCCTAACATAGAAACTGGCTTTTAGTGAGTATTGAAAGTTAATTATGTTATTTCTTAAGTAAGAAAGTAGAAATTTCACTGGAAAACATCTTGTAAAAAATACCTAAAATATTTGTGTTTGTAGTATGGAGGCAGGAGGAGACTGAACGGATTAACAGAACTCTTACTGGAGCTGAAAGAAAGGCAGCACTTTGTGAACTTTTGGAAGAAGAGGCAAAGCTGATTGCTTCCATTGGGAGAAAGAAGCTAAATGCAGATGAGGAGAATCAACCAAAAGCAATACTGCGCTTTCTGGATAAGGTCAGTGATGTAATTTTAGGCTGAACGTAAAGAATACCAAAGTACAGAAACAGAAAAGACATCTGCAAACTATCTGCCAAAAGTAACTTTTGTAGCTTTACCAGTTAATCATGTGAATGCTAATGTTATAAATACCCAGACTGTCTAGTTATTCATGTCAATACAATTCAGTAAATTTCTTTTTCCAAGCTGAGAATTTCTTAGCTCTGTTACTGACAGAAGGACTAACAGTGCATCATTAAGATTGTCACTTGAGATTTACCATAGACATACATAATTGAGTATATAGAATATAAAAAAATAGCACTGAGTGAATCAATTTTGTATTATGTAATTATTCTGCATGAAGAACATGATTCTGATGGCACTATTAAGAGCATTAAATGCTCAAATTCAAACAATTCAGAATGGCTAATTTGACGTTATAAAGCATCGGGATATGGCATACTATTGTGTATTTTCTATTGCGTGCATTACAGTGATGTATGAATTAATGCATGAAACTATGTTCTTTCCTAATCTATTTTTGAAACTTTAAAAATCTGCCTATCAGTATGTCTTTCAAAAATACTCAGTTTCGCTAATCAAAACTAATGACTAAGTGATTTTTCCTCTAGTATGTTCTGTTTATTGCTCTCTATAGTGAAAAGTTTGCTATTTGATTTAAACTTAAGCAAATATTTGTAAAATTCAACTTAAACCCTGCAGAAAGGATCGATTTTTTTTTTTTTTTAATTCTTTTTTTTTCTTCCCTCAGAGTTGTTATCATTCAGGAACTAGATCTGTCATTTATTTCCCCATTGAGCACAGGCCTCTGGACATCATATGTCTATTTTTAAAGAAAGCATTTATTTCATTTTCATGTACAGTATAGAAACCCAGAACGGTTTTGGCTGAATCTTATATCATATTGAAATCAGTTTTTAATTCAATAATTTAGGTTGTGTTAGAATTTTAACTTGAGATTTTATTCTTGTATAATCTAGGGGGTAAAATTTAACTCAAGTGTTCTTCAGGCTTTCTTCTAGAAAGCAAAGATGAGAATTCATTCGTACACAAAGATGATTTCAAATGGCATTAAATTCAATGGAACCTTAATGTGAAATACCAAAAGTCCTTTTCAGGTAGACGTCCCAGCAATCAATCACCTCAGAAAAAATAAATAGTTTATTTTCTGTCTGTTTGCGTAGTATGTGAAAAAATTGTGAAAAGAAATACTAGAACAGAAATAGTTTTTACTATATTTTTTTTTTTTAATTTTGACTACTTAGTGCTCAAAAGTAAAAATGGGAGTTTTGTCCAAAAGATACCTTTTTTTCATTCTTTTTGTTACTGATGTATGAGAACTGGACTGCAAAAGTGATTTGATAAAATCTATTACCTTTCTTCATTAAGAACAAATTACTTATTTGAAATGTTGATGGAACTGCTACCAAGTTTATTGCCATGTTTTCATTGTGTTCTCTGTTATTGTTTTCAAAATTGAAAAAAAAACCCTGAAAACTAAATATTTAGGAATGATACAAAAACCTTGAATAATTTCTATGTTAAATACTTGCTTCCGCTATTTACAATCTATCCTGTTACCTTTTCAGAAAAAGAAGCCTGAAACAGTCTAAAGCAAATACATTTCTCTCTTAACTGAGTCTCTGTCTTTATTTTTCATTTAAGGACTGCTTTCCAGTGTCCTTCCCTATAGAGACTATTTCCAGTACATGTTCTCACAAGTTGTACAGTTTTCTTGCATCTAGGAATCAGAAGCAAAATGTTCTCTATCACCAGAATTCCTAGTGATAGTTGGTGTTTGGAGATTTAGGAGATACATGAGAGACAAGAGATGCTCTCTATTTCCAAGCAGTGGACATGTTTCTGAAGCACTTACTGCTAATTTATTTATTAATATTTTAAATTTATAAATTATGTTTTTCAGTAAAGAGACTGGTTTATTTTTAATTTGCAAATCTAGTGAGCTTCTGAACTTTTGCCACTTTTTCTTTTCATATTATTGTAATCATGTCAGCTATAGGCTTTTGAGTGTTGTTTTAAACTGTTGAAATAGCAGCATAACTCAGAGGTAAAGAACGTAACAATTTCTACATTTCATAAAAAATAAATAATCATTTTGGAAATCTCAGCATTAAATGGATGTTTGTTCTGTCTGTAACAGTGCAATTTAAACACTTTAGACTGTAGTATGAAACTTATCACTGGAGTGCTAGGTTATAGCTGCTTTACTCAGTTCTTTCTTGAACTTTAAGCTGGTAATGTTAATCTGGAGATTTACCAGTTAAAGCTGAAATAACACCTTTCACATCCGAAGACTGCAAGCATTCACTTTTCTGCAATAGCCGATGTGACATGAAACTTTCTTCTCCATGGAAACTTCCATTCCCTTCTTTGCTACTTTAAGCAAGTACCTCCTCATGTGTGTGGCCTTTTGCAATGGTTTCTACTGGTTGTGTGTCACCACATTCTGTGGGGTTCTTTTTTAGGGGTTCTTTTTTACACTGAGCTCATTCTTCTTCAGCGTTTGTATTTTGAAGAGGAAGTACTTGATTAAGCTTTTATACAGCAATCATATTTTCATAAAGGAATTTGTGTAATTATTAACTATTGCTCGGTTTGTACCTTTCATGCTTTGTGGTATTCCTGCACCTATCCTATGGATTTTTTTTCTACTTTTCTTACCTTTTTCTCTCTGTGTCTCTGGTGGTGTGTCTCTCTCCTAGGGTGCTTTTTTTCTACTTTCATGCGTTGGCAGCAGAGTGCAGTTATAGTAGTCTTGCTCTCTGAAGCAATGCAGATAACAGGATTATTGTAAATTCTACAGCAGTGCCAACTAAAAGGCAAGAAAAAGCTGGCAAAAAATCTGAAAAATTTAGTTTTCTTGCATCAGTCTTGAGTACATGAAAATAGTCCTGAGATCAGAGAGCTCTGTATTATTTTTATTTCAGTAAAAAGCTTCATAATTTCTTTCTTTTTGATTTATTTTATTTTATGTAATACTCAGTTATTTCTAAGAAAAAATACAGAAGTTACAGGTGTGATATCTTGCTTTGAATAATTTAAATGTTAACTCAATGTAGTTGGTCTGTGTTAAGGGTCATTTGCAGAGTGCAGTACCAAGACTGCGAGTTCATCTATGGGTTGTACAAATTTATCAGGAGAACCTAGTTTTAATAACCATTTCCTAGGGTAAACTCTGCCCATTGACTCTCCCTAGCATAAGCAAATGGCCTTTCTGTCTTATTATAAGTGATTTCATTGAAGACGATAAAATGTAGGTACTGAATTAACTCCTCTGTGGAAAATGGTGATTTTTGTCAGCCTACCACGCAAAAGAGTTGCAGCATGATACAGCTTCTAAGTTGGTGGGGTTTTTTTTGTTGCTTGCTTAGGTTTTTGGTTTTTTTTGTTAGAATTTCTAATACTGTGCAAAGACAGTGAAACAAAGTCATGAAGTTACAGAAGAATGCTCCCTTTTTATGACAGAGAGAAAATCACCTCTTTCTAGTTTTGCAGCATTTCAAAGATTTCACTGGGGAATAAAGAGTTTTATTTTTTACTAATATCTGGCTTTACTATTGCATTTCTTAATCAGTTTTGGCTCTAAATTGTGACCTCTGATTAACAATACCTCCTTTAATTAAGAGTTCCACCCCCACTGATAATGTTATTAAATGTCAGTTATTCAATCTTAAATCCTTTTTTCAATTATTTTGTCTTTCTTTTGTTTAGCTAACTTTATTTATTTAAAAGTGAGGAAAGCTCTGTTTTGATTGAGATGGTGACTAATTATATCTGTTCTAACTATGTAATATTCTTGGTATTTTTATGACTTATCACCATAGCAAGCCTGTATATTTGGTCAAAATAATGATTACATCAGTGCTGGGGTCATATCCAGAAAGCTACTCCGCATGTGAAAGCTGCATGAAGTGTTGCTGTGGTTAACTCACACTGAGATTGCAAAGAGGAGTTCACAAGTGTTTGTGAATACTCAGGTTCCAAATATAGTGAAAGGGAATAATTAATACACAGACTGAAGTTCCAAATAGCTACGCCAAAGTACGATTAAGGAAAAGGAGAGGAGTAAGGTAATGATGGGGAGAGGGTTTTGAATACCATCTTTCTATTGGATTTAGATACCTACCTCCCCAGTGAACTAGCCCCCTGTATAACAGTGGGGTTGGCAACCAAAACCAGTTCTCTAGAAAGAGGAGAATGCTCAGGTTTTTCCAACTGAGTGGGGCAACTCATACCATGTAAGTTCTTGCTGTCTTTAGAAGTTAAAGATGTGCAAATTTAAGTAGTAGACCTGTGCTGTGTGGTTAAGTCAGCAAAAAAGAAGCCAGCTGAAGTATCCGATAAGCTGTAAATTCATGCTTTGCCTTAGTCAGCTTTAACAAAGTCTGTGCCTTCTAGCTGTCTGTATAGCTAGCATAAATAGAACAGTTCCCTGGAGACATTTTGTACTGCCGTAGACTCTCAGGCCTTAAATTTTCAATCTTTACACAGTCAACAGTCCCATTGATTTTTACTGATAGTTTAGAGGGATTTATGACTGCAAGATGAAATACAGAGCACATGTATTCTAACACTCCTGTCAGTAAATTAAATTTAAAGAAGTAGAGCATATCCCTGTAGGAGAATATTATTTACTTTTAATACACTGTAAGTCAAAATTCTCGTGGCCTGAAACTTTAAACAAAATGTGCAATTGAATACTTGCTGTGGTGGAAAAGGTACTGTATAAATATCAACAATAGAACTAGCCTTTTGTTTTAGTCAGGCAATAATGTTAAGTCCCTATTTGCTCTGGAGAAACTCCATGTAACATAATGTACTTGTTCAACTGATGATCAGATTATAGCAGCTCAGAGTTATACAAATTGTTTCTGAAGTGTGCACAGCCTAAGAGATGGAAAGCATATGATGGAAAAATCACTGAAATGGATACACAGCACACACTCCGTGCCAGAGAACTATTTGAAATCTACCGCAGTGTTAGCAAGGATTGCTTCACAAAAGATGAAAGAAGAGATGTGCTGTTAACACTCAGGCGTACAGTGAAGGTATGTTTTATTTTTCTATTTACGTTGAACTTGAAGCTGCACTTCTCAAAGATACAGTCACTTAATTATGTTGACACATAAGCAATGCTTCTTCCAGCAGAAAGGTGCCAGGATGGTCAGTTGGCAGCAAGAGAAAGCCTGGTGTACCATCTGACATGAGAGTGTACCTTACATTCTAGATATACTCTAAATTCATATTTCACTTTGTGATGTGCATGTTTTTCTTCAAGTTGCATTAGAATTTTAACCCTATGGTTTTAGACTTTTTTGTACTTTAATACATAATAAAATTTTAGTACAAAGTTTAGCTGAATATTTACAGGGCTCTGAGCAACCTGATCTACTGGAAGATGTTCCTGCTCCTTGCAGGGGGCTTGGACTAAATGACCTTTAAAGGTCCCTTCCAACCCAAAATATTCTATGATTCTATGATTTATAACAACTTGATAAAAAACATGGTAGAGATGTAAGTGACTATTACTTTTTTTTTTCCACAGTTCTTTTGGCTTGGATTACACCAGTTTTATGGGTGTCAAATACAGATAATTTTTTTTTCTTTGCCCCTCACTCTCTACCCTCACTGCTGCTGCCAGTGTTCCCAGTGAATTAGAAGCTGGTTGCATTTCTTTTAGTCTTTCATATTTGTTTTATTTATTTATTAATTTACAAAAATAATACATGAGTTTCAAGTTACTTTCAGGACGTGATACTGTTGATGTGAAACTAGAATCGGTTGGTGCTTCCTGGTCTTACTAAAACAGGCAAACATCTTGCTGTTTGCTTTGGTAGTACCAGAAATTATCTAAAGCCAGTCTAGCATTGGGAGCATTGCTGGCTTATGAACTCCTGCCCATCTTAATACAAGTCAATATTGTTGTAGTGAACAAATTCTAGAATTTATGTAAATTAGCAATCTATTTTACGTGAGAAAACATTGCACTCATTCACCTTTTATCTCTCTCTGGAAAATCTCCTGCTAAGCATTTGAAATATTGAAATGACTCATTTCCAAGCATACTCATAAAGTCCCCCATTGCTTTTGTGTGATGGGTTCTTTTATTTGTTTGGGGGTTTTGTGTGTGGCCTTTTTTTTGTGTTGGTTTTTTTTTTTAACGATTTACTGTGTATATACATTACACCTCCTATCACGCAGCCAAATAATGTTTCTTACAGAGTTATTTCTTGGGACTTTTGGAGACTGAAAATTTTGCATGTGATGTGTGGCTCTGCTTAGCATTTTGTAATGCCTCCAGGTTTATGGTTCCTCACAGGTTTGGTAGGTATACAGGCCCCTTAAAGCCTGAAATCTGTAAGCATTCTCCGTTTTGTAGTTCTTTACATTTCTTTTCTTGGAGGTTGTTTTCCTAAGACACTGAGGGGTTTTTCTGTGAACGTGTTCTTACGTGAACACACAGAGGTATGAATAATGGTTGGCATAGAATCCATAGTTTGCTTTCATATCTGCATTTGAATTATTTTGTTCACTTCTTTATTGTTGTGGAGTTTGTTTTCCTTTCTTTGTGTTTTCTTTCAGGAACATGAATGTAAATTATCATGGGAAATAGTGGAATTAATCGACAGAGAAGTTGATCTTATGTCGAGAAAGGTGAAAGAATGCAACTTAGAAGGACTGAGGAAAAGAATTTGTACATTATTTCTTCAGTTTATTAAAACTCCAAAGTTTAACCCTGAAGTTGCTAGGATGCTTAAGGTATTATTCCTATTTTGCAGTCTGACATATTGGCCATTGAACTAAGCATGGTGGAGAAAGGGAATGGAACACAATGAATGCTTTTTTATTTTCCATTTTGCTGTAGAATTGCTGGAGGTGTTTCTCAAGAAGTAAAATGTAGCAAGTACACAGACTTCACACAAATAAGCTTATATAGTCATATCAGAAGCATAGGGCGTAGACATGGATATAAGAACCTGACAAGTGGCTGTAGCACTGAGAATGCCCAGGAACTCTATGTATGAAATAAAAAATGTGAGAATTATAAACGGTAGGTATTATGGGATGGTAACAGTAAAATGTAATAGCAAATGGGGAACCAACAGAGAGCGTGATTATCTTTTTTTCACTGTACAAGGGGCAGCATCTCATGCATCCAGAAGGGAAGAACATTGGCATTGTAAAAGTGATGTCTAATGAGCTTGCACCTAAGCAAGAGCTGCTATGAGCTGCTGTTGTACAACCAGTTACTACTTTGTGAGAAGATATAGCTAGGAAATGGAGAAAGTGGTAGACTCCTCTCAAGTTGTGTGATTGTTTTCCTTTTCTGACTACAGATGATAGTTCAAAATATGATTCACTATCATGTGTTGCTGCTTTAGGCAGCAACGTGTATTCTGCATCTGTCAGAAGAGGATTCCTCTCACAGTGGTTGATGGTATCTCAGAAGTAGAGAATCTGTCAGTAAATGTTAGTTTGATTTAGAACCAACTAACAGTTATTTTATACTAGGTTTATGGACAGAGTTACCTAGATGTGTCATAGCAGAGACTGCAGATGGGACATCTTTGTCTTCTGTAGCTGTTGGTTAACTGTACCTTGAGTTGAAGGCTGAATTGCACCTATATTTGAATTTGAATGTTGTAATCTTCTGTAGACCATAAAAAAGATGGCAGGTCATCAACAGACAAAGTGACCAAATCCTCAGGGTACTTAAAAAAAAAAAGGCAGATAACCACAATAGGTAGCTGGATTATTAGACTACTCAAACTACCCAATTACAGACTTGGGCCCTCTGCACAGACTACGCTATATTCTTTCCAGAACCTGTGAATCAATATGAGGATGAGGAGGTCATTAGCAAGTTTAGTTCATTATCTTCCCCTGTATTGTTTTTGGACATGTGGCTCTGATGATTTTATATTCTTATGCCAAAATATTAATATGCCCATAATCTCAGGATTTTATCTTTGACATAAAGGGCAGATTCTATGTGAAAAATTAAATGCAGAATAATTCATTGCTGTTTCCTCTGTATTTGCATCTTTCCAGAATGGCTGACAATCTGCATGCATAAAAGCACCAGCAAGAGCAGTGGAGCATATTGCCTAGGATCTTCATATATCTTTAAAAATAATTGACTGATTTATATAACTGATTTTAATAAGTAGAGTAAGAAAATACAGTAGCTTTTGGTCTTCTGTTTGGAAAAAAGTAAACCCTATAGGGTATTTTAAAATAAATATTACTAGCCCTTACATTACATTAAAACACTTGCATGAATACATGTAAAAGATATTGCAACAGAGTTAGGATGACACACAAGAAATACAAAGATACTTTGTGGTAAATTAACTTTTTTTTAAAATCTTTTAGGTTCCACCAGATCCCTTAAAACTTTATAAGAATGTTCACTTCTGTCATAGTTGTGAAAATTACTTACCGTCTACTGAGTTTCCTGTTCCTGCTAATTCTCGCACCATTGGCAAATGTCACTTGTGTTGCAAGCTTGATAATGAGGCTCGAGGACGAGAAGCATTTTTGAAGTACAGACTTATACTAGAAGATCTCAGAAAGTCTGAAGCTGATTATGAGGACGATGCTAAAGTTGCTTTCTTAGTTCAGGTACTGTCTGAAAGAGCGTTGCTAGTAATAGAAACCAATGGCTTTGACTATAATTTTTCCTTTATTTTGTGTATGTTGTTGACAGATTGAGAAATAGGCTAAAAGCTACAAAAACTTCTTCCTGTGATATGGGATGTTCCATACCATAAAGAAGCAGCACTTAAGCTCTTGAAGTATAGCTGTCTTTTCAAAAGTGGTTACAAGCTATACATTAGAAGAAGGTACAGGTTTTGCTGACAGGTCAAAGAATCAGATGATCCAAATTCTTCTTCTGGTTCTGCAACGGCTGTCCTGTTGCCTAAAGATACTAGCATCATCTGTAAAGCAACAATAATGTTTTTGTGACTATAATATTGTTCAAGATATAATACTAGTAAAACACTTTGAGACCCCTTATTTGGACTGTTTTAGTAATACAACTAAATTGCTTTGTGTTTTCAGAAGGGAAAAATAAAGGAGCTGAGGTTTTGACATTCCTATTCTATGTCAGTAGAATATCTGTATAGTTGGAATTTTTACTGTTTTGCATTTATTAGGAGAGAGATTCACTAAATATTTTAAGTCTCTAAATTTTTCTCCATCATCTGTAATTATCTGCAGTATTACTAAGTAGCTAATGTTTCTTAATAATCATTACTGGAACAACTCAGTTCAAAGAACTGCTTGCCTCTGTCTTCAGCAAATTCTCTCTTTTAGTTATTATTATTTATGTTGTCAACAAAAGAATTTGACATCCAATATCCACTGGGAAAGTTTTAAACCTGAGGTAATTGCGAAGTGTTATTTATTGAAAATATTGAACAGCCAAGATTTATTTAAGCTTTCTGAGATTTAGTAATAAAAATCTCTACAGCATCAACATTAGTAGAATAGTTTTTGAACTGTGTTTTCAGTATGTCTAAAACAACAACCAAGCAAACAAAAGCCAGTCATCAATATCCCACTGCTACCAAAACAAGCCATGCTGTGGTTTGACGTTTTGCCAATGGCAGCTGCCAAAAGGAAGATTTGGATTCTTTAATTATTGTGCCTGTGTTAAGAAATATTATCAACGAATCTAGATTTTGTAGATTTTGTTTGTCCATATTGGTTTTCACTTAAGCTGAAAAGGTTTTTTATCTGTGTCTAGCTTAGTTTATCTTGATACATAAACATCCTCCAAATTATTTTGGAGCTCTCTTACATCACATCACTGATGGTGACTGGTGGCCATTGATGCACTGAAACAGGACTGCATCTTAACTGCTGACACAAAAAGGCAGAAAACAGATCTGAGGCATCAAGAAAGGACTTGGACACAATTAAAAGTCTTTTGCAGCAGCTGTGACAGCTTCATTCGTTGCTCACTGCAGTACCATTACTGGCTCTGATTGTATTGTCTGTGGATAGATCAAGACTTTTGTGATAAGATAAAAGATTTTTCTTCAGATCTCTTGCATGCTGATTCTAACTGTGTTTGGGCTGACCACCTATATGAGTGCTGCTAAGGTTTAAAAACCAAAAAGCAGTTGGTGAGGGTTGCGGTAGCTACAGTAAGTTCTGCTTACTGCAGCTGGAGATCTTTTTCATACCGAAATGAACTAGTTCAGCAAATATGTCAAGTTCTGAGGCTGCCTTTTATTCTCTCACAGGGTTTAACTTGCCACGCTCCTTAGAATCCATGGTACATACAATGGCTTTGATTTTTCTTGTTGAGTAATGTCCTAGTGGCAATGTTGTATTCATTTCAAGTTACAAATACACTTAGCTCTTTTTATCGGTTTGCTGCCTACCCTTGTTTCCCAGTCTCACTTGCTGAGG
Source organism: Chlamydotis macqueenii (assembly GCF_036417535.1). Classification (NCBI taxonomy): domain Eukaryota; kingdom Metazoa; phylum Chordata; class Aves; order Otidiformes; family Otididae; genus Chlamydotis; species Chlamydotis macqueenii. Next base: position 24,337,895 of record NC_141556.1, read on the forward strand.
AGTCAATGATATTTGCTCCCAGACTGTCAGATGACCGTACTTCAAAGCCTTTTCTGTGTCTTGTGAGTGCAGAACAAATTCGGGGGGGGGAGGGGGAAGAGAGAATTAACTGTAAAATTTCACAGCAATATGAATGACTACCTTTAGAAAGGGAAGTTGTCTCTTAAATAAAATTCTTCCCCATAATCTGAGAAGTTTTAACACAGAACATGCTTTTGCCTATTTTTCAGGAAGAAAAAAAAAAAGTAATCTGCAAAAAAGGAAGAGTCAAATTATGGGTCTGTTTTGCATGGACCCTTTTATGCCTCAGTGTAGATTTTTGCAAGTTTTGTTAACTTTTGAGACATGTAGCCTAGCACAAAAATATTAGTTCTTGCTAATATGTCTGGTTGTAAGTTTCTGGCTTAGAAGAAGAAGATACAGAAGTTATTTGAAATTTTGCGAAAAAGAGGAAATACTGAAAACAGAAGCCAATTAGTGAAACCTAATGAAGGAGGTCCGGTAGGACCAGATTTAAGACCAGATGTAGGACCAGTCCTATGTTCTTGGAATCAATAGGCACAGATTTATTACCAGTAGAGGTTCTAAGCCCAGGTTTTGCCTTACATTATCCCTGGCAAGAATTTATATGGACTCCTGGATTTTAGAAGCAAGGTAGATAAGAATACGTGCGGCTACACTTCACTAAAGCACTATTTTGGTATAGTTTAATTCATTCTTTGTCAGGAATTTAATAAGGAATATGTAAACACCATTATTTAATTAATTAAGATTTCTTTTTAGAGGAATGAGTCTTCTTTGAATGGCTAGCTTGGAGGAAAACCTATTTAAAAGTCTGTTGTTTACAGACTCCTGTAGATAAAAATCTTCTAATATTTTTCCATTACTAATAGAGAGAAGAATTAATGTAAAGTGACAGAAAAACTTGCCAATTTTGTTTTTCTTTCATTCAAGAGGCTGTGTTTATCAAGAGTTAGTAGTGATTTAAGATGGCTAATAATAAATTAAACATATTAAGATTGACATAAATTAACCTTAGACATAGGTTAAAAGTACATTTAAAGGCCTTTCTGTACTAGAGAACCTTTACAAACAGACAGCCTATTATTTTTTATTAATGTTGTAGCATAGCTACCTGATCTTACAATCTCATTTGGTAAAAAGAGCAGCAATATCATGAGCACAATAATCTTTCCATGTGTCAGCATCAGAGTGAGGGGAAGAAAGCAAAGCTGGCAGTGATTTGAGATCTGTCACAGGTGGGAGTTTTTCCTATACTAATTTCCCACATTTTGGAGGCCAAATTATTCTGATGATATGTAAACTTCAAGTAATTTAGTAGTGTAATAAATAATTTATTGAATAACATATTAATTCTGAATCCAAGAATGAAATGGGGAAGTCATCTCAGTAATGACAGAGATGGATTGTTGGTATTAACCAAAAACGTCTGAACAGGCTTAAGCATGCTATATGAGAAAAACCATGAGATTTAAGAAGCTTTATAAGAGCAGTTAAGCAATCAGGATGTCAACTGAAAGATATGAATTGCCATTGGCAGAGACAACCAAAGTAAGAATGTAGTATTTTAGAGATGATACAAGAAAAATGCAGTTAATAATTGCCATACCATGCTAGAGGAAGATGTGTATGTTTAGACATTCTTTAACCAAGTGATTGTATGACATATGCATAGAAACGTTTCTTACTCAAAGCTTTATTTGGATTCTTATATGGTTACAATGCTTTTGTTGTAGAATGAAACATGCTTTTTCCTTCTTAACCCTGTTTTCTGTTTCAGTATCAAGATCTGCAGTACATGATTGAGAACATATGGGGCTGTCAGTCAGCTCTCAGTGCCTGCAGTGACCTCTATGATTTAGTTATGGTTAGATGGGATAAGCAGCATGAGTGGTCTCCGTGGAACACTATTCTCCTCACTAAAGATGAAGCAGATGCACATCTTAAGCTGTGTGACCTTCAGAAGGTAAAATTCTATGTATGTGCTTAATTTTTTACAGTATTTACGTTTATGTTTTAATAGAATTCTGTGACTAAAGATGTTTGGCCAAATTTAGCCCTTACACTCATCCATGTTTGAATTGGCCCGTTGTGACTATTTAAATGATTGCATCTGTACTATTAAATAAAACAGGCAGTAGTCCAGAGGGCAGCTGGCACGTGCAACTCGCATGCATGTATCTGAACTTGGTCTTGCCCTGATTCTCTCTCCCAAAACGCAAGAATCTAAGTGGCCTCATCCGTGCTGCCTATTGAGAACAATGCCATGCCTATGCTCTTCGCTCAGCTAAGACAAGGGCTGGCCTGGATGAAAAACACACTAAACACTAACCGTAAATACTATGACAATTGTGTGCCTGTGCTCTTGCACATGCTCTGGCCTCATTGGTTTCTGGCCTTACGAATTTCTCATCAAATAAAAGAATGGCTTTTTGTCTAGAACTTAACCATTTGTCATAATAAAATTTGTTTCAATTTACTTTCTTACATAGTGTCATTTAAGTACCCCTGACAATGTAGTCTTATAGTTTGCAATTACGCACTAAAAACATAATTGCTGTTCTGAGTTAAAAAAATCTAAGAATTTGGTGAAGAAGTCATTGAATCTGTGTGTTTTTACACCACTCCTCCCAAATTGCATATCTAAACATGGTAGTCTGGTAAATATCTTACTCTACTGGACATCATATGGTAAAGTATATAGTTTTCTAGGGCACAGGACAATCCCATGAGCTGTGTTTGTGCTGCAATTTGTAATGGATTACTAAACCTTTCACCTCTAGGTCACTGATTTATTAAGTAGTGACCTGAGGTCATTGTTGTATAGTGTCCTTTTGAGCAGGGTGTTCTTAATTAAATTTCTACAAAATATGTGTGCATCACAAATGCAACTTCAGCTGTTACGCATTGCACTTCTTTTTGGAAGTCTTAAGAGTATGTGATAGAGCTTAGGGATTTCTCTCCTAATGGCAAGTTTTGCTTTGGGGGTGAAATATATCAGTCAGGGAATTCTAAAGGTAAAGCCAGTTCTGCCATCCGTTATATTTTTTGTGTATGTACCCAACTTGTGTCTTCAAGCAGACACATGTTTATGTGAGCATTAGCTTTAAAAGGTAAAATCAATTTCAAGCTGGAAATTCTTTTATTGACTCCTCTGTCTCACTTTCAGTCAACAAGGCTGTTCGGGCGATCTGAATCTACTGATGCTTCTCTGCATCCATAAATTTATGTTACTAGCATTATGGCAGGAAGAGATTCTGATTATACACTTATCTGGTTTAACTTCATAAGTCTGGATGTCATAGTCAAAGAGATGCCATTAACTTGATTAGGTTCAGAGCTTCAGTGGAGGTGGAAGTTAGGCCAGAAGAGCAACAGGTAAGGTATGCAAGCCTACCTAAAAATTGTAAGGTATTTACAATTAGCTCTTGCTACAAAAATAGCAGTGGACCAGCTATAGTGAGGAGTCACCTTTCTTCACTCATAGTGGCCAAAGCTTTGTTTCAAAAAAAAAGAATGTGAAATAAGGAAAATGAAGCAAAGTTAGAATGTTGTAAGTTGAATAGTTTCTCGTTCACTGAAACAAAAAAGCACTCAACAAAACTCAAGCACTTTTTTAATAGCAATTATTCATAACAATGACGATAGTGATAGCAAAGGAACTTTTCAGCTAAATATTCTGGTTATTTATTAAATTGTCTGAACTGCTACTAATCACTAGAAATTTAGGAAAATATCACCACTGAACACAAAGGCTGACTGAAATGCTGCAAAATGCTTGCTGCCGTGATAATTTGTAAATAATCATTCTGATTCCTTTTAATTTTTAATTTCAAAGTACAAATGTTCTTAGGTGAAAAGAAATAAATATGTTTTATCTTGAATGGACAAAAAAATGCCAGTAGTTTTTCTTTTTTTAAAAGGTAACTAATATTTCACAAGGAGTGGTTAGTAATTTTCACTATTGGGCCATAAGGTAGCAGTATAGAACTACAAAATATTCCAGTGTGTATTATATACGAGTAAATTATCTGACTTAGTTTATTAAAGAGTCACTATTTATACTGTCTAAAATATGAAGCAACATACAGACTGCTAGATATTTCAATTGTATTTAATGGGATTTTGATTTTTTTTCCTTTCAGGCTTATGAAGTGCCATTTATTCACAGAATAAAACATAAGCATATCCAGGCAAAAAACTACTTTGCTCAGATTCCAGCGATGATGACATTTTTGCATAGGAGTGACAATCAAGCTAATATAAATGAAGTTTTAATAGCTACATCTATTTCTACTGGTACACAAACATAACTCTTAGGCAAAGTTAACTGAGGTTAAGGAAGTTAACTGAATTATTGATTAATGCCATTTCCTTGGTTTTAAAGAAATGTACGTTTTCATCAATACCTTAATTGTATTACACGGATCAAAATAAACTTCTGAGAATAAAATAATTTGATCTTGACCAGTCAATATAACTGCATTTCATGTTTTGTAACGTCATTATTTAAAAATATTGTTGATGAGCTTTGTAAATTCTAAGTTTTTAGAGCAATAGTAGTGTATGTCCGTGTTGCTTGGAACTTTCTGTCTGCAAATACTTTATCACCTTTTAATTAGAAAAATAATACTATAAACACTGTATTAAATTTATTTCTCTCGTCTTAAGCATATAAGGCAGAAAACCTCTCAAACCCTGAATTGCTACAGAACAACTGAATTTATATGCCTTTCCAAATACAGCTGCTTTGCCTTGCAAACATTTCTGCAAAAGAATAACTTTACTTTTTATAGCTCATCTTGATGGTCATAGTGGAACAGCTAGCATTTAATTTTTGTATCCAAGATCCAGATTTATGCTCAACAAGTTATAGATTCTATATCTACTTTGGTATTCTCAAGCATGCTAGTGTTTCGGCCTGCTAAAGAATTGCTCACACACACAAATTATTTGGTTTATGCAAAAGTCTGGAAGCTAGTCCCTGATAATGGCAGTGCCATTTAATCACATTATGAAAGCTGTTGTGTAAATAGTTAAAAATTTGTGTTGCAATTATCATAAATTGGATAGTTGGGTCATGGCTGTCCACAACATAAGTGACTACTTGTATAAAGTGAAAACTAATGTCTTCCTTCAAGTCATTGTCCAAAAATGGCTTTTGAAAGCATAGAAATTGAATGTGTCGGAGGACATGATGTATTGAAAGAGAGTTGCTGAAGAATTGAAAAAGTATTTTCAATATTTTGGATATCTACTTGAATCCTTTTATTAGGGTAAAGCCAATATAATTAAAAAATAGGATAATATTTTTTTTTAAAATCTAGCATAGTTGAAATTAGTGTAAAATCCTTCATGTTAGTTTTTTATTAATTCCTACTTGCTCATCATGTTTTGTTGATATTGTTATGATATTGTTACTTAATTTAAAAACAATGATTTTTTTACCCCTTTTTGTCCATAGCATTTATAATTTACTTGCTTTTTGAAAAGGAATTAATTTTAAAATTTTCTCTAGTAGTTACTGTGTTACTTCACCTACTTATGTAGCTTACAAATTGTATTAAAAAGGTACTGGACAAGTATGAGAATGAAAGCATCCTCTGTATCAGACAGAGGTGAATCCTGGGAAAGCTGACTGAAAAGATCAGAGTCAGATTAAAGAGACTGTAGTTCTAGGAGAAGTAATTGCATTTTATCAGGAAAGAAAAACTGTTCAGATACAGGGTCATATCTGCTGGTTTCTATTAGAACTGACTAAATTCTTTAAAAGCACAGCCGATCATCTCTGCTTGAATTTCAGAGTTACTAACAAGATGATTTTGGAATCTGTTGGTAAAAAGGCCTCTGCTTTGGAGTCTAGATCTTTCCAAGATAATGAGAACAAGTGACTGCAACTTGTCAGTGCCTCTTCAAAGGAGAACAGACTGTAAGGTGGAATTCTAACCTTCTCTCTCCACTTCTGAGAAGTGGCTAAAGTAATAGGCTTATGAAGTCTCTTAAATCATAGCTTAGAGGTTGAGCCCATGAGGACTCCACACTCCTGAAACAGTGGTGAGAAAAGCTGGGTTTGCCTCAGTTCTTTCACAGATGTAGATGCTCACTACCAGGAAAAGGGAATCCGACCATATGGCCCATATTTCTTCTTCTTCTGCACTAGCAGAGACACATGGCCAATTAACACCTGCGGCTTACCTCACAAGACTCTTTTGTGAGCAGGACTTTTCAAGCAGGAAGCAAAATTTGCCTTCTACCCACCTCCAGCACCACTGGTAATCCTTTTCCAAAGAGAGAAGTTCTGGCTTTCTTCCCACATGTGCAACTGGATAATATGTTAATTTAGCCAAGAAGCACATGCATTTTGCCTCCTCAGTCCCAAGAGGAAAGTCCCTGCTTTTTCCAGGATGTAAATTTCTCCATTTATATCTCAAAGTAAGAACAAGTCAGAGTAACTGCTCCCTCCACCTCCTTGCCCCAAAAGATGTCCCAACAAACAAAGCATGAATTCCCTTTTTAAATAATAAAACGATAAAACAGGATTATAAATTCAAAATGTGCAAAGTAGTTGCTGACCAGAATTTGGCATATGGAAGATACTTTTTCAATAGAAAACTACACTAAGAGTAATAAAATAATTTTTAAAGATCCAGATATTTAATTATTTTAATTATTATTTATTTTTTTAAAGACTCCAGATTTGAATATGTCTATTATCTGAGCTAGGGGAAGAGGTTCTTTTATATCCTGCTGTACTACCGTGTTAGCTCCTAAATCTATTACTCAAGGATCAAATTTGCATGCAAAATGGAAGGCACCTATCTATAGGTAGTTCTTCTGGCTTATCTTGCACTGTAAATTGTCCTTGTTACAACAGTCATCCCTTTTAGCCTCACTTACAGTCCTAAATTTACCTTCATCTCACACAAATCTGGCATTCACACTTCCTTTTATTCAATTTTTTTTTTTACATCAGGAATGCAGAATTCTGAAGTTGAGAGAATTTTTTCTTTTGTTTTAAAGAAAAGGATTCATAAGCAAAAGAAATTAAGCCTCTATCATCTTGATCTTTTATTTCCAATTATTTTTGAGTGCTATATTTTGACTTTGAGAGGATAAGAAATATGTAGGATATTTGATAAGCATTCAGTTGTAAAGGAAAGCATGTATAAATCCAGAGAAATGCATAGGAGTAGCATGTAAATACATGATATGTCAATATAGCTTCTCTGAATAAAATTATTTTAGTTAAGTGGAGATACCTGGTAATGAAGGTATTTTTTTTTCTTCATTGCAGTTTCATAATGATTTCACAGTAGTCTGAGTTGCAGTATTTTGAATTTTTGTTGGGTTTAAAAAAATCTTCATGTGCAAACGGTTCTAAACCTGGACTCAAGATCAGCTATGGGTTTTCAAGGAAAAAGCCCTATGGAAAATGCAGCAGTAAACTGTGTGTGCTTTTGCATATACTGACAGACATCAATCAAAAGTGTTTTTAAGTTCCTGCTCACAGATAACTACTGTGATCTCATCTTGTTCTAACTAAATGAAAGAAAGGAATTTTTTTGAAAAATCTCTTTGCAATAGATATATTTTTTCTTATCGTTTGGCAAAAAAAAAAATCTTTATTTTTAGGAGGAAAGAAAAAAACAAAAAGGAGAAAATATATGCAGATGCATTTGCAGGCCAAATTTACTGCAGGAGGCAAATTAAAATCCCACTCATAAGTTCTTATCATTTCTTTTTTTTTCAAAGCTTTCTTCACTTCAGTTGTTCCCAAACTGTGGTTTGTGGAGAAATATTGAAATGAAAAGTCGGTTTGTTTTCAGTTGAAAGTTTGTTCATAATCTGAGCGAAAAAAAATCTGGTTTTGTTTCAAAAAGTTTTAAGACTGTTTCTATAAGGCAGAATCCAGAGAATATACCCATGAACTGTGCTCTATCTCACTTCTGTGTGATTTGGCTAGCGTGTGAAAATACCCTCCTAAAGATCCAGCTCAAACCAAGGGATAATTTAGTTTTTGAGATATTACCAGCTGGGAAGAGACAGGGACAATACATCTTTCTTTCATAATTTTCACTCTTGTATTAGTTTCTCTTTCATTTTCATTAACCTACTTTAAGTCAGCCATTTCAGATGCAAGAAGCCAGGAATCTCTTACGTGACTTAAGCTTTTCATCCAGGGTGTCAGCATTTGAGTATGAACTTGTAAAAGAAGTTCCATGTGCCAGTAGTGGAATTTTTGAAATTATATAAATGCTTTAGCCCTATGAAAATGCTCTGTAATAATAGAGTTGAGCACCAGTCACCCATTTTAAAAGTATGGAATTGTCAAATATTTAGTGATTAATAATTTGCTCTTGTGGTGAGGTTCCCATCAGGTTACAACACATATTTGTACAACCCTATATACTTGTTGGTCTTGATTTCCATACATTCAGGTCAGATTGCTGGGGGTTTATTCAGATGTGGAAGTCCTGGCAGTGTTGGTCATGTTTATCAACTGTATTAGTAATGGAGGAGATCTGCTAGGACATACTCTTCATTGGTTTATGTTAGAAGAATAAGACAGGCTTCTTTCTTGTTCTCTTTCACAAAGCAAAAAGATTTCTACATTGCAGGCTAAAGAATGAAAGGAATCACAATCTGAGAAGGCATGGGCTTAGTGGCATAAAAAAAGTACTAGTAATGCACTGTTTCTCTAGAGCGACAAATACAATGCAAATCTAGCAAGTTCTGCAAAATTGAAAGTTTTACTGGAAATTCTGTGATTCCTTCAGTATTCTGTGGGCAACCACACTGTGCACGTGATTTATATAATGCTGGCCTTCAATTCATCTTCATTTCTGTCGTAGTTCAGCCCTGATCGGGACCAGACTATGCAGTCTCTCCCTCGCTCCCCCCACCCTCCGAGAGAATAGGGGGAGATGATATAAGGAAAACGGCTCGAGGTTTTTTTCTTATATGAACAATTTCTTATATGAAGGTTAATTGTAAGAAGCTGACAGGAAGACTTTCAGTCGATTGGTTTTGTGGGCAGAAGATTCACACAAAAACTGGCAAGACTATTCTGGACATTATGTGAGAAACTATATCTCATGTTCTGGAAGGTACCATTGAAAAATCAAGCATTTTGAGAGTCACAAAATGTTTTACTTATGTTGACTGAGCTACTCCAATTCACATTAAATTCTCCCTAGGGTATTCTAGTTCTTCCCCTGTGTTTGTGATCTGGATTGCTTGTCTCACCTGTACACAGCCTTAAATAGACAGGCAAACACTGGCTTGTGAAAAGGGGGATGAAAGATTTCTAATAATCTCTGAGGAGAAGAGAAAAAAAACTGCAATTAAAGAGTTAAGTTCAATATTATGTAGAGATAACATGGAGAAGAAAAGGAACGTGTAGATGACTGGTTTTATTGCTTCCCTCAAAATTATTACTTTTGTCTCAGAAATCTGATTTCAGATTCAAGTGATGAACAAATTGCCTTATATTAGACAACAGCACTGTAACAGTATGCTGTGAGTTAAGGCAAAGGGATTTAATTAATCAAGCTACCTGTGCTCAGATTCAGAAGTGCATGTCTTCTGACATCTGTTTCTATCTTCTCTTACAATTTTCATTGTGCTTCCTTATTTTTCCCTTATCACAACTTGTTTTAACGTAGCTATCAATTTCTTTTGTGTATTCTCCCTAACATCTTGTTCTGATTGTGAAGAGGCATCCGTGCCTTGCGCTGAATGTGTGCCAAGTGATTGCTGCTGCCTAATGTAGTCACAAGGTGTAGAAACAGCTCTGTGCTTGGCAGGAGCAAAAAAGTATGCTGGAGGAATATTTCCTATTTTCATCTTGCATGACATATGCAGTATCATAAACACTTGTGAAATACTGAAGTCATGTCAGATTCTGAATTGATTATAATTTGCTCCTGACTTTTGATATTTTTGATTTTTGGGACAGCATCACTCCCTGCAAAAGATAGCTGAACAATTCCATGTGTCAGTGGATATACTCCAAACGTTCAATTTTCTCACTCTCTTCCTTCATGCTGGAATCTGCAATGGATAGATTTACTGCAGATTTCAAACCTGTCAACACCCAAACGTGTGACACCAGCTCTCAATACATGTGAAAGAGCTAAGCTGAGGGACATGATAATATGTAGCAGGGGAAGAAGATAGAAGTTCTGCAGAATATATTTTGTGTAGTACAGAAAACTTTTCTATAAACTCCATTTTGAAGTCAAGCAACTCTGTTATCAGGCTGCAGTTATCAGGGAGTTAGAAAAGTGTAGGACAGGAGTTTGGCTTCATGACTCTCCCTTATACTAGAATGTTAGAGGAGCCTGTCTGCGCTTACACTGCGGAAAGTTTTATGAGCTGCTTAAATCACAAACCTGAAAGTTATTAAAAATATGTCTAACTCCCCACTTCAAAGCTAAGGAAGTCTATGCTTTAGAAATTACCACTGTCGTCAGAGAGCAGCCTCACCCAGCAGCCTGGCTGAATCCGGATAGCTGCAACTCAACCAGGAAGTGCAGCTGCGCCGACGCTCGAACTTTCCTTTGCAGCTGCCCAGTTATGTCCGCACTTGCCTGGAGTCATGACGCAGCTCCGCTCTGCTGCTCCAGCCCCGCTGCTGTGCACCCTTGCCGTGCTGTTCCCAGTTTCTGTATCAGCGGACCATGTACCGATGCTGCTGTGGTCAACTCAGAGGTAAGAAATCGGATAAAAGAGTAGCTCTACTTATGCTGTTGCTCTCTGTGTGTGTGCAGAATATATTGTATATAATTGATTGTGGTAAATAAAATTACCCACTGAATAAATTTACCTCTTGACAATCCAAGAACCCAATTTTAATGTTCTAAGCTGGATAGTAAGAAGTAAATAAAATCCATATTCTTCAAATCTGAAGTATAGATGCTTCATTTACCCTAAGGCAACCTGTTAGAGATGTCCTCACTTAAAGGCACAACATAAGGCAGTCTCACAAAAAGGAGCTGACCAAAAACTATGTGGGCAATCTTAATCCCTGCATTTCCTAATTCCTCAGTCCTGATTTTTCACTTTAATGTTCTCTTTAATGTGGGTTCTGTAATAGAATGCACTATTGTCTGTAGAGACATCAGTTAGAAATATCTGCAGAGTCTTGACAGATCCAGAGATGTGAAATTCAGGGGTTTGCGTATACTTAGGGGATAAGATTTTGAACTTGTCTTGAAAGTGCCAGATATAGACCTCTTTTTCCAACCAGAAATTTTATTCATGCAGACTTCAGAGATTTTGTATAATTACTTGGGATTTCCAGAAATATAGCAGCTTGGGCAACGCAGTAGCTTCAAGTAGCCTCCTGGGTATGTGAAGTTGTCAGAGGACTATGCGCCACTTTTTCACAAGGCTGTCTCTGCAGGGCATGCACATTGATTTTATCTAGGAAGTACTGCCCCAAAATACAGTAAGCTGACATCAGAGATTGGAAAGAAAAGGCTTCTGAGGGGCTTATGGGATCACAGGACTGATTGGAAGGGCTCAAGGCAAAGTCCTGTTCTGGGTGGGAAGGTGACAACAGATCTGCTGTACTCCAAGTTTGCCTAAGGTTTGCTTTGGCCAGAGTAAATCACTTGACTTTCTCCTCCTAATTCCTAAATCCTCCACATTCTTAACCTGGTTGATCTAAATTGTAAATCCTCTTGTAGAGAGTTCATCTCATACCCTCTGCTAGCCCATATGTACCTAGTTTGTGTTGTACCTAGTTTAACGGGCCTGATCTCAGCTGGGTATTTATTCATTTCTCTAATACAAATAATCCGTAACACCATCAGTATCGGGAATTTGTCACAATCCACCTGGGTGACTTCATAAGCATAAAATGTTTTGCTGTGCTGCGAATGGCCTTGGTGCACAGGCTAACCCTCACTTTTGCTGGAAGGATGAACAGAAGAGGCTGCAGTGATGGGGATTCCTGTTGGTTCCCTTTGCTGGCATCACCAAGCTGTGTGTGCCTGGGCAGGGGGAGTTTTGCTTCTGAACATTTTGGGTCATCAACTCTTTTCAGGTCTGAATTCATGGGATTTGATTCTTTTGTGTCTTTATTTCTTTGTTAATTCCCGGTGTTACTTAGTGATTTGCTCTTCTGTAAACTGAGAAAGGAACCAAACCAGTAGCTTCTTGGGAGGTAATTATCCTTTCGGGTAGTTGTGCTGGATTCACGCTATCTTTCATGAGGCTTTGAGCCATTCTTCACCACATTTGGGACATTGTGAATTGTCTAGCTGTCACTAGACAGCTAGACTAAATTCTTCTTTCTTTTATCCCAGTGTAAATCTATTGAGAGCTAAATCTTGCTAATCTTTTTTTTTTAATTTTCTTTTTTTTTATTTTCTTTTTTTTTCTGTTGCTTCTTATATGTGGTAGTTTTAAGACAGCAATAGGAGGATTCAGAAATTTTTTGAACATCAGGAGTTACAATAAGTTCTTCAGGAGATCTTTTTCTGTGTATAGTGATATATGGATAACCATGCTACTTTTCTTTGTTTCATGTGCTGTGCTGTAATGTTGAGGGCCATGGAAAAGAGATGTGCAGGAAGTGTTGATTTTGTTTCTTTCATACATATCCTGGACATTGTATTCTTTTCCCAACAGTAATAATACCAACTTTGGCGCATGTCTGCCCATCTCTTAAGCATTTCCAGAAACTGAACCTCTGATATTTGGGGAGCCACAGCATACAGAAATTAGCAAATTTTGATAAAGTTTGATTCAGTAACTGACTTCTTTTTTTTCCCCTGAAAGAAATAAAGGGATGTCTCAACATCAAGGATTTTTTTATATTCAAAATATTTACTCAGTTCACCTCTGTATAAGACAGGCATGTATATGAGTACCAAACTTCTGTATTTAAAAGCAAAGAAAATGTTGGAAAGAGTTGTTCTTAGGATAAAAGTGATCCTAAGAGTCTAAGAAAATACCAGTGCTTCCTTTGTCCTACTTCCTAGTTTATATAAACAACACACCTGTTGTCAATATAAGCAAATTCTCATCAGTTAATCTCGAGTGGTCATAAAAGCAAACTTTTCACCAAGATGCAATTAGCAACTTGTTCTCTTGCAGATTTTTCAGGTTTATACAAACCCAGAGCACGAAAAACAGGACAGTGGACTGGTGAAGCCAGTTTCATGTTTCCACAAATAGAACATTTTCTGGAAGAAGTGTTTCTTCTACCATGACCTTTGCATTTTTGAAAAGTGAAGTTCTTGTGGAGCAGAAATTAGTTCTGGTGAAAGTCAATGAAGCAACTGGAAAGAAGATTTATGTTATTTTATAAAATAAAGAAACAGTAACAGCAGCTTTTCATTGCTAACCCTTAGTTAGTGCCATGCTTTACATCTTGGTACTTTGCAGTGATACAAGGTTTGCAGTGTGTGATCTACAGGCTTATCAAATCTGGAAACTACTAATAAGAGTTTTAGGAAGGGTAACTAAAGAAGTGCAGCAATTATCAATAGATTTATATTCACTTTGTGGAAACACGTCCCACCAGTTTAAAAGTTCAGTGATTCATTGATCACCAGAAGCTGAGATTCACTGATCTGTTCCATGACCCTCTCCCAGGTTGTCTGTTAGGATACCTCATCGAATAGTTGAAGGATAATACGTTTTGCTCTTCTTTAGAACTAGCCAGTGTTTGTAAAGTCGTATCTCAGAACAGCTATATTAGAAGAATGTGACACGTTTAAGTGTCGCTTTTATGCATTATTATTGTATTGTGATCATGCTATTAAAGATAATGTTGGATGTCAGATACAGATGAAACCTGCAACCGACAAACACATGCAGGGTGCAAAGCATAAAGGGAAATGTGATACAAATCCTTACAGGGACATTAGTAAATCCAATATCTCTTTCCTCTATAAAGAAAAATGCCTATCTCTACTTCGAGAAATATAAGTGTTTTCTACCAAACCACAATCTTTCTCCATTGAAATGAGGAGAAGGATGAAGTGGAAATAGGTCATAGGTCACAGTGACCTTCTTTTCAGTAAAGGAATACTAATATATCAGTGGACATTCTCAAAGTAACTTTGGCCTGGAAAAAGTTACCTTTATCTTAAATTAACTTTTTAACTAATATCCCTTGGTTACTTTTCGAAGCAGGAGAAATGCAAAGGTTCCTCTTGCATACGATACACAGTAGAAACTTGATTTAGCCATTTTGAACCAATATTCAAAATAATTTCTTTCCCTTCACAGATTAGAGAGGGAGCTTGAGGAAATAAATTCATTAACAATAGCTTTTGTGATTGCCCCCTCATGTGTTTGTTTTAGGAATGATTTTTGCCTACAGCCACTGAAAATATAATACTACCTTCATTTGTGCTATGCTTGTATTGGGAAATTAATCCTTTTCTGGCAAATCCAGATTATAAGTGGCTTTGAGAAGGCATTAATGCCAAACAGTACATTTGCGGTGTTTCCTAAAACTGCAAGGAATTTACTGAAAAATTTGCTGGAAGAAGGTGGAACATAAAAAGGATAGAGTGGGACAGAAAAATGTTTTAGCTGTAACTTTATTAAACCTCTATGGAGATACTGTGGGCTAGCATGCCTGCCAGTTTGCTTCTGCTGTGCAGGAGAAAATGCTACTCATAAGGTGATGGAAAGAAACAACTGATGAGGATAACATGTAGGAAAGTGTTCAGAAGCCAGCTACAGAGCAAAATGTAAGCTCACAAGTTAGAGTGATAGACGTCCTGTTATCTTACCATCTGCCCTTCTTGTGGGTCCAGATACAAGAAATCTTGAAGTCTTTGCTTCCATCAACAATAAGTGCTCAAATCTCAGTTCCACCTAGAAAGAACACTGGTCAGAGAAGAATCTGTATGCTTAAATTTCTGTTCATGCCAGAGCAGTTAGGGACAAGAAAGAAGCAAAATACCAAGCTAAGCTTTCTTTCCTCTCTTTCTTTAGTGTATTATCTGGCTATTGGAGGGAAGAGGAAGCAGCTGAGTTTTAAGTTTCCTCCTTTTTAGCCAGCAGGAAAGCCTGTACATTAGCAGAGATGCTCGTCATTGGCAGCCCCCACAGATGGTTCTGCGGTGGGGAGGTTAAGACTGATGTGCTTGGCATCCAGATGACTGCACAAGACATAAAATTTTGTGTGGGCAATCAATAGCAGCAATCAATATGTGTGTTGACCTACTGCCTGTTTCATCCTATGCCTTCCCTTACTGATCTCTTGCTGACCAGTCAAGGTGAAGATTTCAAAAGGATGGACCGATTCATTGCATCTAGTAAAGCATGATGCACTGGCTGTGGCAGTCAGGTGTCTCCGTTTCACTCTGCAGTTCACAGTAAACCATCTAGTAAAACATACTGACATTTCCTGTCTGAACCTCGGCGAGAACACTGTTGCACTGAGCTGACAGTAGCAGCCCGTTCAGTGCAGGGCATAGCCTTGCCTACTGCCATGCAGAGTGCTCAGCAAAATATACGCATGTATAATATAGTGAGTGTAAGTGTTAGGCAAACGCTGCATTATAATAGAATTATTAACTAACTGGTGTAGATTAATTTTTCTAATGACAATGCTGGAGTTACTGAAGTTGACTGCTTGGAAGGTAACAAGTCTCACAAAAGGTGCTTTTCAAGGTTTGATAACTAGCAAGAGCTGCTTCAGGGAACAGGGAACACCTTAGAAGCGGGTATGCTTTAAAACAGGATCATTAAAGTTCTGAGATTTTGAGTTCACAACAAAAGCCTTTGCCATTGTGCTGCTGCAAATAACTTAATTTTGTTTTGTGTGCTTTCTGTTACCTTTTATTCTTAATTGCAAGTCCCAAAAGCTCTCAAAATCTTCATCTTTTCTAATATTAGGCATGAAATAGATTTATTTAGTTAGTTTTAAAAATAAATATACCAAGATATTCACTATCATTTTATTTCACACAAGCTATTTTTTAACATCTCTTAATTTAATCTATCTTCTTTAATATCATTAGTGTTTTGGTGTGGCCATGCAAGCATAAAGTCCGTATGAAAGTCAGTTCCTGAATAGTCATTCAAAATATTGGGGAGTTTTTGTGTTTTTAAATATCTTGTTTTTAAAGATTATACTTAAATAGGTCCTGCACCTGGGTCATGGCAATCCCAGGCACAAATACAGGCTGGGCGGGGAATGGATTGAGAGCAGCCCTGAGGAGAAGGACTTGGGAGTGCTGGTGGACGAGAAGCTCAACATGAGCCGGCAATGCGCCCTTGCAGCCCAGAAGGACAACTGAATCCTGGGCTGCATCAAGAGCAGCGTGGCCAGCAGGTCGAGGGAGGAGATTCTCCC
The DNA here is from genome assembly GCF_036417535.1 of Chlamydotis macqueenii. Lineage (NCBI taxonomy): Eukaryota > Metazoa > Chordata > Aves > Otidiformes > Otididae > Chlamydotis > Chlamydotis macqueenii. The sequence continues at coordinate 24,354,246 of NC_141556.1, forward strand.
CCAGTTCTGGAGCCCCCAACACAAGAAGGACATGGACCTGTTGGAGAAGGTCCAGAGGAGGGCCACGAAGATGATAAGAGGGCTGGAGCACCTCTCTTATGAGGACAGGCTGAGAGAGCTGGGGCTGTTCAGCCTGGAGAAGAGGAGGCTCCGGGGAGACCTGATAGCAGTCTTCCAGTACCTCCAGGGGGCCTACAAGAAAGATGGGGAGAGGCTGTTTAGTAGGGCCTGTTGTGATAGGACGAGGGGTAATGGTTTTAAAATAGAGGGGGGTAGATTTAGATTGGATATTAGGAAAAAAATTTTTACAATGCGAGTTGTAGAACACTGGAACAGGTTGCCCAGAAAGGTGGTGGAGGCCCCATCCCTGGAAACGTTCAAGGCCAGGTTGGATGAGGCTCTGAGCAACCTGATCTAGTCAGGGATGTCCCTGCTTCTTGCAGGGGGGTTGGACTAGATGACCTCTGAAGGTCCCTTCCAACCCTAACCATTCTATGATTCTATGATAATATTTGAGATTGTGAGTTTTGACTTTTCTGAAAGGTTGAGGCATGTCTGTTAAAATTTCTAAGTTGTTTGGCTTCATAAATATAAGTTAATGTGGATTTCCAAGCACAAATTAACAAAGAAGCAAAGATGCTGAGGAAAACTAAGAAAATATCAAATGATAATTTCAATCAAATAGAAAAAAAAAATCCTTCCTGCACAGCACGGTTTAATTCTAAATCTTGGAAAGCGTCAGGCAGAAGATCTACTAGAATTTAATTTTAACATCTGCCACACATTGTCCTGAAAGAGTCCTCTAAATGTACAGTTTCCTCTAACACTCTCCCACACTCCAAGATCTGAAGTGAGCTATGTATCTAATACTGCAGGACTGCATTGTTTTTATCTCTGGGTTGGGTGCAATTTGAGGCTTTAGATTCGCTCTCGGCAATCTGAATTGGAATGACTGGGAAATCATCTTGAAGTGAAATATTGATTTGCCTTATCCAAGAAACAACACTGAAACCCCTCTATGTGTTCATTTCCCCTGTTCTGCCTCCATCTTAAGAGATTGCAAAGATTGTGCTTATTCATAAAAGCTTACTGTCCAAGGGTCATTTTCAAATTGCTTTTGGGTTAGAAAATTTAATCAGCATCTCAACTTCAACAAGTTGCAATGGTATCACAGCTGATGCTACAGCACACAACAATTCTCTATATTCTATTATTTGTAATTAAAACCAATTAGGGGGTCTGGAATACCTGATTTCTCAGGCTTACATCAGCAACTGATAGGTATTTGTGGAAGATAGGAAATTACAATTCAAGCTCTGGGTTTTCTACAGAATGACAATTTGACCTTAGTCAATATACCTAGGACCAAAATGTTCATCATAAATTTAATCCTTATAGATCCATGTTGCATACTGTTAAAATCCCAATAATGTGTTGAAACAACAATGCCACCTCTTGTTTTGTCCATAACTGCTTCTTGTATGAGCAAAACTAAATAGATGAGTTATTTTTCTGTCCAATCCTCTTAATGATAGATTGGCAAAAGAATCATAAGCTTTTCTTGGTGTCTTGAGCCATTCTGTTCCGAAGAGCCTCCTGCTTCTGGAAAGGTGGCTTTTCTGAGCTACTTCTGCAGAATGCTTCCTTCATCATGAAAACCTTAGGAGAGAAGGTATTGTTTACAATAACACTGAAAAGGCACTTTTACTTAACAAAAGGTTTATGAAAAAATGTTGGTTTATGACAACTTGTGGTCTAGCCTGAGTGCTACTCCTCTTTTGCCACCAAGACATCTGAGGGCACTGGAAAGTGTTTTGGGAGTTTGGATTCCCTCTGGGAATTCTCTCTGAAGGTTTTCACCATATTCTTCTTCATTCGACTTAGCTATTTTTTTTGTAAGAATCAACTGTGCGGTTGTACACAAAAAAGAAAATAGAGAGAGACAATTATCTTGATTAGACCAATTTAATTCCTGCTGTAAAATGTGGTATGGCCATAAATGGGCAAATTCTTTTCCTCTTGAGTAAAATGAAAGTAAACTGAACTGTAAACCTGATCTTAATCCAAAGATGATTATATCATTACCTGCTGCTGCATATTTAAAGAAAGAAGAGGTGTCAACATTGGCAGAAAATTTTACAGAAAACAAATATTTATTTGTAGATCACAGTGGAATCCAGACATTGCTTTGCATGAAGGACACGTTGTCACAGCACAGGAGCTGACTGCACTCTTGCAACCTGTTTTTACCCAGAGTTCCAGAAACCTCATCTTGTTCCTGCAAGATACGGTATGTAACATGCATTCCTTTTCTCTCACCAATGCCAAGTACAAGACTGTACCTAAACGAGATGCTGTGGCTCCTTCTCACCCATATACTCTCTTTGTTTTTCAGCTTAGCATAGATGATTTCACATACCTCAGTGAATCCTACAGTAATAAGAATCCATTTCAAAATGTTCAGGCAAGTATTTATTTCTTTTATTTCTTTATATGCAGTCTTTAAAAATTAAAAAAAAAATATGTAAGAAATGCAAATAGACAATAATTGGGAAAATGAAACTGAGCTGCAGCAGTTTTCTTATTTAAATTATTCCTGAGATTATCCCACTTTAAGCAGATGGGTTAAAGCAAATCAAGTGAATTTGCAGAAATGTGTTTTGTAGATATTTTATTTCTGAAGATCCAATTTTTGGAATTCATTGTAACTGACAAAATTATTCCTAAACATGCTGTAATTTTGTACTGTAAAAAACAATATAAACTTCCAGACTGACACCTCAAAATTTTGTTTTGAAGCCATAGTAAGAAAATAAGTTATAGCAATCAATTATTTATTTCTGGTTTTCAGAACTGAACACCAATTTCATTTTTATAGAAATTGAAGCTTATGCAGGGAGTTAACTGTTTCACATTTGAATGTAGTTAATATATAAATAGACATTGGATTGCTTTAATCTTAATGAAAAAAGTCATGCTACTTGAGTAATTTGAAATAAACTCCAGGCACAGAATCTAAGACTGAATCCTCCTGAGCCGGTCAGCAACTTCAACTCCTGTCCTTGCTGTGGAGCTTTATGGATTTTATGCACAGTATCTATGGTGGTACTTACACGACAGTTTATTGAACTCTAATTAGACAAAGGAAGTGTTCACACGTGGAAAACATGAAGACATTTCTGCAGGCAGTGTAGCATAAACAGAGCTACTAGTAACGTAACTGGTATCTGAGCACATAAGGAAGTGTAAATTCTCAAGCACCACACAGCAAGCTGTAGATGTAATTAAATACATAAATATTCACATATTACCCATGTCTACATCTATACTGTCTAAGAATCTCACATTGTCCTTGTATCACTGATACTGGAGATCTTAATCTCTTTGCCTTATTAACACTGATGCTGGAACAAAAACAACTGCTCAGACTATGCACATGGGATTTCTGAGGAGTGAATGGGAGTATTATTCATTTGTAGTGTAAAGACCAGCAGTTATGGACACAGGCAGATGTTCTGGTACTTCTCCGGTATGCCTTATCTTCTCTGGGTTTAAAATCTGTGCAAGGATGTGTCTGGAGAAAATTCTGTTGCTGCCTGACTGCAACACTGGTTTGATTTCAGAAGCTATGTGAAGTGTACGCATGGCATCGCAAGCTCCTAACGATCTCATGGCCTTATTTAAGTAGGCTCTGCACGTTTACAAGGAGGGATATTAAAGAATTTAAAACTTTACTGTTTTGCCTTGTAATCAGGACTGCATTGGCACTGTAGATAGAGCTTATAGCCAAAGGCTAGAGATGAGTCCAGAGACTGATGGGTTTAGAAACTGGGTGGTATATTGAGTGGATTGCGGATCTACTGAGGGCTACTGAGGAGGTCCTCAGCTAAACAAAAGATCACGTTTAAGTAAATCTTTGGTCTGTATCTGGCAGATAAACTAAATATTTCCTTTTCACCTAGGTGCCCATATGAACAATTTTTCTATATCTATTGCATAGACTCATAGTTTTTAGGGCTAGAAAGGATCTTTATAATCATCCAGTTCCATCTTGGATGTAACAGAGGCTACAAAAATTTGATCAGTTGCTATCATATCAGTTGCACTCCACTTGAGCTACTTTGGGAAATAAATTGGTTCTTAATCATGCTATGAAAGACTGTCATAATATTCACAGAACACAAGACAAAGTGAAGGTCAGGTCTGAATTTTCTGACTGGGGAAAGCAGAATCTTTGATGTTGCATAATCACAAATTTTTATACCTTCACAGTCTGTATTATACAAGTGATTCATTAAGCTATAATAGACATTCCATGTCACTAGAGTATCCTTCAGAAATGCAAAATTATTCACAAACTTAAACTGGAGATCTCATTCACAATGTATGTGTGCATGTAGCAGCATGTGTACTGCAAGAAGGCAGTGTTATCTGTGGAAGAGTTATAGGCTTGTAAACCACAGAGACATTTGCAGGTATTAGATTTGTTCAGGTACATCAGCAGCTGTTTTGAGCTTTTGGGATCAATGGGTTTGTATGCAATAAAAGAATTTTACTTCCAGATAATACAAGAGGAATCTTATAGGTAGATCATTTATCTGAAACATTCAAATAACTTTTTAATTAAATAATAAACTACAAAGATTAGCACTTGGGGAACTTTTTTTTTGTCAAGCAGTCACCTACTCTACAAACTATTTTTCTTTAATATTAGCTTTGGCTTTCCCCAGACGATGCACAGCTCCTTAAAACTGCAGTGTATGGTGACACACTCCAATTAGCGGCCAGCTGTGCAGCTGCATAATTATTATTGTAAGTAATTTCTGTTTGTGGTTCTCTATCTCCATCGCATCCTCACTCAGTGGTCATAGACTGAGGAGCACTCCTTAGTCACGTGTGACACAGAGGTCCTACTACAGTTTTGATTGTCTTTGTTTCCTTTCCCTTTACTTCTTTTAGTTTTATTATATTATTGTTTTCAATGGTGCATGAAGAATTGCATAATAATAAAGATAGAAGTTCATCAGAGATTTATCCAGTGACATGAGGATGTTTTGTTCTCTAGCCTTTTCAAAAAAAAAAATATTTAATTTTTCAATTCTGATCACTATCAGCCACTGAACTGACATTTTCAAAGAGCCATTGTGCCTCTTAAGGTTTCATTACTGAAGGGTAACACTGAGTTCTGAGTCTATTATCTGTTATTGTGTACATAAAATTAGGGTTGTTTTTTTCCTCATCCTGTGCTCTGCTCAAATCAATTTGCATTGAATCTCATCAGTTACTTTGTTGCCCAAGAGGATGTACCAGAATTTGCTGCTTCAATTCATCAGTCAGCCCTTGCCTTTACTATCTTTAATATTTCACTCAGGAGAAGTGCTTCAGATACTAAAGAAGGTAAATGTACTGATAATCAGAGTAAGCTGCCCATAGACAGGTTTTAGATTCTGGCATTTAATGTATGAAGTTCTGCTATCAGTCTGACAACTCAATAGGAGGTTTTCTTCCCTTTCCCTTTCCTTTACCCTTTGCCTTTCCCTTTCCTAGCTGCTCTGTGGCTGTACCTCTTGTTGAGTCCTTTGTCAGAATGCAAAATCAGGTGTTCCTCAGTAGTCCTCTTCACTCTCTGCCCTCTTTTGGAGTTCTTGTATTTTGGATATCCACGGTAGCTGAAATTCTGGCCAAATGTCAAGAACGACAAGCAAGAGGCGTGGGATCTAAATGGCTACCTGATGCTAATGAGTAAATATCCAGCTGTGTCTGCCCTTCAACTGGAAAACAGTTGAATACCAGTGGCCAGAAGCAGAGACAGATGGCAGTGCAGGACTGGTTAGGAGCAGAGGCACAATTCAGATATTGCTCAGTAATGATGCATTTTATATCTTATTCTACAGTAAATGGGTAATCAGCATTATATATTTCCTTGGAAGAACGAAAGCCATTCTGCTTGCTGCTAGGGATCAAGAGATTAAAATATCAAAAATGAAATAAAATAATTTACTATTGCTTAGGATTTTAGCTCCAAATTCATATATGCAAAACAATCCAAAATGAAATGCATCATCCTTTCCTTCCAGGCAGTGCTAAAAACCCCACTCAAAGATCTGTGAACTAGATCAGTGCTTTCTACTCTATTTTAATTTCAGCAGTTATTTTTCTATCAGTCTGGCAAATCAGACAATACTGCATAATTCTCCCTTATGAGCATCTACAGACATATGAAAATAACTAGCCTTTGCCTAGGAAGGAAAACATGTGAGCAGTTAGAAAGAACCAAAGCAGGTCAGAAAAGTGGTAGGCAGTCAGAGAACAGATAAAAAGGAAAAAGAGTAGGAGGAGAAAAGTGTTAACAACACCACAACACTTGCATCAGCTAGAGGGGGAGAGAGAGTCTGTAACAACTTGAATATCTGAATGTTGGATCAAGTGACAGACTCAATCTAGACTTAAATGTAGAAAATGTGAAATCAAAGTTAGTAAGTTGTAGACTAGGACTCAGTTAATACCTTCTAATGTTCACATTAAATTTGGGATACATTAATTTAGATAATTCTCAGGTCTGCATCTTGCATTTTCTTTCCCCGAGTATTTCAAGTTAATTTTATTATCAAGAAAAATCTTTGGAAAGATGTTTTTCAACTACACAGGTTTAAAATTTATAGAATGAGAATGGTTTTAAATTAATTTCACTCAAGTATTTTCATCAGAAACTCAGCTATGAGAATTATAAATAAAGTCATAGATACCATGATGCTTGATTGTCTGAACAAGTTCAGTCTGAGCTTTATAATTGTATTTTCAGTAGAAAGATAGAAAGTATATGACATGAAGTTTGTGTGTCTGAAGGCTCTGTAGGTCCTGAAACACATTACAAATTAGATATTTGTCTGTACCGTGTGCTGTACCACCATGATGTACAGAAAGGAAGGGTGTTTATAATGCAAAGTATGACTCGGTGCTGAACAGAGCTGCTGGATCTTGAAGTGCCTGACATTGTTCCTTCTCACCTCTGAGAGCATTTAGTTACATGGTGGCCTGATGAGCTTTGCTTCTGGCAGTGTTCATAACCTGTCTCTTGAAAACATTCTTATCTTGAGAACTTCTACATCATCTGCCTCTCCTCTTCCACCACACGTGTGGGAAGGACAGTAAGAATTTTATGTCACTGAGTACCTTAAGCTTGCCCTGAGAAGGTGCAGGAATAAGAGCAACACAAGTGTCTCTTCACTGCCCCTTTCCAAGGGCAGCCTGCAGCTGGCATCAGGCTGGTGAGAACTCACATCGTGTTTACCATGGTGGTTCCTCACCTTGAATATTAAATTAAGGATAGCTAAAAAAAAAAAAGGTTGTGTTTAATTATTAAGCAAGTAAATAAACTGTTCATAAATTTCTTACAGGAAATTCTTCGGTCTTCTCCTTCATCTTTAGTTTTGCCAGCTGTTGACTGCAAGGCTACCAGGCATCTTCTGAGCTTTCTTCAGGAGTCAGGAGATTGGAAGTTAACAAACATAACTAATCTCGATGTCTCTCAGCTGGAAGCGAATACATCTAAACCAAACTTACTGGTGGTTCAGCTACAACCACACGGCAGGTAGGAGATTTTCACAAACAAAACTGACCCACATCTGTGGGCGATTTTTACAGCTTTTGAAAATGTCACTTGTATTCAGGAAATTTAAAAACCAAGGTGGAGTCTTACAGGGTTAGCAAATTATTTTTCTTTCAAGGATGAATTCTATGTTTTTTAAAGTCCCCTGCTGAGCTTACCAGGTGTAATAGATGAATTATGTTAAGAAAGTCAATCAGGCATTCCTATTTTGTCTGCCTCATTATGTGACAACAAAGGGACAACTAATAAAACTAAATGGCAACACACTTTTAGCAGAAAGGCTGAATTATTTTATTCAACACATGATTAACCTGCAGAATTAATTGCTAGAAGGCATTCCAGGGGTCAAAAAAAACCTGGCAGGATAAATAAGCAAGCAAATAAACATACAGACAAACCTGAAGTTAATATGAATAGAGAGTCTGGTTTTCATCACTCTAGAAGGAAGAGGAGGGCTGTAACTCTTCATGTTTCTAGGCCTATGGCAACTCTGATCTAACAGGGGTAGGGAGAGACCGTTTCTTCAGGTAAATGTATATTTAGAAAATATAAGCCATAGGTGTATTGAGTCCCTCTGCTCAGCTTCTCCTGCTCTTTCCTCTTCCTAGCCTGTTACTTGGGCATTTGTACATGTTGGTATACGGTGCACGTATCGATGGGTCCTAAGGAAGTGCGATTACAGCTATCACGTCACTACACAAAAAAAAGACATGATACCCATTTCAAGAAGCTCATGTCCAAATGTTAGACAACACTAAATGAAAAGAAAGCTGCACAGAGATTGGTCAAAATAACATCAGTAGTCTGGCTTCTCTGCAGCTAAGGAAGATGAGGGGTTTGAGGAATCAGCTGAAGATGTGGTCCTTGCACTATTAATGGCTTTGCCAAAGAAAAGGCTCATAAGGAGGAGATGAGAGAACAATGGAGGGACTGACACAGACAGTAATCCTTTTACTAGTCAGTATCTTTGTACGTTTGTGGTTCACATTGTCTTGCCTAGCAAAGATTTTTAATTATTTTTCTCCCACTCTTTTTGTAGTGGTTTAAATGAGATTTCCACCCTGGAAGCAATTGCTGAAAATGGTAAGCAATATGACCAAGATATAACTAACATTTTATTAGCTAAATCTGTGTTTTCACTGGAGCAGATTGCATTCTCTAGTTCCTAGGCTTTGCTGTAATACTGCTATTTAAAGGTTTTCTTCCCCCCCCCATCTATAGTACTTATAAGCAGTCAATTATCACAATGTTGAAGTATTGAGTCTCTGATTCAAAATCCACCAAAATGGATATAGCTCTGTGACCTGGAATGTAACAATAATTCACCTCTGCTTCAGGCAGGGGCCTTTGCTCATGCTCTGAGACCCTCCGAGTTCAGAGTACGAACCCTGCATCTCGGTGCAGCTCAGGCTGCCTCCTTGCATCTCATCTTGCACGCTGGCAGCTGAAGGTGTCAGGCTCCCCCAGCAGTTCGAAGGTCTTGGTCTCAGCAGAGGGTGTTTGAATGAATAGGAAATGTTTCTGTAATCTTTGTGAAACAGTACTGATGCCCTTCCCAGCCTTTGATTTTAGAGTCTTTTATTGGTTTTGCAGGTATTAAAGACTACATATTAAAGTTGAATCTCTCCATATAACACTGTAATAAAACTTTTCTTGCCTAGCATCTGGCTGAAAAAGAGGTGCCATACACGAAAGAGGCACTGAGAGGCATCTTTTTTTTTTTTTTTTTTTTTTGCTGGGCTTTCACTTAGTACTCTAAATTAGAGATGGAGTTACAAAGTCTGCAGATCACTGTAGTGGTAGTTTCAGGACACACAGCGTAGTTCAGTATGGTGTAGTGGGCTGGTAACTAAACAGTGACCTTAGTGCCTACGGCTGTTTCTGCCCAGAGCTGGGGCTGTAAAGTCAGAAGCAGATTTGAAAACCAAGGGAAAATACCTTGGTACTGAAATCAGTGATGTGTCCTTTTCACTTTGTTTTTGCACTACTCCAAAGTGAGTGTAGTTTTTTTACTCAAATAAGGAGCTGGATTTCCATCTGTGAATTGCAGAGGAATTGTTTAGTTCTCTTTTCTTGTCCCCAGAGCATATTAGATAGGAAAAGCCTTGGCTTAATGTTGACCTTGGCTAAACATGAGCTTTTTCTGTATGGGACAGTTCTTTCATCAGCTGCACAAACTCAAGAATAAGCTTCCCAAACTCTGTCTCAGGCCACTTTGTTTTGCAATAGCAAAGTTAAGGGGGGACCTGTGGGATGATGGAGGAACAGGTCATACCAACTTTCAGGTTAGTGTCAACTGGCTGTTACCAGGACAAAGGTAAGTGGATCAGGGAAGATGTGCCCCTTTGTATGCCCAAGTGCAAAATCTGCACTTAGTATTCTGCATCTCAGCTGTGCTCTGGAAAGATGGGACTGTGGTCTGAATCCTTACCTTCTGGTTTATTTGCCAAAGCAGCCACTCAATGCATTGCTGAATAAAAACTGGAAATAATATCAGCAGGAAGTTTTAATTGAAATGAAACTTACTGAGCCACAATTCCTTAAAATTATCCCTCTGAAGATCTGTGCAGCAGATGGCAGAGCTGGAAGAGAGTTATTCCAAAAGTAGTAGATAAGTGTCCCAAACACAGTTTCCCAAACCATGGGCTCCAGCAGCTCTAGGTGTCTAGGTACTGTTTGCAGCACGACCACGGTAATTTGCAGAATATTGCTGTCAGGAGATCCTTCAAGGTCAGAACTGCTTGCAAGGTCATGAGTTATTGGTGTTTGTTACCAGTGACTGCTGCTAGGTCCTATCTGGGTAAGCAACAAAAAGTACAATTTGTCACACACCTGCAATATGACAAGAGAATTGTTAACCCCTAAGTATTGCTTGTGCTTTTTTTTTTTTTTTTTCCGATATCAACAGTAAACCCATAGAAAAACACTGCAGATCTGTAGTGGTCTGCCTCAAAGTTCATGAAGCCTCTTATGTTTGTCACAGCAACTTCTTTCCTTTCCACAGTCGAGGGTTTCAAAACCTGATGTAATAAAATGTCAGTGAAATCTCTCCTGCTGTTTTACTCACTGCAGACAGGAAGCTCTGTAAGACAGAACAAATGGGCTCAGAGTCTGCCCAAGGGAAATGTGCTGTTCTGAAATATCTAGAAGCTGGAGTAAGCAGGAGTTTTTAGCATATTATTAAAATGAGGCTCATTACGAAATCCAAGCTGGCGTTCAGAATCCAAATCTGCTGAAGTTTCAAGGGATTCAGACTTCCTATTTTCTTTATGCTTCTTTTCAGTATTTCTTCTTTCTTTCTTTTGCATGTTTGACATTATTACTCAGGTTTTACCAGTTTTCCTAAACGTTTCTCTCCCCAGGAGAAGGCTGCATTCTATCATCTCAGTCTTACCTGCTGGATCCAGCATACATCAAAATCAATGGCAAAGCTGCCTACAACTCCATCTGCATGCGATGATTCTCAGTGCATTCCTCTTTCCACTGTTTCTCTTCTCTCCCACCCCCCTCCCGCCATGTTGCTCTTTTCTGTTCTCTCTTGTTCATAGTTCATATTCTTCTTTTCTTTTCACTTTTCTCCTTCCAGAACTTTCTTCTCAGTTCATTTCTTCCGGCCCTTCCATCCATGTGTAAAATCACACAGAGAAATTAAGGTCGATTAGAAATTAATAATAGCACTAATCCTGCTCTTCCTGATGAAATTCAAGGGATATGTCTTCGGTGAGTTAGAAGGGTTTAATACTTCCACCAAGGCACAGATGAAGGCAGTTATGCTAACTAGAAGTTGTTATCCTAGACAAACTGTTTTACATTCATAGATCTGTGTATGCATGCATAGATCTATGATCAATGCTATCTAAAAGAAGAATAAAAACTCCTTCAATAGAACCACTCTAAAATCACTCTAACATCAATATCACCATCTGGAAATGCCTCTTGTTCCATGAAAGAAAGAGCCTGGGATGACTAATGTTTCTATGTAGGCATGTAATTTAGGTGCTTTAAAATATGGTGAACAAATCTGGACCCTTTTCCTTGGAGAATCTGCAAATACTTCATGAGCAAGGTAGAGTTTTGATCACAGGCAAACAAAGATCTGTATCAATTCTGTTGTCATAAGGGTGTTCTTCACAGAACTGCTCTTCAGAGCAGCTTCTCTGAATGAAGGCATTGCCTCTAGAATCTTCCCAAAGGCAAGAGTTATAGATGTTACTGGTAACTATAGTTACATGTAGCTCCTTCCTGAAGTGAAATGCAAATAACGTGTTATTTCACAAAGCAATCAGTTGCCTTAATAAAAGAAAAAAAACAATCTATGTATTTTTCTATGTACTATTTTTTTCTTCTGCAATTTTTAGCTGAGGCTGCTGAGAATTTCCAGTGAGCTGTATTCTGCGCACATAAATACAAAATGTACATTATGTAATGCCTCCTCCTGCTATGTAATTGCACTAGTAGTATATAAGCTGTTGTTTTTCTGAGTAAGTCTATTTCTTATAGTAGATCCTTTGAGCACTAATTTCTTAAAGGGAAACTTTACATAGCTATGATTCTTGACTGATAGGAGGAAATTAATTTGGTTAAAACCCTGCAGAAAAACCCGTGCTTGCATTTTTACAAAAGCTAAATATTTTACTCAGCCAGGAGACCATAATTACTGTAAATAGAAGAGGTTTAAAAGGATAATAATATAAGCTCCATTTCCAGTACATGAAAATGAAATACAGCTTCTGTAGAGTACAACCTCGAAATCCGAGAAGCCTGTATGTTGAGGCTATAAAATATCCATTCACCAACTGTTACATGGATGAGAAGTGGGAAGGCACTGAAACAGTAAATGTTAGTCTGCTTTCTTATTTCTCTGTCAGTCCCAATAACAGCACTAATAATGGTTCTCAATTCACAACTATTATGCTTTTTATCATAAGCAGATGTTAATATTTCTGCATACAGCTTGAAGACATTTATCAGTTGTAAGTATTTGTCACAGCTGCCTGTGGTTTCAGAACTAAAGGAGAATCTTCTGTGGAGGCATCTTTGGACCTCTTTGAAAGGTCCTCTCTTCCTTACTTGGCTTTTCCTCCTTTTTCAGAAGTATTCCACCGTATTTTTGCTTTGACCTCCAATGTAGTCAACAGCAAAATTTTCCATATCCTGTTGAGGGTGCAGAATCAGGCTTTAGATCCGCTGAAGCGAAAAGGAATATTGCAGCCAATATTATGCATATCATGCACCAAACTAAGCACAATGTTTTGAGCATTGTTTCTCAGTGATTGGTTATCTCTACTTTCTAATTCAGAGAATAATACTATTTAAGCTTTATTATTTATTTATTAACTGCTCAGTTGACTAGCAGTATATACATCCTGCTCTCATCTCTTAAGAAATTTCTTCTGGTTTTGCTTTTAATTGCTCAAAGTCCAATCTTTCAGGTATTGTTTCTACGGTATTTACTTCTCGATTTCAAAATCACTTATTTTTCTGAACTGTTGTAATGTATTTATTTTGTATTGTCTCACTGAAATTGTGCATTTTGCAAGACACTGAACATGTCTTATCCCATTTGTACCTATTGAGACATAAATGTTATGAGCACCTATATTACTTAAATAAACTAAATAAGCTTAAGCATCTAGGTCATTACTTCTCCAACTACTGTAGAATTTTCGCTTTCTCAGCTTACAGAGTTTGTTAAATTATACATGTTTCTATTTATAGACAAAATAATTGGAAGACTGACCATGGATCTGCAGGAACGAGGGATTCATTTCTCCGTAATTTATACTGCAGTGAGACCTTCAAGGGTGAGTAATCTTCAGTGCCTACAACTGTCAAATTTTTGGCATCTAACAACTCAATGTTTACAAAGGAATGCTGTAGATTATTTTTAAGATTACACAAGGAAGCAATCTGTATTATATGAGGTTTTGACCAGAAATGATTGTGTGAATTTTCATGTGCGATAGCTGTATCACACAACTATTAAATTTTTACTGTTCCAGGAGATCATAACTCTGCCATTGTCTTTAGAACTTATTATTATTTTTAAGGACTGTAATTTTAGATTTTTTTTTCCCTTTAACTCTAATGGTTTTGTAGTAAGTTCTATGTGGGACCTTATTGAGCTTCTCAGTATGGCTGATCAGTAAAGGAGAAGTGTTGTTAATTAACAGAGGGCTGCTAAGTATCCATTTTTAAATTAACAGGTTTCATTCCTTTTAGTCAATACTTGGTATTTACAACTGGAAGGTAAAGTTTTCGCCCTTGCTGGTAGTCAGAACATCATTTATAGATCATATTGTATTATGTTAGCAGTAAGTAGCAATGCAGAATATATATTTATGCAGAGTTGTCTGTTTTGTCTGACTGTTGGGAATGCATCTCACTCAAAAGAGAGAAGCAGAAATAGGTTTTATTGAGGTAGAATAATAATTCGACAGAGTTCAATACATTTGATGGAATTTAACAAAGTTTACCAAGGTTTAATAAGTTTGATGGCAAGATTCACCTTATTAATTACTGCATGGAAGAAACATACAAAGGAAAACTGAGTTAGAATCAAGTTATAATGACTCATACAGAGACTGGAGATGCAAAAGGGTAAGAAGACCCTCCCATTAAGTCAGGAGATTCAGAGTGGACCCACTTGCTTTCTAAACTCCTTATGGAGCCTAGGTGTAACTAGGTCAAATCATAGTCTCAGACTTGGACAGTGGTTTATGTCTAATGGAATAAACTATCCAAAGTTTATAATCATTAATATTGATTAGCTACATGGATTAGTAATGTTTCATTAGGATTAATTCAGAACGCTGTCAGTCACTTGCCAAAGATCTACCAGAGGTTTCTCTGCCTCAAGGACCAACCTTGAAAGTCGTCCCATCTCAAGGGGAGATCACCACTATGCAGCCATGCTGCCTAGCAGGGAGAGCTCAAAGAAGGTCCTTTTAGGCTGTCATACTTACAGGATAAAGTGGTTGGCTTGTAGCCAAATTACATGCTCTGGGAAAGGTATGCATGAGACTCCTTGCACACACAACTTTCTTTGTTCCTTGATAAGCGAGTCTTGGAAAAGCTACCTGCTATTCATACGTTAATCCGCATGACAGGTGCTCCAAGCTCATATGTATCGATGCTCACTGTGCCACTCTGCTCTTTGTGAGTTTTCAGAGAACAGGTTGAAACTAGAGGAGTTCTTGGCCCAGCTATGGCTCAGGTCTTTACCTCCTTTGGAGCCTGTACCAAACTACTGCTAGTTTGGTTAAGGGGTCAAGTGCATCCGTCACATTGACATACAGGTCACCACACAACTGCTTGCTCACCCTTTCCCCTCAAGTGGGATAGACGTGAGAATCAGGAAGAAAGGAAAACTCATGGGATGAGATAAAGACAGTTTACTAGGACAGCAAAGGAAAAGACAATAGTACATATATAAATAATGATAACAATAAAAATATATAGTTAAAATAGAATACACAAAATGAATGATACACAATTTCTCACTGCCCCACAATGTGACAACTGATACAACCTGTCCCAAGCAGCGATCACAGAACGGCACTGAGAGCGATTTCAGAACAATCCTGAGAGAGAGAGCTGCTCGCCAGCCAGCCCCCACTTTTATACTGAGCGTGACATCTATGGTAGGGAATACTTCCTTTGGCCAGTTTGTGTCGACTGTACTGGCTATACCCCTCCCAGCTTCTTGCACCTGCACATTAGGAAAACCTGGGAAGCTGGAAAAAGTTCTTGATCTCTTAGCAACAGCTAATAACATCAGTGTATTACTGATGTTCTTCAAACCAAAATCCCATACTAAATCCAAAACACAGCAGTTACTGGGAAGAAAGTTAGCTCCATCCCAGCCAAAACCAGGACACCTTGAGGAAAATGGAATACAGTTCCTGCTAAGAAGAGATGCCTATGAGGGATGGGCTGTATCCTAAAAATCACCCACTTTGAAAGAAACATACCTATCTGTTCCAGTGGTAACTGGAGCTCCTAATGTCATGCTTAGTTTCATTTGAATTTTAATACAAACTCAAGATAATGTAATTTGAAAGTACAGAATATCTAATTTCCTTGATTTAGGCAACATGACAGCCATTAGTGGCATTGTCTAGATCTAGTGTGAGCACTGCAGATGGGATCTTGAGAAGGTGGAGGATTTTCAGGAGGGAACACTAAGAAAAATTCACAACTGTTCTTACCACAAGAACAACACCACCTAGAAAATCTGTTTTAAATGAGTATGGAGAGAAGTCCCTTTAGCTTATCCAAAAGAAGAGTAAGATGCAACTTGGCTGCACTTCATAAATATTCTTTAAGCCAAAAGTGGATGAGCCCCCCAAAGGTGTTCTATATTCATCAGAAATGATCTGGGTTTTTGCAGGGAGGTAGGATCTTGAACCTCTGGCTATCCAACAAGATGATCAGAATAGTTTCTTCAGACTCTAGAAAAAAAGGCTAGTGTTCTACTTAAGAAAAACAAGAACTTTCTTCAATAGTCCACCCTGTGAAATTCATTTCCAGAGAGTGAATTTTGAAGACCAGAGTTCGAACAGAAAGACAGAGCAACGTGAAGGAGCTTACACTGATATTCTCTGTGCTGTATGTTTCTTGTGGTAAAGGAGAGCACATGAGTTCAAGACTTTTTGATCTGCCTTTTTTTTTTTACATACTGCATTATTTTTTTAAACAAAGATCTAAAATAAAACCAAAAATTATTCAGTTATTGTGGCTCTTTACTGTTTGAAATCAGAGACCTGGGCATTCTTAGCTGCAAATTGCATTTAGAAAAATTAGAATGAAAAATATTCTTAATTAATGAAAGAATTGTTGTCAAGAGAAGGAAATTTTAGAGCAATTTAAAAAATGACTTAGTTTGAGCAACTGGAGCCCTTTTAAATAATTAAAGCAATGTATTTTAAGATATTCTGCATTTTAAAACGATAAGCAATTTTAACTTTTCTTAATTCTTTAAATTCAATGCCATATAAAACCATTTTAAGCATATTTGTTTTTTCCACAGTAACTTTAAGCTATTTCAGTGCATTCAAGGTTATCAGCTTCTGTACAGACCTAGAAAAGGCAAAATGGAAAGTGCCTTTGAGGGTTCATCAGTCTGTACATTTGCATGTAACCTCTCCTTAGTATGTATTGCATATCTTTGGCTGTGCTTGAACTACAGATAATGTGAACTGTTTTGTAACCTTAAGCTAAAAGACTGACTCTCTTTGCTTAAGCTGTAAAGACTGTGTTCTATGATCTAGAAGTTACAGGGTCACTCCCCAGCGATAACCAAGATCACTATGTATGATAAGTAAAAGGCTTTGATCATATAGGAGAAGTTTACATTACTTAGTACATTTGAAAATCAATAGGAATCATTCAGTATGAAAGATTTGCATTTAATAAGTTGACTTTTTCTCATTGATGAAGGAAATTAGCTTTAACCATGACACTAAAAAAAAAAAAAAAAAGACAGGTCCTTCTGATCACATACATTAATTTTATGCAATGAAGCTCCCAAACCTGGGGCTCTGAGATACTTCTCTCCCAATAGGTCTACCTCCTTGCTGTTGGGCAGTTAGTGACTTAATAGCGTCGTCTTGTTACATTTGCTCATTCTTCCATTGCCTGAAGCAGAGAAAAATAAATGTGAGAAATGCATATATTGGAAAAGATTCCAGACTGGTATTGGCTTTGCAGAAACTGAATTAATGAGATAGAAAGAAAAACTCCCCTATGATTGAGTCTCTTTTGTGATTTGATGAGAAAGAGCTGTTTAGTTTAGTCAGTGCAGCCACAGATCCCTTTGGGCTATCACAGTTATCAGTTAATAGCCCTAACACATGATAGAGATTTATTCAGCCTGGTTCTTGTTCTGTTCCAGTTTCAGAATTTGAAGCTGGGAGACAGAATTAAGATCCTGGAACAGGAGCTCTTTGGTGACCTACATGAAATGGTTTCACTAACCAGCTGATAATTCCTCTGGATATCCCATCATGTTGTTAAAGAACTGCCTTCCTCTAACAAGGCAACTGCCATGTTTTCCGACTCTTATTCTAAAATGCTTTGTCTTCAAAAGGTCTGGCTGAGTTGGGCTGACATTGACAAAGTGTTTTGTATCACCACATTCTGGGCAAGTGAGGTGTAAAAGTCTACATCTGAAGTCATCAACCACTGTTCTCTTTACAATCAAAGGCTTTTTAGGGTATACTCTTTCCGGCCTACTTTGTAGGAGACTGCTCCAGAATGAGATGAAACTCACCCTTTGTATTCTCTTTTATCTCTGATAACCATAAAGGCAGTCCTCATGCTTCCGTCAGGTCTTAACCTATACATTTAGTCAGACAGCTCTCACTCAACCTTTCTCATCTTCTTTTCCATTAAAAACCAGAAACTTACCCCAAGAGCTGAGGAGTCTCCTGCCAAGACCTTTCTTCCCCTTGAAACTCATTTGATAGCTTATTTTTCTTCAGGAGAATCAAACCCCTCTGCAGTCCTTGTTCCACTCTTGCATAAGGAGTTCTCATGAATACAGGATTTTTTGTGTTCTTGGGGACTATGATCAAAGTCACCCATCCTACTTGTGCTTGCTGCTAGTTAGGTTTTTTGGCTTGTGGTTATAATGCATAATTTTACCTGTGCTGTTGGAATTTGAGAGGTTAAAGAGGCTGCAGTGATTGAAAGATAGATATGCCTCAAATCATAAATGCCATCATGTTTCCCATCCTTCAGATCCTTATGGTGTCCATGTCACATTTCTACAAGTTTGCTTCTGAAACTCCTGCAAGATGGTTTTAGAGTTGCTATCTCTTCCTAGTTAGATTGAATGCTGAGGAACCACATATTGCCAAAAGGAGATTTATGGCTACTTCCCAGCCAATATTCGTTTTGCTGACTCCACTTTTTACGTATGTATTGTGAAGTACTGTTTAAACCTTCTCTACTACCTCCACATTTTCAGAAAGCTTCAGCTACTGTGGGTTTTTGACTGCTTCGTTCTACAAGCTGTCTGCTCTAGTGGTGTTTAAGTGTATTGAGTCTTTGATTCCACTCAGAGCCAAGCAATATGAGTTATAGGAACTTTATTCCTGTAAGTAACATGGGCATCTGCAGCACAAGTTGTTGCATTTGACTCTTAAAAAGAGTCTCTTGATGGTATTGATCCTCAGGTGCTACTGCTGTGCACCCCAGTTGAAGAGTATGAAAAGATTTTCTCTTTGGTAAGTGCTTGTGATTACTTTTTCTGTGTTTCTGCCTTCTATCTGATTTTTAAAAATTCATTACATTTTGCAGTGCTGCATCTCTCACTTACATCCAGCTCCTCTCTTTTTTGTTGACTATGCCATGGTTTAACCCCATGCAACTCAGCACCACACAGCCACTCCATCACTTCCCCCTCTAGTGGGATGGGAGAGAGAATTGGAAGGGTAAAAGTGAGAAAAGTGATTGGTTGAGATAAAGGCAGTTTACTTAGGTAAAGCAAAAGCCGTGCACACAAGCAAAGCGAAAGGAGGAATTTGTTCACTACTTCCCATCTGCAGGAAGATGTTCATCCATCTCCAGCAAAGCAGGGCTCCATCACACTTAGTGGCTACTTGGGAAGACAAGCACTGTCACTCTAAACGTCCCCTTTCCTTCTTCTTCCCCTAGCTTTGTATGCTGAGCACAACGTCATATGGTATGGAATATCCCTTTGGTCAGTTGGGGTCAACTGTCCTGGCTGTATTCCCTCCCAACTTCTTGTGCACCCCCAGCCTACTAACTGCTGAGGTGGGGTGGTGTCAGAGGCAGAAAAGGCCTTGACTCTGTGTAAGCACTGCCCAATCGTAACTAAAACATCCCTGTATTATCCACACTGTTTTCAGAACAAATCTGAAAAATAGCCCCGTACCAGCTACTATGATGAAAATTAACTCTATCCCAGCCAAAACCAGCAGAATTCACCACTCTGAGGAGGCTGAACGCTGCAACAGCCATCCCATTGACTTCACAGCTTCTGATTAATGGAATGCTTTTAACCATTTAATATACTCAGACATTATACAATAGGACCTTCCCATGAATCAAATGTTAGAAAAACGCTTTTAATGCCATTTGCAAGAGTTTAGGGTTGTAGGGTTAATATCCTCATGCATCCTTGAATATAGGAATTGCCTTATTCATTTACTCTTTTATTTTTTACATTTGAAGGAACAATTTTAATTTGACGTAGTATAATAAAGCATCAGTGCTTGCAAGCTAAATGAGAAACCACAGGAATTTCTCATCCTTTAGTCCTCTCCTCTCCCTACTTAAAGGGTTTCATTATAATAAAAAATAAACTTTAACTTGTAGATGAAGAGTGTGTACTTAATTATTTCCTAGCTAACTCAGTTTTCTTTTGCTTACTAGAAGTAGTCTTTTTAAATAATTACAGAAGAACTGCTTAAAGCTGGTTGAAGCCAGTTATGTGTCAGTCTAGAGGAAAAAAAAATGAGCAAACATTTAGCCAAAGCAACTTAGAAACTGAATGCTAAGGATGTGAGAAATGCTTGCTAGCAATTCTGTACAACTCATTCCGTGTGTCAGTGGGGAATTCAGGGAAATAACTGAAAACTAGTCTTTTACCTTTAACCCTCGACTTTGTGCTAGGGCATTAAGATTCACTTACTTTAAATATTTTTTCAACTCTAACTTTCATTTTATATTTATGTTTTTATATATATGCTTATTGACTTCACTGGGAAATGAAGGGCATCATGGAACTAAACTATTATTCTTATCTCATCAGAACAATATTTTTATTTTCAGTTGTTAACTAACTTTTTAAGGGATAGAGGAAACCTATACAGATGCTTCGTATACATCAAATTAGAAAGTTGTATTTATTTCGCAAACTGGGTGGGGGAAGGCTGATGGAGAAAGACAGAGGTAAGGATGAAATCTGTCTTAGGAGAAAACAGAAATTGGTAAAATGCAGGTATAAAAATTGTGAAGGATACTGTTAAAAATGCAGTCATATTTAGGCAGAGGTCATAAACATAATTCAGATAAAAAATAAGATGTAAGGCTAAAATAAGATAGAATAGATGGAATGTGTAATGTAAACAAGCATATTTATTTGACTTATTGGTAGGCATGCTAAAAACTTTCTGGAAGGAAAATGCCATGGTAAAGAATTTATTAGAGTGACAGAATAGATTGGTAAAGCACTGCTGTTGTATCTTAAAGGAAGTTTGGATGCAAGGAGACAAAGATAAGTATTCTGGGAATTCAGAGTTTTATTCTAGGAACAGGCTTTGAAGACTAAAGCTGAACATAGCATCCGAGTGATATGATTTCAACCTGAAGATTGAAATCCATGTATCTGTGATTGGTGAGCCACTGAGCTTCACTAATTATGTTGACTGACGCAGTAGATGGAATGAAAACTCTTAAAATGCAGCTTAATAAAAGCTCAAACTATATATCAAAAAGCATTTTTGAAAGACTGCTTCTTTCCCCTCGTCCTCCTCCCCACATGGAAACATCCCATACTGTGTCATAATTAAACACCAGAGTGAAAGAGGTGAGGCTATTAAAAGTAATAAAGCCATGCTTCAAAAAGCAAAAAGTCCTTTATGCATACAGAAAATTAAAAGGAATATAAATTCTTGCAATTGCAGTGCAAAATCGTATGGCAGACAAATACATTCAGAGAAATAATGTGCAAAAGACATAAAAATTATCAATAAAAACACATTAGACAGCAATTCTTTCAGAGTGTGTTGGATCTAATAAAACAGAGGAACTCAGAAAAATGAGTGACAACAGAAAGCTAAATGAATCTGTGTGTTGATCATCTGTGGTGGAGCATAGTGAAGTTTTCATTTGAAAGACTTTTTCAGTAATTATCGAGCCTCAAAAACTTTTGCTGTTACTGAGATGGTAGTAGAATAGATTTCAGAATAAATCAATAAAATTAATAGTATCATATCACCAAGGGCAGATAATTTTCACCTAAGTTTTAACTAAAATAAGAAACTGCCAAACTGTCTATTATCAATATTTATAATGTATAACTTACAAATTATAATATTTTTTTAAAAAAATATATAAAAATTATAAATTAGTTTGATCTTAACTCCAGAGGAGCAGGAAGTGGTGGTTTGAAAAGAGGCTCCGTATCTCTTGAGAAATACAACCAGAAAACCTATCTTCTGTACTGACAACATTGGTTGAAACAAAAGCAGTAAATATGTGGATATATGAAGAAAATACCATATGGATGTGATGTTCTCTGAGAGGTATAAAATGCATAAGTAAAAGTGATTCTATTGCTGCAGTAAAAAAGGTAAAAAAGTGAAATTATTTTGGGGTAGAAATTAAAAAATAAAGGTAAGAAACAACGGATAAAAATAAAGGATTGATGTTTACAGTGGAGAGTAATTACCAGTGGAATTCCCTGGGGATTGATGTTGATACCTGTGCTGTTGAACACAGCCGTTGTGAGTATGGAAAGGGGGCTGAAATCCAAAGTTGCCGAGGTTTGCTGATGTACTGACAAGCTGGAGAAACCACTCACAGCACTGCATTACTGGATGATAAAGTGACAGATTAAACCCAGTATGAAGGAAAGTAGTACACATAAGGAAAACCTTAAATATGCGTATTACAGGCTGGTGAGTGGTTGCTCTTTCTCCGAAGAGAGATTACAGTGCGAATGTGCATGGATCTCCTGGAACATCCCAGCAGTCAGCAGTGGGTTGAATAGCAAGCAGTGTTACCAATCATGTGGAAAGGAGGAGGGCAAAGCAACAAGCGTCAAATTAGTGCATTAAGCCCTTGGTGAATGCAAGTTGGGCAGTGGAATAGTGTTGTGATTCTGGACACCCCTTCTCCAAAGGGATACAGTAGAGCTACAAGATTAAAATATTTCAGGCAAGAAAAGTCAATTCAAGAGGGAAATAATAAATAAAACCACCAATATCGTGGACAGGCTAAACAGAAAATAATTATTCACTGTCTCTGGCCAGTATTTATGATTATCACCACTCACAGACCATAACACAGGAATTCAGAAGAGCCAAATTCTCTTAAAGAAACAAAATGAACTATTTGGGGGCTACAAAAGTACATGGATTTCAGTGATTTGGTGAACTAATGGAAGAAAGATGGGAAGGAGGGATCAAAGGAAGATCCCATTACACATGTTCGTTTGAATGCAACCTTCATCTCTGAAGCTTTCTAACCCAAAGATTACAGAAATCAAGGAGGGTATCCCAGGACAAGTATTTTTTGTATTTACCCTTTTCTTATTTTTAGCTGCCAGTTACTATTAGTAGCACTGGCAGTGAGCTAGATGGACCTTTGGTCTCACAGAGTTTAGCTGGTCTTGTGTCTTGGCAGTGGAAGCTTGGGATATTGACATAGCATTTTTTGGGGACAGGAATGTGAAATGTAATACATAACTTATATAACTAAAAGCCGTGAGCCAGAAGAGGCAGCCAGTAGACTAAACAAAGCTCCACTAAAGGAAGCTCATGGACGTACCTCCTCATGCTCACCTATCGGGTTGTTGTAGAATTGCCACTTTGGAAAATGAAAATAATTGCCACATCAAGAAAATATTTGCTGCACATTAATCATTGTTCTGCTGGCAACCAGAAAATCCACAATAAAAAGTGATTGTGTCAGCTGGAAATCGGGTAGGAAGCACTCCAAACCTGGTGCAGTTTTCCCTGCTTTCAGTGTAGTGAAACAGGTTGGATTCTCAAGATCCCTGTGATTAAGGATCTGCAGGTTGCCTCAGGAAACTCTGGATTCTTTCCCCATTCATTGCTACTGGTGAGCAAAGAGACTTGTATCCTCAGCACCTTCTCCATACACCAAAGCACACATGATCTTTTTCGGAGGCAGACATATATTCCCATTTTGGGGAATCTAGGGTTTAGCAACTGTAAATGATCCCATCTGCCCAGAGGATCACGGCGGATGTGTCTCATCCCAACACGTGTCTGGGGTGAGAAGCCAGGAGCTTGGTGCTGTGTGGCTAGGTAGCTCCTGTGTGTGGTAAGCATCTACCTGCAGTACCTCTTGTCTTCCTTCCTTTTGTAGGAAATTAAATGAATAAAGCTGGTAAAAGAACCAGCTGGTGCAACCACAGGGATGCCCCAAGCACTGGCAAAAGCGTTTACATCCTGCACCGTTTGATTCCTACTGCAGCCTCCATTGTCTGTGCTAAAGGAATAGCTGTTAGAGGAACAAAGACACACTTTACCAACATGTGACATAAAAATTTGCCAATAATGGGTAAAATGCAGATCCCTGATCTGCATTTCAGTGCATCCAATCTGTAACACAGTTAAGACTAGTTAGAAGAAACCTGGATTACTTAATTTTAGTTTGCACTGGCATATCATATTTTCTTTCACTTTAGGAAATAATTTATTCACTCTATGCAGTGCCACAAAATGTTTTGATTTTAGAAATTCAGTGTTTTGTGGTAGGAAGATATTTTATTACACAGTTCTAGATCTGCCATATTTGTGCATGTCATGGTTGAGTTTGTCTCTACTTTGTATCTCATGCTGCCTGTGATCCCCTCAAATGTTACACTCTGTTCAAAGCCATCAGCTAATGCTTTTGTGCCATTTGAAACAGAAAAGAGGGGCCATCATTATTCATGCATAGCCATTGTGCATACGCAGCCATTAAACTCAGAAACACAGCATACGTGCATTTAAAATTAGGATAGAGGATGATACTTTTTGGTGCAATTTTCAATTTATGAGTTTAATAGAGAAATATATCCTTGCTTTAGTGATGCATAGTTCTGTTGACATATTCTCTCTAAAAGTTACCTTTATTAAGTCCTACAGGCTTTTCCATAAAAAACCCTGGAATTGCATGCAAGTTTCTATTCACAAAAATTGTACGTTACAGCTTTAGCAGACAAAGCTAAGATCTAGGCCAGGGTATTAGTAAAATGTTGACAGACTGTTACAGGAGTGTTTGTGTGTTGAAATACAGATCTTACTTCTTTTCTAGGACTGTATTACCCCATCCCTTGTAGCTAACAGCTTTGAATAGAATCGTATTTCAGTCACCTAATGTATGGTATCTTTCTTTTTAGAAAGTGATCAAATTAGAAAATGAACTGCTTACAGAAACTTGTGGCACTAATATATTTTGAGGAAATAGCCCTGTGCAGTCACCTGTGTTAGCACCATCCAAACTGCAGCAGACTCAGAGGCAATGGTGGGAGGGCCCTGGGACTCACCAGTGGACCCTCAGACTTTTAGCCCAGTGAGGTACTGGGATGCTGTAAGAGAAGAGGCAAATTTGCCCGGCATGAGGTTGATGAGGCTTTGTTTCTTCTGGGATCCAATCTCGTATGTATTGATCCATGTAGGCTTACCAGCTCACTCCAGGCTAGCATGGGAATCTCTGTTATTGGGCTGTTGTATGATACATGTCCTGGGGCTAGGAACGCTCCTAGTTAAAAAAAAAGGCAAGAAACCTATCCTCTTCCTGCTAAAATGCTACAAGCCTCTTCTAAATATTTTAATGGAAGCACTGTTGTAACAGCCATAGATCACATTTGATATTACATGGCATATTTTGTCCTTGTTCTGTCCTTGTCATTTTACTAAAACCTCAGTGTTTACAATTTTCTTGAAATATTGAAGCTGTTCCTCTGTGATGGAATTTCTGTTTTAGGCCAAATGATTGAGTGACTTCACAGATAGATATTTAATGAATCATAAAAAAGTATCATTCTACATTTTAGTGCACTACAGTATAAAAGTTAAACCCCAAGTATTCTAACAGCTAGATATCTCTGCCTCTGGGGCTTTCAGCTGAATCACTTGCAAAATCCTGGAACCAAATAAGGAGAGTTTCTTAGCTTACGTTGAGCAGATCTATTGCAAGGTGAACATTAGATCCCCCTTCCTCCTCCCCAGTATATGATTTCCTTATGACCCTGATGATATTCCTTGCTGCTGCTCCACAATTTTGGTCAAGAACCGAAGTGCCAGCAGGAGGAAGTGATTGTGGTTGAACGAAATCCCCAGCCAGGCTTGCCATTACCTGGCAAGGGAAGCTTGGCTATGGGTTAGGGACAGCAGTAGGTATCAGGTTGCTAAACCCATCCCATAGGAATGCTGGAAAGAAGTTGGTTTTTGTTTTCTAATAACCCTCACCTTATAAAGTTCAGTTTTTCAGAGTTTAATATCAAAGCTTCATAACAAGGGTTGGTAATGACCAGCCACAGAGGTAGCAGTTACACCTAACTGCTGGCAAAGGTTGCATGCTTTGGTCTTGTTTTGTTTCAGTTGATGGGCTAGAAACTGGTAGGAGATGAAGGAAATAATTAAACTTTGATTGATGACATTGTCTGAGGTGTGTTAACTGGAAGGGTTAACTAGGCTTTGGTGGAAATACATCTATTTTGAGACAAACTTGAAACGGGAAAAAAGGTTTATCAGGAGAAAAAAAAAAGTATGGTAATCTCCTTCAAAAGTGCATGGATATTATTTCTATGATTAGCTTTGTCTAGACTTTCTGGTCTGGTTTTCATTTATATATACTTGTTTTAGCTTACATACACTACTGTCAGAAAAGTTAAGTGTCTACTGAGTACAAGAAAGCAGAGTGAAGAAAATGCTTGTTTTAACTTCCACATCAGAGAGATCCACTTTGCTAGAATTATTGGCCTTTGCCTTTTGATTCAGTAAAACTAGGATGACAGAGCTAGACTCTCTTCACAAGTTCCTGCAGTTCAAGTTCTGACTTTATTTTCTCCAAAAGAGTTGTCACACACAGATGGAGATGCAGAAAGAAAAGAATGGCATTGTCACATTAAACACAGTATTTTTACAGAGAAAATCTGACCATCTGAAAAACATACTTGTATTGAGATTGCATTTTATTACAGCCAGACCTGAGGAATTATAAAAATGATGTGTAACTTTTTAAAGTTAAAAATTAATTTCCTTCAAGTATCAATAAAAAATTAAGTGTAATATGTATTACTGTCATGCTGTCCACACCTCTTTCTTCAAGTTAAGTAAAAAAGGGAAACAGGCAAATTAGTCCTCCAGTTTTGCAGATTAGTCCCCCAAACTGCTGCGGGATCAAAATATTAGTGGAGGGAGGAAGACTTTTATGGATCTTCAGATTTTTAATTCCCCTGTGACTTGCCTACACCTGGGACAATGTTGGCAATGCTCCCAGCACTGTGAGTAACGTATTTTGGCCCTGCTTGCGTTTTTGAATTAGGTAAACCACCAGACCCCTATCTAACCTCAGTCCAACCCTCGGAGGGTGGGGGGAGCGAGAGAGAGACTGCGTAGTCTGGTCCTGATCAGGGCTGAACTACGACAGTTATGTAACAATTTCCTCTTATTGCAGCAGAGGCTCCTTATCCTTTTTCACATTTCCCATGGCAACTTGGATTCCACATACAGACATAAAAAAGTGGGGAAAACAGCAGTTGGAGTGGGTATTCCCTTTAGCGGTCTAAAAATGGTATAAAATCTGTAGCTTCTTTTATCTTTATGGCAAAATTGCCTGAAACAGGCCCCAAAATCTCATTTTAAAGCTGGGGAGATTGGCATCAGCGAATACCCCTTGAGTGATACATCTGGTAGATTCCTTTCAGGATTAATTCTGTTTTACAACGCAAGCTCTTAATATTTTTTTTTCTCTTTTTGTATATCGATGATTGAAAATTCTGTTAGCTATAAGGATGTAAATGAGATTTAACAATCTGGTGGATGCCCAAGGCATTGTTTTCATTGGAATAATTGTATGAGGGTTATTGGTCCTAGGTGAAATTTAAAGTGGAGAATTTAAGTGTAGCAGTTCCTTCCACTGCTTCTCCAGCTTATACATATTCTATATTACTTTCTAAAATCAAGATTTTTTTTTTTATAGACCAATTCCTGCTCTTCCTTAAGTCAACTGAAAAAATTTTGTATACAAATCAGTTGAAAGTTGGAGTGAGGAAATAAGAGGAAACACCAGAGTTTTCTTCATAAAATTGTGACTGCTGTGGCATTTGTAGACATGCTTGCATATCCCATACATGCAAAAATTTCCTGCCTTATTTTAAGGCCTTTCAAGTGGAATAATTATCTCAAGTGCTAGATCACAGCACCTTCCTCTGCTCTGAGTTCTGGCGCTCACACGGTCCCTGCTAACTCACTGGCCTCGGCACCCCGTGTTCAGTTGCACAGAGTGGTCATGTTCTCTGGAAATGGAAGTCAAGAGATCTCTTATACAGCCCAGCACAGCAAAAGGACAGGCCTGTGAAGAAACATATCTAGCCATAAACATACAGGCTGACACTGCAGATTGTGTTTATGCAGGCCACTGAACTGAGGACTATAATTAATATTGCAGTTTTATTGTCCCTCTTAACAGAAGATCTCCAAGTGCTAGATCATGACTTGAGTACTTTCCACAAGTCATGACTGTACTATCAATTATAAAAGAGATCTCTTACAGTGGAACTTATATTTTGACTTTAACACACATGTCCCAGCCTGACCTTTGTGAAAAACCCTGGTAGACGAGACACAGAAGGACAGGTTGGAGCTGAGTGTCACAGTCCCCGAACCATTTGGCTTCCTGGTAGTAGTATGCGTGTTGGACAGGGGAGCCATTAGATGAGAATGTGAGCCACTAAGCTTGGTCATATATCCTGCAGGGCACTAAAATGAGAGTAATCATTGTTAATGATTGTTATTGATGTAATGTAACTCCTTTCTATGCATTCTTCCCCACGCCCCCCCCACCCCCCACCCCCAGCTTTATCAGAATAAAGAAAGGAAAAAGCCGTGAGGAATTCCTCTGGGCAAAATGACATACTATTGACATTTATTCTGATGTCTTGCTTTACAGTTGCTTTACAAAGGTGCAAAGTAGCACAGAATTCACTTCAGCATGATAGCAAGCCATGAAGCCCTACCAGCTGCTGAAGTGGAACTGAAAAGGAGAAAATATAGTCTAAGAGGGAGACCATGTTATGGAAGTTTAATTTCAATTTTTTTATGAGAAGCTCGTTCCATTTTCAGCAATTCAGACTTAATTCTGCTTTGAAAACATTTTTTCTTCTGTGTACTTTAAGTATGACCACTTTAAGCTCCTTCTCTTGATCCTCTTGTAAATGCCCTCAGATCTGCGTTCTCCATCTGGATCTATCTGTGGATCCATGCAGTCAGCAGGGAAATGAATGAGATTTCTGAATAAGAAATTCTCCACTTCTGACTGTATCTCCACTCTACCAAATGCTGTGCTTCCATGAACTTGCATTATCTACAGTGTATTTGGATCCTGGTACTTCATGTAATTCTTTCTGTAGGTGTGTATGTGTGAAAGCACATATATATGTCAGCAATACAGGTATCTAGGTCCACACATATGCTAAATATTGTCATAGTTATATTGTGTATGGATTTTGGATTAGATTATCTTTATTATAAAGCATGTTTCTCTCTGTACATAGAACAATTTTTCTACTTTGTGTTTCACTGAAAAGAAACATACCTGCTTGCTTTTTCTGCCTAGACTGGTAATTCTGGTCAGTTTAAAGTTTCTACTTAGGAAAAAAATTCATTAATGTTGACAGGAAATATATCTGAGTGAAAAATGTAAGGGCTTGGCTCTCACAATCCAAAGAGCTTACTGCAGCTTATACATACACACAAAAATCAATTTTTCTAAGCTAGGGTTTTAAATTTTCCTGAATCTACTCAATGCACATTTTTACCTGCTTTGTTTCCCTTGAAAGCTTGAGGTAGCTTTACCTCATGCTGTTTACATTGAAGAGAATTAATGTGGAAGGGCAGAACAATTTCAGAAACTGAATTTTGGTTTTGATAACACCTGCAAGTGCAATGATTTGGGATTTGTGCAGTCTTTAGATATGTAAGTTTTACTGTATTATATGCAAGTTATAAAATTTTGGGTGATTTAGCATGAACAGAAATTTCAAATATGAAAAACTACATTGAAGATGTGATAACCTACCACCTTAAATGAGATAGGTAAACGAGCAAGAAAGGTGCATTCAAATGAGGTTCTGGTAATTCCTGATAAGCAAAGCGTCTCCGCTGGAAATGTTTGGGAGATTCTGAGTTTAACCAGGTCACCCTGTAAACATTCCTGTTGGCAAAAGCAGTTTAAATATCCTCTGGGTTCAGTTGCAGTAAAGCAGAAATTTTGTCTCTGTCAATTTTAGTTATAAAGAATGAAAATCAAAATGGGTTGCAGGTAGGTAAGATCCTTTGCAACAGAGCACAGAAGACTGTAGCTGCTGCATCAAAGCTTGCATTTGAATTTGAACTTACTCAACATTCTGGGCTGCTCCAAACCAGTGGGTTTATTGGTCCTATCCCTAATTTCATATCTTTGTAGATGCTAGACAGACAGTATCTCACATTTTGTACTGATAAGTTAATTTAAACAATAGAATTTGGAAAAAGTAGTAGGTAAAATATGTGTAGTTCACTTACTAGGCAGGAAAATACATCCTAGCAAGATTGGGCTTCTATCTCTTTTGAAGTCTAGGAATCTAGGCTTTGACTCTTGTGATGAAGAAAATTTCCTCATCCTGCCTCCTACTCAGGTCATACTGAGGTCTAGATCTGTAGATGATTTGGGATGGAATTACACAGAATCACAGAATAATTGATGTTGGAAGTGATCTCTGGACGTTATCTAGTCCATTGCCCCTGCTCAAACAGGGCCACCTAGAGGCAGTTGCCTATCCAGTTGGATTTTTAACATCTCCGAGGATGGAGACTCTACAACTTTTCTGGGCAACCTGTGTCAGTGCTCAGTCACCCTTACAGTAGAAAAAGTGTTTCCTGATGTTCATATGGGATCTCCTGTGTTTCAGTTTGTGCCCATTGCCTCTGGTCCTCTTACCGGGCACCACTCAAAAGACCCTGGCTCCATCTTCTTTACAACCTCCTTTCTGGTAGTTTTACACATTCATGAGATTCCCTCTCTGAGCCTTCTCTTCTCCAGGTTGAACAGTCCCAGCTCTCTCAGCCTTTCCACATAGGAGAGATGCTCCAGACCCTTTCTCATCCTTGCAGTCCTTTGTTGAACTCTCTCCAGTATGTCCGGCCCATGGAGGTCCCTCTAAATGACAGCACAACCCTCTGGTGTATCAGAGGATGAATCCAGGACGAATCCAGCCTCCTCAATAAAACAAAGGGAGACTGCTTGAAGTTTCTATGGAATGTAAGATTCACCAAATCTAGAGCCAAAATTGAAATTATATTTGAAGATAGCCTAGAATTGAAGAAAAAAAAAAGCCACAAAACATTAGAAATCGTAAAAAGGTAAAAAGTTCAAACTCTCAAAACCAGAGATAACTGGTAACTCTTTGCTTAATGTTCTAGATTTTGACAGGTCAAAGCACTGATATTTTACAGTTTTGCATCAATGGATGAATTAAATAAGTGTAATCAGATGCATTGTTTCTGCTTGTTATACATATGATTTTATAATCTTGACACTGCAAAGATTATAGTATCACCATCTTTGTGGTGATACTAGATTCTAATGCTTGCCTTTTAAATTTTTGACCTCTAGCAGTGAGAAACAAACAGCCATTGCCTGCATCACAGACCTGTGATACAGTATCTTCCAGAATAAAACATGTATTAGCAGGGGTGGTGGTAGCAGTGGTGGTGGTAGTAATGCTGTCCGTAGTGAGGCCATGATGCTACATCAGTTAGAAAACATGCAGGAAAACTGGCCTGTTTGCCTGGGAAGTAAACTGAAATGACAATTTAAAAAAAAATATTTGAAATGTGCTGATACTTGGCTAGGATGTGAATTCTGAGTGGCTTCTGATGTCCCATAGCCAGACCTCAGCAACAGCATGATCTGTCATTCTACAGGGAGCAGCACCCCAACACTCAGCACACAGTAGCCTCTGGCATCATTTTAAAAATGATATCTTGCTAAAAAAAGATTGTGAAGATCTCTGTTAAAGCAAATTGAAAAAACGTAAGTGTACAGTCAACTTCTTATGCTGTCAAAAGAATTACTGATGGTAATTGCATTTGTGAAGTTTAATACTAATAGTCAATATCTGGTTCTTATACTGCATTTTTTTTAAACAGAAGGTAAGATTTTTATGTAGCTTTCTGATTCCAGCAACTGGTTTAATCATATTATGACTAGATTTGGAAAAATTACCATTTGCCATCTAATAAGGGTACATACAGAGAACACACTGTAGCCCTCCGTACTAGGACGGAGGCAAGGACTAGACCAAGATACAACATACAAAGAGAAAAGGAACGTACCCTTCTTCTTCCTCCTCCTCATCTCCCTCCATGAAGGTACAGAAAGACCTTCCCCTTCCTCTAGCTGCTACAATAAGAGCAAGGACTCCACAGAGAGGATGTGGTAATAGATCCATATTGTTAGAAATTAAAAGGAGCAACGAGCACCAGCAGGACAGTTTTCGTGCTCTTATTGGTGTGCACACCTAAACATAGCAATAAGAAAGACAAGAAGTACAAGACTGAAAGAGAAGGCATAACCATCTGTTGAACTGATATCCAAAAATCCCACATTGGAACTAGTGTGAAATGTAGCCTGTTTCTACGGTTCATTACCATTCATAATTTGGGCCAAAGAAAATGTTATTTTCCCAATATTTTGTATTTTTCTCCTATATGTTTGCAGCCATATGATTTGAAATTTGTAATGTTTGTAATTTCATATCTATAAAATGGCCCAAAATATTTTTTCTTGTCTCTAGCCATTCTATTTTGGAACAGCCAACAAAAAGCCAGCAACAACAACAACAAAACAAATGAATAATTTTGGATCTAAGATCTGTTTGCTTTGAAAAAAAGATCAGTGTGTTGTTGCATCAAAATGTTGCCAGATCAGTTGTCTTTCTCCTTTTCAAGAGAGATGATTCTGAATAAGGAGGCTTGCAAAACAGATCAAAGGGAAGAACTTTGTCCAGACTACTTCTATTGTGGGTTCAATTGGCAATTACAGTGTTCAGTTCTGGTCTAAAACCATGTGAACTGCACCCTTTCTTTTCTATGTCTCGTTTAATCAGGTCTTCTGATTGCTCACTGCCTATCTTAGATCAAAAATGTCATTGATAAATCCAGAGGAACAAGACACATCCTATGGTTCATCTTAGGTAAAGGTGAAAGGGGCACTAAACAACACAATAAAATATGGTTTAATGTTTGACATCACTGCCACTTTGGATTGTTCCTAAATAATCTAATTTGATTTACAATAATTCAATGTAAATATAATTCATTTCTCAATGGATTAGTTTAGCATTAAATATAAGGCATGGGGAGAGTTATTTTAATTCAGTAAGCTCATGTTTGTGCAGCAACAAGAAAAAAATGTGCCTGAAACTGAGAGGCAGGGATGTCCTGGTGGAGCTCTCAGCTTCCCACTGCAGGCCAGATGGAAGGAGTGATTGCCATCTTCTGGTCTCCAGTGGGTCCCAGGTTGGGGTGTTTCAGAGATCCTCCCTCCAGCCTCAAGACTAAATTTTCTTTAATATCTAGGAGGTAATGCTTTCTGATTTCGAACATGCTAAATTACTTCACTGTCCTTGTTTCAGCAGGGATAGAGTTAATTTTCCTCTCAGTAGCTGGTGTGTTTTGGATTTCATGTGTGAAGAATGTTGATAAAACACCCTGATGATATGAGTTGTTGTTAATGAGACCAAGGACACTGTTCTGCTTTCCAAGTCTTGCTAATTTGCAGATGCAGGAAGCTGGGAGAAAGACGGACAGAATAATTGACCCAAACTGGCCAAAGAGAGTATTCCATGCCATAAACGTCATGCTCAGTATATAAGTGGGGTTGGCCAGGGTGGGTATCTGCCTTCCTGGCATCCATCTTTCTCTCTCGCTCACTGGCCTTGTTCCCTCTACATTGCTGGCCTCCTTCACTCCTTTTACTGCTTGGTTTCATTTCTGTGATCTCTGTTCGGGATGGGCTGTATCGGTCATTGGGACATCGGGTGGTGAGAAAACGTACATTGTTCATTGTGTATATTTTAATATGCTTATAATCTGTTATTATTGTAGTTTTCCTTTGTTATTTTAGTAAACTGTCTTCATCTCAACCCATGACTTCTCCTTCCTTCCCAATTCTCTCCCCCATCCCGCTGGGGAGGGGGAGAGTGAGCAAGAAACCGTGTGGTAACTCGGGCTAAACCATCACACTCACTCACAGGTGACCTAAAGAAATAACACCTTCAGGATGAAGGGAAGAATATACAGGCTGGTGTTTCGAGAATATTTCTCCAGAGAGCAGATACTTCCAGGCTTCCATTTGGTGCAGTCATCCTGCCTGCCTCTAGCCGTGCAAGTAAGGGCTTGCCAGACTGCACCATCCATGGTTGCCTGTTTTTTCAGCCTCAAACGTGACTGAAACTAAACCCACTTTTAGAAATGTGTTTGGCAAGCTGTGTTGCCTCTCTTCTTCAGCATGGGCAAATTTGTTAAAACAAGTTTAATCACAGGAAACTAGTGGATTTCTTAGTCCCTGACATCCCTTCTTCATAGGCAAACGCTCCTTTGGTTCATATGCTTTTTCGGAGACAAAAGGGAATCTTTATGTGAGAGTCTCACAACAAAGTCCTGGCAGCAGAGCAACGGAACTAAAGCTGGAGTCCCATGATTATATTCTAATAGCTTTCTTTTTATTTTAAGATACTCAAACCTAGTCCCCCGAGTTATCTCAACCCCAGTCTCCAATGTAGCCTTGTTTTCAGCTATTAGCAGGTGGTTTTTAAAGCCTTCTTTAGATGATACACGGGGCCCACATAGTGAAGTCAATTTTTAGACAGGATATAATTTAGGCTTTAGCTCTTCCTCTCATTTTGAAATAAAATGATTACATTTCAGGAGAGCCTAAGGGAAGATTAAAAGTTTTATATCAAAAGTTGAATATTTTCTTTTGTTGTACACTCCTTTTAAAGAAAATGGTATTCATTTAAAATAATGCATGTTCTGATGTATTTGAAAAGGCACTACTCTGAATTAAAAAGAAATTCATAAAGTATGCATGTATTGGAGAGGAAGATTGCAATCTTCATTTGAGTATTTAGTCAAAGGTTTTTAACCCAGCCCATTCTGCTCTGTTCATAGAATGAGATCTGCAAAGATGCATTGTAAATAACAGATGGTCCATAGCATTTAGCAAGCAGCAGTTAAGGTGACAAAAATCTTCTGGGGCCCCTTTCTACAGGCAGGTTATAAAGTGGTATTATAGCCTCTGTTCCAGACTGAAAAATCATAGAATCATAGAATCATAGAATGGTTAGGGTTGGAAGGGACCTTTAAAGGTCATCTAGTCCAACCCCCCTGCAAGGAGCAGGGACATCCCTGACTAGATCAGGTTGCTCAGAGCCTCATCCAGCCTGTCCATGAACATTTCCAGGGATGGGGCTTCCACCACCTTTCTGGGCAACCTGTTCCAGTGTTCTATAACTCGCATTGTAAAAAAATTTTTCCTAATTTCCAATCTAAATCTACCTCCCTCTATTTTAAAACCATTACCCCCTCATCCTATCGCAACAGGCCCTACTAAACAGCCTTTCCCCATCTTTCTTGTAGGCCCCCTTGAGGTACTGGAAGACCGCTATCAGGTCTCCCCGGAGCCTCCTCTTCTGCAGGCTGAACAGCCCCAGCTCTCTCAGCCTGTCCTCATAAGTGAGGTGCTCCAGCCCTTTTATCACCTTTGTGGCCCCCTAAAGACAGGTCCTTGCCTGTCTTTAAAAACGTTAAAAGCACTTCTAGGTAATAGCTCCACATAATTATAGTTCTGGTACCCCTGTGATGCCTCTTATTTCTTGTATCCCAAAGTTATCCAAGAGCAGAGGCCACTTGTATAGTACAAAGTTGTAAAGCTGACATGGGTCTTGAAAACAGACAGAGTAGCCCAGATATGAACAAAATAAAAGTAAAGTGTAAGGTATGAACAACAGGATTAAGTTATTGTCTGACACGGTCAGCTAGCATTTACCATTGATATCAATGGGGCTGTTTTACCGAGGATTCCCTGGGCACATTTGTAAAAAATTTTTACCTATTAAAGGATGTTCCTGGAAACCTCCTAAAAGCAAATGTATACATGCTGGCCACGCTTCTTTTGATGCAGCCCAGGATGCTGCTCTCAGTCTATTCTATTTGCCTCCATGCTGCCAATTAAATAGACAGACAATAATAAATATAGAGGTTGAATGAGGATTTAAGAAGGATGGGTGCTCAGAATGGTGAAGGTCTGTGTTCAATTGATCTCTTGCAAAGCAGATTAATTGTTAATGTGCTGTTCTTCCAGATTTCTATAAGAATGGATGTGGTGGGGAAATTAAAACGACAATTAATGGCCATGGAGGAAGAAGACAGTTTATCATATCCTCCTCTGAATGTGACCACTGGAAATTATACATGCATCCTTTTTTATGCTAGTAATTTCAGCCTCAAAGCCAATAGTTCAGTTTTTATAGATTTGACAAATGCAACATTTGTCACCCAGAATGTGGATATTTCTTCCTCTGAGTGCTCAGACATCAACACAACGTGAGTAGCAGAAGAAATTTCATATCATAATACGTATGTTTTTGAAAGCTAATCAGAAATGGTGCAATGTCAAGTTAATACTAATTTAATTTTCTTTTTCTAAATAATCCAAAATTGAATATGTTTAGAACAAAAAGACTGAGTCAAGACCACAAAAATGTTGAGATGTAGCCTCTTATTTTCATGGTATTTTTCCTCTTACATTCTTTACTTCCTTGTTTGTTTATATTTGGTCCAAACAAGTTTCCCTGTGCCCAATTTCACAATCACAGAAATCTCCACTGGCACTAATAAGATCATAATTTCATTACAAAATTCCCTTGAAGGGAAGTTGAGTATTGCCAGTTACTAGGTAGTAATTCAGCTGGAAGTACATTAATGAAACATGGTCTTTGTTTTCCTTTACTTTGAAGCACCTGCTCTTGGGTAAAAAAAACCTATAGAAATATTTTGTCGTATTTTTCCGTGTTCTGAACCTTTGCTGTATGACTTCTGTAATTGCCTATTGATTTAATATATTCCCTCCGACTGAAATGTCATGATGATCTAATTAAAGCTGACTACTCTAACATTAAAAATCTGTTTCTTATTCTTAGACTGTCATTAAAATACACAATGCCAGTGAATGGAATCAGCAGCCTAGAGATAAGGTAACTTATGATTTATTCTTAAATAGATCTTTGTGATGTACAAAGCCTGTTTGTAAATTAGGAGCAAAAAAAGAGGAGGAGTGAAGAGAAAATGTTTTCAAAATTACCATTTGGTTTCTGTTCTGAGGAGTTACTATACAGGAGAACAAAAACAGAGTCTTTACATAGAGAATATATTAATATGCTCAGGTAAAGTTCTGAAAAAGTAGTGTAGGCAAACAACTATACCGTAAGGTACCAGTATATGAAACATGCTCTTCTGCTGATAGGATCAGACCACGATCCTCTCTCAGGGAAATCTAACTGTGATTTGTAAATAGTCCTAGGGGCTGAAGTCTACTTGCACGGCCAGGGTTGTATTCAGTCCTAACGTTGATTACCAGTATATTCTGTCCGAGCTACCTTGTGGCTAATGAGAGCTGCAAAAATAGTTTTTCTGCTCCTTGGATGGTGACAAGACCAGGTTTCTCCTACCATAAGAAGAGGGAAGAAAAGTTAGGGACTGAGAAGACTTGGGATGAAAAGTCAAAGGGAGAACTTGCAGCTATTGCTCTCACTAGTGGATTCCAGAGATGGGGAAAACATCTGCTACTGCTATAAGGGCTGCCATACAGTTGCTAGTCCACAAACCTCAGTTCTTTCCTCAGCAGCAGGAACACCTGTTAAAATTATTTTCTTAAGCATTGGCAAAGATAATGCAACCTGCTCTTTTCATTTTGGTGCCTCAGGTAATTACTTAAAGTTATTTAGAAAGGACTTGGGCCAGGGAAATTGCACTGAAATAAATGTGCATATATCATAGGATGAACTGAATGTTTGCTTGGGCAGCAGAAGGACAAATGATTTCTTATAAAATGCTTTTGACATTTTGAATACGGGAAATCAAAATTCAAGGAAAACAAAGAAAGGAAGTTTAAAATAATAAGGTAGGAGACAATCAGAGCTTGAACAGCATTTTGACAGGGAAGTAAAAGAGGCACGTGGCACCAAGATGATAAGCATGAATGAATAAATATCATTATTTACACTGAGATAGAAGGACATTTTACATTTAGGTAAAAGGACTCCCAGAAGGACTTGTCCTGAAGAGAGTCAGTGACGTGTTTGGAGTTGTATTTGGAGTGCACAGAGACACTTCCAGTCATCATCAGAGACTGTAATAGGTGGCAAAAAAACCAAACATGCTTTGTTATTTAACATCTCCCCTCCCTTGCAAGCATCTAGATCTTTGTGAAAGAATAGAATGCACAGACAATATTCCTGTTGGTATAGTATTTTTACTTTTTTGGCTATTGTATAGGATCCTTGAGACTTCTGTCCTTGGTGATGGAGTCAAGCATTTCTTCGTTTTGATACTAGAAATTATCAAAGTGGCATGCATTTCCCGGAACACAAGAGGAATTAAGGAAACATTTTCCTTGGGTATCATTCCAGAAATACTGGTCTCAAACAAAATGTCTTCACTTTTACTCCAAGTCACAAAGTATCACTTTCTCTGGTGCTTCCCTGGTGCTGCTTTGTCTACTGTCTGCTGCTCCTGTCTCACTCTCGTACAGACAGACCCACCAATACAATGCCCTTGATTCTCATTCTGCATCTTTGCTCATACTGGTGCAGGTCTTAGCTACTCTCCTGTAACCTCTTTCTGTATGAATCAATCTGGTTGCTTTCTACACGTATCTTGAATGTGACCATCCTCAGTGTGATACTATGCTTTCTAGTAAAGTTATGGGTCCAATAAAACAATATGAATTGTAAAGCACTCAAATATCCTCTGGAGCATGACAGCTGCAAAACTAGCTACCTAGTTAATTTATAGATCTTAGAGAGGTTGTTTTCTTTAAAGTAGTCAACAAGTTTTGCTCAAGTGTACAACAGCAAATTGCAAACCTTAGGATGCTACTATAGAAACAAAATACTTTGGCAATTGAAACATTTATCTTAGATTTTGATTGCTGCAGCAGGCATAAGAAGATCAAATGTGATGTTAGTGCACACATATGGACTTAATGAGGATTATTCAGATTTATGGTTAGTCATCTGTTTGTTAAAATCTTATCATTTTAATTAATTATTGGGAGAAAACTTTAATGTGGTCATGAGTCTGAGGTGCATCTGAAGAGAAGAAATTTGAAGTAACTCTGCAGGCAGACTGACTCTAAATTAAAGCAGAACATCAGTACAAAAGGTGAATGGTTCATGTTTTCTCTCTTCTTCTGGAATATTTTTTACATCCTCTGAGCTTGTTGTAGTAAAGGCAGAAATACTCACAAAGTTTCTCTTGACCTGTGCTTCTACTTGAATCCATTATAACTAAATACCAAAATGCATAAAGAGCTCTGGTAGCTGGGATAAGAAACTCATGCTCCACAATAGGTGAGGTCTTGAAAAGAAAGTAGGTGAAGTCCTGCCCTCTGTCATGCCCAGTGAGTAATTAAAGTAGCTTAAGCTGGCTGTGTTTTGCAGGAGAATTTGATTTATTCTGTTGGGCTAGGTGTGATCCAAGTTTTTAATAGCCCCCAAGGGCATGTAGACACAAAAATGCCTAAATTAATTATTATTTATGTGTGACACAGGTGCTTAGCAATAAAAAATGGAGTAGAGGAGGAAGGTGAGGGGTGGCTTCCGGAATAATCATTGCTTGAGCCTTTACTGTGCTTTGGCCTGCTTGTGGGAGGTAGAGATTGATTGCTTCTCCATCACTTTTTTTCCTCTTTCTTTCACTTATTAAGCTGTCTTTATCTCGACCCAGAAGTTTCCTTGGTTTTGCTCTTCCTATTCTGCCCTCTGTCCTGTTAGGGACAGAGAGTGAGCGAGCAGCTACATGGGTGCTTGGCTGCTGGCTGGCATCAACCCACAACACCTCAGAAGCCCTTATAAAGAAAATTTTCTGCTAAAGACAGAGTTGGTTATTTGTGCTGTTTTATTTTCGATTATCTCTTGATTTCAGAAACAATGGTGTTGTTTCAGGCCTCTATTACCTACCATAATACTATACTGACTGGAATATAGTGCAAGTAATGAGTTACACTCAATGAAACCAGAAGATTCCAGCGACCTTTTCATGATTCAGGAACACTTTATTCACCTTGCTTATCTCAGCATGTCTATTCTAAAGAGCTTCTAAAACTCACAGAGATACATTAGCACCTCTGTTTTCCCCTCCTGGTTACCTTTGATTACATTTCTTGTTCAAGATGACTCCTTGGTAAGATTACGGTTTGCCTTAAGGCTACAGCCTGTCCAAAAGCAGGGCAAAGAGGTGGGAAGGAATGGAGGTTAGAGCCATGACTGCATTGTTTTCCCTCTAAAGGCCATTTACTTAAGTGTAGGAGAGCATCCCTTGAAGACAGGAAGGGACACTAGAGAGGAGCACATTAAAATAGCTCAATTTATTCCTCAGATGAAGAGGCTCTAACCTCAGCAGCATGAGCTGGATCGAGAGCCTGCCCTTACCACCAGTAGTCTACCACCTCATCCTGAGCAGCTCGTCATATCGCGTCTCCTACTAGCAGCTGCAATAGCTGCTTCATCCTATGCTAACAGCTGCCATCTCCCTCTTCCTCCCTCTAGCAGGAGCAACAGTCCCATTCATCTATCTGTCTTCTTCTCTGGGAAAAGGTGTCAAAGTGGATGGAAGTGCAGAGCATTAGTATTTTCCCCACTTACACTGATAAGTACTTGACTGCTGTTGCTCATAGCATGTCTAGAATAGAATTCACCCAAGAACCGTGTTTTGAAGCCTTTTACCTAACAGTTGTGTTTCCCTTTGAACCTTTGAAACAGTAGTAGTTCCAGCTAGCTTCCTTTTCAGAAATATCTCTCCTTGTAATGAACAGCCACATGAGAGGGTGATCGGCAACAGGTGGTGGCATTTAGTTTATATGGTTATCTGGCACAAGGGGAGTCTGGCCTATGACCAGGAATTGTTTGTGCCACAATACTTAAACTACATAATGTCTGTGTGAAAGTTTGCTTCCTGTATTGGCTCTAAAGTTTAATACAAATGCAGCGTTTCCCAGAAAAGCCAAGGTACTTTTAGTTCTGCAGATAAAATCTTTGTTATCTCTCCTCCCTTTATCATTCATTTGCTATATTGTGCTTATTCTATTTGCTATCTACACATCTGAGAGAATATTAAATGAAATGAAGTAATTATATTGATTTTTGTTGATTAACTATCTTTTTTTTTTGTGATTTAAAGAATTATAGTTGTATCAGTTAAGCACATGCTTGATGGAGACTATTCACTATCAGTTGTTTGGAAAAACACCAAGGATAAAAGCCTGTATTATTAAGTTAACCACACACAACTAGCTCACTAATTGGAATCTTAATTCTCATGAATCTGCAAGTAACATAAAATTTTAGTCTTTGGTGCAACGTGAAGAGAAAGTGTTCTCTTGGAGGCCACTTTAGACTTTACGCACATACATAGCCTTATAAAACTTGTTTGTTCCTTTGGTGAGTCTCCAAAGAATTTCCTTGTTTACCATTTTTGTTATCTTCTCGGCAAAAGTACAGAGCACACTCAGCATCTGTGGCTGGCACACACATTTAAGTAAACTTCTCTGTGCTTGTAACTGGCCTTCAGCTAGTGCCTATAGCATTGCCACTGAGATGCCATGGAATTTCTGTTCAGATTGTGCTGCATATCAGGAAAAAATTCCTTTCTTCTAGCAATTAATATCTAGGTTAATACACATTTTAATTCTGTAACTTTATCACTATAACAATAGAATATTTTCCAAAAATATTTGTGAATATGTACTAGATGAAATTCAAATTATTTTTTTTTCTTTTTCACTGATGC
The DNA here is from genome assembly GCF_036417535.1 of Chlamydotis macqueenii. Taxonomy (NCBI): domain Eukaryota; kingdom Metazoa; phylum Chordata; class Aves; order Otidiformes; family Otididae; genus Chlamydotis; species Chlamydotis macqueenii. The sequence goes on from NC_141556.1 coordinate 24,395,895, forward strand.
TTGCAGCTGAATGTTGCATGGAAAGAGCTGTTTAGGCTCAAAATGTAAGGAGTGCCATAAGACAAAAAACCCTTTTCTCACCTGATGACACTTTGAGTTCTAGGCTTCCTTCTGAGCATTCTGAAATTCTTGAGGATTATAAAGTTATATGAATCAAAAGCCACAGATTATGAAAAAAAAAAGGCTTAATTACTGCTGTAACCTAACCTGTCAAATTTTGTGTGTTACTTCTAAGGAGCATTGTTTGTGTTGAGTTTAGACTCTGTGTTGTGTGGATGACATGCTACTGGAAGCAGCTGATTTGAACAAACAAGTAGTATTCTACAACAGAAATATTTGCTCTCTATATAGGTATACCCTATAGAACATAAAATATTCTCTATGATGCCACATTTATATATGACTACTTATTTTTCAGACCTGTCATAAATGCATCTGAGTATCACTCCAACTTTTAAAATCCACATGCAGTGCTACTCATTGTGGATAGACATATTAGAATAATTGATTTTGTAGCAATTCTCACTTATTGCTAAGAAGATTCCTCTTCTGAATTCTTTGTGGTTATCAATAAGCAGCCTATGTACAGCAACACATACATAGACCAAGTAGGGTTAAAGTATTAAGCAACATGCAATAAGGAGAAAAGTTAATCATTTCCTTATGAGATAACTTGAATACCTAAAAGTAACTGGGTAAAAAGTGGTAAAGACTATGACATAGTCCTGATCTGTAAAGAATCAGGATATACTTCTGGATGTTCTCAATTATTTCTGTTTCAGAACATCTGGGAGGTGTTCAGAGCGCAGTGGTAGTAATTTATATATAAATCCCATGACTATAAACTACTGGAACCTGCTGCAATACCGCACATACACAGACCTTTTCAAAATGAGAAAATATTTTCTTTTGTGCCTAACTCACTATAAATTGGGAAACGAGGACTGACAACACCTCCCCACCCTCCAGTGAGAGAAAACTGTCTTCTACTGCAAATTCAGATATTTGCAAAGGAAATTGCCATTTAGGTATCTGAGCCAAGGAAAAATTGGAATGATAAATCAGAATGGTTATCATGCCTGTACCTATCATAAAAGCAATTTTCAAAAATCCCATAAAATGCCTACTGAGAGCCACTGCAGGCCTACTGATAGTCTCTCAGGTTCTGCTCCACTGATTATAAACTGTTGGTAACTGATGAAATACTGCACTGACAGAGGCCCTTGAAGAATGAAATTGCGTTTGCTCCTTGCCTGCCACAGCTATGGAAAGCTGTGCTTGTGAGATGAAACTCTAAGTAGTAGAATTGTATTCACAGAGTCTCTTCACTTATGGACAAGCCTAATGACATGGGAGGCCAAGCTAAGATACCAACAGTGATGTTTGCAGCTAGCAATAGTGAACCTTTATCTGCCACCAGTACTTTATTGAATGAACATTAACTTTTTCCTTCTGTCATTTTGACTTTTTTTTCTCCTCTGTTGTCTTTCTAGGTTTTTAATGACCAACCAGTTCTATGAAGGCTCGGCTAGAAATTGGTCCACTTTAGATTCAGTTGAGATTATACAAGATGGAGAAAAGTTCTCTAAATTTAATGTTTCTGTCATGTCTGCTCCTGCAGAGTATTCATTTCATTGTCAGCTGGTGGGAACAAGCAATCTCTATCCTGCAAGGCTTATTCCATCCAACAATGAGGCAAAAAACTGGGATGTTTACATTTCCAGGTTGCAAGTGAGTACACATTGCCATTTCAGAGATAATTTCAAGAACTATTACTTGGTATTGTAGGTGCTGAATGACACACATTCATAATGCCCTTACTTTCATTTTGGCCTGAGGGAAAATGTAAAAGAAAAGCTGTTCCCCCTAGGTGAGCTATTCAATAAAGGGGTAGAAAAGACGGCAGTGCCTGAACAGTAAGAACATGAAAGCACAGCTTTGAAAAACAAAAAACTATGAAGTTGTCCATAGAAAAGAAAAACCAATAAAACCAAATGCGCTTAATCAAGCAAAGAATTACTAAGTCCCCGTGGCTGTGTAATGAATTGGGCTGCTATTGGAAACATGGGCCTCTTAGGTGGGTGGCTTTATGCTGCTTACTTTGTTTTTATTTGATTTCTTTGCACTTTGTTTACCTAGGAAAGTACAGCTTAGTGTGGTTACCATTTTCAGTGATACAGACTGTCTGTACTCCCACAGATAGAAACAAAGCCCAGTGCAATTAGATTTAATGGAAGGTTTGCCATGGACTTCAATGGGGAGCAGTACTAGGTCCTGCATGGCCCAGAAGGAAAGCAGCTGGCTTTTTTTTTTTCTGAATGAGGCATAGATTTTCTGTGTATTTAGTACAGTAGTACAGACTACATATATGAGGTGCAGATGATTGTATCTTTATTACTTTGAGCATTGATCTTGACTTAGGAGAAAGACATCAACGTTTTTGTCTTTAAACAATATTGCACTAAGGGATCTCTGATTAAAGAGATCATGGAAAGGATAGGAATAATTCCAAACTGGACTGTATTTGTCAAAGATGAACTAATCTCATGATAAGTGGATACAAATGCTGGTGTTACTGTATTTATGATTTCTATAACAAACCAAATCTCTATAATCTGAGTCCAGATTTGACATTGCTGCTTAAACAATAGAAATTGCAAAGGAACAGTGTTGGTGCTGAGATTTATCTTCCACAAATTCCAGGATCAAGTCCCGTAGTTTTTTGAGAAGCAACGTAGCAATACACACCAATGTTGTGAAGGTTCCTGCTCGTGGTATTTTTTATGGAAAGGCCTGAAAATACCTGAGTCCACACAACTGTACTTTGCCTAGTCAAATCTTTTAAATTAGACTTTGGCATCACTAAGCTATGAAAGTACATAGGCTATGAAAATACAAAGCATTCACTTACAAAGTATCTTTTCCTTGAATTTCTGTATGTATGGACACTGCTGCTTTCTCAAATCTCTGAGGCAGGCTTTGCTCCATTCTTAGTAGGCATCCTTTCATTGAGGTCTTGATCAAGAGTAGAAGCGGTAGGTTTCCCACCTTCCTTATTGATTTGGAACAGCAGCTGCTTCCACTGTTCAGACAACAGAACTTCCAGTTCCTCTTGGGAAAGGCCTTTTTCTCCGATCAAGTCCTAAGCGTGGAACACAACCTGAAAAGTCCTGTTCTGATCTTTTCTGTTGTGTGAGAAAACAGAAATTCATCATTCTGGGCTTGTTTCTAAATTCTACCTGAACAAGATCATACCTTTCCAGATATCTTCCACTGATACGTAGTGAAATCTGATTGATCTCAATATCAGTCTTTGTTCTACAACGAGTTTTAGAAACTCCCAAGCTCTGTTGCATGGTGAAAAAAGCACATGGGATCTGCTCAGTGGTTGCAGGCAGCAGAAAATCTTGTGGCTGAAGCTGAGGAACATGATTTTTATGTCAATGTTATGCAATGAATTAGAAAACAGGATCCAATGCCAACCTAGCTGGTACAATTGCACTTCGCAATGTTGGGTCCTGAAAACACTATCACTGTATTAGAGGGACAGGGCACCTGCACAGTGAAGAATTACATAGTTTGTTCCAAGGCAAGGCTGAACTGACACAAGCCTTTTGCTTCAGTTCTGGAGGAGCTCAGTGACTACTACCTAAATAACCTCTGTGGGATGCTGCCTCGGTGTGCCCGTAGCCTAGGATGTCACCACTCATAGCCAGATACAGTCTCCAAACTGCTCTGGTTTAGGTGGGATTTTTTTTTCGTTTTGTTGTTGTTACAGGACTGTTGTTCTACCATGATACCTTTTGAGGATCTCAGAATTGTCTATGAAGTTGAAGGGGAGACTGCAACTAAAAGCACTGCTTTTCTTTAGTATCTGTCATAATGGGTTAGAAGCCCCTTTGAAAACCTGCCAAAAACTTTAAAATCAAGAATATTAGGATTCTTTGTGGCTAAAATATTTCTAAAAGTTCAAAAATTAGATGTTCAGTGTAAGAGCCATGACAACAACAGGTTTTACTTGAAAGCTTTGTCAAAGGTCAAATTATGAGAAAATTCCATTCAAAAAAATATTTTAAAGATTATCAGTAAGTGCAGACTAGTATAACCAAGACAAATGGCACTGGTCCAAACACTAAAATTAAAATTTCCACAGTACAAAGGCCTGTATCCAAAAGGCTTTTACATTCATAAAAATTAGAGAACCACATGTAAGTATTTTTAGCTTTTCTATAGGTAGAAATGCTGCTAGGAGTCACATTTTTATCTCCCACCTGGGATCTACCACCCCCACAGAAATGATAAAGATTCAGAAAAACAATAAAAGAACCCTGCATCTCCCACCCGAAAGTAGACATAGCATTTTAAGAATGTACAATTAAAGCTCTCACCTTGAAGGTTCAATAAGCATAATCCTGCTTCAAAAAAAACCCCAGTAGGATTGACATAATAAAAGTCAGTATTTCTGGCTCTAAATCAGAAGTGGTAAAGCCTTTCTAAACCAGATATAACAGTTAAGTGCTTCAGAGAGTTCTTGTACACATGGTAACAAGTGTTTATTGTTTTCCAGAATTTCAATCAATTTTTTGAACATAAATGACATAAACCATCACTTGCTTTCTGTTTTTATTGTAAATAAATCTTTCAGACTGTATTTCATGACTCCTATTCACGTTCTCATCTGTTGTCAAAGCAGTGGCTTAACAAGCAAAGGCTTTGGTAATCACCTGTATTCTCTAAAACTGTGCAAACAGTTATCCAACCCAAAAGTTATTGTCACTAATCCTGCTTTAATCAGAACTCTGACTGTCTATGGTGAAAGCAGACAGTCTTTGCAAGTTAGCTACCATGATCTGACTTGGAAATAGTCTTCTAAGAGTGCCAGAAAAGCTTGAATTGCTAAAATTATCTTCATCTCCACAGTAGCTAAATAGCACTTAGTTCTGCATATGATAATACTTTTATCAATCAGCATTTTGGAAGGTATAGACATTGGTCTTAAGACACATCTTACGTACACATTAAGTTCAGGTGCCTGAGCCATGAATGAACTCAAACCCAGTGTAGCATGTTATGCAAGCCACAAACTAATGTCTTCAATGTTTGTACCAGCATCTTTCCAAGGAAGTACAAACTCTTATTACCACAAAGCTTTCCATATAGTTTATCGTGGAGCACAGAGTAATCACGGAGTGGGAACATAGAAAACTAGGAATCTATGATCTTCCACTTCCTTGCTTATTGCCTTTATTTAAATAAAATAATCCTTTTTTATTTTATTCTATGGTATTCCATAGAAAATAGCCAGTTTTAAGGTCTTGTTTCTTTACTGGTAGATTTATGATGTCCAGTGCTTTCCTTACATACTAATTTCAAAGAATCTACAAAAGTATAGGAATCCCAGTTTTCATTTTTCATTACAAAATTATTTAAGAAAGATTCAAAAACACAGATCACATTATTTCCTTCCTTCATTTTCTTGCACCAGTTAGATTCCCTTCCTTCTGAAGGAATCAGTGCTTATGTTATTATGTGCATGTGTGTAAAGGGGGGGATTGTCTTCCCTTTCTTCATAGTTTTCTAATCCTTTGCTTTTAACAAAATTTTTAGAAGGATAGTGGTCTCAAAGGCATTCAGTTTGTTGATACTTTTTGCAAAATTGGTGCCTAGGCAGAGAATAGATCCCCAAATTAGTTGATTTTTCTGAGGAAAATAATATGGTAGGAGCTTAGTCAGTGTCAGACCTTGAGAATCCAGTCAAAGGAAAGACATTACAGATTTTTCTAATTGCTGGAAAAGCTTATACGGGTTTTATATGTTAATATACAATGTAGATTCCACACCTCAGTAAAGTAAACCCTCTCTCCTGTTTTGAGTCTCTGATGTCTAAAGAGGGGAGAAGAAATGTTTCACAACCGTTTTCTCCTTGAACTTTCACTAAAACTCAGACAAAAAGGTGATCTTCATTAGATGCATTTTAAAGTAGGTTTCAGGAGTTCTGCTTGTCAGGGAGTCATTAGGTAAAAATCTCAGTATATTTCAACAAATCTCATGATGTGGAGGGGCCTTAACATTCATGTCTTCAAGTGCCTTGCATTTCGTGGTTCTTGAACAATACTGGTCACACGTGCCCTTTGGGACTTTACCTCTAAGAATAACACAAATTTCTGAAGTGGGAAACCTACCTCTTCTTGCCAAACAAATGAATTCTGCATCTTTAATTTCCTGGGTGAAAAGTGGACTTTGAGAATTGTTATACAGAGGATTTGATTCTCACTCTTTTTTAATGTGCAGAGTGTGAGTGGTAATTAACATGTGCATGTTTTGTAATTGCCACATACATCCAGAAAGTAGGGCCTACACTTCATGTTTAATTGCACTCACTTACCTGCCGTTCTTTATTCTCAGATTCAAGGCTTCAACATTGAAAACAACCAGTTTTCCTATGCCAGTGACTGTGCATACTTCTTCACTCCTGCAATCTGGATGGGCTTGGTGACATCTATAGTTTTACTGTGGATCCTGGCCTATGGAATCCATATGATCATGCAGCTCACAACAAACAGCCGATTTGATGATCCCAAAGGTCCATCTCTCTCAGTTCCACAGACAGAGTAGCCATGGAGTGATTTAATGCTGCTACGGCTTTTTTCCTGGCCTGATATTTATGATTTTTATTACCTTCTACTTCCTGATATGTGTAACTTAAAAAGATATCCTAGCAAAAAGGGGTAATTAAACTACATATAAAAAGATTCCTTATGCTTGACAACAATAATGATTCTACTTGTTATTTCTGTCATTACTGTCATTAGTTAATAGCTATCTGTGTTAAGGCTGTAAAGATTACTACTCTGTCTGGCTGTTAGAAAGACCAGTACAAACTGCCTTCAGATAGTAGACAGTTCAACTACTTCAACTGTTATTGGGAAAGAAAGGATATCACAACAGAGATAAATAACTTACTTGATAGGAAACTAGATATTGAAACTACTGGTCCCTCTAAAGGCTCTTTACTAAGTATATCATATTGATGCTACATCTTAAGAAGGCTGAACTGTATCTTGTAATCTTTTCTCTTGAGAAAACCATCCAGAGAGTACAGAACTAATAAAGTCATTAAATGGTCTCAAAAAGTCTTTTCAAAATGCATCACTTTGTTTAGATGTGGTATCACAAATGAGAATGCATGGATTAAGGCTTGTCTTTCCTCTAATGTCAGCTTATGCCTGTGAAAATTATGTTGAGTAACGGTAACTCATACATTTGTTTTAACCATGGACAGCTGAGGGAGTTACTAAGCAAGATAGGTCCTTGTTGAAACTGATCACAAAATTATATTTGGTTTCATGGCAATGAATGCAACTTTTCAAGCTCATAACCTAAGATGCAGACAGCATCTTAACAGAGATAAATTAATTTTTTTTAGCATCCCTCCTTTTCCAGGTATCTTTGGAACAGTTATAAAGTTTGTACAAAAGAAAAGAGAAAAAAAAAAGTCAGTAGAAGCACAGTGCTAATGTACTGTTTAAGTCTGAACATGTTTTATGGTCAAGCTAATGATTCCAGAAGCCTGAAAACATTCAGAGTGTGCTGGATTCTTTTGCAATTAATAGAAGACACTACATCTTCTCATTGGGCAATCTGACTATGGAGTGAATTACTAAATGTTATGAAAGGCTAGGAAATAGTAAAAGAGCAGTTAAAAATGGTAAAAATAGCATTTTCATTCTCTCTTCTGTAATGTTTTGTTATCACCATGCATGTTCTACTAGTAGTTAAAGAACAAAAAGATATCATTTTGACAAAATTACATTAGTCACATGAGAAAAAGGTGATGTAAATTTTCTGATCTTGATCCATGTCATAGGGCAACCTTACAGGGGAAAGACAGTTAGAATCAACTATTTAACTAAACCAACAATAGTTTCTACCCATCATTCCTGGATGTCACATTTTTATTATGCAGTCAAAGAGGTAAATTAAATGCTGTCTGAAGCTATTCCTCCTGAATCATTCAATTCTGACCTGGAAAACAAAAAGATAGTTGTCACGTAACTAGCAGAGGTGACTTCTCTGCTGTAATATTTTTCCTAAATGTTTTTAGAAACCTCAAAGAATGCTGGCATTTGATCTACACAAAAACACTGTGTTAGAAAGGCACATTTTCTTTGCAAAAAATAATTGCCAGGAGAGACAACTGGACTTGTTTTATTAATTCCCCCTTCAAAGCAATTTACATGAATGTGACATTGAAAATTGACATAATAGTCATGTAACTGATAGCTAGAAGAGAGGAAAGCTATTATAAAGGGCTTGGTTTGTAGAAGACAGCTTTCATATGACTTTTATCTAAATGCAACAAAATTTAGAACAGATTTTGTTCAACAGTGATACCTCTACCCTCTCTTGCTTGCCTGGGCTGGACTCTAGAGAAGAGGAGGAGAAAACAGAGCCTCATGTAGGCTGTACCACAGCGAAGAGATAAGCCTCTTTCAGAAGAAATCAAGCTGTAACAGATGTTGGAAGAGATGTTTGTTGGATTTTCTTTTCACTGATGTGGTAAAACTGAAGCCCTCAGAAAAGGGCCAGACTGAACTGTCTGTTGTGTTTGATATTACACATTCCAGGGTGAAGGGGAAGAGGTTTTTGAGGAGAAAATCTTTCCTTCTACCTTCTCTCACAACAATGATACCATGAATACAGGCAAATAGGCCTGTAGGGGCATATATTCTGTTTCTATAGTGAGTTGGGACACCCCTGTGATGGAAAGGTCATGCCATGTGCTGTAGCCCTTGATGTGGCAGAGTTATCCTTGTGAGGCCTGTGCTGAGAAAAACAGTAGAAAAGGAAGGGAACTACCCATAGCCCTAACCATCCTGGGGGCCAGGTGGACTGGGCTCTGTGGACAATGACCAGTCCTTTTTAGAAGAGGATCAACTGCTCTTTGTCCACATGTGGTGGGTTGACCTTGGCTGGCTGGCAGATGCCTACCCAGCCGCTCTGGTCTCTTCTCACAGAGGCCACCCCTGCTACTAACACCTGGACACGGACACCCAATGCACCACATTGGGGGCCATATGTGCTGCTGGAGAACTCGTGCCATCTCAAACTCTTGCAGCTGCACATCATGCTGCCCTGTGGTCAGAGACATAGACAACTGATGACTGATTTCAGCAGGGCTGGATTCCTTCCTTTTAAGTAGGGCTGGACCTCAAGAAATTCCAGTAGGATTTTGCACCCGCCTGTGCTTGTTTACCTTGATAAATAAAGTTAGAAACCTGTCAGGGGCCTTCCAGTTCTGTGTACTTCTGATTTCACAATTCAGCTTAATCACAAGTGTACTTGTTAAAACATGCCTGCTTTGGGAGCTGTTCCAGCTGGAATATTAGCTCTGCCTAGAAGGTATGAGCCTTTAGGACTTCCCCTAGAGCTCACTGAAGTTATGAGGTAGTGACTTCCGTGAGTGCTAGCTCATTTCTCTACAAAGTACAAAATAATTTAATAAAGATGGAGGGAATGATGAGAAAGAGCATTAGTTAGAAAAATAGAAGCTTTTTTTTTTTTTGCTTTAAAATATATAAATAAATGAAACTTTATCAAGAAAAAAATATCAGAAACTATCAAAAAACTCTGGCATAACTTGAAAAAATAAATTTAACTGTGAAAAATCAAGATTAAAACCAGAGAAGACCCAAACTTAAACACAAAAGTCCATAAGTTAAAGCATTTCCTCATGAAGTTGAGCAATGATTATTTGTTGGAGGAGAGAGCTGAGATGGAGCTAGAATCTGAACCTCCTGACCTGATACAGGTTTGCTTTGTGTCCTGGTCTGTTGGTTTCTCTGCTTGCAAAATTACTTACTTCACAAACCATGTGGAAACCCAATAATGACTTATAATGAAATAGAATTATAATATAAATAGTCCAAGAGTAGTATTTTTATGTAGGGACTAAAGGAAGAGAAGTCATTCCATCTGTCAAGGGGAGACTCAATTAAATAATTGGCTCCTCCTTTCCTTCTGAGTACCTGATAAATAATGAATTTGCAAATCTAAATCAGTGGAACTATTGGGCAGTGTCCAGGCATTAGAGCTCTGTAATTGTTTCAGCATAAGCTGAGGTAAGGAGAAACTAGAGATGCTGAAAAGAAGGAACGACCATGAGATGCTAACTCCTAAGATAATCAGAGACATAAGAAGAAGCCTGAATGTTGTATACTGGTCACTGCTGGCAAAAAAAGTCTCAGCAGGTGGTGATTGTGGGGCCAAGTGTAGTGATAATCTCATCCTTGCATTGAACAGGAGGATGAGATAACCCACACAATAGGGGCATGGACCTCTTTTCCTGCAGGCTGTTTTTTCTGTTGCATCCTGTGGTGGGTTGACCTTGGCCAACTGCCAGACGCCCACTCTCTCACTCCTACTCCTCCTCAACTGGGCAGAGGGAGAAAATAAGATGGAGAGGCTTGTGGGTCAAAATAAAGACAGGGACATCACTTACCAAAACAAACTTATGGAAGATTAATTTATTGCCAATTAAAATAGGTTGGATAGTGAGAAACAAAAACAGAATTAAAACAACGCCTTCAGTCTGTTCAAACTCAAAAAAATCTTGTGGTGTCTACTATCTTACAGTACAGGAACCTGACCTTCTTCAGTTTGTTAATAAAGATTCTGCTCTCAGATTGGTCCATTCCCTATTAAAACTTAATGCAAAATAAAGGAGAAAAGAACTGTTTCTTCAGAACTCAGATTTCTAAAGGCTTAAAAATTATTGAAGTGCAGGGGAAAAAAATAAAAAAATAAAGAAAGAAATGAGAACTTGCCAAGGGGTGGTTCCCTAAGTAAGTAGTCTCTCACTTCCACAATATGAGACGGTGTCTTTCATAGTCTTCCTACCTGTGTGGGTGGAAAGGAGACTTACGACAGTGTCTGAGCCCAAGAGCAAATCACCTACTGTTGATGTCCCACAAATGAAGTGGCTTCCTTATCCTCACCACAACTTTTTGTACGCCTCCTGTTTGAACACAGGTTCCCTGCTCCAGATCGGCTGGATTTCTGTATAACACCTGGACCTGGTATGTTCTTGAATTATTATAGTTGAACTTCGTTTTATGTATCGTTCATTATTGCCGTGATAGAAGATAGTTTACGGAATGATGATATCTTTTCTGCTTTGCAAATCGCGATGTGGGTGTCCAGTGGAAGACTGGGAAACCCATTTGAGTCCGTCTTAATACTGCTTTAACTACTTGTGTAGAAGTAAGTTAAAATGAATGGTGTACAGTCACCGTGACATCATACACAACTCCCTTTAGTTAATGAAAACTGCAAAAATAATGCTTGCAACATAAAAAAATCTAATAAATCCTTTCATAAAAATACTTTTGGAAGGTGGATAAGTTAAGGACTTTCTCATGTAAAGTCTGAATTGTAATTTTGTGTATCCTATTTTTTTCTGGATAAATATGGATAGCAAAGTGATTAATTTAGCTGTTTAACAGATATCTTTCACTGGAACATACTGGCATCACTTGAGATATTACTCTCCCTATCTACCCTGCCTTTCATTCACGTATCCCTGTGCCTCAGCTGTTCATCAAGTTCACACTGCTGTGCTCTGTTTTTCCACCAAGGATGTAATATATCAGATTTTGCACTAGAGTAGCTGAGATGCAGGTGCCTGTCTGGGTCTGTCACTCGTGCCACTGAGTAATAAAATCCTGGCAGAGGAGCAAAGCTGGTAGCTGCAAACACTGATGTCTCAACACATTACATGGAAAGGGTTTTTATTATAGCTGTCAAAAGGGAAAAACAAAGCATGTAAGCAGCCATGTGCCTTGTCAGGGTCAAAGACCACATTGTCAGTAGCCTGAGAGGCAGGACCAGCTCCACTTTGGGCAGTGCATTTTCTGTCTCTGCATGCCTGAACACAGTTTAGCTAATAGTGTGTGACAGGGCAAGCTCAGGACTGGTCTCTTTTATATCCTGCTGCAAAGATCCCTAAAGGCTCTTCACAGCAGAAGATACTGAGAGGGCATCAAGATCCAGCTGTGGCTTTCTTCTCTCACTCTGTATCTTCAGACTGCAATTGAACAGGGATGTTCCAGGCCCTCAGTGGTCACAAACTTCTCTTTAGTGAAAAAGAGGAAAAAGAAATGTGGAAAAGGAGAGTTAATTTGGATCATCCTATTTTCCTCAATAGACAGTGAGAGTCCTTGCATTTCTGGGTCGTTGCTAGAGTCCTACGCCCCAACAGAAATGCAAGGGTGGCAACAAATGGCCCTGCCACTGCTGGCGAGGGTGCATACACCTGTGTGATGCTGGGCTGTCTTGGAAGGACCCCCAAGTCTTCAGCTTTGTCTCCCAGAACCAGTCTTTGGGGCTGTCTGTGAACGAAGGCAGAAGCCGCCGCTTTGGCTGCCCTCCGGAAACTCTTAAGGAAGCTGAAAGGGAGTGGGAGGAGGGAACCCTGCAGCTGTACCACATTTATCTTATCACATGCACAAAGTGACAGAATTGAACCCTAGAGTGTTTGAAACAGGCAACTAAATTCTGGAAAAATCTGAGGTTTCATCTATCTTTTTATAACTAACTAGTATTACAATTGCAAAACAGATGGTCTGCTTGTAGAGCTTTCGTGGATGTGTGCTTATGCAGCAACAGTGGAGCAGTTGCATCAGATTTCACTGATTTAGATTTTCACAGAAGTTTTTGTGGATGTACTGGTTGGTTTTGAGGCCAGAATTTAGACCTTAATGACTTACTGCTAGCAATTTGTGTGGTCTGATAATGATTAAGAGATACCTAAATGGAGAGAAATTAGCGTGGGGTTTAGGTGATTTTTTTTTAGCTTGCCTTAAATAACACAAAAAAAAAATCTTTATTGGATGTATCAGGGAATTTAAATTTTGTTCATATTGTGACATAATTTGAACCCATTTCTGCTATAATTGCTTTTATAGCACTCTGAAGTTCAAGGGGGTAGAAAGGGTTTAGTGGTCGTAGACTGTTGGGCTGAGCACGCTTCCGGCAACAGATAAATGAGCTGAAGTTTAATGGTCATTTTTCATAATTGTAATATCTGAAACTCTTTCCTGAATAAAATTGGTATGCAAGAATTAAAAGAGACATAGCATTTTTCCTAATGAATTACTATCTTTTGTTTGTTATTAAACTCCTGACTAACACATGAGCTGGTTACTTTTACCACGTCACCTTATCAGAAGGGTGAAGGACTCCTTCAGTTGGGTCATTGTTTTCATCTGGAATAGCCAAAGGTTTCACTTCAAAGATTCAGTAAGATTGCACGTTACTCATTAAGTAAAATCTGTGTCTTGTCTGATCAGCAGTGTTTGTGTCTGCTGCAAATCCAGGGCTGGATTCAGCTGCTGTGCAATGGGACTCTCATCCTAAAAGCTGGGTTTGGTGAGACCGTTGTTATATCTGGAAATTACATAGTGATTAAAATTATAGCTCATATATTCCTCTGATGTTGTAATATATTGGGCCTCCTGTCTCAAAGTGTTATCACAAAGCTTCAACTGCAACATAATCTGCACTCCAGCCCTTTGCAAGCTTTGTAGGAAAGGAAGTCTAAAGGGCACTTGCAGCAGGGGAGACGATGTCTGTTATTAATGTTCTAAGTGAAATCATTTCATTATTGTCATTACATATTATTGTTTTAGTGTATTTGGAAGGAGGGTGATCTTTTCCCTTAAAATACTAAGTCCAATGTTAAACAATTACCTAATAGATGCTTCTAATCCTGTTAAGGAACTGAGTAACTTTGCTCTGCTGGTGGTGCTGTGGTGGTAGTCATTTCATTCAAAATGTATTAATGGAAATTGCTTCATCTCTATGGAAAGATGGTAGCTTTTTGACAGAACATAACCTCTGTTTACTGGTGTGCTAAAGCATGGTGTGAAATTGTCTATTAAGTAAAGAACACAGCTTATATCCAAGATTACAGTGGTTGTATAGGCCATACGGTTTGGCCAAGACACTAAAAATAGAAGTTTTCCCTCAAAACCTTAAGGGTTAATGTGAAGATTATGCAGATTTACGTCTTCCTCCTCTGCAGTGTGGTGCTCCCACTACCTTTCAGAAACGCCTCTGCTCCAGTGCCACTCACCAGTGCAGCTCCCGGCAACAGCCACCCAGTCTGCTGATCTCACTGACTGACCCTGACCTTGCTTAGCTTGTTCAATCCTAGCCAAGGTGGTTAGGACTGGAGATCATGAGTCACGAGACCTACATTTTTCTAAAGTTCATTTTTTGTAAGCTCGCCAAAAATACAACCCAGAACTTGCATCTGCCCTAAAACATTTTAGTCATAAAGCTAAAAGGATCAATACTGAAGGGCCAAACCTTAAGTCTCCTGATGAAAAGAGCTGTACTTTCTCACATCTAGATAAATTCAATCTGAATTAGAAAATGGAGGAATGGAAAGAAAATTCCTTCTTATATGCAGGAGCTCTAGAATGAGATTGGAAGACCTGCACAAGATACCGGAATCAGTGATTTCTGTATAAAGCTATGAAATTCTGCAAAAGTTGAAATAAGAAACCTGTAAAGAAAAAGACAAAATTCCTCTCTTCTTCCCAATTTCTTTCTTAGGGGGAATAATACATACATAAATAAATGAGAAAACATAGCAGCTGCTTTAAGATGTCAGGAATGTTTCTGTCACCATAAATTTTGTTTGGTAGGAATCCATATGTTGTGAAAAACAACATGCAAACATTTTTCTCTGAGTTAAGCTTTTATTCCAAGAAAGGATCTGCCTCTACTGAAAAAGTGAGTGCTGCTATATTTGTTCTTTTGAAACAGACTCCAAGGGAGACTCTGCAGTGTCAGACTGCTCCCAGTTCTGTTCACTTGCTCTGAACAGGACAAGCAGGGAAAACAAACACCACGCTGCACTGTTCAGGTCCATCCCCTTGCAGACTGTGGGGTGTCTTGTCCTATGTTGTCTTGTATTTCAGGGAGTGGGAAAGCAAGGTGTCCTTCTCTCTCCCTCTCTATCCTTGTGAGTAGCAAGCACAGCAGCAGTATCTATGTTCTCCTGAACTCAAAGAGTGTTTCTGAAAAGCACATCAAGGGATGTTAGCCCTCTTCTCCAAAAAAAACCAAAGGTATCATCCTGCTCCCCAACAGGCAGAAGTGGTTTGCCAGCTGAATATTGAACCTTCTGTTGTTTCATCCTTTTGTTCATAGGACTATGTTGTCCACCTGGACGTCTGACTTTAAGCTTTGCCTGAGTTGAAGTTCCTCTTCTTGTCTTGTCATGTTTGCAATGGGCTTGTTTGCTAGCAAAGAGCACAAGTGAGGGGGTGACCTGGTCTGATTTGGAAGTAGTGTGAAGTCCGAAACTCTGTAACATACCCCTTCCACCCACGCACGAGGCAGCACCTTCTAGCTGGTCCTTCCTGTTAGGTGACCCAATTGCTCTGAGCTGAGCTCAGCACTTAAAAGCATTTGGCAAGTGCAATGCGTATCTGAGAGCAGCACAAGTACCATTTGTGGTCCTTCACAGAGGGAAAAGCTGCTTATTTGTTTAGGCAATAGAGGCTATAGCGCTTAACTTGTGATATTTCAGTCACTTCCATGGCAACAGGCTCTGAGAGAACAAAGCAGGACTTCACCATATCACTTAACAGCTTGAAAACAGAATAGAGGAAATTTTACATAGCAACACTGTGAAGTTTCCTTTAACTTCAATTTTACCTCTCTTAGTTAACTGATTATTTAATCAGTGAAGTAGTTGCTGTACTGCCAAGCAGATATGAGCAAATTGGCATTGATTTCTTTTGGTTGTCAGGCATCTCTTGTTTCTGCAATGACAGAGGATGTGCCAGCACAGTGTGTTGTCCGTCTGCCCGTCTGCCTGAGGACAATACACGCTATCTGGCAGATTCCCTGCAATGATAACTGTATTTAAGGGGCAGCATAAGTTAGAAACAATGGTCTGGTTCAAAGGAATTGGAATTTTTCCATCTTCTCCCATGGGCTTCAGATTTGGCCTGATCCTACAAATGTGGCATAGCCCATTGCATGGTCTACTGAGTAAGAGGTTGCAAAGCACATGGCTGAGTGAAAGGATTGTAAACCTCCTGTGTTTAAAGGCAAACCTTTTATGTTCCCAGTCTGAATTAGATCTGGTCACTGGGGTTTTAATCCCCTCACCACAGGCAGGAAGAGGGAGAGGCTACTTTACCCCTTGTGTTGTGAGCATCACTTGCACCATTTCCTTTGGCTGGCTCACACAGGTAGCAACAGAAAGGGTGACGGTGCCCATGTGTCCAAAGTCTTATTGTTAGGCTGACACATGCTGCAGGAAAAGGGAAGATCATTAATGGAGCAGCTGATAAAGAAAGAAATGCATGCTGTTTCATGAACAAAATCTTGTCTCATACATGTCTTGTAAACAAATCAGAAACTGCTGCTGTAATATGATGTGCAAAAAAAAAAAAAAAAGAAAACAAAACCAAAAAGCAACAGGGCTTTTTAAACTTCAAATGCAAATAGCAGCAGATGAGTCAATTACGATGCAAGTAACTGGTTAAATAGCTCCATAAGTGAAGCTTGAACTTCTTAAACTTTAACTTTAATTAAGTTTATTGCTAGAAGTGTACACTTAGATAAACCAATTATTCTTGAAGAGTATTTCTGTCATATCTCTGACAGCATAGCCTTCACCCTGAGCAGAACAAGAAGCAGTCAGGGAGATCTGGTCATTTTTTAGTAGACAACATAGGGACTGTCAGGTTGCAGTGTGACTTTTGAGTTTTGAAATGATTGAAGTGTTTGCTGGCTGTATTAGCCAAACCATTTTTCATTTTTTTCAGTTGATAGTCAGACATTTCAGGTCTATGACTTATCCTTTTACACTTGCTCCTACGCACCCTTGCATAGCCTGGTACTTACCCCACCAGCCTGCCACAACCCTTTTCTAAGGCAGCTTTAGGAGTAAATAAAAGAACTTGCTGCTCCTCAAAATCTCTCTGTATAAGGATGTAATTTTATACTCTGCCTTGAACAGCCTCAGCTTATACAGCAGGAGACACATGATAAGGAGCTGAGATTTCATTCCTGTTGCAGAAATCTGTTACTCCAGTGTCATGTTTGGTCCAGCGTGGAGGTAGGTGTCACTGGCAGATGTTCACATGTCAGTGTGGTTTGCTGTTCATCCTTTAGCATTACTATTTTGTATTGCTTTTCTAATTTACTCTGTATGAAGCAGACATTTGAGATAAAATACTTCATCCTTACGGTTTTTTTAGGTCTTAAAATATTAAGCCTCTAAGTATAATTCTTCACAGAGGAGGTTTTCATGTACATCAAGAAGGCTTGCAGTGGGGAGGCAAAATTACCTAGAGGTTAGAACCGGGAAATCCATTTTTGCTGCCTGTCATTTAGTCTACTGACAATCTACAATATGTCATTTAGTGTTAAATCATCAGTCTCAAATTTTGGACACAATTCTGTGATACGTGCAATTGTAATTTAGACAAAGAGCTGAGGTAAAGGCCCTCAGCACCAGCCTGGTTAATAGAAGTGGGTATTGTCCAATGCAGCAAACATTACACCAGTTGAACCTAAACTTTCAGAGACTGGAAATTAGCTTTGTTGAAAGATAACCCTCCTAACATGGAAGCACTCCCAATTACAGGCTTCTTTCAAAAATTCAGACCTTCCTCTCTGTGCGCCTCAATTTCTGCTTCAGTAAAATGGTGAATCACTGAGTTGTGTCATGAGGTGCTCCGATAAATGATGCTGTGCAACTGCAAAGTGTTTTATGCTTCTTTAGATAGCTGAACATCTACTTTTTCAGGTAGAGGATCTGAATCATGATTTCTTTTGTGCCAGTGAAACAGCATTAGTTTAAAATAAACTGGAAGTTTTTATTTTAGACTAAATGATACTTAGACTTGTGACAGCTGCCCTAATTTTCCCTCCACTTATTGTAGTGGTAAAGCAATCTTTTTTTCACTAAAGCTGATGAAAATAAAATTAAATGTTATTTTGGTTGTTTTATTGCAGGTTTAGGTTTTTTTTCTTTCTTTTCAAGATAAAGGCAAGTTTTCAAGTTAGAAGTTTGAGTCTTGTGGATCAGACCATAATATAAATAATTTAGCACAGATGAGGTTGATTTAAAAAAAAAAAAAAAGCCCCCAAAGAACATAAACCTTGATCATAATTTATTTAGCTAAGTTACTTCTATGAATCTAATAACTTATATCCTGTTCTGCAGTGATATCTAAGTTGAACGTTTCTCTGGAGGGAAGAGTTTTTCCAGCTTGTTTTGCTGGTGAAAATTAAGTCGCTTGGAAAAAAGGATTCCAAGAATTCAAAAGAATCTGCAGCAAGTTGCATCCCTGTTTATGTTTCAGTATGAAACTATATGAAAGTACTTGGAAGTGATGAACCCTGGTTGTTGGGGATTTTCTGTTGTCATCTTCACCAGCTTTTTTAACCTGCTTCTGAGAAGCAGAACAAGTTTTGCTAGTTCTTCACAAAATTGTAATTCTGTCTACTTTTGTTTGTGGATGTTTGTGCCCAGCTGCGCCTAGGAAGCATCTGGAAAGAATAAGTGCCCTGACATTCAAATCATTGGCAAATACTGACATTTTATTCTCTTATTTTATCATTTGATCATATTTTGCCTAATGATTGCATCAAGATGATAAGAACCTAAAATAAAGTACCAAATTCATATTCTCCTGTTTGTCCTTACAGTTCATGCAGCTTTTTTCATTACACAGTTAATTTTGAGAACTAAAAAAGGAATGCAATTTTAGAGCAGAAACCCCACAATATTGTTGTAGTCCTATTAAGGAGCCTGGCTCTTTTTAGCCATAAGCTAACTGAATAAAATCGTGGAGTTTGGACTTAAAACAAAGTGCTGTTGAAAACTAGACCCTCAATCGGTATTTATTCTGTTAAATATGTAGGCTACATTACAGAAATTTTGGGAACCCAGATGCTGCTATAGAAGTCAATGGCTCAGGAAAGCCACGCACCTTGGTGTCACTGAGAGGGAATTAGAGACGTCAGCTCTGCTTTGCCATTGCTATGCCCAGCCGCACGCTGAGCCCGTTGTGTCACCATCACTTATAAGGAAACTCATCACCATTTAGTCTGTCCTCAGACCTTGTGTAATTGTTTTTTATGGCTTCCACCTAGCACTTCCATGAACTTCTCTGTATATCTACTCTACAATCTGATTGGTTTTGGTGTTAGGAACAATTTTCATAATGTCAAATGTTCAGAACACTTTAATTTCTTCAGTTCTCTTGCTGTGATTTTCCTTGTCAGTTTAACCCCTCTGTTCAGTAAGCACCTGTAACAGAATCAGATCCTCAGACATCTAATGTGCATTGGTTCCTTGCTAAGAGGAGAGAAACATTCTGAATTTTTAATTGTGTATGAACTGAAAAAAAACAAAAAACATAGGAGAAGCTCTGTAAACAGCCAAAAGATTTTTTTAAAGTTCCATGTGGAAGAAATGAGACACATTTAAACTCTTATTCTTCCTGGAGAAGTCTGTCCTTCTCCCTCGACCACCCTTTGAGCAGAAAGTAACCCTTCCAATCCAGTAAACAGTAGAACCTCAGGAGCATGATACTAATTTTTATTTTTCATCATCTGAGGAATGAATAAAAATTAATAGGATGTTTTTATACCAAAATTAGAGGCAAATGATCCAGAGGGTTTGATTCCTTGTGAAGCCTCAAGACTTTCAACAAGTCAGTGAAGTAGAGTGCCTTGAAAAGGCAGTTTTGAAAGCTTCTCCCTTTTTCCAGAGGTTGAGATGTTTGCCTGACTGCGACACAAAACTGGCTGTGGTGAAATGAATTGAGCTGGGAGGACTGCATCATATTAATAAGAGAAAGGAACCACTTTTAATTGTGATTTATCTGTAGGTCAGCTTGCCAGCAAGTCCACTGAGGAGCAGACAGAAAGGAAAGACAGAGCAGAGATACAGAAATGACAGGATGTACCAAATGTGAGATTAAAAAAAACGAGGGGCAATCAAAGAAAACTGTGAAAACTCATTCTGCCTCTGAAAAAGTTGCTTCAGATGCTGTGAACAAGGCACTGTTGGTAAGAAAGGCTCAGCTCCACTGTCCGGAGGAAGGAAAGTTGAATACATGTAACAACTAGAGCTGAATGAATACCGTGACTATTCATTCAACTTTAAAATGGATTTGCTTTGATAGTATTTGTGCCATCTTTTTCATTTCTTCTTGATGGTTATTCTAGTGAACTTGTTGTAAATAGTGACTACCAGTTGATTAATGTAAACTCCTTGGGTATATGTATGAGCTTCATTTTTAAAGTACTAGTAATTCAGAATATTTAGCAAAAGAGAGATAAATAAACATAAGGTACTTCCCCACCCCACCACACACACACACACAAAAATCCTTTTTTCTTTCCTTTGAGATGTGATATGACACACACAAATATTTATTAGTGAAGATTACTGAAAGTTTTAACACAGAAATCTCTCCTACTATGTACCAACAGTGCATTGTGTAGCCCACAAATAATCTTACCAAACCCTGCTTTAAGTGGTAAATGTTTTATATTTATAAAGGTTTGAAAGTTTACTACCACTAGAATTCTACTGACCTTCATAGTAGCAAAGCTTATAAGAAAGTTTTGGTGCTAAAAATAGTCATTTGTGTTGCTGTGTTGTAACTTTGAACTTCATACACGATTAAGCTACAAATACAGCATGTACTCTATATAAAATATGGGTTTACTGCAGTGTATGACAGCCTGTTGATCTGCTGTTTTCTGTAAGAAACGTTTGTAAAATCATGATACTGCAAACAACAGAGAACCACTACAAAGAGCTACCTTGGCAAAAAAAAATAAGGTAAAAGCAAAATTAGTTTAAAAAAAAAAGAAAAAGCGTATTAAGAGGAAATGAGGCAATCCTGTGCACAGATTTTTGAAACTCAGCTAAGAAGAGCACAGTGTGTATATTCAGTTACACTCAGCTATACCTCATGACACTGCCTGAATTTGACACAGCCACTGTTTGCGACACATTGATTCCTGGCTGTAACCAAACACATTCAGCTACAGAGATTAGTCAATGTTAATTTCCATTAGGTAAGGAGGTTAATTCCTAATTATTACATTTATAGTTCCATGGCTTGCAGTATCGATAAGAGAGGGCATGGACTTAAGAAGAATGTTGTTTTGCAGCTTAGCTTATTCTAATCTTGATTTTAATTTTTTTTTTTAATTAACGGATGGGCCTTAGTTGCAATAATCAGATCCCAGACAGTACCCATCACCTCCCCTGCAGCAATACAGCTGCCTTGCCTGAAGTTTGGTGACGCAGTGCAGATTTAGAATAAAACTTTGGCCCTTTTGGAGTTTGTTCGCAGGGAAGAGGGCTGACGGGCCTCAGCCCTGTGTGGCAGGAAATGCGGAGGTGGGAGGGGGGTCCTGTCCTTTCTGCCATAAGGCACTGCATAGCCTCACAGAGTCCCACAGCCCAGACTCCTTGCTGCAGATTTAACATTTGGTTTGTTGGTACTGATGTTTTCATGCTGATCCTTTGAATAGCAACTAGGTCAGCTAGAAAGAAAGCAAGAAGAGGGGGGAATTGCTCCAGAGCAAGGGAGCCTGTTGAGGGACTGGGCAGGTAGCGAGGGAACAGGCCACAGGGCTGTGAACAGCTTTCAGTCTCATCACCCAGCCGCGGTTGGCTGTTCCCCAGGCCCAGCAACACGAAATTGAGCCTAGCTGAAGACCAATTTGGTGTAATATAGAGAATTTATCTCCTTGGTTGCTCTGCAGCCAGCAGTGGCAGATTTCCTGTTGTTAGATCACCCTGACACTCTGCAAAGGAATGTGGAGGCATTGAACCTTGTGACAGAGGAATTTGCAGACTGCTTGATTAGCCAGGAGAGAGTTTCCAGAATGTGACAGAAACTCTCATTAATCCTCCATTGATGTTTTTCAGTATGCCTGGGGAAAGGAGTGCACGTCTGCAAGAAATACATATAGATCCTGTAAGGGAGAGCTGCCATGACCATGCTTCCTCTGGCTGTAGTGGGTTAGCAGCACCTATTGTCTGTAAGCAGCTACAGCACAAGGACCCCGCATGAAATGGGAGCTCATTTGGTGGATGTTGAAATCTCTATTGCAAACTGTCTCAGCCTCACTAGTCAGAAGACACAGATCTTTGGAAACCATAGCTCAGGCTACCATCCCTCCTCTGGACCCGGGCTGCAGAGTAGGCGCTGCTCCACGCTGTCAGCTGCGGGCAGGCAGGAGGAATTTGGCTGTTTGGGCAATGATTGCTGTTGACCAGCAGTTGCACCTCCACAGGGAAAAGCAGCAAGCTCAGTGGAGGGGAACTGTAGGAAAAGCCCAGGTGGAGGATGAGCCAGCATTGAGCTGTGCCTATCTCAATACAGGAGACAAAAAAAGGGCAGTGTATTGCCGCCATTGGGCAGTTAAACATAGAAAGCCTGAATAGTCAGTACAGTGTCAGTTTGGCCTTTACTACCAGAGCTGAGAATGTAATTATTATTTTCAAGAAGTATTTTTTTTTGTTTGTATTGAACAAGTAGGTGTGTTATAGTGAGGTTTTAAACTGTTAAGTCAGGTAGGAAACAACATTTTTCAGAACATAAGGGTAGTTGATCAGGGATTGTATAGAGAGGTTTTTTTTTCCATGAAAGTTACTGGGTTACACAACAGGAAAGGAAAGAAAAGGTTAATTTCACTGAAATGCTGACAATTTGTTTAAAGTGTATCCAACAGTTGGCCAAGAAGTTCATTTAAGCTACTGCTCTTCAGTTCACTTTTTGTAAGAATCCAGCCCTTGAGAGCTCAGAGCTGCTATGTCTTGCTACCCAGCAGCACACAAAATTTACAATCTTTTCCCCTGAACTATTTGCTTCTGTCTTCTTCATTTGTAAAGTTATAATCACTCAGGATATGTTTTAGAAAAAAAATGATGCTGTTCTGAAAAATTCAGAGCAAATTACAGTATTTAGTATTTTTAAAAATTATTATTCTGCTATGGCTGGATTACTTTGGGGGGGGGGTTGGGGGCAATGGCAAGAAAACATAATCCAGGATTTAATTTGGAAAACCAGAAAGATAGAAGCTTGTAGGGATATCTAGAACTCATTCCTACAATCTGAATCTGTAAATCTTTTACAGAGCTATATATGTAAGTTGGCTGATTGTTAATCTTTGCGAAAATTAAGAGTAAAGGTAATGACCTGAAGCCAAGTTAGAGGGCACAGTGATTAACATCTCTCCATAACTAATTTCAGAAAGGAATTCCAAACTACCATACTTCACATATTTTTTTTGAGTTGTAGATCTCTCCTTCTTTTTAATATTTTCTTGGCAAATGGAAATATATGGCTAATTAAATCTTTCATATACATGTAAAGAAATTCTGTTGATTTGTAAGACATAAAAGACATTTCTGTTTTCTGACCTGTCAAGTACGTATTGTGTCACTTTATTCCTGATTTACACCCACTGGATCTGGTGGTTTCACTTCCTTGATATAAGGAGATCCTTCAGGTAAGCATTGGAATGGGTCAGTAAAGCTGACCAAGGCAGGGTGTTTCCTGTTAGTATAAAAACAGACCTTTGTTTTTAATCAGATTGAAATTAGATTAAAAGCAAAAAAAAAAATCTTGCAGGCTAGAAATTTAAGAGAGGGGGAAGTAATCTTTCTGAGGCATGTGGTGTTATCAAAATTAAGTTGTCCAGCTGACATTGGCATTGGCAGCTGCTACTGGAAATGTAGCCTGGCTACCTGGACAAGTTTCTATGCATCACTGTTACTGATACAGCAAGTCTAGTGCATACAGTTATTAATTCCTGCTTCGTATCTGCTGCACAAAGCTAGTACCTGACATGCTGTAAATTTTGTTGAAATCACCTGCTGGAGAAGCCTTGTCCACCACTCATGTGAACTTGTGTGCGCCCATTGACCCCGGAGGCTGGAGGCTCAGCCTCGCGTGACTGAGCTGGCAGGGACCTCCAGTCCTCTGCTGGGGGAACAATTTCTGCAGAATGCTGCTGGAGGCTCAATAAAAATTTCTCACTGGGGCTGAGAGGCCTCTGCAGAACATTTCCATGTGTTGGATGGAGGGCTGTGCAATAAAGCAGCAAATTTCAGAAGTCCTAGCATTGTCCTGTAGCCCGGAAGTCCTGTAGCTTTTCTTACACCTAACCACTTTCATGGAGAATCACCATGGCTTCTATCCTTTCTTCCATCACGGTCAGCTCCCAGGGGAATGTGAATATTCCCCCAGACTGCAGTATAACTGAACAGATTTGTTATTCATTAGGTGCCCACTGTGTACTGAGAACGCCTGCTGCCTTCAAAGGATGATACAGATAGGCTTTAAGTGAACGATTGCTGAAGACCTCGAATGCACACAAGGGAAAAAAAAAAAACAACCCTCTTAAAATGTCTTAAGATCCTAAGCACAGGCTCAGAACTACTTCTAATAACAAAATAGTAGCATCTTTCTGCAATTTTTATATAGCCTCTCAAGTACAGTCAAGAAGAATTCTGAATCTTCCCACAAAAATGGCATGGCCCTACAGTACTAATTTACAGCTTACTTTGAACCTGAAATAAGTAATTATTTCAGAATAAGGGACAAGGGGACGGGTGCTAGCCAAACCTCATGATTAGTGCTTCTCTGATCTGTCAGGCTGTCAGAGTTCAATACGGATTCACATATAGATGAGGCAAATCGAAAGAGCCTTAAAATGTGGTTCACTGCAACTCTGGACCTGATCTCTGAACCTGGTCTATTTTAAAAGAAAATATTAATGGTTAAGCAATTACTGATTAATATTTTTCTCTTCTGCATTTTTTTCTTTATTACTTTAATGAACACATTATAGGATTCAAAGGGAGATTTATAGTGTGATTTCACATCTGAATTTTAGTCTTTAATCATTAAAATATGTTTTCCCTGAAATATTTGTTTTCCTTGGAATACATGTTTTCCTTCACTGTTGATTAAACAACATCGATACAAATATGCTCTCTTGTTATAAGACTGCACTTTTATCCCACAAGAAACAGTTTTCTTGGAAGAAAAAACATTTGCAACATGGCACGTGAAGTCTCTTGTTGCCTGTCTTGTGACACATTAATGGGATTGCTCCCAAATGCCATGAAACTTCCTGTAGCATTACAAATTGCAAACACTTTGTTTATCTAAGTTAAGGTAGACACTTGCTAATTCATGCAGATTAATTCTGTGGGTATAAGAGAATTTACATTTGGTCAGTTTTCATCTCAGAAGCATTAACCTTTTAAAAAATAACTTCTCAAGTGATTTTTTCCTGCCACTTCATTACTCCTTCAGAGAATCCCTGCGACAATGCTGAAAAAATAATCTATGAAAATATATTCTTATCAAGCAGAATTCACTCTTTCAAGTTGAGCTGCCTTTCTTTAACCTGACAGCAGCAGGTCTTGACATGGACAGTGTAAACACTGGGGCAATGCCCATGTAGATGAAGCCATCCCAGCACTGCGTCCGCGTTTTGGACTATTCTTAAGACATTTTATTAGCAACATAGCTACTCTAGTTTTCTATTAATAATTTCAGTCAGTAGTAAAATAAGTACACGTGGACATGGGCATGAAGACAAGAGCAGAGACTGCCTCCACCCGCTTCTACTCCGCCTCGGGTGGAAGCTGTGTGGCCGCAGCCTCCTCTCATCGCTGCAGTTCCAGCTTGAAATTTAAACTTCATTAACAGGAAAATTCCTTGACCATGCTGAATGGGGCTGGTGATGTGACATGTGTGCTAGCACCTTTCTCTCTCCCTCAACCAATGACTTACTTCATAAGCCTGGCTCATTTCACTGGGACTGCTTAACTTGGGGCACATTACAATCCCACATTTACTACCAGCAAGGCGCTCAGCCTCCTGGCAGCGCAGGAGACACACTCTGCCAAGCCAAGCTTGTACAATGTTTACTAGGTGTTGACAGAGTTGCCACTGAATGAGTAAAAAGAGGAATATGTTCCGCTAGCTCCTAGACTTCACAAGCCAATTTTATTGCAAGTTGAGTTTGTTTGCTGCAGCACGGGGAGATGGGAGTGCTTGTGTGGTTTGTTTTGCTGGTAGGTGTCATAGAAGTTTTTTTTCTGAGAGAGTGTAGGTTACGAAGAATCCTTGAGTAAATAAATCTATGTGTTTATTGTCCAAAATTAGTGAAAGATTAGGAAGAAATTCTTGATTAAGATAAACTCGGCTTTGATCTGGCTATGAAATATTCTCAGGACCTTGTAAACATAAATTACTGTCACAATTTTATTATTGATGATAACCTGGTCACTGAAAGAGAGACAAAGGATGACTGAAAATTGAAGGAAGGAACAGAGAAAATGAGACTGAAGAGTAGCTAAAATATAAACCTGTCAATGAGAAGACTTTGGATGAGCTCATATAGCAGTCTGGTAAACTTTATAAAGACAACAAGTACATAAGAATATTGACAGAGAAGATAAGCTTCCAAATTCAAAAGTATTATAAAATCCAACCTTACGCATAGCTAACCATTATAAGACGTATTTTTTTCATATGTTTTTGCATGTGGACGTTTATGAAAAACAGATATAATTTTGGGGAATAAAGTATTAATGTGAAGTTTTGGACTTCTTTTCTAGTAAAGAATTCAAAAACTATGTACCAAGAAAAGAAAATGGAGTTATACTCCTATGGCTTGAATTTGGAGAGCATATCGTTAATATAACAATCAATAAAATGCCCCTTGGTGTAAAAAAAGAAAAAAAAATATTTTTCCACAAAGTTAAACATGATAGAGGAATATTAAATAAATGTAAGAACTTTTAAATTTTTAAAATGTATTAATGGAATGGAAATATCAATGTCTTTTGCTGAAAGGAAGGAAATTGTTAAAGTTATCCGTGACTATGAAATGAAAAAAAAAAAAAAGATTAATTTTAGGAATGATCAGTTTAGAATAATTACTCCACCAAGAGATTTCATGTAGTGACATTGATTAGTTAAAACTTTCTACATGTTTTTGACACTATTTTTATTCAATTTTGTGTTTCACCAGAATCAATGTAGTACTCTTCTTTGCAATGATTGTGGCTTCCAAGGAAGTGGATGTTGAACATTTTTCTGAGTATAAGTCAAAGATAATTGTTAATGGTTTTGGCTGATTAACATCTTTCCTCAACAATAACACAAACTGAGCAAACATCTTAGACAAAAGCCAGCATGGCTGATGACATTAGCATGTCATCAACACACAGACAACATCAATTGCAAAAAGTGTAATTATACCACTTCTAATTAGCTGTCATCACCTGAAATAATTAAATGACAAAAAAAAATGCTCTTCAGCTAGCAAACAACTGATTAAATTACTTAAATATTTTCCCTTTTTATGTTTCTTCTCAACAAACATCATTATGGCACTATTGACTCAAATTTCAGTTGATAGAAGACCATGTAAAATAGATTTTGCTGTCATGAAAGAGATCCCCCTGCAAAGAAATACACATTTTATCGTGCCATTCTAGGCAGACTTTTTTTCCTGCTGCTCTTGCATTCTCTATGAGACTAAACATAGAATGGTTTGGGTTGGAAGGTACCTTTAAAGATTGTCTTGTCCACTCCCCCTGCTGTGGGCAGGGACAGCTTCCACTAGGGCAGGTTACTCAAAGCCCCATGCACCCTGACCTTTAACATGTAGTCTTCCAAAAATTAAAATCTTGATCTTGGAATCATATTGTGCAATTTATTTTAAAGCAAAATTCCTCCTCCAAAATTATAAAAATCAAAAACATAGTATGGTGTTTAATCAGGTGACATCTGCTTTTCTGTAGCTCAAATAGTTTGCTGAAAAGTTGAGCACTATTTTCAGAAATAGTGCAGATAGTATTTTGAAATTCACTGCCAAGCTTGTGTTTTGTAAGTTTGAAGAATATTATTAGTACTTCATGAAATGAAGCAGCTTACAAATCTGTTTACTCTAGCACAGTCTCTATCACCTTGTTATATGAGGAATATACACATCCCAGTGGGAAGAAGTCTGAAAAGCCTGTGCTAAGAACTCCAGGAGAGCATTAGACCATGGTGCATGGCAAACAGAATTGCTCGTATAGCCACTCTGCTGTGCATGCAGACTCGCCCAGGCTTTGGGAGTGTCTCTTCTGGTTAAAAGACTTGTCCATGCAGATCCACTACAGGTTAAAGGTTTTGCTGCACACAGCAGTCTTGGATTTACACAGCACCAACTACCCAGCTGTCATTCAACAAGAATAAACACGGAGGCTGTATTTTAGGGAGGCAAAAAGTTGTTAAATGTTGAATTAGGCCTATAAATGATACAAAGCTGGTGTTTTGGTTTTGTGCCAGAGTCGTGTGACAGCAGCCTGGAAGATGTATCTCTTAAAGAATGACATTACTGCCTGTTCAGTCAATGAGCAGGATATGCAGGAAGATGGAAAGTTTTAGAAGGCTTGGGTTTTATCATCACATGCTGACAATTGACAAGGAAAGTTTGCCAGAATTTAGGAGCACAAGTATCATAGAATTATAGAACAGTTTGGGTTGAAAGAGACCTATAAGCATCATCTTGTCCAATCCCCCTGCAAGGAGTAGGGACATCTTCAGCTAGTATCACTCTCAAAGAGTGGTAAGGCACTGGAACGGCCTGCCCAGGGAGGTGGTGGAGTCGCCGTCCCTGGCAGTGTTCAAGAGGCGGCTTGATGAGAAGCTACAGGATATGGTTTAGTAGCTGTGGCAGCAATGGTAGTGGGAAGACGGTTGGACTAGATGATATTATAGGTCCCATCCAACCATGTGATTCTATGATTCTATGATTCTATCAGTTGTGCAAAGGTGGAATGACTGCTGTCCTCAAAAGGAGAAGACTGGACAACCATGTACAGGAAGATGAGGCATCTAGTGAAGCCTCTGGAATGAGAGTTAGAGCAAAACATTGGACAAAGTGGAAGCATGGCAGTTCCTTCATCAACAGGACCATACTGAGCTCAACAGAGAGGTCCTGGACGAGTAGATAACTTATGCTGTGGAAGCTGAATGACAGGTTCCCCAGGCAGGTTTCCAGGATGAGTTCCAGTATGAATTGGACTCACCTGGTTAACATCATGCTCCATCCAGGTAATACTCTCAGTAAAACTTATTTGTTGTAGGCACAATATTGCATCAATGAAGCTAAATTGCTTCCAGTTCTGAAGTTATCTTTTTTACAGCTAGTTCAGAGGTGAAGAGAAGGGTTATTAAGTTGTTGTTTGTGAGAAGCAGATTAATGTAGAGATAGACTTAGTAAAAGCAGTCTCAAGTACTGGGCGTTTTTAAGCTTTCAGCACGTGCTTCAGATATGAGACACCAGTATCTGGACTCTTTATAGTTTTAAAATCCCATTATTAATTTGTATTTTACATTTCTACAACCAGTACATAAATGTAGTTTACATGTAAATTGCATCTTGGAAATACTACTTCGTGTCACTGACTAGTGGTTCTGTGGGAAGACCCACAAAAATAGAGTCTACCTAGGAAAAATGACTAGTATAGTGAAGGAGCTCTGTGCTATCTAGTGTCTTTAAAAGAGAGGGTTCTGCTTCAGAAAGATGGAAGATAATATAGTAATTGCTAAAGCAGTTGAACTGATTCAAAGAAAATGGCTGCAAGTACAGGTCATCTTGAAAAATCATGATATTAATGTCCTTCAGGCACAGTGGTTTTCTATTCAAAACCAAAAGGAGTGATACAATATGCTTACAATGAATAGTGAAATTTTTAGTCTTTGAAATTTTCAAAGTCAAGTCATTGGGTTTTGTTTCTTTTCAGTTTGTTTTCTTTTATGCGGTAAAGAGTCTGGAAATGTAGTCAACATGTCAGATTCTGTCCATTCAGAAGTGCAGCCTCAGTGCAGGTATGAAATGTGTTTCTTCTTCTTCATCACATGCTGAAAATGTATTTCCTCTGGTTTCTGTGAACTGCATCGCCAAAAGTTGTCAATAACCTTTTCCAAGCAGCACTTTGCCAGCACTTCTGTAGTTTAGAAACAGAAATGCAAGGAAAACTGAAAAGAAAAATTGGTTTGTAGAGTTTTTTTTTTTTAACCACCACTCTTTAGAAAATCAGGCCAAGATCACAGGAATACATCCAAATTCTTTCAGAAGCTTCCATCCTCAGTCTGGAGATACAGCTCGCATATTGTCCAGAGTCTTGAATCTTATGCTATTAAAACTCCAGAAAGGTACTTTTTTTCCTGATTGCTCTATCAGTTTACCTCCTTTTCCATACAAATCTCATTGTCGCTGAGAGCATTCTGCTAAGCTTAGAAGACACTGTTCTTTAGGAGACACTTTAAAAAAAGAAGACCAATGGAAAATTTAAAAATACAGTTTTAAATGCATCAAATCACATTTCCATAATGATTTACTAACTTAGAGAGTTTTTAGAGCATTTAGAGTTGTTGGAGCAGTTGGCTGTCATCATGTTGGATATGCACTTAGAAATGGGAGCACTTCAGGATGGGATTTCATCCAACATCCTTAAGTGCTAAATCTTAGATATGCTGTTACATTTTCCCAGCATCTGTTGCTTTGATTCCCGTGTGGTTTTTAGAGAAGCAAATCTTGATCAAAGCCCAAGACTTTCATATCATCGTTTCTCTTCACCACTGATTCTATAGGAGAAACTATGTCTCTGGTGGGAGACATCTGTGGCTACACACCCAATTCCACCACTGATCCTCGGTGCAATTCTAACTGTTTTCACTTCCCTACTTTCACACCCGTAATAGGGAGAAAGGGAGGGAGAAGGTGAGTTCCGTTCTCTTCAGATGTGTTTTCTGGGGATGTAGATTGAATTTTCAGTCCCAAAAGCTGTTACACTTTTGAGGGAAAATAATGAGTGGTATAAAGGGGAAGCACCCAGGCAAAATTTCCTGAGTGGGTTAAAAGCCTTGCAGAATATGCAAGATCTTGGGGAATTAGTGCTTGTGATTTAATTTCTATGCTTTCTGTTTAGTAAACATTTATTCTCAATGGCATCTTTTAAAGGTCTTTCAATAATAGTAATGAAGTTCATAATTCTGATGCAATCTTGTTTATTAACAGGTGCATGCTATATCCTCTTTGCTTAAACTCAAAGACCCAAGGAAATAAAAGTCATTTCTTTTACTCAGTGCTCCAGGCCTCTTGCAGCCATTCTTGACTTCACATAACTTCTTAAGATTTTTTCCCAAACAGGCTGATGATAGAGCACATCTCTCATACCACAGACGTCTAAAAGTTAGACATCTTGCTCCAACCTTTTTGCCTAGGACTTTTTGTAGTCAGTGAAGAGAAATTCTAATATTTAGAATGTAATTCACCTCAGCCTGGTATAAGCACCTCAGTTAAGCAGGGTGGAAATACTTACATCTCTCTGTAGATTGTGAAAAAAGGTTATGGTGACCAGTTTAGATATGGATATGTAAAATTAGAAGTTAATCCCCCCACAGTGCTTACTCAGGCCATTTCAGGAGCTTTCATCTCTGCTCACTATATGTTTTAGAACATGGTAATGTCAGAATTCAAGCTCCCAAGTTCTTTTTATATAAAAAAACTTTGTTGATAATGCCTCTCAATTTTGTTATCAATACATATAATCTTGAGAATCATTAATAAAATTTTGTAAAAGTATAAATCTCTCAAATATCTTCAAGAAGTTGCTTTTACAATATTCCTTTGCCCTGATTGTTCTTGCACTGGTGTCTTCCCTTTGGACAGTACCTTACTCATCTTATAGCTCCTGGAGTGATATATAGCCTTTCTGTAACTAGTAATTAGTCACACATTGGTATAACAAATACTTTGCTGCTAGATTAGATGTGCTGATCTAAAATGTTGCTTATCTCATTCTATAAAGGTATCCTGCTAATCCCATATGATCAACCTTTGACAAGGAAATGCTGATTTATATATTTTTTTCTCCACATTTTCAAGGATCCTGCCCTGCTGAACACTGTACTAAAATTTTGCATGCTTGTGAAATTCCTAGGAAGTATCGCTTAACAGAAGCGTTCTGGGTTTTGTACAGTAGTATTAACCATTGTATCTGTGATGGTAAAAAGATCACTGCATGGTAAGGTAGAGAGTGGTAATGTAACTTACAAGGCCATTGATAAGGTGTAATGGGTTGACTCAGTTCAGCAGCTAAGCAGCGCCCAGCTACTCACCTGCTCTGTCCCGAACAGGACAGTGGAGAGAACAGGAAGAGCAAAAATGAGAAAACCTGTGGATTGAAATAGTTTAATCAGTGAAGGAAAGCAGAAGAGAAAAAAATAAAACAACCAACTCAAAGGCAATCACTGACCACCTCCTACAAGTAGATCAATGCCCAGTCAGCCTCTAAGCAATGCCTCCCTCCCCAAAACACCTCTCTCTTTCAGTTTTTATTGCTAGCATGATTTTATATGACATGAAATATCTCTTTGGTCAGTTTGGGTCAGCTGCCTTTGTTGTGTCCCTTCCCAACTTCTTGCACGCCCCCAGCCTACTCACTGGGAGGGCAGAGTGGGAATGTCTTGATGCTGTGAAAGGACTGCTCAATAATCGTAGAATCATAGAATGGTTTGGGTTGGAAGTGACCTTCAAAGATCATCTAGTCCAACCCCCCTGCAAGGAGCAGGGACGCCCCCCCGGAAGGAACAACCAAAACACTGGTATGTTATCTACACTTTCAGTCAAAATTCCAAAACATCATAAGATCCAAAACAGCACCATATGGGCTGCTATGAACAAAATCCCTCCAGCCCAGCCAGATCTAGTGCAATCTCCACTCCTTATTCCATACCATTTATGTCATGCTCAGGTCTTAAACTATTCAACACATCCCCATTAAGCATTACCCTTCTTCCTGTCATGTGGTATATGTACACAGATATCATCCCCTTTGTCTATGGGCTGCCCTTGTAAAATGTTTATTAAATGCCCATGGAGTTCATTTCATCCATGACTTGGGCTTCATGTGTTACAGTGGGTGCTCAGAACAGGAGAGATGGCATATTGTGTTAAATTATTGCCTCAGGTAAGGTCACTGCTGTACTTGCCTGGCTTCTTGTGAGGCCCATTCTCCATTGGTTCAGGTGATTCTTGATGTGGTGCTTCCTATCATATGCAAGTCAAATCACATGTTATTTTTTCCTCAAGGTTTAATCTCCTTGGGGGACACACTAGATTTCACCATTCTTTCACATTACCCACCAACTGTACGCAGGTCTTTGAGCAAAATGCCCTATACCCCTAGCTCCAAAATACTAGAGCCTGACCTTTGGTGTCTCCAGGTGCTTTCTGCCAGAGACTCCATTTGAGGTCATGCTCCCCAGCAGCAGCATAGAGAACATTTCTCACATCAGATCCAGTCTGGACAGGCCCATGGGCTACTACATGAACTATCTGGTGTTTGATCTGTTCAGTAGCTTGTTGTTGTTCCGGACCATGGTCAAAATTCTTTTGGGTCACTCAATAGAGAGGAGTCACAAGTTGACTGTAACCTGGAATATGCATTCTCCAGAATCCCATAATGCCTAGGGAAGTTTGGGTTTCTTTTTTGTTAACAAGTGGGGACATGAGTGCTATCTTATTTATCGTATCTATTGGGATGTGACGGTGCTCATCTTGCCATTTTATTCCCTATAACTGGATCTCTTATGCAAGTCCTTTGATCTTGTTTTGTTTTATGGCAAAATCAGCTTTTGGAAGAACCTGAATTTTTCTTTTCCCTTTCTCAAATACTTTCTCTGCAGTGTTGCCCCCAAAATGATGAGTTTCTGAGCACACAAGTCCTTCTTCAAGTATGAAAAAATAAATAGTAGTCCTCAGCCAAGCTGCAAATACAGCTATCTGGACAAAGCTTCAGCATAAAAGGATCTTCCCCACAGGCTTTCCTGAGGTCTGGAAAGATGAACCATAGAAGTCAATTCAGCTACTGAGTTGTCCATAGTTAACTGAAGACATAACAAAAACAAATAAGACATTCCAAGAAGGCAAGGGAGTGAGGTTAATACTGAACCAGATCAGCTAACAGTGGCTGGTATAACAATAAATATTCTTTCTCCCTACAAACACCTCTTTTCTATATTTTTTTCTTTGTTGCAAACAGATTTTTCAGATTGAATATATCACTTTTAGCTAATCACTCTGGAATACCTCAAATCACATTAGAACCGTTTTCCTCTTCACATGCAGAGCTGTATGTTTAAGGTCCTTGTAAGCAGCTTTCCATACCTTTACTTGTTCCTGGTTCCTGCCTATAAGGAAAGTTTTGTACCAGATTCCATAGTCTCTCAGAAAGCCTTCAGCCTTCCTCCACTAAACTTACTCCACTACAAATCCGTTATCTAGCTGAGCACCTATCTGTTGATCCATTCTCAGGTTACCTGTAAAAGCTTGACAGCTCCAGAAACATCTCAGCATAATTTTGGAAGGAAACCTCTTCCTTTTAACTCCTAGTTTTGCCCTGGTCATCTCTGGTGGCTGACTCAGACCAGGGCCCTGCAGACAGGCTTGATGATTTAAATGCTAATAATGCAGGCCAATTTCTACTGCCTCATCAGCACAAATTCATTTGGATTAGTACTAGAAGTCTCTTTCCATTTTCTCTTTTGTTCTGAAATGTGTATACCTATCTCCACATGGCATTTTGCTATAGCCTTGATGGTCAGAATCCTGGAAAAACAGCCTTTATGGTATAATATCAGCTAGAAGGTATTATCTTTGTCCTGCCCGTTGCTAGTTTATGATTTAAACTACTAATGAAACTATGAGCTAGAAAATTAATCAGAATAGATCGCTTAAGGACCCCATTTGAATTGTCATCTAAGTATGAATGTGAAGCATTAGTAACTGCACTTCAAGAACAACTTTTTTTTTACCAGCTGTGCACCCAAACATAATTTCCTCTAGAGCATTTCTTCTGTGCTTCTGAATTGCTCTTAGTTCATAAAAAAAAAGTGTGCTAAAATAAAATAAAATGCATATATTTTATATCTTTGATCACTAACCTAGTTGCCCCATAAAAGAAGAAAATTCGATTGAGTTCACGTGATGTATTAGCCATATTTCATTTCCGTGTATGCCTGACCAGTTTTCTAGGAACCTGTAATCCTGCACAGTTTTTCAAATATATGGCAGATCAGAATATATACAAATGTATTCTAAAATAGTTCTCAGATTAGTGCATCAGTTCTCACCCATGAATTATGAGTGAATTTCATCTGGAACTGTTGACTTGAATACATATATTAAATCTAAATATTCAGCACTCCCACCAGCACCCTGCCCATAGTGCATTCCCTTTTCCATGTTAAAATTAATTTCATTAGAGAATTGACTGCCATTTACCTTTGTGAAGACTCAAGCAAAAAAGTGTTGAGTACTCCAGCACTGTCTGCAGTATGTCTTCCCTCTGTTTGTTAAATCCTTCTACTCCCCTCTGTTTTCTTCTTTCTTCTGATATTTTTGACATCTCCAACTGAAATACTTCTCATATCACAATCTTCCTGACTTTATTCATGTGTATTTTTGTTGTTTCTTTATAGCAGTCCTCAGGAACATGCCAATTTTTCCAGATCTCACAAAATTCCTTTTCCACTTTTGGGTATTTGAAGCCTTCCTGATGCAGGCACCATAGTGTCCCACTCTGCTCACTACCTCTGAACTCTTTAAACCAAGTTTGTCATTATATATTTAGAATAGCCCCTTTCAAAAGCTACCAGTTCACTTGGACTTCTTTATCCCTTACATTATCTTCTCAGGAGGTCTCAGTCTCAGCTCCTAGGTTGTATCAAAGCTGTTTTCCCAATTCTTTCTGTGCAGTAGCAAAGGTTTTTATTTTGTTATTACTTTCATTCCCAAACTATTTCCCACATTTGGGTTTTCAGTCAATTCCTTCCTCACAGCTAGATTTGAAATACTGCTTTCCTAGTGAAATCAAAGTCCTGCCTTCCTGAAATAAAAAGTTTGTCCACAGCACTGGCAATCTGATGACTTAGTTTGTCTGTACCCTGACACATGGGATTCTTATAATCAAAAAGTTATAAGGGTGGTAAAAATCTACATTATTACCTGGCCTTTGGGTGGTTCTGATGGTAGCTCAAAGACTCCTTCATCTGTTTCCTCTTCCAATTTTCTGCTTCATGTAAGATCCTGAGTGTGAAACAGTGTGTTCTTTACTCTTTTGATCTTCACTCACAGATAGTGTACGAGCCTCTTTCCTACCTTTTCGTCTTCTTTATTTGATGCTATTCTGTCTTATTACAAAGACGGTACCAAGTTTTCTTTGCTTGAAAACAGAGAAATTCAGGCAAAAGGATTTATTTATTTTTCACTTTTGTCTCAAAAACTTTCCTACTTTTAGCCTTCCTCAAAGCTTTATATGATGTACATGGAACACCTTACCCTGTTTCTACATGAGAAGAGAAAATGAACCCTGGCAGGCAAGACAGAAAAAACCCCCTTTTTTTTTTCCTCATGTATTTCAAATTTTAGACAGATAGAATCAGTAGAAAAAATAAGGCTGGAAGGGTCTTCTGCAGGTCATCTAGTCCAACCTTTTGCTCAAAGCAGAGCAAAGTTCAGAGCTAGGTCAGGTTGCTCAGGGCCTTGTCCTGTCAAGTTTTGAACATCTCCACAGATGGAGATGAAGAATTTTTAGTTCTGTTCAGTAAAATTATCTTGCATATGTTTTCACATAATGCCATAGTTGGTTTTGAACATATATTTTGTGTATATTAGATGTTTTTGTTTCCTACTGAAGCCAACAGTGACTGGGGAAACATCTGAAATTTTTGGTTATCTTGTTGTCTAAAACCTGCTCTAATTGCATAAACTGGTTATGAGGAAGGGCAGGGAGAGAAAGTCATGAAGAGGCTGAAATCTAGCCTTGGTTTATAATGAACACTTATCTTATCAACCTACTGTTAATAAACTCACTAAAACAATAAAGAGCAAGATTTAATTTTAACTTGGTTTACTGGCCCGCTTTAGCAATGGCTAAAGGTGGTAGTTTGGAAAAATATTAATCAGAGTAAGCTATTTAAAGTCAGATCTATTTTTTGGCAGTTTCTACAGGGAAGTTCATCTACCAGCCAACAGCCATGAAGATTCTTAGCTACCTCCTGGTTTACCGAAGGTTCCTGCTCATTGTCCTCACGCCACTGCTTTTACTTCCACTTCCACTTATCATCAAAACCAAAGTAAGTGACTTGTTTTGAGAGGTATTTTGCACCTGTATGTCAAGCCTGAGATTCCTAGATCTTTTCAAAATCATAGAATCATAGGATGGTTTGGGTTGGAGAGGACCTTGCATGATTTCATGATGTTTGTGTATTTTTTTTGCCAACTCAGAATATTTGCATAGAAATGTAGACAAGACATCAGCTTTAATGAAAGAAAAGATTCTATCTGGTTGCATGAAGTTCTGAATTATATATTTGTTTTCTTGTTCAGGAAATGTATATATCTGCATAAATTTATATCTGCCTCACAGATAGGTTAGAGTTACAGAGCAATATGCTTCACACTGCCTCACATCACAGTTTCAATATTTCACTTTCCTTTCTGAACATTAACAATTTCTGAAATTCTTAATGTGATAGGACATAAGTGAGATGAACATTTACTAGGTGATAAATGAATTGACACTATCAAATTGTTTCATACATAGCACAAGCTTCCTCCCAAAATAAACGCTAGCCATAGCTGACTGGCTTGGATTTAACATTGCTGTTTTCCAGTCAGAGGTTCCCAGAAGCATTTCATTAAGCTATGCCTTTCCCAGTCCAAATGATCTCTGCTGCTGTTGAGTAGTTTAATGCCCTAACCAGTGGCATTAAAAGATCTAAACCATTTTCTTCAAGAGCAGAAATATAAATCAAAGTTACACAAAAGAGGCTTCAAGATTCTAGAAGAAACTAGGCTCACTTAATCTCATTATATTTGACTGTGGCTGCATTTTATGGGCAGCATTGAAGTAAATTCTTCTGAAAAAAAAAAATAAAAACCTCCCTTTTTTTCCAGGAATGTAAATAAAAGACACTCACTAAAATTGCAAGTCTTAAAAACAACTGTTTCCTGTCAGTCTTACACACTGCTTTTTATATTACATGATATCTCTGCCTTATTGACGCTGATGACAGAACTTCATTGATCACAGGAGAGACAAAATTTGACCTGTTATTGACTGTGGGTACTAGAGGTTTAAAGGTTTCTTTGCAGCTTCAGAATGTTTGTGATTTATGTTAATTCATGGTCTGAGAATGCTCCAGAATGACCTAGATGATTAATTGTTCTTGAAGAAAAAGGCAGCTGACTATTTTTCCACCTTTCATAATGGTAGAATTTAAGTAATTTTACTATATTTTAGGAAAAAAAAAAGAACTATTTTACAGACTATGTTTTATATCTTAGTAGGATTACCAATAGCAGACAATAGTTACCCTAAATTCAGGTCCCTTTCAAGTGGGGGGAACCTCTTTACTGACATAGCTGGACTTTCTGCAGTTGTGATTTTTCCCTGTATGATCCACTCATATTTTTATTGGTGCCTTCTGTATTCTAGGAAGCGGAATGTGCATACACGTTGTTTGTAGTTGCCATCTTTTGGCTCACAGAAGCTTTGCCTCTGGCTGTTTCAGCTTTGCTCCCTGCCTTTATGTTCCCGTTGTTTGGTATAATGGAATCCAAGGAGGTAACCCTTTTTTCCTTCTCTATCATATTACGGATTTCGATGATAAACTCTCCAAGGAAAGAACTACATAATGTTGAAACCTGATGGGCTAATCCACGGATTTGCTGAGAGCCAATCACAGTAGGTCTGCCTTAAGATTTGCTTACATGCTTTGTCCTCAGGACTTGTTCATAATTCTTTAACTTTTTTTTTTCTAGATTGTGGTTTGATGCTTAGATGCCAGTTGATGGGAAAATGCTAGATAGATATAAAATATCCTTAATGATACACAAGTGAGATGACACAGTAAAGACCCCATGTGCTAAATACTGAATATATATCTGCATGTCAAAGACAGGACACCACAGATGATCATACTCTGTCTATGTTTAAAGTTGTTCTTTTATCTGTTGGATAGATGACTGAATAAAAGCAACGTTTCATTGGTAATTTAGTTTGTATGTGAGATGTGAATGATGATCTTAGGTTTTTCGTATCATAAGCCTTATTTTTCATTTTGTTTTAACACTATGCACTTTATTGAAGTTACCCCTGCATCATTTGGTTTAAATGAAATTAAGAGTTTCAATGAAATTAACAGTCTAAATTTAAGCTGAAAACCTATCTCAATATTTATTTCAATATATACTTTTACTGATTTTTTTTTTCATTAAACTTCTAACACCAAATACTAATAAAAAGTCATCATTTAGCTAACAAAATATTTTTGTTTCTATTTCAGGTGGCATCTGCTTATTTTAAAGACTTTCATCTGCTGCTGATTGGAGTAATTTGTTTGGCAACGTCAATAGAAAAATGGAATTTCCACAAAAGAGTGGCTTTAAGAATGGTGATGCTGGTGGGTGTCAACCCTGCATGGTATGTATTAAACTATGTCTTGAAGGACAATAATACTTGTGGAAAGCTCTCTATTGCAGAAATAATTGCCCACTGCTTTTCCTTTAGTAGAAATCCAGCCTTTCTTTTCTGCTGACACAAAGTAGATATTTGAAATTATATGATTGATTTGTAGGTGACACTTTATTATTTTGCTGAAATCCTAACTGAAAGTTCCCTGCAGTGATTCTGTTCACAATAAAGATCCTTCTGAACCAAAAATTTGATGAATTTGTGAATAATATAAGGGTCTTGTCTCTTAATGATGATTAGTACGTTACATACATGATGCCTAAAACTGTGCTATTCCACTTCCTAGAATACAGAAGGCACCAATAAAAATATGACTGGATCATACAGGGAAAAATCTGTGCTATGCCTACCATTAATTTGTATTTCAATACTGTTTGCAAAATTCTGGACTCTACTCAAAAATACAAGAAGACTTCAAATACACAGTGAGGAAAAGAAGTCATAAAATTAAAGATGTAGTGGGGAAGGAAAAACACATCAAGCACAATGTCTTTATTTATGTTTTTTCATTTGTCTACCTGTGAAGAAAGTATCAAAGGAATAGGAACATCCCTAGCTGGATAAGGTGATGAGGGACGTGAAATGACACACTCTCTACTTAGTATCAGCATATATCTTATGAAGTTAAAACTCTTTTCTTTGCTTGCTTTACAAGCTTGCAGAAAAGCTTTAGGCCCACAGATTTAACTCTCAACACACCAGTAAGACTGCAGATAAGATCTGCAGAGCAAGTTTGGCTTCAAAGAATACATGATGCTTATGACTCCTTGCGAGGAAGCAGACAGTGACAGGACATAAAAAGTCAGAAACATAGAAACCCCAGGTTTAAAAAATAAGATACCTCTTAGGTGTTCTAAATAATAAAACCTCATGGAAGTGCTGGATTATTTCTATTCCTCAGTGATGTATCTGTCCTAATCTTAAATATCACATGCCTTTTTATTTTTTCCTGCATCTTTTGATTGCTGATAGCTTGCTTTCTTTTTTTGACGTTCTTGTTCAACTGCCTACCATTATCTTTAGCTATATTCTTAAGCTATGCAGGTTTTGTTATTTCAACTTCCCTTTTGTTGATCACTCCTAAATCCTCACCTTTTGGCTGAAATCTTGAAAGGAAGAACACAAGTGGATGGCATGCTGTGCTAAATTCAACAGTGCTGGGGAACTGTGGATGCAGAAACACACAGCCAGCTGCTGAGGATACCTACAGCAACTCCACAGACAGCTTTGTAACCCTCAGAAAACAGTATCCCTCACAACTACCTCAGCTCTGTCATGTTTCCTGATCATGACAAAAGGGTGATAAGATTATGATAAGATGATCTGTGAAAGAGAGTAGCATCCCACCTCCCAGCATCTGCTGCGCGTTAGCCATGCCCACTGCAAAGTGATGCACGCTGTTCTTTGTGCACAGCCCTCCTCCTCCACTAGCAGGAGTCCCCAGCCAGCCTGTGCACACTGGA
The DNA here is from genome assembly GCF_036417535.1 of Chlamydotis macqueenii. Classification (NCBI taxonomy): domain Eukaryota; kingdom Metazoa; phylum Chordata; class Aves; order Otidiformes; family Otididae; genus Chlamydotis; species Chlamydotis macqueenii. The sequence goes on from NC_141556.1 coordinate 24,437,046, forward strand.
ACTCATCCAGCCCAAGGCAGAGACATCATTGTAGGAGGTTTCTCCAGTAGCGGACATGGAGGATGCAGCAGTTGAAGTAGAATAGCAGGAGTCTTCTGCATTCTTCTGGAGAAACCGGCTTGTATCAGAAATAGCGTGGCCAGCAGGACTGAGGAAGTGATTATCCCTTTGTATTCGGCACTGGTGAGACCACACTTCACATACTGTGTTCAGTTTTGGGCCCCTCACTACAAGAAAGATACTGAGGTGCTAGAGTGTGTCCAAAGAAGAACAACAAAGCTGGTGACTTGTCTAGAGGACAAGTCTTATGAAGAGCAGCTGAGGGAACTGGAGTTGTTTAGCCTGGAGAAAAGGAGGTTGAGGGGAGACCTTGTGGCTCTGTACGACTACCTGAAAGGAGGCTGTAGCAAGGTGGGTATTGGTCTCTTTTCCCCGGTAACAAGCGATAGGACAAGAGGAAATGGCCTCAAGTTGAGGCAGGTTTAGATTGGATATTAGGAAAAATTTCTTCACCCAAAGGGAACAGGCTTCCCAGAGAAGCATTTGAGTCACCATCCCTGGAGGTATTTAAAAGGAGTGTAGACATGGTGCTTAGGGGCATGATTTAGTGGTGGACTTGGCAGTGTTAGGTTAATGATTGGACTTGATGATCTTAAGAGTCCTTTCCAACTTAAATGACTCTACGATTCCATGAGTCTCTAAAGGCCTCCTGTCATTTGAGCTATACAGTCTTGTCTGCAGACTGGCAGGGAAAGGTGAATACATCTATGCAACCTGCAAGAACTAGAATGAATAATAAAACACTGATTGTGCATTATATAGCAAAGAGTGACTTTCCAGTTGAATGTAGATGAAGCTCTCATCCAAGATTCCATGCAGAATATTTTTTAATAACACCACAGGGAAAATAATGCAGAAAAACTGGGCTGAACAGGTATTTAAAAAATAATATTTTATTATTTTAACATCAATTTTAGAGTCACTCATTAGAGTAAACCACACTGTACTAAATGGTCACCTGATGATCAGTCCAACAAATGCTGGAAATTTACGATGAACAGTTTTGAAACACACTAGTGAACGTCTTAATTTGCTTTGCTCTTAAATCCTCTTGTAGGTTGTACTAAGATTATATTTTCCTACAATATGAACATTCATACTTAGTGTGCTTAGCCTGACCAGTGTTTTCTGCATAAATGTTTTTCCTGAAAACAGAATTCTTCCCAACTTCCATCTTAGGACCTAATGAAAAACTGCATAAAGTTAACGAGTTTTATAGTACTGATGACAATTTGTGTTGAATCAGGTCCACCACTTGCATGTCTGCAGATCATTCATCATTACACAATTCAAAGTGCATAGAGAAAAGACAAGGTGACCATAGTGAGAAAAAATCAAGTTTGAAATGTTGCTGTTGTGTGAAATGAAAGACTATGAGAAACATTTTGAGTGGTATTTCTATGTCATAAAATATTGCTTACATTTTTTTTTTTTATAAAAACTTGCCATCATGTGCTGACTAATCTTTATAGTTTTTGTGAAGCTTTTGATCAAGGCTAGGCAAAAAGCTTTACAAATTGCACAAATGAATTCTCAAAAAATGCTGTAACTCCACAGTGCCTACACTCACACATGTTCTCCTACTGTGGTGATGCATGGCAGATGTTTAACGATACTGCCAACATCTTGGGACAAGAAGTCAAGAGGACTACTCTCATTTACAACTCCAAAAGATGCATTAAAAATGACAATGTGGTCTGTATTCTAAAACTACTGTCCAGCTTCACCAGATATCATATGCAATATTTGAGTTTTTTAGTGAAAAACTAGAATGGCTCCAACCACTGCCACAACTCAGTGCACTGCATCAGTGCAATAATGAATTGCACAGGTGCAATTCTTATTTGTAGTAAACTTAGCATAAGCTGTGCCAAGACCAGACTAAGACATTGTAATGACTTTCACTTTCCCATTTAATATCAAATATGACATTTATTGAAGCACAAAGATTCCCCATACCTGTCTTAGAGTTCTGGTTAAGAACTAAGTAAAGTACCACTTACTGAATTGTTAATATTTCTTCCTGTAACACCTGGACTGGTATCTAGAGGACTTACAGCCTAAGTGATAAGTCCAGGGTTTTGACCTAGCTTGTACAATACAAAATAATAGTATTAGCAGTAGAGCCATTTCAACTTTCATTTGAATTAGACATGCATGGGGCACTTTCTTCAAAGAAAGATAATTCAAATACAGTATCATTCTGTAAATAAACACTATTGCTTCTGTTTCAATTTATAATATATTTCATCCTTTAATTATAAATTGTAATCATTTTAGTGAGAAATGTCTTTGTTCAAGATAATTTTAATTAATAAACTTCCTCAGAAGTCAATTACAAGCTTTAAATTTTTGGTGTTTCTTACATTCAACTTTTCTGTTGAAAAAGCTTTCCATTTGTATTAAATAGAGCGTTGATAGAAGTGTTGCTGCAGCAGCCACAGACTCTTCTCTTCTGTTCCAGGCTTACGCTGGGTTTCATGGTTAGCTGTGCTTTCTTGTCAATGTGGCTCAGCAACACCTCTGCTGCTGCCATGGTGATGCCAATTGTAGAGGCTGTAGCTCAACAGATCATCAAAGCTGAAGCAGAAGCTGATGCGCTGGAGATGTCTTACTCAAATGGCACGATCAACCCGGCACTGGAGCTGGACGGTAGGCATACAGGGCAGTTTTTGTCTTTGCCCACCCTCACTCTGCAGTGGGGAAACCACCACACACATAAAATAAAGTTGAATGGCTAGGGAAGTACTAGCATCATTACGTGCTTCATTGTGAGACCTCTCTTGGATTACTGTGTAGGAGGTCTCTCATGCTCACAAAGATAAATTAAAACTGAACAGGTGCAGAATATGGCAGTTAGGAGAGGAGAGGAGAAGCGAAGAGGCTGGCTTGTTTAGCCTAGTAAAATAAAGTCTGAAAAGAAATATGACTACAGGCTATAAATACAAAGGAGGTTAAATATTAGAGAGAGAAAAGTGCTCTTCAGGCTCTAGGGTAATGTTGGGAGAACAAACGAGTCTAAACTGGTTATGTATACAGTTGGATTGTACATTAGGAAGAGATTTCTCATCATTAGGAAATTCAGACTTTGGTGTATAGGAGTCATGAAGGAGTAGCGCACAACTTAGCTGTTTTTAAGATCAGCACTTGTAAATGTATTCATGGGATGATGCAAAGTTGTTGCGTGGAATGGGTCTTGCTGATGGAGCCTTTCCAGTTTTGCTCCCTTAAATTTTTATCTGTCTTTCCATCAATATCTTACAGAAAATGTAGGAGAATGTGAAAGCAGTGACTGGAAAGAGAAAGAAAAACAAGTTAATGGGTAATAGTTATTCATTTACTAAATTCTGTTCTAAGAATTCATCTAAAGAGAATATCTGTTTATTACAATATATACCTTTGTTTTTCCAGATATGACAACAATATGACTAGTACTGTGTGCACAATTGAAAAGGAAAATGAAAAAGAAAAGGAACAGGTACTTAAGGTGTCTTTTTAGTATGCAACTACTGTGTGTAACTTAGTTTTAACCTCTCACTTCTGTATAACACCTAACATGGCACCACTAGCAATGAAGCTAGTTTCATGTGACTAAGATATTTATGTGTGTGGATACACATATACATACAGTTTGCTTATGTAGTTATTTCATTAGTAGTTTTGCACTCCCAGTGTATTTTATACAAGTTAAACCAACTTCACCAGTGAACAAGCTCTGTATACCAGGTCTATATGTATCAGTATATACAAAGGACATTCCTATGTAGAGATTGAGATAGGCCAGGCAAAGGACTTCAGTATTTAACTCTCCCTTCTTTTCCTTTGCATGAATAATTGTAGTACCACTGTAACAGCAAACCAAGCCATGATGCATATGGCTATATTGCCTGCAAATTGTCTGGCTGTTCTGGGACATCCTTGAATATTATTCTTGTGCTTGATGATGAGCCCTTCTTATATATCAATTGGTGTACATTCTTTCTAAACAGAACCTACCACCTGCCGAAACAGAGAGAAAAAGCAGACAGAAGAAATACAGTGGGATTTTCAAAGTGATGTGCTTATGTGTTGCTTATTCTGCTACCATTGGAGGGCTGACCACAATCACAGGAACATCAACTAATCTTATTTTTGCTGAACACTTCAACACGTAAGAGACTATATTAAATTATTTGCGTTCTTCTTAATCCAGAATTTTAACTGTTCTTTCCCAAGTTCTCACATACATGGCTCCTCTAAAATGCATTAGAAACCCTACTCTTTGATTTGATAGTATTTTATTCTATTGCTTTATTTTTTGTTATTTATTGTTAACAAGATAAAATGAAATTGCGTGGTTGTATTTGCCTTATGCTGGGAAAAGCTATAAGTGATCACCCAACACATGCAAAAAGATGACCATTCTTTGGTTAAGTAGTACTTTTGGAATAGCTGCATGGAAATGGATGGGCTTATCTGAGGAGGAAGACACTATTTAGCATGAATATGACAGACACTATCTTGCCTTAAATGACAGTTACTCATTTCTAAGTACTGCAGGAGCTAAGTTCAGGTCTGCTTAGCAAAGAGCATCAGGAGACTTTCAGGAGGCTATGCTTAGTGCATTGTTGAAATGAGGAATTCAGGTCTGTTAGCCAAAAAAAAAAAAGCAAATCATTTCAAACCAGTCTGAAACTTTGCATTCAGTGGAACACTGTGTTTTGAGGTTATTCAAAACATTCTTTAATATTCCTTTTCTCTTCTAAGTAGAACTACTTTGAAAAGAAAATCAGTAGATTTCATTTGAAAGCTTTTGAAAAACCAATAGTTCTTGCTGATCTTTTATTCTGCAAACTGCTCATTGCAAGAAATATTCCTATCTAATTTTAAAATAGGACAAAATAAAACATAATCATTTTATTACCCTCTGCTCCCTAATCTATATTGCAGATGACAACATGGTGAAAGACCACTTATTGATAGATTTTCTTCCAACCTGTGTTCCGTGAATGGGTGATATTTGCCTTCTGCAGGCTGCTAAAGAGGACTGAAGTGGTGCAGTGTGTAAACCAGCCTGTGCTAAGAGAAGGTCTGGTGCAGATAGCAACAGTGGCAACAGTTTGGAAGTTATAAGAGTGCCCGTTACTGGGCCCAAAGAACTACCCAGGGCAGACTGTGGCATTATATGTCCTTCAGACTTAAACTTTTAGATGTATAAGCATTTCTGGTTCAAGCAGGCTTCACACTCAGGAGCCTAGAAGAATCCAAGATTGATTATTAGGGGTAAGAACTGTTCTTGTTCGTTTCCTTGCAGTTGTAGGAAACTTGAAGAAAACTGACTTGCAGATGGTTTTTCAGTTTGTCTTAGCTGTTAACAAACTCTTCAAGAATGCATAAGCAGATTGCTGTTCTCTCCGTGGGTCTTCACCCTCTGCTAGGAGCATGGGCTGTACATGGAGCATTGCATGTGTGATCCAGTTTTAAACTCCACTGGCATTTCGTTTAATCTTTACACAACCACTAGCCTAATCCTTCGGTTAAGATGAATCTATTGCTTAACTGCAAATATTTTTGTCTTTAACTGTCTTGCTTCCCTTCTTCTTAGAGGCCTCATTTGTATTTATGCCTTGTCTGAAGTAGGAGTTGATCTGTTAGCATGAGTTGGACACATTTGCAGTCTACCATCATGTACCATAAGCATCTGAAGGAAGGAGAATTCAGCCAAAGAGCTGTATGTAGCATATTCCTGGGTTTCCCACTTGGTGACAAAAGACTTAAAATAGCACTGCAAAATTCCATGTTCCTCATATCTTCCCAATCTTAGTATTAAATAAGCTGGAATTAGTGTTTACTGTTCTCTCCGTCCTTCCTTTTCTTTTGTCACATGCAGAGGAAACCAGTGTATCTGTGATAGCACTGAAGCCTGTCTGTTGCTGCGAATCTTTAACCTGCTGTTGATTTAGGACAAACAATTACGCTGTGTTCCCAGGGCAGAAGCATCTCTGCCAGTGACACCAACTTCCATAAGGGTTCCTTTTCAAGACAGATTTGTTACTGATCCTCTCAGTGTCACTCTATTCATTCTTTAACTGTATGTAAAGAGACACTACAATATAGTGTCTAGAATATAGAGAACTTGGAATAAAAAAAAAAAAAAGAAAAAGAAAGTATTGGCTAAACACATTGAGAAGATGTGTAGCCAGCTAGTAGGCCCAGCATTAGACTGCTCACCACGGCCCATAAGATACCCAGAAGCCTTTACTGGCCAGGGAGGCATCAATGAAGATGAAATGGTTTGGTCCTCACTGCTCCCTAGAACAGATCCTTAGTGATGCAAAGTCTCTTTCTTCTGACTCTATTTTTTTTTTCCTTTAGTATTTTATCCCTTTCTATATTGCTGTTTTTCCTCTGGAATCCTTCAGGCTTGAAGATCCTTGCAGATCCCTGCGTTAGTTATCTCACACCTGCAGTTTTACCTATCTAATCTTACACAGCTCTGCTATGGAGACTTTCTCACAGGTCTTTCCAAAACAAAGCAGTTTCTTCAGCACTGCAAGCCAAGGTTCGCAACTGGGCCATATTAGAGCAGGGCCATGGATCCTAGGAGCTGCACCCTAGGATGAGGGGAAGGCTGTAGAGAGGTTAGAGAGAGAAAGGGTTATCAGAAAACACTGGGTCAGAGAAAGAACTAAGTTCTCCCATGCTTGAGGAAGAGTAACTCCTAGAATGAAACCTTTGGTTCTCCAGCCAGGCTCACTCACAGTTTGCTCCATTTCCTGAATCCTGTTCTGGTTACTGACTTTGATCTTCCAACATGAAGAATCAAACTCTGCCAACATTACATTATTTTCAACCAAAGCAATTTTATAAACTTCATTAAAGGAATAATCTTATTTGGATTTGTTATATGAAACAAATTTTTTGGCATTTGTAGTGTTTGACTGGAAAGACTTTATTGTGGTTGGCACTGAATCACTGTAAAATAAAGATTATTAAAATTAATCACACTTTTTCATTTTCCAAAGAAAATAAGTCTGAAAAATAAATAGGACAGGATGTGCCCTGTCCATCCTTGCCTCAGGCAAGACTTGTAGGAGATAATCCAACAATAGCAGATAATCCAACCAGCACTGTATAGTATATAATTTTTAAAATAATTTAAATTATCAGTCTAACTGAAGAATATTTACTCTGAAGAGGAAGAATAGCTAACTTTAATATTAAGATTACTAGAAATAGTTACAGATATATTCAGCCCTGCACAAACATACTGTTAAATCTGACCACAATCAATTAACATTTTATAATGGAATTGACTCTTCCGTATAAATTTTTCAAGAGCTTGTTTTGTTGCTCAATAAGGAATTGTCACATATAATTGAGGAAAGAAGATCATAAACACTTTAACAAGTGATGAAATTATATATCATTGCTATGCTGATGTCAGTTTTTTCTTATCTTGTTATGTATCTTGGAATATGTACATTCAAAAATTGATGTGGCTAATCAGGTAAAAAATCTAAATAGCCATGTAATAAAAAAATATATTTAATAGCCTTTTCTTATTCCAGTTTCACTGCCTCACCACTATATACAGTTGCAATTTAGAGCATCACCTCAAGAAAGGCAGGAGTTTTGGTTCAGTCCCTGCTGGCACTTTAATTGCAATATATGTAAGCATTGTAATAAATATAGATCAATTCTAAAATTTGCACAATACTTGAGAAAGCATTTATAATAAGCATTTACTGCCTCAAAGACCTATGTGACCATCAGAATTTGAATTGGAAATAGTCATTACAGCCTGTCTAGACTTTGTGATTTCCTTGCCATCTGATTTTTGCATAAAGGAGGAAGGCTGTTCAAGGAGACTAGACTTTTCTCACTTTTAGCATTAAAAACTGTCTCAGTAGAGCTGGAAAAGGTCAAAGGAAGAATAACTTCTTTTCATAAAGTAAATTAAAAAACAAGATCCCTTTACCTAGCATTTTTGCCTATTTGGCATGTATCTCATTCAAACTTAAATTAATTTATTTCAGAAAACCAAAGCCTATTTCTCCTTTTCTTAAATGCACTTGGCAGGGAGAGTTCTGGTTGAATGGCCCAGATCTGTAAACAGTAGATTAAGACAGCCTCAGAGACAAGATGACTGGAGAGACAATCCACCTAACAAACGAACATTCCTGCCTTACCTGGAAATCAGTAATAATTTTGTTTCTAATAAGTTTTGAATCTCTTATGGAACCTTAAATAATGCAAGTCTCAGCAGTCGTCTCCAGTGTTGTCTTCTAAGTTCATTGGAGCTTGTTCATTTGAGTATCGTTTCTTGTGCTGAAGTCTCCTCTCAAAGAATAGCTTTTCTTCAAGTTCTTTCTTTGTAGTCTGAATGGTCCTTAATGCTGTGAGTGGCCCTTCCTTGACTCCTGAACTCAGGTTAGACTCACCTAGATTGGTGTTAGATCCCCAGACCTGTTGCTGATCCAATGCTCAAAAAAGTAGCACAGCTAGTCCCCGTAGTGGTCATGATGATTGCGGACAGGATGAGAGGGTGAGGGGAGAGGACACCAGAAGCCAGCTCATGCTGAAGTCAACCGCCAGCCAAAAGCACTCTCTTGCAACAGGGCTTTCTGGCATGTCTCACAAGTCTTCATTCCTTTGCAAAGCTCAACTGAATGGTGTTTTACTTTCATTCAGACGTTACCCAGCTTGCCAGTGCATCAATTTTGGATCCTGGTTTATCCTTTCCATCCCCATCACAGTCGTTATTCTGGTGCTCTCCTGGGTCTGGCTCCAGTGGCTTTTCCTTGGATTTGAGTAAGTAAATGTCATAATCAATAAATAAAGGTTAATATAAGAAATATTTTGTACCAGGAGTAAATATTGCATCTAAGTTTAACAGGCTTAATAGGAAGATAATGCAGCAACAGCGATTTTTTACATCCTTGATTAGCATAGCTGAGTCTCTGGATGCAACAAAAATTTTCTAAAATAAGGATCCTTGAGCGCTTAGCCCAAAGTAAAATGTCCATCTCAGAAACGATTATACCCATTCCTTTAAAATAAATTCACATCATAATTGAATAGTGCATGTATGCAAGACAGAAGAATACTGAAATTTTATACATTTTGGTCTAAGACTGGAAGATTTGTAGTCAGGGTGTTGCTTTTCACTGGAGTCAGGGATTGGCTTGAATACTTGAGCAAAATCTGTCTTATAAACTGGATGACTATATTTGTAAATGTGAAGTAAAAAAACTTCCACTTTTCCAAAATGTATATGTAGTGGTATGGTAGGGGTTTTTTTTTCCCCTCAGAGCTTGTGCTTTTAAGGTTTTGGAGAGGATAACACTTACTTTGGCCTCATTCTTCAAAGTCTTGTTCTCCAAGAGTTTACTAACAACTGCAGAGGTAACAATGGGGACAGCTGTCTTCCACAATTACATGGAATGGTACGGCACAGGAGATGAAGAGTGAGACTGTCCACTCTTAAGCAGACTTAAACTCATCCTGCACTTACCACTCCATATATGAACATTTATTGTTTCCGTTTTCTCAGTTGTTTCTATAATATTCTTCTTAACATTATGTAAGGGTGTTATCCAAGAATGAAAACCTCACTGGTACCTAGTAGTCTGCTGATCAGTATGCAGGCTGCTCATGCGATACAAACTTTTTCATTACAAAACAAAGTAAAGCAAAGTCATAGATGACTTTCATTAAATAGCCATGTTATGTATTTGATTATTTCAATTAGTTCCCATGATTAAAGTTTCATCCTTCCTGGGCAAATGAGCTAGTCAATAACAGGACACATTTTGTTGCTCTCTCTGTCAATCTCCCATTGGGCTTTGTCAATTAATTCGCATATGCTCAGTTTGGTGTGTGATAATTAAATGGGAGATACTGCAATATAAAGTGAGAATTTTACTTTTGTAAAGTGCTATTGATACCCAGAAAGGTTGGACTTTTTTTTTCTTCTGCATGCACTGTTAATTCATTTTTCAATATTGCTGATTTACATTCCAGTTTTAAAAATATGTTCAAGTGTGGTAAGAAGAAAACAGCTAGAGAACTGGCCTCAGCACAGGTGATTCAGGAGGAGTACAAGAAGCTTGGATCAATGAGGTATGTCAAAATATAAGTCTGCAAACAAGAGCGAGTACATCCAAGTGCAGATTCAGGAAAATGTATAACCCATTCTGCTTCTGCTCTAGCTACCCAGAAATAGTTACACTTGTCTTGTTCATTCTAATGACCCTGCTGTGGTTCACCAGAGAGCCTGGCTTCATCCCAGGATGGTCTTCACTCTTCCCAAAGTAAGTAATCTTTTTGATAAACCAACAAGAACTGTACTGTGTCATACAGCATACCTTCTTTTCTTCTCAATTAAAAAAAAAAAATTCAATACTTTGGAAATATTCCAGGATGAAGTTGTTGAAAACCTTTGTAGTGTACACAGAATAGGTAAACTCCAGCAACTTCATAGATGTATGTGTGCAATATCTGAAATGTGCTAAACCCAGTACAGGATAAAATAAAGTGCCTCCTAAAAGGAACTGCATCTATTTTTTAGACTTGATCCACTGAGGGAGAATGTATAATGACTGAAGCTACAATATCCTACTTCCTCATCAAATCTACAGTTTCAAGAATAAATCTTTGGTTAGAATTTTTTGATCTAGTGCCCTTAGTGACAGCCACACTTGCATGCATACAGACCAACATCCCCTGCTTTGACAGCTCTAATTAATGATTTAAATTACTATCTGTTCATACATAACTCTCTCAACATCACAGTTCAACTAACAACCAAAAATCCAGGAACTATTATGTTTTTTTGCCTCATGCTGAAGCTTGGTTTTCAGTCCCTTCCCCACAATCACCTGGGCTTTTTTCCCTAAGGAATTGGACGCTCTTGCAAGAACTTATAATACTGTGATCTCTCTTGTTCTCTTGCTGTAATTACTGTAATTTCAGTTCTGTGATAAAGGTCTGAGTTTCGCTCTGGAGTACTAGGAAGTAGTTGCAGGAGTGGGAGGAGCAGGACTTTGTGCTGTTTAGGCCCTTCTGGATTTAACATTTATTACTGGATGGATCAAAGGCCAGTGCTGGGCTTGAATGGTAATTTTCCATTTTGTTTTCCTGTGTGTCTGTCATAAATGACATGTGAATATGCATTCATCATGCCTCCTCTCTTTGATTCATACACACACACACAATCCTCTGCCAGAAAGTCTGATCGGGAATATTACAAGAAAAAAAAATTGTAGCCCTTTGAAGATTTAAAGTGCAAAGCAAAATTATTTTGTGTAAAAAAAAAAATAGCATTTCAAAGTGCAATAAAAAATAGGATTGTTTTAAAATTGTTTTTTCATGATCCAAAAAATTGCAAGAGAACATTTTTTTTCTCTTATAACAACAGCAGAGCTGATTATCATTGTCTTATATGAAACACTGTATTCTTGAAGGGGTTTTGGAGTGTTGACCTAATCAAGCAATCAGTCAGCTAAGCAATCAGGCCAGCTTTGTTTCTCTTTCTTCATATTAACATTCAGTGCTTATCGAGCACTGTTTAACAAGACACATCTGATAGTGAAAAACAGACATTGTAAACAACCTTTCAGATTTGGGACTTATGGCTCAAATTGATTATTTCAGTCCAGAGATCCCCATTTTCCTATTTGAAGTTGTGTTTTTACTGTTGACTGAGGATTTTGTTCACTGGCAAGAAAAGGCAGAATATTATAAGTGTGATTACAGGTTCTGCATGGGGATGCTACTTTTTGAGTGCCCTCTAACGTTTTCCTTGGAAAGAAATGCAAGCACATGTCATGTCACATTAGACTGAATCATGTTACTATTTCAGTGAGGTAACCTGAAGAGAAACAAAGCTTGTATTACTGCCTAACAAAACCTTTGAAGAGAAAGAAAGCATTTCCTACTCTTCAGACCTTGCCTATTACTAGATAGCTTTACTTTATCGATCAATTGCATTAATTGGCATAAAACCAGGAAATTGGTTTTTTTACTTTTCCGAGCAACAGAAAACTCCTCAGCCAAGACATGAGTGGGGCAAGGAGCCAGCACAAGTACAGCTGGGAGCAGTAGTGAGCCATCTTCTTTAAAGAAAATAAAGGAGCCATCAGGAAAAAGAACTCAAAACTCAAGCACTGCGTTTCTGTCAGTGGTTACATTGCACACATTACCGTGATGTGCAAGAGGCTTCTAGCACTGCATGAATCTGCGGCTCACATCTCTTATGCACGTGTGTTCCCTAATGCCTCCGCATACAAAGTCGTCCAGTTTTTTCCACTTAAGTATACTGATAGGCATGTGCACAACTTCCTTAAGTTCATGTTACAGGAAACAACAGCAAGGAAATATTCTCCACCCTTAGAAATCTGATTTCTTATCAGAAACCTGGCAGTACTTATTTTGCACAGGACCTTACCCCACAGTCTCAAGGCAGCCTCAGGGAAGTTCTGTCATCTGCACAGATGAGCTTTGTCCTTAGGAAAAGCTGCAAAGTCAGAGCTCTAAGTAACCTTGAGACCCTCTATGGCCCATGAGTGGGTCCTATAGGTACAATTCAGACCACTCCCAGGGTCTTAAACCAGACAGCACCGCCAGTTCATTTATTCTAACATACTGAAGATCAGAAGAGCTACATTGTTCTCTGTGTTAAGCCCAGTACAGTTTTATTTTATTAGAACATGAATTCCCAGAAAGAAACCAGGCTTGATTTCATGGTAGCAAAGCACAGGTTCCTCGGATTTTGGAATTTACCACTTTCCTTGATAGTCTGTCTGTCCTGGTGCGTAATCATTTCTGTTGCCAAAGTAAACAAGACAAACTCGTACCTTGTTTTCTGTCTGAATATAGCTTCCAGTCACCTGCTTTTGTCTTTCCCTGCTGGATTAAAAACGTTTCTATGATAAGTGCCTTAAGAATATAGGTGTCCGGTTTAATGATATCACATGATAACCTTCATTTTGACAAACTAAATGGCACACTCAGGGTTTTTCTTCAAGAAACAAATTCTCACCACACTCACCACCCATGTTCATGTTCTTAGCCCCTTGTGCTCATTCTCACAAGTTACTGAGTGCCCTTTTAAAATACAGACACTGATTTTTTTGAAATCTCAGCAGAAATATTTGTATTTAAATACGATACCCCCACGCTTTTTAAGGGCTACTTTTTGACCCACATTTGTGCTGTATCAGAATTGAATAGAACTCATTTCTAAACAGCATTATCAGATGCTTTTCAAATATACATTACCTTTACCAGTTAATTTTTGTTAAGAAAATTTTGTAACTCTATTAAAGACTAATCCTTTCCTGTCCTGCTCGGAGTCCCTGTTACCTCCCTCTGGAGGCAGACAGCAGGATGTTTTAATAACTGTTGTATAATAGTACAGAGAGAAGCACAGAGTAAAAACGCCTGTTTCCTCCCCAGCTGTTGACAGCACAGGATCACACATCATTGCTGTTACAGCAGTTTCCTTCCATGTCCTGGCCTGATTCCAGGCTGTAGGGTATTATCTGCAATTAGAGGAGTTTCAAGTTGGCCTTTGGCCAGGGCTTTATGAACGTCATAAGAAACAGAAAGTTCAACACTGGGCTGCAGCTGATTACAGCTGATGTATGCATCATAGGCTTCCCTCATGCTTGCCTCAGTGTATTCTTCCTTTTTTCTGCATGGTTTATTCCTTTCTTTACTGCCAATACAAGGCCACTATGTACTTTTGTCCACAGTCCTGTTCTCTACACTGATCTCAGTTGGAGTTATTGTGAGATTTCCCTAACCAACAGCTTTTTTGCTTCTTTATAGGACAATTAGATTTGCAGTGATACAAAAAAAGGTAGATGTATATGCAATTGTATTACCACTTGGCTAAATGGACTTTGAAAAATGGCTGTCTCAAAATTGCGAAAAAATTTTGAAAAGCTTGTTTGGCATGGTGCCACGTGTCTCTTCATAACAGTATGACTAACAGTAGGATGTTGTTTGTGTCCCATGTAGGTTTTCTGAGAATGGTTTTTTGCATCAGGGATACTAAGTTTTTGTGAGTAAAAAATTGCGCCTCTTTAGTTCAACGAGGCGAAGTGCAAAGTCCTGCACCTGGGGAGGAACAACCCCAGGGAGCAGCAGCACACGCTGGGGGCCACATCGTTGGAACGTGGCTTGGTGGAAAAGGACCCGGGGGTCCTGATGGGCACGAAGTTGAACATAAGCCAGCAATGTGGCCTTGCAGCAAAGAAGGCAAATGGTGTCCTGGGCTGTGTTAGGAGGAGCGTTGCCAGCAGGTCAAGGGAGGTGATCCTTCCCCTCTGCTCATCACTAATGGGGCCGTACCTGGAGTGCTGCATCCAGTTCTGGGCTTCTCAGTACAAGGCATGGATGTACTGGAGAGAGTCCAACAAAGGGCCACAAATATGATTAAGGGACTGGAGCATCTCCCCTACGAGGAGGGGCTGAGACACCTGGGACTGTTCAGCCTGGAGAAGGCAAAGCTGCAGAGGCATCTTGTCAATGTTTAAAAATACCTTGAAGGGTGCAAAAAAAATGGAGCCAGGCTCTTCTCAGTGGTGTCCAGTGACAGTACAAGAGGCAATGGGCACAAACTGAAATATAGGGGGTTTCTCCTGAACATCGGGAAACACTTTTTACCTGTGAAGGTGATTGAGCACTGGCATAGGTTGCCCAGAGAGGCTGTGGACTCTCCATCCTTGGAGATATTCAAAAGCTGCCTGGACATGGTTATGGGCAACTGGGTCTGGGTAACTATGCTTGAGAAGGGGGGGGTTGGACCAGGTGACCTCCAGAGGTCCTTTCCAACCTCAAATACTCTGTGAAGAAACAGCTACCTAGAAGAAAGTGGCAGCATGAATTGCTTCTGTATCTAAATTTTGCCTTCCTTCAAAACACCTAGCAGAGTGCAGGATAGAATCCTAGAGGAAGAGATTCTCTGCTCTTGAGACCCAGTGCATCCAGTCCTAGGCTAAATGTGATATTTAGGCAGAATCCTCTGCCTTAAGAAACCGTAACAAAATAATAACTTGGTTTTTTTAAAAAGTCTTTCCTGTGCTAGCAGACAATAGGAAGCAGGAGACAAAATATATTACAGAACCACTTCAACTTCTGGCAGCTTCACTCTGTGACAGTATTAGCTAAAACTGCTGATTGTGGTGTCAGTGTGCTATGCATATAAAGATTTTTTGAACCTCACCATGTTAAAGCAAAGGGATCTACCAGATTATATGTTTGTAACATGTAACTGGGAGATGATTTTTCCCTTTCAGTGAAAAGCTCTGGTTTAGTATAAAAACTTAAGCTGCAGGGAAGATCTGCTGGGAAGTTATGCTTGGACCTACTGTAGCTGCGTATGCAGAAATGTATATGGTGTGAGGCTGCAAGGACAAATATATTGGTATATTGGTTCAGGAAAACTTACCAAAGAACTTACAGAAAATAGAAAAAAAAAGTAACAAAGCTAAAGAAAATGTTGGTTTTAACTTTTTTTTAGCAGAGTGATCATCTTGACTGAAATAAGACAGACTGGGATATGTCACCACCAGACAGTGTGTGACAGAATCAGAAGGATGTGTCAAAATGGCTTTAGAGCTCAGCTTTGCTCTTTACCTGAACTTGGGGCTGCTCTGTACAAGTTACAAGGATATTGGATCAGTTTAAGAAACACTAGTGCAAGCAGTTCTCAGGTTTTGGAAATGACCAAAATAAACATGGCTCTTGTGTCTATGGCCCTAGTAGTGACAGCCATAGGAGGATGATAATAAAGCTCTGCTGCCTTCTCTTAGCCACAGAACCATCCTCCTTTGTGGTGCATCCTATGCACAGTGCTCTTAAGGCCTGCTGGATTGAATATACTACAGAGCATGTTACAGTTATTAAATTTATCATTGAACTGTGAAAATTAGTTGTTTAAGCATCAGTTGTGTCCAAACAGTCACCTTCCCCAGCTTATTTCTGTGTGATAAAATAACACACGCTTTCTCAAGATGCTTATTTATGAATTTAGGGGGCTTGTATCTAATATTTCTACAGATGTGGTGAATTGACCTTTGGCTGCCAGATGCCCACTCAGTCACTCTCTCACTCCCCAGTAGGACAAGGGAGAAAATAAGGTCAAAAAGTTCATAGGTCGACAAAAAGACAGTGAGATTCCTTATCAATTACTATCATGGGCCAAACAGACTCGATTTGGGGAAAATTAATTTAATTTAATTGACAATGAAAAATACAGTTGGATGGTGAGAAACGAAGACAAAAACTAAAACACCATTCCCCCACCCCCTTTCTTCCCAGGCTCAACTTCACTCCTTCATTCCTGCCTCCTCTACCTCTTTCCATTGCACCAAGCAGAGCAGAAGTGGGGAATGGGGGGTTGTGGTCAGTCCATAACAGCTCCTTTCTGCCGCTCCACCCTCATCTTCACTCTTTTCCCCCACTCTTCCTGACTATACATATTTATGTGTTTTTTTCTTGTTAACTTCTCCTTAGGTATAAAGGCTATGCTACGGATTCAACAACTGCCTTACTGATAGGCCTCCTGTTCTTTATTATTCCAGCAAAAACATTGTCCAGGACTTCAAATGGAGAAAACAGTTGAGTATATTTTGATGTGGCTTTTACTACAATAAGGTATCTAAGATGCACCCATAAATACAATTTACTGCATTTGTTAGAGAAATGTTGTTAAATGCTAATGTTACAATCTTAATGCAGGATCTTACTGGGATATAAAGCATCCCTGGCCTGGAAGTCAGTGACAGTAGTTAAGCAGGAGGTAGCACTGTGCAGGAACCTGCTACCTGCAGCCCACCACCGCCAATGGAAACCCCCTTTCCATTGACTGCAATGGGCTTTGAACGGGCCTGCACAGGGCATGGTTGGGTTCATTTTCTGCAAATGTTACTGCTTATTGAAGGTACCCTATAAAATTAGACATGGTAAATGAGTCCATTCTCATTTAATTTTTCCCCTTCAGAACGGAATTTACCCTGACTGAAGTATACCTCTGGCTTGTCCTCTTTATACATTCAGTTCTGCTGCTGAAATCAATGAGATCTAGCGGTTCGAAGAGAATGCAAGATCAGAACCTAAATGAGTCTAAGTGAAACAGCATTTGCTCAGCAATCTGTCTGAGCAGTGTAGTTTTACTGAGTAAATTAAACTTATTGATATCCCATAGCTATCTTCCACATAGGGAAGGAGGGGAGAGGGGTCAGTGCTCCACTGATGGAAACCGTTGTAGGTCTGTTGTCTTCAGGCTGTGACAGTTTTCACCAGCTAAGGATCTGTTGCAGAAAGTGCAAGTTGTTCATGTCAAAGACTTTCTTCATGTTATAATGATGAGATTTTGTGTATGAGTATTTCCCAAGTACTTCCTCAAGATGTTTTTCAGTATGTTTTTTAAATGTTGATGGGGGCTGTTTGTTTGATTTTTTAATTTTTTAATTTTTTTTTTCTCTAGCTGCTTTTGGTTACACTCCACTGATTACTTGGAAGGAATTTCAGTCATGCATGCCGTGGGAAATAGCTATTCTTGTTGGTGGTGGGTTTGCACTGGCAGATGGCTGTGAGGTAATTTATAGACAATACTGAACAATTAGCATGACCCACATCAGAAGCAACTCAGACATACAGTGAATTCACAGTTATCCTCTTGTTTTAGCAATTTATTCTGTAGCAATACTGTATAAAATAAATGAGACAAATATTCAAGATGTTCAGAAAGCAAGGTTACAAAAAAGAAGTTTGTTTTGTCTTCAAAGACTATGCACAATGATTATTACCGTTTGTTATTTAATTTAAACCTGATGGCAGTAGGAGTTGTACAAACATACTGTTTCCAAAGTCTGAGGGTTAATGTCCCATGCCACAGAGGCACCTCCAATGTGGAGCCTTGCTGGCTACTCCAGTAAACAGAGCAGGTTTGGGCCCAGACTCTAGTTATGAAGCCTGATAGATGCATATTAGAGTTTTCTGATCATAACTCCTCTAAACATTTCAGAGCTGCAAATACATATAAATGGAATATAGTTTGCATGGGTTCCTATAGGACACCACTGAACTAGAAAAATGTGCTTAAAATCATGCGGTAGAATATGGAAAATGTTTCAGATTTTTTTCTCTTTTATACAAATAGTTCACAATTAGCAGATGAGTAAATTCCTGTTCTATACCATTTATTAAATTTTCTTTTCAGCTATTTGTACAATGTAATAATGTTATTATATTCCTTATGCAGGTTTCAAAACTTTCTGAGTGGGTAGCAAGTAAATTGTCCCCTCTAGGATCATTACCCTTGTGGCTGGTCATCCTGATATCATGCCTTATTGTCACTTCAGTAACAGAAGTGGCCAGCAATCCAGCTACCATTACGATATTTTTGCCCATACTATCTCCTTTGGTGAGTATAACGCAGGTTGTTTTTAAGCAGAATCTGCTCTGTCATCCATGTAAGAATACAGTTGCTCAAAGAAGTAGTTTTAGAAAGTCTTCATAAGATATGTCCTGTTTTTTTTTTTTTTATTTTATTTTTGCTGTGCTGTGCTGTGTTGTACATTGGATGCTTGGTTGTTTTGGAGCTTTCTTACAAATGTGCTGAAAATTCAGTACAATTAGGTAAAAGTTCAACACTCATAAATCAACGCTGTTGTTCCTATTTGCAAACAGTTGAAACACTTAAACAGGACAGCTCTCTTGGTGTTTCTTCAGCAAAAATGGTTAACATTGCACATTTCAAGCTGTCACCAAAGAGAACAGAGGGCTAATAAATGTGCTTTATGTGTAACTCTCATTTCTTCTCTCCTTAGCTCAATTGTGTCCTTTCTTATCATCTTTACCAAAACACCCAGTTCTTTCTTCTTCTTCAAAACTTACTGATCATCTTCTAGTCTGTAGATTTTTCTCTTGGCTAGCACATACTAATGCCCCTTCCCTCTCTTCCAAAGAAACCTCATTCCACACTTCATTGAATCCTTCCAATGCATTATATACAAATTTAACTTTATCATATCTCTTGCAGTGCTTTGCTTTTAGTGCTTGTGCAGTGGCCACTCTCTGCAATAGTCTCATTTTATGGAATCAATTACAATTAGAAAACATTAGGTGTGAATTTAAAGTTCAGTAGCTATTCCATATTAGAATCACCTTTTCTCCTCTGAAGCATTCCCAGATACAATCTAAAAATGAATTATCAGAAAAGGTTATTTCTCACTATTTAAACTGGCAGTTCTGTTCACAGTTCACTTGTGTTAATATAATACAATTCTATTTATGTATTTCATTTGGCCAGTGTGTCCCTTGACAGCCATTGTCTCTCTTTTATTTTACAATAGGCTGAAGCCATTCATGTGAACCCACTTTTCATTTTGATACCTGCTACCTTGTGTACTTCCTTTGCATTTCTGCTCCCTGTAGCAAACCCAGCCAACGCCATTGTATTTTCATATGGTCACTTAACTGTTATGGACATGGTGAGTTTTAAGTAAAACTCCCTAAAGGAGATTTTTAGCATTTTAAAAACTTTCTTCCATGTCTTGATATGATTTTCTGCTTTCTTTTTCCTCTCTTCAGGTGAAAGCTGGTTTGGGCATTAACATCATCGGAGTTGCCGTAGTTATGCTTGCAATTATGACATGGATAGTGCCGATATTCGATCTCTATACTTACCCAAGTTGGGCACCAAATATTCCTTCTATAAATAGCACTGGGTTGTAAAAAAAAATCAACAAAACCTGGGGATTGTTTTGAATTGGTTTTGTTTCTTTTCTTTTCCACTAATATGTGGTGGGTCACTTAAAATGCTTTTTGTCACCGCAGCAGTAGGGATCCACGTTAATGTAAATGTCATACTTCACAGTCCCGGAGACTGATGATCCAGTTTGAGAGTCTAATCAGGAGGAGTGCTAGACTTTCTAAATATCATCAAGTTAGATCAAGTTTCTAATCTAGTTCAGCTAGGCTGAATTTTTATATCTTCATGTTATGAAGGAAAAAATAAATGCACATAGCCATTATTACTGGCAGTTTGCCCCCATTCTCAGGGTAATGAAATAATGAGATTTATATTTTATTATTTCAAATACCTTTTATTACTATTACTTTGGTGATATTTGGGGTTTGTCCAAGAACATACTGGTTATCTGTTTTCTAGATTCAAACATTGTTTGAAATGGTGTTGATCACGAACAAAAGATCAGGCAGGGCATTGTCTTGAACACATAGTTTACAGATCCGTCAAAAATGTACAGAAAATGGAGAAGAGCAGCACGACCACTTACACAGCACTTTATCTCTTAAGCACCTTGTAATTTGGAAGGAGAATATATACTTAAGCATATGTTCAGTCTACGTCCTTCCAGGACCTCTCTGAAACATGTTGTTGTTTAGTAGTTTTCTGGATAGACATATATAGATAGATCTGAGTTGATCTATATGAATAGAGACTAAATTATCATCATACCTCTCTGCCAAAAGTAGAGATATATCCCCTTGATGAAGGAAAGCACAAGACAGAGTGTTGAAGATGTGATGCTCAATCCATCAGTCAAGACTACAGCGCATCTTCACGAGGAGGCTCATGATCTCTACGGGACAGGTGGCAGTTTAAGGTTTCTAGACTGTGTTAATATTGTAAACACAAAACAATGCAACATAGTCAGAATGGAAGTTTGGAGTTCAAAGATATCTTCAAATAATGATGTTTTATATGGTTGTTACATGTTTCTCACTGTGAGGACTACAGGATTGTTCTTTTCACCTGTTGGGAAGATCTGTGACAATTTGTAAAGAGCATTTAGTTAGTATTTTGAATCAAAGCTGCATGTATTTAGCTTGAGTTATCCCTTGGGGCACCTCTATGATGGCTGTAAACCTTAATCTGTCTTTTACAGATACTGTAAATTGTCCATTTTTCCTAAAAACAACACCACCAAAAAAGCGCTTTTGTTTTTTGATTAGATGGTTTACATCTATTTTTGATAGTGCATATTTAGACTAGAGATGTCAGTCATGACTTCTATAATGCCAGAACACAGTGTATAGGATTGTTATATATGTAGTTTGCTTCCATCAGCTACCGGTTGCAGATTCAGCTGCAATGTTATTAAAGCAGCACCTTTTCTTAACAATGTTTTTGTGTAAATAATTACTATCTGTACTTGCTACCACACTTTTCAGCCTGTCTGAGGCTGCTGTCTCTTTAGGATGGCTACCTCCCTTTTCTTTTTTCTGTTTTGTATTTTTTATACAGTGCTTGGTAAAACAGGGCTATGTCCATGACTATGCCAACTGGGAGCTGCCACTATACGAACAACGTTAACTGATCCCCTGTAGTAATGATTACAATTACAGAGATGCAACACCTGGCTAAATGAAGCCTCTAAATTATCAGGTACTAGAGGCAAATGTTTATGCGAGTAGCTAATCCAAGACATGGGTCTTGGATTGTATCATACAGTGTCTTCTCAGAAGAATGTGCAACATAGAAACAAGGAGCTCATGGTTTATGTAGACCTCTGGTCCTGCAGACATAAAGAGGAGAACCAGACAAGAGCCTGCTCTTACTGCAAGGTTCCCAGGTATCACCTTTCCAATTCTGTCAGTAATTTCCAGATTATTCAAGAACAGTGGAAACAGTGAATCATAGAATATTTCAAGCGGAAGAGACCTCAGAAGACCATCTCATCCAATCTCTTGCTTAAAGCAAAGTTAGCATTAATTCAGACCAGGTTTCTCAGGGATTTGTCTAGTCACATCTTGAAAATTCCCAAGACGTACACTGCACAACTTCCCTGGGTAATGTTCTCCAGTGCTTTACTATCCTTGTAGTGAAATGTTTTGTCTTTAAACAGGTGAACAAACATATATTCATTTGAGTGGAACAGACTAATTTTTCTTCCTTTTATTTGGGATAGATTTTTTCCTATCCCAAATTCCATAGTTTTTCCTATGTGGAAAACTGTTTTTTTTTTTTATTTTTTAATGAAACACCAAAGAGGGAGGCAGTCCTCTTTGTGGCCTTATGTTCACCACTCCCAGTGGACGTGATATTTTCAGTCTCCACTGCTCTGCAAAGAATCACCGGTATTATAACCATGAGGCAATTCTTGTTCAGCCAGAGGAAATCTCTTAACCAGTTATGAGCTGCCCCCCAGTTCTATTAATGTTCCCAATACAGAACTGCCTGGGGTAACCTCAGTCTTGAATATGACATTGAGGTCTACAGAGGTCCATGAATGCACTGCTCTGTGAAGTCATGCCTTGACACCTGCATTCTCTCTTCAAGTTGCCTGTCTTCATGGAAGAAAATAATCATTTTGCACCATTTAAGAGAGCTCTTCAGAAGTTGTAAACTGTAGTACATGATACAGTCTTCAGTGTAAGCTGAAGCTCAGTTTGTGCCGGATGATTTGCAGCTGGTAATTTGCTTTACTTTTTGGCTTATTCATAGGGTCATAGATAATATGATAAGAAAGGCCCATTGTGTCTGAACTCCCACATAACGCAGTGGACAGAATTTCCCTAAACTATGTTTTCAGGACAGATAGTGTGATAAAGTATCTTAGTAAACAAGAAAGAAAATTCACATCGTTTAATGAAGGATGCACTTTTAAAAAATATTTTCACTGCAGTCTGTGTATGCAGAGAATAATATGCAAAGAGAGAAGGGAGGGACTTGTAAAGTAAAGAAAGTTAGTCATCTGTTGGGCCACATGTATTTATAAGTTATCAAAATTAAATGCAGAATTACAAATAAACTGACTTTCAGTGACCAGCATCTTAACTGTCATAATGTGACAAATTAGTGACAAAAATGAAACAATCAAGTATGAGGTTTTTGAGAGACTGTATCCTGTAAGTAAACCAGTCAGGAATAAAGAGTTGAGAGTAGTGGGAACATAGGCTTTCACCAGGATATTTTTTTCCCTTGTTTTACTAGAAGTTTAAGGAATGGCTCAGACACAATCTTTGAGCAGAGTGGTTATTATTGCTAATTTATTTTTAAAGCTTTTACGAATCTTTTAAGTCAAAAAGACTTAAAAGTCTTTTAAGACTTTAAAAGACTGCAGTGCAGAGGTTAATATTGCTAGAACTTCCTCACCTGAGAACACCGAAATGGAGGAAGATGACCATTTCAAAATGGCTGCCTCCCTGGGTGCCCAGTGGGTGGGCTGAGCTCTGACTGCAGGCACAGGGCACCATGCTGACTGCCAGTAGAAAACGTGCTCTTAGTATGCCACCGTTATATTCATCGCTTTGTCCAGAGTTTGTGAGTATTGTAGCAAATAGCAGAAATGAATCCACAATTATTTTAAGAGTTGATTACTAAATGATGACTACATTAACTATTTGTAAATTGCTTTGTGCAAAATTTTAATATAAAATGGTGTATTTTTTCTTTATCTCAGCTGAATCTAATTAGTCTACTGTATTAGTACATAAGTAATATTTATGACTTACTATTTATTTGTGGTCCCATTCCTGCTGAATTAAATGGAGCCTTTGCCATGTACTTCACTAGGTGAGATGTGCCAGGTCTTTATCCTTTTCTATGGCCGTGGTATATTTAATATACTTTCACTTTGGTTTAGGAAGATGTGCTTTTAGATTACCAGAAACCACAAAACAAGTGAACCTTGGAAAAAGCTTCTTGGCTGTTCTATTCAGACGATCAGATAGTCAGATCAGTCTTGCGGTGTAAATCCCCTTACGTACTTTTAAAATGAAATATCTGTGTTTACTGCAAGAGTCTTGCTCGTTTAAAGTCAACCAGCCTATAGCCCAAGGGCTAGCTGAGGAACAGCACAGCACAGCAGCTCAGGAAGGGTGCAGTGAAAAAGAAATGCCTTATACCCTGGATCTTACAACTTTTGGATTAGGTGTAGATACCAAGCCAGTTCGCGTACTAAATTCCGCAATGTCTGCACAGATGTCAGATTGCTTTGCAGCTATTAGTGACAGCTGATAACTTCATTTCTTAGTTCTTTGTCTCTGAAAAGTTGATTTAATGATTTATGGTTTTTAACAATTACTGAACTCTGTCAGTGTTATCCCTTGATACTTCTGCCTTGTGTTTTTGGAAGCTCTTTTATGTTACTCTACCTGCACAATGTTCAATTTTTGTACAACCTTCCTTTAGAATATGGATCTACTGTTTTTAAAATAAACACTTCCCAAATGCTGTACAGTCCAACATGTATTTAGTGTTAAATTAACAAGAGCTAAACTTGTGGTCAGTGAAGAAAGGTTATCTTTCAATAAAAGTGTTCGAGATTTCCTTACCCTTTTTTATTGTTATAATATCTCAACACCTGATATACATTGCACAGAAGAGTACCTGCTGACAATAATTTAAACATACTGGATATATTCAAAAGTCCACTTTTAAAATAATTATAAAAGAAGAAAGATCTTTTAGCCTTATAAAGCAGTTATAGTAAAAATTCTGGTCTCTGCTAGGTTCCTCTACAAACACAGAATAAATATATCACAGTCTCTAACTGTTTGGTGCTTCATTAGAAAATCAGAAAGCAATGCATATACCTGTGCAAAATAGTCCCTGAGCACCTGGTACCCAATTCAGTGCCCCTTGAAGTCAGGAAGAATCATATTAGGCCAGAGTGCTGGACCAGACCCACAAGAATGGCTGAATGTCCAAGCATTTCATTTGGTCTTCCTTCGATGAAGGGCCTCATGATCTGCAGTGTTGAGTTGTGGCAAATGTGGAAACTTGGGTGTCAAGCTCCAAGAGTGGGCTTCAGGTTGCTGTCCTAAGTTCTCAAAACTCCTGCACAAGATGTGAGAAAAAATAGATATGACATCAGGACTGAGGAACCAGCAAGCTGATACATCCAAACCATCCAAAATAAAATGCTGATCCAAAGTATGTGCCTGAAACTCTGTTCTCAGGCATCAATCCAAGAGTGCTGCAGGGCATTTTTGTGCAACCTACTTCCTTCACTAGAGATTTCCATTTCCATCTTCCAACATCCTCTAACAACACAAGAAGCACGAAAACTTCTTTTGTGATCCTTCATTAAATGCTGACTGATTTGAACCCACAGCTTTTACATCCCAAAGGAGAGCCCAATGTTACCAGGCTGTAAGATGCATTCTCCTCCTGACAGACTCTGTGTAGCCAACAGAGAAAAATTAACGAGCCCCCAAAAGACAGCTATAATCCCATAGTATGGGCAATCAGCTGTGAGGGGAAGGTCTGGGTCTGGCAGCTGGGCCCACAACCACACTTTTGCACTCTCCAACTGGTACCTCTCCAAGGTGCGGGGAGAGACCTTCACTCTGGGCAGCTGAGGGTGAGAATATCTTGCTGCATCTGGATTGTGGTCCCACACCTCACAGAGAGACAAAAGTACAGTGACATTCAGAGATGTCTGATTTAGGAATCAATTCAAACACTTTGAAAGAGTAATTTAGTATTTCCAGGACTAAGCAGGCAGTCAGATTTACAGATTTTTCATTGTATATAGGCCTTTGGATAGGTAAGCATGAAAAAAAAAAAGTTCAAAGCCTATGTTAAAACACAGAAGTTGGACCGTCAGGCCAGGTGTTTTTCTTTAAACATAAAAATAATTTTATTATAAGTGGTATTTAACACAAGATTCACTGGGATTTATTAGAATAAGAGGCTCAGCTTTTACGGTAAACAGAGCATCACTGAGATAAGTTGTTCTTCACCCCAAACATCATAATTAATATTGTATGATGTTCATCTTCATCTGTGCACATCATGAGTGTAGCTGGCAAAGCAAGCTTAAAGTGGCAAGCATATGCACTAAAGCTACACAACATAAGCATTCCAGGCATGTGTAACTAAGCCACAAACATTTGATAGTTTTTCTCAATTTGGTTCAGCAGAAGTAAACAGTATAAAAGTCTCTTATTTATTGTAGCACTTGCTTGAATGCATAACAAATGGCAAAAGCATTTTCTGCTGTTCTAGATGATTTCTCTGAACAACTGTCCTTTATGAGATTTTTATGTTTTCTTACAAAAGGCTGCCTCTTATTGTAAAGAAATAAAAGGAAGAAAAGCAAAAAAGAAAATAAAGGAGAAGGTCAAGGGAGTAGAGGAGAAGTAAAGGAAGGAGAGAGAGAGAAAGAAGCTAATGTACAATCTGCAGTTCTGAGTCTCTTCTTTCAAAATTGGTAATGATCTGTGTACAAGACTGACAACCTTCTTGGATTTGAAAAGTTCAGTTTGCATAATATAGCAAACCATGTGCTGGCTAGTTCTTTCTTTGGATGCTATTATAATGCATCGGAGGAGAAGGAAATGGATGGCATAGATAGTACCATAATATTCCCTGTTCACACTGTGAAAGCAGATGGAGTTTTGCACCCATTAAGAACAATTCTTCAATTCCAATAAGCCTTTAACCCTTTCCTGGTTGCACTGCATATTTTCAGTGTAGCAATTATCAAATTCATGGCTTAGGCAGTATCTCATGAGAGATATTTTTGAACACCACGCTTGAAATTCTTAGGTGTGGAGCACCCTTCGTATAATAGCAGATTACGACTAAAGCCTTATAATTAGAGCTGAACTTCCAGTGCCCTCATGCAGCCATTTACTCCCTCACTCTCAAGTTGTATTGCTTCCAGAATGATTTTACAGACCACATGGGAAAAATAGATTGTGTTACACACAATGCTGACAAGGTCAATGAAGGCTATTATATGAAGTTGCCAGGAGCATAGGAATTATAGCTGCTTTTGCTACACAGCCATGATGGGACTAAATCACAGGAAATCTAAATCTCCTCCTAGCTAATCGGAAATGGAACCTCCCGTCTGCTCTGATTCCCCTTCACAGGTAGCAAAGCGCCGGAGTGGACAGCTGATCTTGGCCAGCCAAATGTCTTGTCTATAATGCTCCTGCAAACTGTGCCACAACCAAAGTCAGCTAAATGTTATCTGGACCCTAGCCCAGCCTCTCCCCATGCACTTTACCTTGTTCTGTCACCTGGGGGCACAGCTCTTGGGAGAGCTTTGGAGATGGTCTCCTGGCAGTAGATACCACTACAAGCAGCTTGCAGTCCAAGGAGGCATCCTCAACCTGATCCAGCTTCTGCAACACTCTCCAGAATGAATGTCTCCAAAGCACGTCTTTGGTCTCCTTCCTTGTCCATGTCGGAGAAATGTCAGACTATGATTTGAAACCACTGGAGTAGAAACATAAAGAATACTAAAAGAAAACGATAGTACTGATTACTGCCAGCTACTATATTGTGTAGGCCTTAGCAAAATTTTGAGTATCTTTTAGGTTAGCAAAGCAAAGGAAAGTAAGAAACCTTTTGAGAAACTGGTAACAGACAGCATTAATGGAAATTTTGAGCTATTTAACAGTGCATCAGAGCTATAGAAAATCCCACTTATTTTACTCATAAGAATAGTTTTAAGCCCTTTCAGTGTGATTACCTAAGGTTGTGAGCCATGTCCTGCTTAAATCCATTTGTAAATAAAATTCATACACTATTCCTACATAAATAAAATCACATCGCTTGGTTATGGTTGCAAATTAAATAGAACTGTTTCCCAAGATACGTGCTCCCCTAGGATAAAATGAGGCATCTCAGCAGGATCAAGCAATTAATTGCCAGCATTATATTGGCTTCTTTCTTAATCATGAAAATAGCTAAAGATTGATTGGAATGAAGAATTAGTTTGGGCTTTTTTTCATGTTTCTTTTCCTGTGGCTACTAAATCCTCAAAGCATTGAAACAGCAAAATGTTTTTGTAGCTGACTATTACTACAAATTCAAAGGGGAAATATTTCTTTGTCATTTTGATTATAGCCAAGACAGTAATGAAATTGTATTAACAATACTTGTAAATGCAAGAAGTGTGGGAAAATAATTAAATTGTTTGAATTTGGTTAACATATTAGCATTTGCAGGTGATAATGCTGCTATTAACTTCAGAAGGTACTACTCCAGATAGAAATTAATAGCTAGTGAGAAAAGAGATCTGCATTCAGATAAATGACAAGTTCATCTACTGAATCATTCAAGAAAGTAGACTCTGGATACTACGTTACAGAAAGTTGTATAATACAGATTGTAATCCCTGAAACATAATCTAAATTTTTTCTCACATAAATCAGTCACATCTCAGGTAGCACCAGAGGATGTGGTGACCAATCATTGTTGTGATCATTATTTCCCATAAAGGATCCTTTTTTTTTTTTTGTCTGTTTTTAATACTTACAGCTGCCCTTCTGTCTTTTACTCAGACTTCCACTTTCTAGCCTAAATAACTGCGATGTTTCTGTAGGTTCCTGGGCATGACGCCTATGGCCAGTCATGGGTAGAGAAATCAAGCACATGCAAAGAGACAATCAATACCTTACTCAGTCTGTGAGTCTGATTAGCTGTACTGCTCAGGTCTTTATCTGTATGTGGCGGCAGTACCTCCTTGGTGAAATTCAGTAGCCTGAGGTCCTGGGTACCCAGAAAAATTGACACAAAAGTGTGAGAAAAGCCATGTGTATTTTAAGCAAAGTGTAAGTAACTGATAGAGGAAAGCTTTCAGTAGGATGTCTGGCTGATGGGTTTTTTAACATTCGACCATTTTGCATTGCTAAGTCACCTCAGTGATTTTCCACTTGTAATAATTATTTTCTAAATATTTTGTCTTTTTTTTGGTCCTCTTCTGGACACTCTGCAATATAGTCACATCCCTCTGAACCACAAGGGTGCCCACAGAAGTGGAGATCTCTGTGGACCCAATAATACAGGCAGATATACCCGATAAATCTAGATAAGGCTTCATCAGTTCTGAGTGCAATGCAATAATTATTTTAAACCTCACACTCTGTTCATACAGCCCAAAATTAAGACTACGTGTTTTTTTAAAATTACGTTTGGAGAAGCATCTCACTCTTTGTGATCCACTATAGACCTTGGACTTTTTCTGCCCTACTGCTATCCAGTTAAGAAGTCCTTAACTTCATGAAGTTAACTTCACAAAGTTCATAATGAAGAACCTTCATGAAGTCTTTAACCTCATGCAGTTCAACAAGGCCAAGTGCAAAGTTCTACACCTGAGTTGGGGCAAGCCCCAGTATCAATATAGTCTGGTGGATGAAGGGATTGAGAGTGGCTCTGTGAGAAGGACTTGGGGATACTGGTGGATGAAAAATTGGACATGAGCTGGCAATGTGCACTCACAGCGCAGAAGGCCAACTGCATCCTGGGCTGCATCAAAAGAAGCATGGCCAGCAGGTCGAGGGAGGTGATTCTGCCCCTCTATTCTGCTGTCATGAAAACCTAACTGGACTACTGTGTCAATCTCTGGAGCCTCCAACATGAGAAGGACATGGACCTGTTGGAGAGAGTTCAGAGGAGGGCCACAAAGATGATCAGAGGGCTGGAGCACCTCTCCTATGAGGACAGGCTGAGAGAGTTTGGATTGTTCAATTTCAAGAAGAGAACGCTCCGGGGAGACTTTATTGTGGCCTTTCAACATGTAAAGAGGGCTTATAAGAAAAATGGAGAGAAGCTTTTTACCAAGGCCTGTAGTGACAGAACAAGGTGATATGGCTTTAAACTGGAAAAGAGTAGATTTACATTGGACATAAGGAAGAATTTTTTGAGGTTAGTAAGACACCGGAACAGGTTTCCCAGAGAAGTTGTGGCTGCCCCATCCCTGGAAGTGTTCAAGGTCAGGTTAGATGGGGCTTTGAGCAACCTGACCTACTGAAAGATGTCCCTGCCCATGGCAGGGAGTTGTGCTAGATGATCTTTAAGTTCCCTTCCAATCCAAACCATTCTGTGATTCTAAGACCCCATTTTTCATTTGTACAATTGATCTTGCCTAGTAAAATACAGCTCTCCACACTTACCTTAACTGAATTAATGTTTTTTTTTTAATTACAGAACTTTTACCCAATTCAGCAATACATTTTTGGATTCTAAACCTGTCTCTAAAGAGCTCACAACCCATAAAACATTTATATTTTCTGCAGATTTTATTATATCATTCCCTTATACATGATCTAAATCACAGATTAAACTAATGGTACTGGAACCACAATGTTCTACAAGGTAACCTATTGGATACATACCTCCACTTTTTTGGCAAGTGACCCCTGGTTTTTGAGTGCAGAATTTGAACACACATGTGTGCCCACACTGTATACTTTTCTTAGGCAGGTCATATCACCCTAATTTACTTAGGAGAATGTAATGGAATAAAAGCCTTTCTAAAAACAAGATACATTACTTTTACTGCTTCTTCATCTGCTAGACCAATCAAAGTCACTGCGTAGTCAGAGAAGGAATTGCTTTCTTTGACACTACTTGCTTTTGACAAATTAGTGTTGGCTGTTTCTTATCAAGTTATTATCCTCTGAATATTTAAAATTGATTATTTAATTACTTTTTTTTTCAGAAGCTTTCTGAATATCAGAGTGAGTTTGACACCTTTAGTTGATCTTTTTTTACTCCTAGTAGACCTCACCATCTGCTATGAGGTCTCAGAAACAAGTGCTAATTATTCAGAAACTGTTTCATGTAAATTCCTTAAGTACTCAAGAGGGCAAATTTGATCAGTTATCCCTGGTCTGATTACATCGTACCTATCCAAATGTTCTTTCACCTGTTCTTTTGCTATTCTGGCTTGCTTCCTATCCCCTTAATAATTTCCATGTATTGAGCATCTGGTCACAACTGAGCTTTTGCATGAAAACTAAAACAAAAGTAAAAGGACTGAAGATTTTGTCTTCTTAGTGACATCATGAATTGTTTCTCTTCCCCTGTAAGCTATGGTCTACACTTTACATTCTTTGTAATTTGTTTGTTAAATAACTTTTTGTCTTATCTTTTATGTCCTTTTCTACTTGTAATGCATTTTGAATATTGGCTGGGGAGGATTCTGAAAAGGCAGGAACTAGTAAGTAGGTACCAGTAAGCATTCCTAGTTCATGGCTTCTGCTTAGCTTGGTGTTTTTGTGCATGTCAAGCAGCAGAAGTGTGGGCATTATTGGATATCTAGACTTCAGGACCCTGTCATTGCAAAAGCCATGGGAATTTGATCATTGCAAAAGCCGGAGGGCTTTAAACTAGTGTTGCTGGGGGAGGGGGAGCACAGTTCAGCCCACTGCTGTCAGCATGGCGCCAGTGCCAGCACCGAGGGTCCAGAAGCTGAGGAAGGATTGCAGATAAGTGCAAATAAACCTAAACTGCGGTCCAATAGCACCCCTGTCGTTCCAGGCAGCAAGTCGGCTTTGTCAGGGGCCCAGCTGAAGTGTCTCTATAACAATGCACACAGCATGGGGAATAAACAGGAAGAGCTGGAGATGCATGCACACGAGCAGGGCTACGACCTCATTGGCATCACGGAGACGTGGTGGGATGACACATACGACTGGAGCGTCAACATGGAGGGGTACAGGCTTTTTAGAAAAGACAGGAAGGGGAGACGAGGAGGGGGTGTCGCTCTCTACGTCAGCAACCGGCTGGAGTGTGTGGAGCTCCACCTGGGGATGGAGGAGGAGCTGACAGAGAGCTTATGGGTCAAGATTAGAGGATGGGGATGGACAGGGGACGTTACAGTGGGGGTCTGTTACAGGCCGCCTGGCCAGGAGGACAGAGCAGATGAAGTGCTCTATAGGCAGATAGGAGCAGCCTCACGGTCACAGGCCCTGGTCCTCATGGGGGACTTCAACCACCCTGACATCTGTTGGAGAGACAACACGGCAGGGCACAGGCAGTCCAGGAGGTTCCTGGAATGTGTGGATGACAACTTCCTCCTGCAGGCGATAGAGGAGCCGACAAGGAGGGGTGTCATGCTCGACCTTGTGCTCACCAACAGGGAGGGGCTGGTGGGGGATGTGAAACTAAAGGACAGCCTTGGCTGCAGCGACCATGACATGGTGGAGTTCAAGATCCACGGGGCAGCAAGGAAAATACATGGCAAGCTCTCTGCCCTAGACTTCAGGAAGGCGGGCTTCGGCCTCTTCAGGGACCTGATGGGCCAAGTGCCATGGGAGGCAGCCCGGGAGGGAAGAGGGGCCCAGGAAAGTTGGTCCATATTCAAGGAACACCTCCTCCAAGCTCAGCAGGGGTGCATCCCGATGAAAAACAAGTGGGCAAAAAGGCCAAGAGGCCGGCGTGGATGAGCAAGGAGCTCCTGGACCAACTGAAAGTGAAAAAGGAAGCCTATAGAGGGTGGAAGTGCGGACAGGTAGCCTGGGAGGACTACAAAGAGGCTGCGCAAGTGGCCAGGGATAAGGTAAGGAAGGCCAAAGCCCTGGCAGAACTGAATCTGGCCAGGGATATAAAATGCAACAAGGAGAGCTTTTATAGGTACATAGGGGACAAAAGAAAGTCCAGGGTAAATGTAGGCCCCCTCCAGAAGGGAACTGGTGTCCTGGTTACCCAGGACATGGAGAAGGCTGAGGTTCTCAATGACTTTTTTGCCTCAGTCTTCACCGACAAGAGTTCCTGTCCCATCGCCCAAGCTGTAGAAGGTGCAAGCAGGGACTGCGAGAATGAAGAACTGCCCATTGTACTCGAAGAGCAGGTTCGGGATCATCTGAGGAACCTGAAGGTGCACAAGTCCATGGGACCTGATGAGATCCATCCGCGGGTCCTGAGGCAACTGGCGGATGAAGTTGCCAAGCCACTGGCTATCGTATTTGAGAAGTCGTGGCGGTCTGGTGAGGTCCCCGATGACTGGAAGAGAGGGAACATAACCCCAATTTTTAAAAAGGGGAATAAGGAAGACCCAGGTAACTACAGGCCGGTCAGCCTCACCTCTGTGCCTGGCAAGGTCATGGAGCAGATTCTCCTGGAAACCATGCTAAGGCACATGGAGAGCAAGGAGGTGGTTGGTGACAGCCAACATGGCTTCACAAAGGGCAGATCGTGCCTGACTAATTTGGTGGCCTTCTATGATGGGGTGATGGCATCGGTGGACAAGGGACGAGCAACTGACATCATCTTTTGACACTGCCCCGCACGACATCCTTCTCTCTAAACTAGAGAGACATGGGTTTGATGGACGGATCACTCGGTGGATAAGGAGTTGGCTGGATGGCCGCACTCAGAGAGTGGTGGTCAACGGCTCAATGTCCATGTGGAGACCGGTCACGAGTGGCGTCCCTCAGGGGTCCGTGCTGGGCCCGGCCCTGTTCAACATCTTTGTCGGTGACATGGACAGTGGGATAGAGTGCACCCTCAGCAAGTTCGCCGACGACACCAAGTGGTGTGGTGCCGTCGACACGCTGGAAGGGAGGGATGCCATTGGGAGGGACCTTGACAGGCTGGAGAGGTGGGCCCGTGCCAACCTCATGAAGTTCAACCAGGCCAAGTGCAAGGTCCTGCACCTGGGTCATGGCAATCCCAGGCACAAATACAGGCTGGGTGGAGAATGGATTGAGAGCAGCCCTGAGGAGAAGGACTTGGGAGTGCTGGTGGATGAGAAGCTTAACATGAGCAGGCAATGCGCCCTTGCGGCCCAGAAGGCCAACCGCATCCTGGGCTGCATCAAGAGAAGCGTGGCCAGCAGGTTGAGGGAGGTGATTCTCCCCCTCTACTCTGCCCTGGTGAGACCCCACCTGGAGTACTGTGCCCAGTTCTGGAGCCCCCAACACAAGAAGGACATGGACCAGTTGGAGATGGTCCAGAGGAGGGCCACGAAGATGATAAAAGGGCTGGAGCACCTCTCTTATGAGGACAGGCTGAGAGAGTTGGGGCTGTTCAGCCTGCAGAAGAGGAGGCTCCGGGGAGACCTGATAGCGGTCTTCCAGTACCTCAGGGGGCCTACAAGAAAGATGGGGAGAGGCTGTTTAGTAGGGCCTGTTGCGATAGGATGAGAGGTAATGGTTTTAAAATAGAGGGGGGTAGATTTAGATTAGAAATTAGGAAAAATTTTTTTACTATGCGAGTTATAGAACACTGGAACAGGTTGCCCAGAAAGGTGGTGGAGGCCCCATCTCTGGAAGCGTTCAAGGCCAGGCTGGATGAGGCTCTGAGCAACCTGATCTAGTCAGGGATGTCCCTGCTCCTTGCAGGGGGGTTGGACTAGATGACCTTTGAAGGTCCCTTCCAACCCTAACCATTCTATGATTCTATGATTCTATGTTGTACTCAACGGTCCCCTTTATGAGTCTGTTCCTCACATGTACACAAAAGTGGAATGGATATGATTCATCACTAATTTTTTAAGGGAGATAGGAGGTACTTACTTTTAATTTATCTGGTGAAAAAATAAATTACTCTCTGAAGTTTAATTAGAAGTTCAATATTTTACACTAAGTTCCATGATTTTGGTTTTTCTTCACATATGGCAACCATGTGATTTAAGTTATGGCTTTTCTTTACCCGATTTCTTTCTCATTGGGCCACCCATGCTAAAGGAATTTTGCTAAAATGAAAATAGAAGAAATGTTCCCAGTGTGAAGAGACACAAAAATGAGCTTTTTGTCACTTCATGTTTTTCTGCTTCAGGATGCACAGAATTATTGAACTAATTACTCAGGAGCATGTTGGAATTTCTTTAAACAGTTGAGCAGAAACTTAAAGGTATCTATCTAGGATATAATGGAGTGGCAATTTTGTCTATTTTATTTCTGAGGAGTGTCCCGATTTATCCATGCTTTGCTGGCTTCTCAGAACTTGATGAAGTGCCTCCAAGGAGCAAGCAGTGGCGTCTAAATTATTCAAGGAAACATTCACAGCACGATAATGACTACTAACCCATCTTAAGAATAAAGGTCAGTAAATCTGTTAGGGTCCTTGAAATTTGCCTTGCTGATATTTCCAATTCCTCTAGCTTATTTCCCTTTTAAGAAAGGTAATATCATTTGACCTTGAACTTCTTAATTCCCTATGCCACTAATTGGACTACATGTAGCAGTTAGAAAAACACAAGGAAGATGAAACTAAATAATCATCCACACATTTTTTAGTTTCAGTTTTAACTGGTATTGTCTCAGTTAATCACAGTTAAATGAAGCAAATATGCAACACTGCATACTCAGCTGTAAATATATTTACATCAGAAGTTGCTTAATGGGTCTGTGACCAAACAATAAATTATATTCATATAGCAACATGGTACTCACCACTCAACTCTCATTGGAAAAGAGTTCATGTATGGAAGGTCAGTGTAGTGGTTAAGGCAGGACCCTGAGGCAGGAGACATAGGCTTCTCTTCACTGTTTTGCTATTGGTTTATGCTAAACAGTAGCTCAACCTTCCTGTGCCTTTTTTTTTTTTTTTATGGCTGTACCAACACTATCGAATATGATGGAAGACAGAAGATAACTGCTGACATTCAAAAGAAGTTGCTCAATATTATTAGAGTTAGAATTAACATTAACAAGGAGAAAAGCCAGAGAAAATAATTGAGATTTGTGAAGGTCATAAGAAGGTGCATAGTGTGTTGAAACTGTCACTGTATTCTTTTGTTATGTTTATACATAAAATAAAAATCCTCCCCTGCTGGAATAATACAATTCAGTACATCACACCACTTTCCAGCAAAATGCAACCAAGTTCAGGATGAAATGTGGAAGCTCGTCAGTAGTAACGGAAGTAACACTTACTTCTTAACCTGGTCAAAAGGACTCAATATCTGAAAAAAATTGCTGAGCCAAGTATTATTGAGAAGGGTGGCATGGTTCAAACAGATGGAAAAATTAGGAAAAAAATGATGCAGCACTGTCCAACTGTAGCTCAAAATGTTAGCCTTTCATTCCACATAAGCAGACCATCATTATTAAGCACTCACACCTGCAAAATGCATCAACCACAAATACTAATGGTCAGTGCAGGACTTGTCTGCCTCAGTTACTTAAATGGGCTTTAGACAACCTAATCATAAGACTGATTTATATGAAGTTGCTTATACAACTCGTATGTACACTGTGATATGATCGTGGCTGTAAAGAAATATAGTGTACCAGTTGCTGATAACTGAGTAGTGTATCAATTACCATTCTGCTCAAAAAAAAAAAACAAAAAAAAAAACAAGGAAGGGAAGTGGTGCTTGCTTTGTCTTAAAGTAACTCAGATGAGACTTCTGTTGAGGATGATGTGTTAATATTGTATATTATCCAGGTCTAGCGATAGCAAATTCAACTAAGGTTAACTGTTCCCCAGACAGAGAACTGCCCGTAGGTGAGCACAGTAAGATCTGGCACGATCCCTAGACCTCACATTTTGAAGCTAATAGATAAAGAAAACCTCAAATCTCTTTTATCACCTAAACCAAGGAATTTTGCAAGCTTCCCTACTTGTTGGCTGGCTTTCCTAGCTAGCACAGTTTCCAGCTACTTTTTATAACACAGATCCTCTCCTCTGTATCGTCACGTTCCTTTTATCCTGAAATAAATGTTCAAGCACAGGCACAAAAGAGGAGGCAATTGTCTAGAGATCCCTCAGGAAACTGGATTAGGGTTTGGCCAATCTTGTTCAAATGCCCACAAAACAGTAGGAATGCTTTGTTATACAAAAATGCCACATAGTGAATAAATCCCAGATTTCCAACAGCCCTAATAACTGTTTGGTGATCATTGCTTTTCCTTTGATGTGACCCACAACCATGCCAGTTGATATCAGGGCAAGTCCCCTACATACACAGCAGTGCTCGTGTGTGGAGATCAAAAGGAGGTGTCATGACTTATTTAGGACATTGCCTTCTTGAAACATCCCTTGAAGACATAGTGCCAACAGAACTTGGTCATTGTAAAAACAACCATCTGAAAGGGTCTCACAGGTGGCCAACTAAGAGTTATTTGAAAAAAATACAGTTTATCCACACAATAGAGTTTCAATGAATAGTGCTATTTTGTGACAAATCAGTGTCTTTGTACCAGAGGAAGAATTACCGCTCCCTGAGAATTTAAGATTGTGCTACGTGGTCAGCCACGGAATGGAAATACTGTTAATGTGACATACAGAACTTCAAGCCAAAAGATGACTTCTGATGAAATAATCTGTCTTGTCTGCTCTTAAAGATTCTTGAGATAGGAGTTTACCCTTTAACACATGTAACACTAACAACCCTTATTATCCATGGGTTAGATGGTGGTTGGAAAGAGCATGGCGCTCTCATTGTTCTATTTTCACCTAAAGGAAGATATTCTAAATAATGCATTTTTGCTGGAAATAAATTAAAATGCTGTGGTAGGGTGCATTTTTTGTAGTTATTCTAGTCATTTGGGTTGAAGTTTGATGAGAAAAGTATCCTTTTACTTCAAAAACAGTAGGGGGAAGAAAAAGCAACTGCTGGCATTTATGCAAATGACAGATGTGAAAATCTAATAACACATTCATAAGAAGGTGAAAGAACTAAACATATATTCACAGGCAGAATCTCCAGGAATCCTAATCTGACAAGCTATGTCTGTATTTCAGCAACAGCAGCAACGAAAAATTGGCATTACAGAAATGCACATTAGCACTCCCTTTTTTTTTTCCATTCTCTTGGTCAAATACAGATTCAGAAGAACTGAATTATTATTTATCTGGATGTTAGACTGCAGAGAGAGCGACAATTCTGCTATGTTTAGCACTGAAAAAAAAATGGGGAAAAAAAAAGAGAATAATCTAAGTGTATCTTCAATATATATGGGCAAAATAATATGTTTGAATCAACTACATATAGGTGTCTTCAAGAAGCAGGAGGATAGTATTTGTTGCAGGGCTTGTCAAACTGTTTATCACTGGTTTGTTCCAATATGCTGTTGGGTACTCTGGCTTGAAACCAGGGCATCATGTCCTTAAAATCAGCAATGTGTAAGTGCTTTGCTGGATAGCAGCCAGTGATACCAGGCAAGATAAAGTCCATTGAGCTTTTAATGCTACAGTGGTATAGTTAAAATTTACAGATAACATAAATTGGATATACCCAAGAGTATCTTAATTTGTTCATCATATTTGGGAACCTATCCAAGTGTTCTCCTTTCTATTTATTATAAATAGATTTACTCTGAAGACCATGATGTTTATTCCTTTAAATTCCAGCTGACCTGTAGGGGATCCAGCTGCCTGACAGAATGAATGCTTTAAAAAAACCAAGTCTAAGTACCTGTAAACAGAGATACTGTCTTTCAGTAGCAGAGATGCCATTTTAAAGCTGCAAGACCATCTAACTCAGTTGGGTTTGCTTTCCTCACAGTCACAGAGACTGCAGCTACCTAAGTAAGGAGGAAAATGAGATAATATTTTTTCAAAACATATCTAAAAACTGTAAAATGATGGCCAGAGGCAATTATTCTCCTTTTTTTTTCCCCATTTCTTTGACTCGCTGTTCCTCATCTGTGTTTTGATTTTGTTTCTCTTCTTGGCCAGCTTCTGGGCTGCTAACACACTTCATACAAACAATACACTAAACCAAAAATAACCTGAATTAATATTTAAATATTTAATGACCTGGGTCCAGAGGCAGATACGAGTTGCTGCTATACACCCCAAAGACAATATGTTTCATGGTAGGGAGTTTGGGAAAGCAATTTGAAATAAGGAGGGGAGCTTGTGTAAAATCTTGGAATATTCTTGAAAAGGATATTCTAGCAGAGTCAAACTGGAGATAAGGGTGACACTAGATTTGGAAGAAGATCAAATAGCTCTTGCACATTCACTTTAAATTTTATAAATTTAAAAGTCTAGATTGCTTTTCCATTAGAAAAGTCAAAAGGGCCACTAATGTTTGCCAAGGAGTATTTTCTTTACAATTTCATTGATATTGTGGATATGCCTTAAGGAAAAATTCAATACACACAGACTATTGGCAGCTCTCCTCCAAACCCTGCTGGATATCCATCACCAGTGATGCATTTAACGTCGCGCTTTTCCAGCTCCCAGGCTCCCGCAGACTCCTAACGTTGCCTCGGAGAGAGCGTTTGGCTTTTGTTTCATGCACTTTCTATTCTCCAAATTTTATTTTCTTTCTCACCCACCTCTCCCCATTCCTGTTATCACAAGACCTGGGCTCTTTTCCCTTTCCCAGTTTTTTTTTCCTCTATGCACACACTGTGTGAAGGGTAGGGGGGAGCACCTGGGAGCTGAGAGGGGGCAGGAACTCTTCTCTGGCCCCATCGTGGCCCGAGAAGGCCTGGGTTTCTTCCTGCAGCCCTCAGCAGGAGGAAGCATCATCTGTGAGCTGCTATCAATTGAATGCAATAAATGAACATGTATGTGAGCGCATGTTTGAGCAATCGCAGTGTAACCCTGCTCTGATGCCTACAGAGGCCTGCCTGAACTTTTTATTACAAACAAATTAATCAAGAACAACTCATCCATATAAAAATATTATTCTTGCCATGCAGCCAGGAACCATGCTGTCTGCAATATAATGATCACTTGAATCGATTCTTCCATTACAATGTAAAACTGCCTGAAGGCAGCTTTATTTCATCTTAAAAAAAACACTTTTTAATGTCTTCATATGAAATGATAGAGAGAGGCTACCGGCATGCTATTGGTTTTAACTGAGTTTATTAAAAGCAGTTTTGCAGTGTCATTTGGACATTGGCCCCTTCTTTACCGATATAAGATAAATAATTCACCTTTAAAGCCATAGTTACTGTTCAAAGGAAATTAAAATCTGAGGTTCACCGAGCAAAAGTACAGGCTGAAGTAGGAGCTAAGATATTTAAGAGTCTGATACTGAAACGGAGTGATGTCTCTCTCTGCATTAAATTCTTCTCACTACATTTTAGCCATCTACAGTGTAGGTGTTTCAGTTAATCCACTTGCCTGGAGTCCCTTTCCAGCTGAGAGAGAGAGAGAAATGTCCCCAGAAGCAGATTGGTTTGACTTAGCAGCTATCCTGCAGAGCACAGCTTCAGCGTTCTGACACGGCTCCTTCCAGAGGCAAGGGAGAGAGACTGGCAAGGGGATGCTTTGGCTGAGACATTTAACAGTAAAATGGCTAGAAGTTTAGCCTGCTTCAAAATAACGCCTCAAGGTATTTATCACAAGAAGTCAAGAAACGTCAGCTGGTTTAACCTGTTGGCAGATGTCATCAACCCAGCGTTCCCCACAGGTGCCGGCAGGTTGCAGAGGGTGGCCAGGCCGTGCAGACCCTGACGGGTCGGTACTAACAGGCACGGCTGTGCTCTGGGAGCAAAACTCAGTAGCCCTAGAGCTACTGGTTATTGCCTTCTCTGTTGTGTGGCTACAGATACTTCCCTGGGAACGCCGCAGCGATACAGAGCTTATTACTGGGTCTTTATTCATCCTTCTCTGCAGCTCCTGTAGGGCATTTTGTAGCTTAAGACAGGCAGGAGAAACAACTGACAGTCAGTAAACTATGGCAATTTTCAGGGAGTCTATGGCTCCTGAAGTGATCATCGTCAGTTAGTTTAAATTACAGAAATCTTCAGACTATTCTATCAGTCTCTAGATTCCTCAGGGTGATAAGGAAAAAAAAAAAAAAACAAACAAAAAAACAAGGCTATTTTGTCCTCTGCTCAGTAAAAGGAAAAGAAAATTTTTCCTTGTAGGTTAACTTAAGACAAAAAGGAAAGGAAAAAAAACCCTCTCACGAATTTTGTTCATATGAGCAAGACATCAAAATCTTAAGTAATGACATTAAAATCTTTTTTATATGGTCTCTGGGGCTGTGGAGAAACAGTACAGGCAGAGATGTGCACAGCCTCACACAACTCACACCGTGGTCCCAGCCTGCTCCGAGCACTATCCCATCAATCCTAATTCATAAAGGCAGTTCAGCAGAAGGAAGGAGAAAGTCATTACTGATTGTTCAGTGTTTCATCCCAAGTTACATTCTCTCAGAAACAATTTTTCGATCTATAATGAGCCCATTAAATGGCACTTAAAAAAAAAACAAAAAAAAAGTTTGAATGATTTTTTGATTCTGTCATCTGACTTCATTGTACTTCTCTAACATTCACCCAGCAATTTATTTAACCATAAGCACAAATTATGCACCTGCTAGCCGAAGAGCTCTTAATAAGTGAAAGTGACAGAAAGACAGAAAGACTGAGATTAGCTGACCAGTTCTTTTCTCCACAGGACCCATAGCTCTGATTTTCAGTCATATCATATTAATTTGCTTTTCCTTCACAAACTATTTTTAGTCCCAGCCCCTACAGATCGATGTGTATAGATATAAAAGAAGGCAGGTGCATGAGCTCCCTCCTTTTTCTTCCTCAGTGTTACATATGAATATTTACCAGTGGAGAAAGTAAGAGCCAACAATGAGATTTCAATGCAGGATTTCACAGTACCTCTTTGGAAAGATATTTCTATGATTAATAATGGTTGTTCAAAGTACAGAATATGAATCAGCCTCTATGTCCTAATGATTGGCTCTGTGAGAAGAAGAAAAAAATCATCATACCAGGGGAAAAATGTATTTATGAAAAATGACTGGAAGTGATTTAAAGCAACCTACTTGCTGACTTACTTAGCTAGGTAATCACTACAGCTACAGTCTAAGGTAAAAAAGATTTCCGGCCTGGCTTCGGTTTAAAAATATGAATTGATATCTCAGAACATGATCCCCGAGCAGATAATTTCTGCTTCTTATGCGCTAGATAGTTTAACTGCTCAGTGAAAGAAATAATTGCTGTGAATGCAACGTCCCTCTCACAAAAAGAACAACAAAACCTCATTGCACAGATCTGAAAACTGGTGCAAATGCAGACCTACCTGAAAAAAAAAACAAATATTGCTTTTGAATTATCTTGGATCAATAGTGAATCTCTGACTATACACTGTAAAATAGATATTCTTGTGCATTCTGTGATACAGCAATTTGTGCTTGCTTTTCCTTTGGTAATAGGTCTTATCTAGAGAAAAGTAGACACGAACATATTCAGTTAGCTTCCTGAAATACAGTGTCATTGTTTCTTTCTCCTACCTTTGCATCCATGGACATTTTCCCAGTCATTTTTAGTTACTGCCTCCTGTGGGCTTGTGTAGCAGACATGCTGACTCCTTAATTAAAATTGCATGCCAGGAACTAAGTAACTGCCAGCTGAATGCTTGCCTCCTACTGTTGCATTCTGTCAGCTCAGGGAAGTTTTTTTTCTCCTCCCCCTTCTTCTTTTATTTTTTTTTTTTTTTAAGGAAATGTCAGTTGCTGTTTCTGAAAGTAAATATGGGAAATTCTGGAAAATGCACTTAATCTGGTGACTAAATCCAGAAAATGTCATTATTTTTTGTATAGAAGAAAAATGTAAGTACATTAAAAGTATGAAGTCAGTTTTCTGGGTCTGAGCAACCTAAAGACCATGCAAATGAACACTGGGATAAAAACATTGATGGACAGAGCAGTTTATGCTGCAGGTTGGTACCAGTCTGGGGACATATCTGTGGAACAGTCACAGAATTAAGCAAGGACCTCCCATGTACATGTTCCAACCTCTAGGTGGTTGTCTGTTTTCCTGGAGGTAAAGTCCTGCTCAGGGAAGAATGAGAAGTGTGCCTGAAGCTTTGCAGGCTTTGAGAAGAGATGCAGGGCAGCAGGTGGTCCTCAAGAACACACCGGTGAAGCATATACATCTCTGCAAAGCAAGCAGGCTTGCACAATTGCACAGCTATTGCCAAAAAGGACACGGCTGGAAGGCAGCAGGAGGCTGGCTGCCGCATGCTAGTGCCCTTCTGAAGGTTGCTGCTGCTTCTTCTCTGTGCCTGTGCACTGAGCTTCACTTAGGATTGCTCCTTTTGAAAAAAATATCACACCACCTTTGCTCTGAACCAAAGTGGAGTGGAGAGTTAAAAGCCATTTCTAGAGTGGGAAGACTGAAGACACAATAATTAGGGTCCAAATTAGGCTCTTGAATGCCTCAGGCAGAGGCCAAGACATCCACTCTTCTCTACCTACACCAACATTTGTTGATTTTCACCATTGCTTTCCATGATGTCAGGCTCAGACAGCTGCGCTTTTTGCTTATAGGAGAATGAGTAAGAAGAGAAATCTTCTCCCAAAGAGAGGCAAATAAAAGGAATTTGGCAAAAGTTCCTCCTGTCCTTCTAGTTCTGCTTTTTTATATTCCTCATCCTGTGAATATAAACTCACTTACTGTTCCAGAGCTTTCCAGGTATCTACAGGGGTTTGAAACAGGCCAGTTTGTTTGCCTGTGGCAAACAAGTGGCATCCACCTCTATGTTGGCTGCCTGAGAATCTGAAATTTCACCTTCGCCCTAATTAGAGCAATACATTCCAGCACAGACCAAGACTCAGGGCATCTACCAAAGTGCTCAAGCAATCACGCTTCTTGGCTTCCAGTATTTCTTCAGGCTCACCTTGCTGCAAATACAGGTGTTACAAGCACAACAAAAATTCAAAAATAAGCATCCATTTCACTACATCAGTGTGTTTGCAATGGCTTGTACCATACTGCATTCACAATGGTTGCTGAACACCATTGATGTTAAAAAGGACAAACAATGAGAACTGATAACTTCAGGTAACTTCTGCTCTACCAGCTCCCAAGAATGGAGCTCCTGGGCAGTCGGAGGCATCGGCAGTTTGCAGTTCATGTGTGTGCTGTGCTCCACAGCTTCCAGGGAGAAACAAAAGCTTAGCAGCTGTGATAGCTGGCTACTTTAACACCTCATATCTTCAGGGCATGATTTTTTTTTACAATTGCCGTTGCTTTTTCACTCACAGAGTAATATTTTGACCCCAGCAAACTCAATAGGAAGGTTCCCATTAATTTTAGCTAAGCTTGGATGTCAACTAACTTTTGTAAAATGGGGAAGTAAAGCAAAAGTTTTAGAGACAAGTAACATCTTTTAGTACAGTAATTGACATACTTGGAAAAACAGGTAAGTCTTTGGGCACACAGGCTTTATAGTTCATGTTGCACTAGGATAGATATTCGTCTGAAGTTAAAATATACATGAACATAAATGATACACACCAAGACTAATATTTGAAGCAATCCTCAAATTAATCACATTTTTCAGAATTAATTTTGAAAATACAACTCATTTCAGGCTTCCATTTTTAGGTTGAAAGTGATAAAGCACAAAGCTCCACCACAATCAAAACATTGAAAGGAAGATAAATTTTAAAAAGACTAAAAATACCCTTGTGATTTGCTTTAGGTTATTTTCTCTGCCTAAGCTATCATGGTGCAAATCAAAAAGCAGCTAAGAATAGATCCTCATGTAGATGAGATAGCAATGGCTCTCTTGCTCTGGTTTGTATTTTAGTTCTGATTTTCCATGTTTATTGCAAGCAGGTAGGAGCAAAGATCGTGAGTTCAGATGTCTGGCTGCATTCAAACTTTCTTGAGTTTTATTTCCAGTGAGGAGAAAAGGAGCAGGGAAAAACATGGATAAATACATTATAAAATTTGAAACAAAACTTTTAAAAACTAATCATGGTTGCCAAGTAACAAAAACATACTTAACCTTTGCTAATGATTAGCAAACTCCAAAATTCACATAAGCCAGGAAACAAATAGCAAAGGAGTTTTGCAGACATTCTTTTGTTTTGGGAGTTTTCCAGGTCAATGATAGTTTTTGCTCTTCTAAAATTTGTAAGGAGATGAGGGAGGAAATTACC
This sequence comes from Chlamydotis macqueenii, assembly GCF_036417535.1. Lineage (NCBI taxonomy): Eukaryota > Metazoa > Chordata > Aves > Otidiformes > Otididae > Chlamydotis > Chlamydotis macqueenii. The sequence continues at coordinate 24,481,637 of NC_141556.1, forward strand.
CAGATTACTGAACGAAAGAAGGCGTTGTTCTCCTGTGAAATACAAGCAAGTGATAGTTGTGTTCTGAAGATATTTTTTTTCCCCTGAATGATACTCACCCTGAAATAAGATCTGAGCTTGAATATACCAAGCTAGCTTTAGGGTAGGGGCCTGTTCTTGCAAGGTTTATGTCACCTACTCATCGCTGCAAAGACGTTGTGCATAACCTTTGCTTTGACTGTTAAGAGTCAATCAATGATAAGAGTCTTCACAGAATATATTCCCTGTCAAGACTTTATCTTTTTTTTCCCTGCATAGGTAATCACAGATATTGCTTAAACACTATTATTTCTGGTCTTGAAAATGTTTCATTGGACATGCTAAAGTTAAATCCATTCTATCTCATCTGCATATCTCTAACATCATTTATAAAGCCTTCATCACCATGTTTTGCTTATTTTCTTGCAAATTTCCCACAGAGTAGTATATAAGGGATCAAATTCATTTCTCTCTAAGGGTCAAGCTGTTAGATAACCTAAGGTTATATAGGGAGGTACCAGCATCAGGCCATGAAAACCACATTCCAGATTTGCCTTGGATATCCATGAGACCACAGTTCAATCCACAGCTATCAATGCCTCCAGTGCATAGAATCATGGAATATCTCAAGTTGGAAGGGACCCATAAGGATCATCAAGTCCAACTTCCTTCTCCTTACAAGACTACTTAAAACTCAACCGTATGACTAAGAGCATTGTCCAGATGCTCTTTGAACTCTGACAGGCTTGGTGCCGCGACCAGTTCACTGGGGATTCTGTTCCAGTGACTGATCGTTCTCTCAGTGTTACTTCCCAAGTAGTTTTTGCCTATAAAAATCTCAGGAAATCAGAAACTTCATAAGACAATCTGTCTCCTTGCCTATCTAATGAAGTCTAACTAGATTAGGTTAGATTTATCCTTTATTTATGGCTTCTCTAAGTCTATTGTGTGCATCTGCCTATTTAAGAATGGGAGAAGCAACAACCTGCAGTTATGAAAGTGATGAATTTGTGTCTGACACTGTAATATCCTTGATCTCTGTGCATTTCTGCTGTGTGATTCCATTTCTGCATCTAGTGAGATCTTTTTATTATTATTTTCTACTCTACTTTCCCTCTCTGTCTTTTATTAGCAGGCAGTACATTCTCACCGGGTACGCTGACATCAGGTAAAGTAAAACCAGGTAAAAAGTCGGTATCCATTACTATCACACCGCCTTTGTTTGGACTGTCAAGGACTGGGGAGTAGGACAGAGCTTTCTTATTATCTCCAGCTCAGACTAGGATGTCAAACACCTGTTTACTGGAAAACAAGATAGCCAGTAAAAGTGGTTGGGTGTTTTGGGGATGATATGTTTTGTGCTCAGAAAAATAACAATTTATTGAAATAAAAAGATTGAAAATTAGCAGTGTTAATATTTTTTGATCCAATTTCTTTTATAAAATACAAATTCCCATTTCCTGTTGGAAATTATATTTAACTTCATAACTTAAGCTAACGAGAGATGTTAAAAATGAACCAATATCCTTGTCGGCGACATGGACAGTGGGATAGAGTGCACCCTCAGCAAGTTCGCCAACGACACCAAGTTGTGTGGTGCCGTCGACACGCTAGAAGGGAGGGATGCCATCCAGAGGGACCTTACAGGCTGGAGAGGTGGGCCCGTGCCAACCTCATGAAGTTCAACCAGGCCAAGTGCAAGGTCCTGCACCTGGGTCATGGCAATCCCAGGCACAAATACAGGCTGGGTGGGGAATGGATTGAGAGCAGCCCTGAGGAGAAGGACTTGGGAGTGCTGGTGGATGAGAAGCTTAACATGAGCAGGCAATGCGCCCTTGCGGCCCAGAAGGCCAAACGCATCCTGGGCTGCATCAAGAGGAGCATGGCCAGCAGGTTGAGGGAGGTGATTCTGCCCCTCTACTCTGCCCTGGTGAGACCCCACCTGGAGTACTGTGTCCAGTTCTGGAGCCCCCAACACAAGAAGGACATGGACCAGTTGGAGAAGGTCCAGAGGAGGGCCACAAAGATGATAAAAGGGCTGGAGCACCTCACTTATGAGGACAGGCTGAGAGAGTTGGGGCTGTTCAGCCTGGAGAAGAGAAGGCTCCGGGGAGACCTGATAGCAGTCTTCCAATACCTCAAGGGGGCCTACAAGAAAGATGGGGAGAGGCTGTTCAGTAGGGCCTGTTGTGATAGGACGAGGGGTAATGGTTTTAAAATAGAGGGAGGTAGATTTAGATTGGATATTAGGAAAAGATTTTTTACAATGTGAGTTATAGAACACTGGAACAGGTTGCCCAGAAAGGTGGTGGAGGCCCCATCCCTGGAAACGTTCAAGGCCAGGCTGGATGAGGCTCTGAGCAACCTGATCTAGTCGGGGATGTCCCTGCTCCTTGCAGGGGGGTTGGACTAGATGACCTTTGAAGGCCCCTTCCAACCCTAACCATTCTATGATTCTATGATTCTATGAATATCTAAAACCCACTCAAATTCAATTGTAGCATTATATGTTGATTGACAAAAACAAACTAACAAACATAAATATGATCATCATTGTGCCCAAAACTTTCAAGATGTCAACTATCTATCCTGAGCTTGGAATGGAAGTTCTTTTGATATCACAAAAACATTCTCAGGATGAAAAAGCTTACTTTCTGGAAAAGTTGAAATAAAAGTTTGGCAGTGTTTTTTCTCAAAAACAAGCCAAAGGATAAAGAGAGGAAGAATAAGAATGGCAGACAGATCATTAATACCTTTACAATGTAAGTCTTTATCAGCTCTAAATTTAAAAGCTTATATCCTAGTAGACAATTATTTAAACCTCCCATGGACTGAAACACTGAAGATGAATTCCTCTGCTGATCTTCAGAAGAATCCTGAAGATCTAAGTTTGGAGGATGTACTATATATCAGAGACTCAGATGTAAAAACCAGTTTTCATAAATCTGTTCAATAGGGGCAAAGTTTATTTCATTTATTTATGACATCTCCAAGTTAGATGCCTAAGACTTAGCTGATTTTGTACTCTAAGTGAGAAAGAGGCACCCCCTTTGATGGTTTATATAGACATGTACCCTTAGAATAAACTGAATTGCTCTGATTGCATTTTTCCCATGTAGATGGTTAAGGCAGCCTAGGATATCCGGCTTAGACTTAGAGATCTAAAGTTTGAGCACTTAAGTAAAACCAGATGATTTCTTACATTTGTTTGTTTTATTTTGAGAACATATATGACCAGATGACGATGTCACATCTCAGACTGTCATGATGGTTCAAACTGTGTCTCCCTCATGTACATGCTTTATCCATGGTACTGGGTAAACACGGCCATGTACATCTCTGGAGAAAATATTACATCTTCATGGAGCTCTAGATAGATTAATCACAAATGCAAGAGTTTTACTACAACCTCCAATGTACTAAAATGTTTTCAATATAAGCAAACTGAAATTGCCCCAGGATTATGGATGCTATTGTAACAGCTTTGAAGCTATTGCCTTGCTTAATAGTACTGCTCTTTTTAAAAGCACTAAACATCAAATTGAATTTGAAATAAAGTTATAACATAGATTCATTTTACATAGTTTTGTAGTTTTAGAATTTCAGAGCAAAACTGAACTAGCTAAATACACTCTTCTTCCTGATATTTACAGTTAAGAATTCATAAGAAACAGGAGAAAAAAAATTGACCACGTCCTCCTTGGGTTAATAAGGTAGACAGAAGAATCAATGCTGATTAAATTAGGCAACAGACTCTTCTACAAACAATAAAAACATTTTAAATAGGTTCTCCTTTTACTGTGAGAAGTCATATGAAACTAGCCAATGAACTAGAAAAGGAAGGCACTGGTGGGCTGGAGGAAGCAGCTAAATAATCCAGATGTAGAGACTTCTTAATTTGCAAGCTATAAGGAGACATAACTGAAGAAAAATTTCAGGCAGCTAAAATATTGTGCAAAATAAGTCACCAGGCTGAAAGGCTTCCTGTAAAAATTTTCTATAGAAAATTATCAATGCCATGTCTGGGATAGCAAGCCTTGTGCTATCAAAAGATTAATCCTATAAACTTCTAAATAAAGCATGGCTCTCCTTATTCTGTTAATCTATAAGAAATGCATAGAAATGCTTACTGGTCTATAATTTTACACAGAATAAAAAGCCTTATATTTAAAATATGGTTACTTATATTTCCAACAGATACATGATATATGCCAAATAAACTGAATCAACAAGAGGTTAACCCAACACTGGAAATGTCCTTGCCCTCCCCTGCACCCTTGCCCTGGCACACTCAAAATTTCTGTCTTTTATGCTAGAAGTCTTAAATTTGTTATAGAGCTGGAGAATTTTTTTCTGGCCTTGCATTGGATAATATGAGGGGAGAATGACAGAGGAAAGCCAGAATTCCAACTCATTAGTCTAATTGTCCCCCTCCAGATCTCAGTCTCTGAATATGAATTACATCTTGTGGCCCCCTCTGCCTGCCTGTACACTCTCAAACATCCACGCCTTGTTGCTGATCGTATCAAAACTTACAGCAACTGCTTTAAATTCATTTACATTTTCAAGGGGCAGTTACTCTTAACACTGAAAGGGACTAGAGATTTAGTTTTTCAAACAAGCTCCTCCTTTCCCCCTGCAGCATTTTCACAGGAGAATTCTCTGCTCCGGCACAACTCAAAGTCTAGTTCTGGAGTTATGATCAGAATTTAAATGGTCCCATACAGCACTCTATAGGTGAAACTCACTCATAGTCTTACAAACAGTTTATTTTTCAATATTCTGTTTGAAACTTTGCATCAGCTACCAATGTTCCTCATTAAAAGATGAATTTGTTTTCAAGAACCATTGCCAGAGCTCCAGGCATTTTACAAAAGCAAGGAAAACCTCTCAGAAAGCAGTAGAAAAGGTTTACTATCCTGAGGAAATAAGGCCTTTGGGCCAAAATCCTGAGTCAGAGTGGACTGAGTATCTAATGTACACTGGGAAATACATATTCACAGACCTGACAAAGAAAAGACACTGAGTGATATTTTCATGCCTGACAGAAAATAAACAACACTTTATTTACAGAAGTTTAACTCTTTTATCACAGAAGACTTCATCAGCCTCCTACTTTGCTACATTCAGTACTCCAGAGCCAATTCTCTTTTTCTGTGCAAAAATTTGCATGCGTGTCTACACAAAGGAAAGCTCCCCCATGATCAGATGTCTCCTCTAAAATCCAATGTCTCCTCTAAAATCCGATTTCATTGCCAAAGCATCGTGGCTACCGGACAGCTGAAGCAGAGGCCGAAGAGAGACAGACAGGCTGATTTAATCATTTGCCTGTCAGAACAGAAAATGAATTCTCAGTTCTATTGCCATTAGCATTTCAAAGAGAGTGTGACAGGCATATGTAGTTTTAAAAAATAATAATTCGGTTTCTTCCCAGATGCAGAATCCAACTGTTTGAAATTAGAACCAAAAGAAAAGCAGAGCGCACTGCATATAATCTAAATGCACTGACACGCCTGGATTAAAGGCTGGATACAACAAAAATGTTTTAAATTCTATTTGATTTTTGAGCTATTAATTATTTCAGCAACAGTAATACTTCAAGAGAACCTGACAAAGCAGTAACAAAACCGCAGAGGTTAAGTATGAGCGACAAAAATCCCCATCTCTGCAGGATAGTGTTTAAAATGCCCATAAGGCATAATCCAGTACTTAGGATCAAATGATTCAAAGTGAGCTGCTACTGAATCTAAAATTCAACAGGTACTTTTATTTTGGCCCTGAAAGTTCTCTTGCCTTTGGCATCTGACCTTAATCTCACGGAGACACTCTCATCACCAACAGCACCAAGTCCTACCAAAGGCACAGCTGTCATCTCTCAGACTCACAGCAAACAGAGACGTGGCAGTGATTTGTAGAGTTAGATCCTGCCAAGTGCTGCCATCCAGGAAAGCAAGATCAGGGTTTAATTCCTAACTTAATTTGATGAGATTCAAAGCCATATACCCCACAAGAATGCCGCAACCATCAGGCTACAAAATACTACTAAGTGGATGGAAGCATCCTATGAGCAGACCCAATTCACGCTTTTGCTGAGGAGAAACAGGAATTCAGATACTGCCCGTGCTCGTTCCTCAATTGAAGAGCTCTGAGGGGCTCCCTTGCACAGGGATCTTCTGTAGACCAAGCTAAGACAGCCGGATGCCTCAAGTCACTCATCATTGAGTCATCTTTATAAGGGAACTTAACTCTTTTCCCTGACTACAAAGAATACAGTGGCCTTAGTTTGACCCTCCAAGTTATCCTAACAGGGTTGGTGCCTGATTTTACAGTGTTGCAACATTTGCTTTGTCAGGGTTTAAATGGCTTCTTTTCATCTCAACCTTACTGCACAGGGCCCTCAACAGATTCCTGCAGAGTGGATATAAAAATGTGTTCCCTGTGGCTATATAGGAGTTTAGATATTTTTTCCGTAAATATGTCCTTTGGCTTTATGAACGCCTCCACAGGACAGAATTTTGTATGAATTACCCTGCATCAAAATCAAAAGGGATTCCAAAGAAAAAAAAAGTCTCATTTCTAACCTGAATGCATGAAAAACGAGTTACATCATTGACTGAAAGGCTACTTACTGTGGGATCTAAGCATGTTGTTTACTTCTGTAATTGCCATATCATTAATTACTAATTATCTTATCCTACATCATATCTGTGGATGCTTGGTGGGTACCCTTGATATTTATGCATATGCACAAATTCTTTCATCTTGGGAGGGGGGGCTGTTTACACTCTTACATTGATCAACATTTTCTTTCACAGAAAGAATTTCTTGCACAGATTAAGGGCAATTATTATGGGTTTAGAAACAAAATGCCTCTGCACTGCTGGTATTTTCAGAAATTGGATACAGATCAAATTCCTGGGAAATAATTCTAGGCAACACATTTGTGTTCCGTTTATTTTCTACCATTCCAGTATGTGATCTCCACTGTTCACTAAGGCTGATACCTTTTTTTTCATGTTGATGAGACTTTTGCTTCACATCAACATATAAGACAACTGACAGTTAGCAAGATTGGCCAGCTTTCTACAAATCTTCCCTTTTTACTCAAACTAACTCACTTTGTTCCTGTTATTTTGTCAATGTTCTATTGACAAATTTTGTCCTCATTCATACAAAAAAAAAGTCAATGGAGTTTGTTACTTGTATGAGAGAGTGGAATATTATCCTAAATTCTCAGTGAGTTTTTAGGAGTTACTACTTGAAACACTATTGGAAGTTCGCATGTTTGGATTTTATAGCATGCCTTTTGGTGTCGTGGACAGAGTGACACATTCAAGCTCCATCTCCACTCTGTTAATGGTGTGACTGCAGGAGGTTAGCCCAGGCATATCTGTAGATGTTTGGCATCAAAAGCAAAGGAGCCGTAAAGGCAGAAAATTAAGCCCATAGCTTAGGCAAGAAATCAAAGCAGTTGTCCAGAGTTTGGATCTATCAGAGCTGCTAGTTCAATGTGTATAGCACATCTCCTATTATATAGATGCAACCAAAAAGCAAGACTGAGTGCAGCATCTTTCTGGTAGGAGAGCAAGTCACATCTCATTTAACTTCCACTGGATCACACAAAAAGCTGCTTGCAACCACTTTACTTCTTTCTGTTAATTCAACCCCGATTAACCTGAGAAGAGTTGGATTTTATGCCTGGTTCTGTAATGTGACTTTGGGGAAATCAACTTTGCTTCCCTGGGTGTCTGTTTCACTTCCCGTAAAATGGAATAATAACAGCTATCTAAAGTATTCCAAGACTTAAGAGGGGAAAGAAGTACAGAAAGAAAAGCACTATTATTACTTCACTTTATCTACACTATATCTCTTCCTCCAAACAGCATTTTTACTCTAAACAAAAAAAAAATTCATCAGAAGTTCAGCATTATCCTTGGCCCATCATGTTTCTATGGTTACAGAGCCTGTGTTTTTCATCTGTAGAAACCAGCAAGAATTTTCCCATTTCAAAAGACTGCTGTGCCCTGTCTCTCTGACCCTCCCTTATCAAGGACTGGTTATTCTCATTTTGCCAGCCTCATCAAGCCCTGCAGTGAAAGCATCTCCAAATCAGATTGCAGGACAAAGCATTTAAATACAAAATCTTATTAATAAATACTACTAAATACTATTTGCAGTAATACACAGAAATGTCATTAAAAAAAAATGTAGGAAGGGGTGTTAAACTTGATCCCTGAAGGCTTACCCGGTTTCTGTTTTTCAGCAGGCTGGGCAAGCCTTTGCATGATGGAGGGAACGTGGTCCTCTTTCCACCAACGGCTGCATGCCTTGGCCTCCCTCTCAACCCTGTTGCATAGCTCATGTCAGAGAGAAGCCACCAAGATTCATCTAAGATCAAATCCATTTTGGGTATTTTCTCATGCCATTTGATTTTCTATATGAAGTGCAATACAATGCCTATACAAGCATATATATTTTTATATAGATGTATATGCAGCCGCAGTACGTAAGCAGTACACATAAACACACACACACCCCCCTCTACTACATGAACCACCATGAGACAGCACAGATCCCTTTTCTCACCCCAAACCATTCCTTTCTACAATAAGAAGGCATGCTTATGGATTAAACTTAAGTTTCTCTTAAGCACAGGCTTGCAATTTCCTTAACACTCTCTAAAAATACTACTTCTTTTTCTCTTCTCTACTCTGTGAAAAAAAACCAAACTCTCCTTTTTCAGAAAAGAAGCAAAGCCCATCCCTTGTTGGAGTAATGTCAGAATTTGGCTGCTGCTGAGCCAGCTCCATCCTTATCCCCACCCCTCCCCAACCTGTATATTCCTCATTTCTATTCCTCTCCTTCAGACATCTGTGGGATTTTATTTGTTGCTGTAACATTAGCGCAAGTTGCCACATAAAACCTCAAAGTTAGTTTGGTGCAGTGATCTACAATGACTTCTTCACAGCATGCTTAATGGAGGGTTTTGTGATGACACACAGGATCACCTGCACCAGTACTGTGCAAGATGTTCAGTGTGCTCTGGAAAGACTGATAATGATGCTGGATGATGTATCCATTCTCTTTCTCATTTGAAGAGAAAACACATAAGCTCCCCCTAGGCCAATCATGACCACTGAGCCCCAGTTTGCAGGTTTTCATAGCATCATAGAATCTCTAAGGTTGGAGAAGACCTCCAAGATCATCAAGTCCAACCATCAACCTAACACCACCATGTCCACTAAACCATGTCCTGAAGTGCCATGTCTACACGTTCTTTGAACACCTCCAGAGATGGTGACTCCACCACTTCCTTTGGCAGCCTGTTCCAGTGCTTGACCACCTGTTTCAGTGCCTGACCAAGTTTTGCTGCAAGTTTGTCCATATGGAGTTGTCTGAATGTAAGCTTTGCTTCCATGACCGCATCCCTCTAACAGAAACCTCTGCAGATGCTTTTTCCAAGGTTTTTTATTTTCACAGTTCTTTAACACTTCTATCCTCCTTGTAAAGAACTCTCTACCAAAATACTATTTCCCTGATCATTCCCAGTCTTATTCTTTATTTTTTGTTGGACTGCTGCTAACTCCATAGGGAACGACCAGGGTTTAAGGAACCTGCAAGAGTGCCTGAAGGCAGAAGCCTAGGAAAAAGTATAAAGCAGAATAAGCAAATATTCTCCCAAGCTTAATTAGAGGAAATGGTGATTTCCTTTAGTTCACTAAAGGCAACTCTATGTTTAATAACTCTTAGTGTACTTTTCTTCCATGAACCAACACAGGCTCATCTTGAACCCATGTCAAGCTTCCACTGTACCCCAAAGCAAGGAGTTTTGGTCTAACTAGGCATGGGGTGAAGCACCTGTTCCTTTTGTTTGGCTTTGTACAAATCTCTACCATGTAATTTCAACATGTATTTCTTTGGACTATATCTTCAGTGCTCGTTTGTGTGAATTCATAGTGAAGCAAAGAGGAGTAATAAATCAATAGCTGCCATGCTGTTCCAAATGATTGGCACAAAGGTTCAACTGAGCAGAGGCTGGCTCAACCAAGATGTCATTAATTTAAGAGACAGATTAATTAAAACTCATAGAAGAATAAGGTGTTGTTCACCTTTTCTTCTAGACCACAAAGTTTAGAAATAGCATAAATATTTAACTGTGAAAGAAGCTTTACCAGAGGTGACATATGCCAAAAAAGGGGTAGAAGGATGAAAGCAGGGGTGCCTTGGAGAGAGACATGCCCCATCCTGTGTCTCAAAAGACGTTGGTTCAGCACAATAACTGATCTCAAATGTTCTACTATCGCTTTACCTTGTGCCCTCAAATCCTAAGGAATACTGTCAGAGCCAGACAGCTGCCCAGCCTAGCTCAGAAAGTAGCCAGGATAGAATCTGCTGGATAAGAACTTCTAGGGGCAAAGAAAAGGTCTCTTCTACAAACTTTACAAGATGAGGAAGGATGCTCCAAAGTGTCATTAGAATTTCTACTGCTCTTTTCTACATATTTGTGAAGGAGGACAACCAATCACTTTAGGTTTTTTTCACCAAAAATGCAGCCACACAAGATGTATAATACTAGCTAGAACTATAGAAATTAGTATTTGCCAAATCTGTGTCAACACTCAGCTTCATTGGTATAATCATAATAATTAAAAATTTTGTTCTGGATTTTTTCCTCCTTTAAATGCTTTATTTGTTAAACCATCCGTAGATTAGGACTAAACTGTCTATCAATTTTAGATTGTAAGAGTTGAAATATAATCATTTCTATAGCATCTGAATAAACTGCAGCACCAAAGCCAAAGTGTATTTAATGGGTCATTTGTTAATACTTTGGAGTCTTTGAGGAAGGACGTAATTTTCCAGAAAGTTCTGAGAAAAGATTAATGAATCCCATTTGGAGCTGATTGATGTAAATCAGCAGAGAAAGGCTACCTTCTCTTGACATCAATTTATACCAGCTGTAAATTAAGGGTCATAGCTTTAGGTCTGGTGATAGTTAAGATTTATTTTTATAGATTTATCAAAAGCTTAAATGCAGTTTTAATTAAAAACAAAACATCTGACGATGAAGTGGTTGCCAATTCCTCCTTAATTATCACATTCACCAAATACTAGAGCTAGCTTGTCAGCATTTTGAATTTTCTAAGTGGAAAGATGGAGAGGAAACAGATAAGATGTCAATTACAGCAAACTGCAATTAAGATTATTGGCAGATGAAGACCCTCAGGGAACTAGAGTCCCACATAGCAGTAAGCTTGATAATCAGATGGTCCAACCTTTCACTAAAGAAGCGAATGAGTCATGTTATACAACATAAATTAATCATTTAAAAGAAAAGTTCAAAAGAAAAATAGCATAGAGAAATAAACACATAAAATCCTCTCTGTTTTTCTTTTCTTCTATGGGACAAACACATTTCTCATCTGGTCACAGGTTTCTTGACTACACGCAGAGCAGGGAAGCCAGGAGCTCCTGGCATGCACGAGCCATGTCCCAGCTCCGTACAGGAGTGAGACCCAGGTGTGCTCCTGCCTGAATAACATCCAACGAGGCGGCCTGAGCACGCAGTCCCTAAGGAGACGGACTGCTCCGCAGCTTAGCTGGAGAGGGATCAGCCTTGTGAGGCTGTTGACGGGCCCTGTGTGTCAGGACCCACCACAGCACACCCCCAGCAGAAAAGCCCAGATTCTGCTTTTTCCTTCTGTCATTAAACCACAGCAAAAGCAGCCAGCCATCCTCCTATGTAGATTATCATAACAAAAGAGACTCTTGAAGACTGATATTGAAGACAATATCAGAAAGTAGGGAGGCTTCTTGGATTACTATCTTCTGTGGCAAATTAATTCAAAGATTACTGCAGAGAGAGAGAAAAACCACTACCCTCTGATACTGAAGACAATACCAGTTGTTTAAAAATGGTGGCAATCTTTCCACCAGCCAGCAAACTTGTGCAAGAGCACTTGTGTCAAGTGAGAAGCATGAAAACAAGATTGTTTCAGCTCGGATTTCCTCCCACCACATCTTTCTCAAACAATTACGAGGCTGGGGAGAAGGGAAGTTATTGTAGTCTTAACAGCTGTAATAAAACATTCACACCAGCAGATACCGTGAGGTTTAACTAGATGAGCTAACTCAGTGTTGCAAGCGGCATTTGTCTCTGTGCAACCACCACTGAGGCTTTGCCATGAGAGACGTGCTGCGCTGCCTTTGCATTTCTTATTCTGAAAGGTGGGCACAAACGGGAGCTCTACCCACTTTCCTCCCTATTAGCGCTGCCTACGGGGTCGTATAACTCAGAAATACTCATATGACAACCACATTCTCCCTCTCCTTTCAGCTTGGACTCCACGAAGCTATGCTGTAATACCTTTTATTCACTGAAGTCTCTTTGAAATCGAAGTAATCCATTCCTTTCAGTATTCAGAGTCCCATCTACTTACTTAGAGGACAGGATGAAAATTGTCATTCCTTTAGTCAGCAATAAAGCACCAGCACATTTCAGAGAATATTAGGCGGGGTTTAGCATGACTTCTGCTTTTTCTTATGTTAACTAAGTTCCCAACAGTAAAAGAAATTCTGCCCTCAATTTTTCTACTGACAACTCTGAGGTGACAGGGACCATACAAGCAAATAGCTTTTACAGACAGCCTGATAGACCATATAGATAAACTAGAAGAGAGATAAGTTCGCATTGTCTCCTGCATTGGTAAAATTTGAAACAGAATTCAACTAGCAGAAAATGTATTTTTAGAAAAAACCTATGCTGGAAAGAACAGACCTCAGGTTCCAGATCTAAGATGAACTTGGCATAGAAACCATCGCTTTGGTTCACAGAGGCAAGACATTGCCACTGTGTCATTTCTTCAGTGGTTACTTAAAAGAACAGGGAGCTTAGCACCCTGTGCGTAGAAAGAATGAGAAAACTTGACAATTATTCCTAACAGTCATCAAAGATCACAGCTGCTTTTTTGCATACCTGACAGCATCCACTGCAGATAATGGGATTGTGCAGGTGACATCTGCATCCCGGTGAGTGGTCTTGGGCCATGTGCTTAGAGGGTAACCAGGAGTCTTAGTGCCTTATCATTAGGTGGCACTTGTGCTGTAGTTTCATAATTTGCTGAAAAACACCAGTTCACCAGGCACAGGGGGACACAACACCCTTCCTCGTCCCATCTGCTGTGGTGGGAACCTGTCCAGTGTTAACACAGAATGGGAGAGCAGGATCACAGCTCAGGCTGCTCCAGGCAACATTTACTGCCTTGAAAGAATTTTTAATTTTGAAAGAATTGTTGTAGGTCTGTACAACTAATTATTATTGGCCCCAAACTCTTGAGTAACTTCTCCTTTAATTTTTTTTTCTTTTTACTAAACCGTATGACACTACTCTGTCTTGGGAACTGACACATCTGCCAGCCTCATGCTGGTGATCTATTACAATGATACAGTGTAGGAGTGATGGGTTCACTTAAATAGCATCAGAATTAACTAGAATAGCAATGGCTGGCAATTGGTTGGAATTATATACTATATATGTGGGGTTTTTTTAAGTAAGCCTAATTTTGGAAATAAAGTATACACAATCAACTGGAAGGAAATGCAGGTTTCTCCTAGTAATCATTAAATTATACTATACTACTACAGCAATCATTAAATTATACATTAGACTATACTGATACTAATCAAATACACAAGATGCATTCTTGTTTAAATAATCACTGTAGTGAGAAAGACTCAGTTTAACCCATGATACAGCACATGAAGGTTTTGTAGTGGATTTTCCTTTATTTGAAATCTTTACATCAGAATTATCTTTTCAAAAGACACACTGTAGCTTAAATGGAAAATAATGGGTTCGGTGCAAAAATCACTGACTCTGCTAAGGCAAGTGGTTAGTTTACTTGATCATTGTGTCTTTCTACAGTTTTTACTTGCAGAGTAAAGTTGACCACATTTAGTTAAGTTACTGATGTACATAGGCTACAGACAAAGGTGTTGCAAATTATCAGGACAACTATTTCACTAATGACCATTCCTTCTTTGTAAGTACTCTGATACTCCAGCCCAGCTCTCATCTTTTCATTAAAAAAATAACCTAGCAATAGACTTAGGAAATAAAAAACTGTTTATTTTGGTGAAAGTGGAAGGTATAAAGTGATGCAGATAACAGAAAAGGAATTAGTGTTAATATTTAAAGACTTTACTTTCTGATCAAAAGGAAGTTCTAAAGTCCTAAATTGCATTATGCTTCAGTTATTTTTCGTATAGCTCTTATTGTGTACATGACATGAATAGAAACCTGCCTATAAACTGTATATTATGAGGATCAAAAAGAATAAAGAGTTGAAAGTTTGCTCCATAAATCTTCATAGAATTTTGCATTCAGTCACAAGTCATGGAGTCATCAGGGTAGAGCATTTAACAGAACCAAACCTAGATTTAGGTTAATTAATTAGGTTAACCAACTAATTTACAGGCTTATTTAGAGAATTGCATTATTCTCTGGAGTTCTTTGCTGTTTTCTCTTGCCAAGTGACACACCTAGACTACCACTTTCTAATTTAGGTCCCCAAATTGAGCTTTTGTGTCCCCATCATGTTGAGAAGATGAAAAAAAAATACTCCTTCAAAGAGATTTGGGAAGGAAGGGAGAGAGAGGAAGATTAAAGAAGTTTTTAGGTAAGCTGGGAAAGAGATTTTCTGCAGTGTTTCTGAAAAGCTGGATCCAATTTTGTACTTAACCTCAGGGAGGAAAAACAAACAGCATTTGAAGAGACAATAGATATGTTTGAATGGAGCTGCAGAAGTTTTGATTGCAAAGGTATACCTTTTAAAGGTATATCTATGCAATTAATTATTTAACAGCCTAACAAAATCTCAGGACTGAATGTAGAATGCTGATAGCCTCTCCAAAGTTAATATTGAATATAGCATTTCTACATGCTTCTGGTATTGAATACAGCTTTCAACTTCAGCCCTTTTCTGCTTCCACTTTCTATCAAAAGGGAGAAAATATTATGCAATATACACATAATAGCTCATCCCGGACTAGACAAGTTTTGAGAGGTTTTTAAAAGAAATTATGATAGTTAAAGTATTTCTGTTTACTTTTAAACATTTTTTTAACTTTGTTTTCTAGTTTTCTGCAAATGGCAACAGGAAATAGCATCATGGGGGAAATTATTTAAATTAGTACAATTCATCATGAACTCTATATCCTTCTGAAATTACATGCTAAATATTTTCTTGGAAGTGATTGTTATGAAAGTGGGGGCCTATGAGGTCAAAACTGGGAGCTAGTTATTACCCTAAGAATAGCTCAAAGCCATCTTTTGGCTGTAATGGGTGTTAGCTGGTAATTTCAACAGTCATGAACTAGCCTCCCATTCACACCTGCTGCTGGTTTAGCTCCTTTGGTTGCTCTAAAAAAGTCCAAAGCAGGTACATGCCCCTGCTTACACATTCCTCTTTAAACCAGGATGCAGATTGTCCTACAGTGACGTGGGACAGTCCAGAGAGCGGGCAGCACAAAAGCTGCAGGCACAGCACATGAGCCTTGCTATTCCATCCCTCCATTTCTCCCCAAAATGTGTCTTTTTTCTTTGTCACCCACTACCACCCCTGAAACCTCCTTCTTTAGGGAGTTCACCCCTCTCTTCAGTCCCTCAAGACACATTTCAATGGCTGAGAACTAGACAGTGTCTAAAACACCCTTGTATCTCCTCCTTCCTGATGGAAGAAAGAGGAAGATGATCCCCCTTACTGTACCGCGCCTTTTTACTAGTCCTTGCTGACCCACTTTGTGATTGGACTGACCAGATTTTCTATGAAAAAGTGCTATCTCCTCTTCCTTGTATCAGTCCAATTAAAGTTTCTAACCTCTCTGAGGCAGGAAGACCATCCTCTCCCTGGCTGGGGAGGTGAACACCAGAAACTATATGTGGCACCTTCCCTCCTGTGTGTTTATCACATGTACAAGGGGCAGACCGTGGGGCTGGCAGCCTCCCCTGATGCTTTGTGTGCAATAACTGCAGCATCCCAACCGCTCCCAAGACTTAAGCTGAGAGCACATGCTGCCCTGGGATTTGACCGATATATTCTGCAGGGCTATCACAGCTTTAGGAGAGGCATGACTCACAGTTGTGATGGTAGAAAGCCAGTTATCATGCTAATAAATGCAATATGGAGGAAGCTTCTAGTGCCGCTGTTGAAATGCTCTCCTCTATGAAGTGTACTCCATCCACATCCTTCTCTTAATGGATCTCAGATAAAATTGAATGCCTCTCAATCTAACTCTTTCCATCTCTCTCTCGTCATACTCATGCTTTATTCTTTAGTTACGCTTGTCAGATCTATGTTAAGTGGATAGTCACAGTTTACAGATTACAACCTGGATTTTTTTTTTTTTTTTTTTCCTCAGAATACAGTGACACCATAGTTGGCCTATCTTATGCATACAGCTGCACAACAGAGCTTTACACCTTTATGCATAGTTGAACTTTGTTGTCCTGCATCTGCCATTGAACAGTGTTTCTACAGTTCTGTTACCTCAAATATAAGAAGTATAAAAGAGCATATTTTAAAGAGTAGTTATGCAAAATTTCATAAAATATGCTAGAAACCATTTATTTATGTCTGAGCTATAATGAAAGCACATGGCAGAAGTTATCTTGAAAAAATAGATAAACATGTATTTACATTATACTAATTTTTAAGATAGTCGTTATTAACAAATAATATTGAAATCTGATTATAATAAATACTTTAGGACTACATTATCAATAGGTACAAATAACCATTATGTAATTAAAAGCTTTTGTTTTCTGTGCATGCATTTACACATTCATCAATGATCACTGGATTTAAATTATTTCACTGTAATTGTATATTCACCCTTCATGCAACCTTGTCCTTTTTTTTAAATACATTTATTTATGCAATATAGACTTTATATAATTTATGACAAATTTTTCCCCTACACTTTTCAGCTATTTCTCTGGACTATTCAAATCTTTTTCATTTGGCTTCCTCTAGGTCACCCTCCTTGGAGGGTGGGGGGAGTGAGAGAGAGACTGCATAGTCTGGTCCCGATCGGGGCTGAACTACGACAAAAGACCTGATCCAGAGGAACTAAAACCAAGTTGAATATAATCAATTGACCTCAAGGAGGTCAGCAGCATCCCACTCGCATTAAAAGTGTTCCCTTCTGGCTCCTGTTGGAATCCTGATATTTCTTAAAACCACTCACCAGTCTGAAAAGGGAGGACACAGAGAGGAGCAATACAGAGAACTGGGAGTTTTGCAAAAGCCCAGGGCAGTGGGTAACCTGCTGGCACAAATGCCAGTGCAGCTCCTGGAGGAAAGCAGCCTTCATGCCAGGCAGGGCTGGTGTGACCTCCTGCTGCTGGGAGGCTTCCATCAAACATTCCCACAAATGCCATCAACGTAGGCCCACCCTCGCCACCACTGGAGAAGCAAGGCTTAACTCAATCTCTTATCTCGTATTCCTCAGTGAGGAATACAGTGAATACAGCTGGAAGTGCTGCTTTTCTTCATGTTTTCCCTCTGACATTTAAAGGATTTCTGTTTGGCCTTCAGCTTGTACCATCCCTTTTCAGTAAACCCATCCTCTTCTTTGCTTTCTCTCTCTCTCTTTTTTTTTTTTTTAATTTTTAATTTTGAATTTTAGTAGTGAAGCAGAAACCACACTTAGCAATTCCTCCATGGGTTCTTCTTTCAAGTAGGATTTGCAAAGCCCCATCCTTGGCAGTAAATATTTTCCCCACTCCAATAAAGCCTCTACTGAAGAGCACTGCTTACCTGTGTGACGGCACTGTCCTTACAGGAATCAGGGACATGTGGAAAGATGCAGAGTTCAGCACCAGGACTTGTATGAATATCTAGCTTAACTGTCAATTCCAAGCTCTCACTGTCATAATTAGAACAGGTTTCCAAATATTGTAATGAAAAAGAAATGTGTATGGCTTTCTGGGAAACATCTAGCAATCTCACTTCAAGTATTATCATTTTTCTTACACTTTTCAGTGTTGTTGCTGCTTGTAGCAGATGGCTAGTTTATATCTTTTGCCCTTTGCGCAGGACGTTTTGTTGTTATTGTTGTTTGATGAAGTAACTGGCTTTCAACAGTGTTTTTAATTTAACTGATGTCTTTTTGGGAGATGGGTGAAACTTAAAAATGTTTGTTGAAGCGGAGTGTCTGGTAACAGACATGCATATTTAAAATGAGGAACATGTACAAGGCAATTTGGGTAGGATGTTCAGAACAATGGATTGAAAAAAGCTGCTGTTTATAAACGGCTATTTACATAATCTGCCATTTCTGTTATCTGCAACATTCTGCACAACAAAATTACTCCGAGCAAATGAAATTTAAATGTCACTATATAAACTAATCTTAGCCAAAGCATAAGAAATTTAAATTAGCTCATAGTTAAAGCAGCTTGCATGACACACTTAGAGGATGAAGTAATCTTTTTCAGCAGGACAAGGATGGTGGCTCAGCCCTGATCTTTGCTCTGCTGGTAATTTGGCCATCCCCCCATATTTTGAAGGTGAGAGGTGTCATTCTTAGAAGGTGGCACACTGGCCTGCCGAAATAACACACTTCTCACACAGGGGACCCACCAGCAGGTCGGCTTATGCTTCAGTTTGAACTATTGAACAAAGAGGATGTTCTCTTTTAACTGCACAATAATTGATATTGTCACATCTGGGGCAACTAACCAACAATGAAAAAACATTGAGCATTACGGGTTCAGTCCCTGCAAGTGTCTTCTGGCCCTGATTCAGCAAAGCTATTAAAGCTATGCTAAATGGGAAGCATGTGAGTAGTCCCACTGAAATTCAAAAGTACCTTGTGCTCTTTAAAATAAGCGTGTGCTTACAGTCTGTGATGGATGAAGGCAAGAAGGAGCACAAGTTTGTGGGAGCGAGCCTGTGTTTTGCCCTGTTGATAACAAGGTACTTGTTCAGCACTGTGGGTCCCAATGTGCTTTCTGAACGAACTCACACAGTATCTATACCACTAGCAATAGTATTTGGGGAGCTGCATAAACAAAGGAAAATCAGTAAGGTATATGCTCTGACCAGTCATCAGCAGTCTTTGCAGCAGAAGTGTTTTTTAATGAAACATGGTGGGGAGCCCTCTCATGAATAAACCATAACGCTCCATTTATGGGGGTTGTGTGGGGCAGAGAGAAATAAGATGGTACTGGATGGTTCTCCACATCCTGTCAATGTATATCTTCTAGCTGTCAAGGGCGATCCCCTGCATGATGTCCCTAGTACAGCCTCTGCAACCCTCAAGATCTCCTCATCCTGTCTTTCTTCATCTGCAATATCATTACCCACCTGAAGACACTCTGTGAATCTCTGCTCCTGGGTCACACCAGAGATGTGGACTTGCTCACCAGTTCTTGGGGCTGCCACAGGAAACGAAGTCGCTTCCTTACATCCACTGTGGCCTTAATGGCTGAGGAACTCAGGAGGAAGCCCTGTCTCTTAGACTACAGCATCTGCTTGTGGACACTCAGCACTCATTGCAGAAGCACATGGACCATAGGAGGTTCAAGCACAGCCTTCTTCTCAAAGATCTCATGCAGATCAGCATAGTCTAGGCAACTATGTTCAATTGCAGCCAAGAACCACACCTGTATGCATGTATCCGTCATCTCTTTAATTCTGGATCCACACCACAATTTAGTTTGTACAAAGCCAACTCAATTTAGGTGAGCCAGTGCAGCTTCACACTAGGATAGGGGAAGGGAACAAGAGAGAAAGAGGAGCTTTCTAATCCACCAGTATGAACACCACTTTTGCAGATGCTGACCATGGTTCTTTTTTCCTCCTATATAAGTCCTTAAATATGTACATGTTGTATCATCCCGTACACATCTTTCAGTAAGGGAATCCATATATGACTCAATGATAATGACACAATCATGGAGATAAGTAATGAGATTAAAAAGTCTTCTGAAGACACTAAGGTTGCATAGACAACTGCCACTGTAAAGAGGTCAAAGACATCTTATGGTCCCAGGTGACAGGATGAAAAAATGGCAGCAGAAATTCAGTGCAGATAACCTAAGAGATGTACATGAAAATAAACACTGCTAACTTTATATATAAAAAGGATGAGCTTTGAAAGGACTATTTCTAAGCAACAAAATTTGGTGTTATTCTAGATAGCTTTATGAAAAGTAAGATTTCCTAGTCTTTAAAGGACCACTTCTCCAGAGAGGAATAAATTTATTTGTTATCGCGTGTAGTCCTAAGGAGTACTTTGTAAAATAATTTGTTATAAGAGTATGACAATCATACTTTAATAGGTTTATATTTAAATTGATACTGTGAGATAAAACTAATGCAAATTGTTTTATTGGATTATTTCTTGCACTTTATCAATTCCTTGTCAGGTTGCTTGTAAAGACTACAAAAAAAATCCTGAGGGTACCATAATTATGTTTCATAATACAGTAATTATATGTGCATAACTTTAAAAAGGATAAATCTTTAGGGATATCTTCCTTTTATAGACTGTGGTATTACCACAATTATCTACAGTCACTTAGAAATTTAAATAATTAAATGTCTGAATTCGCTCCTGTTTTTAACTTTTTCCGCTAACCGTGTCACGATTTGTTAGTACATATTTTTATATCCACCTATATGGAGCTTTCAGATAATACCTACTTACAAATGATTAATATTTTGGATTAAAATGATAGAATGAAAATCAATCTTCCCTTTTAGGTAATAACTTTTAAATCCTTTTTTTTTTTTTTTTTTTTTTTTTTATTAACTCAGGATGGTAGCAGGTACTAGATCAGGACAATCAAATTGAATTTTTCTTTTCTGCAACTGCATTACAGGACTAGATGACCTCCTGAGTCCCTGCCAACCTGAGTTACTCAACGGCTCTGTGATCATTGTCTGAGAGTGAGCCTGTGGCTAACACTAACCATCAGACCCTTTCCTGCTCTGCCAGTGTTCCCCCAGTGGCTAAATACACACTTTGTGGGAGGAGAAAGACCTGGCCAACACTTTTGATTTCCACCCTTCTTTGTGAGGAAATGAAAAGCCATGGTCTAACCCCAGCATTATAACCAGAGCCTGAAATGGGTCTGAGTGTTACATCAAACTCCGTTTACTTTGGCTGCCTTTTACAGCGGCAGGAGTGTGACATGAATCATGCCCTCTATTTTTTATTGCCATGCCTATAGCCAAAGTCAAGTGATACAGATCAGCCAACAAAAAGGGGGCCAGCATCTTAAAAAATGAACTGCTAAGTTGCTTCTATGCCTTGCTCCTAAGCTGGAAACTGAAGATTTCAAGGCTGAGAAGAATAAAACCAGGAATGGTGAGAATCATAAGAGCTCTGGCAGAGAAGAGGAGGATCTCTGAACAATGCTTGTTGTCTAGTCTCTGTGCCTTTTCAAGTCCTGCAATAGAAAATTGTCATAGTATTATCTGTTAGAGAAAGGAGCAGGAAAAATCAGCGGAAGAGGAATTATAGCCTTCCTTGGACTGCAGTTTTATTCCATTTAATTGAACTACTCCACAAAACCAAAGTAATAATGTTATTAGCCAGTTAAGTGATCAAAGACTATATTTATGTAATAATGTTTATAAGGCTTTAGCATAACAGAACTCAGTCAACACAGAGTTTGTCTTGCTTAACATAAACTCTATTATGAAACACTTGACGATGTACTGATTCATTCAACCTGCTTCACCGTGATAAATAAAGACCTGTGCCTGTCCATATGTAATGAATCTCTGCAGCAAAGGCCTTCATACAATGAAAACGTGTAACTGTGGGTGTCATTGCATTAAATAGTATTAAAAACTGAAGGAGAAAAAGCAATACAACCAGTCTTAGAAGACTGTATGGTGATTGCTTACAGATTTATACTAGAGGTTTGATATGAGCACACACAGGCATAAGGAATTCAAATGCATAAAGTAGATGTGTCCTAGCGTACTAGATTAATGGGCAAGTAGAGTCTAAACATTCATTTCCAGCAAAGTGAATCAACAGCTAGCAGAAGACAAAGCTCTGTCTCTCCAAGAAGAATCTGATTCATGAGAAAATGAAATGTGAGCTAAATATAAAGCCCTCAGGTAAACAAGGTTACAGGCATTCATTTATTGGACTACTTAAAAAATTTAGAGACTGAAGACTAATTTCTAATTTCACTTTCATCAGTGTAAACTCAAAGAAACTCCCCTGATTTCAGCGGAGTTGCTCCAGACTTTTAGCATTTTTAATGACAAGTCTGTCCTTGAACTCTCCGTTTGTCAGAAGATCAATCTTTTTCCTAAACCCCGAGTACTGTTGTCTGGTTTTCAGTGCTGTAGGAGTTTTGAATAAGATCAGTATTTTATCTTTTGATGTTCTTTTTAATATTCCAGGCTACAAGACAGTTTCTGAAATGGTCTGTGTGGATACCTCCATAAACTGTCCTTATTCTGAATTCGTTGAACAGATGTTCCTTTTATACACCTGCAGATGGTAAGGCTACCAGAAAGGACATCAAAGCAGAGCTAAATAGCACTTCTGATAATACAATGTCGATTCCTCATTCAGCGTACAGCTATCATCAGTAACTTCAGAACAGGCAGACTCCAAATGCTGAATTGGACTTAGATGGAGTAGTGGAGATACAGAGTTCAGAGGAATAGTCCAGAAAGTCTCTCATTTTGTACAGAAAGATATGCTTTTGTTTTACACACAGGAAAGAATACTTACCACAGCCTTGCAAAAACCTTCCAGAAAAAAATAGTCTCATATAAAAAGATGTTTTTAATTTTGGTAACAGAACAGCTTGGGGATTTCCTTTATTATTTCATTGCTATGTTTTGTACATATTGTGTTACAATATTAAACAAAACCCAGAATTATTCTCTTTGATATGGTTTGAGGGAGACAAGATGAGGCTGTGACTTGTGAGGAAAAGGACTTCTTTGATTTTGATTTATCGGCCATCTGTCTGAAGGTGTCTGCTCAGCACTGATTCTTTTCATTCTTCTGATAGTCACCACTTTTAACTAGGCAACGTCTTAACTGCTCCCCTTCATAAATAATTGCACAGAGTCAGACTGTTCCAAAAGCTGCCATGACAAAACCTCATTACCTTGGTCTAGTGCCTTTTTTCATCAAGAGGAGTGTGAGCTTCTTAAAGTGTCTTAGCCTTGCACCCTTTGCCTCCTCCCCATTGCAGTTCTGCACCCGCAGTTCAGGGAGGGTACCTGCACAACAGGAAACTGAAAACAACAGTTCATAAACCTATACTGGCAGTTTTCATGGACTAACCAAGTTTCTAAGTGGAATGAAGAATACGACAGAGGTTATGGTTTTCACAGCAAAATACAGTAAAAAGTTATGTTGATCTGAAGAAAATGGAATTACTGCTTTATTGCATGCCAAACCACAAGACACAGTCTGCACTTTGGATTTAAGGTATATTTAACAATATTTAGAGTGGACAGTAAGCATTTTCCACTAAGTTATACTAGTAGCCTACATGACATTAGGTGCTACTTGATATGTGCCAAACAAAGCAGGTAGACATTAACAAAGCCTTAAGACATGTGAGCAAAAAAAAATCTAATACATAAATCTTAAGGGTAAGATATACAGAAGATCAACAGCTACTGATTTAATTTCTTAGGCTCAAGTGCCACGAGAGTGTTTCTCTAGTCTTAACTGTAGGAAAAGATCATTTCATTGCTTTAACGATCAGATCCAACTAGCACCTTTTCTCTTCAAAATGAAACTACAGTATTAACAAGGCAGTGAGGTTACACATCCCTGCTTCTCTCCCACTATTTGGCACAAGGCAGTGATACAGCTGATAGATGTCATTTACCCTGCTGGCAACACTTCTGCGCCAGAGATCAATCCCTCTGCCTACAGCCAAGTCCAAACCAGAATACAGCATTGCTTTATGTACAAATGAACATCTCCTTGGCTGTTGGGGATTAAAGCAAATAAAGAGCAAAGTCATAGCCACTGAGAGTACAGGAAGGCTCTGGGGAGAGAATATATATCTATTTACTCAAATTTGGGTTGGCCAGGATACGTGATAAAAATCTTCACTTCTGATGTAATAGATGTAAATAACTCTACTTTCGTCCTCAACTCAGTCACATTATGAGCCTTGGATCCAAATTCATTTCTATTCATTAACTAACAGTGATCATTTTAATGAGCTTTTTAGCAAAATTGGCCGTAAACATTTTACTCTGCCTGAATGACACTTACTGTTCTAAAACTGTAAGGGAACTGTTTGATAAAAATCATTAAGTGCAGTCTGGCCATTCACAGCATGTATTTTGTCATGAAAATACCAGTGAAGAATTCCCAGTTGATTGTTAGTTACATTAAAATGTTATTAACTAATCTAGATTTTCCAGGGAAGTACAGAGAGAAATAACCTCTTCATTTCCAAAGTTACTGGCTCCCCAGTATAATGCACCAGAAATCTCGATAAACTATATTCTAAGGATTCTAACCAAATATAACATTTCAGGGAAATAACCTAAGTCATAGAGGTATTTGGTGAAATGAACCTTCCTCATTACTTAATTATTAACATTAAATAAAGAAAAAGCTAGTTTAATTCTGATTGAACTATTAGTTCCTGAAAGCTGGTATGTTATTTACTAAGTTCAGCTGTAAACAACTGTAGCTCAGTACCTAGACTGGAATATACCTGCTACCAGCTGAACAGGCAGACAGATTTGTGCAAATACTCACATTCAAGGCCAATTAACATTTATGAGTGAGTCCTGAATATGCACAGATATGAAGTCTTGGAAAGGGAGTTTTGTATTCATCTGCTCGTTTATTTAATACACAATGCAACAACAGCTACATTAAGCAAGAAAGAATAATATTTTATTAGGCAAGAATAAGAGCATGCAATAAGAGCTGGAAAGGAAGTATTATTATCCAAATTTTACTGAGCATGAAATAATGAACAAAGAGCTTAGTAGCTTATCTTGGGTTACATGGGAAGTCTGTGGAACAGGCAGGAAATGAAACCAGGTCTGCCTGCTTCACCCTCATTTCTTAGCACAAGATCATCCTTCACCTTTAAGTGTGCATATCTGAAATCAAAGGCACACACATTCTTTCAGACTAAATCAAGGCAGGTTTGTACATTTCTGCTCTTACAAGTAGTAAACCTTTAACTTAATCTATAATTGAAGAGGCAGCATTTCCAGGCGGCAAGCCCGTGCTAGGGCACTGGTTCACTACAGAATATGGCTACTCATGAAATTTTTAGTACTTTTTCTAGCATCACCTCTGTGGTCCTTAAAGTTTTCCATTTGAACTCAGTATATCTACTAAGATCATGACCAGAAATAATAGGACAAAAAGAAAATGAAGCAATAAAGAATATTGCAGAAATAGTCCAACCAAGAGACCGCTAGATTTTATAGGGCAGAACAGAATTACTGCCTAATTAGACGTAAAGCCACAGGTTTGTAAGATGAAATAATGTTGACAGGTCATTGGCCAATGCAGACTCTGGCTGGATACATCTCCACTGTGAACTGCACACTCACACAGGTCCCTGTTACACAAGTACCTAGATGCCAAGACTGAGGGACCCACTGGAGTGCCTTGCCTGGCCACTCTATTTCCTTTCTGAAAAAAAAAAAAAACAGGGTGCAGAGAAGAGTGATACGGATCAGGTTTGCCCTGGTGTGAAGTCTGCAGGTGGCCAGACTGGGCATAGCTACCATACTACAGCCTTACATTACACACACAGCTGCTAAGGCTCAGATTTTCCACCACATCTCCTGATTTTTTATTATGCTTGGCCTGTCTCAGCACTAAGACTTTTTTTAACCTTTAGCTGCTACTACATTTTTGTGAGAAATATTTTCACCATCTGCAATGAAAACATCCCACGAAAAGTAACTGTATACCTGAAAATACAACTTTTGAATAGCCTTTCCCCCAGTGCAAGCCATGCAAGGTAGAATAAATGAACTTCTGTCTAAATGAAAAACAAAATTATGAACGTAACATATCTGTGTTTTTATGGCTTAGAAAAACTCTGTGAACTACTGTTGCTAACAAAACATACTATGAGATCACACGATATAATGGATTACAGAACAAATACCACTGAGTTAAAGAGTTGGTGCTACAGAAGTATTTTATGAATGGGGAATCCACACAGGCAGTTTCCATTAATATCAGTGACTTACCAGTGCCATTCTTTGTTTGTTTTCCTGAAAGGAATGAGAGTCCTTGCTAAGAAGAATAGATTTCTCACCTAAAAATGAGCAATAAAAAATGAAGCACAAGAGTCATACACACTGCACCTAATTATGTGTTGCTTGATTGATGTTAATAGAATTGCACTAGCTGATGAGTTGGTCCCTTGTAAGCATAGGACTGTATAACCTCAAGATTCATATATTATACGTAGCTGGACAGATATATGTATACAACTAGTCTACCCAAACTTTATCATTGCTACTGCTATTATTATTCTCTGTTTCCCTGTCATGCACAGAAGAGACATAGCTCTTTAGTTATCATACGATCCTTACAGAGACTAAGGCAGATTTTATTTTCTTTTACTATTTCTACTTAATTTTAAAGAAGCTCTCGCCTTCTGGAGACACACAGAAAAAACAACTTCTAGGAAATTTGCATTTTGACAGCCCACAAAGCTCTTTGGCCAAGAAAGCCCTATTACAGCCCAATTCTGTTTGCTTCTGTATCTGAGGCCTTCAGAGAGAAGCTCAGGTAGGTATGGAGAGTGTTTCAGTCTCTCTGGAGTCTAAGTGGAAACTTCTTTTTAAATCCTTTCTATTCTTACTGCTGCAGCATCTTTACCTGAGTAGAAATGTGGGAGCTGTCTCACCTGCATAGATACTGTGCTCCCAGGGCCTCCTGCTTCCCGCGGTTAAGCACTCTGTCCTGCCAACTGTTAGCTGACAACCCAGGGACCTTCCCACCACATCTTCCAGTCCATTAAAAGGACTACCATAGATTGTCAGCTAGTTAATTGAAATTCTCCCTGTTTTAATCACGAACCAGTCTACACCCCTCACTGAACTTCAGGAGTTTTGCATCCCCTTTAAAAATCTGACAAATTCACCCTGGATGATTACAGGGCTTTCTATCACTCATTTGACTACTCCATGCTCATTGCCTTACCCTCAGCTCCTCACTCAGCCCACAGCCTTGATCACAATTTTCCCAGCTGCTGCAGGGGCCACACAGCTCCCTTTGTTCTCAGGAAGTGCTGCTCTGCTCTGACCTCCTCACTACCAGATTCTCCTCCATCTCCCGCATCTTCTCAGTGTGGCTGCCTGTCCTGGACTTATCAACTTTTTCTGCTCAACTACTCTATGACTTTAAATCCATAAGCCTTGATGACTTCTCATCAGCCTTCAGTCCTCTCCTGCTTTGTGTGCCCTTTAGTTCACTAATGTGGTAGTTGGTCCTGTCCATATTTATGTCTCCTCCACCTTTGGTCATCACTATGGAAACCACCTCCATCTTGCCTGTCAGTCAAGCCCATAGCACAGCTGGCATCTTTGGCTATAGCTCCAAAACACCAACAGTTTTTCTAAACAATATTTCTAAATTGTGATTTTTCTTACTATCCTGCAGCAAAATATTTGATCAGATTCTTATGATCTCAATATTTGATTTCCCATAACACCAGCTCCTACCATGCACTTGCTGATTTTTCAGGCACCTTTGGGTTGTCTCCCCCCAAGACTTGCACAAAGCTCCTGACAGACATCTCCAGCAAGGGCAGCCAGCACTGGCTGTTGCCACTGCCCTGCCTTACATCAAATCTGCTGTTTCTTATGTCATACTTGAGTGGCCACCTTTAATGTGCTCTGTTTGTGGGGATAAATGAGTCTGAACCAAGGCCTTGGGTTCCTGGGCACCATAGTGATGGAAGTAATAATAAGTGTTTCAAGATCTGAGTCCCAATGTCTTTCTTGATGAATTTAAGACTTTGGTCACAGTAGACTCTCTCTGATCTTAAATCAGATCAAAGAAGAGCAGGAATCAGTCTGTGCATTGTGCACATCGTTTTAATCTGCATAACATGGTTCTGGTCTGAATACGGTTTTACAGTATGCAAGGAGCATTTATTTCCTGTCTTTAGCTGAGGAAAAATGAAGTGCTGTCACTTAATCACAGGAACCCTTCCTCACCACAAATTACATATAAAGTCTTGTTATGGTGTATTACACCTTGTAAAAATAAAAATAAATATAAATATCTGCAATCCCGTGTCAACATGAGTGATTCCAGCATTTGGGCTTTTTCACAGATATCTCTACTCCAGCCTTCTAGAGTTACCAGTTTAGATTCACTTAGTACTCTATAAAACAAACCCAGGAAAGATCCATTAAAATATTCATCAAATTCAACACTCAATGACTTAAATAAATCTGTAAGGTAAAGAAATAAGATCTAGTAAGCAAATGAAACCGAAAAGCAGTTAAGACATGCAGCAGGAGAACTGCCTTAGTCTTAAGTCTTTTCTAAGTGACGAAGTCTTAATTTCTGTACTGGGATAATACATTGTTTTGTGTGGGACTGCTCTGTGCTAATTAAAGGAATGCAATTTATCAAATAAGGTAAGGGAAAAAAATAAGATTTTATATAAGCTCACAGGAGCAAATCTTCTTCATGTTATTAGGCTGGCAGGTGCATGGTGATGCTTGATTACAACCACAATCACCTGTTTAAAACTCTGCGAACAGTTTTTCACCTCTATTTCTTTTGTGATCAGGGTGTTCAACAAATGGTGCAAAGGAAAAATAGCCTGGAACAACCTCATTACTGCTGATATAACAGCAGTTTAAGGAAAGTCCTCCATAAAAACAAGACAGAACAGCAATGAACTGACCTTGTGGGGAACTACAGCCCAGGCTTAGAGAGGTCACACAACTGCACCAGGAATCGCTGGCTCGCAGACGACTAGATGGCACTGTTCTGCTTAGCACAGCTGCAAACAGAAATAAGTTTGCTTGTCTAGTAAAACACCCTAAGTCCTGGCTGAAGTCGCTTTCATCATCAGTATGAACACAAAAAAAAAAGAAATGTTTTTATATGAATTATATATATTTTATTATTCCAATGCAGAATTTTGAAGCCCTTATTTATGATATGGCTATTTACAGGTAATTATGATTGAAAAAGAGGCAATCAGGCAGACAGGCTTTAGGTACGAAGAGGTATTCCCTACAGGTCAGTACACTCAGTAGACTGGTATAAAATCCAAGCAGGATAATGCTTTGCAACAAAGTGTGGCTTTTAATGGTCGTTGTAGTTCAGCCCCACTCGGAACAAGGCTACACAGGCTCTCCCCCAATTCCTCCACCCTCCGAGGGAATGGGGGAGAGATAATATAACAAAATGCTCAAGGTCTGAGATAAGGACAGGGAGAGATCCTTGAAGTTACCGTTACGGGCAAAACAGACTTGACTTGAGGAAAACTACTTCAATCTATCATTAATAATAAAACCAAAGTGGGATAATGACAAAGAGAAAAATACAAAAAAAAAACAACTTCCCCTCATCCCTCCCTCTTCCCAGGCCTAACATTATCTCTAAGTCCTTCCCCTCCGAGTGGCACAGGTGGAAAGAGGGAATGGGGGTTACTGTCAGTTCATCACATGTTGCCTTCTGCTGCTCCTTCCTCCTCAGGGGAAGAACTCCTCACATTCCTCCCCTGCTCCAGCCTGGGGTCCCACCCATGGGCTACAGTCCTACATGAACTGCTCTGGCGTGGGTCCTCTTCCACAGGGTGCAGTCTCTCAGGAACCGGCTGCCCTAGCATGGGCCCTCCACGGGCCACAGCCTCCTTCAGGCATCTGCCTGCCCCGGCGTGGGGTCCTCCACGGGCTGCAGGTGGATGTCTGCTCCTCCATGGACCTCCATGGGCTGCAGGGGCACAGCCGGCCTCACCACGGGCTGCACCACGGGCTGCAGGGGAATCTCTGCCAGGAGTGACTTTACTCCTCCCCCTCCTTCTTCACTGACCTTGGCATCTGCAGGGCTGATCCTCTCACAAGAAATTCTCCACAATCAGCAGCAGGCTGACACCCCTCAGGTTCTCTTCACATCTCCTCTCTCCACTTCTTGCAGCCGGGCCGGGCCGAGTCGGGCCCAGACGGCCGCCTAGCAGGGGGCCAGAGGGCGAAGGCCACAAGGCCCACGAGGCTCACTCATCCCCCTCTCTGCCTCCACTTCTGCTTCTTCACTCCTTTTTTTAATTATTATTTTTCCCCTTCTTAAGTACATTTTCACAGAGACATTATCACTGTCACAAATGAGCTCGGCCCTGGTCAGCAGTGTGTCTGCCCTAGACCCAACCATGTCCAATGGACAAAGGGGAAACTTCTAGCACCTTTTTGCAGAAGCTGCCATTGTCACCCGCATGCACGCACAAAACTAGGACAATGGTTTAAGATGGTTCTAATGGTTTAAGTAATTCTACACCGTATTTACTCGTCTGGTAGTTTTGGATATGCTTTCATTAGCTAAATGCTTTAATTCATTATAGAGTCTGAGTTAAAACCAAGTTGCAGTAAGCAATGACAGTTATATTAAAAACAGGTTTTACATCCAAGTGTTGATGTTTTTAAGATGAGCTAATTTTAATATGACTGATAGTCTAAGAGGAAGGCAATATTCTATGTCATTCAGAGAGATATTCAAATCCAGTTATATATTTGAAAAGTAATGTTATGTATCAAACAGGGGAACTCAATGAACAGACTCAAAGGACGAAAATGTTAACAGTTAAATGATTTCTCAGTGCAGTGTTTGAGCTAAGGTAACGATCTCTGATTAACAAAATCAGGATTTAACTCCACTTTGCTGATGTCCTAGGGTAATTTCTGAGCTGACTTGCCCCTGCAGAGCTAGCTGGAGCCACAGACCTGTGTGGATGCACAACCTGGAGCTCATGGGTTTTCCAGGTCTGGTGGAATGAGAGGTGAATTGCTCGTCATCCACTTCAGGCGGAATCAGCCAAATTAACTTAGGTCACCTCCATAGCTGCTCCAAAGAGAATGCTTGTGTGATCCCATCTGTTCAGCAGAAGAGCTTGGGAAGCAAATATTCCCAGAAGGCAGACTGCAAGAAATGTTTATGGGTTAATAACTTCTTCAATCATTTTAGCTGTTTGCAAAGTTAATGTCTGTGCTTGACATCAGTTTTCCTTTATAGGGTTTGTCTGTCCAGGGGTTGGAGAAGACCTAATGTAATTCAGATTGCACAGGGGAAGGACAGAAAATTATTATAATTAACACAGCTTTTCCCGGTATGCTTCTGTCACTATATGCAATAATCTTGTACATTCCTCACCTCGAACTTAGACTCAGCTTTGCTTCTCTGCCAAAGCTGTGAGGAAGTCTTTACAGAGAACTTTACAGAGGGCTCTTTGTCAAAGGCAGAATCTGCCACATGCCGAATACAAAACTTTTAGGATCTCATTCTAGCACTTCAGTCTTTTAATCTGGAATAGAAAAGCCAAAACAGTGAGTGAGGACTTCTTATCTTACAGTTATTCAGACTTCTAAAGTCTCTTTTTCTACTACATGAAAGAATGCTTCAGACTGTCATGTGACAAAGGATTTGTCTGGTTCATCAAATCTTTTGCCTGGGGACTTCTATGCCTCCAGTATTTACAATGAGGCACCTTCAATTTCTAGTAGCTACATTATTCTTTAACAAACCTTTGCCCTACTATTACTATAGTCCTAATGTAAACTATTCAGCTATGCCCACAATTAACCACAGAATGAATTGCCTTGCAGCACAGAGAAAGGAATTATTACATGAAGACCTTTAAAATCAATTCAATAAAATTGATAGAACGCTTCCAGCACTTTGTCCGGGAGCAAAGCATTTCTCAGCAGGCCCATCAGGTCCAATGCGGGGGAAACCAGACGCCTTGCTCACGCTGCCTCCCAGCTGGGGCTGGGGCACACACATTTATGCAGAGCAGCCTCTTTTCCAGTCTCTGATCCCATATGTCAGATCCAGTTAGATGATGGGTCAGTCCTGGGTGTTCAGAGGAACATTCAGTTACTCCTTTTTTTTTTTTCCCTCACTCTCTTATATATAGTTTTGGTGTTAACATAAGACATTATCACTATTGTTTGTTTAAGAAGGCTGTAAGGATCATTTGTAAAATCTATAAGTTTTCTGGGACCATTATAGTGTGCTAAAACTACTTTATCTGAGGTTTTTATTATTTTTTTTTCTTCTCTTTTTTTGTTGATATGGTGTGTTTTAACCTATTTCAGATCCTATGTCCTTTGTTGTACTGCTGACAGGAGGTTGACTTAGTACAAGGGAACCAATGATGTGAGGGTAAGAAGAAGCAGGCATGTGAAATAGTGGCAGGGATAGCTTTTCCTATGGCAATGAAGGGTTATTCTGGCTATTCTGGCTTGGTGTTGTAGAAAAACACAGCCTTTGACTTAGCACAGGAGAGGCTGTTGCTCAAGGTCCTCCTGAAGCGTGGGATGATCAGGTGTTTCACTCCTGGCAGAAGTGGGGAGTCTAAGCTCAGAAATGCAAATAGCACAATGGTGGTGAGCACTGTGGCTCTGGGTCTCATCATAAGAGTAATGCTGCAGAGAGCTTCATTTTTGCCCAGGTATGCAAAGCTCACATGTCAACCCTTGAGCCTGTGAGAGTATTTAAAAGAGTAATGTAGGAAGGGGTTCTTTACTATCTAATACCTACAGCTAGCATATATTTCAAATCTCCTTTTTCTATCCAGAAACTCCTTAAATGAATTAAAACCTATTTTTCTTTATTTGCATAGAAAATCAGGAGTGAAGAAAAATGCCATTACCACAATCTTCAGCATAAAATTCTGTAAGCTGGAATACTGAATGTATGAGATGCTACCTTCTGAATTACCACTTCATTTTGTGTTATTTTTCTGACTTATTTTCAGAGTAAATCCATCTTGCTGCCTCACCAGCCCCACTCCACTTTGCTTATGAGCTCTGACAAGATCACAGCTTGAGGTAGGGTGGTTGCATACAATAGGCAGAACAGGGTTGTGATCATGGTAATTGGCTGAGACATCCAGGCCTGTAATTCCTTAATAATAACTATATCTGGTTCTTTTTTGCACAGCAATCCTGTGTAAAAGTTCTTTCTGACTGCTTAGCTAAGTAAGCACAAAGTGGTGCACAAAAGTAGAGCTGCGTGCAAATGGTGTGACTAACATAGAAACCATCAGATATGTAAAATACTTCAGTTCAGGTGTAAGAGACAGCCAGTAGAGAAATTCCTGCTGTGGAAAAAATAAGGTTTGAGAAGCCCTTGGTTTCCTGAAATAAAATAGTGCTTTACTTAGCACTTCTTAGGAAATACAGTTCTATATTTCAAATTATTGTTCTATACAGCATCCTGCCAAAGAGATTTCAGAGAAAGGCATATTGCCATTGTTAATTTGTGGCCACTGTTTAATTTTTCTTACTTGTTTTTCTGCAAATTGATCTGATGGTGAATCCTCACTTCTGAACACAGCTACTTTATTCTCTCAGTGCTGTTTATTAAAGAATGCCATCTGGGTGGGGGTTAGAAAGAGAGAGTCTTGGAGAAAAGATTTTTGTGAAACACCTTCTATATTAAACTGTGTTAAGGACTGTGGTTGATTGGCATGAATTTCTGTGGACCAACCACTAGTCACGATAATTTTAGCAAGAGCAAGTCCTGAGCATATTCAGATGACACTTTTTTTAATGCAAAAGAAAATTAATGCTTGGGACAGGTTGTCAAGTAGCAATTGTATGTGTCACCATCACTTTGTATGCATGTAATATATGAAATGGACAACTGTACAGTGCAAAATGATAGTCTGGATGTGAAAGCTGGACAGAAGGATATACAGACACCTACCTGCCTTTTCTGATGAAATTTTGCATACTATTTTAATGGTGAGATTCTCCATATATGCTTTTTTTTTCAGCACTGAGGAATATCATTACAATGTAGAGAATGCCGCTGAGGAGAAATAAGAGGAGTAAAAAGAGGGCCTGCAGTAATCAATACAAGGGTAGGAAATCTGGTAGAGGCAAAACAAATTAGTTAAAAGACATGGCATAGGTTTACTAACTACTTAAAACTTAGAAAGGTGGCTCACATTCATCAACTATCTTGACAGCCCACCACTGAGTCAGCTGGTTGCTCAAAAGTACATGAGAAAAAAATGGATGTTTGCTTCAAAACTGAGTGAGGTTAATTCCTGGTAGCAGAAAGAGAAGATTATGGGTTTCCACATGTAAATCAAAATAGTTATGCACAGAGAGGGTGGTATTAATATGGAATGCAACAGCTTCTCAGCTCTGGTGATGACGGGAACGGCAGCTGCAGGTTCAGCACTTAGGGAGAGGTTGAGTAGATAATGCAGCAAAGCACTGGACTGTGCAGAAGGCAGCTTATACCTGGCATTAGATTCTCCAAGTGCTTTTCTGCTTCTGGGATGATACAAGGTGTGCAAAATGATGATGATGATGTGCTTAAATCAGATGGCCTATTAATTTATGCTTTTGCCTGTGATATGTGGCTATGAACAGAAATAACTCTGCAAGGAGTGTGTTACAGAAGTCCAGAGACTCACAGCTGCAGCTACAGGAAAGAAAGGAGGAATAAGTCAAACAAAACTAGATGGCTTGAGGGTGTACATAGCTTTCAGACTTCATAGTATTCTCAGACAGACTTTCAAGCTATACACTTCTCAGTCTGCTTAACAGGATTGTATTTTACAAACTTGCTAATAGGTTAGTCTAAGGCAAACAACACTAAGTCTGTAGCAGCTGATTTCATTCTCTAAGGAAGCTTTCTAATCCTGAAGTCCAATCTTTAGAGACTTTTTCGCAATGGTAACATTAAAAAAAAATTCTCCCATAAATTTCAAGCAGGAATTGAAAAAGGAATTCACTGCATGAACTTTCCGTACTTAATTTTTACCCATCAGATTAAAAGACTGAATTCTTCCAGGCTGCATTGAACTTCTTTAATTTCTTAAAAATAACAAGGCAGTAATATCACGGAAGAACTATGTTGTTAATATCTGAATAAATTTTGTGGCTCATGTAATTATGTTTTAAAAAATAAAATTTAAAAAGTCTGAGTTCCCATGTAGAGCAAATGGCTAATCAACCTTACAGAAGTTTAACCTTTAGAAAAGCATCTCCTGCATTCAAATCTGTAAAACCTCAATTTTAAATTGTGTGTAAACTAAAAGATTCCTGTTTTGAAACTGAAAGTATGTTTATGTTGCAAGCTCTGAAGATTCTGCACTTTTAAAGAAATCTAAGTCATGCAATGTTTCAAGGAACTTGTCAACCTAATTACTGGGCAGACTGAAATTATTAAAGGGATTGCTGGGTCTCCCAAGTCTAGGTGTCTAACATTGGTTTAGCTGCTGGACTTTAGTGGGAATAAATCTAAGGCCATGATTCGGGAATGTATACACATTTAAACATGTTTTTATGCAAGTGCCAAGACATGAACTTTTACATCTCCTTAGGCCAGTGTTTTTTTAACTAGATATATCTGCTATCTGAGTTGTCTTTCTTAGGAATATTTTCCCAAACCAAAATCTGAAATAATACACCTGCTGCAGAAAGTATATCTGGTGGGTGTAGAGGATGTTTTTGCATCCTTTGACTCCTGGTGCTCAGCTACACAATCAAACTGCCGCAGATGATATTTTCAAGGACAGCTAATCACACTGCACTTAAATGAACAACAATATTCAGCTACAGAGTGTTGGAAAATCCAAGGTTATGAAAACAACATAACATTTTAAAGGAGCATAGTAACCATTTTGTACATTCAAATTCTCTGGCAAAGTTAGGGAACTTAAAACTTAGAAACACTGTCACTCTATGACCCCAAGATCATTCACACATAAATGTATATTAAAATAAAAAGAAAAAAAAAAGGCTCTGTGCAAGATACTATTACGTAGCAAAGCATGCTCTTTTCTTTGCAATATACATAATGAAATACAATCCCTCACCAGTTCATCACTCAAAGAGCTAAATCTGATTTTACAGTGAAAATGCAATTTCAACTCATCAGGTTCCATAGTGCTGAAATACTAAACGTAACAATAGAAACTGATGTGATATGTTTCAAATTAAATTGAACCACTGCAAACAATGGGTTCCGTCAGAGGATGGCCTTGACTGAATATGTTTTTTCCACTTCATTTTGCAAAGAAATCATCAAGTCTAATGGCTTCAAGCAATCTAAGCGATGTGCAGGTTGAATGAAAAAAATAAGAAACATCACTGAAAAAATGCCACACGCAAAGGTAAATCATCACACACTGCACTGAAGGCCTTATCACTTCCCCAGAGGATCTTCTAACTAAAGTAAGGAGCCCAGCCTTAAACCAGTGAAGTCAGTAAAAAAGATTTTGACTTCTTTAATTCCCGGATAAGGCCTTGACTGAGGAACATTGTGTGAAGTCAGTGTATCATCTGAAATGTGGATACAGAGGCATGAGTTTGAATTTTTTATCAAAGGTCAGATGTTCTCTCAAGAACCATTGAGAGAAAAGCAGAGGAGCAAGCTCTCAGCCCACAGAAGACAGAAGGTGCACCTCAGAGCCAGCCTGACAGGCATCTGCAGCCAAGGCCAGCCACCATCCATGAACAGCACGGGCCATGAGCTGAGCGGGGACACCAACTGCACAGCAGCCCTGACATCTTCCATACCATGCTGCTTCCATCCCTGAGGAGGCATAAGGAGAATAAAGGCTGGAGTTAGACATGCTGTGGTATCTGAGTAATGAGTAACACTGATCAAGAGACTCCAGTGACTTCAGGGTGGGCAGGATTAGGGCTGTGTCACCCACAACTGAATAGTCAATGCCTTCTGCATGGCTGCTCACTCCACACAGAAATGTCAGGAATTT
Source organism: Chlamydotis macqueenii (assembly GCF_036417535.1). Taxonomy (NCBI): domain Eukaryota; kingdom Metazoa; phylum Chordata; class Aves; order Otidiformes; family Otididae; genus Chlamydotis; species Chlamydotis macqueenii. Next base: position 24,518,637 of record NC_141556.1, read on the forward strand.
TCCTCTGAAGGGGGAGAGTCTTACAGAGATTTTCATCCACTTTCCCTGGAAGAAGGGGACAGTATAGGCCTGAGAGCATATCCCTGACATAGGATTAAAAAAGGCTTGTTTAAGTCATAAATAGTCATTATGAAAAATTACAAGTAAAACAAGAGGCATCTCAGTTTGAATTTAGTCTTCTGTGGTCTTTTACTTCCTTGCAGATACTGTGAGGGACAGGTTTCTTCAATCGATTATTTTTTTTTCTGTGTCTACAAATAAAAAATAAAAGTGGGGGGAGGAGAAATACCCAGAATTGTTTGTTTCTTTTAGAGCTGAACTGCCAGCCAGTTCCTCCTTTCAAAGCCAGATGGCTGTGAGCTAATTCCAGTACCAACTGTCCAATTCCTAGATGCCTGTTTGACAATATTGTTCTTCTTTATTTGTTTACTTTAGGAATAGGTCTGCAGGGAGGTTTACGGTCTCTATCATCCTCACTTAGGGGAAAGCCTATGTGAGCAAAGAAGGGATTAGGAAAACAAAACCTGGGAGATTTCCCAGGGAAGGCTTTCTCCTAATCTTTCCAGGAGAATAATGAGCTGAGTGGCTCATTGAAAGCAAAAGCACTCAATTGCCAAATTGTTCCATTCCTCACATGATACAGATACCTGAGCCTTCCCTGTAGGACAGCAAGTATGTGTCCATAGCAGTGTTCTCACTTTAGAACTGAGCTCCACTGCCTTCTTGTTTGCCTTCAAAGCCCTCTTGCTCAGCAACATGCTTCAGAGGGCACACCTCAAAAGCCACAATGACTTCCAAAGAAGTTCTAGGGGAAGTATGAAACAAACCCAGCACTCGACATGGGAATGCTGAAACACCTGGGCAGTGGGTTAACATCTTTGCTGCAGCTGCTACAATGGGAACCCAGTATTTACTTAAAACATTTATATGTTGATGTTTCTAGGTTCACCTTTTCAAAGCTTGCCATTTTAGCAATGCTGACACATCAAGCTTGTGAAGCCTAATAACTTGCCTAAGCAACTAATCCAAGGGACAGTCAGCAGTTCAGCTGATAGACTTTGTCTAATTGATTTTAGATACGAAAATGGAGGCACAAGAGTTTGTTGCTTACCCTTTATAAAAGTATTTGTAATGCATCAACTACTCATCTGATCAAACTACTCTTATTTTCCGTAATCGTACACAGGGCAGTTGAAAACTGATGTGAAGGGGCTTGGCTGATCACACATACTCCAAAAGATGTTTCACTAACTCCAGAACAGTGGCTGTGAAGGCTCTAGACTTCCCTCCATAGCTTACAGCTAGTGTTTAGCTCATGATTTCAACAGATACATCAGAACAGTGCTAATAATGATGGCATTTTGCCTTCCTTCTACATTCATGTTCTTGCTCTGGGTAAGTTATATAACTAGGGTGAAAAAATGCAGACCTGCTACATTCAATGAGCTAAATTCATTTCTACCATTTGAGAGTGACAGATGATATATCAAGAATACCATGTGGGTCAAACTAAGATACTTTTACATTTACAAATATAAACAGACTTTAAAAAATGAAAATATTCACCATTTCCTACCCCTCTTACATTAAAAATTAGACTGGCATTTTCTTTTTTGCCACGGGTAACACTTCTGAAAAGTTGACAAGCCAGTTGTTATCCCTGGTAGCACAGAACTTTCACTATTTATTTTTTATATTATTACATTAAAAGTGTAGTCTACTGAAATAATAATGACATAGTTCTCCTGTGATATGACCGCCTTTTTATTTCCAGGAAATGAAACAAGTTTAATGCAGTCTGGAAGAATGCAATCTATTGATCAAAAGGGTAAAAATTAATCATGGAAAGCTCACACAGCTAACTGCCTATTTAAACATCATTTTATCCTGGTGAAACTAATTTTACAAAATGACAGCATCTCAGCAACTTCTACTTCAAATGTTCCTTTACAATGAAACAGACAATTTTTCAAATGCCCACCTCTGGAAAGGCAACCTGTTAACTGGGAATTCCACCATGATCCTTTTGATTTCTTCCATCCATGTTGCTTGATGGCAACATTTCTGCAGGTCAGATTCTTCTTTGCTTGTATCTGTGCAGCTGCAGTGTTTTGGAAGAGTGTCAGGAGCAGAAAAGGCAAAAGAGAAAACTGAGAGCACAAGAGATAGTTTGTGCTCTCTTGCAACGAAATTTATGTAGGACTTCAAAGGGAAGGTTCAGTTTTACATAATAAGGGGAAAGATAGTAATTTAGGAATTATGTGACTAGAGAGCCTGGAGATAGAGATGATTTTTTTTTTTTTTTGCACCCTTTTGGTCATGCTGATGTGAACAGAGAGAGTATTAGGGTAAGCGACTAAGTTGCCTTGGGCAGGAATTTTAATGGTGAAGGAGAGCAGAATTTGGAATGTTAAATCAGGGAAAAGCAACAGATATTTGAAAGCAGGTTGATCTTGGGGAAACAGAGACAGTCGTTAGGGAATATGACCTCAATTACATACATTACCTTAGGAATATTTGTACTTAACTCAGACATTACATATTGAATGTGTCATTCTTTATCAGCCCTTTCTGTTATATTAGAAGGGCTATAAAAACAGTCTGTTGAAGTTAACCTGAAAATTCTTTTTCTTTTTTATTTTTTGGCAATCAAAGACTTTCTAAAGGCTGGTGAACAAAAGTAATTGGCTTTCACACAGTAAGTGGCAGGTTTTCATTCTGATTTGATATGGGATTCATTTAAAATTGAGTTTTAAATGCCTTCTTTCCTAAAATGATACAAGTATATACATTTTCTCCATTCTTATGTTCATGCAATCTAATTAACGGTAAAAGGATTAAGCTTTTCTTGAAAGTTGATAAATGTGAGGTTAACGAGAAGTGGAAGGAGTAATTTGAACCATGCAGCCACACTACGTGGTTCTAAATTAACTGTAACCTTTCAGGAAATGGACTTGGGAATCATTGTGGACAGTGCAATACAAATCTCTGATCTGTCTGTGAGAGCAGTTAAGAAGCAAACAAATTGCTAGAATTTAAAAGGAGCAGGAGGAAAAGTAATAACAAAAGTATAATAATGCAGTGCTCTGAATTGACAGAATGATGCACCTGGCTCTAGTCTTCCCCCAAAAGATGCTGTATAAAAGAAAAGAGCTCAGAGGTAGATGATGAGAATCATTAGATACAGAAAAGAGAGATGGTAGAGTATGGTACTATTTTCAGAAAAGAATTGATACAGGTATGCACAATACTGAATGAAAAAATCTCTTTTAAAAAACATTCATGTGTTGTCCCTCTTTCTAAAGCATCTGTATTATGGTGCAACCAGTTCTGCTGGTGTCCATACTATACATAGCTCAGATCAGTCTCATCTACTTCTAGGTCATAATACTAGCCCCAAGAAATCTATATTAGCGATTTTCTTTAAGTCAGCCCTTGGGCACCTTGCTGTTTAATCTGTCTCCTACATTTGCCTGTGACCTATCTCTTGTCCTTAATGAGGCCTATTGATGCTGTTTGAAATAACACTTATTGGGAATCCAAATCAGTGCATACATGCTAGCAGTAAGTGAGCCAATGACACAGATGTGCATGCTGGAGCTATGCAGACAATACACAGCTCTAGCCATCCTTCAAAACGTTTGATCGTGTCAGTATCAGTAAATTGCCTGGTCCTTCGGCGTATTCCTTCCAACGTAAGGACCAGCAGGCTGGCTCTGAGTCCAGAGGAGGCAGGACAACGTTAGCAGGCAGATGAAATCACGCTGAAGAATTTTCTGTGTAGCCATCTGTGGTTAGAGGTACACACTCATTACGGCCAAATTGAGCCTGTTGCTAAGGCATGCTCTCTCATTTCTCGGTGTCACTAAACTCTCACAACCAGCATCTCCGATCGGCTTCAGTTGCCTGGGAGACCCCATTCATCCCAGTAAGCAGCAGCCAGCCTCCCTTATGCACACCTTCACGCAGTCTTGTCCGGGCTACAGCAACGTGCCTTGGCACAAAGCAGTCAGGTCAGTGGCACAAAGTGCACTCATCCATTCCTCCAACAACCTCAGGAACTGTGGAACACCACCATTGCGTACGTGTGCAGCACTGATTTCCCTCAGAGTACTGTTCAGGTTCACAGGAGCCATACTTTTCTTAATGATACTCCATGGCACTGGCGCAAACCAGACGGAAAATCCAGGATGAATATCACGATTTATACCTTAGGGAAAAAATAATCTTATTGCTAAATTACTATGCAGATTTTTCAGGCCTATGAAACGGTGATATGAATTTCTATAGGCAGTAAGGTCAGCTGCAAAATTCAACCTGTTGTTTCAAAAGCAAAGGAAATATCTTCAAAATTACCTTCTTTTAAAGTAACAGAATATTATATAATGAAAATTAAATAAATAAATACATAACCTTAAACAATAATCCCATCAAAGCAAAGCAGTTTGCTTCACACATTTCTCTCCTTTGAGAACAGATGAAGAAGAGAATGAACCACGTGTAATTTTGGCAAGTTGGGTCATTTAAAGAACTACTGCCAAAAAAACTGGGAGATCTTGGCTGTGACTCACTTTTTTTTTATATTAAAATCTCATAATGAAAAACCACACATTTGTGACAGACCTTGGCTGCTCAGTAATAGCACATCACATAATTGCTTGAATTGTTAGGCCTTTCTTATTTCTAAACTAAATTTCTTCAAGTTCACTGTTTCCAGGGAGGATTATGGTTATTTTTCTGAAGAATCTAATTTGCATGGAGCTTTAAAAAAAAAACCAAAACAAAATTCTGAAAATACGCGAAGCATATCTTTTGCTCTCAGAACTAAAAATTTTCGAATAACCTAGATCATGTTCTTTACATGCAAATAAACATCTTTCTCAGTGACATGGACAGTGGGATGGAGTGCATTCTCAGCAAGTTTGATGATAATACCAAGCTGTGTGATGCGATCAACATGCTGGAGGGAAGGGATGCCATCCAGAGGGACCTTGACAGGCTGGAGAGGTGGGCTTGTGCGAACCTCATGAAGTTCAACCAGGCCAAGTGCAAGGTCCTGCACATGGGTCGAGGCAATCCCAGGCACAAATATAGGCTGGGCGGAGAATGGATTGAGAGCAGCCCTGAGGAGAAGGACTTGGGGGTATTGGTTGATGAGAAGCTCAACATGAGGTGGCAATGCACGCTTGCAGCCCAGAAAACCAACCGCATCCTGGGCTGCATCAAAAGAAGCGTGGCCAGCAGGTCGAGGGACATGATTTTGCCTCTCTTGTATTCACCTCTGCTATGAGGACAGGCTGAGAGAGTTGGGGCTGTTCAGCCTGGAGAAGAGGAGGCTCCAGGTGACCTTATAGCAGCCTTCAAAGACCTAAAGGGAGCCTACAAGAAAGTTGGAGAGGGACTTTTAACAAGGGCATACAGCGATAGGACAAGGGGTAATGGCTTTAAACTAGAAGAGGGTAGGTTTAGATTAGACATAAGGAAGAAATTCTTTACTGTGAGGGTAGTGAGGCACTGGAACAGGTTACCCAGAGAAGCTGTGGATGCCCCATCCCTGGACGTGTTCAAGGCCAAGTCGGATGGGGCCTTGAGCGACCTGGTCTAGTGGAAGGTGTCCCTGCCCAGGGGCAGGGTGTTGGAACTAGATGATCCCTTCCAACCCAAACCATTCTATGATTCTGTTAATAAAGTTATCTTATACTGTGGAGTATTTTATAACTTAATTAGATCCAGTTGAACATTAGATATGCAAGGAATATTGATGAGATACTGGTTTACACTTTATCAGAATTTATTGGAATTCAGTTAGGCTTTCAAATTATCCATACAGATAAATTTCCTTCAAAAAAAGCTTTGTTTTTTTTGAAGTGTCCCTTTAAACCTCAATTGTGATCAGGCTTCAGACAAAATTTCCAGATGGTAGTTTCATTCTAGACAATCTGCTCTCTCGAGTGCCTCTCTCTGTAAAACCCAACGAGCATCAAGTGCATTTATTATATTCTGATGCAACTCCCAGTGCAAGATAAATTTACTTTTCATCTAATAGTATATCAAATATTTTACATTGTAATAATTGATGCCATGATTGTAAAATTGCTGTTCAACAGAGGAAAAAAATGCCATTACAGAACACAGCCAAGCACCCTGACAGCATGACGTGAACACTAATGAATTAGCTGACAAATGAGCACAATAAGTTCTGCTCAAGTGTGCTCTCTAAGCGGCAGTTCAGCAAATCTGCTTTTCACTGTATTTTTCCCTTGTAAGGCTAAAGTCCACGCAAATTAGTTCTCAGTTGGGGTGTCAGGTGAAATGTATTGAAAACATACAAAGAGAACCTTTCAGTCCACCTTTCACCTCTGCATTATGCTCAGCACTTCCTTTCTGTACACTAAATACATCCTGAGCCTCGCCGCTCTAGCCATGCTTTAACACTTATGGTCTATGACACTGAAAGAACTAGGAAAGACAGAAGAAGGACATTTAGACCACAGCAGAAACCAGGCTTTGCTCCTCTGAGACATGGGTCCCTTGGCCTCTTGTAGCCTTTGTCTCAGAAGAGTCCTGCTGTATCCTCCCAGGTTCACGCTGCACCTGATGAAACCTCCACTACGCTGAATTGGCTAAAGAGATTTTTAAATTCTCTGCCCCAACCACAGTGCAAAGTTCCCTCACCAAGTGCTCTGCAAATCTTGCGCTGACAGATTTTCACCCAGGAACAGGATGCAGCCCTTATCTCAGCAGAGGATTGCGCTTTATTGCAGATAACGTAGCACAGGAATCAAACATTAGTTCCCCCCGCCTCCTTAAAGAAGTCCATACACACTTTGAAAATCACCATTGTAATTTCTAATCTTAAGCATGTTTTTCACAACCATTTCAGCACCTGCACTTCCTCCACTCACAGTACTGAGTAGCCTGGACGGCTGTTGGTTGTTCTTTGTGAATTCATGATAGTCTTCACCACTCTCAGCGAGTCTTTTGTTCACATAGTGTCAGGACAATTCTCCACCAGACTACCAACCCACAGCTTGTCAGAAACCAAGGTCTCCCTTCTGAAATGTCAGGAAAACCTAGCAATATGAAGCTGTAACTGCAGGATCCAGTGGCTTTGGGGTGGGATCACTCTTCACAACATGGTCCTTTACATAGCCTGAACATAAAATGGACATAAAAGCCAGTATATTTTGGAGATGGAGATTCCTTTGCTCTGCTGATGGCTGGAAACAGGAAGAACTTTCCCAGTCTCAGCAGCCCTCACTGCTAAGGTCACAGGGACAAGCAGATCAGCATCCATCTCTGAAGGATGGTCTTAACTGAGAGTGGAAAGAGTTTAGCTCAAAGCTGCATCCATATTTGTAGCTGGCCCTCAGTTACCATCTGAAAGCTAAATTCCCTCATCATCCTCACTGTTTAGCCACAGGAGTGCCTGACAAAGACCAGGAATACTCAAGCATGAAAGCATAAGGGAAAGGAGAGAAAGCTCAGTGTTGCTCAGCCTGTCACAACATCCAGGAGGCCTCTGCTCAGAGTGCCCCTTGGAGATGACAGTGACTTCCCATCTACCTGGAAGGAATGCCTCTGGGAAAGCAGTTTCAGGAAACTGAACCACAACTGTCACATAGGAGACCTTACAGGGAAAACACTGCAGTTAGGTGTGATGGTAGGTAAAGGTGAAAAAACTGGAGAAGGCCCATGGTCAGGCCACAGACAGCAGTTCTCCACTGCAGTGTTCCACTTGCAGAGGAAGCAAATCTACCTCAGAAATTATCTTTCCCAGAAAGACTGTGATGGAGAGTTCATATATGTGCATGGAAAAGATGCTGTGAAGGATGCCCAAACTTCAAACCCCAGTTCACTTCCAAAGAGGATGGGAGTCCAACATCATACACCTTTATGCAGCTATGCTCTGCTTTCTACAAGCAACCCTCTAAGGACATCAAACAGGCAGCAACAGGCAGCCAGGTGACCTCCATCAGCACCAAACCACTGGTGCCTACGGAATAAAGGACATAGTTGAAGGAGCTTGAGCAACAAGACAGGACATGATGAATAACAAACCTGAATAAGGAACCTGACCAGAGAAAAGAAGTGTCAGTGTGTGAAAGGCGTGTTGTGTACCTGTCAGATGCAGGTACACTGTGTGCGCCTTGATTATGAGGCTGGCCCACCTCTCTTTGACACCCGACCTCTTTGCCTCTCAGGGAATCCGTCAGAGCTGCAGTCTGGCTCAAGGAGAGCAGGGTTGTAGTGATGAACCCGCAGGAACGGGCCCTGTCCATCCCTGTCTCATGCGCAGGGCCAAGCAGAGACACAGTCCCGGATAGGAATGCTGTAAGTGACCGGACCCCATGGAAATGCCATGGGAATGTCCCCAGCTGTAGTGACAGTGGATACCTGGGGAATTACAGAGGAACTGCAAGAGTGTGTAAAATAGATGCAGGCTTTACCCTAGTCTGACATGTCCTCAAGAATCCCTATATCAGGAACAGAGGATAACACCTAAACATTCGTAATGGTATGGGACCCAATTGCTTCATTCGTTACCTCCCTTTGATGTTCTGTCACAGAACCTGAGTTCTGAGGAGTGATTTGCTTCTGCTGTTGCTGTTGCTGTTGCATGGGACTTGTTAGTGTACATTTTTCCAGATGAAACCTTTGCTCAGATAACCTATTCCTCATGTAACACTGATGTCTTTGCTTGTCAGAAACACTGTAAACTGCAAGCATCTATGATTTTTATGGCATATCTTAGAATTCATTTTAAAAGTTTGTATGTCATTTATATACCGACTGAAAATATAGCGTTTAGTCATCAGCTCTCCTGGAGCTAGCTGCTTTATAAAACAAGAAAATAAATATATTCCAGAAACACTTCACTCTTCTTTTTCTTATTTTGGTGATAGTATACATATATAAAGCAAACCAAGAATTCTGTCATGTTAAGATCATAACGGATGAGTTCATGAGTTCATCTTTTCTTTAATAGGTCTTCTTGGTTTTGAATTATCTAACAAGTTTCATAAAGTGAAAAGACAAAGCCAGGGGGCATTTTGGCACTGCTGCATATATATAGCTTTTACCCTGAATTTGTGCTTGCCACTGAAACATTCCATCTTTGTAGCAATGATGTGAGCACTTTGCTTTGTTGATGTAGTACGCTACCTAATGTATCAAATGAATGAGGTATCAGGTGGCACTAGAATAACACAGCCCATCAGCAGAGTTAGCTGTCTCTATAATCAGGTCTTGCATCACTACACCAAAAAGCAATCAGAATGCTGCTTGAAAGATGGCACTATAGGAAGGAAGAAAAATTCCTGAAGTGTGTTTAACAACAATTCAAATGATTAAAGTAAACCAAAATATATTGACAGCATTTGTTACACAATGCAAGATAGAAATTCTAGCCTTACATTAGCATGTAGCCTCTTGAAACTAATCCTATAGCATCTGATGAATAATCTGGCGTACATTACATTTGCTTTATATATGTATATTTTTAGCCTCCAATAATACTAGCTCCATTAAAACTGCTTATGCTTCCCTTTTTTTCCTCCTTGATCACCTGAACTGATTCAAGAACCAATTTACCTGCAGAGAGGTGTTATCACATGATCACGTACTACTAAGACTGATATTTCAGTTTGTGTTTAACAGCTAAATGGCAAGGAGAAAAATTAAAATATCTTTCAAGTTTGTGCTGTATCTTTCACCAAAAGTAGCAATTTTTTTTTTTGTCATCTAGGGAACAAAGTTAGGAGCATAAGTACACAGGTTTTTTCTACATAACATTTACCAGTGAATGAAATGTGTTTGCCAGCTAGAAGGAGTCTCTGTCCTTCTAATGAGGTAACTGGAGTTTCACCAGGTCTGGAATCAAAAGGGTCACAGGTTTATCCAAGGCAAAGAAGGATGATACCTGCAGAGAACATCATCTCTATCCCTCAAAAACAGAGGGAAAATGTTATGAGTCTCTTACTGACGTATTCCATCTCCTAGTCTATCCTGGATCAGCTAAGGTACACTGCTGACACTGAATGCTCTCCCTCTCCCTTAACCATGGACAATTCATGCGCCGTTTCCTTTTTTCCTTACTGCCTACAGCACGATGCTGCACCAAACCCATCTTTCGCTCTTCCTCTCCTTCTGCATCAGCCATTTTGCATATTGTGCCTTCCCTGACCCTTGTTTTCAAGGAGAAAAACTGACTCAGACTATGTACAAATAACTCCAGAAGTAAATGCATAACTGAAATAAATTATATCGAGAAGCAGAGATTTATCAACTGATCACTTGCTCTTGTCATCTCACCCTTTCACAGAAACGAGCAGGGAGAAAAATATACGGGCAAACCTGAATGATTCATGCAGGCAACTTTCCCAGTGCAACAAGGTCTTTGGAGGATTTGCAGCCTTCTAACAGAAACACATGTGGAATTGCAGGGACCTTGGCAGATGTGACAGCCTTTTCCCTCTTCGACAGTCTCTTTTCCCTCCTCCTGTCAGCAATTTGGCTGGCTTGGGCTGGAAGCCACGCTACCACTGGCAGCTCAGCCCTGGCTGTGCATTACTCCAGCTATGAGATGTGGGGGAAGGCAATTACTGAGCCATAACCCACTGCCCAGGCTCCAGCAGGATAATGCTGTAATTGGTTGCTCTCCAGCCAGTACTCCATTCGACACCACTGTTCTCTACCAAAATCCTGCAATACTATGTTTTGGCTGCACATGAAATTTCTGCTCTCACTGCCTTTGTGGGTGGTTATAATGTCTCAGATTCATTTCTCCCACAGTCTTTTCATTTGCTGGCCAGATTTGGCCATTATCGCTCATCTTACCCCTTTAAATAGAACCCTCAGTGCACCGTTTTATCTTTTTCCATTAAAGTCATGTCTGGAGGAGTCCTTGGACCATCACTTGCCTTTAGCAAAAAAAGGATGGAATGAAACTCAGTTGTGAAAGGAAGCTACTGGCAGCTCATATTCCAAGCACTACTGAAACTACCTTTCAGATGATTTTACATTTTTCAGGCTTGAACAAAGATGCTGTGACTAATATTTTAATATATGTAAATTAACATATTGGAGTGACTGGAAACTAACATTTGCAATATGCCTGCCAAAGAAATTGTTACCAACACTCGGCTTATAACAACAGCTCTAAGCTACAATTGCAACATACTTTTTATTTTTGAATGCAAATTACTCTGGTCAGATTTAAGATACAGCACCCTCTTATGGATATTTCTGTATAGATTAATGAGTGCGACTGTTTCTTTGCTGGCAAAAAAAAAATGGTTTTTTGCCAACAAAACATAGCAAGGCTAAATTATCCATCACTGTGCACTTTCTATACATGTAAAAAGTTAGAATGAGCTCTGAGAATGAAAAAGGACATTGCTCTGACACACTCTGGCAAATTTTCCATTTAACTACTAAGTCTATGATCAGGACGCCAAGTATTCCCAGTATTCTAGTATCACAGCCCCCACTAAATACTAAAATTTCATGTAAGAGATCTCAAAACACTTGAGATTCATTTCTTAATCATGATAGTAAAAAATACATTTAAATCGCATTTTATTTGTCTCTTGGTTTCTGGGCCATTAAGGTGAAGTAGGGCCATATTTTCAATAATTTCTCTGCACTTTTAAATAATACTGACTATCGTTTTCCTTTTTCTTTCCATGACAGTTGAAGTTAATTCCTAATTCAGTGATTCCAGAAGCTCCAGAAAAAAAAAAAAAACATATTCAAACAGCATGGACTGGCCATCCTGTTTTCCAGTTTAACTCCCAACTATTTAAAGGACTCTGTAATTAAAGAAAGTGTAAATGTTCACTCTCATTTCTTGCATATTTAATCATAAATGTCATAAAGAATCTTTTGTGTAAGTAAAAGCTAGAATCTACCTTTTCTTCCTTCCAACAGCATTATAAAAAATTAAACAAATTCAATTTATTTTTGCCATTTCTGACCTGGCAATCAAAGCATTAGCTGAGGTTAATGTTTTGGTTTTTAAAGTACTATATAAAGCATGGGAGACAGTTGAATGCCCCAACTCACCAACAGTGATCATGTACACAAACCCAGACCCTCTTTACTAATGCAGATGTCATTATAGGGAAAGGATATATTAACCTTTGAAAAATAAGAAGATGCCTCTTTGGGAACTCTTGTAAGTATGTGTTTAACCATAGAACTAGGTTTTAGTCTCATTAAACTCAACAATCTTAAAGTTTTGTAGGTACTTTCTTGACTTGGGTTAAGTTTACATGTAAAATCAAGTACCTTCCTGAACGGTGGAAAAAGCATTTGTAGGATGTATGTCTGTGTGTGTATCATACATAAATATTTTAAATGACATTATTGTTATAAATTATATTTGCATCTAATGCATCTAAAATTACATCTAAAATAAAATCTAAAATTCTAGTCACGCTGGTGATTCAGTGACAATACAGTACATACAGTGAAATCCTAGGAGCTTTGAAACATTAATCAGTTTCCAGAATAACTTCTGTCCTGGGTTTTGTTTCTCTAGAAAGCATAGGCTCAAAAAATCCCATTGGACTGTACCCTTGCAGCCTTCCTGAAATGTCTCCACTGAGGGGTATATAAAGAGAAAGGTTTTCTTTGTGTTTGGCCACTAAGAGCATGTTGGTAGCTTCTCCCACACTGACCTGTTCCAGACCACTTACAACTTTGTGATTTACAATAAATGTCTTAAATTCCACTGGAAACTAATGGACAGCCAGTGCAGTATCCGGAAAACGGATAACAATGGTGAGACTTCACATCAAAATAGTAAGATCACACCTCCAGCAGGTGATCAGGTGGGTGGTGCTGGAGATCAAAAACCCAGTTAAAAAAAAAAACAGCAATGAATGGCAGGTGAATTTGACATAATGCCTGCCATTTCACTTTTCTAACTTTCTATTTAACAGTAATCTCATGCTGTGATTTAGCAACCATCTCCAAAGGCTGTAATCCGAAGCACTGATTGCAAGACGCAGGACAGCAAAAATAAATTATATTTGTATTTGTTGTTTGCCTTTGGAATAAGTTTAAAATAAACATTTAAACACATTAAATATGAAGCAAGTGTGTCACCTTCTGCTTACCTTATCTATTGTTAAGTCAAATATATTTCAATAAACTTGTATTGAAGCATGTGTTTTAATCTAGGACTTTACTCTCTTCAAATTAGTTTTCTTAAAAAAATAGAATTAAATTAAAACAGATGAATTAATTGAAAAATGTGTTTTGGTAAATGCCCACTTTAGTTAAAATATCTATTATATGAATGAAAAGATGCAAAAAAAAAAGGAAAATAAAAATTACTTTTGCTCATACATATGCCCTTTAGAGGCAAATGCAAGAATTATTTATCTGGTAAATGTTTTCGAGCTCTCCTTTCAGCTTCTGCCAGACAGAAAGTTGGTAATTCCAGAAAAATCACATCAGAGCTTCATTCAAGATATAAATCAAAATCTTACCTGTCTTGAATTATAAGAAGAGTGGATTTATTACATCCTCCCTGACAGAGTCACCAGGACACTACAAACACAGTTTCAGTAATGACAACGGAAAGATGACAAAATGCTGAAGAGTCATTGTGACACTATAAAAAGACACGTACAGCCAAATGCAGTAGTACCAGGCTCATGTTCTCAGGAATCTAGGATCCCAAATCATAATATTGCCTTTAAAATCATTGGATCTAAAAAAGCCAGACTCACATTGCACTATTTTCAACCACCTCCTTTTTGACAAGCCATTAGAGTGCAGCCACTTCAACTTCCCTCCACAAGCGGAAGGGCAGGGGTTTTTAGGAGAGAGTGGGGGGAATATGAAAGCTGAATTCTCACTCAGTATATGAACTGCAGTTGATGAAGTTAAAGAGAACATACCCAGATACTATTAAGATTGCGGCAAATTGCATGAATAATGCAATAATGCAACTTCATGTTGTAACCAAAAATTTCTCGGGAAAAGGAATCGTCAGGTAACCTGTGAAGAACGAACTGAACTGTACTAAAACAACTGTATTGAAATCAGACCTTCAGCTAACCCAAGGCATCGTGTTAGAAGACCAAGAGGCTGAGAGTATGAGAAAGCCTATAACAGCTACGGTAATGCAGAGAAGAGAGTGCAATGTCACTTCCACTGACATGGTTTAACTTACTGGGCTGGTTCAAAATAAAATCTAAAGAAGTATATGATTCAAGTCTAGCCACGGAATAGTAATTTAAAAATGAGTGATTAAAAAATGGTTCCAGCCTATCAGGTCTAAAAATATCCCCCTTCAGAAAGGCTATAAGAAGGTCTTCTAAATGATAAATCCAGACACTAACAAGACTTCTCTTATCTCTGGTTTAGAAATTATTCTGTTCTGGCACATCCAACTAGCAAGTTCATTCAAGTTCAAATGCAGGGCAGAGTTTAGGAGCCTGCTGAAAAAGAACAGAGAAAAGCCCACTGAAGAGAAAAACCACTGTCATCGGTGGACTTTGAATCAAGTTCTAACTTATCAGGATTTACATTCAAAACATGGACAACTGGGTACAATTAGAAGGCTTTTTAAAGAGGCATAATCACAGTGAGAGCTTTCTGCCCTTCCCAGAGCACAGCCTTTGGGTATGCTTGGTACAGCTGCCTCTATCTGTATTCTCTGCAACATTTTTCTGCGCAATGAAGTACATAAGCTGTTTGCAAAGAATTCTTCTAGAAGAAAATACATCAAATTCAAGCATCTGAGCAGATTTTGACTGTCCGAGTACTCAAAATGCAGATTTCATCCGTGACAGCAGGGATTCTTTTTGTTTTGACCATATGCTGTAAAAGGTCTGCCAATGCGCTCGAATGCTCCCTTCATCATGAAACAGAAAATTACCATATATCACTCCATAAGGGTTTGAACCAAGCTGGTTTCCTTGCATGCAGTGGGGAGACCTGGTCAAAACCACAAGGTTGTCTTGTTGCCACTTCAAACCCTTGAAGAAATTTCCATACACGCTCATCATCCTTGTGGAATGGTTTGATTAAGCAGCTAATCTTTTTTTTTTGCCATCTCAGAATATTTCCTTTATACGAATCATTTAGGATATGAGTTAATGACCCTCTGTACCATTTATTTCCTTATCCAGAATTTGACAAAACAAACGTTGACTCTGGCTGGTTTTTTTAGATGTTAGGGCACCAATGCCTAAAGTCAATTCGTTTTCTTTTCCAGAAGGTTGATTCTCCACTCATCTGTCACTGCGGTGCAGAATAGGGCCATGTTAAATGACAGTTCATTTCCATAACAAATGGAACGGAAGACATGAAAAGGACATTGTCAATCCACCTGAACTCCAACATACACCTTAAAAGAAGACAAATTAATTGTAGGTGACTAGACTGAGACTGAAGTCCAGAGGTTAGAACAAACAAGAAAGGATTTCCCTGAACTATGCAAGCAGTCAGCCTTCACACTATTCAGTTACAGGCTCAGTTCCTGGGAAGATTCGACAGAAACTGTAAAATTGGTTATTTAATTACTTATGTACACAGCTAGGAATCTGAGGTTATAAAAAAAAATAAAATAAAATTAACAGAATAATCATGACCTGAAAAGATTTTTTAAGTACCCGGCATGCAAAACTGCAGGCTTGTGTAGTGAGAGAAGGAAGAACTTGGAAGGCTGAGCCCCTCCTGCATCCCTCTTATCACTCTCCCCACCTCATCCCTACTCCTTTCATGATCACAGAGCACTTCTCACCACCAATAGCACTGCACAAAATCCCTACTTTGACTGGAGAGTGGGTCCAAATTTCTAACACAAGCAGAATGATGTAGGTGGCTTCTCAGCTCCTAGTGTTAGGGAAAAAAGGCAGCTCTGCGACTGGAAGTCTTAAAAGAACAACCATATGTAAGCTCATAAGGTATCCTGTCTGTTCAACATGATGTGGTAAGGCTAGCATACCTTTGATAGTGCCACTTAAGGAAAAATGGACTTTAACTGTCAAGAAACAGGGAAAATCAGAATTTGCACCCATCGCCTACGCAGAAAGACTGAGGGATCACGTAGCCCACAGAAAGCTGAGCAGACTGAGAATTCCTTATCACACAAAAGCCTTTTATAAATAGGAAGGGAATAAACTGTTTTCCATGTTCACTGCAGACAGATGAGACTAATAGGTTTAAATTGCTCAGGGACATGGTGTAGATTTTAGCAGCCCCAAGCTCATTGCCAGCAAGAGGGTGAAAACTCCCTCTCCTGCTCCTGAAAACTCTCTATGCTGCTCTTCGCACCGGCACCTCCCAGGTACTGTCCCCTCTCATTCCTGTCCTCTGTGAACCTGGAATCAAACTCCAGGCCAATGCTGAAGGAAGCAGAAGAATGAGCTACTTGGTTTCCTCTGCTCCAGCTCAAAAAGCACCACAAGTCCATTGCAAGAGCACACTCAGCTGCAGCTCCTGGAAGAGGGACAGGGCCTGGCTCAGTCCATGTCTGACCTCTGCCTGCTGCCCTGAAAATCCACCGGGTGCTTCTTTCTCCATGCACTGGCACCAAATGGAGAACCAGGTCTGGTTGCCTTTGTAAGTGCTTTTCTCTTCAGTATAAAAAGGTGGTGTCATAGTTTAACCACCACTCCCAACCAAGTTATGCAGCCTGTCACTCGCTCTCCCCACCCTCCGAGGGAATGGGGAAGAGATAATACAACAAAAAGCTCAAGGTTTGAGATAAGGCCAGGGAGAGATCCTTAAAGTTACCGTTACGGGCAAAACAGACTCAACTTGGGGAAAACTACTTCAATTTCTTACTAATAATAAAACCAAAGCAGGTTAGTGAGAGAACAAAACCAACTTCTCCCTACCCCTCCCTCTTCCCAGGCTTAACTTAATTTCAAATTAGGTCTACTTCCTTCCCCTCCCCGAATGGCATATGAGGAAGAGAGAATGGAGGTTATGGTCAGTTCATCATATGTTGCTTTACGCCATTCCTTCCTCCTCGGGGGAAGAACTCCTCACACTCCTCCCCTGCCCCAGTGTGGGGTCCTCCACGGGCTGCAGGTGGATCTCTGCTCCTCCGAGGGCCTCCATGGGCTGCAGGGGCACAGCCGGCCTCACCATGGGCTGCACCACGGGCTGCAAGGGAATCTCTGCCAGGAGCAGCATTACTCCTCCCCCTCCTTTTTAACTGACCTTGGTGTTTGCAGCCGTTCCTCTCACAAGAAATTGTTCACAACCGGCTGGCAGATGCCTCTCAGGTTCTCTTCACATCTCCTCTCTCCACTTCTTGCAGCCGGGCTGGGCTGAGTTGGGCCCAGATGGCCACCCGGCGGGAGGCCAGAGGGTGAGGCCTGCAAGGCCCACAAGGCTTGCGCCTCTGCCTCTCTGCCCCTGCTTCTTTACTTTTTTTTTTTTTTTTTTTTTTTTTTCTCCTTCTTACATATGTTATCACAGAGGCGTGATGGACAGATGGACATCATGTTTTTTTTCAGATGAGCCCCTCTTGCACCCAGGGAGATTCCCCTCAGGGGGAAAGCTCTTAAGGTTTGCCCTTGTCTAGACTGAGCAGAACAGGTCTGTAGGAAAGTGGAGGCAAAGTGCTTTGTCCTCCTGCGTGCCCAGGAATTGAGAAAACACAGTGCAGGGCGAGCAGGGCCAGGGTTTGGGACATTTTGAGCAGTAGGAACAGAGGCTAGGCTGCATGCTCCCATGCATGGCACAAGTTTCCAGAATGGGGGCCTTAGGGTAACAGGAAGGCAAGCTTTCTGAATTGAAAGAGAGTTCAGTGGTTGGAACTGTCTGCCTAGGGAGGTGAAATACCTGAAGGTATTAAGATGAAGGTTAGACAAGCGTCCGTCACAAATGCATTAGGTGTAGCAGATCTTATTTGGGAGCAGAAGTACAATCCCAATAACTTCTTAAGATCCTTTCCAAGCCTGCTTTCTATTATTGTTTACAGACCTGAACAGGGCTTAAGCAAGCACTTTCCTGTAGAGCTGTGACAGGATTCACTGGAACTCGCTAGGAACATCTGGCAGTGTCACACGTGCAGCATCTGCACTATCCCGTAAGAGATACCACGTTCCACTGTGTTACTTACTCCACACCGCTCACATCAGCAAGCATTTGGGCTTGCTGAAAAACCAAGTATTTTAGAAAGCAGTAACAATCCCTAGTAAAAATAATGCTATCTGTGTGTTAATGGTAACAACCACATGAAAGCATTATTGTATTACGGCTAAACAAAGGCTATTTTATTGCTCTGTACATTTCTTGATGTTGCTAATTCAGAAGTTTATTAACCGATAATGAGACTTTGTTAAGGCAATGAGGCATTGTTAAGGTAACAGGACAATAGACCCTGTAGTGTATATGGTCCTAACATCCCTTGCTAATAAAGACAGGTTGCAGGGTAGAGAGGTTCCTTGTGGGTAGAAATATTCCTTTAAGAAAAATGGATTTGGATACTTCTTTAGAATTTTAAGGGAGATATTAATATCACATATTCAACCTCATACTGAAAAATCAGATTGCCTTAACTACTTGAGCTTAAGGTGTGGAGAACAACACTACATTTCAGACACAAGGCTATCTTGAATCAAATTCACTCCAAAATCTCAATTTTTTTAGAATAGCTTTTAGTACTAAGTGATGTGACATGAATTTTCATCTGGCCTCTTAGCAATAACCTGCTCATTACATAGATGCTGCACAGCTTGTGAGTAATGCAGTACCTCCAAGATGTCAGAGCAGGACGTATGATTAGCATTTTTTCACATATTTCTTTACATTTACATACATATGCATGAACTAAAATTCAGCAATAAAACTGGAATCTACGCGTGGAAATACTTTGATCCATCTTAGTTTTTTTCTTTACATGGATCAGCTATTGACATCACTTACACTGGTCAGCTGCCCCTGGGGACTCACCTGAGGAGTGGATGGGAATTTCTCTTAAGGGCTACAGAAGCTAGCTAGGAATCAAGCATGTGGATGCTCTTCATTATTCCCTATGCTCTTGTCTGAGAGCTATCTAGCTCATGAGCACTGGCATCCAGTTCTGGCATGCCAAAAGGAAATATCAGGACATAAAGGTCATTTTGTTTAATTACTCTTAGGCAGTGAAATCAAATGGAACAAAATTGGGAGGAATGCTTTCTTAAGCTCTGCAATACTGACAAAGATCAGTGGAGCAAAGGTGTTTGATTTAAGCAGCCCCATTATTGTCTGAAAATGCAAGAGGTTGTGGTGGACAAGAAAGACTTCGCAGCAGAGCAACAGCACGGTGATGGCTTCAAGAGTGCAGAAAAAAAAAAAATGTGATGCAATGTCCTCTCCACCTTCTAAGCCTGTGAATGCACTGCCACTTGCTTGTGTGGTTGAGAGGACTGAAAAAATAAATCCCATCTTTTCAGGCATCAGAAGGGAGCTGTGTGAATATTTATGCAGACTTTCACCACCTATATAGTGCTATAGTGAGACCCACTATGAAGTAAATAGATGACAACCTGTTTTCAGGGATAGCTCTCTATTGATTTTGTCAACGCAAGCTGAAGAGCTCTATTCATTGCAACGCTCAGTTACTACAGCCAAACCCATTTTAGGTCAACAGTTTGGCCAACATCAAACAATTACTTCGTGATTTCTCTCCACAAATCCCTATCTAAATACCCGACTCTGCTCAGAACACCTGAAGTTAATGGAGAGGTACCATCTGACATGCCTCTGGGAGAAATGCATTCCTGAAATGAAATGAATGAATGAATCCCAGAGATGAAATCTGAAGAAATTTTAGCCAGCTCCTGCAAAGTCTTCACAAAGCAATAAAACAATCTGCTGCATGGGAAGGTTAGAGGACTGGGAAATGCATCAGCTATGCACAAACTTCTCACACTGTAGAGCTGAGCTCTGCACACTGGTAGCACATGAATGCTGATAAATGTATCGTTACGAAGATCTACTGGATGCTGCTCATTGTAAAGCAGAATACAAGCTCTAATGCACTTTCAAACTTCCTGCTTCCAGGAGGATTGTAAATCCACATTACTTATTCCACACACCCATACAGCATCTCCATTATGTGTTCTTGCCTAGGCTCATACATATCAATGGACAATAGCATCAACAATAAGCAGCCTTCAGAAAATGTAAGCCAAGCCACAAAAACAATATATGCTCACCTTCACCATCATATTATTAAAAAAAAATAAAATTAAATGTGGTTATTTCTGCTACTTTACTTTTAGGTCTTGTACTTTCGTGGCAGTCTTCCTTCATGCTTTCAAGTTTTCCTCCACAAGTTCATGGGACACAGACAAAGGTGGTCACAGTGAATAAGGCAAAGGGAGAGGCAGAAATTTGCCCGCTGCTCAGCGCTGCCTGGAGTAGTAAATTCCCATGCTACAGCAATTACAAAGCACCCTAGGAACATCACTGGCATGTCTGGCTTTGGCTATGACCTGCTTACAAATAACGTAAGGTGAGATTCGTGCCTAATCACATGATTTGGTAATCCAAAGCATTACGGAAAATAGTTCAAGAAGTGTCTAAACTGACAATGCACTGCATGAAGCTAAAACTCATTACTGCGAACTACTGAGCGTCAAACTAATAATGAATTTTATGACCAAAAGACAGTTTATAAGTGAATTACAAGGGACTGATTCTAGAATATGAAATCTTTACTAACCATAAACATATTTTTATACACCTTATTTTTAGACACATATTTTCCCAAATGAAGGATCTGAAAACAGCTAAAATTTTTATCTGCATCTTGAAATAAAAATCTCGGATCAGTTCAAAACTGAGCTTTTCACCATTAACTATTTTTCCTCTAAATCTAAAGCTTTATTGACAAAATCCTCATTTCATTGCCATATAAAAAAAAAGAACAGTCCAGTTCTTAACACCATTTTGTTATAATAAGTATGCTTTACAAACTACATTAGGCAAAATATAACATCTAGGCAGAAAAAAAAATTGCACTTGAATGAGTGCAGCTGTAAATAAACCTGTGCTGAGGCTGGACGTAGCAAAGAGAAAGTACAAATAAAATCAGTTTGGTTAGATTATCTTAATGAGGACTAATGAATGACTTTTCATTGTTGTGGCTGGATATTTTATGCATATAGGTATTTGAATATAAACATTCTGCATTGACATTTGTGTACTTAACCGGTTGAGCAGCATTTTAGCACAAGCATTTGAGGAATTCAGGGACAAGTTCTGACTGATTCTTACAAGACTGATAGCACCAATGTTTGATGGCAGCATTATCAGTAAAGTACACCAAGAATTCAGGAAGAGTGGCTTTTCTGCTCTGCAGAAATGTGTAAAATCTAAAAGATGATACTCTACATTTAAATGCACCAGACAAAAAAAAAAAAAAAAAGCACCAAGAACTAACAAGAAGTCAGAAAAAAAACCTCAAGCAATCTTAGGTGAGAGTAGCTTTCAGGATGGAAACACACAATACCAAATAAAGAGTTGTGTCAAAAGTAGCTGCAGAAGGTAAGAGTGTTCATCTTAAGCTGTTAGATATGCTGATAGATATTGTAAATTATTTTATTGATGCAGTCAATTCAGGTTGAGAACATTCTATTTTGAGCCTGGTCTCACAGAAAACAAAATCTAAATCATTCTTGTTTTTCTTTTTTTCCCTAAATAAGGAGATACAGTGAGAAAAGATGAGGCCTGAAAGCAAAGTACAAGGCTTTTGCTGCCTTGCTAGAGGTCCTTTGCATGCAGCTCTAAGGAAGACTTTTAAAGTGGATGTTACAAGTGGTGGAAGAAAGCCAATAGCACTCCTGTCTTCAGTCAAGATAAGAAGAAAGAACCATAGGCCAGTCAGCCTCACCTTGATCCCCGGAAGGTGATGGAGCAATAATCCTGGAAACTATTTCCAAAAATATTCAAAGCAAGAAAGTGACTGGGAGCAGCCAGCATGGATCTACGGAGGGGAAATAGTGCATGACCAACCTGATAGGCTTCCATGGCCAAATTACTGGCTTGGAGGATGAAGGGAGAGCAGTGTATGTTGTTTATCTTGACGTCAGCCAGGCTTTCAACATCATCTCCTGTAACATCCTCATAGACAAATTGATGAAGTGCAGCTAGATAAGTGAGCAGTGGGGTGTAGTGAAAATTGACTGAACTGTCTGGCTTAGAGGGTTGTGATCAGAAGCACAAAGATCACCTGGAGGTCAGTCAGTACTGGTATACCCAGGGATTGATACTGGGACCAATACCGTTTAACATCTCCATTAATGACCTGGACAGTGGGACGGGGTACACTGACAGTCTGCAGACATGAAATTACGAGGAGTGGTTGATATGCCACACGGTTGTTTTGCTGCTCAGAGGGATCTCAGCAGGCTGGAGAAAATGGCAAACATGAATCTCAAGAAGTTCAACAAAGGGAATTGCAAAGTCCTGCACCTGAGAATGAAAACCCCCATGCGTGAGTACTGACTAGGGGCTGACCAGCTGGAAAGCAGCTTTGCAGAAAGATTTAGCTCCTGGTGGCCACCAAGCTGAACATAAGCCAGCAGTGCACTCCTGCAGCAATGAAAGCCAACAGCCTCCTGGGCTGCACTGGGATGAGTGTTGCCAGCAGGACAAGGGTGTGGTCTTTCCCCTCTCCTCATCACTGGTGAGGCCACATCTGGAACACTGCGTCCAGCCCTGGGCTCCAGGACATGAGACATGGGACATGGACATTTTGGAGAAAGTTAAAGGTCAGGGAGGTGATTGATGACTTGGAGAGGCTGAAAGAGCTGGGATTGCTCAACCTGGAGAAGAAAAGGCTCAGGGGAATCTTATCAACATATAGGAGTACCTAATGGAGGGAAGTAAAGAAACCAGAGCCAGACTCTCCTCTGTGGTACCCAGGGAAGGACAAGAAGTAATAGGCAGAAAATTAAATACAGGAAATTAATTCAATTTAAACATAAGATAAACCTTTTTTTTTGCTGTGAGAGTGGTCAAACACTGGCATGGGTTGCCCATAGAGGTTGTGGAGTCTCCATCCCTGCAGACATTCAAAACTTGACTGGAGTCAGCCCTGGGCAACCTTCTTGAGGTGATCCTGCTCTCAGGGTTGGACTGGATGATCTCAGGAGGTCCCTGCCAATCTCAGCAGCTCTGTGATTCTGTTACAAAGCATGAAGAAAAATAAGAGAGGTCTCTCCAAAAAGGTGTGGGCAGCAGCTAGTGGAGCAAACAAAATCTTTTCTATCAAGAAGAGTCATGTAATCTTATGTATGATAACATGATCATCCTGGCCTTAATGCAGCAGTACTGGTGAGATGACACCGCTGTACTGAGTCATTACATTTAAAAATGTTTGGGACCCGATTGTTTTGCGTTTCAGACAGTTAATATCCCAGTTGGTGTTTTTGTGGCAAGTTTTTTATAGTGTTGCTTTACTTTTACTTGCCATTAGAATGAGAACAAATTATTGCAAAAGGCACCCACAAATCTGAGCGCATGTTGGATTCCTCTTAGTGAAAAAGTAATTTACAGTAACCAGCTCCATATTTTTTAGGGAACAACCTCGTAGCTACTACAGGACTAGCACTACTTGCAATTATACACTGGGAACAAAAGCACTGGCATGTGACTGGTGATGGTGGTACCTAGGAAAACTGGCCTTAGCAGTTCCTGGACTCAGGAAATGTGACCTGAGATGTTCAACATTCATACTTTTCCCTCAGTGACTTTCTGCATTTCACAAATTTTGCCTGCTGCTACCAGTTAACGTTAAGGACATGAGCTAATCATATAAATAATGTACTTATTTTTATATGGCTGCTACGCTTCGTGCCCAGACTTTGAAGAAAGCCGGTGTGATTGTCAGCACAGCTCTCTCTCTGTGCTCCACCTCATTCCTCCAGCAGATATCCAGAGGCAGAACCCAGACTTCTAGCGCTTCGTGCTGCCAGTTAGCTCCCAGCTTCTGCCTGCAGCAGGAGTCATTTCACCTTCTGAAAGCTCAGGAGATACCTGCTGGCTTTGAAAATCCTTCCTGAAATCTCCTACTGGAGAAATACTGGGAATGGACTTTCACCGGCCTAAACCCAGCCCAGCTCATACAGCGAGAACTGGGCAGGGCGCTTGAGTTTGTTGAGTTTCCATTCAGAGCTTTCAAAACTTGGCACTGTTGATGAGCAGAGGCCCAGAGATGGGCGGGCAGAGCCTCAGTCAGTCGCCACTGTTTTAAGGCAGCTTTCTGTGAGCCGAGCCGATCGGAGGAAGGACAGAGCCCCCTGCCCCCCCCCCAGCCCCAGCACGGCGTCCCCGAGTGCCCGGGGCGGCTGGCGAGCAGCGAGCCTCGCTGCCCGGGACGCGGGGCGGGGCGCAGCCGGGTCCGGCAGGCTGCAGGGGTCCAGGGCTGCTGGGTGGGGGCCGGGGCCTTTCCCAGCTCCCCTAGACGCTGGGAGCAGCCGAGCCGTGCCGAGTCCTGCCGTGCCAAACCAAGCCGTGCCGGGCCAAGCCGTGCCAAGCCATGCCAGGGCAGGTGCGGCCACCTGCGGACCGGTGCCCCCCGCCGGGGCGGGCCGAGGTGTCAGCCCGGCCCCGGCCCCGCCTCCGCCGGGAGCCGCTGGGAGCAATTCCCACGGCAACCCAGGCTCGACCCCCCTTCCCAAACTCCGCCCCCCCTCTCCGCCCCTCCGCTCCCGCCCGGCGGCCGCCACCGCCGGTCGGAAACAGTCCGTGTGTAAACTCGACGTGTCCGGAAAGGTGCGCGCCGCTCCCCGCCTCGCTCGGCGCCCGGCTGCGGGGCGCGCCCGCCCGGCGCGATGCTGGACCCTTCCTCCAGCGAGGAGGAATCCGATGAGGTGCTGGAAGAGGAGCGGCGGGACGTGCTGCTGGTGGCGGCGGGCGGCGGCTCGTCGCGCTCGCTGCCGCCGCCGCCGCGGGACGCGCGGGGCAGAGAGGCCGGGGCGGCGCGGGCGGGCAGCCCCAGCCCCAGCCCCTCGGTGCTGAGCGAGGGCCGGGAGGAGCAGGAGCGCCTGCAGCGAGAGGAGCGGGAGAAGCGGCTCCGGCTGCAGCTCTACGTCTTCATCGCGAGGTGCATCGCCCACCCCTTCAACGCCAAGCAGCCCACCGACATGGCCCGCCGGCAGCAGAAGGTGAGCCCCGGCCTCCCCCCCGCCACCCGCCGCCGCCGCGCTCCGGCCCGCAACAGGTTGAGCGGGAAGCGGCGCGGGGAGCGGCCCCGCCGGGAGGTGTTGGAGAGGGGTGCTGCCAAAGCTGGGCTTCAGCGGGGCTTCCCCGCAGGGGCACGCTTGCCTGGGAATCCGTCGGTCCGCAGGGGTAAAGTCTGTGTTAAGTTTTTAGAGCTGCGCTTAAAGTGGCCCGTGCCAAGGCAGCAGGAGCGCAGAGTGCGGGCTGAGGGCGGTCGGGCCGTTTGGCGGTGGAGGAGGTGTTTCTGCTTCTCGGCGTTGGGCGATGGATGGAGCTAAACCTCCCGGAGGTGCCTCCTGGAAACCCTCTTCTGACCGTCTGTGCCCCTCTCGGCCAAGTTCAGGCGTAATACTGAGGTGAACGAGAAAACTGTTTTGTTTCGTTAATTATTAAGTGCAGTCTCTCTGCACAGACAAACAGTTAATGTGCATGTTTGCGAGGAGAATGGCCTTCTAGTGAAGGCTGACCAGAATTATTCTCTACATTTTGTTCTGTTCGTGAGAGATGAGCTCTTGAGAACTGGCAAGTACGGGGTAGGTGTGCGTCCTGCAACAGTGCTTGTTCCCTGTTACTTTTCAGCCACTTAATAGGTAGAATGCTTAAAGTTTTGAAGCAAAGCGCTGCATTTCCCTATGGCCACTTAAAAGCTCAGTTCTTTAAATATTTAATCTAAAAAAAAATTTGGTTTTTTTTAAGCTTTCAGTTCTGTAAAACAAACAAACCAACCCAAATCAAAGCAGAAAAGAAACACACACCCCCCCCCCCCCCCCCCCGTCCTCATCACTTTCCAGAGGGAAAGAATGCAGTTGCAGTTGGCTTTTTAATGATCTTGGTACTTCCATATCTCTAAGGGTTTGTAAAATCCAATTCTGAATGTCTTGAGGTGTCTGAATTATGCCTGCTGTAGGTAATTTGTGCTTAGTGGATTGTCTGACAAGTTAACGTAGTGGTAATAATAAGATTAATTCTGGAAGAACATTTTGTTTTTATTAAGTGTTAGGTATTTAAACTGTGAAGCCTGTATAAAGACATCTCATAAGCAGGAAGTCAAAGAAAATCTGGCAAAATGGGAATTTTCACCATCCCACTGAGGACTCCCCACCCCAAATAAGAGTCATCATAGAAATGATATTTTGAAGGGACATCTGGGGGTCATCTAGGTGTGACTTCCCGCTGGACAAAGCCAAAACTGACCTGATGCAGTGTTGATATCAGTCTAGGTTCAAGCAGGAGGCTCGAAAGCCTCCAGAGATGAGATCCTGCAACCCATCTGTGTGACCTGCTCCAGTCCTGCATTGCCCTCTTCTTGATGACATTTTCCTCAGCAGCTTCCAAGTTACAACTTGTGGCCATCAGCTGCAGAAGATACTGAGCACTGAGAAGTTCTCACTGATCTCAGTCACTAAGCATAGGAACTGCACTTTAAAAATAGCGACAGTATTAATTATTTTTATTAATAAGATGTGTTAAAAGCCATTACTGATGTGCAGCAAATACAGAAATCCAACAGTTGTGGATTTAACAGATGAGTAATGAACAGATTGATTGACAAAATTGATTTGACACCTAAAATTAGATGGTACTTGTGCTAATTACTGTTTTGAAATAAACTCTGACTTCTGGTTTAACTACTATGTGTAGAAAGATATTTTTGTCGTGTTTTGGAATTGAGCTGCAGAACAAGGATGATTTGTCGTTTGCTGGTCAGGAACTAGTGTTTTTAACGAAGACAGAACACAAAAAGAAAATTCTTTGTAGGAGCAGTGCCTCTCTCTAGAAATAATGAAGTGCACATAAACATCCTTCCTTGACTGTTTGATACGTTACCCCATGAGTTACTGAGTAGAGGGTAGCAGAGCTGGCCCTGAGTTTTGCGAGTTCAGAAGACCCACTTTGATAGTTCAGGATTGCTGAGAGCTGTGTGAAGGAGCCCTCGTTCGTGCTCTTAATTTTTGCACTCTGTGCTGTGCGGTGGCCCCGTGTCAGCCCTAGGAATGAGAGTGCAACCCACCTGTCTTATGCTGTTACCTGCAGTGAGACGCTTTTGGATGTGTGATAGCTACACTCGGATTCCAGAGGTTAAAAGGCTGTCTTGTCTCCCGAATAAGATAAGAGATAATGTCTTCTCTCTTTCTCACTGCCAGGATACGATACAGATGCGGACTGTCCCTTAATCTCTTGCTCTTCACATCTGACCTCTGTTAGCGGCTGGCTGTCCAGTGCGAGCTGGGCTGAGGTTCCCTACCTGTGTTATTTAGCTGGAGCTGTTAACTACTGCACACCCTGTCCATCATCAATGGATGTGTGATCCAAGGTATGGTTTTAAACTGGAACCTGCGATGCTCTGTGGTTCCAGCTCCCAGCCCAGACTGGTTGTGCACTCTTCAGAATGCTTTTGCACCGGCAGTCTTTCTGATAACTTAAGAATAGTATCCACCCTGCTTGAGAGCAGAAGTAATTTATTCTTTCTGCCAGTTCATTTGGCATATTGCTGAGCAAATATTGCAGGATGCAGTTTGCTTCTCTTTTAATATGGAACATATTATCCAGGCAGGCAATGAGATAGGATTCACATATCAAATATCCTCAATTGCGTTGTAATATCAGTAAGGAAATGGTTTACAATATGGCTGGCTTCTTATGTTCTTGCTTCAGTACCAGATTAGAATGTACTATACGGTATCTTGAAACCATCATACTTAATGGACTGAGTTATACTAATTAATGTGAAGAATTTTAAATGCAGGCAGTGTTTCACTCCTCTGCTGTCCTTTCTCATCCTTCTTTCTTCTCACTGAGTAAAATTAGCCCAGCTCTATTGTGATAGATAAGATTAATTAGAAAGAAAAAGGAAATAAAACTTTAAGGAAAAAAAGAACTATCATAATTCACGGGAGTCCGTCAACTCCAGTAACTTGTTTTTAATGCCAAATTCACTATAATTTAGCCCAGACTTTGCTGAAACGTATTTTTGTAATCAGGCTGCATGTATCTTTTCAATCTGTAGGATATGTGGTAGAAATACTCTTTTAAACTGTTCAGAGTTAGCTGGTGACCTACTGTTATTACATCCTGTCTTACTTTGGTGACTGGTAGATTTGTGGTAGAGAAGGAAGAGTGAGCTCATATTAGAGATGTAGAACTGAAGGCATGGCGTGATTTTTCAAGGTGGGGTGCAGATCCTGACAGATGGAGTTAGTTCTACAGAGTAGAAGTAATACATAGTTTGTAACATATTTTCAATAGATATTTATGGACATTTGGTCATGTATTTTCCAAACTTATAGAGAAATATGAATGCATCAGCCCCTCACTGTATTGGGTCTGTGTGGCCAGGTTTTGGTGGCGGAGGGGTACAGGGGTGGCTTCTGTGAGAAGCTGCCAGAAACTTCCCCTGTGTCCGACAGAGCCAGTGCCGGACGGCTCCAAGACGGACCCACCACTGGCCGAGGCCGAGCCCATCAGTGACAGTGGTAGGACCTCCAGGATAACATTGAAGAAGGAGGAAAAAACTTCTGGGGAAAAGCAGTTGCAGCCAGAAAGAGGAGTGAGAGTATGTGAGAGGAACAGCCCTGCAGACGCCAAGGTCAGTGCAGAAGGAGGGGGAGGAGTAAAGTCACTCCTGGCAGAGTGCCCGAGGTGCAGCCCATGGTGAGGCCGGCTGTGCCCCTGCAGCCCATGGAGGCCCATGGAGGAGCAGAGATCCACCTGCAGCCCGTGGAGGACCCCACGCTGGGGCAGGTGGGTGCCCAAAGGAGGCTGTGGCCTGTGGAGGGCCCACACTGGAGCAGGCTCCTGGCAAGGCCTGTGGCGTCATGAAGAGAGGAGCCCATGCTGGAGCAGGTTTGCTAGAAGCCGTTGTGACCGTATGGGAGACCCACGCTGGAGCAGTCTGTTCCTGAGGGACTGCACCCCATGGAAGGGACCCACGCTGGAGCAGTTCATGAAGAACTGCAGCCTGTGGGAAGGACTCGTGCTGGAGCAGTTCATGGAGGACTGTCTGCCATGGGAGGGACCCCGCGCTGGAGCAGGGGAAGAGTGTGGAAGGAGGAAGAGGAGGAAGAGGAGGAAGGAGCGGCAGAGACAAAGTGTGATGAACTGACCTCAACCCCCATTCCTTGTGCCCCTGCGCTGCTCGGTGGGAGGAGGGAGAGAATTCAGGAGCGAAGTTAAACTCAGGAAGAAGGGAGGGGTGGGGGCAAGGTGTTTTAAGATTTGATTTTATTTCTCATTATCCTATTCTGATTTGATTGGTAATAAACTAATTTCCCCAAGTCAAGTCTGTTTTGCCTGTGACAGTAGTTGCTGAGTGATCTCTCCCTGTCCTTACCTCAACCCATGAGCCTTTCATTATATTTTCTCTCCCCTGTCCAGCTGAAGAGGGCAGGGACAGAGTGGGTTTGGTGGGCACCTGGTGTCCAGCCAGGGTCAATCCACCGCAGTTGCATGTTATGCTTTCATCAACCAAGGTTTGTCTATCCCTTATTTAAAGAAATGTCTAACTTTTTTTTTGTAGTTTCCACTTTTTTAAATGAGTCCTCTGGAACTTACTTCAGCATCTTTCTTTTTCTGCCTCTCCGCTCCTCTTCTTTTCTAGTCCAGCAAAAGAGAAGAAGAGAATGGTTAACTAATACCATTCTTCTTCCTTCTTCTCTCCCACCCCAGCCAAACTGAATCTCAAACCAGCAGATTGGAATTGTCCATAGAATGGGATTTAGGTGATAAAAATAAATGCATTCCCTGTGTGGCTGCCTTCCATCAAAGGAAAGTGGTGTATGTGAACGTATGCAGAGTCAGTGATCGGATGATGACCCTGGTAACTGTGGTTTATGCTAATCAGCTCCATGTACATACTCAAGTCTTACTCGGGGAGTGTGTGCCAAAGGCAGATTCTGTATCTGGGAGGTGAATCAGAGTTCCTCGGGAGGGAAGGGAGAGTGAAATGCTACAATTAACTAACAAAACAAGATGTTCTTCCAGTGTTTTTCTTCCTAAACATTTAAAAATCTACTCCAGCAATCAAGTGGTCACACAGAAACCCCAAGACTAGGGGAGAAGAAACACTTCTATACTTAACAAGGTTTCATAGTGTTTGAAAGGCTTAGTACGTCAAAGCTGGTAATTCACATCTTGCTTTCATAGGTGATCAGTAGCAGAAGTAATTGAGCTGCCTGTTTAGAATTCATAACTAAATGAGTTTTCTTCCTGAATACACGATGGCCTGTTTTCCTTCCATTTCTTCTCTTCTGTCTACCTGGTCAGCCATGAGTAGATCAAAAACATGGACTCCTGGTTAATTCACGAAAGCAGGAGTGATAATAATCAGTAATTTATTTTCATCTGAACTCAGTGAGTTTGTTCTTTTCTGTTTCTTGGACTTTGCAGACCTCTCCTTTAGAGGTAGTGATATGTGTCCACTAAATAACTTTATCAGGAAAATGTTGGGTTACAGGGATAGATTTTGTTCTCTGGATCATAGCATAGTTTTATTCTCAATGTCTTTATTTCTCCTGCCCCAAGCCCCGCTTTTCCTTGCTTTTAAGCTGGTGATGTGTACCTACTTTGTGGTTGGCTGAGCATGTTTTGGAAAAGAAAACTTGTCTCTTGGCTAATGAACCACCTTCATAAGATGCTGTTTTCCCCACTGCTAAGGTAGCAAGGAGAATACGTCTTGGCCATCTGGCAAAATTCTGCTAAAGGGCTTTCTAGGAAGACGTCTTCCGTTTCTCCCTTCAACTTTTCTTTACAAATTTTATTTTTTTATGAAGTGTTTTAGAAAGTCATTTTAAATCCTGTTTATTTGCTTCTTTGTTTTTCCCCATCACAAACACCTTGATAACACCTTCTCATGATGCTTGAAGTCATGTGTATTTTGTTTCCGTCATGTTATGGTAGAGTATTTTGGTAAATCCTGTCAAAGCCCATTAGGAGGGTGGCCTGTACAGCTCTCTACATGTTAAGAGAAGATTATTGACAAACAGATCTTTTTACCTCAGTCAGAACTTGCTCTTTGGGGAAGAAGTTGTTCTTGCCAGCAGCAGGAAAGTTGCTCGCGATGGGCAGTTGAATCAACCATGGGTGAAGAAATACTGGAGGGTGATGGGAGAAGCAGAGCCTTCTAGTTAACAGGAGCACTTCAGAAATGACAATCCATCAGAGTTTTGTTTTAATCTTAAACTGTTCTGCAGCTCCTGCCAGCTCAGCGTTGGTTGGTGTGGCTTGACCAAACCTGGGAATGGGCTGGGAAAACAAGGCTTTGGCAAACAGCTGTGTAATGAAGTGAACGTGTAGGGACAGTCTGCAAGCCTGGTTTACTATGCAGAAAAATTCATCCGGCTCTTCTTTTACTTGCTTGTTTTGTTCTCCCTGCCTATTTTACCCATACTTATCTTTGAAATTTGATTATTTTTTAATTATTATTTGAGGGGACAATTTTATTTTTTTTTTCTGAATGGGTGACCTCAGGGTGTTTATTTCTTTCTGTCACCCACACAGTTTGACAAATGTGTTAACTCTGTTGGCAAATACCCCATTTAAAGCGCTTGAGGAAGACTACTTAATTAGTTTTTTCTACAAGGAAGCTGACAGGAAGGGAGTTTGAAGAATCGGTTGACTGTTGTAATCTCTGCAGGAACAATACGGGGGAATTAGCTGGCTGGGCTGCCCTGCGTTTCTCCCCCCTTGGAGGCAGTTGTTCAGATACATGAAATATAACGCGAGAATAATGGTTGTTAATTGGTGACAAAAAAACCAGAAATACTAAATCAGCTCATCTTGTCCTTATAACTTCCTCTGACATGATCTGAGAAACATACTCGTTGCTGCTGTGGAAGAACAAAGCTGGTGAAAATATTCTTTTTCCCTCCAAACAGTTTTCCTTTCCCTGTATCTGGAGAGGGGCAGTCTATCAGCATGTTCATTACTGTGTACTGTCTTTAATGTGGAATATTGCCAGAGCAGAAAATACTTGTTGATTGCTAGCTGACTATTCACTGAATGATGTATTTCTGTAAAAGCAAATGTAACATTTTCGCCTGTTTTTCCCCCATGCACACCTGCTGTCACCAGTTCACATTTGTGGACATTGCTAACCGGTCACCTCTCCATTTGTGTGCTGCTTATTAGGCTTGGTTTTTCTCTTTCTGGCTTTGTACCATTTCTTCTTAATATTGGTGGATATCATTCTGAAGTTGCTTTTGGTATATACTGTTTTGCTTTTTTAATCTACCTCTGTATTTGCGTTCTACTTTCCTGTTATCCTTGGATTGTTTTTTTTTTTTTTGTGTCTAGATGTCTCCTGCTTCACTAGCTTAACACATTCCTCTCTCCTGTTGCTTCCCTTTTATTCGTGTGCTTGCTAGAACTGGAAAGCTAATAGCTCAGAGGCAAAACTTGTTTCCCATTTATCATCCAAGAGGTGTCCGTGAGGGAAGATGGGATGATGTGTCATCTTCTTGGAAGGTCCTTGGCTCTCCTCTGCTGATGGAGGGATGTGTGTTGGGGTGCTGGTCTTTGTGCCTTGACTCTGGTCCTATATTTAGTTGTACCGAGCCCCAGTCTGAACTGGGTGCCAGCCTCTGAGGTTTTTAAACTTTTAAATATTTTTTCATACAGATTTTTTGGCACAGTGGCTGCAAAGATGCCTCCTGTATTTCTTTTCAGTTTACTCCTCTTGCTGCCTGCTGATGGCTGTGCCACACGCAGCTCTGGTACTCAAACTTCTCCTTGGTTTTTAGCTGTTGCCGTTCAGGAGGGAAGGCAGGGAGAAGATCAGCATCTGCTGAACTTCTGTTCCCTTTGCCTAATGCCTGTCTCCAACGCCCGCTTCTGCCTGGAAGTGCTGGCACCGAACTGAAAGCAGCCCAGTTCTTGTGCCTTGCAGCTGATTCCCCCGGGTTTTGGAACAGCAGCTGCGAAAAGGCAGTTTTCAGTTTGTTGCTGTGTGGGGGAAACTCTGAGCAGCAGGAAAGGCAGAGTGTTTGCATGTGGGTACCAGGCTGCATCAGCTGAGGTTTGCGTTCTGGAGGTTATTTTCACAGCCATAAACATTGAGGGCTTTTCATTTTTTTGTTTAAAATTCTCTAGAAGTTGATGATACTTGCCTGAAAGTATTTATTTTTGGTTGTTATTTATCTTGCAGCGAGGAGATAAAGCATATGCTTCTCTTCAAGCGTGATTGCTTGTATGAATAAGTTTAAGAATGTTCTTGAGTGTTTTTCCTGTCAGGAAGAGGAAAAGCAATAATTAACAGCATTGTGAAGAATGAACAGAGCTACAGTGTGTACTTCTTTAACTGCATGACCTGGTGAAGAAAAATTAGAAGAAGAGAAGGTGATTGTGCAAGAATTGTTCTCCAGTTCTGTTTCAATTTTTCTCTCATGCATTAATGATTCATTTATGTTCAGATGTCTGGGCTGTGGGGTTTTGGAAATAGAGGCCGGCAGCTTCCATTTAATGAAAGTGCAGGAGGGATACTCTGAGTGACAGTATAGACACAAAAAAGTAATCCGTAGAATAGTAGTTTGAGTAGACTTGTTTGGGCCACAGACAAGGACGCGGAAGAAAGGACAAAGCCCAGATGGTGTATAAATGAGATCTCTGAAGAGATGATGCACACCTACAAAGATTAGGGGAGAAATGGCAATCAGTGACAGAGGGTTTCATGGACTGAGTTGAAGGTATTGAGAAAGTACGTTGAACTGAATTAATTTTGGAATGGAGGAGCTGTTCAGCAAGGACAATGACAAAGTTAAGAGGAATGAATTTGCAGCAGAGAAATCCACTGGTCATGAGAGTTGTGCTTTTCAGTATGAAACAGAAATGAAGGAGCAATATCTTGGGGGTAAGAGTTTGCAAGAAAGATATTGGGCTAGGGAACAGAGAGAAGGATTAAGCTAGAAAAAAGGGAAGAGTTTCAATATCCATGTCAGTGTAATACAGAATAGCAAGGGCGAAGAGTTGATGACAAGCTTGGTGCTCAGAAATTGGAGTCACAGAATCACAGAATTATCAAGATTGGAAAAGACCTAAAAGATCATCCAGTCCAACCATCACCAATACTTCTCAGCTAAATCATATCCCTCAACACAACATCCAAACGTTTCTTGAACACCCCCATGGTCAGTGACTCCACCACCTTCCTGGGCAGTGCATTCCAGTGCCTGACTACCCTTTCCGAGAAGTAATATTTCCTAATGTCCAGCCTGAATCTCCCCTGGCGCAGCTTGAAACCATTGCCTCTAGTTCTATCACTGTCTACACGAGAGAAAAGGCCGACCCCTAGCTCACTACAACCTCCCTTCAGGAAGTTATAGAGAGCTATAAGGTCTCCCCTGAGCCTCCTCTTCTCCAGACTGAACAATCCCAGCTCCCTCAGCCCCTCCTCATAAGGCCTGTGCTCCAGACCCCTCACCAGCTTCGTAGCCCTCCTCTGAACGCGTTCCAGGGCCTCAATGTCTTTCTTGCAGTGAGGGGCCCAAAACTGAACACAGTACTCGAGGTGCGGCCTCACCAGTGCCGAGTACAGGGGGACAATTACCTCCCTGTTCCTTCTAGTAACACTGTTTTTGATGAAAGCCAGGATGCCGTTGGCCCTCCTAGCCACCCGGGCACACTGTCGGCTCATGCTCAGCCGAGCATCAATCAGTACCCCCGGGTCCGTTTCCTCCACACAGTCCTCCAGCCACTCCGCCCCAAGCCTATAGCGCTGCCTGGGGTTGTTGTGGCCGAAGTGCAGGACTCGGCATTTGGTCTTGTTGAACCTCATCCCATTGGCTTCAGCCCAGCTCTCCAGCCTGTCCAGATCCCTCTGTAGGGCCTCGCTACCCCCAGGCAGATCCACACTCCCAGCCAATTTGGTGTCATCTGCGAACTTACTGAGGGTGCACTCAATGCCCTCATCCAGATCATCAATAAAGATATTGAAGAGGACAGGCCCCAGCACCGACCCCTGGGGAACACCACTTGTGACCGGTAGCCAGCTGGATTTAACTCCATTCACCACCACTCTCTGAGCCCGGCCCTCCAGCCAGCTCCTTACCCAGCCAAGAGTGTACCCATCCAAGCCATGGGCTGCCAGCTTCTGCAGGAGAATACCATGGAAATCAGAGTGGCAGGATATTGTGCATTGGGGAAAACAGTGTTTTTATGGTCCACAGATTTTTTTCTGCAGAAGATTGCAGTTGTTTTATGTGTTTAGGTTTTTCTTATGGTGAATTCATGAGTTTCTTAAAAAAAAAAAATCCATATCCAGGCAGTCTGCACTGAATATTTATCTTGCTGACTTTTGCAGGGGAGCATCCTGTTTGTGCCTATTGCTCATACTTTTCATCATTTATTACTAAAATATGTATTCTGAGGCCTTGTAGGAAGGTACTAGCGGCTGTTTCTCATTCAAAAGTGTTCTACGAATGTTTCAGCATTCCAGCTATTTAATATATCAAATATGCACTAGTGTTAAAATATTAATATTGACCAGTTTGTTTTTTTTTTATTTTTTGATTTTGATGTCCTTATGGATGGGGCATAAACAAAGAAAAGAAATAAAAATAAAGAAGTGGTTATTTGTTGTAGATCTTATATTAAATCATCTTAGTAATCAGTTCCCCTCTGACTCTCTCTTCCTTTCTACAGTCTTATTAAAAGGCAGAGGATTTTTCAGTCTCCTACCAGTGGGGATTGAAGAACAACAAATAGCGGTATTATTTGGAGATGGAAGTTAACAAACTCCTTTAGAGATTTTTGTTTCTAGTAATCTTCAGCTTGTAGAGTTGGAATATTTGTCTGAATGGACACTTAGATTCAGCTTGTGGTGGCTTAACACCAAATGCAGCATCATTCTTGTAACCACATACATGCTGCAAACGGTGGAGCTTCTGAGTGTGCTAGTACATGGTTATGAAGTACTTAGCATTTCAACTTAAATATTCTGTGCTACAAATTCTACCAATCTTGTTTATATGGTTTTGGGTTCTTTTCAGCATGCTTTGGCTCCCAAGTTCAATTACTTTAAAAACATCACTTGAGATTTTTACAGCCAACTTTTAAAGTTGTCTTTCTCTGTCATACGGATTTTTAGCTACCCTTAC
Source organism: Chlamydotis macqueenii (assembly GCF_036417535.1). Classification (NCBI taxonomy): domain Eukaryota; kingdom Metazoa; phylum Chordata; class Aves; order Otidiformes; family Otididae; genus Chlamydotis; species Chlamydotis macqueenii. Next base: position 24,554,915 of record NC_141556.1, read on the forward strand.
TTAATACTTCCAGGCCTTTTTCCGTGATAAGAAATATTAGAAAATTACTATCTATGTTTTGTGTATATAAGCCTTCTGTTTTACCACTTGGAATATAAAAAATCAAACATCCTATAAAGGTAATCTGAAAATTATGAGATCCAGCAGCCTGTGGATATATAGATGTATTTTGTTCGTGTGTTGCTGAAAAGGAAATAAGTTAAGAATGTAATTATTAACCGTGTAATCTAAAGGTGGTCTGCTTGATCTGCAAATCAGTCACCCACTAGTATCAGAGTATGTGAGTATTTTTGTGCCTGGCTCTCACTCGGACACCCCGTCTGTAGGATGGTTAGCTCTTAACAGCAAGATGAAGCCTTGTTTGTCCCCACTTTGCCCCCACCTCCCACAAGCTGGAGTAGGGAATTTTTTAAAACCTGTTTACTTTCTAAATCGCAAGGAAGGGCAGCAGTACACTGTGAACAGGGCTAGGTTTTATTGGTGCTCTTTGCTTGGCTCTTCCTCAAAGTTGGATTGGAGCAACTGGATTACAACAATCTTTCTGCTACTTTAATACAACTTGCTGTCTGTAGATGAAAGCATCATGTAAGAATGAGAAGTATTACTTATTTAAAGTGGGAACAGAATTATTCAGCTTTTCACTAAGCTGTTAGCTGTTTTATGTGTTCTGGATATTTAAACTCAAATAGATGATCAGAGGACAGGCTGAGAGAGTTGGGGCTGTTCAGCGTGGAGAAGAGGAGGCTCCAGGGAGACCTTATAGCGGTCTTCTAGTACCTAATGAGGGCCTACAGGAAAGATGGGGAGAAACTTTTTTGCATGGCCTGTTGTGATAGGATGAGGGGTAAAGGTCTTAAAATAGAGGGAGGTAGATTCAGACTTGATATAAGGAAAAAATTTTTTACAATGAGAGTGGTGGAACTGGAATAGGTTGCCCCAAGAGGTGGTGGATGCCCCATCCCTGGAAACATTCAAGGCCAGGCTGGATGGGGCTCTGAGCAACCAGATCTGGTTGGAAATGTCCCTGCTCCTTGCAAGGGGGTTGGACTAGATGACCTTTAAAGGTCCCTTCCAACCCAAACCACTCTATGACTGTATGATTGTTAACATGTTAATTTGTTAACTAAGGTTGGTAGACAGAACTCAGTCTGGAATAGGCTTCAAGAGGTCACAGGGGTGTGATAAAATCAGTAAACTGGCTAAAGCTTCCATCCATGCTCCCTTGCTGTATTACAGGCTGTGTCTGTACAAGTGCACTTGATGATGCAGAGCAGCACACATGGGAAGGAGACTGTACAGGCTAGTAGAATTCTTCCCATGTTATAAAAATCTGTTTCTAAACCTGACTGCTGCATTTTGCTAATCCGTGCCTGATGGTGTTGGGCTGCTGTGCGATGGTTGTGGCTACTGTCCAGTAGCTGTGGAAGTGTGAGCTGAGATAACTGAGACACTTTTAAAGAGTATGACGAACCCCAAAGGTCACATGCTTAATCAGTGACAGCATCAGCATCTGCATCACCAATTCAGCTTGGCTCTTAAAGTCCCATATGCAGAGTTCTGGTTTGGACTGCAGAAATATGACTGTATGTGGGCAAAGCTAAACCAGACGTCGCATTCTGGGAGCACACGAAATACGTGTGACTAGACGGAGGTAAAAACCTGAAATGCATTTAGGGTGGGCGTTAGGTCTTCAGCATGAGCTGCTGCACTGTGCAGGTGCACTTTTCTGGTGTCACGCTGCTTGCCAGTGTAGACATGACTTCAGAGAGAGTCAGAGAGATTTAGAATACAGCAACGGACACAGAGTCAGGAAAGAGAGATAGAACTTAAATGAGATAAACAGCACAACAGGGCAGTCTCCTTTCTGAGCCAGTAAAGCAGGACAGAATGTGCAATGCAAACATAAAACCAGCAACGAAGTAATAGTCTTGCTATGTATGAAGTTAATTAGGGGCAACAAACTGCCCCTAATTACTAAAAGTGTGGATCATCCGCAAAGCTGCCTGGGATACTAATTAAAAGAACTGAGTATAAGAAATAGAATGCATAATTAATGACGGAGAAATCATTTTTGAGAGTATCTTCAGACGGCAAATAAAGTGCCCTTGGAAAATCCTGTGCCACCCTGAGCCATCCACTGAATCTAATCCCACAGATAGACCTGAACTGATTTGCAGGAGGTCGCTGTGCTTATGCTTTCTAGTGCTGAGGTAGGGATTACTGGGGGCAGAATGACAGGTAGAATAGGAATAGTATTTTCATTTGAATATCAAATGTTCTCTTCAATTTCTTTTTTATGTGTCGCTTCAATAGAGCCTGCTTATGAAATACACTGACATACCGTATTTTGTTTTAATAGTTGCCTTTGCTGTAGTCTGCTGCTCGTACAGTTGAGTGAGATCTTTAATGCTTGGATAGGGCCTTTGGGTTGCGTCCTCTCTGTGTTGATTAGTAGCATGTATGTGTGGCAACTGTTGACTGTCAAGTGTACGGTCCACCAAATGGACTATGATTTCACTTTTGTACGTACTTGAAAAAATAGCAATCTGAAAATTCCATCTGATGAAATAAAAATGGAAAGTTTAAAGATTTATCTTCCTCAAAAAAAAAAAATTCTAACTGGATTAGTGAGGTTTAAACTTCTAAGCAGTTCTTTAAAGGATCTAATCAAGGGTTAAGTTCTATCCTGACACCTGCCTAGTTGGGCACTCCTTAATTTATAAACTTGAAATATTTTAATAACCCTGGTTCTCAATTACTTTGACATCTTTACAGAAACTTAGATTAGGAATAACAAAGCTAATAAATGCTTGTAAGCATCAAGCCCTAAGTATAATTTCCTGTGCTGCTTGTAAGCATCTGCTGGAGGCTGAGGTGGGAGGCTGGTGGAGCCCCAAAGTGCTGGAGTGAGCGTGGAGGCAGCCAAGAGGGACATGGGTGCCTGTAAGTAATTAGGCTGTGAAACCAATTCACTGCTGTGTGATGTCCCTTCAGACAGGCATTACGTTTAATTCCCGCTGATCGATCTCCTGTTGTTGTAGTGAGCTCCCCTTTACATGGGGTTTGTGTTCGCAGAGGGAGCGGACCCAGAACTGCAATATCCACATCCTCCGTAGTGCCTTTTACTTGTTCTGGGCGTCAATAAATTGATCAGTATCTCTACGGTCCCCTAAGGCTGTGTGTTGTAACTCTGAATGTTTACTGGAAAAGGGGAAACAATCGACTTGTACACGCCTTAAATGAGACCACAACTGCTCTGTGTGACCGAGGCAGGGGGTCCTGCTGTTGGTGGTGCGTCCCCACTTCCCTCCACGCTGTGTTTCCGCCAGATTCCCTATGGATGTGCGAAGTACTCATATGTATGGTTATGCATAAAAAGAGGGAGAGTGTGTGTGTGTGCATGAGAGGGCCAGGGAAAAAAGCTATAGATACTGACACGAGGGGAGTAGAATGAGGGCTCCATAGCATGTTATGGTCTGATCTGTTTTAAAGAGATTACAAATTGAGTGTAAAATGCTGAGTACAAGTCATTTAATACTACTGCTTTTCCAGAAACATCTTTCTTTGTTGTTGTGAAAATTGTAAATTGCCCTTTACTTTCTTTAAAAACAAACAACACCCAACCTCCAGCCCACCCCACACCAAACCAAACTACCAAATCCAACACCCCAGACCCTGCAGATCTATATTTCTGCCTTGGCTCAGTTTGGTAGCTACTTCATGTAAAATGAAACTCCTAAACATTGTGATAAGGGAGCAAAGATGTTCCTGTGGCTTCTGTTAGCAGAAGAGGTTTTATTTTTTATTAATACTGAGCTTTCAGAATTGATCTGGTTCCTGAGGGCTAGCTCAGAGCGTCCCCTCTTGAATACAGTACACTGAATTTCTACTTTTCTATTTCTGCGCTTTAAGTCTTACAGGCATAAGACTTAAATATCTGATTTGTTTTTGTGTTTGAGGAAGAATTTATACACTAGCTGCAGAAACTTGCTCTGGATTGAAGCACAGCATATATGTTCTCAGTGTTGAAGGGTAATTTATTTTTGTAATTTGATTCCATTTTAGTTTTTTTTTCCTACAGTTTAAAAATAATTAGTTCCAACAGAAAAACAGCTATCCTGATTGTGTGGTTAAAAAAATAAAAAAGGCAAAAAAAAAAAAATTACCCCCTGCACTACACGAACATGTAGATAGCTCTTACCTTTTTCTCACTCTGACTTTAGTGAGGCTACAGAGCAACTGGCACAGCTGTCATAAGCCACTCTTTGGGTAAAAAAAAAAGAAGTTGGCTCTTTTTATTTTTAATAGTGATGTAGTTAGAGTGGAACAGCTTCTTCATATCCATGATCAGAATCTTAGTGCTTCAGTGCTAATAAGATAAATGGGATAATGCGTACTGATTAAAATAGTTGGAGTTATTTGTAGGCTGAGAGATTGAGTAAAGAGATGTGAGATGCTGAAGCTCTGAGCAATACAGATGGTCAGCGATGCAAATCCATTTCAATCTATAGTGCTGGAGAGCCTGGGAAATGGACAGAATTACAAAATAACATCAGAAGAAGATGGGCAGCCGCTAACCTTTTCCTTCAAAAAGTGAGAAACTAGATCGTTTTGTCAATGGACTGAACCCATCCTTGGACAGTACGTACCTTTCTGTGTTTAAGGCAGGTGTCAGGGAATATTCATTCACCACAGCCATTCATATGAGTAAGTTAAAAATAGAACTTAGGGTACTGTCAAAATTGAAAAACTGTATCAAAATGCTTGTAAGTTGCTTGCTAATTTTAATGATAATTTTAATTATTTTAAGCCCAATAAAACATGGAAGTAGTGTGATTTTTTTTATCTATAGCAAGTAAATAAATTTGTGAAATCCGTGCTGAAGAGTAAGAAACATCAGAATGGACCAAACTAATACAGTTTTAAAGAGGGAATGGCATTTAATGCAAGAGATTTTTATTTTCTAAGAGGAGTCATAAACTTGCGGATGCTTTGAGATAGGCTGAGACACTGTTTCTGATACAGTAGCTTCTAAGCAGTTTCACGTGTGTTTCTGCAAATTGTGTTCATATAACTTAGTGAACCAAAATAAGCGCTTTTTCTGAAAGGTGGCACGAATAGGATATCTGTAGGTTTCCCCTCAATAGTTCTTGTGTTAAACCAGGTATTCTATCCACCTGCTAGTTCAGAAGATTCTTTCTGAATCCCAAAACAGTTACCAGGGAATAGAACCACTAATGACAAACAGCTCTGCTACTTTATTTATGCCTTTAGTGATGCCTGTTTAATTAAATGCTTTGCTTTTGGCAGAACGTGTAGTAAGCTAGGCTCATAAAGCTGCCGTTCCTCAGGTACACCTAGTAAACACCTCAACGTGTATCGTGGGTGAATGAAATTATTGCTTTGCTGTGGGATGGAAAGCTCATCTTGCCAAATTATTGCAAAGTTGATGAATGTCTTCGACACATAAACAACTTAACTGTGCATTGTAGTTTTACATCAAATGGGAAGGGACCTCCTGGATTGAGGCAGTTTCATGTCCAAAAAAAAGACCTGTTACCTCTTTTTATAAGCAGGTAAAACTTCAGTAAGTAGGTATCCCCACTGTTTTTCAGTACTCTTACAGTTGTGAGAGTTCTGTTTCCTGACTGAATTCATTTGCAGTTTGTTTTATAGCCACTTGCTTCTCTCAGCTCTGCCCTTCAGTTAAAATAACAGCTTTTTCTTCCTGGAGGATTTAATAGAGGATGGTGTCTCGTTGAGCTATATGAAACAGTCCAAGCCCTGAACCATCCCTCAGGCAGTAGTCTCTCTCCTCTGATTATCCTAACGGCCGTGTACCCTCCTTACGTCCCCTTTCACGTTAGCACGGTGCCTGCGGTGCGCTGAGGCAGCTCATCTGAGCCTTCAGCCAAGGAGAGTGAAAATATCACAGAAGTTCTTGTGAGTCCTGGCCTGAAGTGTGAGATGCTGAATTTCACCCCGTTTCTGTTTCTGCGGCTCCCGTGCTGGCTGCGTTTTCCAGTACGGCTTTCTTAACCATTCTGTGTGCTAGTGCATCTCAGCCTTGAACTTCAGTATCAGTTTTTAAAATCAAGATTACAATGTCATGCTCATGTTCTCTCTGTCATAACAAGTATGGAAATACTGCATTCATGTTTAATTTGCAGGTACAGCTCTCCGGAACTTCGCAGCTGCCTTTCCAGAGGCCTGTAGTTTCTCCTTTAACATTTAACCTCACGCTTTTATGGATTTTTTTTTTTTTTGGTCTCTCTTTGTGGCAGTATCTCAGCTGCTTAACTGTTGTCTAGATAAGATCGGCAGCATTCCTTTAGCCAGAAAGCAAGAGTAAAAAGCAAATGGATTACTTGATTTTATCATCTTTTAAATAATTCTGGCAAATCTGTGACTTTGTGTGACTAATCCTTCCTGCTCTGGGTCAGGCACTGCCCCATTACCCTGATTCTAACCTTAGTTCTGTATCCTTCCCCTAAGGAGTCTATGCTCCTCTGAATATAGAGGCTGGCTGCCCTCCTTTGGGAAGGAGGTTTCTTTGGGCAATGCTGGACAACTTTCAGACTCTTCTTCTAAAGAACTTCCACGTTGTCTCATTCAGGTCTCTCAACTCTTCAGTCTAGATGACTGAACTGACTAACTCCTCTTAATTCCTTGACGTAGAGAGTAAATTATCGCTTCTCAGTTTCCAGGCTAAAAAGATCTTTCTGACAAAATACAAACTGCTGAGACCAGATTCATGTTCAACCATGCATATCAGCAAACTCTCAAAAATAGTTAAGTGCTGCAGTGATAAAGAAACAGAGGCTGTTCAGTGACACAATTCCCATGCATTCACTTGCAGCATTGATGTGTACCTTCCTTTTAATTTATTTTTAGCCCAACTGCTATCAAAAGTACCAAGTTCCAGGTCGTCCAATAAGCTTCTAAAAAGGCTGTATCTGGCACTCTGCCCTGGGCACATTTGGCACGCTGCAGAGCAGAGTTTAACAAACATCTGTTGGGTCAAGCTTTTTGTTGACCATGGGAGGTTAAATGGTCAGGATGTGCTGATTTCTCTCCAGAAAGTCACTAGACTTGTGAATTGTTACTATACTTTTGCATATGGCTTGAATGCTCATAGCAGACAACATACCTAACGGTGAATTATGCCGCAGCAATTGGCGTTAGTTCTCCCCTCTAAAATATTATCCAGTACACTTGAGCCTGTGTTTTTGTTTTCAAACCCACTGACATGTATATACATTGGTTTTCTGTACAACAAAAGACATAGATTCGTGCTTCCTTCCCAACTTCCTTTGACACCACAACTTTGTGGTTGAGTAGAGCACAACAATGTGTGACTTCTGGGTCTGCCTCATCTTTTATCCTTCCTGTAGTGCTACAGTTCAGGATTCTCCTAACACTGGAAAGTTGTGAGGAGCCTTGGCCTGTCTGCCTTGCTGTGCAGCAGTGTCAGCTCTGTTCCTCTGGCATGTTTCTAATCACTGCGCCACTTTTATTCTGTGACAGTAGGAGAGATGGAGATCGGGAAACCTCTTCTATTGCTTTTTTTTTTTTGTTAGATACATAAATTACCAGCACAGTGTGTACTGAAATTTTTTTAAGCAGCTTTTGCAAGAGCAAAGATAAGAATTTACTCAGAACTTAAAATGAGAAAGGCCTGAGCTAAGCGTCTGAAGATCTGTGGCTCAGACCCTCCTGGTGATCGGAGACGGAAGGGGACTTAATAATTGTATGTGACCAGGTTAGTCCAATTTCTTTTTTCCAAAACTGAATTGTTACTGTTAGAAAAATTCCCTTTAAAGCAAATGGACATTATAAAAAACAACAAGCAAATGAAAACCCAACCTCTAGATTATGCAGTGTTTTGAGGAGGAAAAAAAATGCAGCTTTTCCACTCCTGCTGGTTAGAGTGAGCCATTGGTGCCACTTCAGACCCTGGGTTGAGCGGGTACCTCACTCGAATTAATTCGTCAGAGATTTAAAAGGACATCTGGAGACACTGCGTTTTCTTCCTACAGCTTACTGCTCCATTCATAAGCAGAAAGCTACAGTTCAGCCATCTCCGAAACTTGTAAAACCTCCTGCAAAGAACTTAGGGGTGAGTTTATTTCAAGGTCAGGTAGTGTTTCTTCTTCTGTGTGAACTTAAATGAAAGACCTGATGACAGAAAATAAACCCTGAACTTAAACTGTGGCTGATCAGTGGGTTCTCATTGGATTAAAACGGGTCCTAAGCTGTTGGGAGGAGAAAGCTGTGGCTTCCCCCGCGAGAGGGAGAGCGGTTGGTTACTTTATCTTGGCAATAGACTGGAGATGAGCAGGACGTGTTCACCGGGCATTGAAGCGTATTAACCTACCAATTTTGAATTTTGTCCTTTGTTCCTGTACCTTTGTGCTGCTCCTTTGTTCTGGTGCCAAGGGGACATGCCAGTCTCCTTCCCTGGGCTCTCTGGTAGTGCTCCCATCACCTGTAGGGACTGCTCTATAAATGCAGACCTGTAGTGGTCCGTGTTTGAAAGTGTTTTTATTCTCCCTTGGGTCTGGATTTTACAGCTTTCGTTCTACTCCAGTAATTCCCCTGTTGGCCCCTTCTTGTTAGGCTTGTCTTTGAGCGCGGTTGTTGTTAGCAAGGAAGCCTGGGAGGCTTTCAGCCAACTTCCTCTGATTGTTTCAAATATCTGATGTTATCTGCCTTCATGTTATTAAGTATGTGTGCTGTCCTGGAATCACTTAACCTCTTCCCCTTCACCTGCCTGCGATGCCCTGCTCAGATCCTGCTCTTTAGGGAATGTGAGCAAGCAAACTTATTTTATTTCAGTGGGATTTTGGACAAGTAGATGCTCTATGAATGTATTTTGAAGTTTTAAGTAAGCATCTATAGGGAGTAATAGCTTCCAGACTGTTTTCTTCTTCTCTTTTTTCCTTTTTTTTTTTTCTTTTTCTCTTTGAGAAGGGAACAAAAAATGGTCACACTGCTAAGCTCTAATTACAGTAGCTTCCGAGAGACCTGCTTGATTTGCCTTTTGAGCTCTGTGCTGTGTCAGGTAGGTTTTGATCAAATGTGTTCCTGCCAGGATTCAGTTGTTAGCATTCAGTCTAAGTTAGTCACCAGTGAATTACAGTCTGTGATATGGTCCAGGTCCCATTGCTCTGGTTCTTGTTCCCTTTATTGATTTCCATTCTCGTTTTCGTTATTGCCCTGGTCTCTCACTGCATGCTTCCCAGTGCTTTTATTTTATAGCTTTTCAGCACGAATATCCATGAGTCATGATTTGAAATAAAATGCTAATAATGACATTATGCAACACTTCGAAATAAACATTTCTGAGATTGTTCCTTAAGCTTTCTAAGTGGTAGACTTTGAGAAAAATCATACCGTTCTGCGGTGATAAGGCAGTAGGAAGGAAAAAAAAGGGCTGTTAAACTTTAACATTTTAATTTAAGTACCTCATTCTTGAATAGGTTTTCCAGCATCAGGCAGAGACAAAAAATATTCCTTGGCCATTTTCTTTAAGCAGAAATCAAGTAATTAAATCATAACTGGTGGAGAACTAAAAATATGATATAATTGTATGCTTTTTCCTAATCTACACAGATGTGAAAAATGGCTAAATAGTGTTGCGTCCCCATCCTTGCCAGATTCCTGTCTTTATCAGTGTGTAAATGTCACATGTCAGCTTCCTCCCAGTTGTCTGGAGGAACGTAACATGGTATGGCTGTGGAACCAGCCATGATACCAAAATAGCTAAGTAAGACCATAGACTGTTATGATACTCAAAACTTGTTAGTTTTTCACTGTCTCTAGTCAGCTGTTGGGTCTACATTTATAGGTTTGTTTCTAGACTGAGAGATTTCCCCACTCACCTTTATTTCACTGATCTCCTTCTCCCTGGAAGCAGTATTTTAAAGACCTACTGATGGAAGTGGGAAGCACTTCTGGTAAAAATTTGTGTCTCTTGTCTTCCTTTTCTTTACAACAGCTGTCTTGAAACTCAGTCAGATTATGGGAGGCAGCTGCTGATGTTTCATGGTACGTTTTGTGGCAGTGCAACTCCCATCCTCACTCCTGATTCTTAACAAAATAACTGAGACTATGGATTGGGTTGGAAGGGACCTTAAAGATCATCTAGTCCAACTCCCCGGCCCTGGGGCAGGGACACCTTCCACTAGCCTAGGTTGCTCAAAGCCCCATCCAACCTGGCCTTGAACACTTCCAGGGATGGGGCAGCCACAGCTTCTCTGGGCAGCCTGTTCCAGTACCTCATCACCCTCACTGACTAAGAATTTCTTCCTTATGTCTAATCTAAGTCTATCCTCTTCCAGTTTAAAGCCATTACCCCTTGTCCTATCACTACATGCCTTTGTCAAAAGTCCCTCTCCAGCCTTCCTGTAGGCCCCCTTTAGGTACTGGAAGGCTGCTGTAACGTCTCCCTGGAGCCTCCTCTTCTCCAGGCTGAACAGCCCCAACTCTCTCAGCCTGTCCTCGTAGGAGAGGTGCTCCAGCCCTCTGATCATCTTTGTAGCCCTCCTCTGGACTCACTCCAGCAGGTCCACATCCTTCTTATGCTGGGGGCCATCCAGAGCTGGATGCAGTACTCCAGGTCGGGTCTCACAAGAGCAGAGTAGAGGGGCAGAATCACCTCCCTCGTGCTGTCCACGCTCCTCCTGATGCAGCCCAGGATACGGTTGGCCTTCTGGGCTGTAAGCGCACACTGCCGGCTCATGTTTAGTTTCTCATCAACCAGCACTCCCAAGTCCTTCTCCTCAGGGCTGCTGTCAATCCATTCTCTGCCCAGCCTGTATTTGTGCCTGGGATTGCTCCAACCCATGTGCAAGGCCTTGCACTTGGCCTGGTTGAACTTCATGAGGTTCGCACAGGCCCACCTCCCAAGCCTGTCAGAGTCCCTCTGATGGCATAATGCAATCTGAATATTATAATTTTGATAATTAGTTTCCAGGTGGGAAGTCTTCTCAGCTGTGCTTGCTGTCAATTTGGTAGCAAATCTTGCAGCAAGTAACTTGCTGGAGTTGCTGACTGAAACTTTGGATAAATTGTCTTTAAAACAAACAAAAAAAACCAAACTAAGCAAATCCTGCAAAAGGAGAAACTATCTCTTATCAGTCTTATCTCATGGTCTTTTCATTTGTGCGTTAATATTTTTGCAGCAAGATTGGTATATCAGACACTTTCCAAGCCTTGTTCCTTTGGTTGATGTATTTTGAAGGCTTGTTTCCTGTGCAGTTTGTTCTCAGCAATGCACCTTGATATGAGACATTATTTGGACAGAAGCCCTCTGCTCACTCTGCAGTGGGTGCTGGGAGGATCTTTTCTGCCTCTTGCTGTGAGCAAGGCTGTCAGACAAGAATTTGAGAGAGAAATTTAAGACCAGAGGAATTAATCTCTTTTTTTTTCTAAACTGCTTCCTAAGTTCAAAAAACTTCAAGATGCAAGACTACACTGTCCTCATTTTGAATTACTATCAAAGGAGATTTTAAAGCACTCAAGGTCTCAAGGTCTACGCTTATCTCTTGTTTATTACAGGGTGAAATTTTTATATAAGGCAAATTGCATCTAGTCTATCATGAGGATCTTGCGTCTCCCTCTAGAGAACCTGGTGCTAGCCTTTGTCGCATGCGGAGTACTGGGCTAAACTGGCTTAGTCTGGAACAGGGTGCAAGTGCTTTTGACCCACTAAGTGTCGTGGTTGAAGGAAATTAGCAAATCTTGAGTTTTAACCAGTACTGTGAGATTCTGTGAAAGGTACCTATGAACTAAATATGTAGAGGAAAACAGGCAGAAACTGTAAAATGGCTGGCGTTGGGGAGAAACTCTTCAGCAGGGCCTGTTGTGATAGGATGAGGGGTGATGGTTTTAAATTAGAGGGAGGTAAATTTAGATCAGATATTAGGACAAGATTTTTTACAATGAGGGTGGTGGAACACTGGAACAGGTTGCCCAGAGAGATGGTGGATGCCCCATCCCTGGAAACATTCAAGGCCAGGTTGGACGGGGCTCTGAGCAACCTGGTCTGGTTCAAGATGTCCCTGCTCCTTGCAGGAGGGGTTGGACTAGATGACCTTTAAAGGTCCCTCCCAACCCAAACCATTCTATGGTTCTATGTGAGCTTCTGCTCAGTCTCCAGTAGTAATCAGAATGAAAACTTTTGGAGGCATGTGTAAATGATGATACATTAGTTGTCTCCATTTTCGGGAAGATGCGTAGAATGTACTTTCTTAACTGTTATTGCAAGAGAGGAGTAATGTCATCAGGAAAGGGGAGAGGTGGGAGGTGCCTCAGTTTTGTCTAGAGGTTCAGTTATCCTTTGCTAGAAAGCTGGTGAAACTGTTGGTTTGATTGCTCTGCAGGCAAAAAGCCTTCTTGACACTGAAGGTTACAGCTCTTCTGTCCCGCTCCGGTGGGCGGCCTGGGGGAAAGCTCTGGATGTGCGAGCAGATTCTGCAGACCTCCCATTTGGGGTGGCTGAATGAGGAGCAGGCTACGTATTAGCAGAGGAGGCAATTCATGGCGTAAGGACAGCCAGATGAAAGGGCAAATAATTTGTTCTGGGGGAGGCAATGTGGATTTTCCCTTACTTGTAGTGACGGACACCCTTGCTGCAGTGTTTTGACAGGAGAAAACTGCAGGAGGGTTACCGAAGGAAGATTGTCAGATAGTTTTTTGGCGTAATTGTTCAGAACTCCATATACTTTTAGTTTGGATAGTATAGTGTTTCCTAGATATTGATGTCTTTTTTCAGGAAAGAGTTTAATTGATTTTACCTGTTTTGACAACAGTGCCTCTGAAGGTCAAACAATATTAGAAAAAAACAATACCAAAACTTTTCTTTTTTTTTTTTTCCTCATCTGCTTTGGGGATATTAATTTAGTCAAATTAATAGGAATTACAAAACTCTTGGTGTGTGGGAATCTGCTGTATATGACTGTGAAGATACAAGTAATATTAGAGAAGGGACAAGCATCTGAAAGACTTGGATGATCTAAACACTGGTATCAGACATTAGTTCTCTGAGGCAAATCTGTCATTATTTGACTTTAAAATGCCTGTTGAGCTAATCTGCAGCTGAGCAGTTACTAATTGGCCTGTGACATAAGAGCAGAGGGATAACCTTGAACTAATGGAAGGACTTCAGTGTTGTTTGCTTGAGCCAGTAACCCTGTGAATGGGAAATACTGCACTGAAAATCAGGTGTGTGGCAACAGCAGCCCATGACCAGATTCTAGAATATATATATATATTTTTTTTTTTCTTTAAGTCTCTTTTAGCCTTCTGTCTAGAAATAGGTTTTCTTTCTGACTACTCTCAGAAATGGACGGGCTGCGGATTTATACTCATAAAATTTATGTGTTCGTGAAGCTGGCTTAGAGGGAATTGTTGATTTTTGCTAGGTGTGTTCCTCTTGGAAGAATTGTAATGTACTGTTCTTATGTTTATACAAGATTTCTGGGTGGAGGAGAAAAATACTTGGCTTTAAACCAGATGGCTCATGGAGAGTGTGAATTTATTCTTTAACATGTGACTCTGGGACTTCATTGTATATAAGCAACATAGTCGTTGATAATTTTTTTTTTTTTTTAGATTCTTTTATAGCATTTGTTCATAAGAGCAATGTGGTGTGGCTAAATATACCTGAAAGTCCTGTGTCTGGTTGCTAGAGGTTAGGAATTTAGGCTGGCTAGGCATTATTTCCGTAACTCTGAAAGTTAGCAGAAATGAAGATCAAATACTGGGAAAAAATTCCTTTGTTGAAAGGTGAGGTGATGTTTACAGAAGGCTCACAGAATCTTGGTTTCTTTTCCTTATTTTTCTGTTGTTTGATACTGTTTATGATTAAATAATTAATGAAATACTGTTATGAAAACTCCAGTTTTTGGCTTACATAGACTATATTTTCTAAAGAGAGGCATTGGTCGTTAAGTGTGGGTTTTCTGCAAGTTGTGGATTATTGTGGATGTGAGCATGCTGCTGTCTGGTCATGAAACAGGTCTTTTTTTTTTTTTTTTCTAATTGTTTGCTTCTTCGGTGTTGATTGTCTGCCTGTTCCTGTTTTTAGGGCTTCAGAAACACTGTTTTGAAGGAAGAAGTAATCTCTCATGATGAGTTTGCCTTCCATTTTTTTTTTCTCCTGCTGGATCGAGTGGTCCTAGAAAAGATACTTCTCCCTAAAATCTTCTGTCTGTGGAGAAGTGGCTACCACAATACTGCTGTTTTAGCTTTGGTAGTAGGTATTAATCTGTCCAGTTCTTAAGTTTATAAAGTCAGATTTTAGGAGATGATACCGCTTACTCTACCTATGCTAATTTATTCTCTTGAAAAACAGAATTTCATTCTTTGTATGATTTGTTTGCTTTGTGCTTTCTCAAGAGTATTAGTCTTACTTCAGTCATTCTCCTGAGAGAAAATCCTTTCAAGGTAGCCTGCTGCCTCTGAAACCTTTTATAATAACTTCGTGCTACGGCTCCTATTGCTTCACAACATGCTTTTGTATGTTTGCCTTTAAAATAAGAACAGAAGCTCTACCTCCTCTTTGCAGTTTCTAAAAGCAAACTTTCTTGGGATATGGGCTTTTGAAAATTAAACTTGCGAGTTTCAAGTTTTATTTCAAAGTCAGACACAATGCCTTTATGAGGATGCTTTGCTTCCCTGCAAGCTTTGACTTCTTACACATCAGAGGAGATACCTTGGGGAATCAGTGTTTCATTCAAAGAAACAGACGTGTGGACTACAATGAGATCTACTGTCAGGAAAGATCACGATGAGGTGGAATTTCTATATTTCAGTAATGTTAGAGCAGAATTTTCATTAGAAACGTCCTTGTTTCTAATAATTTTTCATTTGTTGTTTTCAGCTGGTTAGCTTTTAAAGCCAGATTGGATTAACAAGGAATTTTGAAATGTTATGAGAAAGACATCTGTAAAAGTGAATTATTTAATGAATGTAGCTGAAAGGTGTACATGAAGTAACTAAAAAAGATGAAAACTAAAATACAAAGTTAAGTAATGTGTGGCATTTAGAGAACAGAAGCGTAGTCTGCAAGACCCAAAAGATGACGGAATATACCTCCAACATTTTAGTAGTCAGTAGCCATGTTGTCTTGCTGTAGATGATTCTTTCCATGACCAGTTCTGGTCTATTGTCTTTGTGCTGCTGTGGAGCTTGCAATCCCTTTTTTTCCTCTTCTCTGGGAACTGTGTTCACTTGTATCACCCATGGGACGCTCTAATGGGTATGCACCATTCTGCATTTCTGAATTTCTGGGCAGAAAAGCTTTAGAAAGTTTTTTGTATTGAGTTCTTAACTTACTTATTCCTGTGTTCATAGAAGACTGTCTTCTATTGCAGAATCTAAATGAAGCTGAGGTCATGTAGCTTTTGTAATTTAAATTAGAAAGCTTTTTTTTGTTGTTGTCTTTTTTTTTTTTGAAAAATTCCTGTATGTTTCTCTCTTTACTGCATACCACTATTGTTGCAAGTTGGTCAGCTTGATGAGCTTGTTTTGGAGCTGCAGTATAAAATGTTTTTCTTTAAAAAAGAACAGAAAAGTCAGAACTTAAATGCCTACATTTGCAAAGTCTTAGGCCATATTCATAGGTCTTCATCTGGCTTTTTCTTTAAAAATTGAAACAGAACTCTAACATTAGTCACAGATCTTTGGGGGGAAAAATAATTTTGTTTAATAATTTCTTTTAAATTGCCTTGACTATGGGGAAGAGTAGTTTTGGCACTAGCTTTAATATTTCTTCCTATTTGTTTTTTTGGGAGCCTTTTGTTAGTTTCTGTTTAGCTGGAATAGAGACTGCAGAAGTTAAAGCGCTGACCCTGCCAGAGCATGCCTGGTGCTCTGGGATCGGAGCTGCCTCCCGTTTCTTAGATGTGAAATCAGACTTCGCCTATGGGGGACTGAATTATAGCTCTGTTGGCTTGACCTCAGGCTTGCAGCAATGGTCTGCCTTCAGCACAGCGATGCAATTACTTAGAGGAGACTCTTAGAAAGTGGGAGCAAGCACACCATGGGCATAATGTAGCTGTTCTATTGATTTCTCTCTTCGTTTGCTGCAAATCTTGTGTTCAAGTGTAACATCCTTCTAAGATCTGGCACTCAAGGATTCATAAGAGCTCTTCCATCAGTGTTGCTACTTGTCTCTCAAGGGTAGAGATGCTTTCGATGTGCTGCCTAGTAGTCTGCTGTGCAAACTCTTTACTATTCAAGAGTTCACTTAGGTGAGGGATGGAAAAGAATAAGCTGTTTCAGAGGGATAAACAAAAGTATTGTGGAGATGTAGTCTTTCAAATAATTACTACTTGTAATACGGTGTTCTTCAGCAGTTCAGATGGTGTAGAAAGCTTAAATGTGACTTAAAGCACAAGAACAAATTGGCACCATAGTAGATAAATTTATATTAATTGGAGTTCAGGCTCCCTAAGACCTGAATGACAGAGAAGCTTTATGAAGGGTTGTAGCTAAGAGGATGACATTGCTAGCAAACATGGGCATAGTCCTACGACTGAAGTCTCCTAACTGTATTAGAAGTTGGGAAGAGTGTGGCTGGTGGGCTGAGCTGTGCTCTTGGGAAACCTGGTATGCAATTTTTGGAGTCTTCACTCTGCCTGGAATAGTGTGGAGCTGAGAGGCTGGAAATTTGGGTGCAGGAGGAGACTTGTATGGGCCATGGGACAGAAGGGGAAAACTTGTATTTAGGTAGCTGTTCAAAAGCCAGAAACCTTGTTGCAAGTGTCTTGCAGAGAATCAGTGAATCTCTTTGTTCCGTATGCGTTCTTTTTCATACCGCCTTGACCTCTCTTTCCTTTGAATGACTACAGGACAAAATAACTGACTTTTTGAAACCACAGTAAGCTCCTTTAAAAAAAAAAGATATTAAGAAGCTGAAACTTTTTGGTGTTGCAGTCTTTTCATGTGGATAGTATAGCCATTGTGTTGTCAGAAAGGCATTTTTTGTTCAGTCACTTAATTTACTGTGTGGTGGGTTGTTTTTTTTCCTAAGTAGTTCTTTATCTGTAGAGGACTCCATGTAAAAAAAAGAAAAAATTCAAGGGGATGAGAAAGATGCTGTTTTTCAAAAATACATAAACGAGCATAGCTGCTCAAAGACCAGTTGTAAATAATGGTTAGTATATAATGTCACTCAGACTGATGAATAACCGAGTTACTTGAAAACTCAGAGGTCACCTACCAAACATCCTTGGTCAATACATTTCCATGGAGTCTGAAAGCACTAGAGGAGGAATGGAAGCCAAAGAAAATGGAAGTAAAAACTTGCATTTGATGTATCATCAAAAGCCTCACATAATTCACAGAATAGATTTAATTTATATTTTTGCACTAATCATAAAATTTATTTGAATTATTAGAGGCCATCAAGGGTGGATGCCCCATCCCTGGAAACGTTCAAGGCCAGGTTGGATGAGGCTCTGAGCAACCTGATCTGGTTGAAGATGTCCCTGCTCCTTACAGGGGTGTTGGACTAGAAGACCTTTGAAAGTCCCTTCCAACCCTAACCATTCTGTGATTCTATGATTTTTCAATGCAGTAACATTTCCCATTGTGTTTACTGAATTGACCGATTTATAATAAACAGTTTAAGATTTTTGTAAAGTAACTGTGGTAATGTGCTGGGAAAGATGTGATATTAATTAGTGCAGAACTACAGATAGCGAAGGGAGACATTTCAAGCCTGCTACAGGTTTGCATTCATTATAAATGATCCTTGATTTTGTTTCCTTCAGAGCATTGGTATTTCCCTGTGTCCTGGTTCAGTGCAGCTGCAGTGGCTATTTCCAAATGATAACCTGTTATCCTGATAGTTTGTAGGTTTTTTCTTTATTCTGGGAAGTGGTGAAGGACTCTTAACGATGTGTAGGTGTGGATTTGGTTCCCCTCATTACCCTGCTGGGGAAATTTTTTTACATTTTTTTAATTTTTTTTTTTACTAGATCACTGCTTCCAGGCTGGACCTTGAGGTTGGCTGCCCATCAAACCCTGCAGTTCCCCTCACCACCCTGGTGCATCCACGCTGCTGGAGCCGTCTGTGCAGCGTCCCGCTGGGAGCGTGATGTGATGTGACTTGCGCTGCAGCCACCTGGCAGCAGAAGGCACCGGTGTGGGAAGCCGCATGCAGCAGCCAAGCTGCGGTGCTGTAAGGCTGCCCTGGCATGTGCCAGGCCTCTCTTTCTGCTCCTGGCAGTGCCTGGCAGGCAGCCCTCTGCCATCCTGCCTGGTCATTCCCCATTACAGGGGACATAACAGCAATAAGAGCACTGTGCAAAACATCATCACTGCCCATGTGGCTGGGGAGGAGCAATTTGCTGCCAGTGGTCATGTGCTGGGTTTTGGCTTTCGTTTAGCCATGGTGGACAGCCTTTTCCTCCTGCTACTGCTTGCTGCTTTTCCTGCACGCGTTGAAGCATATGCCGTAGTGCAGGCATCACACAGACAGCAGCCCTCCTTATTTCAGCAGATTGACTTGTTGGGGTTTTTGAACCCAGTTCTTGCTCATTGTTCAGAATAATTTTGCTTTCCTGCTAAGAATCATGTTGTAATGGACCTCTCCTGCCAGTCTTGTCTCCTTGCATTATCCTTTTTCAACTTCCCTGTGCTACCTTCAAGGTCCTGTCTCAGCCTCGTTGCACAACCCGGCCCAGCTTTAGTTTCCTGTTTGCCCCAGTTGTCATCTCCCAACCTTTCACCATCCTCCCACTCTCTTTCCTTTCTTCATTCATCAGGTCACTTTCTATTTTACCATTTTTGAGTACCTAGTGTCAAGGATAGCCTGAGCAGAGGAGGCTGGTCTCATTGATTTGAGAGAAGAGGGGGAAAAACTGGCAGAGGCAGCATTGCTGTTTGGAGTTTTCCCTTATAACTTGTGTTAGCTTGTTAGCTGCGTCAGAGGGCTGGCCAGTATCGTGGCTTTTTGGCTGCAGAGGGTCTGGCTTCTGAAGGTTTTTCAGGGTACACAGTTGCAAAAGACTTCACTGAGTAGACAGAAACAAGAGTTTCATAGCTGTGCTGGGCTGATCTTGGCCAGCTGCTAAACACCCACCCAGCTGTGCTCTCACTTCCCGCTGCTTAATATGACAGGGGGAGAAAACAAGATGGAAAAGCTCGTGTGTCGAGATAGACAGGGAGATCACTTACCAATTGCTGTCACAGGCAAAACAGACTTGACTTCAGGAGAATTAATTTAATTTATTGTCAATCAGAATCAGATTGTGAGAAATAGGGATGAAAACTAAAATGCCTTCCACCCCCATCCCACCTCATCTTTTTCCCAGGCTCATTATCACTCCTTCTTTCCCAACTTATCTACCTCTTCCCCTCACCCCAGGTGGCACAGTGGGAGGGGGAATGGGAGGCTGTGGTCATAGAATCATAGAATGATTTGGGTTGGAAGGGACCTTGAAAGGTCATCTAGTCCAGCCTCCCTGCAAGGAGCGAGGACATCTCCAACCAGATCAGGTTGCTCAGAGCCCCGTCCAACCTGGCCTTGAATTTTTCCAGGGATGGGGGCATCCACCACCTCTGTGGGCAACCTGTGCTACTGTTCCACCACCCTCATTATAAAAATTTTTTTTTTCTTATGTCCAGTCTGAATCTGCTTCCTTCTATTTTGAAACCATTATCCCTCATCCTATTACAACAGCTCCTGCTGAAGGGTTTCTCCCTGCCTCTCCTCACAGAGGCTGCCCTGCAGCCCCTGCCGCCGGCGCCTGGACACCTGCACCCAGCACAACAGCTTGTCTAAAATCAGAGGTTGTTTTTATGTAGATGGCAAAATACCTTTTCTGGACACAGGGACCATTCTTTCGTCATGCTCTGGAATCCTCTTTCAGCGTACAGAGGTGTTACAGCGTTTTGGAGAAACGCATCTGCAGCGGTAGCAATGGGCTTTGCCTAGGTCGCCCCTCTGGGCGTTGTGGAATTGGCTTGATTGAGAGGAGGGGGATCACTTCAGGCAAATATATATGATGTTGTAGCCTAAAATTTGTTTGAAATTTTTGCCATGTGATCCAGTTAAGAGGATCAGCTATATAGCAAAACAGCTATATAAGCCTGTTTAATCATGTGTAAGAACAGCCAGATTTATTAAGTGAACTGTCCGTTTGCACAAGACAGTGGTTGCTTATTTATCTGTGCGATTTGTTCTTCTCTATACCTTTGGGATATTTTCTGGTAGAATAATAATCTTAATTACTTTCTTCTGATAACGTTTAAATTCATCTTCCTTCCCCTTTTCTTATTTGAAAAGATGTAATTAACTTCTTGTTTGTTTTTTTAGGTCTAGGTTGACTGGATATTATGCTCTTTTTATTCATCTGCCACAGCAGCCAGAGAAGGGGTAGCGTTCAATCAAAAACTGCATGGTCCTTTGTCATATTGCTTCTTTTTTTTAAAATTGTTTAAAACAAAACAATTGATATAAATAATGCAGGAGGAAAAAACAGTAGGCTTTACAGAGATTGAATTTTTGTTCTCTCTACCAATAAAAGCTTGGGAGGGAGGGGAAGCTTTTCTGATAAATATAGTCACTTAAACCCCCTTAATAAATGTTATTGCTTCACAGTGATTATTACTGTTTTTTTGTGATTCGTCTTTAATATTAAAAAGAGAGAGGGAACAGGAGTTGAACTTGGCCTTCTTATGCACGAGGCTAGACCTTCAGAGGTGCAAAGCAGGCACTGCTCCATTTTCAGCCAGAGGCATTGGTGGGTTTTTTCTCTTGCAGTATCTGTGCCACAAGTATTTATAACCAAACTGGATGTAATTTTGAGGCTGGAACATCAGAGCTGGTTTAGGAGGCTATTTATTTTCTTATTTTCTTTCACTCGAGTTTTGTCTGTTACTTGAAGGAGACAAAGAAAACATGAACATAAAGGTTTCTGTTCATTGTGGCTTTGATCAGTTCCAAGAGGGGAAATGAGAGCTGTGTTGCAGCACCCTGTCTCTAAAGGTCACCCTGTACCGTTATTGGCGATCAGAGATTGACGTTTATTCCTCCTAGCTTTGAATGTGTAAGGGAAGGAAGAACAAGAGATGAAACCTTTTTGCAAAAGCTGAGCATTTTGGTGCTTTATTGCACAATGGAAATTCTTGCTTTTTCTGTTCTTTCCTCTCCCTCTTGACGCACGTGAGGGAGTTCTTAGTTTTGGGCTGGCATTGAGACCAAGTAGGCAAGTAAAGCTGGTGTGGAGAAGACTGGCTGTTGGGGCCATAGCAGGTTGGGGAGAGCTCAGCCCTTGAGATGTGGGAACTGAGGAAGGATGGAGCTCCTGCCAGTGCCTGGAGAGCTAACCTCAGCGTTTCTTGTGGAAGGACGCAGGCAACATGAAGTCCTACATCCTATCCCTGTTGTGGGGTACATTAGCAACTAAGTTGTATTTCTGGATTTCAAGACACTATTTTATTGTTCAGAATAGCAGAGAAAGCCAGCTGGGTGTATCCCATAGTCTGATATACAAGCATACAGAAAAGTTTGCCTGTGAACTTGATTCTGTTCACATTTACATGCATTCTTGTACTTTCCTGCAGAAAGGAGGAATTAAATTCCTTTGATTAAAATTTTGCTGTAAACTCAGTTTTACTGTTTCTTAATAACTCACTCTTTAGCACTGAGCGATCTTGTTCTGAAACAATAGAAATCCTAAGAATTATTTTAACTTCCATCATACTGTTGAGTCCTACAAATGCCAAAATGTTTTGGCAAGTTAAACTGTAGTTCCTATGTGTATGTGTCTAATGGAGGGGACTTCAAAACTTGTGTGTGATTTAGAAGAAGAGGGCTTAATGGTTTCCAGCAATAACCACTGCTAGGGAATGTTTAATAGTCAAAGTTTTCAGGCTTTAACTGTGGTAGTGTAATGCATAGATGCATGATCTGAGTTTACATTGTTCCTCTTACTGGAGAAGTCACCTTGACCTTTCTAGTGTAGGTAATCACTTGAAATATGAAAGAAGGGGAAAAAATTCTCTATGAGAAGACTAAGTCTGTAAAACTTCTTCCAGAAGAATCAGGAAGCTTAAGAAATGTAATTAGAAATTAGTAAACTACAGCTAAAAACTGAGCAGCATCCAAATACGTATAGTAGTGCAACTTGACGTTAAATTGAAACTGTTGATGAATTTTAACCAAAAAATGTTTAAAATTATATTTGTCTTTCTAAATCAGGAGTTGAATCATATTCCCATTATTGCTTAATAATGCACATGATACCACAGATTCTTTTTTAGATGCAGTGATTTCACCTGGACCTTTCCGTAAGTGTAAGAGAAAATTCTTTTTTAGGATTTGCGCAAGATTTTGTTTGACAGTTACAGTATGGACATTTTTACTGGCTTCTTTAGTTGAAATATCTTTACATTTCTGACAGTTTGTGAGCTAGAGCATTATTTCTATGTATTAATTACATTTACTTTTAAAATAACGGATTTATCTTGTTTTATTTTTTCATTTTTAAGTTTTAGTAGCTACAGCAGGGATGAGGGAATTGGATCCTGTGTGGCAGAAGAAGTGGAATTCATCTTACCAAGCGGAGGTGTCTGTTTGAGCGTGTACTGCAGGTCACTTTCTGTCATCAGCAGAGGAAGAACAGGCATTTCTGGGCTGCAGTTTGCCTCATCTGTATATATCTGCACGAGGATGAGCAGATTGTGCTATGCCTGTTTGTTTCCACTGACTGGAAGGAGCCGAAGCTGTGTTCAGCTGTGCACATAAATATATATTCAAAGACATCTCAGTTAATTAGATGAATTATGCCTGTGATATTGGCTGTATATTTTTGCTTGGGCATTTGAAGGAGAGAAGAAGAGCATTACAGCATGCACTGTCACTATTGTGTTAAGTTTTATGTAACCGGCTTTCTAAACAGCAGTCATGACGTGTGAGAAGGCCTAGGTTTTCAGAGTTGTTTGGACTTCTTATTGTAGAAGCTTAGTCCATATTTGCTGAAAAAAACCCAGTATCTTACTAATAATGATTTTCATGCTCCTTGTTTGTCATACAGTGTTTTTGCAAATGCATTTGCTCTGGTGTGGTTTTTTTTTTTTCTATAATGCTTGAAGAAGCATTTAAAATCCTTCTGCAATCTAAAAAAGCCTAGTAATATATTTAAAGACTCTAATTGAAGAACTTGTTACCATCTCCTTTTCCTGTTAATGACTCTTATTTTGCATTACTTGAGTGGATCAGGGGCTTTGTACTTCTGAATTCAAATGAGTTCCTTCACTTGTCCAGTCTGGCCTCAAGATTTTATATTTTTTTCCTCCTACCTTTCTAGCTCAAATTAAAAGACAGAGCCTAGAAAATTCCTAGGATGTAGGTTGTCTATTTGAATCCCTGAAAGTTGTCCCAAAACTTTATAAACTTAGAAATCTGAGTCTTGACATAACATATGCTGCTCAATCTGTGGAGGGAAATTGTCACTGGGAAGGCTTTGAGCTACAAGAGTATGGACTTCTGGCACAAGATTTTATTGGCAGACAAGTTGCTGTGTAATTAACTGATGAGATGGAATCACAAGTTCTTGTCAGGAAATGAACTACTACATCATTCAGAATTAAGTAAGATCTGTTTGTTTAAAAACCAAGTAAATTGTCACCTGCTTCTTAAAACTTATGAGGGTTTTTTTTTTTTTGTGATTCTCTTTAGGAAATGGATTTTCTTAAAAATTGTGAATATTTGGCTTATCTTCAGTAATTTGCATTTAAATGCAAACTATGACTTTCGTCTTTTATGCAAGTAGAATATAAAGAAGTACTGATAAAGACATAATTAGCTAGCACTTTCCTTTAACATAATGGTTTGAGGCTTTATACTACTAAGATATGGGAGAGGGAATGAAAGAAAATTGATAGTGTTGTGCTGTTCCTTCCATACACTCTTTGTCCATAATGCATCCATTGTGTACCCTTAAGTTCAAACGAGAAATCTTTTCTACTGGCACACAGGAGTTTTAAGGGATAATTGATGTTCATGCTTCCTAGTCTATAAAAGAGAGAGCAGTGGTCTATGAGACTGTGAATATATATGCATATAGAAGGTATCGTTTAAGGAAGATAACATTTAGCAAATTGCTATTTTTCCCCTTCCTCTACTCCCTATGCTTTTCTGTTATGTTAACTCTCAGATTGGAACTGAATGGCCACCTCAAGCGCATTTTGCATGAGTAAGCAAAGGAGGGGGCGAAATTACTTGTATTCCCTTGAATGCACTTGTGGAGTCACCCCAACAATGTGAATGGTTTTGACGTGTGTAGTATAAATGTATATGAATGAATGAGATGATAGCAAAGAGTGTAGCTCCGAAGACTTCAAATACTGTACTATCTGTGGAAAATCAGAATAAATGGCGGGAAGGGGAGGGGATGAGGAGGAATGCCAAAAGCCACTTTCCAAAGGTCCTGCGCTACCAACTTCTATGGTCTTACCACAAAAAATACACTCCTAACATGCACTACAGGAGCTCTGTTATGAAGTCTGTCGTTTTGGGAGAGACTTGAGACAAAAGCAATCCTACAAGTAAGTGTAAGAGGAGAAGATAACCACATACTGTCCTCTATCCTTGGGGAATCTTCTGTAAGCCAGGAGATCATGAATTTCTCTGTTGCATGTGTGAATGCTTTTGGTACTTTCAGTAGTGTGAGTAGAAATAGACTTGAATCCTAGGGACCTTCTTTGCTGAAAGTTGCACTGGTAGTAAGAATAAGATTATTTGCTTTTGAAATACAGACATGATACAGAGGGGGGTTTTGGAGAGAGTTTGGTTGGATTTTGTTTTGGTATTTTAGGGTTGGGGTTTTTTTTTGGTTTTTTTTTTTTTTTTGGAAGATAGCAATGCCTTGGAAGGTCTTAATCTGTTGTGGTGGTAAGCGTTTATAGGGTAGTATGTATTTAGAGAGTAATTAAAGTATTTGATAAAGAGCCTTTTCTTCTGGTCTAAACAGTCCAGATTTATATTTTCATAAAACATTTGTAAAACTATTTGTGCTCCAAGGTAGTTAAAAGTCATGTAAACACTAATATAAGTATTAGCTAGTTTCAGGTAGTAGAATTTAGTTCCCTAATAGTAAATGGAAAACTATAACTAAATTAAGAAGCACTCTATAGGTTATAAAAGAAGAAGAAATGAGTTTTGGAACTGTCTTCACTCTGATAGCTCTTTGATCATAGTCTTTCAATCCAAGAAACTGAGAAATAAGAAAAAAACATACATTTACTACCTTACAATATCTTCTGGTTCTTCCCCCCCAGAAGATTCTTAACTTCCCTTTTTAATTTCTGGTCATACTAAACATAGACTTGCTTGAAAATCTTTGAATGTCTAGTCAAAGCAAACCGCAGAAAAAGAAATAAATGTTATTTTATCTACTCTGCTCAAAACAGCCCAGCTTGTTCAAAGACTGTAACTGTATTTCTGGGATTATAGACACTTTCAGACCTGTTCAAGATTCTGTGTCTTATTATGTTGTGGGATGGAGCTGTTAGTTGCCCACTTTACAGCTGAAAGCTGTAGGCTTACATGTGGCTTCATCCTGAGTTCTGAATAGAATTTAGCTCTGTAACTTACAGTGGTCATTGAACATAGGAAGTGTGGAGGCTTCTCCTCCTCACCTTTCTGCACATCAGATAAAAAATGGTAGCAGGCTCAGAATTTATGATTCACATTTGGATTTCATAGTCACTAGTGAATCTTAGCTAGAGATGACAAACAACTTTGGCTCTTGCAGTAGTTCGCTCACACGTTTTGCCTGCTAACAGTTCTTTCGCAGAGCTTTTTTTTTTTTTATTAATTAGCTTCTATCTAAATTAGGACAATATTTCCCTCCTTTTTTATTTTTTAAGATCCTGAAGAATTGGTGAAAACTGGATTTTATTTTTTTTATTTTAGGTTTTGCATATTTAAATATGATACAAGTAGGATTTATCACCTTTTAAAAGAAGAATAGAACATTATAATCATTTTCCTGTCCTAAGCAGTTAGTTTTCTCAAGCTCACTGGGTCTTTTCTCGGCTGGTGGTTTTGAGCACTTTCTGTTCTATGGAATATTTAGATGTTTTCTGCTTTTTGGATAGGACTTGGCTAAACTTTAACATTGTATTTGATAATACACAAATTGTTGCTAATTGGCATAACTTTAAAAATGTGCCATTCATCATTCTAATTTTATTTTTTTCTTTTGCTATATGTTGTCTTTTAGACAGAAAATGCTGCACTGCATTGCCTCTAAACTGAATTCATTCAGGGAAGCCCTGTCTGTGTTAGTGAGCCTGTGTGTTTTAGAACATTTAGCTGTTGTGTTCTTGCAGGGGAGAATGCCTGTTCTCTTCCACAGATGACTCTAATGGGATATTTTATAATTGGATGTGCTGCCTGCCATCTTTAGACCACACTCTGTTCTTGGAGCCATGTGTAAACATCTCTTACCCTGAAAATTCTGCTGCTGTCACAAAGTTAGTGGTTTCCTGGTGGAGCATATGTTGCACATATGGGCTTCTCTACATGCTGCTTCCCCTCTAGTCATTCCTATCAACTGTGTTGTGGATCTGAGAGTTTTAAGCTCCAGCACTGGATGACCTACATAAGGCTGAAAAGTAGACTACTTTTTTTTTTTTTTTTAGCTACTATAGTTATTTTAGAGCAACTGTTGAAAATGTTTAGGAGAAGTTGTATTTAGGAGTAAATATGTCGCACTTGCTTTGTGCAAAATGCTCACATTATGTGCTTTTGGTGAATTATATTTATTTGTTTAGACCAGGGAGGTGTGCTTTGTGGTCTGGGCAGCTGACAGAAGGGCATGGAAGAGCAGCTGGTGTGCCAAGTGCCTCTGTGAGGGACTAAGGATGGTCTTATATCAGCACTCCCCTCCTGCATTCGACTTGCGTACAAGCTTCATGCTGCATAGTGAGATGGAGAGAAGCTGGAGCGTACACACGTAAGAATAGCCAGGCTGGCAGCCGCCCCAGAGCCTGGTGGCTGGCAGGGTGTCTGTCACCAGTGCTGACCGGAGGAAGGGAGATGAGCCAGGGCACGGAGTGAAGTGTGAGCTGAGCTGGATGCTGAATCCACTCTGAACACCAGAAGGACAGGAAACAGGGAAAATGAGTGGATGGCAAGGATGTTACGTGGGAAAACCATCAGCTGGGATTGATGAGAAGGGAGTGATAGAAGAGGACTGTTAGCAGGGGGGAACAACAAAGAGGTTTCTTCAACAACAACAAGGCATAAATTAAATGAATAACTGCCTAAGCAGTTTGTATTACCAGGCTCTGAGGTAATTCACCAATATAATAAAATCAATGACATGCTGCAGTTCCTGTGGCCAAAATTTCTTGGGCAAAACAAACTAATAAAACACAGCACCGAAGGGCCATCTGCTAACGCAAGACACTATATTAAAACCTGTACTATTACGGCCATGTGTGTATATATATAAAATAGGGTCCTACAATTCTTTAAAAAGGAAAAAAAAGTAATACTATTTGTATCTAGTGAAAAAGCTATTAAAATGCAATCATTCTAGTGGTATTTTGCAATTCCCCTTGTTGATGTACGTATTAGTGGTTTTGTGGGATGTTTTTAAGTGAGAGAATTCAACCCTCTTTGCGAGAGACAGAAATCGTTAACGTAAAGAACTCCTGACAAAAGACTTGGCACCAGCCTCTGCTGTCACCATGACGTTCAGAATGTGCTAACTTTTAATCTGTGTTGGCAATGTAGGGGGAAAGAAGCCGTTCTCTGAGAGTTCACTCTCCATATCTCTGCAAAAAAAAAGTGCTTGTAGATGAAAAAAGATGACACTGATCAGAAAAATAGTCATTTTTTGGGGTCTAGGCCTCTTTGACTCAACTGATTCAAATAGTGCATGGTTCTTTACAACTTCCTTCTGCAGTTGTAAGACAGTTACACACCTGTGTGCATTACTTCTGCTTTCTGTCTTGCTAAAGTTTGACTGGTTTTGTCAAACTGATAGTAATTTATAATTAATCTCAAATAAACTTTAGCTACTACAGAGGCCTTTTATTCTGGTAGTGGTTGCGCTGTTACTCGCTGGCCTTTGTGCTGTGAACAGGGGAATAACCCGAAGATTTTTGTCACTCGCTCGGTGGAGTCTGGATTTTCACCGGTTCTTAACTGTGACCTGTTCCCACTGTATCCTGGAGCTGGATGATCAGTTATTCAGTTCAGTCTGTTGAAGTGAAGGAAAAGCATTTGACTTTTTTTTCTCTGTGTGTTGCTTATACCTCTCCTCAGAAATTAGGCAGCCTCTTATCTGTAAGCTGCCTTCTAGAGGGAGGGTGCTTTTGTAAAGAAGCCCTGTCCAGGACAAGAGAGCAATAAGACCCTATTAAGACTGATTTCTCCGTCTCTAGAAATGTCTCTTCAGTGGCTAAGGAGTCTGAATTATTCCCAGGAGCTGTGCTATCTTGATCAGCATCCTAAATTGCTGGAGGATGTCTCTCTTAGCTTAGCAGTATTTTAGGATCTTGCATAGTAATACTACTCTGCAGTAGGGATAAAATGAGGGGTAGAACCTGGAGTAGAGGCTAGACCTTTTAAGCAGTGTCTTAGGAAGATGGGAGAAGATTTTAAATTTTGGCTTCAGTGGAGCTTTCCTGTAAATAAAACTGGGAATTACTTCTGCTAATTTAAACACTAAGGCTTGAAAGCTATGAAGCTGTTTTTTGGTTTCTTCAGTATGTTTCATATATTTTCCTCCCCAGGGAAATAGAAACAGCAAAACCCTCAACCTTGTCAATTAAAAAAAAAAAAAATTAAATCCTGGTCTGTGTCCCCAAATGGAACACGGCCAAGTGACCCATACTTATATCATTCATGTTTGTTACTTGAAGGATGCACTACCTGTTCTGTGGGTACACCTTCTGGTTTTAGCTCTCAATTTTAGCATCTTTTAAGGCACAGCTAGTTGTTTTACATCTTTCACCTGAATTTACATTCTGTACAATTGCTATACCTTTCTTGCAGCCTTTTGCTTTGCCGTATCTCTGCCCTAAGTGCTTCTATGAAATCTTAGAAGGAAAGTGTAAACTGACATGTCCCAAAGAAACTGCGAGAGTTACCTTTTCTTGCATTCCCTGAGGTAGTCATATTAGGGGAATTTACAATTTTATTATGATTGCTGGTATATGTTGGATTTTTAGGGATTTTTGAAAGTTTATATTGGCTTTCAATAGCTGATGAACTCCCAAATGTAACCATTTCATATGTTTTAAGTATGAGATTAAACATTTTTTCATCATTTTCTATAGGATAGTCTTTCTTTTGGGAGGACAAGGGTGGAAGAAAAGGAGGAAGAAAAAGTATATTTTCTTAAGCATTTTCCAGTTTTAATGAATCAGATTAGATTAGCTGATTTGTCACAGTTTTTTACTACGTAAGGAAGAAGGGGATGGGGAGCAGGACCAGTTTATGACAGTCTGTAAAAACAAGCAATTCTGTGTTTGTTTACCATGTTATACAGTAAAGACTATGAGAGCACCAACCTACCGCATAGCACGATTCCAATGCATTTGACAAATTAGGACAACGGAAAGACAGTGTCTTAAGACACACCAGAGAAGGTAAATACTGGATCGATTTGATTATTTCAGGAAGATTTTTAAATATTAGTCTAAGATTACTGACTAGACAGACAAAATTTTGTTTATTTTGATAACAGAAGTAATTTATCCTGTTTTTTTTCTAAACCTTTCTTGTAACAATTCATCAACATGGGGCTTAAAAGTGAGAGATTTCTAAATTATCCTAGATAACTATATCCCTGTTAATGCTTTAGACAATTTGATTTATCTTTGAAGTTAGCTTTGTTCTGGTCCTGGGGTTACACCAAATGACTTCCAGGCATTCCTGCCAATCTGAATTTCTCTGTGATTATATTGGAACAACGGATGGTTACATGATTAGATTCAGTTGATACTTCAAATTAAAAGTTCCAGGGCTGCAAACATGATTGATCACATGTGTGATTGCAGATGAGGCAATTTTCTGAATTCTGTTTGGAACTCACGTTTCATGTAGGTTTGGAAAGGACAATTTGACTACTCTGAAATAATGGCAATTTTTTTTCTAGTTGTTAATAGTATTTACTGCTGTCTTAGAATCTTCAATGTGAACTCTAAACCAAGTTTCTAAGATTCAGAATGTGTCACTTGAATTGATTTCTTGTCCTCTTTGGGCAGCTAGGATGTAGGGAGTTCATTAACTAGTTGTTCTGCTTCTTTCCACACTAGTGTGTATCCTTTATAGTCAATGTGCTCGACCGAACTTATCAACCGTTATCCTTGCCTTTCATTAATTAGAATACTAATGATCTTATTTCCCCCCCCTGATTTTCTGCTAAGAAATTTGTGAAGCAGTCTTGCACAACAGATTTAGTAGAAGTATTTTGGTTAATAAGACAGATCTGAAAATACTTTGTTCAACTGCTTGGTTCCGTTCTTTTCCACAGCTGCTTGTTTATTTAAACTTTCTCTTGAGATTCAGCTTCATGTGTGTAAATGAGATCACCGTATTGCAGAAAAGAATGAAGTAATTTGTTTGGATTTCCATCAGTTATTTAACTGCCTGTTTTTACAGCAACAAATGGTATACAATGAGCATCCTTAACCTCATCCTCACTGAGGTAATCGGATTTTGGGACTGAACAACCCATTGCTTCTGTCCCGACAAATGCTTTATTTGTGGAACTAGAGTTGTGTCAGTTGATTGAAGTTTTCCTGACTTAATTAAAATATTTGCTACTTTTATAAAACTTTACTGAGCTTTTGATCAAACAACTTAATTGCACAGTCAACAGCTGAATTCGTCATTAGGGCACTGGGGTGCCTTAGGATGGGAGCTGTCTTCTAGATAGACACCTGACATGCAGGGAAGGCAAATATACATATGTCTGTGTGTATGCTTTTTATTAACATGAATTTTATGTGAGAAAGATATTTTATGATTGTTTTTGTGATGTTAGTGCAACAGTAGCATGTATAGATATAATGGATAAAAGTTAAGGTGGTTACTTGGATTCTGTTAATAAAAACATATTCCATAATCACTCAATTTTAAACCTCAGAACATTAATTCCTGTCCTTGAGAACACAAACCGCCTGCAAATGTCTGGTACTACAGAAAGAGAGATGGGCTAACGGTGCTGCTGTTAATGTAGTGACTGTCCTTGGTCCTCTGCATAGTCAAGCATCTTGATGCACACATGATTTTTTAGTTTCTACATGGGAAGCCACGAGACTTTCAAATGTATATAGCCACTGAATCCAAACAAAGCTTCAGGGCAAACACAAAATAAATCTGAAGTCTAAGGGCTTTGATTTAACTGCAAGGGTTTGCTGCAAATAACATTGAGATTCAGAGCTTCTATGAGGTATTGCATGCATCTTTTCTAAAATGACAGACTGTTAGGCAGTGAAAATTACAGATCAGTACCAGCTTCTTCTTTCCTGATTTACAGGAGTAGCAAATATTTTAAAATACTGAAATGAGAGAAAACTGCATTGGCTGTGTTATTTTATGCAAAGAGCTAAAATTAATTAATAGTGAAATCCTGACAGTTTGCAAGCTAGCTAATGGGCATCAGTTCTTTCCCCCAAACTGCGAGTGTTTAGAATAGATAGGTGTAATGTAGCTTTATTGGAGAGAGTTTTGGC
Organism: Chlamydotis macqueenii; assembly: GCF_036417535.1. Classification (NCBI taxonomy): domain Eukaryota; kingdom Metazoa; phylum Chordata; class Aves; order Otidiformes; family Otididae; genus Chlamydotis; species Chlamydotis macqueenii. Next base: position 24,586,634 of record NC_141556.1, read on the forward strand.
CAAAAAATGGAAAAAGATTCAATCACTTTATCTAGGGAAGTGTTTCTGTTTTTCTTTCTGTTTATCTTTTTCTCAATGAAGAATATCAGATGCTGAAGAGAAAAACAGGAGAGCAGGGGTAAAAAAAAAAAACAAACAGAAACAACACACCAAGCTAAAACCCAGTGTACACAGCTTTCAAATAATCACATCTCTTTCTGTCTTCTCTCTTCAAGTCAAAGTTTAGCAAGCCCTTGAACTTTGAGATTTATTTTCCTCATTGGTATTCAGATTGTTGCTTTTGGGTTGATGTTGGTGTGGAAGTGGTGGTAACTCGTTAGCTCTCAGCTGGGGAGTGGCTGTAGTGCCTTGCTAATACTTCTGAGTTTCACCTTTCCTCTTTTCTGTAACTTTGTTATGAATTGGGGATTTTGTACTCACTCAGTTGCTGAGATCAGAGGACCTTTCAGAAGCAAATATTCCTGCCTTTGCCACTTATTTTCTCTCTAGCAAGGTAGCAGGAGCCAGTACTGCCAGCTGGTGGTCTTCTGGATACAATGCCATCCCACTGATGAGGCATAAATATCTAAGGCTGTGTTTTAAAGCGTCAAAACATACCATTTTGTGTGAGGGCTTTTCCTGCTCTCCATACTGCAGTCTCCCTCTTACTGCTTGCTTATCTTTGTTCCTCTGTTGAAATTACTGTCCTGTATGCTGGGTGGGCTTGTGTGAGTGAAACCATTTCTTCTTTCTCCTCTTTCAAGGGTGGATTCCACCAGTGTTCTAATAGTTGGCATCTACTGTTCTGTAGTCATGGATGCTGGAAAGCCTCGTTTGAGATGGATTTGGCCTTTAAACTCAGGAAGAAAATCAGTGGGAGTGTGGTGGAACATACGAAAGACAAGTAACATAAGGCTGAAGTCTGATAGGGACTGGAAGAGGTAGGAAGGATCATTTTAAGGTGAAAAGTCCTAAATGGAACTAGAAGATTCTAATGAGTACTGGATCAGAAAGATCCAGTTGCTCTGTAAGAAGCTTGTCTGCTTTCCTGTTGTATTCAGCCTCTGGGTTAAAACTCACTTGGACTATTAACTGTCAAGAACTCATTGTCCTTCTTCCCATATTTTCATGCAGAGCAAGTGGAGAAGGTGATAAGGAATTACATATTGATGAACAATAAAAAATCCGAATTGGTGTATAGAGAGTCTTGGCAGATGTTTCTTACCATAGTTGACATAAGCCAACTGTGCTGCAGATGTATAACTAAATGTAATTTATAGTTTTGAACATACTCTGTTTCTCTGGTCACGATGATAAACTTCAGATGTGTATACACAATACCAACTAACCCATTCTCTGTTGTTAACAAAAGAGTCCACATGAAGATTTTTAGGCAAACTGATGCTCAAAAATACGGGGAGAAAATATATTAACCTGTTTATCTACTCAACAGAAGCAGAACATGAAACTTAAGTTCTTAAAATATAAGTCATAATTTAACACTTTTTGCCATCCTGTCTAGTGGTGGAGAAACCTTGTGTAAGGTTGAGTCTTCAGACCTGAGTCATTAGGGAGTCTTCCCTTTAATTCTTTTGCAGTTTGAGTGTAACTCATCTTCAATAAAATAAACAGGAATGTTATAGAGTCAAGTCACTGAAACCTGAAGACTCCACAGTTAGCAATCCAAGTAAGTCATACTTCTGAATAGTTAGAAGTAGTTAGTCTTCCACAGTTAATTTCCTCATGCATACGGTACAGGCTGTGATCTGACAGTCAAGACATCACTGCTAAAATATTAATGAAGTATGGCTGGTTTTTTTCTGTTGAGGGAAAAAAAATCACTGCTGTATGGTAGAATTGGATTAGGAACTCTTAGAAACACAGTTAAGACATTTCCAGAGCTGTCTTGTTCTGCCGTGGACCATGCAATAACTGGTGCTTGCAAACACACTTTGGTATTTGCTCCCCAGTGAGTTTGATCTGACTCTGGTAGAAACAGGAGAGTCATCGTGTTTTGTGCTTCTTCTTCTCTGGGTAATGTTGTAGGAATAGCTAACTGGGTTTCAGTGCCTTAATCATACTTTTTGCTTTTAATCTTAAATTTGAATTTCAGCATCATCAACTCTGAATTTCAGCTATTTGTAAGGCATAGTTCTGGAGGATGACTGCAATCTGTTAGCTAAAAACCTTGAGCTGGCACCCGTAATTCCAACGTAGTGTGACTCTTCCTAGTTTTGAAAATCTTGCTTAACTGCTTTGCATAGAGAAACACTGTATCAGAAATTCAGTTTCTGGTACAGGCAGGAGAGATGAGATTGTAGAATCAAAGTATGCACTTTTAATGGCCTAGCACAGGATCTCCTGTCTGTGGTACCTTGAATGTGACATGCATGTCACAAGTTGCAACAGAGGAAACTCCAGATGGATATCAGGAAAAAACCTTCTGGTAGTGAATGTGGTTAAACACTGGAACAGGTTGCTCAGAGATTTTGCAGAATCTGCATCCCTGGAGGTGTGCAGGTCCCTGGACTGGCCGAGGCCCTGAGCACTGCACTACTTGTAATACAGCAACTTCGATTACTGACCTTGCTTTGCATAAGAGTTTGGACCAGGTGACCTCTGCAGGTCCCACCCGTCCTAAATTTTTCCGATTTTTGTGCCTGAGCAATACACAAATGGTGTGTACTTGCACAGTATGCTTGATGCTTCCAAGAAATTTTGGATTGATTTATTCAGGCATATGCATACCAACTGTATGATGTATTCAGGCATGGACAGGAAAACAGATGTGTCTCAAAAGCGTGGGACATGCTGAGCTTTGGCAACATTGCCCAAAAATAAGCAACTGTTAGGAAAATCCCAGACAGAAGTACGCTTAGGTATACCAGTTAGGAAAGGATGGGGCAGACTTATTTTGTGACATGATCTAGAACCATGAACTGAATGTGACTGTCAAAACAGAAGAAAGCTGGACTGTGGCAACACGACATGGCAGTGCACTGGAACTTACGGGCTCTTATCACAGCTGAAGTTGCAGAGGTTGCCACTGGTACTGTAAATGGTGTTGGAAATAATCCTGTACCATGGGAAGTACTCATGGTGACGGAGTTGACTTTTGATGATGTCTAAATACCCTCCCTGGTTCATCTCTCTAGTGTATTAATCAGTTAAGTGCAGTTGTTAAAATTCAACCTAGTTACTATCTATTTCCTTGAAATATAGCCTATTTGCTTGACTTCAGGTGATTGTAACCATGTGGGAAACTACCTATTTTTTTAAGGTTCTTTTTAAAAATCTTCTTAAAAAATAAAGACTTGAGCAAAAGCTATACCTCTGGAAGAGCTGAGTTAGATCATTAATGTGTTTATTTATGATTCTTAGAAAGCTTACTACAGTTTCAAAGTAGTAATTGAAACATAACCTTTGGGGCATTATATGTAAAGAGGTTGAATTATTACTTCATGCACTTCCAGAACACTGGAACAGGTTGCCCAGAGAGGTGGTGGAGGCCCCATCTCTGGAAACGTTCAAGGCTGAGGATGAGGCTCTGAGCAACCTGATCTAGTCAGGGATGTCCCTGCTTCTTGCAGGGGGGTTGGACTAGATGACCTTTGAAGGTCCCTTCCAACCCTAACCATTCTATGATTCTATGATTCTATGAATTGTTGCTCAGCCTCAGTTATGCAGTCTTCATCCAGATCATTGTAGTAAGGCCTTGAAGGATTGATTTTTTGCTTAATAGCTTAGCGTATTGGAGGCAAAACTTGTTCCAGTGTTTAGTTTAACCAGTAGCTTTAGCTGTTGATAGTCAACTAGGCAATTTTGGTGTATCTGTGCTTGCTTGCTTTTTTTTTTTTTTTTGTCATCTCTCTCTTATTTCTAATATTTTAGCTAGACAGCAAATGGTTGACATTGTTATTTCATTCCTTTTTTTTCCCTCTTTGTTTAGGAAATCTTTACTCCTTGTGAGGGTGGAAAAATTGGGAAGAATTGTAGAAGATGAAGGCAATACAATGCATAGGGAAAACCCTTTTCAGTTTATTATGTGCATATTGCAAAATTTGTGATCAAATATTTAGACTTTAGGAATAGAGAAGGGTGATGGCTTTTTAATTTTCTCCTTTGTGGTATCTAGAGTAAGGTATTTTGATAGAACTGATTTTGAAAAGGGGCATCCTAGAGGTAGAGGATGTAACTCCTGTTAGGCTGTGTGTTTCCCATATCACCTGGAACAACTCCACTGACTGACAGGAGAAAAAAAAAAACCCAACAAACTAACCCCCACCCATAATCCTAAACTTTACAGATTTTCTGGTCTCCAGGGGTTTTGAGACTTTTAACTAGATGAAAACCAAAAATGTAATTTTTAATTTAAACTTAAAACTTTTTTTTTTCTGGTATCAATAGTAGTGGCCATGTATCTTCCAAGAGCTGTATGATGTGTAGTTTCGTTCTTCTCATCCTAGATTACTTGGATACCTAATTTTTATATATGTTAGGATGGTAGCAATTTAAGGGAGTGAAATGACTCTTGGAACCGTAGCTGGTAATATGTTAATCAAAGACATTATACTGCAAATACTTGCCAGCATAGAAGTAAAGGTAAATTGAGAAGAGCTTGCTGGTTCCATTTCTACACTTCATAAATTTGGGAATGAATTTCAGCAGGACGATGTGAAAGTGTTCCCAGTAGATTTTTAATGAGCGTTCAAGAGTAACTCAAGTAAGTAGGAAGGTGCATCTCCGCTCACTTATCTGCAGCCCGTGTTACTCTGAGGGCTATTCTCTGATTACTGCTATACCCAGTTCGGGTTTTTCTTAAAGGTCTTTCCTCCCTCTTTTCTTCCTTTTTGTGCTTGTCTATGAAAATCCGGCACAGGACATTGTCCCTCCGTGCTTGGATCATGTTGAGCTTTGTTCTGGCCAGCTTCAATGCCAGAAACCCAGGTGAATCTGATACTTTGGATTTCTTTTCTGCTATTTACTCACAACTAACCAATTTCATTTGTGTATGTCTTCCCTCCCCACCTCTATTTCTTAACATTATAAAGCTGTTTTTTTCCAGTGTAAGCAGAAACTCAGCATAATATGTGATTAAGAGCGTTACTGTCTTTTCTTGTGTTAGGATGTCTGTAGTTAAGGGATTTCATCAAGTGTTAAAGCTGGTTGGCTTAGACTCTGTCCTCTCCTTCATACCCTCAGACCAAGTTTTAAAACCAGTTGTTATTTCACAGTTGTTTACTGTGCATGTAGAAACCAAGCAGTTTAGTAACCAAGCAGTTACCAAACTGTATTTGTAATACTATTTTTCTAGACTATATTACCTCAATTGCTGTTTTCTAAATAAATGATCATTGAATTCTCATAATATTTCTTACCACTAGATTTCGTGTAACTGTGTGCTGCTTTTTCTTGTCTATTTTCCATTAGCTAGCTCCTAGTCAGAAATGTAAGACTTCTACAATATTTATTTAATCTTGATCTGACTCATTTTTTTTCCTCTGTACTGAGTTTGACAAATGCACATCATATCCCGAAATACTGTGTCAATCCAGTTCCCTTTTAAACCTTAATGAACAATCTGTGACAAGCTAATTATGGATATTTATAACAGTTCTAGACTTCGTAATATATTTATATGAAAAAGTTATTAGATGCTATACTGTCCCTTGAGCAAAGAAATGATCCTGTATGAGTTAAAATTTGAAGGTGGTAAAAATTAAATTCATCTATTGTGTGTCCTGTCTTTCCAGGAGAAACCCTGGCACTGGTTTCAGTGATTTAATCTCTAGCAAACGTTAGAGAAGAGGAAATGACCATGATTACTTGATGGCTGGTTCCTGGGTTGAGCTGAAGGTCCGCAGAACATTGTTACTATATGACAATTTCCACATTTGGGTTACTTCATTAAGTCAAAGAACAGTTATTTCTTCTATCCAAATGCTTCTGCAAGTTGCAACCTACTGCACTTGGCTCAAACTTGACTCCCTCACTTGGATCTTGCATCATCTGTCCCTGCTCCACCTGGCTTACATCCGATGCTGTTGCCTTTTCCTGCCAGTCTGTGGCTGGATTTTATCAAACATGGTTCTGTAATATGCACCAGGAACTACTGCAGTCTAAATCAATAGTGTAAAACTCTCAAATTTTCAATCACTTTTCCCTTTCCAGCCTTATTCCTGCAGGTATACTGTGCTTTCACTTCCTAGCAGGGAAGCGTGGACTGTTGGTATAAGAAAGGAATACTGGGGTTTCACAGGCATGGGCTGTTCTGGGAAAGACTAGTGAGTTGTACTGTGAGTACAGAAAAGAATATCTATTTAAAAAATTAATCATAAGTAAATCTTCAATGCACATGTTTTTGTAATGAAAGCACTTGGATTTGAAGTGACTTTTTGCCTAACTTGGTTATTTGGATTGGGATTGTTGCAGTGGAGAACGTCTTGAGGCCTTGTTCTTTATTATTTGATATATGTAGGCTGTCCAAGAAGAGGAGGAAAATAAAACATCCTTGCTGTATGCTGTGCAGAGTAAGAATTAAGACCTTAGAGATAACATTACCAGCAGATCTACTTTGTTATACTGCAAATTTTAGAAAAAAAAAATCTTTCCTGGGCAATGAGTTTTAGTAACTGGCTATATTTATTTTTGCGTTGAATATACATGTATGGAGTAAACAAATCTGTAGTACTGTACCGTAAAACCTTGTTGTTTGTTGTGATTCATTTGGTTTACTCATTGAAGAGAGAGCAAGTTATCAATACATCCAGCATGGTACAGAGTCATGTTTCAGCTGGCAGACAGTCAGCTTTTGTTTTCAATATTCTGTCCTGTTTAGTATTCAGAGCATGGAGAGAACGTGATGTAAGGGAATTGGTTTGCTGTTTTACTGACTGACTCAGGCATTTAACTCTGTTCCCTCAAGACATCAAAGACTGCAATAAAGGAAATACATTTTGCCAGTAACTTTCTATGGAAATAAGTGCAGCTTAATAACTTTTTAAATTAGTGCTAACATTATTGCACAGTGGAGAACACCTTAATTAAACTTGTCTTTTGGTTTTTTTTGTTTTCTCTGAGCCTGTATTACTGATACTGAAATCTTATCTAAATCTAACCTCTGATTTATAATTGCAGATGAGTGGGGTTTTTTTTTGTTTTTTTTTAATAAGGTGAAACTTCAATTGAAATGTGATTTCTTCCAGTACTATTTCTTGTGGGAAAGGAGAATTCTGCTATGACTTTATTCCTCCTTATTTTTAAGTAGGATAAATGATAAGATTAAGGCCAGATTTCTCCAGACTTTCATGCTCTAGTTTCACAGAATTACATTTCTCTCAACACTTCGTATTGTGCGTTGCAATGTGTCTGATGGTCACTGTTGCTTGCACAAAAGGGCTGTATGGGAAATGAGTTACTGAGATACAACTGTAAAGTACATTAAGTTTTTAGTTAACCATTGTTTTGAAAACCTAATAAAATATCTTTGCCTCAGTCTTTAATAGGGAGACCAGTTGATATCCAGGTATCCCGCCCCCTCAGCTGGAACAGAGGGACAGAGAGCAGAATGAAACCCCCATAATCCAAGGGGAAATGGCTAGTGACCTGCTACACCACTTAGACACACACAAGTCTATGGGGCTGGATGGGATCCGCCCAAGGATACTGAGGGAGCTGGCGGAAGTGCTCAGCAAGCCACTTTCAGTCACTTACCAGCAGTCCTGGCTAACCAGGGAGGTCCCAGATGATTGGAGGTTAGCAAATATGATGCACATCTACATGAAGGGCTGGAAGGAGGATCCAGGGAGATACAGGCCTGTCAGTTTGACCTCGGTGATGAGGAAGGTTATGGAGCAGATCATCTTGAGCGCCATCACATGGCACATACAGGACAACCAGGTGGTTGGGCCCAGTCAGCATGGGTTTATGAAAGGTAGATCCTGCTTGGCTAACCTGATCTCCTTCCAAAGCAAGATGACCCACTTAGTGGATGAGGGAAAGGCTGTGGATGTTGTCTACTTAGACGTCAGTAAAGCCTTTGACACTATTTCCCACAACATTCGAGAAACTGGCTGCTCATGGCTTGGACAGGTCTACTTTTCACTGGGTAAAAAACTAACTGAATGGCTGGACCAAAAGAGTTGTGGTGAATGGAGTTAAATCCTGCTGCCAGCCAGTCACAAGTGGTGTTCCCCAGGGCTCAGTGCTGGGGCCAGTTCTGTTTAATATCTTTATCAATGATCTGGACGAGGGGATCGAGCAGACCCTCAGTGGGTTTGCAGACAACACCAATTTAGGTGGGAGTGTTGATCTGCTTGACGGTAAGAAGGCTCTGCAGAGGGATCTGGATGGGCTGGATCAATGGGCTAAGGTCAATTGTATGAGGTTCAACAAGGCCAAGTGCTGGGTCCAGCACTTGGGTCACAACAACCCCATACAATGCTACAGGCTTGGGGAAGAGTGGCTGGAAAGCTGCTTTGCAGAAAAGGAGCTGGGGCTGTTGGCTAACAACCGGCTGAACATGAGCAGCAGTGTGCCCAGGTGTCCAAGAAGGCCAATAGCACCCTGGCTTGTGTCAGAAATAGAGTGGCCAGCAGGAGTAGGGATGTGACTGACCCTTAATACCCAGCACTGGTGAGGCTGCACTTTGAATACTGTGTTCATTTTTGGGCCCCTCACTACAAGGAGGACTTTGAGGTGATGGAGTGTGTCTAGAGAAGAGCAACGAGGCTGGTGAAGGGTCTGGAGAACAAGTCTTATGAGGAGCAGCTGAGGGAACTGGGATTGTTTGGTCTGGAGAAAAGGAGGCTGAGGGGAAACCTTATTACTCTCTACAACTACCTGAAAGGAGGTTGTAGTGAGGTGGGTGTTGGTCTCTTTTCTCAGGTTACAAGTGATAGGATGGGAGGAAACAGCCTCAAGTTGTACCAGGAGAAGTTTAGATTGGATATTAGGAAAAATTCCTTCACCAGAAGAGTTGTCAAGCCTTGGAACGGGCTGCCCAGGAAGTAGTTGAGTCACTATCCCTGGAGGTATTTAAAAGACTTGTAGATGTGATGCTTAGGGACATGGTTTAGTGGTGGACGTGGCAGTGCTATGTTAATGCTTGAACTCAATGATCTTGAAGTCATTTCCAACCTAAATGATTCTATGATTCTATCCTAATACAAGAATATTAGGGACTTAAACCCCAAAGTTTATTAATTGATTTAGAAAAATGCATCTTTGTAAAACTGGTGGTATGACTGAATTGTATCTCATCTGTCTACCTTTTTGTCATGGCAAAAGAAAGGAGCAGGTATTTGCAGTGGTGAATAATCAAGTCTTTGGAAGACAGTGGTACTGTGCTCATTAGGTAGAATTTGAAATGATAAGTCAAGTGTGAATAGCTTGTGTTGAATGTAGGAAAAGTTGGATCACAAAGGTTATTTAGTGGGAAGCAAGAATTCTGTCTGGAAGGAGGACTGAGTTGAAGCTGCTTTAGATTTCTAGTACTGGTGGAGAATTGCGGTGTCCATCCATGAGCTGTGAGGGATGGAAGGAAAGGGAAACTTGAGTGTGAACAACATTGTGAGCCTCTGAGAAGGGCTATACTGGACCCAGGTTGACACCTGGGCACCATGGGAGAGATACCAGAATGACAGTGTAACACCGGTCCCTTTTTCTAAGTGAAACCTGAGGTGAGGAAAGAAGAAAAGAGAACTGTGGGTTGTCTGCTTAGATGAGCCTGTTGAATGAGTTCTGCTTGTGCATGTGAGCTGAAGTGAATGCAAAGGTGAAATCTTCTGGATCCTCTCTAAAGCATCTGTGAGGAAGAAAATACATAAGCACAAAATTGGTTTAGAAAAGCTGAAAGACTGTAAAGTTTTGAAAACAGTACAAAAACAGGGAAGACAAAGATGAGTTATGTTTGGAAAGGAATCGTGGAAGATCTTGATGAAAGCTGTTCTGATAACATCAGTGAAGAGCTTACATAGTTTGGGTAGGGTGAAGGTAGAAATCTACAGGGAGATGTCGTAAATGGTGTAGTTTCTGCTTGTAGTTTGAGTAATTTAGATTCAAATATTGAAGTTACATTTTTATTCATGAGAGTCGGGAGTGTTTGTTTTTCTAGGTCTTCTTCTGCCTTTCTGCTGAGAACAGGCCTGACAGAAGAGAAGGAGGAGAGGTGAGATGGGTAGCAGCATGCTAGAAGCTCTGTGGTCACCAAAGCTGGAGACAGGAGTAAGGAAAGAGGGGAGAGCACGTTATTGCTAGGAAAGGGACAATTTTGAGAGCAGTGGGGGAGGAGATATTGGGGAGCAGTAGGGGCAGGCCAGCCCTTAAAGCGGGGGCAAGCTGGGATGCTGGTGGAGGGCTGGAGTTGGGATAAGGCCTGGAGAAAGTGTTCAGAGTCAGCCTCCGCCTGTCAGTCGCTTGGGAAAGCGATGGTGATGAGACAGCTCCAAGGCCAAGTCAAGGAGTTGTATCAGTAGGTGAGGATCGGGCTGAGGATCAAGGAGGCAAGAGATGGAGTGCTGACAAGTGCTACGCAGCCACCACGGGGACCAGGAGCAAGCGGTTTCCGAGGCAGGAGGGTCAGGACCTCTCTCCTACCCTTTTCTGCCACAGCTCTTTGCCACAAAAGGGCTGATCCCTGAGTTGGCTGGCACGTTGCACAGCAGAGGTAACAAACCCATGTGTTTTACTCAGAATGTTATGGACAATACTGTCTGTTATTCAAGTCATCTGGGGTCCAAGCATATACATGCTGGAGACGAAATTAAAGCTCTGCAGTTGCAGGAATTGAGATGGCCTGAATTGTACTCATCAGGTTGCAGAAGGACTTTGGAGAGAACCAAGGAGCATCTGTGTCGGGTTGCTTTATACAGCATTTTCACAAGGGAAGACAGAGTTAAGACTCAGGAGTGAAATTTGGAGATGATAATTAGGAGGTGCTGTGATAGCAAATATTGCAATTTAATTTCAAGTGATTATGAAGAAGGAAATATTTAATTAAGTAAAAAAGGAAACAGAATCCAGAATCTTGGTTATGAAAGAATTTTTTTTTTTTTTTTTTTTTTTTAGTGTATGAAGCTGCTTATTCTCTCCAAAAAAAAAAAAAAGATAGGAACAAGGATGATATGGGAAAAAGATGCTTGTAAACAGAAGTAAATTCTAAAATGCTTGGGTGATATGAATACTTACCAAGGAGAGGACATCACTTAGCATAGCAAAAGGCAGCACTAGAAATAGGATTAAGATGCAGCAAAAAAAAAAAAGATTAAGTTCTGAGTCACTATTAGGAAGAGCCTGACAATAAAATCCGTTACCTACTGTTATAATTTCCCAGTTTAATGATTATGAGGATCCTATTGCTTGGAACCTCTAAAAGTGAATGGACAGCCATTTATATGTGATATTCTAGGGGGATTTTTTTAAGTACTTCTCCTTTTAAGGGAATTTTAATCAAGTGTTTTCTTCTGGCTCTTAGTTGTATAAAGATTGCCTAGGGAGATATAACTTTGGATAGAATTAGTATACCAATCTCTTGGGCCTTTCTTAAGAAATGTGTGAAGTCTGACAGATTTATTTAGAATGTGAAAACTGTACATTTAGATTTATATACTGTATTTTCATTCTACATTTTAATGTTATAGTTTACAGTTCTGAGGCAGGCTCATTTTACCAGACAGGTGAGTGAATTTGCACTAACTGATGAATTTACTTTACCTGTTAGTAAAGATGCTGTGGGGAAAAAAAGATGTCAACGGATGTTTGTCCTGTGTGTAAACGTTTCACAGACTAAAATAACGCTTGAACAGAAGAGGACACCGTAGTCAAAATGAGATTGACTGTGGAATAGTCGATCTTACATTTCAAATATGTGGGTCACTCAGAGCAAATGTCTAAATTTGGATAGTATGTGTATGTACTTTGGCATAGCAAGGATGCATTGAATCCGGTGTAAGCAGACATCTGACAAAACATGTTTGATTGTAATATGCTTGAGGGTCATGTGTAATCTGTGCAGCCCTCTTGGAAGGGGTTTGGTTTCTCTGGTTTGAGAATTCAAGATGAAGTGAAGTGCTACCTAAAGCTGCAATCAGATGTCATAAGAAAATCTGTATTGCTCACCCGGTAGTTTCAGCTGCATAAATTAAGCCCTGAGAACTTTCTGCAGACTGACCAGAAGGACTGTGATGATCTAATCTGACTCTGTAATTATGTGCATTTAAAAATGCATCCTGTTCCTTTTTTCAAATCCTCTCTTTCTGCTAGAACATTTGGTTCAGGAAGATGTTCCTTTGTACTTAAATCTTCAGATGATGGAGAGTCTTCTACATATCTTGATGAGCAGAACCTAGTGGTGTATTTTTTTTTTCTTTAAGAGTTTTCATTTGAATGTATTAGACTGCTGATTTGGAAAATGCTGTAGCCATCATGGCTCTTGGGTGTAAGGAGAACAAAATTTGTGGGAGAAAATTAATGCCTTCTATTAGACCGGTCTTTATGATAGGGGGAGTCAGGGAAGGAGGAGGGAGTTTTAGGCATGTGAGATATTAAAGTTTGAGATAGAAGCATAAAAATTCAGTTCACTGCTAGCTGGGGATAGTTGTTCTTCATTGAACTACAGTAGTCAATCAGACTGCTAGAGAATAGATAGTGGTGGAAAGTGTACATGTGTATTGGGGAGGACATGATAAAGCTTTTACCTACTTTTTGGACATTGTTCTATTATAATTTTATAATACAACACAAAACTAAACTTTCTTGGGTTCATGAGTACTGCAGTCTTCTAGGTTTATGGAAATTAGTTCTCTGAGATGGCTCTGAGAGATGGGGCTGGAAGGTCAGAGATGGAGCACTTTGACGAGAAGTGTGCTCTTTGCTGTTAAGGAAATGTTTGTGCGAGTTGGTTGCCATGTGCAGTTGCTTAGTTATATCCCCGTGGTTTTCATGAGATCATCTGCTGTGCTGGTTCAAAATCATATTATGTGCTGAGAAATAAATGTATTCAGGGATTTGGATGTGTCTGTCACAGAGGATGTTTATTGTGATGGCTATGTAGATGTTTAGTGTTTGTTGTGCAGATAGTGTCTAGATGTTGTTTGTTATAAATGGATTCCTGAGACCCTTTAAAAAGTAGGAGATGGAAATGTTTGAAGGCTTATCTTGAGAAGCTGGGGAAGGAATTCAAGGTAGAAATTTCTACCACTACAGATTTCCAAAGCAGGAGAGTATATGACAAATATAAGTGTACAAGATGAGATGAGGTGATACCTGGATTAGCTCATTCCAAGTTGCAGTCTCTTTTGCAGCAGTGGTGCAGACAAAACTGAAGGTCACTTGGGTTAGCACAGTATTTCTTTTTTGTTTGTTTTTTTTTTTCTGTGATCCTTAATATTATGGCTCTTTGAGCATCCCACTTCTTCCATACCATAGTTAGACTGAGTTGTGTATGGTCATGTGTAATGTATGTGTGTCTATATGATGTGAAGATGTAACTGTTAATTGCCTTACAGCCAGGCTTTACCTCTATTTTTTTTAGGTTCTTCTGTTTGTTAATTTGAATTTAAAAAAAACAGTCCCCCTAGCCAACTACACGATTTCTAACAGTAGCCTTAATCAGATGCCTAGGCAGTGATTGAAAATGGAGCAACTGTATGTGGTAATTCCCAGAATTATATGAATTTCAGGAACTTCCTATACCAGATTGGGGGTAGTGGGGGTTGTGTTTAATGTGTAGCATTTCTGTGCATGTAATCTACAGTAGACTTCTCTTCCATGAACTTCTCTCGTTTCCCAAGTAGATTTTTGGTACCTACAATGTACTCTGGCAAGGTGTTGATGCATGTCTGTTATCCACTCATCTTGTTAAATTTTCTTGACACTAATTTGTTAGTTGGAGTTGGAGGCTTGTAATTAATGAGATAGTTGTTAAGTATGAATTTATTGCCCTTAACCTGAAGAGTGATTCAGCTGTGTGGACCGTCTGCGCCTACCTAGTTCTAGCCAGGCTGGAAAGCTTTAGTTCAAAATAACTATTTATGCTCCAATTTATGTATTGTCCATTTGTCTTTCTGATCTTCATAAAGTGGTATTTTCTTGTTTCTGTTGGGCTTATGAACTGGAGAAGTGCATGAGTGGGTTGACCAAAAGATGCTGATGTACAAGTAGAGTAATCAAGCGTAGATTGGCTTGGAAAATAGAACGGAATGCAGTCTCGGCACATTCTCAGATGACATCAAATTGAGAGGAGCACTTCATAGCAGAAGGGCAGGGACACTACTCAGGGGACTCTTGACTTTCCGGCCAAATGAGACAATAAGAATCTCCAGATGTTCAGCACAGACAAAAGCCAAGCCACACTTTCAAGCGAGAGCCCTGTGCACCTTTACAGGCAAGAGATTGACTGGCTGGGTCCTCCACAGCAAAGAACTTGGGGATCTTGATGGAGAGCAAGTGGAGCATGAATTGGGGCAATGAAGGCTGGCCACGTGTTCAGCTACATTAGTGGGAGTGCAGCTAGCAGGTCAAGGGAATTACGTTTATTTTCCCATTTGCTTGACACTGGTGTGACCACATCTGGAATACTCTGTCCATTTTTGGGTCCTCAAGTTAGAAGAGTTGTATCAACAAACTGGAAGAAGTCCATCAGGGTCCCCTCAGATGCTTAGAGAGGTGGAAGACATGGTACACAAGGGGAGGTGGAGAGGTTAGAGTTGGTTTAGTCTGGAGAAGGTTGAGAGGTTAACTGCTGTCTTGTAGCCCTTAGAGGGGACAGGGCTATAGAGAAGATGGAGCCAGACTCTTTAAATTTAGAGGTGGACAGGGAAAAAGCAGGAAGAAATAGTCACAAGCCACAACGCAGGCACTTCTGCCTAGATGTCAGGAGGCAGGGGAGGAACTTGCAACAAAAAAGCATTGGAGCAGGTTACACAGAGAATCTGCAGTATCTTCACCTTGGAGATATGCAAAGCTTGTCTGGACAAGCATGATGTGTCTTCACAGCTAGCCTTGCTTGGAGAAGGAGGTTTGACTAGGTGAATTCTAGAGGTCCGATCCACCCTAAATTTCTCTGTTTCACCGCCCTCACGGAGAAGGTAGATGGAGTATGGACACAATTCTCCTTATTAATAAAACTAGATAAATTTTTGTGGAAAACATTTTGTAAAATTACCTACTTTGGTGACATAATTTTTTAAAAAAACTATCAGAACCCAGGATAAAATGGATACTTTGTTCTGGATTTTATTCCAGCTTCTATTGTTATCCTTTGTATTCCTTGATTTTAAGCCAAACTAGTCCCAAAACATGTTGCCACAGAGTGGGATGAGTGTGTAACTTGTATTTGCCAGGTGCCAAAGAGAAATCACATTTTCTTGCATTTCCATCACTGAGAAGAATTGTTTGGATTTCTTCTTAATTCCAGTTTTCAGAGAAGGGAAAATCTTGTTATCTGTGAAACCTTGACACATTTTTTTTAATCAGAACTGATAGAAACTGAGAAGTACATGCAGAAGTTGTGTGTAGGGAAAAAGCTGACATTTGCACAGTGAAGGAAGCGTTGTATGGTCATGGTGTCTGCTTAGAAAGTGGGCTAAAATGGAATATGAATGTCAGCCTTGGAAAGATGAGAGTAGGTTGGAGGAACATATATTTTGCTGATGCTTCCGTTAGCTCCAGCAGTTCTGTTGTAGCCTCCTCAGCTACACTGAGAGATCTTTGCTGGCAAAATGTCCTGGTCTAAGATTGTGGGCAAACAAAGCTCTTCAGTGCAATACTTTTAAGGTATGAAAAAGCTGTTTCTGCTAGCTTAATCTATATGTGGAGGAGTTTTGCAAATGAGAAAGCTGGTTTCTTGGAGTAAATAGTTCTTCTGACAAATAGTTCTGAGGGTGCACAGCTGACATGAGGTGGAAAAAGATGATGTAGGTGCAGAGGAGGAAGAGGAGCTGTGCTGTAGGAACTGATGCAAGTCCATTCAGTCCAGCACAATTTGAGCTGCTGATGTACAGCTCTGTCAGTCAGACCTGTACATATTAGCAGCAGTTACCTCTAAAACTTCCTTCAGTTTCTGTTTCTGGAAGGGCACTGGTAGCTGAGGTTCCTACTGTGGCCAAGGATCACTGTGTGCATCTCTGCTAGGCACAATTTTCATGGTCACCAACACAAACCACGATCAGCTTTCTTGGCTGGAAGCTTTGCTTGCATAGCTTTCAGGTGTGACTGGTCTCCTTGTGGCTCTGGCAACCTCAAGGAAGTAAAGCCGTGGTACCACCGTGTACTCTGCATGGGAGACGGCCCCAAACAGGGGTGGCATGAGGGACAGCAAAACCTAGCTGACCTAGCTGTGGCATGTCTGTGCAGCCACTCAAGACTGAGAGGAGATCAGTGAAGTCTGCCACGCAGAAGAAACAGATACAATACTATAAATCTAGCTGATGACTATCAGCTAAATTCTACAGCAAATCTCAGATAGTAGGAGTAGGTACAAAGAAAATGACTGCAACTGCGCTGACAGCCTCCTCTCAGAGGAGACAGCTTTTATTGGGGTGTGATACTTACTGCCGGCATTTAGGATAAGCATGTAGCAGATTATTTCTTTCCTAGTGTGGCATAGTCTGTAAAAGGTTAACAATTATTTTCAACAGTAAAGAAATCTACCATTGCTATGAGGCACTTCTAAGTAGTTACATTTTTTTCTGCATTTCTTTGTATCTTTTCATTCTTCTGTCTAAAAATTAGGGAAGTCTAATCCCCCACCCAATATTTCTTGTCCTTCATTATCAAAATACTTATTTTCCTTTTCCTTTCAACCGGCTAATGCAGCTTTTTTGGAAACTGTTTTCAGTTCTGTATTTTGGCAGAATTTTTGACTTGAATTCCGTCACAGAAATCATTCTTTGCCTTTGCTCACTGCCTGTGATTTTTGCCCCATCCCCTCTACTCAGTGAAGAAACCAATGTCCAAACCCTCTACTCCTTGTGAAATGTTTTACAGTCTTGACAAAGAATCTTGAATATGCTGCTCTGGACAATGGCAATATTTAAAGTTTCAGACTTAATGATACAGGAAATACTTCTAACTTACAATGACATACCATGTAAGTGGGGTTGAATGACCAATATATTATTGGTAGTGTTTCTGTTTCTTAAACAAGTGGCAGACCAACAAAAGGTGAGTGTCATTTTGTGCTTGTTTCATTATAAGGAATGAAAAATTTGTTTGGCAGATTTATTAGCTGATTTTGAAAATCTAATATTTGTTCCTATGACGCACTGAATTACTGCCCAAGGAGCAGGTACACAGGGTAGTCTGCACTGAGTGACAGCAAACAGAATCTTTACAGACACTATTTTACTTGGAATAACTTGAGCTTTAAGAAAATCAAAGAACAGCTAAGGTTGCTAAGTGACAGCAAAATATTTATCTGTTATTTAGAAAATCAAACGGGTTTATGCAATGAATAGTAAAGGACAGCATATATTGTGTGCCACCCACATGCTGTATAGGACCATTATTGTTGACGATGAAGGCTTGCATAATTCAGCACCGTAACCACAGCTATCAACCCTGTCTTAGTACTGAGATTCTCTAATACTATTTATTTAGTCTTCTTCCCCAGAAGAAAATCTCTCAAGTAATTCACTAAAAATGAACACTGTCTGTCTGTGCTCTGAAACACAAGTAATATTCTTGTTTGTGTAGGCAGATACTGGAAGAGGAGGCAAGGTGAGGGAGAAAGAGGGGAAATGGAGTGAGAATCGCTGTTTATAACGGGCTGTTTGCTTTGCAGGCTTATTCCCATCACTGATGTGAGATGAAGCTCATTAACAGCCAGTGATGTGGCACCGGCATTTTATTTTTCTGGAAGGAGAGGATAGTGATGGGTTCAGCCTAAGGCTTTGTGCTCTGCCCTTGGCTCTCGCAGAGGAAGTGTGCATGTGATTTTCCAGACTCCAGCCCTGTGGATAAAGCTTTCCTCACCACCAGGGTGGTGGTGGTGGGAAGGTGGGGTTTACAGCAGGGTTGGTCATAGGACGAAGTCTTGGGTGGCTCTTGAATCTTGCACAGCAGTAGAGTGAGAGTTGTTTCAGGTGTTGTTAGATGCTGTCGTGCCATTTCATTTGGGAAGAGGAAAGCCTACTGTGATGGGTTGACCAGTACACCTGTGCAGCTGAGCTAGGAGACCCTGCAGACGGGGCGCAGGAAAGGAGTGACTGAGCTCGACATCTTTAAGCACGCTACTGCAGTTGGAGGGTTTGGGAAGGTGGGGAGATCAGGGAGATGGCAGCTTAGTCCACACTTAACCAGCTACCTTTCAAGGCACAGTGAAATCATATGAAACAAAATCTAAAAAAAAAACCATCAAAAACATGGAAAGCACATACATGTTGGTTTTGTAGGCATGTGGAGCTTAGGTTGAAACTTGGTTTGATGTGCAAGTGGCCTGTTAAATGTGTAGGGCCTCGAACACATGGTCTATTTGAATTGCTAGGAAATTATTAGTAGTTAAATATATATTGTCCTGGAAGTGGTATGTTAAATTGAATGTCACTGTAAATGCATTGAGCTGTTGTATTATCCAGATTTGGTTCTGGATGAGGGTATGGGCAAGGGGGGTGAATTATCCTATAGTGAAACTCAATTCATGACAGCAGAAAGTTAGTCTTTGGCATAATTTCTACTCCTTTTTCATTTTTTTTTCCTTGACAAAGAGCCTGGCAAGACAAGAAACAAAATTATGTTAAAAGAAATGTGTGAGAAGTTGGACAGAAAAGATTTCATTTGTACCTTCATTTCTGTTCAGCCCTGATCAGGACCAGACTACACAGTCTCTCTCTCACTCCCTCCACCCTCCAAGAGAATAGGGGGAGATGATATAAGGAAAACAGCTCAAGGTTTGAGATAAGGGCAGGGAGAAATCCTTAAAGTTACTGTCACAGGCAAAACAGACTCGACTAGAGAAAAAGTATTCATTTATTTCTAAAACTAGCAGGAGAATGAGACAGGGATCAAGATAAACTCCCCCCCACCCCTCCCTTTTCCCGGGATTAACATTATCTCTACTACCTTCCCCGACCCAGGGGGCACAGGGGGGAAGAGGGAATGGGGGTTGCGGTCAGTTCATCACGCGTTGTTTCATGCCACTGCTTCATGGTCGGGGGAAGAACTCTTCGCATTCCTCCTCTGCTTCTTCGTGGGGTCCCTCCCACAGGCCACAGTCGTTCGTGAAACTTCCACGGGATGCAGTCCCTCCAGAACGGCTGTCCCAGCGGGCCCTCCACGGGCCACAGCCTCCTTCAGGCCTCCACCTGCCCCAACGTGGGGTCCCCCATGGGCTGCAGGTGGATCTCTGCCCCTCCGTGGACCTCCATGGGCTGCAGGGGGACAACCTGCTCCACCATGGTCGTCACCACAGGCTGCAGGGGAATCTTGGCCAGGAGCCACATTACTCCTCCTCCTCCTCCTCCTTCACTGACCTTAGTGTCTGCAGCTGTTCCTCTCACAAGAAAAGTTCTTCACAACAGGCTGGCAGATGCCTCTCAGGATCCTTTTTACATCTTATTCACTTCTCATCTCTCCACTTCTTGCAGCCAGGCTGGGCCAAGTTGGGCCCAGTCGGCTGCCTGGCGGGAGGCCAAAGGGTGAGGCCTGCAAGGCCCACAAGGCTCGCGCCTCCCCCTCTCTGCCCCCGCTCAGCTGCTTCACATCTTCTTCCTTTTTTTTTTTTCTGTTTTCCCCTTCTTAAATACGTTATTGCAGAGGCATTATCACAGAACATTCTACTACCAATTGGCTTGGCCTTGGCCAGCATTGGGTCCGCCCTAGGCCCGGCTGAGTCCACTGAACAAAGGGGAGCGACTTCTAGCAGTTTCTTACAGAAGCTACCACCTTAGGCCCCCCCTCACTAAACAAAACCAGAACACATTCAGGAGATGCAAATTTTTATCTCTTGACTGAAATGGAAGGGAGCGGTAGCTGTCTGAGGGAATGCTCATCAGCTTGTTGCTTTTTCCAGTCTTCTCTGCTCCCCAAAAGTATAGTTTTGGCTAAAGTTGTCCAAAAGCAGCTGCTGCTTGGAAGGCATTGCAGAAAGTGGCACAGTTTTGAAATAACAAAGCTTCTTATTTTTAGGAAGTGTTCAAGGAATTAAGCCATGTCTGGTGCTACAGATCATATACATTGCAGCTGAGAATTTGAGGAGCAGCTCTTTGATTGGCTCCTCCCTTCCCCTTTCTTTCTTAGTTAGTCTGCATAGGAAATATCTTGTCTAGCCTTCTCTAAAATTGCCTGACCAATTTGGTGGCCTTCTTCGATGGAGTTGCAGCAGTGACGGAAAGGGACCAACTGAGGTCATCTGCCTGGACTTGTGCAAAGCATTTGACACTGTCCCACGTCCTTATCTCTAAACTGGAGAGACATGGATTTGACAGACAGGCCACTCGGTGGATAAGGAATTGGCTGGGTTGCCGCACTCAGAGAGTTGTGGTCAACCGCTCAATGTCCAAGAGGAGACCAGTGACGAGTGGCATTCCTCAGGGGTTGGTTCTGGGACCAGCCACGTTTAGCGTCGTTGTTGGTGACATGGACAGTGAGATGGAGTGCGTCCTCAGCAAGTTTGCTGATAACACCAAGCTGTGTAATGCGGTCGACACGCTGGAGGGAGGGCTGCCATCCAGAGGGACCTTGACAAGCTGGAGAGGTGGGCCCATGTAAACCTGATAAAGTTCAGCCAGGCCAAGTGCAAAGTCCTGCACATGGGTTGAGGCAATCTCAAGCAAAAGTATAGGCTGAGTAGAGAATGGATCGAGAGCAACCCTGCTGAGAAAGACTTGAGGGTACTGGTGGATGAAAAGCTGGACATGAGCCAGCAACGCACGCTTACAGCCCAGAAAGTCAACCGCACCCTGGGCTGCATCAAGAGAAGCGTGGCCAGCAGGCCGAGGGAGGTGATTCTGCCCCTCTACTCTGCCCTGGTGAGACCCCACCTGGAGTACTGTGTCCGGCTCTGAGTGTGAAGACATGCGACCTGCGGTTGTTTCTTTGCTGTATTTCTGAAATGGCCACGAGGTGGCAATGGTTCAGGACGTTGTCCCTGCCGCGCCAGGCCCCTGGCTGAGGCACTTGCGGGGAGCGGCGTCAGCCGCGGGCTGTGGCTGCCAGGCAGCATCCGCGCTGCTCGGAGGTGTGGGGGAGAGGTTGATTGTGGCCAACACACAGGCCACATTTTAAGCTTTTTAAATTTAAAGACCAAAGGTTTGTAGGGAGTTGTGCTGTAACCTATGCCTTTCCCAGCTGCCGTGGCTGCATGTTCAGGGCAGTAGTAAGCTGCGCTGTGTGCTGAAGCAGGGAGAAGCAGATGAAAATGCTCTAAATCTAGTATCAAACTCTGTGAAGCCAGGGTTTTATTTTTTTCCTTCTTTATTTCAAAGACAAAATAAACAGTGTTACTGTCACAAATACATACATACTTCATTTTTCCTTCAAATGTTGGAATTTATTATTTAATGAAGTAAAACCTGTGACATTGGAACAACTCCCTAAACTGCCAGATCTGTTTGAAACGCAACTTCTTGTGAAAATTAAAGAATTTAAAATCTTTGTAAAATCCATATATTGAAATTGTTTAAAGATAGGATTGGAGCTAAACCAGGATTGCCTCTAGGTTTTCATACCCAAGTTTCGCTTTAGAATGGAAAAGGCAAATCTTTAGATCATTACTCAAACAGGAATATATTGGGATATATAAGACCTCTTTGAAATGTTAAATGCAAGGAGATAATTTTTAATAGTTAAGCGCTTGAGGCTATTTTGATACCTTTGTATTACTCTGCAAATTCTTAAAAGTTAAAATTGCTACTGCAACTTGAAAAGTTATTCTTCATTTAATTGAATAGCTCTCTGAGAATTTTATTCTGTCTTAAATATATGTTTTCATTCTTCAGTAGTCTACTAAGGTTAGCAAATGTAAAGTAAAAAGTCAATGTTACCTTTTGTGAAAGGCACAGGGACAGAGGAGAAGAGAAATTTTTATCTATTGTGTGGCTGCAGTAAAGAAAAAGCAAATTTCAGGGCAGTTAATGTTGTTTTCCCTTAAAGCTGTCTTTGCTTATTTTCAGTGATTCTGCAGAATGTAATCAAATCTGATATTCTGAGTTGCTGGAATTTAGTTATACATTCTCCCATGAAGCAGCAGTAGTTATTTATGAAGTATCACACAGAGTTACGACAACAGACTTCATACCACTGAGAATGCAAAATCCAAATAAGTAATACAAAACTGAAGCAGGTTGATGGAAAGCAACAGAATCAGTGAAGCTTTGCTGTGCACTTCAGGGGATATTTACAGTTCAGTTTACATTTGGGGGTACATGTAGTAATGCCAATTTTTCTTTTTATTTTTAATTTTGCTGTTCATGATTCTTTTTATTAGAATTAAAATGCAAACACAGAGGCATTGACAGTAACGATATAAAGAAGTAGTGAGGGACTGAAAGCAAAGGTCTGACGCATATGGGTCTTGCACAGAAGGAAGGAGGAAAGGGCGCGTGCAGTGGCAAGGTAGTGCTCCTGCAGAAGGGTTTTGAGCTCTTTTGTGTGAACTCCTACCAGAGAGAATCTGGCCAGGCTTATTGCCCTTAAGTTTAAGCATTTCACTTGGGATTCTGTCTGTGCATGATGTCCTCATCTCTTGTTTCTTGTTACCCGAGATAGAAAACTTCAAAGGCAGCCCAGACTTGGACAGGTTGAGCTGTTTGGCAGTGTCCAAGAGTTTATGTCCTGTACAGGTGCCTGTTCCTCTCCATTTGCTATTATGGCATTCTAATGCAAGTAGACTTCCCTTTTTTCTTCGCATTTCTAAGCTACTACTTTTACTGTTATTTGGTTTTGTTTGTTTTTTTTTAAAGGCACATGGCTGCACATTGAAGAGTATTAATGAATCTGGTAAAAATGACCAACGTAAAAAAGAAAAGATGAGTTAGAATTCACTGTATACTCAATATTATGACAAGTAAAAAACCCAGAGGAACTGTATGCTACAGCAGGCTACTATAAATTATTCTGTATCTTGGAAATTAACTTTATATGACAGTACCTGGGAACTGTAAAATAGACTTCCGATCGTCCTTAGTGCAAGGTGTAGCTTTTCATATTTTCCATTGGAATTATTATTATTTTTTAGTTTTGCAGGATAACTTTATTCCCCTACACATCCAGATTTCACACTAAAACATAAGTAATTTAAGAAATGTACAGTAATCCTAAAATGCCACTCAACCCTTAGAATTACTTACTACCTGAAGTAGTGAATATGAAAGCCATGTGTAAATATTTTAAAGGCATTTCAGTTTGCTGAACTATGATGGTTAGAAATGAGGAAGTCAGGATTAAATTTATATTTCATTGCCTTATTCATAATGTTGTTGTTTGATATGTGGGTAATACACAAGCAAATCACCAAAAGAATGAAGTCTGCAAGCATGAAAGCACATTTCCATAATTGCCTTGGCAGGAAGCCCACGTGTTCTTGTGGCGGAGCTGTGAATATTCCATGGGGTGAGGGAGCCGCTTGCTCAGCAGCGGTGCACCGTTGGTGGGAGCACTCACCTCTTTTTTAAGTCCCCTGCAAGAGCAAGAGTGTGCTGAAAAAAACCTTCAACCATCCTTAATTATTTGCATTTTCCGAGATCCCAACTCATCCAATATCTTTAGAACTTGAGACAAGAATAAGGGGAATTGAGTAAAGGGAAAGACCTGTCCTGCGTATCTGGGAATTAAGTTGATTTGTGTTAGAAGCAGTTCACCTTTGTGGTGTGCAAGATTCTGTGCAAGGAATGGATGTCTGGCAGACGGGTGAATAGATGTCATTTTTGGTGTAATATAATACAGATGTAATACAAATACTTCTCTCCCATTGATTTTTAGCTAGCTGGCACTCTGTCAGTGTTGGGCTGCTGCTCTCGAAAGCTCAGGCAGAAAATTTTTCCAAGTCACAGCAACCTCTGTTGAAGTTTGCTTACCTCGACGGGAGGCCTTTTCTTCTGTAGGGGTTTCTTGGGGCTTGTTCTGTACTGCTAATTGTTTTGTTAAGATGAGGAACAGAATTATCACGTATTTTTAACTAGCTTGGATTTTTTTCAAAGGCGTAGTTCTTTGGCTTTGCATTGCTGCTGCCTACATTTCACCATTTTTCAGAGGATTTCTCTTATTAAGTATTTAGATGGCATCTATACTATTGTTTCTTGTGAAAACAGAACAGCTTTCAGGTTTGTATTCAATTTGGAGAGAGTTTTGCAATAAATTGCCACGTTTCGTAGAAGCACATGACTTGACAAACTTAGCAAACTTTGTGTAGGATGAAAATCCTCCCTTGATATGAAGGAAATAGAGATTGTCCAAGGTAGGCACGTTACCAGGATAGCAGTAATTTCGCTAATCTTGTAACAGTGTTGTAGCTTAAGTGGCTTCAAAGTGTTGACACTAGAGACCTGAAAGCCTAAGGTCACCATACGTACTGTAGATGCAGAAAAGTTTTCCTGTAAGAAACGATGATGTGATGGAAGCAATGTTATGTGTTGCAGGTTAGCCATTACAAATACAACTTTCTGCGCTTTGGAAAAATATGTTCCATTTCTGGCTATACATTTAATTATTTGTTTATTTTTAACTAAGCAAAATACAGGAAGGATGGAAAAACTTCTCAATTGGCTAGTTTTGGATTTTTGTAATGTTAAATTTAAAATTTGGGAATGCTCACTGCAATAAAGGCTTTATATTAGTTTTGAAGTTCTGGGAAAGGAAAACAACTGTTTTTAACTGTTGCTTTGTTACATTAGTATCTTAGTGGCAGTCTCTTTTGATGTGACATTCTAACTTCTCACAGGTTTGATAAGGAGAAATATCTTACTAAATATTTCAAGAGCTGATAGAAACATTGGCAGAAGGCCTGTATCTGGATCCTTGGAGAGCTTTCAGATTTGCCTTTTCCCATAACATTAAACTTTGATAAAAATGGGTTGATTGCAATGTTTAATTATGTAATGTTCTCTACTAGGAGCCTGTTTTCAAAATGCACTTAATTTTTATATGAAGTCCACCAAATTTGGAACCTTATGGCTGCTGTTTCCTGAGGTTAGTTATTTCACATAGTTCAGAGTGGTACAACCTCAGTGGCTAGAAGTCCATTTGCTTCACAGTGAGCATGCTTATTGAAACATGCCAATGGTAGTGCCTAGATTACTCCAAAAAATGGAGGCATCTCAGTTATTTTTCACTGATTTGAAAGCTGAAAAAAAAATTGAAATATTTGAAGACTGGAGGTAAGAGCTGTATTTTATTAGCTGGTGCTGCTGGCATGGGGAAGGTCAGCCATTTTATTCAGTATTTGCATATAAAATACTGCTTAGAAGTATCCATGCAGACTTACCTGTAGCGTCCTGAGGACATGAAGGAAAGAGTAGAGGTTTAGGTGTGTGCTGAGTGTATGCCTGACTTGCTGCAGCCGCCTGCCTTGCCCAGGTGGGACTCTGAAGAGCTGCAGCTCACTAAGGAGCCGGCTGGCCAGGGAGCCTCTGCCGTTTCTTCCCTGTTCACATCTTCTGAGTGTGTATAGTGCTGCATATTTTTACTTCAAGACTAACTGCATTTATTATTGTTCTCTCCCCTCTCCTTTTTTTTCTTGCATAGCTCAATAAGCAGCAGCTACAGATACTGAAGGAACGTTTTCAGGCCTTTTTGAACGGGGAGACGCAAATTGTAGCTGATGAAGCATTTTGCAATGCTGTGCGGAGTTACTACGAGGTAAGATATGTGCTTTGTTTTTTGTATTTTTTTTAAAAAGTTCATAGATCTTTTTTAATGCAGATACAAGGAAATGAATTTTAAGTTTCAAAGACTGTGAACTTCCAGTCCTTCTAGAAAAAACTTCCTCCTACTCCAGCTTTGCCTTTTTAAAAGTTGAAATCCACTGTGTGGGCACAGGAGATAAACTGAACTGGAAAAGATCCACTCTTTTTGAAGAGGAAAAAAAAAAAAAGAAAAAGACAAAATGAAAAACCCCTGGTGCTAAAAATCTTTCTGGCAGTGCTTGATAGAACTAGGCACAGCTATCTTTATCTCCATATGTCTAAGTTACCTCTTTTAATCAGCACTTCAGTTGTAAGTTACCATCTTGAGAAATATGTCTTCTGATTTTTAGTTACCTTACACAGTTTTTTAGAGAGGAACTATGTGTCCTTTCTGCACAGTTAGGCCAACTCTCACGTTCTGCTGTGACCTCCCAGGCATGTTCCGCGCCTACGGCCACCAGTGCAGATCTTTAGATGTGGTTTCAATTGCCTAAGGGACAAGTCCCATTCCAAACTAAGAGGACAGTTCACTGTCCTTTTTGTAACATCAGCAGCATATGGCTAGAGAATTTATTTTTTACTCTTAGCGAATGGCACTGCAAATTCATTCTGACTTCAGACTTGCTCAATGAATCACGAGGGCTGAATATTAAGCTTGTATTTCTTCCGAAGGGTCTTACTCTGTTTCACTCTACCTCATACTTTTTTCGAATTTTTTACTTATTATTTGTCCTTTTTCTATGTCAGCTATTCTTTACTAGTGAATGAAACTTTTATTCATGGAGAAAAAGATTTGACTTACGTCCTAGCTTGGCTTTATCTGTATTAAATTATGTTGCACAAAAAAAAAAGAAGAGACAGGAGTGGACAAATGGTTTCCATGTTGTACAGAAATATGAGAACTCAATGCAAGTTTCTCTGAATCATGATCTCATCAGTACTGTGGCAGCTGAAATACAGAAATCTCGTGAAAACACTTATGAAAGGATGGGTATCGACATTCATGAGGTACTGTGTAGTGGTGTGAGAACAGTAAGTTTTTAGAAAGTAATCCTTTTCTTTGTGTAACTAATGGAGAAGTTAAGATTTACTTTGTGTCTCTTATTAATGAATTTTTTTTGGACATGTTGAGAACTGTTTTTCAGCATATCTGCTGTTGCAGTGAGGGGCTATGCTTAATATTCTAAGACAGCCCTATGAAATGGAAGACTCAAATTCTCCAGCTATTTTCAGCCATTCACTACTTTGAATTAGGTGTATAAATGTTCTAGCTGTCCATTTTCAAAAAGAGGATTCAAAAAATCTTGGAATCGCCATCAAGACTGTAATGACACCCTGGGTTAGTGACATCTTCATCCTGTTTTGATACACCATGAGCTCATCTACTAGCTCTAATTTGATTCTTCAGTTCTTTTTTTGTTTATTCCACCCCCCAATTCCATTTTCCATACTTTCCAGAAATTTCCTTCCGGACTTCCACAGCTTTTTCCAGTTGTGCAATTTGAGTCAGGATTTGCTATTCATTTTTAATTTCTTTCTGGGATCAAGGTAGATTGTTACCAGTATGCAATATTAGATTCAATGAACATTGCAATGGTGGAATCCAGCGGGAAATGTAGTTCAAGCTACTGCTTTTCTTCAGTGCATTTTAGTCAAATTTTATGCATCTTACAATGTATTCTCATATCATCTCTTATGTGTGTCTCTTGTGCCTTTTTCATTTGCTTCATTACCCATTTGTTGAAAATATTAATCTCTGTTACTAATTCGTGTGTTCTGTTGCTGCTGTGCTCTGGTGCTTTCTCATCTCTGTTTTTCACATATGATCTAGCACATCTCCTATTTGATGACTTTAGTAGTTTGAATTATGGACATCTTGCTTCTTTCTGTCATACAGCATCTTAGAATCTTCAGTGTTAATTTCCTTATACTTTAGTTGCTGTGGTACAGTTCAATTTTATCTGACATGGAAGGAAACAAATATGTGGTCTGCACAGTAATTATTTTACTATGAAAATGATTTATTTCCCTTTAATCCTATGCAGTAGTTATGATTTGAGACTTATTACAATATTGCTTGTGAAGCCGGGTTATTGTCATTACTGTAGTTTATTTTCCACATCGCACTCTTTAACTTTGAATGTGAAAGAGGAAGTTTGTTTTGTGCATGTGACATAAATCCTGTATTACTAGTTGCAGGTGTTTTGCGTCACTAAATCTGTCTGTAATTACTGAGTTTGTTCAGAACTTATCCTTTTAAGAATCTAAGAGTAAGTTCACAGAATCATAGAATAGTTTGGGTTGGAAAGGATCTTAAAGATACCTAGTTCCAAGCCCTCTGCCATGGCCAGGGACACCTTCCACTAGACCAGGTCACTCAAAGCCCTCTCCAGTCTGGCATTGAACACTGGAACAGGTTGCCCGCAGAGGTGGTAGATGCCCCATCCCTGGATATGTTCAAGGCCAGGTTGGACAGGGCTCTGAGCAACCTGATCTAGTGAAAGTTGTTCCTGCTCCTTGCAGGGGGCCTCACCTACTCAGTCTTCCTGGTCAGATGTTCTGTAGCAGACCATCACTATAATGTCACCTGTCCCTGCCCCTCCTTTAATCCTGACCCATAAGCTCTCAGTCGGCTCTTCATCTGTCCCCAGGCAGAGCTCCATGCACTCTGGCTGGACATTGACAAAGAGAGTGACACCTCTTCCTTGTCTCCCCTGCCTGTTACAAAGAGCCTATATCCTTCCATTCCAACACTCCAGTCATGGGAGCTATCCCACCATGTCTCCATGATGCCAGTAAGATCATAGCCCTGCAGGTGTGCACACATCTCCAACTCCTTGTTTATTCCCCATGCTATTTGTCTTTGCATAGAGGCATTTAAGTTGGGTGCCCGATGAAGCTGACTTACTGGCTGGAGTGGCTGGAAATCCTTTGTGCTCCTCTTCAGGTGCTCTCCTGTTGACCTGTGATCCTTCTCCAGGCTCTGAGCATCTCTTGCTGGCACTGGCATCAAACTGGTAGGAGTTGGACGGATTGAGGTTACTCTCCTCCAACAACTTTAGTTTAAAGCCGTCTTCACCATCTTGGCAGGCCTATGACTGAAGATGCTCTTCCCCTTCTCTGTCAGATGGACCCATCAGCCCCCAGTAGACCAGGTTTCTCAGAGCGAGTCCCATGCTCTGAGTAGTCAAACCCCTGGCTGTGGCACCAGTCCTGTAACCATTTGTTGATTTGCCAGATTCAACTGGCCCTTTCAGACCCCTTCCCTTGTGCAGTGGTCTGTACTAGGCTTGGTAGTCTCTCTCTGACATCCCTGACACGAGCCCCCGATAAGCAGCACAGCTCTCTGGAGAGGGCGTCAGGTTGGCAAATGGGTGCCTCTGCCTCTCAGAAGAGAGTCACCTACTACTGTCACCCGCTGCCTTTTCTTCATTGTGCTGGTTGTCAGACAGGGGAGCAAGCTGGACTGCCCTACTCAGCTCCAGCATCTCTCCTGATGTGACAGGTAAGTTCCTAGGATTTAGAAACTTATAACTCAGTCTTTGATTTACTTTTCTAGAAATGTTTGCTGAATGAGTAATTTGTTTACTAAATAAATCAATTTGAATTTCACTGTTTAAGAGAGTCAGGACATATGTTCATGTGTCAAGACTACTTGGGAAGGTTTACAGTGGTCAGTTTTGTTGTTTTGTCCTCCAGCATTATGTCTTTTCTAATGCTGCTGTGGTTTTTAAGACTTTCTATTTATATTCTGGCATTATTTTTCATTTATCTTAAAATCTAATAGGAAAACAGTTGATAGAAAAAGTTGCATAAACTCATCTTCAGTTCTCCAGAAATGGTTGTTTTCATGTTCTGCATAATCCCCCCCCAGCATCCCACCACACTTCCTGAAAGTGTCACTGAAGTTTAGCATGGTTCATTTTTGAATGATGCTTAATTAAGATTGTCTTGAGGAATTATTTCCTCTTCCGTCCCAGTTTTAGAGGAGATGTGGAAATGTTTACAGTTCTCTTTCTGTAATCGTTCTCTCAGAATTAACATAGGATTTTTTTTTTTTTTGTGGAAAATTCCATTATAGACATTGAGCCAGATTCTAATGGGTAGAACATCAGATGTTCGTGATGCTTTTTGGATAAAGAGAAAAATTCAATCATATGGCGATTTATTATGAGTAATTATATTGGACACACTGCGAAGTGTTAAATTAAGTGAGAAAGTGACTTATGAAAAAAACTCTTTCTTTGCGTATTTAAATCCAGTTTTCTAAAAAGTTATCAGTAGAATAGTAGATAATCTTTCATTCATCAATTCCTACGTGCTCTTTCATGGAGACTGGAAAATGCTCTTCTGCGGGGTCCTAAGAGGTTAATTTGCAACCTTTAGTATGCAAACCTTCAATAGGCTAAACTCACAGTACCAATTTTTTAGTCTTGAGTGTATACAGTCTTAGATAGGAGTACAAATGGCTGCAAAGAACTGTAATGAATGTTTGAAATACTGTAAAAACATTTTCAATATTGTAATAATTGCAAGTGCTTAGATTTTCAACTTTCTGCTTAAAGCATTGTTCAGGTGCAAGAAATTTTATGTCCTGAGGTTTTTCCCGTTTCTCTTGGTGCTGTGGTTTTAAATATGTGGTTCTAAGCCATAATTACTGCATGCTGCTTAAATCTGAATGTTAAGTGCAGGATCTGTGGCAGTTAGCACTGTGAGGGGTTTTCAGAATTTAAAATCAGACTTAGTTCAACTGTACCTGCTTGCATGTGGTACAGAGATCATATTTAACTGAATTTCTATTCCAATTCAGATGTTGTAGTCCTTGGCAATTTGTATTGTTGTCTGCCACAGTCAGGCAATAGGAAAGAAGTGAGGTGTGGCCAATAATGAAAACTGATGAGGCAGGAGATTCATGTACAGACCTAGCTACTGGACCAGCACTGCCTGACTGAGGGGAAGGTTTAGGAGCGTTTGGAAAAAAAGGGAAATAAAAGTAGGAAACAACCAAAATAAACAATAAGAAAGAGCAGAGGTCCCATGTTGTAGAATCATAGAATGGTTTGGGTTGGAAGGGACCTTAAAGATCATCTAGTCCAACCCCTCTGCGATGGGCAGGGACATCTTTCACTAGATCAAGTTGCCCTAAGCCCTGTTCAACCTGAGTTTGAACACTTCCAATGATGGGACATCCACAACTTCTCTGGATAAACTGTTCCAGTGAGTCATCACTCTTACCATAAAAATTTCTTCCTTATATCCAATCCAAATCTACCTTCTACAGCTTTCTGAATGGTAAGAGAAACACTTTCCCTTCCCTCTTCACAGTGGGGGTAGATGACACCTTTCAGCTTCTGCAGTAAGAGCAAGTGTCCTTACAAATACCTTTCTCCTTCTGTATCAAATCCGGAACTGCCAGCACAAGCCCTTGTGGGTAGCATGTTGGCAAGCAGGGAGTGGGGCGTGAATCCTGTATGCGTGTTGCTGGTTAGTTGTGCAGCGGTGTCTGTAGGCATGCCTCACCTAAATCTGACTGGGCTCCTTTTGTTGGTCTTTGCTTGTGTAGCCTGCCTTCTCTCTCCTTTTGAGTCTGAAGACACCTTCCTTCCCTGTGCTGGGGGTGGCATGCAGAAAGGGCTCCTCATGCAGTTTGGCAGGTGATTGAGTTGGTCATGGTGCAAGGCAAAGGGAGCCAACCCCAGCCTTGGGCATATTCTGAGGGGTTGATATTGGGCTGTTAAGGAGTTTCAAAGTTCTACAGAAACCAAGAATGAAATAATATATAAAGGCCAGCTGCATCCTGGGCTGCACCAAAAGAAGCGTGGCCAGCAGGTCGAGGGAGGTGATTCTGCCTCTACTCCGCTCTTGTGAGACCTCACCTGGAGTACTGCGTCCAGCTCTGGAGCCTCCAACATTAGAAGGATGTGGACCTGTTGGAGCGAGTCCAGAGGAGGGCTGTGAAAATGGTCAGAGGGCTGGAGCACCTTTGCTATGAGGACAGGCTGAGAGAGTTGGGGCTGTTCAGCCTGGAGAAGAGGAGGCTCCGGGGAGACCTGATAGCGGTCTTCCAGTACCTAAAGAGGGATTATAAGAAACATCGGGAGAAACTTCTTAGCAGGGCCTGTTGCAATAGGACAAGGGCTAATGACTTTAAACTAAAAGAGGGTATATTTAGACTAGACATAAGGAAGAAATTTTTTACAATAAGAATAGTGGAACACTGGCACAAGTTGCCCAGAGAGGTGGTAGATGCACCATCCCTGGAAACATTCAAGGCCAGGCTGGACAGGGCTCTGAGCAACCTGATCTGGTTGGAGATGTCCCTGCTCCTTGCAGGGGTCTTGGACTAGATGACCTTTAAAGGTCCCTTCCAACCCAAACTATTCTATGATTTTAAGATTCCGTGATAGGATAAAATAATTCCATAAACATCTGCCAGTGTAGGTGTAGCTGTGATATCACTGTTTCTTTGTTTTGATCAATTCTCTGTGAGCATTTACAGGCATCCTGAAAATGTTTTCCTTTTCTTAACACAGAGAAATTGCTTGCCCTGTAGGGGAAGCACACACTAGTGTGACAAAAACTTTGATTGTTTCTTGCACTTATCCTTAGAAAATGATTGATTGTGTTTATTGGAGCTTTTTTCTATGAAGACATTCAGATGTTTGGTTAGTCTGAAAAAAGGTGAGGTATTTCTGTAAAGGAAGGAGCAAAGCAATGATCCTATTTCTGCCTGTAATTATGGATAGCTTGGTCTGAAGGGGTCTTTTTGCACAGAAGTGAGGCACAAAAGGATCTGGCTTTTGAAACTGCAGAAAGGAACTAGCTTTCTGGACTAAGTGGTATTTTCGTTGCTTTTATGGCTGGATTTTTAATATCAGCTTTTAGGTACACAGTTTTTAGTCAAGGCAACAAAAGGCATGGTTGATCCTGATGAGTATTTCAGGGATGAAGATGACCCCTAAAGGAACTAAAAAGCATTAATTAGAATCAAAAGGTAGTACACACAGAATAAATAGTAATTATATGTTGGAACATTCTGTTTTGATATTATTGAGGCAAAATAATGGAATCAGTAGATTAAACATTTCTTTAAATGCATTAGGATAATAATTGTAGATGCCAGCTGGGTTTCAGGGCATAAATTATCTGGTTTCTGCTTTCATTTATTTTTCTCAAAAGTCATAATTGGCATACGTATTTATTGAAGAATATAGATTTTTTGCTCTGTTCAGATCCTCTTCAAAACCCTGAGTACTAGGCCAACTTGGGATTTATTGTTGATACAGTCTCATTTGGAGAAGCTTTATCAACAGAATGTTTTCTTACATTAACTTTAGAATAATCTCGTATCTTGCCTTATGAGGGAGCCTTTCAACAACAAATATGTTTATAGTTACACTTACAGCACTTGCACAGTTAGTTTCCTTCCAGTTACTTTAAAACATTGGCAAACTTAAGGTCAATGTAATGTTGGCATGACAGCTGTTATTTTAGAGGTCTGTTTTAGGCCAGTTTTTTGAAAAGCTTCATAAAAATGTTTTTAAGCCACCTCCAAGGAGGTCATCCATTTCATTGAAGAAGCTCTAATGCCTTCAACTTTTTGGATCAGCAGCTACAATTTGGCATGTAAGGGAGATTGTCTCAGTGTTAGCAGTCTAATTATTTTTGTCAGAGAAGTAAGGGAGAGATAAGATACAACAAATTAAAACCTATTTTACATGATCTAGAACTCCTCAGGCTAAGGAGATCCCTGATGGAGTCGAATTGCAGGCTTTGCAGTGCCCAGCTTTCTCCTGAGAGCATGTTGCATTGCTCTTACATGTAAAGCGTGTCAGTGCTGAGATCCTCTGGTCTTTTGCTTTACAAGAAGCTACAAGTAACTATATTCTTTGTGGTTTTGAAAACTCGAAATTCTGTTTTCACTTCCACCTGTATGGTGTCAGAGAAGTAAAGCATTTTCTGTACGTCTGCACAGAACATAACTGCTAGCTGTTGAAACTGTGTCTATCCAGTCTCTTTGGACACTGGTATTTGTGGATGATCATTGTTAATTTGACTGAGGATGTCATACAGTTTCCATGTTGGCATTATGGTTGTAATTGTAACAGACTTGTCTTTCAAACTTCTAAATGAGGTAGGTAGTTGATGGATGGAGTTTAGTGCATTCATTGTACTAATCCTTAGCTTTGCAAGTGGTGTGCGCTGATAGGAAGAGAGAAGGAAATGGCTCGTTGAATTTAAATGAAAAATAAATCCCATTAATGGTACCCTTTTTGTTCATTTTGTGACCACTGCTGTTCCAGGCAAATAAAGAATGCCTGTTAGATCGGACATTACACTGCAGAAGTAGTTAGTGCTGGATAGTGAGGTATGTCTCTACTGTAGTAAGCATTATGTGACATTATTTACTTGTTTGTTAGGTAAATTCTGAATGTCTGTTAACGTGAACAAACCAATTAGAAAACCAGGAATGGCTCAAATTGTTACACAACAATGAATTTGGTCTGCATTGCATAATTATTTTTCTCCTAATCCCAGTATTGTTTTACTCCGTCTCAAAGGAAAACAAAATTTATCTGTACGTTGGTTTTGGTTAGTTAACAGTATGTTGCAGTGAAACATGGACTGTATACATTTTTGTTGATAGTGTCTTCTGGGCAACTGAAAACAGTAGAGTTTTTTTCCATTAACCTGGTACTAATAAGAAATGTGACAGTTTAACATCAGTGCTGCAGAAATCTTCCAGGAGGTACTAAAATTTTATTATCTTATTTTCATTTGGAAAACATTATTTGGAAGGATTTTTCTTTCATTAGATGATGAAAGGATGACAACTTTCAGTCTTTTAAAGTTGTCCTTCCTGTTGTCTTTTCCACATCTCAGCACAGAGCTGACATTAAGGCTCTTTGGAAGCAGATGTAATACTGCAAAATACTGAATTAAAAGAGTTGTGTTAATGCCAATGAATTTTCCTTTGTGCTTTTATGTTGTGTGTCTGTGTGTTCCATTCAGGAGTGTCTCAGAGACTCTCCAAAATAATGAAGAGCAACAGGACACATTTATTTCTCCTTTCAGTAGTAAACCAGATATTCAGCCCAGTCTCTGACTCGCTACAGGCCAGAGGGAGGCCTGTAGCTTCACATTGGGTAGTTTTGGACTAGACATAAGGAAGAAGTTTTTTACAGTGTCGGTGGTGGAGCACTGGAACAGGTTGCCCAGAGAGGTGGTTGATGCCCCATCCCTGGAAACATTCAAGGCCATGTTGGATGGGCTCTGAGCAACCTGATCTGGTTGGAGATGTCCCTGCTCCTTGGAGGGGGTGTTGGATTGGATGACCTTTAAAGGTCCCTTCCAACCCAAACCATTCTATGGTTCTTTAAGTGTCTGAATACAAGACAAGTGAACATTTTCACAGGATGCCCATGGACTCTATTTGTGCCAAAGTCAGTCCAACCAGAGTCTCTCCTGACTCTGTAGGCACTGGAATTTTCTCATATAATGTCTCTAGCCTTCAAGTTTTGATTGGAGATCCACTGTAGAAAGTTGCCTTATTTTTCTAATTAATCGTTCTACTGAATGGCAAGCAGTTAATAGGTAAAGGATTTCTTGATTTTAAAAGCAAACCAAACAAACAAAAACACCAAAGCCAATCCATGAAGCGAGCAAATAGTAAAGGAGAAAACCTCCTATTTTCATGTACCATTAGACTGAATGAACTGGTATTTACTCTTGATATTATTTCATTTACCCTTAGATTTCTAGATGGTGGGATATTTTGATTCAATCTCTCAGTTACCATGTAACTTTGTGATAGAAAACTTTACTTGTCAAATCCTTAGAGATGTGTAAGTTGTCAAAATCTTTTAAACTTTAAAGTAATGTCTTGGAAAAGTGGCATTTTGTTCTTAATGGTGAATTGATAATCTGAGTAAAACAAGCTAGAGAGAACATGGCAGTAAGGGACAAAAAAAAGTCAGAAAATGCACGACTGAAATCTAGAAGTCAGTAAATGAGAACTGATGTTTTGAATTATCACTGATCTCTCTCAACCCCATTTCGTTTCTCTTCCATTACTGCTTTCAAAAGATGACAACAAATTCTTATATCCTGAGAACTGTGAAGGCACAACACAGATGATGATACTGTAAATATTTTCTTAGTGATTGTTTTCAGGTTTTGATTCTCCTACATTTCCCACCATAGGGTATTACTGAAAAGCCAAAGTGAAAAAGGAGATTCTTCTCAAGTTTTTATTTTCTAAAGTAAGCTTTATGGTGCTGTAGAGATGTTTTTCTCTATTTCATGTTCCCCTAAAAAGGTTTCACTCATCACAGAGCAAGAAAGAGGTTTCTTCAAAGTTAAATCCAGGCATAAAGTTGCTATTCACTCAAGATTCTCAACAAGAAACAGCATTATCTTAAATGGAGCATACTAAGAGAAATAGATTACCCAGTCTGTTCCAGTAAGTAAATGCCAGCTTTGAGCACTGCTGGTGAACAGTAACTACCTCATTAAGGAAACTCCTCTTCTTTCCACTTAGCCTTGCCATCAAACCGTTTCCGCTAATTTCCTAGTTCAGTTTCTCTTATTAACTCAAGCTCATTGCTTAGCTTGCTGTTTTTAAGTGGAAATTGTACAGTCTCTTCTATTATTTTATTACCCTTTGTATAAAAGGGTCTGTCTTGTGCCTCCTTAGCAAAATAAAAATGCTGAGCAAATCAGATATTCTTAATCTGTAGTAAATAACTTGATATCAGATATTTATTATGGTCCTTCTTTGGATCTTTCACTTTTCTTATTTCTAAATTAGGGTTCCGCACACATACCCATATCCTGCTGCAGTTCTGATGCTTTGTACCACTTTATGTTTTACTCCTGTAATTCATCTCATCCAGCTAGGCGAGAAGTGAGTGAGCCGCAGGGATCTGAATTTTAAGGGTGATGTAAAGGAAGGAGGATTCCCAAGTGACTGTACCAGGCCAGGAAATACCGTGGGCCTTGGAGCTGTGTCTGCAGGTGTTTTGAGCGGGTCTCTGGGCAGCTGTACGCAGAGCTACCCTGTCTGTAGCACCTCATTTAGCTAGTGCAGAACCAGCTTCTGTCAGTCTGCTTGCCAGCACATTGTCATGGAGGTGTGCTCCAGCACTGAGAGCTGAGTCCCACGCAGCGTGCTGGCTTGCACAGTTGCCAGTGACTGGTAAGACAATTAAGGACAGTGCTGCTGTCGAGTTTTTCTTCCCTCTGAAATGAAATACTCGAAAGATGCAGTTCTGTATCTATATTTATAGATTGATACGGTTGTAGGCGTGCATTTAATTTCGCTGGACATCTTTCTGTTTCTTGATCTTTTCAGCAGTGATGGCAAAATAAGGTGCTCACCTGTGGCACATTTCTTCCAAATTAGAAAGCTTAAACTGGGTGCTCGGGACTTGTGAGCATTTCATACCTTTCCGTGTTTTTCCCTCAGTCTGGAATTTCAGCATGCTGGTTCACAGCCCAGCATGAGAAAATAATCTCCTGGAGGTGAGACTATGATGTTTCAGTTACATTTAAGTTTTCTGTTCTTGATGTACCTTTCCTAAAACTAGGAAAGGTTTTACTTTGAGAGCAGCAGGCATCTTTTGTTTGTATGTGTTTGTATCTCTGCAGTTTCCCTGTGATAAATATGCACCATGAATTCTGCTCATCATATGCAGATCCTACTGCAGCAGAGCCTTCCAAATCTAAGAGTGAGAAGTACTTTAATGATGGCATTTTCTCAGACCTGTCTTCCTGACCAGCATAAAAATAGCCACGAATACACATTTACCTCCCCGTTTTGAGTCTATTCACTTGCCAGTCTTCTATAATCTTCCTTTGAACATTAGCAATAAAAGGGAGTATATCTTTGTCAGTTTATATATGGAATTACAGCTTCTTTATTTGGTCTTTCTTAGTTCCTCTCCTTAGTTTGTTTATATCCAGACAGTCTAGAATGCTGTGGTAGAAATCTGTGGACAAATTACAGGCGTCATTATCCTAGTGCTGTCCCCTGTTTGTTTTACTGCTTGTCTCTGAATGCAGTTCAGTTTTTGATGCTTTCAAGAGTATTTTCTCTATAAGTAGTTAAATTAGATGGAAGCAAAATGAAACAAAGCAAAGATAACTGTCTGGTTCTGTATTGGTTTTCTTGCACTGTCGTAATGAGCTGTGGCACACACAATGTGATCAGTAGTATTGAAGTGCCCATGTCAAACCCCTCTGACACATGTTCTCTCTGTACCTTCCTCCAGGGCAGTAGTGCAGCAGCTTCTTATTGGAGATAAACATGCAAATTAGAAAATATATCCTTTATTTTTGCTATTAATTAAGAAGTCATTTTGTAGTTTTAAAATCTAACCTTTTGTAATGGAAAGCACGTTACCTTTTTACTTGGCTTTTGAGCTTTTGGTAGCTCAATAAAACTTAGTGGGAAATTATGAAAAAAATACACAGACAAATCTTTTACAAAACTTGATTTAAAAAAAAAAAGCAATGGACAATTACAAGTTTCCCATACTTAATAACATTCAGGCAGCAATATTGTGTCAGATCAAAGTCCGAGGAATTCAGTATCTTTTCTCAGATATTACCAGATCAAAGGAGAAGTCTGATGAAAAATACCTGAGCAGGAGAAGCCCACACAATGATTTCCATGAGTGTTCTCCCTGATTCCAGTCACGAGGGCGCAGAGATAGTCGGCTATTTGGCCACTTTTCCATCACTGATAACAGCATAAGGCAATTAACTTGTTCTTCAGTTTTGTCTTTTAAAAACAGGAAGAGCTTGTCATTACTGTGTTCATATTCTGTACAGGCAGTCTTCTGTGTCTGGAAAATGAGACTTAGAATCATAGAATAGTTTGGGTTGGAAGGCACCTTCAGAGATCATCTACTCCAACCCCCCTGCAAGGAGCAGGGACATCTCCAGCCAGATCAGGTTGCTCAGAGCCCCGTCCAACCTGGCCTTGAATGTTTCCAGGGATGGGGCATCTACTACTTGCATCAATTGTTAAACTTACATCAATTTACTTGCATCATCAATTGACTTGCATCAATTGTTAAAATATTTCCTTTTCTTGTTTCTCAGAAGTTTGATTTTGGGGGTAGGAAGGAGGGATATGGGTGAAGTTTTAGAAGCTCTGTAGTCTTAGCTTCAGAATCAATTAATTTCCTTGTCCTTACTGTAGTGAAGGTTCTTTTAGTTGCTATCCATCCATTGCTTCTCTGCTTAGGTTGAGAGAGAATGATGGACTTACAGAAGTGATCTTAAAATACAAGCTTTTTTTTTCTTCCAGACAGTGTCATACTGTCCTAACAACTATGCAAGTGCTCAATTGTGAGAAGACTGAGTAGGCTGGTCCTTGAGGCCCAGTAACTGATGTAATTTGTGTAGCTGGAGAAGAAAGTTCTTTTGAAATACAGGTTTTGATCTGAGACTTGCAGCGGTAATTGATTATTAATTTTAAATTATCCCTTTTGCCTTATTCCAACTTTCAGCCTTCTGACTGTGCTTCAGACATGCAGCAAATACAATTGAGAAAATTAAACAAGGGAACAAAAAGAAGTGATGCTTTCCATCTAGCTCCCTCTGTTTCTCTGCATGCTTTGAGTTGATGGGTCTTCTGTGCCTTGCTCCTGGCAAGGGACTCAGAGGGGAATAAGAGTGAGCATGTGTCTCAAAGTGTGCTGGGAACCCACAGCTCCACCACGGCTGTGCAGCTCATCATGTTGCTTTTAGCTCTGTTTCCCTCTTGGACTACTAAGCACATCCATAAAGGCTCACTGGGAAGTAAGCTAAAGCTTTCATCTTTCAGCATGAAAGAGATTTACCACTTTTCTACTCCAACTAGAAGTGAGTACTACTTCAGAAAGTTGATCTCTGCTGCCAATGAACTGATGAAGCAGGAAAAGGTAAAGAGTGTCCTTCCCTACTTGAGTTCGCCTTTGAGCATGTGGTTCACTTTTAACTGCATTTTCCTTTTACTTCAGAGAAGGGTTGAGAAGGATGGACTGCTTTCCTATTTTTATGTTTACATTTCCATAAACATAACATTGAAATTGAAGGTGAACTTGAGACAAGTATCTGTATCTAAACAGAAATACACCTCTTTTGTACGCTGGGTGTAGCATGCAGGATTAACTACACTAGCAGCTTCATGTTAGTTATGTTCAGGTTGCTCTGTAGCTCAGTTGGCACTGTGATGCTTTTTTTTTTTCCTTTATATGATGGCTACACCATCAAATCATTTTCTGTCAAGGATTTTCAGATGTGTAGAGCTGCATGCCTAAAACTACACCTTTTTTGTTTGCTAACAACATGCTCTGTTGGCATGTGATGCCTCAGGTCAGGTACAGGAGGGCTCATCGTTTGCCTGTATCGTCTGAGTCAATACCTCTATCTGCTGCGAATCCCTTTCCCCTCAGCTGTCTCCTCAATGCAGTAACACTGTTGGGAACCACTTCTCACCTGAACCAAAAAGACTTCCAACTGCAGAAGAGCTCCAGACACCACCATTGTACTACTCTGAGTGTAGTAATAGTTCAACACCGGTGTTGAACCAGTTCAACAGCAGTGCTGAACTTAAAAGCTAAGACTCAAAAAAAGGGCAGAGCCAAAACCACACCAGCTGCAGGCCCTGAAGAGAAGGTGAATAGGAGTAGTCCAAGATGAGTCGTCACCCTTACGTGAGTAGAGACTTTGTCAATGTTAGAGGAGTGAGCTTTAAACACACAGACCTTGTGTTAGTGACCATTGGCCCAGATATGTATGGATGCTGAAGTCCTTTTTGTCGATACCTCTGAAACAAGAGCTGAGATGTCAACCCAGGGTCTACCTGAAAAGTACTGCTCTCTCCTGGAAGGATGCCTTGTTTCTGGCATTAAGGAAGGGTAACTTTCCTACATTTTGAAGATGAACCCAGAGTGAGTACGTAGCCTTTCTTTCCTTGGCAGTATCACAGAGATGGATCTGAGAACTGCAAGTAGGCTGCTGTCCTTACAACGTGCCAGCCTGATCGTTGGTGACCCAGCATGTGTACAGCTTGTATCTAACTGCCTTCTGTTGGTCTGTGAAGAGGAGACTGAGTTGTCTGCCAGCATTACAAGACAGCCTGGTGATGCAAAGGTCAGGCTTCTGTAACCAAAAAATGGCAGCAGGAGAGGAAAAACTTTACGTGTGAGAGTTGTGGTAACTATTTTAAGACAGCCTGTGGAAAAAAGATAAGGCCCTTTTGAATAGGAGTCACAGAGAAATTTCTGAGC
This sequence comes from Chlamydotis macqueenii, assembly GCF_036417535.1. Lineage (NCBI taxonomy): Eukaryota > Metazoa > Chordata > Aves > Otidiformes > Otididae > Chlamydotis > Chlamydotis macqueenii. The sequence goes on from NC_141556.1 coordinate 24,627,732, forward strand.
AGTTGAGGGGAAGATGTTTTAACTCTTTGTGGTTGTCAAATGCTGATTTTGGTTCTACTATTAACTCTGAGAATAAATTGTGTATATCAGAATCAGGTTGATCACAGTGAATGTCTTCAGGCTCAGCATTGTTTTATGGCTCTTGATCTGAATATGCATGGTCATTTTTCCTGAATTTTAAAATGTGAAGACTCACGATGGATGTAGGCTTCACAACAATTCTTTCTTTAAACCTGATTTCCTCTACTGAAGGGGAAGGTATGTCTGTCTTTCCTCAAGTGAGACAGGAGGCAAACACTGCTTCCAAAACATGTCCATATTCAAGAGGTAGGAAGTTGAGTAAGCGATCCTGAAGGTCTGAAAAAATGTGTAGGTAAATAGCTTGTGCTACAGGGACTGGAATAACTTCAGGTGTCAAGGAATGAGACATTTATTTTCGAAAAAGTACACGAGCCCTGTCTTTGTGTATGAGCCCAGACCTGATCATTTGAAAAAGCACTAATGACAGTGAATACTGGTGGCAGGGGAGTCTGAAAAACAGGAGCTTGCGTAGACTGAAGGTTGTGTTCAGTGTAAGCAGTAATGAGAAGTCTTTCTTATTACTGTTAGTTTAGAGGAGGGAAAAAAAAAGCCTTTTTAATGAAAGCTCTGAGAGTGTACTGAGGTTAACAATAGAGAAAACATAACTTATGAAGCATTCTGCCAGTTTAACTTGTAGATGGTCTTGATTTACCTGTTAGCCTAAGTTAGAATAGATGTTAATGAATGTTAAGTTGATGCTGTTAAACTGTCAGAAAATGTTATGGTTAAACAGCAGTGTGGACATGTTAACAGCTTTCAGTAAAGACAACTTTCCCTTTCCACACAACAGACTGTGACAAAGGAGTTGATGATTTGGAAAAAAAATGTCTACTTTTCCTGTCGAAATAATGTTATGGCCAGCCTGATGACAGCTATGAGATGGAATTTAATTTGTTACCTTCAGCACGGAAGGAATGCCTCTTGATACTCATGCTAAAGCACCATTGCTTCTTTTTTATCACCTTATTCTCTGCATAAGAAAGGTCTCATCCACCTGCTGTATGTTCGGATGCCATTGCTTTGTTTGAGGAAGTGCTCAGGACTTCAGTGTCCAGCATTCTTCTGTTTGGATACCCGTGTAACAATAAAATCATATTTACATTAAGAATGTTCAAACTAATGCAAGTATTTAGCTCAGTCTTTGTTAGTTCTTTAAAACATTTATTTTTTAACCTTTCAAACATATTTCTAAAATGGGCAAATCAGTCATCCTGAAACAGTTGTTACTCTGGTTGAAATCAAATAGAGAGAGAAGCCCATTGGACTTCAGAGATTTAGAATAAGTGCAATTAGGAAAGCTGAAAGCTAGGTGCAGGAAAATAAGCTTGGTGTGGCAGAGGGAAATTATTGTTACAGCATTTGGGTAGGAGGGAAACTTCAGTCATGCTAAAAAATTATCCTTCAGAAGGGTAGATGGAGTTGTCTCTCAGGAGTCCTTGGGAATAACTTTCGGCTGGGTTTGTTGGTGTTGCCACTCATTTCAAACTCTTCAGCAGAGCCTGTTGTGGAAGAACGAAGGGTAATGGTTTTAAAACAGAAGGAGGTAGATTCAGATTAGACATAGGGAAAATTTTTTTACAATGAGGGTGGTGGAACACTGGAACAGGTTGCCCAGAGAGGTGGTTGATGCCCCATCCCTGGAAACAGTCAAAGCCAGGTTGAACGGGGCTCTGAGCAACCTGATCTGGTTGGAGATGTCCCTGCTCCTTGCAGGGGTGCTGGACTAGATAACCTTTAAAGGTCCCTTCTAACCCAAACCATTCTATGAAACAGTGGCCGTGCTTCTGCAGCATGTTGTTTAACTTTTTAACCACAACCAAAGAAACGATAAATCCTGTTGCTCATCCTGGCTTCCTTCTCCATGTGCTCCTATTGTCCCTCTCCTGGATCTCTGTGCCGTGTTGGATGGCTGCGCTGTTCACCTGCTTGGGGCCCTGACAGGCAGAGCACTGACCCCAGGGGATGCTGCTGGATGGGCTGTGAATTTCGTAGCTGATCTGAGACCTCTGCAGTGCACAAGGCACCTGGTGCTGCTCTGCAGGGCCCCTCTGTCTGCTGACAGCATCCTGAGACACACTTCTGGAAAAGAAGCTCTGGCCAGGGCAGTGTCTGCTGTATCATTAACAAATAGAGTAACCAAGGGTAGGGAATGAAAGGATGTATCCAGCCTCAAGGAAAAGATGTAAAGAGCAAACAGCCCCACCCATGACAAATCCACCTTAAGCAAAAACAAAAAAAAGGTAGTAATTATGCTAAAAAATAGCTCTAACCATATATGTCCTGTGGCTATGCATATTTTTTTTGAGAGAGCAATAATGGAAGCAACAGTCTGAAAGGTAAGAAATTCAGCAAAATTAGCTTTACAGATGAAAAAAAAAGGCATCTTATGCAGGCCACTGATTTAAGTTTGAGAGTGGGAGAAACTTGTTTCTTGATTTCTGTTTCAAAGAGGGGAGAAGTTATCATGGAAAAACTATATTTAGATGGCTTTGGTTGGAGGTTTCATGTAGCTGGTTGTAAAATACCATCAGCTCTTTTAAGACTTCTTGCAATGTTTTTTCATAGAGGATAGACTTCTAAAGTGAAGGAACTCTTTTGGGTCATGTAAAAATAGGCTTTAAAGAGTACAATTTCTATAGCAGCATTCTGAAGCTCATCCTGCCTGTTTAGCTGGCCCCGTGCCTTGTGCTGAGAGCATTTCAGTATGTTCTTGAGGAGAATGTTGCAAGGAGGAGGAGGTTTGTTAAGAACTAGCAAAAGTTTCAGCAGCCAGAGGGCTGTATCAAAAAGACGGGCATCACCTAAGCCAGAAAAGAACTAGGTTGCTGGTACCTAAAATTAGAAAAAGATTGTACCAGATTTTTAAAAGTAAACTACAGGAGAACACAATCACTTCAGAATAATACATTTTTTTTGTAAATGAAATCATAACATCTTTAGAAAAAATGGTAAAAAAAATCTGCAAAAATAAGTTACTAAATAGTAAAGAGCAATCTAAACTAATGTACATTTAAGTGGAGCATTTAAATTAAAAGCTGAAAATGATTTCCAGTGAGTTCAGCCATAAATCCAAGTGAGTAGTCATGCAAATGCTCCCTGTAGTCAGCTGAAGGGGACAGACATCTTCAGGAAGGTGCAGCCTATTTTCAGGCAGCAGGAACCAAGCTATGATCTGTAGAGAGCAAGTGTTAACTCTACAGAGGGAAGACAACTCAGGAAAGAAAACAAATGGATAATTATTCTTTATGACTGTAATTACTCTCTTCTGCTACATTTGTTCCATCTCCTGAAAAGGATATAGCAGAACTAAAAGAGCCATAGGAAAGGACAACACATATATATATATATTTATGTGTATATGTTTTATATGTATATATAAAACAGTCTGCAGTTGATAGGAGCTCTTCGGCAAGGCTGCTGGAGTTAATGCAACTGCTGAAGAGCAGCAGAATCAGTAACTTCCTGACGCTTAGGAAAATGGTGAGAGTCACTGCATGGGAGGAGAAAATTGATGTGGAATATTAGGAGCTGTTTAATAAAAGTTGATTACCCACAAACCATGATTACAAAAATGGTGGGTGAAAGCCACCATATCCAGGAGGAAGGAAAGCCTGCAGTTAAACTAAGAATGACTGTAAAACAGCTGGAACTGGTTACAATCAGTATAACTGAGAATATATGAAGCGTAGGAGATTGGCAAGAGAAGTGTTCGTTGAAGGTGGGAAGGAAAAATAAAAAAGAACATAGTTGCCAAGGCAGAGATGCATGTTCTTTGCCTTTGATTTAGCACTTCATGAAAGACAAAAAAAAAGTACTATAAATTAAAACACCAAAGATCAGCATCTTCTGTAAATACTACCTGTAACTACTATTAAACCAGTTCTAGTCTAAGAAAGAGAGACACAGCTTTTAGCTATTTTTTTTGTTAACACAAGAAAAAAACTTATGTGACAGTAATTAATGTGATAGTAATTAACTCTTTGGCTCTTTGCGTAGACTTCCATAAGAGCTGATTGACTGGAGCCTTTAAGATCAGAATAGGTACCTCCTTTGATATATATTCAATATAAGCTCGGTTTCCTTTGAATTATCAGACTTAACACATGGCAACTGAGTAAGATTCCTTGCTCAGAAGGTCAGATATTTGTTTTCTAATAATGAAAACAAGACCATGTGAAGCTTGAAAGCAGTTTCTGACTTCAGGAACTGTAATAGCAACAGCTCCTCCAGAGTTTTTATCTATTTTTCTCTCTACTCTGTTGGCATTTCATCTTCTTTAAGGCTTCTCTCCAGAGATTTGTTCATGCTCTTGTTTATGTATTTTAGATTAATTGATCACTGGTTAAAACAGATTAACATGCCTTGGAGGAGGAATAAGAATACAGACTGCTTCCTCCCAGGTGATGTTTTAATATCCTTAATTTGGAGAGCCAGCTTCCCCTGTCTCGATTGCAGTAGGAACACAGAGTAGGTTCCCTGACTGAGACAGTCAGTCTCCTCATTGGTGGAGAATTAATTCTTCTAGGAAACAGGAGATATAGTGTTCGTTCTCCTGACCCTCATCACCTCACATCATGGATAAAGGGGCTTCTTGTCTGTGTCTGGGGGAAATTATTTGACCATTTCTCTCCAGGACAGCGTTCAGGACTGTGAGGCACGTTAGGTTCTCCGGCTTGATGCTTGACACTTGGGCTCTGAAGAGGAATAGGATTTTCAGATATGATCCCTTTTCTCTGTTTTTAGTCATCTGTACACTGTGTAATCTTATGCCAGACCTCCTGGTACACTGATTTAGTATTTGGAGGCAACTGGGTCAGGTGTCTCCACTGCATGGTAAATTGCCACCCTCAGAACACCAGGGTCCTTCTGAGGTCTGTCCCTGGGTTTCCTCAGCTCCTTGCAGTATAGAGGGCATCTGTGGCCTGTGTCTGTTTGCCGCAATTACTTAAATAATTGATTATTTAAATACATGGATAGAGTGAAATTAGATTTTAATTATGTGCATGTGAATGTTTTCAAAGACAATGGTTTGAGGATTCATTTAAGGCAACCTTAGTGAAAACTGCCTGTGGAAAGATTTATCTTCCCCCATCTCACCGTCTCTGCTGCACAGCCATGCTGTGAGCCAGACTCATCTGAAAACTTAACTCATGGGCAGAGAGATGGAGCAAGTCATTTCAAATGTTATCTGGGTTTGTGTTATTTTATTAATTTTCAGCAGGATCTGTTCCTTGATTTATATGACTGGATGATGTAAACAAGATTATCAGCAGATCTGAGCCAGCTGAAAGACAGCCACTGAACATGTGATGAGATATTTGGGCAAGGAGCATCGCCTGCCTTTTGTTGGCCACCAATCTCAGGTTGCTTTAAATGTTTCTGCTCAGGACTACTTCTTGTTCTTAACATTTAAATAGTTTTACAGGATAAATTGAATGAGAATGTTATTGGCCTTGTTAGATGTCATTTAGGTAACAGAGACTGTGTTCATGTACCTGCATACAATAATTCAGACTTGATCACCAGAAGAATTCTTTGTTTAATATTATTTTGGAAAATAGGTGGACAACAATTCCAGTGCTTCTTCACCTTTTTCCAGTGTTCTGTAACAGAGATCCTAAAACTTTGTCCACTCAGAGACAGCAAATTTATTTTTTTAATAAAAGGCAACCCATCCCGTCCCCATGCACACTTTTTTTTTTGCTTTTAGATACAGATAATCATGACACTGTTCTGCCATGTGAAAGAGCTTTAATATTATGTGCTACATGTACTATGTAACTCATTATTTTTACAGACACAAAGTGAAGTGAACCCAATTAAACACTTGCAGGAATGAAAAAGGAAAAGTCAGGGGAGAAGGACAGAAGCCAAGCCACTTCTGTGTACTTGGGGTACATATCTGTAGTGCATTTCTTTCCTCCTCCTATTTGCACTGATTAGAAAATGTAACTTTTTTTTCCTGCAATGTTCCCAGAGTTCTCAACTAGACAAAAATGAGAGAAACTGAATTATTCTCCTCTAATCATAACTAAAATACCGGAAGATGTCATCTAAAAAGATGAGAAAGTCAATAACTCAGTTCCATTGGATTTTAGATTGATGACATTGATTTCTTCTCTACGACTGTGTTGGAATCAGAAATTCATAATGCTTTATAGCTTTTAGATTAAAGTCTGTTCAGTATAATGGAATATTTTGAAGCTGTCTCCAATCCTTCAGTTTTTTCTTCTCTGAATAATGCTGCAGAATGGAAGCCCAGCCTGAGGTTTATTCTAAAATTAAAAAGCAAACAAATAGGAAAACACTAGATGAAGCATAGTGAATACGAGCGTAGTATCTAGAAAGTTCTAGCAAGTTAGGGTTTGCTAAACTACTTCTGGACAGGAACCATGCAATATTTGACAATATATCACAAAACCGCCTTTTTTTTCTCACATTATGAGTTGCTTACCAGAGAACTTCAGTGGCTGCTGCACACCAGGTCATGGGAGACCTCTGGTGAGGAGAGGCTCCATCTTCCTGGGTGGAAGATCTCCTAGGGATCTACCAGCAGGGAGCAGACCCAGCCTAACAGGTAACGGAGAGGAACATTACTTTCCTGGGGACCAGGAAGCTGTTGAAAGTTTCTAGACTATAAAACAAAACCATGGAAAAAGGAGTCCACCTTGAAGAGCTGCTCGACAGGAGATCAAGTTTTCTGTTCAAGGATTGTTTTGTCTGGATTACCTAGTGCATCTGAGTTCTTGATATTCAAAGTTTTCTTCTCCTAGATTACTATTTCAGTTTTTTTTTTTTTTTTTAAATAAAACATGGCTTTAGAATTTGGGAGCTTTGATATTTTCTGATGTGCCTGATTTAAACTGAAGGTGGGACAAAGTTGGTATAGAGTCTTATCTCAAATCGTGTAGGTAAAGGCAGCTGTCACAAAAGTAGCATCTTGCTTTTAATTAAGTACAGGGAAAAATTGCTGGAAAACTATAATGAATCTTTATTCAAGTTGAAACCAAGATCTGGTCAAATTTCAATAGAAATCTCTTTCTCTTGCTAACATTAAAACATAACTGCCTTTGCTGAAGTTTTAGTTTGGGGTTTGTTCAGACCTAGCAGTGGCTGCTCAACTGGATGTTGTTTTATTTTGGTGTCAGTTATTCTTTGCATTGTAGAAGATCAAAGGCTGAGAGTGACAGTGAAGTTTCCATCCCTTTTGACAGTGTGTTTATGAGCTGCCTCTGTGATCATTTCACTGCCAGTCTCTTACTTGATGACATTAGAGCTTTAATTGCTTCCTGATTACAAGAGTGATGCTGCACCTTGCATTGTGCCTGGAAGCTCCAAGATTTTGGGTATAATTTAATGCAGACAGATTCCAAATGCAGCATGCCAAAATACATATTACCTTGGAAGTTAAAGATGTTGAACTTGGCTCTGTCAGCATGTGAAGGAGTGCCTGCCAAAACCAACTGAATGTGCTGAGAGAGGAGAAGGAGAGCAGCTCCAGATAATGCCAAGGCAGCTTTCTTCTATTTGTAGTAGCTTGCGTGCGTTGTTGTAGATATGTGCGTCTTCCTAGTTGTGGCTGCTCCACGAGCACGTGTTCCAGGATGTGGCAGCTCTGCTATGCAGCTGTATTCCCAGCGACGTGCTGGGCTTTGTGGTTTGTATCTAATAATCCTTTAAAAACTCTTTTCTCCTTGATTTGGCAATAGAGAGTTCACTTTTTTCTCTTGTTAGACAGCTATGTACTTTGGAGCTGCAGCAAGCATTAGACTAATAGACTGCCTCCTCTTATAGTTTTGTTCATTCTCTTAATCTTTATCCCTTACCTGTTCAAATTCACCAGCCTTGTGCCTGTTTCTTGATTTATGGGCTCAGTTCTTGGTGTAAGAGTGAGATGATCTGAATTGCTTCACTGAGTGGAAGCATTTATTCTGCAACACCAACAATATAAATTCTGAATGCATCGCTTATTGCTTTTTTACTAACTGATTTTTTCCTTACTTAAATAGTGATTAAGCTATGTATGCAAATTCCACAGTAAATTAATCTGTTTGTAATATAAGTGTTTTGGAAGGTACAATCATTTGTGGAAGTGGCCATGATAAGGAGGTTGTTTCTGACTGTCATAAAATTTATGATTAAAATAAAAAACCTTGAAGGATTATTCTAGGCTTTTCAGAGCATCAAATTAGAAAATCAGTGTTTGAAGATGGCAGAAGGCTCTTGGTATGAGTAATGTGTTTCAGAAGTTGGCAGACGAATAGTGCAAATGTTTCCAAATAGCCTGACGCAGAATTGAGTTTCCTTTCTTACACGAACTAGTTAGATCAGTGCAAGTCTGCTTCTTAGATAAGTAAGTGGGAAATATATTTTCAGAATAGTCTAGAGGAAGCTGTAATAAAAATGAAAAATATTCTGCATTAGAGGAATTATAACTAGAAATTGAGTGGAATAACAAAACTAAAATGAGAAGAATTTGTGATCAGACTTTTTTTGCAGTGTTTAGGATTTAGCCTCAGAGGTGACAAGAGATGAGTGCTGTTCTCTCTGCTCATTAAAAATACGTTAGGATGTTGACTAATAGGCTAGTCCAATAACCGAATAACTTAAGCCTTATCTTGGCGTAAGTAGCACTGTTTTTACAGCAGGAGGGTAATGTTTGTTTGCTTATTACATTTGACTTGTATACCGTTTACATTTCTTGCCAAAGCTCTTGACTAGCTTAGCTTGAAAATATTTTGGAATATCTGTATAGTTACTAATGACATTTAAAAGAAAAAGCTAAAAAAAAAGCATATCTTCCTGTATCTTTCTAGTTTGTTGAAACCAGTGCCTGTAATTGGAGAAAAGAGAAAGAGAATGCAGTCTTGTTACTGTGAATTTGAAACCAGACTAGGAGCAAACTGGAGAAGGAAAACTTTACAGCATCACAGTGGTTTTCTTTTCTTTTTCTACCCTCTGTTCTCTACCCCTTACTTATTGCTGGGAACTGTGAAGCAAAAAGGTTCTGGGTTTTGGGAGGGATTAAAGGGAGAGGCTCAATTGCAAGAGCTCTGTGAAGATTTGGGTTTTTTTCCCCCTGCTTCTACATGTAACTGTCCAACAAAACTGTCTGCAGGATCTTGAAATACACTACATTGGTAATTAGATTTTGTCTTTTGGTAAACAACCAAACACACCTCTAAGAAAGAGGTTCCTCTGACTGTAATAATTTCAATTATCTGCAAATGAGGTTTCATAGGTTGTTCTGCTGTTCTCAGCATCTCCCTCTGGAAGCACAGAAGAAGGAAGCCATAAGTGTGGAAATGCTGAGGGAGGAGGACTGAGCCACATGGACAACATCTTTTCCCTGTTACCCCACCCTCGGTGCAGGTTTTCTTACCTCAGCTGTAGCAACCTTTTGGACTTTGTGCAGTATCTGAACAGCATGGGCACCATGGAGGTTGGGTTGGCGGGAGCCTGGCGAATCGCAACCACTGCTGAAAGGCAGAGACAGTGACTGACCAGTGTGGCTGTAGGGAACTTACTGTTTGCTTTTGTGTCTTCAGTTGTTTCCTCAGTTAAATCACTGCCATAGAATATACTGCTAGCAAGGCAAAATAACTGGTGGTTGGATAAAATAAATAAATAAATAAATAAATTGAAGGTGTTTCTGACTTAGGATGATATATTAAAAAGTACTCCTTAAAACAGTCTAGAGAATCATGTAGTGGAGTGAATTAATGTTTTCAAAAACTTAAGTACTCTAAAGAGAGAGCAAACTATGACTAAGAAGCCTCAAAGTCACCATTAAAGCTATTTGGACCTTGACATATAATTGGAATGCATAAAAATAGTCTAATTTATAAAAGTTTGCACTCTGCATGCTAAAATCTAGAGGGATTAAACTGCAGAGCAAATGTTCATTAATCTTCCCATTGAAGCATTGCTGTCTGAAGTGTAGCCAGCTGGATGATTATTAAATCTAAAGAAGGATTTAAGATTCAGAATGCATTGTGAAGCTTTTATGTGTATTATAAGTTTTCTACCAACACTGTGAATTGATCACCCTTGTGAAAAATTAATCAAGGAAAATGTATTGTTGTTTTTTGACACACAGAGATTATACTTCATAATAGAGGAGAGAAGGGAATGTATTTTTGATAAAGGCTGACTTTTAAAGAAAGTTGTATTGGAATACAAATATTTATAAGACTATTATAAGAGAAATGTCCAGACAAATAATAATGCATTTTAAGTGTAAAAACAAAACAAACAATTCCCCAAGCAGTCCCATTTTCATGATGCATTGTCCCTGCCTGCATTTTCACTCATATTCCGTTATTCATGTCATCCTCTTAAAACAGAAACACTTTGAGGTACAGCAAGGCAGGGGCAAGGAGGCAATTTCTGTAATACCAAATATGTTGTCATCACAAAGTATTATCTATCACATCAGCTTGCAGTGAAACTTGTCTGTATTGTTCCGTCATTTTTCTCCCAAAATCATTTGAAGTCTTCTGTTTGGTTAGTTCAGAAATTTTGGGAAAGCGTTTGTCCCACTTGCCTTGAGATGCTTTGTAGAACAGTCTGGACAATGAATGTTTGTGAGCTGCTGTGTCCTCATTGTGGAGAGAGAGGTTCCTCCAGGGAGTGCTTCAAGAGTAGAGCCTGTGTTACGTGCTCTGTGTTGTCCTCTGGATAAGTATGCCCTTTCCCAGCACGTGGACACAGGTCTAAAATGGGCGAGTTGCTTAGCTGAACCCAAGTTGTAGGACTGTTTGTCCTTGTTCTCCTCTGAATGGTTCCTTTCTCTTTGTGCATAAATATAGATGGAGAGACTGAGACTTTTCATTTTTCTCTTTGCTGAGAGTTTAGATATTGCTGAGTTATGAACTAGATGGTGTTTTACTCCTTTAATCTTCTGGTTTGCCTCTCTTCTTTATTTACTTGTCTCCAGTCATACAGCTCTTGATGTCTACAGCAGTTTTTACCTAATTGTCTCCTGTTCAACCCCAGTTTGTTTTTACCTCCATTTTAGTAATGATGGGATAATTTTTCAAACAATTGTTGTGGTTTATCCTAACAGCTATTGGGTCATACAGGAGACAACAGTGCAGATAGCCTTTCTTTTTGGTTTTGGGATGGGAAGTATGCAGCTGTGGTTCCTTGTCAGAGATCTTTCTCTGCCACTTGCAAGGCTTAAGAGGATCTACTCTTCTCTTCCTCTGCCAGGGACTGTCCAAGTATTGCAATCTTCATGGTGTGTCTATTTTTTTGTAGTTTCCTTAGACCACAGAGTGAACTCAACGCTTTAACCTTTCTCTTCACCCGACAGCACCCCTTCCACCTCACCAAAAAATAAACCACCAAAACTAAATAGTACAGGGAAAGAAAGTGGCAGGTTAATTGCTTAAATTGTCCGTTTGCTGACACTTTTTTGGTTGCTAAAACATAGAGAGAAAAAAAATAATCCTATGTGATGACATTTCGGGTGGCTTCAGCCCAGTTTCTATTTGCTCTTGTGCTTTTTGAGCATTCATCTGCACTGGCAGAATATATAAATTGGAAATGAAAAAGTGATCTCGATGAGTGAAAAAATATATTCTGAAACAGTGTCCTTCTCATTTTAAATGAGAGTATTTAGGATGGTGGTAGGGAATAGGGGCCAAAAGGATCTCAGCAGAGCTACTCTGACTATAGCTGCCTGGTGTTATGTTTAAGAATAGAGATACAGCAGTGTGTTCATTCAAACTAAAAGCTGTTAATCCATACTTAGGAGAAAATAGTTAATGTAAGAGAAAATTAATGATAGTAGAGAAATGAAATAGCCAATTCTTTTAATCTCTGGCAAAATGAGCCTAGTGCAATGCCAGTGATGAGAACTGTCGCTTACGTGGCTTCCGCTTTTCAGCCAAGTGGAAAAAAAATTAGAACCACAAGTGACTCTGGAGGAAAATTCAGTGAAGGGAAGGACTGTTTTCCCTTCCTTATTGTACTTGCCCATTTACTTCACTTTTTCTCAAAGTTAATGCAAGAAATTGGATCTTACATCTAGAAAGATTGTAGCCTAAGAGATAAACATTTTCATAAGAGTGCTCGGTTTTGCTGTGTTTTGTACAGCAGCAAAAAGTCATCAAATTGAGGAGTTCCTTAGCAAGGCAAATGGAAATGTGGGCTGTTGCTTTTGAGCAGCTGTGTGTTTTTCTCAGGTTTGCAGGTACCAAAGGAGATAGTTGTGCATAAACTAATCATCATCTGTGATTGTGAAATAAATAAGTATGCTAAATAAATGGTTTTTTCTAATCCTTTAGCATGGCTGTGTTTGCTACTCATTATTTTTGTGTATATATGTTTCCTTTTTGAAGTCTGTTTCTTTCAACATTCAGTTTCCTTCTTTCTGCCTTATTATTTTGAGCTGCTTTTGTTGTTTGGGGATGGCTGTCTTCCTTCTGGAATGTCGTAGTTCAGCCCCGTTCGGGACCAGAGTAAGCAGTCTCTCTCTCACTCCCCCTCTGACAGAATAGGGGGAGATGATATAAGGAAAACGGCTCGAGGTTTGGGATAAGGACGGGGAGAAATCCTTAAAGTTACCGTTACGGGTAAAACAGACTCAACTTGGGGAAAACTATTCATTTATTTCTAAAACTAGCAGGAGTTTTATTTCTAAAACTAGCATTTCTAAAACTAGCAGGAGAATGAGACAGGGAACAAGACAACCTCCCCCCACCCCTCCCTCTTCTCATTATCTCTACTACCTTCCCCCCCGGGGGGCACAGCAGGGAAGAGGGAATGGGGGTCGCGGTCAGTTCATCACGCATTGTTTTACACCACTGCTTCATCGTTGGGGGAAGAACTCCTCGCATTCTTCCCCTGCTCCATCGTGGGGTCCCTCCCACAGGCCACAGTCTTTCGTGAAACTGCTCTGGCGTGGGTCATCTCTTCCACAGGGTGCAGTCCCTCCAGAACAGCTGCCCCAGCGGGCCCGGCCCTCCATGGGCCACAGTCTCCTTCAGGCCTCCACCTGCTCCGGCGTGGGGTCCTCCACGGGCTGTAGGTGGATCTCTGCTCCTCCGTGGACCTCCATGGGCTGCAGGGGGACAACCTGCTCCACCATGGTCATCACCACAGGCTGCAGGGGAATCTTGGCCAGGAGCCACATTACTCCTCCCCCTCCTTCTTCACTGACCTTGGCGTCTGCAGACGTTCCTCACAACAGGCTGGCAGACATCTCTCAGGATCCTTTTTACATCTTATTCACTTCTCATCTCCTCTCCACTTCTTGCAGCCAGGCCGGGCTGAGTTGGGCCCAGTCGGCTGCCTGGCGGGAGGCCAGAGGGTGAGGCCTGCAAGGCCCATGAGGCTCGCGCCTGCCGCTCTCTGCAGCCGCTCAGCTGCTTCACATCTTCTCTCTCTCTTTTTTTCCTATTTTCCCCTACTTAAATACGTTATCGCAGAGGCATTATCTCAGAACATTCTGCTACCAATTGACTTAGCCTTGTCCAGCAGCAGATCCACCCTAGGCCCGGCCGAGTCCACTGAACAAAGGGGAGCAACTTCTAGCAGTTTCCTACAGAAGCTGCCACCTTAGGCCCCCCCTCACTAAACAAAACCAGAACATGGAGTCTGTTTGCTGGAAAATAAATGGGACCAATAGTGCAGTGAGAGTAAGCCTTTTTTGAGTGATATCTAAAAGGCATGCTGTGTTGCACATTCAAGTTAACAGCCTTCTTCTGGCTTATAATGCCTAAAATAGACCCTTGGAAACTCTTTCCACCTGGAATTTTCTATTGGTCCTCGAAGGGAGGAGTTCTGGTCAGGCAAGATCAGCATATTGGGGAGCAAGTTTTCCGCTCTTTTGTAAAGAGGTAAGATACTCTGGAAGCAATGTGTTGATGAGCTCCTAATGCTTACTCAATTTGACTTTACTAACCAAGAAAATGTACTTTGGCAAAAAGAGGCTTTGCAAATTATTTCTCTGCCAAGTAGATGGCAATGGATATAACCAAGGACAGTGAGCATGTTGCAGAAGTTCCTTATTTGAAGAAGTTCCTTGCATAGTCAAGGCAACCTCTGCTTTGTATCTCTATGCTGAAATAGTTTAATGTCTGCTTTAGTTGCCAAGGGTTGAATAAACTGGAAAAATAGCATAAGAATGGGTTGTTGTAACTTGTTTGGCTCAGTAACAAGACAACCCCTACGTTTAACTTGCAAGCAAAGAAATGTGTGCTTCAAAGCATAAAGGTCTTCTCCTCCCCTTTGAGGTTGCATGTTGTTCAGTATAAAATACTTTAACTCGTGTTTATGGTCTGTATCAGTCAATGCATTTAAAAGATCTCATGTCTAGCATGAAGTTTAGTTTTCTCTTGCTGTGATGGTAATTAACATCTTCCCCTGGGCAGGCTGACAGCCGGAGTACCATTTCTGTTTTGGAACTATTGAACTTAAGGATTTATTCTAGATCCACTCGGTGCAGTCTTTTCTTTCTTCTATATCTGAAGGTCTTGAGAAGCATCTACAGAGATAATACGGCCTTTTTAGCAGGAGGGAGCTGTTGGATAGGAAAGCCTAGACCTGTACAAAACTGTTCAGTCTCCAGTGAGTTAAATGATTAGTGGACTGCATAGGTGTGATTTCAGACCTCATAGCATTGTCTACAGCAGACTTAGAATATCCTAGCCAGGAGGAAAGCAATACAGAGGGAACAATGTTTTCTCCCTAGCAACATGTCAGATGTCCTAGTCCCATTATTGACCACAGAATTAACAAGACTTCTTTTCACAGCAGGCTGTTTCTTATGTTTCAACAAACCAAGCATTTTAAATATGTAGGTCTATTTCTGCTATCCTTTTACCAGTTTATCAGCTAAGTTCTCCCTTCCATAGACAACTGGAAGATGAGAAGTAATTTTTGTAATTACTTGCTTGTTCTTCCCTCATGCAGGGTCTAGCATGAAGGTGCTTGAGCCTTGTCTTTGGGGAAGAGGATTTTCCTCTTTCTGGCTGGCAGGGTTGAATATGTGGCTGTGGATCAGCCCGCACAGATCTTAAACCATGCGAACATGCGTGGCCTGTGTGAGCAAAGTCACTCAGGAGGGAAGTTGGGCTGCTTTGCAGATGTACGTCCAGGTGATATTTGGAGAATAACTCCTCCCACATGCTGGTGCCACCTGAGGGCCAATTCCACGGTGCGCAAAGTTCCTCAACACACTCTAGACAGCCCATGAACTTTGGGGCTTGGTGGGAGGGGAGACTGTAGTTTTAAAGAGAAGGCAGCAGTGGCTGTAGCAAGTAGAGCTGTTGGTAAAGTAATGTGCAGCTATGCTCATATAGGTATGTAACTTGCTATATCTCAGCAGGGTGCAAAAACCATTGTTGATGCTGTTAGCCTTGAGAGGAGGATAAATGTGCTTGTTCCAAAAGGGCATCTGGATAACTTTAATAAATGAATCCAGGAGAAAACATTGCTTATGGGTGAAATGGTTTTGTGGATTTTTTATGGTGATTGTCACACTAAAGCTCTGTTTGTGCCTTGGGCTAGCGCTATAGCCCAAGGCACAAAGATTGCAGTACATGAGTCTGTGAAATGTGTAGCCATCAGGAATAGAAATTGGGGAAGACTTTGGGCAATTGCTTGTGCCAGTTTGAAAAAGGAGGCAAAGAAACAAATCCCAGTGCACAGTGTTGTGTAATATGCTTACAACATGTAAGCCTAGAGAAGTAGCTTGCATTTTAATTTGAAATAGTTTGGGTTCTGGTGATTTTTTTTACAGATAGCTAGTTGCTAAGCTGTGGAAAATGTCCAGTGTGCAGCTATGATATTGCCCAAAAGAATTGAAGAAAACAAAGTAAACCCTCTAAAGATTTCAACTTGTGATGGTTTCTGAACCATTACTCTTGATAAGAAGAAATTGTAGCTTAATATACCCCACAAGGGTAGTAGACAAAAAAAAAGAGGAAAAATATTAAATGAAGGTTATACCTCTTCAGACGATGACAGTTTATTACTTTACATTTTATTTCCTTTTCTCACCTTAATGTAATGTGAAGTTTTAAGGAGGTTTTAAAAGCAAACATAAAAGCTTACTGTTAACTGAGATTTTTTTATTTCAGCATTTTTCCCCCCTGAATTAGAGAAGACTGTACAGTGTAGTATACTTTTAGGAGAAGAAACCTGTGATTAGCAAAATCATGACAGAAATATTTAAATAGAGAAAGGAATTTATTAGTGTGATCTCTTAGTATTTGAGTATCTTTTGCTTTTATCTGGAGGTAAGGACTTGGTTCTGTAGACTTACACAGATAAAGAAAAATGGCTCTTTAACTCTGATAACTTTCTTAAAAAAAATCAAAATAGTGCCTGCAGGATATTTCTAGGGGATGAAAGGGAATGAGGGGGGAAGAAGACCTGCAAGCCAGTCTTGTAAATATATTTTTTTTCTAAAAAAATTAAAAATACTTCTGATTTCAAAATATTGAGCAATCTCAGTAAGTAGCTTAATTTCCACTCGTGTTCAGCAACCAATAATTATTAAAAGTAGTTATTAAAATGCATTGGTAACTATCAGTCTCTTCTTAGAATACAAATGCTGTTTCAGTGGCTAAATGCAGTCATTTTATTCAACTAGCATAAAAAATAATATATACTATTAGGTGAGCGAAGGTACTGCATAAGCTATTTATTTTTGACTCAAAATTACCTTGTTCTTGTAATCTGATTAGTTGATCAGACTGAACCTAATCTCAACATTAGCTTTATAATTTTTGGAGTGTTTTTTTAATTTTTTTTTTCCAGACTCTGGTAAATGCAGCCAGAACATTGAATCTGAAACACTGGTTTTTTTCTGCAGCTCCAAAGTATAGCAGCAAACAGTGTTGGTTACTATGTATGTTAATTCCTACTAGGCATAAGCCCTTGTTCCTAAAATGTGTACTCATGGAAGCTGTTCTCCAAACTGTCGGAAGTTTTTTGTGCCTTTATCAAACTAGCCCAAGTTCTCGATGTGGCGCATTGTGTGGTTTCAAAATGCAATAGAACTACTGAGGGCTGTGTGAGCTGGTCCCAGGGAACATTGCTCACACTAATGACTGAAATGGGGAAAATTTTTATTCCTGTGGAACAGGAAGAACTTTAAGACGTGGGTGAGAGCTGTTGGTTGTGATGAGAGTTGCTAATGAGCTTTTGTATGAGAGGCTTTGAGGAGCTGCTGCAGTAACAGCAAAGGTGCTATTTAATACCACACAGTAAATGTCCTACGCTGTGTTTTGCATGATAGAATGCTTCTAGCACACTATGATGATGCATACCACATCAATTTTTTAAGTAGGAAACTTACTTCAATTCCTTTTAGTTCCTAGAAAGAGAATTATTGTCTTTTGCAGAAATTTTAGACCTCAATTTAGACCTGAAAATTGCTGGCCATTTTTAAAAACTTATTCTGTGTGTCGTAAACTCAAGAGTTCTGGTAACTGTAAGAAGCACATCAGGAGCTTAAGTGGAGAACACGTCAGAAAAGCACATCAGAAACTTGAAAAGCATTCACAAACCTGAGTGCTCCTTGGACTTCTATCAAACTCCTTTTTGTACTTGTTCAGTCTTTATCAAAGAGGTACTTCTGTTCATTTGTATTTTAAAATTTTAATTGTCAGTTTCCAATATGACATAGTTGTAATTAATCTTAATATAGTTCTAGCTTTGTTTCAAGCAAGCTCAAAGTAAAAAAAAAAAAAATACCCTTTAATATAAGAATGATTCCTTAAGAACTGAATGCTGCCCTCTATAGTAGTATATCTGTGTCTGGTTGATAGGGTTCTCCTGAAAAAATCTCCAAAGATAAATATATGTAAGCTTTATCTGACAGCTTTTTTTTGTTAATTTTATGAAAAAGTTCAGTTGTAACATTAGTATGTTTTAAGGATGCCTCAAACATCATTTACAGTACATGGGTATGAATAAATACATTAGAGATCCAGAACACTAACAAGCTGGCTCATCAGTCTTTGTAAGAGGGTGTAGGAGAGACAGTGTTTGGCCCTCGTGTAGCAATAAACTTGTAATTTATGCCTGGAGTAGGGTTTGAAAGCTCTGGAAACACTTGAAGGATGGAATGTGTGATGTTGTGAGAGGCTGAACTTTCCAATGAAATTTACTTATTTTTTCTTTTTGCTGAGAGAAAGAGAGATTGAATTCAACTTTAAAGATTTATGAGGGAGTATTGATATTCAATGAATTTAGGATTAAAGTATTGTATAGTAAGTAACAATGATAAGCAAATGAAATTGGGGTAGCTGTTATCTTGGGGACGGTGGGTCTATCCCCACCTTCACCAAAATCTTTTGAGTCTCAATTCTCTGCCTTGAGCAGAGGAGATAATTGACATGGCAGCACCACAAAACACAGGAATGGGAAGTGTCTCCCACCTGCCCAAGGGGGATCCCACCAGCTGAAGAGCAGTAGTGCTATCGCTAGTGGCAGTAATACGGTGAAGGAACACAACTCCCAGCAAACTGAGCCTCTGTGACAAGCTCCAGCTCCAGGTGGGAAAAATGCCCTTAAAGTGTATTTCTTCATGAGCAGGAAATGACTGGGGCTTGGAGAAGAGATGCCAAATTCTCCCAGTGGTTATGCTTTCCAGTCTTGATGGTGCCCTGTCTGCTTTGATCACAAGCCCATGGATTGAGAGTTGCTTGCCTCAGCATTTTGTTCCGGGCTGGGAAGAGGACAGTGTAGAAGTCAGCGCCTGATGGAGTCTTTAGAAGAACATTAACGAGCATATCTGGCTTGATGGTGCTACCCAAATGACCACACTGCAGTGCTTGCGGCTCCTTAGCAAGCCTCGGGAGGCCAGCAGAAACAGAGACCTGGATAGTCCTAATTAAAAGGAAATAGTGTACTTTCACAAGCAAAATAAAGGGCGCAGCATCAACTGGAACAGTTGGTGCAATCACTTATAAATGTCCAAATGTAGGTAATGAAGCATTACCTATGGTCCACATCAGTGCAGAGGATATGATTACAGCTGTCATCAGTAGTCTGGAAGACAAGGATGTTTATGCTTAATTCAGAATGGCGTAGGAGTAACCATAGCGACAGAAGTAGCAAGCTACCACAACTCCTTGGTGAACCATTATTTAGAGGCCCTCTCTGTGTGCAAAGGCTCTGGTGTTTTATTCCACCTATTACTAGGCTGGAACATGAAGGATACCAAGAGTTTGGATCCAGCAATGCCAGAATTTAACAGAAGTGGGAAAAAAAAAAAAAGCTATTAGGCAGCTTGAACTGTGTGTTTACTGTCCCAGAGATGTAGTGTGCATTTTGAGCTGCAGCCATCTTTTCCATGAACTATGCATTGAGTCCTGGCTGCTAAGACATAGGACGTGTCTAGAGCGTAAATGTGATTGCCTCAAAGCTAGAGGAACAGCAGAGGCTGTCAAAAATGAAGAAAAATCTCTAGGTTCTCTTGTGGCAAATTAAGTTTCCAGAGCTTTCAAACCCTATTCCAATGCTGCTTTGCTTAGTGAAGAGGAGAAAGGAGAATGTTGATGCGGTTGCACTACCAGAAGGTGTACAGGGGTCGGATGAGTAAGGAGTTTCCTCTTCAGAGACTTAGGAATCATTCTTGTGCTCCTTCTGCCCTTCTCAGTACGCTTTTGAATTTTAAAAGAGCAAAGTTTTGCTTGAACAAAATCCTATGTTACCACACAAAACTTGTACTCAAAACATACGAAGCAATAGGTTAAAGCTGAATTTAGTTTGTCTCCAAAGTGGACAACGGGTGAACATGACTGAACGCAGTGCTTTTCTCTCTGTGTGGGTGTAAACACATGTGCGTTACATAGACACGTGCATTTATACATGTATCTGTGTATACACACTTCTATTCCCTGAAACTAGAGTTTCAATTTTCACGTGGTTAATAAGAAGGCAATTTTATGTAAAAAAAAAAAAAGTGTTCAATTATAACTACAAAACCAAGGGGTTTTATTCTCTAGCACTGGAGTGTTGTTCTGCAAGAGATTTGTATTGTGGACACAACATTTTTGCAATTAAAAATATGTGATGAGTACTTTTCTGTGTTTTAGTTTGGAAGAGAAAGTTAGTATGAAAGTGAGATTTTGGTTGCAAATCCTAATGTAGCCATGTATTTTTCCCTTTTGAGGTAATGCACTGTTTAGAGCACACCTTTTTTTGTTTGCTTGTTTTTGCCATCCTTTGTTTAAAAAGGGTGGTGGGGGGGTAGATTATAAATTCTCTCTTTATCAAACCCTTTTGCAAAGTTTTCTGCCTGAGGATAAAAAAGCTTGTAAAATAACTTGGTCAGCGCAAGCTTAGCATGTTGCCAGTTGGTGCTGTGCCTAGAGCTGAGTCAGGCTCTGCTAGAATGGATATAGGAGCAAGTAGTTAAAAGGTCGTGTTTTACTGGTGTGTGGAGCAGAATTACAAAATGTTATTTTTTATTAATAACACCACTTGTACAAACTGGTAAAAATATTATAGATATTTGTAACTACTCTGTTGGGTTTTTTCCTTCCAAACTGGCTAAAAGGGTGACCTGAATAGAAAACTCCATCAGTATGTGTCTTTCAAATGAAGGAAAACACCTGTAAAAGTTTGCGATGCACGGCCAAATGGACCTCCTATTTAATCCATTTACAAAGAAAAGGCAAAGGTTGGCTGCAGTTGACTTTATGTGAACTCTTTTGCGTAGTGCTTATGTTTTTTTTCTAAGCTTAACAGTAGAAAATAAGATTATCATGTTTGTGTTGCCTGCATATATAATTAGTTAAATTTGGTATGATGTTTGATAAATTAGAAATATTATTCAAGGGGTATGGCCTAGAAGGTCTAAAAGTAGTTCTTTGTTTAGTATTTCCAATATTTCTCAAGTTGTAGGTGCTGCTAAGTGATGATTTTTCATCTCTAACCAGAAATATACTTTTAATTTAACTATCTAGCACTACAGAATTAATTTTAATTAAGCTTTTTACTAACATTCACAACCGATGAAATTGCATATGTATAATGATTGGGAAAAAGTGAATTTAAACCATACTTCAGTAGATAGATGCAAATGATAATTGTTAATGTAATCATAATGGAATAAGAAATTGAGGATTTTTTTATTATTATTATTATTATTTCTTAACCTGATCATCTTTGAATGGTTAAGATATGAGGAGGACTTTATCCATCAAAGACTGCAGGTATGGCTCAATCCAAGAGTATTTAGAAGGGCTCTAAATAATGTGAATTGAAAAAGTTCCTCAAAATGGATATACTGAGCCCATCAAAACCTGTCTTTTAACTACCTGGTTTTTTGCCGAATGCATTGTATGTGTTAACAGAGTGTTTCTTTTTGGTGTTTGATAGCTTGTTGGCAGTGGGTAACATAAGAGTTGACGTTGACTTAGATTCAAGGAAGCAGTAATGATACTGGAAGTTCAAATGCTGGCTGACAAAGAGCATCACTCAGGATTTCTTTAAGGAAGTCCAGAAAACATTGGTAGAAACCGGAAATACTTCATTAAAAACTTTGACTCATGTCAAATTATTTCTAAATAATATGAGCATTTCTGAACAATCATGGTTGATCTGCCAGATCTAGTTCCCTGTATAAATACATTTCTTTGTTCCCACAGTAACTTTTTCTAGTATTTTATATTTTACATTCAAGCCTCTAATACTTTTTTCTTTCCAGTTCCCTCCTAGTGTTGAGAGACTTGAGATAATATTTTAACACTGGAGATTTGTGAATGATTATTAATTAGAACTAAGTCTAATGATCAGACAATCCAAATACAGGAATAAAGGGAAAAAGAGCCGACAATTTAGTGAATGTACTTAATTAGTATTTTACTTTAAAACTAGATATCAACACAAATATTTTCGCTAATGGGGATGATTGGGCTGCGCATATAATCCACATTGAAGAAAAAGTGGCAGACTGTGTTAAGCCTGTTATAAAAGCTTATGCATTTCATTGTAAAAATGAATACTACCAAGAAAGTACCCACCAGTGTCGTAAAGCATGTATGTATCCCACTTTGCAGTCCTAGCCTAGACTCTGGACCCACAGATACTCAGATAGACGGACTTTCTGGAACAATGGTGGAAACAGTAACTCCACTGGCATGAAACTGGGGACATAGCGTTCTCTATATAGTAGCAATTCCTGTAAATTTCTGTTTAGAATTAATTTAGGGAAAAAAAAAAAAAAAGCAGACCTAAAATGTCTCAGAAAAGCTTTGAAACTGAGGAGACAAATCTCAAGAAATATAATTGAAGCAAAGGATTTTGCATTTAACATGAAGTGTCCCATATGTCTTTCAGGAAGAGGAATGAGACATTTAATAGCTTTTTAATGCATCTTACTGTGTCAGATTTGAAGCACATATGGTACACGCCTAACTGAATTTCCATTCTCTTATGGTTTTCTATTGCAAACAAAGTCTTAAAAATGGATCCTTTCTGTTCGAATGTTATTATCATTTTTTAATTATGTCAAATACAAGTAGTTCTTTTTAAGGATGATGTTACATTTTTTTTCCATCAGGAAAAAAATTGGTAAATAGCTGCTCAAAAAGTAATAGTACAATAACAGCTTTAGGTCTAATGGATTACTTTTCACAAGCATCCATGTACTTTTTGTAGTCTGTTATTCACACCTTGGGTTTATATTTTAAGTGATTTCCTTGAATATCCACCATATCTTTTGTGAAAGAATTATCTCAGAAAAAAATATTTAATATAAAAATACAATTTATGACCCGGAACACTTCAGAAGGAAAGATTTTAAGGTCAGGGATACATGCAAATTGTATTTTGTATTTGCACATACCTGCTGTTTTGCCCAACACAAACGTGCCATCATTTTGTCAATGTTACGGGCACCGGATGTTACAGTCGTACTCCCCTTCCACAGGTAAGTACTGAAAAAATGGAACAGATGTCTCCTGCTGTCTCCTAGAAAATCAGCTTCAAAATCAGAGATAAATTTTGAATTAGTCTGGTCCATAAGTCAAGGGAAGTGCTAGAAGCTTTTCAGCCCCGATGTTCTGGATTAGCGGTTTTGAATTATATGACTGAAAGGAGGCAATGAAAGGTGGATGATATTCTGATGATCTTACAGTGTGTGTTTTGCTTTCTTTTTTTTTATTAGACTGATCCAGTTTTATGAGCAATACATAGGGTCATGTAATCTTGGATAAACATGAGATTTTGTGGGGGAAGAGCCTATAAATATTCTTAATTTTATTCTTTCTTCTGCATCTGCTTTCCCTCATGGGGTATGCATACTGATTTGATGGAAGATTTAATGCTGTTTGTGAGCAATACAAAGTAGCTAAAGTTAATTTGAAGTAATCTTTTAATTTTTTTTTTCTATTTGCTTTCCAGTGAAGCTGTTAAAAGAATGAATCAATTGTAATTGTGAGCTATGAAAGTAAGGAAAGGCTTAATATCCTTGTACCTGTTTGTGTTGATAAGTTTTATTGCTGAGTGGAATTTCTGATTATTAAGGGTTTTGAAATGAGATTCAATATTTGTGTAGCATTTGAGGAAATTAATATCAGTATTAATTGACAGTAACCATGTCAGGTCGCTTTATGAATAAGAATTTAAACTTAGATACCTATGTTTCCAAAAAAAAAGGAAATGCATCATAGTACAGTTAGTGCCTAAAATGTAATTAGCAGATATTGGTGATGATTTTTTTTAATAATCTGTTTGGGCGAGTACCTAGGCTTAATCTGCAGCCTTCAGTACAGTATCAATTAGGATATCTGTTGAAAGATATATTTTGTAAGTAACTGCATTTTAAAATATGCTACAGGGAAACGTGCATCAACAAGCACCAGGACTTTTAGAATATGTTTTTCTTGGTCTGTTTCTGTCTGTGCACTCCTCTCTGCTTGGCTTTTTGGGTCCTCTCCTACAGCTCTGTTTTGTATTTTGCAAATGAAGCACAGTAATGTTTCAGGTTGGTTGTTAGGTCCACCATCTTCCAACATGAGATAACATAGGCAGTCAAAGCTCTACTGTGCTGTCATCTCCATTCATTGCGTTTCCGTAGCTCTAAAATGACTAAAATGACTATCTGAAAATACACAGTTAACTCATCTTCCACTTCATAGCATCAGATTGAAGAGAGTAAACAGTGAGAAAGGTGATGGATAGGAAATCTGTTTGGACTATATGGTATCACATCAGTTCTTGTAATTTCAGCTGTGCATGGGGTGTTGGTGTGGCACCCAAGCAGTCTCCCAGCGCCCAAGCCTTGCAGGGTGGAGAGCCTCGACCCGTCTCCCTCTGCCGCGGGAAGCTGAGTGGTTCTCCGAGTTACCCGTTCAACATCATGGTGCAGTTTATCTCTTGTCCAAGGCACACATCAGCTGTTTACACAGCTGATCATAACTGCAGTGGTCATATTTTTGTTGGTTGCATTTTGTAGGGGAGCAGTTTCATGAGACTTGCTGCTAGAAGTGAACTGACCACGGTGAAATGAACTTTCCAGCACGGTGGTTGGAAAGATCAACCTTGCCAAAGCATGTTAGAAGAAGAGATGAATGCAACTATCCTTGAGCACTGAAAAGCTCTTCCAGAATGCTGACACTGTTGTTGTTGTAATTTGCCTTGTCATGTCCTGGAGTATGTGTACTTGGGAGGTTTTTTTGGTGTTGATTGTTGTTTGGGTTTTTTTACACAGAGAATCCCATATTGTGTCTCCAGAATTGTATCTACAGTAGTAGAACCGGTTCTGTATCTCTGGGTCTTTCTCTGTTGTAGTATTCATTGTAGTATTTCTCTAGTACTTTTTTTTTTCCCCTGGATTTCTGTCTCATCTTCTGTGAGATTCTTGGCTGGCTTAAAGATCATATTTTAACTCATACTCCTGAGTTTTGAGACAGTGTAGCTTATCCATGAGCTACTTGCAAGTAACTAGACTTCTGTGGTTTCAATGGAGGAAAGATTAATGAAATATTGTAGGTAAGTTTTAAATTAGCTGCTGTTAATTCAAACTTCATTCTAGCTTAGCAATTATAAATTTATGCATAAATACTTTAAAAGATACTTAGTTTAAGTACTTGTTCAATGCAGAAACTTACTTTTTCAGCATGGTCACTTGTTTCTTTATGAAAAATACGGCAAACTTGGCCTATGTAACTCTTCCTTATAAAACCATCTTACATAGAAGCAAAATATTATCTTGTAATCCCTTTATAATGGTTTGTTTTGGTTTTGTGTCCATGCCTAACTTTTTCTGGTTTTTTTTTTATCTTCTTGTATTTTAAAAGGTATTTCTCAAGAGTGACCGAGTTGCAAGAATGGTCCACAGTGGAGGATGTTCTGCAAATGACTTCAGAGACGTTTTTAAGAAAAATATAGAAAAGAGGGTCCGAAGCTTGCCGGAAATCGATGGATTAAGCAAAGAGACAGTGTTAAGTTCTTGGCTAGCCAAATACGATGCCATATACAGGGGAGAAGAGGACTTTTGCAAACAGCCGAATAGAATGGCCTTAAGTGCTGTATCGGAGCTGATTCTGAGCAAGGAACAGCTTTATGAAATGTTTCAGCAGATTCTAGGCATCAAAAAATTGGAACACCAGTTGATTTATAATGCCTGCCAAGTAAGTATTGGTGTCACTCCGTTCTGTTCTGTTCAAAATATCTCCCCCCCACCAACAGGTCAAGTGCTTCCTCTCTATGTGCAGAAGCCCTCAGTTGTAAGTACATCTCCACAGTTCAAGGAGATGAGACTGAGACCCTCAGGAAGGAATCTGCATCATTTGGTTTCTAGAGAGCACTTGAGAAAAGGGTATGCTTATGCTAGAGGGATCTCCTGAGACCTTTCACAATGTCACAACTCCAGTGATTTGCATGATTTGCAGGTTGTTCTATGGTCTCTATACCTGCATATCCTCATATAAATTACATATCATAGAATCATAGAATGGTTTGGGTTGGAAGGGACCTTGAAAGATCCAACCCCCCTGCAAGGAGCAGGGACAGCTCCAACCAGATCAGGTTGCTCAGAGCCCCGTCCAGCCTGGCCTTGAGTGTTTCCAGGGATGGGGCATCCACCACCTCTCTGGGCAACCTTTTTGTACATACATTTGTGTCTATGTGTGTACATCTTTAAAATAAATTTGCTGCATAAATAGATGGGTGACAAGTGATTGAATTTGAGATGCTCTTGGCTATCCAGTGTCTGGAAGTTTGGTATGTTATAACTCAACGTGCTTCATTTCAAACACCATCTATTAAGCTAATTTACACATTTTTACTTTGTTGTTTTCTTGGATAAAAGTTATGTTCCCCATAAATTACTAAGGCCAGGACAAACAGTTAATTCAGCAATCGTATTTGGATTTATATGTATAATCTATTGTTAAGCAGTAGTGTGCATGGTATGTAAACATATTTAATCTGGCCAGTCTTCATAGTGATGCAACTATAAATTAGCAATTACCTAGGGAGGAGAAACCTGAAAAAAGTAAGGTATTTTTGAAAGTCTCACAACCAGCCAGTGTGGATGCAGCATTTAAAGAGAGCTCACACGGCTTTCTACGCCGTCTGTAAAATAGTACAGCAGGCTACAGCTATTATGCTGAAGGCTGGCTTGAAGTTATGGGCCATCTTAATACAGGAACAAATGAAGAATCTTGGACATTGTTGCCTACTTCATTTATGGAGTAGTGTGGCATGAAATCGTGTAACTGTACTATGATTGAAACATCTGTGGTGTTCAATGCTTCTCAGGGTTGTAGATCCAATTTTCATAATGGGAAAGTGTAGTGTTTACTATGCATCCCATTATGAGGGCTTCCTGTTTTCACTGTGAACTGTTTACCAGCAGGGTGGAAAGAGTCTTCTGAATGAGCAGTGTTTTGAATGGAAGGAGGAAATATTCCTTCTGTTCTTGCTGCTTGCCCCATCTTTTTCCTTTTGCCTCTTAAATCACATACATGTGAATCATTAAGCTAACCTTTGGGATGTGCAGGTTGGTTACAAGATGAAGCAGCACTGAAATCTTGGAGCATAATCCTGCTTATTTGTTTTGTTTTTTTTTTTATGTAATAGGATAAAGAGGCTTAGGATAATTCAGTTTGGAAAAGACCTCAGGAGGTCATTCAGTCCAACTTCCTGTTCAAAGCAGGGTCAGATGCGAGGACAGACCAGGTTACTGAGGGCTTTAGCCAGTGAGGTCTTAAAACTTCTAAGAATAGAAACAGACAGCAGACTCTCTAAGCAACCAGTTCCAATACCTGAAAACATGAAAAAATAACTATTTTTCCCCCAAAGTAGCTAACCTGTTACTTATAGTAGAAACTATGCGTGGATTCCTCCCTCCTCTGATGTCTGATGATTGCTAAATCCTACTTTATATGTCACTGTGAACGGTCAAAATCTGCTGCTAGTCTGCATTGTGCTAGAGGAACACAAACAAATGGCAACTGTAGAGCTTTGAACAATGAAATAAACAAAACAAAACAAAAAAGTTCCCTTAGTCTAGAAGTGGTTCTGATGATACAATCCACTAGGTTCTTGTATCTGTATACTTGAAGGCTTCTTTATTTTGGCTCTTAGTTGTAGGAAAGTTGATGGAACAAATCTGGTTGGCAAATACCAATATTTTTCTGTCCTTGTTCCATAACCTACGGAGAGACTGAAGCATCACAGTGACTCATTTTTGTCTTCTACCATGGTAGAATTTTGAGCATGAGATTATTTTCTTTCCTGTTTTTAGAAATGGAAATTAAAGAGGAAATAATCTTGTGGTAGGTACAAAGGGAGAAAGACTGATCATCCTGATATGTGCAGAGATCACTCAATGGAATTAAGAGGAGACTGTTCTCTTGCTCTACCTGGTTTTGAGCGCGGAAGGTTGTGAAATCTCCTGTGGAGGTCTCCAAAGTGCACATTGTTTACCCTGGATTCATACAAGTCCTAGAGGATGAGAAGAAAGGGAGACTTACTTCTCTGGGAGCAGATATAGGAGCACCTACATGTTTCAAGCTGGGAAGAATGGAGGAGGAAAGACTTCAAGCCTATACCCTTCTTGTTTGGGGTTCTAGCTTTCTGAAGATTTTAGTGTTGCAAGGGAAGGATGAGATTACTTCGCTACAGCAAAAACTTTTGTTATGTATTCCAACAGAGTTGCTACCCACCATACATTTCATATCCTGTTCCTGTGGTCCAGTCAAGCACATAATACACCAAAGGTATCAGAAGTCTGTTGCAAAGGAAAAGACAACAACCATAGCCTTCACAGGAAGCATATTGCAGACAGCAACCAGTCTCTGATAATGTAATACCTTTTCTCCTTTGGCAAAATCCCTTATTTCTCATTATAGTTTTAATAAATACTTCAGTTTAGGCTGTATCTTGTTCCTTTCTATTGACAGTGCATTTACAGAAGATGAGATGAAGTTAGACTCTGATTTCAGGCAGCAGCAGCAGTTTTCATTCTGCCCTAGAAGCCTCTATCTGTCTTTGTATGAAAATGCTCTCTTTCATTTCCCTTTGCCACTGCTGTTTAGAATGCTAGAGACTTGGAGATAATGATAATCAATAGTGTCTGGGAGCAGTGAGATAAGTGAAAGTCCAAACAGATGTTAAAATTGTATTTTTGATAGAGGTTTTGATGAGTTGACTTCAAGTCTGTGCTTCTAGCAGAGAATCAGATATATGAAATTCTGTATATTTTGCAGCTCTGAGAAGCAGCTGCCCTTAACAGCAAATCTCTACAGTTATAATTCGTGAAAAAAAAACTCTGTCTTTTTCTTTCCCCCCTTTCTTTTGTTCCTTCTGGCCCTTTGGAAATAGGAAAGAGAAAAATGTCTTACAACGTTGATGATAAGAGTAAATTACCCTGCACCTACAGGGCTGCTTATCAGACAAGGATGGTATTTGTAACAGTAGGAGGTATTGTCTGCCAGCCTCCTTCTCCTTGTGACTCTCTGCATTTAGAAATTTCTTATTGTTTTTCAGCAGCTTTTGCTCCTCAGCCTGTTCTAAATGGAGCATTCCCTTCAACTCGTAAACCCTTGGTATCTTGCAGCAGCTCGTCAGACGAGTCTGCTAGGGTGTGCGTTAGTGCAGGTCCACACAGGTTGCCAGTCTCCATCCTTTGTGCCAGTCTCCAGCAGTGAGAAACAGTGTTCCTTCAATCAGCACAAGAACTTAATAAAAAATAAAGTGAATAGCAATAGACCAGCTCAGGCACAGTCTGCATAGCTATGAGAATTTTATGCATTTTTCTTTGAAGAATAACTTTTTTTCACAATATTTTAACATATACTAAATGCCTAAGCTTGTCCTTAGGTAGTGAACGTTAACAGGATGTTCACATTAGGATGTTGAAGACTTCTTCTCTATCTTGTTTTCAACTTTACAATTTAGAGCAAGGCCAGCAACTACTGCCAGCCAGCTATATCTCTTTGTGATTAAAAGATTCCGTTTTGTAAGTGCTACCACTTTCACCTGATTTTTATTTGCCTCGTGTTGCCTTGAGCTGTGTTTTATGAGAAATGATTGCCAGTTACCTGGGACTTAATGAGCTCCTTGACTTGCTTTTGGGATGCCTGGCCACAGTGTGTTGTTACTGCTTCTTTGATTTACAGACATCAAACATGATATAGTCTTTTTTCTTTTTTTTTTTTTAATTATGCACTGATGTAGAGGATATCTTTGATGTGGAAAGTCAAACTGAAAGGCAAACTCAAACCAGTGTGTGGTCATGCACTATTATTACACCACTTCACCAGTACCAGAATTTCTATACCAGGTAAATCATAGCTCCACACAGAGTTTATTTTATTTTGAAAGTACCTTTATAAGGTTGACATTTTTAGCTGATCTAAACCCATTGTCTTCAGTGCAAGGAGAAGAGAACAACATTGATTTTCATAATGAAAGAATTCTTGCAAGTCACATTCTCTTTTCTGACACCTAATAAATAATTTTGAGAATTATGTAACAGTTTTTAAGAAGAATTACTTGCTAAGTTTTCTACTGCTGACTTTTTGGGAATCAGCCATAAACTAATTCTTCTGGAAATAGCTTTAGGTCTTACTTTGCTGCAAGATATAATTTTCTGTTTAGTGTGTCTAGTTCACATCCTTTATTATCTTTAGCTTTTGCAAGTTGTAACTCTTTGTATAAGTGTCTAATATTGAGAATGATGGACTATATTGTATCTTCCATAATAAATTTTTGTGGTTTTAACTATGAGAATATTTTCTGCCAAGAATTGCTTCTGAACTGAAGTCTGCTTATTGTGCTCAATACAACTGGACTCTTTCACCTGGCACTTCACTGAAGTCCAGTTAATTATGCAGTTTTGGAAATGAGTCAAATTAAGAGCAATTCAATTTGCAACAGAGGCCTTAATGACTTTTGAATGTTTGTGACTCTGATCCTTTCCTCAGTAAACTCATGAAAAGTAGTGCAGTTATGTCACAGATCACAGAATTTCCCATGCTTCTGGATATTTTCCTTGGAAACTTTCCTACTCTATATGTATAAACTTATAGCGACAAATGCAACTTTTTGAAGCGCAAATAATAATGCTATCTTTGTACAGAAAGTTTCAGTGTCAAGTTGATAATCTTGTTGAAGTAATTAAACAAGTGTTAAGATTCGCTTTAGTATATAGTGCAAAACTTAACCAGACTCATTAATTCTTTAAGTTGAGGCAAGGCATAGGAAAAAAAAATTGATTTGGGCTGTATATTATAGAACACAATACTGTTATGCAGTATCTGTATCTGAGTCTTCTAGTCAAAAGAAAAGATACTGACTCTGTGAGATGTTATAAAGTGACCAGGGCTTCAGCTAAGCCGGTATCTTTCAGATGGTCACCAATGACAGTCATTACTTATTTCGTGATAAATTATACTTGATATAACAAGGTAACTTCGGAAAAAATGTTGGCAAGGTCCATTGCTCTATTTTTGAGGTAGCATCTGGTGCTACCTCATCCACTGATGTCTTAAACATCCCTCTGGGCTGAAAATGTATTTTTACCCGGCCCAAGGTATTCCTACTCCTGTCTTTAAAAAGATACCTTGTGCTGATCACCCGCTTTGTATGGGAGACCTGCTACCTTCAGGCCTTATCTGGTAAGAGGTTACTGCTGGGTAGCCAATGCACGCCCCTAGCACAGGGCAGGGTTTATTTGCTCTCTAGATAAAAGCCAGTTTTGCAGACACTGCAAAGTAGATGGCAGGCAGGGCAGGAGTAAGGGGAGAAGCTGTCTGGGCTTTCAGTGGGCAGAAAGGACTGCAGTGGCGTGGGAGATCTCTTGGGAGAAGAAAAGCAATAATTTTCTGGGACTGTGGGAGGCTATAGAATTACAGTTAGTATTCCAATATTGACAACATTTTTATATGATAAATGTAAGTCTAGAATGTTTCTGCACACAGTCATGATGCCATAACAATATGCTTTCTTACAGAACAGGTTGGTGCTTTAAAATTGTCAAATGTGTCTGTCAACCTGAAAAGTATTTCATGCCTTTGATAACAGAAACGTTCAAATGTTCACACTTCAAGCTTGTTCACATATCAACCCTATTGGCTTCTAGTACCTGTAAATTCAATA
This sequence comes from Chlamydotis macqueenii, assembly GCF_036417535.1. Taxonomy (NCBI): domain Eukaryota; kingdom Metazoa; phylum Chordata; class Aves; order Otidiformes; family Otididae; genus Chlamydotis; species Chlamydotis macqueenii. Next base: position 24,659,394 of record NC_141556.1, read on the forward strand.
ATATATTTTCTCCCCTGCTCTCCTCCTCACAACAAAATCTGCTTTCTGATTGATTTTTCCCTGTTTTTCCAGAACAAAAAAAAAGTTCTGTCTCTGGCTATTCTTGCGCGAGAGCAAAATAATCAAAATATTTCAATGGAGAAATAAATTGTAATTTCTCACAGGATTTAGATGTTGTCTCTTCTTCATGATGAAGAGACAACTCTTGATTATGTGCACATAGGAGCTTAATGTGAAGTTAGTTCAACACTTCTTTAAAATACTTTTACACTATGAGGTGCTTCATCTTTTCCCTCCATTTGAGAGGTCTTGCTCAAGACAAAAGTTTCAGTGCTTTGCAAAATAGTGCTGCAGTCTTGGATATTCTTTCTCAGATTACTTCTGTAATGAGACTGAGAAATCCAGAGCTAAGCTGAACAGTGTATGTCGGGGCAGTTTGGAGTTTCAGCTTAATAGCGTAAGTTCTGATGAAAAGCGGAATTCTTGGAACCCCCAAGTGATTCAGTTCTGTTAACACACACTGATGGTACTTAAATGGAGGGCGGGGGGGGGGAGTTTTAGCTGCTGTAAACAAGTGTTTTTTCTATAATAGCAGAGTTTGGAAAAAAGTCTCTGATTGCACCAAAGGGTGTTGATTTGTTCTCATTTACTCTAATGATAGAAGAATGATAGAAAGACTATTAAAGCATCCTAGAGAAGCGAGTTACTTTTTTAGCATATTTAAATATCTGACTCTGAACAATGTTTAAAAGTCTAGCAAGTTACATAATGGAGAAGCACTTTGAAATATTATTGTTTGTAGTTGAAGGGATATTGAGAAAATATCAGAGAGAAATTATGTGTTTGCAACAGTAATGCATTTTCAGTACTTGAGGTATTGCAGTATCCTTCTTACATTCAGCTACTGGGGGAGAAAAATTGGCTTTGACATCTACATTTAAAAGGAAAACTTGAGTGGGACATCTGAAAACCATGAAATTATTCAAAGGTTTACTTGTTAAGTGTAAGTGTTAAGAAAAAAAAAAACATTGAGGCATATTTTTTCACTTTTAATGACTTTTAAGACAAAATTTACCTGTGGGTTTGTGTGCCATAGAGCTCTCTCTGTGCGTATGTGGTTTCTGTTCTTGTGTTTTGTTTTGCACGTGCATGAAGGAGTTGACATTGTAAGGTCTCTAGTAGCCTGAGAGACTCCCAGCACTCGTAGATCAGTGGATTTACTTCTGTTCTCTAAATGAGCATCCTTCTAGGCCTGCTCTCCTGTCTATCAACTTCCTTGTCACAAGAGGTAAACCAGGCTTGACTAAGAATCAGCAGAGAGAAGCTGAGAATACCCATCTTCCCTGCTCTGTCTTGTGCCTCCTTGAGAACTGAAATCATCAGTGCTGGGGTTTTGGCTGCAGATCTTTCTTTCAAGCTGTTTTGTTTCCTGAGACTCTCTTTGGCACTCAGTGAGTACAGGAAAACAGCAGTGGAATGGGTGTCATAGAATAAAAAAAATAAGGAAGTTGGTTTTGGCTTGGTAAAGCAGATCCTTTTAAGTTTATTTTATTTTTTACCTTTCCCTGTGTTTCTTCCTCTAAAATATTATTTTCAAGCCTTCATGAAGTAATTAATGCTGTTTTGACATTCTCTTGAGTTCCAGATCCAAGGGAGTTAAGCTGCCTCAATACTCGAAGCCACATATATCCAGCATTTAACTAGCACTTGTATTAACATCACCAGTGCCTTTGACTCGTTGTATTTATATTACCAGCTGAGGATAAAGTTCCTCTAGTTTGGTATTAAGCAATAAAAATAAATCTTTTCTCCCAAAGGCTGTTGTATTAATTTTTAAAATCTTTTGTTGTTGTTTTTAAGGAGAGGTTTTCAGGTAAATAAATACAAAACAAATACTTTTTACAGACACATTTTCAGACTGATGATAAGTTTATTAATTTGAATGAATGCTTGTGAGCAAACTGAATAAGTTAATGACCCTTAGCATGAAGTTGTCTGTCACCTGTTCTGCTTAAGACATGATAGTATTCTGTATTCCCTCTTTATCAATTCAAAGTAAAGCAGTTTTGCTTAGGTAACTTCCATCCCAAGGATCAATTTGATTATTTAGGTTTGTTCCTCTGCAGGGTTTTTCCTCAGCAGCCAGTGTGAAGCCAGAAGCAGCTGAAAAAGCCACAGGAAAAAAATGAGCCTATGTTTCCATATCCCTCTCGGTTACTGGTACTGGATGTCTTGTTCTGAAGCTTAGCTGCTTTTTTCTCCCACTTTTGAAATTTTTAAGGGAGAACTCTCTTAGCTCTCCCTTCTTGAGAGGAAGTTCTTTGCAACTGGCTGCCTGGAGAAGGTTTGTATGGGTTCCCGCACCCCAGTCACTCCAAAGGGAAAGATGCAGGTGAATTTGGAAATAATCCAGCTAATATAGATGGTAGATATATATTTTAAACAGAAATATCAAAGCACAGTCACAAGAGAAGATAGACTGTCCTATGCAAGAGTAATTGTGTATGTAAAATGGCTGAGAGATCTGCAGCTCTCTTTGAATATGCTGTAATTTTTGTGTTTATTTTTTTATCCTCTAGGAAGGTGTTTTTGTGGCTGTCCTGAAAATGAGAGAACTCTCAGCCTCTGCTGAGGCTGTCCTAATCTCTAGGATCTAATCTCTCGATCTCTGATATTCCAGGCTGTCCACCCCAGACACCCTCTCACCCTAAAAGAGGATTGATTCCCAACAGAAGAGCCATTGTGCAGGGAGATGCTCCTTGGCCTGTCATTTATTCACATATTTTATATTACAAGACTTAAAGACAGTTTTTCCTGTCATCAGATTCAGCCTGGTGTCAATGCTGAGGCTATCTGCTTTGTGATTAGATGTTCATAATTTCAAACTTATGACATGTTTACAAGAAAGTGCCTGTTTCTATAGGTCTTCTGTAGGTAAGTAGATAATCTTCATTTTCGTTTTTGCTACAGGCATGAAAAATTCTCAGGCCAACTGAAATAACCCTTTTTTGGTCAGTAACATGAGTAGAGAGAGGAAAAAATAATTGCAACCCGCAGTCTAAAAGTTTACAGCCTACTGGGAATGTCAAGAGTAAGAGGAGAGTGAAAATAGGATTCATCTGTACTTTGTGTCCTCTGTTGGAATCTGTTTCTTGAGATAACAGATAAAAAAATTTACTTCCAGGCATTTTAGCTATAAACAGGAAAAATCTGAAATAAAATCAAGGCTACTTATTTAGTAGAAATGTTGACTTCTAGCTGGAAAGGACCCGTTGCATGGTAAGCACTCTGGGGCTACGGCAGAAGAAATACCCTTTTGCAAATGAAGTAAGGGAAGAGTCAGTCGTCTGTCACCTCTGAATAAACTGTTTTCCTAACTGGTCATGCAGTGCCAAGCTTTTCTAATATGGGAACGCTAAGACTGCCCATAAATGAGGGAATAGAATACTGAGCCATGCCCGAGAGAGCCTCCAAAGGTACACACAGTTTCTGGATTAGCTTTGTTTTATTCCTAGGAGCACTGTAAAATCATGCTCCAATCAATCTGGCACAGTCTTCTCCCCATACCGTGTCTTTCCTCAGGAGACTGGAGGCAGCAGGATCTTGCCTGAAACACTTGTCCCTCCTTAAGAAAACTTGTCTGACCAGTATTCTAATTTTACCATACTGGAATGTTTTACGGATGGGTGGCAGACTTTCTGTAACTGGTGCTTTCCCACCTGTTTAATGTTAGCTAAATAGAGTTGGTCTTTCTTTTGGGATAACTGATGTACAAGGTGTTCTCTGACGTATTTTCTAAGCTATATGTTACCCATGAAGTTGTTTGTAAACATGAGAAATTTCTGATTACATTACTCTTTCACAATAGTAACAGTTGATTGTCACAGAAAACAGATGTTGGGTTTTTTCTTGCATCACCAAAAAAAAAAAGTTCCTCATGTTAAGAATATACTAGCTACACACTCGTAAGCAATATTTTTCCATCTTCATTGTGGTCGTTCTTTCTGATCATTAAGTAAGCAGAATATAGACTGAAGATCTATAATCTGTTTTCTTTTAGACCTCACTTAAAACATTAGAACCTTCATAGGTATGGAAGTCAGTTTTTCATGGTGCAACACAAACCTGTAGATGAAACTTGCCTTCTTACGCATTAAGCTCTGAGGTAAATCTATTTTTTAGTCCTTACTCAACTATTTGGGATTTTTATGGATAGGTACGTGCACATCACTAATACCACTGCCTTCTAGAAAAAGGTAGGAATACAGAACATCCTCCAGCTGATGCTACAGAATTGCACAGAAAGGGAGAAAATGAGATTCCATTTCTCTCTTCTTCTAGATCCTCCACATGGTATTTACAAAAAGCTTCAACAATATTTCTTTCTGTCCACTAATTTTATTAAGTATTTTTTCTTGAAGCAATTATTAGCTGGCTTTAAAAAAATACTAATATGCTTAGATATTGTGTATATTTAAATACAAATGCAGACTTTAAATTAAATAGAAACATCTTGCCTGTTTGAAAGAACTGGTTATATGTGGCTGATTTGGTCTTTTTTTTCCCATGGTGCATTTTGAAAGCAACATCATATATAGATTTGGAAAATCTGCTTCAATTGTGAGTTCTTAGCCTGAATTTTAAGTTTTCTGTCTTGTTAAGTCAGCCTTCTGTAATTATTTGGGAAAAAATACTGGCATGACATTTAAGGTGTTTTTGCTTACTTAACGCAATGCTCGTTAACATTTATTGCCCTAATTGCATATATTCCCTTTGGTTTCAATACTCCAAAGATAATCTAATCAGGCAAGAAATCTAATAAGGCAAGAAAACGTTCTGCACTATGTTTTTGGAGAGCAAGGAAGGTAAGCAAAAGGAGAGGGGATTTCCTTCTGAGGCAAGGATAATTTTAGGAAAATACAAAACGCTGTGAGCCCATTTAGTATTATAGGACATCAATATGCATAAACCAACAAAGTTTGCATGCTACTCTTTGGCTTGTCTCAGATATGATAATCTCTGTGCAGGTGGTGGGAGAGGAGGAGGGCGGAAGGGTTTTTCTAAGGAGGATGAGGACGTGAGTCATACCTCAGGCCCATCGCTTCCTGGCTGGGGTGGATGTGGGAGGGTATTCCCTAGCCAGAACCTGAGAGCAGCTTGTGTGGAAGGAGACAGCCAGTATCTATTTTAGCGGGATCTGGGGGAAGGTGACAGGCAGAATAAGGACACCCATTTCTTTGATCATCTTGTTCACCAGTGCGGTTGGGACATCCACAGTATTTATGGTAGGCGTGTAGATAACTGCTTAAGTGCTTTTAATAACTCTCTGGAGTCTTCTCTGTTTCTGCATTAATTACCTAGGGACCCTAGGTTTCTGACTTAAAAGGTTATTTGTTTGGATGGTATGTTAGACTCTGCATAGCTCTGAAGCTTTTTTCACTGCCTAACTGCAGGAAGAACACCCATACAAATAACAAGGCAAAGACTTGAGTGGAAAATAAATACAAGTTAAACTCTTTTGTGTGTGGATATTTATAATTTTGTGGTTGCAAAGTTGAGGTGGAAGGTGTTTTGCGTAGTTAGCAACAACTGAAGAGTTTGACTTTTACATTGTGGAAGACACACTGCTGTGATGAGTGTGCAGAGTCTGACTTGTCAGCATCCCTGAACTCTAGTATCTGGATGTGAAAAACAAGATACAGTTGGATAAATTATGTTTACAGTATGACATATAACAGATCTTAATTTTTCCATTCCTGTTAATAAAAGAACGATGCTTTGCATCCATGCCCTTAATTTCTCTTCTTAGTATTTAGAGTGATTAGATTTGTAAATAGTAAGGAGATGTCATTATTCTCCTTCCTTCTCTCTCAGCACAGCATACTTTGCTCAAGTTTTTGTCCTGTCTAACAGAGGTGGTCAAGTATTGCAGTCTCAAACAGCAAGAAGAGCAACCTGGGTTTTGGCTATTGATCTGTGCAATTGTCACAAATGCCAAAAGAACGAGAGGCAGAAATTTGCATTGCTTGTAGTGACACTTTTGAGCACTCCTAACTTTTTTTTCTCCTCTATAGTCCACTGCTGAGCCGCTAATGTGAATCCTAATGTGATTCTGATCGTCCTAATGTGGCCTATGGAGTTCAGTGTTAATACCTGTTGATTTAAAACCAGTGCTATTCTTAAGCAGTCAATCAGCCCATGACGCTTTTTTCTCAATGGGTAGTTCTGCAGTAAATATCCAAGGCCTAGTGGTAGGGTTTTCATGGTGCAGTCTTGATATTTTAAAAGGAGATTTGGAGGGAAAGTTTCTTTTATTTTCCTTTTGATTGATTCCTGGAGAGTATACGTGTGGTTTCTGTCTGATTCACTCTATTTAGGAGAAGCGTTGCATCTTTTTTCAGCATCTTCATGAATATCCTGGAGAAGGCAATGGAAGGGAAATCTCTGAGTTTAGAGACGATACTAAACGTTTTTGAGTACTCTAATGTTGCTCTAGTTGCTGGGACCTCCAGAAAGGCCTCTCAAAACTGCATGGGGAAAAGTGTGACACACACCTCTAATGTAGCTAAAGGTAAGGTAATAAATCAGAGGAGAAATAAACTAGCGCACACTCGTAGGATGCTGAACTGAGCATGGCAGTGTTGAGGAGGACGCTTTGGGTTCCCTGTGATGAAATCATTGGTTCTGTGTGCAACAGTAGCATAATTTTCCTGCTGTGTGTAGCCTTCTTATGCCCATACATTGAATATTGTGTGCAGCTTTGTTCTCCGGATCTCAGGGTATAGGGGAGGTCAATGAGGACTAGAGGGTCGCATTGAAAGTCATGGAACAGCTGCCTTTCAATGAGAGGTTAAAAGGGCTGAACCTCTTCAGTCTGGAGGTGAGAAGGTTGACAGGGAAGCATATGGTTGAGGTTTACAAAGTTTTGAAAGAATTGGCCAAGGTGAATGCGTACCTTCACTCACCAAATGCCACACCACAAATAACCAGGACACTCAAGGAAGTTTGTCAGAGATTTAAAATGGATGCAAGACTTCCTTATCTGGCTTTTGGAGAACTTCCAGAACATTTTGTCATGAGGAGCAATGAGGGCAGACAGGAGCAGGAGGTTCAGAAGTGTTTGGTTCAGAAGTGTTCCTGGAGAACAGGTCCATAGACTGATGCTAGTAAGACTCGGCCTGGGTGTATCCTCTAACTTCTCTCTCACTTCCTCAGGCTCCACAAAGATCATTACGGTAATGCCCTTCAGAGAAGAACCAGGCTCCAGCATTTTACCTAAAAAACCTCCTCTGCTGTCACTGTCACACCCACAATTCTGGGCTGTGTGGACAGTTTGTCTGATCTAACAGGGTGTTTCTTATACTTGTTGCATGCAAGATGATTCTATAATCCAGAGAGAAAATAGGAAGATATTTTCTTTAGAATTTGGAGGACAAAACAGGCATTATACATATGTATAATTACATGTTTTATCATTTGAAGAATAGCATAATTTTATGAGATTGTTCAAAATGCCAAAAAAGATACAAAACAATAGTTTGTGAAGTAAGCAATTTAGAATAAAGCACAATTTGTAGTTCTTTTTAAAATTCTTCTTACAGCAGTGATTTATAGAAGTGGAGTGGCTTCTGTAAACTAGATAGTCTCTCAGTTTGCTAGCCTCAGTTTCTTTCAATTGTCTGTATATGCTTTTAAGCTTTAAAAAAAAAAAAATCTACCTTATTTTATACAGACTTTATTGCCTCTCTTCCCGTTGTTTGCTCAGGAAAGCCAAGGCTCTTGGTTTGCCTTGAACTTAAAGTAAATAGATTCTTCATGAACTTTTCTTTTAACAGTTTATAAATGCAATATAGGTAAGAATAGGATCTGCTGTACTGTTAGGGCTAAACTAATTGAATTGCTTTTAGTTTTATTATTTAAATCTTGATGGTTTACCTAGTGGAAAGCACATGAAGATATTCCTCCTGAAAGCAACAGCCATATTACTTCTAAGCATGCATCAGAATAACTGCTGTGGGGTATGAGAGAAAGAGGCATGGTTTGCAATTCTGGGACTCCGCTTCATAGAATAGAGCCTCTGCTACAAAAATCACTTGAAGTGAATGTTCAAGGAAACTAAGCAAGATTGAAGAGCGTGTTGTTGCAGAAAAGGGCATCAATGTAGTCAAACTGTCCTTGGTCAATATTCTAATCAATTTAAATATGCATTCATGTTCATACAATTCATAAAATTGCTACATCTTTACTTGATTCTCCTCGCTACAGGGAAGATCAGAAGAGCACCAGAATCGTGGCATTTATGGACAAGCTTGTGACAGTAGATCAACACCGATACAAAATGAAAAACCATTTATATAGTGAATAAGATAAAATTCTGGGGTTTTTTAATGTTGAAGTTTTCTTTTTAAATTTTGGTTTTAATAGATTTTTCCCCTCTCAGAATCTCCTGTTAGTAATGTCCAAGTAATATAATAGTTCTAAGGCTATGCAGAGTCTGTGATACTTACAGAGAGCTGCTATAATGAAAACACAATCCAAGAAACACTAGCTAAAGACAAATCGTTAACTGTCTAAATACTTCCTGTCTGATTTTTCTCTCTTTGATGCCTAAATAGACTGCTGTGCCTAAATAAATATTTAAAATATTTGTATCTAGGTCAGCGTATGTTTTGCACTAAAACCCCACATTGCATAATTAACAGCCTCTGTGAACCAAATAAAGCTTCAACTTCCATCTTTGCCTGAAATCAGAGGAAAAACAAAGTAGCAGACCCAGTATTGTGACAACTTGATTTCCTCTGTAAACATGAGGGCTTAGCAGACTTTCTTCAAATGTTATCATGCAAATAGTTGGGCAAAAAGGTGGTTTGTGAGCGTTACTGAATTATATTTATTTACAAGCCACATGTCAAGATTTGGCCAAGAAGAGTAGCAGATCTCTTAATTGTTGGAATTTAGGTTAGCAGAACACCAGTTCTTAATTTAAGTTCAGTGATATAAAATAAAACGGAAACCATGTTTGATTTGGGCTGTCGCAGAGCTGTGATATGACAGTGTTTTGTGGAAAAGACTGAGCATATAAATTAGTGAAAATCCTGACTGAGATGCTCTACCCTTCTTCTCAGCCCATGTACATAAAGAGAGTGCTGGGTCTGTTAAAATCCAAACAGACAAACAGAAAACTCTTTCTTTATTGTGCATTACTTTTAATGCATTACATTTGCATTACTTTTCCAAGTGTCCTGCTCAGAAAATACCAGTTCAAGTGAAGATGAAAATATGCAATAAAATATTGAAGACTTCATTTTAATTTGGGCAAGGACAGATTTTGAACCATTAATTTATTTTTCAATTTTCTTCAATAAAGACAACATTAAATAGAAGATGTATGTTGCATTTGAAGAATCCTTTGAAGCTCTTTTTAAAGATTGGGTTATTCTTTGCAGTTTGGGACGTATCAATTTGGCTGAGGTTGTCTGGTGAGTTTAATCAAGTTAGCTGTTAATAAAAGGCTTTTAACATGTTACGTTTTCTCTAAAAGGTTAATAGCAGTCAAATATGAAAGGTGATTGTTAGGGAAACAGTTACTGAATAAAGTTGCATTGTACCTCTGCACATCTCAGTGTAAAAGAAACTGTTTCTTGCTGGAGATTTTCTCATTAATATATTGTGTGCATTTAATTCTTCAAATGCATTACTACTTACAGTTGGCTAATTTCAGTGAAAGTTTGGCCTGTGTATACGTACTTTATGTATTAAGTTTTGAGTGGATTCAATACAAGTTTTTAACTATTCCCATTACATATATTATGATCAGCTTGAATACTGTGAGTAATTCCTTTCCTATTTATTTTCAAGTCTCATTGCAGGATTTCCTGAGGTTTTTTGGTATTGGTAGTCCCAAATAAACTGAAATCTAATTGCGAGAGACAACTTTTCAGCCGGTGCTGTAACTCTCAAAACTGTGCTTCATATGTTTTCAAAGCTTGAATGTAACAAAATGCCATATCAAAGTCTCAGCTTTGCTTATTTTGGAGACTGCCGAAGTGTCCATCCAATGACTGATTGAAAAAAAAAAATCCAAGATTTTAAAATTCTACAGTTTTCAGTTTTGCTTTTGAGAATTTTTAATTTTTTAAATTCCATTTAATTAATTACTTCATGTAATCTTGACTTTAGATTTTGTTTTGGTTTTAATATTTTTATGATAACCATTTTTACAAATCAATATATAATCAGTACAATTAATGAGTACAAACAATTAGTATAAATGATGTCTTCTGCCACCTTAATCAGTGATACATATGCAGATGAACATTGAAATCACATAACCAGATCCAGAACTTTACAAAAACATTTCCAAGACCAGAACCTCACCATCTGAGATTATGCATGAATTTTTTTGAGCTTCTGGTGTTGTATAGAGCTTGTAAGAAAATTCTGAGTGAGGTGTAATGTCTCATGGACTTATTGAAGATACTTAGGTACAGCTTTTGAAAACATTTATTTGATTAGATTTTGATTTTTTTATCCAACTGAATCCGCTGTAGAGTATTTGACTGTTGATTGGCCTTGCTTTTTGTCGGTGTTATTACTTGTTGTTGACAATATTGGCTACAGAGAAAGTGATATGCTAATTGCTTGCTCTGTTCATCTATACTCCTTCCATCGTAATTTCAATATTTATGTTATTGTAAAACTGCTGCTTCCTCCTCCCAAAAACTGAGGAAAAAAATATAGCAGTCAGTAAGAATTTGTTTTAAAACAAATTAATTCCAACTGATGTTTGAGGTTTTTTGCTGGCACTGTGTTGCAGGAAGACTGGGTGAGCAGCTTGGCCGGTTGTCTGAAAGGCAATCTTGTTCTGCTCTTCCAGAGCAAAATCAGTAAGAAAAGGCTGTGAGGCCTGATGGTGCATCGTGAAAAGCTGTTCGAACACCTCATCTGGGCTGTGGACCTGTTAGCTTTTATAAGTCTACTTGCTTTTATAAGTCTACTTCAATTTGCTGCAGACAAATTGAAAGTAGAAGTCCTTTCAGTTGTTGCTGGGTTTCTCTTTTGATTTAGAATTAGCTGGAAAATGCATATACTGGTCTTCCATAAGAGAAATAATTTCAAAAATAGGTGCTTTTTCCTCCCTTTATTTTAACCTCTTACGTTTCACTTTCTGTGATGCACATATTCTGAAACACCTCTGAGTTTACTTGCCAAAACAAGCAATCCGTTGTTGCTTGTGTGTGTTGACTGGGAAAAGGAGCAAGTTGGGAAAATAAATAAATAAATAAATAAATAAATAAATATTTAGAAACTGAGTTTTTAAAGTTTTTCTGTTGCAGAGTTCTGTGGGAAATCCGCAGGATGTCACCATCACAAAGGCAGGGTCTGCCATCAGCATCGCCATTTGTGCCATATGTAAGGATTTTGCAGGGTGGAGAGAACATGAGAAAATTTTAGAATACCATTCTATTAATCTGTTTTATGAATCTGACTTAATATGCTATATAATCTATACACAAGGAAGAGAAAATATTTTAAAAGTTAAACTAAACCGCGTAGCCTCCTCTGAAATAGAGGAGTGACTACGTTTTCTTTCTTTTAACAGCTGTGTCTTTCTTGCTGTGAAACAAGAGGCAGAAAATTTATTAAAAAGTCCAGTAGAAGCCATTCAGGAAGCTTCACACATCCTGCCCTTTAATCTAATCTGGTTTTTCCCTCCTGTAGGAAGTCTAAGCAATTTACTTCTGTCACAATTTTGTTCATCAGAAGTTAAGTCCTGTTAAATTTGTGTCCAGAAACATCTGCTGTTGTAAACTGGAGTTGGCCACTTTGTTTTTGGCCTGACTTGGAAGTTGTTGATCCTTCTGCTTTTACGTATTTAGCTGCTAATCTTGGTTCACAAGCTTGGGAAACTTCAGGAATCTCCGCAGACTGTGTTCGGCATGCGGCAACTCCTTAATGCTGCAGGCACTGTTAATCTCTTCCCAGTCTGTTCCTTTAGAGCAGCTCTCCCTGTGTAAATATAAGAATGGGAGCAAATAATGAGGATCTTAGAGGCATAGGTCTGTCTGAAGTAAAACTCCTTTTTTTTTTTTTGAGTCAGATATTGAAGTAGCAAGGACAACAGTCTGAAAAAAATGCCAGTATTTGCATCTGCTATGCCTACTGCCTGCTTGCTTGATTGACAACCAAAATTGAGCCCTAGGACTTCTCTGGCCTTCACTTTCTCTTCCAGCCTTGCTGCTGGATGCCATTAGTTACTTCCAGAAATCCATTTTTTTCCAGCATGGTATAATCACAACACTTTTAATCCAAGCTCTTTACTCCATTTGGTGTATGTTGACTTTTTTTGCGTTGGCTGTCAGGGATGGACCCTGCAGGTGACTTGATATTGGGATCCACAAATAACCTGTCAACTCAGCAGGGCCCGGGCTTGGTTACATGTGGCAAAAAGTGTCTATAAAGAAAAAAATGACCATTACTGGTAGAGAAGGTGAAAAGACTTTGGATTTTGTTGTTGTTTATATCTCTATGGGCAGCTAAATGTAATTTCATGTTGATGTAATTGTGAATTAGAAAGCTGCAGAGAAGCTAACCGAACATTAATAAAATAGGCACTTGGAGTTAGATCTAAGTAAATCCGTTAGTTTGAACACTTGTGAATGTAAAGAACAGTAACTTGCAGCAGGTCAGTACCCATGCATACCCAAACTGGTCTTGTTTCTCATGCAGAGGATATCTGACTTTATACGTAGAGGAATGCGAGTGAGTGCCATGGGCTTTAGTGCAATACCTCTTGGTAGCACTAGTACCTTTTTGTACATTAAGTTGTTCTCACACATTAGCCAGATTTTTTGCCAGTGTACCATTTTTCTTTTCACCAGAGTACACAAATATGTTAAGGCCATTTAAGTAATATGTATTTTTAAAGTTATTATTTAAATAGGAATCACAAAGTCTTTTCCACTCTGTTAAAATATGTAAACATTAATTCATTCAGATATATTTCTGTTCCGTGCTGTTTAGGCACGCAAATTACATGACAGTTTGTCAGGCCAAGATATCATGCTGTTGATCTGAATTGTGATTTTTAGTTCTGGTAGGCTTACAGTCTTTCTTAAGTGAGCAAATAATCCGAGGAGTGTAGGCTCCATGCGCATTCAAGACAGAGAGCAGCACGACCTGGAGAGGAGTCTGAATGCTGAATCTGCTTCAGCCTCTGGTAGTGGCTGTTTGCAGCCTGGCTGCTGCAAACTTCTTCTTTCAAAGGTTTGTAACTGGGCCAGAGTTGAGCTGATTTTCACAGGTGGGGCCGTGCTTAATTTCAGATCTTTACTTCAAAGCAAAATGGTGCTAGAGCTTTTTGACAGGATGGTCACCATTTTTCTTGTGGTGGATAAAGCAGTGTATTGTCTTTCCTGGCCTCTTCAGAAGCAACAAAGTGTTTTAGTTGAAATTATTAAAGCAGAAATTTGGAGTAGAAAGCTGTAGTCTGTCTTTTTTTTATAAGTCAGCACTTACATAAGCAGCTAATAAGAGTATTGTGGCAACTTGGGTGTTTAGGATGTTCCCACTCCATCTCTACTAATAAAAAAGTTTGTGATGAAAATGATTGCCCTCTTCAGAGTGCAAAAAAAATAAGGGCAACTTCAAGCATTGGTGAATAAAAACATTTTCAAATTAATAGCTTGATGTCTAACGGTGGCAGGTTTATTTTAGAAAGCTGTTCTCATATAACACCACTGGGGGAAAAAAAGATTATGAGCTACCACTTTTTAAAAAATAAAAAGTAGCTTCTTATTCACCTGAGCATACTCATTTGTAACTACTGATTTTTCTGAAAAAGCTTTTAAAATCCAAATAATCATCTTTGCAAAAAGAAAGAGCACAGGTGACACAGCTGTCTTATTCATATTCTTGCTCCGTTGGGAATTTTCCCAGTGAATTAACTAGCCCTCAAAAGGGGAGCCACTCTCTTTGCTTAGGTGTTACAAGTTTTGGGGGCCAAATATGTGGCGTTTAGGGGAAACATTGGTTTGCTTGGTCAGGAATTCTAAAGTATTTTACACTGAAAACAGGTCTCTGGTGTCTGCAATTTTCTGTAGTGAGGTTCCCTGCTGGTAAAATACTGACTAATTGGTTGTGTGTGGTTTAAGTGACATGAGAAGCATCTCTGTTATTGGTGTAGTCAATAAATAGCTATGCTGTATAATTACTACCACTGTAGAAAGCTGACATGTTCTTATTAAATGGAATTTATACATACCCTCTCTTAAGATAATCACTAAGGCTATAATTTCTTTTAAAAACATGCCTTCATATTTAAGGGTGGGAAGCATTATGTGATGCTGTCTAAATGCCAGTTATTCTTTAAAAAAAAACCAACCAAACAAAACCCAAACAAACAAACCACTTTTCTTCTGTTGATGTGTGTATATTTTATTTACTAACTGGTAACCACTTCAATTTTAAGTGGTTACCAGTTAGTGATTTTTTTTTTTTTTACCAGATTTCAGTTGCAATATTAAGAATCCGAGTTGCAATTCTTCAATGTTACGTTTATATTAATTTCTCTGCATGTGCTTTTCTAGTTTTTATTTACATTTTGAAAATTACTACAATGATTGTGATAACTGTGTATTCCACAAACATCTTGGATCTGGGTTTGATCCATGAATAAGGAATTAAGGAAAAGGGTACACTTAATGTTAATCCTTGCCACCGCTTCCTGCCTGTATGGCGAGATGTATCAAGTGTCTTCCCTATGTAAAAAAGTGGATACAACTCACAAATTCCAAATGCCACCTGCATTTTCATAATCTGCTCAGCCTTACTGTTGTCACTTCAGATTCAGCAGATGTATAAAGCATGATCGATTACACATTCATAATTGCTGACTGCTTTGCTTACAAAGTTGGTTTTCATGCATTTTGTTGAATTTAGAATAAAAACAAGCAGAATGACCTTGCGTGGAGTGTAATATCAAAGTTACTGTTTTTCTCACTGTCACTTTGTATTGCATATTGCAAAAATACTGATATCAACAACTTTACTTCTTATTAGGACAGCTGTGAATGCTGTACCAGTCGTTCTTACCCTGGCACTTTTCTATGAGTAAAGCAGCGTTCTTTGGTGTTTCCACCTCTTCAGCTTTTTTCCATACCTGACAAAACATCATTACATACATACGGTAACAAAACCATTAAAATGTGTAACTATTTCAGGAAGAAGACTGAAATTTAAAAATAAGTAAGTAGAGAAATCAGCACATTTTTAAGTAGTGAATTACAAACAGAAAATGGGAAGCAATGTGTGGTTAATTAAGGAAAAAATGCTAAGATTTACAAAACCCGATTACACCTTCATTAACATAAATTATCATGTGGTTTTTAAATAGAAAAATAACTAAATATCAGTCTTTAAACAAAAGATTTTGCCTCTTCAATTAAGTTAATAATGGAGGCAGTTATTTAAGTTGTGCTTTGACACAGGAAAAAGTTTTAGCCTTGTTCTGTTCTCCCACACCCTCTTTTTTGCAGAAGTCAAAGTTCAGTTATACAAATTACCTTCAAGGAGATATTTTTCAAGCAATTGGCTGTCATAGGATACATTATTAAAATAACGGTGACTTTCTCTTAGCCTGAAAAGGAAAACAAAATTGTTTTTCATATTAGACAGACTTTTGTACTGATTAAATGAAAATAATTGCAAAAATTATGTGGCTATAATACAAAGAAATATAGAAGTTAGAAATATATTATTGATATTGCTTATTGAACTTGTGAGTTCAATAAGCGGTCTCTTACTCCGTTAAGGAATGGAAGAATACAAATTTGGGAATTTATTTGAAATACTGTAGCTGTATTCTGCAAAACCTAAAATATTTGCTGTCATCAAGAACGCTGAACGCTGAACCATTTATGCTCGCAGTCAAACTAGGTGCAGATTTACAGATGCAGTTAGCAGAAGCACTCTTCCAGTCTGGAATATCATCTATGTTCTACTCTCTAGTTAGAAACTGAGCTTCTTTTGGGGATGCCATCAGGTTTTGTTCTCTTGCTTTCTGGTAGCCTGGATGAGTTCCTGCAAGGATGTTGTGAGACACCAGATTGCACAGGTGACAGATCGCATGTTCTGTCGTCGCTGCCGTGCTAGCAGTGGAAAACTTTTCATCCTGTTGCTAAATGTGGTCAGATTTGCATTATGCATAATGCTGTAATTGACCTGTAAGCACTGGGTGATGTATTTTTAATTATTCCTTTGTTTAAATTGGATTTTGAAAGAAAAAATTTTAATGAGCGCCTTGGTTCAATAAGCTCTAACAGATTTAGCTGAGGAGCGTTGCAAAGGAGATGATGTTCTGTATCTGGCCCGATGCAGCGAATAGCAGTCTTACTTTAAAACTTTAGTTTAGTGTAATGATTCATTTTGCAAACTATTTTTGCGTTCTTTAGCTGGAGATCTCATTTAATTAGAGAACTGATTTTTGCCAGTTTACATCCATAATCTCTTTAAGGTTGTTTTTGGTGAAGAGCAATTCAAGTATCCTTAAACTTTAGCCACATACTAAATTGTATCAGTGTGTTGTGTCATGTCTGTGGTTAGCCCTAGGGAGAGAGAGCCCTTGTTTGGCATTTATTTGGGTAAGAAAGCCAGTTGTGCCTGATCTTTTCCAGGTGCATCACTCTTCCTCCTCCTAAGCAGCTGTTCAGGTCAATGTGTTGCGATGAAGCCCTACTTCATCTATTCTCCCTCCCACTGCCCGTTACAAGTAAACAGGTGAAAAATGGGCTGGGGAGTCTCTTTTCCGTTAAGACCCAGCTGTTCTGTTGAGGTGAAGAGATGTGATCTCCCCCTTTGCCTCCCTGACTGAAGTCAGACATTTAGTCATGACTGTTCCCTAGGTATGGAAATACTGGAGGTCCAAAAATTGGATATGCCTTGATGTGAGCAGTTGGCCAATATTTGGGGAAAAGAGCTATGTGTGTGAAGTAATAGCATACTTATAAGGCATAGCCACACAGTTTTCTTTTCCTGTAGCTCTATGTTCCTATACAGGAACACCAAAGAGTAGATTTCGTTGCAACCATTTTCTAAGCCAGTCTGTCAGTTGAGTTTTCTACTTCATGGAGAAGTGTTTTCAGCTGCTATTTTCATAAGGAAATAATGCTTGTTGTGTTTAGCCTGAGTATTAAAAACTCAAGGGAATGCTGGCTGCCCTTCAGAGACTGACTGCCGTGGGTAACTGGTGACCATGACATTTCTTTCATCTTGGTAAGACTCAAAGCCAAAGATTTGCTTAGCGTTTTACTGCTTTTGAGATGTAAAGGATGCAGTTCATTTCTATTTTGTTTCTAACTGCATTACTTGCTACAAAGTTAAAATATAGTGTGTGGTTCTCACAGTTAACTTTATTTTTGTTCTCTGTCCAAGTTGGATAATGGCGATGAGCAAGCAGCCCAGATCAGACGTGAACTAGATGGACGACTGCAACTGGCAGAACAAATGGCAAGGGTAAGTGGTTGCTTTCACGTACCAAAAATGTATAAGATATTGAGTGGGATGATACATAGTGTGTGTTTCTGATTCTAAAATTAAGCAGAAGATCATTGGAAAACATAACAGTCTGGCAGATGCGTTTCTTTCTGCGCTGGAGTGTTTGTGTCAACATGGGTAGGGAGAAAACAAAATTTATTTTTGGAAAGTCACGTGTGTGTAATACTACGTTTCCTTCATCAAGTCCAGTGGTGAAACAAGGGATATATTATTTGCACATTTAGAGTTATGTATTTTGGAGTTAAAATAAGTCATCTTTTATACACAGGCATGCATTATACTGTGTGTAGAGTGTAACCATAATGTTTGTGTCTTACTACAGGTTATGTGTGGTGTACTTTTGAAATATGTGTTATACAGTTTATATTTAGAGATTAAGTCTAAGTTCATAATGATTATGTTAGTATTGCAAGTAACAGAACTATGAGTGAGTCTCATAGGTAAAATTGGTGATGATTGAGTAAATTTTCTTTTTGTAAATTTTAGAAAGTTAAGCCTGTTTTTCTCTCCTATAGCTTGTACTTTATTTCAGTGGACAGGATTATGCCCTTCTATTATATTAAATATCACAGGTAGGATTGGTATTGTCCCTAACCATATTTTATTAAATTTTGGGGAAAGACTCCTTTTTTCACAGAAAGACAATCTCAATTCTATTCAATCTTCTGTGAAGCTGGTGCTTGTAATAGAAGTTGTCCAATAATCCTATGTTTGCTCTATTGCCCTCTTGCTTTTAGGTCCAAAAGTTACAAAATATTAGAATCATGTATGTTATACTGTGTATGTGCAGAAAAAAAAAAGTATATTATATTAAAATGGTATTAATTGTAAAGCAGTTAAGATTTGCTTGTTTCTGTAAAAGGCAAAGACTATCATTTAGGCCTAAGAAGTTCATAAATAACAACTTAGAGGTGCAATCTTCCTAAAAAGTGAAATATTGTCCATAAAAGTTTCAAATTCATAATAAAGCAAGGGAAAACTATGAGGACTACTTAAACCGTGCAAATCTTGTTGTGCCTACCTTTGCAGACAATACTTGGGGAGATGTGTTTGTTTCCTATTTATATGCAAAGCATATATATGTTAGAATTATCTATATTTTTGTTTAATCTTGAGTGACATATTCTCCCAAGCTGCCCTATATTCAATATGAGGGGAAAAACTATGCCTAAAATTGGCTTTGTATGTGTTCATATATGCATTATATATGTTTATATGTTCCCTCTTTGTTATAAACACAATATCTAAACACTATTATCTAACTCCTACAGAGAAAAAAAAAATGGTTTTTTTAAGTTCTCTCTAACACTTATGTTTAAAATAATCCTGTGTGTAATAATTCAGCATTACTTTCAAAATAAAGGACCTATTTTTAGAAATAGAAATAAACAGTGATAGGAATTTTATGTCATGGCTCCAGTTTAACAGCTTTATGTTAGAAACCTGAATGTGATTGACTTAATTTTGGTCACAAGGGAACTAATGAAGTAACAATTACTGGTGAACAGTTCATTTTGTCAATTTATAAAATATTTGAAGGTAACACTGAAGGTATATTGTCAATCGATATGCTTAAAACACATGTATTAGAAATATGTAATGTGTACATATTCAACCTGGGTTTATGATTAAATGATTCTGGGGGAGCAAGAGATTCCATTTTTACAAATGCCCCTTACTTTATTTTTTTTTTCATATGTTCACAGAGATGCTTTGTCTACTATATTTGAGGAATATGATGGAATTCTCAATTCAAATTACATTTATTCTTGTCAAGATTAACTGTGTTTATGGGATGGGATTAGTCTTCCTATTACTGTTTTGAAGATATAAAAAAAAGATAGATGCTAAAATTCAGATTTTAATTTTTATTAAATACCTCTTAACTGAGAGCAAATGAGTAAATTAACATATAATGATAATGTGGGATGATTTTTTTTTCCTCCCTAACTTTTAAAATATATCTCTAAAGGAAAGAAAATTCCCAAAATTTGTAACAAGAGAAATGGAGAACATGTACATAGAAGAGTTACGGTCCTCGGTGAATTTGCTAATGGCAAATTTGGAAAGTCTTCCAGTGTCTAAAGGTGGGCCAGAATTTAAACTCCAGAAGTTAAAGCGATCACAGAATTCTGCATTCTTGGACATAGGAGATGAAAATGAAGTTCAGCTGTCGAAGTCTGATGTGGTCCTCTCCTTCACATTAGAGGTAATCACATATTTCACAGAAAACATGCTGACAGTTTAAATTATGAGAATATCTGTCTCTTGATACTTTTTTATTATTAGTCCTTCCTTAGTAATTTTCAAATTTTGTGTTAAAGAAGTAAATTATTCTATGTCTCTGAGAATTACGAGTTAGAATGCAGGTATATGATGCATTTTCCTCTTGCAGCAGTAGGTGCATTTGGGCCCGCACAGCAATATGGGCAGTAGGATCTCCCACACAAATGTAACCTCAACTGAATTTCAGTACATTAAATACCTAAGTATACTTTTGAACGTAATAATGAAACACTCTTGTTATCAGGAACAGAGAAATTACTTATCCCACTGTATGCAATTTTAATATTAGTAACTAATAATGTAAAACCCCAACATCAACTTTCAAAGAGAAGTAAGATCCATCATTCTATATGCCAAAAAGTATTAGTTAATTAGGCATGTAAAACTGGAGTGCAGGCCTTAGTACTGAAGCATAAGAAATGGTAAAGTCCTTTTATAACTCCTCTGCTGAATCCCGTGCACCTCCCATCATGTGTGCTGTCTCTGCCTCAAGTGGAATACCCAGCCTGGAATGGTCTATAAAGAGCAGTAACAGAGTAGTTCTGAAGCACCTAAAAAGTACCTGAAGAACTTTGCCGATAATGTTTTCTTTCTTCAAGAGAGCTTGCTCAGTGAGGGATGGAAGAAGAAGAAAAGCTTTCTCTGTGCCTCCAGAGAGAAATATTAAGTGTATACTAAAATTGATGTGATATTTGGGGGGAAAGGCACAGTAAAAGATTGAAACAATAGTTAAGTGAAAAATGACAAGAGATATAATTTCCAGTAAATTTGGAACAGTTTTGCTTTGTTTACAGCCCTTCCCTCCTCACACGAGAGATGTAGACTATTAGGTCTGGTGAGCTTAGGTTTTTTTTTTTTCTTCCACCTCCATCACTGATAAAGAAAACACACAGATGTTCTGCAGGGTTAGTAATCTACAGTTCATCCTGTGCAAGGCAAAGAATTAAAGTGTTACTCTACATGTAGCAGTTTTCAGTAGGGCAAATTTTCATTTCAATTATGATGTTAACCACATAACTTGACTTTCTTGCTGGACAAGTATGTGCATATCTTACTCTTGGGAAGCTAAATCTCAGAAGGTATGAAGATAAAAGGAAACAGCTGAACTGATCCTCATTTAGACTGAAACATGAAAGATCTGCTCTTTTTCTATGCAAATCGACAAATAAGAAAAGTTGATTGCATTTCCTTGGACACAAAATACTTTATTTTTTGAAAATGTGAGGTTGTATGTGCACAGTTTCATGTTTCTTTAATAACAGAAACATGTCCATGTCATGTCTTTTATGATGTGACTTAACTAAATTATAGCAAAACCCCCACTGAGGGCTGCTTCACAGGCTCATGAATGAACAGGAAATCTATAACATGTCTAAACATTAGGACAGAATATAAGAACTCGATGAAAATTTCCTGGGGGAGGGGAAGTGGCTGGGGTTCATGCTGCCACTGCATGTTGTTATTAAGACGGAACAGCAAAAGATGTTTATAATGTTCTGGTGGGAATGCACTTTGCTGGCTGAGATAAGAGACACCCGTGCGCATCTCTAGAAGCAACAGTAACTGTTTTTGCATGTTTCCTCAAATATCCTGTTTGCAGAAATTTGTAAAGTAAATAAATAAAATATCAAAGTAGTGGAAGAAGACTTAAACACTTATGTTCATCTGTTGGACAATTTCAGAAGTAGACAAGCAATATTTAGGAAGCTGCTTATCAGCTAATGAGCTAGTAAATCACCTAGTGACAGTTTCCTTCCTAATGAAATGCAACTTTTTTCCATTGCTGGAATCCAGAATTGCTACCAAAGACAAATGTACTGTGCAATTAAATTGGAAACTCAAGGAAAAGAAGTATCAGCAGAAAAATGAATAAATGTGAATTCTGCATTCATAGGTTTGGCATGTGGAAAGACCATATAGGCAGTATGTCATAGTTTAGCCCTCCTTGGGACCATGCTGCACAGTCTCTTTCTCAGTCTCCCCATGCTCCGAGGGAATAGGGAGAGAATATAAGAAAAAAAAAAAGCTTGAGGTTTGAGATAAGGACAGGGAGACATCACTGAAGTTATCGTTATGGGCAAAACAGACTCGACTTTGGGAAAACTATTCATTTATTATTAAAAACAAAGCAGGAAAAGTAGAGAGAACAAAAGATAATTTCCCCCCCACCCCTCCCTCTTCCTGGGCTTAACATTATCTCTACCTCCTTCCCCCCCGAGCGGCACAGGGGGGAAGAGGGAATGGGGGTTGCGGTCAGTTCATCACACGTCGCTTTCCACCGCTCCTTCCTCTTTGGGGGAAGAACTCCTCACATTCCTCCCCTGCTCCAGCGTGGGGTCCCTCCCACAGGCTACAGTCCTTCACAAACTGCTCCAGCGTGGGTTGTTTTCCCATGGGGTGCAGTCCCTCAGGAACAGCTGCCTAAAGGGCCACAGCCTCCTTCAGGCATCTGCCTGCCCCGTTGTGGGGTCCTCCACGGGCTGCAGGTGGATCTCTGCTCCTCCGTGGGCCTCCATGGGCTGCAGGGGCACAGCCGGCCTCACCATGGGCTGCACCACGGGCTGCAGGGGAATCTCTGCCAGGAGCAGCATTACTCCTCCCCCTCCTTCTGCACTGACCTTGGTATCTGCAGGGCTGATCCTCTCACAAGTAATTCTTCACAACCAGCTGGCAGACGCCTCTCAGGTTCTCTTCACCTCTCATCTCCTCTCCACTTCTTGCAGCCGGGCCAGGCCAAGTCGGGCCCAGTCGGCTGCCTGGCAGGAAGCCAGAGCGTGAGGGCCACAAGGCCCAGAAGGCTCGCACCTCCCCATTTCTGCCCCCCGCTTCTGCTTCTTCACTTTTTTTTTTTTTTCTTTTAATTTTCCCCCCTTCTTAAATACACTGTCACAGAGCGGTTACCAGGGAACATTCTGCTACCAACTGGCTTGGCCCTGGCCAGCAGCGGGTCCGCCCTAGGCCCAGCCATGTCCACCAGACAAAGGGGAAACTTTTGGCAGTTTCCTACAGAAGCTTCCACCATAGCCCTCCCTCACTCAAGAAAACCAACACCCAGTATTAGCTAGAAGGATCTCTAGCATAGTCTCTCAGTGATCGTTGATCACGTTGATAACTACTTGAATTCCTGGAAAAGAGTGATGATTACATCATTCTCTCTGAATTGCTGTTATTATTTGTTAAGTGTAATAGGCAGTGTTGATAATTTATGAGTAAAATAAAAGTGTTCTAAATTATCAATGACTGTCATCTTTCTGTAATATTACCAAACTAGCAATTTGACAGACATCTAAATATTACTAAGGTTGTGGGAGCTTTAAAGTACAAAGGATTTTACAGCTAGCGATGAAGTCTGGCTTACCATACTTGAATTGAAACAAATTGGCAAATACACAAACAATTTAATAGGAAAGTATTCTAGTAGTTGCTTGCTGACCTAAGAAACCAATTGCCTCTAATGAGAACGAAAGTAGTCATTGCTTTTGTCACCTTTAAAACGATCAAACAAATACTGGGTTTTGTATATAGTTCAGTTGAGATCAGCTTCTCTGCTGATCAAATAGACTACATTTTTTCCTGTTTCTTCTCATAGACCCAAATAAGACTGGAAAGGAAAGCAACTTTTCCAAAGCAAGCAGGGAAACCTGACTTTCTTCTCAAATCTTCTCTGAGTTAGAAACATCTGAAGTGTAAAAATTCCAGTAATTTCACACTATGACAAACTGTAAGGTTTATAAAAGGCAGAGAGCATTTGAAGTAGAACTACGTTTGGCTCTTCTGAGCTGTAACTGTGTAGTTTTGAGAAGCTGAAAAACTATGGGATCTGCCAAGCTCAGAATTTCCCTGGTGAGGAGATTTCTCGGGGCACAGCTGGTAGACGTCGCTTTTTCCCTTTCGCTCCCTGCCCCATCCCCATATGCATGCTGAACCTGACTGCAAGTACTGAGCTGAGAGAAGGAGAAGGGGTAGGTAGTGGTGAAAAAAATTAAAGCAGCTGATAGCAATGCTCTGACCTGCCTCATGCTCAGCACAACACCAAATCACTTCTGAGATTCAAGGGTTGCAACCTCCTATGTCACAGCACTGCAATCAACTTTTCAGGATGTGATCAGTGTACTTACTTGTCTTGTTTACAGTGTGACTTAGTAACCTATTCATTCTCTAAAGACTTGTTTAGTTGACTGCTTAAAAGATACATTTCATCATGTATTAAGATTTAGAATTATATTTAGAAATTAGTCTCAAATTCAACTACTAGCATTTAAATTATTGTTGAAGTGAGTTTTTGGTCATTGTCCAAGTAGAAAGAGAGCAATAATTTCAATCCTTGCTATGTGTTGTTGAAAGTGGACAAAAGAAGGCAAAATTAAAACTCTTCTCTGTCTGTGAAGATTTGAGTGAGTGGGGTTTGGGGATTTTTTTCACAGCAACAGCTGTGCTATGGTAATGTTTTTGGAAGGATAAACTATTTGCTTTCTTTTCCTCAGATTGTTATAATGGAGGTGCAAGGTTTAAAGTCAGTCGCTCCCAATCGAATTGTCTACTGCACCATGGAAGTGGAAGGGGGTGAGAAGCTTCAGACGGACCAAGCAGAAGCTTCCAGGCCACAGTAAGCCACTCAGCTGTCACTACATCCAGCATCTCTTTCCTTCATATCACCGGAGAACCTAACTGAGTATCTCTACAGTTTTTACAATTAAGTTAGAAATGGGTTATATGAAGTTTTTTTTCCTGGGTATTTATCTTAAATTATTTCTGAAAAATGAAAATACAAATAATAGTTATTTGTGGTGAAGTAAGTACAAAGTGTGAATGCTGTCCAAATAAATGCCATTGAATGTATGTGTGAGGAAAAGAGCTAGAGACTGCAGCGTTCTGCTCTTACCTGCATCCTCTGAAGTACAAACCTCTCAATAGATGTTAGCCCGAGGTGATTTTATGTATTCTAGGTTAACGTGCAGGTGGCCTTGTGGAGTGTAACTTGTACAATTGGTAGAAAATCAATACTCAGTAATCGATCTTGACAAAGCTTACTCACCTGCTGAGCCTATTTCATTTTAAATTATAGGATCCTCTTCTTCCAATTAATTTTTGAGGGAGACAGTCAGCAAACTTGACTTGGAGGGGAATAACATCATGCCATCTGTTGCTGAGCCAGTCAGAGTTGCAGAGAGGAAGAAAATTAAGTGTGGTTTTTGGTGGATTTGTTTGACCTTACATACTGACTTCAGACACTTTTCTCTCTGTTAAAATGTCATTTGGAGTCTTTTGTAGATAACTTTCCAGACAGCGTGTGGGGGTTTTGCTGGCACCATAGTGTGCCTTGTGAAAAACAATTTTAAAATTGCAGTTGTTACAGTATCTGAGAAAACATCTTCACTGGAGTTGGGATGGTAGTTTCTGTTCCATTCAGACCATAAATACAAACTTCTGTTAGGCAAAATTACAAGCACAGAGTTTTATCTACCTCTTCTGTTCTTGGGAGGAGGAGGAGATTAATTTGGTGGGCTTTCTGCTAGTTGCAGCAGATTTCACTGGCAAGTAAGCCAGCAGCCTACTCCAGTAACATATTCAGAGAGCTTTGCAGAACTCGAAGTATGTGGGACAAGATGTAAAATTAACTTGTCACAGTCTCTGGCTGCGCTCCTTCTCCAGGGAATAGGAATGCTCAGTCTTAGCATTTGCATGTACTACATGAGGAAGTTCTAGAGGCAACAACAGCATAAAAGACACACAGGTATATGCATTGAAGCAAGATCATAAGTGGGTATGCAACATCCCCTACTCATTTGTGGATCTGTTGGGGTGTTTTCTGGTGACTCAGTGTCCCATGAGATTGCAAGGCTTTCTTGTGGAGGGCACATCTCAAAGCTGTGCTTTCTCTTCAAACTCAGAGTTGCTTTTGTACTGTTCTCTGCAACGAGTGCCTCCAGCTTTTCCTTACTGTCACAGTCAAGTTTCCCCCTTCTTCTGGTGTCTGGTTTTCTTCACCCTTGAACTGGTTAGCTTCTGTTTTAAATGCTCAATTAACCCCTGATGTCATCAGTATGGGTCTTTCATTCTCCCTAAATCAGCTAGCATACACACGTTCTTGAATCTTGGGCACAGTCATTCTTCTTCCAGAAAGCAGTTTGTAGATGTTAAGGGTTTTGTTTCTCTCTAACTGTTTCCAGATATGGTGGACAAAACATGATAGGGATGGTTTATGGTCAGTTCATGGTTTACTTATTACATACTGAGGGCCGCAGGTTAGGGTAAAGGCTGTAAAACCAATCAGAAGGTATACATTGTGTATAGAGACATCTGGTAAAAGTTAGTAACAGATTAGTCCATTTTCCTACCTATCAAAGTAGAAACTTTGTGAAAAAGGAAGTTCCAGAATAGATGGAGTCAAAAGAAGAATGACTGGAGTGTTTCTAGGAAAAGGGATAAAGTTAGGACCTGCTCTTGAGCTTGTAAACTAATTTAGTGGATTTCAGGCTCAACAGATATGAGTTGATTGAATATGGGAGAAAGACAGGTTGTAGGCTATTCCATATAAGTGATGTTGTCTAAATCAAATTTGTATGGATTTGTGTGGAAAAAATTATGTATCTTTAGGAAGTGGATGACTGACAGATGCCCTGAACCGTACACTGGAAGGACAGGAGTGGGAGTTCCTAGTGCTATTGACCTGCTGTCCTACAAAGCAGTGTAACTTGAAGGGGCATGGCTGGTAGACCTTTAAAATCTATCTAGTTCTTGCGCTCTTCTGAGTTGTGCTGTTTTCCATTTCTGGTAGGAGTAATTATGAAACACTGGCAAATAGTATGACTATGAGCATACAGAGACGTGCAGTTTGTGAGCATATATAGAGATGCTGTTTGAGGCAACGGAGGAGGATATTAAATTAGACAAGCATGAAATTAGCAAATTATGGGCAAACAGTAAAGAAGATGGAGGAAGCTGCTTATGGAATGGGGGATCCTTTATTCCACAGTTTAATTTCTCTGTTAGAGCCAAATAATTTCTTTTGACACTACAATATTGCCTTTTTTTTTTGGTTGATGGCAGAGGGAACTAAGAGGGCTTGGCAGAGTTTAACCACAAAATTGCGCTGGTGGAAGAGAGCTTAGGAAATACTGTTGTTAGGCAGGGAGGAGTCCCCAGATTTCAGAAGAGATAAGATGTCTCTTTTCTCTCTCCTATCCTAGCCTGTTCCCAGTCCTTCTAAGATCTTTCTTATCTTTATGACCAACATGTCCTTGACCCATGCAGTACCTGCCGCCTTTTGCCCCCCTGCTTCTTCCAGCACTCATCACTCTTGTCTGATGGGGGCCTGCCAGAGAGATGGGGAGGGTCAGTCACTGGGTGAAGGGTTAGATGTTCTCCTGCAAAGAGGAGATATGAGGAGAGGTGGAAACAGATGTGACTTTCTCCTCCTGTTGACGTTAATAATGGTACTACTATTGGGAAGAGAGATGCCTCCTTTCCCCGTCAGTCCTTTGGCAGCAGTAGGCAAAGTCATGTAAGTAGAGGGCAGTGACCAGCTGGGCAAGCACAACCTGTCCATCTCTTTTCTGATACAGAAAAAAAACAAGCTATCGGCTGCCCTAGGCTACTGCCTACTTTGCCTGCTGCGGCAGCTGGCTCCTTACTGGGATAATTTTCAGTGCTGTTCCTTCTATTATGAAGGAAAATAATCGGTAAGGCTGGTGGAAAAAATGCAGAACTCATTGGAAAAAAAAAAAAAAAAAGAATTGAGGACTGTAGTTCAGCTCAACTCTTCAAACCACTAGCAGTAACATATTTGCACTGACAAATCGTAAATAAATGAGAACATAACTTCAGATTTTATATAGGGCATGCAGCTAGAAAAGGGTAACAAAGCTCTCATACTAAGTGTAGAATGAGACAGTGATGAGAAGTGAATGATTACCACCAGCCTGCTGTGGGAGACTGCTGGCAAGAGCTCCAAATCATCTGCTTGTCACACACGTTTTCTGTAGTTGGCTTATCGTTTTGAACTGGTAGCTACATTTGTGAAAAGAAGCAGTATGAAGAATTATTTATGCTTATTTTTTTCATCTGTGAAACATCACTGTATGCAGTGCAATGCTACTACTTGGTCAGAAGTTTCAAAAGCTTTGACAGTGAAAAGGGGAAAATGAGACTCAGACGAATGCTTCAGAATGGAGCGCAAGTCAGTGTGACCTTGAAGTGGAGATTAATGGAAGCATGAGTCAAGTGGAGACTTAATTTAGGATTTATTCACTATTCCAAAATGCTGAATATTTTCTCAGTTATTTTTATGAATATGTATTTCAGTATTCCTCTGAATCCCTGAATGCTTCCATAAGAGTAATAAGGAAATTAGAAACAATGTTCTTTCTTAAAGGGGAAAGACCTAATTAGAGTCCCAGAGAGGAGAACATAGTTTTATCCTGACAGTTTATCAGTAAGAAATATTTTCTGGTTTCTTATTACTTTTAACCCCTGTCTGCTTTCTCTCTCTTTGAATAATAATTTTGTAAGTTTATATTGAAGTGCTTCATTTCCTTGTTTAACAAGCTAAATAAAGCCCTATTTATTTGTCTGTTACTGAGTAGCTAATGATAATTCTAAAATGCGAATGCTATAGAACAATATAGTGTGACTGAGCTTAAGTCTTGGACAATTTTACAAACAGATTAGTTGTACAGCTTCACATGCAAACCCCATAAAATTTTTATTGCTGCCTGTAAAATATTTCTTCATTCCTTCCAACTGTTTTCTGCCTTTTAGCCCTGCTGAAAATCCCTCCAACATAGCCTGTGACCTTTTCTGTCAAAGATCAGTAAGCAGAGGCTTCAGAGGACCCCTTCAGTTGTATGAAGCTTTGCATAACTTTGTTGCTGTGATGCCACAGGGGGTAGTCTTGCAAAATCCAGTGCTAATTTCATTTTCTGAATGTTACTGATGAGGCTTAGTTTTTAGTCTTGTGGAATCTGGTGTCCACATGTTTTCTTGTCATTGATTTTTATTCATTCTGAATATTTAATAGTGTAGTTTCTTCAAAGCACAGTCTTTTGGGTATGTATAATCATGCCTAAAGATAAAAGATGGTAATATGCTATATTATGTCACTACAAGTGATATTCCCTTGTCACATATTTGTGAAATATGAAAAAGATCATATCTTGCACGATGAGAAAATTTTAATGGAGCCAGAATGTTCTTCATGTAAACAGGATTATGATCTTTTGCTGCCAGTGATTGCTTAACCTTATAAAAAGGGCTATTATATATTAGAAGGTTGATAAGAATGCATGATTAAATATCTGACCAGAGTAGGCAAGGAACCTCAGTTAAGACTGCACAAA
This sequence comes from Chlamydotis macqueenii, assembly GCF_036417535.1. Taxonomy (NCBI): domain Eukaryota; kingdom Metazoa; phylum Chordata; class Aves; order Otidiformes; family Otididae; genus Chlamydotis; species Chlamydotis macqueenii. The sequence continues at coordinate 24,688,571 of NC_141556.1, forward strand.
TAAAGTAAATGCTGTTCACATTATTTTTATGCAGTATTCTACCATTGTTAATTCCATAAAGTATTTGAAGTATGACAGCACTTGTGGATACATAATTAAAGATTACTTAGCAAAAAAATTATAGAAAAGTTTAAAAAAGAAAAAAAAAAAGAAAAAGAAGACTTAACTTCTAAAATTTAGAACTTCCTGAAATGTCGTGGTCGGTCATGAAAAAAAAAATAAAATAATGTTTTGAGGATATGACCTAAGATAACATTTCTGAAGGGAAAAAGAGTAGACAACATTTATAACCTGTGACAGCCATGTTCCAAGCATCAGATAGTTTTATTTCTTCATCATAGTCCTTGCAAGTTTCTAATATTTATTTCTGATTAAATGAGACAAAGAGATGATCATACTTAAGCTGTCACCTTACTTGTGGTTTCATGACACAGCTGTACAGTATGTAAGGAAAAGGGAAGGCACATCTTTTTTCTTTTTTTTTCCACTTGCTACTGGTCTGTGTCTGATACATCTGCATGAATGAGATAAATTTTTGCCAGTGATACTTTAGTTATACTGTTAGTGTTTTGTAATCGTTCCTTATATTGTTTACATGTGTAGAAACCCATGTTACTGCTCTTACATGGGAGAAAAAGCAGAATGATAAAGTTGTCCCTGCCTCATATTGCTTCGAGTCTTAAGTGTAAAACTAGACACTAAACATAGGAAGAAACGAGGGACAGAAATACAAGTATTTACTGATCAGAGAGGCAGTAATCATGCTGGTTGTTGCTGGCAAGTCAACCAGCTCTCCTTAGGGTGTTGGGTTTTTTTCATTTGTTTGGGTGTTTTCTTGTTGAGATGAGTATATTTGCACATGAGATTTTTACAGAAGGATAATGAGACTGCACTTTAATTGTGCCTGGTCTAACCATGCTTAGCTTGTTGTTCATATGCTTCGTTATATCTTCTGAGGATAAATTCTCTTTAGGATTTAACTCTTTAAACAATATCTTGTACCTGGTGGATTTCACCTGTTATTTTGACTGTTACCTCTGGAAGTTTTTTACTCACAGAGGATAACAAAGTAGAATTGTTCAACCTACTTTTGGCATCCAGACTTATTTTCTTAGAACATAAATACATTTTATGCAACATGTACAAAAGTGAGTCTGTATGTGACAGAACCTCTATGTATTACTAGTAAGATCATTTCAAAGGATAAAGCCTAACAAATATAGTTATGTCGATGTGGACAATGTAGAAAACTTGGTGAAGGTGATCCTGTAATAAGTATTTTGGAATTTTAGGGAAGCCACTGGCGACATACCAGGAAACAAAACGTTTCAGCTTTCGTAAACTAGGTTTGATTGAGTTGCATAATGATTATTGTAATTTGCTCTAAGATTCAACTTTATATCTTTAAAGGATAATGTTCTGGTTTTATTTAGTGAGGGGGGGCTATGGTGTAAGAAGCTGCTAGAAGTTGTTTCCCTTTTGCTCAGTGGACGTCGCCGGGCCTAGGGTGGACCCGCTGCTGGCCAGGGCTGAGGCAATTGTTAGCAGAATGTTCCATGATAATGCCTCTGTGATTACGTATTTAAGAATGGGAAAAATTAAAAAATAAAAAGTGAAGAAGCAGAAGCAGGGGCAGAGAGGGGGAGGCGCAAGCCTTGTGGGCCTTGTGGCCCTCATGCTCTGGCTTCCCGCCAGGCAGAGGAGAGGAGATGTGAAGAGATCCTGAGAAGCGTCTGCCTGAGCCGGTTGTGAACAATTTCTTGTGAGAGGAATGGCTGCAGAAGCCAAGGTCAGTGCAGAAGGAGGGGGAGCAGTAATGCTGCTCCTGGCAGAGATTCCCCTGCAGCCCGTGGTGCAGCCCATGGTGAGGCCGGCTGTGCCCCTGTAGCCCATGGAGGCCCATGGAGGATCAGAGATCCACCTGCAGCCCGTGGAGGACCCCACGCTGGGGCAGGTGGGTGCCTAAAGGAAGCTGTGGCCTGTGGAGGGCCTGCTGGGGCGGCCATTCTGGAGGGACTGCACCCCATGGGAAAACGACCCACGCTGGAGCAGTTTGTGTAGGACTGTAGCCCATGGCTGGGACCCCACGCTGGAGCAGGGGAGGAATGTGAGGAGTTCTTCCCCCAAAGAGGAAGGAGCAGCGTAAAGCGACATGTGATGAACTGACCATAACCCCCATTCCCTCTTCCCCCCTGTGCCGCTCAGGGGGGAAGGAGGTAGAGATAATGTTAAGCCCAGGAAGAGGAAGGGGTGGGGGGGAAGTTCCTTTGCTGTCTTTCTCATTATCCTGCTTTGTTTTTAATAATAAACAAATAGTTTTTCCCAAGTTGAGTCTTTTTTTTCCCATGAAGGTAACTTTAAGGATCTCTCCCTGTTCTTATCTCAAACCTCGAGACTTTTTGTTATATTATCTCTCCCTATTCCCTCAGAGGGTGGAGGGAGTGAGAAAGAGACTGCGTAGCTTGGTCCCGAGCAGGGATAAACTACGACAGATAAATTCCGTCATGGCTTTCATCTTGTCACATGTCAGTAAGTCTTTCTTTTTTGGATTGTTATGATTGGAGCAATTCACAAAATAGGATGGAAGAAATTACTTTTCAAAAAATTGGATGGTATGAGCAGATACCATATGCCAGTCCAGTATCCAGCTGTGAAGAGGAAAAAAGAAATTGCCAGTATGAAATTATCTGATGTTTTCTTGGTTCTGCAAAGGAAAAGATGGAGAAGAAAAAAATACATATTTATCCCAGCCTGTGTTCTGAATTAATAGTGGAAGAGTTTCACAAAAGGAATATGGATTCGGCTGAAAATGTATGTGAAAATTTATGAAAATTCTGTTCAGTTAGTCTTGATGCCTGATCAATTGCTTGCTCCTTTAAAGAAAAGAAATAATACCTAATCAGCTCACATATAAAGAACAATATGATAGCCACAAGACATGAGATTTCTAAAATAAGTAAGTTTCTAGCTGTGTTCTGTCATTGATTACTATTTTATATTAAGAGATTTTTTAGCACTCATTGCAGAGAACTATGAATTATATACAGGCACTTAATATTAAAACAAATTTGAAATTCGGCTGGACAATAATTTAAGCAACCTGATTTTAACTGGGCTTGCATGGAGCAGAATTTGAACTAAATGATCTCCGGAGGTTCCTTCCAGTCTAAATTTTGCGATGATTCTATGATTAACTCCGAAAATATTCTCTTGTAAGTCTTATCTGCCTAAGGGACTTGTGAAAACCACCACTGTTAGATGGGAACATTCACTTGTCAGATCAAGACAAGTGTGGCATGGAATAAATTAGGATGAGAGGAGGAAGGAGATAATTAAGGCTGGTTGTAATCTCTATTCTATTTGGATAGTTAGCAATAAACATAATCCTTCTGCCATCAGGGCATATTTTTTTTTTTTATTTTCTTCACCTTAATCTTTTTTATTGTTCTGGCTAAATCCTGGTTGTTCTGCTTGCTCCTGTGTGCTCAGCGTGCTAATAACTGACTGAACGCAACCAGGATTTCTGCCCTGGTGTGATGTTTGCACTTCTGAAGACTGCGGCTTTGGTGCACCGCCTTCTGCTGCAGCGCTTAGACCCCAGGCAGCAAGACAGTGGAACTGAGGGCTTTATGATTAATAGGTTCTCTGTTCAGAGTTGGGATATTAACCCCCCTCATCTAGTGTCACTGCTGGAAAAAATAGCTGATTTGGGGTGACTGTCTTCTTTTACAACATATAATGACATTACATGTCCCTTGCAAGACTGATACCAATTTTATTTCAGAGTGCATTTTAGAAGTCTTGAGTCTTGGAAGATGCATGTCCCACTGTTACCCCTTTCAGTATAACAATCAGGGCTTGGAGGCAGACTGTTTACATCCCACTTAATGTCCATGATAAATCTGTTTGTGTTCTCTAGCATTGTGCTAAAGCACCTATAGATGTGTGGTCCAGCTTCAAACTGGAAGGCATTTGGCTATGAATAGTGTGGTGTGGTGACAAAGCCAATTAAATCCTGCTTAAAAGAAAAATGTTTTAGATCAGGCTAAGCCTTATTACTAATACAGCTACGTGGTGTCTGGCTGGGTCAAAGTGAAGGCAAAGGCAGGCTTAAAGTATCATGTAGAGGGATGGAGGTCTGACAAAGAGATAGGATTGGGAAGGATTACCTCAAATTTTATCTCCAGTCTTCCTCAGGAATACTCTGGTAGAGTGGATTTGAAATTTGTCATGTTTGGAAAATTGAATTGAAACTTCAGTTGTTTGCGGGTGGTAGTTGATGTGAAAACAATTGCTTTGAATTTCTCTTGAATTTTTATATGATCAGAATGTCCCATTTTACATTTTCAAAATATACCATTCTTGTATCTTGGATTGAAGTGATCTTTCAAAAATTTGCCTATATTTGTTGTAAGCTATTTAATATAGGTACATTGAAAATAATTTCTAAACACTTGATTAGATGCAGTGTTTGAATTAGAACAAATTTTATGGTTTTATTTAGCTTTGGTTTGTTGTTTTGAGTAAAAAGCAAGGTTGAGGAAAAGGGTTTAAAAGAAATAAGTTTTGGCTTTTGAACCCTATTTAGGTTAAGAATACTGTGTATATCTCAAATGCTCATGACCCTCAGAAAACTGGTTTTGACTCCACCATGGGCATACTCTGCTTTGCTGTCACTGTGTTAGTATGTGCCTTGATCCTCAGAGGTGTCAAGAGATCCAATACATTAAGTATACAGAATAGTCCACTGAACAGATGAAGAAAATAATTTATCGATCTTGAAACTTCTTAATAACTACTTAGCATATAAGGTATGAGTCTGCAGGTTAATGGACCTACTTGAAAGCAATACTGGCAGATTGAGAGTAAGAGGAGAGTGGAAACAAAGACAGAATAATGTCGACAGCTGATAAGAACAGTAGGAGTCAGAAAGAGGAGTAAAAGGGGTTTCAGAAAAAAAGAGTAGTGGTGTGATGCCAGATGGAATACTGAAATTTTCTGATTTGATTCCTGGGTCTTCCCTGATTGTACAGGCTTAGATAGGTCAGCCTATTTTGTGATTTGTTTTCCCACATCTTTAGACTGAGATGACAACATCTATGTGCTTCATCAAATTACTGTCAGTTTATCAACATTTGTACACTATTTTGAAGGTTTAAAGTGTCACACAGATACTATATAACATGAAATACTGGCTAGAGGATTAAGAGATTGAGCGCAGCCCTGCTGAGAAAGACTTGGGGATACTGGTGGATGAAAAGCTGGACATGAGCTGGCAATGTGCAGTCGCAGCCCAGAAAGCCAACCATATCCTGGATTTCATCAAAAGAAGCGTGGCCAGTGGGTCAAGGGAGCTGATTCTGCCCCTCTATTCCGCTCTCAGGAGACCCCACCTGGAGTACTGTGTCCAGCTCTGGAGCCCTCAACACAGGAAAGACATGGACCTGTTGGAGTGACACCAGAGGAGGGCCACGAAGATGATGAGTGGGCTGGAGCACCTCTGCTATTAGGACAGGCTGAGAGAGTTGGGGTTGTTCAGCCTGGAGAAGGGGAGGCTCCAGGGAGACCTTATAGCAGCCTTCCAGTACCTAAAGGGGGCTTATAAGAAAGATGGGGACAAACTTCTTAGCAGGGCCTGTAGTGACAGGACAAAGGGTAATCTTTAAACTAAAAGAGGGTAGATTTAGACTAGACATAAGGAAAAAAAAAATTTATGATGAGGGTGGTGAGGCACTGGAACAGGTTGCCCAGAGAGGTGTTTGATGTTCCATCCCTGGAAACATTCAAGGTCAGGCTGGGCAGGACTCTGGGCAACCTGATGTAGTTGGAGATGTCCCTGCTCCTTGCAGGGGGTTGGACTAGGTGACCTTTCAAGGTCCCTTCCAACCCTAACTATTCTGTGATTCTATGAAATAATTTGCAACCTTTAAGAATGTTGTGATGGATTTGTAATTATCTTTTGCAAGGCAAAAGTGAAGTAAATATGCGTATAAAAACTTTGAGAGCATAAATGGCTATGTCTTGCCTTTTTGTCTGTTACCAACCCCTAGCTGGGTTTAAAACTCAGTGGGAAACATGAGTTAATGCCTGGCATGAATTCTTTACACAATATGTAGCAATGGTTCCCAGTCCTGGCAGTGTGTCGGTCTTGTTGCGTAGCCTTGAAAGTCTTCATTCTGACTTGTCTTAGGTGCCTGTTTTGAAAATGGGGTGAGAAAGCAAGAGTAAGTAATGATTTATTCATACTGTTTTGTTTGTGATGACAATACTTGTCATAATAGCATTCTGTAATTTTAGCTTGCACTCTTCTCATTTACAGTGTAGAAAGCCTAAATGAGTGTTTTTACTCAGTTGCCTATTGTGCATTGAACCCCTCTTCAGGTTTTCCTTTCTATTTTGTATTAGACACCTTTTTGCTTTAAAGAAAAATTATTTGCAATTTTATCTTCTTTTTTTACAAAGATTTTTTCAGATATTAATAATGGTTTGTATTTTAAAAGAAATACATTATTGTGTCTAGCTCATTATTAGCTCTATAATAAATGGTTAGTAATTTTGAGCTCTGTTAATACCTTTATTTAAAACAGTTATTGTTTTTACCAAAAGCAAACCCTAGAAAAAACCCATATGATCAGATTATTCTTTTCTCCTTTTCGTATTAGTCTACTTGCGTAAAGGGGCTTTGCAATGTAGCATATCTGTCAAAACACTGTATCTTTGCTGTTGCCGAAGTAAGGATCCGATTCGGAGCATTCAGTTCTTCAGAGTTCCAAGAAGGGATTGCCAATATTTTGCAATAACTAGCCTAAAAGCCTTTAATTTTGCTACTGAATCCACAGGGGGTAAAAAACCAAACAAACAAACAACACTCTTTCTGAGTGACTATACTAGATAGTGACTCGACAATGCATTCAGAAATTGAATGCTGGGCTGCTTAGTGTGTGCAGGTACTGCAGGGTGCTGAACACCCAACTTTTCTATAAAGGAAATGCTGAAGAGGCTTGTCAGTCTGCATTTCAAACCACCAGTGTGCTGAGTTGAAGGTTCCCATATAGACTGGAATAAATTAAAAATGGTAGAAGAAAAAAAAAATGAAAAAGGAGAAGGGGCAGTAATGTAGACCCTACTTAGGTGAAATCGAAAGTGACTCTTAAAGGCAATTATATGACTTTCCATCCTTATACCAAAATTTCTCTGTTTTCTATACTTCTCCTTCCTACTGTCATTCATCTCTGTAGAAAAAAAATTATTTTCCTCGTGTCTGTATTTGGTACTTTTAAGAAGATTTCAATGGAAGCCTCAGAATTAAAACCATTACTATTGTCGTGCTCCACTAGCTGACAGCTCTGGAAATATTTATGCGAAGTATCAGTTTCTGTAACTGGGACTATAAAACAATGAATCCAGCAAGATTTCTGCACAAAATAGTGGCATCACAGTAACGCAGGGAAGAAGAGAGTCAAGACGTACAAAATATTGGATGAGGTTAGTGATGAAAGGACAAGATACTTGGCCCAGCCCATGGTTCAGTTTGCCTGAGTGCAGGGTTTGTACTTCTATGGTAAAAGGACATTATGATTTTTTAGAACTTTCTTTACACATTGCCTTTCAGCTGCAGTTTAATATGCTTGCTCTGATGGAGGACATTATGCTCCTTGTACTTCCACCAAAATAAATGAGTAATTTTCAAATAGAGAAATAAGAAAATATAGTTGTTTTTTTTTCCCCAAAAAAAATATTTGCAACCTAAACCATATTATAAGCATTACAGAAAGGTGCAAACATACAAACTCTTTCCCTTGTGGTTTCAAACATGAATTTCAGATCCCATTGATGTAATGAAGAATATATACATATGAAAAAATAACGGTTGTAATGTTGCATAAAAGGAATAATCATTACCCTGTCAAACCCTTGATGCTGCATAATAAACTTCTGTTGGTTGGGCAGTAACAGTTTAACATCCTTTTTCGGTAACTTTCATTAAAGGGGGAAGTTGGAATGTTTGTATTATTTCATAAGGTATGCAAAACACAAAAAATAAACATGCCTTTGGGTTGTATGAGACAGCTCTTAGAGTTAAGGCCATGATTTCTAGTATAGCATCCTCGTGTCACTCATTGCCAAATGGATGGATAAGAGAGAAGGAAATGCTTATGATATTTGTCCAATTATTAGTGGAGAAGAACTAGCAACAATTAGTACCAACTAATACTGTCTTGAGAGTCTCAGTAAAAAAGCCAGAATTAGATAAGTATGGATTTAACTCTATTTTTGTTTGGCTGCATGCAGCCTCCTCATCAAATTAAAGATTTACTGTCAGATCACTGTGGGGTAACCTCCACTGCTGGTACAGCAGCTTGCGTGCTCTCCCATGTTTTTAGTCTGTGTAATTGCAGTCGTAGTTAGTAATATGCAACACTTGATAAATTCCACATTCATGCAGTACTTCCCTAACAACAGAATGTTTGTCAGACCTGAATTTAAGGTGTTTTGAACTAGATTAAAGAATCACTGTAGTCAGATGTGTCAGGGAGGTGCTGAGTCTCGTCAGTCTTTTTGTTTCCTGGCCTTTCATCCCACAGCTTTCAGTGTATGATTTCTAACCTGAAGATTACAGATACCCGTTTTTCTACAGTTAGAGTATGTTTCTATATGGAGTAGAAACAACAAAACTGATATAGATTCTTTAAATAATTGAGAAGCAGAGATATTATGGAGATCTGAACATTGTATTTCCAGTCCAGCTCTGAGATGTGCAAAGATGAAGTCCTGGTCCTGTGGAGCAGTCGGACACCTAACTGGTTTTGGTGGGTCTTCCTGCTCATTCCAGCTCTGTACCACACCCCTGCATGGATAGGAAATAAGAAAACTCTTTCAGGAGACCACTTAATGTTATTTAATGCAGAATTAATAAATCTGTTGAGGTAGATTTATGCAGTAGATTTAAACTGAGAATCAAACCTAGAAAGATGCAAAAGGAGGCACCAAGGAGACCAATACACTCTAGTATTGATTTCAAAAAGGACAAGTTACTAATTGCTGAGGAAAATCAGTTCCTGATGATACAAAATTATGTAGGCTTGGTATTTTGTCAGAAAGAAAATGTTCCAATAAATAGGGCTAAAATAAAATTTCTAATGTTTGCTTAGAATAATAAATTTTATAACATTCATTCCCATGTAAGACTGGAGATTTAAGATCTCAAAGTTTTGACTAGCAGAGACCATGATTAGAGTGGAAAACCCGAGAGAGAAATTTGCTGCTGTTTTCAGTATACAAAATGTGTTCCAAAATGAAGTGGAAAAATAAAATTGCTTAGAGGTGGTTCTGTGACACAGTGATAAATCTTTACCTGAAATAAACATCCGCTTCCCTGTTGGTAGTGGGTACTTCTGCAGTGAAGGGAAATCAGCTCTGGCAAAGGACTCTGTCAGTCATTACGGTGTCAGCCCACATACCTTAACAGCAGTGTAAATGTGGTGAAAAGACCAGGCTTATGGTTGAAGATGATCAAACATCAAATCATTGCAATTTCTGTAGTAAAGCAAATGAGCAAGTGAAAGCAGAAAAATGATGCATACAAAGGAAAACGATGTGGCACAATTAGAGCCAGAAGCAGCAGGATTGTTTTGTTGGGGTTTTTTTTAGTCTTACTGTTGGAGTTTTTAAAGGAGTGTGCAACACTGCAGCATTTAGCACTGAAATTATTATTACTTTTGACTTCTTTTCTATCAAGATTTTTTTAAAAAGAGACAATAACGGGAATTTTTTAACTTAATATGATGGTTGCATGAGATCCACACTTGTTTTGACAAAAATTTTGCACTTCCCATCTAGACACATGCAGCACTGAAATTGTTCACACTAGCAAAAATCATTGAACAGATGTTCATGAATCAATGGCTCCTCCAAATGTGTGAAGTGGTGGATTTGCTGTTTCCATTGCTTACCTACATTTGGCAGTTAAAACATATCCTATTACAAATATAAAGCATTACATTTTTCTATTGTATTACAAATCATTAAAGATACACTTTTGTAAATAGCAGTTTCAGAAATTAGATTAATTGATTTGCAAGTTCTTCTTTCTCACTCTTCTGTCCACATAAAATAAATTATCTGCAACATACTTTCACTCAAATGAGTTGAAAATTTCAGTCTATTTTCATAGACAACCAAGTTACAGCGTACAGGTTCACCTGCTCCCCTGTATGAAAAGTAAAAATCAGCTATAGGATTTATTTTCTTGCATAAAATATTTCACTGTTATTGTTGTTGAAAGTTTAAATATAAAGAAGAGTAACTTTTCTTTATTCAGCGCTCAAATTCTGGAGGCCACGTTGTTAGTTCTTATTTAAAAACCATCCGAAAGTTTTTCAGTTAAACAACTAAAAAGTTATTCAGTCTTATGAAGAATAGGAACAACCCTTTTTATGGTGGTTGACTTTTAATCTGTGGATCAGAAAGACGTTTCTGAGAAGTACTGTATTTTCTCCAGAAAAATAGCAGGGTGCAACTCCAACCTTAAAAGAAAAATACAGATTTGTCTGACCTATACCTTGCAGCTTAGCTTTTCGATTTAAAATAAATGTTCCACTATAGCTACTCCAAGGAGGTTAAGCAGATGTGAGAACAGGGAATATTAGCATTTCAATAGGTATTAATAAATGCTTTTGAAAGAAGACAAATTTGTTTTGGAAGAAAAATGTTAAATTTTTTAGAAACCAGCTGGATATAGTTATATTAGCACATAAAATCTATAAATTGAAATAAGAAATTACAGTAATTGAAATAAGAAATTACAGTAATGGTGATCAAAATTTGCATCATGATAATTACTGTTTGGATATTGATTCCATGAATTATTGGGTATCCTCCTAACCTATTTTTCAGCATTAAACCTAACAGACCTTGAACAGACATATGGTTATAGAATAAATAGACAAAAGTATTGACAGAATTTTATTGTGGAAATAACACGTGATTCAATAAACTCATATTTATTGGCTAGGAAGGCTATATTTATGATCTTGGCATTATATACAGATTTATGCAATTTACTTGCACAGTTCTTAGCCACAGATGATCATGGGACGGTAGCTTCTCCAAAGTTATAGTTTGCAATTACATCATAGGTAATCTGAAGATGATCTATACACCGAAAATCTGATGTCTCTTTATATCCTCTCAGATGTAGAGGCTGAAAGTGTGATAATCCATTTCAATGGAATTTGGTTAAAATGAAGTTTATATTCATGAACAGGAAGAACAAACAAATAGTTAATTTGTGGGATAGAATATGACCAGATGTTGTAAAAGAAGTAGCCAGGAAAAAAAAATTAAAAGCTTTCAAATCTTGATCACCAATATAATTTGATTTTAGAACAGTAAAGTGTATTTCAAAACAGGCTAGCTTGTGTACAGCTGCATGCTTTACTCAGTCTGTCCCTTGGTTTGGATCACCCTTAATAACTGTTGAGTGCCCAGTATCTTCTTATATTCATGGCACAATCTTTACAGCTCAGAATTTTATTTTTAACAAGACGAAAGTTTATTAGTGGGTACTGAGAGTGCAAAATACAGACACTAAGGCCATTCTTATTGCTACACTTCATTTTATACTGACAAAACAGGAAAATGCAAATTGCAAATTGTGTTTTGCAGTGTTCAATGGGTTCCTCTGCTGCCGAGAGTTCAATATTTTACATTTTGGTTACACTAATTTCTGACTTTTCCTTCAGTTAATGCCTGATGCATTAATAGCATGTATAATAATATACTTTTAAATGTACAGCATCTAGATAAAATAAATTTCTGTCTGGATTATTGGAGGTCTCATACCCACGTTAATTCGTGGAAGAAGCAAACTAAAATGAACATGGTACCACTTCTGGTTTGGCTGCTTTCTCCCAACTTCTGATTTCAAATGGTAGGAGGAAGGATTCTTCTGCAACAACACAAAGCTCCAAAGAAGCAGAGCCTGTGTTCTAGTAATCCATAAGGAGTAATAAGGATGAGCTGCAAGCCTTGTGTAGTTTACTGTGATATTGGCAACTAAGAGGAATATCAGGTGCCCGCAAGTAAGTGTAATGCTAAAGAATACAGTGTTGGATTTGCCTTTTCTAACAGAGCATGATTCTTCTCATGCTCTTTCATAAGGAATGATGTTAAAATCTAGGCAGTAAAATCTGTGACCATTTGCTCTACTAGATAATTAACTTCCAAAGACATGGCTTTAGGAGGCTATGAGAGTTAGCTGAAGTCCTGATCAGCAAGGATCATGAAGATCAATGTGTGGAATGTTTCTACTATGAACACTGAACTTCAGGAACAGATTCAGACTGTTGCTTTTCAGCCCAAGATTTTCATTTACTGCTGCAGGTGGAAGAAGGGTTGGGAGAAAGTTGTCAGTCAAGGACAACAATCAGATCTGATGTTAAAGATGATTTCCAGTACTACATTAGTGTCAACAACAGGTGGATAGCTCAGTGTTGTCCCATCCACATCAGTCTCTCATTGTGCACCTAAAGAAGCAAATTCTGCCAGGCTCCATGGGCAAGGGAGCTGGTGTGTGCCCCATCCTTCCCTGCTGTGTCCTGCAGGAATGGAGCCTGGCTATGTGTCTCCAGAGAAAGCTGCACCACTTTCTGGGAAGGTCCTGGAGCCAGATGCTGGGATGCCCACACCCCAGCATGTGCCATGGCATGTGCCTGCCACTCGGCTTGCAGAAGCTGAGTCGCTCGTGCTGATCCTATCTTTGCTGAACAGCCTGGGTCTCTTCCCTTTAGTCAGCGTGTCTTCTTCTGGTTTCTTTTCTTCTATCTGTGAGTTAGTGCTTGCACTAGATCTTTGTACAGAGGCTTTTATTTTGTTTTGGTTTTTTTAATAGGAGTTTCTCTTGATTATTTGGGTGGTTCCATCCACAACTGAAGGCTTCTGGAAGCTCGGGAACAAATATATCCTGGTGCCTGAGGGAGAGGAAGTGCACTTAATGAAGTGCTTAGGTTGTGTTTGTGATTGCAAGGCAGAATTCTTCCAAAATAGTGAGATCTGAGCAGGGGAGACTGAAGAGATGGCTATCTCATCTTTATGAAGGTGCTTTCACCTTGGAAGTCTCATTTCTGTATTGTGACCAAACCTACCCCTGGGACCACCGCTGGGAAGAGCAGCAGTGCTAGGCATTATCTTGCCCTGCGACTGCAGCATCTATCATCAAATCACAAAACAGTTTTGTCCCTGTCAGGAAGGTAATTTCTTGTCAGAGTCCCTGTTTCAATTACCACTTTAGCTGAGGCTAAGGCTATGTCCACCACAGACAGAGAGAGCAAGGATCTATCTAAACCAGACAAAGCACAGAAGACAGAATGTAATGTAAGATTCGGTTACTTTTCAGTGAACCTCACGTTCGTAATCTGGCATGTGTTCAGCCACCTGTAGGACTGGGTTGTACAGAACCACTGCTTTCTTAAAACTTTTTGGGTTTGGTTGCATATTACTTTCTAGACTTTGTCTCAGTCTGTAACTCGTGTTAGCTGAAGGATTTTCATGTACCTGTTAGATCTCTTTGCTGGAGGATTACTACTGTATGTTCATTTCTAACAATGAAGAGTCCATGTAAATTATTCTTAAACGTAAAATGAAAATACTGCTTTTTGTAAATGAGGCCCTCTAAGATTTTAGCTTGTGTAATACACCTTATTATAGAGCATATTATTAAGGTCACCTGTTTTCTTTATTTCTTTAGCTTCTGCTAACTGCAATATCTCAGGTAGGAGAAAAAATGAAGAGGAACTGGAGCTGCGCTTACTTTTTGCATTTTGTCTGTGCCTAGTAGCGTGGTCAGAACCAGTATCATCAATGCAATGAGTACCATGCAGTTGTTTAGGAGAATGAAATCATAGAATCATAGAATGATTAGGGTTGGAAGGGACCTTCAAAGGTCATCTAGTCCAACCCCCCTGCAAGGAGCAGGGACATCCCCGACTAGATCAGGTTGCTCAGAGCCTCATCCAGCCTGGCCTTGAACGTTTCCAGGGATGGGGCATCCACCACCTCTCTGGGCAACCTGTTCCAGTGTTCTATAACTCGCATCGTAAAAAATCTTTTCCTAATATCCAATCTAAATCTACCTCCCTCTATTTTAAAACCATTACCCCTCGTCCTATCACAAAAGGCCCTACTGAACAGCCTCTCCCCATCTTGTAGGCCCCCTTGAGGTACTGGAAGACCGCTATAAGGTCTCCCTGAAGCCTCCTCTTCTCCAGGCTGAACAGCCCCAACTCTCTCAGCCTGTCCTCACAGGAAAGGTGCTCCAGCCCTCTGATCATCTTCATGGCCCTCCTCTGGACCTTCTCCAACTGGTCCATGTCCTTCTTATGTTGGGGGCTCCAGAACTGGACACAGTACTCCAGGTGGGGTCTCACCAGGGCAGAGTAGAGGGGCAGAATCACCTCCCTCGACCTGCTGGCCACGCTCCTCTTGATGCAGCCCGGGATGCGGTTGGCCTTCTGGGCCGCAAGAGCGCATTGCCTGCTCATGTTAAGCTTCTCGTCAACCAGCACTCCCAAGTCCTCCTCGGGGCTGCTCTCAATCCATTCCCCGCCCAGCCTGTATTTGTGCCTGGGATTGCCATGACCCAGGTGCAGGACCTTGCACTTGGCCTGGTTGAACTTCATGAGGTTGGCACGGGCCCACCTCTCCAGCCTGTCAAGGTCCCTCCCAATGGCATCCCTCCCTTCCAGCGTGTCGACAGCACCACACAGCTTGGTGTCATCAGCGAACTTGCTGAGGGTGCACTCTATCCCACTGTCCATGTCACCGACAAAGACGTTGAACAGGGCCGGGCCCAGCATGGACCCCTGAGGGACGCCACTCATGACCAGTCTCCATTTGGACATTGAGCCGTTGACCACCACTCTCTGAGTGCGGCCATCCAGCCAACTCCTTATCCACCGAGTGGTCTGTCCATCAAACCCATGCCTCTCTAGTTTAGAGAGAAGGATGTCGTGCGGGACAGTGTCAAAAGCTTTGCACAAGTCCAGGTAGATGATATCCGTTGCTTGTCCCTTGTCCACCGATGCTGTCACCCGTCATAGAAGGCCAGGTCAGGCACAATCTGCCCTTGGTGAAGCCATGTTGGCTGTCACCAACCACCTCCTTGCTCTCCATGTGCCTTAGCATGGTTTCCAGGAGAATCTGCTCCATGACAGGCAGAATCTGCACCTCTGCCAGGCACAGAGGTGAGGCTGACCAGCCTGTAGTTGTCCAGATCTTCCTTGTTCCCCTTTTTAAAAATAGGGGTAATAGCTTGTTGGAGGAAGTTCCCATCTAATTTGTGTAACTTTCCTTTTTTTTTTGTACCACTGTCACACAGAGGGGGGGAAGGCTGACAAACCAAGTGTCTTAACCGAGATAAGAGATGAACAGCTAGAAGTTTGTCTGCCTAATTTAGCTTCTCTAAAAGCACGAAACCTTGTGACAGTAATTGTCTTGCAAAGCTATAGTCCCTCTGATAAATAACAATTGTCGTAGTTCAGCCCAGATCGGGACCAGACTAGGCAGTCTCTCTCTCACTTCCCCCTCCCTCTTCCCGGGCTTAACATTATCTCTACTACCTTCCCCGCCCCGAGCGGCACAGGGGGGAAGAGGGAATGGGGGTTGCAGTCAGTTCATCATGCATTGTTTTACGCCGCTGCTTCGTCGTCGGGGGAGGAACTCCTCACATTCCTCCCCTGCTCCACCACGGGGTCCCTCCCATGGGCTACAGTCCTTTGTGAAACTGCTCCGGTGTGGGTCATCTCTTCCATGGGGTGCAGTCCCTCCAGAACAGCTGCCCCAGCGGGTCCTCCACGGACCACAGCTTCCTTTAGGCACCCACCTGCCTTGGCGTGGGGTCCTCCACGGGCTGCAGGTGGATCTCTGCTCTTCTGTGGACCTCCATGGGCTGCAGGGGGACAACCTGCTCCACTATGGTCATCACCACAGGCTGCAGGGGAATCTTGGCCAGGAGCCGCATTACTCCTCCCCGTCCTTCTTCACTGACCTTGGCGTCTGCAGCTGTTCCTTACAACAGGCTGGCAGATGCCTCTCAGGATCCTTTTTACATCTTATTCACTTCTCATCTCCTCTCCACTTCTTGCAGCCAGGCTGGGCCGAGTCGGGCCCAGTCAGCTGCCCAGCGGGAGGCCAGAGGGTGAGGCCTGCAAGGCCCACAAGGCTCGTGCCTCCCCCTCTCTGCCCCTGCTCAGCATCTTCACATCTTCTCTTTTTTTTTTTTTTTCTGTTTTGCCCTTCTTAAATACGTTATCGCAGAGGCGTTATCATGGAACATTCTGCTACCAATTGGCTCGGCCTTGGCCAGCATTGGGTCCGCCCTAGGCCCGGCTGAGTCCACTGGACAAAGGGGAGCAACTTCCAGCAGTTTCCTACAGAAGCTACCACCTTAGGCCCCCCCCTCACTAAACAAAACCAGAACACAATTTTATCAAGTTTTTTTGTGTTTGTGTTTGCATTTTTCCTACATGCTTTTACTCAGTTGTAACATCTCCTGAAATATAAGATTTTCTGTTTGTCTCTTACTTTCTGCATAGTTCATTTCCTTAAAGTTGAAAATATGTTTTCTTTAGAATTGAGACATGATTCTTTGCTGAATCAGTTTGACTTGTATATACAAGATAGTTAACCTAATAATATGTTTTATAGAAAAATTTCTCATCCCTTTCCCCCTTGACTCCTTCCTCCTCCTCCTTCACTTTCTTGCTTGGTTTTGTTTTCCTCTATGAGGATATAATTTCAGTACTTTCGGTTTTGCCATTAAAAAAAATTATCAGTCGTTTTTGATGACAAAAGTCATACAGAAAACCTCTGTTTTGTCTTATCATAGAGAAAATCCAGTTTTCCCATGTATGCTTTCCCTTGAATGCTCAAAAATGTATTTCCGTGCTCCCTCCTCTCAAAAGTGTGAAAATTAAATTCTATGAGTGCATTAATAAATATTCTGCCAAAAGATTACAGTCCTATCACTCTCAGGCCTGTCCTCTGTCTTAGTTAAATTATATTCCTTTATTTATTGCAGATGGGGAACTCAAGGGGATTTCACCACTACTCACCCTCGGCCTGTTGTCAAAGTAAAACTCTTTACAGAAAGCACCGGGGTGCTGGCACTCGAAGATAAGGAACTGGGAAGAGTGAGTATTATGTGTAGAAGTTATAAATATGTTAGAAATTATGCCTAGAAATGCAAGTATTGATGAAACAGGTATTCAATACAGCACCAGCTCTGCTGCAGGTGTACTAAACAATGCTTTTTGTTTTGGGGGTGACTTTTCCCAGTGTTCAAAATGTGGTATGTTGCCTTGGATTGCCTTTCAGAAACTTACATCAGGGATCCATGACAGTTCTCTTTGTCTTGTTTAAATCTTCTTTTAATTCCTAGCTGACCTGCCAATGCTTTTAGCTATTCAAATTAGGAGTGAAGAGGAGAGAGAGAAGACTTGACATGTAATAAATACAGCAAACAATTGGGGAAAGGAAAGGAAGGACTTAAGTGGTGGAAGGATGGGGGAGGAAAGGAGTCATGGAGATATGTCAGACTAAAATAAGAGTTCTCATTCTTGTACTGTATGAGCTTCCCTTTTCACATTTTCGTTATCTTAACAGGATCATCTATCCTTCTTGGGCCAAAATCAGAGGCTAGAGAGTGCAGTGTGTCATAGGAAGGAGGAGGGTAGTGTGAACGAGGCAGAGAGGATCTGCAAATCTCGCCCCCCCATCTCCTGTTGAAATTCTCCCCTCTGACACGTAGCACATGGAGGATAGCTCACATTTTAACTCTCAGTTCTACATTCAGAGTCATGGCTGTATCTCATTCAAGCGAGGAAAGCTTGTTGGGAAGAGCAGGGCTGTTCCCCACTTTGTGTCCTCCAAGTGCAGGCAGCTGCACAAAGACAGATTCTCCCACACACTGAGTCACTTGTTAAGGTCAAGACTGTATCCCCAGTATTACTTCTTCTGTCATCTCATGTCCTCCTAGGAGGCCTCCAGGATCACTTGGTCAAGGATGACTGAGGTGAAGGTGGGATCTGCGTGGGGAAGATTTCCAGTAGGGCTAAAACACTGGCAGGACCTGGGCAGGCATTGTGGCAGATACAGAGGAGCCGCAGGGGTGCAGCTGAGCAGACTAGAGTCAGCAATATCAGGATGCAAAAATACGAAGAGAGACATTGAAAGGGTGGACTTACATGAAATGCATAGTGCTGTTAAATACAGAGAAGTTTCTTCTCTGTCCCTGCTTGCTCAGTCCTTTCAAAGAAGCAAAAGGAAAGTCAATGCAAAGGTGCAAGGCAGTGTAGAAGGGACTGTGTGGCCACCAGGAACAGTAGCCAGCAGAGTCATTGCCAAGGAATCAGAGAAGAAAATAAAAGTTCACAGAATAAAGGGGCTAGGAATTACAAGTTTTAACAGGATCGTCTTGCTCTGCAACCTTAAATAGCCGAAGCCCAGGTATAGGCTTGGTCTACTTTCTCACACTGCAGCTTGTCCAAGTTTCTAGGATAGGAGGTTAAAAATATTTTAAATTATTTTAAAGAATAGAAACATTTCAAATGTAAAATATTGACTATAGCTTTTGCCTTAAGTGATTCCTGTGGCCCCAGATGATTTGTTTTGTGTTTTTTCTTGCCTTTTCTCCCTTCCCACTCCTGGCTGCCTTCTGACACATCCGTATTTGTCAGCTGGTCAAACCAGCTAAAGAAGGTAATAACTTTCCTTTCTTGGTTGGAAGAGGCATGAGGGGAGAGCGAGAAAATAAAAATAGGTAACTGAGAGGGGCTAGGGCTGAGCTCAGTGTTGTATGGTTGGAGCCTGACCCAGCTTTCCCAGAGATGCAGCAAGATACATAAAAGGCGAGGGATTCTTACTCTCCTGTTGTTCTTTGGCAGAGAGTCTGCATGCTTTTGTCAGATGGTCTAAGATTTGGCAGTTTGTATCAGAATTAGGCTATTAAAATCATCACTTTTTGCTGGTTTTATTTCCTACCTTGTCACACAGAACAAAGGCCATAATCTTTTTTCCCTTTGCATTAAATCTTGTGCTGAAATTTGGCGTAGCAAAAGTACCTGAGAGGTACCTGGATACTGATTTTACATTTTATAGTCCATTTCTGATTTTCCAAAAATGTCCGGCCCCAGTCCTTACCCCAAAAATACCTTCTGTAAAAGATGTCAGTAAAAGATAAATCTCCTGCAATGACGTTATGTACAGCGCATGGTCCTTAGCAGTGGAGAATAACATGAAAAAGGGCATGTTGGCTGTGCGTCGGCTTGTTTGGGCATCTAGTCTGTCCTCCTGCACCTCCCAGGTCTGGCAATACCCCGGGTGCTGACAGGCTCCTTCCAGCTGGTGGTGACAGATGCTCAACTTTGGAGAACAGCAAATCTGCCAGCTTAGCTCTCTGGTTTAACCAGAGTATTTGAGAGTGGTGGTTGCTAGGTTCAGGGGAGACTGGGAGAGTATTTGGCAGAATTTTTACAAAGTAAGGTGCAGTGTACAGTCATGGTATGCATTTTAGCTTTCAAAGGTTTGTTTTGTTGTTAATGTCTTCATTTTCAGGTTTGAGAGATTTAAATTCAGGTAGCCTTTGAAAAGATGCACAGGGTTATTGTGAACATTTTGTGCTGTTTAATCTATAATTAGAAACAGAAGGCGGCATCAAACTACATGATTTGAATTTTGAACTTCCATCACATACCAAAGGGTTTCTTCTGCCACCAAGGGATCAGCTTTTTATGAAAACAGATCTAAGGTGTGAAATGTGGAGCCAGCAAAGTTTTCCCCAGAGCTGCAGAGGAGAAAGAATTTCCATTGACCCCATCAGTGCAAGGCGGTCTCTCACACTTAACTTAAGATGTAGACCTTGATCTCAGTATGACAGCACTACAGCTCCTCAGTTTCAGGAGGAGACACTGCTGATTTCCAGAAGTAACTAGCTGATGTTGGACCAGAAGGGATGCAGGCTCGTTCTTTCATTAGAGAGGGCAGACCATACTTAGAGCTTTCTATACACCATGTTAGGAAGCAGAAGCTGGGGGCTATTCAGCTTCTGCTGCGGAAGTCAGCAGGTGAGCATTAAGCAACAGAAGGGTTGTTGGCTGTAACATCTTCTTCCTTCAAGGAATTTCAGATGTGCTTGATTGACAAGAAATAGTTCTTACTATGTCACTTCTCTGACATTGCTCTCTTGCTCTAAAAAAAAAACCAAAATAAGTCCAGTTGTGAATGTCAAGAGCAGATTTTTTTCACTGGAGGATATTCTTCTGGCTTCCTGCTGACCACTTTAAGTGTCTTCAAACAAAAAACAAATCTTAACCTTTATTCTCTGCTCTACACAAAATGGAGGACAATTGGACAAACTCAGTTTTCCACTCAAAGGAAAAATGGAGACACATGCTGCGCAGGAGGGGGAAGGATGTTATTTGGATTTGGGTTCTGCAGAACGTGACCTTCTGGAGTTGTGGTCTGTGTCTGTGGTAGTGTGGACCTCCACATAGTGAGCCAATGAATTTAACTTCTAGAAAGCAAGGCAGGCTGCATCTTTGAAGCTAAGTTTCTTCTGACAAGGAAATGTTAAGAACTTACTTTACTCAAATATCTGTGAAATATGTCACAGTTTTTATGTGACTGCCACTGATCTGGCTGCTTCAGTAATTTTTGTATGTGCATACAGAAGGCAGAATTGATGTTTGCATTTGTATGTGCAACAACTGAAGAAGCGTGAAGAAGCCTTCAGAGTTTGAAATAAATACTTCTGAAAAATCAGCCTGGTGGTTTCTGAAACTCAGGGATCTGACACCACTTTTCCTTGTTCAGTACTTTGTGTATGAAGATGTTAAAACCTAGTAATTCAAAGTGACAGCCATTGTGCTTGCTTAGCACACATGTGAATACAATGTGAGAACAGCAGGTGGTGTTTGATTGCTGATACTTTTTGAATATAAGAATATTTCAGCCGTGTCGCTTTGACTATTCAATTAAAAGAGAGCTATTGTCTTGCAACCTGCTTGTCACAGTCAGCTGCAGCCAGCAATAATTAGCTGTGCAGTTATGGTTTTTTTCATTGATGCTGTTACTCTGGGTTTGATTTAAAGACATTATAAAATAGCTCTACTGGCTAGGTACCTATATCGCAGGATTGCCTGGTTTCTGATTGCTGACTGTACTGTGCATGTTGGTTAGCTTCTGTGCTGCGTTCAAAGGGCCGCTGAGCAGGGACAATTTCTTACTGTGAATATGTTAATTTAAAACCTGCCAACCTGGGCAATTTTTTTGTCCATCATATTTTGAAATGACTGAGGTTTTGCAGATCTGAGTTTTCCTGTCTTTTTTTAAAGCTTGGAAGATGATAAGAGATTGCTTACACTCCTCCTTTTTCTCTTGCTCCCTGAGCAGTCTGCCTGTCAGCACCCTGCTATGTCTGGCTGAGTGTTATTGTTTTCACACTAACAGGGGTTTTCTCAGTAGCTTCTCTGAGAATGCCTCTTGTAAAAATTCTTGAGATATTTTTCATTCAAACATGCTCTCTCTTAGATTTGGAGGCAGACTGTTTGGGAAGGACTTGAATACAACTTTTATCAGTTGCTAAGATCTATTAAGGTAAGTGTTCAGCTGGCAGCATCAGCAGAGGTCCATTGATTGCATAAATTGCAAAGTCTCCCCAGTTCTTTGTCAACAAGAGTATTTTAGGTAGCTCTTTCGCTGTGCGCCCGTTCAGTTTTTCTGTTTGATTTTTCTTTCTTTTTAACCACCTGTTACCCGAAGCCTCGTCTCAGTGTTTCAGCTGTAATACAATCATAGCTGAAAAGCAAAAAATCGCACAATAGGTGAGATAATGAGCTTGTATAAAATACTCATAAGCTCCCTTGGTGATCAAGATCTTCTTAAACCTTTCTGTAGGGGTTCCCTATGTGAGAACTTTTCTAAGGGAGTTACTTTCAAGAGAGCCATCTCCTGTTCCCACTTCTACCTCCAGTCTTTCCCCTTCCCTTAAGCTTCTTTTGCTCCATCCTGCTGGCAGCAGTGCATTGTGACTTCACGCTCAGGGGACCCAAGCATGGTGCTGTGCTTGGCAGGTGCCGCTGGGGTGTTCGAGGGAACTTCACTTCTTGTCACAGTGACAGCAACTTCTGGCTTTCTGTCATTAACCTGTCTTTGGGCAAGGGGCTGACATAACTCAGAACAGCTCCAAACTTTCAAGTTAGGGGAGAAGGTAACTTGAGAGGAGTCGGTGGACATTTCTATTGAAAACAGGTAAGTAAGACAGAGGCCAGAGTTACACAAACAACCTAACGTTAAAGGGTTCTCTGCACTGTTACCAGTCATCTATTTCCTATAGAAGCAAACTGGCCTTTTTTTTTTTTTCAGTCTATAATGCTATTTTCAAATCAGTAAAACAAATTATATTTAACTGGGACATTGCTCAGACAATGACCAGCAGCATAAATTTGCATGTGTGCAAATAACAATGTGTGCTTATTTCATAACATAAAATTTGCCTGTCCTCTCTGTTTGTGCTGGCATCTTTTCAAATCACTAGATTTTAAAAGCCTTGTATAGAATGAATGAGTCCTGTTGCATGATGAAAGATTCAACAACTGCAGTGGAGGGAGCATTTGATCTTATGTGTCAGGCACTCACTATTTTTCGTAGTTTTAAATATCAAGAATTGAGTTAGAAGCGTCTCTGGTAGAGCACAGGAGTTGGAGAACTTGGTTTCTCCAGTTCATTGTGGGGCTTCTTGCATGGCCTTATGTTGTGGCAGGGGAGGTTTAGGTTGGATATTAGGAAACATTTCTTTACTGAAAGAGTGATCAGGCACTGGAACAGGCTGCCCAAGGAAGTGGTGCAGTCACCATCCCTGGAGGTGTTCAAAGAACATGTAGACGTGGTACTTCAGGACATGGCTTAGTAGGCATGGTGGTGTTGGGTTGACAGTTGGACTTGATGATCTTCGAGGTCTTCTGCAACCTTAAAGATTCTATGATTCTATGATTCTATGACCACGAGTGTGTTTATTCTGAACAGAGCTGGCAATGCTGTTTATGATTAAGGCCCTGTGACTTACTTAAGGTTCAGTTCTCCGTTGCTTAGCCAGACCTGAAGTGTTGAGGCTAAAATTTTTCATCCTAGGTATGGAATGAGATGAAAAGAAAATGTGGGTTTGGTCAATGGCAAAAAGCAATCATTTGTAGCACCATTTGTGCTCTGAAAGAGCACATCAGGCATGGTAACTTCATTTGTCTCATAAAATCTTCTGGCTTTCCTGTTGAGGACCATGCAGTTTGAAGACAGGACAGGAAGCTGGGTGCCAGAAGCAGGAGCAGCTCCCTGGGGTGGCAGGGAGCAGGGCAGGGTCGGGTACACCAGGACAGTCCCAGGCACTGGGCACTTCCCCATTGGGATGGGGAAAGGTTGAGGGTTTAGTATGCTTTTTGAAGATGACCTGGGTTGTGTTATGAAGAAGAGACTGTTGATGGGCTGCATCTTCACTTTCTTTAAGGTTGTGAGGTGTGAGCTGTACTGAAGGCAAGATAAGAGTTTTCTGTAATAGCATGTGTCCTGGTTTCAGCTGGGATAGGGTTAATTTTCTCCCTGGTGGCTGGTATAGTGCTGTGTTTTGGATTTAGGATGAGAACAATATCGATAACACACTGATGTTTTAGTTGTTGCTGAGTGGCGCTTACACCAAGTCAAGAACTTTCCAGTTTCTCACACTACCCTGCCAGCGAGGAGGCTGGGGGTATACAAGAAGCTGGGAGGGGGCACAGCCGGGACAGCCGACCCAAACTGGCCAAAGGAATATTCCATACCATGTGACATCATGTTGAATATTAAACTGGGGGAAGGTGGCCAGTGGGTGGGGATTGCTGCTCAGGGACTGAGTGGGCATTGGTCAGCAGGTGGTGAGCGATTGCATTGTGCATCACTTGTTCTGTGTATTATTTTTTCGTCGTTATTATTATTTTTCTCTTCCTTTTCTGTACTATTAAACCGTCTTTATCTCAACCCACTAGTTTTACTTTTTTTTCCCCATTTTCCTCATCCCTAAATGTATTGCTCTGTAATATTTAAGGTTGCTGTATTTATTTTACATCTGAATCGGGAGAGGCATAAAATGATCTTGCCACTTTTTCAGTTACAGTGTGGTTTGAAGAAATGTAATACTAGATATAATCAGACACACGGTCAAGTATTTTTAATGATCATAGGATGACTGAATTTACTGAATTATCTCAACCCACACTGTTCTGATACTATTAATTTGCCTTAAAACAGCTGGAGCAGTGCAACACACAGCAGCTATGTTTGGTGTCTAACATTCTGGTCATTGATAGTTCCTCTTTTTAATGGAGATGACCTGTTAGTTTACTTACAGTAAACATAGTCCTAGACTAACAACTCATAGTTCTCTGTGCTGCTGCTGAATAATCTACTGTGGTGATATTCAGAGGTATAAGAACAGTACAATAAGATAAATTAAAATAAAATAAACATTAATTCAGAAATGTATGATGTAGTAGGAATTTTATGAAACTTTTAGAAGTTTCAGGCACAATGAAAGAGTATCCTGTAGGTGAGTTTGATATCCCCCAGAAAAGACACATAGGTTGGTGTAATTTGATTTTTTAAAGTAGACTATAGAACAACAAGTAGAAGATTAAGCAGTGCTGAAAAGAAATCTGAGACAGAGTAGCCTAGGAAGTTTCTCCATGGACAATGGCAATGACGTTGCATTGCAGTGTGCCACATTTTCTTTTCATCTTATTCCATACCTAGGATGAAAAATTTTAGCCTCAACACTTCAGCTCTGGCTAAGTTACAAGCAATGGAGAACTGAACCTTAAGTTACAGGGCCTTAATCATAAACAGCATTGCCATAGAGAAGAGAATGCTTTTAACATAATTTTCAGCAACTTTTCACTTTTCCTATGAAGGAACATTTCCCCAGTGTTTTGGTTTCAGTGATTTTATGGGAGCTTACAGTTTGTGCCACCTGATGATATGGTGCACAGTGGTTAATATTGCCTGTAAGGGCAATATTAGTAGGAAGGTTATTGTCAAGATAATTAATGCCTGTCAAATGCTTTGTGTTCATCTATGTACGTGTATTTGTGTGCAATGATAAAAAGTTTTATGACAAAATTCTTTTAGTTCTCATTGTTTAAAGCTGGAAGGCATGACAAAGTGTAATACAGACACAATACAGTGCATACTTAAATGTTCTGCCAGATGCTTATTCATTGTGGGAGGTTTGAAAAGGAAGCTCCAAAATACTTCTTTAAAAATTCAGAAAAGGAATTGTCAGTACTGAAGTTATGAATTAATTATACACTTGCCTGCTTGTATTTTCGTCAGCATTCTAAAAACTCAAGAAGTTGACAGGAGAAAGATGTCGCTTGAGATGCATGAGCTGTAATAAGCTGTTACAGGACAACGGGAACTGCAGCCCCATAGAAAAGGAAAAATTCATAATATCACCTACAGTCCTATGTGAATACCAAATCATTAAATGCAAGGAATGAGTAATAACTCTGTTTATGTAATCTTGCATTTACAAACATAAACAAACTAAAAATCGTTTTCTGTTTGGTGCTTCAGAACTCAAAGACTGCCACACTCACAATGATTTTTTAATTTTTTTTTTTTAAGGGATAGTGTTTACTCAAAATTAAAATCAGCTTGTATCTTGGGAAAGGAATCAGCTGTTATAAATAGTGTTTGCTATGCTTTTGCAAAAAGAAAAAAAAAGTAGCCCCCTGATTTATTAAAACTAGAATATACTTTTTATTTTCCTATGTCTTTAATAGGTACTGAACGTACTCAATAGTTCTGACAAGTTATCTCTCCCATTGGTGCTATAAAGGTTGCACACTTGATTAGGAGTGATGCATTGTATTTCTCTGCTTCACTAGAGCTTGTGATATTAACGGGATGCAGGAACATGTTTCTGCAAAATACTGAGATGAGGAGCTGAAGGCCTTCAGCTTACATCATCTTTCAGATTATTAGATCTGAGTGATGCTATTGTAATATTTTTGGCTTAATAATATCGATCAGATTTATGCTTACTTGGAGATTCTTACTCAAATCCTTTATTTACGTTTCCTAGTAAAACAGGAGAATATATTGTGTTTTATATATGTGACACAAGGCACAAAGGCTATGTATAAGAAATTAACTTGGTGGTTAATGTTATGATAAATTTTAGTTTTCAAGAAATAAAAGATGTGAAGAAAGCTGCTTTTTAGAGTGTTGTTACTTTTGAAATAATGCTTCATGATAAGGGTAATTCAGAACTCACTGAATGTTATGAAAGTCTCCCAAATAGCACATTTAGAATATTTTAGAGTCTAAATTGATTCAAAAGTAGTGTTTATAATGAGAATGAAAGGAAATTATGTTTCAGCTGCATTTAACTGCCAGGCATTTTACTGTGGCTAAGGATTTAATGAAGTAGTAATATTCAGTTGTACTGACTATAAATGGATAAACTTTCTGGATGGTAAATAAATATTTAACAGCTTGTGACTAATATTAATCTAAAATTAATGGTTAGCTAGTTAAACTATCAATAAATTTATATAAATGTTTTTTAAATTAAATATTTAAAATTCAGTGTATTTCTTTTTAATGTGCCTGCCACTGTAGATTAAACAAAAGGTTTGTGTCATATCATATATGAACTGAACATAGTATCTTACGTTTATTGTACTCCATTTGCATCAGAGATGCTTTGGAATTAATCTCCGATTTCTGTGATTTTTACTATAATTGGCTTTTATTAATGCTAATGATCAAAAAAAAAGAGTTGATAAGAAAGAGCATGTTTTGGTTTTCTCCACTGAAGGAATGTTGCTGCTGGAGGGGCTATCTGTCACATAATGCTACAGCACATTGTTTCAGTAGGATATTTCCAGCGGAGCACTGCGTAATGTAAAAGTTTAGGTTCTTGTTTAATTGTACACAACCATTCTCAAGTGTCAACAGTTCCTTTTTGTTTAAAATTGTTAACTCAGAATGAACAGAGGAAGAAATTTTATTAACTCATAATATGAAAATTCCCATTTGTAAGGGAATTAATTAATTCATTTTGGAAATTCGTCTATTACAATAAGATTCAGTCAACTGGTTTATCAGATTTATGAAACCGTTTTTAGTCGCCTTTCAGACTGGAGAAAATGCAACAAGAATCTTCACTGCTTAGAAGTTTCCATTAAAGACTAGCAGATTTTTTTTTTTTTTTCTGGTCAACTTGTTGAAGTTTTTATTTTATGACTTGCAGGTGGTGTTGTATCCAACATCCAATAGCCCAAAGTCAGCTGATCTACATAAAATGATAGTCCCAAAAAACAGCCAGGACAGTGACTTGAAAATTAAACTGGCGGTGAGAATGGATAAACCACCTCACATGAAGCACTGTGGGTAAGTGTCCATTTTCTGTATTTATTGTTTTGCCTCATTGTGCCTGTATTTAAGCATATGTAGCTAAAAACATAAAGTTTGTAAAACATTATAAATGTGTACAACAGTTTGTATAGTATGGCATTGTGGTATATCCTCATTTTATACCTAAATCTTGGAATAGTCAGGAATAACATTAATTTCAAATGTTCAGCGATGTGTAAAGAGAGATGATGAGCTGACTCTGAAATGCAGAGCTAAGAGTACAGTGTCATTTAGAAACTGGTTTTGAATGTTACAGTTTATAGCACTTTGGGGAAAAAAAAAAGTTGATATTTAGGAGAAACATTTTTTTAATTAAAATAGGATCAATTATATAACTGAATCTGATGGTACTTGCATCTTTTCTTTCTCTGTCCACTGTGTGGTATTTCTCTTGAAAGGAATTTGTGTACTAATACCAGTTTCAGGGTTTTTTTTCTGTCCAGCACTGAAACTATATGGAATAGATTATTCATAAAGACAGCTCCCCTAGCCAACCGCCACCACTTTTTCTCGTCTCAACTGCAAAAACAGGTAGTCCAGCCAATAGTAAGCAAGGCTGTATCTGTTGTTATAAAGCAATTACCAGGGCTGTTTTCCATCCTTTGAACTTCTTCTGAATTAAGAAGAAGTTCAAAAAAAAAGTGTCAATGTAGAATTAATGTAGTGGCCATACTATTTAGTTTTCTTTTTATTCTCCTCCTGTTAATATTCTGCTCATTATATACAGACAGCAGTTGCCAAAATTTCTTATATTCAATACTTAAAAAAAAAAACAACCCACAATTTAGTTTGTTTAATTTTTGGCAAAGATGTAATTGATTGGGCTGAAATTTCCCAGGTATCAACCTCAGCCCTCATTTTGGTTTTGGGAAACTTAGGCACAAATGATCAGAACTGTAACAATGACACTTGATGGCTGAACACCTGTGGCTGATGACAAGGAGCTGGGAGGAAGGAGAGGGAAACCAGTCATGGAACCAATGGGAGAACTGGAGCTACTATGTTTGGAGACTGAGACTGAGATGAGAGGACTTAAAAGTAGGGCTGCAAATACACGAATAAGGGAAATGGGATAATGTGGCAAGAGAAAGCAGGAAGACCAGCTGACATGAGTACGTTGGAGTGGAGAGGACCTAGGAAGGAGAGAAAAGTGCTTGTCTGTACTAAAGTATGATTCTCTCTTGTCAGTGTCCACCCCCACCTCCTTCATTTGCACTCACCAGACACCTCTGAAATGGTTTGGTAATTGTGGCACACGCTTATCTAGATTCAGTCTCCTGCAGCTGGAAAGCGTTGAGCCAGTTGAAGTAGCAAATGCTGCAGAGGTAGCACGGTGCCACCTGCGTTCTTCAGTAGATGACTTGAACAACATCAGTAATGAATAATACACAACAGATGCACGTGACCTGGTTCAGTTGCATACTCCACACTACAGCTACATGAGGAATGTTGTGCTTCCATGCACCTATCCCAACAGGTGACTGTGAGAAGTCCCCATTTTTGATCAGGTCACTAATAATGGTGGGGCTGTAACCCCAATTAGCGTATAACGTGCAACCTTGAACTGACTCCAGAAACACAGACAAGGCTCCAGTGTTCCTGGGTTTCCCCAGAGGCTTTCTTGGCTGGGAGCTGTTCTTCTGAGGTCTTCAGAGTGTCTTTTGGACCACCCAGTTTGCTTTTCCATACTGGTTTATGTGACTAGTCTTCTTGTCTGAGCATTAAGTGGATTGCCCAATCAAATACTACTTCCGATAATTTAATTCAATCATTATCCCTTTCAGTTGCTGCTGCTGGTTACTTCCTCACATTGATTTTGAATCCTAATCTCCTAGCACAGTTGTTTACTTCTTCATTTTACTTCAGGGTCACTGCTATCACTATTCTCCAGGCAAATATTATTGTTCTTCCCACCAAAAATACTCAAGATCAGTCATCGTTTCCCTTTCTTTATAGCTATTAGCTATGATGATTATTACCTACACATTTGTCTAGGAAAGTTAAGGCACTGAGAGAGGGTTGTATGGACTCCTCTACCATAAATATATGTGAAGTGAAATTAAATAAAAGGTTAATAATTCTTCCAACAACCATTGAAAAAGTTGATGACGGCACTGAAGTTGCAGTGAAAGGAAGGAAGAGGGTGTTTGTTTGGAGGGGAAAAAACACCTGCTAAAAGAATTATTAATATGTACAGTTAAGGTTATGAAAAGCCATCATCCAGACACTCTCTGCAGCCTTCTCTGGGCTTCCTGAGTGAGTATAAGTATTAAGTAGTCATTTGCTGGTTTTTTCAAGAGGGATTCCCACCTGCTTCAACACACAGATTAAAGCTATTCTGGTTCTGAACTGATACTGCATTATCAGAGAAATCCTCATTTGTGAAGAGGCTGGAAACGCGTGGTGGATAATGCATGGTATTACAGGAAGGCAAAGGAATATTTTATGGTTAAAATAGTTGAGAGATTCCTGGAAGAACTGGCTTTTATACCCATTTGTGCTACACAGAAGGACCTTCCTGTAAGAGACTGAAGCATTTCCACCTATAGTAACTGGTGGTACGTTATTTCTTTCCTGTGTTCCATTTGATAAACTGGAATCTGGTTTCACAGAGATGCCCAACACTCACAGCTACTAGCAGAAATCACTGGAAGCTGGAATGTAAATACAGATTGTACTGTTAAGAGTCCAAATATTCTAAAAATTAGATCTTCATCTGTATATCTGAAGCCTAAAGTTTTTTGTACTTCATTTCTCCCATTATGAAGTGAGAACAATACCACCTCCCAGTGTTGTAGACATTTGAAGGTAAATCTTCCGAAGCAACTGGTAGAAAAGATTCCTGCACACCTCATGAGCTGGGGAAAGTGGGGCATGGTCACTTCTCTAACACATGGCCAAAGGCTTGTGCTCTGCTGAGCAGTGTTATTCCGGTGCCAGGCTCTGCAGCTCCCTGGTGAATCTGTACAAGGTAGAAAAGCAAATAACACAGTTCTCTCTGTAAAGCAGTGTTTGTGTAACATGCAATTAAGCCAGCCATAGGATAAAGTGCTGAAGAGCTGGAAGGCAGCTACTGCTATCCTGAATAGTGAAAAGGGCAGGGAGGTTTTTGGTTTTTTATTTGGTACTTATATTTTGGTTTATTTTGGGGTTTTTTAATTTTATTTTATATTATTTTTTGTGTGTGGTCAGATGTTTGAGCACAGTGTCATAAAGTACACAAAAGGAGGGGGAAATAAAAGAATTAAAGAATGTGAACATCCTGTCTTGCTGGAATTTTGTCATGTTAGCAAGTTGAATTTTACAACCTTAGTAACAGATTTCCGATGTAGTTAATGTGATTATCCCAGTTAAGTTCTAATTCTTCCGTTTATTTTTCAGAAACATCTCATGCTTTATCTTTGCCCAATCTTTGAACTAGACAACTTCCATTTTCTGTGTCAGTCTGAGTTAACAAGCTGACGTACAAGATTTGTATTTTTCTCATAGGGGAAAAAGGAAATGTGTTGGCATTAGATAATGTCTTTCAGCTGAGAAGCTCAAAATTTATTCAAAGTTGAATTAAAATTTTACCCCACAGCTAATTGTAGAAAGAGGGAGTTTATCAGATTAATGCTCTATCATGATTTAAAAAATAATAATGGTAATAAGAGACTCAGATATGGGAGCAGTGCTCAAGTATTTCAGTTTCTGCAGGGTCAGCAAAACCCACAGGCCCAAGCTAATTGTAAGGTTACAGTTTTACTCCTTTAGAAAAGTTTCTCCTATTTAAGACCGACTTTACTTATTGACACAGGGGATATGCTGAAAGCCTTCAAAACCTGTCTAACATTTATGCTTCAAGAATATTCTTGTACTTAAACTGAGATTTTCACTTCACAAATAGTATCCTGGACTGCAGCACCTTCAGATCATGTTCCCTCTTTGGATTTCTACAGTCATAATAAATAATTCTATTTCAAATAAAATTAAAACTTGGGATTTTTTTCATTATAAATTATAACTTTGCTAAGAGCAAGAAATAAAAATCCTTATGACTCAACACTACTATGAATCTCAATTGCAGTTCAGTTTTACCTCTACAAGAAAGAGGTAGCTTTGCTAACCACTTTACTTTTACACTGGTGTTTATG
Organism: Chlamydotis macqueenii; assembly: GCF_036417535.1. NCBI lineage: Eukaryota > Metazoa > Chordata > Aves > Otidiformes > Otididae > Chlamydotis > Chlamydotis macqueenii. The sequence continues at coordinate 24,720,205 of NC_141556.1, forward strand.
TTGACACATTCATACAGCTAATCTAGAGTCACTCCACTAATGTGATTTTTAAAAAAACACTTGATCAAGAAAACACTCTGATTTTTCTATGCATTCTGTTATATGCTTAAAAAAAAATAAAAAATACTCACATATATCTTACAGTAAGCTTAATCCTACTATTTATTTTAGATAATTTTTTATTCTTGCATAAAAGGCTTTCAAAGTATGGAAACAACCCAAAGGGTATATAACCATCCTTTTCTATTTCAACCCTGTCCATAGATTCCCAGGGGAAGCATGCATAGCTAGAAATTCTGAGTAATGACAAGTTAAATGTCACTCATTAATGGAGATTTGTAGAACAGTTCCAATTATTGGCAATAAATGATGCTTCAGATTCCTTTCTTGTAATGTATAGTGTATGTGTCTTCTCGTAGAATGTGGTCTAAAATTCAGAGCACTACAAGATTTTTTTTTAATCTTTAAGGTAGTAAAGCCAACAGCCACACAAAATGAAGTTTTTTAACATTTCTGTTAATTTCTTCTGTTGCAATATTGAATTTAAAAGAAATCATCAGAGAAAATAAGCAAAATTTGGCCTAAAACTTTCCTATATAAAGTGCTAAAAACCTTTTTTTATTTCTTTTGAGTCAGGATAGCAGTTGAGGGAAGTCCTGTTTGCTTCAGGAAGGCTCACTTGGCTCTCCTTAACTCGTAATTAAGTTAGGGTTGAAAACCCAAGCCGGACGGGTTAATCCACTCAAAGTATGTGGGTTACTGTGAATATCTTTCTAATGTGTGGGGATTTTTTTTTATCTGCATTTGCGTATCTGCATACATTTAAAGCATACATTGTTTTTAAAAGTAGATTTTGTGTCAGTTAAGTTGTCTGTTAGCATAGCCTAGTGGTTACTACAGGGTACTGTTCTATTGCTGCCAATCTAGAAATAAAAAAAGGAATACTGAGATTTTTTCAAGTAGCTTGCTTTAAAAGGGTTGGTAATGCTTAATGGTCATACCGAAAAAAAAGAAAGTAAATAATAACATAAAATTAAATTCTTACAAATTGAAGAGCTTGAACAGGACAGTATTGCAAAGTTGTATTGTTTGGTTTGACTTCAAAAGTAAAACATTTCAGCATAGCTTTTGTCTAGAACTTTTTCCAATATTTGAAAGGCAAAATTGATTCTTATAATTTTTGTTCTGCTTTCTGCTATTTTATGTTGCATATAGAAATGTTATACCTTTAATTTCTTAAACTTTTTTGTTTGGAATATGCATTCTACAAGCACGTAAGTAGGTACATGACCAGATTTTCTCCCTGTCTCTCATCTGTAAAGCAACTATTTTGGCAACTTTTTCGAAGTTCTACTCTCCAAAATTGTAAGGAATCTATGTGAATCATTTTTCTCTCACAATTTCTTTTTTAAAATTATTATTATTGTATGGGTGTATTTCCAGAATATAAAGATCACCATGAATTTGCTAACCTTTTAAAATTTTTTCTCTTGTGCACTTGGAATAGACTTAAATGTTCTTAGGAGAGCATTTATAAATATAGCTACTGGTTCCTGTATGTGACTGAAGTATCACATTTCTCCTGCTGCTGCTGTCGTTTTAAAGCTAAAGGAAGTCTGTGAGATAAATGCCCTGCTTAGCAGTCTTCCCAGATGCAGAATGAGAGGATAAGTAGTTTTCCCCTCTTGTTTTTATGACACTTGTCACCCATTCATAAAAGAGTTCATTAGAGAGGAAGGCAAGTATAATTATCTGTTTTACAGATGAGTGAAATGAAGCACAGGAATGAACAGAGATCACCCACGGTCGCAGGCAATTCAGTGACCGAGCTGAGGATAGCACTGGGGTTTGCTGGCATCTCGGTGGGTAGGGCTGCAGTGTGTGACTGTCACCTGGATAAACCATTGTCATAGCTACTGGTGAGCTCATAACTCAGCTAAGAAGAGCCACAGGGACACTGAAGTTAGCCAGAACAATGACAGTGCCAGCTCTTACTTGGCAAAGGAGGACAGGAAGAGGAACAGAATTAGCTTTATAACTTCAAGACATGTAATCTGAAAGCTGATCTGAAGATGAGATCTGCTCCCAATGTCATTTTTTCAGAGAAATGTGCAAGGTGACCACATTGAAATTACTCTATTTTAGTTCTGGGTTACTTTTACAGGTAAAGAAAGATGTCAGGAATACAGTCACACTTATCTTAGCAAGTGCTGCATGATCTCGGTCACAGATAGGTCTTTGTGTTGTATATAATGAATTTGAATCAGTTTCAGACCTTTCTCTGAGCCAAAACACAGAGATATGTCAGAATAATTTTAAATAATTTATTATACCAACACTAGAAAGATTGAATAGAAACCAGATTTCAGCTAACCTAAAATGTCAAGTTGAGTTTCTCTTAGAACCAGTAGATATACAGTTGCTTCAAAATGAAGAAAAGTTTGGAAACGTGTGTGTCTAACATCTTAGAAAATCCTTCCTAATGCTTTTTATGATATGGTAGTATGCACCATAGATTTCTTCAATTAGTATTATTTTCCATTAAATAAAAGCAATAACTTTCTACATTCCTTTTCAGTAGTTACTGAAAAGACTTCTTAATAGTGAAGTTTGTAACATTTTTCTCTTAGGAAAGGGGGCTATCTGAGATAATTCAGTTGCTCTTTTTCATTTGTTATCAACAAAACGTAATTGCCTGAACCAGATATTAAGATAAGCAGGTATTTATGTAACTATAACATTTCTTCTTCTACATATGTAAACTCTTCTATATCTGTTTATAACATTTTATTTGTCTCTCCAAGTTTGTGTTCAGCACATCCCGTTGAAACTGTACAGTCAGTATATTAGCACCATCTAGCTTTCTGTTTGTTGCTATTGCGCTTTTTCTTCTAGCTTAAAAAAAAGGACCAGAGCATCAACTTTAGCTGCTGCTTTGAAGAGCAAGGTTCTCACTGTCTTTTGGTAGGAGGCTTATTTTTCAGTTTGTGAACATCCAGACTGGGAAGTATGAGCAAAGTCAAATGGAAGGAACTGTTGAGTTTGTTTGAATTTTGCAAACTCTACATAACATCTGATAGTTTGGAATCCTTTTCTGATCATTAAGTCACACAGCCCCACTATAGCAGCTCAAAATTTAGAAATGTAGATTATGTCAGAGTTGTCTAAGTTCTCTCAAAAGTTAGTAGGTACGGAGGAATACCTTGGCAGGGTTGTTTATCAGTGCTAAGACATTGGCTATAGCAAAAAAAAAAAGGAAAGATACACTGGAGTTGGTAAGGTAAACTTTTCTCTAAATATATACCATTCAGAAATATAAATTCTCTACTAAATTAAAATAAATGCCTAATCACCAGACAACAAAGCTTTGGAAAGATGAATTGCCAAAGCAACAGATGGGCTTCAGTCATGTAATCTTTTTTCTTCTGCCTAATTCACAGTTTCTCAAATCTGAATTCAGGTCAGAGACAAAATATGCATAGCTGCCTAAGTTATTTTTTAAAACTAAGTCTCCTTTTATTTTTAATGAAACTTAGGCTGCTTCAATAGATATCAAGACAATTTCACTACAGATAACCATGAAGTTTGGAGAAGTATCTTAACTTCTACTGGTATTTCTTGTTTTTCTTACTAGCTGTAAGTATTGATTTTATAGATAAAATAGTGTCTGTGTGTATACTGTTATGAAGATGAATGAAATTAAATAGATATTTTATGTGAAATAAATTTCACTTCAGTTAATTCCCGTGAGGATTTTTTTGTTTGCAGTTGAGGGTAGTTGAGGGTTTGTGATGTCCTCTGACATATACAGCTTCTTCTATGTACGTACATACTTGATTTGTATTTTTAACATCTGCAGTTTTGTTCAAAGCAGCTTCTTATCCTATCATAAGAACAGCAGAGTTGCAAGAAATATGAGTGGAGTATATCAGTGCTCTTTATAACTTCTAATTAGTTTCAAATACATTTAGGAGTTAAATATTTCTAGAAATATCTGGCAGAGATTGCCCACTGCCATTTGCAACATCAGACATTTCAGTATTTTGGGATGAGCTGTAATCCATATACAAATGGGAGGATATTAAACTACCTTTGTGTCATTGGGGAAATGATGATCCTCTGCCGTTCGTTCCTCATGTGTGGGTCAAGGGTTCCGGCCATGAAGGGAGCCTGTCTTCACCTGAGTTGTGATTCACTGTGGCAACATGTGCTTGTATGTACCAAGGTAGAAATTTCCTGTGTATGTTACAAGCAGCATGATAGAATGGCTTGATGTTAATTCACTTTCAGTGATGTAAGGATGCTTTCCTTACTCTTATTATTCCAAGGTCTCTCAGCAGTGTTTTCTGTTATGCTAGTTTAAATTGTGCTAAATGCTAGTATGTCATGGTGCTAAAGGAATGCTAGCATTTTGCCATGGACAGAAGTGCTAATGTGTTAACTGTCTTCATTTAAATGATTTTAATATTACACAGTTTTGCAAAATCAATTGACTAATCAGTTTGGTTTTTTTTAAATGGAAATTGAACTTCATGAAAAATGACACGTTAAAATTACATTAATGATTGATTGGATAATGATGATGGGTTAATGCAAAATTACTATGGAAGGAAGAAGCAAAAGTGTTTATCCTGCTGCTAGATCCTTAGAGAACAGATTATAGCTATGAGCTTGATTTTCAGTGCTTCCCACAGTAATTGCTTCTGAGGAGGCATGGGGAATCTTGAAGACCTTAATGATATGCCACTGCCACTTTAATTGCTAAGAGAAACCAAGAGAATCCTAATTGTCGAGAGCAGCATTACTAATTAAGGTGTCATTCTTCATTCATTCCATAGTAATTAATCTGAAATATTTGTAAAAGCTGAGATGTAAATTTAGATCCAAACTCACTTAGCTTAATCACAACAGACTTTATGTGGAAAAGATCTATGGGTTAAGCAAGGTTAATAGTCAGAAAACTTAAAATGTAATTTTTAAAAAATTGCTTTGTTTTTACTCATAACCTTTTGAAACATGAAGTTAAAGAATTGAAAATAGGTTTAAGAACTCTGTGGAATTTGTATTTAAATCACTATTATACTCTCACATTAAAGAAAAAAAAACATTAAAACTGTTTATATAGGGTATTCCTTTTTCTTATATTTCACTGAAAAGCTACATGCTTCTGAAAATGTTAAGATGGATTTTCTTCAACTCTGTGATGAGCAGTTATTCAGGTTCAGTTGTATTCTATTGTCTTTAGATCATAATTTTAACAACACTTGTTCAATATCTTCCTGCCTTCTCTAGGACTGAGTATGCATAATTGATTAGGTATGAAGAATCCCCATAATCAGTACTGCATCTGTGTCAAATCCTTTGTTTCATCTTTGCTAAAATCCTTATTCACCCTCACAGAATAATCAGTTGGAGTGAGCTGGTCCTGTTGGCCCTGGTCCGTTTCCTGCACGCTGGTTTTCATACCTTGTTCTCTCCACAGCATTCTTTAATGCAGTTATGTTGCAATCTCACTGGGTCCTAAATTCTTACTCTTTCAGCATAGATTATCTTTACCTTAATGGTGCTTTGCATTCAGATGTAAATGCCAGTTTTTTCTTCTTATCATGTGAGAGCTCAGAACCTACAACTGAGCATCTCAGTGACCCATAGAATAGCTAGGTAGGCTTTTCTAGTCCATGCTATCAAATTTCTGTCCACAAGTCTCAACTTTAAAACTCTCCTAGTCTAAACTTCCTGGTATTTGAGTGCATGTAGGAGGGAAAAAAAAAAAGAAGTTAAAAAAACCTTGGCAGCAATTTTCAGTTTATCACATTAGAGAAGAGCTCACTTTCAGACCGTGAAGATGGTGGTGAGGACTTGTCATCATGGTGTATGTGACTGACTCCTAATTCATGGCTACTCCACTTGAGCACATTTGAATGCAGCATCACTGCATGAGGAAGATTGGTTGAGGGAGTACCTTCTAGCAACAGCCACTTGTTGCAGCAGTGGGATGAGATTAAGCCCTATACCCAGCTGACAGATTGCACGTGATGATCCTGCCGTGGAGAGAGAAGAATTAAAGGATGAGTGGTGCAAAGAACAGTAACTCGGACTTGGCTAACTGAGGCGTCTATGAAGGATTTTTAGCCACTGATTGCTACCAAAATTATGTCACCCGGTACAAAGAGATAGAAGTCTGGAAGACTGGAACTGTGCTTGGCATGTGCCTCTTCTTGACTACAAGGAGAGCCAAGTGTGAAGTGTGCCCAGACAGATCTGCAAAGCGACTCAGTGGTTGCTGAGGATCTGATAATCACCTTCTATGTGTTTCTGGGGATTTAGTGCAGTCTCTGCCTGGTCTTGTCCTAGACTGACTGCCCTTTAGTGGCTGGAATATGTGAGATGCACGAAGTGAGCACTGCATCTGGTTTCATTTCATGCAAGAGGAGTCCAGTTCACATGCTATGAATCCATGGAGAAATTCCTTTCAAAGGCACACTCTTCATTCAGACTAAGTTACCAATGTCGATGCATCCTTTTTCATTTAAGTACTTAATTTAAATACCTAAAAGTAGTTGGACAAAACTGAACAACAGCTTCTCTTGATGCCCATGTCAAGGGGTCAATCAATGGTTCAGTCCTGAAAATACATGTAATACATGCTCCTGTGAAACCTTACATTTGTGCTTGTCAATGTTGGCTTTATTAGATTTTTAAAAAAAAAAAAAAATCAGGTTGGCTCCTTTAGCTTAAATTTCTTTATGCTATTGTTACAGTTCCCATAGCTTTGAAAAAGTATCATTCAGAACAACATCTGACTTCTAACATTAGTTTTGCTTTAAAATTGAGGAAAAAAAAAAGTTACTGCTCTGTAAATACACCCAAAATATTGCTGACAGTATCTTTAGAATTAAATCACACACAGGTGTGCCTGCTACATAACCTATTCCAGAATTATGTATAGTATAATATGTATATTTATTTTGAATTATATTTTTATTTATTTTGCATTATCAATTTCAACTTTTTTGCCATCTAAGTTCCTTTTGAAACTTGTCTGGAAACTTCCCTTATATGCATGAGTCTGTAGCAATGAAGATGTAACTGATTGCGATTTTCATAATATTATTATTGTACATGGTCACCTAAGCAATATTCTTATTTTCCCAGAGTGCAGGACCAAACATCATTGAAATAATTGGGTTTGATTTTGTTTACATTGCTTTATTCTACTACAAATCAGCGTAGTACACATATCATGCGGGTGAAAGATGCAGTTTATTTATTAGCCTTTCTTGTCAGGTTATCTAACTTGTGTCTTGGTACCATACACTGATCTGTGACATAGAATTTAAGAAAGAGTTATTTCCACTTGGAATAAATTGACATTGCAGATGGTCTGGCACAGTGTGGCATTATTTCTATACAGCGAGTGTCACTACTATTAACTGCGAGGACGGGGGCATGCCACCTGCCTGTTGTGTCGTGCTGTCACTTGCACTGTCCATCTGTTACTTGTAGGAAGGTAAAATCCACCTGATTTTTGTCTTTTGGAATACAAATCCTTACAAAATCAAAGGCACTTACTATAGCAAAACTACTTTTAGATGCTAATAATATGTAACCAGTGTAATTCTCCCAATGTGCCAGGCTGCTGGCTCAGTTAGATACTGTAGGGTTGTGCTGTGCTGTCTCTGAGGGTGGATTTCAGTTCATAACACACTATTCTGTATGGGCAAAATCCATACAATAGTGGATGTCAAGGCAGAGATAACTTTTATAAATTCAATTTAGTGGATTTTTTTTCTCCACAGTAGTATAATTTCAATTATTACAGTATTTCATTTAATTTTGACATAGTAACAAAGTCCCCATGGCCATACACTACTGTTGTTTTGCCCAAATTGTGTGTGCACCACGGCCAGCTCCCTTTAAATAGTCCACGTCCTGTTAAATGTCAACACAATCATGTTGGCAGTTCCACACTGTACCATTTTGTCAGGGTCCCTGGTACATCTCACATCCCTGAGTAAGCAAGGTGATGGCATCACCTTGGTAGGCTGGTGGTTTCTGCGATGTCATCAGTTTAGCAGTGCTTTCATACAGAGTTCTGCACAATTATCTGCCTCTGTCTTTTTATTAAAATTGAAACTGTAATGAAGAGTTCATCCTGCAAGACAAATAATCTTTTTTGGCATGCTTACTGTCACAAACCTATTTTAATTTAATCCCATCCTAAATTAACTTTGTCTGTTCAGCAATGTAGTATTGCTTTGTCTTTTCGTAATGTGTGTAATTATTTTTTCACTTTGTGCATAAATGATAAAAGAAATCAGGCAGGTGAAAATTGCATGTGAAATGGTATGTAAAATCCTGTGCATGGTTTGTCTTTGGAGCAAGAGACAGAGAAGACCTATTGAATTATCTTTCATGCTGCTTTTATGGAGTAAACCAGGGACAAATTGGCAGGGGGAGTGTTGTGGTAGGTGTAGGTCTGAGTTCCACTGCTAAGTCTCCATAGGGCTCAGGCCAAATTTCCTTGCTTTACCAGATGGAGAGCTCTTCTGACAACGTTAGAAGATTGCCAACCCAAAACTGCCATCTGCTTTTCTTCAAAGTTTATTCCAAAGATGAAAACCTGTGTGGTTTTGGTGAGAGAACAGATTCTTAAATACAAAACTAGTAACCTTTGTTCAGTAAATCAGCAGCTTTGAAGTTACTGTTTTTATCAGATGTTCCTCCTTTTGTGATTTTGACCACTGGGATTTTAAGCTTATTTAAATTTTGAAACCATTTTAACTGCAGCATTTTAAGTGGAATGCACCATGCCATTGACCAAGTAGAAGACAGTAGGAAACTTGGCTCAGTTTGTAGTTGTGCTGCCATGAAGTCTACCTGAGGATGTGCTCCCCTCACAACCTGACCACCAGTCTCTTTTCTAAAACGGAATGGTTGTGGCTCTCTAGCCTTTTTCGTCTGGTTGTAACTCTTAGCTTTGAAGGGCAAGCTGAAGTCTGAAGCAAGGGTGTGAAGTCTTAGACTACGGCATGATTCCTTTTAGGTTAAGGGCAGTAGGCCTGATGCTACGTTACATGGGCATGGGATGTCATTTTTAAGGACCTTTCAGTCAAGCCACTTAGAACCACATTGTGAGCAGGGAATGCATTCACATTAAATCGGAGTTGTTACTCAAGCAACGCAACTGGGGCTGGCGTTAAATATAACAATTATTGCCAGTGGCTGAGAGCATGCGCTAGACTAAGATCTCTAAAAAAGTTACGGTTGCCTTGCTTTCATTCACTACTTATGAAAAAAAAAGCATCAGAGAGGAACCAGCAATTTGTGTAAATGCAGTTTTACCATTATTTTGTATATTGAGAAGCAGTGGATCCATTTTCAAACAGAAAATAACTCTGATCCTTAGATTAGAATTGTATGATTAAGTTCATAATCACATGTCAGGTAAAATTTTATTGCCATTATAGAATGTGTGTGTTCAATTTAATCACAAATGCTACATTCTTTTTTAATTGAGCTGTATATGTTCTACTTAATGGCCAGCTTGTTTTTTTTCCTTGCACGCTCAATAAATTTTAATTGAACACCTGATTCCTGCCACCAACACATTAACATCTGGACACTATCTGTCTTTTGTGCATGTAGACACACTGATTAAAACTCGGCAGAAAAGCAGATAATAGGAAAACAAAAAGACAACATTATGGAACACTTTCAGCCATATTTTTTATTATATATTGAGAAGCATTTAATTATCTTGTTTCATTTAATTAGCCCCACTACTTAGGTCAATTGTTTTTTATTAATATGACATGTTAGCAACTTCGCTAATTGGTACAAAATAGCATGTGACTATGCTAAATGTCTTGTCTTTTCCAAAATAATTTCTTAGCATTCTTTGCTTTCCTGAGTCTTTTTATTTATTTCACAGTCTTTTCAGTAATATATTCAATATTTTGTCAGGAAATGGCTTGATTTAAAATTTAGCATTTTGCTTTTTATTTCTGAGTAAAAGACAAAAAAAAAAAGGATTGTAAAGAGAAAGTGTCTTTTTCCTGTAAATAAGTTTAAAGTAATAAAAAAGACAGTTTACTTTCTAATATTGTATTTTAGAATCAGAAAGTGTTAGTCTAGCTTTTGTAGCTTTTCTAAATTTCAGTGTTCAGAAAGAAAAGTGTATTTTTAAGCATTCTTTGTCATTAATACTTGAAGCACAATTTGTCAGTATTTACAAATTTACTCTAGAGGAGAAGCAGCAGCATTTTGTCACTCCAGGTATTGTGCTTTAGTGGGTTTGGTATCTGTTCTGTACTGATCTGTTTTAAACCAATGATTTAACAGATCTGGCAACTTTAACGGAGTATAGATGAGCTCAAATTATCTAAATGTTTTAGTGCATAATATTAATTTCCAGTTAAATAGCATCAGAACTTATTGTAACAGAGACTTTGTGGAAACATAATTGATCGAGATATTTTTGCTGCATGAGATAATTTATTTGAACAATTAATTATACCTGTTCTTGATTTTAGATTCTTCTATTCCAAACCATTTTTTGAATAATATTTGATATCTTTCTTTAAAGACATAATGTATTTTTTACTCAATAATTACTGAAGGGATATTTGTTACCTCTGTACCAAGGAGTAAAGGTTACCACTTCACCAATTGTCACTTTTTAAGTTTACCAAATACTGATACTTCAGCAAATTATTCCCATACTTTTTCAGTTGTTGGATAATCTTAATAATGTATGTGTTCAACTGTGTTGACACTTCATTGGATGAAGTAACTCATCATTATGCGATGAATGTTCTCCTCCTAATTTGAGAATAAATGTATTGTTAGTATGTGTGACTCTGTGCTCCCATATACACATCATTTCTGGAATAATTAGACATGATTCTGCTTATTTAAAAAAATAATTTTAAAACTATTTCAAATATACGTTTCACAGTCCTTGCCCTGAAGTTTAATTTCACCATTTTTTGTGGTTCCACAGTGGCATTTCCTTTCCTCTTCAAGTCAGTCACAAAGAGGGAGCAGGGATCAATTTGAACTGGATTTTCTTGCTCTGGGCCATTGCACTATACATATCCTGACATCCACAGGAGGGCAGCATGGTTAAATTAAGGGAGAAGATGGCAATGTGATTATAATGCAGCTAAATGAATCTCACTTTTGATTGTTTATATAGTTTTGTGAAAGCTTTTATAATTTAGAACGGTGCATATTTTCCTAGCCAACACAGATAAAGCAACTGCATGTTAATCTTAGAAGTTTCCAAGTGTAGTTTCTTAGTAGCTATAACAGTAAAGTTTTTCTCTGTATATATACAGTCTATCTTAGAAGAAGGTTTTAAAATACTTAATGTGGGAGTTATTAAAGCCTAGTTGGAAATTTAGCTCTGCAAATTCTAGTAAAATCTATTATATTAGTTTGGTAAATCAGCTATATGGAGAGTGGAGACAGCTATTTCAGGAGGTTTAAGGGACACTGGAAGTGCCCTACTTTCTAATTCTTGGCTGAGTTATAGCAGGAAATTAGTCTTTTTGTGTATGTATGTGTAAATACATATATATACACACGCACATGTGTAAAGTTCTGTTTAGGGGTAAACCTCTGTTTGGGGAAAGAGACTGAAAATCTGAGTCTCAGATTTGAACAGTAATCACTAAGTGATACTAAAAGGATTAATTATATCTTTTATTCCATTTAAATTGATCACCAAAACTCATATAGGAGGCATCTTACCCTTTGTGTTATGTACAAATAAATGCTGTTTTTTTAAAGCATTTCCAAATCTTTAAGTGTGGAGAAGCCACCCAAACCTCCCCTCGCATCCAACAGTGTTACAAGTTATTTTCTTGTATGATTGTATGGATTTTTATTTTTTATGTAACAGCAGTTTTACGGTTGAATATCACTTTAATATTGCTATTTTGAGAAGACAGTTGCTTCTCAGAGCAGTCGTGTGGAGCAGGAAAGGGATGACCCCAGTAGATGGCTCTGATGCTCCCTCACAGGTGGTAAATTCTGTATTCCTGCAGTGCTGTTTCTACAGCTCCAAATGCAAATTCAGCTCCAGTTTAATAACTCTGGTGCGGGGACAGTGCATTTGAACGTTTTTGTTTTATACATATTTGTTTCATATAAAGATAAAAGAACTTTTGACAAAGAACAAATCCATGCTGTTGCTATAGGCTTATATATTTCTTGTATAACACTTTTTTAGTTTTGTCCAACTACTACCCAAAACAAAACCATTTTCAAGATATTGATGGCTTACTAATATTTCTTCCTAATTATGTTAATCCCTGAGAAGGGATACTAAAGTAAGTTTCTTAAAGGAGATATGTTTCATAGTGATGCATTTCTATTGTTTCCTAGAATAACTCATGTGGAGTTCAGGTTTAGGTTGTTTGCTTCTGTGTGGCATTTCAAAGGATAAGCATCCCATCACAGGAGTGGTTCTAATGCAAATTACTGTACACTGGAAGCTGTTTTCTTCCAGTGCCACAAGACAGTCATTAAATAGTACTAGTAGGTGGCAGTTTCAGACTGAACCAAAAGAGCTGCTTCTAGGCACAGGTAGTTTGAGATGCAGAACTGTTCTGCTAGGTGTAGACTTCAAAATATTGTGGCCAGTAGGACTAGGGAAGTTAGCATTCCCCTGTACTCGGCACTGGTGACGCTGCACCTTAAATACTGTGTTCAGTTTTGGGGCCCTCACTACAAGAAAAACATTGAGATGCTGGAGCACATCCAAAGAAGGGCAACAAAGCTGGTGAAGGGTCTGGAGAACAAGCCCTATGAGGAGCAGCTGAGGAAACTGGGGTTGTTCAGTGTGGAGAAAAGGAGGCTGAGGAAAGACCTTACCGCTCTCTACAATTACCTGAAACAAGGTTGTGTTTCTTCTCCCAAGTAACAAGAGATACGAGAGGAAACGGCCTTATGTTGCACCAGGGGAGGTTTAGATTGGATATTAGGAAAAATTTCTTCACCGAAAGGGTTATTAAGCACTGGAACAGGTTGCCCAGGAAGTGGTTGAGTCACCATCCTGGCAGGTATTTGAAAGACTTGTAGGAGTGGCACTAGGGAAGTGGTTTAGTGGTGGACTTGGCAGTGCTAGATTAACGGTTGGACTTCATGATCTTAAGATCTTTTTCAATATAAAAGATTCTATGTTTCTATGAAAGTTTAAAAGGATTGAGAAAACCATTATGGGAATTCATTGAAGCAAAAAACCATTAGCAAGTAGTAAATACAGAGACATCATTTCTAAATAACAAAACTCCTAGAGCTACTGATATCATAGCATAGCAGAAAATTCTGGGGATATATAACTGCATACTTGCATCCAGTTGCTACTTCCCTTCACATCCTGTTGGGATCAAGGTAGAGGCCTGAATGTGCTTTTGGGTGGCCTCTTCTATGTTCTTTCATAGAGAAAATTTCTTCAAACAAGCCAAAGTGGCATGGAATCAGAAGTCTTCCTGTTGCTTTGGCGTCTTTATAGTTTTACAATCATGTATTCTATATAGGGAAGTTTCTTAAAATTGATATTTTTAAGAGAACTGGTTGGCTGGGTGATACTGTGTAAACTTTCTTCCTTGTTCTTACTTGTGTATTGTCGTCAAGAGGCAACCAGGAGTATAAAAGTACTTTCTTTACTCTTACTTTCAATAAAACAATCAATCACCTGCATCTGTCATTCTGCACTGGTAGGTTTTCCAAGGCAGAGTATCACTGTCAGAATATTAGACTGGCCTTATTGTCTTGGACCAAATGTTCATCTAACCTGGTATCATGTTCCCCCTGTGGCCAGCAGCAAATGACTGAGAAAGTTTATAAGAATAGTCTTTCTCAGCACTCTTCCAGCCTCCACCCATCTGCAGAGCAAGGACTTCCTGAGACAGATACGGACCTCTGCATATACTAACATTCGATGCAATCGAATTTCTCTTTCACAAACCTGTCCAGGAGTGCCTAAAATGCACAATGACACGTAACTAATTACAGTTCATGGAAACAAGCCGTAACAGTTCCTTTGCTGTGTGAGAATGGAAATTAATGTCTGGCATTATTCCTACATTCCTTAGAGTTGCAAGAGATGCAATGAAGACAGTCTGCATCCACTGATACAGGCAGCATCGTGTTTTTCTGCTGTTGTATATTGGATGGAAAGAGAAGTGGTATTCATTGGTTCCAATGTCTGCATGAAGTCTGGTAGACTATGTATGAGGGCATGAAGTGTCAAAATTTTAATCCAGAAGAAAGTCACATGGTTCCCAATAAAAAGCTTTTTATTTCTGCAATGTGAGGAGAGACTGCTATTTCAAAGATTGTGTATTAGTTCCAAGAAGGTAACTGTGTTTTCCCCACTGTTGCTTAAATTGTACTCTAGTACTTTTCAGTCTGGACTGCTCTTGTCTCTGCTTTAGCACAACTAAGAATAATTTTTTTTCTACCAAGTATGCCAAGCATTTTGAAATCTTTATGGTCAGCGTAGTCTCTGTTCATTATCGGCTAAATTCAGTCATTGCATCCACAGAAACTTTACCTCATAGAACTGCCTGAAAACAGCCAACTGATATATATATTATTCTGAATTGTCCTTTACAATTAGTACTTTTGTCAGACCGCAAACAAGCATTTACAAGTATGTTCAGAGCTCTTATTTCTGATAGTCACAGATTTATTCCAATTTTCTGTGAATGTCACATTATCTATTTTTCATGATGCCTAGGTACAGAAAGTCTTTTTCATTTCACGTATTTTCAGGCAAATAATGGCAACACCTATGTTTGGACTCTTGACACTGTAGGGATCCAGTATAGTTAATGGAAACAGAAGGGCACTTCCAAAGAGTAATTTGCAAAGCTCTGAATATTAAATATGCCCCAAGTAGGTTACACTGGATCCATACAAAGTACAAGGGAAGCATGGTCACTGGAAGTGGCATAGAGGAGTTGCAAAGGCAAACATATTTAATTTGCTGTTTCCTTTTGAAATGTTTTCTTTTACATTTTTTTAATTCATGGATGCTTTGCGTATTTTGATACATGGAGTGAAAAGCCTGAACAGCTTTACAGGCTTTTGAACTGCATTTTTCAATGTCCGGAAGATGAGGACTGGTGTGAGGCTTTCCTGAATGTTTCTTCTCTGCATTGGGACCTTGGGTTCTGAATAGCTCTTGCTCTTGGCCTCCTGGGTTTCCCTCCCATGGAAGCTAATGCAACAGTGCTAACTGCCCTCACTGACTCTCTTGTGAGTTACCTGAAGTAACCAGGAGTTACCTGAAGTCTGTAAAGCACTACTCAAGTGTCAAGCAATGTTTCTATTAAGAAAATAGTAAGACATAAGTTAGGACTTGTTAAACTGATTTGTTCGAAAACTTCAGTGATGTTTTAAAGTAGTGGTTTTGACTGAATTATTGTCAGAATTTTCTGTCAAATCCAACTATCAAGTATTTTTAAAAGTAGTTTTAAAATACAACATTCTGAATATGTCTTCTGTGTGCACAAATTGAAGGAAAGTGCTAGACTAACTCATTGTCATAATTTCTGTGCTTCGTTTCAAGACACGGATAGGGATATCAGGTGTAACATATTTCCTCATGCCTTTGGTTGATGAGATATACCTCTTTATACTAATCCATCATAACTTTAAAATACCTACTAGTGATGATGACAACAAATTTTATGAAAATACTTAAACTGACAATCTTTAGGACAGAAATACATACATCTTGTTCTGTTTATATATGTTATTACAAAAAAAAAAAAAAAGTAGCCCTGCTGAAGTCTATATTCTTTACTAAATTAAAGTTATCTCAATTTGGAAGTAACTTTCTAGATGGTGAAAAGAAATACATAACCAGCCAGAGATAACCAAAGCCAAGTATCATTCCTGAAAGAGTTCACTACTCTTATAAGCCTCAGCCACTCTTCCCAAAACGGGGCTCCTTTGAACACTGGGCCTCCAGGATTGGCATTTCTTCAGTTGGCAGCTGAGTTCATTGACTTGTTTTACACCAGTGTGACACTGAGCAGGGTGTTTTGACTGATTCCATCAGTAGCAGTCTATGAGCTAAAAAGAAAAGTAGATTTTTCATATTAACCGGTCCTTGGCCATTTAGGCTTTCTAGATCACAATTAATATCACTGCCCGGCTGGGAAAAGGGTCACCAGTTTTTCTAATTGCAGTGTTATGTGCTTCCAGTGAGGTGGAGAGGCGTCCAGATGCTTCTGGATGCTCAGGATGCTTCTGAGTTGATTAAGGTCTGGCAATGTAAAGAACTGTTTCCACAGACAAACCACAGGCTCAAGAGACAGTGCTGCAACTGAAACTTTATTACATCAACATTAGCATTTAAATTATTTTTTTTTCACTTTTAAAACCAATCTCTCAGTTGTTCCTGCTTACTGTGCTTTGTTTCACATCACAGAACAGTTTGTGTTCACAGAGTGTTATCCTTTTACATGAAATTAAAGCAAGAGATGAGCTCCAGGTTTGCACCTGTGTATACTGCAACCACGGGTAGCTATTCGGTCCATGGGTCAGACCAGAGTAAGTTACATCAGAAAGCGCAGAGAGTGGATGTCTGCTCCTCAGCACCAGCAGTTTCACAGCTGAGCTGCATTCCCTGTTTACATTATGGTTCAAGTACATTAGAATCAGAGCACTTTCTACATTTATGTTGCGTCTGGAGGATTTAATTCTTTTGTTGCATGGAATTCTCTCAAGGCTAAAGGATGTTTTTTTTTGTCTTGGCAAACATTCGCACTTTACATACCAAATATGTTTCATGATATGACATAAATTGGATTAATAATTCTCAAGTTGCCATTACAGTTACTTCACAGGTTCCATAAGTACTGACATGCATATTCACAAATGATGAAGCGCTCTGGAGTGCAGTAAGATATCATTGTTAAAGAATCAGGGGATATCTGATCTTCCAGCATAGCAATAACCATTTATACTGTAAGTGAAAAGTTGTTTCGGGGGGGGGAAAAATCCTCACATGTTTTCCTGTTTGTATTATGAGTACCTTGCTCATTGGAATAAATGGAACTGTTTTCTGTGGCTGTGGTGTTTGTATTACTTGACATTCTTCAACATTTCTTTATCCTTAGCAGGCATAATTACAGTAGAAGTTTAGGCTGATTTTTTCCATTCCATCTGTTGAAGGCTTATTTAGTTCTCTTTCTCAAGAGCACAGAGAGTGCTAAAATGAATTGGAGAATGTTTACAGCTAGGTTTCTTATGACCCAGGTCATATTGTTGTCTTGAATCAGTTTTCTCTCTCGTCCTCAACTGAAGACAAAAAAAAATGGCTTAATCTTGCGGGGTTAAATAAAAGAAGGAATGCAGGGCAGGGAAGATTCCTTTTATGCAGGCGTGCAGGGATGACTGAAAGTGCCTGTGGGCATTTGGTCCCCATTGGCTCGCACAGGGAATGCAATGATGCCCACAGATAGCCTGTATTGTTGTCAGTTAAATGGGATCATGAGTGTCTGAAAGGTGTTTGAGAATGAACTGAAAATCATTTTCACAAGTGGATGATTACTTCTGCCACATGTTAACCGAACTCTATCAGAGTGGCCCAGATTTTTGAGACTGCATTAATTGCTCTTTCAACCTTGACTGAGGTTTCTCTTTAAGAAAGGCCTTTGCTGGACTAAACTGCTACACATATTGATTTTTCTTTCTATATTTTTTTCATTGTTTGTGATAAATGAAGCCTTTTACAAGTAGAGAATTTATCATTCAAGATGTAGATAGATTGCTTCATTCCTTAGAATAAAAAGGCTGGTCTAAAAATGATCTCTGTAGAAGTAATAAGTCCTTTCTCATTTCTCCAGCAGTGAATAGCTCCAGTATTCCACACTCAATTATGGTTTTCAGCTATTCATTAGTGCTGATTTTTTCATCAAAAAGTAGAACCCTGCACTCTCGCAGCGTGGACTTAGAGCAAATAAGCTGCCATCTTCTTTCCTGTGTATGCCATCACATAATTGAAACTGAACCATAATATTTAGCAATACGATTTTACATTTTTGTCACACAAGGAAAAATATTCAACCTTTATATATTTAAAATATAGTGGTGCTCAGACTTTTTAAAGAAAATAGTTGTTCAGTTTGTTTGTTCTATTTCTGATGGAGAAAATTATACTGACTGAGACAAGATTATATATAAAATGTTTTTATTCAGATGCCTCTGTATTTTGTAGTGGAAATGTAATTGCCTGTATTTTTATTTGTTTTCCAGGAAAATGCACTTTAAATATTAAATGTTTCTTTTTCTGCCATATTGTAAGCATTGTGAGGTATAATCAGGTAAATCTGTGACTTCATACAAATCCAGTTTTTGCTTTTTAATTTGGGAGTGAGTGAAGAGAAAGAATGCACTACTGAATAAAGTTTGAGAAAAGGAAATTGTAGAACTGTTTTTGAGAGAAAAAGTGTCAGGAAAGTGATTACATGGTTTGTACATTTGGCTGCGTTTTCATATTGCTACAAAACTGTGTTACAAAATCTTTACATTGGTGTAGCACTTAACGACTCAACGTTTTTGGTCAAGGTCCTATTTTCTATGTGCTGTATAAAAGCAGGTGTATTAGTCTTAAGTTACTGGAAATTATGTGCGTAATATGAAAAGACTGAAGGAGGCAACCAAGCATATACTTACTAACTGTAAATATGCTTTCTAATGTGCACGTGTACAGATATAGATGTTATGTATAAATATCTTATTTATTATATTAATATATTTTTACAGAATAAAACTCTGCCATCTATGTCTGTTTCTATGTAAATTAGAAAACTAATCTTTCCTAACTTCTTGTCAGTCTGTTCATTAAACAGTCTCAAAACATGGTCTTAAGAAGTCAAAATAAATCTATTTAGTAATAAGCAATTACTATTTCAGTCCTCTGATACAGGGGAACTATTTCAGTATCTTCCTTCTCAGTGTATGGCTGAACTGTAACAATTCAAGAATTATTTTAGGTTATCCCAACTCTGGAACCCAAATTAGAGTGAAAAAAAAATTGTAGCAAATAGTGTGGTTAATTTTAAGAAATATAGAGTTAACTGCTTCTGAATATCAGTTTCTTCTTTGTATTGCACAGTATTTTATCTAAAGAAACGTACAGTGTTTGAAGGAATGGCTGTTATATGTTTCTTGTTGCCGCTGAGGGTTTTTAAAACAGCTGAAGAATTAATGCTATGTATCTTGTGCACATGTTTTTGGATGGAGGGAAGCGACAGGGCTTGTAGATGAATACAGGTACACTTATGGGTAGTGAAATAGCAGGCTGCAGTTCTGTAAACTTGTGACTGTGAGGATCTGGTCTGGTTTGTGGTGCTGACATATACCTGAGACCTGTGAAAAAATATGCAATTCCTCATCTTAAAAATAACACATTCTTCAACTTAGCTCTAGGACTTAATTCACTTTGGATTCTGTTGACTTCTTAATTTTTGGCTCCAATTGAGAAACTCAAGTGTCATTTAATTCTGGAACAGGATTTTGTAGACTTCTCCTGTTCTAGACATGAACTGCAGTTTCTACAAATCCTAGATATTACTGTTCAAATTTAACAAGGTTCTTAGGTCCTTGGGACCTAAGAAAGAGAAGTTCAAACAAGATTCTAGGAGTCTATAGGTTGTTTGGCTCCTTCTGGGTGTAAATGTTAGGCTTTTGAGTAAGAATTAATCTCATCTTTCAGGAGCGTGCACACTTAAGATGAGCAGAGCACATATCCCTTGCAAATGGCTGAAACTTTCTACATTAGAAATAACCTGTCACCATTAGAGATGGCACTGGAAGAGGGATTAATAACATAAGATTATAGCTATGTATTTATAGTCATTTGCAAAACCAAGTACCATAAAGCTTTTCACTTTTATACTGTAACTTGTGATAGTTCTGCCTGTACTGCAGGACCATATGTGGTATATTTTATATGAAAAGTTATTTTAAATGTTCTTTTAAGACCTCTTGTTTTCAAAGCACTTTTCCATACCAGACACAGTTAATAATGGAAAAGAATTAGTTAAACCTGGTGTATCTAGGGTTGACTTAACTCATTTTCTGCCATGTTCCTGTTATAATGTAAAGTCACTGCTGCTGATGATACCAGGATTAATCTTGACTCTGAGGAATCTTCTGTTACTCTGTGTCTCCTTTAAAGTCATTTAAGACATGCCAAGAGGGTGGGAACATGGTCAGGATGTCTTTGTACTGTAACATTTATGTGCCTATCACTCTGTGAGGTAGATGCTTCCTCAGTTGCAAAACATTATAAACTTTCAAATAAACCCCAGTAGGCCCTTTTGTGGTACCCTTTCTGACTAACTCTTACTCATTTCCTTTCTTTTCATTGAATTTATAGTAATCACAGAGTTAAGAGGTTAAAAAGAGTGTGGCAGGATCTGGACTTTTCAAAGGAAGCTACATCAACTGGTAATCGTGTACACAAAGCCAATTGTCTTCTCTCAAGCAAATAAAAAGCAGAGTAACCAAGTGAGGCAGAGCTTCAACAGAGGTGTAGCAGGAGCTGAAGGGCAAGATACTGGTGTCGTAGTAATGAGGGAGCCGCTATGTAATCTGACAAAACACCATGGTTAATAAGCACTACACTGAACATTCATGTTAGACAAAAATTTATCCTTTGTGATTCTTAAAGTGGGAAAGAACATTCTTGAGTGTATGCCCAGGACGGGTGGGAAAAGGTCTTGCCTGTATCTTACTTGCCTGTTTCACACGAGGTGTTGGTTTATTGCTCTGTTTTTCAACTGAGTTAAAAACCACCAGGCAACAAAGCCCCAGAAGTGGTCAAAAAGCAGAGGGCAAAACTTAAGCTCTTGCCACAAATGCACCTGTCCATCTACCAATCACCGAACCAGCCATCTCCAATCCTAGTTTTTGGAACTTCTCCGTAATATATGCACCAGCATGCTCTGGAGAGTGCCCTGTGAAGCCAGCATTCATTGGCCTGGACAATTTGGATCTTTGTTCTGCCTTTGACCTGTCTAGTTGTACTAGATGTCCTTGATAGAAGCTGGCCAGCAGGAAGGGACATCTCATAAGTAATATTTTGCTCTTCTGTAAGATTTTAAGTGGTTTTAAGGTTTTAAGCAGATCCTTACCACTCATAAGCTCTTGCTTGCAATCCCAGAGCTCATCCTTTTCCTCTTGCTGTCTTTGTTAACAGCAGTGCAACATGACCACTGTGACAGAAAAAAAATGTCACTATAATGCCATAAAACTTGCTGCAATTCTTGGGTAATGAGGGTGCTTCCCCTGCCACCAAATAGTATCAGCGTCTTTGGTTTTGTCATCTCACTGGTTGATACTCCTGATTACATTGTCTGGTTCAAAGCCCGGAAACTGCCACGGTGACAAGGAGTTTTTTGTAATCTAAGAGTCTTTACAGTGAAGAACTTCTTTTGGAGAAATTAGATTCTAGTTTACTCTGGAAAAAAAAAAAAAAATTAATCTTGTGTGTCTGATGGCATGTTGTTATTTGAGAATTTTCCCAAACTGACACTGTGACTGACTTCTCACAGACTAGAGAAACACTATCAAATCTATGGAAACCAAATGGAAAAAAAAAAAAAGTATTGGGAAGTTTAACTTTTCTAACATTCAGTATTTCTGTGTAGTCAAGTGCGTTCTACTTTATGCTATTTTTTTCTGTTTTCAGACGCAATTGGTGAAATATAAGTGATAAGCAGGTTAGTCTTCTCAAACGTGAGATCTTTGGTTTCTGCTTTTTGTCTTATTTTGAGTGAAAAGGAGTATCTTTGGATTTTTATGGTCTGAATAAATAGAAGAAAAAATCACTTCTTAGATGTGACAATACTGAAGAAGCAGCTCAGTAGGTAGAGATAATTAATACTCATTTGTATTGGGCCCTCCTAATATCATGGTTCATATTAATGGGAAAAGCATTTATTTTATTATTTCCTTTTGCAGATACTTGTATGCTCTAGGACAGAAGGTTTGGAAGCGGTGGAAAAAACGCTACTTTGTTCTTGTTCAGGTTAGTAGTCTGCCATGAAATGTCATTAAAAAAGTAGTCTTGGACTATCAGTTTTCTTACGTACGGTTTCTGGAGTCGTTAGTAGATCAGTATCTTCAGGCAACATATGCAGCACTACTCCAAGCTTCTTACAACATAGAGACATCCAGGGTATTTCTTTTTTTTGTTGAATTTACATATGTAGTATACAGAAACATCACTGAGTTTTACATATATATAATTGAGTGCCTACACTGAGCAATGTTTCAAGTGAAATCTAGGAATTTCTGAATGAAACTGTTGTGGCCTTGAAACATTCCGCTGACAGCTTTCTAGCATCACTCAATTTAAAATGAAGTTATATTTCACAAAGTGGATTGTACTTACTGTTTCATGTATTCTATCTCAACAAAGATTTCCTGCCTTTGTAATTAAAGTAACAGTAGTTGCTATTAAGAACTTTTTCTAAATATTTATTGAATTATGCTATTTTTTATTCTTCCTTGCAGTATTAAATAGGGTAAAATTATGTAGTTGTTACAAAAACCCTAGTGTAGCAATTTTTCTTGGCCATAAAAATGTTCTGAGCTGATATTTGATAACTTTTCGTCCAAACCTAGAACTGTATTTTCACATGCTAGTGAATGGTGACATTAACATGAGATTAATAGACTAGAAATAGAAAAGTAGATTTTGAGTGGTCAAAACTGAGAAATGCATTATTTTTGTGAAATGATTATTTTTGTCTTTGGAAAAATCATTATTTTCTGCTTGTGCTTCAGATTGCAGTTACAAATTTGGTGTTCTTGTGTCAGTTCAGAGGATGCTATTCTTCTGTGTCCTTTTTGTTTGTTGACAGAAAACTTAAAATGGGAGTCTCCATAGATGTCTTACAAAGGATAAAGCCTGTTAACGGGTCTTTTCTAAGAATGAAGGCTTCTAAAACTACTTTACAGAAAGTCTGATTCCTTTCCCTACCACTCTCAGTCACACTCACCTGGTCTCCTCCTGCTCTTAAATGATGAAAATTATAAGGATGTACAAAAAAAAAAGTACTGAACAAGGTCTTTAATAAGTTAAAAGCTGAGAGTATTTGCATATTATTCTTGCTAAGCTTGATGTCAATACAATGTTCTCCCTGGCTTCAATGGGAATTGGCTTGCATGTTGATAATCAGTGAGTAATGGTTGTAAGGTTGAACAGGATCTTCTGGAAAGTCTACTGAATTCATTTGTGTCCTAATTTTATCAAGGTCCTCTGTGAAGAGATTAGGACTTTTTGTGACTTTATTAAGATTTGTGAAGGTTGGTAAGATCTCCATATAGGATAGCTTAAAGCATGGATGTGAAGGGAAAATAACTTACAGTTACAGGGGAAAAAAAAAAGGCTAAATGCTCCCTTGTCCTTCATGCTTTTCTTTAACACTCCCACTATTTCACATTCCCCCTTTTACAAAAACAAAGACCTTGTTCTCTTCCCCTAAGCTACAGGTGTCATCTGAGTTTTACAGTGCACACCTAAGAGACCCATAGTCTTTCTGTGTGTGTGATATGGAGCCCCCTAGGAGACCAGTTTATTCCAGCCAAGTTAATTTTAACTGTATTCTGCTTTCTATGCTGAAATTGAAATACTGGAGGAGAATATTACAGGAATTTTCCAACTGTGATGGGATTTAGACTTCTATTTCAGTTTAAAGCAGCTATCAATTTAATAAAGCTATATAAAAAAAATACCATGTTAAATCAATATTTACTGTCCAGACAGCTCTGGCTCATTTATATAGTCCAGCCGTGATACATACACTGACAATCAGCTGGAGTCAATATGTGTGAAATAAGCATTCACTAATGAATACCAGTGTGTTGTATTGATATATTATTGACATATTGACGAGTCTTCCTCTATAGATTAGCTTTTAGCTTACGTTAGTAAAATATTAAGGCCATGAAATTCAGTTCTAAGACAGAGCTATCAGTACAATTTGCACATGCTTTGGAAATTTAACTCAGGTGTGAAATTAGATGAATAGTGTTGATTTTTCAGGAGCGTGATGTGAGTAATGTGCACCTTCGTTATTGATACATGTATTAGAAGTTAGTGGTTTCTGAAAGAACAGCTCAGTGTTATAGGAAGTTTACAGAGTCTGTAAATTTTAACCTCTTCATTGTATCTGCTTTTCTTCCTTTTTACAATCCAGTCACTTCTCTAAAATGTTATTCATTTCAGTCTGGAAAAAGACATGTTAGGTAAAAAGCCTCAGCTGGACATGCTGTGTTTTTCTTCATTTACTGTCTGATAATATCTTCCTCCAGTAATCTGAATGCAGATTCACTTCTATCATTTTAATTTCATCTATTCTAATATTTGAAAAATTAGTCATTTGTTTCATCAGTAATTTTTTTCTAAAAACACGCCAACCATGCAGGCTAGTTCTTGCAGCTGAACTCCTGAAGCAGGCTGCCCAGTGATGCTCTGTAGCAGGGACCACAGAGTCAGTCTCCAGGTTTGCAGTAACAGTTCCTCCCAGTGTGTTAAACAGGGTCTTTCTGCCCCATGGGGACAGCCCCTAGTGACACTGCTCGTAAGTCATGTCCGCATTTCTGTGCCTATCTGTCTGTCATGCATACACAGGTTGTTCATTTTCTACTTTGTTGTTACAAAGTAGGTAGAACAGCAGGTAGTCAGGTGTTTGGACCTCTGGAAAATTATGAAGTTCAGGTAAATGCAGTTGTAGGAAGAGGATTGCCTTTTCTTCTGTCAAGAAGTACTACTTAACAAGATGGCTTGATTCTGTTTTTGTCTGAGAACGTGTTGTACATAGTCCTGACTTTTGAGTACCCATTATTCCATGAAGTATTGATGTTAATTTGATGAATTCTAAGGGAAAACTCCCTACAGCTCTATTAAATCTAACAATATACTTAAACCCAGTTATAGATCTATATTAAAAAGTGTGATTCCAGATTGTGTGGGTGATTCTCTCTATAATAACTGATAGCAGCCACCAATAACCATAAGGAAAAGAGTTTAAGAGATTGTGAGTGTAAACATCAAGGCAAGGTCTGTATTTCGTTATTTTATTGAGACTTTTTTCCCCAACAAAGTTTTTTTTGGAGTTTTTCTGTTTGTTTCTTTGGAGGAGAGACTTTAAAATGTCTCATTTTCAGAAGAAGATGAAGTGTTAGACTGATTGTGACATGAGTATCTTTTAATAAATTTTTCCTTTAAAATAAGAGAAAGCATTTGAAAAACATTTGAAAAAGTAAAATCAACTGCATTATAATCTCTGTCTTGTTATAGAGGTGAGGTTAAAAATGAACAAAGACATTTTTAGAATCATAGAATCGTAGAATAGTTTGGGTTGGAAGGGGCATTTAAAGGTCAGTCTTCCACAAGCTTATCTTCAAAAACATAGTGGCTGAAGAAATCTGAAAAAGATGGGCATCCTATGCATTTCCACAATTAGTGTCTGCTAGCTTCCTTTTTGATGGTTATAGAATCATAGAATAGTTTGGATTGGAAGGGACCTTTATGGGTCATCTAGTCCAGCCACCTGAAAGGAGCAGGGACATCTCCAACCAGATCAGGTTGCTCAGAGCATCATCCAACCTGGCCTTGAATGTTTCCAGGGATGGGGCATCCACCATCTCTCTGGGCAACCTGTTCCAGTGTTCTACCACCCTCATTGTAAAAAATGTTTGCCTTATATCAAGTCTGAATCTGCTTCCTTCTGTTTTAAAACCATTACCCCTTGTCCTATCACAACAGGCCCTGCTAAAGTGTTTCTCCCCATCTTTCTTATAAGCCTTCTTTAGGTACTGGAAGACTGCTGTAAGTTCAGTTTGTACAGTGTCGTTATACAGAGTTGTTGACATGAAAATGTGAATTATGTGAGTGCTTGACAGGTTATTTCATTCAAGATAGAATATTTTGAAAAATGTTTTTACTGCAGTGCTAGATATCAAAAATTAAATCTGTAGGTTCAGTTTACAAGCAAATGAGAGGAGGGAGCTCTCATGAAATACAGTGCTAATTGCAAAGGATTTAGAGGTCTTCTTCCATCCAGGTGCATGAGAGCAAATATGGTTCTTGGGAATATAAACAGGGAAATATCAAGCAGTAACAAAGGTGATATTGCTGCTGGGCCTAGAACAGATAACATGGATAGGGGCTGAGCCCTGTCTGAGGGCCCCAAGGAGACCACAAGCCCCAACTGTCCCTGCCCGGCCCCCTTCACCCTGCCCACAGGACCCCATGTCAGCTGCCCAGGACTGTGTGCTGCTGCCTCAATGACTCCATAGCAAGGCCAATCTCCAGCTCCCCACAGCCCTGCCCTGCCCAGACATGGGCCCCACTGAGCCGGGCCCACCCGCGGGCCCACGTCCCAACCCTGTGGGACCAGGGAGGTGCCTGGTGCCTGGGGCTGGGGCTACCCCAGTGCCCCTGGCTGCCCGGCTCCTGGCTAGGCCGTGGCTGCCAGGCTTTACCCTGCCAGCCCAGGGGTTACTTAAAATTTTTAAATCAAAAGACAGTAATTTTCTAAAATACATACTATTCATGAAAGCAAAACTATGGGCTCAATGCACAAACAGTGAGGTGAAATTCTGTCGTGTATGTCATGCTGGAGGACAAGCTGGCTGGTTGTAGTAGTCCTTTCTAGCCTGAAAATCTGAATTTCTGAAAGTGATGGGCTAGATTGTTTTTTGTGTTTATTTATAGTTGGCTCTTTTTCCTTAGTACAGCCCACTTAAGTGAATCTACTAAATTTGATGTGGAAAGCTGGCACTCAGTTGTAGTTGCCTAACAGTGTCTCTCAAATTCTCATCTCCTATGAAACTGCCTTTGCTTAACTAATATATTATATATTTATATTATGTATTATTAATAATTATATATTAATAATTTTAGTAATATTTCTATTACATGTTATATATTAATATATTAATATATTAATATTATAAATTAATATATTAATTGAACAGGAATACCTATGTCTAATTTCCTCGGCTGTAGACTTCTGCTGTGGTTCTTGAGACATCAGTTCAGCGTCTGAGGCTTGATAACCATTTGTGGAGAAAGCAGTTACGTTTGTTCCTTGTGCTTGTATGCGCTGTGACAGAGGATGTTCAATCACCATATACATAGCACAGCATAATACTGTTTCAAAAAATCCCAAATACTTAAAATAATGAAATATTTTTAGAGCGTTGTGCAAATAATCATCACACCTTCTATCCTTATTTTCAGAAAAAATCAATCTTTTACAGAGAGTCAAAAATCTTTTGTCAATAGCAGTTAAAATCACTGAAGTCACTTTGAGGTGAAGTGGTGTGCAGGTACAGCATCAGTGAACATGACTGAAGCTGAAATCAGCAGTTGAAATTTTTCTTCCAAAATGATCGCTCCTGAAGTTGTAGCCAGAACAATAAATCTAGGTAACAGTTACCTGAGCAGTCAGCAACTGAGGTAAAGACAGTCCATTGTCTATCAGACAAGCTCTTTGCCTGTCCTTAGATCCTTGCATAATTTTGCAGATCTAAGAAATTATATAGTTCAAAACAAGTAAGTTGGCCAGGTATCCTGCCGAGTTTCAGAGACCCATGTAAATTCAGTTCCCTTAAGTTTCAAATGTTCACAGATTCACAAGCTCTTTCTTCTGGTCACCTTTTGTCGTCTTTTCAGCTCTTCATTTCAGACTGGCAACATCTCAGTTTTGTTTCAGTGATTGCTTTTCCTCTCTCAGCTGTTACATTCCTTTCTTTATCATTCCAGTCATTTTTTCCTGAATTCTTGTTATCACTTTCTGTTCTGTCTAGGGAGCCTTAAGCCACGTGGTGACAGATTCTCATTGCTTTATTTTTTTTTTTTAGTAATTGTACTTGATGAGAAGTAACTGTTGTTGCTCATGCCAGCTGCAAGCTGCTTGGCCTACACTGTACTGTATCTAGTGAGCTAACCAACCCAGAGACAAGTGTGAACACAGATGCAATCGATGCAGAAATTAGACTACAAATCAATCTGAAGGTTCTGATACCTACCATCTTCAACTAGAGTTGGCCAGATTATGTGTTCATTTTTCCAACAGCGTGATAATTGTGGCACTCCTTCTGCAAACAGTACTTTATATGTAAAAGTCCTTTTTTTTCAGCTTCTTGGAATGCAGGATTTTTTTTCTCACACAGTAGACTGAGCAGTTTGATCACTACCACAGTACCAAGTATTTTCCGTGCAAGAACTTAATTTGCTTCCTTTCTGTTTTTCATGAAGAAACATTTCAAAATACATGGTATTTCAGGAAATTGCAGGGAGATGTGTTTATGGCTTTTTTTTCCCTTCCTTTTGGCAGGAAGGGAAAGAACACAAAGACTTACACTGTAAATATTTCTGGAAAAAAAATTGGGGTTTGTTTCTTCAGCACAACTGAAAGCTAATTTAAACCATGGTACATGTGTTATACAGTTCTGGAATTGAATTCAGCAATTAAGCAGTCCTTTCTTATTCAGGTTAGCCAATACACATTTGCAATGTGCAGTTACAGAGAAAAGAAATCTGAGCCTCAGGAACTGATGCAACTCGAAGGATACACTGTGGATTATACAGCTCCTCACACAGGTAATTTTCATGATTTTGAAATATGATATGTAAAACATATGTAAAACAGCTGATTCAATTTTCTCGTTTTTATCTAGCAGAAAAAAAAAAGAAAAAACAACATGATTTTTCTGGTGTGAAAAATCATGCTGTTAGAAAGAAGGTTGTTGTAACCAGAATGAACAATGAACTTACAGTAAGGTTGCTTGAAACACTGTAAGACCACATATGATACAAGGAAAAAATTATGAATTCTAGTCGATCTTTCCCTTTTCTCTCTGTTTTTGATGGTGGAGTCATGTGGCAGTGTAAATGATTTTGAAAAGAAGGTGAATGATGACAATGCATGCTAAAGACAAATGACTCAGAGTAATTAAAAAAAAATATATTGGAAAAATCTTCACAAATTAGTATTAAAATGGCAGAGGGAAATCAAAGTTACACATGTGGAGAAAAATAATTTTACTCTACCTACACAGTGGAGGGTTATGAATTTATGAGACTTCTAAGATATTGAAGATTGATCTTTGGAAACATTGGCTCAATGTTTAGAGTAACTGAGAAGGCAAATAATACTCAGAAGATATTTGGAAAGTCAAAACAATGTTGTCATAAAAACAATGCAGCCACGTTGACTGTTGTGTGCTATTCTGATTATGCACTCTCAGAACAAAACACTGGAGTGGGAAAAAGGGACCAAGGAAGGAGGAGCAACACTGATAAGAGATTTGCAGCAGCCTCTGTTCAAGAAGATATAACGTTGTCGGGGTGTTCCAGCTAAGAAAATGATACCGAGAAGGTGGATATGTTAGAAAAATGCACAATAGCCTGTGACACAGAGAAGATGAATAAGAAATAAATTGCTATTGAATTGGAAAAGGAATTATGGAAATATTTTCTCCTGTGACTTCTATATTTATTCCACTTATATGTTACTTCCGTGTATTACCATTTGTTCCTTATAACTCTAGACTTCATCCTATTTCTTGGTCATAAATACCTATAAAGTGTAATAAATAAACAAATAAATAAATACCCACCCACCCCCCCCACACACACAGATGCAAACCAGTAATGTAATAAACATTGATGGTGATTTAGAAGTATCTTGTGCTTATTAAAATTACCTTCCTATTTCCTGCTGCAGGTCTTCAGGGTGGGCGAATGTTTTTCAATGCGGTCAAAGAAGGTGATACTGTGATATTTGCCAGTGACGATGAGCAGGATAGAATACTCTGGGTTCAAGCCATGTACAGAGCCACAGGTCAATCGTATAAGCCTATTCCTGCAAGTCAAGCTCAGAAGATCAATGCTAAAGGAGGAAATGTCAACACAGATATATCCCCACTTTGTAAGTTGGCTTTTTTTTTCTTTTGTGGCATTGGTTTTAGTTGACAAAATATGTAACAGCTCCCTCAATGAAGTTTAATTAAGCAGAACTCATTCACTAGGGAAAAGTGCCTGGCAGTTTGTTGTTAGCCAGAAGCTCTTTAACTCAGATTATTATCATCAGTCAGGGAAATCCTGACTTGCAGGTTGTTATTTTTATTATAATCCAAGAAAATACAGCAGTTAGCTTCAAGTTCATTACAGTTGACCCACATATTACCATGGAGGTGGTGTTTGGTTTACATTATATTTTTCAGTAGCCAGCCAGGGTAGTGTTGAAAAGTATTAATCTATTCTCAGAATTTTATAGATTTAGGCCAGCTTTATAATACATTGTATGTATTAGTTATCTGAAAATTGCTATGCAGACAGTACATGGTGAGCTGAAATGGACTGCTGGATTTTTGCACCCCTCAGTGTAATACTAAACTACATGTAAAAATTTTTTTTGAAAAATCAAGTTTAAGATTTCCTCATCTTTCTTTGAGGAAAGTATTGTTTTAGACAAAATCAAGGTAAATGGCATATATTACCCATATCTTGAAATTGTCATATGATCTCTTTGAAAGTATTCTGTCATGTAGATGCCTGCACGTAGGAAGTTTGTTGTTTGTTTTTGTTTTTTTTTTGTTCTGGAGGCTGAGTGCAATCCAAGCATTTTTGTAATAGTCATCAAATTTTTATGTCATATGACTGTATACAATAATTCTTCATCATCATATATCTGTATATGTAGAGTGATAGAAGGGAGATATATGTTTTAAACTCAACTTCATGTAACGTCTGAAGTCTACAACACGTTGACCCAAAACCATTCTCCTCTGTCAGTCCTGCTATCACTCAGTCTCATAGCCTTCCATTCATCCTGTAATCTTTTATAATTTTGCTATTAGAAGACAATAAAATGTACTTGTTAAACTGAGTCATAGTTATCTAAAATCTTGACTGGGCTCTCAAGAACATTGGAAAAAACATAGTTTAATCTCACAAAAGCACTGACATCTGCTGAATTTTTAATCTGAAACAATTTGGAAGAATGAAGTAACCGTTCATCACGAGGGATGTTAAGGTGAAGTATTCTGTAGGATGTAAGTAGCAGTGCAAAATCAAGGATGGGGCAACAGCCAAGGAGTGCTTCTGCTTACCTCCTCCGAGCTATCTGGATCTGGGCTGGGTACTGGGAGTGCACTGTGCTCCCTTCCTAGTGTTTCTACTTCATATGCATCAGTTAGAAAAAGCAATAAAAGTGACCATGATCAGCAGTAGCCAAGGAATTGCTTTTCTTCTTGGACACAGGATTTACATGGAAGTGAAAGCAAATAGAAAATGCTCATCACAGGACCAGGAAATTTATAGAAAGAAAAAGGTGCACAGAACAATGGCAAGTTTGGATATACTGAAATTATGTTTTCAGAGATAAAATTACTGATAGTGGTAAAGAATTAAAAAACAAGATTGACATGACTTGATATTATCCTGGACAGTTAAGCTGACTACAGTTCTTAGATGGAAACCATAGGAAAAGTAAGATTTATTTAAAAAACAGTTTCAGGGAAGCTCAAAAGCCTCAAAATATGTGCTTTTCTGGCATGCTTATGTATCAAATTGCACAAACTGATGTGACTGAATTGTACGTAAATCAAAAAATCTGTGGTTAAATTATTATTTGCCTTTGGTTTTAATACTCTTCAATGTTGGTATTTTGTAATTAAGTCATAGAATTCTTTGCAACAGAGTAACTTGTGAAAATTAACTCAGTGTGAGATTTAGTCTTAAAATAATCAATGTTTGACTAATCTCTGTAATAACACCAGTTCTGCCTACATGAGGAAAATTTCATTTTTCTGTCACTTGCATTTGACATAGAAATGGGCATAATAAAATTAATCAGTTTTTCAGAAACTGCAAAAAAAAAGGTTTTAAAGATACAACCTTAAATAATTTTCTAATATTTCTGCTTAATTTACATATACTGTGGTGATTTTCTGGGGCACAATTTTACTCCTAAGAAGAGTCTATAGCTGACCTTTTGTCAGATTTAAATAAGTTCAGTTTGCTAAGAAGTTCATGTGGTTTCCTCCTAGAAAAATATTTGCGTGAAGTTAAGAGTATTTTATTTTTAATCGAGGTATAACACCAAGTACTTGAGAACTAGTGTGTATATAAAGTGAAATTCACTTCCATTTTTTTTTCTTCTTTACTGTGATATGTTTTGAGTATTAGGCAATACAATTATTTTTAAAGTAAAATCAACTTGAGGAGATGTATTTCAATGTGTTTGTGTATTGTGTTTATAAAATAACTTGGATAATATCCTGGAATTCTCTTGATAGATATAAAAAGCAACTGAAAGTTTTCATTAAAGAAATTAAAACATGATTAATATGCCACATACCTAGCTATGTGAAGGTTAATTTTTTGCTAATAATAAATACTAACATTTCCATTTTCCATTGCCTTGTAGACAAAATTCTACTTTCCAAAGTTAATGTTACATTAGTAGCTGAAAATGACAACTTATCAAAGGCAAGCATTTCATTAAACATTTAATATTTTTAATCAAGAGATATGTGTAAGTGACAATACATGATACTTTGTTGTCACAACCTCTCCTGTTTTCTGTGTTCTCAAGTTCAAAACTCTTTAAGAGCTTTTGTAAGCTGGGGTAGAGTTATTCCTGTGATCTATACCATAGACACCTTTTGTATAAAATAAAGGAGTAGAAAGGAAGGATTAAGAGATTCCTTTTGTATAGCGAATGCTGTATTTTTTTGCAGTTACTGGTGCCTTGTTCCACATAAGATAATTCCTTGTACAAAAAGTTACTAAAATGACATGAACAAAATCCAACCACCTCAGAGCTGGATCAAAACAAACACATCAGGAACTCTTGAAAAGAAACTAGATGTGATTATAATTAGACAGGCGGGGTCTGACTGATCTCTACAGCAACTATCACAAATGCAGAAAATGGAAATGTTGCTGTGGAGAGTGCGTAGCAGCAACACTCTGAAAGGCCAACCTACAGGTCTCTAACAGTTCTGAATGCGCAGTCTCTTCATATTGATGCTATATAAGAGTTTAGAAACATTCATGTAGGGCATTTAGAAGAAACTTGGTATTCTGTACTACCAGTGAGGCAAATACACATTTAAGTGTGGCACTGGAATCAAACTACTCTTGTACCTGTCTAGCTTCTAAAATGAATACCGGCCTTTTTCTTTATTTCTGAGTAAAGCAAGTTGGTACTGCACTTCTGTAGTACTAGGTAGCTTCAAAACAAAAGTGAAGACAGGCTAATGTCAGCAATGATCAAGAAAAAGAGACTGCTCTTCAGTTCCACTGTGCTAAATAAGCATGCAGTAATGCAAAGGACAGAATATGTAAGGATGTGTGATTGTAGAAAAAACAGAAGTTTCCCAAGGACATGAATGTTTCAGGGAAAGCACCAATTAAAAATAGATTTGTCTGAGTCACATAAAGGTGCAGGAGGCGATCCCTTTCTTAATGAGCAATGTATTAGGAGACCAATTCTTACAGTTAGGAAGGCTGCTGAAGTGATGAACACTGTTAATACCTTGGTTGTAACAAAGAAGTAAGAGCAGCACATGAGGGGATTGTCATGTCTTAATGAAGCAACACAAAACCAAACATCATTCTGATCCTACACCGCCATGAGTTCAAATATGATCTCTTTGTGAAAATATTTGCAGAGAAGAAAGGAGAGAGACAGATACTGGAAAACGAGGTTAGATGAGGAATCATTTGATCTGAGATGTATGGTTTTCCTCATCTCTCTTTTAGAATTATATCATTTATCAAAGCAGCTCACAAAAGGAAAATAATATGAGATTTTGCAAAGACCAATTATAACAGTTGTCATAAAGACACTGTTTAGAGCCCATGTACAAAACATCAAATCCTATTTGTTAAGTAGCAAGGGAGTAGCAAAGGGAGTCGAATACATAGGCCGTACTTAGGTATTACAAGACATCACTCCAATGACAGCAAAGTTGAAGACATTTCCAAATGTAACATCCATCTGACCAAAAGAGCATCACAGGGGAAGCTTGTGTGGACATGTAAATCATCCCAGTGGAGCAGTCGGTGTTGTACAATCAAGAAGTGCAGGCAGTTTGCCAAATGAAGAAGTGCTTTGGGATTAGTAATGAAAATATAACATTAACATTTTCAGTCTATTTGGATATACCAATGATAAGTGCTATTAAATTTGCCTCCCTATCATAGTTTAATGATATAGGAATAAATTATTAATTTCATATTTCTTTTAAATGTTATTTGTACCACTCTCAGTCTTTGCACTGGCTACATCAGAGACTCTGTGGGAAAACCAGAATATGATTGATATTAAGGTACTAGTGTCGTAATACGTACGCAGAAGAAATACCACTGCCTAACCTTATGGTGGCATTGCTTGGTTTTGGAATAATTGGTAATGTTCTTGTAAAGCAGTTCTTTTAAAATAGTTCTAATATGTTTGTATCTATATGTTAAATTAATTAGATCTTTTAGAAACAAGAAGAAATAAAAGATATTTTTTCATTTGACACAATTTTCTCAGCAGGTTTAGCAGCTTTATATCCATCATAGACTTTGCCACCTGGAAGAGTGGAGTAATTCCACCTTCCCTACATGTTCCCCCATTCCCCTTCATGTCCCATTCCTGCTTGCCTCCAACTGCTCCCATCTTCCTTTTAGAAATAAAAGGTTAACACTGGCCTCCACCAGCTTACGCAGTCAGTAAGTCACCTTTGTGCTCTCTCCAATGCTACTCAGAAACATGCAAAAACTAACTGGTATCCTCCTCGTATCTGTCCTTTGGCAAAATATGGGCAGTCCATCAATGTACTATCCCCCAGTCTGACGGTCGGGCCATATGAGCCAGCTGTTTTCTCATACTCTGTCACTTTCTCTCTATCTGTTATTTCATTGTCTGATATTTAAATGATAAGGTTCTGGGGACATAGATTGTCTCTTTGACCCGTGTTTCTAACTATGTAGCACTTTGGAGTCCTGGTCAATGATCAGGAGCGAAATGTTCACGATGTAATCTGTCACTATCTGTATGGAGTGGCACTTGAAGGAATGTAATGCATGTCTTGCCACTGTCTTTTGCAAAGAGCATGTGGACCTTCATCTTCATCCAACCAGTTCCAGCCTCTTCTGTGTCAGAGTCATAGTTCTTACCCTACTACTCCTAGTCCTTAAATCTTTTTCGTCCCTACAATACTGGATTTCTTGTCTCTACCTGTTCTTTTTTCCTGCTTGCCTGAGTTTGTTCATATTGCTACCACGATGCTTAAACTCAAGCAGGGATGTCACTGAGAGCCACAAAAGGGAGGAGGTCACCACTTTGCAAGGCCAGTTCCTGTAGTTCACCCTAGGACAGAGTAAATGCTACAGAAAAACATGTATTTGCTTCTAGGCTGGAACGGGGCAGAGGTGATTCCTAGTGATTTGGTTATCGCTAGGAACCATTCAAGCCTGTGCCGTAAACATGTAATTCTTGGTAATCTTAATTCATGTAACTCTACTGAGTCACTGAGGATGTGATGATTTTTATAGCCTTTGCAGCTGGACTAAAATTGGAAGTTTCTTGCAAAGATGGCAAAAGGAATATTCAGAACACTATTCTGCCAAAATGAATATCCTTGTCTAAAAGAACACTCAAAGAATTTGCTAGAACTCCTGCAATAGCTTTTGTAAGTTTTTACCATGGTTTTAAAATATGTGTTTGTCCTACCTTGATTAAAAAAAAAACAAAAATATTTTCTGGCTAACAGTTTCCAAAAGATGGAATAAATACACAACCTGAAACAGACA
This sequence comes from Chlamydotis macqueenii, assembly GCF_036417535.1. Lineage (NCBI taxonomy): Eukaryota > Metazoa > Chordata > Aves > Otidiformes > Otididae > Chlamydotis > Chlamydotis macqueenii. The sequence goes on from NC_141556.1 coordinate 24,756,071, forward strand.
GTGTAACATGGAAATAACAGCCAAAACAATGAGTTAGAGGCAACTTGAAAGCAGGACAACAAATTCAGTTAACAAGAGAAGGAAATTAATTGTGAAAAAGCAGGAGAAGTATGATGGCTTCAAAGTTCTCCCCAGATATCTTCCCAATGTTTCCCAAGATTGAGAAAGTGTAGAGAGTAAAATGGAATTGTATTTTTTCCTAACTTTATATCACAATATGTCTTTTGCGTTTAAGTATAGTTTGAACAGGACATCTAAACCTCATTTGCATAGGAATTTGAAAAATACAATCACTATAACAATTTTTAAAAGTAGAGTGGTAAATAATTTTTAAATCACAGTCATATAGCATTTATTAACTCCTCATAATCATTGATCAAGTTCTTAATTTTTTTTAAATCCATTTTGTTTCAAAAAGATTTATCAGTTATCTTGTATGTATATCGTAACAGTAAAATAAAATGTAATGTATTACACTAGAGCTATTTTTCTGTTATTTCCTGCTTCCCTACAGCTGGCAAAGGTAAGTTTTTTATTGTTTTTCTGTTGCTAAAATGTGTTTGGTAACAGATCTTCTGTTACTATTTGACAATGTTTATTTGTACTGTTTGATTCACTTAAAAAGATGGTCATCAGTCCTGGATCTTTCTGTAGAACTAAATCCAGTAAGTATCTGTATTTTTAAATAAATATTTTTGTTTATTTTGCCCAAATTATGCAATAGCAGATTCTGCTTTCACAAGCTGCATTGTATTCAATAAGTCACCTTACACATTCTCATCATCTAGATGACTGTATCAGAATCTTGAATCTGTTGTATTTGCAACATCCAATCTCTTGATTTCAAAATACTTAATTACTTGTCAGTAATTACACAGTTGTTTGTTTTTTTTAAAAAAGGGGAATCTTTCATAATTGTGTGTTTAAGCAAAGAAATCATCAAGCCAGTTAATTTAGGAAATATTCTGCTCTGTATAATTTGTACATGAGACCAACAGCAGAAGGAAATATGAATCCTATTCCTTTTCTGTCATCTGTCTTATTGTAAATAATGGCTTGATAAATAAGATATTCATGTAAGAGGAAAAACTCCCAAGAAATGTAGAAACCAGTCACACATTAAACATATTGGGTTTGGAAAACTTTTATCTATTTGTGGATCATTTTGAAAACTATAGATAACTTCACATTGTAGTTAAGTACTTTCAGTAATGTAGTTGTGTCAATATCGGTTGTTTATCTTCGAATTCACGTGTTTAAATACATTGAAATTGCACTAATTAAGAGAGAGCATTTCATGTACCTGTGTTAAAAATGTGAGCTAAGTTTGTCATTAATGATAGGCTAGTCTGATGCTCATGGAAACATTGTTAATCTGTGTAATCACATATGCTACTGATCCTTAAACCATTAAAAATGTCTGCTGCTGTTTCTCTGGGATGATGGTCTCATACCTTACACCATCAATGTATTGTCATACTGTTTATTTGCTACATCCACCTTGGTGAAATCTGTCACATGGATGTGACTCTTGCTTTGACAATGCAAAGCCAAGTGATATGAATTAGTTTCTGCATCTTTCCAGGATGTGATGCCGCAGATCCTTCAACTTGAATTAAATAATTCTCCCATCCACAAATACAGCTGAAAGTTGGAGTTGACATGGATCAATATGATCTGGGGCTAAATTTCTAAATGTGACTGATTATGTTAGCATCATGCCCACAGATCAATATTGAGTTTTATTATGAACCTGACTCTATAATTGGGTTTAATCAATAAACTTTTGTCTCCTTTTCTTTAGAAATTTTAGGTTTGTACTATGCAGGTTTTAAAAATTGCATTTGGCTTACACTTAGATCTTTACTTTTCTAGTAACGAATATAAAAAGACCTAGGTTTGAATTTAAAGGAACAAAGAGCTAAGACGCTATTGAAAGGGGAAGTCAATTTTTAAGTTGATAGGACTGTTCACCCCAGTACAGTCTATAGAATCCAAGACAGCTAATGTGCTAATACATAACTAGTCCTTTTGGGCACTGTAAGGCTTTTTCTGTCCGTACTTGATAGATAATTCACATTGAGGACTTTGACAAAACATAGCATTAATGAAAGCAATCACTAGAGCTTCTCTTTTGATAAACCCGCGGGGTTTAAAGGCGTTGAAAGATGCAATCTATGAAGAACAATAAATTTGGGCCTTTGATTGAAGTGCCATTTGGGATGGTATGTTTTCTCGATGTATTTACACAAAAATGCTGCTCCCTTTTTCACTACTCTTTGCTGGAAGGTTGAAGGGGCTCTTTGCCATTACTACATTAAGGTTTGTCTCATTAAAAGCTGAGTACAAAAAGAAGGCTGGAAATGACCTAGCTCAAGCCAGTGTGTTCATTTCTGCTCCAGTTTGCCATTTGAGAAGTAGGCTTCAAGCCATGATGAATATTTCTATGAGTGGTACTTTGATCTGAAGTAAAGATGCTCTTTCCTGTCTGAAGAAATAAATGCGTAAACCCGTTGGTTTTTTTTTTTCAATGGAGAGGAGGATATTTATTTGGTTATTTCACTAGAATTAGAAAGAGACAAATAAAAGCAGGAAATCATAGAAAAAATTTTTTTCTTACTCGTAACATTATTCTGTAAAGTGTAACATTTGAAGAGCTCTGCTAGAAAACCATGCTTTAAGAATTATTTTGATGCAGTATGTTGTATTTTCTGGTAACCTTTCTAAATTTTGTTTAATCCATCAGTGGGTAGCAACTTTATTTTTTTTTCCACTGTTACACTCGATAGGTTGATATGATAGAAAAATAATTCAATAATAGAATTTTCAGATTAAAAACCAAGATTCTGTACTAAGTCATGTGCAAGCATCTACTTATGTGACTTATTTCTTCAAGCTATTTTCAATAAAGTTTATATGTTGAGACTTATATACTATGCGTACACTTACATCTGTAAATCTGCGCACACACTCACACATATTGTTCTGCACATTTCTTCTTTGTATGAACAGATGCAGACCGTGGTCAGAAGCATGGCATGGATGAGTTTATTTCTGCTAATCCCTGCAAATTTGACCATGCTTCCCTCTTTAGACTGCTTCAGAGGCAGACCTTGGATCACAGATTGAATGACTCCTATTCTTGTTTGGTGAGTACTGGCTGGAAGATAGATATAAAAAAGTGAGAAGCAGTTGTTACAAAGTAGTCCTTTCTTCCTAGTTCATTCAATAGCTGCGTATGTAGTCGGAATAAAGGGTCCAATCGATTGGTTTCAAATTTGAAAATTATACACTTGCAAGCTGCTGCTGTGCCGCTTAATAGAAAGCAAAGAGACCCAAACTGTCTCGTATCTTATCAACTGACATATATCGTGTCTGCCATGGAGGTTTGAATAAAAACAGAAGGTTTTGATAATGGTAAGAGCTCCTGTGGTAGGATTTACTGACACCTGTACAGGCATTTTAAGGTACAAATATAGTCACCTCATGTCAGACATTTTCACCTGTCTTGTAATTCTTCATTCCACTGTGCTCTGAAGAAGGAAAAATGCGAAAAGAAGGGAAGCAGAACCACAGGCAATATAGATGTATGGACATATATGTATTATCTGAATTGCAAGTAACAAATGGGAGTATAATTATTAAACAAAACTAAGTAAACGTTGATCTCTGTATCAAAATGAATGTTTTTCGTATTCAGAGACAGCTATAAAAGATAGGATATTGGCGTAACATGCTTCCATATTTGTTGCTGCAGTTTCCCTTTCCTATATAATGTTTTCTAGTCTATGCGTTGTGGAGTAGGAGTTGAGAATGGGACTGCTTCAGGTTTTGTTTTCAGTAGGGAAAACCAGCAACAATCTTGTGGTAGTCCAACAGATTATACACACTTGCTAAACAGATTTGTGTGGGTCAGACCTCGTAACTTCCTGAAGCTTTATTTTTCACCTGATATCGTGTCTGAAATAGTGATCTCTCACTAAGGACCTAAAATGCCTCATAGCACATAATCTTTTTCACTTTACTATCCCAACAGCAACAAAAAAGGATCACTTTTTTATTTACTTCTTTTTTCCATTGGTCTGAGTAGTCATGTAATACAAAGATAATGATGAGGTTTTTTAGGTTTGTTTGCAAGTGTAAAAAAGGGGAAAAAATTGATTATTTGATGACAGTTGCTTCCTTTTTAAAATACTACCAGATAAGTATGTATAGAAAAAGTTAAAGGACTCATTTTCTGTCTGTGGATTGCACACTGAATCAAAGAAGAGGCCCGAAGGTACATCTGTACAAAGTAATTGGCACTCAAAGAGAAAATGGTTAGCTTTCTAACAGGGCATTGGGGTCAAAATCTTTTTTTATAATAATAATATAGTAAGACACTTAATATAACCTTGAAATCAGGAACTTTTAGAAGAGGTTAGGTGAAATACACAGTGCTATAGCAACCAAAAAGCAGATGCATTTGTTATTGTTCTTTTTAAAATTCAGCTTTTAATAAGTAGAATAGGTGATCATTTTTTGTTAAATTGTATATTTAACTGTATTTTTAATTTGAAAATTGGGAATGTCAAGGCAGCAATAGAATACATGAACATATAACTGTGGTCTTTTTTTTTCCTGAACACCTCATTTCCTATCATTTTTAGAAACAATGCATCCCTTTATTTCAATAAATATAGAGTAACCACACATACAGCCTGTAAAAATAAAAACAAAAATATTTAAGTGTTAATATTAAGCTCAGTTGTGTATTAAATTACTATAGGAATTTTACATTATTCTCAGTATTGATGAGCTTGTTTCTTTGTTTGGTTTGGGTTTGTGCAATTATGTAATAAAAATACGCAGTTATCTAATACTCTAGCATATAGTTGTTATGTGTTTGTGAGGCTTATGCATTGCATGAGATTGAACAAGGGCAAGGAAGACATACATTTAGATGAAAATGACTACAGCGAAACAGATCTCTTGCGGAGACTGAAGTTAAAGTGATGAGTTCTTTAAAAATTTGTATTCTCATCACAATTTTCTCCTATAAGAATGTACAGAAATTTTAACAATTATTTCCTTTTGTACTGGTAGACATTGGCGTGCAGCATTTTATCATGCTTTCCATAAAAGTGTAGGGAGAGGTTAGTGACGATGATAATGTATTGACGGAATATCAATCACAATAACTTCTCTGTTTATTTTATCTAGGGCTAGTATACATATTATTGCAGAAAGTCAGTTAAAATCCCTTTTATTTCATCTTTCAATGGAATACCATATTCTCTAGCAAACACTGTGTAAACTACGTAAGCCATTGCATCATAACTGAGTAGTAGTTTAAAACACCTAGGTGTTCTCTAGAAACAGTTTGAGCTCTTTAAAGGCAGTGGAAACATTGATTTCAAAGAACTTAATCAGGAGCAAGCGAATTTATGAAATAACTTTGAGGTGTTCTTGTTTGCAAATAATATGTTAAATTCAAAAGTTGAGGGAGAATATAAAATTTAAATTCCTGATTCATGCAGTCCTTTAGTAACTTTAAAGCACAGATTATTTAAATCTGATGTGAATGTGTTTTTCTGTATTGTTTAATAGTATTTTTGCTGTTATTTTGTATAAATATTAAATATCTGAGCTTGCAGAAGTATTCACAAGCAGTAGGGAAATATTGCTTTTCAGCTGCTAAATTGATATTATAAACACATTACTTGCAAAATCATTTTGCTTATCCAAGTTATTTGTATATTTGAGTCCCAGTGTTCCTCAATCTCTCTTAACCATTTGGCAGAGATGATGAGGGGAAAATATCACCACAATTAAGAAAAGAACAAAGAAAAATGATTATTTAGAACAGCTATGCAGTAGCTGTCATTTCCCAAGGTTTATATTTCTCTTCATGCTGCTTTTTGAAAGTCCACTGTGCTATTTTTGTTTCTATTGGGAGGCAAGGCCATCAAGGCTCTTCTTTTCTACCTTTCTACATCAAGAATCAATTATTTTTTTTATGCTCTGGATTCACTCAAGAACTGTTTTTGTGATGGCAAGGAATCTGTACTTTGTTCATGTATCTGTCAGAGTTATGCCGTTCTGGTCCCATCAAGACTCTGCCCAAGTAAGCCTTCTGTATGCCCCAGAACATCTAATTAATATTAAAGGTCAAATCATACTCATCTTACTCAGATGACTTTTAACAAACTACCTAGCTTTGTATCTCTTTACTGGTGTAAGTTGTTAAAAAGTTGTTAAAAGTACACGCATGTTACATAAGAAATGGGATAAATGGTCAAATTATGGTTCTCTCACATTGAAGTTGCGTGGGAAACTGATCATCCAGAAATTGTCTTTTAATGCCCATGTTGATGTCCCCTCAGCATTACCCAAATGTTCTCTTGTAGCTTACAATTAATTACTTTAACAAAATTAATTATTTTCAAGTATTAGTTTGTTTTATATTAGATTTTTATATAATTGAATCTTTATCAGACTTTGGATGTATTAGCATGTTTTTGTAAACTCTATCTTTCATAGTAGTGGTCACTCAGAACTTCAGATAGTTGCCTGACATTTATTCATTTCAGCTAGATCCAACATCCAATAAATGTTGGATCTAGCTTCCAGTGCCATCAGCATTAGTCAGATGTAAATCATTCTCATATAAAAAGTTTATGTAATGTACATAAAAAGATATACTTCTGTTCTTTGTTTGATTTGCAAGCTGTGAGTGGAAAAAGAAATCTCAAAATATTGTGGAGTTTTTTTGCCTTTCTCTTTCAGGGTTGGTTTAGCCCAGGTCAAGTCTTCGTATTAGACGAATACTGTGCTCGCTACGGAGTGCGGGGCTGTCACCGCCATCTTTGCTATCTCAGTGAACTGATTGAACATTCAGAAAATGGTTCTGTCATTGATCCAACATTGCTCCACTACAGTTTTGCATTTTGTGCTTCTCATGTTCATGGTAACAGGTAATTTAATGATATATTTTTAAATTCATAGCCTTAGGAGGAAGCAGAAGTGTTTTTAGGCTCTTGCATTCACCAGATAGGGAAGTTGTAGACAACAGAAATCAGTTAATGAAAGTTTTTTCAGGGGTATTGGAGGTTCTATACAGATTACTATTAAAAAAAAAAATCCTTTCAATTCGTACTGTCTTAATGCAGTTTGTTTTCCTGGTCATTGTATAGACAGGCTGATTCAAGGCTAAAGGACATCATCCTGTTGAAAAGGTAGTCTTCTGCATTCTGTGTTTAGTTTGTGTTACTGAATGGTGTTTCCACTGAACATATTGAACAATTTTGCAGTTTAAGGGAAGTTTTGACTCTTTTTCTACAGTCTTAGCTTGGCGACTGATCATACTATGCTGAGTTCTTCTGGCTGTGCTACCACAGGGAGAAATAACATATATTGGGAATGTGGTGTGACCTTCAGCCAGGAAGAGCTATGACACTTCTGGAATTCTTTCCACTAAAGAGATGGGCTGCTTCAGGAGCTATTGGTCACAGTGATGCTCTTGGGATGATGTCTTCCCTCCACTCACATGTGAAAGACTTGGAAAAAATTAAGTTGTTGCTTTGCTGTGCTAAGCACGTTCTTTAAAATAAGCTTTTACTTCATCTTTGTCTTATTCCAAATTGTGAAGGTAACTAGCTCTGCTGCTGAACAACAGGTGCTGGAGATAGGATCATTTGATAGCTCGGGTTGGAAGGGACCTCAAGAGGTCTGTCAACCAACCTTCAGCTTGAAGCAGGGTCAGTTGTGAGGTCAGACCAGGTTGCTCAGGGCTTTGTCCAGTTAGGTCTTCACACAATTTGAACCTGTCTTATTTCAGTGTAGTTATATCCATTGTCTCTCGTCAACCTCCCAGTAGCAGCTGGGGGGCTGTTGTTTGATCCTACTAAACACCACCTGTTCTCCAGGCTAAACAAGCCCAGCTCCCTCAGCATCTCCTCAGAGCAAGTGCTCTGGCCTCTGACTATTGTGGTGGCCATCCACTGAACTTGCTCCAGTTTATCCATGTCTTCCTCCTACTAGAGTGGGGAGTGAGGCAGGCAATCTATCAAATTATAGGACAATATGCATTTATACTCTACTGTACACACTAGATTTGTAGAGTGCTGTAGGAAATATGTTCTAAAAGTTCAAAAATAACAGATCTCCCCTTCTCAACTGATCTAATCCTGCCACTAGAGGAAAATCTGCTCACAGTCCCAAAAAGCAATTACTGTGGTGCTGTCAGTAAAACCCCAAAACTGAATCCTGGTAGGGATCAGGAGAGAGAGAGAGTTTTTCTTCCCAACATATATGCTTATGTATGTTGCCTTGCAACCAGTCCGTCACAGAGGCTATTTTACTTGTCCTCGAGCCAGTGAAGAAAGGAAAATCCTTAAAAATTATATTGTTTCCTTCATTGGCTCAAATAAAGCCTCATCTGTGAGAACAGGAGCTGGGCATTTGTGACCGGAGTGATTCGGTAGTGGGAGATTAACATTATGTAATCCTTGATAATTATATCCAAAATATACTCTCAAGAATCTTAACATTCATACTGGTAAGTTAGGAGATTTTCTGGCTTTTACTTAGTAACCTATTCTCCATAAAAGCATGCTGCTTTTGTCAGTTCCTGAAGAACCTGACACATTCGTATTTCCTATTGAGTCTAAGTCTTTGTTGTTTCTAGCCTTTTTATTACTGGTTTCAACCTAACAAGACAAATATACAGTGATAATTGCTAAAACTTATTTCAAGAATTCAAAAGAAAGGTAGATACATTTCTTTTTATTTCATAATTTAAGTGAAGGACAACAGTGCGTGCAGTGCATGAAAATATCTCAGGGAGCACGTCATTTACACAGTGGTAAGCACTCTGTTTGTATTCTGTCTATTCCTCCTGTACAGATATTCTCTGAATAGCATTATGAGTGTTTTAGGAATAAAAGAAGTGTTGAACAGAGAGGGTCTGACTAGAACTGAGATATTGTAAAAAGGAAGAGAAAAGAAACATGAAGAAAGAAGAAAAGTAAGTCAAGGACAGAAGCAGACACACTCACTGAGGATGACAGACACACGTATACGCACATAATACATCCACTCATTCATCTGCTGCAGCACTAAGAAATAGTAAAAGGGAAAAAAGAATTTCACAGACAATGCATGACAGGCCAAAGTTCTAGGCTGATCCCTAGCATTATACATCTTGGTTTTGTAAGTCAAGCTGAGAATTAGAAAGCCCACAGAACAAAGACAAAGAGCTTTATACTCTGGGCGTGATGGATTCAATTTATATTTCACCTTTGCTTCACAGGGAGATCTTAGACCTTCTACTAGCCTGAGAAAGATCATCAAAAATGATCTTGAAGTCAGGGGGTGGAGGAGCATGTAGAAATGCAGCCGTATCTGTAGTTCAAATTAGCAGTTTCTTTTAGGCAGGAATTTTAGAGTAACAGACAATCTAGTGACATCAGTCAAATGATCAGATAAAGATGTCACTTCCCTTCATTTCTGGTAGTCTGCTGAGGAGAAACTCAAGCACAAATCAGAGCAAATCTACAAAATATACCAGGCTGAGCACACTAATGTCTGCATCTGATTTGCTAAATGAAACTGGTGAGGAAGCAGTCTCATGCAATGGACCCCAACTGTCCGTTAGTCATCGGCACTCTCTAAGATCCCGGGCATGGTTGTGGGATTGTGTGTACTCAGTACTACTCCCAGTAAACACTATGAACAAGGCTGAATCAACTTGGGCTCTTTCCACCTTTCATATGTCTCCAGAACTCTTCCAGTGGATTTTGAACCTTCGAGTATCCCCTATGCTCTTTTGCTGCACCATAGGACTTGAAATATGAACTCTGTTTCATGCTGCAGGCAGTAATGCTCTTCCAGGCTGTAACACAATAGCCATGATTTTATTTCAAAATCCCTGGAATAAGCACATAGAAGTAAATTTTGCCCTAGAGTTTCAGGGACATTGTGGAGCACAGAGGGGACCTGAACTGAGCTCTGGTGTAGGCTGCATACAGCAAACTTTGCCACTTGGTCTCAGGGCCAGAGAACAGTCCCCAACTGTTTTCTTTCCTGAGACGAAGATCTGGGTAACAAGTTCTGACAGAGTCATCAAGCATACTGGCACTTCGTGTGTATCTTATGCCAATGTTGTTGATTTGGGAAGAGAAATGTTTATGCAGGGTCGAACACAATGTGCCGAGTTCTAGACTGAGGAATTGAAGCCTCATTCATGCCTTTCCTTTCCTGCTGGAAAGAGTATTACAACTGGGCTAACAAACTGCTTATGTAGAAAAGATATTTTTGCTTTTGTGGCTGACAGTCTTAAGACAGTCTCTTTCTAAATAGCCAAAAAGCAAAATATTTAGTAAAAGAATAGCCTTGCTGAGTGTTTAACCAAAAACACATCCTTGTTTCTGAATCAACTGATTTCCTTTCCTCCATTAAATAAAAGCAGCTCTCCTTGACTATGCTTCTGGTGCTATCTAACATTAAAATAGCATCTCCTTTGGCTCCTCTTCACAATATTTTTCTTCTGAAATGTTCAGCTGTATGACCCCCATCAAAGTAGTTAGTTCACAAGTTAACTTTTTGCACTGCAATTATACATACACTTGTGTATCTTTAGTGAAAGTGAAATAGGCAGAACAAGAAACTATAGGATATTCCCGAATGCTGACATTTCAGTCTAAACAGTCCAGGTAGGAGCTATTGTTTTCTTCCCCATCACGTTCACTTTTCTCTACTTTTCATGCTGTGACTTCTATTCAGTCCCTCTTGTCTGAAATGGATGCTGGTGGTTATCACATAAAGTGCAAAGTGACTTCTTTCCACCTGCTGAGTTACAGACTGAATTGAAAAATTCAAAATTCAAGCATATTCCCTGGTTATACCTTTTTCTATTCAGAAAGAAAGCTGATTTATTGGAAGTTCATAAATGAGAAGTGAAGGTGAAAGTAATGCTACAAAGAATCTGTTTGTAAGTGAAGATAAATAGTTTCTTTCTGCCTTCATTTTGAAATCTTCAGCACATGTGGGTTTGCATAGAAGAACAGTCATATTAAGTCAGGGTTCTTCTAAGCCAGCCTGTCATCTGACTCCAACATTGGCCTGCTTAGAGTAAGAGAAGGACAAGCATATGCAATATTTCTTCTTAGTGCTCTTTCAGTCTCTAACTCTGCAGCTCAGAATATGCCTATTCGGTAACCTGGAGTGAGTCGCTGTTTCAGGTACTTGTCCATTGCACCCGTGAACCTGTGTAAGCCCTTTGCACCCTCCACACCTTTGGCAGCAAGTTACACAACTCAGCCTCCTCTTGCTTGAAGAACTCTTGCTTTGAACTTGACTCCTACACATCTGATTTCGTTCTCTGTCACTATTGGAAAAGATGGAGGAAAGACCAAAAAAAAAAAAACCAAACCAAAACCCATTCTCTGTTGTCTCCTTGCTATTTAAGATTCAAGAAGTGTGAGTGAACCATGTATTGATTACACTGGATGGATGTTTTCTGCAAATTCCTTATCCTTTTCTGGTAATTACCAATGTTTCTTTGACTGCTACTGAGCAGAGACAATTTCATGGATTTATTCATCGCAACACCAATATCTCTGTCCTGAATAGAAATTAATTTTTGCTTACATTTATCTACCTTGATCATTGTTTGCTGTTTTCTTGCTACTTGATTTCGTAAGGTCCTTCTGGAATTGCACACTATGCCACATAACTATCATTACAATTACTTTTACTGTCACCTCAGTTCTTAGCTGTTTACCAGGTCATTTATCAATACTGTAAAATAACACAGATCCCTGCAGAACTCTACTGAAAACTTACCTTAGTTGCAGGTACTCACCATTTATTTCTACTCTCTCTTTTTTCACTGTAAATGTAAAGGCTTTGACTCTTACTTAGTGGCTACTTAATTGCCTTAAAAGCTTTTGGTTAGGGAGTCTGACAAAAGACTTTTGGAAATCCAGGTACATCATCTCTGTCAGGTCACACTCATCCACCTCTTTCTGATCCCTTTAGAGAACTTCAAGATCAGAAGGTAAGATTTCTCTGCCTTATGGCTTGAAAGCCGTGCAGGTTTCTTCACAACAGATAATATTTACGCAATTTTCTTTAATTTTATCCTTAAGTATCCTTACATTATAGTTCCTTCTAATTTTCTGGGATGTACGTAAAGCTTACTGGCCTGTAGTTTCCCCTGTCTCCCCAGGAGACTTGTGATTTTTAAATTGATTTTACGTTCTTCACCTCTCATTCCTCAGGATGAGGCAGTTCTCAGTGAGAACTTTCACACGACCATAGATAATTCAGTTCTGGCCCTGGCAACTTGCTGCCATTAATTTTTCTAGTTTGTTCCATAAGCTTTTTCTTAGTTGCTTTAATTTTGGACAGATTCTTTGCTGAAAATAAAGATTTTTTTTTTTTCTGTGAACAAAGAAGGGTTCCAGCATAGGAGTCCTATTAATTTCCTTCATAATAAACACCAGAGCAAAGAATTAATTTTGTATCTCTGCAATAGCCTTGCCCTCTCTTTGAGCCACTTTTAGATCCTTGCCATCATTTGGCACTGTAGACTCTCTGATAGGCTTCTTGCTCCTGTTATGCTTCGAGGAAATGTCTTAAAGTGAAGTAAATGAACACATGAGAGAAATGAAACTATGGAAACTTAGGAGAGTGCTATGCATTCCTATATTTCTTTTCATTTTTCAATGTTTTGTGATAAGAACCATTTATTGCAATTTTACACTTTGTGTCAAGTGGTAAAAGAATGTTCAGAGAAATCATTCCTTTCGAATCTAGGACAAGGAACTTTGTAAAAATAAGAAAAATAATATCATTACATTGCTCTGTCTCTTCTAATCATTTTTTTGTGGAGCTTCTGAACAGAGATTTCCTTCTCTTCTGACTGAATTAACTCTAGAGTTAAAGTAAGGTTATTTGTATCTTGCTGGTTTCTCCTTCATTTTGTATCTTTCATAAACAATATCTAATAAGATTTAGTCTAAAATTCCAGAACTTGAGTCAATAGTTTCACCATTTATCTGCACATGGTCACCATCTGACATGACAGGTTTTGTCCAGTTGATCTCTTCCCAGAAGTGTTATGTTTTTGTATGTATAATTTTGTATATAAAAATATTTGAATAGCATGTAGGCTTCTTCTTGGATGGTTTTCCCAAGAAATCATTGCTAGCAGGATTTTGTGGAACCTTTCAGTTTTAAGCAGTTGAAGATGCTTCCTCTTTCTACTGTGCTGCTTATTCACTCTCAGTCCCACATATTCTGTGTTGTAATGATAGCAGGTGCAAGGTCTTCTCTCACTGTTTTTTATTGGCAATGGAACCAATATGCTTTAGTCTTAGATCTGTTCCAACACTGTCCAACAGCTGGAGGAAGGAGCCTGAGATCCTTTACGGTGTAGATCTTTAGGGCAGTGTGTTACATCAGAAGTTATATTCCATCAGTCTACCAGCATCTTATATAAATTCTCTCTCATGTTTGATACAGCATCTAAAGTCTTAACAAGAGTCTTTTGATTTTGTAGTTTGTCTCATTTTTCTGTCAGTTCTCTATAATGGGAAAGGTGAGAGTGGATCTGTAATACTTGAAAACGTGATTTTATTCAGAAGCCATTTGTTATCAGTCACCATTTCCCCAGAATAATGGAATGACAAAATATACCTTTTAGGATTGATATGCTGTGTGAGTTTGGGCTTCTAAATGAGAAGCAGTGTTCTCTCAAAACTGGAAAAACTAGTTGATCGTTGGATATTTATATCCTTTTTCTTCAAGTGAATGTAATCTTCCCCTTTTCTGAGGCTTGTTGGGCAATGCTGAGAATAGAACTTTTTCACTAGGTCTTTCAGTTTTATGTACTGGCTTCTGCCAAGCATCTTGCATCATCCAGTTCATCCTTCATTTTTGGAAGCTGATCATCTCCAAGGTTTATGGAGCAGAGAGGAAGGTAAACCTTCTTTAATTTAATCTGTATGCTTTTTTAAGGAAGGATACTGTCCTGTGTTGAAAAGTGCTAATAACTACAATAATGTTATAATAAAATGTGTCCTCACTACATATTAACAGAGGCAGATTTTTCAGTATATCAAAACAAATCTGCTTCTGAAAAGCCTTAGAGAAATTGTCAATAAAAAATTAATCACAATTCACACATTATTAAGAAATACTGGAACAAAGTTCTGCATATTTAAGGTGCTACTTGCCATCTTAGGCAATGAAGGAACAGCTAATGCTATTACATACTCTCACCTTCCCTAAATATTATACATTGTTTTGTCATTAATTTCAAGTGATTAATGCCCATACATACTCTTACACTTTGGAAAAAATGATATTATATTAATACATGCTTAGCTTTTCAGCAGAAGGTCATGAATGAATCCCACCTAAAATATAACTGGATAAAAGATCTTTAAAATTAACCTGATTCATCATCTTAATCTGTTTTAGTGGCCTTCAGAATTGGTCTTTTTCGTTCACTTGTGAAGGAGGCTATGACCTGCAAGCAGATGTAGGATCAGCCTGAGAAATGCATACAGCAGAAGGGTCTATTGTGCCTTTTTTTTTTTTTTGCCAGAATGTTTGAAGAATAGTTAATATAAACAACAAAATGCTCAGTCTTCAAGTGCCTGCTGGTTAAAGCTATGTTTAAATGCCATGTGATAATTTGCTCTCTTAATTTTTTGTTAATAAAAAGATGTCTGCTTTGCCTGCTTCTAAGCTGATAATGTAAATTATTGTTTTCCTTAGATTTGTCTAACATAAACCATGGACTCTGCAAAAGCCTTAATTAACACAGTTGTGTTTTAAAGGAAAATTTGGGTGTTAAAGTCCTTGGATATTAAAGTCCTATAAATAATAAAATCAAAATTCTGAACAATTTAATCTTCAGTTTCCTAAGAAACAAGAAGTCAAACTTTTTTTGTGTTAATTTGAAAATTGTCATCATTCTTTCATTTTATTGTGCATCCTGCTGGATTTAAAAACAAGTGCTCTTGCAAAGCACTGAAGTCTTCTAAAACAATTTGTTTCTAGGAGCCAAGATGACATTTAAGTTTTGTTTTTGTTTTTCCTACGCCCTTGAAATGTACTTTATTATATAAATGTCTTGAAGTAAGACCTTAGGTGAAGCATTGTTCTTGTGTTTTGTTTTTCATCATAATTTCTCATCTCTCTGGTAGATTCTTTTGGTAAGCCTTTCTGTTCTCATCTATGTGTGCGTGTGCGTGTTAAAATGTCAATCTGTGTATTCCTCACCTCATAATCTTTTTTTTTTTCATGACAGACCAAAGTAGTCACCTGTTTTTAATGAGGAAAGCTGATTGAAAAGACTTGAAACATTTTTTAAATATGCAAAAGGCACCAGTATCAATGGTGTTCCAGAGGAAAAAAGAAAAGTCAGTCATGATCAGTTAGTATTTCACAAGGCTGTCTCACCAAAGCAGTCTTGCTTAAGGTAGCAGTTCGCTCTCTGAGAGACCACTAGGAGAAGCTGTTTCCAAAGTTCAGGGCTGGAAACAATCTACAGTCAACGCAATGTCCATCGTATCTAATTCCCATTGGAACTGGAATACCATTTTTATCTCATATGCCATAGCTATTCACAAGAATCTTAATCCTACAATACATCAAGTGACCTCTGCAAATTATTGCAGATTTTAAGGCCTCTAGGCATCAAAATACTCCAAGCCTTAAAGGATTATATCAAGTGAGGAAAAACAGTCCGTTCCCAGAGGAAAACCTAAATCCACCATCTAATCGATCAACTTCCCTAGAGTAACTGCCATCATGACAATGCAACCTTGCAAGATTGTCACAGTACAAGTTTCTCTAAAAATTATGGTCAACTTCTACTTTTGGTGCCATTATTTAAGTAACTTCTGGTCAAACAGATACTTCCCACTTGAATTTACTAGCTCTAGTTCATGAGGTATTTTTTTCAAATCTCTTTTGATATTTAAGTCTGAGTGAATTAAGCTATTTGAGATGTGAGCAGAGACAACATTACATCTGAGCCAGTGAGGCTGTGATCTAAGCAGACAAGACAGGCCAATCCAAATCCAATTGACAGAGTTCTCAAAAAATGGAAAACTAATATAAGTGAGGGAGAGAAGGCTACTCAGGTTTTGAGTGTTCACTGTTTCACCTAGGTCTCTAATCCCAAAAGCAGTTGTGAAAAATAAGGAGGAAAAGAATGTGAAGGAAAGGAAAATTCACTCTCCCTTTACCTTCTTGAGAAGATAATGTAAAAATGAAAACTCTTCTTAAGACAGTCCATTACTTTTCTTGGCTGAGTTCTTGAAAGAGAGGTCGCAGGCTGCAATAAGAAAGCTGAATACTGGTTTTGAAGTGAAAAATCAGGTCCAAATCACTATCCGTAATACTTGTGATAGTAGGAAAGGCACTGTTGTTGTTCTGCTTAGTTGCAAAATAGTTCTTCAATAGTTTATGGATATGTAAACCTTTGAAAACTAAATGACTGTTTGATTTTCTTGGCAGGCACAGTAATTTGTAAATAAACATAACCGGCTCAAAACAGTGCTATTTTATTTTATTCTGTCTTTAAATCAATTAAAGAAAAATATCTAGAAGATAAAATGAGTGGGAATTTTGAAACTATTTATCTGTTTTTTCTGTCTCAGCTCATCTCAGAGTCAGCTTCTTTTTTCTGTGGATTCTTTTTTCTCAGGAGTAGATAGATATTCCCAAGAGCAGCAAAAAAATGATCACCAGCACAATATGTGTCTCAGAACTGTGTTGCAAAAATGTGTTTTTGTGTTCCGCTTGTTGCGATAAGGCTAACAGGAAGAAACAAAATCATGATTCAGAGTTCGTGCTGTTTTCTAAAAGCATGTTTTCAAGATACGAGTTTTTCAGTGCTATAGATGGTACATTTTTCTAACACCTTTTTGTGTACTCTTTCTTCTGGGACAATTTCTTCTATGCAAACATCCACTGAAAATATATTTCAACAGTTCTGAAAATTTTAGGTATTGTCAGCAAGGTTCTTTATGACAACAAACTCAGTGAAGTGACAGGTCCCCAATATGTAGCGATCCCAGCCTTAGTGCAGGTTGACAGATATGACATCCTACTGGCTCACCTTTTTCACTTACTGTTATCTGGACCCCTAGGTCTTTTCTGTCATATATATGACATGTCGCAGCAAGGTTTAATATGACAGAACTATTTGCTTTATCACTCCAGAGCACGATCTCTCCTGACAATGAAATCAAACAGTGCAATTTACTTAAATTCGAGTCCGTTCCATCTGTCAGAAGGTTGAGGTAAAGTATCCTGGCGTCCATCAAAAGAGAGAATATAAATTATTTGCTCTTTCACATCAAATTTATGCAGTAGTATATTGATGTGCCTGGTTACTCATATCTCCACCATATCTGATTTTTGTTGTTGTCTTCACACTGATTTAAAGAGTTCAGGCATTCTTTCCACCTTGACTTCACAGATCACAAATATAAGTGATTTAAAGGGTGAGAGAATTGTTTATGTCATAACCTTTGTTTATGTCATTATCCCTCCTAGATTTAAGTATAGTGCAGAAAGTTAAAATAACAATTTAGCAAAAAGATGTTCACAGAATCCTAGAATTATTTTTAGAACATTTATAGAATGTTATCTTTCTTCATGTCATTTTAGTACAATTTTCTCAGTTCTAGAAACATTGAGAAACTGTTTTGGAGGCTCTGGAGAAGGTACGGGGCAGATCGGCACTTAGTGTCAGCATTGTAAAGTCAGGTGGGAAGCAGTAGCTGGTTTGTTACCCTGGAGCTGGAAGTTAAGAGATAACAGGAAGGTTTCAGGTACTTCTTTTTAAAGTATACTGTATGTGAGGAAGTTGTGACTGCACGGCAAAAATACCATTCGGGAAATGTGTATTTTAATTTCTTTAGTTTAGTCATTATTTTAATATAAATACATTAATAACACCCTTAGACTAAGACTTTAGACTAAGTATGTGCTTAACATTCTTAATACAAGGCTTAAATTTGGGACTTAAATTTGATGTTTAAAAAAACCCGCTGCTTTTGTTTTTAGAAGACTATTTTTTGTTGCATCCTGTATGCTATATTTATATGGAAGTGTTTTTTTACGTGCTGCTATTTGTCCGTATGGGATAGGGGATCAAAAATCTATGTTCACTCTACATAGGGAAATTCCTAGGTGTTGCCTGCTCTGGCTTTTCACACTGTAGTTTGCCTCCCACCTTTATTTTAAAATAACTTTCAGCTATATTGTGCCTCTGGGAAAATACCTGGAAGATTCAAGGAGCGGAAATTCAGCAAGATACAAGTAGGCCCTGCTATTGTGCCAAGAGTACTAATTTTCTTGAGAAAGGATATTATATATCTTTGGGAATTATTTGGGAGAAATATATGCTGCCTTGTGTTCATATTGGGATCAGGTAAAATCTTAGGACTTGAATTTAAAAGTTCAGCTCAAAAGTTGAGTTGTTTGTCTGGTTGCGGTCTGTTCTTTAACTATATTCAGAAGTTACTGTTTTTCCTTCAAGGCAATGGGGAAGAGGAAAGGAGAGTTACCACACATGTTAACTGAAAGCTTTAAAAATAAAGATCACTGTTCAAAGAGGCATCAGAATGAGAGATATCAACAGTTATTAAATATTTCATATTACAGGCCAGATGGAATTGGAACAGTATCTGTTGAAGAAAAAGAAAAGTTTGAGGAAATTAAGGACAGACTTTCCTCCCTTTTAGAAAACCAGATAAGCCATTTCAGGTGGGTGTATAATTTATTCAGTGAATACTAATTTTTTTCTGGAATAATTTTCTCATTGTGTTCAATTTTGGTCTTGAATGAATGAAGTGAAAATAAAATAGTCTACCTGCAAACAAATTCTGACTGCATTAAATATGAAATAATTTATTTACACATGTGACTGCTTAAATTTATTTGTGTGTCATGTGAGTTGTATTTTTCTATGGTAGAAAAGACTGTGCAAGAATATAGACCTGGGTTTTGTTGATATTTTTAAACTTTAAGCTTTCTCTATCATCTCTAACTAAGAAAATTGTCTGAATGAAAATGATTGAGCCATAGCAATTTCTGGATTAGTACTGATAAGAAAAATCATATAAGTAGAGAACATCTTTGGTAGATGGCAGCTAAAACTTTTCTAGATGTCTAATGTAATTTTCCTGGTTTCATGTTATACTTTTCTTTCCTAAATCAACTAAGGTCCATCATCCTCAATAAAGGATGTAGAAGATGTTTAGGGAAGGAGTAGAAGAAACAAAGCAAACTTGGGGTGATACTTCCTTCTATTTTCTAGCAATTGATGGTTTATGACTCTTAGCATAAAAATGGCATAGACCACCAAATCTGTTAGCTTATCACACTAAGCCAACCTATCTGCCATTATTCTGCCAATCTAATCTTTAAAAATGTGTTTACAGAAATTTTCTGTCTCTGTATCACTTTATGACAACCAATTCCACAGTTTAAATAGTGCTGTGTGAAACAGCTTTCTTTTGCTTGGCAAGGTTGGCTATAAGACTGTTGGATGCCCTTCTGGTTTGATGAGGTAAATATCTAGTATTCGCTGTTTTCTGTCATGTTGAAAAATAGGTCGGTGGGGATTTTTTGACCATAGAGGACTTCAGTCCTCACTTCAGACTTTATCTCTGTATTAAACTAAAGAGAGCTGGGATTCTCCTTGGAGGGTAATCCTTTTGGGGAAAAAAAAATTATACTCCATTCCTTTATTTCCTTCAAAGATTCTTCCCTGACAGATTTTCTGGTTCCTGTCTTCCATGGAATTAAATGCTCTTTCCAGAGAAGTAATACAGAGCAGCATAGGACAGCGTACTGACAAAGAACATTGTCTGCAGGGGGAAGGAAAACTTGTTTCTGTGATGATCTTGTCATCCTTGCTACAAAAAAATAAAAAAAAAAAATTAAAAAAAAAAGAGTATTGGAGGTGGGGTAAGAACTCAGGCCTGTGATTGGCATACTTATGACCATATCCTGTCAAATTTATGACAGAAACACTATCACTGTAATCTCCAATGAATTTAAGTCCTTTTCCTCACACACAGTGGTGAGGTTAGTGAGAACAGCTGTGACGCAAAAAACATTGAAGCAGCAGAAGTCTTCTGAATATGTACAGAGAGAGGGAGATGGGGGAACAAGAAGAGAGGCTGGACATTTTCAAAATAATTCTGTTCACCTTCAGGCCTTCATGTGCATTAGACTAATTGCAAAATGTATAATAATGTCTAAATAACTATTTGAGTTGGAACAAATAAAGGTAAAACCCATCATGTCTGCTTACCTACAGACTAGAGTATGTTGATGGGCTTGGGCTGTATCAGTGACCATAGGATCTTTCTGCCTCAGTCTTGTTGGGTTCTGAGGGCATTTGAACAGCATTAGAAACTCCTCCTTGAGAGAAATTAAATGTGTCATTCAAAGATGAAAGATGTCTCCATCCTTCAGAGGACTCTAAGATTTGCCTTTAAATCCTATTTAATCAAAATAGACAAACAGTGCTCTGCCAGGTGAAGAGCAAATATTATGTCTTACTCTCAACAAATGTTAGAAATAAAAAAAAAATAGGTGGAATGTCTGGATTTAAATTAGGCTACTGGCATAATACAGGTAGAAGAAAGAATCGATAGTGCTCTGGAGTCTGAATTTATAAAGCATATAGAGTTACAATATAGGACATCCTGATAAAGAATTGGCATTAGACTTTTAAAGAAAACCTTGACTCAAGAAATGTGTAAAGATCACCTGTATGATTCGTTAACAAAGAATAACCTTGGCTGTGAGATTGCTTTCTTAAGAAAATGTGGTGTTAAAACCACTCTATATTTCAGTCCATCAAAATTGTTGTGATAACTGTGAAATGCTGAGTATTTTGAAGAATACGTTAAGCAGCAAAGATTGATGCAAAGCATGCTCCGAGTTTCTCTACTTTGGCTTTACTGTCCCTGAATGCCCTGTGCTCCTTGTCACCGGGCAGTCCCACCATCTCCCAGGCTGGCTCCCTGCTTCCGCTGTTCTTTCCACTGTCAGTTTGAGCATCCGTGCTGTTTATGTGTGCCCTGGAATGTTTTACAAACTTTCATGTCCTCCTTGTTTGGATAGGTTTTACAGATTTTAAATGCCAGATTCTCTACAATAACCTCTTTATTTTCCTCATGAATTCACAGTTTTTATTTGGTTTTTTGATGACTTTAAAAAAAAAAAATTGTAGCATGCATTTGACTTGGACTCCTAAGTTTTGTGTTTTCCCTCAGGCTGCTTTTAGGTTTCTTGCTTTTTTGGTTGCTTCTTTAAGGTTTTGGCTTTTGTTTTTCAAGTTCTTAATTTTTTCGTTCTTGAAATTAAATATACGTGTACTGGTTGTACAGGTACTGAATTTTTTTGGCCTGTTCTCTTTTGCTACATTATTAAATTTATGATTATTAGTTTTATGATCACTACTACAGAGTACCTGTCCTACTCTGCACTTCGCAAACTATTTCCTGTTCACATTTGAGACCAAATCCAGAATAGCATCTTTTCTTGTGGGTCCTAAATTAGCTGTCTGAGGAAGCAATTCAATACTGTGTCCCAAAATATCATTGTATCACATCCTAGTGAGACATTGATCAGCTGTACACATGTATAATCTCTTACTATTATTATCTGTCATCAATTTGCAACTCCTCTGATCTCACTTAACATTTCCTAATCACTCTCATCATCCTAATTAGGGTGATAGTGATACAGACTTTCAAGGATTTTTTTTTTCTATAATTCATTGGAACTTTGCTAAGCTTTGCCTTCGCTCCATTGCCTAGCATTGCATGGACTGGTCAGCTATTATTGCGGACTGTTTAACTGAAGAGTATATTTCTCTTCCTGCCTTTTCTGAGATGCACTGAACAATTGCTATGTCCACCTAGGTCTGAAAAAGATGCTCTCCCATGCTTGTCAGTTAACTTGCAGTTTCCATTTTTAATACTCCCCTATGGCCTTTTTAGTTGTAACTTTCGTTGCTATCAGCCTGGCTCCATTATGATGAAGATGCAGTCGGCCTGTCCTGTGCTGGTGGCACTCATTAAAGTATTTTTGTCAGTTCTTCAGGTACTTAAGCCTTTCCTCTCTGTCATCTTACCTACTCAGTGAGACTTCAGATCTCTGCCTACCTCTCAGGCATCAAATGTGAAAGAACCAATACTTCAGAGAAAGCTGCCGTGAGGGTCTTGGACTTAACCTCTTGCCTGCCTCTGTGAATTTTGTCTCTGGAGTGTTCCTCCTGCACTTCTGTATGTTGCTGGAACTAATGTAGACCATGAGTGCTGCTCCTTCTCTGTTGTCCCCTAGGTAACATCTCCTGATGTCCACTGTCTTTGTACCTCGCAACTAACTTAGTGCTTGGTCCTCTTGAATGTCACAGACCCAATTGTCCATATGTCTAATAATTGAATGAACTACTGTCACCATCTGTGTCTCCCTATCCTTAAAGATCCCCTCAGCTGTGGGAGCATCCTTGCCACGGCTGAATGATGTAAAATTGGCTGCCATGGGGGTTTTATCCAAGAGACTGAATTTCTCCTTGCCAGCGAGATGCTGCTTTTCTGCCTCCCCAGCAGCAAGGAGGCTGTAACACTGGAGATGGGACTGCTCGGAGTGTCCTTTTAGGCTTCTACTGTGAACATTTCCTTTTCTTTAAGCTACTTATCTCAAGAAAACAACTCTTCTCTGTTGGAAGGTCCTTGCACCAATTGCACACATAAACTTGCTGCCCATGTTGTACTCATATATACTGTCTCTGCAATAAACTGAGTAACCCCTGTTTTACTGTGGGACTTCTGTCTGCATCATGAACTTAAAACTGGTTGGGTTTTGGAAGCTTCTCCTGTTATTTACATTGCAGAAGATACCTGGAAGGAAATCTTTGATCTGCAGTATTAAGTATAATCAAGAAATGAGTGACATTTATTCAAAAACTACCACTACAGGTTGACAGGAATAAACAGTGGGAAAGAGGAGTCGAAGATTGTGGAAATATACTGCAAAAGGAGGAGGAGACAAGAGACCTAAAGATGTGTTCTGTTTTAAGAACAGAACAGGCTTAACTTCTAAGGATCATTAAATCTGCTTTGCTAATTTGTTAACATGTCCTCAAAAATTGTTAGCACTACAGAAACAAAATGAGGCAAAGCAAATACTGGAATTCTCACTGCAGGAAATCCTTTTTTGACCTCATTTTCAAGGCTTTATTTTGTCTCATTAAATGTATATCTAAAATTCACTGGTCTGAATCCTTTTATCATTAGAAAAGATTTTACTCTTGGAAGACATTAAAATATGAGGCTACCATTCTCACTGAGTAATAATAACAAAAAAATAATCTCAGCAAAGTAAAAAATCCTTTTTCCAATTGGGGATATCCAGCAAGATTTTATAGACAGGATTAAGGGAGGTTACAGTTGCCTGAGCATTGTAGTCTCATTGAGCTGATATATTGGATCATTCAGGAGACAAAAATGGAAAACAAAGCTGTGAATGGGATCGCTTCTTAATTTATATCATTTTAGAGGTATCAAGACAGAAGTGGGTATTGTTTAAATTGTAGCTGATAGCATTTAAGATAACATAAAATGCTTTTCCAAGTTGTAATATAATCTGAAAACTTATGGAATATATGCAGGCATTTTTATTCCCACATATCTCTAGAAATTTAAATATCTGACATTTTATCCTTATCTTAATCCAATATTAAAACAAGATATAATATACAGAGTGCTGCTTCAACAGCT
The DNA here is from genome assembly GCF_036417535.1 of Chlamydotis macqueenii. NCBI lineage: Eukaryota > Metazoa > Chordata > Aves > Otidiformes > Otididae > Chlamydotis > Chlamydotis macqueenii. The sequence goes on from NC_141556.1 coordinate 24,779,884, forward strand.
CCAGTAGCTGTCATCGCTACGTGACAAATAGTACCTCTCTCCAGGAAGATGACAATTAAGCTAACCAGAGACCATTAAATATCCTTCATAGCTGACAAAGTGGAAGTGGTGCCTTTTGTATTTTTTCCGTATTTAGGCCTGAGCTACTGGTGGGCTTATGCTGCTGTACTATGTATGTGCTCCGGGACAGACTACTAAAGAGGCCTTCTGCCTCATTAGTACTTCGTGTATGGGATTCTTGCACTAACATCATTTAATGCAAGTTGTGTACAGTTACATCTCAAAGTAAATTCTTAACTTAGGTATTATAATTCTGATCATTTTATTTTCCACTTTTTTCTTTCTTTTTTTTTTTAACTTTTTAAGATACTGTTTCCCTTTTGGACGTCCTGAAGGAGCTTTAAAAGCCACACTTTCATTGCTTGAAAGGGTAAGTTTGAGAACATCTTTTAAATTCTGCTTGAGTATTAAGCCTGCATTTTTCTTTTGCCCTCAGGCTGCTGAAAGCAAACTCATGTCTTCTTAGGTATTTTTCTACTGTTTTAATTGTTCACTGGGAGGTTTTTTTCTCATTATCTTCCACAGAGGCAAACAGCTGTTTTCTGTAGGACTTATTTATTGGACTTTCACTTCAAGCCACTGCAGTGGCTCTCTGTTTCTTAATAATTTAACAATTACCCAGCATTATCTCTGAAGTAGTACAAGTCTACCCTACAGCCCCCCTTTCCTACTTTCTGTGGCTTCTATGCTGCTGATGTTATCTATACTGATATGTAACATAAAAAATCTTCTATACAATCCAAATAATCTTCCATAAATGCATAATAGAAAGACATGGACCTGTTGGAGTGAGTCCAGAGGAGGACGACAAAGATGATCAGAGGGCTGGACCACCTCTCCTATGAAGACAGATTGAGAGAGTTGGGGCTGTTCAGCCTGAAAAAGAGAAGGCTCGAGGGAGAACTTGTAGAAGCCTTCCAGTACCTCAAGGGGGCCTACAAGAAAGCTGGGGAGGGAGGGACTTTTGACAAGGGCATGTAGTGATAGGACAAGGGGTAATGGCTTTAAACTGGGAGAGTAGATTTAGATTAGACATGAGGAAGAAATTCTTTACTATGAGGGTGGTGAGGCACTGGAACAGGTTGCCTGGAGAAGTTGTGGATGCTCAATCTCTGGAAGTGTTCAAGACCAGATTGAATGGGGGGTTGAGTGACGTGGTCTAGTGGAAGTTGTTCCTGCTCATGATGATCTTTAAGGTCCCTTCTAACCCAAAATATTCTGTGATTCTATGATCTGTTCTTCTACTTGTCCATGATAAAAAAATTCCACTAGAAGTTGAAATTTTCCCTGCATAGTATAGATTACTTTTTCACAGCAAGGATGTGTTGAATTTGAGTAACTTTATGAAGGAAGAGAAGCAAGTCGGTATTAGATAGCTCTGATGGTGTTGTTCACAGCTTCTCCTTTACACTGTTGAAGAGTCAATGGTTATACAATGGTGGAGACTTTTCCACAGGTGAGAACCAAGCAAATTTCCACATCCACATCTTTAGTGGGCACCATGATCCAGCCCATCAACAGAATGCTCTTGTTATACTGTTGGCATCACTAAAATGAAGACTGACTGGCATAGTGCAAAATGACAGACAGGAGAGGTATTGTATATAAATATGCAGTCAAACCAGAGTTGAACAGAAACCTTCAAAGACAAATATCTAGTTCCACCAGCTGAAATAGTTCCTTTTTTTATTTCTGCCTTTAATCAGTATGAGATCTGTAGTAACTTTAGGATACTTTTATCCTTTTCCCTTGGGTTTTGGGTAATGACTGTAACCAAGCAGTATAATTGTCTCTGGCACAGGTTTTAATGAAAGATATTGCCACTCCCATACCAGCAGAAGAGGTGAAGAAAGTGGTTAGAAAATGTCTGGAGAAGGCTGCGTTGATCAATTACACTCGACTTACAGAATATGCCAAAATAGAAGGTTAGTACAGCAATCAACTGCCAAAGTGGCTGTAAAAGCCAACAATGCCTATTAACTGAATATTCTGTGAGCAGCCTTTTCCCTTTCCAGAACAAACCCCTTCCACAGCAAGGGGAAATGTCTCATTAAAATCTCAGCTGGTGAACTATGCAGCTTTTTCCTATTCATTGCTTTAATATGCCTCCTGGGACTCTGTTTGAATGGAAGACTAGGACTTCCTAATTTAAGTTGCCCTTTGTTCTTACTTTTGAGTTCTTCATAAATCTAAAAGGTTGTTTATGGGTTATTTTTTATTTCTCTAACTACTTCTAGTAATTAAAGTAGTGACAGGAAATTCTTTCCTTAACAGCAGTGACAGTACCTTGAAACTTGAAAACTCTCGGTGTAGATGCTTTTCTGATGTACTTACAAGGCAGACAGATAGATAAATGTTATTTATTTTTAGTGTTGTGTTGTCAGAAGTATAATAATAATCCAGTGATTAAAATGTTAATTACATCCTGATTTTCTGAATTAATTAGTGGGACAAAATACTAGATTCGATGGTAATCAGAAGTTTTTCTGGAATTTAGGTATGTTCTAGAAAGTATGTAGTGAAATTAAGGTTCTGCTCAAAATAATTGGCTAGGATACACAATGTCATTTTACTGTTTGTAAACCTTATGTAGAACAAAAAAGGAAGTCATGATAGTCAAATGCCTTGTTAAGACACATCTGTTATTATCAATATATCCAGGAATAGAAAACAGTATATGCACATCTATATAACTGGATTTTCAGAGCTAAAGTCAATTAACAGGAAATATATGAAGGATGAATTCTGCTTTTTTTTTTAAAAAAAAAAAAAAAATTATGTAGATTATAATTTTTGTAGCATATATTTCTAGCAACACACTAGAAGAAATAGTTATCGTAGCAGCAAAATGAAGAAGCCTTATATATCTAACAATATTATAAAGCCAACTTCTTTCCTTTTTCCATTTCATCTCAAATTCACTGAAAAACATGAGTTAACCAATCTCACAAGTGATTAACAAAAAACCCATCTCATCACTATAGCAACCAGCATTATATCATGGAAGTAACAACATGAAACCATCTTAGTAACCAGTTTATCATAATTAATTATGATATCATGTTGTGTTAAAGAAAGAAGGATGAATATTAAATCTATTCTGGAAAACCAAAAAAAAAGCAAAAATAACTATTTTCCTTAGGTTTTGTCATTCTGTATTCGTAAAGGGGATTTTTTAATGTGCAGTATTTCAGTCTTTTAACAAACCTGTTGAAATAATGGGTATAAAAATAGAAACACTTAAAAGTGTATGCAAAAGCATGCAAAAGATATCTAAACTCACTGACACTAGATTGGATTGGAAAAAATTGTTATAGTGATGTCAATACATCTTTGCTCAAGATTTAACTGTATCCTAGCGAATTGTGGCAGTTCCACTTCAAGTAGCAAATTTTGCACTTCAAAATATGCGCACTGTTAACATTGCAGTAAACTGGAAATTGTCTTTTGGTTGAAACACAACTGGATTTCTGTAAGTAGTTTTACATGAATGTAATTGTAAACCCAAAGCACAACAGATAATTACATATGTAAGTCTAGCACCTGAATGAGAAATAGATTGAGTACTTCTCTGAGAATAAAGTAGAGTACTATTTGAAAGTGAAGGGCTTCAGCATAACATCAGAAAATTAAACAGATTGATTTTCAGTAGCAATGAGACCTCTTTCTATACTCTGGTCATTACAAATATCCTGCATTTTTACCAATATAAATGTAATAGTTTTCAACAATAGGTTCCATTCTGCTTCTTTAGGTTTTGGGAACATAATTGTATCCATGCACTGAAATTACATTCTTCTCTTGAAAGTAATTCATGTTAGTGTTTGCATTAATTGATTACTCCTCCAGTTGCCTAAAGAAGTAATATAATCAGTATCTTTTCAACATTACTGATCCTCAAATGCAGCTGTCACACAGCTACGTATGTAGCTGTACGTACAGCTACATTTGAGGATTTTTAGCCTATTCTTTGAATATTTCTTCAGTTAACATTATATCAGTCAGTCAAAATGAAACTGTTGCATGGTATCATCAGCTATAGACCAATAGTAACTACCTAAAAAGTAGAAATGCAAAGAAGACTCTAACAAAAATAATATTCTTATAGTCTTACTTTCTTATATTCTTTTACTATTATTTATGTTTTAAATAATAAATGCAGACTCAGCCAGTAGCCCAAAATATAGACTATATAGGACTAGTAAATATAAATATACTACCGAAAAACAGGTACAGTTTCTCCCTCAGCTGACAAAACCTATCACTTATGTGAGCTGATTGTCAGGATTCTCACTGCTGTGCTCAAGATTTTAAGAATACTTTAATTCTTTATTTGGTATTTATTCTTCTCTAATTAAATTGAAATAGTTATACTTCTGTAATGATGTTTTTCTTCTCTTTTTTTGTTGTTTCATATTTAGCAGCAGCAGAAAAGGACTCAGGTGATTACTATTTGTGTGCATGTCTGCATGTATTATAGATGTACTGTGTTGTGTCTGTTGTTTTATTATTTTTGTTGATTTCAGCAATATAAAGATATCAAACAAAACCTGTGCAAACGTTAAAAATAATTTTGATGTAGTATAGTCCATGCATTCTTCATTTACACTGATACTTAACTGTGATGTGGATATTTATTAGCAATTTAGATAATTGTATATTTTGGAGTATCATGCAACTGTAGTTTTTATGAAGGAGGTGTAACTAAGTGATGCAGAAAAGTTTGGCTGTTAAATTCAAGATCAGTTTGGGTATTTAGAGAAATGTGATTTCAGAGTCATCAGCAAAAATGGCATCTGTTTCTTAGAGGGTCTGCTGGATTTATTGATGAAGAAACTGATTTTGTAAAGCTGGTTTTACGTTTCTCTGATATGGCTTTGTTTAGTGATATGTTTATTTTTCTAGTTACAGATGAAGGTTGGGAGGATGGTAGTTCTTTGTGTTCCTAATTTCATGAAGCTGATATGGTGTATATTCTCCAATAGTGCAGAGAGGATTTTGAGTGCTTGTATCCCAGTATTTAAAAGTGATCATAAAAAGAGCGTAGCTGAAGTAGTATTTGTGGCTGAGTAGTATTGACTGCATAGAAGTATGCAGGATTCTGCATATATATACTATGAAATAGATGTGCACACTACTTTGTCTTACCTTTTTTAAAGATGTACATACAGACTCAATGGAAACTTGATCATAATGCTGTGTGGGGTTTCCACAAATAGTGTCAACCACGGTTGTGGAAAGGGGCATTGAGTTGGAAGCATTCTCAGGATGAAATAATTTTGCATCTGGAAAGACAGACTGGACTGGGGTGATGACTACAAAAGTTGCATGAAAGTAGTTGAAAATGCAGCTCCTTGCCAGTGAGGGTCTTGAAGGGAGCAAGATGGTCCAGTTTTGGAGGAACATCTTGTTTAGCCAGTAAACCAGCAAAAAACCACTACCAAATTATAAGAACTACGTTTTTTAAAGTCTGTGTTCAAAACTGAAGATTCAAAAAATTCCATTGGTTCCCAAAACTTCCACTGATTTTCATTTGAAAGCTTTAAATGCCCTGGAAACAGAAGAGGTCTGTATGGAATTGTTAAAAAAAGAGAGAAGATGATGCACGGGTGGTATGGGTATTCATACCACCGCCTGTTAGGATGAGTTGTTATGAATAGATGATCTCCTGATCCTCTCTGATCAACAGGGAGAGGTTCCTTAAGCAGGTGATTCAGAGAACTTGGAGGCTCCTTAAACAATTTCTCTGAGAAAGGACCTATCTCACACCATCAAATACAAATGCACCCTAAGACAGTTCCCCTACTAGGTAAGATACCTAAAGGTAGATAGCGCAAATATTCCACTTAGTATTTTTACACATGTAGATATTGAAGAAAATATCTCTTCAAATTAGAAATTTAGAAAAAAAATTAAAATTAATTTCAGAAATGAGAAAAATAATTTTAGAGTTTGTGTCCTTGGACCTCTGCACTCTAAAACCTCAACTGTACACTTTTATATCATGTGTATCACCTCAAGTACAAATCTTCCTTGTGCCACATGCTTGTTATCCTTGCTTTTTCTTGGGCTTATTATGTCAGAAATATAGACTCTTACACACAGATGTCATATGGATACAAGCACAGGGTGAAAAAAAAAAAAAAAGAATGTACCTGATTTCAGTCATTTTATATTAGGTTTATGCATGCTTTGAAAGAAACTATTGCCATGTTCTTGAGATAGGATAGCAAAGCTGTCCCTTACATGACCTGGCAAATAACTGTATTAGAAAATAGATGAGAGGAAAGCCTATCACATACAGTGAATAAATGGAAATTCACTGGGTGAGGTAGGTGACGCTAGAGGTTTATAGGCTGTCTTTATAATTTAATTGTGTAATTAAATTCTGCTTCTGACTAAAAATGCATCTGAAAATTAATCAGACAACTCAGAAAAATTCGTTTTATGGAAAGAAGTAAACAGACTGTGTTTCACCAGAACCCATTTCTCTGATGCAAGAGATGAAGCAGCTGAAAGGAATCCCAATAAAATTATATTTTAGCCTGGCTAAAATCCTGCTCCTGTTGGTGTCACTAGCTAAACTCCTACAGATTTTGTCATGAGCTTGATGGATGTTACGCTAAGCCCTAATGTCATATATTGCATTATTGTAGAAAATAAGGAAAACCTATTTCTTGATAACTATTATTTACCCTTTAACCTGGGCACTAGATACTGTATAGAGAATCTTGAATTGCAGGAGTGTCCTTGTTAGGTAATACAGAGGTGAACATGCAAATTCTTTTTGTTGCGAGAATCCTTTTTCAGTGTGGTTGCCAGGTTCCCAGGTCTATTCCCCAAGTGCTCTCATTTTCAGTCTCAATTGAACAAGACTGAATGCTTTCCCAGAAGACGGTGCTTACTTTCTTAATGGCAGACACAGTGGTATAAGCAGCACTTGCATCAACAGGATTTGTTTGCAGTCAGAATGACATTTTATTTAGCACTCCCATGTCATTGTACTATTATGAATATAGAACAGCTTTTTTTCAATAAAAATTACATTTGCAATGACAATTATACAGGGTTCAGCATGTCATTCCTTACAACATGTTCAGCTGAAATTCTCATAGAGTAGCTAATCTGTTCAGTCAGTGTAATTGCCATTATGAGAAGAACAGCAGCAAACCTACTGTTATAATTTTGAACTATGTCTAAGGACTCTCATATAATGCCCTTGTACCTTGCAGCAAGGGTTTATAATTTGTCAAGGAGATGATCACAGCATCAATATGTGAAAATCTCTTTTTAAGTATAAACCATTTTCATTTTGGCACGTGCTGCCTTTGAGACTTTGCCACCTGAAAGTAATTTTTAGATCATTTTGTGTATGGTGTATTTTCCTGTCTTATTCAGTATTTAACTTGAGTTAAGTCTTCCTGTAGAAAATGTTGAACACAACTGGACCTGCTAGATGCTGAGGGCAGAGACAAATAGCATTCTTCAGATGCATTTTGTATAGCTTCCAATTAGCAGCTTATAAAAATTTGTGTGCCCTCTAACCTGTTTTCTCCCCTTAAAAAAGGTGGCCATCCTTATACAGAATTCATATTTTTTACTTATATTTTGTACACATCCGTTAACACACACAGAGAGTAATGAAATACTTTCTCTGTTTCTTCGTAGAAGAATTTATTTCAAATCTGAATGGCTGAGGAGTAATGGACTCGGCTAGTGCTGCTGTCATTGCTGAAGAGAAGTGATAGAAACGCACATCTAATACATTTTTCAGCACAAGGGCATTACCTTGCTGTGGAGAAACAAAGGGACCGGGTTAGGGATTAAAGTGGTAAATAGCTGTGAAGGGAACAGGGCAGGATCTGTCGTTGTCTGTAGATATTCATTTCTAAGGCAATAGACAGACTGTAAAGATTTGAATTATTACGTAATTGTCTTTTAACTCATTATTTTTAAAAGTCTGTAGTAACTGGATATACAGGGCTCCTTCTGCCAATCATTTCCAATTAAAGGAATGAGAATAAATTTGATTAAAATTGGAGCAAATAGTTACTGTGTAGTGTGCAATTGCTCAAAGACAAATCACAGTTGTCATCCCAATATTTCTTTCTATCAGACAGGCTGCCAAAGGCGGAACGACTGTTAACTCCATACAATAGAAGGTCAGGAGCAACTCAACAGTTTGCTGGTTTTTAAAGGACATTGCTCGTTAACGTACTCATTACATACAAGTTTCTAAAGGAAGGGTAGTATGTAAATGCCCTCAAGGCTCAGAAGGATCTATCTGACTTAAAAAGAAGAACACTACAAACATTATTGAAATTGAGAAGGCAAGTGGAGAGAGTCATTGTACCTGGAGAGGACTTGATTAAAGCTCTCCATGCATGTTCATTTCACTGAACAAACAAAAACGAATGAGTTGCACAGCGGCATAGCACCTTCTTGGTCTCTGTGCAACTAAACAGAAAGAAGAGGATATGGGCAAATATCCCTAATTTCAATTTTGGAGCAGAGGTCTGGGAAAGAACCACTGGAGTGTTAAGTCTACGTCCTGATACTCCTTTGTAAGCAGACCCACCCTCTTAAGAGCTGGACTGAGTCAGTCATTGTCAATGCACTCCCCCTTGTCTGCCCCTACTTCACCCATGTGAAGGCCATTTCAAGTCCTGTTTGCTCTGTAGGTGTAGGAATCACCTTACAGTCAAATTAGTTCCTAGTTTTTAGCGTGCTAACCCTGTCCTATATCCCTAGTGAAGAAGGAATACTTCATTAGTATTTCGTCATCTTCAATTCCTCCTCGCCCTATGATGCATTTTTAGACAATTGTTTTATGCTCAAGCAATCTAGACTTTCATCACCTTGTGTCAGAGTTTTAGCCTCCTGTTCTTCATTTTTATCATCTTAGGAGCCTTTCCGTATTAAAGTTTGAATTCCACCTTCTTGAACATTAGTAACAACAACTGTGCAAAGTCATCCCCTTAAGATGCCTTGCACAGTACTAGTAGTATTATAGTATTATAGTATTATAGTATTATACCAGAAATGCTTAATCTAATATATTCAAGGAACACTTGTCTTTTGATGTCTATATCATGCTCGTGGCACACAGTCGTTCTGTGAAAAGTTATTTCAACCCAGTGTTCAGAGTTTTGACCATTTCCAGCTGACAAGTTCCTAGTTTATAGCGAATGTTTATTGGTGTTCATGTGTCAAAATGTATTGCACTTCTTAAAGTATTAAATTTTATTTCTCTCTCCCATTCTTTGGAATTATCCAATTCTTGTTAATGCATTTTGACATGTCCTTTGCCACTGTTTTACAACATTGTTATGAGTGCGCTCGTAATATTTCTTCTGAGGTCATTGGTGAAAATATTAAGGAAGCTCAGCTCTAAGATGGATCTTCAAGGAATTCTTCAAGAAACCTTTTTTGCTCTTTCTCAACACTAACTTTTGCCTTTCTCTTGAGGCAGCTTCTTTATCCAACACATAGTTTATTTTTTAATCCTTATTTTCTTCAGCTTAACTGGTAGCTTTCCCGTGAGACACAGTATCAAATGCTTTATTAAAGTCAGAATAGATGAGATCTACTGAATTCCTTTTATAAGAAAATATCCTATCAAGGAAAGCTGCTGCACAAGTCCAGTGTGACCTACCTTTACAAATCTATTACATTTTATTCTTTTTTTCTGTTCATTTTCTGTCCTCAATTAGTCATTTCTTCAAAAATTGCTTTAAAGTTAATAATTGTCAACAATGCTTTTCCCTCCTCCTTTACCTGACAGCATTAGATTTGTTGTTGTCATCTTTCAGTAACCTCCTAAAATTTAGACTCTTAAAATTATTAGATTTTTTAAAAACACTTCTTACTAAGTCTGCACTTTAAAGTGCCAGTTTTCTCTCAGTCTAGTATGTCAGTTATTCAAGTCTCTTCATTCATGGAGCCCTTCAGTTTTATTTCACAGGAACAGAAAGTGCTGAGAACATTAGTTCTTTCCCCTTTTTAAGACAAATTAGAAGTGAGAGAAAGGAAGAAAATGTCAACTGTGTTGCTAAAACCAGAACACAAAGAATCATGAATTAAGTGCCTTTGATCAGCAATTAAAAATTTATATTTCTTTTCGTCTCTGCCTTTTTTCTTCTTTTACCTTTTCAGATTTGTTATTTCAATTTTTTCCATAAGCCAAGATTCTGTTTTATGAAAAGAAAAATATTAAAAAAAACCAAAACAGAACACACCAAAACCAACCCGTGATTGTTCCATTAAGGTAATTCCATTGAATACTATGATAAATTTTAAAAAGAATGAAAACATGACAGTGTAATCTACTTTATAAAATGATAAGTTATAGTCTAGGAGATGTGAACTCTAACTTTGTACAAATCTCATAATCTCTCTGTACATAGGTGATAATGGTAATTAATTTTTTGGTTGTTGTTGTTGCCCCTAGAATTTAAAATCCTGTAGAATTCTTAGAAAGCAATTATGGAAAGACTGGTTTCAACTTCATAATTAAGGCTAAGTTCTGTTATTTATAAAGGACTAGAATATTTTTTTAATCAGATGTCCTCCCAGATGTCAACTCCTTACTTTTTCATGTAGAATTAATTCTGTGAGAATTTGCAAGAAAATCCACCACAGTCAAATTGAAATTATCTGTGAGTGGATTATCCCAGTTGCAGATTAACTCTGCAGAGTCAGTTCAGGTCTAGTAGTGTATATTAGCTCCAGCTTATTGATGTTTGTACTGCCTTTGATACAAGTCTAGAAGCAATCTTGCTGGTTTCTCATGTCATAAAGCCCAAATTATTGGGCCCAACTGGAGCAGAGATGGCTCCATGCAGCTTGAATTATGATGTATGTGTATTATCAAATGATATTATGTCCCGCTTTGCTACAGGGCTTCCCTGTCATCCCCTCTGCGTCAATACGAGTTCACTCTCAGGCTCCTATTTGGAGTGAATCAGTCAGATTTCTCGTCAAGAGACCGATTATAGAATAAAGGGTAGCTCATTTAGGCTCCATGCACTAGAATTGGATTTGGAAAGAAGTACGTAAGATTTAGGTCCCTCTGCACAATATCCAGACAGGCAATATTCCTTCAGAAACTCCAAATCTTGCTCCGGCCGTGCACTGCTGTGTGTGCAAGAGCATCCTGGAAGGAGTTTGACAGCCAATAGTCATCACACTATCTGCCCCTTTGTGGGTCTGATTCTGGCACATGCATAGAAACGAATCAGTTGATGATCAGACACCTCTGTTAGCAGACATCTTGACTTTCTCCAGGCTCTAATGCCAGTAACATTAATGTTAAGTAGCGCAACAGCTGCGTGCTGCCAGCAACCAGACCAACAGCGCTGATGAAAATTAAAACAAACGCCAATTGTCTTACATGAAGGATCAAAATGCAAAATGGATGTCCTCTTGCAATTTGGCATAAAATGAGCTGGACGTCACCACAGAAGTCTCCAGTCCGGATGTGAAGGTACCTGCAAGCCCACAGGAGCTGTGAGCTTGGGATCTCTCAGCATACTTGCTTTTTTTCCAGTATCCCTTCCGTTTGTCTGTGGGAGACCCTCTGGCCTGGAGACAGGTTGGCTCTCCTGAGTGTCTTGGTCTGGATATGCTTGTTCGAAGAAAAGGAGGAAGGATGAAACACTGGACTGGGAAAACCAGTAAGGGATATGTGCTGTGCCACAGCAGAGAGACTGGCAGGGAGACTGACACACATGCTTAACAGCTTACATGCTGGGGAGAAAAAGAAAGGGGTGAACTGTACATTTGTCTTCAAGGATGAACTTCTGAAAAGCAAGCTTAAGTTAGGTTTTAGACATACCGTTGTTAGGTTTTAGACATCTTGATGGGCTCAAGAAAGGAGGAACAGGGAGAAGTTCTCTGACCTGTGTGACACAGGAGGTTGGACGGGATGATCTGACAGTCCCTTGTGGCCCTAGGCTTCGTCAGTCCATGAAGCAGTCACCTTTTCATTTCAGTAGCATTTTACTCTGTTAACTTAGCTCATTTAACAATATCTTCTTGGTACCTGTGTGACTCACTGATAATGCATACTTGAGAAAGCATCCGTTATTTGCAAAGCCTGGCTTACTTTTTCCTTTTGGCAGAATGTGAAGCTGAAAACAGGTGATTGATGGCTTTTTCTGTTTATTTTCTAAAAGATGTCAAGCAGCATATTTACTGACTCGACTCCTGCTGCAGCTTGTTAGTTTGAGCAGTGTAAACACATCTTAACAACTCTTAGTAATTGTGGGGAGAAAGATCTCATGAATATAATGAAAACTGACAGCACAGATTTCCATTCCTGTATTTTTTTATGCTTATAAAGACAAGCACGGTATTTTACTGAGATGTTTTAGAGGTTCTAAAACTTCCAGATAACAGTTGATTGGTACTCATACTTCAAATATACCACTTGTTTAGTTAAAAAAAGTTAATATTTAGTTCTTTTTCTCACAAATTGCTTCATAGTCACTGGTTTAGGCACCCATGTAAATGGTGGTTATCCGTGACACATATTCAGTAGATTTTGGAAAGCGAAAAGTCCTTAGTTACAGAGGAAAAAAGACTAGCTGATGTGGTAATGTACAGATGGAAAAGGAAGCTTTAGACGAAGCCTAAGCAAAATGTAGGGAAGCATATACCATCCAAATGAAACTACACGTGTTGATTTATTCCGTGAATGAGTAAATGACAACAAAATTAGAGAGATTTGTCCAAGGGTGCAGCATGACTGCAATTCTCTACCACCTTTTCTTATCAATAAATCTTACAGGAAAATAATGATTTTTATATGTTGTCAAAAGCGATATGAAGCATCAAGAGTAATCTGCATGTTTTTAGAAAGTAATGGATAGTTTTGGAGTAGACTAGTAAATAGTAAGTAGCATGGGGAATTTCATGCAAACTTGAAACTGGAATTCATTGAGCCTAATCCGTCCCCCATTTTTAGTCATTTCTGCCGTGAAATGTCATTCATAAACTTGCCATACTCACCTCAAAGGGAAATTTTCAGTTTTGTCAGCTTTTTCCTCCTAAACACACTAATCCTATTGAAAAAACTATTGCTGAACATTAGCCCCCATAATGACTGAAATCCTTGCAATTTCTGTCTTAAATAATTTGTCATGACTGATTTATTTTTATGCCATCCGTGATCATAAATAAGTTTTCTCCTTCTCAAGTGTTCCCACTGTGGGAACACTGTATTCCCACATTGCCTGCATAGGAACACCTCTGGTTCTCTCTTTCATCCTTCATTTTATTAGGCTTGTTATGCCTTTTAAACAAACAAACACACAAAAAAACCCCAGACTCTCCATTCAATGCCATTTCTGATTGAAATTCAGAATTCTTGTCCGTTCAATGCCATTTCTGATCAAAATTCATCACTTCAGCACAGATGACCAGAACTGCATTTCCTCAGTGCCTTCCTCAATTGAATTAATACCTCCCTGAGACCGTGTTTCTCTTTGTCATGATCTTGTCACAGTGGTGGTTCAGGATAATCTCACAGTTAGCTAGGAAATCTATGGTCTTTCTCCTGCTTTCCCTACTGATAAAGATGTCTGTTCAATAGCCATTGTTAGGCTATCTTGAGCTTATTCCAGGTATCGAGTAAGTGAACTTAATGCAAAAATGCAACAACAGATTCAATATAATTATTAGAATTACTTTCTTATTAATTTAGAGGAGCCCTTCTAGGATGCAATTCTTGAGTAGCTTACAGTTTATTTAGTTTTGTTAGGAATTAATGCAATTATGAATGCAATTATTTTTTTTTACTTCGTTAGTGGCAAGGTCTATGAAGATCAAGCTGAATTTGTAATAAAATGAGTTGTTTATGCCAAAATCGGACGTGCCAATCGTACTCTGTATTAATATCACTGGTTTATTCCTAAGACTAAGGGAGACAAGGAGGAGACTGACGACTAGAGGAAGGAGCAATTTCAGTCCAGAATAAGCATAGAAACCACTGTTTAAGTCTGAATCCAATAGTAGTCTTTGTACTATAACCTAAATAATAAAGGCTGGACCAATCCTTTCTAATCTCACTTCACAGAATACATTAATATAGGTGTGGTTGTATTCATATAATTGTACCACAGTATCAAATTTGCAAATTCAGTACAGTGTTAATGATCTTGACATCGCGAATGTAGTTTTGTGTCCTGGTGTGTGTTTTGTGCTTTGTCCGTGTTTGTACAATAACTCTTTCTTATGTTAGATTATGATTTTGGAAGTCATAGTATTTCAACATGTCTGCTTATGTGGTCTATTTTAATAAGATTTGAAAAAAAAAAAATCAGTTGCTTCAGTAACTACTTTGCCTGCTTTGTTCTTTGCATGAAAACAATGTTTTTGTAGTCACCTTTAAGTAGATGTTTGCTGGAGGTTCGAATCCAATTTTCTTCAAAAATTGCATTAAAGCTATATATTTCATCAAGGTACTGTGCATCAGTGTGTTAGTGCTGAAGAACTGGACAAGGTCACCTGCCTCTAAGACGTCTGAAATGTTGTTTTGACTTGCCAGAAATGTTAAGTGTTAAAAATATTTAGTGCATGGAGTTTGATATTCTTACTGACACCAAGGAGATTATGCAAGTTTTTTAATTACTCTACTAATGATCTATGTCATGATGAAGGCATAAAGTGGGAGATAAATGTCTGCAAAATTTTCTGTGTATGAAGATGCATATTCATGTGATTTGCTATTCACATGATCCAGGAACATGCACAGAAAATGAGAAAATAGGATTCCTGAGACCCTCACTCACCTTGTATTATCAGCTTCATAAGCCCACTGCAAACCTGGTTAATGTGACCATACTTTATATATTATTATATTGTACAAAATCATTTCCATCCCATGGCTTACACTTAGGAACAAGAGCTGTTACGTAAACAAGCTCAGATAGGTAATACTGAAGTTATTCCTAAAAATATAAATTACGTAGTTGGACAAATTAATTTGTTGGACTGATTAAACTATGATTGTAAAAAATTTCAGTTGGTCTCTTCCCTTATATCCCATGCCTCTTCCTGGGATCTAGTCCCATGAATTTTTTTAATTGAAAACTACACTGAGTTTAATTGCCCTGTAAGAATTTTAGTTACATTTGGTTTATCTTTGTTGTTTGCCTTCTTTTTAAAGTCTGCTGTGTAGAATGAGTGATCCTCATGTCATTTGTAACTTTTGCCTTTGTCCTTGTTTTCTTTTATGTGGAGTTTTTAGTAGGCTTGTGTCAATTCTGTTACAACATCCTTAAGTGCTGCATTTCACTATGGTACTGAAAAGAATGCAGATTCACTCTTACTGCTGAACAGCAGGTAGAAAATTAGTTATTTGAATAATTAGTTATTATAAATGAGTTATTTGAATAATTACTGTGGTTTGTACTTTTCTTATTTTTAAATACACTTAAAATGTAGTGTCTTATTTAGATGAAACATTTGGAATTTTTGACTGCTGCAAAAAGCATGAATCTTGCTGATGACAGTAATGAGTCATCTAGCGAGAACGGCATTGTACTGATGGTACAATAACAAAAACGGTCTCTGCTGTCTGCTGTCTTTGTGTATCTGACCTTGAAGAGAATTGGAACTTGCTTGTTGCAGAAGTTGAGCATCTAATACATTGATGCACCTGTTCATTCTCGCATATTAAATCAGATAATGTTTATAATGATCAGTGACTCTTTCATGCATTAAATATTTTATCTCTCTAGTGATCTGGACATTCAGCTGCATTTACCTGTATTAACTGACTGTCCTTACCATGTGAAACTGCTTATACTTCAGAAAATTGTAACTTTGCACCATTCCCGTTCCTTTCTGACATCGTTTTCTCTCGCTATTGAAACTTACTTGTAACTAAAGCAATTCTGGTTTGCATTTTATATTCGCATAGAGACCATGAACCAAGCAACACCTGCTAGAAAACTGGAAGAGGTTCTTCACCTTGCAGAACTCTGTATCGAAGTATTGCAGCAAAATGAAGAACATCATTCAGAGGTGAGGCCGTAACTGCGTTTGCTGTAGAGAGTGGTTTGTTCCTAGATTTTTTTCTCCCCTGATGCGAAGCAATTCTGTCAAGAAACATTTTAGCTTTACTTTCTGACATATGTTTAAAGCAGTTCACATTTACAGAGGAATAGGAGACTTGAAGCTTATTAAAAGTGAAGTGAAATAAAACTCTACTTGAATTCGCTTGAATGAACTGTAGATTTAGAAATGAAAATTAAAGAGCATAAAATAGAGAAAGCGTCTTTGGTGGTGGTGAAATGGTACAGAAAACATTCCTAGCCACATACAGTTGTTTCTTCCAACTTTTTATCTCTCATTCAAAATCGAAAGAAAATATGACTGAATGCTAGTTTTGATCATGCTGTATAGATCTTTATTTTAACGCAAAAATAATGAAGGGTATAATAATCACATTATGTTGCTCTTCTGTTGATTGGAAAAGTACTGCTTTTAAACTTGCAGTTTTTAAAATGGCATTATAAGGTAGAAGAAATAAAATAGAACAATTTCATGTTTCTTACTCTCAAGTCTTTTGCTTCATGATACAGAAATCATAATATTTAGAATATTTAGAAGTATAGCACCTTTTATGTCAAGGAATTACAAAAATAAACTTGACCAGGTACACACAATTATATATATTATTAACATTTATTAATAAATATAATTTTCTAAGGTTCAGGAAATTTTTTTAAAATGTTCTCAAAAAACTCAATAAATATTTTTGAGGAAAAAATTGCAAAGGGATAAACATGATTTAGTATATATAGTTATAAATATGATCATTCAAAACATCTGGTTTTGTATCACACTATGGATTCTAGTTTTTAGCTTACATCTGTCATGTGTGAACTTGTTATAGATGTTTTATCTTATACTGAAGAAACAGCTGTTTCAATGATTTGAAATTAGTTCCCTGGAGGTCCTGTTCTACATACTGTTGCCACTGTGTTACTCTGTAATGATTACTTAATAAAATGTATATATTGTTATCTTTGTCTTTTGAGGACCTGTGTTACTGTAAGAATATTAGACTTCTGTGGAAAAGAACACAGAAGAATCAGAGCAAGTGATACATGTATGATTAAACATCTCTGTTCAAAGATTACTTTCCATACTACTTATTTGCAGTCAGAAACATGGTATTTTTCAGAAGGGCAAATAAGTTGCTTGTGCCTTCAGAAAAATAAATTCAGCAAACATTTTCAATTTAACCTGAGACAGCTTGAAAAGAATAAAGATAATTTTACGATTACTTTCCCCTTCCTTCATTTGTATTAAAAATGTTCAGTTTTACTGACATTTATAGAGCATGCAGAATTTCAGTATTAAAATATATCTGAGAAAAAGATTACAAAAGTCTACGTTCCCTACTCAAAATGGAAGATTAACATGGTGATTTCACATCACAATGTTAAGTACATGTTCAGTGTTTGATGGTGCAGTTGATAAAAAGGGTCAGTAATCTCTGAAGTAGTATATCACATTTTTTAATACTAGCTTTTTTTTTTTCTTTTAATTCATAACACTTCCAAATCTCTGGGATTCCCAAAGGGAAGAGAGGTATGTGATTCATGATGAACTAAGTGTTATTTTTCACCATTTATAGCATGGAACTGTGCACTGAATGTGTAACATAAATTGGTTTGATGATTTCTAGTGTTGTATTGCCACATTTGTGTGTCTTTCTAGAATCTAAGAGCTTCAGTCTTCCTTTAATCCAGTCAATGTTTTTGTTCTCTTAGAATGTGTGTCACCAATTTCAAATTGCCTTTAGCCTGTTTTCATATGATCCATAATGACTGAACAACTATCTTAGCTGTAGTATTTGTTTTTCTATTCTTCTTCCTTGCTGCCTAAGCAATGATGGGTAGTTCTTGAAAGGGTCAGAATAGAATCATAGAATCATAGAATGGTTAGGGTTGGAAGGGACCTTCAAAGGTCATCTAGTCCAACCCCCCTGCAAGAAGCAGGGACATCCCTGACTAGGTCAGGTTGCTCAGAGCCTCATCCAGCCTGGCCTTGAACGCTTCCAGAGATGGGGCCTCCAGCACCTTTCTGGGCAACCTGTTCCAGTGTTCTATAACCCGCATCGTAAAAAGTTTTTTCCTAATTTCTAATCTAAATCTACCCCCCTCTATTTTAAAACCATTACCTCTCGTCCTATCGCAACAGGCCCTACTAAACAGCCTCTCCCCATCTTTCTTGTAGGCCCCCTTGAGGTACTGGAAGACCGCTATCAGGTCTCCCCGGAGCCTCCTCTTCTGCAGGCTGAACAGCCCCAACTCTCTCAGCCTGTCCTCATAAGAGAGGTGCTCCAGCCCTTTTATCATCTTTGTGGCCCTCCTCTGGACCATCTCCAACTGCTCCATGTCCTTGTGTTGGGGGCTCCAGAACTGGACACAGTACTCCAGGTGGGGTCTCACCAGGGCAGAGTAGAGGGGCAGAATCACCTCCCTCGACCTGCTGGCCACGCTCCTCTTGATGCAGCCCAGGATGCGGTTGGCCTTCTGGGCCGCAAGGGCGCATTGCCTGCTCATGTTAAGCTTCTCATCCACCAGCACTCCCAAGTCCTTCTCCTCAGGGCTGCTCTCAATCCATTCCCCGCCCAGCCTATATTTGTGCCTGGGATTGCCATGACCCAGGTGCAAGACCTTGCACTTGGCCTGGTTGAACTTCATGAGGTTGGCATGGGCCCACCTCTCCAGCCTGTCAAGGTCCCTCTGGATGGCATCCCTCCCTTCCAGCGTGTTGACGGCACCACACAACTTGGTGTCATCAGCGAACTTGCTGAGGGTGCACTCTACCCCACTGTCCATGTCACCGACAAAGATGTTGAACAGGGCCGGGCCCAGCACGGACCCCTGAGGGACGCCACTCGTGACCGGTCTCCACCTGGACATCGAGCCGTTGACCACCACTCTCTGAGTGCGGCCATCCAGCCAACTCCTTATCCACCGAGTGGTCTGTCCATCAAACCCATGTCTCTCTAGTTTAGAGAGAAGGATGTCGTGCGGGACAGTGTCAAAAGCTTTGCACAAGTCCAGGTAGATGATGTCAGTTGCTCGTCCCTTGTCCACCGATGCTGTCTGGGTTCAAAGTGTCATTTGCAAAGTGAAGAAGATGAAAAGAAAAAGTGCTAGTTTTCTGGTATTAGTTTTGCTTTGTTTGTTTTGAGTTTTTGGCAATATTTTTTGAAAAGAGTTTTGCTTGCCTAAAAGGGACACCTGCCAATGCCTGTATAAATGTATTTTCTTCTTTCTTTATTTCTTTGCATTTAGTTATTTTCTAGGTAAGGAGTCTGATCCTTTAATGAGCTCCCATTTAAACAGGATTTACTAATGAGGAACTTCTTCCAGTTTGAGGAAAAAACTCCATTTCAAACTCCTGCCAAAATTTTTGAAGCCTCACCTGTCCTTTTCGCTATGGTGCCCCTCAGTATCCTTCAGTCCTGACACTGCAAAATACAAAGTACTTTTCAGTAATAGCAGAGGATGCTCAGCATTTCTTTAAAACCTCTTGCCAATTCATCTTTTCTCCATTTAATCTGCATCAAAAAGAATTACAGGCAGTCATCAGAAAGTCCAGGATGCCAAAAAAAATATTTGAACAGCACTTTTCAGAAGTTGTGTTCTATTTGATGCCTTTCAGGCCTGAGTTCATAATTCTACATTACCTAGGACCTGCGTTTCAGAAATGCAAGGGAGGATTTCTATGACTTCATTTGAAGTTGTGGGAACTCAGCACTTGTATGAATCAAGCTACGTATGTCCCGTGTTGGTAACTCAAAAATATTCAAAATGAGATATTCAAAATGAGGGGCCTAAGTTTGAAAGCAAAGACATTTTCTTATCTAGTATGTGTAGGTATTTCTCACTGTCAGGTATTTTCATTAACTCTGAACTAAACACTCTTAGCAGTGTGCGATATTCATCCTATTTCATAAGCTCACTTCACCTTCATCTTTAACTCCAGGATCAAACAGCTCCCTCTGATCCAATACTCAGCTTCAGTACTGACCTTTCAAAGCCTAGATTTAAGTGACAGTAAAAAGGTACAAGAGTCGTATGTGAAGCAGTCTTTAGTGCAGAGCTGGCTTTACTTGCTGACGCACTATTTTTCACAGGTCTCTTCTTTTAAACTAGGATTACCTAAGAATCTAAATTATTGCCAGAGAAAACTGTATATTCTAACATGTTGTTAAGTTACTGAAAATTAATATAGACATCAGTGAATTTCTAAAGATGTATTTATAGCATTGTGGAAGGAAAACTGGATACCTTCCTCAGGAGAAGCCGACATCTTTAAGGCAAAAAGAGGAATGCAAAAGCACTCTGTTTCTATTAGAAGTCCTTAGACTTCAAGGAATAAAATTTCACATTAAAACCATCACTTCTGATTAACAAATGCCTGTAAAATATATTCACAAGAGTTTATTTGAAAAAAAAAAAAATTACTGATTACTTATAGCCGTATAATTGAATTAAATCAAAAGAAGCACATACAGTAATTTTTCAATGATGACGCCTTCGTTCTTTTCTTTGCTCTCTGGCAAAAAGAGTTGCAGGGATTTACATTCCTTTTTTGATTTTTTTTGTGTTACATTTTTGTTCTGATTATATAATTTTTCCCAGCGTAATCGATTTGATTTCTTACTTTTTTATGCAGGGCTTTGTAAAATATTTTCACATTTTTCACTTGGCCTGTTCATCTTCCCCAAATGAGACAGAACATGAAGTGACATATCCAAATGTATTTTGCCATAGATACAACACATTTCTTTGCTTTATGACTCGTGTTTAGTAATTCTATTTTGTCGTGTTTGCAGGCATTCGCTTGGTGGCCAGAATTATTGGCTGAGCATGCAGAGAAGTTTTTATCTCTTTATTCTGTTGATATGGATTCAGTACTCGAGGCACAGCCGCAGGACTCCTGGGACAGCTTCCCACTTTTCCAGCTGCTGAATAACGCCCTCAGAAACGACAGTAAGATCTTCAGTTCTTTACTTCTTATATGCATAAGATTTTTCAATGTGCACACACCTTAGAAATGTGTTTCTGTATAATGCAATTCTAAAAATAAAAGTGACAGTGCCTGACACTTTATGATTTATATCCTGTTGTTCCATTTCTGGGAAGTTGAGCAGTTTCTATCCTTACACCATTTCCATCTTTTTTCTGGTGATCCTTTAACCATTCAGTCTCACAAATTGCTCAGTTTTAAATCAATTATGTACAGGCAGCATATTATGTATTTAATATTTTATGTTTAATCTGTAGTGCTTAAATGTAGGATTGTGGTTAATATTTCATTGTAAGCCTTCATGCAAACTACTTTCAGACTAGTTATGTCTATGAAGTATTGCAGGCTTCACGTGAATGTGGTAAGATATACACAGTAAATCAGAGTGTTATTATGTGAAAGTGATTTTAATAATGGAATTCAGGAAATAACCAATGAAACCACAGAAAATGGATTAGGTGTTTTTTTTAAAAACATTGAATTGCATCTTGTTTTGCAGACAGGTAATTTGTCCTAACATTTTAAGGAATCATAAAGAAAAAAATATATTTGTGCTGTTTTATATGTTTACTTATATTTTGGGTTTTTTAAAAAAAAAAAAAAAGATTAAATGCCCTACTGGGGTTTTTTTTTTCGTTATTTTGGACATTATTCCCAAATTGTTTTTTTTTTATTATAAATACAATAAATAATTTTTAACTCTTCCTGGAAAATTCATTTTATTTCTGTGGAGGTTCAGAAGCTTTTAAGAATTTTACCTCTGTGTATGGAAACTGCTTGACTGAAAGAAGGGAAAATAGTATTCAAGAGCTTTTCTCCAAGGTTACACGTATTGCAACCTATACTATTTATCATTGTATTATTATTAACCTTAGCTGCCAACTGTTTATTGAAATATGTAGATCGTCTCAGTATAGTACCTTACCTGTTGGCTGCAGCCCTGTATCATGAAATGGAGCAATGAGCAAATGTGCAATTCACTGTAACACTGATGATGAGCTTCATGGAGAGAAAGGGGCAAATGGACAGGACCACTAAAGCTGACTCTTAGACAGGGTTGTTGACAGTCACTGTTATTGCACCACTTTGGATGTGATCTAGAACAGAGCAAAGGAACATTGACATCCAGTCTTAGAGGTCTCTTCATGAATTATGTTTCCTTACAGTGACATTTAGCAATACATGAAATGCCATATTCCTGATTATTTCTTTTTTCGCATGTTATTCTAGTGAAATAAAATTTGTCTGATAGTGTTTCCCTTCGTTTGTTTTTAAGATATTTGTGAATGTTTAATCTGGATCTCTTGTTGGACAAACTGCAACCACAGAAAGGTATTAAAATTGCCGTGCTGGTAGTAATTTAAGCTTGATTTAGAAGGCTGCTCAGGAGGGTGTAGAAGTTGTTCGATCTTGTGGCGGGTCTCATGAGTTAGACTTCTGCAAGGTGGATTATACATTACTTGAAGTGGGTAACTGATCATCTAAAATCCAGATTAAAAATCTGAAGCCTGTATTAAGGTATCTTTCCTACCATCTTACATTTTAAATTTAGGAAGCACGTCCCTAGCTGTGATGTTATATGCACTTAAAACAATTATTTGGTTTCTGAAAGCTATGGAGGTATTTTACAGTAGTCTTACAAGAAGGCTCTGTGACACCACTTTTAACTACATTAGTGTGTCATTTGTGTTCCTTTGCACTTTGGTTCCAACCTGAGAGAAGGAATAGAAACAAACAAGGATTGTCCTCACATGCAAAGAGGTTGCTGGTAGGCTACTGTTTTTTTTTTTTTTCTTTGAAAGATAAAATGGATAATAATGTTAAATTATTAAAACAACTTTAGGAAAGACATTTTATGAAAACTTCCATGTCAAAGCAATTATTAGCAAGATTGTAAAACCTTAACTGAAGGATAAGAAATGACTCTGTATGAAATGTCACAGCTGTATACCGATTTCAATAATTCCCTAATGGTAATAGATACAGTAAATGGCCATTTCTGGCAAGTGAAAGCCATCTGGAAAATTACACACTTTTTTTCTCCAGAACTTTTGGAAAGCAACCATGGAAATTAGTCACCTTTTAATCGGTGGATATGTTAGCAAGTGACAAGTGACCATTCTACCAAGAACTGATTCCCAAGTGGAACATACCTAAGTGCTTAGTCTTTAATTAACAGCCTTTTCACCTTGCAAGTGCATTAAAGCCATTAGAAAGAGCTCCCCATGCTTATATAATCAATTTTACAGTCTTCCAAAATGAAATAAATAATTCTAGCTTTACCCTAAGTGAAAACCTTTTCCTGAGAACTATCACCTTCATAAAGACAGATTTAGAAAAAAAAAAAAAAATCTAAAAAGGGAAAAACTGGAATGTGGTCTCATGAGGATAAAAAGGCTAGTGTTAATAATTAACAAGGAGAGTGAAGTGGAGTAAATTAGCCATAATAGAGCCCACAGTGACTGGCAAAGTCACCTCTCATTATCAAAAAACTCATTAGGAAATGAAGAGGTGGAAATCCCACTGGGTTATTCTCACTCTCTGGCTATATCAGAGATTACTTTTCAGATTTCTTTCAAATGAAGAACTGTTAGGTCACCATATTGCATATTAGGTTAATCTTCAGTGAAATTTGGAGGACTGACACCTGCGTGTTATTCTATCTCAAGAGCTTTAAATGAGCTCCTAGTCTTCGATGCAGGAGTCAGTTTTCACGTAAACCTGACATGAGCAAACTCCTAACAATAAAGAAACAATCTAACATTTACAGCATTAAAGAAAACTTACTTGTAAGACTATTTTTATAACTATGTCACTAAAATACAATATTAGAAAGACTGTGAGATAATGGAAATGCATAGTCTTTTCTATTCAAATGATATCAAATGTGTTATTTCACATAGTATACAAAACATTGGACAAGATTCAAGCCGAATACTTCAAAGCCAATATTCATTTAACAATGAGAAAAAAATGCTTTTTTTCTGATGCAGCGTGTAACTTCTCATGAAATAAAAGAGAGGAGGAAAGAGGAGTCCTGACAGAAGCTTCACAGTTATATTATGAAGACCTCCATTTTGAGTCACTTTAAGCTTCCATTTTTTTCTGACTTTATTCCACAACAATTAAGAGTTCATCAGTGAGTTCAATAGTGACTGCTTTCCTGTTGTGTTAAGTCTAACTGAAGAACTACTTAAAAAAAACAGATGGAGGAGTGTGATCTTCATATCCTCCAAAATATTTCTGGTTTTCTGACAAGAGCTAACAAATAACAAAAAGTTATTTTAAAAAATTATATTTACTGTGAAGATAAGTAATAGAATGCAATTGCTGTAGTTTTTCAAAATGTAAAGGTTTAAAAAAAATATTGTATCTGCTTTTATATTATACATTTTAATGATCTCCAAAGTTTGTATTGTTCATACACAATTATGCCTGACTGTGTAAAGCTTTGCAGATTGTACAGAGACAACAGTACCCAATATCTCTCTATGGTAGCGAAATTATTTTTTCCAGAATTGGTTATTCATAGGGGGAAGGCGGACATGGTTATCCCAGGATTGTATCTTATTTTCTGTAATGACCATGTTACTTTTTGCCCACAAAGCCTATGAATTCTGTTATGAAGAGGTCTGCTCTAGAGAGCAATTTACTTTCTGAAGTTTTTTAATTATTCAGAGTAATCAGTTTTTTAGTGCCTCAAGACAGACATGTATAAATTCCTCTTTAAGAGGTGTCAGAGATATCTTTTAGTGGCATGTGCCTAGTTACATAGTTTTGTTTTAGATTTCTAAATATGCCAGGAAATCCAAGTGGTGCCTTCCCAAGAATCCTATGGAGAGCGGGATAATTGTAGACTGTCTGCCAAAATGCTAATTTTGTCAGTGGAAAAGAGACTCGTGTTAACCTGTGTTGTTCTTCCTTCCCTTTGATCCTGGAGAAGCTCTTCAGGACAGCATAACATGCTGACTCCAGGATAACTCCTGAGCTGTCCTTGTATAAGTAAAAACAAAGCAAGCCGCACAGCTTCTGATGTACACAAGCACAGCAGATTCTTTTCCTGCTGTTAGAGGAGAAACCTCATTCCAGCGCTGCATTACTAGACTGTACTTTTTGTCTCTGGTGTTTTCTTGTTGTATTGTAATATATTTCAGCTACTTAATATGTAAAAGTTGAATAACTTTCATCTTCAACTTCAGTGTTTCGAGAATTTTTTTTATTGGGAGTCTGCAATCTGGTTTGCATTAATATTGTATATGCATTGGTTTGCCCTGGCATAGGCTTTCATTTTGTTGTTGTTTGCCTGAATATGAGCTGGCTCATTTGAAGAGGGTGTGGGGTGTCTATATTGACAAGACAATGGAGAATTAAGCTACGTAGCTTTAAAGACAAGTGGTAGTTGAGGGATTTAAAGTGTGGCATTTCCTCAAGGATCTCATTTCCCATCTGCTTTGATGTACTGGTGGTACCTCTTGGCAAGATCAGTTCTAATCATAGTGTAGGGTGCCCTGACTCCAATGATGATACTCAGCTATATCGCTTACCCCTGTGCTCTGAGCACTTTCCCTGCCCTGCAGTAATCCTTGACAGGGATCTCCAGATAGGTAAATCAGAGCTACCATGTCCTCAAGCCCTGGGAAAACAAAATGCTCGCCAAGTTGTTGATCCGAGGCAGCACTCTTGTGTGTGTGCCCAAATACAGAGGGATCTCTGTGGAGGTGCAGTTGGATTAAGAGTCTTGGCATCATTTTGGAAAGTTTTACTTCCCTGCAGGACTGCTGTCAGAATGTTAGGAAAATAATTTAGCTTTTTAAGTTGAACAGCTTTTATTGCCTGTGACTTCTTTAAATTTCATTCCAGCTTCGGAATAACAAGAGTTGCCCTCCTGCTCATGAGACTTTATTACTGTAATTCCCAGAGTAGAGCTTGTAGCGGAGCATTTCTGTGGTGTGCTCAGAAAACAGTAAACCACAAGCTCATCCCTTCATGTAACTGTGATTTCCTGATTAATTCCAGTCCTGCACTGATTCGCTATAAAGCAGCAATATTGACTTGACACAGTTGTATTCTTGTTGTTTTTAAGCTCAAAGTTGCCTTGAAAAATCAGCCTGATTGATAGGCAGTTTGATACCAGCCACCTTTTGTTTCTCAAAGGCAACGTTCATCAGCTGTTCACTCTGCAACCTTTGTGTTAATACCCAAATCATTCTCAGTTGTTATTATTGCTGGTCACAGATGCTGCAGTTTTAAGATGTATAAATATAGAAAAAAATAACACTGTTTTGAGTGCCTGATATACAAATAATTGTGCCAGAACTGGCTAGTTAACAAGTAGTTCTATGAGCAGTGTAAATAATGGAGCATGTTTGTAATGGACTCATAGGTGCTCTCAAGGGTGGATTCTCAAGAGTTTAATAAGAGATGAGCCTATGCCGCTGCCTTTTTCTCAGTGGAAATCTCTGCCTGCTACTTAGCTGCCTGTTTTCATGAAACCATGTATCTGAAATTTTCCCCCCTGTGTGTAATATGGTTGAAATTAGCTAAAAGTTTCGAAATTCTTAGCAAGAGAGGATGGCAAAACCTGAGAGAGCTGATCACATCAGTCTTATCTCCTTACATAAAAGTGATTGATATGTTATCTCCTATTACTCTACAAGGATATCTTACTCACAAGAAGATAGTTCTTGGCTTCAGATAATTGCATTTAAAGAGGAAAAAAGTGTTGTCCAGACATGCAGCAACAAAGGCACTTCCTTGCACTTTAAGTAGCAATAGAAAACTGGAACTTGATGACACATTTTCCCCATAGTCTTCATCTCTCCCAAGTTCAGTTTGTGGTGGACATCATTCAGGAATGGAAGACAAAGGAGTTCCTGGAAGTTATAGAAATTATTTTTGTATGTTGTACGTGGAGGTGTACTGGTAGTGGAACAAAGGGGAATTGTGATCTTATGATATGATTTCCAGTGTTTTGAGCCCTGTGACCCAGCCAGGGTTTTTTAGGAAGAGGAGAAAACCTCCTGAAAATATGGTTGTGGTAGCCATTCAAATCAAATTAGAATCCAGAATATGAGTAGGAGAAAAGCAGGGCTACCAAAATCATGAAAATGTCTCTCTACGACTCAACTTGTCTGTATTAATTCCATGTGCAATATTCATATAGGTTCTAATAACAGTGCTGGATTAATGGGTGAACATGGGTGTTTCATTCAAAACATGAAACTGATAGACTCTGTTGGTGGGACAGGACATTAGTGCACTAAGTTAGGATTTGCTAGAGAGTGTTTCAAGGAGTACCGGGACAAGCGGTGGTGGTGGCAAACGTATTTTCAGGTTTTAAGCATCTTCCGTTTGCATTGTGTATACAGTTTTTCATGCAGTAAACCCCATCTGTGAAGCAGATCATTTTATATGCTTATAGTTAATTTACTTTTCTTGAGTAATACGCTTCACGCTTATACTATGCCCATCAGTAGACTCCATTTCTTTGAAAAAGCAAGAGAACACCTATAGGTGTGTTACATGTTGTCAGCTTTCCTAAGCGCTTTAGGCAACTAATTTTCAGGACTTCCTTTAAATAGTTATAAAACTAAAATTGCTGTAAATTTGGAGATAATCACACCAGAGAATGAGCAAACTTCCAGAAGGGAAGTATAGAGTTAGCGTCCTTTAAAATTTTGCGAAACAGTTGAGAGGGCAGAGGAGAGGCAAGTTTGGCTGCTGGGGCTGGGTTTCACATGAACACAGGCTGACTGGGAGGTACTTTTGTTTGTGGGGTCTGGATGTGGTTTGCGCACGTGTCAGGATGGGAAAAGCCAGGGTTCTGGTGGTGAGCTCTGGGCTTTGAGATTTTTATGTATGGACATGCATAGGCATACCAAGGCGTGCTTTCTATTGAAGAGCTAATTGAATGTCCTGTGTAGCTGTGGGCAGTGATTCAGGACTTTACCAGCTCCCGAGGACACAGAGCAGATGGGGAAACTGTTCGTATTCCCCCAAACACTCATATGTCACATATTGCCTTTTTGTGTTAAGCAATCTGGAAGAAATACTGTGTACCTCTATAGTTTTTGAGGCTATTGAGACTTATGTTCTTAGCATAAGGAGAATAAAAATAATTGACTGACATTCAAATACTGTTTGATTGGTTTGGTTTCTTTGTTCTGTCTTGGTGTCTAAGTATTGAACAAAATTGCTAAGGCTTAGATTCAGCAAAGTATATTATTAATTCTTAATTTTAAAGATGCAAAAGTGTTCTCGTTCAACAAGGAACTTCAATATGTGCCTAGTTTTCATTACAGTGACAGTTTAAAATGTACTGCAGTATCCTCATGGAGCACTTCATTTATCTTTTATGAACTGTATTGCCTGCACGAGCTGGATCTTGTTCTTAAAATGCTTTTGTGTACCAAAACATTTTAAGAAGTACTTTTTCCTGTAACAAAATAAAGTAGGGAAAGGCCTGACATTTTTTTTTTATTTGTGTTTTGTTTGTTTTTTAAAGCATTTTTATGCAATGGAAAGTTTCACAAGCACTTGCAAGAAATTTTTGTTCCCATGGTCATCCGCTACATCGATCTCATGGAATCATCAATTGCCCAGTCCATTCACAGAGGTCTTGAACAAGAGTCATGGCAACCTGTCAAGTAAGTGCTTTCTGCAAGATCTGAACAAGCACCTGCCTATAGCTTTCTGTCTAATCAGGTGTTCTCCCCTGTTGTCCTCTAAATATTCTATTTTTTATTGTATTCCTACATTGTTTATTTCTTCACAGGAGCATCACCAACAGTCTTCCTAATGTAGCTCTTCCAAAAGTTCCAAGTTTGCCTCTTAATCTTCCACAAATACCTAGCTTTACTACACCAACCTGGATGACTTCTTTATATGACTCCACGTGTGTATTCTTCAATAACCTTCTGACTGTGTCAGCTCTGCATGGCCTTGCTAGTGTTCTGTGCAGCTGTATTTGGATTGCATGGTGTTTATGATCCCTTAGTTGGAAATTATTGTCTCTTGGGAGTGAGCCAAGCATGGAGTTGCGCTTTCTAGTGCATTAAAATGTAGCAGTCTTAAACCTGATAACTTACAAAATCAACTTGGCAAAGGTCTGTCATAATATGAATGGTGTTTAATACCCTAAACAACCTAATGACTCTTCTGAATTAATAAGCAGTGGGGAACCTTTTCGAGAATTGATTTTAGATCATGGTTTTGTAAAGTGAAGCAACCTATCGTATTTTTGCATGAGTTTGGTTAACTCATTGTCTATTGGTTCTGAAAAGAATTTATTGCAAATTTTGTCATTAGATTAAATGTTACGGGGAAATAGTAAAAGATTAGTAAGTACCCAGAATAGAAGTACCTCCATTTCTTTGTCTGTTTGAAAAAAATATATATTTCTTTTTTATTTCTCCCCAACATTTCAGTGCTCTTTTCTTAAAAAAAAAAAAAATAGAGTAAGTGTTTCCTGTTCTGTGGGAATATTCCCATAGTTACTGGCCTGATTTCTGTGTGAGGACACATTGATATATGTTAGAGAAAGGCTCAAGAAAAACTTCATTTTAGCTAAAGTTGTATTAGGAAAGGATGATTGTGAAAGACTTCAAAAAAAACGCATGTTCAAGATGCAAAGCTTGTTAATATTATTTCAAGTCAAGTATTGCCTTCTCAAGTTTATGATGGAGTTCAACACTCCTAACAAGCACTCAGATCCATTACTGAAAGAGTTGATAGTTTTTGCTCTGCCAGACTTCTGGCACTTGTCTGTTGAGTATTATGATTGTTGTTCTGTTCCTAATACCTCTAAAAGTTGACAAAATTCCTCTTAATCCTTGGCTTTGGTACCTTTTGTGTTTACTATAATAATACTAGGTTTCTCCTGATGTGCTTAGGCAAGTCATTTCAGCTTTGAATACAAACTAATTGGTCTTCTGCTACTCAAATTCCTTTCTCTTATCCCCATGCTTTCAAGGGATACTTTTTTTTTTAAAGAAAGCTTTCAGAGTTAAGAGCTGTTATAATCTTTGATGTGGTCTTCTTACAGTCTGTATTCTAGCAACCCCATCCAGTAAAAATAACTTGTACATGTTAAAACTCATGTATTTTGAAAATTGAATTTATAATTAATATATAATAAATAAATAATCTAGTTGGAGGATTATAGTGGTAGATCTTTCGTAAATGAAAGTTTTGGTGTAGCAATAAATTTCTAGACTGTATTTTCAAAAAAATGTGCAAGTATAGTAAAATTCAGCCATCGGCTCATCCCCCTTGCACATCTTCTGGTATTAAGGTTCATAGTGTGTATGACAAAGTATGCATAGCATCCTAAACTAATCAGTGAGGTTTTCAAAGTGTTCAGTGAACACTGGGGTTGACATGTGCTGTAAGCACTTGCCAGCGGTAGCTGTCGCTCTGCTGCTTCTCAAGAGAAGTGGAGATGAGCGGTGTCGGTATGGCCATCATCCTCTTTCAGCTGCCCCACACAGCATTAAAGAAGAGGTCTGCCAAGGTGCTGGCTCCATTGTAGGCACCTCTTCATGTTCTTGTTCCTTAAATGTAGAGCTTTGAAGTTGCATTTTAGAAAATATGTATAAATTAACATTCACGCTTGCAGGTAGTATTAAGTTACCTTTGTAATCCTGTAGAATTCAGGTAGTATTTTAAGAATCACCCTTCCTATGTCCTACTGAAGAGCCAAGTAACTTCTCAGAATGGCCATGTATTGTATTTGGATCAAAAAATAAAAGCAAAGGCACTGCAAGTCAATTATTCCTCCTCTCCTTTCACATAAAAGTTGCTGCAGTTCTTTTGAACATTAATAGAGAAGATTGTTTATAATTTTTAATTAACTGTTGCTTTTTTTTTTTTCCTTTTCACATGTTTTGGAGCAGTACATGTATGCCACGTATAACAACACTTTAGAAAAATCATTACCTCGTTTTCAGTTGTTTTGGCTTAACCTTTTATTATTGGGCATTGGGAAGGGAGATGAAAGGGGGAAAGTGTTATGAGTAGTAGTCTGTTTTTCTTGATTAGTCTCAGGAGAGGACAACTCAGAGGACACCTTGGCTAGACATGCAGAGCACTGTGGATTACTGTTCCATTTGGCTGAAGACAACACCCTTAAAGAGCAAAAAAGTTTCAATATTCTGTAAAAGCTTCTAGTCAACCACAATGAGGGAATTTTTTTCCTTATTCATTAATTCAAATGTACTACTTTAAATTGCATTTCTGTTCCGTTTCTTATTTTAAATTTAATTTCTCTGCCTCTTCTGAACCTAGCTCTTAAGTTAGATTGGTGGGTGATTTTAATTGTTTATGGTTTAAATTATATGTTATTATTTTCAGTGGAGACATGGCGTAGATTCACTGACCAAAAATATTGTAAATACAGACCTGAGGTTGTCTGCTGCTATCTGGTGACAGTCCAGAACATCAGGTTCAGCAAAACTTAAGGCTAGGGAAACATGGAATAATAAACATGCTTACAGGAAAATAGTCCTGTCTTGTCTTCCAGCCAGAACAGGTAACATTAATGGAAATGTGTCAACAATATTCTTCCAGCTGTGGCTCTGCTATAATGAGTGACAAGAGGGATCAGCTGGAGCAGTCGCAGTGCTCTGATGGTGATATGAAGGGATCTGGTCTGAAAGTGTCTGAGCTCTCACTCTGGACCTCTCTCTGTGTTTGTGCATGATGAATAAGTCAGGAGGCCACTTTTCCCTGTTTTGAGGGATTACATCTGCCATGTTGCATACATTCCTGCTGTAATGCTTGCCCGCAGTAAAGTGGAAGGAGGCCACGGTTTGTGTTTTTAAGAATGTATATATTTATACATTCTTAAATATACAATTATACAATTTAAATGTATAGCCACAGGACTGATGGAATAGTGAAATTTAGCTGATCTACCTTCTGTAGAATAAGGAGTTTTGAATATAGCTAGTTCCTATTGAACATTCTGGAAGACAAATGTATATTGTGGGCTAAATTTAATTTCTTCCAAAAATACTAACAAGCCGGAAGAAAGAAGAATCAAGAAACATGTTTTAGTTTCTTGATCTTCAAGTTACCTTACTCTTGAACTATGTAGGAGGAGCCATGAGGTAACTCTGTCCCTAATATCTTTGAGGGACTATACACAAGCAGTTACTTACTACGCAGAAATTCTGCTCCATCCTTCCCTCTCATCTGCTCATAGAAAATAGAGAGATGGGGCAAGCACCATTTACTCTATAACAATTGAAAATCCTTTTCTGTTGAAGAAATTCTCACTTGAATTTCTGAGCCCTGAATGTATGTCTTGAGGCAGCATAAAGGAAGTAGAGCTGGAACTTGCAAGCTGGGGGCTCACATAGAGCTGGTGCCCTGTTTTGTAAACAGTCCCCACAAAACACTCATGGGTAGTAACTCAGTAATAACCTTAAAAAAAGATAATTACAGTAATTTATAAAATCATAATTGTTGCCCTTGGTAATGGCAAGGACGTAGATGTAAAAGTGGAAGACAGCTTTTTTAAGTCTTGTGGTTGATTGAGAATGTCCTTGGATATTTAATAATTCTCCTATATTTTCATATCCCAAGCTACCTTATAGAGTTTGACATCTAATCAACAAACGACATATTCTGTGTCTACTCTGAAGTCGTGTGTGTGCTGGTTTTTCCGCCAGTGTGCTTTATTAGTGGACTGTTTGCCTAATTGCTACTGCTTAGAGAGCTGGCAGGCCTAGTGGGAAGCTGCCTCTCAGCTATCGGTGGATAAGTGAATTGCTTAGGAGACTATATGCAGCTCCTATGTTTAATATTCTGCAGGGTCTTGAAGAAACATTGTGTCTTGGATGTTTTTTTGCTGTGCTCGGTGTGATGCAAGGCATAAAGCCATAAAATAATCTAGGTTAAAATGGACTTCTGAAGATATCTGGTCCGATCTCCCAGTCAGAGTGTGACCAAATACAAAGTTAAATTGCCATTAAAAAAAAAATAGGATGGGCATAATATTTGCCCCTTTTAATCGTTGGAAACCTACTCTTACTGCCATGACCTGATTAAAAAGAGTGGACAACTACAAGGTACCTTTTGCACAAAGAACTGGTGCTGAAAGCTTCAGTTTTGATCAGCAGAACAGTGAAGTTTGTACTTGATTTTAAAAATATAGATAACTATATTGTATATAGTTTAAAAAAAAAAAAAAAAGAGTACCAGTTCCGTTTGCTGGTAGAGCAATATTATCCCATTCATTAGACTGAAGTAGCTTTACCATACAGGTTCAAATAAAAACTGTCCAACAGCCAGAGACGTGTCCAGTCCCTTCACAAAAAAAAAAAATTTCTGCAATTATGAATGTAGATTCAAATGCTTTGCTGGTTTGATTCAAATGCAGGAATTCCTCCTGCTGCCAGGAGGAGGTAAAAACTGAGTTTGGCTTTTCTTCATGTTACATTTTATGGAGTATTAAACCCAGAAGTGACAAAACTGACTGCTAGTAGGGAAAGCAAATCTATGGACCGTACAACCACTTCAGGGTATTGAGGTGTGTGCTGACAATTAGTACAATTTCTAATGCTTTTACTGAATAAGGGCTAGGAAAAAGCCTAAAATCCAAATAAAATAAATATCTGGTACAAATAGCAGTAACAAGTTGATTGAAATCACAGGTTTCTGCAGCATTTAACAAACAAATTTGATGTTTGTGTCTGGATGTGTGAACTAGGAAAAAAATAGTTGCTGTTGTAGCACTTTATTTTCCATCTGCATCTTCCGAGTTTAATATTTTAGTCAAATTCAAATGCCATTGGACAATGCCAAATAAAAAATTGGAGAATGGGACCTCAAAATTATATGAAAAGAAAATGAATGAATGTTTCTCATAGAATGAATTAGTGTTTCCTGAACCCATGTCTATTATTACATTTATTACAATTATGAATCTTTATTTGGCAGTATAATGAAACCAAATTAAGTGGCTACGAGGGAGTGAACGTGCATAAGAATACATTGGTGTTATCGAGAGCACATTAGTCCTCCTGAGTCCTAAAGAATTTCATTTGGAATTCCATTAGGCAAAAAAAGAAAAAAACTATGGAAGAAAAAAATATGGTTAAATTGTATGATCTGATGATGAAAAATGGTAGTTCTGTTTCTTGAGAAAGTATGTTTTGTTTTCTAGAAAATATTTGTTCTTATCAATTGTAATATATATACTGAGATTGTCCCCGTTTCTGTACCTATATAATTTCTCTTCTTCTTTTACCCCAGTCATCTCAAAAAATTGACTAAGTTACTTTTGAATCAAATATTGTGTATAACGTAACATCTACTACTTCACTCACTGCAAGTGTACACAGGAGATGTAGTGAAATCTTCAATATTTGGTTATCATGTAACTTAAGAAATAGCCCAATAGGATCATAAACTTTCTAAGGAGTGTTGGTTGTTTGTTATTTCTGTTTCTTAATTAATCTTAGCAGTCCCATGGGCCATTTTCCTGTTTCTGCTGTTTTCTTTCAGGAGCATGATGTGGTGTAAAATTGACAATTACTATTTAAAATAAGTGGGGAAAATATGCGTGTTATCAAAAAGGCCTCTTTGAAACTGTGGGATATCCTCCTATGCATAGTGAAGACATCAAAGTGTGCGCCATTTAAAACTAAAGCTGAAGTCAGGGTCGGCCAGTTGGAGCCAGCCTTTTCCCTCAGCAGGCACCACCGCTCCCAGCTTGGCCCTGCTGCCCAGCCCTTGCTGGCCGCTCCCTTTGCCTGGCCTGGCAGCCGCTTTCGGCACTGAGACGGCATTGCAGAAGGCAGCGATGGCTCCGAAGCTGTGGTCACATTAAGGCAATGGGGCAAGGCGGGCAGTTGGGTGGGTCTAGAGGGTGGTGGGGTGCTGTGAGACCAAAGCAGTGCTCCTGCTGCATCCGTGCTGCCTCTTCAGAGCCCTGAATGTGAGCTGTGGTTTGCTTCACTTCTCTTGGTTAAGCTGATGTGAACCACTGAGTGTGCTGCTGTCTGAGGGGTGCATTAGATTGTTAGGTATTAGAGGTCCTTGGTTTATTTTTTAATCTGACCCTGCTCTGTCCTGAGCACACTCAGCGTCCACTGACTCCTTCTACGCAAGATGGAATCACTTAACACTTTGATAATTATGTTCTTTTGTCATGAGACAGAAGAAAGAAAATGACAGTAGTGACGTATTTAAACTATTTGGATCTGAACTGGGACTATCAGGCAGAGTTTTCATTGCTTGTGTCACTAGCATCCTGGAATGATACTATTATGGCTCCTTAAACAATAACCTGGGCGTTACAATACAACAAATGTAATTAATCCACGGTGACAGTGGAAGTCTAACTGTAATTACTGCTAAGACTAGCCTTAAATTGTTGTGTCTTATCACAAGCAAATATCTTTAAATTTAGCAGTTCATTCAGGGTGAAAGAGGAACTTTAAAATCACATGGACAATCTGAGGTGACATGGTGCCATATTAATCCCCTGTTTTGTTTGTGCACAAATTTCTTTAGTTTCTCTTCTATTTTTTCCACCGGGATCTGATGTTATTCACCCAGTTAGAATTAATGAGTGTTTATCAAGGGACTATTTGTCTGGGTATCTCTTTTACAATATTGCTACTAGCATCCTCATTTCTTTGGTAGGCTTGTCAACCAGAGTTATGAAGGCAAGGAAACATATGTGCAAAGTCTTCACTGTTTTGAAAAGGTCCTTACTAATTAATAACTCCTTTACCTTTTATTTTTCCTGTCTTGATCTGAAATTTGACCTACTTCATTTTCCATGTTCCCCATCATCCCATCTACCTCCCTAGCCCGTCGTATTTCTCAGCTAACAGATGGGAACTATTTAAAGTTTTCTGTGACCATTTTCACTTTTGTGGAATAACAGCAACTGTGCTATGAGATACAGTGAAGTGAAGGAGGAAGATGGTGTGATAAGGAAAATATCTTATTACCTTAGATAATTCTGTGGCATTGGGATAGAAATCCATACATTTATCTTCTGTTTCTTGGGGACTTTGTTTTGTTTTGTTTCTTATAGGAATGGCTCAGCCACATCCGAAGATCTTTTCTGGAAACTGGATGCCCTGCAGATGTTTGTTTTCGATCTTCACTGGCCAGAACCAGAATTTGCCCACCATTTAGAGCAGAGACTTAAACTTATGGCCACTGACATGATAGAAGCCTGCGTTAAAAGGTACAGTTGAAAAGATCAATTAAATATTGGGAGAGATTTGGAAATTAACATAGGAACAGCCATACTGGCTCACAGAGGTACATCTGTACCAAAACCCTGTTTCCTGCCATGATCAGTAGCAGAACAATAGGGAAAGGTCATAGGAATCAAGGCAATTGTAAAGAGCTCGTGACTTGTGTGTATTTCCCAGCATTGGACAATCAGCAACTTGGCAAGATCTAGGAAATACCAAGGAGAATTTCTACGTATGTTGTGAAGAGTCCCTTGGAAGTCAGTAAACCAAATCTCTTTTCTATTCCATATTTTTGGCAAATATTAACAAATCTCAGAATTCTACTAAAATAACCTTTTTATTTTTGTACATTTCTCTTCTCTATTACTGTATTATTCTTTATTTTCAATTAATAATACTATTTAATTTGTCATTATTTTAGAGTACTGTCTCTAAGAAATACATTACAAACTGAAGAGTATACATCATTTCTGCATTTATACAATAAACAAAAGTAGGCTGTCTGTAAGTCATCCAACTGAAACTAAGTTTTATATCACTAAGCTTGTGGAAATTATAGAAAACACAGTGTTGTTTTTTTCATGAGCTGTATCTTGTAATTACGGGTATATTCTTTTAAATTAAGCATAGGTGATTTAAAAAGATCTCTGCCATAGATTTCAGTACGTATCATTGAGTTTAGAAGAAATAGCTATATGTCTAGAAAATATACAGAGATGTCCT
The DNA here is from genome assembly GCF_036417535.1 of Chlamydotis macqueenii. Classification (NCBI taxonomy): domain Eukaryota; kingdom Metazoa; phylum Chordata; class Aves; order Otidiformes; family Otididae; genus Chlamydotis; species Chlamydotis macqueenii. The sequence goes on from NC_141556.1 coordinate 24,816,951, forward strand.
GTTAGGTGCTTCAGAAGCCATGGTCCCACAGACAGAGAAAACTTTGTCTGGACACGTAAAAATATTTATTTTGAAAAAAAATAAATAGAAGAATAGGGAAAAAATAAAGGAATTTTGTAGACAATTTAATAGTATTAATCAGAAAATATACAATATTTATAAGGAAGACTAAAGAAATAGGGAACCTTTATCATCCGTCAAGGTTGAATCTAATAATACAGTATTTTTTTATTTTCTGTTAAATATAGTAGGAACAAGGAGAACCTTAGGCTTAGTATATGAGCCTATTGATAGAGCTGCCACGATGAAATCATGGTAAAAAAGGCAGAAGCATTTCACAAACATTTCTGTTTGATTGTGGGAGGAGTATGATATCGTGAATGAAATAAAAGTTTAAGCTCTGTAGCAAAAGAAGATCTGAAAAATACCTGCTAAAATTTAAGTTGTGTAAGTTTACATCCATCTGTTCTAAAGAATTTGGCGTAGAAGCTCAGTCAACTACAAATATCCAACAAATCATAGAATCATAGAATCATAGAATAGTTAGAGTTGGAAGGGACCTTCAACGGTCATCTAGTCCAACCCCCCTGCAAGAAGCAGGGACATCCCTGACTAGATCAGGTTGCTCAGAGCCTCATCCAGCCTGGCCTTGAACGATTCCAGGGATGGGGCATCCACCACCTCTCTGGGCAACCTGTTCCAGTGTTCTACAACTTGCATCATAAAAAAGAATTTTCCTAATTTCTAGTCTAAATCTACCCCCCTCTATTTTAAAATCATTACTCCTTGTCTTATTGCAACAGGCCCTACTAAACAGCCTCTCCCCATCTTTCTTGTAGGCCCCCTTGAGGTACTGGAAGACCGCTATCAGGTCTCCCCGGAGCCTCCTCTTCTGCAGGCTGAACAGCCCCAACTCTCTCAGCCTGTCCTCATAAGAGAGGTGCTCCAGCCCTTTTATCATCTTTGTGGCCCTCCTCTGGACCATCTCCAACTGCTCCATGTCCTTGTGTTGGGGGCTCCAGAACTGGACACAGTACTCCAGGTCGGGTCTCACCAGGGCAGAGTAGAGGGGCAGAATCACCTCCCTCGACCTGCTGGCCACGCTCCTCTTGATGCAGCCCAGGGTGTGGTTGGCCTTCTGGGCCGCAAGGGCGCATTGCCTGCTCATGTTAAGCTTCTCATCCACCAGCACTCCCAAGTCCTTCTCCTCAGGGCTGCTCTCAATCCATTCCCCGCCCAGCCTGTATTTGTGCCTGGGATTGCCATGACCCAGGTGCAGGACCTTGCACTTGGCCTGGTTGAACTTCATGAGGTTGGCACGGGCCCACCTCTCCAGCCTGTCAAGGTCCCTCTGGATGGCGTCCCTCCCTTCCAGCGTGTGGACGGCACCGCACAACTTGGTGTCGTCAGCGAACTTGCTGAGGGTGCACTCTATCCCACTGTCCATGTCGCCGACAAAGATGTTGAACAGGGCTGGGCCCAGCACGGACCCCTGAGGGACGCCACTCATGACTGGTCTCCACATGGACATTGAGCCGTTGACCACCACTCTCTGAGTGCGGCCATCCAGCCAACTCCTTATCCACCCAGTGGTCCATCCACTCCATATACTGAGTATGTTTTCATGTGGTCAAAGATACCGTACATCAGGTGACAAATAAGGTAAATTATATCCGTAGGATGAATTGTATTAGACAGTAGCAACTCAGGAAAGAGTGGTGGAATTGTTCTATTGTAATTCTTATAGTGATATTAACATGACCTGTATGACTTCTGAAAATGGAAATAGGATGCTTCTGTTCCCATCTTCTTAAAATATTGTGTCAGTTTCTGGTAGTCACATTTAAAAATAAGATTGGAAGCAAAACATTACTTTTATATTTATGTATTCTGAACTATTATAATTCATTTCAGTGACTGCTCCTTATTTACACTGGTGTGAGAAGAAAATAAGGGGAGGCTGTATTATGTATCTCTTGATACATCTTACTTTTCAACATAATTATTAATATTTGCTTAATAATAAACTCATTTTCTTCAGTAAAATTTTATTTTCTTTTAAAGCTAGAGGATTTTTTTTTAAAATTACATTTCTTAGAAGCAAGTATTTAGTGTGATAAACTGCATTTTAGCATAGAAGTACTGGAAAATGTCGAGTATTTTCACTGCTTTAAATTGTTCATAGTCACCATACAAGGAAGCATATTGTTATCTAGTAAGCAAGAAGATCATACTTTTATTGTTCAACTGAATTAGCTGAAGTTGTGCAGAACCTTGAGATTACCATCAATGCAGTTGTTTATTGAATGGATGGATATTCTGTACTTACAGAATTTTGTTTCTGAGATGTTCTCATGTGCCCGTACATTGTTAAGCCCACATGTTTAGCAAGGTTTATACATTTGTACACTGGTAGTTCCGTATTATCAGAGACACACGTATTATTAATTGTGTTTTAATACAGAACAAGAATTGCATTTGAACTCAAGCTGCAAAAGACAAACAAATCAACAGACCTGCGCATCCCTTCTTCTCTGTGTACAATGTTTAATGTCTTAGTTGATGCCAAAAAACAGACAGCTAAGCTCTGCATTCTGGATGGGGGGCAGGAGGTAAGTGGAATTTTGTTTGTTTAGTTCCTGTGTTCGGGTAATCTGAAAAATGTCACACTGCAGACAGTCGTTAGTAGATTCACTTCAAACTAGCTGAAATGTGTCACACAGCTCTGTTTGTACAGGAGCGTGCACAGACTGCTCCCTAGAAGCGTCAGGCAGGACACAACCCTTCATCTTCCACCACAGAAGACGCAGAGTTCTTCTGTAATTTATTTGCTTTCACCTGTGAGTCTGTTGAACATTCTGAGAGTTTCTTGACTCACAGCCCCTTTGGGAATTTCTCTTGGGTTGCAGCAAAGAAACAGCCCACTATCAGGACTCTTTGTAATAGTAAAATAGAGCAAAACACTATTTTTTGCAGATAGGTTTTAAAAGAGTAAGATTTGTTTTTAAATAGCTCATATACCGAGCATTCCTGCTGAAAATAGAGGAAAGAAATAATAAAGTAATTTAATGGGATTTTTAATTTTGTCTCCAAGAATAGGGACCATTTTGGCAGTAGGCTGCTGCCAGGACTGTAGATACTCTACAGTGGAGCACTGATGTGCTTTTGAAGGAGATGTAGACTTCACTGACTACTGTCATGTTGTCACTCTCGACAGGGACAATGTGTGAAGTGAAAAAGGGTGCATGATGTAGACTGGTGAGATCACCAGCATAAAATTAAAACTGTTCTTTCTGTGCTAATGCATTAGCAGTGTAATTTTGTTTGATATGGTTTTGGAGAGAGGGTAAAAACATTTGTGAGAATTTGGCAACAAAAAAAAAGCATTTCTGCTTTGGGCAGTTTCATTATTACATTATTTGGTCATATCGTTGGTTAATTTTTCCATTTCTGTACTGCACACTTCATTTTATTGACTCATCTTTAGTTAGCATATTCAATGTAATTATCTTTTTTTTTTCCCAATTCAATGAGACATTCATCATTTTCCTGTTCTACCCTGTCATCTTTATTTTTCCTTTTGGTTTTCTGTGACATGAACCAGTTTGCCAGTCAATGGGTAAGTGTCTTTTCATTGGTTTTTAACCTACAGTTTTTCTTTCTGTTATTAACAGCCACTTTTTATTTGAAATGGTAATATTGCCTAGCCCTCAAAATTCCTTTACAGCCTGACCTTGCTACAGACTGATCATCAGTTTCTCAGTTCTTCTTTCCTTGTTCATCTGGTTAAGGTGGTTCCAGGTGCATTCTTCACTCTTCCACTTTTCAGACCCAATGTATTTTCTTACTGAGTCACAAAGTTACAGACTATTTCACCTCTCAGTGAGACAAAAGAGCAACAAACAACTGGTTTCAGGCTCATCAGAAGTAAACCACAACTAGGAACTCTTTGCCTTAGATTAATGCTACCGTTTCATCTTTTACTTACTGGCCCAGAAGTAACCTGCAAATACACACATGCGCACCCTTCTTTGGGGACAGACAATTCCAGCACCTGCGTGAAGAGCTGCAGACAAATGGTATAGCCTCATTCTCCACAGTCACACTGTGGAGTACTGCTCTGGACAATGCCTCCTGCATTGTCAGCCAGTCCCCCCAGAGCCAAAGTCAACCATTCACAATTACCTTTTGGACTGCAGACCTTCCCTAGATTCTTCTCTGAAATCTTGCCATTCTCTAGATTTTTCAAACTGCATCACAAATTCTTCACAACACCAAAACAGAAATACAGCCCTTGTTCACTGCTAGGTCTGACCATGACTCCAAATGCTTCCAGTGCTTCTTTTCAGTGCAAGAGCTTTTTACCATTTAGCATACTTGTGATGAAATTCATACTTCTCTCAAAGTCCCCAAGTTAATCTTCATTCTAATTCATCTAATAAGTCAAAAGAACCTCAAATTTTTCACCTATCAGAAATTATCAGATAATGTGGAAACTTCCTTCTTTCTCATAAGCTTTGAATTATTGTCTATCAGTTTTTTCCATTCCCAAGGCTCTTTTTGAAAATTAAGAAAAAAATTGGCTTTTCAATTGCTTGTAGTGGATAACATATCCTTCAATATTTGTTGAGCCATCTGTCAAAGAAGGCAGGAGAGCATCTCATAACATGAACAGTTGCATCTCTGACTCCTCTATAAGAGCTCTGGCATTTCAAATTACTGCTACTCAGCCACTTGGTCTTGAAACCTTTTCCATATTATCTTTCTTTCCCTTGTCCTCTTTCATCTTCATTTTAGTCTCACATATGGTCCTTTATGCCAGTCAAGAAAAGCATTCTGTAAGACCTTAGTTAAAATTTTTTCAAAATGGCTGTTCGTCCACCTAAAACTCAACACGGAATATCTATCTGAGAGTTTCTAGAACTTGTTCTACAAGTGATGGAAGGTGTTAATTAGATGGTTAGACTCAAAAATCTCCTTGAATACAGCATGCTCATTTCATTCCTTCTATGGAGCTATAAGCAGTTGTAGATCTTGTTCAAGTAGAGTCACATGCGGAAGTTTTCTCCGAGTTGTCAGATAGGAGCGAATTCTTACTTATCATGTAATTAGAGCGTTCTGGTCATGGTTAGCAATCCTAGCACCTTGAGTTTAGACTTTAAATTTTATTGAGTCCCCTGGTTTTCCTACATTACTTCATGCACTGCTCACCATTCTCCCAAGTGCCTTCCAGTAAAGTCCACTGCCATAGTCACTAAGTCTGCTATTCAGGAGGGCTCCCTCTCCCCTTTGCCCTCTGGATATCATCTTAAAGCTTAAGAGAAGCACAGCATGATTTGGCTACAGGCATGATCAGTACGTTATGTTTGAAACAAGCCTTCTGCGTTGGTTAGCCGTTGCCTTAAGAAGGTTTGAGAAGCAGATCCAGGGGAGGATTACCTTATCTCAGACAAACCATTGGTGCCTCTGGCCTGCTTCATGGTCAACCAGAGCGGCAATTCATGGAGAACAGGGGAAGAGTACAGCAAGATGGCTCAGTAACGTACCGGTTGCAGCTATTTCTCTCAGTTGCCTCTCCGGCTTCTTAGTTTCAGTGTATGTAGTCTTGGGTAGTCGTACCGTGAATGGTGTCCCACTTCCTTCTTTCCTGAACCAGAAGCCAACAGGTGCTGCTCCTTTACCGTTCATGGATCCTGAATCAAGTGAATAGAAGCAGTAAGGAAGGCCTTTTCTGTCTGTCACACAACATTCAATCTAGAGATTTTTTGGCCTTTATTTTTTGTGATAAATAGTTGAAAACCTATTAACTTTTAAAGCTTGTCTCCTGGAGTCAAATAATCTTCCATGAGGATCCAACTTTTTTTTGTCAGAGGTGGCTGTTTTTAATGGAATTTGGCATTTACGGTTTCATAGTTTGCAAAATAAATATTGAAAAAAATGACATTAAATTCAGGTTAAAAAAATATTCCTAGTAAATGTCATTTTATTGGAAACTTGTGATTTTTTAATGATTTCTCTTAGTTCTTGTTTTTCTTGGTCACACAGTGAAGTTACTGATCGTATTCCATTCCTACAAAATTATACTTGCCTTGTGGAGAGAATGAAAAAAAAAAAAACCACCAAGAAAAGAAAAAAAGCAAAAATACAGGAATTGATCTTAGAATACACATAGGTCCATTAATTTAATGTGCTATGGAGATAAAGTTGCAGACACATTGTGGGAGGGACAACAGTGATTTCTCATGGCTCATAGGAATTATGTGTAGTTTTGACATGCATCTGTAGGAGAATAATTACTTATTATTTTCAGAGAGTAAGAAACCACTGTCTTCTGAAGATTGTGTAAGTAACAGATGTCAGACAGTTAGGGGTGATTTAAGACCTTAGCAGATCAAGAGAATATTATATTGGTCAAGACATTAATATGATTAGAATAAAAATATAAGGAACTATGGAAAGTTCTTTTATGTATTTCTAACACATTCTTTCACTCTTCTGAAATGTCTGCTGATGTTTGTCTGAGATGTGTTCACATTTTCCAAATGCTTTTAAATTTTAAATGAAACTAAAACCAAAAAATAAAATTATTGTTTTTGGTACCTGGCATAGATACATGTGTGTGGGCAAGCACATCTTATAGTTTTATTTTCTCTTAATTTAAATGCACATTTAGTAGGTGCACTGATTAAAAAATCATTCCTAAATACATTAAGCAGATCAGATTAATGTTTTGGTTTGTATGGCAGCTCAGAGACAGATGGAAAATAGCCTTTAAAAACTTACAACTCTGGAAACTGTTCAGCTGGCTGCTGCTAAGTTAGGCTGCTGTTTATACTGACCGCTGTACTTCTACTCCGAGCATTGTGCTGTTAGCTCTTCCAAGTAGCCTTGAACCATGAAGATAGGGTTAGTCTTTACAAGTCACATTTTCTGTGAAGTGACTACTGGGAACAATCTTTGCTGTCAGATAAATGTTTCTAAAGGAAGAATTACTGTTTAAATGATGTGCCTTCTTGGCAGAATGGGATCCCTAGTTCCTGTTAATTTCAGGAGGGAACTCTGTAATATTATCTAAAAAGTTTTTTCTGATTTATTTTAAAAGCATTTACTTAAAGGCACCTTCTTTATGAAAAAGCAAAAGAAAAAGGCTGTGGAGAATGAAGTCTGTTTTATTATGCCTTTTAAGGCCTATTAATTTGTTACCATCTATTCTGCTTTGTTGATGAAATTTTAATTTTGCCCTTGCTTGAGCATATTGTAAGATTTGTACAAACTGCAGCTCACTGTGCTAACAGAAAGGCTCTTTTAGGATGAACAATTGGAGCTCATTTTATTTCTAGAGGACATTTAAAGTAACTTATGAATGAGAGTTGTCAGACATGAAATGCTGTATTAATTAAATCTTATTCTAGTCTTTTTGCTTCTCCAGCTAAACCAACCCTTTAGAAAAAAAAAATACATGGCCACCTTAATTATATAGGAGAAGACAAAAAGTATCCTTCACATTCCTTTGCCTGAATAAGAATAAGAACCCAATTCATCTAAATAATAACCCCATTAGCTGCTTAACTCAACAGTGTACATGGGAAAATTTTCAACACAGAATGTAAGAAAGTGTTGATTGGGTGGATCGTTTTCAAGGGTTTGTTCTTCTGATGTGCAAAATGATAATTTTAAGTAAATCTGATCTGGCAGGGTTATCAGCTTTGTACCATTTATGACTTATGACAAAAGTGTGTGTTCATATACATGCTAATGCTTCTTTATCTTTTGAAATACAGCAACAATACCATTCAAAAATAGATGACTTGATTGAAGAAACTGTTAAAGAAATTATTTCACTTCTTGTTTCAAAGGTAAAACTATTTAGATTTTAATTTATAATAAAGCCGAAAATATCTCTCTTGATTACTGAACTCCTGAAATGTCTTTAAATAACACAGTTTTGCTCTACACAGTGAGATTAAGGGGGGACAACAACATGATTTGTAAATAATAGTCATGTTAATCATATTGATTTTATAAAATTAAATTTTATAACCCATTAGGTAAACAATTTCTGTGCAACCTGCTAATCGAAGAAGTTTCTCTTCTGTATTTCTGTTATAGGTAAGACCTGCTAGCTGCTAGTAGAACTGGTAGGACTTGATTATGTCAGTCTTATCTTAAGTAGCAGCATGTTTCATTTTCTGTGTAATTTTTCACATTACAACTTTCTTCCTATCACTAAGTAATATTTGAATTTTGTATTTAGGGATGGGCAACACCCAGAGTATCCGTATAACTTTTTAATGAGATTTTGTTCCACAAGCCATTTAGTTTAAAAGTATTTTGTAAGTTGTTAATTCTTGAAATTGCCTTTGTAAGTTTTTCTATTTAAAAAGACAATATGTTTTAACATGATATAGGGACTTGAAGAATAAGTGAAGAAAATTTAAACAGTGTCTTGCGTTACTGTAGCACGTCTAGTAAAAGTCTTAAGTGCTTGATATAAAAGAAAGCTTTCAGTTCCTAATAGTTTGAAGGACACCGCAAATAATGACAGAAAAGAAAGATTTTATAAGAAGTTTTGTTACCTATGCATTGCAAACTACCCAGAAATATCTGATTTTCAAAGTAGGAGAAATAAGCCGTATATTTACGATTTGTGAGTTAGTGACAAAAAGTAAGACTCTGGTCATATTTTCATCATGCCTTCGTTTTCACTTGTCACAGCTTGCTGACAGGGGGTGGGGGGAGCAGGAATCTCCTTTCAGATTGACATCCACCATGCTTGCACAGGAGTTGAAGAGGAAGGCTTTATAGGATCGTTGTAGAAGTTTAAGCAAAATTTATCCACTTGCTGATAAATGTGTAGATAACTACAAATAGTGCAATTTGACAGTTTCGAGTTCTATGTGTCATCACTCCAAACTAACCTGTTAGTTTATGGTTTTAGTGTTATTGAAGAGAAAGAGTAAGAAAGGGGAATTTAATCAGAGCAAATCATGCTATAAAAATTAAAGCTTTTGATTAATTTTTTTCAATATCTGAAATTACAGAAGAAGGAGGGAAAGAGTCATATTTCTCCTGGATATATATGTACAAGAAATTCTAGAGATAACTGCTGTCAGTACAGAGGGATTTGCATTATTAGTTATCACATATCCTACTACCAGAGGTTGAAATCTCGGAACAAGAAGCACATGTTCTGTGTCATTGCCTGATCATTAGAAGCTTAACCAGTCTCTCCCCACCCAAGATGTGAAATGCCAATGACATCCTCTTTGCTTGTATTTCAAGGCAGAAAGCCTCTGAGGGTATAGAGGAAGGCTGATGTTTTGCTCTTAGTTTTGGCTAGGAAAAATGCACATCACTGTGTATGGTATCCATGTGTGTTCATTTTTTTCATCTAATATATTTTCATTATTTTTAGCCTTTGCCTCTGTATTATTTCCTTTGTGTTCCAGTGGAATAAGTGTTTCAATTATTGTTTTTAGCTGCAATTCATCTATGAAAATGAAAAGAATATTTTCACTTCAGTAAGACTTTGCTTGGTAAAGACTGTACTGTGCGTTTTGTACGCACGACTAACCAAGCTAAAGCATTTAACAAATTACAGGAATAGCACAAAACAATGAGACAAAGCACGGTGTGTCTCAGGGTAACCAATTCAGAGAATGTGAGGTATACACAGAAATGCTCTTAAAGCTTCACATGTCTGTACACTGAGATCTCAGAAAACAAGTTTCCAGTTTCATAACTAAGCCTTTCATTTAAATGGACATCCTTGACACTGCAATGTTTTGCTCTCTGTTCTTTTGTGTCCCACTTCTATTGGAACCGTTTGTTGGCCTGGTGGACACCATGTTGTTTGTGAGATCAGCCCCTTCCAGAGTGGATCTTTGCACAATAAGATTGAACACCTTTCTGCAGAAAGAATCCTTGCCAGTCAGATAAAATGCGTTAAAGTATAAACAGCAGCTTCTCACGGGCATGCAACGGCAAAGCTGGAAGGTGGTATTTGGTCTAATAAAGGGACTGTAATTATACTGTGCATGGGGTGCAGAAACAACTGCCACTCTGTCTCTCGTGATGTGGTTTTAGTCCTTGATTGGCACCTACGTACTGGTGTCTTAATTAATCACTGTAAATATGACAGGTTAGATTGATAAATGACAAATGTAGGTTTGCACTTACTCCTGCTCCCTGAACTGTTAAGGGCAGGGCTTATTGTAAAGTGATGATCTCAGTTCCTCTGGAGGTGACACTGTTGTGACACTGTTACAGTGCCCATTAACAGCATGCCAGATGGAATTTTTTTCTGTCCTCACACTCATAAAATGATACTCATGGTTGTGGGAATGACTGTGTTGGGAGCAAGGGATGACTTTTAAAACAATCTTTATATAAACTGGAAAGCAATTCATATGTGTAAGATAAATGTGCATGAATACAACGGCTGACAAATATTTTATGTTATATACCATGGATTACTTGAGCAACATAACATCACAGAGGGACATGAGGAGGGGATTTGTTTGCTTTAAGACTCATTTGGGAGAGTTTAAACATTAAGGCTGTAATTAATGCAATTAGTAAGATTTTTTTTCTTTGGTCAGAAATAAATTTTATCAAAAACACCTTTTTACCACTTGCTGAGAAGTCACACTGCTCAGAGAACCGCAGATGAAAGTATGGGGGAGAGGAGCCACACCATACCAGAGATTCGGGGCCTACATTTTCTTGCCCCTTCTTGTCCATGTAGTAGCAGTTCAACAGCACAGGCCGTTGCTGAAGATGAGCTGACAGAAAACTCAAGTGCTATTGCACTGTTGGGTTAAATCTGAGCTGGGTTTCAATAGCAAAGGTAAGAGGAACATGGTATCGAGATCACCACTTTTAACAATTGTGCTCCATCGTCTTTGAAGCCGTGATCTTAGAAACTGTGGTCATAGAAAATAACCTATATTTTCTACCCAAAATACATGCTAGGTACACACACTCCTACGTTTAACCACATGTTCTAGAGGCAGCAAAGTGGTGTTGGGGAGCAGGCCCACATCAGGAGAATTTTGGGGTTGGGTTTCTATTTCTGCAGTGGTTCAACAGTAATTTCCATCAGTTCGATCGACAGGTGAAGATGAAAAGAATGTTGTCCTTGAGTTCAGCACTTTGTGAGATGGAGAAAGGGATGAAATTTACAGTTTGCATTGTCCTGCTGAATGACAAAAATCCGAGAAAGAAAAACTCACATTCTCATTAAAAATATTTACCTTTCATATTGTGCATTTATGTTTTTCTCTGTGCTTTTCCTCCAGGTTGTTTCGGTGTTGGAAGGTGTGCTTTCTAAATTGTCAAGGTACGATGAAGGCACTTTCTTCTCATCATTAGTTTCATTCACTGTAAGTGTTTGGATTTGCAATGCTTCTTCTTCTTTCTGTGCATAATTCTGAAATTGTGCACAATCTGTAGTAATAAGCACTTACTATGTGTTGCTTTATTTTTAATTTTCTAAAGGTGAAAGCAGCTGCAAAATATGTTGACGTTCCTGTAAGTAAAACCCTTTTAATTTGTTTTTCCTTATGTTCATAGTAATTCAAAAAATAGGGGTTTTGTTAGCTCACGTTTTTTTATTGTTGACATTTTGCTTTCCTACAGAGATTCATTATAGCTTTACACAGAGTATTTAAACAGCCACTACAACCCTCAAAGGGCATTTCAGTTCCCTCAAGCAATGAGTAACTCTCAAAGCAGAGCTTAGAAAGGTTATTCTCAATGCACTTTTCCAGTTGTGGAAGAGTGAAGATTGTGACTTAGATACTCTTCTGCAGGGGTCTTTCCATCGTTTGGATAAATTGTTCAAGTGTACAGTATAAGCAAAAAGTAAAAGCATCATACTTTAATGTCATTTATTTATTGATCTCTTATTTCAGAACCCACTCTTACTGATTTAATCCCTTGCTTGCTAAGTCTCTATTTAATTTACTGTTGCTTATGCAATGTCTGTGTGGTATAAATAAAAACAAAAAAGGGTACTTGTTGGAGCTTTTTTATACATAAAAGCAAATTTCAGCTATTAGAATATTTTTATTAGAATATCATAGTGGAATATCTTTTCTTTATAAAAGCAAGGAAGAAGTTATCAAATATTGTCATTATCACTGACAATAAATATCCTTTGTTCTCTTACAAGTCTATGTTCTCATCCCCTTTTAATGTGATTCTAAGACATCTTATTTTCCAAGCGTAGCAAAAAATGACTAAAATTATTATGTTAATGATGTTACAATAAATAAAATTACAAATATAGAAGGATGACAGACATACTAGACTATATGGTTGTAGAAATCCTTTCAGCAGTTCTATACTTTAAAATATAATACTTGCAATCTTACATTATTACTTTTTTTTAATCCATGCATGCTAAGTAAAAGGGAAAATCTCTGTTTCTGGAGTTTGTTATTTTGCTATCTTTATATTAACTTCTTTTGTAAGATAACAAATTGTAAAATTTTTGTTTGGATGATGTTTTCAGATTTTTTTTCTTATTTGGTTATTTGTGGACTTTTTCTTTTCCTTGAATTGTATAAATACTCTTGTGTTTTATAAAAAAGAAAAAAAAGTAGGCCCAATCTTGCATTCAAAAAGGTGACCTCATACCAAGTCCTGTTAATTTAGAATATTTCCTGTTAATATATTGAGCTGTGGAGCTGTCCCAAAAGGTCCTTGGTGAGGAGTGAGGCACTTAAGACTCAAAAGCCTAAGCAAAAAATTACTGAACAAATTAGAAATTCATTTATTTCTGTCAGTTAACATGGAAAAAATCTCCACATTACATAGAGTATCTATGAGAAGGGGATGTCAAAATCTTTTACCATTAGCCTTGGTGTGTTGATGTCAAACTTAGTGATAAAGATGAGACTGAAAAGTACCTTTGCCAGAAGTTCAGGGGAATACTGCGAGTCAGTTCACACAGGGATGTACTGCTCTGGAGGGAGGAGAAGGCAGAGAGGGGAGGTGGTTGCTGGAGCCCCGTTGCCTTTCTCACAGATTATAGACAGGCTATCAGGATCCTTGCATTTTTACAGCTCCTTTGCTTTTCAGCTATCCCACACACCTTTCCCATCGCCCAAAATGTAAACGGCACTGGAGTAACAGTACAGCAGTTGTGAACTGCAGGTGTAAACTGTATGTCAGGGAGGCTGTGGATCTGATCAAGCAAACATTTTTCAAATTTTGGAGCTCATTTTTCCTAGATTGAAAGAGTTTGATAGGCTGGGGTTTGGTTTTGCTTCTTCACATTCTTCCACTTTTTGTGAAGTCACAGTTGAGGCCAAGAACAGCCATTACTGTCACAACTGACAGGAAGTGTCCAGTCTGAACAGGATCTAAAATCACCGGTTGTGGAAGTTACAAATTCCAACTGCAAAAGGAGGCTGTAAGTCATCACGTTACACGGTCATCTGGGCTTACAACTGAAGTGAGAAGTGGAGAGAGGGGCAACACAGGGGGAGGAATTTACACAGAGCTCTTGGTCTTGTGATAGTAACCTAGCAAGCCTGCACTGAAGCTAATTAAATGTCTCCTATTTTGAACTGATTTAAAATTTCTTGTCCCTCTTTTACTGTATAGCTGCGTATATGGAAGTGACTTAAAGGGGACAACAGTAGGCCCTTTCTTTTGATATAGTTGCAAATTTGTGCAGAATTGCACTTCGTTAGATGACCATATTCTCCCCCCATGCCCCATCTCCATTTGAGGATTTTGTTGGGTCACCTTAGCATTGTCCTTGGGGTCCCTGAAACAGAGTTGTTGATCGCTTGGTGGACCTGGGGGAGGAGTATGTTCGGAGGGGGGCAAAAAGCCTTTCTGAGTTTTTTAAGTGTGTGAATACAACAGAGTTTTTGATCTTTGATTCCCAGGCTGAATATTTGTCAAAGAGGGAAAAATATGCTGGTTTGTAGTGAAATAAGAAGAAAGTAACTAGACTGAAAGAGATGGTAGTGCTGAGCAGAATGTTTTACAGAGAGAGGATGAGAAGTAAAGGGGATAAAAAAAGTGAAAAGGTAAATAAAAATAGAAATAATAAAGGATTCAAAAAGGAGAAGAACATCCTTGGATTATTCTTGGTGGTCATTTTGAGGAAAAGGTTAATTCTATTAATATTGATAGACAATTTAGACATTAAGTAGTTGAGCACAAAGATGCACACTCTCCAGAAGGCATCCTTCAACTTCTCAGGGCTGGGGTGGGAAATATGTTTCAAACTTGCAGTTCCTTTGGCAGATATATTTGTGAAGATATTTTGTTGCTATTGACACTTCCATTCTTGCCAGAAAACTAAGAATAACTTCATTCAAAAAAGAAGAAGTTTCATCTTTTTTTTTTAACCTGTTCAAGAAAACATTCAACATAAACCTCCAATTTTCAGAATGCCCTTTGGCAAGTGGGACATACACAGTCACAAGGAGCTCTCATTGCATTCCCCAGCCATTGTGTATAGGGCTATGTGGACACTGTATATGTTTTGGTAACTGAAACACCAACAGACATACTAGGGACAGTGCCAAATAACCCAGATTAAGAAGAGTAACAACAATGAAGGCTTATGATTCCCTAAAAAAATAATGAAAAAATCTAGTTGCTATTACGCTCTTTTAGTGGATATTTGTCACAGTACACTATGCTCTGAAGTGAAAGAAATTTTGGCTGCTGTGCATGTAAAAGTAACTAAATGTTCAGAGGAAAAGAATACAAACATTACAAATGTAAGTACTATGTCAAGGATGCGATTTGTTCTCTTGTTAATGCTGTGTTGTGGTGTTTCGGGATGCGGGAGCTGATTTAAGTTAATTTAAAAAAAAAAAAAACAACTCTCCTAAGTCCACTCTAACTCTTTGTTAGTTTCTCTTGAAGCGCAAGAAATCCTTAGGAGATGTGGAAGTACAACCTGTTTAATTATTTTCTTTTTTCTTTTTTTTTTTAATGCTCTGTTCACAAAGCCAGTTAATTAATGAGAATAGGAAAAGAATGCAGTAGAATTAAGAGAAAAAAAAATGTATATTGTTAATCTCAAATGATTATTATTCCTCGATCATGTAGCTAATTTCATTGTGTTCAGTTTCTCATCATGTAAGTCATTTTTGCACACAAATAATTGTGTCTCTAGCTGGTCATTTCTAGACACGTTTGCCTCATTTACAAATATAACCAGAGCAATTACTCATACGAATTGAGCATCCAGTTACATGCATATTTATATACCGCTTTTTGTTCGGAAAGGTATGTTTAAATCCCTTTGTAGGAGCCAGTAATCTGTGCCAGTCATTTAGAGGGCACAGAAGGAACCTAATCCTCCCTCACTTCATGTAGGCCACCTGTCATACCAAGTGCAGAGCGGCCATCTGAAGGACCCGGGGCTGACAGCAGTGCACGGCTCGCACAATGCCAGGCCTCTCACGCCGCTCTTGCCTTTATGTGGGGATCAAAGGTATGAAAAGGGGCCTCACACATGTGCCAACATTTGACTTACGGGATCCTGGAGAGGCCAGAGTAGGAACTCTGCCTCCTACCAGGCAGATACACATTGGGACCTTCCGGATACCTCAGTTTCCAAATGCCACGCTTGTGTTGCGTGGCCTCATTTATGTGGTTTTAAGAAGCAAACAATTTTTTTCTGGGAAATCAGTGTTTATTCAGGTGTGGCCATACTGTGCCATTCATTTTTAAGCAGGATTTACTTGGAGACTTCTGTTTAAAAATAAAAAGCACAGAACAGTTGTTATCCTCATGCTCAGGGCTTCTCCTGCCTTCTTCCTTCTCCACCTCTCTATACCCCAACCTGGGAGCTGGCTCATCTGTTTTCAGATCCATAAAGAGAAGCTATTACAAAACTGGAGGCAAGGCCCTGCATCATCTGTTTTAAGTCAGCAGTGGTTTTGAGATACTTCTTAAATGGAGATCAGAAGGATGGCTGCTAATTAGCACGAAAGTTAAAATAACATACTTATTTTAGGGAAAAAAAAAAAAACATATTTTAATACCTGATTTTTGTCACAGTAGCTGTAGCATTTTGAAGATCTGTTGCACTCCAGAATCAAGATCCTGGTGCAAACACATGCACACTTGTGTTGCCCTGTGAATGCAATGAAACTGCACATATATGAAGAAGTATTTGTGTAAATCCTTGCAGAATCACAGCTTAAGTTCTGTGTGACAGTTCTCAAAAGACTCACATTTAGCCCTTGCCAACATTGTTTTTTCATCTACAAGATGTATTAGAGGCAGGGAAAATATACTGTATTTTTTCATTTAAGCAAAATATTATTTTTCATAACCATGTGAGAATAAAATGTTGCTTTTATAATAGACTGATTATACGAATGATGCATCTTTCTGCCTGGCAAGTATTTTAATTTGCAAGAAATGAAGGGAGTGAAGGTCTTGTCATGAGTATAAGTAGTTTCTATTCAAAAAATATTTTAATGATATTTTAAATCTGTCATTCCAAAGCCCAAGTAATTTTCCTTGCAGTATTTAGATGAGAAACTTCAGGCAGTGAAATTTTCCAATGTGCTCTTTCAGTTGGTGGTGGACACTGAATAAGGAGCTCCTATGTTTCTCACAATAGCCCCCTCCAGCTCATCACTCCTTTTCATTTCATTGTTACATCCATGCTGTAGTTAAAACGCCTCCCTCTAGGATGCAGGGGAGGGGAAGGGGGTGGAGAAGAGAGCAAACACAAAATGGGATGAAGTTTGTTATTATATAGTTAGTCTCTAACATCTGTTCTCATCTTTGAATCATTAATGATTTGACAGGACAGGATAGCAACTTGGTAAAACTATTTTTTTTCTTGGTAATCACAAGAATACAAGTGTATTTAATACTCTCAGATGCTAAGAAATATTCTGTGACAAATGCCAAAGTGAGAGTAAACATAACTCAAGTATTTACAAATGTACATGGTTTTTATTGACATTAGTGACAAACTGTTGCATTGCAAAAAGCTGTGCAGAAGTTTAGGTGTATCTTTCCTGTAGGAAAAGCCCAATGTTACTAGTGGCAGTATTAACCTTGTCGCAAACCTTTCAGCAGCAAAATACTTGAATGCCGGGAAATGCAGCTTCCTTTTGTCTAGGTGCCTCAGGCAAATTTTGCCGATGGGAGTGATGTGTGTCAGTCACAATGCAGCTTCTACATCATCTTGGAAGGTGGAAAAACGTATTTTAAAATTTGCCTCCTTACTAAACAGACACTATGATAGTGTTTTCCTGTTTAAAGGGGGAAAGTTAAGCTCTTTATCTGATTTTGTTGCTATGAAAAAGTGCCTGTCGATCTGGACCCACCTACCAGTGAATAGCAAAAGAGACAACCTGCACCTGTGGGATTAGGTGCAGCAGCAGGAAGTACCAGCACTTGCAGTATATAATTAACAAGGATTTTTTTTTTTTTTTTCCCAAACAGCATGTTCATCTTGCCAGGTTAACTAGTGATTAACCCTAAAAAAGAATGTGCTGAAGCCTACACCCTTGTTTAAACTCATTCACTTGCCAGTGTATTCAGTTACTTGTGTAACCAGCGACAAAGTAACCCTATTTACAACTCTTCATTTCCTGGTATTTTATTTGATGTCTTTGTGTTTCCAGTTTCTCCATTCATCTCTTTGTTTGGTTCTCTTTCATTTTCAGATAGGCAAAACATCTTGTCTGCTGTTCTGAATAAAATAAACTTACAATAACTTTTTATCTATCATTTAAAAAACCACTTTTTTTTTTTTTTCTTGGGGAAGTTTTCAGACAGAATACTTTTTTTACACTTATCTGGATAAATATACCAGGTTAAATTTTTCTCCTAAAGATGTGCAAATAACTCTCTCCCATTAACTTCGGCAGATGTTCTGCCAGCGAATCAGAGAAGCAGAATTTTTTATTTGGGGTATAGAAGTGGAGATTGAGTTGCTTAGGTCTGTCTGATATTAGTGATGAGTGCCCACTGTGTCAGTTACTTAAAATACATGTCAGTTTTGTTTGTCTTTTGAGGTACATCCAATTTCTTAATAGCTGTTTGGGTTTCTTTCTTCTACATTAAATTTTGTTTTTTCTGAAGTTTAATGGGCCAAAATAAAGCAAAACAGGATCGTGTAATCAGAGGTTCCTGTCTAATACATAATCCCCATTTTTTTAAAAAGTTAAAACGTGAAATATATAGCACTAAGCCTGTTTTGGTGCTTATAATAGCTTTCTTTTCTTCTTTCACATGTTTAGAGAAAACAAATAAATTCAATGCGTGCAATATGGAGTGATAATGAAGTATTTCATATACTATTAGTTCATTCAATGTTTAATGTGTGTTTTGCCCACCATGAGCAGAGATGGTTAGCTTGCACTGATTTTGGTGAGTTTTTAAAATAAAGTCATACTGTTGGATTATTGATAACTTCCTTACCCAGACATATTTCTACTGCAGGCAGACACTGTTTAAAAGGAAAATTAATTTTTTTTTTCCACAGCTATTTCAAAGATAATTATCCAGCACACATTAAAGAAGGATGAAGTGTTTTAAAGAACTGTAATTCTAATTGGTAAATGTCACCAGCTGTTGCAGTTACTCTTACTTGTGTATATTCTTTTAATGATTACACTCCTGTGCCACAAGCTACATGAAAATGTATTCACTAGGTGTGAAATTCCCATATGTCACAGCTTCAAGACTAGGTAAACATCTCAAAGATAAGGGGAGAGTTAATGCTGATGGGAAACGTTATTTTTCTAGCTTTGGATGTCTGCAAGATGAAGATTTTTTTATTGAAGTTAGTAAAAGACAAAATGTCTTTAATCAGAGAACCATTAAGTTTTATCATTCAGTGGAAGATACATTTTTACATTTATAGAATCACAGAACAGTTTGAGTTGGAAGGGACCTTTAAAGGTCATCTAGGCCACCCCCCCTGCAAGGAGCAGGAACATCTCCAACCAGATCAGGTTGCTCAGGTCCCTGTCCAACCTGGCCTTGAATGTTTCCAGGGATGGTGCATCCACCACCTCTCTGGGCAACCTGTTCCACTGCTCCACCACCCTCATCATAAAAATGTTTTTCCTTATATGAAGTCTGAATCTGCTTCCTCCTGTTTTAAAGCCATTACCCCTCATCCTATTTGAATATGTGATGCCAAGAACTATAATCGGCCTGTCATTTGTTAGATTATCTCCTTCACCTACCCCACAAGATCTCAAAATGTTTTCCTGTTGTCCCTCCAAGTTAAAACTAGTTCAGTTCCTATAAATTGCCTGTCAAGTTTTAGGAAGTACATAAGGTTGCAACGCTGGTTGTATTCTTCTCTATCATCACAAATGAGTATGCTAAGGGAATATATGGAGCTTTCTGTTTTAAATATCCTAAATCACTTCGTGATTTAGTTAAGTTTAAAGACATTACTGTCACATTTTAGTGAAGAAAGCACATTTTTATAAATAAAATATATTTCTGTGAAGCAAGTTTTCCAACAGAGAACTGTTTTGTCTATTGTAATCTTACATTTTTATTTCTATGCTTAAGATCAAGGTGTGTAAATCAGATGTAACTATAAATGGTCCTGCTTTCCTCTTAAGAGTTTCATGTAGACATGTATGTATGTGGTAAGTTTTTTAAATGAGTGTTCATTGCCTCTGGAATGACCAGTCTAAATGTACAGGAGCCATTTAAGTTTTTCAGTGTGAGTTTTGGAGATGCAAGGAGCATTAAACCAGGCCCACATTACACGTTTAACTGTTAAAATGAAACTGCCATTGGTGCATATGTGTAAATGAAGAAGAAAATCTTATTTTTGGATCATTTTCCTATATGTGTCCAAGATATATTCAGGAAAAAAAAAGAAAAGAGAGATGAAGCTCATGATCCAGGATGTTTCACTCACTGCAATTTTAGGGGGAGAATGCTCTCATCCTATTACTGTAATGGCAGTTTCTGGACAGGTAACAGTTCGACCATGTTGCACCTCTCCTTCCCTTTTGTGCTCAGACCTGTTGTATAAATTATAATACATGATATAAATTATAATAAGGAATGAGAAAAATTTAAAGTTATCTACTAAAAAGGAAGCCTTAATATAAAATTATATGTTATTTTAACTATATTAGCATGTTTATGCATACAGGTCTTTAAAATATGCTGAATATTTTACTCTTATGGTTTGGTACATATGCTGTTTTCAGACAACAGCTTCTGAGAAACAGAGATGACTTATGCCTGGGAAATCAGGGACTGGGTATAGCTGCTTTCGTCCTTCTTCCCTAGAGCTGTCAATTATTCTGTACAAAGTCAGTGTTAGCCAAATCTGAATCCTTTGAAAGTAGCTCTGTGCTAAGGCTTACTGGAAAGTATTATAAAACTTAGCCTTCTTCTGCATGCCATGAACTTTAAAAACTATTATTTGCAAGCAGTTGGTACTTTTACAAGCTTACTCACACAGGGAGCATTTACAGAAGACATTCCAAAGTGTTTATATTCATTCTTGGTTCCTATTAGAGAAAAGTGAACCCCTGAGCAGCTCCGCATACGCTGCCAGAAAAGGGAACGTTGCAGGCTATCAAGGGCTTTAGTGTGGCACAACATTTTGAGGATACAGCGATCCAGAAGTCCCAGCTGGGCAGGAAAGGGCAGTTTCAGCAAGCTCTCTGCCTGGCCTTACATAGTATCACTTATACATGACATATCCTAGCCTGTCCCATGTCTGGGAGGGTGGTATGAAAATTATGCCTGCTCTGATATTCATACAGAACATAGATCAGTACAAGAAGGGAAACATTTCAGCCCTTGCTCCTTGCCCACTCTTCTTCTGAGCTGATTATGCCAGTGCAACAGTTTCAGGAAAATAGGGCTACAGGTCCGCTCTCATACCAACGTTTTTATGCTGTTACTCTCAGGGAAATGCTTGAACTTAGTTTGAATTGAAATTAATAGAAGCTAACCTCAGACACAAAATTCAGCTGTACATTGAAAGAAAACTGCAACAAATCTGAGGCAATGCAAAAGGAACTGAATGATTTTTTTTTAACCGTTTTCTGAATGTGATAGGCAGGATCTGGACCTTGAGGGTGAAGTAGTTATGGGAGCCTCACTCACAAAAAAAGGGGAAAATGTAGAAGTTTGCCATTGACATTATCAGAGCCAAGACTTCATTCCATTACATATGACAAAGTAGATTTATAACTCAAAGCACTGAGAACTTTATTAATAACGAACACTCCTGAACTTGGTAACTAATCCAGAATGCAGATTTAGTAAATAGAGTTTATACATGTGTGAACATTGTAATATAATCTCAACTTCCATTATGTTTACGTACAACTTATTTTAAGTCTCAATTGTTGAGTGGCCTATCTCTTTCCCTTCCCACCACTTTCTCCCCTTACTTTATGTCTCCACAGAAACCAGGGATGGATCTAGCAGATACCTACATTATGTTTGTTCGACAAAACCAGGACATACTTCGAGAAAAGGTCAATGAGGAAATGTACATAGAGAAGTTATTTGATGTAAGTAACTACCCTTGCAAAGCTTGCTGGTATCACTACTACATCAGAAGGGATAAGCTGCATTTTGATGATATATATTCAGCAGGCCGTTCAGATGTTCTTCGTTGCTGATCATTTTGGTTTTGCTTTTTATTTATCATCTTCAGCTATCAAGGGTGGCCTTTCTTTAAACATCTTCTGCATGAAAATTTTAAGTGCTAGAAGGCATAAGTAAAATTGGTAGAAGATTATTGTTTGAAATAGTCATTTTTCCACTGTGAGTAGTCCAATTTTATCTTACCTTTTGATTTGGAATGTGTTGATGGAGAGAATTGGATTGGTGTGGTTTGTGGACTCCATTGCAGAGTTAATTTCCCTAAATAAAGAACTTGTATGTATCACTGCCTGCTTCTATATAGAAATAGGCCAGTTATGCCAGGTACAGCTCTGGGTTTGACTGGTACTTTCATGAAATGGCTTTTAGAATTTTGTTTTATAGATTTCTAGTTTAAGACTTATAATTTCTTAAAGTTGACCAAACATTTATTGAATCATCAAACTCGTTTTCAAAATTCTGATCCAGATTCTGCAAGTTCAGAGTAATTCTCTTCCTCATCCTCGAGGCCCACACATTGCTGGCCATCCTGTATCTTTGCAATAATTTCCTTTGGCTTCGATACTGGCTTCTGCAGCCTCCCTCCACTCATTCTTTTGCCCTGATTCCTTCTCTTTTTTTAGAAATTATCACCTACTCTACCAAAATTTTCATCATACAAGGCTCTCCTGTAAGGCCACAAGCAATACTCTTGGGCATATTTCTGCTTATTCAAGTTCTGGACACTAATTTATGTCTAGTATGTCCCCTTCTGAGTGGTCTGAAGGAGAAGCTGTAGGCAGCTGAAATAGTACCTTGTGCGTAAATTCAAAGCACTACACATGTGAAATATGTCTGAAATAAAAATTATTTTGTTATAAATTGGGTTCAATTTATATTACAATGATGCCAGTCACTTATAATTATGTAGGAATTTGAAGAGGAAAATAAGTCATTTCTGGCACTGCACAATGCAATTCATTAGAAAACAAATTCTGGAACATAATACACACTTCGAAATGTATTTATTTGTGTGTCATCTCCCAAGTATTTTAGAAAGCTTTGCTGGCAGTTTCATTTAATTATGCAAGTTACAGCAAATGTTTTCATAACAGCAATTCACAGCCTTTGCTGTGACACTACAGTTGTGGCAGTCACAGAAGGTCCCATAACATAGACTCTCAGCCATGGTATGTCATGTCAGTGTTTGTTGTTTGTTAGACTGGGTGGTCAAAATGAGACTTATCTCTCAGATTTTATATTTCCACACACTCCCAGGCAGCTTTACAAAAAAAAAAGTATCATCTGTTTTAATAAGCTAAGTGCTAATATGTGTGAAAAGAATGATTTTATAAAAGCTTTGATGCCCTGCAGGGGTAGAAAAATTATCATCCATCCAGCTGGCACCTTCACAAAGTACTAAAACCATATTAGCAACTTCTGCTTCAGTTTGCTTTAGCACTGAATCTGCAAGCATATGTTTCATTTTCAAGTTTCTGGTTTTTGTTTTTCTTTGCTTATGTTGTAATTTTCTGAATGTTAATAAAATTACGTGCCTAAGGCCAAGTCTAACTCTCACTGGAGAGACCATGTTAGTGTGTCAGTATAGTGGGATTGGACCAAGCCTTAGGCTACGTCCACGGCAGTAAACTGGCCAGGGCACAGCTCTGAGAAGTAGCAAGTTATCATCCATACCGCTAAGTTATCAGCATGATTCCTGGTGTGATTTTGGGCTAGACCAACTAGCACTACCCAAGGACAGTGGCGCAGTATGATAGCAGTTAGCATGGGTTGAGGACCTCTTCCAAGTTTCATTTCAGCAGTCAAGCTTTTCAGCACAGGAAAACATCTCTTGTATGGATGCAAGACATGACTTACCACTTGCCTTTGAGATACAAAACCATTCCTGTCTCCTTTGACTCAGTAGTATGCATCATATGCTGAGATAGCCAATGCTTATAGCTATAAGGAGAGAAAAAAGATGTACATGATAAGTATTCTGTGTATCACGTACCTATTTGTATCTTTATATTTCTTTATGTATGATGGTATCACATTTCTACATAACATCACTCTAGGAGATATAACCAATTGGACAGATAAATGAATTAACAAATATTTAAGCTCATAGCATGCCAGAATTTAAAACAAAGGCTGTGTTGACTCACCTTTCCTAAGAGGAAAGAACATATAGAACAGTATGAGTGAGCAAGGTTTTGCCCATGATTTTTGGAGGGTTTTTTTTAGATTAGCAATATAACAAAACCTAGATACTGTTTATAGATTCAATTATATCAACTTATAGTGCAATAAAAAGAATAAGATATGTTCAAGTTTTTATGTAAATACTTCAAGCTGTTCGACTGGCTACAGTTGTAGACCACTGTTTACTTCCCCTTAAAATGCGTTGTATTTGTATCGGACAAGAAACCATCAGCCAAGCAAAATAGGAAAAGTGCATATCTGTGTTTCAGCCAGAGAACCACTTCATCAAAAATAACCAAAAAACCCAGATTGTTCTGTATGCTAGACGTGATAGTTATAAATGCAGACAAGATCAGGCCTCAGACATTGTTTTAATCCAAAAAATGTGTACTTACAAACTGTTTATGCACGGATTTCATTGACTTGATTCAGGGCTGCAATATTCTGGTACCGAGTCCTGAACTTAGATCACAAAAACCCCATGCAACGCTACAGGCTTGGGGAAGAGGGGATGGAAAGATGCTTGTCAGAAAAGTAGCTGGGGGTGCTGCTGGTAGACAGCCAGCTGAACATGAGCCAGCACTGTGCCCAGGTGGCCAAGAAGGTCAACAACATTCTGGCTTGCACCTGAAACAGTGTGGCCAGCAGGAGTAGGGAGGTGATTGTGCCCCTTTACTCAGCACTGGTGAGGCTGCATCTTGAATACCGTGTGCAGTTTTGGGCCCCTCAGTACAAGAAGGATGTTGAGTTGCTGGAGCATGTCCAGAGAAGGGCAACGAAGCTGATGAGGGGTCTGAAGAACAAGTCTTGCGAGGAGTGGTTGAGGGAACTGGGATTGCTTAATCTGGCAAAGAGGAGGCTGAGGGGAGACCTTGTTGCTCTCTACAACTACCTGAAAGGAGGTTGTAGGGAGGCAGGTGTTGGTCTCTTCTCTGAAATAGCTAGTGATAGGACAAGAAGAAATGGCCTCAAGTTGCAGCAGGGGAGGTTTAGTTTGGATATTAGGAAACGCTTCTTTACTGAAAGAGCGATCAGACACTGGAACGGGCTACAGAAGGAAGTGGCGGGGTCACCATCCCTGGAGGTGTTCAAAGAATGTATTGACCACTTTGGGATATGGTTTAGTAGGCATGGTGGTGTTAGGTTGACAGTTGGACTTCATGATCTTGGAGGTCTTCTCCAACCTTAAAGATTCTGTGATTCTATTACAGTGACCATGAGAACGGGATGTCTATCATACAAAGTGATATACACATCAAAGAGGATCATTTAAATTGAAATTAGTATTGATGCAGGTAGAAATGCCTGCCAGTGGGTCACAAACAGGTTAAGACTAGAAGCTGGAAAATTTTCTGTCTATCTGAGAAGTCTCAAACCAGGGAGAAGACAAAAAATGTGCATTGTTTTATGGTGGTGCTTGATAAGCCTGGAAAAGCACTGCCGTGCTGTCCAAAATGTCCAAAAATCAGGAGAACAGAGTTTAAGCTTGAGATACAAATCCTTACATACGTGAGAGGCTCAGATCTCCAGGGGATTTTGAAAGAAGCCTCGACTGCTGTTTTTTTCTGCACCATTTTTAAACCACTTTAATGCTGTGCTTCAGTACCTCTGCTGATCGTGGAGCAGAGCCAAGGTGGAGTTTTTTCCCTTCCTTTTCTCTGAATAACTTGGCTTCTGGGTGCATTTTATTGTTCACCTCCTCTGAAAGGGGTACAGACAGCACACAGAACAATTTGGCTTGGTGCTCCTGATAGCACTGGTCTCTACAAGGTCAGTATGCCGTCGTCTTTTTCTCAAACTTAAACACTAGATTTGGAATCACAGA
This sequence comes from Chlamydotis macqueenii, assembly GCF_036417535.1. Taxonomy (NCBI): domain Eukaryota; kingdom Metazoa; phylum Chordata; class Aves; order Otidiformes; family Otididae; genus Chlamydotis; species Chlamydotis macqueenii. The sequence goes on from NC_141556.1 coordinate 24,842,572, forward strand.
GTTTTTTGTGTGGTCATTTTGTCAGAGACACTTAGGACTTTTGTCTTCCTTTGCAGTGTGGGACATAGTCTTCTTCCTAAGATGTGCTGAGAAGTTAATTTTTTAATCCAGTGTTTGAAAAGTACTTCTTTTCAGAAAAGACTGTAAAAGTAGCAGTTGGTGAATGGGAAAATGAGTTATTCAAATAGCATTACACAAACCTAGAATAAATCTAAAATATTGCTAATTATTATTAAGGCCTCTCCTATTTATAAAGATAATCTGCTTGATGGGTGATGTAAGAGCATTTGTGCAGCCTATCAAAGAACAGTGCTGTGTATCTGATCACAAAATTAACAGCTGCAAAAAATATCAAACTATTAAATTCCCATGGGGTCTGGTTCTACACTGTCAAAAGCAATGGGGGCTTTACCATTAACCTCAGTAAAAGTAGTGCTGTGTCTGTAAACATGCCAGGTTACCATTACTGACTAGACTTAGATTCATATTTCCATCTGAACTGGGACTAATAAGTCTTGAACTCCTGAGCATTTTCAGTTACTTTAGACTTATAAATTAAAAACTGTTTCCTTTAAAACAAAATTGGATTTTGTTAACAAACCAGCTTAAAAAATGAAAGTCATTTTGCTTAAAGCACTGTTTAAAACATTGATGCAATACTTACTTTCTGTAGTGATGTAAAGTGCCACGTGGGTAGATTCTCACTTTCTCGTATCTGTTAATTGCACGTGAAGTATGGATGTTCTTGTCTGAACACAGAAAAATTTTGTTTCAAACATTTTCCCTTCAAAATCCTTCTTGGTTTATTTTCCATGAAGAGCATTATCTTATAGGTTATATTTGTGTTGAGTCTGTTGTGAAAAACCTATAGTGTAAAAGATGTACAATTGCGATTTTATTAAAACTATATATACAATAATTGATTGCTACTTTGAGAAATAAAGAATAATTTAAGAGAACAGTTCTAACGCATCAGTGTTTTACCATTGATACAATGTAGAGGTTTTCCAACTTTTTTAGGCTCCATTGTCTGTAAAACCTGTGCACAAGTGCACCATAAACACATCAAGCAGTCGGAGTGTGCACCCTGGAAAGGTCAGCATCGGCAAACAGGTCCCTTCATTATCTTGTACAAGATGGGACCTGTTAGCAGATGTTGACTTTGGCCCTGATCGGCCTTCTCTTACAGGTGTTAAACTGGTGTGGTGTGACTGAGTAGTCCCATTGACTTCACAGGGACTGCTCACATAGGTGGATGTCCTCGGGGTTGTGGCCTCATGCAGGGCAATGATTCAAGAAGGAGTGTAGGAGATGTGAATGGTGGGGAACTCATACAACTTTGGAGTGCAGAAAGACTGAATGTTCAGAAGTTCAGATGTAACATAATATTCTTTTTCTGTCGAAAAAAAATGCTTGTATTTTGTCTGGAATGTGCATTAAATGCTAGTAGTGATCCCATATCACAACCATTATTTTCCATTAGCAGCGAGGATGGATGATTTAAGTTCAATGGTGTACGTGAGGTTATTTGAGGTAGTAATTATTCTGCAAAGATTACTATGGCATGTACTTCGTTCTGTGCCTAAATGGAGATATGAAGTACTCATCTGATTCATTACTGTTTGCCGTCATATCTGCAAGTACATTTTTAGCAAATCCTTAATTTGATTGCATAATTTCTATAAGTTTTCTGACCTTTTACAAAAAGTGTGTTACAAATGTGCAAATGCTTCTCCCTGGCAAGCGAGTTAATCTTCAGCTAAAAGGAACACACATTTTAAACATGAGTTTTCTGTAGTACTAACTCCTTGTGCTGTCCATGTGTACCTCAAAAGCGCCATTAGTGTAGTATTTAGTATTCAACAATGTTTTTCTAGAAAACGTCAATTGTGATTTTTTTTCTCATTCTCAAATTGCTTCCTGTCACGTTAATTTTAATAAGTAATCTTCACTTTCCTTGTTATGTAATTATTTGCAAGTGTGTGCTTTGACAAAAGGTCTACTTTTTGATCTAGATTATATGCCAAGCAACTTCAGCAAGTTGAGACTAGGTAGAACTGGTTAAAGGCCACGTTTGAATCAAAAGCTGTGTTTGTGTTAACCTCTGAGAAACATGAGAGGACCGTGCCTAATTACTTAAAAGAGCCTCAACAAAAATGGATTGTAGCTTGTTGATCTTCTTATTTCTTTGATAACTCAGAATAATCTTCGAGAAATATGCGGGCTTCTTTCTCAGATTCTTGAAATTTGATCACAGTGCAAAATTGTCCTTTGGCGCAAACCCAGAAATACACATCTTTGCATGATGCACCTGGACATATGTGGCAGGTCTGGTAGAATCAGCTAATTAACAACACAGGCTTAAACAGGCACCTCATCTGGCAGTGTAGTTAGTTGCCTGATGGTGCTCAGCAGGATTTGGTAGTGCTTTTTATTTTTCTATCCTAATGGTCTGCTGCCCACCTAATTTTGCCTTATTGTCAGCCACTACTTACCGCAGCTTGAGGCCCTCCCAGGAGGCTAAATTATTATCAAAGGATTAGGGAGATGTAGCCTTGCAGCTCTGACATTTCTGATTACTTGTCTATGCCAGAACACTAATTAGCTGTGACTAATTAAGAAAAATGTTCCTGCCATAGAAAACCATTTAAAAGAACTGAGAAGTAGAAAAGCAATTGAAAAGCTGAGCAGTGCTCAGATTTGCCGATGCTCTTTAGATTTTCACCAAAGTCTTAACTCACCTTTAATTATGTCTAATATTTTATAGAGAAAATAGAAAGCTCTTGATATGAGCTTTCTCTTGATCTAAAGACATTCTTGTCATTTTAAAACAGTTTGTCCTGTCTTTTTTTGGTAAAAGAAAGAATTTTAGAGAAAACTGTAGGCAGTGTTACCAAATGTGGACTGAGAAAGTGAACTATATTAACTTGCTCAAGTATATGAAACTTTTCTTCAAGATGGAAGCAACATCTTGCAAATTTACTGTTCAGGTCTCTTCATAGTTTGTTAAGTTATTCCTGATGTTTTTTAGTAGATTCGTCCCACTTTTTGAGATAGAAATCTCTATAAAAAAACAACACTTCATTCGAAAGCTGAAAAATTTAACCCTGTCTAATTTCATATAGTGTGCAAGTTTTCTTTGATTTTTTTTCTCTTTCTGTAATATGCTGAGAAAAGGAGTGCCCACTCTTGGAGGGTGCTGATTATGCTGCTATCAAACCAGCAAAGCTCAGTACTGTTGAAATCAATAGGACCACAACACACTTAAAGCAAAGCGTGTGCTTCAGAGTTTGCCGCTTCGGGATTGGCAATATTCGGCACTTGGTAAGCTGTTTTACACTGTAGCTGAGAGTGTTTTCTCTAGAGGAAACCATAACACAGTGGCTGGGTTTGATATGTTTCTGATATGATACATTTCCCCACTTCTTCCTTTTTTGATGCCATTTTAAATTTCTGAATTTCCATCTTTGGGGGTATCGAACAGCCCAAAAAGATATAAAAAGGGTTTTCTCAAGACATCATGTATTCCATCGTCCAGTCTGCGTTTAGTATTCATGGAATGGATGTCTGCCACCTCTTTCACACTAATTTAATGATATTAAGTCTTCCCAGCAAGGGGAGTAAGAAATTATGAAATAGATATTCTGATATCTTGCTAAAAGAGCTCTTTGAGTAGAAAAGGGAAATTGAGCATTAATTTTTTTGGCGCACTAAATATCATATCCTGCTATTCAAAATTTCTTATGCTGTCCTACCCCTTGATTTCCCAGACTTTTGTGACAAGCTAGGTTTTTTTTTAAAAAAAAAAAAAAAAAAGATGTATAAATTGCTGTAGAAAGGCAATTTAAAGTGTGCATCGAGTCAAAAGCGGAAAACAAATGGAAAAAAATCCCAAACTCAAGATTTTAAAGCCCATCTGATTTTTTTTTTTCCTGAGGGAATTTTATCAATCAAGGGTGGAACTACAAGGGGGTTTTGCTTGTTTGTTTGGGGAGGGGCTTTAACACTGGGAGCTTCCAGTACAGTTTCCCCATAGACATTTCTAGTCTATACTGTTCATTCATTTATTTAACTTAGTTAAATGCATCTATCCATCACTCACAGTATCCATTCACTAAAAATAATAACAAATTCTATCAAATAAAAGAGAACTCCATCCAACATTCAGGCACAATTTAGTCCTTTAACCTTTTTATCCTGCTAGGCACAAAGTAGCAGCATCTCATTCCAGGCACTGCATTTTTTTTTTTCTTATCTAGAAGGCTTGAAATGTGTCTAGCAACTTAATGGAATCAATTGAGCGTGGACAACTATAAAAATATAAAATAGCACTGAAACTTTAGATGAGTCTGTCAGCAAGTGTTAACTGTGGCTGCAGCTTTCACATTCTACGCAGTCAAGAGAAATCAATAAGGATTGTACCATTTATATTGTCTTATCTAATGTTTGTTCACCATGAAGTGCCAGGCACAAGCACCATCTAGGGAATATTGATTTCTTGATGTACTGTAATTCACACACGTATAAACAGCAGGAGAACCTTGTGGTTTCTCAAACCTCACTTGCGGATTTGATGTTTATGCTTGTATTTCATTTGGGTCAAGCTTAGTTTAGAAAGGAAAAATCAAGCAAAAGTCTGTGTAAGTGTTCGCAAATAGACACACAACCACATCGTTGATCATATTACAAGAAAAATAGTGCCGGAAAGCATGAGAATAATCTGGTTTTACTCTAATGAGTCTGGAGTAAGAGAAAGAGGTTGCTATGTTGTAAATCAAAGTAGTACCAGGTGAGGATGCTGCAGAGTGCTCTGACAAAGTCAGTGATTCATCAGTGGAAAGAGCTTCTTAACCTGTTTGATCATGGAGAACTGAAGCTTTAGTGCTGATTTAAATGTCAGAAAGTGTTGACCTGTATAGAGATTATTTCCTTTAAATAATTTTCAAGTGTTTTATCATATATTTTCTTAATTTACACAGCATTTACTATCCTTTGTACTTACAGTGTACTAAAAGTGTTTACAATGTGTGAGAAAAACAGTACAAATAATGTATAGAAAAATCAGCTAAAAAAAAAAAGTCACGCAGCTGTAAAATCTGCGTAGCTGAAAGACTGCACATGGCGCATAGGGTCAGAGATGGAAAGGAGCAAACCAGGCACCTGCCCAATCCAAGGACACTTTCTTGAAAGAGATGAGGAGAGGAGAGAAGCAAGAGGGAGGCAGGAGGCTGGACCTCTGTTCCACATTAGCGCTGCTCAGTGTGGTGCCCAATCGATGCCGCGTAGGAGAGGAGTGGCTACACCACTGTGCAGCTCCCTATCAACTCCACAGCAGCATCCAGCCCTGTCATATGCCACTGCAGTAACAAGCAGAGGAAACATATGATGAGGCAAGATTGCTGAGGTGGAAAGAAATGAGCCGCCTGTAAATACTCACCCAGAGGAACCTAGGATGTTTTAAATACTCTAATTAAAATGTGTACTTGACCTCATTCCACATGGAGCAGGGAGTCTAAACAGAAGACTCTGGGCCAAGTGCTGCTTATGTGAGCGTAAAAATCACAACACGGACTTTGTTCCAACTTTGGTCAACCTCGCTTTTGGTAGGTGGTACAGAGAGTAAGAATCTACTCACTTTAAGGGAGAGAGGCAGCTCACAGGGGGCCTCCGCCACCTCCCTGAATCACTCACCCTTTGCCGATGCCTCACTCCAGGGAGTCCCCAGAGAGTCCCAGATGACTGGGCAGAAGCAGAGGTAGGTCTCTCAGTTACGCACCGTACAGGCAGAGTGAGCCCAGACCTTTAACCTTCCTGATGCTACGCATGCATTGAGGAAGACTGCTTAGCATTTGTGCAGCTAGGCGCGTTCGTAGGGTTTGTAAAACCAGAGCCTGATAGCAAGAGGCTAGTATTATAAGGAGTAACAACTCGGTCATTTTGCATTATGTTCATTTGTTTATTTTGAGGATCCAAGCTGGCTCTCATTTCAAGGTCACTCAAGTGATGTTCCCCACTCTGTGCCTTGGAGGGTGTTTGCAGATATACCCAAGTTGCAGCACACCACGCAGCGTAGCAAGACTGACAGCATTTCCTCCAGAGTTTTAGCACCAGAGTAACCTATGGACGTACTGTTCACAGATGCACTGCGTATCCTGAGCAGAGCAGGGAAACTGTTTGTGCTGTTAGTCTCTTGCGGTCAAGAGCATTCTATTAGTATCTAGTGTTTAAAATCAGAACAGCAACATTACATATGTCCAGATACAGAAGGAAGTTATGCATGTCTAATTTTGAAAACTTCCAGTCTCCCGGTGCATCTGCCATATGTGAAGGAGCCAGGAAAAAAATGAAGGTCACAAACATTTTAAAGTAGCATAAATATTGTAAATTGCTGTTTAGCAACCTAGCATGCAATGCAAGGAGAGATGAGTACTGTATATTTTGTATTAAAAGTGCATATTTATTTGTGAATTGGCAGCAGTCCCATAGCAGCTAGTCAACTTCTAATTACAAGCCTAAAATATGAAACATTGACTCCTGAAAGATAAGCTTTTCATATGTTAGGTGTTCTTTGTTATTTCAGAATATTATTTTTGCCTAGAAGTTTCAAAGATGCTTAACATGCTTTTAAATGAGCCCCAATCTCTATTTTCTTCTCATTGCCATTTTCTGAAAGCTAGCCTGCCTGATTTGTCCCCTTGTATCACCAAAATATCTCATCCAGCAACTGCTCACTTGTTTGTCATCATGAGTTCTGCTGAATGGGGTTTTCCTGTCAGAGTTTGGGTTCCTCTTTCTGTTGAGCTCCTTTTCTCCCAGTTGCTTTGGAAGTAACAGTAGGAATCCTTCATTCAAATGGGCAGGGAAGAGACTGACTAGAGACTGAAGTATTTGTTTCATCAATTAGTCATTCTTGAGAAAAACAAAATGTTTTTTGACCTCCCTGAGAAGTTCGTTGGAGTAATGGCACCAAAAAAAAGGCAGAAGAAAACCAAAGGAAGAGTCCCATTGGAAGGAAGAAAACGTTTCTTCCTTGGTGCAAGCAAGCTAATAAATCTGCTACAATCACACTCACACAAAAGAAAAAAAAAGAGAAGGGGAAAAAAAAAGTGGTTTGTACCAAACGAGGTTTGTAATTTGAAATGACTAAGCTAAAGAAATCTTGGTCCTGGTCCCTTTAGAACAAGTATGAGTGCTGAAGCAGGCAGTAGTATGTGGTTTCTTTTTCGCTTCTCCTTTCCTGGTACATATAGCTGTAATTTAGGCTGCTGAACACTTTTGCACATCCCCAAGTCAAAGCTAAAAACCTGGCTTAGCATTTCAGGCCTGGAGGAGGAATTAAAATGTGAATGCTGGGTGAAAGCCTGAGACGTTTCCAGAAAGATGCCTTGATAAGTGGTGCCAAGCATTAGAAGCGTAGGACAGGGATGGGCTGGAAGAGGTGTGCGTCAGAGGCTCTGTGCAAAGTAGGAGCATGAGAGGGAACAGGGGGCTTGGGAGCGCTGCAGCAGAAAGGAGTGATACAGCAACAGGGGGGCTTTTGGACAGGTCCTTGCATGAGAATGTGGGAGCAGAGATAAATACAATTTTTTTCATATTACCCCTAATATTGATTTAAACATTTGCATTTTCCAGTTGGAGGGCTTTTAAACACCTGATTTTTGGTGTAGGGGAAGGGCTTCATTTGTTTGTACTGCGTACTAACCCTACAGTTCCAACAAGGCTAACTGCGTGGATTTTCCACTTGTGCTTAGTTTAATCTTCATTTCTTTCAGTTTTTCAAAATGAAAACTCCTAGGGAAAAAAAAAATGCAAAAGAAATAAAAATAGTGGCATCATGGTGACACCCAAACCCAATATTATTCTCCTTGAACTTTGTGAACATTGAAGAAAATGCACAATAAGCCCCCCAGACTTTCCAGGTCCGATGTCTGCATATTAATGGCTATGTACTAGTATTAAGTGAAAGCTAAAGTATCTTAAAACAGCCTTTCAGTTTTATATTTGCATTGATTGTATTTTATGTGTTGTAAATAACAATAAAAGTAATGTGTCCTGATACAGTAAATATACAGGACATTAACATGTAGGTAAGTAGAGCTTGATCAGTGCCCTTAAAGTGGAGATACAATTCTAAATCTCAGCACGGTTGTAATGTCAGCTGTTTCCCTCTGTATTCATTTTGCTATGAAATCTATGCTACATAATTTTTTTTTCTCTGGTCATAGCGATGCTTTGCATCAAAAGGTGGAGAATTTTTTTCATTTTTCAGAGAAATAATGTAAACTTCTTTGATTTTCTAAACAGAAAGATTACTATCTTGCCAAAAAAAAAAAAAGCATGCAGAAGCATTAGGGTAGCTGTAAGAATATCTAGGCCACAAGTGTACTTGACAATTTTATTTTATCTAGAGATGGCATAATTTAAATGTCCACAGTCAGAGGCCAGCTAAATGACCACTTCTGGGAGATGAATGTTACTGTCTGTAATGTTGAAGCACATCTTGATAATAAAAAATGCTCTGTTGATTCGGAGCAGTAATATTGAGACATACACACACACACACCAAAAAAAAAAAAAATCACCTTTGCATGAGTTTCCCACAGAGGTAAAATTTTGGATTTTTGTGATAATTTCTTTTTTCAGGGATGGCACTGTAAATGTGGGTGATCAGAGTCAAGCCTAGCTCGACATTTTATGTTGCAGTATTATGAGGCTATGTGCAATAAGAAACTACATCCTTGTGGGGTTGGATGATCTGTCCCAGAAGGGCAATGGCTGTCACCATGAAGCCACATGGAGCTGATATTGGGATGGGAAAGCTCTTCCATGAGAGCTTTCTCTTCTCTGAGGTTTCGCCAGCTTCTCTTCCTTCATTTTCCTGGTCACTGACACAGTTATTCTCGTTGGAAATGCGACGGGAAGTGCCTCACAGACTGGTGCACATCTATGACCAGTGCAATCTAGAAAAGAAAAATCACTGGGGAGATAATTTGTTCCTCCCAGGGGAGTGAAGATACAGCAGGGAGTGGTGGGAGAGCACTAAGTCACAAGTCAGCAAGTTCCATTCTCCCTCCAGCAGAAGAAATGGATATTTTGACTAGTTAATAAATTACTTGTGTTGTGAATCAGGATTGATAGGGCAGAAAGAGAGTAGAAACAAAATTTATTGAATAGGATACATGAAATTTTCTGTCTATGTCTGCCTACAGTTGCCTCAACATTCAAAGGTTTCTCAGGCTCTTAATCAAAAGGCTACCTAACCTGAGGGTTGAGAAATCCTTCACCAGGTTTTTTCTTAAGAGTTACCAAGGCTTTCTAGCCTTCAGAAGAGTCTATGAACTCTTCACTGCTCAGGTAAAAACTCGCATTTAGATGGAGGATGTCTACACCTCAACTTGAAAATAGAGCTTTAACTTCTAAACCTCAGAGTATTTTGAAAAGACACTACAAGAAACACTTGATTTAACATTCAGCAAAGGAAGTCGGTGTGATTATTCATATTTTACAAAGAGGGAAATAAGTTATGAAACTTAAATTAGGAACTTTTTTTTTAACTTTTGCTGTTTGCTTTTTAAAGGGATGACTTACTTATTATTTCATCATTTAACAATTTTATTAAATGGTATAAAAGTCCCTTGGTGTGCTACCAGTGCTAACTATCAAAATCTTGAAAGAATATAATAGCATTGCCCTTTAATAAAAACTTGGCATTTTAGCAGTTAATGTTTAACATGCTTATAATATTTCTCACGCATTTTAATTTATGCTGCCTCTGATGTACAGTCTTCAGTGAGAAGAGTACTTTCTGTTATTGTTCCTGGTAGGAAAAGTAGAGCTGGAGGAAGTAAAAACATCCCGTGACTCAATTCCTGATCAATAGTGTGATCAAGGCTTCGGTAGGAAGATAAAATGGGGTTTCTAGAAAAGCTGTTCCCCCTGCCATATTCAGCAGAAAAAGCATTTTGACAGTGCCCATTTATCAAAAGCAGGCAAGACAGAGAAACTCGACGGGGTCTTGTGTCCCAGGCGTTAGGGATACCAGCCCTAGAAGGACTAAGGCATTGTGTATCACTATGTATTGAGCCTCCTTCCAGGTGGCAAACAGCTGCACTTTTTTATAAAACTTCAAAACTAAATCTGAAGTGCTTGCTTTGAGCCGATAAGTGTTATATTTAATTGAACCGTTCTGCGAATGTTATAGCTCAGGCACCCAGAAAGACAGTGAATATTTGATATATTTGTTTTCTATTTCCACCGGTCACCAGAATAATGAAATTCCTTAACTACTTCTCTTTAACTTGCCTGAAGAAAGCACGGTATGTTGCTAAATCGCTTTTCACTGGCCCTGCCGAGAAACAACTTTAATCCTTGTTAGAAAATTGCAGAGTCTGGGCCTGACAAAGAGCTCATGCCTGGCGCATTGTGAGCGCTGGGAGCGGGGCGAGGGGAGCCCTTTACAGCTGCGTGCCTCCAGCCCGCCTCAGCTGGACTATTTAGGCGAGGAGGTTTGTCAATTCCTCCCGACAATGGAGCCGAGTTTTTCAGTGCCTGTAGCCGCGCCGAGCCCTGTTGGGGATCAATGCTGGCCATTCAAGCTGCACCCTCTTTCATTGCTTTGGTTTGTTAATTTAAGACTAAAGGTCTGCTGAGGGGGTTTAGGGTGTTTAAGAAAGCTGATGAACTGTTTAAGAAATCTGATGAACTGAGAGCGTTTATAGCCCTGGTGTGGCAACTATTGGCACTGAGGGAGCTGTGTCCTTGTTGACCCTCTTGTTATTAAAAATGCACAAGTGCTGCGCTTCTCAATATTTCAACACTCTTTCATTGTCAATACCACCTTCTGAGCCCTTCAGCTTGTTGCTTGCTCTAAAGATCTTCTTAGATTGGGTTTGAAAACTTCACCTTAAACACTAGATTAGACTGATGTTCTGTTTTCCGTGCTCCTGTTGATTTGTTGAACCTTCCCAGGGCTGGAAAGCAAGTAGCAGCTTGATGGGGAGACGGGCTGCTAATATGATTTACCAGTCTACAGTCATGCACAATAAGTGTGAACAAATACAGGGGTCTCACAGAGTCAACCCTAGCCTTTCCTTTTCTCTTATTTTTTACTTTGAAAGAGGTATCTCAGGAAGATGAAGCGAGTAATGCATGCCCTTACAGGAGCTGGATGAGCTATGGATAAGAAGTGGGGGGAGAAACAGGGAGGCAAACACATTTTTGTTAAAGTGGTTGGCTGCTGTTTTGTGCCAATGTGGAAAAATTATATAATAAAGTCTTAATGCTTTATTCTTGCATAGACAGCAAAGGATATGGCACTAATAACATGTCATTGACATCTGCAAGAGTCGCATTGTCCTTTCAGTGCTGTTGTTACTAGCAGGAAAGTGACTTTTTCTTCAAACCAGTTAGAAGGATTTTTTTTTTAATTATTATTATTACTTAAAAACTGTGTGATCTCAGGACCATTATGTAATTGCTGAAGCTTTCGAGTTTGCAATACATTCCCGTAAGTCACAGTAGATGTGTCCCAGCCTCTATAACACGCCCATGATTGTCTAAATGTGTGCCCTTGGATTCCATCTCTGAGAGGCATTTGCAGCGCTGTGCATTTTAACAGGCTCCAAAAGAAGCGATAGGGAAATATTTACTTTTCTTCTTATGAAGTCCAGCAGGTTTATGCTTATGCAGCTTCAGCCTATACTGAGTGTTCAAAACTAGAGGGTATAAGGCCAACAGTGAACAGGAATCCTGTCCACAAGTACCTCTAGGACTCTAAAAATACACTGGATGTGATTTTTATTAAAAATACTGTGACAATTCAAACTAAGAATACATCTTTTTCTAATATGACAGGAGTCATAGTTTTTCTCAACAGGGTATGTTGACAGAGGAGCAAGTACCGTAGTATCATTTCACGATCACCCAGTTAAACATTTCTACTCCAAGTTTAATGTATCAAAACTAGTCAGGAAAAAATTATATTGTTTTCATTCACAAATTTGAGTAGCAAAATTAATTCCCTCCAATTTCTTAGCTTTGTTTTCAGTGCACGTTTCAGCCTATCACAGATATGTATGAGAGTCTAATTTTTACTGCATCCATCTTAATTATCTAACTAGGCTTTTAAAACACATGCTTTGCCAGAAAACTGGGACTGGGTCTGTTCGCACTGATCCTGCAGCATTCAGTGGTGTTGCTTGGGGATCACAGAATTTTCGATGCTGTCTGTAGTTTGTTCATGTGAGCAAGTTTGAGCCCCTTCTGCTTTCTATTTGAAACAAGCCAAATCCATTGTGGATGTGTTACTGGTTTTTTTTAATGTAAAAATATCAGTTTTGACAAAAGTCTGCTGCTAAAATCATTCTCTCTGTCATGATTATGTTAAAGATTAACAATAGTAGAGTCCGAGTGATATAGTAATTGGGCTCATTGTGTTGCAAATAGCAATAGATATTCAGGGTAGAATGCTTGGCATATGAATTTTTATATTTATTAGATCAATAGAGTTCCCCAAGTGAATAAGCTCAACTGTATTTTATTTTCTAGACATCTGTATATATGCAACACCTGGCATATAGTTTACAGCTGCCACTTAGTAACAACGCTGTCACATTAAAAATATCTTTCAGGTACTTACAAAGGAAATCAAAACCAGTATGCATGTTTGGGGTGAAATAATGTAAATACTATAAGGATATTTTGGTGATAAAACCCAGTATTTTATGGATACCAAATCACTCCCACATTTTATTGAATAAATCATCCTACTTTTATGAAATGTGCAGCTATCTGCATTTTGTGCAGTGTGTTTGTTCACTTCTGTGAAATAGTAAATTAATAAGAGAAACTCTAAAAAATGTAAAAGTAATTTATTTCCAATGATTTATAATTAACATAAATTTTAACACACTAAACAAAATAAATTGAAGCCCTTAGTATATGAAAATCTTATTTCATTTCATTCAAATTTGTCTTAAAACGGATGGTTACAATGAGATGAGACTGTTTCCTCTAAGGAAGAAGTATTTACATATATTTGCTCTATGTCTTTAAAGCTTTTTCCAGAGAGCTTACATTTCGATGAAAGAATTCTATTTCTGTCTTTTGTTGCATCCAGTAGCCAGTAATTTGTCTTCATTTTTTCAATATGTATTTTATTTTATTTGTTAATGTAGAGCTGGGTAATGAGACGTGTTAGATCCTTCCTTTGAATTATTTCACGATGTATACCTTTCCTAACATGCTGCATTTTAAAATATGCACAGTGTTTCCTCTCTTTACATATCTGTGTGTTTTGTAAAGACACAGGAAATTACATTCAAAAAGAATTTAAGTGCCTTACCTGTGGGGAAGGAGACTAGAAAGAGAGCTACGACATAAACTCTTCTAATTTCTCACTGCTAAAATGAGAAAAAAATTATCCCTTCCTTTTTTACAGTTTGACTAAACAACTTCTGGTTGGTATTTTACACAAGAGGGAGGAAAACTGCTACAACTATGCTTAGTAAAATATCTTTTAATCCAGTTAATGTGAAAGAATTATTGTAGTAGCTGTTTGGATCTTAGCATTTTTTTACGGTAACATACACACCAACAGCAGAGAGCTTGTTCTTATCCATCCGTTTGTGAAGCTTTGTGTGAAAACATACCTATGGCCAAGACGTAAGAAGGACATAAGATAGGCTGTAATTATCATTAATAATTAACGTGAAACAAAACCTTAACATGGTTATTTTGGGAGGGGCGGATTAGTGTTTTGATCATACTTGAATACAGTTTCCATGGATTTCTGAATTTTTTTACTTAATAAAGAAGTGATTTAAGAGAAAAAAAGGAGGACAGATTCCATATTCTATGTTGAATGCTGTTTTCCTGTTTGGATTGGAAAATCTAGGTATCGCAAAATCTCTCTCAAGATGCCCTACCAGTTTTTCCCCTTGCCGGTTTAGCTGTCAATTCTCTCATGTAATTGGGTATTTAGTACCCGTTCTTACTGACAGATAGCAAAGTGCATAACGCTATTTTGCTTGAAAATGTTATAACTGAAAGATAAAGCAGCAGTTGCTAATTCATGTAAAGAACAGTCTAGGTCAAGTTATTTGATTTCCTACTGACCCATGCAATTCTCTTAACAGGAAATTATATCATTGTTGACTTCAAGTGCTGATCTGTGATCATTTCAAAGTGTTTCATTACCTCTCATTACCAAATCTGTTGAATGAATACTGCAGGGTTGTTTGGTGTTGGTTTGTTTTTGTTGGTTTTTTTTTTTGTCCTTTTTTTCAGCAATGGTATAGCAACTCCATGAAAGTCATATGCATGTGGTTGGCTGATAGATTAGACCTTCAGCTTCACATCTACCAGCTGAAGACTCTCATCAAGATAGTGAAGGTAAATAAAATGTGTTTGTGTTAGATTGCATGGTAAAGAGAGAAAAGTGATAAAGCATTAACATGGGTAAGTATAGATCACCCTAAAAGTTTAAAAACCGGAATAAATTTGCAAACTTATATAATTTTAGGTTGGGGTTTTTTTCACAGCTGTAGCAAATTTCAGAAGAAAAACAATTTAATGAAACCTCTAATGTTAATTACATGTGCACTAGTAATTGTCATCCGTTCTGGACTCTGTGACAATTAAGATTGTACTAGCTGTACAGCAACGCTGTTGGTATTCCTAATAAATTATTGTTTGTCATATTATTGATTTTTTTTTGTTTTACCTTCGTAATCACGAGAGCGTTTTCCCTCCATTTTTCCCACTCTCCCTAAAAGTAAATATTTTCTTTTTTATGCACATGTGATTACTAGGTTCAACTGGAAGACAATGTTCAATATATTAGATAACATTTTCTGATCTTTCATACTCCAGGATAAGTATCAGTAGAAATACCCATCCCTCCAGTCCAGTCCGCAGTCATTTACACTGACCTATGTCAACTGTTTCCGAGCGAAGTGTAAAATGCCTTGCAACAGGCAATTATGGGTTAACCTACCATAAAAGTATAGTTTCCTCCTAACTCCCTTTTTGATCTTAGTTAATACCCTTAGGCAAGAGACAGAAAGCCATTTCAATTTTTTTTTTTCTGTTTGCTTCTGTCTTGTTTAACTCTGAACATTCTTGTTAAATGTAGAAATGTGGAATAGGAAGCACCTGTTGTCACTGGTGACCTTGATTTCTTCAAAATATTTTGTCATGAAGTTCATGCAAGACTGTAAAGTCAGAAGCATTTTAACCCGTGGACATCAGAATTGCAACTGCAGCTTTCAGGATTCACTAGCTAGGAGGGAAAAAAAAAGAGAGGGGGTGATTTTTGAGCAGTGCAAGGAAAGAGTCATAATAATGATGGCATTGTGGCTCCCTGAACCACCCAGGCTTAGCTTTGCTATTTTTTATCTTAACTGATTTCTCAGGGAACAGGATTTGGCTCTTCATTACATGATGTGCCAAAATAGCAAAAGCAGTTTGCTATTTGTGGTTGAAATTAATGGTGCTTCTGAAGGGTTTAAAGCTCTTCTCAAGTGAAGGTAGTTATCATACTCAGAGGGGAAAAAAAAAAAAGTGTTACAGGATCTAAAACCTGTGCCCAGTGAGATCTAAGAATGGGCAGGCTAAATTACAGCAGTTAATTGTCACCTGGGAGATTAAAAGAAGAGGCTCTTAGAAAACTGAAGTTCAGGTGAAGGAGCAGCACTGTCAACCAGCTTTTCCTCTGCAGCCTGGCACACCAATGAGCCTTGTTCAGAAGAAGTAGGCTTGTGGTGACGATGGGAAGACACTGGTTATGGTGGTAGCCATTCTGTCCCCATACACCCGGTTTGCTTTGTGCATAAATTCCAAGTGTGTTATTCCGTGGCACCTTCTGTGGATACAGAAGGTTGAAGAAGATTATGTCAATCACAGAGGTTCTGGTCAATGCACTGGAAGATAAAGAATCTTGCTCACCTCTGTTTTGGTGGATGAAGAAGACGGAACTGGTGAAATAGGAACTCGGCAAACAGGAGGCTGCTGGGAAATAAGAAACAATGGTTCAGGTAGAGTATGGTAAGAAGCTTTCACTGCCGCAGCCCAGCTGGGAAGAGGCCCATGGGGAGGTACAGTTCCTCCAAACTCTGAAGTGGATGAAGGCACTTTTCTGTTTGCTTTTGGAAAAAAAACTAGGAGGCTGTGTTGCCTCTGTCATCTCTTGAAGATATTCCAAAAAAAAAAAAGAAGTGGGAAGTCATTTTTAAGGGACATGGGATGAGTAAGAAATAGATGATTCTTTCATGTTTGGATGCAGCAAAGGTAGCGGCATTATTAAGAATGACTGGAAGAAGAAACATTGTCTGTTCCCATTACAGCCTTATGATGGCATAAAGGTATCGTTAGATGGCCGAGACATGTGCAGGGGGATGTGACTAAAGAAGGGCCAAGGACCAAGAGGAAAATTAGGGAGAAATGAAAAATTAAGCTTGGAAGTGAACACCATTATCCTGCAAAAGTATGTCAAGAGAAGAGCAATGACTGAACCCCAGAGTGCTGGTCTGAGAATGGGAGGAATACAATGTAAAATGGAAATAAATTGCTGTAGGAGCTGTTAATAGCATAAAAGGAAATTGAATGCATGGTGTTATAAAAAGGGAATGCAATGGTGACACTTCAAGAAGACCAGGCAGGGTACTCGCAGGAGTGTGTGAGCAAAACATAAGCTGCGTCCATTGACTCTGAGGTTGAGGTTGACCTGTTAAAGACAAATAAATCTCGGTTGCAGTGATTCAAACAAGGTTTAAATAATCATTGTAGATAGTGGCAGAAAAAAATCTCCCAGTTAAATGTTACCCATTTTGAGAGATGTCTTTTGCAGTTCTCTGAAGTATTGAGTGAGACAAGATCAGCTCTTTTTTCTTTCTCTAAGGATTGTGCACTGTTCTTCTCCGGCAGAGAAATGAAAATGTAGGTGACTTAGAATGTAAAATAACTGACTGAAGTAGTTACCTGATAAATGTTTATGTTACAGAATATAGTTAATAATCTAAAATTTATTTTATTTTTCTGATTTATTTTGCATATAAATGTAAAGATAAATGCAAATAAAATAGTAATATGAGGAAAGAGTCAGGCATTTACATTTTCTGTGAAATGAAGAACTACCCGTAGCCAAATTCACATTTCAATATGCAGTTAGAAAAATTCTTTGTTGGTTTCTTATTCAATAAATGAGACAAATAGAAGTTACTGAGAAATCAGCATACAGTTATAGAAATGTAGTACAAAACAGAATCTCTGAAAGGAATGGCCATCAAGGTGTCGCTTGTAGACTCTGTAGAGTTTATGGAAATCTCAGGCAGCCCAGAAATTAAGACCACAAAATCTTTAGCAAGCTCCAGATGATAAGTCCCTACCTGCAGGAGGAATGAAGCTGTTTTGCTGGCATGCTAGAAATGGCCAGTGTGTAGTGGGAGACTGCTCAGACTTGCTGGAGTCCAATTCGGGATGTTTTATTTTTGCCACAGAAAACCTACCGAGACTTCAGGTTGCAAGGCGTGCTGGAGGGAACACTGAACAGTAAAACCTACGATACCGTTCACAGCCGTCTGACCGTAGAGGAGGCCACAGTCTCAGTCACGGATGCAGGGGGACTTCAGGGCATTACTATGAAAGACAGTGATGAGGAGGAAGGGTGATGCTATTTCACCAAACATTTGGAGTTCGGCGGCGATGGTCTGAAGGTGGGGGTTGTCTTTGGCTCGAGGTTTCTTTGGTAACTTGTCCTTGTAGTTGCATTTATAGTTTGGCCTTATGATGCAGGTGCAGAAATGTCATTTGTTCCATTTGAAAAAAAAAAAAAACAAAAAACCAAAACAAGCAACCGAAAGTAAGATTATCAGAGGAAAAGTGCCAAGGACATTTTGAGAACATGGTTGTAGCATATTTTAATCTATAGCTTTGCTTAGGGCTGCAAGAACACTGGCATGGAGTTGGAGTTCCACTTGTGATTACGTTTCTTTCCCTTTTGTTCGTTGCCATTCATTCTTGTATCTCCATCAGATATTGATGTCCTGTGCAGAAAACAAAATGTGTGCCTCACGTAAAACACAACTATACAGGAAATCATTCTTGGAATAAGTCAGTGCCCTAGGTAAAAAAAAAAAAATATATAGTGTATTTTCAGGATTACACTTTGTTTAACTTTTTCTGTGCTTAATTTTAACATTATTATGTGATGTGTATTAAAAATTTTAATCTTGGTTCTTTGTATTTTGAGACTGGTGTATGACTAGTAGGACATCAAGGACAGTCAAACACATACAAACTGCTTAGGAGTGTTGTGTCTATTCATTTTGCAAGTTTAAAGATATCTCATCATGTTGGATGTCAGTAAGCTTGCCATCAATGTTTCTATTTCTGTGAAAAATTTCAGGCAATAAGAACACATTTTGTCGTGACCACTTCTGTATCTACCCACGTTTGTATAGAATTCTACAATTAAAAGATGTTTTCAATATTTCAAACCATTTGAACTGGTTGTATGATTCTTCATGAGAACAAGTTTTTTGAATTATTACTATATTTATCTTATATAGTGATTATATAAGTGAATTTATTTATTTTATAGAGCAGATATGTGCAGCAAACAAATATCGAATGACAGGATGCCTTGATAAAGAAAAATACCAAAAACAACTCACTGGTAGATGAACAGACAATGTCTACTGATCATTTTTCTATGTCCTCAATATGAGCTGGAAAGAATTCAATTTTTCATCAGCCTAAACTCACAGAACTTATGAAAAAAAGTGTCTTTTTTTTTTTTTTTTTGGAAGGGGGGTGGTGACTAATTCCTGGGTTTTTGTAGACAAAATCAGAAAGGACACAAATGGTACCCAATGAAGTAAGGAAGGATGCTGAGGTCCTTGTTGAGCCATAGTGCTACACCTGAAGGGCTTTGCTGATGGACTGTTGAGGGTTTACGAGCCTGGCATGAAGTTGCCCTGCAAGAAGCAGCCATAGGACTTCAGGGGTCCTATGCAAGCACGCAGGGCTGCAGGAACTGAGAACAGGAGCTGCAAGAAAAGTGCTTGTCAGCACACTTGGAAGCTCGACCAAGCAGGGAAGGACAAGCTGTCTAGGGAGAAGCTCAAAGTGGCCGTTTTTTTCCTGTGGCAAACCAGCCTCCTCATCTGCAAGGTAGAAATGGGGTCTCGTAAAGAAAACTGTTCGTCTCAACATTTTGTGCTCCAACTGAGTGCTCGCCCGGAGGTGCCCAGGGAGGCTGGGAGAGCAGGGGTGCGGCCCAGGATTCGTGGGGCTGCAGTGCTATGTGTGGTTTGAGGAGCGGCAGGGCGGGAGGCAGCTGCTGCAGGACAGGGCAGCCAAAGAGGCGGACAGGGCACTCACAGCGCGCTCCCCTCCATCGCTTTGCCTTCATGTTACCGGTTCTGCTGGGCTGGAGGGAAACACAGGGAGCCTCAGTGGTATTTTCCATTATTCCCAGGCTCCCAGGCGGGTTTGCTGGTTTAGGTTTCGATAGCAGTAAAAGAATTGCATATTCCTTTCCTGTCTGTAGCCCTAGTCGTGCCGGTAGGTGGAAGTTGATGACATTTTGAGGGCCAGGTGGGGCTCTGGCTGAAACACAGGCTCAGTAAGGGCTCAGCCGCAGTCTGGCTGTAGCAGGCACTGGGGTACGGAGGAAGCCAGGCTGCCCAATATAACACCCAGCTCCCAAACCCAACAAAGCAGAGATGAGTGCCGGATTCCCGTTTGCCCTCTCCCTGCCATCTTTACCTCCCTAAGACCCTGCAGAGGTGCCTGTGGAGCAGCCAGTTGTAAACAGGTGAAGGTAAGTGTCACTGCGGTGGCCCTGCCATGCCCGCCAAGGCCTCCCAGTGCAGGGGCATACCAGGTCCACGCAGGGATCTCCCGAGAAGAAGGCATTAGGAAATCTTTAAGTTTCTGAGATGACACAAGGGTAGGAAGTGATATCAAAACTGGACGCTGTCCCTAGCAAGTCTCTAACGGTGTGGGGACCTGAAGTGGGAACTAGAAACAATGGGACAGAAGCAGGTGTCACCAGCACAGCCCAGGAGATGCTGGGTCCAACTCTCCTTCAGCGGAGACTGACCAGGCAGTAAGCAGCCCTCCTAGCTAAAAGCCCTGTGGGAAACATCCTGATTTACAGTCACCTCCCCTGGGGGCTTGTCTTCTGTCCCAAGTTGTCCCCAGACCGGGAGGGGCTTCCTGGTAAGGCTGACAACTCTCCCTGTTGATCTGGACAATTACAGAGTAAGTTATAGTGATTTCACCTGTCAGGGCCTCAGGAGGACTCCTAAGCCATCACCGTACTGACGAGCCTCACCTGGGACCCCCCACCCACAGCCTCTGTCCAGGGTCTCCACCTCAGCTCGGTCCAGGGCTGCCAGAGATGAAGTCCAACAGTTGGTTTCTTGCTCACCTACAGCCTTACCTGTGCTTGCTTGTGGGCCCTGTTGATCCAGACCATGACCCGTGGATTGAATTCAGACCCTCCTGACAATCACAAACCTGTCAGTGATCTGGACTGCGGGATACCGCTACCTCTCTCCTTGCCCTAGCCTGTCCTGCTCCCTGGCTGGGGGTGGTGGGACCAGCCCTGGCTGGTGGGGCCCTGTCCCTTAGGGAGCCATCAACCCTCTTTATTCCCTGACATAATTAAAAAAGAAAAAAAAAAAAACCCGAAACAACACTATGAGGTTTTGTGGCTTGAAGTGGGTCTGAATTACTCAAATTTCATGAAGCATGATACACGTACACCCCATATGTCGAGCACTTTGCTATAGAATTTCACCTGAATGCACTACTTGCAAGACATGTCTGTCACTAACATCGAGATGAGTAAAGAAATAGTAAAAAACCCAAATGTGATGTAACCATGAAGAAGTTACAAGATGTTTGTGATTTCAGAAAAATTAACTCAGCCACAAAGTATGTGACAAGTTATTATTAGAAGGGCAGCACAGCAGACATAACAGGAAGGCAGATACAGAAATGACAGCGCTCCAAAGGTCATCCCATTGCTTATTAATTCACATAATTTCTTAGCAACTGGGTTTGTGAAAGCGTGAACCAACGCCACGCTTGAGAAGGCCAGTGAGGATCTGCGTGACAGCTTCCGAGCCAAAATCCCGCTGACATGGAAGCCAGGAGAAGGCACGACCGATTGCACACCCCACGCTCCCGGCAGTGTTGGAGGCCGGGTGCTTCCAGGCTTGAGGTGCAGGAGAGGAGAAGGATAGGGTGCGGGACTCATTTTTTCCGAAAGAGGCAGAACCTGGCACCCCCGTGGGACTAGCAGAGACCCCTCGGCAGGGCCGGGATGCCCAGTGGAGCCCCCGGCCCGGACGGACTCCCAGGGGCGCTTTGTTCTAATAGAGACTTTAAAAAAAAAAAAAAAAATCAACAAAACCGCAAACCCAAACAACCAAAACCCAAAGTTTTTTAACTTTGGGGCAATATTCTCCCTCCCTGAGGGCTGCTCCGTGGTCCCCCGTGTCCGGGTGTGGGTGCCGGGTGAGCAGCCGGGGGCGGCGGGGCTGCCGTCCAGCAACGGCCCGACGACGTGGCCCCTGCGTTTATTCTTATTTTCACTGATTTTTTTTTTTTTCACTGGGCTTCCCCCCTCCCGCTGGCCCTCAGGATGTCCCGGCCCTGGCAGCCCGTCGATGGCCGACGCCCCCTCCCCGCCGCCAAGGCGAGCCCGGAGCCGTTAGGTCCCCGTGCACCCGGAGAAAACAGGGACAAAAAATAAGAAGTTAATTGCCCCTGATCCTATTCAGAATCTTAAAAACAAATAGCTTCCCCCAGCCAAAGAGGGCAAGGCGTTCGCTCAGCAGCGACGGGGCGAAAACGTTTGTCGAACTGGGAAAGGGACAAATGGCGAAGCGGCGTCCCAGGCTCCGGCTGCAGCTGGCCCCTCCCAGCCCCTCGGAGCCGGTGACCCCCGTGGGTCCCGTGCAGGGCGGGACCCACCAGATCCCGCCGCCCGCCTGCCTGGCCGGCACCCTCAAGCAAACCCCGCGACGGGAGGGCAGGGAGCCCGGCTCCACAGGGCCGCTGCGTGTAGTTTCAGCTTCTATTTCACGGAAAGGCTCTTAAGTGAAAAGGCTAAATTTGCTGCTGTCTGGGTTTCGGTTTAGAGGAATCTGTGCGGGACGTGCCGTACCATCAAACTTCGTTTTACCTCCGGGAACGCTCGTGTTTGACGTGGGGTGTGTGTCAACTCTTTTTTCTTTTGCGATGGATTCGGTTAAAAACAACAGCACTTTGTCCTTTTCCCTTGCGGTGGAGCTGATGCAGAGGGATGCTAACCCCCGCTGCTCCACCCCCGCTTTAACGCTTTCCATCGTTTATGTTTGGATTTCCCTTCGAAAGACGGCAAAGGAGCGAGCCCCGGGGTGGGGAGGAACAGGAGACGCAGCCAGGGGCTAATCCCGAGTTTTAAGAAGCTCGGGTGGGTGCATTTCGCTGCTCGGGACAGGGGAAAAGGCGGCGGAGCTGGGGAGCGCCTGTCCCGGGTGGGTGGAGGCGGTGGGGGGGTCGTCGCCATCTCACAAAGCCGGCGGCTCCGGAGGGGACGGCGAGGAAGGGTATTTGGTGCGAGCAAACCTCAGTTTTTGCAGCCAGCCTCGGTGGAGGCACTACGAACGGCGATTATGACGGATAACCGCAGTAACCAGGCTGTGACCGGGCGCCGTCGGGTCCGCCGGTGCCGCGGCCAGGAGCATCTTCAGTATCCTACCGGTCCCTCGGCGCTCGGCTGGCCCGGGGGGACCGGTCCGGAGCCCGGCTGCCGTGGGGAGGCAGGGGCCGAGCCCCCGCAGGGAGCAGGGGGGCTGTGGTAAAACACTTCCAGGAAAAGATTAATACACGCAACAGAAGGTTAGCGGAGTTATTATCCTTTTCAATTCATTTTTTACTTAAAAACGCAATGGAATTATTCATTTTATTAAGGAGGAAGAAATTAAAGATTAGGCTTTAGGCGGTATTTTACCTCCGTCTAATCGCCTCTGGGGTCGGATTGGAGTAATCCTGACGACGAGATGAATTCGCCAGTGACTGGGATTTTGGGTGCACGCGGAGATACGCTCTGATAATAATGCAAGTGAGCAATATCAAGAACATAGCTTAGGAGCGAATGAAACGCAAAACCGATTACAGGGAAAAAGAGAACAGCAGCTTTCCCGGGCAGGACACGAAATCAACTCCAGGCAAAACTTTCTTGCCCTTGATTCCTCCGCCGGTTTGTAGCCGGCAGGCCCGCTCCTTCCCCCGCCGGCCCCGTCTGCCGGGGCTCGGTACGCGCCGCCGGGCAGGGAGGGGGGTCCGGGTCTGGGGAGTCCGGATCGGTCTGCAGCCCACTCGTGTCCTCTGCGGAAAAACACCGGCCAGGAGGTCACTTTCTGCCACCCTCAGAGCCTGTAAATCTCTCTGCTTCGGGGAAAAAAAACAAAACAAAGAAAACAACAACAACAAAAAAATCAAAACCAACAAAAAAAAAACCACAAAAAAATCCCCCTCAAAACAAACAAAAAAACCCAAACACAAAACAACAACAACAAAAAAAACCAAAACAAAACAACAACAAACACACCCCCCCAAAAAAAAAAAAAAAAAAAAAAAAAACCCGAACTCCCCGCGCCGGCACGGCTGCAGGATATTTGCGTCTCGGCAGATAGGCGACATCGCTAAAAAGATGCAGTCCGAGCGCAAGGCAAAGCTCAAAGCTCAGAACAGGACTAAAAAAAACCCCATATATATATATATATCTCGACACCGATTTTAGTGAAGTCTACCTATACCGCGGGCAGATCCAGCACTAGCAAGGCTCCTTCTCTGGGACGGAACAGAACGACTTCCCCGCCCAAAAAAAAAAAAAAAAAAGTTTAAAAATTATAAAAAATTAAAATACAGCTTTTATGTCTCTATTTAATAATTACGCATCAACGTAAATTCTGTTGTGCGCTACGAAATGGAGGCACATCTGTAAATAAGTAACGAATAATCAAGCTCCCGCTTCTCCACGCGTGTGTCTCAGCGTTGAGGAGGCCGGTGTAATTGTCGTGGCAGGGCTGTAATTGCTGCTTTGGGATATTTACCCTGCTCGGATGACACTACATATTTTACTTTCAAACGCATGTCAAAAAGTCAATCCCGAAAAGACCAGTTAAGAGCAAGCTGTTAACATATTAAGTATATGGGATTTGAAGCCTTTAAAACCCACTCGACAATAATTCCCTTCTTCAGCACCAATCAAGAGGAAATTTGCCTAGATTGAATTAAATGTAAATTGCTCTGAAGGAGGAAGCTCTCCTTTGGCAGGCACAAAACAAGCGATGGACACCGACGCCCCTGAGGTGCGGGCAGCCCGGGGCAGCAGCCCCGCATGGCGCTGGTGGACTCGGATCCAGACCCCTGGTCCCCGTGGGTCGTCCGTGTCCTTCCCCCCGCCCCCGGGTCGGTGACACTGGCCGAGCCGGAGCTGGCGGTGCCGCTGTGGGGAGCAGCAGGTAAGAGGCGGGCGGCTGCTGGAACCGGAGGCGGCCCCCAGCCCGGCCGGGGGAAAACGGGGAGCGGCACCGGAGCTGAGCATCGCGGCCGGGGACCCCGCACGGCACGGGGCGGCTCGGGCTCTTCCTCCGCTTCGGGGTCGGCCCCAGCTCCCGTCCCCTACCTGTGCTGCGGGGCACCGCGGGGACGGGACAGGCGCGGTGGCGGCAGCGCGAGTGGGGTGTATCCTCCGTGGCCAGCTCCCACCCGCCGTCCGACGCCCGTGGCGGGGCCCGGGGGGGGCATCTCTTTCCCTGTCCCCCGTAGCTCCCCGGAGCTGGCACGACAGTTCCCGGCTGCGGGGATACCGTCGTGCCACAGCCGCTGCCTTGTCCCCCTCAAATGGGAGCCGCGGTGACCCAGGGCGGCATCGACCCGGTGACAGCGCCGAGGGCAGGGATGCCTCCATCCTTCCCTGCATCCCTCCATCCTTCCCTTCATCCCTGAATCCCACCAGCCGGCCCCTCCGCCGGGAGAAGCGGCCTGGCCCTGCCCCACCAGCCACCCGTTCCCGCGCCGAGGGTGAAAGGACCCTCCTCTGCTCCCGGGGATTTCGGTAGCGGCTTCTCGGTCACCAGCGGAAGGAACTCCCGGGCGGCGGGAGGAACGGGGGCTTGTGTTGACCCCCAGCCGTCGGGTGGTGGGACGGGAGGTGGATATAGAAAGCCCCTTGCTCACCGCTGACCTCCTCCTCTCCCCGACCCCCCACTTCGCTCCAGGTATTGTTGTAAGTCCTTGTTGTAAGTTATTATTGTAAGTAACTATTGCCAGTATTCACGAGGAGCGTTGGAGCCACCCGTCCGCAACGGGGCTGCCAAGCTTCGCTTAAAAATGTCCGTTTAGGGGTACATGTACCCATAAGCGCTGTGTGTGTGCTGTGTACTTCTTCGTGTGCCTGTACCGATCCTGAGTTTTCTGTGTTTGTGTTGTGCGTCTGTTATTTAAGGACAGAGAAGCTACACCTAGTGTACATGCAGGTTATTTTACATATATACATATCTCTATCTAAATGGTGCTTCAGATTTAAAAGGCACTCCCTCTTCCTACCTCCTGTTCCTCCTCTTCCCCAGCCCCAGGTATGATCCATCCTTTTGCTCCTAAGCACTTGTTGGATCTGGCCCGAGTGGCTCCCGCATCCCCCGTGCGTTGCTCTTGCCGTTTGCACGTCGCAAATTCCCCGCTCGTTTCTTTATCGCCCTTTCCGAAAGCTCACCGCCACCTGACCCCGTCCTTTAAAGCGGTGAGCAGACCAGGAGCGGTCCCAGGAGCAGAGCAACCATCTCCCTCCCTCCCTCAGACACACGCACACCCCCCCTCGCCACCCCCACGCACAGAGAGCTCGGGCTGGAAAGTGGCAGGGAAGCAAACAGCTTCCCCTCCAGCCGCTCCTTCTGCAGCACCTCGTTTGACAAACACCCCGGCGCTTGCCCTTGAATTGGGCTTCGCATCCCTATTTAGCACTTGGACAATGATTTTAGATGATGTCACTTAAAGCCAAACAAGAAAATTGATCTCGGATTTGCTTGGCCTCTAAAGCCTGGTTAAGCAGATTGCAAATAATAATAATAAAAAAAAAAAAAAGGGAGAGAGAGACGGGGGGGGAGGCAGAGGTGAGAGAGGGAAGGAGGAGGGGGAGACACCTCCTTCCCTGGGCGGGGGAGGCGCGGGCGCCAATGAAAAGTGGCCGCTTCCTGGGGGGGAAAAAACTTTTCCTGTTGACTGTTGGAAGCGAATTGAGCAATTATCTAGTTTACCTTCTCCTCTTGGAAGTTAACGATTGGCGAGATCTCGGCTGCGTTATTGACACAACACTTTCTATTGATAGGAATAAGTAGCGATTGTCCCGAGCCGCTCGGTGCGCCGCAGCGAAGGGTGCGGAGCTGGCATGAGTCCACCGGGCTGCGACGGCGCGGTTCCGCCGGCGGAGGCTGCGGTGACGGCGGCGGCGGCGATGCTGGGCTCCCTCCTCGCAGATCAGTGACAAGAAAAGGGGCACAGAGAGAGAGAGCGAAAAAAAGAGAGAGAGGGGAGGGAGGGGAAAAAAAAAACAACAAAAAAAAAAAAAGAAAAGGAAAAGGGGGGAAAAACAAAGAAAAAAAAAGAGGCGTCTACCACAGCGGCTCAAACCGGGCGAACAAATGCAAGCCAGCCATGGACAATAGTGGCCACCACACGGCGACCAAAATCCTAGCGACTCCTCCGGCCAGAGAAAGCCTGTCTGCCAGGAGCAACATGATCAGCACGCCCAAGCCCCTCGCGTTCTCCATCGAGCGCATCATGGCGCGGACGCCGGAGCCCCGCTCCATCCCCGTCCCGCAGCTCCTCCACGGCTCCCTGGCCAAAGGCGACCCCAAGCACCCGCTGCACCTCAACTCCTCCATCCCCTGCATGATCCCCTTCGTCCCGGTGGCCTACGACCCCCTGCCCAAAGCGGCGGCGGCCGGAGCGGAACCCAGGAAGGCTCCTGCCGACTCCTCTTCCTCGTCCTCCTTCAGCTGCGGCGATCTCTTGAACTGTGCCCTGAGCCTGAAAGGAGATTTCCCCCGCGACGCCCTGCCCTTGCAGCAGTACAAACTGGTAAGACCCCGAGTGGTCAATCACTCCTCCTTCCACGCCATGGGAGCCCTGTGCTATTTCAACCGAGGCGACGGCCCTTGTCACCCGTCCTCCGGTGTCAACATCCACCCGGTGGCTTCTTATTTCCTCAGCTCCCCCCTGCACCCCCAGCCCCGGGCTTACCTGGCGGAGCGGAACAAGCTGGTGCTGCCGACGGCGGAGAAGTTCCCGGGGGGGGTGGCCTTCAAGGACCTGTCGCAGGCTCAGCTGCAGCACTACATGAAGGAAAGCGCTCAGATCATCTCGGAAAAAATCGCCTACAAGACCTCGGAGTTCAGCCGCGGCTCCCCGAGCAGCAAGCCCAAAGTTTTCACCTGCGAAGTTTGTGGAAAGGCAAGTAGAGCCGCGGCCCGCCTCCCTGCCCCCCGCTTCCCCCGCCGACGACCCCCGGCCGTCGATCGCTTTTCTTTTTAAGCGACGGCTTCCCCTCGGCGCTCTCGCCTTCTAATCGCAATTTTTAATTTATTTTTTTTTTAATTTCCTTTCACTCTCAAGGTATTTAACGCACATTATAACTTAACTCGCCATATGCCGGTGCACACGGGAGCCAGACCCTTTGTTTGCAAAGTTTGCGGGAAGGGCTTCAGGCAGGCGAGCACGCTCTGCCGGCACAAGATCATCCACACCCAGGTGAGCCTCCATCCTTCCTTCCCTCCTCCATCCTTTCCTCCATCTCCAGGACCCCTCCACTCACGCTTTTTGGGGAGCCCCGCGCGGTGGATGCGGGAGGGGGAAGGCGGGTGCCTGCGCCGGTGCCGGTGCGGGATTTCGTTTGCCCCAAGCGCGGTGGGGTTACGGCGGGGTCTCCCGCTCCCAGCGACGGCGACCCCTCAGCTGACACACGAACCCCGCAAGCCGGCACACAAGACCCCGCAAACCAAGCAAGGAGCCGTGACTCGGCGTTTCTTTTCCCTCCAGGAAAAGCCCCACAAGTGCAACCAGTGCGGCAAAGCCTTTAACCGCAGCTCGACCCTGAACACGCACACGCGAATACACGCCGGCTACAAACCTTTTGTCTGTGAATTTTGCGGCAAAGGATTTCACCAGAAAGGTACCGGTCTCCAGCGCCCTCTCCCCCTCCACCTCCCGCACCCCAAGGCGAGATCAAGCGTCGGGACAATTTGCGATGGGAAGAGAGTGGGGAGACAGTCGATTTGGGGTTTAATTCTTGTTACTAGAGCTGTAGGTTAATTTGGGGTTTAATTCCTGTTACTAGGCATGTAGGTTAATTTTGTGTTTAAGTCCTGTTACTAGACATGGAGGTAAATTTGGGGTTTAATTCTTGTTACTAGAGATGTAGGTTCATTTTAAGTACCGCTAGCGCCGGCCCGTTTCCGACGGCGCGGCCACAGAGCAGAGCAAGGGTCCGGTTTTTGGGGGAGCGCGGGGGGCAGCGCCATTCGGCAAACGAATCTGCCGCCTTTCCCCCACCCCGAGCGCGGGAGTTTGGTTGATTTTTCTCCTCGCGTTGCTGGGAAGGTAAAGCCAGGGGGTTGGTGTCTGCAGTTGACGTGATTTGGGTTTATTCGATAATTCCCGTCCCGTCTGTGCAAGGAAGAGCCGCGGGGAGGACGGGGAGGTGGCGGACGTTTGCTAGGAGATGATTTTCGGCTAAAGCTGGGTTCTGGGGATGGGATGGGGTTAGGGGAAGTTTTTTATTTTTTCTTCCTCCTCTTTGCAGCGTCCGATTCTCAGTCTCAGGTCCCTCTCGCCCCTTCTTTTCTCGTTCCCAGGCAATTACAAAAACCACAAGCTGACCCACAGCGGGGAGAAGCAGTTCAAGTGCAATATCTGCAACAAGGCGTTTCACCAGGTCTACAACCTGACCTTCCACATGCACACCCACAACGACAAGAAGCCCTTCACCTGCCCCACCTGCGGCAAAGGCTTCTGCAGGAACTTTGACCTCAAGAAACACGTCCGCAAATTGCACGACAGCGCCCTGGGGCTGCCCCGGGGCCCCACCGAAATGGGGGGGCCCGACCAGCCCGGGCCGCTGCTGCAGCCCCCGCTCCAGCCCTGAGGGGCGGCCGCTCCCCGACGGCAGCTCCCGCCCGCCCCTTTTGCATGCACCTCTTCAGCGGTTCTGTGTGCTTCGCTCTGTATCGCCACTAACGTTTTACGAGACTGTTTCCCCCTTTTTAAATTTTTTTTTTGGTTTATTTTTTTTAAAGACTACTTTTTGTTGTCGTTGCGCCTCAGGTGGAGAGATGGTTAAAAAAAAAAAGAAAAGAAAAAAAAAGAAAAGAAAAAGCGCCAAGCCAATTTCTGCTGTATTTATTTGGGATCTGTATTACTAGGAACGCTGCACCACTTTAATTATTTCGATGTATATATATATTTCCATTGTGTTGATCCTGCCCTGCCTCCACTGCCTGCTGGTTATTCTCTCCCTCCCTTCTTGGTTTCCTCCTCTCCCTCTCCCCCGTGAATATCGTATCTATTATGGACAGAGCTGGTTCGCTATGTACGGATTTGAATTTCGGTTTGATTCTTGCACGTGGAAAAAAAAAAGAAAAAAAAAGAATTCGTTGACCTGGTGGAAATAAATATCCGAAGCCGAGCGAGGGCGGGGGCTGGGGCGGTCTAACGGCAAACCTCTGCCGCTTCCTTGCCAAAACACTGGAACAACCGCTAAAGACTTTAATTAAGAGGGGTAATTAGTTCGGATTGATCAAAGCCGGGTTGTTATGTTATTAGCTGCTCAGCAGACTCTGCCAAGCCGAGCCCTCTCGTTGGTGGGCGCCTGAGGGGTTTGTAACTCCCCCCCAACCACCCCGAAAGGGAACCGAAAGGGGCATGAAAAGTGGATGCTGCTCTCCAGAACGGGTGCTGGTCCCCGGGGGGAGCAGACGCACCCGCTCACCTCCCGCTGCCCCCGCCTCGGGGGTCCTTTGCGAGTGGGGAGGGTCGGGACACGAGTTGGGGTCGGTGCTTTTCCTCAGGGCCAGGACACCCGACAGCGGGGCCGGAGCGGGGGTGGGGGCAGGGCACCCCTGTGGGCGCTGGAGGTTCGCCCCGCTCTCGGGTGGGGTCACGGCCGCTGCGGAGCGGAGCCCTCACAAACCGGATGATTTAGTCCCGCGGGGAATCCCTGCTCCTGCCCGGGTTTTGCGGCGCCTGGAGCCCTCCCCGGGCTTTGGACGAGTGGGACGGAGACCCCCGGGGCCCCGCGGGTGATTTGAGCGGAGGAGCTTCAGCGCAGCCCGCTGACAGTTGTGGGGCGTGCGCCTCCCCCCACCTACGGAGCGGGTCTGCTTGGGAGACCTGGGGGGAAACGGGGAGCCGCCCACCCCACCCCCCCCCCCCGCCTTTCCACGCCGATTTGTGGCCACTTCCCCGTCAGCTCTGCCCGGGGCCGGGAGAGGGTCCCTGGGACTCTAACAGGGACCTGTTCCTCCCAAAAGAGACGGCTGCAGTGCATCGCTAGTTTCTCTTCTTCCCGTCCTTGCCAAAAATAAACTTTCACAATGCGTAAGGAAAGGTAAGGCGTCCCAAAGATCCCACAAAAATTATGTGGGTATGCCACCTCTGTGAGCCTCTGCTTGAGCGAAATAAATCAAAGCAGAAGCCCGACTTACTTTTCTCATTGCTCAGCAAACGTGCCAGTGCAAGGTACTGCAACTGTCTTGGCGAGGTGCTAAGCATCTTAGTTTTATAACCAACTTTTTTAAACAGTTCAAAACCACTCAAGCTCTGCAGGTAGAGTGGAACAGTCACAAAAGTATTTCATACCACGGCGAAAGCATGTGAACGTAAATATGCGACAAAAGGAAAGGAGAATCTCATCTGGCCGCCTTGTGATGAGCATGTAGCAGCAGCCTCAAATCAAACATCTACACCAGGCCTGAGGACACCATGGAAAACTGTACTCTCTGGTTGCTCCATGCCTGGCAATTTTTTGCTCTACCTTGTTTCTCCAGACTGTTTTCTAAGTGCTGGGAGAAACAAGGGCTGAGGCTTCCCCAGGCAGCAGCAGTTTATTTATTCCTTTTGTATGGTTAGAGAGGGAGACAGAATGTCCAGCGTTGCTTGACCATAGGCCATTTGCAGCTTTATAAACAACGACTGGCATTTTGCCTTCCCTCCTGTAAAAGATCTGCAGCCACTGCATCATCTGAGTTCTTCTGTGTCTTCCTGATGAAAAATGCTATTTTGCTGAGGAACTCACGTGCACGTGTGAACGTGTTTTGAAATGAAGTGGAAATGAAGCACTCCAGTTTTATTCCAAGGTGAAGTAGAGAATGTCAGTGATGGGCATGGATAAGTGTTTCTCCTTCCTAGATTTCTTGAGGTAAACACCACAGACGTGGGACTTCACGGGGAGATAAGGACAGCTCTTTTGTTATTTTGCTATGTAAAACCATGTTTGTGTCAAAGGCTGGGATTAATACATGTCTCAGAAGGCCTGCATAGCATTACCTTTCATTTCCTGTCTTTCAAGATTAATCTTGGGTTAAGTGAATTTCTAGTTAATGGTCAGAGGCAATTCAAAGCTGGTGAAATCATCATGAGAGACAAAAGCTCTAATTTCATATACATCCAAAGCTTAGAGCTGTTAACAGCTCTTCTTACCACAGACAAGATTAACACCCTTTATATTTTGAAATTTATTTATTATTGTGTATAATTTTGATAGGACAAATTGAGTTGTCTGCGCCTAAAGTAAAGGTTATATGTTCTGGTTCCTGCTTGCCAGCCAGCATCATTGCCATGTTATCCGTACCCTCTACGACAACTGGTCAGCCTCATCCTACCAGTCCCTCCTGGATGCTGGGAGGAGAGGGCATTGGTGTGTCTGCTCTGCTAAAACAGAGCTGCCAGAGTTGAGCATTAGCATCCTGACGACACCCTAACCCACCCTGCATCAATCACAACAGCTTCACTTGAGGACAGAATGAAAGGCAAATCAGTTTGGTGTCTATGGGACTCCGGGGCAGAGACCCCTTGTAAAGGAGGAGCTGTCTGTTGCCCTCTACACTCCATCCCCACCCAGGATTTCGCAGACAGGACTGAATTTCTTCTGTGCTTGTCAGATGCTACAGTTATGTCAACACAGGCCAATGATGAAAGTGCCGTGTATCTGAAAGAGCTACCGGAATTACCAAAGCTGCCATATATTGCTATGGAAATGAAATACAGCCATAGCAAGATCTTCTCACAGAGTCAGATGCAAAGGTTTTTTTTCTGAAGATGAAATAGTACTGTCTTTGCTTTACTACTGCATTATTGGTGATGAGGAACCTCTAACAAAAAAAGAAAAAAGAGGGGAGGGGGGAAAAAGAGACAAAGATATTAATAAAGACCTTTGGTTGTTTTTTTTTTTTTCTTGCTGTTTTGTTTTTTTTTTTTTAAAGAAAAATCCATTCACGTCAAAATGTAAACTAAGCACAAAGCTTTTCAATAGCTACCTAAAACCATGCTCTAGTTCACAGGTAGTTAAATAGAAATCCAGCATATCTCAAGGTACCCAAAATGGATATTGGACAATATTTAGTCAAGAAAGACTTTTGTTTTTAATTTTCCAGGTTTTTTTCCCATCTTTATTACTACAGCGGTGAAAATTGATGGACTAAACCAATGTGGTGGTTTAGCCCGGATCACCACACAGTTTCTTATTCACCCTGCCCCTACCTAGTGGGACAGGGGAGAGAAATTGGGAAGAAAGGAAAACTCGTGGGTTGAGATAAAAACAGTTTACTAAAAATACTAAAAACTACAAAGCTAACAGGATATAAGGATATTAATATATACAAAATATACAAAATGAACAATGTACAACTTCTCACCACCCAATGTCCGAATGACCGACGCAGCCCGTCCCGAGCAGTGATCACAGGAACAACACCGAGCAGCAAGCAAAGCGGGAGAGCAAGCTAGCAAGGTAGAGGGAATGATGCCAGCAAGCAAGAGAGAAGAAAAGAATGCCAAGGGTGCCTGAACGGATACCCGACAAGAAAAGGAATAACTGAAAATGATGCCCCCTCCCATGGGCAACCCCCACTTATATACTGAGCATGACGTTTATGGCATGGAATACTCTCTTTGGCCAGTTTGGATCAATTATTCTGTCTGTCTTTTGCCCAGCTTCCCGCATCTGCACGTTAACGAGACTTGGAAAGCCAGACAGTGTCCTTGGTCTCATTCACAACAACTCGTATCATCAGAATGTTTTTATCAACATTCTTCACACACAAAATCCAAAACACACTGGCTACTGAGAAGAAAATTAACTCCATCCCTGCTGAAACCAGGACAACCAAGTGTCACAAATTCACCTGAAGGCAGCTCAAAGGAAGGCATGTCGGTCACAGCTTAGTACCAGAACAGTTTCATTGGACACTGCTTGAAAACCGGAAATCAGACAGTTCCTACCCTGCCCCTCATGCGCCATGCTTAGAACGGGACAGGCACCATTTTGTTCTTTGGTGCTTGGTAAAGAAAAGAGGGACCTAACTTTCACCTGGCATTTTGATGTGCTGGTATGAAATAATAACTCTGTAGGGACGTAAATCTTTCCACCCACTGGCTCTTTGGCTACTGGTTTGCTCAAGCCCCATCCTTCCAGAGGGAGAGTCCCATTTCACCCTGCTGACAAGCATAATGGTAACAGTTCCATAGTAACCCCCACGATAACAGCAACAGTAGCGTTAGCTCCTCTACCAGCAGCTCCAGCTCCACTCCACACTGGGTCCCCCTTCTCCTCCTGGCCTCAGGCTGGGTTACTTTTGGACAACGGCTTCTGGGCTGCCCAGTGCGCTGCCAGCCCCTGCAACAGTTGGTGGGGCTGGCCACTAGCCCCGTGGGTTTGCAGAAAGTTGTCATCTTGCTTCTGTAATCCGCGGCTCCCGAAACAAGACAAAACCTCAGGGATTCCAGCTTCTGGTGGTGTTGGGAAGTACGGGCAGGGCTTCTCTTTGGTCCCCTTTGAAGCTTCCATGGAAGCGATTGAGTGACTCCACCGTTCAGCCACTCTGTTGTAATCGAATCCTTGCGCGTTTGATTAGGCACAGTATTAAATCCAATAACCATGCCCGTGGAAAGACAAAACAACTCCTCCCTTTCTGCCTTTGGGGTGGCTAATATTTCACCACTATTATTACGTGATTTCTAAAAAATCATCTTCAGTTACCAATTGACTAAAACACATAGAGAAGCTGTTTTTCTGACATTTTTTTACTAAATAATTCTGTGAAAAAATAATACATTATAAGTTCTATTTCGGGTGGAAAACTAAAGAGTGATACTTTGCGAATGTAAGTGTGATCAGCTTATCGGCAACTGCAAGGCAGGTTAAATGTTTATTTTCAAGGATGGGACTGTAAGATTTGGTTGCAGAATGATGCAGCATGTAAAAGAAACCTTGATTCATGGTACTTTAGCTTAGAGGGATTAAATACAACCCATGACACAAAATAAACCTTTTCAAAATATTTCTAACACACCTGTTAACCTCTTGATATTACCATGAAACATTTGAAGAGTTTTCACCTCCACATAAAAACCTCGCCTAACTCAGATTTTAAAGAAATAATCTTGAACAAGAATTTTCTTTCTAAATAACAACAAAGAAAAACCCTTGGATGACAAATACATTCAGATGATTTTTTTTTTTCTGAACAAGCAAGAATTTGTAAAAGTAATCTCTGCTGAAGAAGTAAAAGAAAATCTGAACAACAATATGTTCAGAAAAATAATTGTTTAGCTTTAACTAGAAAAGGCTTTGATTGATTGTTTCTTTTCCCATGTTAGCCAAAATATAAAAAATAAACTATAATCTTATTTTTTATCCTACTAAATTTTAAAAGAACAATATGTTGGCTCTTGAAATAAATAGTTAAAAATGATTATGAGGATTGCAGGAATCACATAATCTATTTTTCTTTTTTGTTTGCCAGCAAATACATTAATCTACATATCATAAATAAGAATACATCTTAAAAACCACTTTGAGCTACTTTAACTGAATACTAAAAGCTGAGGGCCAACGCTTGCTTATGCCCAGTAATGCTTTTGCATCCCATGGACCTAGGAGGTGCAAGAGATACAGAGAAATTAATTTAGACAACATTTTTCAATTTATGGGAACATCCAGTTCGAAGAGCTACAGTAGAACTGGCTAGAACGGTTAGGTAAAGAATAAAACAAATTGATAATTAGTTTTGTGGACAACCTGCAATTATTATGACTTCATATAATAAAGCCCTGGACTGTTTCGATTTGCTGGTCCTGAGAAGCAGACACCCATCCCTACAAACAGTGTTTCTTCTCTTCTTGTGGAGCGTGCTGGTTCTCTAGGTACGTTCTCACATCCCTTTAGAAATGCAGTGTACAGTTACAATTTTTTTTGTGAAAATATTAAATTATGCAAGGATTATAACTACAGCAGAGATTGAGTTACCCCAAAATGGATCTGCCACAAAACGGGCAGCAATGAGTCCTCGGCAATGCAAAACTCAAATTTCTTGAAAAAGCAGTCAGAAATTTTTCTGAGTCCTCCCCGATGGTGAATGTTACTGCACACCAGACTGACTCATAGCGGAAGTTACGGTGGGCAAAGAGCCACTTTAATTTATCCAAGCAAAGGAGTACATCACAGCTGAGCTGCATTTATGATATTTAGCTTACATCTGTCTCTATACTGATTACAGAGGGTGCTACTCCATAAGATTTTTTTTTTTTTCTAAATCTTTTTGTGGAACCTTCTTTAACAAATCGGCATTTATAACTCTCTGTAGAAGTTAACAAGTAGATTTTGATAAAACACTAGTTTAAAAACTTGTTTTATTGGGAGGAATTTGCTTGACACCAGAGAAAACCAACAGAAGGGCAAGGAAGAGACTGCTGGGTTGGGTTCCTGCCTGAGGAGGTCACACTCACGTTCAAACGCCACTTCTGCTTCACCTGCTTCCAAGCACTTCGGTGGTGTCTGTCCCGTGCTACAGAGTCAGTCTGTTCTGGTCTTTCCTGCTTTGCTTGGACTTCTGCTCTTTGGATAGATGACAAACAGTCACAGGATCTGAGCTTGAGATGGGACTTGGGTCCCAGATCTGCAGCGTGTTCTTGGCCCAATTGCAGGTGTTCCGTACCAATATTTTGCAAGAGAATCGCTTTTTAAAATGTGGATCATTACTATGGATGTGGATCTTACTATGCTTAAGCAACTCAGAAGCAGATAAAAATCATTTAAACGCAGACGCCAGGCGTCTCAGGAGCATTCCCCAGTCCCCAGACTGTTTGCTATTCCAGATTTTGGGAATTAATTTCTCATTCTGTAAGTGTCAGAAAAGGACTGCTGATTATTCAGGGTGGGGATCCAATGCTTTTGAAAGACCTTGCTTTCACCCTAGTGCACAATGACAATAAATTCTGGAATTAGGAGATTATTTGCTAATCAACATTCTTGCTTTCCCAGCCAGTTTTGTTGGTCATGCTCTTTGGACGAGCCATCTGCTTCTTTTACAGAGCTCTTAGCCTGTGGGGTATTTTTTTTGTTTGGTGTTTTTTTTTTTTTTTTTAATTTTCTTAAGGAATGTGAAGCACCAACCTGTAAAATGTCCCACAGTCTTATCCAAGGTTTAGATACAGTTACCCCCTCCTCTTTTTTTTTCTAATCAAGTGGTTGCCAAACTCCACGTGGAGTAGTTAGGTTATGAATAATTTATTTTTCCAACTTGTGTTTTCTTTTTAGCAGAGTTCAGTTCCGAACAATCTTTCTCAAGGCATGAGTCAAATCAGCCTGTCTTCCTTGAGCAATGCTTACACCAAAATTTTGGGCATCTAAACAGGAAGCAAACGGACGTAAATGTCTGTATCTTCTACACTGCCAGTGGAGAGACACAGGTGCCTCCAGCAGCGTAAAAAAGAGATTCAGTCTGTCCCGTGTTAGGTACTGCCTCCAGTTTGCAGTTCTTCGAGCAGCCTCCTGAAGCAATCCAGTGACCAAAGTATCGCTCTTCTCTATTATGACTTCTGGGAGGACAAGAGGAAATCCCAGCAAAAGGTGCTGGTCACCACTTTTGCGTAATAATTGGGTGGTGACATTTCTTATCCACGTAGTCGGAGGATGGGCAGCCGTACCCTGCTTTGCTGGGCTGACTCACAGCACCAACGTCTGCATCCTGGGAGACCATCCTGGTCCTCAGGCCATGGAGCGTACGCTAAGTGAAAGCACTCTCCAGGCCTTTGCATCTGACATGAAAATATTGATCGAGGGCAGCCAAAAGGACTCCTTTCCCTGCCCTCCCGGGTCAGGCTTTCAGAGGGGACAGCCTGCTCTTCTAGCTGTGTGCCCTGGAGCACACATGTTGTTTTCAAGCAGCTTTGGAAGCAGAGATGAAATCCCAGGCCTACCGCCTCGCAAGTGCGGGCTGCCATCACTGGCCGCCCTATGTCTTGCGTGCCTGGCTGCGCAGTGTCTCAGTTTAAAGAAGAGAGATGAAAAATGCTCTCGGGTAAGATACTGTGGCATGCTTGTTTTCAGCCTTCCCCTTGGATGTGGGTACTGTCCCTCTTGTGTTGTGCAGATTATGGGCTTTTTCATGCTGGGTGAACTGAATTCTGACAATTGTGAGGTTTCATTGTCAAATTTAGCTCTTGTTTGCACCTGGTAGATTTTGACAAACCTTAGGCTCCTGTCAATGCAAGCTGGAACGGCTCTGTCTGGAGGCCATGGTTGTGTCCATATTCAACTGCAAAAACAGCCTAGCAAAGTGCCTGGGCAGGTCGGCTGCAACTGCTGCAGGTAATGTCAAACACTGCTGAGGGAACAGAAAGGTTCTGGGTTCTTCAGTGAAGAAAAACTAAACTCATAGGAGACTCTTCAAGAAAGATCTCAAAATTAATTTGAATTTATTGAATTGTTTAAACTTTCTAACTATTTGGAATAATCGGGAAACCTGTCCTTCGTTTGCTTTTGAAAAAGGCTCTTCCTTGGAGAGGAATTTCTTTTGGATAACTGTACCTTTCCAACAAAAGCAGTATTTGAAAATAATATTACTGAAGAATGAGAGTATTTACCTAGTGAAGGCTAGCATAAGCAAATGTGACTCTATAAACCACCCCGTATTTCCCACTCACATGTAATACTTCGGGCTGTGTGAAGTCACGTAAAAGGGAATGTCTCTTGCTTTATCTGTGAAACATTTGCAGCAAGAGCAGACAACCTTCTTGACACTTGGATACCTATCAACCTCTTCAAACGTTCGAGAGCCATCATGCCCATACCTTATACCTCAGGAAGCCAAGAGGAGAGGAAGTGCTAGGAGGAGTCTCACGGTGGTCTTGAGCCTGCCAGGGCTGGATCAGACGTGAAGCTGAGACCTAGACTGGTGGTGGTGATGACCGCAGACACAGTCCTGCTTTCTTGCCTCTTCCCCCGCACTGAGGACCTGAATTAACCGGCAGCCCAAACTCACGGTCAGTCGTTTGAGATCTCCTCAGCGTGGCAGCAGTGCTTGTAGGGTGTGTGATCCATTCACAAGGAAGAACTGCTGTCTGGAGACCCTTGGTCTCCAGCACTGGGGCTCCTGTCAGGCTGCGATACTGAAGAGCTAATTTAAAATTACACTGTTCTGATCACACTGAGGGTCTCTGGAATTTGGGTGAGGTTTCTTTTGGTGGTTTTTTTTTTTTTTTTTACTGAGAATGGAATTTAAATCCTATTAAAGTGAATTAAAAAAACCCTCTCTCCTCTGAGTCCAACTGGTCCTATAAGGAAATTTTTGGTAGGCAATTATCCTGTGTGATCAGGAATCTAAAAAAGTAAAATATGGTTTATGGTACCTTAGTTTGTAAATAATAATTTTCCTTTTCCATGAGGCTTTCCTAGCTGTCAGAAACACCATATCCTAATTGATCTGGATGTTCTCAAGCATCTTATTACTGTTTTTAAAAAACTGGTGATATACCATAGTATTCTGTTTCCTTGTAAAAACAAATTCTTCAGTATGAGCAGCAGAAAGTGTTTACAATTTAGATTCAGATTTTTTTTTTAATCCACACAGCAAGGTTTACCTAATACTGAAAAGTGCTGTGTAATTTTTAATAAAATAACTTATTTTTATTAAAAGCTTAGACAGAAGCTTCTCAGAATTTAGATTTTGCCACCAATTTCAGTAGTGCCAGCGTGAGATACGGGTATTTAAAAGATGATAATATGAATATACTGAAATATTATTGCTTTGTGAAGATGTTATTTTAAAATCCAAATATAAGTATGCTTATTGGGAAGATGGAAGTGTATCCCCAAAAATCTAAAGATTCTGTTTATATCTGTAAAAACATTTGGGCACCAACAATGTGGGGTATAATAAGTCAGGCACAGAATATTTTCCCCCCTACAAAATGTTACCATGCCATAGCCCATTTAAAAATGTGCTTCTGAACAAATGTTTATTGATAATCCTGCATTTTTAGAGTTCACAGTCTGATCTCTTCAATAGATATCTGGGCAGCGTCATTCCGCTGCAGACGTACATCATGCCATCAGCCGTATACTCACAGCAGGATGCTGCTGCTAATTGCAACAGTTGTAGCTCAGAACAAGGCAGCAGCTTCTCAGTGAGATCTAAACAAATTAAAGTTAAATTTAAATGAATCAATCAGAAAAAAAAAAACCACTAAACAACTGTCTGTTGTTTTTATAGTTCATTTGCTATTAGCACTAATAGCACTATAAAGGGATTGCTAATTTCCTAGGCTATTATCCAGTAAAAGGGAGCAGGTTTCAAATGTGACTTGATGGCTTAGGGATGTAACTCAGGTCTTCTCTGAGCTATCTGAGGATAGATCCCTCAGTATGCTGGGTTTTTGTTGGGCACAGTCAAGGTTGAGCTCTCACAGGATCCCTGCGAGAGAGTATCAAGTCCTCTGCTTTGTTGCTTTGTTTTCCCAAGCCAGCAGATTTTCCTGGTCTTTGCCATAAGGGAAGATGCGAGTGTTCGGTATCTATGAGTTGGGAAGATATTTTGTTATTGGCTCCTTCTGTCCTGAACCTTCATCACACCAGTGAAGGAACTTGTTGTCAAGGAAGACAGATGGAATTCAAAACTGTGGGGTTTCTTTTAAATCCCAATCTGACCACTAATGCCATCATTTTATATTTGTCCATATTAAAGACAAAAGTGGGTCATAACAAGATATTCTTGAATTATATACTCTTTTAATTAAGAGGAGCATGCTCCTCGTGATGATGAGGTGGGTGACCAGAGCACCTGTTCTGGCTATAAAACTCTGTAATATGTCACAGATTCTTCCCCGCACTGAAAAAACAGCCTGAGTTAGGTTTTGCACTGAATTACACTGATCGTGTCTAAGACTGTAGCTAAGCACAAAAAAGTTGGCACGTAAAACCAGAAATAGGAGAAAATCTTCATTGTTAAAGTCACTGACAGATCCTGTCATCTCTGTGAAATCCAATTGAGCTAAATCTTTGCTTGATGATTCAGCTGTGAAGGGCAGAGATTTAAGCAATTGTTTTCTGTGGCTGGTAATTGAAAGCAAAGAGCAGAAATTCAGTGGGAGGTTTTTGGGAAAACCCAAGACTAGAAACTTGTTTTTTTCCCATAATTTCTCTTTGCATAAGTAGTTAATTCTTTCTCCCCACCCCTCTTTCTGCCTCACACACACAGAGGAAAAAAGTACTTTATGTATGCTCATTCAGACCAGTAACTGTATACTGATTTTGTGTCTGGGGCTGTACAAATTCCTGTAGAGAGCAGCTACCCATGTCTTACCATCCCATCCCAGCCTGAATCCCTGGTTCTATCAGGCACCCCTGCACATGAGCACTTGGCTTGCATGAAGTCCTCCTGTTCAACAAAGCATCAGAATGGAAACTGCTCATAAAGAACGCTATTATGGAGATGTAGACTCTGCTTTAGCAAAAGGAAAGCTCTGTACGGGTCCTGCCACACAACCACATGACTGGCTGTATTGGCTAATTCCGAAATAGTTGATTGAATAGAGCCGGAGAACCCTCTTGGGCACTGAAACTCAGTTGTCCATACTATCAAACTAATTAGTTCAGTCATTAGCACAGTTCAGTGTGGGCTAGCCAAATGAATTCCCAGGCACATTTAAGGGACTAGTACTGGCCAGAGACCAGTACTGGCCAGAGACCATTCCCACTGGGCAGGCTGGATGCAGCCACTCTACTTTTGGAGAGTAAGAAGGTTGAATAATACAGACACAGATCGGTTTTGTGAAAACTAGGTTAAGTGCCAGCAAACCAGTCCAGAGCGTGTTTTATTTACTAACACAGAGGAACTACTGTGTATGCTTCTGCTTATGCAATTCAGGTGGTGTTTCCATGGAAGGGCTGGATTGAATGCACATCTACAGGAAAAAAACCAAACCAAAACAAAAACTGTGCTGGGCATATAGAGTCTGTCAAAGCCAGGAGTCCGCTCCCTCATTTTCTGCTAAGAGCTGAAGGGAGGACTGGACTGATAACTTTAAGAAGCTTTAAGAAGCTGCCAGACCTTCTTCAACAACATGGCCCACTCAAACGTAGGACCAGGGTTTTGGTGCCGTCTGGTGTGGTGGCACAAGCCTGAAGCAGCATTTGAAAAGTTGTTACATACATTTTTCTACACTCACAATGTCTCCACTTTCCAGCATTTAGCGTCACTGATTCTATAAAAAGTGATGAGCCTGACTTAACATATTGTCCTGAGTCAAACTGCTCACAGCAAGGGAAAATGACCTAGAAATGTTCAAACTAAACAAATGTTACAAGCAAGACTTCAAAATATACATTGTTTTTTTTTTTTTTAGGAATTCTGTCCAACAGATATCGAGAATAATTTCTTTTGGTGCTTTGTCTGATATTAATCTTCCCTAACAGAAGGTGTTCACAGTCTAGTTGCCTACCCATGATCTACCTGCCCAGGCTCCCCTTAGAGTCACTGGAGAGAAATAAGCATTTCTAGGGCATGATCCGTTTCCTCTAAAACTGGTTGCATGAACTATGTTTTAGATGTGCTGTTTTCTTGTCTTTTTTTCCTTGAGTGTAGAAGGAGTAGTGATAATCAGCTTGGCGTATATGCCTATAGTTGCACACACCCAGCACCGAGCTGGCTGAATAACACCTTCCTATGCCTTTCTGGTAGGAACATGGCCACATGCACCAGTTACCTAATTCCACCCACATACTATACATTCTTGAGAAAATAGACAGCATTCAGGAATGCCATGACTAATTATTCTTCTTAATAATGGCAATGCCCTCTGTTTTGAATATTTTAAA
Organism: Chlamydotis macqueenii; assembly: GCF_036417535.1. Taxonomy (NCBI): domain Eukaryota; kingdom Metazoa; phylum Chordata; class Aves; order Otidiformes; family Otididae; genus Chlamydotis; species Chlamydotis macqueenii. The sequence goes on from NC_141556.1 coordinate 24,885,002, forward strand.
ATTTCATTTCCTCAGCTGTGAAATGTCCTTTACTAGTAGAAGTTTTAGCAAACATATCAGCCTTCACGTGCTCCGTTCACAGGCATGTCCTCCAGCACGGATAACCAGACTCACGCATTTCCTCTGGTGGTGGTCTTAGTATTTTCCTTCTGTGCCTTCTCTATTGTATATCCTGTTAATCATACTTCCCAAAAGACAATAGTTTCATGGTATGGGCTAAACTTTATCTACCTTCTTTCTCAAAAGATGCAGCTTATTTGCATTTCAGCATCCATTTTAAATGTCAGCTTTTTTTTCCTGGATCTGTTTAGATATTCACATATGCTTTACCACAACGCAGTTCCTAGTTTGTAAAGTAGCCAAAAGGAAGATAGTTTCACTGCTGCTACGTCACTTTTTTCTGGAGATGTTCTTCATTTGTGTGCCCTGTATGACCGGTTTCTTTTTTTGGTCTGTGCAGGACGCTAACGTAAAATGCTTTGCTTTGTATCACTCTGTACATAGTTCCCTAATGAGACACATTCCTTTCCTGCATGATATAATCCACATCTGCTGAAAACTTGTAACATCTTTGCCTTTGCTAGATGCTTCTCTTTCTAAGCTGGAGTGTCTGGTGCCATACTGCTGCACTTTGTGCGTGTGCAATTGTTTGCTGGTACTGCCTTTCTGTTTTACAATATGTATGTCACTGGCATTGGTGAATATATCTCTCTCCTCTTCTGAATAGCTTGTTCTGGCTTTCTAATGATTTTTTTCTAACACGAAGTTGTCCTATGTTAGTGATTTCTTTTGTATTTGAGTGTCATCCTCTTGTGATCTTTGTCATCATCACGCCACATTTATCAGTGAAACAGCTATCTTGAATTAATAGGTATAACTGGGTTACCCACTCTTAGCTGCCTCTGTGGGTTCCTGATTTCTCTCATAGAAAACACTTCTTTGTATGAAGGGTCTTTTTCTTGACAAAACAATAAGACTCAAATGGCATAAACAACCTATCTGATTTTTTTTTCCCTCTCTGCTTCAGCGAGCTTGCCACTTGAGACCCTTGCTCTGCCGCTATCTCTGTCTTTTTGCCCAATACTCTTTGGAAATGAGCAGCTTCCTGGATTGCAGACCACTTAGCTGCTTCAGATCCTGCACAGATTAACACCATTAACTCCTTCCACTTAGTTCAGCTCTCTTCAGCGGCTTCTGTTTTCTAAAGTCCTTGCAGAATGCCTTTCTGGCATCAATCTGCAGCACAACAGCCATGGCCGGTTGACTTTTTTCTGCTTATACTGTACCATCTTGGTGAGACTGCTTGTGGCAACGGAGACCTGTAGATGTATACAGTGAAAGGCCTGTGAATAAACAGCGATTTGAATATGTAATCTGGTACCCTGGCTCATGCCTGTCATGTTACCTCAGGGCTTAAACTCCTACCGGAGCCCGAAGTCCCAGCTTATCCCTACCACTCATGTGCTGGGCATCTTCTACGCTTGCCTCAGAGAGCGCCAGCTGGCTTCCCACCTGGGAAAGGTAAAACATGTGGGTGTCCTGGGTCATAATCAAACTCTTCCTCTATAATTAATACAGACACAAAATGTCCCGGACCACGTGTCCCTGAAAATCCAGGGTGTGGCACCTAGACTTGAGTGTGGTTACCAAAACTATGTCAGCAACACCCTTAAATAAAAAGTGAGCAAAGCAGTTATCTTAAAGACAGACTCATACAGAATCTAAGCACAGAGACAGTAATTTCCTAACAACTTCATAACATCAGCCATAATTAAACACAAAGTCAATCTGACAACAAAAAAACAGAGGCAAAAGTACATGGATAGGATGCTTACAGAATTATTTGGCATTGGTATGCATCTTTTCTCTTTGCTCCATGACTCTATTTCTAATTTAAAATAATGCTCAGTAATAAAAACAAGTGGATGCAGAATTTGTGTGGAACAGCAATAAATGATTGCTAAAACATGACAGCTAGATAATGGGTATGTGGTCAGGATACTACTCATGCAGAAGTAGTTCCTGGAATATAGGAAAGGAAACACTAATTAAAACTGTTTTTTTTTTCAGAATTAGTAGCTTCTGGTTTAATTGTGAGTTAAGACTAACATGAGTGACCTCTAACATATGGGGAAAAATAAGAGTTTAGCTGAGATTAACTTGTGCCTGACAAATTAGTTAGGCTGTCAGACCTCTGTCCTAGGGGAAGTACATCCATTAATTAAACCCCACACTGTTCAGCAGAGCGGCAGCAGCGAAGCGTTTGCCGGGGCCGGCGTGCCTTGGCAAGATCTCTGCTCCCAGAGAAGCGGTTTTAGGCTGGACTCTAGATAGCTGAAGTGCCTTGGGAAGATGCTGTGGTGCCAGGAGTTTTCTTTCTCTGTGTGAGGAAAAGACAAATATTGTTCCCAGCTGCTGTTTTTCATCTCTAATAAAGCTCTGGCTAGTAATGATTGCTCTCTGCATTTTCCAGAGCCAGAAAGGAGGCTCATGCTCTTTTCACAGGCTTTTGGATTTCCTTAGCATTGTTTTTCAGCTTCTAACAGCAAATGAAACACCACAAATGTCATGTAGTAATTGAATGACAACAATGTGCAGGGAAGAAATGATAGAAGAGTGTAAAGTCAAATGAAAAGCTTTTTTTTTTTTTTTTTTTGATAGTCAGTTGCAATGAGTGATGTTATTCAACAGAAATTATAAAAGATGACTTGTTTAAAACAATAACTGAATTTCAATTAATAGTGCTGTCCTTACACATTTGTAGGACTGGGCTTTCTTCCATGAGGAAAGGAGGAAAGCCAGCCTATGAGAGACACTGATCTCAGTGATCAAGACCAGTTCCTGGTCCAAGAACCCCCCTACTTAAAATGTTCACATCCTCAAAGAGAGGGGTTTGACCTCAAGAGTAGATCTCAAACGGGGCTAAGATTGTGTGAACATCTTCCTGGTGAGAACCAGGACTGGGCAAGGGGCTTACTTCCTCACAGAAGAGAGGGAAACCTTGTGGAAAATAGAGTTGTAAGATACTTCTAAAGAAGATAGGAAATCAGTCTGATCACAGGTTTATCAAATGGAAGCAGATGAAGAGGTTGCATTGGAGAATTCTCTAAAACCCACGAATCAGAGGAGTCCTACAGAGATGGACTCAGGACTCAACTGTGAAGTTTGGACCTTGAGGGCAGGAAAAGGCAGCAGGTGGCAGATGGAGAGGGTGATTTGTGGATGAAAGCAACATGTACCTAGGCTTTTCCAAATAAGTCCTCTTTTCTTTAAGTTGGGTGAGACTTTTGGACATCTAGCAGCTTGGTCATGGCAGCGACAGCAGCTCCAATCATGCTGCACATCTGAACATCAAAGTGATGGTGCATGTGCACGCACAGAGCAGCTCTGTCACAGACACACAGTAAACGTGATGTATCTGGGAAGCGTCAGCCCTGCTTTGGCCATACTAAGCAGTTAATTTGCACCTGCAGAATAAATACAGCACATCTGAAGTGCTTGTCTACTGCACGTATGCACAATGTCCGTACAGAACACGCATTGCAGAGTCTACTTCTACAAGATCCAGACAAAAATACTGTCAGTGGCAGAAGACTTCTGGTGTTACCTTTTGTCTTGAAAACCCTTAACTGGTACTCTAATTTTGGTTGAGGACATACACAGGACTGTTATATCCCTCCTTCCCAATCTTCTCCCTGTCCATGACTACGCTCCTCATCCTTCCAAATCCCAATCCATTTTCTCTTCTGTGGATGGAAACGTGTCAGATCTCATTATACATGGCTAAAATGCTAGTTTGCAGTTGTGGAACCTCAACAGATGGTTCTGTACATAATTTGTGTCACTGTAGTATCTGGGAGGCTTAGTCACGAACCAGGTCATCCTCCCTCCCCCATGCAGGGGTACACACAGGACCTGGCCCTGCCTTACCTGGCTTACTGCTGAAAGAGGAGATGAGAAACAATAAATGGATATTTACTGTAATCTAATATTATACAGTACATAATCTATTCTTATCTGATACATGGTACATGATGCTGGCCATTGTCTAAATCTTGTGAATTCTCCAAGAACTGGACAACAGTTTAAACTATGGTTTTGCTTGTTTACACTTTTAGTGCCTAAATAGAACATACAAGTGAGGTTTGAAAGTTGTTTTTACAGTAGTTAAGGCTATTGGAGAACTACCAGGCAGTAATTACTACTAATAAGCAACAGGTAATTTGGAGTAAGAATAAAAATTATCCCTTAAAAAATTGTCTGTTATTTTGCTATGATCTGTATGGATGCATCTCCTTTTTAAAACGAGCAAATATGAGTTTCAAGGACAGAGCTAGAACCAAAATTTATCTTAAAATGCATGATTCATCTGCATTCAGAGGCTGACTCTTATAACAATACGATAACTTACTTCACTGAAAGGAGATACTGTCTAAGCAGTGTGAAAAAAAAAAAGGCAGTTCGAATGACTACATGGTCATGGTCAAATAGAAGAGACACAGCCACTGTAACACATTCACTGTGTTCCTTATAAACAACCCCTAATTTTTAAGAAAATAAATGTGCTCAGAAAAAAAGCATGCTTTTTTTTCCAGATTATCTCCTCGGAGTTCAGCATCTCTTTTGTTCGAGAATTGTTTTGAGTTGAGGTTTAAAAAAAAAAAAATTTGGTGCCATCAAGTGGAAATATTCTGTATTGCTGAGAAGAGCTAGGCAAGTGGTGGTGCACAGATTTCATCAGATACACCAGCACTTCAAACTGTTGCAGGGGAAACATTTTTCCCACTGTACACTTTATATCCTGGTCTAAAATTGTCAAGAAATCCCACCTGTTCACACTTTTTAGGAAGTAACATCCTCCCCTCTTACAAACAGCAAAAATCTCTCGGGTTTTGGCAAATCACATCTGGGGCTGTCATTAAAGACTGTTCTTCTCTGGTTTTGTGATTTCCCTGCTGCTGACGTAGCAAGTGTGCTCCTGGCAGGATGGTTGCCTATCGTCAGATCCCCGTTCCAGAGCACCACGGTCCCTCCAAAGGAGTTCTTCGTAGAGCCAGCCAGCAGCAACGCTCTGTGCTGAATCTGTTCCAGTGTGCAGGGATTAAAAGTCACACTCCTTTGCATTTCTAAATTTCTCATGGCAAACACCTTTTTTTTTTTTTTTAATGCAGGATCACCTGATAGGAGGGAAACCCACTCTGGCAAGTCCCCTTGCAGTGGTCCAAGAAGCCCCTTAGCGTTTCACCCCTGTTGTGGAACCACTTTGCTTTCACACTGGAACTGGCAGAGCGTAGCATCGCTGGGAGATGGGTAATGCTTGGCACTGCCTAAGCCGCTTGTTCACTGAGTGTCGATCAGATCCCTTGGCTTTCTGTTAGGGAGGAGTTGCATGGGATAAACCTCAGCTCAGCAGAAAAAATGTGCTTCACAGACCTGTGCCACTTAAAAAATACATTTTTCTTATTTTATAAATTTTCAGGCTTCTTTTTCAATATCAAGACATCTGAACTAACCTAAATAACTCAGGACTTTGTGTTATTTTTACTCAGTTTTTCCATGGTTATCCCAAATGTTTTAAAAACAAACACTTAGATATTTATTATTTGAAAAACATTTATTTACAAACTGAAGTAATTCCATTTTGGAATGTTAATAATCGTTCAAAATAAAAGAAGTTTCATTTTTGCTGAACCAAGATTCTTCAGTTCAAACTGAGTGATTAAAATCTTTGAACTCTTGTTATGTGAAAAATTGGAAAAATCTGTCACTTTGGTCACTTCTATTTTTTTTTTTTTGTTTCTGAACTGTTATTATACCAAAACATGTTGTTTTTGTTATAGTCACTCTTGCCAGCAGTTATCACATATAAAGTATAACGTATTTGTAACACACGACCTTAAGGATCTTTTCAAACCTAAGTGATTTGATGATTCTTTGATCAGATACTGTACTTTCTTCTAGGAAAGCTATATTGGTAGACTGTATTATTCTAATTAAATTCAGAAGATGGCCTTTCTGTGCATACACAAGCACATGCACAGATGCACACCCTATATATATACACACACATACGTATGAGTTTATAAAAAAATCCTCTCCATTGTTTGGCGTCTCTGGCAAAGTAGTCTCTCGAAGCATTGTAATACTGAGCCAGATTTAGGCCAAAATACTATATTATACTCTGTTCTGGAAAACAGCTGGGAAGGTATGACAAACTCTAGTGTGTCGTTGCCATGTTTTTATCCCCTCAGCAAAAGAGTCCAACTTGTGAATAAAGTATCCCTGATGCTTTTGTCACCGTAAGGTTTGACTCCTGCTTTTTTTTTTTTTCCTCAGAGACAGTTAAGGATGGTGTAAATGTATAAAGCACTCTGCATGAGGCCTGGAAACCAGAGCATAGTGCTAGATCACTGAACACCGAATACGCTCCCGGCATGCTCCTGTGCCGCCTACCACCTCCTGCTCTGCTTCCCGGCACAGGGCTCCCAGAAGAGGGATGCTCTGGACCCCTACCCCAGTACAGTACCACAAAAATAAAATTCCTTGGGCAAAGGTTATTCTCAGAGAGGCTGTTTATACACATTTGAAGGGTTTTAGAAGCCCACCACACTGCAAAGTGGCTAAAAGGATGTAAACACAACTGAGAATTGGGCCCCTTGGATCTCGAGGGAATAGTGTGACTGTACTTGAAATACTAAGTTACTTAAGCATTTTCGAGTGTTCTATCTGGATGAGAGACTAACTACAATACATATGTGGGTGTTTTAGGTAAAAGAGCAGGTAGGACATGGCCAAATGCTTTGAGGATCTCATATGAAGTATATTTAGCTATGTATTTATTATATAGCTTTGCTTTCAGTGTCATACCTCCTGAAATCTCCAGGGATATTGCTGTGAGGAAAGCATGTAGTTGTTTTTTTATGCATATGGAAACTAATACGTAAACTGTAAGAACACATCAGAAGAACAGTGTTTTAACTCTTGTTAAAAGGAACACGGAGTTTATTATTTAATTATTTGGAAATGTGGTTTCATTTCTAATATTTGAGAGAGAGAGAAAACAGTTCTATAATCACTTTGAATAACATGAGAATTTTTCTTAGTTTGTTATTGGCCACTAACAAATGGAGTTGCATCCTGTGCCTTGATTTTGATCATTTATTAGAATCTCTTTTAGTAGCAAAAATATTTGCCTTTTAGTCAGTTAATACATGCTTCTGTCTCCGTCTTGATCTCCCTAGTAGCTGGACCCTCTCTTGTATTTTGCTGAATAGCGTCAGAGCCATTAGTAACCTGAATTCTACACCAGTGTTAAAGTAGTACTCCTTAGTATACTCCTCCTTTACTACTTAGTAAATCTTAAAAATTGCTGAGTGGCTCAAAGACTTTATAATTGTGCAAATTATATTTAATTTATGAGCCTAAAGGCAGCCTTATTTGATTCATTCTAACATCCTGGTTTTCAAGGATAAAATGATAAATATTTTAATTTCCTGACTAAAGAGATACTCTGAACCAGCCTATGTTAAATCATTGCTATTATCTCAAGTTTAGGGCTGGTATTTCTGTTTTTTGTGTTCAACAATTGAAATCAAGGTAATGGTTTAGTGGTAGACTTTTGTTGCTATGGAACTACTCATTATCTTATGATATTGGGACGCATGGAGCAGAGACACAAAGATTTCATTTCATAAACACAATATGAAGCTTTTAATCCTCTCACTCTTACTGAACAATTTATGTGGCACACTAGTTTTCAGTACATTTTTTATTCTCCAAACGTGTCTGCTGGATGTATTTTAAATGCCTTCCTGAAGAAGATGAAGACATAGAGGAAGAGTATGCATACACGCATGTGTTTGTATGTGTGTATGTATGTGCATATAAATGTGCTCACACATACTTATGTGGGGGGTCTATGATTTTTCCCATAGTGTTTTTTAACATACCAGATTTAAAATCTAAATATTGGAAATCACATAGAAAGATAATGTGCCTTGGTTAATGGTATGATGCTTCACGAGGTACTTATAGGGTATGAAAGTATTTTTTAAAGGGTAGCACAAAAGAAGCATTTTATGTCTGAGGCACCTGGGCAGATTGCTGGGCAGGTGGAATTGGTTGCAAGGAAAAAGGAACCAGGTAATGAACGTCACATAGCAAAACAGGGGGATGAAAAAGATGGGAAAATCTTCATGGCATTAGATTTTTTTAGTCTAGGTCCTGTTTGTGGTCCTCATATTCCCTCTGCGGAGAGCTGCTTTTCATCTGCACTGCACTCTTCCAGTGAAGTGAAAAGGAATCTCCATAGCTACATGAATGGGAAGGCAGAGCAGGCTTTGTCCCACTTACAAGACTATTCAGGCTCTTACTCTAATGTACCACAGTTTACAGCTAACGATCATGTAAGAACACTTCATATTTCGGAGAAGAACAAGAGAAAAAAGATTTCAGTCCATGCTTCATGAGCTAACAAATTTTGGGGTGGAAGGTTCACATTGTGAAGAAAGAAGACAAGATCAGTAAGATTTATTTATTATTTATGTTGGTATCTAGCACAGCTTGAAAATAACACTGTAAGGCAAGGAGGAAACAAAGCAATGCCAGGGATAAGATGTCATCAGGTGAAAATACCAGAGGCCTTTAGGGAACAGGAAAGCCAAGCCTGCTCCTGCTCCCTGAGCTGTGAACTTGAGAGGGAGTGTGCGCACATGTGTGTGAGTGTGTATCTGTGCAAGACCTCAAATGAAACGTGCTCTTCAGCAGTTGCAGGCGGGGGACACCAGCCTTGAGACAAAAGAGCTTTGGTGAAAAGGAAGCTCTTTTGCCAAACCGGCAAAGACAGTTGGGGATCTCTCTGGGCAGAGAAAGAGGACACACAAAAAGAAAAATTATGATTTTTTTTTTACCGCACCATAGAAATTAGGAATGCGAAAGACCTATTGTATCATGTTCTGATTTTTACCCATAGCTTCTGGGGATGTAAGAATTTCCCTTATAATTTAAACAAAGTCCAGTTTACAGCTGAACCACTGAAACAAAACGCAGAGTAATCTCTGCGTTTCAGTATGCACACAAATTGGACCAAAGTAGAAGAGCCTTCAAAGAAACGTTTTAACTGATCTTTTCCAAAGATGTTGCAAAATTGCCTTATCATGACACCATGACACATTCATCACATGTCATTTGAAAGCAGATTGGCCCTTGGTGTACTGTCACCCTGATTACATGCAGGAGCACATTAGGGACCTAGTTCGGGACAGCTGGTTGTTATTCTTGGCTAAAATTTTAGTTACACCCTGTGCTTCAGGACCTGCTCCAACATGCACTTTTCGATGGAATCTGAACCGTAGTATATCAAGAAACAGCCTAACATACTTTTTTTTTTTTTCTATCAGCAATTGTGGCTTAAGCAGACATCTTCTATCCTTCCTCCCATCCCTACCCTACTTTGTTCCTGTGCTTGCACACACCGTCAGTTGTTTGAGTCTGCTGAGTTGTAATGGAGAATGAAAAGTATCCTCATTAAAAAAAAAAACCAACTTTTTTTTTTTTTTTCAGCCACCTCAGTTCTGTTTTACTACATGGCTCCAGAGATAGTTGTGCTGGTCTAGAACCTGCCACTATACACGTTACATACTTCTTACTATTTTCATAGGTTTGTTGAAATAATCTTTAAATCTCTGATTTTAAAGATCCATAAAAAATCAAGAACTCTTGCAAAAAAACATTAGTCAAGAAGTCCTGAGCTTCTGTTCAGTCACTAATTTGAATGTGAATCATGGGCTGAACTGTAATTTTTACGTTGGTTTTCCCAACTTTAAAATGCGAATAATACACATTCTCCTGCTGCAAATCGATAAAGACGTTAGCAGTACAAAAATGGAAAGCACTAAATAAATGCAAAAGCTGTTGGGTTTTGTTGTGATTTTTTTTTCAGAAGGTCAGCACTTTCTGCCAGAGACAAACTGCTGCTGGAGCAGCTAAGGCAGGCACAACCATTATTTGCTGAAGGAGCCGCAGAAGCAAGGTTGCACTTTTAATGCAGCTACGGTATAATCGCTTTAATGGTCTCTTTAAGCACTAAACCCTGATTCTCTCAAAAGAGGGCCCTGGTTTTGATTTTATTCACACTACGGATCCACACTTAGTGGTAGATTGTTATTGACTTGAAAGCCCTACTATCGTGAGCATCAGTAAGTTTAATTAATAGACTCAATTAAGATTCTTATGGAAGTATATTTCAGACAGATTATTTAGCTGAGCTGCTGCGGTTTCTTGCCATGAACCTAGTACTTGTTTTCTAATGAGTCAATTCACTAATTTGATATTATAGGCTGCAATTTACTGTGGTTAGGCTATTTGCACAGCAATTTCAAAATACTTACCTGGGGTCTTGGGAATTGTGAGAATGACTTAAAAGGGCATCTCAGTTTCATGCAGCAGTCTAAACACACACTGCAAAAGCAAAACCACCAAGTTTTACGGTGAACGGGGACATATGTGACGCTACTGTGAACCCTAGGGTGTACAAATGTGAACAGATATACCCCATGTCTTAGGTGTTACTAAAAGTAGAAGGTCTTTCTTTGGGGATGCTGTAAGCCCTGAGAGACAGCAATTTCTCCTACTGGGGAATAGGAATGTAAATATATTCTCTACATGATTGTAGAGAACACAACACTCAGTGCTGTTCAGTGATGTCTAGTACTCTGCTGTGAGGTCAGTATTCACAGTGGCAGTCAACAGCCACTGCAGGTAGTGGCTTTTGAATAAAAGGTCATGTTTTTCAATAGCCTCATTCTGACTGAAAGCCTGAAAGCTTCTTGGAACTTCTTGATCTCTGCAGTATAAAATCAGAATTAAACGAGAAATGGAGTTTGACATGTAGATACACAATCTGCAAAAATCTCTTCAGGATGCCAATTCCCCTGTTGATTTGAGACCTAGGGAGAAATCCCAGCCCAGCAGAAGTTGGTGTGAGTTTTTCACTGACTTCAAGGGATTCAAGATTTATCCTTGATATTCTAAGAATAAAATCTATGAAGTCCACCTCTCTCTAGGTGCTCTGGGAGTTTATTGTTAGCGTAATGGAAGTCAGCACTCTCCCCACAGTGCTGAGTAAAAAGCGTTCCAGCTGGGTAAGAATTAGACCTTATAATTAGGGATTGTCAGACAGATGGAATCACAGTCCACCCAAACCAGGAGGTATTTATTACAAAAGCAGCTCCAATCCCATATTAGCATGTTTCGTAAAACCTGAATTCCAGATTTATTCTTCTTTTAAGCAGTTCTGCCCTCCCTATCTGGAACACAGTACAGTGCAGGTGGGATTCATCTTACGTGCCTTTGTACTGTCACAGCATGAGTCCATGCTGGTTACTTAGGCTGCCTTTTTCTCTGCGGAGCACAACAGGTATTTTCGGAGTGCAGTTCACCTGGTCTATTTTAGATGCAGAAAGAAACCTAAATAGTGCTGATGAAATTCTCAATCTCCCTTCAGAGAGATGGCAAATCTGTAGCAGAAAGTAACTCTCCAGTAGCCATTCTGGCGGAGCATCTCATTCATGAGATAAGTCCTTACTTGTTCTGTTCCTCCTGCTTGCACTTAAAAGTTCTGCTGCTGGATACAGCCAGAGTCACCAAGTGTATCTCTGTGAATAGAGATGGATGGATCATTGGTTTGCTGACTGTTTTGGCTCAGCCTGGAACTTCATTTCCCTAGAAAAACATTCTAAAAGGACTGGTAACCTAAAATGTACAAACCCCAATAATTTCAAAGAATACTCTGACCCCAAGTGAAGTGGTGTATATAGATTTTTAGCTGAAAGTGAAGTCTCTTTTATGTATGCATGAAGGAATCTCAAAATAAAAAAGTTTTTTCAAACAGAAATGTTTTGAAAGTCAAATGCTGTGGAGTTCAAAAAGGGTATTATCCACTTTTTTTTTTTTTTTTTAAATCCAGTTCTATGTCTGCTGAGCTGACTGGAGCTTCATTACGGTGTATATCCAAGCAACACTCTCAAATTACGAACCAGCCTACCCTTTTCATCTACAAGAGCCAATCCAGTAGGTGTCTGGAGCATACCACGGCCCCCACAAAGGACAGTGAGAACTTGTAAAAAGTTTTTCATTACCATCACAGTAGTTAGGACATTCAGCGGTGACTCAGATACAAGACCCTTCAGTTATAAGGGGCCATTTACACACAGTATCTTCCAATGTAAAAAGCTGAAAGAGGCTCACCTTAAAACCGACAATTTTCTAGTGCTTATGCTACAGACACATGCTTTTAAGTCAACATTTTCAATGACACTGCAACTTTGAAAACAGCCCTCAACTTCCTAGTAAGGTACTCTACAGATTTGGCTAGTGGCCACAGCAGAGCAAGTGGGACAAGGGAGGGTGTTTGTGTAACATGTCCATTGGAAAGGCAGACGTGGCCCGGCAACCCTGCCAAATTCCTGGGGAAAGTTCACAGCTGACACCTCTTGGCAAAAGGAGTCAGCTCCTTTGTGAGCAGCATCAGGTTCACGCACGGTGCCTTCTCCTGGCATGCTCTGCTGAGTTGCCAGGATGGCTCCTGCTCAGTTTCTGTAAATACATTTCTCCACACATTTCCTTGAAGCACAAAGGCTGAGCTCCCAGCTCAGGCCTGGGAACTCAAGTGCAAGACAGAGTGTGCTGTGGGTTTAATCCTTCATTTCTCTGTGTTCAGACTCCTATCTGCAAAAGTTAGAAGAGTACTGACCGACTCATACGTTTTAACAATGTTATGTAGGAGCTGGTTTTGGAGCCACTCTTCAAGTGGTCTTCTAGCGAGCTCTCTCCCGCCACTTCTTCATGCCTGTGGACCCAGCCTCTACCTACTGCAATGGACGTCTTCCCAAGAAGAGCAGAAGGACAGACAGCAGCTTCTGCAAGGCTGGGTGTGCTGTAGACCTCATACCTCAGAGACAGGGAAAAGAAGGGTCCAGGAGTTAGTTGGAACAGCTAACTTTCTTCTCCAGCAAAGTAAGGAAAGGGATGAAGATCCTGCAGGAAGATGAGGCAGATTGTAGAAGGTTCTGGACACTGAGGTCAGGCAGGGAAGAGAAGAATTAGTGAATGGAGAGAAAGATTTTGTACTGATACAGTATACTGTATACTCCACCGATTCTGTCCATTCTGCTGAGGCCTTAAACCCTCAAAACTTCTGCTGATCCATTCCAGGTCTCACTCCCTAATGTGCACCATCTCCCTGGACAATTTGTACTACAGTAGAAAACCTGAAGTGCAGGTCAGCCTTGATGCTCTTTTCCAGCTCTCCTGTCCTGCCCTGGTGAGTTAGGAAAATATTTGGATCTAAACCAGGAAACTGAGGTAACAGAACATCATTGTCAGTCTAACGCTTCCTCCAGAACAAGGAGAGATAGAAGTTCAGGGTCGTATCATGCAAAAAGGGCATGTTTTAAAGAAAAGTAAGAAAATTGAGAGATACTTCTATGAAGGGGTATCTCTAAAGGCACATAGTGGCAGTACCACTAAAATTGAACGCTCTCTTAAGAAGACATCAAGCGGTAGTGGCCAGTACAGGTGGAGCAGGCTGTGCCATGGCTCCAACTTCTCTCTCATCACAGTGAGATCTCTCTGTGGCAAGGTGGGATGTGGACCAATTCTCCTCAGACTCTTGAGTCCTTGTGGCTTCTGCTGAGCGCAGTGACGATGCCTCATGCTCTCAGACTCTGTAGCGATGCCCTCACACCTGCTAACAGAGACTTGTAACAGCAGCTACATATGGAGATCTGCCAAGGTGTACCTTCCACAGCACACAGCTTGCCGCCTTCTGCCACCCCACAAACCCTGGACGCGACTCTGGTTTTGCTTTGGTTTCTTACACCTTGCAATTTTTGTGATTTATAGCTACAACACCCCACTATTATTGGTGATACGCCAACTTGCCAGCTGAGGCCCAACGTAAAGGATCTCATTCAAGGACCAAGCTCCAGCTGAAAACTGGCAGCAGCATACGTCACAAATAACGTACCATTTCTATTCGCCAGGCAAAGTAACTTCTACCATGTCCTAAAGACACTTCCAAGGCACAACGTGACCGAACGGACGTAAATAATTCGAGCCGGCCTGTTTCGGGAAAACGCCCTGCGCAGGGGGGCGGTGGGAGGACGGGCTGCGGCGGGGTCCGGCGCGGCCTGCGCTCGGCCTCGCCCCGGGCCCGGCGGGGGTCAGGCCCCGCCGCGGGTCGCTGCCGGAGCCGGTTGTTGCCGCGTCGGGGGGATCGTTGTGCCGGTGCGCGGAGCCTGCGAGGCCTCGCGGGCCTCCCGACGCCGCCGCCTGCCCCGGCCACCGTGGGGTGCGGGGGCTGCGGGGAAGCGCCCGGCCTTCCAGGAACCGGGGGCGTCGAGGGGGCGCGGCGGCGTCAGCGGTGACGCCGCGGGCAGGACCCCTCGCCATTGGTGGGCAGCGAAGGGTGTACCCGGAGGGCGGCTCGCGGTTGGCTGCCGCCCTGGGCGTCGGCGCTGCGCTGGACGTGGACCGCAGCAGGGAGCCGGGCCGTGCTTCCCCCGCCGCCCCGCTCGCCCCGAGGTAGGTACGGCGCTGTCCGCCGCCCTGGTGCGGCCCAGCCCCGCGCTGTCCCCGGCGGCGAGCGCGGCCTGGTGCCCCCCGCCCGGGCGGCGCCGTTGGCAAGGCGGCCGCTCCGCCCCGGCCTCCGGCTGCCACCCGCTCGCTCCCGCTCCCTGCACTTCTTTCTCCCCCGGCTCGCCCGCGCCTCCCTGCCTTTCTTAACGGGTTTTTGGTTTTGTTTTTCCCCTTCCGCGCTGGAGGGGCCCTGTGAGACCCCCAGCCGGCGGTGCGGGGCGGGGGGCGAAGCACCCGGGCAGCGCCGGGCGCTTTGGTGTAGCGGGGTCTGCGGTAGTGAAGGGGAGACACAAGTCGCCCCTCGAAGCGTATTGAACTCGCTCTGGAAATAGCATCGACCTCAAATTGTGGGCTGTAGTCAAGTGCTTTGCTGGTTTTTGGGTTTTGGTTTTTGGTTGTTGGTTTTTGTTTTTTTTTTTCCTTTTCCTTTTGCTGTGTTGCTCGGCGCTATTTAAGGCTCCGTGAAACCCAAAGTTGGGTGGCACTGCCACCCCATAGCGTGGGGTGAGGGAGAAGCAGCCAGGGAGGGTTCACCGGCTGTAAAGTTACTTTCACATTTGCGACGGGATCTCAGTATCTCTGCGGCGAAGCCTGAGCACACACAGGGAGGCAGGGGTGCGAGCTCCGGGCCTGGCGGAGGTCACACCGAGTGTTTGTTTGCCGTAAGCACGGGGCAGCTCGCTCCCTCTTGAGAGTGGTGGTTTTTTCTTCTTGTAGGACTCCTCTGTGTGAGAGGAATTGGCTTCACTGCAGGCTTGGGTTTGAGGTGCACAGTGCACCGATGTGAACTGCTCTCATCGTTAAGTTTTAGGGTGCAGTGATAGTGACATGGTGTGACAAGACTTCCTCTGTTTTTGAGAGATACCGACATGCTTTTCGAGGATCCTCTTAGCAAGCTGAAGAGCAGTGTCATAAAACAGCTCCAACTTCCATACAGTAACTTCTGCTGATGACAAATCTAGCCATGGTCGGAAGACCACACTTGGAGCTAATGTAGAAGACAGTATGCTTCTGTTCATGCCTTCCTTCATGTGCTAGTTTTTCTGTCTAAGCAGCCTGGAGTCAAACAGGACCTCTTAAGGGTTTAGGCGTACAGAAATTTTACAAGGTTGAGGCATGAGAACAAACAGGATATTCCAAGTGATTCAGATGCAGAGATTCATGTTGTTATCAGTTAAAATTGCTTTGCAAACAAAGTTCACGTCTTTGAAGCCTCTTATGTCTTTTAGTCGCATAAGTATCTGAAGTTCTTAGGCACCTAGATATTTGGTGCTGGAAGCCCTTGCCGTTGATGGGAGAGCCAAGCAGTGGCATATATGCTTCACTGGGAGTGAAAAGGAGGAGAGAAAATAAAAGGATAATCCTCTGCCATGGGAATCTGTCCTAATGAAGCTTTTCCACTTTGTGTAAAATTTTGTTTAGAAAGAAAACTTGTCACTCCTGGCCACGCATATGCTGACCACTAAGCAATAGTAGTTAATAATAGTTAAAAATAGTTAAGGTCTTGTCCTTATCTTCCATTTTCAGCTTGCGTAATAATTAGTTATGTAGAAATACTTAGCTTTGGTCTTTCATACTGGGCTTTCTCTTTTAATCAGCTGCTTGCATTACAGCCTGTGTTCTGATTGCTTTCTATGTGTTGCTTCTCACTGTTCTTGATGCAAGCTTTGATAAGGGCTTGGTCTTTGCATGTTTATGCTGGCAAATGAATTTAATTGGTATCTTTAAGTTTCCAGCATTCTTCTTAAGCCATGTAATTAAAAACTGGGTGCATTGAACATATTAAAAGCCTTCCTTTACAGTAGTACAAACAGTTTGTTTCTTTAATGACACCCCACCAAACTGAGATGCAACAAAGTACACAGAAAGTAAATTAACGTCTCACGAAAGTAGGATATAACTAGAGTATAAAGTATCTGGTTTGTGTTTTACAGCAGATGTTAAAGGAGACCAGAACTTTTGCACAAACAATGTTTGAAGCATACATATACATGTATTATTTTACTGCTTTGTCTTTGCTGCCATCAGGCTTTACCATGCTCCGAGCCTTTAGTCACACAAATGGTAGGTGTGCGTTCCATCGCGCTAAGCGTTGGCATCATCGAAAGCCTGTGCTGGCAATCAGGAGAGAAGATGTTAATGCATGGGAAAGAAGAGCACCTCTAGCACCAAAGCATGTCAAGGAATTGACACAGATGGGGTACAAGGTCTTGGTGCAGCCATCAAACCGGAGAGCCATCCATGAGAAGGTAAGGTTCCGTTCTGAGTTTATCTAAAAGCAAAACCACAGTTCAGTTATTAGCCATAGTACAGGAAAAATAATATTTACAGGATATACATGAGAAAACACATTATTAATTTTTTTTTTTTTTGTTAAATGAGGAGTCATTGTGTCCTAGTGGAGAGTAAAAGGAGTAGTTTGTTTAGCATTTTAATGTCATGCTAGCACACCAATGGGTTTTTGGAGTTGTTTTTATTGATTTTTTGCTCTTTCATCTGTCTCAGAAGAAGTTCTCGATGCTCTTGAAGTAGAAACTTGGGAATTCATTTAACGTTGGTGGTAGTGTCGTCTGTGTGTGTGGAGGCAACAATCCAAAGAAATAAGCATATTTAAAAAAAAAAAAGAGGAGGGACAAATCTGGCGAATCCCATTCCTGCTTCAATCCTATTCCTCATGTAAAATGAGGAGAAGGCTTTTTTTTTCTCTAAGGCTGTGAGCTTCGGGACTTTTCAATTCTTGCAGCAGCAGTAATACTCTGCTCTAAGGTATCTGAGCCAACAGATAAAAATTGAAACGTAAGTAGAGAATTAGTGATCTTGCACATACCACCTTTTAATTAAGGCACAGTGCTGGTTTTCACCAAAGCACAGATCACATTAGGTACACAACTATGATACTGAAAGCTGGAATTTTAAAATGCTTTTAAGATAAGGGAGAAGAAAAATAAATTTTGATATGGCAAAACATTATTTTAGAAGTTACTCTTCAGGTTGGGCTTAGTCTTATACAATTTTATAAAATTACATGAATCGGTCTTCAGATTAATTTGTCACAGTCCTTTAAACTTATTTCCAAATATTTCAACACATTAGAAAGGACTGTTCATTATTGTACTACTATGAGATATACTTTAAGTGTAGTAAAAGATTCTTTTTGTAGTCTGTGAATTTAAGATGAAGGATTTTACTAACACACGATTATGTTTGGCCTTGCACAACAGGGTGTTACCATGGCAATTCAGTTTGATGTTTGATACCCCTTTTTGACAAAGAGGTTTATGAACTCATTGCAGTAACTTGTTTCTGGTTTGTAGAATTATCTATTTATCCTCTATTCTAGTTGCTTATGTGCTGAGATCTGAATATGAAAAAAAAACATTTGATTTTTCTCTTTCATAGGATTACGTCAAAGCAGGTGGCATTATTCAAGAAGATATTTTCGAGGCGTCTCTGATAGTAGGTGTGAAAAGACCTCCAGAGGACAAGTTAATTCCTAAAAAGAACTATGCCTTCTTCTCTCACACTATTAAAGCCCAAGAGGCAAATATGCCCCTTTTGGATGAGATTCTGAGACAGGTAATTGGGTCATAGCAAAGACAATTGGCTCTTAGCATGGGGTGGAAACTGAATTTAAGGCTGAAGTGTGATCGAAAGCTTACCGTGGAGCGTGGTTACTTTCAACATGCCTGTTTGTAGATGGTTAGTGAGAACTGTTTTCAGTGTCCTTTCTGGGAGCTGCGTATTTCTTGCTCAGAGGATCTCGTGCTTGCAGTGCTACTGTGTTTATGTGTGGAAGGACGACGACTTGTGAGAATGGTATGCTCAAGAGAGGTTCATGCTGTGTGAGCACAAAGGCTTGCTGGAATTTTGTTGAGCCAGAGTGCATACTGGTTGTTACAGGGCGTGGCAGCCAGTTCACTCAGAAACAGCAGCCTCTTGGCAGAGAGTGTGAATGGGTCTGCAGCAGCTAGAGTGGCACATTGGGGAGCTCTGTGCCAAGAGTGCACAGGCAGCACAGAGACTCTTTAAAACGAGAATTCAATGCAACCTTTAGGTTTTTCTTTTTATACTTAAATCTTGTTATGAACTATTTGCCTTTCTTATGTATGCCCATCAGACTCTATCACAAAGGATGACAAAGGCATATGAAAAGGTAGTTCCTAGGAGAGCAACGTGCCACTGACTGCAGCCACTGAAAGTTTTAATACTCAGTTTGCTATGTATTTTCAGGAAATTCGACTGTTTGACTATGAAAAAATGGTTGATCATAAAGGAATGCGAGTTGTGGCCTTTGGAAAGTGGGCTGGTGTAGCAGGTATAGTGCATAAAGTAAAGGCAGGCTTGCAACAAGTAACTTCTTGTAATACTTCTGGTTGCCTACGTTTCCTGAAAGTTGAGGCTTGCAATGCGTTTTTAACTGTGTTTTTAACTCTTGCCTTTAAGAGCTTTTTTCCATTCTGTTTTGTGCTCCCTACTTTTGATGTGATTACATGTCAAATAGTCCTGTGGATTCCTAGCACGTCTCCTATTTTATATTGTCTTGAGTCCTGTTTGTCTGTTCAACTAATCTGAGGCAGACTAAATATCAAGAGATCAACTGAACAGGCTTTTGAAAGAAATGGCTGCTGTCAGTCCTGCGAGTTTGAACAACATCTGTTTGTCACTTTGTTATCCATTCACACTGATTTTTGTGAGGCATGGTTCTCATTCTTTTCTACTGAACTTCAACTGCATTTCTTGAGAAGACTCTCCTTATTATCTCCTTCTTTGGAGTCTGGTGGTGTGGATGCATCTCATAAAAGGATATCTGAGTATTAAATAATGTTGCAATGCATAATGTGGGCCAAGAGCAGGTTTAAGGTCATGGCCTGCTATTGAATTTCTTCTTCCCTCATTTTAGGCAGACTTTATTTAGAAGTATTAATATTAAAACACAGGAAAAAATATCCAGGATGATTTTAGGCTTCAGTCAGTCTCTGCAGTTTCTAACTGTGCATATTCATAATTAACACTAATGGTTTGATTTTTCTTTTGTGTTTTTAACAACAGGAATGATCAACATTCTGCATGGATTGGGATTACGATTTTTAGCCCTGGGACATCACACTCCCTTCATGGTAAGAGTATATGTGGATGTATTGTTCTTCAGCAAAATGACATTCGAGCATCTGCTAATTAACTGTATTTGATTATGGAAAATGTCTTGATGGTTCTGTGCCTTTGTTTTCAGCATATTGGGATGGCACACAACTACAGGAGTAGCAGTCAGGCTGTGCAGGCTGTAAGGGATGCCGGATATGAAATTTCACTGGGATTGATGCCAAAGTCAGTTGGGCCCTTAACATTTGTGTTTACAGGCACTGGTAATGTTTCTAAGGTAAGAATTCCGTCTTCAAGATGAAACGCTATCTTACTTTTAATAGAACTTCTTGGCATTTGATACATATCAGGTTAAATGGGTTGATGAGTTAATTTTGTTTGCTTAGACTTCAGGCTTTGCTTTGCCAGTAAGAATTTTTAAGTACCGGAAACTAACGATGAGACTATGCCTGACAAGGCTGACCATGCTAACTTCTTACCATGAAAATTGGGTTAAGTCTTACTGCTCCTCTCTCTTTTCCTGCTTGCATGATTTTTGTCTCCCTGTCTCCCCTCTGTAGACTCTGGGCTCACAAGGTATGTTGAATCACTCCATTTAAAGTACAGGAGAAAGAATTATTTTTCCTAATGCTTGCTGACTTTTTATATCTGTTTTTATAGCATTGCTTTGGCTTGCAAATGCTGGACGCTAGAGCTGTTTTCTATGATGCAGCGAAAAGGCTTACGCCTGGTTTTGGCAACAAAGATCAGTTAACTAGGCTCCAGCTATAAAGTGAAATCACTGCCTATGTCAATATATGCTTTCTGGACAAAATTATAGCATGTCTGAAAGGCCTGTATTCTATGATCACAGCTTCTTGGGAAAGTAATCCTGAAGTTCTTTGCCTTTTGAACAGTCTGGTTAGTGAGGAGTAGCTTCAGAAGACTTCCCTAAAGAGAAACTGTTCCTTAAGAGTGGCAACAAAACCGTCTATTGTGGCCAAGTTGAGGCCTCCCAGCTCTGCCGCTAGAAATATAAAACAGACCTCGGGCTGTGGGTCGTACTACAGGCACGTTGCAGTAAAGGGGTATGATGTAAATTCCTTGTACATAGACCCCAGGCAGCTTTGTTTTGGATAAGCGGCAGTATGTGTGAAACAGTTTGTACATCTCTGAAGATGTTCTCTGGCAGGACTGTCAAGTTGTGCATGGTGTTTTTATATTTGTTTTCCCACACCAAATGAGCAGTGTTACACTACCTTTATATTCTCTGCTCATTCTGAATCCTACTTCATTATTTACAGGGTGCTCAAGAAATGTTCAGTGCTCTTCCATGTGAGTTTGTGGAACCACATGAGTTAAAGGAAGTTTCCAGATCTGGAGGTACGCTGTGACAATAAAGTGATTTAGAACACTAGAACCCTTTTTGTCTAAGTATAACCAAGTATAACAGCTAACTTATTTTCTTTTTTTTTTTTTACCTCAGACCTCAGAAAAGTCTATGGGACAGTGTTAAGTCGTCACCATCATCTTGTAAGAAAACGTGATGGACTATACGATCCAGTAGACTATGATAAACATCCAGAACTTTACACTTCTCGTTTTAACACTGATGTGAGCATCTCTTCTGTTCTTTTGCAAAGGTTTTTCCATGGAGTGTTGGTAGTTGCTACACCTTTGCATGTGCATTGATTGAGAGAGCATTTGTTTAAAACAGTAGACTAAATGCTTTCAGCTTCTTAAAGTACTGGATGAGAACATCAGACATCTGTAACTTTCTTTGCAGATTGCACCCTATACAACTTGTTTAATTAATGGGATATACTGGGAACAAAAGACTCCTCGCTTGTTAAGTCGACAGGATGCTCAGAAGCTGCTGGTGCCAGTTAAATCTACTGGTGGTGCAACGGAGGGCTGTCCTGAGTTACCACACAAGTAAGACACCTCAGTTCACTCGTAACAATTCTGCAGCACCATGATTAAGTCGTAATGTTAGGCAGTTTCACCACACTATCTACCAAATGATTCTGTTTCTTACATTGTTCCTTTTGTATGCCCCATTAGATTTTACTTTCGTTTTTCTGTGCTTTGCAGTCTTGTTTTCACAGTTCAGAGTTTTTGAAAGCATCACAGTACAAATGATTGACACATATTGGCTGTCTTTCCGCTAAAGTAGTTCTGGAATTGATCCTTGTGCAGAATCCAATACAAACAGCATGACATCTGGGAAATGTACCTACTGCACCATTATTGCTGGAAGTTTCTATGCCTGAGCAGTTTGGTTAAGTTCTTCCTGCCCTGTCATTTGGCTTGTACAAGTTCAATAACTGTTCCTTAACACCTCTGATTTCTGCAGCAGGTAGTGGGAATGCTTCACAACCCTGAATAGCTTTAAGGATGGAATGTGGGGTGCAAATCCAGGGTTAGTCTCCTTTCAGTGTGGTTAGGAGCCAGCCTTTTCTAATAGCCCTGTGTAATAGTCCTCTGGGAGACTGGCCTGGGAATGGATTTGGGGAGGATATACTTGGCAGTGTATCCTGGTGAGGAAGCAGGCCTTTGTCTCTTCTCTGCCCATTCTTGACACCTTTCTTTCTCTCACTTGACAAATAAAGAATTTAAGTGTTAACCTTGAGTGGAGCCAGAGGTTGTGAGTTAGGCTAATGAGTGCTCCACCTGTGCCAGCTGTCTGTGGACTGAAAGGACGCAGCCACCTCTTTCGGTTTCCCTTTACCGTGATGAAGTTATTCTAGTATAGGGCTGCCCAGTGATAACTCAGGGGAACTTGTCGATGGATAATGAATCAGAGGTGTTGGAAGTACATGGAGTACAGAGAAGAAGGGATGGATGAGTAGATTCTCCTGGTCTTTGCGTGAAATATGGATCCTCTTGATGTGAGTGGAAATCTTATGACTGCAGCAGGGCCAGATTTCCATTATGTTTCTGGAGGTCATTTTTTGTGTTGTGTTGACTTCTAAATTGGTTAAGGTGAATGAAACTGCAAGTCTGATAGATCTTCTCACATTTCTTTTCTTTCCTATTCGTTTGTGATCTCTCATACTTATATTCCTTAGTAATTTGAGTAACACTCTATTCCTTTCTATTTTATATTTAATTGCTTTAGACTTCTGGCGATATGTGACATTTCAGCAGACACTGGAGGATCTATAGAATTTATGACGGAGTGTACAACAATTGACAGTCCATTTTGTATGTATGATGCTGACCAGCATATTATTCATGACAGGTGGGAGAGCCTTTAGTTCTTACTGCTTTCCTCAGTAATTTGTACAGTCAAACATTATATTGAAAAATCATGCATTTAAAACACTTCTGAAAGAAGTAGTATAGAAGAGCTATGTTCTCTCTTTCAGTGTTGAAGGCTCTGGGATTCTGATGTGTTCCATTGACAATCTGCCAGCACAGCTTCCTATAGAATCAACAGAGTACTTCGGCGATTTGCTTTTCCCATATATTGAAGAGATGGTAAGGTCTTACATGTTCAACAAGAAGGTAAAAGACTCAAAGACTCAGACTTTGGTCTGCTTGTTTGTTGCTTTTCTGGTCTCCTGTATACATTCAAACTGAATCTGCTGTAGAACATAACTGACTTTGTACTTAAAGAAAAAAAAAAAGCATTCTAAGTCTTGAGGTAATGCTTTCAAAAAGCAACACGTGTACGAGACATTAGTGACCTGGATGTCTTGGGGATTTGTCTAGAACACTTTCTGTAGGCAGGAAGGAGGCTCTGGCAGGTAGTTCACTGCTCCTGGACCCTGCAGCAGATGTCTAAGTCTGATTTTCTTGGAGCATTCAACAATCATACGCAATCAGACTGCTGTTAGAATTCCTGTATTTTCATAAAAATCAAATGACATTGATCAGTGCCAGAAGAATTTCAGATCTACAAGGTATTGGTATTGTTGCATGCATTTAAATGTTGCTTAACATCTTGATGTTTTACTCTGAAGAAATTTATGGGAAATAAAATGACCTGATTTGAAATAACTTATCTCCATAGCTGTTATCAGAAGGCTCAGAACCTCTTGAAAGCCAGAATTACTCACCTGTTGTTCGAAATGTAAGTTTTGCAATTTGTCACTCTGCTTGTCTTCCTCTGCTTTAAAACATACAGGTACAAGTAACCCTGAAAATTTGTTTTGTGTATTTGTAGGCAGTGATTGCATCCAATGGCTCACTGACAGCTAAGTATGAATATATCCAGAAATTGAGGGAGAGCAGGTAATGTCTAGCTTCTTAAAGTTTGTTTGGTTCAAGATTGGAAAAAAACCCCAACAAACCACTTGTCTGCATTCTATCTCCCCTTTTGCATTTATTTACTCTTGTGTTTTGGTGGAATACTGCTGTATTGCACTGTGTCTAATTGTCTCCTAGCTTGATGATTTCCTTCTTTCTTCATGCACATTGCCTAAGTCATTAACGTGTTTTTAGCAGCTTACATTGAAGTTGAGAAAGTGGCCATTTTTCTCTTTCTTACATTATGGAGATTGTTTTACCAGAGGCAGAAAACAGCCACATACCAGTATTATTCTGTTACTCCTTGCCCTTTTAAAATGGGTATGACATACAGTCCTTTGAAAGGAATGGCTGAAAGGAAATGCCTCTCTAATATACCTTGAATCTAGTTTCCTCTGGTATGGCTCAAGTGCTGTGCTTTATAGCATTGTTCAGGGACTGGGTGTATTCAGGAGCTTCTGTGAGACTCTCAGACTTTTTATTATATTCCTTTAGCTACAGCTTTAGCTACCACTTCATCCATACCCTATCTTAGTAGTTATCTGCCAGTAGTAACATGAAAGAAGTAGTATTGAGTGGATTAAGCTAAAAAAAGTATAAATAACCTGGATATCTCTTCCCCTTGCTCCCTGTTATTCACAAACATTTATAGTTTATCTATGAAAAATGTTAATTTGACAATAAGTGGGCACCTCTGGCTTCATGTTTATGGTCAATGCTACCTGCACTGTACATCGTACGATGTTGAAACTAGTCTGACCACAAGCGCTGCATGCCCTATCTACTAAAAGCATAGTGTGTTTACTTTTGCATGCCAAACTTTTCAAATTTCCTTCGGGAATTTGAGGAGTTCTGGTTATGAACTTATGCATGATGGACTGTTTTCATGTTATTTAGGTATTGCTCTGTCAGGCTGCAACACCATCCTTCATTATTGTGGCTGTTTTTCAACTGAAAAAAACACAACTGAAAATTGACTTACAGATGCCATTTGGAACCCCCAAAACATCTGTACCAAACATTATTTAGTAGAGATATGATTAGCCCTGTTCTAAGGACAATAGCTTTAAGCAAAGTGGAGATGAGCTTGTCAGCTAGAGGTCAGGGTTCTTTCTGTGGCACAATCCACAATGCAGTAATGGCTGCATAAACTCTCAGTAGATAAAGGGGAAATTGAAGAACTTATTTATATGCTTCTGAAGTTTCCCATTAGTCTGTATTTTCAGAGGTCCTACCTATTTATTGAAATTTGTTTTCAGGATATGGGATAAGAAAAGCCAAACCTCAATCTCCATTAATTACATTAAACAATAGGGCAATAAACAGCTTCTTCTTTTTCAAAAATAAAAACTGCATTAAGTTTTTTTTTTTTAATTTGCTAAATAGTTTTTATCTGCATAGTGATGATACTTCAGACAAACAGTTTTACAATCCGAATTTTACAACTTAATGCAAGTTTAAGCTAAAAGGAAAAGTAATTATAAACAACCAAAATGTGTTTTCCTGCTATAATTTATACATTTATGAGAGCATATTTAAACAACTACTTAACTAGGTTAGTCTAGTCAGCAAAAAGAAGTGCAAAATCTGATGTGAATACATTTTTGTATTGTATTTCAGTATATTTCAATGTATGTATTGAAAATTTTATATCGAAAGTTAACAGGAGAGCTACTTGTTATATTTATTTAGGAGAGTTGTAGAAGCTTGGTTGAAACACCCTGTAATGGTTTTGAAAGCTGATTTCATGTCTGCAAACAGGATTTCTTAATTGAACATTAACTTTTATTTGACTTTTATTGACTGTCATGTTCCTATGATGGACTAATAAGAACCTAGAATAACTTACCTGAAATACACTTTCACTGGCATGGTTTTGTGTACTTTAACAGTTACCTGTGATGCAAAGGGAGCAAGGCAGAGCCTGGAATCCCTTTCTGACAGCCCAACATGACGAAGGCAGCCTCATGGTCCTCAAGTGATCAGATTACAGTCACTTGGCCACTGGGAAAAAAGTAATGACAACTGAGGAGAAAAACTGTTGAACAGCCAGTAGCAATTGGAGAAACAGTGGAGATGTTGATGGATTTCATCATGTTTATATTAGAGGGAAATAACTAGAAGTTATGCAGCGGAAGAATGGAAGACACTAGACAGTGATTGCCCAGTCTTGGGTGAGGTAGCTGGGAACTTGGCTCTTGGTCTGAATAGAGCTCTTGGTTTGTAGACCTACTAAAACATACTTACTGTGTTAGCTTTAGCAGCTTACAGTTTCCTTCTTCTGTGTGATTTTAAAATTTGCCTGTAAAACCTCCTAGGGAATATGCTCAGTCACTGAAGATGGGTAATAAGAAGAGGGTTTTGTTGCTTGGATCTGGCTATGTTTCTGGCCCTGTACTTGAATATCTCAGTAGAGATTCTGACGTTGACATCACAGTTGGTATGTAAGACTTTGCTTGTTTTTCATTGAAAAATTATGTGGTATTGAACCTTTCTCACAAGTAATACATTGATCTGGTTCTCAGAACAGGTAAAGAAAATCTTTGCTATTATGCACAGCAGAAAAGGATTTTTTAGCTTTCTGAGCATTTTAAGCTTATATAATTGATTTGAAAATGACAGCCACATGAAAAGTTTACTGTTCACATGTGTAACCTAAAGGAAAATTAGAAGTATTTTTCCTTCTATCACACTTTGGGCTGGGGATTGGTTTTGTAGCTAGCCAGTCATGTTTGTTGATGCTTGGCTGTGTTTTCAGCCTCACACAACAAGAAGATGATGTCGTTTTTATAGACATCTGTATGAGTGAAGCCTCTATTGTTATAACCAGTACTGTGATGGTAAACCTTCAGACCCTGACTTTCCCACTAGCCGCACATGCTTGTTTATTCCTCTGTTTTGATTTTATCTATGGCATATTTCAGGCTAGGCATCTCAAAACCATTTTTCTGTACCCTCGATGTTGACTTTACCCTGATTCTGTGATTTTGGATTTAAAACCCAGGCTGTGTTGCCTGAAAGATGCTGTGCTGGGAGGTGATTTCCTTTAAAACTTACTGTTGTATTTCTGTTGATTTTTGTTGTTGTTGCTTTGGCTTGTTTTTTTTTCCCCTCATGCTGCTTTCATACTCAGCTGCTTTTGCTACCCTTTGATAACTATAGTACTTTTAACCCCTGGGAAAATATTTACTAGGAAGAAGAGGGGAACTCAGAGGAAGCTGCACCCTTGTTATTAGCACTGCCTGATGCAGTGAACAGGGAGGGATTACAGCAATGTGCAGTATCCATCCCCTCATCAGTGCAGAGGCTGCATCTAGTCCCTGCAGTACAGAAGCAGTAAGAGAAACCAGGTGAACTGGAAGATCTGTTTTGCCAAGCACTGTGCAAACTTAGTAAGTGCCTCTTACCTGGGTAGCTTAAAAACATGCTGTTTCTACAGCGCGCACACACACACACACGCATACACACACACAAGCTCAGAAGGAAAGAGACGCAGAGATATTACTTGTCTGTTATTTGGCAGCAGGCAGGTAGGTGAAGAAGACATAAAGTACGTATCGCAGTGCCACATTTGGTTCCCTGCTGTTAGGCTACACCACTTTAAATCCAAATGACAGAAATCTTAACTGGGAAACCTTCATCTAATCAACATTTTTTGTTTCGAATTTGTAGATTATTTTACCTAGCTCTTTTCTTTCAGCACAAGTTGACGAGTATGGTACAGAGAATCATCTTCAGGCAACATTTGTTTCCAGTTGACTTTGGAAAGGTCATAAGGAAGTAAGGCCCTAAGTTAGAGGCACAGATACTTTTAATTCTCCATAAGCCTGTGCCCCACCTGCTGCCTTCATTGCGTACTCCTTTCTCCTGGCTGTGTTCCCATTGCTGTCATTGTCCTGGCAGCATGGTGAGCTGGCACAAGAAACCAATTCACTTTCAGTCAGATGTGGCAAATACTGGTTGCTTTTTCAGTTCTGCTTTCCTTACAATGTTAAGTGCTGATGGCAGTAGGAGCAAGAAAACAGGAAGGAACCAGTGGAGGCAGGCAGAGACTCCTCACTTTTAGTGATAACATTAGTGTATGCAGAATTGGTAGGATTAAGCCACAGGTAAATATTGAAACTAGTCTGATTGAATCTGGTGGGCCCTTTAGTAATATTTGGCCTCACCAAAAACGTAATATTTTTATCTTTGTTATGTTAAAAATGATTAATGATGTGAATTGGTTTTATTTTAAGCTATTAAGCTCTTCTTGGCTATAAATAGGAATTCTGTTAAAATGTACTGAAACAGAGTTTTGAAAGACGTCTTTTTTAATCAGATTTACCTATAAATATACTGGCTACATGGAATGAGGGATGGGGTAAGCTTTTCTCTTAGCTATGTTGAACTTGCATGTTCATCAAGACCTTAAAACCAAGTGTAGACTGAAAAAGAAAACCAAATTTTCCTCTTTGGGCTTTTTCCCTTCCTAGACTTCTAGTCAGCTTCTTGTTTTTCAGTGAAGTAGTCTGTGCATTTGCAGAAATAGCTGCTACCATCAATAACTGATTGAATACTTCACCTCTGCATTTATTTCGCCAGGTCAGAGAAGTGACCATTTTTAAAATAAGGAGAAAATATGTAGTGCATAGTGACCTAAGATACTTTAGGCCTCAAGATAAATTGTCACACTAATTGAAAATGGTTGCTTTTTCAGCAGGGTAATACTAATCCAAAGTCAGTTTGCTTTTAAAATACATTGGGCATACAATTTTTTTTTTGTTGCAATCTTCCCTCAAGAGTCACTGCAACACAGTTCATTAAATTGGGAAACACCAGGCATGCCTTTTCTGTATTTCCGTGTGAAGGTTAAAGCAAGAACAAAACCTCTCCCTGTTTCAATGCTGTTTGATTATTCTGTTTCACATGAGATTATAAACCTGCAGGGAAAGGCACTTTTTGGGGTAGGCAATCACTTTTTATTTTTTCCCCTAGCTTTCTGGTTATGCAGTGCTTCTCCAGCAAATTGATGAGCTCATGAATGTTGATGGTGTTTAGTACACCTAGGACCCTGATGCGAGTTTCTGGCATTCTAGTTTACTCCTACACCTTGTTCTGCGAGGCAGACCACTGGATGACTCATTTAAGCAAGGGTTAGTAGACCGAAGGGATGATGTCCTCCGCAAATCAAAGAATGAACATCAAGTCTGTTTTGTGATTCTCCAGCAAATAAATAAGGAGAAGAAAAGTTGCTACTTGGTTTCATAGTACTGTATCAGGGATGTTGTTGAGTTCCTGCTTGTTACTCCTACCTTGGTTCTCTTCCTCTCCTGTTTAAAGTTTTTCTTTTGTCTGATCCTTTTGACTCCCTACCTTCAAAACTTTTTCCACCAAAAAACCAAACTGATCTGCCTGAGTGGACTAGTTGTACTTTTGACTGGGCATAGTAAAGCTGTTATATTTTTCTGCTGGTCATCTTTATTTTATTTTTCCCAGACTGTGCATGGTGGGATTATTTTTTCTAGTTCAGATGAGGTGCCTTCTCCTATATCAATAGAAGTGTTTACTACCGCTCTTGCCACTTTCTTCTGATCTTTCTCTAAGACTTTGCTCGAGCCTGAACAGAAGCATCCAAGCATCTCTCTTGTGTGACTGTTATTTGCATTATTCAGCCTCAAACTCTTTAATTGATGTGCTTCTAGATCCAAGGTAATAGTACATTTCTAAGGATTCCAAAAGAATCTAGTTTTGTCCCTCCATCAATGGTTTGGTCATTTTTTCTTTGAAAATTTTGCAATGTTTTTTTTTCAGTGTGTTTCAACACTTTCCAAAGAGTGGCAGGTGTTCATCTGACATATCAAAGACTGAACCTCCTGTATGTATGTTTTTCAAAACTTAGAATATGCCTTCCTACAGGTTCCTATGAGGAGTCAAAGTTAAAGACATGGGAGTATGCTTTTGGAGTGGATCACAACTCTGCCTAGCCTATCATAAAAGTGTTGGGGTTTTGCAGCTGGTTAATGACATTTTTGTGACATGATTCTGGATAAGAAACATTCAGCAGACTTTTTTTCCCTCTCTCCAAAAAACACTTAGGTGTGAGTGTGTGCTTCTTTCTATGTAGTTTATTGGTTTTCCCACCCATGTGGGTGCTCAGTTACCTGGCAAATGTAGACAGTGTTTTTGTAGAAAACCATGCTGGGAGGACTTGTGCATGTGATGCAAATGAGCCAGTGGGTTCTAGGGTGTCCTACTGCACAAAGATGGGCTTAACAGTCCTTTATCTCATGTTCTAGACCTACTTCTTCATAGACTAAGAAAGAAGGGAGATGATTTCTAGTTTTGCATAAATAATTTGTGTTGATCTAGTCTGCAGATAGGAAAAATGGGGTTAAAACTTTTGTTAATTTTAAGTACACCCACAAAGCTGCGAATTGGTTACAAGTCTGTTCTTGTTACACGATTTAGCAATGAGTGGTTCTCTACTTCTGAGAGTAAGTATTCTTTGTAGATTCTTGTTCTTGAGTTATAGCTGCTGTGGCTTGACACTGGCAATTGATAATAAAATTTCTACGTTAGGGGAAGTAAGATGTAGGGGAAGTAAGATGCTTTACGCCTGCTTTCCCTTCAGCTGTTAGTAAAGGAAGATATCCGCACAACTGCTTCTCTTTGGGAAGAAGGAGGTGTATGTAAAGCACAATTATATGTGGGAGTGCTTTGGACTTGCCTTCATCTTTTGGTAACAGTTTATGTGTTTTACTTTTAAAACAGTATCTGTCATGAAGGAACAACTTGAACAACTGACGAAAAAATACAGCAACATTATTTCAGTCCATATGGATGTCATTAAGCAAGAGGAAAAGCTGTCCTCTTTGGTGAAGAATCATGACCTTGTGATCAGGTCAGAATTCTGTGTAAAACATAATAGGGTCAACCCTAAATCACACTGCTTCTTTATCCTAGTTCAATGACTTCAATCAACATTTTTTTTTCATGCCCAAGAACTGGTGTCATATTTGTGTATCTAAATAGTTGTAACTGGCCACTGCCTTCTCACGTAGCAGGGCATCAGGACTTTCAAAGGGGCTTTGACTGCTGCATCTTTTTAAAAGTGTTCATTAATTATGTGGGCAGCCTTCTCAGTGTGAGGGGCCAGCTACGTCCACCAGTGTATGTGTTCCTGGGATCACATTTGCATATTTGCAAGAGGAGGCAAAATTCTGACATCTGGGTCATTTCTCGTGAATATTCCATTGAGAAAGATCTCTTTCCAAGTATTGAAAAAGGGAAGGAAATTACTTCATAGTCCTTGCCATTTTGTCCCTTTTGCAACAGATGTCATGAGTGTTGCTTCCTTTCCACATAGAGCATGCTTTTCACAAAGTACTTCAGCAAGATCATTGTAATGCAAGCTTTCTCAAGGATGGTTTTACGCTTTTGCATCTTTAAACCTCCAGCATGCCTGTTTAGAAGGTGGCCTTGAAAAGAGGTCAGTGGTTTATTTTTTACAGAGAAAAGTGTGACAAAAGATGCTGTCTAAAGAATGACTCCCCTCTTGCCCTGCACCCTTTTCTGAGCACGTACAACAATGCTCTTCTGGTAGGGTAGCATTTCACTTACGTAGATATGAAACTCCTCAGGGCAAGGCAAGTATGGCTCCTGTATTTACTTGAGCTCCTTTGCAGGCATATAAAAACTCTTTTTAAATGTCTTTCCAGTGACAGCATAAGTAACTGGTTGGATTCTGATGTTACATAATTCTCCTTCATTTTTAGTTTGCTGCCTTATTCAGCACATCCTTTGGTTGCTAAGAAATGCATTGACCACAAAGTGAACTTGGTAACAGCCAGCTACTTAACACCAGCTATGAAAGAACTCCAGGAGAGGTAGGTATGAAAGTAGCATCTCCCTGATGTTGCTTCCTTCTTTAGTACGTTAGGTGAATATGTTGCAGTCTGTTACGCCTTCAATGCTTATTGTGAATGTTCTGCATTCTTTCTCCTTCCTTTTTTATGTCAGAGGACTAAGTACCCTATTTCTTATTAATGTGGCTTCTCCTCTCCCCTCAGACCTGTTAGGATCTTTGAGCTGGGCTGATATTCAAACTGGGCAGCTGGGCTGTCCTGTTCTACCAGTGACAGCAAGCTTGTTTGTCATCCTTCTCATTCCCCTAATAAAAACTCATTCTTGGCTCATTTTATCTACAGGAATATCCTCCTTCTTGCCACCTTCTTTTGGACAGGCCTACTGTATTAATCTCAAATTGGTGACAGTTCTAACTGTTCTAATGTTTCTGTTGTCCTGCTTATTGTATGATTGTAAGTTGTTTTGAGCATGGAGCTTCATCTGAGTGCTCCTCTCAGTCATGCTACTGGAAACTCTGAAGTGAATTTAAGTGAGCGAGATGAGAATTGTACATGCTGTGTCTCTAGAAAGGGAACACAGAGACAGCTAGACAGGTAGAGAAGAAGTTTTGCAGACAATGAGGGAGGTTTAGGGGTCTCTCCTCCCCTTCTTTCTGTGATGCCAAGAGGTCATATCATGCTCTCAAAAAAAAAAAAGACACTTCACATTTGTCAAAACACAAAATTATTTTGAAAATCAAATAAATCACCTGTGTAGTGATAAGTGAGCTGCTCTGGGAGTGTGTGCAAATGTTAAAAAAAGAAAACCCAATGTTTGTAATTTGGGAAAGGCCTTTTAATCTCTCTCCCCTGGAGCTGCTGTTTAGGGTAATTATGACTAGCCCTGTGCTGTCCTCTGCGTTACTACCTTCCTGCATTGTAGCGCTGTCCAGGAGAATGTAGCATATGGAGTCGCTGGTAGGAATTTCTTTTTCTGCCAGACCCTAGATGTTGCAGTAAAGTAAGAGAAACTAAGGATACAATGACTCTCAGACAATTGTCACTGTTCAGGCTTTAACATCTTCACATCTTCCACAAGCTGCAGACAGGGGCCAGAATTCACTGTGTTGGGGAAAGTTCACTGAGCCTTTGTTAGACAGATTTCCTGAATAAAAGGCCAGTAATAGTGAATCCTCTGACAGCTCTGCATTTCTGTTATTTTTAGTGTAGAAGCTGCCGGTATTACAGTTATCAGCGAAATGGGTTTGGATCCTGGTCTTGACCATATGTTGGCGATGGAATGTATTGACAAGGCAAAAGAAGTTGGTGCTACGGTAAGATTGGCAGGTAGTGCATAGTTCTGCCATGGTTTTATTAGTAAAGTTGTTCCTTTAACACCAGCCAGTTTTGGGGCATGTCACTGATCTGTAAAGGGTGCTGGACACCTGACTTTTTTGATACTTGGAATTTGGTGCCAGCTAATCCAGTTGGTGAGATCATCAACTAAGATGACTTTACCTCAGTGTATGGTTTGGTTTCCTCTCCTTTACGAGCAGTGCCTGCAGTGTGACAGTTTGATATTGTTGCTCAATGAAATTCTTTTGGTTCCCCTGTCCACTGTAGATCTGATTTGACTCATTTGGGGCATAATGTCAACAGAAAGGTTAAGAACTAATGAGGATTCTGCAGAGTAGCTCAGTTCTGTTTGCATCCTGGTCTGTCTTCTCTTCATTGTTTCTTTCCTGTGAATAAATTTGACAGGTTGTATCCTACACTTCTTTCTGCGGTGGCCTACCAGCTCCAGAGCACTCTGACAATCCCCTGAGATACAAGTTCAGCTGGAGCCCACAAGGAGTGTTGCTGAATACAGTTCAGTCTGCTACGTATTTAAAAAATGGAGAGGTGAAGTAATCCTAACATTTCCATTTAAAGCCAGACAAAGAAGGTGGAAATGGGCAAAGGAGGGAATTGGGATTTGTAAGGTGCTGCGTTTACTTCCAAGCCAGTGACAGTCAGCTGCCTAAGCAAGTTGCATATGTCACTTAACCTTGTGTTTGATGGTGTCTGGCTGCTGCCAGCTTAATTCTTACTTACTATGTAGAATGTGATTGCAAAGAAGGAATGTGTTCTAATGACTGAAGCACTGGATTGAGGTTGGTGTTCTGGGTTCATCTTCCATCCCTGTTGTGTGTTGCTTTTGCCACTTAATTGCCCTGTCTTTGGCTCTGTGAATCGAAGGTGAGAGTGCATCCTTCTACTTGCTTTTCTGTCTAGTAATTGTAAACCAAATAACCTCATTTTGAAACCATAGGAGCAGCCTCACAGTCACAAGCCCTGGTCCTCACGGGGGACTTCAACCACCCTGACATCTGTTGGAGAGACAACACGGCTGGGCACAGGCAGTCCAGGAGGTTCCTGGAATGCGTGGACGATAACTTCCTCCTGCAGGCGATAGAGGAGCCAACAAGGAGGGGTGCCACAGTAGACGTTGTGCTTACCAACAGGGAGGGACTGGTGGGGGATGTGAAACTAAAGGACAGCCTTGGCTGCAGTGACCACAACATGGTGCAGTTCAAGATCCACGGGGCAGCAAGAAAACTACATGGCAAGCTCTCTGCCCTGGACTTCAAGAGGGCAGACTTTGGCCTCTTCAGGGACCTGATGGGCCAAGTGCCATGGGAGGTGGCCCTGGAGGGAAGAGGGGCCCAGGAAAGTTGGTCCACATTCAAGGAGCACCTCCTCCAAGCTCATCAGAGGTGCATCCCGATGAAGAACAAGTCGGGCAAAAAGGCCAGGAGGCCCGCGTGGATGAGCAAGGAGCTCCTCGATCAACTGAAAGTGAAAAAGAAAGCCTATAGAGGGTGGAAGCGGAGACAGGTAGCCTGGGAGGATTACCAAGAGGCTGTGCGAGTGGCCAGGGATCAGGTAAGGAAGGCCAAAGCCCTGACGCAATTGAATCTGGCCAGGGATATAAAAAGCAACAAGAAAAGCTTCTACAGGTACGTAGGGGACAAAAGAAAGTCCAAGGAGAATGTAGGCCCCCTCCGGAAGGAAACCGGTGTCCTGGTTACCTGGGACATGGAGAAGGCTGAGGTACTCAATGACTTTTTTGCCTCAGTCTTCACCAATAAGGGCTCTTGTCTCACCACCCAAGCTGTGGAAGGCACAAGCAGGGACTGTGAGGATGAAGAACCGCGCACTGTACTCGAAGAGCAGGTTCGGGATCATTTGAGGAACTTGAAGGTGCACAAGTCCATGGGACCTGATGAGATCCATCCACGGGTCCTGAGGGAACTGGCGGATGAAGTTGCCAGGCTGCTGGCCATTGTATTTGAGAAGTTGTGGTGGTCTGGTGAGGTCCCCGATGACTGCAAGAGAGGGAACATAACCCCCCCATTTTTAAAAAGGGGAACAAGGAGGACCTGGGCAACTACAGGCCGGTCAGCCTCACCTCTGTGCCTGGCAAGGTCATGGAGCAGATTCTCCTGGAAACCATGCTAAGGCACATGGAGAGCAAGGAGGTGGTTGGTGACAGCCAACATGGCTTCACCAAGGGCAGATCGTGCCTGACCAATTTGGTGGCCTTCTATGACAGGGTGACAGCATCAGTGGACGAGGGACGAGCAACTGACATCATCTACCTGGACTTGTGCAAAGCTTTTGACACTGTCTTGCACGACATCCTTCTCTCTAAACTAGAGAGGCATGGCTTTGATGGACAGACCACTTGGTGGATAAGGAGTTGGCTGGATGGCTGAACTCAGAGAGTGGTGGTCAACGGCTCGATGTCCAAGTGGAGACCAGTCATGAGTGGTGTCCCTCAGGGGTCCGTGTTGGGCCCGGCCCTGTTCAACATCTTTGTCGGCGACATGGACAGTGGGATAGAGTGCACCCTCAGCAAGTTCGCCGATGACACCAAGTGGTGTGGTGCCGTCGACACGCTGGAAGGGAAGGATGCCATCCAGAGGGACCTTGACAGGCTGGAGAGGTGGGCCCGTGCCAACCTCATGAAGTTCAACCAGGCCAAGTGCAAGGTCCTGCCCCTGGGTCGTGGCAATCCCAGGCACAAATACAGGCTGGGCGGGGAATGGATTGAGAGCAGCCCTGAGGAGAAGGACTTGGGAGTGCTGGTGGAAGAGAAGCTCAACATGAGCAGGCAATGCGCCCTTGCGGCCCAGAAGGCCAACCGCATCCTGGGCTGCATCAGGAGAAGCATGGCCAGCAGGTCGAGGGAGGTGATTCTCCCCCTCTACTCTGCCCTGGTGAGACCCGACCTGGAGTACTGTGTCCAGTTCTGGAGCACCCACCATAAGAAGGACATGAAGCAGTTGGAGAAGGTCCAGAGGAGGGCCACAAAGATGATAAAAGGGCTGGAGCACCTCTCTTATGAGGACAGGCTGAGAGAGTTGGGGCTGTTCAGCCTGGAGAAGAGGAGGCTCAGAGGAGACCTTATAGCGGTCTTCCAGTACCTCAAGGGGGCCTACAAGAAAGATGGGGAGAGGCTGTTCAGTAGGGCCTGTTGTGATAGGACGAGGGGTAATGGTTTTAAAATAGAGGGAGGTAGATTTAGATTGGATATTAGGAAAAATTTTTTTACGATGCGAGTTGTAGAACACTGGAACAGGTTGCCCAGAGAGGTGGTGGATGTCCCAACCCTGGAAACGTTCAAGGCCAGGTTGGATGAGGCTCTGAGCAACCTGATCTAGTTGGGGATGTCCCTGCTCCTTGCAGGGGGGTTGGACTAGATGACCTTTGAAGGTCCCTTCCAACTCTAGCCATTCTATGATTCTATGATTCTGTACTCATGCATTGTATAGCAGAACTCTTGATTTCTTTTTCTTTTGGTGCAACCTGTAATGCCAGTAACCCACTGGGTGGATTTTGTGGAAGTGTACAGTGCTTTCTGATGTGTTTTATATAAGCTCCGTTTTGCTGTTTCTGCAGGAGTCGTTAGAGTAGAGTTACCCTAGCAAATGTCACTGCATCTGCTTTATGGAAAGATTGTAACTGATTTGTGCAAAGCTACTGCAAGCCATTATCACATTTCTGCTTTCCAGTCCTATCTGTTTGATCACTCCCACTTGCTCAGAGTAGTTACTGAGCAGGAGCTCTTCAAATGTCAAGGAGACTGCCTTGTATAACCACTGTAAAGTTTAGCTGATTATCTAAACTTTTTGATCTGCAAAACTGCGAAGTCTTTTGAGATGTTTTATCATGACATTTTGGTGCTCTGTTGTTCTTACTGCAGTAAGAAAGGAGAAATTCAGGGATTGTACATTGGATCATTATTTAAAAAGCAACAACACATAGTTACAAGTTTCAGATGAAAGGATCTCTTGGAGAATGTGAAAATGCTTCTTATTTAATGCTGACCTGGTTCACCCGTTGCTAGGAAAAATTAGATCATGCATATGAATGATTCATTATGAGAGCACTATGCGAGCTTGTCAATAAATTGTACAATTTTCCTCCTTGCCACTAAATTCTTAGCTGACTTTGTTGTGCAGGATTCTTCCACACTAGTGTCTTCCCTGACAAGCACAGTAAGGTCTTTCGGTATTGCTGCAGACTTCATAGCTTTAGTCTTTCTTCTAGAAGGAAACCTTGCTCCTTTGCTCAGAAGTCACAAAATGAGTTTGTATTGATGCTGCATAGCAGATAATGTGCATTAGCTGCTTGAAGGAAGCAGGGTTCAAGGCTTTGATTTGGAGGGATAATAGACCTAGTCAACCTTATTTTGCTTTCCTTCAGCGATGTGTTCTCTTTGTGCTTTGTAGCTGCAAGTAAAGATACACACGGGCAGCAATTTTATATCAGTGTGATAGCCTCTGGTTTATTTTAATCTTAAAAAAGAAACAAACTCTCATCCTTCTCTTTATATTTACCTTCTCCTCCCCCATAAAAAAAAAAAGATAATTAAAAAATTTACCAAAAAGCAGGGAGCCTATGAGCAGAATGTCCCTTCACAGTGATATAGTTTGGGGAGGTGCTCCAAAATTACACTGATGTAAGTGAAGTGGGAACCTGCGACCTTACTGTAAATGCAGCAGGAATTAACTGTGTGTGAAAAGGATGTGGCTTGTTTCAGCCCTTTGATTAGTAGTGGCTGACATTGTGCGTGCTCCTCCATCACAGGATGTGCTTAAATGGCTTGTGCAACTGCTTTACTTAGATTGGGCCTTTGTTTGCACCAGAAACACTAAGCATGTTGCTCCTGTTTGGAGCACACTTCAGCTTTTCTGTTGTAAAATAAATTAAATAACACTGCATCGAAATAATATTGTTGTTCTTTCACAAAATTTAGATTATCAATATTCCAGCTGGCGGAGCATTACTTGATTCTGTTACTCCGATGGATTTTTTCCCAGGATTAAATCTTGAAGGTTTTCCTAACAGAGACAGTACAAAATATGCTGAGCCGTATGGTATTCAGACAGCTCACACTTTGTTGAGAGGCACCTTAAGATACAAAGTAAGTTGTTATTGTTATTATTAATTATTGTTTTCTTCAAGAGATTAATGTTGTCATTTCAAGAAAACTAAAAAACTGACTTTTAAATACATATAGCTCTATACTTGCTATTTATGAGCTCTCCACTATCCCAATTGAGAGATAACTCAAAGCCCTTTTCTCTCTTTTTTTTTTTTTCACTGTAGCTTTACTTGATTTATTTAACAGGTGTTTGTTGCAAGCCAGAAAATAGTTTTACTTGTTTTAGGCAGGTGGTTGGTTGCATAGTCTGTATCTGTGTTCCTTTTTTTTCTCTGGCTTTGGACTAGGGTTGTGTGGAAGAGCTCGGCACACCTCTACCTGTGGTATGCCAGAGCATAGCGCTGAGCGGGGCAGAAGTTAATGTTGGGCCTTTGCACACACTGCTCTGTCACAGAGCAGAGAGCGATCCGTTCAGTGTGGGTGCTAGCATCTCCTCAGGGTGCCGTTTATAGATTAAGTTCAGAGAGCTAATGGAGTCAGTCTGAAGAGGGGTGTGCAGAAGGATCTCACTGCAAGGCTGGCTGAGCTAATAACCTAGTGCTGGTGGAGGTGGCTCCTAATTATAAATAGCCCTCTTTGAGGGTGCTTTACTTCCACCATTCTGCTTTTTTACAGGGTTTCTAGTCAGTTGCATCTAAGTCTTTTCAGGTATCCAGCAGCTGTGTGGATACAAACAAAAATGAGCAGAAACCAGTTGAGACTTCTTTTATCGTGCAGTCTTTGCAGTTCCTTTTAAATACCATGCCAGTGCTGACCTAGTTGTCTCTCTGGTATTCCTGAAGGAAAGATATAAACACACAGGTTTCTTATTTTTAAAATCGATTTATCTGATGTCCATACGACCGTACTGGTGTAAAACTGGGGTGAGCCAAGTTCAGCGTCGGACTCTCTCTTTTCTGTAGTTTGTTTATGGGCCAGCTGGCTGATACAACCCCATCTGTAACGACATGCTGGAGTTTGAACTACTGCTGGCCAGCTGAGCCCTCTGATCGCATGAACCAATGCTACTTGCCGTGGACGCATTGATGGCAGGATAATAATAAGTCATTAAAGAGGGTATCGAAAAAATAGAGGGAGGGGTGGAGAGGAGGTGGGGAAGGTACCACTCTGTAGCAGCAACTCCACTGGCATCATGTTATTGTGGCTGTCTTCCCTTGGGAATAATGCTTAACACTGCCGTGGTTGTGTCCACCGCTACGTTCAAATCAAGGAGAAGTAGTCACCTCAGTTCCAAGTGATTATTATTTTTAACCATGTTATTCTTTTGTTTTAGGGATACTCCAAAACTATGGGAGGCTTTGTAAAACTGGGATTAGTTAATGCAGATCCTTATCCTTTGCTGAGCTCAGCCACACCACCTCTAACCTGGGTGAGTTACTCTGATTACTCTGCTTTTTTTTCTCTGTTTTATTAATGTTTTTCTTATTGTTAGGCTTGAGTGTGCTTAACAAGGGGAATCTTGTATTGCATCCTGGTCTTCTCTACTTTTTATTCCTGGAAATTAGGAAGATTTTCTTCATCAGAAATATAATACAGTGCTGGAGCAGGTTCCCCAGAGAACTCTGGAGTCTCTGACACTGGAGACTTTCAGGACTCAGGTGGACTTGAGTGCTGGTGGTACTCCTGCTCCAAGTAGGGCGTGGGGCTAGAGGACCCTCAGGGGTCCTGTACCATATTTTTATGAATTGTCTTAAATTTTCTGTTAGTCAGAATCCAGCCCTCAGTGCTGTGAGTTTGAAGTGTCCGTATTGGTACTGGCCCATTGTCTTCAGTGTAAAAGTATTTTTTTAAGGCATCAAGAAGTAAAAGTTCATGCCTAAATGAATATATTAATTATTTTTTTTTCTGTTAAAACTCTGTACTCTTTTTTATTTTTCTTCCATTATTCTGCTTTTCTGTCTTGCATACGGATGCTTCACTTCATCTTAATCTCAGATGATGTGCTGCTGTAACATTTGGCAATCGATGTTTTGGTTGACTGTGGGCAAAGCAGGGAATTTCATATTTCAGTGTGGTGTAAAGAGAGCTGATTTTATGAACAGCTTACTACTTGTCAGGTCTGTTTGTCTGTCTTGTGAGAAATTTTTCTTCCATTTTGAAAACCCCTGGGAGAGTAACTTTGTTTATTATTCAGATGAACAAAATTCAAATCTGTCTCCTGTTTCCTTCCTCGTGCTTTTATCAGCATTAATCTGGAAAAAAGACACTAGGCTTATGCTGTGTAATGGTCTGAGGAGAGCACAGTATTCTTCTGATGATGCCATTATTTCAAATTAAGAATGTCTTGAGTGTTCTCAAAACCAAGAAAGCACAAGGTGAAGAGGCCCAGTCTTGCTTGTCTCTGACTAACATACAGCATCGCTCATGTTCTCAAACTCCAGGAGTTTTTGGGCTGCCATATGGAAATTACTTTTCTTTTTTTGAGATTATTCTTGCCCACTTTCAGTTTTAGGATTGATACCTTCAGATTTTCTTTCCAAAGATGGCTAGAATCTCCAGTCCTTCTAGCATCAGTGAATAAGGATGCAGTGTCATGTAGTCTGAAAATAACCACAAACTCATTAGTCTCACTGCAAACCTTGTCTCAGCAGCAGTGTTACATCTTTCCCTTTATCTACTCTGCCTGGGAAACAGAGGAGATAGGCTAACCTGAGCTTCTAAACAGACTCTGCAGTTCTTGCTT
Source organism: Chlamydotis macqueenii (assembly GCF_036417535.1). Classification (NCBI taxonomy): domain Eukaryota; kingdom Metazoa; phylum Chordata; class Aves; order Otidiformes; family Otididae; genus Chlamydotis; species Chlamydotis macqueenii. Next base: position 24,925,974 of record NC_141556.1, read on the forward strand.
GCTTCATATCTTGTTCATAGCTCTGTTTATTATCCGTCTTGCTGTGAATGAGGCAAGCAATAATTAGTATCCAGAAAGCACAAAATGGTCTTCAGGTATGCACAAAAATCTTTGGAAAGCTTTTTCCTAATATTCCCGGGATTGCCAGAGCCTTGTTCATCTCATCAGTCTGTTTCCTTCCTTTTGAAAGGGACATTCTTAATTTCTAGGCTAGCTGAAAGATATACTTAAGTTCCTGACGCTCTGGCTGTCTCCAAGCGGCTTCTCTTTCACCCTAACATCCTCCCAGTGTTCCTCATTTAAGCAGATTTCTGTATTCTTTCTTCACTGTCAGAGAAAGCGGTAAGGCTAAAACATAGGAAGAAGGAGCTGAGTGGTGGGGTACAGAGTCTTTTAGGAAAAGGTGACCCCTATCCTCACTTGTTGCGATTAAAAATCTCAAACTATCTCACTTTCCCTGTACGCATGACTTGACTTCTCAGGAGTCCTGGATATTAACTGAGCTTAGTGGAGCAGTGGGTTCTCAAAACCTTGACTGAAAGGAGTGGGAACAGATGTCAGGCTTTCAGGAACTTTTTTTCTTTTCTTTTAATACAGAAAGAGCTCATGTGCAAACTGGTTGGAATTAAGTCACCTGCTGAGTACCATGTTCTTAAAGAAGCTGTATTTAGCAAACTGGGAAAGGACAAAAGTCAGCTGGAGGCAGTGGAATGGTAAAATGTTCTAAATGTTCTAAAACTCAAAAGGTTTGCAATTCTACCCATTTTGGTCCATGTTGAGACTGTTAAAGTGATATACTGAACAAACTGGAAATTACAGAACTGAGACTTAAGCTGATGGATGATAGGCAGTGATACAAGTCTGTCTCATTTCTTCTGCCAGGCTAGGTTTATTGGGAGATGAACCAGTTCCAGCAGCAGATTCCATTGTGGGGGCTCTTGCAAAGCACATGGAGATAAAGCTGCCCTTTGGTATGTAAGAAATTCTTCTTTTTCATGGCTTTGAGTGGAACAAGTCCATATCTCTTATCAGCCTTAATTGGATTAGTCGGTTTTACCTTCATTAATAAACCTTCATGCTATGTTTTTTGATGTCTTATGATATTCTCTACTCCCCCAATTTATCCTTTTCTTTCCCTGTTATTTGTCTGCCTTAGTAGGCCCTGTCTTGTGTCACTTCCCAGATATACGTGGTGTGTATGCATAGTGCCTTGCTCATCAGGAACCTCACCTTGATGTGACTGAAATAGAAGTAATGAATAGTTTGTGTGCTTTTCTCTTAGGTGCTGGAGAGAGAGATATGATTGTTATGAGAAATGAAATAGGTCTCAGGCATCCTTCTGGTCATTTGGAAGACAAATTTATTGATCTGGTTGTCTATGGTGATAACAAAGGATATTCTGCGATGGCTAAAACAGTAGGATACCCCACGGCTATTGCTGCCAAGATGGTTCTAGACGGTAAGTGACTGTTCCGGCTTCAGTAACAGTATTTCAGCGCTCTGGATCTTACTGCCTGTAGAAAGCAGATGTGTAGCGTTTCTGAAGTGTGTATGTGTGTGTGTGTGTGTATATATATAAATTTAATCAAACTTTTCCCATCATCTTTACGGGATTTTTTAATCTGCATATATGAATGTTTCATTGACTCTTCTTAACTTCTTAATCTATAGAGATTTTTAGTAGTTTAATCTTAAATGCTGTAGAGGAAACCTGTGGTATGGTAAATTACAATTAATTATGCCACAGTGAAGCAGGCTAAAATATACCTGTGCTAAACAAGCTAGTGACTTCCACTGCTACTTTCTGGATTGGTCAAATGTGAGGCTTGGGGCATATTACCTGATCATGTTCTGTGTATATATACACAGGCCTGCTCTGCCTTGTCATCACCATGTTTAAGGAAATATTGTGATTTCACTTGCTTGCTCTTAATCTTTAGAACTTCATTCTTCTCCTGGCTAACTGACATGAGCAAAAACTTCAGGTTGCGGTGGGGGTGGAAGGGGAAGCTGTTTTGGTCCCTTTTGGTTTAAAAAAAAAAAAGCCAAACTTTTGAAGTTCAGATGCTTTTCACCTAGGCATGGTGTCACAGCTCTATGAATTAAATTCAATCTGTGTATGCTATTATGTACTTCAAACTTTTTTCCCCTTGTTCTTTGGTACAGTACTGCTGCTGTGTGAGAACGTAATGCCAAGGCTGATTAATCTGCATATATAGATATGTAAAAATATAAAAATTTAAAATGTATATAATTGCGATTGCATATTTTTACCTGTGGTGGGATGAGCATGGCTGGCTGCCAGACGCCCACCCAGATTCTCTCTCCCCCTCCTCAGCAGGACAGGAGGAGGAAATAAGGTAAAACAGACTCAACTTGAGGGAAATTAATTTTCTTGCCAATTAAAATAGGTTTGGCTAGTGAGAAACAAAGACAAAACAACACCTTAATCCCCACCTCTTTTTCCCAGACTCAACTTTGCTCCTCCATTTTTGTCTTCCCTCTGCCCCGAGCGGTGCCGGGGGACGAGGAATGGGGGCTGTGGTCAGTCTGTAACAGCTCCTCTGCCGCTCCTTCCTCCTCATGCTTTCCCTCCTCACGCTTTTCCCGTGCTCCACCCTGTTCTCTCCACAGCTGTGGGGGAGTCTCTGCCACAGCACCTGCAGCACCTTCTCCCCACCTTCTTCCCTGACCTTGGTGTTGCAGGGCTGTTTCTCACACTTTTTTTCCTCACTCCTCACTGCTGTGCAGCGTTTTGCCCTTTCTTGATCCATTAAGATGTCCTTGCCAGGGGGGTTGGACTAGGTGACCTTTCAAGGTCCGTTCCAACCCGAACTATTCTATGATTTTTCCCAAAGTGCCACCACCTTGGCTGCAGGGCTCAGCTGTGCCCTGTGCTGGGTGGGCTGGAGCCAGCTGGAACCGGCTGTGTCCGGCACGGGGCAGCTGCGGCCTCTCCTCACAGAGGCTGCCCCGCAGTCTCCGCCGGCAGAGCTTTGTCGGGTAAACCCAGAACAGCACTTAACCTTGGTTGTTTTTTTTTTTCCTACCTTTATCTCAGGTGAAATAGATGCCAAAGGTATGGTCATACCGCTGACAAAGAATGTTTACAGACCGATACTGGAACGTGTTCGGGCAGAAGGTGTTGTGTACAGTACGCGCAGCGTTATCAAACAGTAACCGGAAGCGGTGGATGGAACCAGATTTGGCTTTGTTTGGTTCCTCCTCGCCTTTAAGAATCTCAATTTGGACCAGCTAAAGGCAGCACCTGCCATGTCACACGCAAATGATGCCTTCCGTAAAACCAGTCACCTGGCTTTGATGTCGATACCCAGACATCTGTAGATACCCAGATGCATGAATTCTGGTATTTTCCTCTTAAAACTGTTATGCTTTCATGTACATGTCTCAGCATCAATCAGATCTTTCTTTAGATCTTTCCTGAAATATCTCAGGAGGATTTTTTTTTTTAATTTATCTTTTAAGTGTGTAGGGTTATTACTGAGACACAGTTAGGCTGAAAGAAAAATCTTACTAGATTATTTTGTGGTGGAAAAGTCTGGTTAATGAATTCCATTGATTAAGTTTGATTGTTTGAGTGGTAAAAATAATTTATCAGAGTAACAGAGATGAAAGTGATACTTAAATTTTAAGTCTTGTTGTCCTTTTCCCTTTAATAGTATTTGTGAATGTTTTCACAATAACAATATGCAAGAAATAGTTTAGAAATTCTGCACTACTAGCAAATAAGATCCTGTTAAATCTTGAAAATGTTCAGTTAAATATTTGAAACCTAGACCTTAATATTTTTTAAATCCCTTTTTTATGAATGTAAACTTAAATTAATTGGAAGAGGGAGGAGTTTTAAAGCAAGCCTCCCCCAGACCCTTTCCCATTACAGAGTGGAAGCTAGTTGCAATACGTTGAAATACGTGCTGTTACGTGTTGCCTTGTGCTGCGAAGAGAGCACACGAGCATTTAGCTCTGCAGCCAGGAAGGGCATTCTGAAATACGAGACAGTTAATGTGCTTCGAAGCCGCTCCACATGACATGTTTACTCTTTCCACTTACACTCTGTGCCTCGTCCAGGTTAAGTGCTGTTACAAAGGGAATAGACTGTGTAGTTTAAGCACCTTTAAAATGCAGTAGGCTCAGGGGTTTAAATCACTACTTTGTGAGTTAACTTCTGTCCTTTTGCTATCATGCTTTTGAAGCCTTCGTTTGGGAGCCTGTCCATACTACTCAGTGCAGTGCCACTTCAGGCTGGTGAGAGCCTGACAGTGTACCAGCTCATTGGATGCTGAGTGCTGTGCTGCACAGACGTGCCAGCCTGGCTCCAGTGGCAGTTTAGCCACCTCAGCCCAGAACTGAACTTCAGCCTGAGTGCAGCTTCTCTCTGACAGAACAGCAGTTGCCTCCTTCCAGGTCAGGGCTACTTCTGTGGCTTTTGCTCAGGGATTTCTACACCACCTTGCAGTGCAAGCGTGATTTAGACTTCTCCAGTTAGGTCTGTGAGGTGGAATGCTGTGGGCAGATACCATCTGCGCTGGTACCTGTGTGACTGTTTGGAGCTGTCCTTTTCTAAAGCTGAATACTGATGCTGGAAGCTGTCTGCTTTCAACTTTGCTCACAAGAGCACTTTGCTGACAAACGCACAGCCTTTAACCTCCTGGGAAGCATAGTGCTATTGTCATGGTTTTGAGGGGCTGTAATTCCAGGTGTTGCTCTGCCTGCTAGGAAAAGCAGCCATAAAAATAGCTGAAGTTTTGATCTCCGAGCCTTGCTACTCAGGATTTGGATTTTCTTTGTGTAGATGTATTGAAGTAGCAACTGCAACAAAGAAGAGGGTGAAAGGAGCCAAAGGGAAAAGGAAGAATGAAGGACAGAGTATTATTGTCAAAGAGGAGGGCTTTTTATACTAAACCACTGAATACTTTTGTACTGTCAAATTTGATTCTGTTACAGTGCCATTTGTGTTCTGAGCATCGGATGAAATCCTGGCTCCACCAAGTTGTTTCACTTCTCACTGACCTTATAGGCCCTTGGTCTGTTGTATGGCTGGTGTGTGCATCTGGGGTAAGGAAGGAGCCTGCAATGAACATTTCACTCTCTGCTGCCTCCTCCTTCCCTCAGCAGATTAAAGGTCCACAACTAAGGGTTAAAATTAGGCTTGTATCTGCTGCCCCTTCCAGTCCAAGTGCTTGGTGAAACCAGGATTTCACTCAGGAATTCTCTGTTCCTTCCATTACTCCACAAATACACAACCATGGAGTTGTGACTTCCATATATTAGTGCACCTTGCTTGTTTTTCTGCCTAGGAAATGCAATATACAAAGAAAATGGTAATTTTTTAAAAGTATATAATCTCTTTGGAGCACAAGAAGAATGAGCACTATAGAGTATTTTCTTCAAGAAACACTGCTACTATTTTTGAAACATTTTATATCAGAATATATTTCTGTTTACCAGTGCAATGCTGCTTTTTGTTTTCTAAGTTTAGAGTTAAATGAGTTTATTGCTCAGCTTTTTCTATGAAGATTATACTTCTTAGTTTTCCTTGCATATTATTGGAAATATAATTGTATCTTACACATGAGAATGCTTGAAAAATAAATCCGAAAGCCTGTGTTTCATTGTCATGTCATCTTTACAGTCTTGTGAGATGTGTATGAATGGGATTTGGCTTTTTACAAGGATGGTTATATTGAAGGGGTGTCTACACATGGACTTCTCTATGTACATGAAACACCTTTCCATACTTCTTGCTAGACTCACAAGAGAAGACTCTTCAAGGATTGTTTAAACATTGCATCTAACACCCATATATATGTTTATATGCATATCTGTATCTAGGCATCGTAGTCAGCTGTAATCTGAAGAGATGCAATTTTTTTTTAGCACCTGTTTTGTGCTTGGGCACAAAAGTGGAAAGCTACAGAACAGTAGTTGTATAATGTCTCCCTGTGCCCCAGGAAGAAGTGGAAGCTTGGTGTCTCAGTGCCTGTCTCAACTTGAGGGCCTTGCTCGGCTGAATACGTGGTTTGGTTTCTGCTATCATGGCCTGGGCTGAAAGGCCAGGCTGTTCACATCAGGCTGCAAGGAACAGATTGTCACTGTGTGTCCTTATTTTTTCATTTTGGAATTTATTCTAGTGCCAGCTCTCCATGACAGATAAGATCCCAGTTTCTTCCTGAGATGGACGTGCTTGAGCCCTGTTACGTTCAGACTTCCTTCCTTTCCTCAGTGTTTCCCACTCTCTCTGGCCCGGATATTCCTGTAGATGAGAATTGCCTTCCTTTCAGGGACTGGAGCGCAAAAGTGTGACTGCTGGACAAAGGGCATTCGCTCATAGTTCAATGGCTGTTTAAAGGGAAAAAAATAGGGGGTAAAGTGTGATTAGGCTGGAAAACTAACAAGGAGATGGATAAAAAAGAAATTTAGCTTTAAGTGTCCAGCAGAATCTATCAAGGGAAATCAGACCATCTCAAATCCACTGTGACTAATTACAGAGCCACAGGATGTAGCTTTGCTAAAACAAGGGAATGAGTTCAGTAATCCAAAAGGGTGTTGGTTTTTTTTTCAACTTCCTTTTCTTCTAAAAGGAAAAACCTGATATTAATCCCATCCCTCTTCAAGTCTAGTTTAAAGCTCTGTCAATCAGCCCCCCTAGCTCGTTAGCAAAGACCCTCTTCCCACTTTGAGAAAGGTGAATCCCATCTGACACCAGCAAGCTTGGTGCCATGTAGGCCATCCCGTTATCAAAACACCCAACATCATGGTGGTGACACCAGCCGTGGAGCCATGTATTAATAGACTGACTCCATTTGTTTCTTCTGATCTCACTGCTCGCAACTGAAAGGAGAGAGGAAAAAATAACCTGTGCTCCAGATTCCCTTACCAACCATCCCAAGGCCCTGAGCCCCTAATCCACCAAAGCACAAACCTGTGAAACAGCGATGGATGGTCAGACCTCAGCCTTGCTGGAAGGAAGTAGGGAAAACTAAGATGGAAACCTAGGACACCTCAGACTTAGGGTGTAGCTGGGTCCTGTTTCTGTTTGTAACCCCAGCAAGACATCACGGCTGCTCTCCTCCCCAGCCCTGCTTTGCTTGTGCTTCAGAACACTTAAAGAGAGAAATGAGTTTAACTTTACTAAACTCATTTGAAGTAAGCATGTACGACTGAAAATTTCAACTCATCTGAAATTACACGTTATCCTAGGACGTTGTGATGAACTATGCCTGGTAGAGCATTGTGATAAAACATTGTGAATGAGTTTAGTCAACTGATTTTCAATTCCATACTAAGGTCTTCAACTAATAGGCTGTTGTACTTATAGCGATGAGTTTGTATGACCTATTCATCATTTATTGCTGACTTTTGTAAAGCTTTTCCATAGGTATTAAATCACAGCATCACCACCACTGAAAAGTTGGTGATGTTAGTAAATTACTTAAGTTTTTTTCCTAACTCTCTACTCACCTACGACTTCTTAGGAGGAAGCTCACGTATTGAGTTTTCCTTGTCACACACAACTTAGAGCTTTGTAAAAAAAAAAAAAAAAGAAATCTTAAACTGACATTGTTTATTAATATCCTACTTCTTGCAGGAGATACATGACATCTTTTCCACACTTGACCCAGTTTGAAAAGGCAGGCTATGTGTCTTTTGAGTCTGCAGCTTGGATTACAAGAAAAAAATTAATTAGAATATGGCCTTTGTCTGAGAGGGGAACTGACACGCATTTATTAAAATCTGTAATCCATCATGGTTGAAGATTATAAAAGATTTTTTATGATTCTTATTTTTTTCTAGATCAGAACCAATATGTGTGAGTAAAGAGATTATCCTAAGCAGTTATGTTTTAAATAACTTGTCAGCATGCTAAGATGATGAATGTGATTACAAACATCTCTGGAAGAAACCTTGAATGACAGCTGATTCCTTGGATTATCATTTTAAAATGTCTGCAAAACAGTTTAGGTTGAAAGGAACAGTTATGTCAAGATGGGATTTTAGACAGGAGGATTCCTTTTTTGCTTTTGGTCCACAGAGGCTTGAAAAACATAGTGGAATTAATTGGCCTAAAAACTGCTTTGTGTATACAACTATGTGCAATTGCAAATCCGTTAATAGAAGATATCAAAATAAAAAGCACAAAGTTATTTGTGGCTACAAGCCAATTTTCCTAAAAAAAAGGCTGGGGAAGCAGCACACAAGGATTACAGTTTCTTATGTTGTGTACTAATACGGTGAAGTGCAGAAGTCTATAGTAAGAAGATTATGGAATATGGTTTGGAAATGGCCATAAGATCACAATTAACCTCTCTTGTAGAGGCACCCCTAAAGATTAAGAAAGGAAAAATTGTGTTTATGTTTTTTGGAATGAGCAGCGGAAATTATCTAATACAGCTGTCCTGGTTAGCCTGGATGTGCAAGGGGAGGTGTCAGTCAACCTGAGGGCTTTAGAGGAAGCAGTAAGGAACCCCCAGGCCACCTGGAAAGGGAAGATAGTCCCTTCCTTGAAGAGCAACCATTACACGCTTCTGTATGCACCAACTTTGTGCCTGAAAGCTGTGAAGAACAAGTACGTGTAATTCAACAGTGTTACAAAAACTTAAATTGTTTGGGACAATGAGCGGGTTCTATATATTTGAAACTATTATGACCTCCAAAATAACACAAATATAACACACAAAAATTTTGGATCCTATTTTCAGTGGTGTTTAATTTCATTAGGGATACATTGAAAGTTCCCTTCCACTTAGAAGCCGAATCTCAGTCCTGTTCTTCCCGGGCTTCAGAATCAGCAAATACGCAGGTATGACAAGAACCACCGCAAAATTTAAAAAAATGTAAAACCTCAATAAAAACATCTTGGCTCAGAAAAGTAGGTTCCCTCATTTCTGAATTATTCAATCAACCAGTTATGGCTGTCAACTAAGGAGGCAAGCACCAGTATCTGCAGGCGCATGGCTGGCGCCCCGAGGCTGAGCTCTCTGCACAGACCCTGACAAACTGCTGGGCACGGGACGGGGAACCGCTGAAGAGAGGAAGAGTGAACCAGATGGCACGAACAGGGCTACGACGTCTGGCTGCATTTCACGGGCGGTTCATGGGGCGTGGCGTGAGGGAAGGCCACGCTCTGCTGGAGACATTTTGGAAAGAAAAGCTCACAAGGCCCAAGAACCATGGTAACTGTGTTGATAATGCCATGTGCGGCTGAGGGGATCCAAGTGGCAGCATCAGAGGTTTCACACTTGGGTATGGCTGTAACAAAACTCGAGGCCTGAAGGAAAGGTAATTAGGTTGTTTATCTGCAAAGAGACAGAAAGCAGGGTGGCTAGGGAACGAATAAGCAAGGGAAAACGGAGGAGGGGTAAAAGGGGCTGCATGCAGTATCCTTGTGCGGCTGTACCCTGTCCTTGATCACTGTTCTACCTCTTTTTAAATCCTATTCCTATTCTCTGTTTGTGCGTGAGACAGGAAAATCATCCTGCATTTGGCTCTGGTGGACAGGGAAGGGGAAACCCCCAGGGCCCCAAGCCCAATGGGTTCAGCCACTCCGTAACCTCTGGGGCTGCACTGTGGTTACGAAGAGAAGTGGTCAAGTGTAAAAGAGAATTCAAGCACATTAACATGTTAACATAGTTAATATGTTTGCAAAACAGACTATAAATTCGTTTGCAAAACAAACTATACATTACATTGTTTTGATTATTTTGTCTATATGATATTGTTTTCAAAAGAGGACAAGAGCAGGAACAAGTCTGCTTTAGTGCTAGCTGTTCCATTTTGTCTCCTGGCCTAGCACCTTCACGCTCATTTCATGTATCAACAGTATGAGGATTTTTTTAAAGTTTCCACTGTTTAGATTCCTCTAAATCTAAATTTATTTTGGCTTTGTTGCAGCTTCACCTGTCCATAATCCCACACTGCCGAAGGGATCTAGATTTATCTGCTGACACACCAAGATCTCTCACACACTCTTGCCTTAGGAATCAGTCAACTGAAATCTCCAAGCCCACATCAGGTCCGACTTCTCCTATCCTTACTTTTCATCTAAGATAGTGTCTGTTGGGTTCTGTGGCATTCTAGTCCAGAACAGTATCTCTGCTCTCAATATTTCTACATAGCAACTGAATGCACCAAAGTGAGAAAATAGTTACTCTCATGGCCTGTGTTGGTTTTAAACAAAGATCTTTTCTGCTCCAGGCTCCTCCACCCTCCTCAGTGCTTCAGCCTTCAGCACAATCAGTATCTTTTCTTGCCAACTCAGAGGGCTACAGAAAATAATTGAGTGACCAAGTGGAAACATCTTGCTTTTGTTCTTGCAGAGATCATTTGCTTTATTGCTTCCCAGAGTTTGGCTTTTGCTTTGCCAAAGGAGGCAGCAAAGACCTCAGCAGCTGAATGAATGATCTGAAGCAAAGCCAACATGGAGAAGTCTTGTGAGGGGGCAATTAAAGCAATTTGGAGGCATGGGGACAGCCCTTTAGCCTGTGGGTGACCAGACTGGGTGATGCACAAGGAGAGGCTAAAAAAGGAGCTAACCTGGACACTGAGTACGGGTGGAAGTGGAACAGAGATTAAATAACAAAAAGTTTTTCAAAACTGTCTTCTGAACTCGTAGATTCCATGGGAAGAGCAGCCATCTCCAGGTCAGCCTTGAGTCCTTATTCTTCTAAGTAAAAGCTCTCCTACCTGACAGTGAGGACTGTTTACTGTATGTGGAAGACTGCTAAGCACAGACTGGAATATTTATATTTATTTTTGCAATGCCATAGGTAAAAACAATTTAACAATGCCAAGTACAGGTGTTATTCTCATAAAAACTTCTCATTTCAAAACAAATGATCTCTATTTCCCACAAAAAGTTAAAATCACATGCAGCTATATGAAGGTTAATTGCTTAGAGATGCACAATTATATATCAGAAGACTTTGTTAAAATAAAAACATACTGGACTACATCATTTTAACAAGGCAATTACACAGAACTAGAAAACTGACTCTGTAGTAAAATATAAAAATCTACAATTAGAAATATAAATTTGGTCCATGGATCACTACAGAAGTAGCAGTATTTACAGTAAGTATCAGATTCCTATTCTAAATGTCCAATTGAAGTCTTAAAATGTTGAATGTTACGGAGGACAGTATTTTATTTACATTCTACTATATTAAAAGTTGTATTTCTAGCAAATGTAAATTGTTATAAATACAGCAAATAAATCAAATACTAAACCCATGACATGTTTGTAATTGAGAATCCTCTAACATCTATACATATGATAGTTTTAAGTTAAAAGTAAAGCCAGATAAATCAAAAACTAATACTGAAAAAACATACCACAATTCAATTCTTAGAAACACTGTAAAAGTCAATCAAGTTAGTCCAGACGTAACAACGTATTACAAGAAATCTTTCAAGAAAAGGCACACATTGTTAATGATAAAAATTCCGCAGGAACGTCCTATGGAACAGAAATGACTGTTTGTTTGAGCAACGGTTGGGATCTGATTATACATAGTGACTGGACAGATTCCCCCCGCCCCCCCCCCCAAAGTATAAAACTGAAAATAATATTGGTAAACTCCAGGTGTGACTGGTGTGATGCAGGTGTGTGTGTTCAATTCGATGTGTTACTTAAACTAAAGATTCTAAACTTTCAGCTGCGTTTCCGTCGGGTAAAGCTGAGCCATTACTGTCCATAGATGCTGAAGGGTTTTCTTCTTGCCTCGTGCTGACAAGGCTGAGAATAGCTTTATACAGAAACTGGTACTGTTCCTGGAGAAGCAAAGAGGATATAGTCAGTGTGTTGTCAGAAATAATAACACTAGATTATCTTGTAACACTGTTACTCAAAATTAATTAACAGCTGATGTGTCAGTCTGTTAATGTACTGTGCTCCACAATTTACTGTGTTACTTAGCAGCTTTATTAATTTTCTGACTAATGGCTCCCCCTGTATACAATGTAAAGCACAACACTAACAAACACAGTACAGGTAGGGGAGTAAACTGTATTTTAAAAGAAAAATGTGCTGAATCTGATCCTTCTTAAAGTCAATTACAAAGTTCCCACTGACTGATGGGGTCAGGATTAGGGCCACTATTTGTCTGGTGGCTTTTTTTTCCCCTTGAATATGTTCTCATTTTTGCCCTCTCAATTCTATTGAGGCAGATTTTTTTTCCTTTCGGTACTTGCATTTACTGTTTATGTTTTTGAAGACCCTGCCAAGTGCAGGAAGAGAGATGAGAGTTTCTGGCAAGATTCACTGAGGAGGCCACTGCCTAGAGGGAGTGGGAGGTCTCAGTTGGGTGCAGTGGGAAATGGGGAGTGCCAGAAGCCAGCTGGACCACAGTGTTGGCTGGGAAGGGGGAAACAACTGGATGCTCTGCGCAGGGCAGCATTGTGGGAGAGCGGAAAGTGCTGCAGCAGGAAACAGTGGATGCTCTGAAAGGGCAGAGGAATATTTTGGGTTCTAGGATGGGTACACGAGGATAAAGAATTTCTGTGATGGAGGGTGTGGGGAACAGTAAGATAGAATAAATAGAGTGGGGTTTGGGGTCTGGACTATGAGGTTGGACTAAGATATGGGGCAGAAAGCACAACGGATGTGAAAACCTGCAGTAGGAGGATGGGAAACTAGAAATCTGAGATAAAGAGCCCAGGTATTTGCTGGAGGTTCCTGGGACAAGAGGACTGAAGGTCCTGATGGTGCTGTTAGGGTGGGAAGAGTTCCTATTTTCACTCTGTTGTCTGCCAGGCACCTCAGTCTGGGCTAGCGGGGTACAGCAAGTGGCAGACACATCTGTCAATCCTGTCATGTCCCGTTTTTTTTTTTCTGCCAAAAACGTGATAATGCTAACCCTAACATTTAACTCTGAAAGTGCTCTCCTTACTACATCTATTGTAGCTCTACGGCAGTCAGATTTATAGTGGTATGATCAAGTGGTTCATAGTTTTAAATTTCTATGATGAATTTTCATTTGTATGACACTGACTTAGTAAGTAATTCTCCTTTGTTATACTTTAAATGTTTTTTCTTTCTGTAAGCACAGTGACAATGGTGTCAAGTGACCATTCAACAGATCATGAAAGATCAAAATCCATTCTGAAACGGGAAATTAGAGTAACTACTTCAAGGTCTACTTGGAGTACAAATTTATTCCTACTGAATTAAAACCTTCAATTACATGACATAGTGCAGATTTTATGATGATAGTGACAGCTCTGCCTATTTTGAGTATGACCACTTGGTAACTACATAGCAGGTTTTCATGGGAAATACTTTGTTTCGGAATAAGCAGCAGGTCCACTACAGAATGTCATGAAGACAGTTTTGATTAACTCATGCAGAAACTGAGGCAAATGGTTCAGTAATGTTGCCCTAAGCTTACTAATAATACCACATATAGGAAAAAAAATATGCACATATTTTGCTTATTACTTACAATGTCTGTAAAGACTCCAGGCCTCATCAAATTTATCATCTTCGCTACCTGGTAAACATCCACTGAGTTCTCATTTTCCAGTTGATGCATCAGTGTTGTTAACGCACAGAAAGTGCCTGCTGTCACTCCTCCATGCCTTTGTAAAGCGAAAAAAAAAAAAAAAACCAAACCACAAAACACACAAAAAAGGTCTCTAGAGACTGGATCAAGTTTCTACTGCTGGAGAAAATACAAAATCCAGGGTAAATGGGTAAGATTAATTTCTGTCATGTCATCTTTAGACTTTCTGAAATAGGCCTGCCCAGCAGTGCCTTAAGACAACCTTCACAGCACCTGGCCACAATTTTTGGAGAGTCTTTAAAAGTCAGTCTTGCATAGAATCATAGAATAGTTAGGGTTGGAAAGGACCTTTAAAGGTCATCTAGTTCCAGCCCCCCTGCCATGGGCAGGGACATCTTCCACTAGATCAGGTTGCACAAAGTCCCATCCAACCTGGCCCTGAACACTCACAGGGATGGGGCATCCATCAATTTTCCTACAATCCTCTACAAACCAAATCCTGAAGGCCTCAGGTGCTTCAGTATTTCAGCATTTCAGTATTTTTGGCCATTGTCAAACAGCTCGAGTAAGATTCCTCAACTAAATAGTCTTACTTCTTTCAATAATAGACAGTGAAGCCCTGATTGATTTTCTCTCCAGTGTCCTACTTGGCAATCATATGGAGTATCAAAATCATAGGACTGAAAAGAGGACGTTAAAAGTGTGATAAAATAAAAATGTTTCTCTTGTTGATGCAGCTGAAACAGAAGCAGCAGCACTATTGCTAGGTGCAGACTTTGTGCGTTGTTCCAGCAGCTTTCACTCTAAATTAGATGAAAGGATGGTTCTACAGAAAGACATCAAAACAAACTGAAAGCTGCAGTTCTTACTCGTCATGTACGATCATGGGTCCATCACGGTTGGAAGTTTCCTCTTTGATGATGCTGATCAGTTCAAAAGTTTTACTAATAGGACTATCAGGATTTGGCCATTTTGGACACTGAAAATGCCTCACTTCAAGGACATAGTCATCCTAAAAGAGTAAAAAACTACATAAATCAATTTGGTAAAAGATTGACTGTCTTTATTCTGATTCTTCATCCTATTCCAGTCCGGCTCCAGCCTCCAGATACAGAATCCCAGCCCTGTGGAGGTTGGATTACCCTATTCCCCATGTCACCATATTACCTATAGAGGTTATTCCCTCCCTGGGTATTTCAAGGGTATGGAATTTTATCACTCACTTACCATAGAAAATGTAACAAAATGCAAGCATTACCTTTAAAAATTCAAGTCCTGAGTTACATGTTTATGACAGTGTTACCTGTGTAGCTTCTAAAATAAAGTCTTGGATCATGAGCTTCTCCTCGTTAGAGAGACACTTGTGTTCTTCAGCAATCATAGTAACTTTGAAACTCTCACAGTTTATAGGCTCATCTTTGTTTGGCCAGTATACAAATTCATCTTCAGCCTCCAGGAAAAAAAAAAAAGAAGCCATAAAAGTAAGTAATGTTGAGCTCTTAAAATAAAACTTAATCCAACATAATAGATAATGTGTCATGTATGTAATCAATGCAGCCAGCTAGATTTAAATCGACAAATCAAAATCTGAGTGGGATTACAAACATCACAAGTGATGCTTTTCAGACACCTCTGTAGTGGCCCTGACCAGAAGACCACTGTACCTCATTGGACATAGCGACCCACACAACAGGCAACATGTGCTGTGTTGCGCTGTGCCACACGTCCACCCTGGCCTTTAGGCTGTGTTAAGCTGCCCGTAGCCCATGGCCACAGCATAAACTCGGCTGGTGGATTGTAACTGTGCTGTAGCTCCCACTCAGTACCAGCAATTATGACACCTGCGTGGCCTTGGAATTATCTAGAAGTAGAGCAAGAAGTTCTCATGAAAACATCCTTTCTGTTTGAGAGCAGAAATGATGAACAGAGTTGTTTTCTCTTAAGAAAATCCTGTAATAGCTTGAATGACCAAAATGGTGGTAACCCTTCTGTGGACGGGAGCTGCATGGCATGATGTACCTTGACCAAAGATCCATTCAATGCTGCACAACTTGGGGTTCCCAGCATCTGAAGGGATGTAAGAGTATCTATACTAACCTCTCCTTTATAGTGTCAGCTCTAATAAATAGCATTTTAAATTATACTTTACAGAGTCTGAGTGCCTTTCTTACTGGGATCATAATGAATCAGCACGTCCTGGCAAAGCAACCTCCCTTATTACAAGGGCTAACTTAAAAATCCATCTGTTTTAAAGGAAGTGTAACATTCATAAAACATTTTATGATAATTAAAAACCAAACATTGTCTTGGTTGTACATGTTTTTCCAATCAAGCAAGACTCTCCAAAGCATTTGGATGGCTTTCCTCCAAACTCATTACCAAACATGATGCCCTCTCACACCTCAAGATTTCTCTAAAAAACCCTAAAAGCTCTCACATATGCCTACAGTTCTAGTAATTGAAAAACCTATTAATTTATTATTAAATTACACATACAGGGTGAACACACGAGCTTTCTTTGCTGTTTAGAGTCAGATAAATCCCTGCTAAACAAGCATTTGTTTGTGACTTCAGGAGACAAACAAGAGAACAACCTCATATTTCTCCCCTTACCTAATAATGGCTGAAGAAACCATATTACATCTAAAGTAAAAGTCCTGGAGCAAAACTAACCTTGTATAACGGTTACTTCTGCTGTTTGTCTCTTTTTATAAATTATACAGGAATAATTCAATACTTTCTTATGTCAGTTGCAATCTGCCCAGAAAAGGATCTCCAGATTTCCACTAGATGATCTGGGGGATTTTACACTTAGCATAGTACTATTAATTTTTAACTGGTTTTTGTAAAATGCAATATAGTGTCTCATGTACTGCATATTTCAAAATGGTAACAGTATTAAAATTCATACATAAACCCATAACAATCAGCCATGACACTTACCATGTTCTGGCTATCAGGAAGCATGACTATTAGCTGGGCATTATGGTCCCATATCATTCTCCAGAAATCCTTGATAGTGTGTAGTAAGGGATGCTGGGTAATAATGAATTCATTACTTTGATAATAACCCTGCAAAACAAAAACAGACTCAGAACTGATGCCCAACTATTAGCATTTAAAGGAAGCTTCTAGTGGATAGAGCCAGAAGCCTAGAAAATAAATTACAGACTTGTGTCTCCTTTGGCTTCCTGCAAATATCAGAAGAATATGAAATTTCCACTGCAGTATTTTCCAGATGAAAAGAAGAAAATCAATTACACTGAAATGATTTTTAAAACTTAACAAAAATTTATCAAAAATAAAGATGAAAGAAATCAGTGGAGACTTGAACATCCAACTCTGAATGAAAATACATTAACTCAGACACACATGCTAATTGTTTCACATTAACCAGACTTCTAGAGGAGCTGGCAACCTGAAACAAATACAAGAATACTTCAAAGATCTACAAAAATCCCAAGTAGTCTCTTAATTTTTAGACATCCCAGATGAACTTCGCACAAAAGATAGCTCTTTTGCACTGATGGACCTGATGAAGGATCATGCATAAACAGCACTGCAGGGAGCTTTCCCATATCCTCCTGAATGTCCAGGAAGAATTTAGTCCTCCCTCTCAGCTAATGAAAGGGAAAAGAGTTGAAGAAAACCGAGGGAACAAAAAGATAATGAAAAGCTGATGAGCTATGGTGCCTTGGGCTATGCCAGTTGCAAAAGCTCTGTAAGATGAGCAGGTAGGAAGGCAAACCACAGTACTGCCATTAAAAACTAACAAGTTAGTTAACACTTTTAGTTCATCTCAAAACATCCTTCCATAGATGGCATTTAGCTTTACCCGTTCTAAAAAGTACGAAGAGATTTCCGGTTCTACGGATTGTCAAAATGCAATGCACTTAACCAAACTTAAAAATAGTAATAACAGTAATCATACTTCCTGGGGGAAGTAACTCTTTCAGGCAGAGTGAATAATGGAAGAAAGGAGCTTTCAAAACCAGGACTGTGCCACCAGAACGTGGACACATGGCAGCTCTGAAACCAGCTCTACAATGGGACATTGTTTTTCACCAGTACAGTAACGGACTTACCATTATATAGGAAGCATTGATGTAGTCTGTCCCTTCACCAGACAGCGATGAGATACCCACTCGAGATCGTTCCACTGTAAAAAAAAAAAGTAATGAACTAGTACATATGTTGCAATGACTCTCATATTACAACAATTATCTCACATATCTCATAGTAATGATAACACTAAGCTCTATCAATCAGGCTAAAGTGTTATGCAGCCATCTATTTTGTTTTCCTATGTGTAGTAGTTAAATAATTTCTTCACTAAAAGTACTTTACAGAACATTGCTCCACACAATGCAGATGTCTTCAGTTCTTGTTGAGGAAAGATTAAAAGTTTCACACGCACAATTCATAAACATTTGGCCACTCAGAGAAGCTGATTTGAACAAGCTTACCAGGAATGATGGATGAAGTTCGGTTCTTTTCTCTGTTACACTGTTTGAGTGCAGTTGAATAATCACACTGTTGTGTGTTAGACTGGCTCAGTAACTGAAACAATGAAGTTAAAAAAAATCAAGTCACGGTGCAAAAGCCATTCCTTCATTAGCTGCATTATACAGAAGGCTGCATGTATTGCAGGTTAGTTGTCTCTCTTAACCTTAGGTATCTAGTTATCTGGCTAAACTACTTAGCAAGTCATCAGAATCTTTTTTTCTTCACTGTTTTATCAGTTCAAATGATTCTTGAGCCCTAGATAGATAAGCATGCCTTTGAGGGAAAAGCCACTTTATGTTGGTCACACGTCCAGCCCCTCACTGCTTGTGGCCACCCCAGTGTCACTGCCATTTTGTGAAATGTTTGTGAAACAGTTTTTGAAAACAGTAAATTTCTGCACAGAAAAATCTGCATTGTTATACAGACAGTATAGCTCCTGTTTGTGAAACAGTTTTTGAAAACAGTAAATTTCTGCACAGAAAAATCTGCATTGTTATACAGACAGTATAGCTCCTGATGTGAGACTTCTCTAGAAGTCTCTGGAGCTCAGAAGCTCCAGTTAGGAGCTTCCTGATTTTCTCTCCAAGCCTGTGAGATGAAAACAGGGCTGATCTGGGGGGAACTCATTGACTTACTTGTTTCAACTAATACAATTCAAATAGAGAAGAGTATGAGAAGGAATAAGTATGCATGTATAAACATCACAATGCTGTATATATACTGCTTAGGCATGAAACAAGTTGGAAAACAGGTCTTTACTACTTTTTAGAGGTTTTTTTTTTTGATTGCTAGTAAAATCAATCACATTAATCACAACGTTTAAAAAATCAAAAGACGCTTCTGTGATGTTTTGGGCTGGGCATGTGTAGCTTTCAGAAGCTGCCTACTTTGGAAAAACATAGCAAAACAGGGAAGTTCCATCAAAACAAATTAGATCACAATCTTTTTCATTTAAAATATTTATGCAGTAAAAGAAGGCTCCACATCTTTGTTATTATTCTAATAATTTTAGCTTGCAAAGGAAATCAGATTGAATGAGACATGTCCCTTTCTAGTAATATTTAAGCTTTTGAAATTTGAGCTCTACATGGCTCCTACAATTTGCACGGCACATTCTGTGATTATATATATATTTACATACTCTGTTTCCATATATTATGTATTTTATTCTTTCATCTGGGTAGGAAAAGTGGGACACTTATCTCTTCAAGCACATCACACCTGAGATAAGAGTCCCTACTTTTCCCATTCTCTTTTCTGGGAAAGCTCACCTTGAATTGTTTCTCCAGTTTGGTCTTTCCTGTTGGTCCAGGTATCAAGAGACCATTCACATAGGCATGAATGTGAGTCTCAAGAACTTCTGTTTCTTTACTGAGTATCGCTTCGACCAATGCATCGTGAATGAAGATGTATTGCTCCTAGGAAAATAAAAACATCCAAGCTCTAATTATTTTCAGATTCCCCTGCACACCTCTGGCTAAGCTGCCACTTCTGGCGTGGTCAGTATTTCTTCACAGCATGCTGCTGTAGGGGTGTTTTCTCAAAAGTGATCCTCTACAGTGAAGGCTGTCCCTCCACAGGACAGTACACATTTACAAACACAATTGAACCACACATGCCATGTATATCATATAATACCAAATTCCCACCACCTGTGGTATCTTGTGTTCAGAGAACTGAGTTAAAAATGCAAGCATAGCCTTGAGTCAAATTTTCAAGTCAGCTTGTTACACAACTCTCCCTGTCTTTCTTGCAATAAAGTGATCGCTCCCAGTTCCCACTGCTATCCTCTATTTTCTCTCTCACATCCTTTAGAACAAGTGCCCATGCTGTTGTTGACTATCTTTTTTTTTTCTGTTGAAAGGCACTGGGGAATCTAACCACCTGTTCTTGAAACCTGAAACAGACTTTCAAATGCCCTGCTGTTGTCCTTATTGTTTTCTTCTGGTCTTTCACTATTCTATATATAATCTTCTGTTTAAAGCAGCTATAGATAATCTTCTGTCCGAAACAGCTTTTTTTCCTGCTTTTTATTGCCTGATACTAACTGTTTGATCAGGTTCAGTGAAGATCTGAACACCTGACAATGGTGCTTCCTTAAAAAAAATCTATGACAAAAAAAGCACTACTGCGGGAAGTATGATTTATACAGACTTTCTCTCTTCGGAGTCCTCCCTAATAAATGGACAAGAGCCCACAGACAGGTAATTTCTAGTGCATTGCTCTAAGTGAGCCTAGAGGAGTGTCTCTATAAAAACAAAAGAAGCAAAAGGGAAAGTCCAGTCTGGTGACTGGTTGCCGTTCTGTCTGGTGGTGCCAAAAAAAATGATTGTATCATCTCTCCTCCTGCAAACAGAAATAATCTGTAATAGTCTCTCACTATATATATTTTAGTCTTACCTCAGTCTGCACCAAGTAGTTCCTTTGAGTACGTATGTGTTTTAAGAATCCAAATATGTTGACTGTCCCTTCATGCTGGATTTGCTGCAGCATGCTGTCTAACACTATGTATGTGCCTGTCCTTCCAACACCAGCACTATAAAACAAAAAAACCAGTCTTGAGCCTGAAGTAAAACAGTAATAAAAATAACTGTTTCTTATACATAGCTTTTTCAACAAACTGATGCATAGGGAAGGTTTTCCTCTACAAATTGTTTTATTATACTATATACTTTGCTAAAACTTCAAAGCTGGTAATGAAGAAAAACCTTTTAAACTCATGTTTTTCTTTGTACACAAATAGATCTAAAGATCATTTTCTCAAATTATTTTCAAAGTATCAGTTGAAATAGAACTAAGGGATTTCCTGCAGGTCTGCAATTTTTAGGCTTCTGATATTCCTTAGGATACTTTGTCAAGTATATCTAGAAAGGGTAGCATATGTCAGCATCTGGGCAGGGTTAATGTGCCCAAGTTCTTCCACATTGAAACACAAATCACTTCAAAAGGAAAGTTGCATTATGCCACTCAGTACACATATAGGAAATTTCAAAGATACTGGACTGAGGAAAACCCCAGGAAGTGGCAGAGCTGCTGAAGGTACATCTGTAAAAGAAAAAGCTTAATGCTCTCCAGATACAGCTAAGAGGGCAACCAATGATTGAAGCTCTTCTTAAAAAGGAAAGATGTAAAAGAAAGGGTTAATCAACTCACTCCTGTTATGAACTCTTGACTCATTTAGCATAAAAGCTTCTGTATCGTAAGATTAAAAAACAATTTTTCTTTCATAAAATACCTGAGTAGGGTAGTAAAAAGTCAAGAGGTCCTTTTTAATCTAGTCATATATGGGAACTAGTCAGTTGTAACTCCCCTCTAAGCTGTATGAAAATGTTACGTGCATTGGTACATGTAACTTGACAGCAACACTAAGCTGGTTCTGCACGGTTCCTTACGGGCAGACCCAAGCTCAGTCCGTACACACCAATTCAGTCATCTCATTTCTTCCACAAAGGTGGCACAAAGCATAGGTAGTGTGAGCTCAGATTGCTGTAATAAACTGTCTAAATAAATGTAATATAAAACTGAAAGGTCCAGTTTATCAACACACTATTAGACACAAAACTATAAAGATTACCAGACACCATCTGTACTTGTTATGAAAGACAAAACATGAAAGTACCAAGACATAAAAATAGCTAAAAAAGTCTCATGAAGTTCCTCATACGTGTCCTCCATATAGCCTGTAAAGATAAATAAAAGTTACATTTCTCACATGAGATAACTCCTCTGAAATTCTATAGCGCATGGGGGCAAGTGAACTAAAAGCCGAATAAAACGGCCTACAGACAAGAGGTGAGTTATACCTATGACCCAATGGAGAGGTCTGACTGAAGCCACACAACTTACCACTGTTCACTTTTAAAAAACTCAATTTAATTGACTTATAATGCATTGCTGATCTCTCAGCCTACTGGCATAGATCTCAGACTTGGTATTTTGGAGAAACTCTTATTTTGAACAGGCAGAATGTAGATAGTGGCAGAACAACCAAAATGTGGAATTTTCATTTTCCAAGCTAAAAACAGATTTCAGTCAGATTAGATCATCCCAGAAATAAAATATCTTCATTTGCAGCATTTCCGAGGTGACTTTACCTGTTGGCTTCCTCAGAGTCAGCTCCAGAAGGACAGAATTCATGAGGAGGTTCTCTTTCCAAATGTTCCATCAAAGGTGAGGTACTACAGTGGAAAACCAGAACCTGCTTATATATTTTACAATAACCTGGTCCTTCACGGGCATTGTGAAGTCAGTCCAGGCCCTACAAGCCCTTTTTAACCATTTTTCCCTGAGCTGCCCAGTTTTAGCGAGCACTGACAGAACACCTGCCTGCACACTGCGGCACATGCAGACCTCAAACTGTTCCCCAGAATGCTCCTCCATTGCAAATGACTGCTAAAGCGCAGAGTAATGTTAAAACCAGCAGAGTTGTAGTTCAGCCAGAAATAGAGTGAGTCTTCTTTTGTGGACAGAGCTCCTCTTAGGATTACAGAGTATCCCTGCACCAAAGAAAGCATGAGCCAAAACCATCCTAACAATATATTTGTAGAAATGAAACAATTACTGCTATATATGTATCTGGTAAGCAATCAAGAGAGTAGTATAGAAATGTGCAAAAAGGTAGAAAGAAAAGCATTTTTGCAAAAAAGAACATGGTGCAGAGTAGCATCATCTTGTTTACAGCCATTATGGAGATTTACAGAAGTGGCATAGACAGTTGATTAGCTGGCCTTACCAAGGATCGAAATATCAGCTAAGAAATTAATCTTATTCCATCAGGAACTGTTAAAAGTGAGTGTGAAATTTTGCTTAACCCACCACTGAAAAATTCATTTTTTTTTTCTGCAAAACAAAAGCGGAGTGAACCTTATGGCGGTAAAAACCACACCTGCAATGAACCACAACAGGCCCGACAGCGTGGCGCTTGGCATGCGATGCCTTCCGCACGAAGGTGAGCACGGGCAGCGTGTATTCTGGAACACCCATGTCAGGCCACTGGGTATAGTGGTACTGAGTTACTATACGTCCACTAGACCTCCCTTTCTGGGAGCCCTGCAACAGAAAATAATTCCATACGTAAGCAGCTCACATTTGAAAGGCGGCTCTTCATAATTTTATTTATGTACTTGATAGTTCTTGAATTAGAACTGTCCCTAATTAGTTAAAAGCATGGCACCTAGCTCTGAATATTCCAGCTTTGAAAGAGAAGAGGAAAGACCAGTGCTTCTGTCCCATCAGCTTGCTCACTGAATGGAAAAATGACCTGGCACTGTCCCTTAGAAAGTCACAGAGAAAGGCTAAGAGCACTGGAGGGTTACAAATTACAGCTGCTCTTAAGAGTGACTAGCTATTTCTGCCATGCTGCTCCTCTGTTGGGTGGACAGAAAGAGTAGGATTAATCTCATCCAACTTTAGTGATCTAAAAGGGAATTAGCCTCGTGTAGGCTGCTTTTCTGAGCTCCCTCTCTCAATGGTAACTCAGAGGCAGGGATACCTTCAGAGAGCAGGTCACCTTATTCAAAGATTGTTTCCTAAAGAAGGCAGAAAAAATTACTCACCGGTAAGTGCTGTATTTTATGCATTAATTGTACAGGGAGGCTGAGAGACTAGATATCTAACATTTAGGTGGCTGAAATAAATTAAGCTTTCAGAATCCCTCTCAAAGTAGCCAGCATCACACCACTGAGCTGAGAGCACGCTCATTACAATAAAACAAGGTGTGGATTCACCTGTTATTAAAAAGCAAAATGGATAGCTGAGGTGGGTAATGTAATTTATACCAGATTTTCTACTAGTTGCTCTCTTCCTGAAAATGTATCCTCCTGCTCACCAGGCAGGCAAACCCACATCAGCTCTCAAATGTGATCATTGGCTTTTCCCTGATGGTCCTACATCACACTATTACTACAGGCTACCATCTTCTCAGTTTGTTGATCTGGTCAAATCAACAGAAGTTGACAAGCAGCTTGGCTGGCTGAGACCTACAGGATTCAGCTTTACGTATACAACAGAAAAGAGCTGCCAACTGCCTTAAAAAATATTCTGAGCAACTTTTAACACTCCCTTTTGCCCAACCATGTTTTCAGGATGCCACAAACCTTTTTGATCTTGGTGTTTCTAAGAGTAAAATTCCTCACAGTGTAATAGGCAAGTACATGAACGCTCTTCTGAGTAACCAAGAAGTTCCCGTATTCTTCACTACCTTCGGCAGGCCAGTACTGGTCACATTTTCTCTGTTAGAAAGCAAATGAAAAAAAAAGAGAAAAAAAGAAAGAAAACAAAATGTCAAACTAGAAAGCTGAAATGTTCACATTTAAGAGCACAGTCAACCATAAAAACATACAGGGACTCTCAATATACCCAGCCTATAATAGACATGATCTTCAGCACAAGAGAAGAAATAATGTGTATTTGTTTTGTGCTGTAAAGAGAGATAGCTGTGTAAAGATGCCCTCTATTTGGAACACTCAAAAAAAAAAAAGAGGTTTAAATCATACTTTCAGAGCTACAGCACTCCAATATTGTAGAACTTGCCATTCTGTAGGCAATCTAAAATCTAAAGAAAAGAACAGATCGTCTATAGAAATAGTGGGAATTCATCCAAGTCAGTGGAGTCGGAGGTGGCTTTTGGGTAGTTCACAGCATGGGTAGAGTATACTTCTGTCTGATCAGCGAGGGTGAGGGTGAGCTTGTGCGTGGCCAGAACACACAGTAGAGAGCTGTGATGTCCAGCCTTTCAGTTGGGCAGCCATATAGCCTTCTCTAGGAGTACAACAAGAGTACATGTTTATGCCATGGTATTATTAATGAAGCGGTACTCTCAATGTGGCCCTCGTCTGCATTTGCTATGTCTGTATCATCTGACAGATGCTTAATTGGTCATATGACAAGACTTACACGTGTTTTAGGCATTGCTGCCAGTGTGCGGCAAGTATGATGCCATGTCTCTTCCTGTGACCCCAGGATACGTGCACACTCTTATCACACAACAAGAGAAACACAGATCCTGTGATAAGATTTGACTTCATTTTGTCTCACTGGGCAAACGTTTATCTCACCATGTAGTAGGAAAGGAACTATGGGTCCTATGGGATGTTAACAGAAAAATTCACCCAAACTACAGCCTTCTCCTTTCAAGGGTCTAAGGCACCCCTGAGAAAGAAAATGATGGACAGCAGATTGCTAGTAGAATGTGGTCCTCAGTCTGGCCACTCCTAAATACATACAAGAAGTCTTTTTTTCAGTATAAGACAACTTTTTTTTTTTTTTGTAGTTGGAACACGGCATTTTCAAAACTTCTGTTGCTGGCAACTGAGTTTGAATGTTTTCTTTAGTTTCATACTACAAATCCTCAACTTGATACTTCTATAGCCAATCCTAGCACAAGCAACTACAACAGACTTGCTTTTTGCTCAATAAATGCCTAAAATAGATTTTTAAAAGAGAGAAAGGAGTCTACTAGAAGTAGATCTATCAACAGCGGGGATATAAATAATAGACAAAGGTACTCATACCCTTCCTTTTTCAACAAGATTAGTTATCATCACAATAACTTCTACGTTATGTTCCCATATCATTCTCCAGAAATCTTCTGCTGTCGATTTTAGTGGCCCTTGAGCTGCAATGTAGGCTTTTGGCTTGTTGTAGCCCTAAATTGAAACATAACAAATGACACTTGTCAAATCACAGACCACAAGCAAAAGGAGGTTGGCAGGAGTATATGACATTTTATGTATCTGTTTTTAAAGAATCTCAAAAGCTTTCAAGTACTTTTGAATTTATAACTATCCAAATCCCTGCAGTACCAGATGACATAGGAATGCAACTATTATGTCAATGTTTATCATTCCAACAAACAAGATATATGTTCAAGTGCCCATGTTCAGGCAGAATGTTGACATGATAGTGATTATGAGACATCTGTTATGATAGTGGTTTAAAAAACAAATCAAGATCATTCCCATGTAAATTACTGGGTAATGAAAACTGAATAAATGGTACCTCAGTGAGGCTCTCAGCCAAATGCCATCTTCCTCTTATGAGATTATATCAGAGAGAAGAACTAACCACTTACCAAAAATGTATAAAAGGACAAACATGCAGATGCAAAATGCTTCTGAAATGACTCAGACATGACAGAACATTTTTGTTTCATACAGCTCTTCACTAAGCTGCAGCTGCTACAATGTTAAGATGCAGTCAAGAATTGGAGTTTTACCTGTGCTTTCACTTTGTAGGCTTAACTTAGATCATTATAGCTTTTCTTAACAAAATCTGTAATATTGTGTTTCTTTTTCAAAAAATTAAGTCTATTCACCTTCATACACTAATATTTAGAGAAAGACTGAGAGATGAATAGTCTGGCAGGTAGAAGAAGGCACTTACATCAACATAGTTGGCATTAATGTAATCAGTCAGTTTTCCATCCTTTTCTGCAAGCTGTGCTAATTTAACCCTAGTATGATCATCTGTAGTAAAAGAAGGGAAAAAATAAGCATAGTTTTCTGAAAAAATTATATTCTATCTGCAAGAAATATTTTTTAAAAATAATGTAAAGAATTTTTACAATACACAAGACTAATACAGTAACAATCACATATGCAAACAGCCTGTGCTTAAGTATGAATCAGATTCAAAATTCTAGTTTGCAGAAAAATAAACTAATGAATTTAAGGGTTCAGAATTTACTTGCTTGAACAGCAGCACCTGGGGTCATTTTAGGCACTGTGACACATTCCCAGACAGCCTCCAGTTGCTGCCTGTGAAGGGGCACAGGTCTTCTCTAAGTCCTGTGCTGTTACTGCTGAGTCTGCACAGTGTCCTGGCTGCCCTGGGCTGTCTCAAACATGGTTAGGCACAGTCATTCCAAGTCAAAGAAAGTGGAGCCTGGAGCCTGGAAAGCGATGGGACCTTGGAGGAGCAGGTCAGCTGAAGAGCTTCAGCAGTGCCTAGCTACCTCAGGGCGAGCTGAAGCTTTCTCTAGCCTGCACTGATTACATGGGCTGGAGACTTGATTCAGTCGCACAGGGCAATTCTTGCTACTTGAGCTGCCCTAAGCTGTATGAGCACTGCCCTTTGGTAACAAAGCCCCTGGGTTGGCACCTTTCGTACGATCAGGTATCAAAACAGACTGGCAGAGGAAAACCCCTGACCTTCTGTCCCCCTAGAGGTATCTTCAGCCAGGTCGAATGGGATTTCTTGCTGCTGGCTTACATACTGTCTGCTGCCAGGTGGGCTCACTCTGTCTCTTTTTCTCTAAAGCTCTAGTGACACTGAATGTTGAACATGTATTTAATTCAGAGTTTCTTTTGTAAGAACAAAGTTGTAATAGTATAGACAGTTAAGAAAAAAATCTATTAAGCCACCAAAATTATCAAGAGCCCAGAGCCGTTAGCTTCAGAGAGATTATCAGAACTGAGTAGGTGTGTTCCAGAAAAGAAAAATCTGGGATAATGAAGAAGGGCAACATAATGGGAAAACATGTGTCCCAGCTAATGAAGCTGATCTATCACATTGTGGCCGGGCACAATACAACATAAAACCAGTACACTTCTATTTATATATGACAGTAAATATATTCAAGGATTGTGAAGCTCCTAGAAAGGATAAATCATCGTTATTCCAGATCAAAGATGGATTAATTTAAACAATCAAAACACAGCTTCTTTGGCTTTATAATGGCATTATAATGAAATCTCCCAACTCCCTTTGGGTCATCACAGAAGACACAAACATGTCTTGCTAACACATGCTCATCAAAGCAGCAGAATGCCAGAGAACCAACTTGAAGAGATGTGAAATCTCACGCTACTCCTCTTCAAGCATTTTGCTGAACAGCATCCAGAGCTGTACCAGCGTAGAGGTACTTTTTTTCCCTGTAATAATAAATAAATCTAGACTTGTCTATAATTATTTCTTAAACAAAACACCAAGTGACACATTTACTTACAAGCAACAATGTTTATGTATCGATTCTTATTCTTGTTGTCGGGGTGATTAGAGCTGTCTGATGTAATACCTAGATCTACAGTACAGCTCTGGATTTCCTGAAAAAAAAAAAGTACACTGTGCGTTAGTAAGTAGTAAGAGACACAAGATGCCTTAAAGTACAGTTAAGTCAGCAAAAAAGAACCACAACCTTATACCCACTTATCTATGATATTTTACAACTACTTCATTGCTAAAAAAAATGCAGTGAAATAATTCCTTACCTGATAAAACTCTTTCAGTGTCTAATGAGGGAATGAATGCAAAAAAAGTAAAAAAAATCAAATTCCACAGCACAGAACAAATGGATAAAAGCGTTTATATAAATTACAACTACTATATGGAAAACAGTCATGCAATATATATCTCTGTAATAACAATAAAGCTGAATATTTTGGCATAACTTAGAAGAAACAAGAGGCAATCTTCCTGTTAAAATACTGACATCTGTTTTCCTATCTTTAGCTTTAATGTTAGATGTTAGGCTGCTGAAAGCTTATACATATGAGCAACATCATTGACTTTAGCCAGATTATCCACATATTTAACTGCTTGTGGGATTTGTTATTGGTCCTTATAACTGCATTAATTTCTCTGTGGAATGCTTTTGCTCTCTTTGCGTTCAGCTGGGAAACCTTCACTGCAGCAGGACAGCGTGCCACTCAGCCAGCCCCATGGCACTCTGGTGAGGGACAGCACGACAGCCAGCAGTTTCTCAATGAACCCAACGTTTTTATAAAGAGAGAGCCAGGCCTGAGAAAGACAGGCACAAAGTCTATAAAACTCACAAAATTAACTTGTTTTATTGTTTACCTTAACTGACAAGAAACTCAAGCATTTATAAGGTCCACATCGTTAAGTAGGAAATACATTGTCATAACTAGAAGTACTATAACAATGTTTCCCAACACTTATGATTTATTTTAATATTAATCACCTTCAGCTACTTAAGTATACATATGAAAAGCAGTTACCAGTCTGAAAATTAGATTTTAAATACAAGTTGTTTTATAGTAATATAAATAAAAAAACTGAACCACCCCTGTACTCTCCTGTCCAAATGTATGCTGACTCTGCAAAGATAATGACTGTATTTCAATTTTTCCTATCTTCTAAATTATTTATTGATAAATAAAAGATCAGGAAACTAATTCCGGAGTAGTTTGCAAAGCCAAAAAAGATCTCCCAGAAATGACAAGGACACCGATTTTTTTTTGTAATAGTTAAAACAAGCATGAACTATTTCAGATGGTGTAAGTGTTGTTCAGTGAAATGCAACATATTTGGTCCTTGGATCACTGCTATAATTTAGGAAAAGAACAATTTTAGGAAAATAACAATTTCAGACAAACAATTTGATTTCTGTATTGTTGTCCTCATTAATGGTGAAAAAACTTTGTTACCATTGTATTTTTACATAGTCCTGCTCTTACTAACAGCCAGTCCAGCTGCAGCCCAGTCCTGTCAGTGCGTACGCACATGTGTAACACAGGAACATGTACTGGACATTCACAAGTGTTTACAAGTTTGGTGCCACAATCAGATGGCTATTTGTTAAATGAATTGGAGAAGAAACAGTGATGAAGAAGGTCAGGTGAAGGACATGGAATTTTTGGACCATTAGATCACAGCACATTTTCTGGGCAAACAAAAGCTAAACCAAAAGATGCAAAACTATGAATTTCTTTACTTTCAGTATTGGTTTTGCAGAGATCAATTACAAAATTTGTTTTCATCCCAACTGACTGATTTTGTTAGAAATCACTTGTCAAGAATTTTAATAGCACAGCTTTAATTATAGAGTTTGCATTTATAATTTTATTTTATGTGACTTAAGTTAGAATATAACTATATTTAAATTGTTTGTAATGTATATGAATGTGAAAAACAATGAAGTTCATTAGTTACATATGGTGACAGTAACATTATATGATGAGAGTGTATGTTTCAAAGTTCCAAAATACCTCTTACGAACCATTTATTTTAGGAAAGGAATTGTAAAGCTTTCACTACCACATATGAAGACTACATTAGCTCCCCTGCTAATCAGAAGTCTGGCCATATGTATGCATAATGACTTCCATATTTTTTTCTCTGTAAATGGAACAACCAAATTTGGGTACCTTCTGCAAAATTCAATTGGAATTAGTGTTGGAAAAGCTTTAGGTATATATCTGATAGACCATATAGACTGCATTATCTTTGCAGTTTATTGACATAATCATTTAGTATTTTGTCACAGTGATAAGCATTCCCCTTTGCATCCCAGTTCTGTTAGCTTTTATAAATCTCCCTAGCCTTTATGCATGAACAGTCCTTACTGGGCTCACAGTACCCATATTTACATGCATTTCTGAAATTGGTCCCTAAGCGAGAATGTAATGCCCAGTTCTTTGCTTCCAGGCATTTTAACTCAACAT
Source organism: Chlamydotis macqueenii (assembly GCF_036417535.1). Taxonomy (NCBI): domain Eukaryota; kingdom Metazoa; phylum Chordata; class Aves; order Otidiformes; family Otididae; genus Chlamydotis; species Chlamydotis macqueenii. Next base: position 24,956,404 of record NC_141556.1, read on the forward strand.
CATTTGTATGAGCTAAGAAGAAAGACAACATCATAGAGCCATACCTCAAATTCTTCAGAAAAACCATTACTTGCATGTAAATCTGCAACATGTTTTGGAAAATGCTTTATTGGAATTGCTCCAACATCATCTTAGGGGTGGGAAAAGACAAAAAATATATTTATGAAGAACAAAAAGCCAGTGACATATAAAGAAGTTTATATGTAGGCAAACCACACAACATCCTGAAAAAAAAAAATTTCACATGAACTTTGGACATAAAATTCCCACAAAAATAAAAACTCTTTAACACCATTAACATTTCTAAAATCATTCTCTAACACTTAAGACACTTCTAAACAGCTGTTCTGAATAAAGATATAGAAAACACCCAGCCAGGTCTTTAAGCCCCCAAAATCAAGGTGCTGACTCTGCAAGATTCTGGGCTTGTCTGTAAATTGAAGAGCACTCAGAACTACCTGAGAAGTCAAGTGGAAATGGAAGGATTAGCGGTTTGCTACGAGATACTCAGTGAGAGAGAGCAGGAGCAGAGCTCTGAGTGATACTGTTAAACAAAGAATGATCAGGCAGAGGAATCTGGGTACTTCAGACTGATTAATGTTGCACTGGGTACATGGATTAGCCATGTAGTACCAAACCTACTAAATTAATGCAGCATCATGTCAGTTGTATAATTTTAACCAACCTATTGCATGTTTGCACTGGTATCCAAAGGAATCAACAAGTAATCTTCATCTTTTACTGAAAGTACTGAAAATGCAGATGGGGGCATTTTCCCCCCCATTCTTCCCATGATTATATGATTACCTATTGATAATAATCTGTCCTGGTTTTATTTAATGGGGGGGGGGGGGGGGTACGGTGGCAGCTTCTGTAAGAAGCTGCTAGAAGTTGCTCCCCTTTGTCCGGTGGACTCGGCTGGGCCTAAGGCAGACCCACTGCTGGCCAGGGCAGAGCCAGTTGGTGACAGAATGGTAATGCCTCTGAGAAAATGTATTTAAGAAGAAGAAAACAGAAAAAAAAAAAAAAAGAAGAGAAGATGTGAAGTTGGAGTGGGGGCAGAGAGGGGGAAGCATGAGCCTTGTGAGCCTTCTGCCCCTCACCTGGGCCCAACTCGGCCCAGTTCGGCTGCAAGAAGAGGAGATGAAATGAGTTATGAAGAGAACCTGAGAGGTGTCTGCCTGAGCCAATTGTGAAGAATTTTTCTTGTGAGAGGAATGGCTGCAGACGCCAAGGTCAGTGAAGAAAGAGGGGGAGGAGTAATGCAGAGATTCCCCTGCAGCCCGTGGTGCAGCCCATGATGAGGCCGGCTGTGCCCCTGCAGCCCATGGAGGCCCTCGGAGGAGCAGAGATCCACCTGCAGCCCGTGGAGGACCCCACCTCGGGGCAGGCAGATGCCTGAAGGAGACTGTGGCCTGTGGAGGGCCTGCGTTAGGGCAGCCGTTCTGGAGGGACTGCACCCATGGAAAAAATGATCCATGACCAAGCAGTTCATGAAGGACGGTAGCCCATGGGAGGGTCCCCAGGCTGGAGCAGGGGAGGAATACGAGGAGTTCTTCCCCCAAGGAGGAAGCAGCAGCGTAAAGTGACGTGTGATGAACTGACCATAACCCCCATTCCCTCTTCCCCTCTGTGCCGCTCGGGGCAGGAAGGAGGTAGAGATAATTTTAAGCCCAGGAAGAGGGAGGGGTGGAGGGAAGTTATCTTGTTCTCTTTCTCATTATCTTGCTTTGGTTTTAATAATAAACAAGGTTTTCCCCAAGTTGAGTCTATTTTGCCCAAAACAGTAACTTTAAGGATCTCTCCCTGTCCTTATCTCAAACCTCGAGACTTTTTTTTATATTATCTCTCCCTTTTTGTTATATTATCTTCCCTCAGAGGGTGGCGGGAGTGAGAGAGAGACTGCGTAGTCTGGTCCCGAGCAGGGCTAAACTACGACGCAATCTTATGTCTGATCCTGGCAGTACTGACTGCAAATTTTCATATCAGGCTTTATACTTCAAGTTTTAAGTTAAAGATTTAAGTTTAAGACATTCTGGATACCCACAAAGACAATACCTACATTCTTAACCAATAAATGTGACTCATGCAACTTCTGGATCCTGATACTGAGTCTGAATTTTCCATCTGATGTTATTATTTCAAGATATCTCCTTTTTACTTTATACAAAGACAGAAAAACACTCTTGTGTAGAACATTCATTAGGGATCATGTAAAAAACCTTAGGGACTTTTAATCTTCTCTTTCCTGCAAATATGCTATGTAAACAAAGTCATCTGTTCTGTTAATTACCTATTAAAGGATGACATTATTTCAGCTAGTTTTGGTTCCGAAGAATAATTTTGGTTTGTTTTTTTTAAAGCCTTTCAAGGACTAAAAATATGTTTATTTCACAATTTCATCACTGTTTCATATGAGAACGAAACATCAAAAACATCGAACAAGGACCTGTTATTTACATCAACAGATGTTCAGCATTTAGGCCACCTAATAATTTTAGCTTTCCGTTACCAAGAATTGTTGATTTGTATTGAGATCCATCTGGTCTTCCACTTACATGAATGGATCTGAATACAAAAGTGAATTTACCCAGTCAAGCCTAAGAGAAGCTGAACAACTGTGTAACACTATCTTCACACTTCAGAGATGAAATCTGGCATAAAATGTTTATTCTAATTATATGCAAACACAAAACCAGAAGGGAAGGTAAATGACCCTAAGAGCAAGGACAGTAAGGGAGAAAGAAATCTCAGGTTTGGTGTAATTACTGTTTTATTTCCTTGCCAGTGCTAATCTCCCAATTCAATCACTTCTGACTCCAGAAATATATTTTATATCTGGATGGCAGGTATCACTTGAAACTACTTAAAGCTTGATAGTGGGTCCTAATATTACACTGTAATTCATTATTTGTTCTGAAAGCATCTTTGAATTATGCTGTGAAGTGCCAGGGTATTTTCTGTGAATAACATTCTCCTATCTCTGTCAATGAAACCCCACAAAAGGAAAGCTTAATATATAATAAGATCTGTGGAGTGTGCTTTTAGCCATAGGCATAATAAAAAAATGAAACTTAGCAGTCACAAAATGCTCTTCCTGCTCTACGCTTTTTGCCAGTATTATATTGCAGTTAGTCTCACTTGTTCTAAAATCACACTACTGAAACACTTGTGCAACAGAAAACACAAAAACTGCTCGCTTGATGTCTCTTGTAAGCAAAATAAAACAAAAATATTTCCTCAGTGCTTGCAGCTTTTTCCATAAAATGTTTTATGTATCTTTCTGTCACTTAGAAACACTTTGCTCTTTAAGTTAATATTTATCAGCATTTCAGAAGGAAAATCTCCAGCATTAAAACATGTATTTTAAGCATTCAGAGTAACTGTTAAGTGCAATTCTGTCTTATGACAATGAAAAACACTGTCTCTCTGAGGTAAGCTGGGCAGGAAAAACAGCAAGAGAATTATACAGTTGTACTGTAATATAGTTAATGATAGAGAGCAAGAGCAGAGATTTCCTATAACGATTGCCACTTGACATGCATGTATAATCACGTTTTCTGAAATCAAGCTATATTCCTGCCTATTAACCATTTAGAGAAAGGTTATGCACCTCTTAACAACAGCAACCAATACAAGAGCCCTTTAAAGTTGCCTACAAGTCAATTACAACAGAAGCATAATGTTTGGGATTTATTTAATGAAATGTGTTTACTAGTTTCTACACAAGGACTGATTTTGCTTCCCTTAGTCATTCCAAGGGAAGTCATCCCCCTGTGTGATAGCACATTTTGCAGAAGAAGTACTTGTGGAACGAAAGATCTTTTTCCTCATGGGTGGAAATGAGACTCAGGATCTGCTGCAGAATTAATCTATTTAAGGTACTTTTAATTCTACTTGGATTGAAAAAGCTGGGACGGCTGCATGTGCTCCTCTGATACTCTTTGAGAAGGAAAGAAAAAAAACAGTATCTCCAAATAACTGTGGTGGATACAGAACCAGAAGATGCTAATAATATTCTGCACTTGTGTATCATTTCTATGAGAGGCTCACAGAGAACTTTACCAGTGGTAACTATGCTAGTAAAATCTGTAAGTTAAAGAAAAAGGTGTAAATGCAAATGAAATGCAAACAGATGAGGCATAGATTGGTCCTGCTGGTAAAAGAACAGGTCACGTTCTATACATAGGTGACAAATTCAATTAAAGGCAGAAATACAGCAGAGTATGTTGCTAGTGTAATCCTCTGCTTTGTGACAGTGAACTAGAGATACTTAGTGTCGCTCAGAGGGCTACACTAGCAGCCATTTCCAGCGAGAGTACACCTCAAATGCCTGGAAGGCACGGTGTATCTTTGAGACAACTCTGTAAGGTGAGGGTATTTCTCTTTTGTGTTACCTACGGGAGGGAATATTAGAAACGCTAGTCTCTGCCTCCGCCAAGTGCACCTGTGTTTACTAGTACAAGACAGTGCAAATCTCTGGTTCACAGAAGTTACAGTAAGTGAAGAATTCATATAGACATATGCAAGGCAGCATTCTCCAACAGCTAACGACAATCCACAGAAGAGTTGACAAAAAATACCTGATACTGGGAAGATTGGAGCTGGGGGAGCAGAAATCACTCGAGGTGATGTATTATCTTCTAAATAAAAGTGAGCAGTCTGGAAACATTTCCTAGAGGGAAAGAAACATAAATAAATATTGCAAAGTTTAAAACATTATCTGAGACCTTTTGGAATTCTGGCTTTATTAAGAAACAAATAACGGTTTTGAAAACCAGTTTTCATGGAGTGTCAAATACTACTGCTATAATATAAATATTCCCCCAATACAGCACCAAATTATGCATACAACTGAAGATACCACATTAACTCAGCATAATACATAGTTCACGCATCTTTACCTATACCAGAGGCAGAAGACAGAGCACACATCAGACATAGTGAAAGCTGAAAGAGGAACTCTGCATCAGGAGCTACTGTAGATGCTGCACAAGAACTCCAAGTATAAAAAATGCCATTGTCTTCCTTTCTTATCCAAATTTGCACACATAATTACTGTTCCCTTTCATACGATTATGCTAGCCTGAAGATGGAGCAGGGTAGGAGATCAGTTCTGGTAATTCATCGATAGATCCTACTGCAGACATGGAAACGGAACAAAAGGCAACATGCCCTGTAACAGACAAAACGGCGGCTTTGGAACTACTATGACTGGGGCTAAACAATATTTTCATAATGTAATTGCAACACTGAGGGACACCTTAACCAAGGAGGACTTCCCAAAATTGACAGAAACAGGGGAATTTATAACTACAGGAGCTGCTTGTTGTTGCAAAAATAATTGAAGGATGAATATAAATGGAATCACCTTAACTATGACCCACAATGTTATTTGTATCTGTGCTGTAATCCAGATGTGAAGATAATAAGAACAGCAGCTGTTAAGAGTCCAAGCTATTCAAGGGACTAAACAATCAACTGCTACTGTAAGCATTGCAAAGCCTCCTTAATTAAAAAAATCTCCATATGATTAGATATGCTAATAACAATCTTTTCTCTAGGTCACTTAATCTATTTGAAATATTATTCACTAAACATTAAATTTAAAAAGAAATATATGCATCAGGAAAATATTAATCTCATTTTATGTTTACAAGATTCTGCTTCTTCAAAGATGCTGGCTGAAGCTATTATATGATCTTTTGATATTTTGTGTAATCACTGGTGTTTAAAATTCTTCTGTACTGTTCTTATATCACTGCAGGGATAGAACCGTAACTGTTGTAATAAAAAAGAAATTTCGAGGCTACTTGGAGAAATAGATAGGGAATATGTGATATTGTCATTCTTTCCAGAATCATTAATGTAGATCATAAAGACTTTGGTAAGCTTATTTCACCATAAGCTTTGGTAAGCCTCTGGGAAACGTGCCCATATTCTCAGAATGTGTTGGGACTTTTCTGTCTGTGTACATGTTGTAGTTCAGTACAACAGTACAATGCAGATTCTCTCAAAACACAAGAAAAAGTGGTCAGCTACATCAAACGGAAAATTGCATCAGGCAAAATAGTTCTGGTGATTCACATGACAATTAAATTTGGAGTCCAGCTAGAATCCTTTAAAAGCATATTTGTGACAGTCATAGAGGAGCTTTGGCTTTGCATGACATGTTTGAAGTAAGACTGTCCTAAGTTTTACTAAGAAATGGTAACTTTGGAAGCAGACCAAGAACACATTCTGGATGTACCTGGGAACATCTTTCTAATTTTTAAAGATGCTCAAACATTAGCACCCCACAGAGTTAGCGGCTGCTGAAGTGAGAAAGGCTAGCATAATACTCAAGAGTCTCAGGACTGTGTGCAAAATGTCTGTAAGAGGTAGGCAAGTATCAAAGTGCTTCAAACCACTAAATGCATTTGGAAAGTCTGGCCCTGCCTGCTGGGCACCAAGAATGCTGATGTGCTGTGTTTATTAAAAACAGCACCAACCAACCAAACACAACAACCAGCCTGACTGGAACAGGCTGCCCAGAGAGGTGGTGGATGCCCCATCCCTGGAGATAATCAAGGTCAGGCTGGATGGGGCTCTGAGCAACCTGATCTGGTTGGAGATGTCCCTGCTCCCTGCAGAGGAGTTGGACTAGATGGCCTTTAAAGGTGCCTTCCAACCCTAATCATTCTATCATTCTGCAATTCTATGATTAAAGCTCTAAAACCAAAAATGTCCTCCCCCTAATGCCTACTGCTTATGAACAATGATCATACATAAAATTTATTGACTAACATCACAGAGTTTTGTCATCTCCTTGCTTGAGAAAAGATTGAGCTAAAAAAAATTTAATTGGCATAATGGCTTTCACATCTGAAGCAGTACTTAAAATGTCCTCATAACATGCCACACATTCACTATCCCTCACCGAGCCACTGTATCTTTAATCTTTAACAAGTTAATTGTGGCTGAAAATAAATTACACCCTTAGCACATTTAGGAGACAAATTCATAGCAGTTGACTTAACCTGTAACAAGACTCATAAATAGGCACTCCATCTGCTTCTGCATCAGCAGTGAAAGCCTTCATGACTAAACCTAATGTTAATAACCATGTCTCCTTAATTATCACTTGTTGTTAATGAAAAAAGTGATGACTATTTCAAACTTCCAGACAAAGGTCCCATCACTCAATGTTAACCTGATTATTTAATTTACACCTTTCATCACAGCGTTTAGATCTTCAGCCTAAAACTGTAATTTGTAATTTAGACACTGCACTTCTTCGAATACACACTTTATATCATGCTAAGCCATCAAATTAATTAGAGTGCCTGTATTTGTACAAGAAGCCATGCAGCAGTAGCTCTTCAGTTTAACAGGAGGGACACTAGATCTGAATGAACACTTAAATTTGAACTGCTTGGGATAAGGCTACACCTCAGACTACAGAGGACATAGTTTTTCTAGTACGCAGGCCCCCAGACTTTGGCTAAGGATACATGCTGCCTGCTTCTCCCCTGGAGCAGGGACTGCTCAAAGGTTGACTGGGATTGTCGCCGAGGTGGGCAGCACAGCATGGCACTGTGAGTGTGTGTGCAGCGTGTTCACTGCTCGTGTCAGCCGAGGAAGAGAGCTGAACCTTGGAAGTCAGAGCCAACTGTGTCAGGATGGGTTTGCACATCCACTGCTCACTCAGAATGGTCTTAGAAGCACAACAAGGTCTTTCTCTGAGAATTTCAGGGTCTTTCATGCCCACAGGATATTTGCCAATATGTATTCTCAAACATCTATTAGAATTTACTTTTAAATGGTTTAGATCATTTCAAGATCCGATGGTTCCAAAGGATCTTAAAATGGATCCTCAGTGGATCCAATTATTCCAATGATTCCATTTTAAAATGGTTCCAATTAATTTTTAAGTGCTTGTCAGCTGAAATGTTAATTATAAAATTTTACTAACTTATTTATAATTTGATAGTACATAGCTGAGAAATTTTTCCTTCACAGATGGATGAGTGTGGCCTTTGTAAGTTTAAATCTGTTTCTAGTGTGTCTCTGCATGTGCGAGTTCAATTATCCTTACAGAAGGTTCTCAACTCCATTCCCATAAACCTAACACAGGATTCAAGGCATTAGTACAAACCATGGATAAGAAAATGAACATTCTCTGGCAGCTGTGTTTCAAAGATATAGGGTGATAGAGGAAACTTAAAATTTAAATGACTACTCAGGGTGTTGTCTGTCATTGGGTTCGTAATTTCTGAAGCACTGCTGTCATCTAACTTCTAGGAGGCTTTATGACCGCCAGTTGATATTCACTATGTCTATAGATAGAAATGTAGCTAGAACTGCATTAGCAGTTTGCTGTTCACATTATTAGAGCTAGTCTCTCACTGAGATTCATATATATTTGCTGAAAAAGAATCTGGAATGGTGCAGCTCCCACTGACAAGTATTACCGTTTCACTATTTTCCAAGCTCTTCTTATGATAACCATTACAAAAACTGATTTGCACAAATAGCCTGACATCTCTGCCTATATACCATTTCATCAGGTTTATTTTCATTGATCACTTCTATGAATTGTTTCAAAAGAGTACACACATGCATAAGCAATTTTATTATTACATGTTGGCACAGAGAAACTTTCAATTTCAACCACCTTAACAGATAAGGTTAATTCAGCAAAATGAGAGTGATGAAGTCATCCAGAAATGAAAAGAACAGAGCAAGAAGATTCAAATATCCCTACTGCATCTCTGCTGCAAGGACTCAATCGAGTAGACAGATACTGAGAGAGATGGACAGATTCTAGATTTGGGTAGAAAATTCTCTCTAAAGCTGTAAAAAAAAATAATTTATCTGGATGACAAAGCCATCAAACAGGCAAAAGAATCTCCTTCTTTATTCCACAGTAATCTTAATCATGCTGAAGAAATGAAAGGAAAATGTCATTGCTTGAAAATTTTTTGAACTACAAAAGATTTGATACATAGAAGTAGAGTAGCTCAAAATTGTCTATTTTCCTACTGGCAATGAGACAATCTTTAGGCAATATCACCATTAAAAGTTTTCATCTCTGTCAGAGAAATGAATATTTTATCATAGAAAGATTGAAACTGTGCCTAATGAGATAGTGAAGAGATTGGGGAATTTCCTCAAGTGCTGATTAACAATTTCATGTAAAAAAAAATCAAAACCCCAAAACCCAAACAACAGATGGTACAGAATTATTTTTCTGATACAAGTCATTCAAGTGAAGAACAAAATAGTTTTGCATTTTTTTAACCTTGAGAAACTGGAATTTGCTCCTCTTGGTACCTATTTGGGTTTTTAAACCAAATAACACACTTTTTGCATATTTAACACACCATTTGCATATTCAAATTAGGAGCTAATAGTGGAAACAACTCAAAGCACTATTCACTCAAATACCTAGCTAGGATATATCCATGCAGTTTTTCTAAGTACTGTTGCCAAAGGAATATAACTTCTCACAATATAACTTCTCATTCTTATTAATGAACATTAATAAGTGAACATAATTGGTCCATATGAAAAAAGAAACACTGACAGCTTACATCAATTATTTCAAAATAAACTAAATCTAACCATAAAAATGCTTATAGACTTTATACTAATATTTTCCAGGTATAAAGAAAACTGCATAGCAATGAAGTTAATGTTCTGATTTTTCCCAGGCTGTAAAAAGAAATGAGGGTCTTGGCACCTTTGAAAGAGGACCACAAAGTCCCACCTACAATACATACTGTTTATGTTTCATTCCTCTGAAATAAGAAACATGTTACTGGTGTTATCATAATGCCAAGAAAATTTTCTTGAGGATTAACAAAAAAAGAGCTCCATATTTTATTTTGTAGTACACAAGAAATACAGAAAAGATTAAATTCAAGTTCAAGAAGATATTACTGCTAACGGGATTTTTGTTTAATTTTGAAAGACCTATGTCACAGAATTGTTCATTCCCAGAAAAAGAATACAAAATGAACACAATGTTATTCGACAAAAACAAGCTTGTAACGTGTCGGATTACTAGAACTGCACTGTACAATCTCAGTCTTAAAATGGATGGTGTTCTTTGGCAAATAGAAGAGATTTCAAATTCTACTTAGCTTCAGAGATGAAACCCTTCAGAAGATGAATATGAACGTTCATGTTGCGTAACATGAAAGACAGGAAAAGTTTCTCAATATTAAAGTGGTTAGCTGGAAATCCTGTGATGGACACTATAATTATCCAACTAAACATAACCTAAGAAATGAGTTGCACAATTCTTACGGCAATTAACTACTTCTTTGTAAAGAATAAGGAATCTTTCTGAAAAGTCATTGCTCAGAAGTGTTTTAAATCATGCTGAAGGCTGTCTGACTCACTAGCACACTTGCCTGGAGCAAAGAAAGCTCAAACTCAATTTTTTAAGCTTAGTTTGTCCAGGGACGGGATGTATTCTGTCCCCATGTGGGATGTACCCTGCTAAGCGGAAAGAAAACCAGTGTTAGGAGACTAGAAGTCAGTAAACACAACCCTGACATCATAGTCTAGAGATTACAGTAGTCAATAGCTTGGGAAGGGCAGTCTGAGGTCTAGTTCCTGGTTCCTCACGACTTTTATACCTTTTAGATTAAGCAGAATTGAGTGGGAAAAAAAAAAAAAAAAAAAAGAAGAAGAAATAAGCTCCAGAAGCATCTGTGAGATGTTTGGGTTTGCCTTCCCCCTTGTTCATACAGCTCCTGGAAGAACAAGGTTCTGTTTCTTGCTGCTAGTTTACATGTTAGCACTGCAGGAGCGGCAACAGGATCAGGCTCCTGCCAATCACCAAACAGCAACAATCTCCATGGTAGTTTTTGCAACTTATTTCCTTCTTCTAGACCACTGCTTTTTCTCCTGGCAACCTGCACACTCGACAAACTGTTAGGTTGTGCATGGATTTTGAAAAGCCTATGAGCGCTTAAGCGGACGTGTCCCAAGGAAGACACTCTGGCTTTATCTACAACCAGTGAAACAGAGCCAAAGGCGTGGGCACTGCCACAGACTGCCACATGGCTAACTAGATTCCTGGTATGCTTTTAGCTCAGGCCAACTTGCATTATTTCACACAATGCTTGACGCAGTTTGGGGTTAGCACAGGGCAGAGACCATCCCCAGCAGGTGATGTGAATGCAGCCACTCTGGTTTTTCCCCGTGAGGGAAGAGACTTCAGCTGAACGGAAGAGATCTGTACCGTCCCAGCTGGTCTGCTTTATTTCACAGTTATAGATACAGTCTTTTGCCCTCATTGATTATGTTATAATGACTTTTTATAGCTATTGCTTCTCTTTAGCCTAATTTTTTTTCTCTCAGTGTCTTGTCAAGTCACAGAGAAACAGGCCCACGAGGGAACTTGAGCCTGTGTGTGCACAGGAAACGCATCCTTAGCTACCCACTGAATGGTATGAAAGGCTGGGGGGAAATTTTTGTTTTAGATATAGGCAGAATCACAAAGCAGAACAATTCTTTAATCACAGAACATCATAAGAGCTACTCAGTAAATGATCTTAAATAATTTATACTATCTCACTATCATTAAACTATCCCATTTCTGTCTTGTGTACAAAGTCAGATACAGCACACTCCTGCAGTCCTGTATTAATTGCTTATTCACATGGACCATAGATTCTCAGCCTAAATGGACAACTACCTTTTTTAACTGTTAAATGACTGGAAAGATAAGAAACAAACCCATGCCATGCTATTCATTCTTCTTCTGACTCCTGTTCTCAGTGCTCTCTTAAACCACTTGGCTTCTAGGTATTAATAATCACAAGTAAGCTTACTAAAATATCTCAAAAAGGAAATAAACTATCCACAACAGTTCAACCTTCTGCAATCAAAAATAACTGTAGCTGAGTATTTTGGACAGAAACAAGCTTATTTTATCAGCTTTATGCACTGGAAGCAATACAAAGACACGGTGAGAAACAAGATCCAGTCTTTCTGTAAACCCACCCAATAATGTCAATCACATTTTTCAAATCAGAGCTATTTAGAACTGAAAAAATAAAAAAAACAAACACAACCAAAAAACAACTTACCTCCAGTATATGAGAATACCCACAAGAATCACTAGACAGATAAAAGTCAGGGCTGATACGACCACAAGTGGTATAACTGTCTTCTTCTCTGATTCCAGACTCTCAGCTAGACCGATACGAGACTCATGGCTACTATTACTTGCCTCTGCAGTCAGAGAAAATTGAAACAGTCCATGTTTAAATTCTGACAAATGCACAGCACGAGTGAATGAGCCTACTTAATGCCACTTACCTCTATTTTCTACTATGTACTGCAGAAAGTGCATACATTTGCAAACCAGCTTACAGAAAATAAGCAGATAGAGGGTAAAGCAAAGTGTTCAAGCTTATGTGACTCAGCCTTCCAGCAGTGGAGATTTCTCTTTGTAAGAAAAGCAGATTGTTGTTAAAATATAGGATAAGAAAGCTTTTTATTTTCATTTGTTTATTAGCTGAAAGCCAACTGAGTTAAGGAATCTAAATATGTAATATTGGAATGAGTAAAGAACACTTTGAAATTAAATTATCACTCACATAATACAAATCACTTCTCTGACTACTAGCTTAATAGGAAAATTTTCTTACAACAGTCCCTTTGTGCTTTCTGCATTGCATTTAAGCCTTCTGTATTTTAATACATCGTCCATTCTGTAACTTGCCTTATAGATAAATCCTGCTTCCTTTCAATCCAATTGCAGTACTTCCTCCCCCAGCTATACTGGAGCCAGAATTAAATTTCCTACCTCCATCTTTACAGGTGATCCAATTCTTATTTAGATATTGTCATGGGCATAGGAATCTGTATGAAGACTAAAACAATACATCTTATAATCTCATTAAGTAACGGAACACAATGGTGGACAAGACTAATCATGCATTTTAAACTTTGGTCATACCTCAAAACTGTGATTTTGACGGATTCTTTTCAATCTGTGCAGTTTACTGTGATCTGTGACCATTATAGGAGTTAAAACACAGAAATAAACATTCTTGCACTGGTTAGAATTAAACTGCTAGATTTTCTAAGTATGTCTTCTGCTTTTGTGAACAGTCCTAATTCAGTGAATGTTCTGTATGGGAGCAGAATTTCGCTGTCTAGAAATCAGCTGCACTCCCCTGGGATTTCAAAGGACCAATTCTACACAAATAAAAAGCTTTCAGACAAAAGGGAGGAGGGAATGAAAAAAACAAAATGACACAAAACACATGGCCTGAATAGGATGTCAAAAACCACACAGCTTCACACAATACAGATTTCCAGGCAGCTCTCTGCTTGCTTCCATTTTGTTGAGTTTTGGGGGTTTTAGGGCTTCATGTGCAAAAGTGTCTAAGCTTTCATGTTGCAGACATCTTCTTGATTTTAGTTCAAAGTACTCAAACACCCAAAATCAATCACTAAATCCTGTAGCTCTGTATGCAAAGTGACTGCAGGCACAAGTTGCTTCTGAAAAATCTGTCCCTGAGTTTCTGGTGAGTAGGCCCAAATCAGTATTTCCCATAGATTTCAGAAGAAATCACACGTGTGGCATGAGAGATCAGAATACGATCTCTTTGAAGCACTCACACTTGCTTATCCATCTCTGGACTAATTCACAGCTTAAAATCTGTGTGATGACAGTGTTCCTTCAAATGACATGACCAAGCTTCTTCTATGACAGGAGGTTTCTTGCCTACTTGGCCTCCCATGATGCCAGCTGAAAAGGCAGTCTCATCTATTGTAGGTTTCTTTGCTCCCTAATAATTAATGTGTTTGGATCCTTTGCATATTTCTTTGTATTAGTTTTTCTTACAGTTTTTCAACAGAAGTCGAAAGGTTTAGGCAGCCACAGAGGTCTTACAGAGAAAGCCCTACTTCAGAACAAGCATAACTATGCGTTAACAACAACAAATGATGGGAAAAATTTAAATCACTTTTTTTTTTTTTTCTGTAGTGGTTATAACAAGAAGACATTTCATCAATTTTTGGCAAATTCACTGTAATGTATAAGTGAGTTCTCAGTGGAGAGGTTGGGGTTTTTTTTTGTTTCATTGCTTTATAATTGAACTAAAGCAAAGATGTCTTTGATTTACAGGACACCATGTTAGACATGCTCACATTGAATTTTCTGTTTATTAAAAGACAATATTTGGCATCATTTATTGGAAAAAATACTGTACATGAAATGATACTGTATAGTGTCTTTCAATAATACCTAGAAGACAATGTATTACAACTACCACTCTAGTAACGTAAAATCCTTTCTGAATTACTGTAAATAACAATTAAAATGACACCCATTATGTTAACTTTAAATCTCTTATGGTAACAGTCTTTCACATTAGTAACGTAAGTTTTGAAATAAGGATGTTGGTTTTGCTGATTTTAAAAGAAACGTTATGCATTTTAGATTATACAGTAACTACTTACCTACTGAAATAATTCACTTACTGATTCAGTTTTATAACACCTATCTTGTTAGGACTCCTATTAATTTCAGTATGTTTTCTACTTTATTTCAGTATGTCTTCTATTTTCTTTTCATTTTTATTTTCTACTTTTCACATTTTATTACCCCCAACTACACAGAGTGTCAATTTACCACCTTTTCATTAGTATTCTGTTGCTCAGGAGTAATGAGCAATTCAACTGTGTATTTGTAGGAATGTGCTGAAAATCCACATGCTTCATGGATTCCATTCCTTAGTGGATTTAGCTGGATAATACTGCCCTCTACAGATGCTGCAGTACTTAACAGAAATTCAATTTCTTTTTTAAAATACCAACTTAACCTTGTTTGTTGGGTTGTGGTTTTTTTTTTCAAACATCACAGATACTGTTTCTGACTTTACTTTTGGATTTTTCAATACTCTAACAAGAGGCAAGGCAAATTATGTGTCTGAATACTTCAAGTTTTTCACCATGCATTTTTAAATAGAAAGGAAATGCTTCATATTTATCAGGTTTTTATCTATGTGAGGTTCAGTTTTGCCTTCTGACCTTATCCTTGGAATCACAGATAGCAAATACCGATGTTAAATAGGAAAATAGCACTAAATATAAACAGGTACAGGAGAATCTGGCTCTTAATATTTTAGAAATACGCAAATCTGGCACAAAAAGTCTGCATCTCAGTGAAATCTGAAGGTAGCATACAGAGTAAGAATGAAAATGAATGTTTTTATGAGTTAAGATGAATCAGAATTGAACTGAAGCATCTTCTTTCTTGCTCAACATATCTTAGAAAATACAAAACAAAACACAAGGAGGAAGTTTGCTGCTGGAAGTTAAAACCCAGAATCTCAGAGGTGTGTTTCCTCTGGCAGAGGCATGGTTTCCTCTGGTGTGTTTCCATAAGGGCGGCACTTGTCTTTGTACAGAGAACTGATGTCCCTCTTAAACCTTTAAAACTCAAATTAAACAATTAACACTGCAACAAATTCTGGTTTTAGATTGTGCACCACCCAACTTCTGCTGGCAGTACACACCTATCCAAAAGCAGAGCATGAATCTTCTTACTGAAGAATATTTCAGGTGCAGTTTTAAGGAGCCAGAAGAAGCATTCACAAGATAGCCAGCTCAGCATGCACCCCCTGTCCCCCAATGATTCCTTAATTACACCCACTGGCACTGTTATGTTCTCTTTTTATTATATGTAGATAAACCTCATTCTCTATGGCACAAAAGTATCCCCTCACAGCTTTCCATGGTATTCATTAGACTTAGCCATAACTAACCTGCCTCAGAGATGTTGAATACTGATGAGTGATCGCTAGTAACAGATGAGGCTGATGACTGTGATGATCCAGGAGTTAATTCTGAGTTACCTGCTTCAACTGCCCCTTCAGTGTCTCGCTCATTAAGGTCAGGAAAACTGAAATCTGTTGAAGTTTCATTATCATTAAGGCTATCTGAGGTACCTTGGCCAGAACCACTTTCTTCATCACTTGTAAAGACAGCCCAAGACTTAGACTCTGATGTGTTTTGTAATGGGACACTAGAAGTTTGAATACGGTTCTCCGAAACTGTCAGGTCACTGTGCTTCTTAGGTATCACATTTGCTGTCAAAGTTGGTATGGAGGTATAATTATGTCTGTCCATGGCATGGTTTATCTGACTGTCTGATGCAGCAGTTGAGATTTTCTCTTCTTCTTCGGGTTTCTCAGAATGTGAGCTTATAATTAGGTTACTCTGATCCTTGTTATTGTTTACCTTTGTATTTTCTTCCTCTCCTACCATATCCTGAGCTTCTCTATGAGAAGTGCATGAGATACAGTTACTTACAGGGAAGCCATCGTCATATTCATCGTAGTCATCCTCAACTACAGAAGGCCACAAATCGGTACTGGACATGATACTGGGAGACAACCCAGAGAATTCTCTAGAAGGAACCAGCAACCTACTCAAAGTTACAGGGATCTCACTTTTGGGAGGAACAGCCGTAACAGAAATATGTACGTTTGGTAAAGGAAGAGTATGACGAATGGACATGTCAGAATCAGAAACAACTGCAGGCACATGAACAGGATCAAAACCCAGTGCAGAACTTGAAGAGACACTTGCAACCTCACTTCTTTCAAAAACACTTGAAGAGATACGGCTGTCTGCAGGAGTAGCTACATGCGATAATGTATCACCTGTTAGGAAGGGAGTTGTTACAGCATTCGTTGCTTGGCGGGGAAAGGCATTTGCATTTTCTAAACTGGTCAGCTGGAATGAAACATCACTACTGTACAATGAAGGCATAATCTGCTGAACATCTTCACTGTTAAACAAACTGGATGAAACATATTCCTCGCTTGCATAAGAAACAGATAAACCTTGACGTGACGCTGTGGGCTTACTAAAAGTGTCTGACAACATATCAGCAACGGAAGGTGCAGATGTAGAATGCAGCACGGTTTCAGTTGTAGCAGAACCTGGTGCCATTTGATGCAATATTTGGTCAAATGTAGAACTATGAACCCTGGAGCTTTCAGCCAATATTGGATCACTAGGCACAACTGCGGCTGTGTTAAGCAGAGGGCCATCACCAGAAGACTGGAAGGAGGATTGCAGTAACGTTTCATTATTTAATGTAGCTGAGGTCTCATAAAAGTACAGCTGAGTCGAGGAGAACGTTTTGCTATAAGCAGGGGCAGAGAGAGCTTGATCTGAGCTTGCACTAAGCATAGGCTTAAGCAAAGTGTCATCAAAGGCTGGAGGTGTAACATGCAAAGGCTGAACGGAAAGGCGATTTTCTGTAAGTTTACTAATATCATTATCAAATATCTTAGTAGTGGGAAGAGCAAGAGAGACTGGAAGGATTCCCTTTGTGCTAGAAACAGGAAGTGGGCTTTCTTGCAGAGACGTATTCTGCTTAATTATATCATCCTTAGCAACAGATGTAGAAAGTTCAGGTATCACTTTACTTTCAGCATTGGAAGCCATTTCACTTAAAGAAGAGGAAATTTGCAGTTCTCTCTCATCTCCATATATAACACCACCTTTTTGAAGCATCTTATTAACATCACTAAACCCAGATGATTCATATGTAATATCATCTACAGAATCAGAGGAAGAAACATTAAGTACCGTCAAAGTATCTGTATCAGGCAAAAGGGACTCACTACCAGAGTACGCTTCAGACCAATCCGTATCACTAGACAGAGAGCGCGTAGGCTGCAGCAAAGTATCAGCTTGTGGTATTACAGAAGAAGGTTTACGCACCAGTACATTGTTATAGCTGCTAAATAAAGGATCTTGACGAAAGACGTCAACAGAATCATGCACAAATTCTGTGGAGTCATAGGAAACAGTAAAGCTTTGGAGGGAGCCCACAGTACTAGACAAAGCATAAGGAAGTTCAGACATTGTAGACAGTACATGCATATTTAAATCACTGCTGGATGGTTCAACTTGAGAAAATATATGAGTTCTATTATGACCAAATATCAGTGTCTCTGAAGCAGCATGAGCAGTCTGATGTGACACCACATCAGCATATTGAGCAAGGCTTGGCTGTATTAATGTATCACCCTCTGCCAATGTCAAAGAAGCATGCAGGGACACCTTATCACTTGCAACAGCTGGAGTAGCACGTTGTGGAAACATTTGAGAAACTGGATACAGACGGTGAAACAATTTACTACTGGAGGAAGCAGAGGAAAATGTAAGCAAAGGTACATCATCATAGGAAGACAGGGTGGGTTGAAATGACACATCAACACTGGGAAATACAGGCGTAGCATGCAAGGTCACATCACTATCTGATGTAGCAGGGGTAGTGTCGAGCATCTGAGAGTCAAACAATAAAGGGGTGACTAGAGGAAACACTTCACTACTGTAGGAAGGTTGAAGAGGTATCTCACCATTATAGACTGGTTGAGTTGTCTGAGAGAGTACCTCACTGGCAGCAGAAGCAGAACCATATTCTCCAGAGCTTGAAGAGATAGAGTGAGGTGATAATTCAGCAGAGGAGAAAGCAAAGGTAGAATAATGTGGCAATTCTAAATCCGCATCTGAAGTGTCTTGTGAAACCACTGGGCTGCTGGAATAGGGCACGGTAGCTGGGTTTAATCCCTCTACATAAGCATCAGTGTAACTGGCCTGAGACAATTGCCTGCTATCCGACGTATCAACAGATTGAGTTGTCAGCTCTGTAGCATTAGGAAACCATAAACTTCCGTCAGTGGAAGAAGTATGCTTTGGAGGCTCATCGGAGCTTAAGGGTGTTACACCTTCTGAAACAGACTTAATGGAGCCTTGGGAAAGAACATAATGCATGCTTATGTCTGGGCTTCCTGAAAGAAGGGTGTCTTCTTGGGTGGTCTCCTCTGTAACCAGTTGTGCTGAAGAAGTGGCAAGAACCGAACTCCAAAAGTCATCAGATTCCCGATGAGGTTTAAAAGAAGACAGTAAGAAATCTTCATCACTATGGCCAGAGGTGGTTATTCTTGTTGGTTCAGTGCCTGAAGAAAGGTATATGTATTCCTCTTCTATGCCTTTGGTGGAGTCAATGAGTTGAGGAGGAATTCCAGTAATTGTTCGGGATTCCAAAAAAGGATCTTCCTCTTCTTCGGAAGTTTCACTAACAGGTGGAGAAGTAGGGTAATAAACTGCTTTGAAAACATCATCCTTACCATGCAATTCTTCTTCTCTTGTTAAGTATCTATTTGTTTTAGCTTCGTTGGGTTTTGTCCCCATTTTTTCTTGACTGTAGCTGGATGTAGTCACCTGGAAATCTTTCCTCCTTATTTGGTTTACCGTACTGTCAGTGCCAGGAATCACTGCAGTTTCTTCATCCATCTCTGTTTCCTTTTCATCAACTTCATCCTTTGAAAAAATATCACAGCCAAAGACAATTAAAAACATTTTTAGATACTGTACACAAATGAAAAGCAAAACTGCAAAAATACATTTTCTGGCTCCATAGAAACAACAGAGAGGCAAAACATGACAACACTTGAGAAGACTGTTGGTCTTAAAGCAAAATATTTAGCTGCAAGAACAGGTGTCCTCTTCTCTCTTGAAAATATTACTTATTTGCAATATAAACAAAAAGCTCCTGTGTCACAAGAACTTCTTAAATATTGCTTTACTTTTGCTGTGTTCGAGAGACAAAAACTACTCACAGTATTTACTTTATTAAAAAAGCTCTGCTCTTTCCTAACAAAATGCAATTGTATATGTAGTCCACAAAAAAGAAAGAATGGTTTTGCATTCAGAATGTCTTAGAGATTTGCACTAATATCCTGATAGTGATTAAATTGTCATAGTAACAGAATTTGTAAAATATATTTATGACCTATCCTGAAATTCGCTGAATTTTCAGAGTTTTCTGGAAAAGAAGATTTCTGTATGGTCAGCGTGACTGCAACAGTTTCACAAGTGTTTTAAGTGATACCACCTAGTTGCTGTTACGACCCTTTGCTGAGCATGAATAATGATATTTTGTGAAAAATCTGTGTTAAGTTTTTGACTTTGAAGGACAGATCCAAAAAAAAAAAAAAAATCACATGACTAAATACAATCAGGATTTAGGCAGGCCTTGAGGATCTAAGTTCAAATCCTTCCATCCTTTCTCCAGCTTCCCCTGCCCCAAATAAAAAGCAATGTGGAAGCATCAGACTTGCTCAGTTGGTATTTTTGCTTTGACCTAGACACAGCAGCACCTGCAGCTCTGAGCTGTGCCCCCATCTAGAACTGCACCAGAACTAAATGTCTGCGCACAAATCTGCAAACTAGATTGAAGGGCACCTTCAGTTTCTGAAGGGACTTGATTTGATTGAGGCACACATAGCCCTAAGAGACACCAGCAAGACAGAGCCTCTTATAAAATATAGTTGAAACTCTTTCTTCTTCTGTAGATCTGGCTTGGTGATGTGGTGGCAATGCCCATCTGCTTTTATTCAAAAGCATAATGTTCTGAGAAAACACTCAGAAGACAGGAGACTGGGACACCATTATCAGTCTGAGAAATCCTCGGTTTCCACTACATTTTAGGCTGAGTAGATATCCCACTCCTGCACTGAAGTGAGCAGGGCACAGCAAAGGAAGAATGTAAAATCAACGGTCTTTGAAAGTAAATGCCCAATATGAGAAATGGCTGAAGAAACTATTAACTGGGGCACTCGGCTAACAGGACTTGTGAGCTTTTATCCAGTCTGACCAGAGTGAGGGCTCTAACCACTAGGCTAGAGCTGTACTTCACACCTCAGTCCCTTTTTTGTACCAGGAACATCCTGGTACTAAAAATCTACCTCACAGAATATAAGGTACCTCAGACATGATCCTCAGGTTTGGATTTCATTCCAAGGGCTAGATATCTAAAATGTAGGGACACCATCAACTAAACTGCACGTCCTCAAAGCCAGACTGGACCAGATAGACCCTTGTTTGTGAAAATCTACCTTCTGAAGGGCAATGCTTGCACTTTTAAATGTTGATGGTTCAAGCAAAAATCAATGGACATTCACTGGCACTCAGTCACTGTCCTGACAGATGCAATATAATAATCCAGAGATGTAGCTTACATCAACAGAGAAATAACTGTATTATTGGTTATGCAGCATCCACAAATACAAGGGAGGATATACAGGTAGACAGGTAAGCACAGGCTGTCTATGTAACTAACAAGGACTTGCCACTGAGAATACTGTGGTCATAGATTGAAATGGTAATATAAAATTTCTGAGGGATTACTTGACACAAATGTAGGTCTTACTGAAGGAACGGTCCGTGTTGTAAAATCTGTATTAGAGACTATTAACAAGTTCACTGTGATATTTTCACCTCTCTCATTGCTGGGATGCCAGAAACCTAGTTACCAAATATGAAGTGTGCACAGAGTATCATAAAAACATAAAAAACTGTGTAAAATACAGTTGTACTGTAAAATCTAACTTGATTTCATGATGTAAGAGTAAATGACCCTCCAGAAAATTTGGAATAACTGTTAAGTTCAACCAATAGCACATAGACAGCAGATACACATGAATCTCACTCTTCAGCACCGCTGCCTTCCCCCCTTCCTTTACTACATGCTAAGACCATCATAAGAAAGTCCAAGTCAGATTTCTCTTTAAACAAACTAAAAAGCTTAACATTGACAGCTTTAATTGTGCTCAATGAAGAACTTTGTCAGACTTCACTCAGAGGCGACAGTAACTTGACATCCCATTTTCAAAAATACTTAGGCATATCCTGTGATATCCCTTACTGGCCCATGTATCTCCAGCCTCAGAGAACTAAACAGTGAGGTATCTCTAGTCATCTAGGGAGAATACAGCTGAAAGAGACGGCTGTGTATGCATATATATGTATGTATATATAAATTCAGAAATTACATTCAGTTGGTGACAGTTTTATGAATTTTCACAGATTATCTATTAAATTTAGTTGAAATGTATGTATTTGAAATACTCTCTTAAAAATAAACGAATGCTATACCTCATATTCTTCAGTTCCATTCAGTTCAGGAATGAGGCCAGCCTCTATAAAACAAAAATACATACCATATCATCCAACATTTTAAATTCACAGAATTATTAATTCTGCAAGGACTCAACTGAGTAGTTAGTATGTTTACTGAGACTCAGTCTAATACATTTTGCAGGATTATGTTTGGAGAACATAATCTCACTGGCATGAGAACTAGCTCTAAGGGCACCAAATGCTCATCTAGACAAGACATGTTCAGCCACAAAAGTTGTGCCTGGCTTTGATCCTGCAGCACATGTTGGATCTGCAGTGAGGACCACACCCTAGCCAGGGAGAAAAAGTTTACAAGAACATTTGCTATAAGAAAGTACAGTTTAATGCAGAAATATAGGAGAGAAAAAAGGTAAGTTTGGGAATCAACTATTTCTCTACATTTAATCTGAAAGCTCTGAAGATATTCTTGTAAAATGATCTCTTCTATAATTTTCATACAGCAAATTCCTCGTTTCTTCAGCCAGGCTTGGAGTCAGGTACTAGCACAACAGCCATACCATCATATTCAGCACGCAGGTGCCTGTCGCCATCAGGGCAGACCAAAGAGACTCATCTTTCCTACAGTTCATTGCTTAAGGCCTTTTCAAACTCCCACTCCACTTGATTTAATGTAAGGACATGAACCCAGTCATAGCACATCCCACAGGAAGTCCCAAATAAACAGCTACTGGGTGCTCCACAAAGAACTACTCTAAAGGCTTTTGAGACCTCCTCACTTTCCATGAATAAATAACAGCTGATGCAAGGTCAAGAAGTAAATCTCCTGCAGCCCAGGTGAAAATTCTTCTCTCTAAGTTTAGAGGTAGTCTCTTACCTTCTTTCTCTCATCTTTTTGACCAAATCCAATATTGCACTTCCGATGGTGCTCAGCGAGAGAGGCTTCAAAGCAGGTTGCAAGAAATCTACAAATCTCTGGTGGGAACTGGCACAAATCTCCAGGGATGAAATCTAATACCCCTCCCACAGCATTAACTCATCTTACTGCTCCTTTGGTCCACAGAAAGGTCCATTCCCTTTCTGCATCTTTCTAAGGCTTTCTCCTAAGCAATGTTCTAGTGCTATGTCTGTACACCAGTGCTAGCACATATTCTGAGGGCTGATTTGCACTAAGTGCAAAGGCCAGTCTCTTAGCTTGGGGAGCAATTCTTAGTAACAGCATCACACAGAGCTCCATGTCTGCACTTGCCCCACAATTCCCAAATGAAGTTTCCTCAGCATACTAGTATAAAGATGTCATCTTTATACCTCACATCTCTGCAAAGTCAGATAGGGATCCATAACTTAATTTGTATTCTCTTTGGTCTGTCCTTATCTACACTTAAAACAAATTGAGACATGTATTATATATGCAACATACACTAGACAAAGTTTGTCAAACTAACAGGCTCATGTAGTTTTATTTATAGCATGCAGACAAATTTTGACTAAAGAATGCTGCACAAAATTTTCATAAATTGTTCTTTTGTAACAAACATTTATAAATTACCAAGTACTGAATTAACCTTTTATTAACAAGATAGAGAAAAATAATCTTACCTTTGACTCCTGGAAGCCTAGGAGGCTCCGGGGCAGGGTGGGGAGGGGAGTGGAGGGAAGGAAGGGGTGGAGGAGATAATGATATTCCCTGGCTTCTCAATGATATAAATCGAATATTGTACATATTAGTTTCAAAGTCTTCCCAGAGTAGACCCATACCATGTATTAAGTACTCAATGGACTTATCTGAAAAATGTTTTTAATACAGAGAAATTCTATCCGTTTTTTCTGCAGTCACTATTCTTGAGCTGAGCTTTTATCAGACTCAGTTAGAAAAACAAAATGTCCTGACTGTGCTAGAGTATACAGTAGCATATTTGCTCTCAAATTCCACCAGCAGAAAACTACAGTTTCTTGCTGTTGTCTCCATGGAGAGATATTAACATATATATGCAAAATGTATACTAACAACACAAAATCTTCAGGCGTTTTACAAAGCCTATTTAAATTTAGTTGGTCACAGAAAATGTATTTGTCGAAAGCATTAGAGACACACACTTATAGAAGTTCTGTTAATCTTGTTGTTGACTTTTTGATTTGATGGGAGATTACAGAAATCTGCTGACATCGCCCAATCAAGGAGAAGAACCGCACCCTCCAAAAAACAACCCGTTGATGTAGGTTGATGAACAAGCTTATTTATTTTTTTTCTGGAACCACATATTGATTATTCTATAGCTTACATTTTAAAATAAAATAATTAAATCATTAGTTAGAAAGTTTTGTAGAGCTCTTTTCAGAGTCCATTTTAATGACAGATGCAGAAACGAGAGAACAAAGACAAAAAAGGTAACTATTTCCCTATATTTATGTTCAATGTAAGTCTTTAAAAAAATCTCTAAAATCTGTCTGATTTGTAATTGGAGAATAATGCGCACAACATAAACTGTTCATTTCTGTACTGTCTTATGTAATAAGTGGCACAGCAAGAACAAAAGTAAAGCCTGCTTCTTCTGAGTAAATTAGTTTTTGGATATCTACATTTATCAGTACAAAATTAGCAAAAAGCATCCCCTAAATGAAACATTTAAGATATGCTTAGTGTTTTTTAAGACAAAAATAACAAAGACAAGTTAGAAAGAAATTGCATAGCTAGATCCTTACAAAGCATTGCTGGTAGCATGAGCTGCCACACAGGAGACAGCATTCGAGAGCCGTTTACCAGCATTGGGGTTTTTTTTTTTATAAACACCAACCAAAGACTATGCAAAGGAAAATTAGAGGAGAGATATATCCTTATTTTTCATTTTCTGTGTCAGTAAAAGCATTTAAGTAACACCGGTATTAACTACACAACATACTGCAGAACTTTCAGAGCTATACAGATGTTATCTAGATAGTCCAAGCACACATTTAGATAGTTACTCAAAATCCAATTCTAATAGCAAATGAAAAATTGGTAAATAAAGGTTGGACTTTCATTAAAGCTGACTAAAACACTACATACATGATTCCTTTCATTTTCAATGGAGGTTGTGTAGCTACATCATGGAGGGCATCTGGTGACTTTTACTATGGAAACTAACTGGAAAGAATTTCAGCGTGCACATACGCTGTATCACAAGGCAAAAGGCTGCCACTCTGAACAGTTCAGGAAAAACCCAAAGAGCAGAGGTCTCAATTACAATCATTTGCTCAATGTCATAGTAGAGGTCCTGAGGCTTCCACAAACTGAGGCAGGGAGCATGGCCCGAAAGAGATCCTTCCTCTTAGGAAGCACTGCTGAGAACAAGAGGGTTTACACCTGGTCTGTAGATCACCTGGAGCTGGCAGAGCCCTCACCAGCCACATACAGGAGACACTCAGACAGAGCAGGGAGAAGGTATGAGAAATGCTCTCTGTTGCAAGCATCTCGAAAGGAAAAGGCTAAAACAATGGTCGTGAGTTTTTTGAACACTGGATTTGTGTTGCACCGTGTACTGAAACTTCCCTCATTAAAAGAGGCAGAACTCTTCCCAGGAAAGGGCCCATCTAACGCTTCTGCATGACTCATGCTTCCCTTTAGCTCTTAACATGAAGATTGATTGATCTGGAGGTGACTGCAGTGAATTTCACCTTAATTAAACTGGCTTACTCAGAGTAAATCTTGAAAATGAAAGTTTTATCTTATGCTTTATGTGAGTCAGTTTTATTTCATGTCTTCATGGTGAAGATAACTTTTCTTTCATAAATTCACAAGCAGGAGCTCCAAGAAATCCCCTTTTGCCTCAAGATCTATAAAGCAGATCACAAAACCAATTTGATGTTACAGTTGTAACCAGCAAGTTGCTCTGAACAAATCTTTCTCATTAGATATCTACATTCCCATATCTCTGTTGTTTAATATTTGCAACATTAAAATATTAAATATGGAAGTATTTGCAATATTTGCAACAGTTAATTCAGATGTAAAAAATTAGTAATTGTAAGTATGCAAATAAACATTAATATTAGGAGTGAATGGAAGCTTTTTTTATATTTTAAAATTATATCCAGGGTTGAGACAGCATCTATAAAACTTATTTATAGAGCAATGTACACCCATAGAAGTCTAATTAGTAATTACAGGGGAGGACTTTTTCTCTGAATTTTCCTCATTCAATGCTTTCAAACGTACTCCTGTGAAAGTGTCAAAATAAAAGAAAAACAAGTACCTTTAATAAATTTGTGTCCATTTCAGATAGGAAGCATCCCAAATGAATGTTTTGCATGTTTGAGAAAAACTATTTATTTTGGCATTTCATTGTTATTTATAAACTTCCCTCACTTTTAATTTTTTTTTTTAATTTAAAATATCCTTGAAATGCTTCACTTAACCTGAAATAATCTTCCTCAATTTCTAAGCTTCTGGAATACTAAAGGAAAAACCTGAGGAAGACCTGAAACTATTATAGGTTTTCAGAACTGCTTGAAATTTGAAAAAAAAAAAACCAAACCCAGATGTTTACACAGTTCTGATATGCAGATTATTTAACTCTCCTCTTTACAATACTTTATTCAAAACCAAGAAAACTTACATACTTATATGGATTAATCTGCTTTAATGCAACATTAAGGACACATTTAAATGTTCAAATGCCAGAAAACACAAAAGTACCATTTTCGTAGTTACACTAATCTGTTCATACTTTATCTAGAGACATCTTTACATTGTTATGACTCCTAGGTATCCTTGCATTATATTTTCTCATTTATTTAACAAAAATTAAGTAGTGGTGTGTCTGTGTAAAAAGGCATGACAGTATCAGACCTTCACTCAGAACTGCTAAATATAACATTTATTGCACCAAATTCTCTTGTCCAAAAATACAAAACTCAGAGAAATTTCTGCTGATGTACTGGAAGGTGAAATGAGTTTTCCAGTCTATATTTCCAAAGCAAGGCCCTCACTCTTCCTTCTACTGAAACGAATGCAAAGGCACTGCTTTGCATGACTTCAGCAGAAGCACAACAAGGTTGCCATGAGCAGTGGCTGCATCCACACCACTGGCCAGCTGCTGACTGCCAAACGCCCATCGTCCTCTTGCTGAGTTTGTTCCCTGGCAGTATTTCCTCACACTGCAACCACATCTTACTGAACCTTAACAGCACGGACAAGAGTAGTGGTAAGGTGGGTTATCCTACAGATGTTACCTACGTTGGATTTTTTTGTTGCAATCTCTGTTTTTTGAGCTTTTAAAGCTGCAATGGCAGCACTGTACTGCTTTGATTTGTTGAACTGACCATTTAATAACGACAACACGAGACTGCTTATTTGTCATTCCATATAGAATGGATGCGGGGGAATGTAGATGAAAGCTTATCTGAGAAAATTCTTCAAACACAAAATTGGCAAATTCTGGAAAGGAAGTGGAGGAAAATAGCATCTAAGGTAGAATGTCAGAATCTAGTTGTGGACTTCTTAGAAAACTGAAGGGAAATAGGAAAATTCTGGTAGATATTAGAAAAAGACTGCAAAAAAGCATTCTTCTTAATACATTGTGTTTGAAAGACAAGTTAAATGTTTATCGAAAATTTATATGTACTATACCTGACCCTGTGTCTCCCTCCTTCAGACAAAACCGCACTATTATAAGCCTATTACCATTACTAGTTCATAATTCACGCAGTAGAGATTGTTGAGAATCATACTCTTTCTCACTGTAAAGGAATGTGGTTCCCTTAAATGAAAAACTCAGCTGTTTACCCAAATGCATCACAACATTGCTAAGGACTTTGCTGTAGCTAAACAGACTTAATGAAGTGTAAAACTGAACTTACAGCATCTATAAATAAACAACAAGAATCCAGACCCTTAGATTAAAAAATGGTTTGTTGCATGATCAGAAAGTCTTTGATGTTTTCCTGTGATCAGTTACAGGGTTCTTAACTAAAAACACAGCACGTTCTCACTTTGCTAAGAACTGGGTCTGATGCAAAATCTTCCACAGAATTTAAGGAATTATTAAAGACAAGATTAAGCTTCATGCTATAGTTTCAAATTATTTCATATTTACCAGCAGGCAGAAGAAGTAAATCTGGCTGTGAAATCAGTAGGATTTGTTAGGCCTTTTGATTTTTTGCAAGGCAGCATTAAGAAGCAAGGGAATTCCATCACCACAAGTCCTTTGAAATCAAATTCCAAGTAATCATAATAAATCAAATTTCAAAATCAATTGATACAGACTTGTAAGTCATATATTGGGTTTGTATTAGTTGTTTCCTTAATACTTTGGCTATGTGGATTAATTTTGGGAGGACGCTTGAACCATAGAGAAATAATACCAAATGTGGTTTTATTTCCCTACATTATATTGCTAAAAGATACACTTGTGATATTTGAAATCAGGTAGGTGTTTTTCAGAATATTCTTAGAGTTAAAAAAAATAACATGCAGTCTTTCATAGGCAATGTTCACAAGGAATGGAGAATTACATCATGTGAAATATCAGTAGCAAAGAACATGCTGAAGGTTAACTGTAGCGATTTTGAAATTTCATTTTAGCATATGTTGATAGTCGTGCATTTTAACTGGTTTGCAAAAAAACTACTTCTTCAAATACAGATTTTCAGCTAAAAGTGATCACTAAGCTCAAAAGATTACTTACCTGGGTCCTCTAAAGGCATATCAACAATGACTTGGTCACTGTATTTTCCATATAGACCATTAGAGCAAACAGCAACTATCTGAAGAACATAACTTGTATTGGGCAGCAGATTATTTAGAATAGCCCCCTAAAAGAAAAACCATGTTTAATCATTTACTTGCAAACAAGTATCAAATACTTGGAAATGTTAATTTTTTTCATGATACATGTTTCATATGAACTCTAAAGCTCCTTTCGTCTAGGACTCTAATGCATGTTTTTTATATTTTATTGTCACAAAAGTTTTTCAGCCAACTTTAAAAAAAATCTTGTGAATTTTTAAATGGATGACACCAAACTACATAATTATTTAATCCTGAACACTAGTTTAAGTAATTAGTTTAGGTAACATTATCTCTGATAAATTATGAGACTTCAAAGAGGGTAAAAGGAACAGATCACATTAATAAAATACCATGAAGCTATAATCAGTAGCTTCATATTTAGAGAAGTTATGATTGTACTGAATCTTACTAGTTGCTTGTGTTGGTCATTCTTTGTACATCAGTGAGCGATGAACTACAGATCACTATTAATCGACTAAGGGTTCTGTGGCTGAGGAGCTCTGTGACTATCCCCATAAACTTTTGGGGATAGTACAGGCAAATCAGAACAGCAATCTGTGAAAGTTTTCCCTCTTCTTGCAAGAGAGGCTTTTTTTTTTTTTTAAAAATCATCTTTGTGGCTTCACAGCCAAAAAATGAAGTACAGCTTCTGTGAGCTGCAGCCAAAGAAGTAATTTATTATTGAATCAGCTCCCAGCTACTGTTTAATCCCTTAAGATAACTAACAGGAAGTGTTTTGCCATCACCCCTTTGTATGAAACTTGAAGAGCTAACAGTTACCAAGTCCTGATACCCATCTGTCAGAAACTCATGCTTAGTCTGGTCTTCTCCATCCAGCTGTTGATAAAAGACAGCAAATCTCTCAATTGTGGTGTCATATACAACCCGAGGTCTTTCCCATGTAACGAGAAGACTAGTATAATTCTTTGGATCGGATTGAACATTCTCAGGTTCTGAACTGCAAACTGGAAAAAAGAAAAGAGGAAAGAATATGATATGTATTAAATGGTACAAATGACTCTACTAAGATCTTGAGCCACCCCCTGAGAAAATTAATGCAAGTCTTTCATGTGCTCCTTTTTTAGCTTTCTACTGAAATACCTCAGATGCCGTGCACTATAAACAGAACTAGTATTTTAACACTAGATTTTCAAAAGCAAGTTAATTTGAGGACTGAGTCCTCTTTCCTTGCTTTTTTTTATACCATATTTTGTGAAATATTAATATGCAGTTCCCAATAAATAAAATATAAAACACAAAACCCCCATAAAGATATATGTCCTGGACATTAAGTATCTGTATTACTCTGCCTTTATGGGTCTATCAGAGTAGAATTAGAGGAGCAACACACTCTCTCATCAGCTATAACAGACTGCAATAGATATTAAATTGCTTTTAAAGGTTAAAAGTAAACCTATCACACTTGAATTTCCTCTCAAGGATGTCTGAACCTTATCACAGCAACCAAAGAAGAGACAAAAGACAAATAAGCAGAGGCTAAGAAATTATTAGGTTAGCAGTAGTGATTTCACTATATTTTAAGGCACCATTGAGACATCTGCTGAAGTCTGACCAGACTGCTGCAGTCCTGAGCTTGACTCATGCCCATCTTCTTTGTGAGCCTGGAACCTGCACTCCAAAAGCCGAAGCAGCCTGGTCAAGCAGGTACTCTTGCATGTCTTCCAGCCGTTCCCCTCCAATACTCCTCTCATCTTATTCAAGTAAGCCAAATGTATTGATAACTTTCTAGACATACAGAGGTACTGATTACCAGTGTGCTAGAAATTTACTGAGACTCTGCCATTTGGTTTTTTTTTTTTTAATTGCACAAGTACCTGTGTGTGGCTTAAAAATAATATACAAGGTCAAAGATAGATTAACTTGTATGAAAACTATGTTAGCAGAAAATGTAATTATTTAGCTGAAGCTCACTGAAAAATGTCCAATAAGTTGTGATACACTAAAAAATAAATCAACATCATATACAGTTCCATCTTTCATGGCTGATATTGGTTTGGGGTGAGACCCCATTCACCTTCTGTGCTCTCATCATCCCCTCTGCTGGTGGGGGAACCACGTCTTCAGACACAGCACTGCAGAATGGAGACTATTGTCAAAAGCTGTCACTAACTTTTGGTCAGAGCACAGCAACTAGATTTGTTCCGACGTCTCAGAATGAAGGCCAAGGGTGCCTGACATTTCCTGTTATAAATCCCTCTTCTTGTCTCCTTGAAACTGCATAGTTGTTGCACTTTGGCTGAACTGCTCAGTGGCTATCTGCTCATGCCCTAGCTTTGAGAAGGTCCTTTCTCATGTACTGAATTTCCTTTTACATGTGCTTTCATATGTATTGAAAAGGCACATTATTGAGTCTATTGCTTCCTTTATTATCTTATTTCTGTTGCTTTATTTAATCCATTGGACTTGACAAAGTCACTGATGAGAATACATGAAGTTTACTTTGAATCTCTCAACAATTTAATTAAATGTTACATACTAAAATGATCAAATGGATATATTTTTATTACAAAATTTTTAGCTTGACTTTTGCACAAGTAATTACATATCATTCCCTGTTTGGAATAAACGAGGAAACATATTTTTCAAATCTCAGAATCTATTTAAACCAAACTTTAAGTATCTAGTAAATAAAAGGAACTATATAGCTAGTTAAAAAACAAGTGTAGATGCTTTGGAGTTCTCTTAAAGGAAGCAAGCACCATGATACTATAATGCTTTCGGTAGACAACACTGCGTTCAGAAAGGAAAAAAATTCTTTCCATTAACTTTGCAATTTGCCACTTGAACACAGGAGGGCACTCAAACCCCATTATTTAGAAAAACTCAGTTTCTTCGGTTCTGTACGGAGGTGGGCAGTTTTGAGCAGTTCTGGTCTGAGCTGGTCAATGGAAAATAAACAACGATTTTTTTTTCTTTTTTTTTCTTGCGTATGTGAGCTAACTAGAAGCAGTATTTAGTTGTGTAATTTAATTGAATTCTGTAGCTTGCCAGGCTTTGAATCTACTGTTCTATGTATCTGACATGCGATTGTATTCATTATACTGAATTCTTTTAATTGATGTAAAGGAAGAGCAAATTAAAAAATTCTCAAGTTGTGTACATTCCGTTCCTAAAACTTGTCATTCCACCATATTTCCACCAGGTGGCAAAAAGAAATCATTAGACCAGCAAAGATGATTCCCTTCTCAATCCTGAGCATTAAGCCCCTTCTAGGCTTGAATTCAAGTTTCTGCTTTTCCAGGTGAATAGGTAGATGATTTTGCATATCAGACCATGATGATGCACCTACCTTTGCTTATTCTTCTGTGGAATAAAATGCTACCCATATGACTTAAAGTTTTTAATCTACACTGAATTGCATCATGGAGAAGCACCAGGGTACATTAGACAAATCATTGTAAAAAACTGTCTGGGCTGTGTTTTTGACAAAAAGACTTTCATAAACTGCTCAAATTTGGCAGTACATTAAAAAAATTATACCTTGATTTAAGCTTCTCTGAGCTTGACATAGTTGGAATATAACTAAGTGTAGTTCTGAGGCAGTTCTGGATAACTCAGGAGATTTTTTCCACATTTGTTGCTTTCTTCTACTTCTAGTTGAATCTGGGTTTGAGATTTTTATCTCTTAAATCCAGATTTTAAATTGTGGAAGCTGTGACATCACTTTATTTACATTAAGGCATTCAAGGGCTTTTCAGCTCCCTGTCACACTGTGTGGCAAAAAGTAGTTCTTCAGTATTCCCAGTCTACTCTGTCTCTATGATGGAGGTGGAACAGCACAGTGTGTGTGCTAGGTGGACCTTGACTGGCCATCAGGTGCCCACCCAGCTGCTCTCTCAATCCCTCTCCTCAGCAGGACAGGGGAAGAAAATAAGATTAAAAAGCTCATGGGTCAAGATAAAGACAAGATAGCTCACTAATCACCATCCTGGGAAAACAAACTCAACTGGGGGAAACTAATTTATCACCAATTAAAACAGAGTAGGATAGTAAGAAACTGTCCTGGGATGGAGTTAATTTTTGTCTCTGTAGCTCACAAGTTTTGGATTTAGTATGTGAATAATGTTGATAAACATACTGATGTTAGGAGCTGTTGCTAAAGAGACCAAGGACACTGTGCTAACGTGCAGGTGCAGGAAGCTGGGAGGGATATAGCCAAAGCAGTTGACCCAGACTGGCCAAAGAGAGTATTCCATGTCATAAACGTCACTCTCAGTATATAAGCGGTGGTTGTCCAGGGGTGGCATCTCTCTCTCTCTCCTTTGCTTGCTATTAGGTTTCATTTCTGTGATCTCTGCTTGGGACGGGCTGTATCGGTCGTTGGGATGACAGGTGGTGAGAAATTGTGCATTGTTGATTTTGTATATTTTAATATCCTTATATTTTGTTATTACTGTAATTTTCCTTTGCTAGTCTAGTAAACTGTCTTCATCTCAACCCACAGGTTTGCCTTTCTTCCCAATTCTCTCCTCCATCCCGCTGGGGAGGGGGAGGGAGAGGGAGAGTGAGAAACTGTATGGTGACCAGGGCTAAACCACACAGAAACAAAAACCAGAACATCTTCTCCCCACCATTCCCTTCTTCCCAGGCTCAGTTTCACTTCTGACTCTTTCACCTCCTCACCCAGAGTGGTGCAGGGGGGCTGGGAATAGGGGTTGTGATCAGTTCATTCAGCTTTGTCCTTGCCGCTCCTTCCTCCTCATGCCCCTGCACCAGTGTGGGATCCCACACATGGGATACAGTCCTTCATTAACTTCTCCAGCCTGGGTCCTTTCCACAGGGTCCTTTCCACAGTCCTTCAGGAAAAGACTGCTACAATGCAGGTCGCCCATAGGGTCACAGATCCTGCCAGAAAACCTGCTCCTGCGTGGGCTCCTCTCCACAGGCCGTAGCTCCTGCCACGAGCCTGCTCCTGCATGGACTCTCCATGGGCCGCAGCAGCACAACCTGCCTCACCATGGCTTCCTCCACGGGCTGCAGGGGAATCCCTGCTCTGGTGCCAGACACACCTCCTCTCCCTCCTTCTTCACTGACATTGGTGTCCCAGGGCTGTTTCTCACACTTTTTTTCCTCACTCCTCACTGCCATGCAGTGTTTTGCCCTTTCCTAACTTTGTTTTTCCAGAGGCTCTGCCAACTTTGGCTGCGGGGCTCAGCCGTGCCCTGCGCTGGGTGGGTTGAAGCCGGCTGGAACCGGCTGTGTCCGGCACGGGGCAGCCCTGGCCTCTCCTCACAGAGGCCGCCCCGCAGCCCCCACTGCCAGTGCCTGGGCACGGACACCCAGCACATTATGTGAGCAGAAAGTACCCTGCACAAGAGGAAATGTCTTGAGAGAATCTGAGAATGGTTCCAGCTACTTGATGTTGTCTGTGGTATGTGAAATGGTAAGGAAGTGTGTCCTTACCCCTGGTCTTGCAGAGAATTTAACTAAAATAGCTGCTGAGCTTTACACAGTTGTATTTTGCAGGGGAAAACAGGTTGACAAACATTTTTTATCAATATCTAAAAAAACTGGCCAGATGGCCAGGCCCAAAGAGTTGTGGTGAATTGAGTTAAATCCAGCTGGCAGCCAGTCACAAGTGGTGTTCCCCAGGGCTCAAGAACCGAGGCCAGTTTTGTTTAGCATTTTTATCAACAATCTGGATGAGGGGATCAAGTGCACCCTCAGCAAATATGCAGATGACACCAAGCTGGGCAGGGGTGTTGATCTGCTTAAGGGTAGGAAGGCTCTACAGAGGGACCTGGAGAGGCTGGATCAATGGACTGAGGTGAACTGTATGAGGTTCAACAAGACCAAGCGCCGGGTCCTGCACTTGGGTCTCAACAACCCCATGCAATGCTACAGGCTTGGGGAAGAGTGGCTGCAAAGCTGCTTGGCGGAAAAGGACCTGGCGGGGTTGGCAGACAGCCTGCTGAGTATGAGCCGGCAGTGTGCCCCAGGTGGCCAAGAAGGCCAATAGCATCCTGGCTCATATCAGAAATAGCATGGCTAGCAGCACTATGGAAGTGATTGTCCCTTTGCATTTGGCACTAGTGAGGCCATGTCTCAAACACTGTGTTCATTTTTGGGCCCCTCACTACAAGAAAGACATTGAGGTGCTGGAGCGTATGCAGAGAAGAGCTACGAAGCTGAAGGGTCTAGAGCACAAATCTTATGACAAGCAGCTGAGCGAACTGGGGTTTAGTCTAGAGAAGAAGAGGCCAAGGGGAGACCTCATTGCTCTCTACAACTACCTGAAAGGGGGCTGCAGCAAGGTGGGTGTTGGTCTCTTTTCCCAAGTAACAAGTGATAGGGCAAGGGGGAACAGCCTCAAGTTGCACCAGGGAAGGTTTAGATTGGATATTAGGAAAAACTTCTTCACTGAAAGGGTTGTCAAGCATTGAAACAGGCTGCCCAGAGAACTGGTTGAGTCACTGTCCCTGCAGGTATTTAAAAGACTTGTAGACGTGATGCTTAGGAGCATGGTTTAGTGGTGGACTTTGCACTGTAAGGTTTATGGTTGGACTTGATGATCTTAGAGGTCTTTTCCAACCTTTATGATTCTATGATTCTATATTGTCAGTCTTGAATTTTAGGAATCCATTGTTTTTTACATCTTCACTAAAACCAGAAAGATTAACAAGAATCATGTTTCTGTGCTTACTCACAGGGCGTTACTAGAAGAGTGGAGTGGATGGGAAGTTACATAACAGGCCCAGCAGCTACCATGATGGTTCTCAGGTTTATAGGAATAAACAATGATTTCTATTATAAATGGATTTTCATGACAGTTGAGGTTGGTGGAGATGAAGCACTGCAATTTCAGAAAGTTTTTCAAGTTGAATCCTCAAGTATGGCTGTTAAGAATTAGCTATTTTAATCTTCTTCTTTAATATATACATACATAAATGCATACATACTTATCACATAGGAAAACTGCGCGTATCACTAAGCAGACTTGGGGAATGGTATCTCCTATGTCCTCAGTAAGGCAGTGCGTGTACACCAGGAATGTTGGGGTTCTCACTGTGTGAAAATTTTTGACAATATATTGCTGAAATTAGTTTGTAATTGAACAGAAAGATTCCTCTAGCCTTTCGAAGGAAACTTAGCTCTACTTAAAAAATGCCATGTATTAATAACAGCAATAAATAAAGCACTTAATCCTACTGCGGAATGAGAGTCTATACTGAATTGAACAGGAGAAAATTTGGATTCTAGCTATCACAACACAAAATAATTATCTACTTGAGTAAGACCTACTCTTGTCATTTCTCTCATATCATCTAAAGGGATTTCAAAGATTATTTTTTCTCTGTTGACTACAAGAACTTTGCAATATTAAATATGAAATGCGTAAGCCTATTTACTCTTGGGGACTTAGGCATTCATGGTACAGTTTTTACATCTCAACATTTAAATTTAATGACTCCTAGTGCTTTTTATTTACCTTCTCTTAAAACAGAGGTAAAAATATAAATACTCCTCTAATGTTCCACATTAAAAAAAAATCCTACAATTGCATTTGTGTGCCTATAATTTTAGTAATCCCTTTCTATCCCTTCTTGTTTATGGCATACACACTGCTTTGGGACAGCAAGCGGAAAGCTCCTTCAGGTGTCAGCACATGGAGTGGGCAGAAGGAAGCAGGGGTCTGAACAGTATTATCCAGCCTTTCTTCCTGTCAGTCTCTATGGAAAACTAGATCAGGACGGCACAGCTGAAAGTAGCTTCCTTCTGTTGCAGTGACTGAACTGAAGGGTCAAGGCCAAGGTCATGGCTGTAGAGCAACCCCCTGGGAGGCAAGTGGATTGGAGGTGGCAGAAGTCTTAGTCTCTGTCCTCAAAGGTCCTTTGCCTAGTCTCTGTCCTCAAAGGTCCTTTGCCTATGACATTTCTTCACTGTAAAATGATGTCTATTTATAAAGTACTGAGAAGATTAATTTCCTTCAAACAACATGGACATAAGAAAAGGTGGTTTGTATCACAGTGACCTGTCTCCCAGAGACCTTCATTAAATACAGGGATTCAGGGAAGGATGATCTTTCTTTAAGTTAGACCAAATCAATAATATCCATTGTAAGTCTATTTGGAAACAGAAATCTATTTAATTGTGATAATTTGCTTGACTGCTGCAGCTCAATTCCACACTCCTTCTCCAAGCTTCTTAATTTCAAGTGCTATGTAGTACCTAAACAAAAAAATCCTGCCAGAACAGGTATTTCTTGACTTAGACCAACGCAAAAAAAATCATATCCTGAGCACATATCTGAGGAGTTCATGACAAACTGAGGTCAAAACAGAAGTGCCACTGACTGGTTATAGAAATGAAGCAGTAAAGCTATCCTGTGCAGCACCTTGGCACAACAGTGTGACGTACTTGTGCGGGGACCCAGCTCTCCAGCAGTTCTGAATGATGAACAATCCCTAGCTTGTATGCAAGTTTCATACACAGGATCCTTCCAGTAGGAAAAAAAAAAATCACCCAAATAAGGCAAATTAAAATGAAACCACAATTCTTTCTAGTCTGGAGAATACTTACACCACATACTTCAGTCATCTATCTGTGTCTAACTAAGCACAGTTCAGTGCAACTGTGTTTAAGAATTTACAGGTATCCCCACCCAAGTAGCAACATAAAGCTACCAAATTAGATGTTTACTATTTATTCTTCTGTGCTTGTGAGTATAGAAGTCATCAGCTTCCATATTTAGTGCTAGATCTTGTTTCCCATTACATAACACACTGTTTTGGTCATTTAATCTTCACAAACTTCCCAGAGGTTTTAGGTAAAACAGAGAACAGAGTCTAGCTTCCGGGATTCTCTCCATCTATCACTTTCTCAGCAGACTACGCGAAAAAAAATTGGTGACCTCACTTCAGCCTCTGTTGGAAAAGCATCCACATTATACAGCAAAGAACCAATAGGTTTGTAAAACAAAATCCTCTTGCAGCTCCTGAAAAGGAAGCTTTGTTTAAGTCTGAAACACAAGAAAGCTTGAACTGACACGATCTTCACTGAACATTTGGTCAAGACAAGCGTTTAATTTTCCACTCCATTTAATCTGACACATTTTATGATTGCTAGTTTTCTTATCTGAAGAGATAGATTTATAAGTAATAATACAGTGTGCTACTTTCTACACAATTTAGAATGAGCACCTTCATACTAGGATGAATCTTTTACAGAAAAGTGTCTTTCAGCCCGTGAATCATAGAATCATAGAATTGTTTGGGTTGGAAGGGACCTTTAAAGGTCACCCAGTTCAACCCGCAAGAAGAAAGGAATGACCATTCAGTAAATACCTGCTTCATGAATTTCTTCTTGTCCAGTGTAAGAGGAAAACACTTGCCCAAAGAACTTATACTGCTGCTCTCGAAAGTTATTTTGCAGATAGTCCATCAGCATAACATAGCCAGACTGCTGCATTGTAAGGACTTCACAGAACACAGCTAACTAGAAGAGGCGAGAAAAAAAAAAAAGTCGTCAGAAGTCATAACAAATGAACCGGATTCTGCTAACAGGCAAAAACCCTGCGGAAAAGATGTCGGGTAAAGTCTCCCAGCTGAGTTCTGCCAGATGGCACTGAACTTTTGTTGCTCTGTACCAGGAGTAAATCTAATGCTTTACTCCAGCTGTATTTCTCAACCACTCTCCTGTTGGAGCTATGCTCTGCCCAGTCACCACCATTTTGCTAGGGGAATACGAGGAGTGTTTTGCACTCCTCTTTATTTGGGCTAGAAGTCCAGATAGCCTGCAGAATTACCAAGTGTGTTCTTACTCCCTTCTAAGGCAAGAAATGACTCAGAATCTAGTCCTGAACTACAAAAGGGCAAAGATAACACACTCAAGTAATATACATACTTTCTAATTGTATGAACAATTTATAACTAGATAAAAGAAAAGCTAGGCTGTTGGACTGGCAATGAGTGCCATGAGCTTTTACCATATACGTGGCAACTGCTTTTCCCTGGTATTATGTAGAATTGTTTGGTTTTAATACATTAAACAAATTACCTGGTCTTCAGAAATACTAATGGTATCTTTAAACACAATCCATTCAACTGTTTCAGAGCAGGGAGGAGTCGATAAAGATCCATTATAAGTGTAATATTTGTCTGTTGCATTCGGCAAAAGGTTCAGCAAAATAAATGGTTCTAAGGCAGCCTGTTTTCCTGAAAATAAAAAAGAAATGAGAGTCAGATAGTTAAAGTACTGCAGAAGCAATGAATAAATAAAAATCACACTCTCCAAAAGAGTCACCACTATAGGAACATGCTAATTTTGAGGCTATTATCTCCAGACAGACTAGCATACAAATAAATTGCTGAGCCTTTTCCATTCAGTTTGAATAAGCATTGTTCAAAATCAACTTTGTTTACTTGGGAAGGTGTAATGAGTGACTCCAGTAATAAATAATCAGAACATTCTTCACAAGAGTTTGTTCACCTGTAAGTCTACTTGTGAATGTCCAAGATGCCAAATTTGTCTAACATGTTAACTTCAACGAAAAAAAAAATGTTAAATCTCTGTTCTTGCTCTCATAACATGTCTTCAAACTCTCTCTGAATTTGGTCAAGTTGTTGAGCTTCTTGCAGGATCTTAACCTCTACAGAAAATCACCACCTGGGGAACTGTCGCTCTGTTAGACCTGAGAGTTACATAACTCATGACTGCAGAAGCAGAATTTCTGTGGATCGGGGGTTTTTTAAATGGTGTTAATACAGCGCAAACCTGTAATAGCGTTACACAAAGCAGAGAAGGATGCAAAGACCTCATCTACGGGAGTATGACCATTCTGTTTATTGCCCTGTGAAAACAATACCACATCTTTCAGGTCAGCAGTTTACCTGGTGCCTTGTAAGCTGGGAGCATGCATGAGGAATTGCTGGGAGTCAATCCACAGTAAGCTAAGCTCATGCTGGTATGGCAGTAGGGTCCAGCAACAGAAATTGGCAGAAATGGTACCAACTTCCCCGAGGCAGATTTTTTCAGTCTGTGACATTTATCAATCTTGTCACAATTATCTGCCTTATTGTCTGGTGCCTCCAAAATAATACTTGTTTTTTACACCAGGAATAATGGAGACCCTTATATAGATTATTTCAGTCTCAAGTTACTGATTTTAAATTTCTCCCTATTTGATAAGTATTCACTTATGAGTATTTAATGAATTTTCACATTGTGTATTAACCCGTGGTTTTACAGATATGTTACTTCTTGAGCCCTCTACTGATTTCTGACCTCTGTCTTCATAATTCCTTAGAAATTTGATGAGAGCATCAAATTACATTAACATTTTACTAAAAATGACTCGTGCTTTTCTTTTGTACAGTGACTGCTCCACAGAGTTAAGGCTTAAGAGCTGGCTCCTCCCCTCTCTCCTACCCATGTGTCACAAAAGGGGAACATTTAGCAATGCTAAGCAAAGCCCATCCTATTTCTCCTGTCAACATGTTAATCAGCCTTCAGACAGAAGCTATCATTGCTATCTGGTACGTGTCTAGTTAATGCATTCTTCCTTCAGCAACAATGAAAGGACAGTCCATTTTATATAGATGCTTGGGGACATGAAACTTCTCATTTACAGTAAGAATTCTGCCATATATTTTGCAACTTTGGATTTTAAAATGCCCTTTACTGTGACTGAGAGCCTAGATTGTAAAATCAAACACCTACAAAGAATGATGAGAAACAGAGAGTTTGTCTGGAGGGAACAGGACTGCTCTTCTTCAGAGCTTGAGAACCCAGCAACTGGGATTCAAATAAGCACAATACAGATATGACTGACAAGGACAGATCATGTACACTGCAGACAAGGACAGATCGTGTGCTATTCACTTTTCTTCAGGAAGAACAACTTGATTTAGTCATGACCTGAATTTTCAGAGCTCATTTGCATTTTATCCAAGAAAATGTTATTCTGCTCATTGTCAAAGTGCCATGTAGTGGCTGTATCTTGAATCTTGCTGCTGGTAGTTTTACAGCTCCTTCCAAGGCTGTAGGACAGTATCTGCCTTGATGTTTGATTCATTCTCCTTCATGTTTGATAGAAGATGGCACACAAAGATAATGAATCTTAACCGCTTTATATTTTCTTCTCCTCTGTCTTTGTAATTTATTAAAGTTGCTCCCTTTTATATTTGTCAAATGGTGTTTGTTTTCTGGAGAAAACCAATCCTGATTCTAGTCATACTTTTGAAAGCTTTTAAAGTAGTGGACTAATAGCTTTTTATACTTTCAACATATTGATCTTATGAGGCTTTACAAAGCTCAGGCATCATTACATACAGGAAAACTGAGACACAGTTAGCCATTTACGTAAGGTCATGGCCAAAATATCCCTGTTCAAAACAGTGCTCATTTATGTTTCTTCTTCTGTGGAGCCACTTTGAAACTGAGTTAGAAACAGAGCCCAGATCTCCTCATGCACCACCCCGAAGTCCACTTGCTCAGACATGAAACTGTAAGGAATTCTAAAACACCAAAGTGTCAACATTTGGTTTGAATAATGCTCGTACAAATATAATATAATTGGATTATTTCAGATTTACACAGGAGCTACTGAGAAGAGAATTAATCTCTGCTGAGTCTACTGAATACTGCTATTCATATGGTCTCATGCTTGTAAGACACATCTTGGATGGCTGCAACAGGGTTATCTGGCTTCCAACCACAAACAGAAATCCAGAAATGTATTAATAAAACTCACAGAATAAATCAGACATTTTGCTTGATCTAGCATTTAAAGAGTTGCAAATTCCTTATGATAGTTATATTTATTCATTTACAATTACTGCTCTTGTTATAAATATTCAGTCTTGGGGTAAATAAATCACAGAATCATGGAGTATCTCAAGTTGGAAGGGACTCATTAAGGATCATAAAGTCCAACTCCCTGCTCCTCGCAGGACTACCTAAAACTGAACCATATGAATAGAACTGTCATCCAGATGTTCCTTGAACTCTGACAGGCTTGGTGCTGTGATGACTTCCCTGAGGAGACTGTTCTAGTGACCTATCACCCTCTCAGTGAAGAACCTTTTCCTAACGTCCAATCTAACTTCCCCTGATGCAGCTTCATACCATTTCCTCGTATCTTATTGCTGGTCACCGGTGAGAGATGAGCACCTCCCCTCCACTCCCCACCTTGAGGAAGTTGTAGCTTGTGATGAGGTCACCCCTCAGCCTTCTCTTCTCCAAGCTGAAGAAACTAAGTGACCTCAGCCCCTCCTCCTAAGTCTTGTGCTTGGGACCTTTCACCATCTTGGTCACCCTTCTCTGGATGCACTCTAAGAGTTTGATGTCCTTCTTACATTAAGGCGCCCAAAACTGCACACTGTGCTCAAGGTGGGGTCGCACCAGCACAGTGCAGAGTGGGAC
The DNA here is from genome assembly GCF_036417535.1 of Chlamydotis macqueenii. Taxonomy (NCBI): domain Eukaryota; kingdom Metazoa; phylum Chordata; class Aves; order Otidiformes; family Otididae; genus Chlamydotis; species Chlamydotis macqueenii. The sequence goes on from NC_141556.1 coordinate 24,998,510, forward strand.
AATCACCTTCCTTGACTGGCTAGCTATGCTGTGCTTGATGCACCCCTGGACACGGTTGGCCCTTTTGGCTGCCAGGGCGCACTGTTGACTCATATTCAACTTGCCATCAACCCAAACCCCCAGATCTCTTTCCATGGGGCTGCTCTCCAGCCTCTCATCTCTCAGTTTGTACGTATAACCAGGATTACTCTGTCCCGTGTGTAGAATTTGGCACTTGCTCATGTTAAAGGTCATACAGTTGATGATTGCCCAGCTCTCTAGTCTATCCAGATGACTTCTGTTGTTTCTAATGAAACAGACATGGTTGAGCTCTAAAGAACCATGCTCCCTGATGTCTTTAAGGTTTCATAATGACACTGAAATGGAATTTAGTCTAATCAGTAATCAATAAAACATGGAAGCAGACTTACCGAAACGACTAACACTATCTACTCCATTAATGATTGGATTATAATCCGGATTATCTTCTAGTCCAATCTGTCAAAAAGAAATTGCATTTTTTTAACAGTATAGGCTTCATAAAAAACCTGAAAGTTGCAGTTTACCACCAAAATTATAGATGACTTAAAGCAGAGTAAATGTATTTTGCCCATTTGCTTTTCTGTAAGAATAAATTAGAAAGATATATGCAAATTTTTAACTCAATGGTCACACATCCGGAACCCGTTAAATTCAGTTAGAACATCTGCTGTGTTTCAAAGCTTGTTTAATGACACAAATATATACTTTGTTTACCTCAAATAAAACTGATAAAGCTCTTAACTTTCCATTTCCTTGAATTGCCTCTTCGAAATCTGTAAACTGATCTGCATCATAGCAGTAGATTTGCATCTGCAAATAAAAATATGTTCAAATGTTATATATACAAAAATTTTTAAAAATTAATCACTGAAGTTGTTTATACTCCCATTTTGAGAAAAAATGTCCAAGCAATAAATTTAGCTACATATATATGGATTTTTTATCTACCTCACATGCATTATCTGAAGATACAGAATGGAATTCATCACGTTAGCTACCTAAAAATGACCTCTCGTGGAAAACTGCTAAGTATGTAGAGGTTATCTTTTCAAAGAGCACAACACTCTCCATGGATAATACAGTAAGCTGAGATATCTTGCTGATACTGAACATCTAACCTAGAGTACTCAGGTAAGATGAAGCCTGAAATTAGTGGTAAAACATGAATAATACGGCAAGATGTCCCTACTGCATCTGCCTTGTGGTGAGGGAAGTATTTGTATTAAAAGATTACCAGGTATTTTATGTCCACATTTGACTGCTGTCATGAACATTGGGTTTGTTGCATCCCTTCCTCTCTTTCTCTGGATGCAGTTGGGAGAAATCTCCTCCAGTGCTGGGTCACCAAAATGAATGTCATGCTCCTACTAGCTTTTCACGTGATGATGATGGAAGAGAATATTCTCTTTGATGCCTTGGTCAGACAGGTGGAGCATAAGTGGGAATTTTTAAATGGCTAATAAGGTAAAGGAAACAACACTGCCCAGGGAAAGCTGCTGGTTTGCAGCTCTCTATAGGACAACCTTGGCTCTATTGCTTTGCTCTGACATAAAGTCTAAAGGGCTCAGATTGAGGAGTAGCATGGTTGCCTGCCAAAACTACATCCTTTTAACCGGAAAATGATCACAACACCATGTTGAGGGTTGAAAGTTTGGTCTGCAGAGTGCCCTTGTGGATCTCAGCAAGAGCTCCTCCTCTCCTACACCCCATCCCCATGCTGCTGCAAGCTATTCTGCCTAACTGGCCTAGCTGCCTGCAAATGCAGACACATCCAGGACCTGCTGTCACATGGTGGTTCCTGGCACACTGCTGCCAGCTCTTTCCAGCCAAGCGACACGGGCCGCGTTTTGTCTCAGTAAGGCCCAGTAGCTCCCATGGGCTCTCAGCAAAGCCCCAGCTTTGAAAAGTCCATTCACACTTTAAACAGTCAACTGCTGTGTAATATGACGGACCAAACTTGTAGGAGCTTAACTGTTAGTCGGAGCTTGAACTTTGTCAGATAAGCAGAATAAACTTCTGATGTAATCTTAAAAGACATGTTCAAAAACACACAGTTTAGACATTCTCAACATGTCATGGAATAACGCCTTACGCTGCCCTCCTAAAATGCATCATTTAAATAGTATTAATTTGAATTTAAGTGAATTATTATATATGCAAATAGACTTTAATCAAGTGATAAACAAAGGTATTTAGTAAACAGTATTACTTTTTGGAAAATGTCAAATCATCCAAATCGTCAAAATCTATTCTGTACTTTACCTCAAGAGGAAATTTTTGTCCTTCTAAACTATGTTCTGATCCATCTGATGACACGTTGCATTTTCCCCAGTGAAAAGTGATCTTGCTTGCTTTGAATACGGTGTCTAACCCACCTCCACTTACATAATAATCATTTGTCAAATTAATTTCCACTGAACAAAGAGAGAGAGAGGGAGGGGGAAAAAAGGAGTGTCAATATAAAGCCAACCACAGCATCTATGACTCTCATATTTCAGTATTAGATGCTAAAAGGTAAATATGATACATTTATTTCCTTGTATTTCATAAGCAATTTGACAGGAAATTGGTTATTTAAACTAAGCAAGAAATGTGGTAATTCACTATTAGCATGGAGAAATATGTTTCACTTCATGCTGCAATTCATAAAATAGTCATCTAATGAATTACCTAATTCATTTAATACCGAATTAAACTAATATTATATTAGTCTCTTGTTGTCTGAAACTAGCCACAGCAATACAAAAAGCTCAGAAAACTGGCTTAGCCACAAATCTGGCTTTCGAAGAAAAGGAATTCCTGAAATACACAGCTTCCTGAAAGCACCTTTTAACAAAAAGGAAAATACCCACCCTGTAGCCCTGTTATTATCATAATTTTAGATACAAATCATGAGGCAACACAAGAAAAGATAATTTTAGCCAGTTCCTAGGAGGACTGTCCTGTCTTTGAGACCTCTTAGCTTCAGAGTAGTCTCCCATGGGAGAAGGTGATGACAGGTCTTCAGCTGGACATAGCTGTACACACACGCTAGATGGGACTGAGTATTTGTCTTCTGGAGGGAATGAGCAGGGTGGAATAGACCGAAGCCCCACATTTGGCTTTCCCACTTCCAGTGACTGTGAATTGTTTGACCTCACTAGTCGAGCTCAGTTTCATTATGTTCCTTTCCTCAAAACCTTGAAGACAATTTTAACTGCACAGCTTAGCAGTTCCTTTTATAATATCTGTATTGCTGTAGATGAGGAAGAGCTCAGTTCACTTCTATGACTTTAAAGAATGTTTCCTCAGGGATCTCTTGAAAAGACAAATGCACTATTTATCTCAGATGATAGTAGGGCAAGAGGGAAGTAAGTGATCTGTGTTGTAGTATGCAGGAAGTACAGGATGGGGCCAAGAACAGAAGGTAGAAAGAATGTCACTAAAATAAAATAAAACTAAACAAAATAAAATAAAATGGCTGGTCTAGGGGTCTCACTGGAACTGGTAGAAGGTCAAAAACAATTGTTAAGAGATTCCTTCCTTCATGCCTATTCCCAAACCAAGAAACAATACTTTCAACAAGCAGCTTTTAGTTACTCCTATCCCGGATTTATAAGTGGTTGCCTACAGGTATTCGTAGGCATAAATCACTTCTTTCTAAAATACATTTCTAAGACAGGTAAGACAAATTGGACCATAAAAGCACCTATTTCTCTTCTTTGACTGTAAGAAAAAGTCTAAGTGAGTAATTCAGAGGCAAGTGTCTACATTATAGCCGTCTGTGTAGGTGAGATGAATTCAATCTTGAGTTTTTTGAAACCACAACTCATCCATGAAGTGCTTCCAGATGAGTAGGTAATTTATTCATACTTTTAAAAAATCATTTTTTTATACTTGTTCCAGCTGCTAGATAGGTAGTACTAATTATCATTATTTCACAGCAAATGCTAAATTACTGTTTAGCTTCAATGAAGTGCTCACGATGGGATGATAGTAACGATGTGATTGCTTTGGCTCTACCTGTCTAAGCGCATAATTTTAATCTGTGTGATTTCTCTATTTTGCTTGGTTATTGTCATCATCTGTTTTTTTTTTTTTATTTAATAGATAAATTCAGAATGCATCAGCTAAGGAAAAGTGAAACAAACATGTTTCATTAAAAGTCCTTGGTTGATTGTCTGCCGTGTATCACTTTTCTGACCTCATTTAACTACAAACACGAAATCTGACTTCTTACCTGTTTTGCCAGTGTTGCGAATGAAAGTATCTTTCAAAGTTTCCTTTTCCCATCCATGGAATTTAAGTTTCTTCAGATTCACGTTTACTTGCGTAAGATCTTCATCTATATTAATAGGAGATTGTTTGGCACCATTGCAGGCTGAATATTTCTTTCCCCAGTTCTTTTGGTTCAAAGTTCCTAGAAATCAAAACATTTGGGGTAAATACATTTAAAACCTAAACTGGTATCCGTATATTTTTTTAATGTGGGAAAGTTAAAATAGAGTTTGCAATCTGTGATCAGAGTACCTGCCCTCCTTTTAGGCCTCATCTGTGGCAATAGTTAGCACACCTACCATTGCATTCCACCTTCAACAGTTAAGTCACTTTTTGACTACTGTAGACATCATACATACATGCTTATGAATCTCTAGGGAAAGCAGAAAACAACAAAAAAAAACCCTTACACACAATATACAGAAATCATAAATAAAATGGGGGGGCGGAAATTAAAAGCTTTCAGGGGAAAGAAATTGGCTTTCAAAAAAACTCAAGAATTACTGCAAACTCCTCCTTTCCAAATAACTCTTTTAATCATACGAATCTCATTAACGTTCCTTCTGCACAATGAAGTCAGCCATTCAATAAGATTCTTAACTAAATAAAAGCAACAGGACCTTTAAAAAAAACCTTACCCAGAGGGAAGAAGGTTAAGTGATTCTACCCTGAAAAAGAAAAAAGGTTTGTGACGCTCTGGCGGGAGAGCCTGGCTCTGGAAGGCCATGCACGCACGCTCCACCCATCTCCCTTTGCAGCTGCCGGGCGAGAGCGGGCAGGAGGTCCCGCGCTGCAGCAGGGCGCCTTCTCCACGCATGGCATCCCACTGTGGCCAGTTCAGACACAGATAACAGGGACATAGGCAGCATGTCCTTCGCCAAAGACTTGATTATTTTCCGTAAGAAACGCTCAAGCACTCTACAGATTAGTGTGAGGGGTTAGCAGCTGCTCTGAGAATTTTTTGTTTATATAATACAGCAATATAAATAATACAGTATTTTGTGTATGTTTATGTGTTTGCATACATATAAATATTTTTCCTGACAGAGAATTCTGGTAACACTTCAAAGGGCTCATTAAAACCAAGAGTTGACTGCACAGACCTAAGAAAATCTAATTGCTTCAGTTAGCTTCCCACTTATTAGTAGTTAAAAGCTAATATTAGTGCATCCAATGCACACATTTTAATTCTATTAGACATGCTGAAATGAGCCAGTGCTCATTTACAGGCCACTGTGCTACATTCAAGTCTGTCAGTGGAAGATTTGCTATATTGTACCCCAGGCAAGAACAGCCCTCATATTGCACTCTGAAAACTCAGAGAGGGGAGAAGAGATGCAGCCAGTCCTGTAACCATGACAATAGGCAGTAATACAAGATGCTCATCGCTAGCTGCCTAGAAATAAACCTGAGCTAAATTATTCAACAAGTATCGAGTCAAGCGAGTTACCAGTATCACCTTGTTGCACCAGAATTACTGGAGGTCAGATGGTATATAACCTCATTTACTTCTTGCAAACAACAACAGAACAAACTGCTAAGCACAACAGCCAAGCAAACCAAAATGTGTTTAAGTCACAGGGTTATGAATCTGAATATCCTGCAGGTGAGGATTAGAGTCCTATACTGAGGAAGCAGTGCTCCCCTTGGGAACGGCACACTGGGTAAGCTTCCAGCTCCTCCTCAATTCACACTTGTCCTGGACATCAGCTGTCAGTTATAGTTCATCATTTGGACAAATGATGCAATATCCTGACTTCTAATGTGCTTTTCATAAGAAAAGAGTGGCTAATATTTAATCTCTCTCAAAAGCTTCCTTTAAGAAATTCTGAGCGCAGGTCAACCAAAACTTGGAGATGAATCTGCTCAGATCTTCTGTAGTGAATTTTTAAAGAAATATTGAAGGTTTTTAAAACCAAGAAAGCCAATTTTATTTAAATATAAATTAATTTTTATCTTTAGAATCACTAACTTTTAAACAGAAAAGCCCCCAAAATGGTCAGACAGGACAGAAATAACAATTCTTGGCTTGCCCTGTGCAAGACAGGTGCTTGTTTCCAGGTCTGCTTTCAGCCAGCTCGGTGATTTTGCAAGCTGCAGCAAACTCTTTAAAGCCCTCCCTGGCTCTTTCAAAGCCTCAGACAGTTTGGGCTGGGCTAGCTGCCTGTGGCCATCCGTCAGAGTTGGGTTGCACTCCCCACTCTGTGCTCCGTTTCTTTTGCTCCTTCCTTTTGCCACAGCCCAAGACTTCCCCAGGCTCCTGATGTTGCCTCAATGCAGTATAAATCTCCTTTCTCTTTCCACTGACATACCCACTCCCACTGCTCACTTGCAGTCTCTCCTTGAGAACATCACCACAAATCTTTTCCCAACATTCATTTCCCGTATTCTGTTCTCTCCACCACTGACATTACAACTGACTGAAAATAGTACTCTGCTCTCTCTCCCACCAGTACTCTTTTGGGTACTTTCTTCCACGTTTCTTTTGATGAATGTTATTATCCCATTTTTCCATCTTCCCTTTAAATTCCCTACTATCCACTATCACATGCAATAAAAACAAACACATTAAAATTAGAGAAGTTATAATCTCCTTCCAACTTTCACAGTTCCACATTTTGTGGTTTTGTTACGCAGAATGTAAATTCTTTGACTTGATAGTCATCATCTGTGCCTCAGTGTGTAACAGAACAAATTCTTAAGCTAACTACAACAGTAATCCTAGCTCATCCCAAAAGACAGTGTTGTGCCAGCACTGCAATCCATCACACCGTCCTGAGCCAGGGCACGTGGAGTTACGTAGGATGCTGGCTGTAGGCAGCACAGTGATGCTGTGACCCGACCATGGAAGTTCGTTCTTTCACTTTGGATGTGAAGCTTTTTGTAAGCATTGCCAGAAAGAAATAAGGGAAACAGAAGGCTTGATGAGATTAAGAATATTTCCTGTCCCTTAGAAAGGCCTCAAATCTATGAGATGAGCTTGCTACAAAGATTTTATTAAGTTCTATCTTTTTTTTTTTCTGTGTAGAAACAAAGGCAATTCAGTCAAGCAAGTGATGATAATAAAAAGATTCTCATTTCATAAAGAACTTTGTTGTTTACACCTTAATGAAATCTTACAGCATCTATGAACCTTTATGCCCCAAAGAAAGTTTTAGAACAGTGATTTTCATGCAATTACATACTGCCATATGTACTAACAGTCAGGTTAAGAAGCTGATCTACGTACATAATATATGAAAAAGATGCAAATACTGTTTCAGCTACTTTCTGGTCGACAAAAAGAAAAACATCTATCCTATCTGTATGAATGCTAGCTTGAAATCAACCAAGGATAAATGAAAAGTATTTCATGGTTGCAGAGCACAAGAGATAAGACTTCCAGCTATGACAAATTAACTGAATGCTCCAAATCAATGCTCCTGCTGGCAAATTTGAATAGGTATTTGACAACTTTTCATCTGTTTTCTTCTTCGCGGTTCAGTAGTTGGTGTAGCTGAAAAAGCTACATAAACAAAGGACATCATTATTGCTTACAACTGCAGACGTACAAGTGATGTGAGCACTGAGAAACACAGGCAATGTGGAAGCTCTCTTTCTAAGGTAAAACATATACTGAGTTCAGTAATGAGGAACAAGATCTGTCTGCATTCTGCATGTCAAGAGGAAAATCACACTTGCGTAACTACTGAGAAGCTGTACCATTGATCAAAAGCTATGGAGTGAAATGTGTAAGGAATCTGTGGCAGGCTCCAGTCTGGGGCAGGAACATGGGAAGTTCCAGAAGGAACTGGAGTTCCGTCATGATGATCCAAATTATATCTGAGCAGCAAAATACATGTTTATGCATAAATCCTGCAAAAGCTGGAGCAGATAATGGTTCTGTCTATATTAGCAAGTAGTGCAGACCAATACGAGTGGATTTACAGAGCGAAACAGTTGTGGCTGAGGACCAGATGTCCATACCATATGTCTTTCAGAAGGTTTTTACCTCAGCCTAGCTCTGCCTGGTCCCATGGGCTGCATGCCCACCGGCTGCTGAAGTGCATTTGGTACATTCCTGCAGCACATCTCCTGTTTAATATCAGTTGAGATGAACCCATGTCCCACAGTGTGAGACAACTCTACCTTGTGAACCAAAGCTTGGCAAGTGGGGAGCAGCCGGAAGGTTTGCTTCAGAGGTCCACTGCCCATCTGAACTGAAGCATTAACGTAAGCACAGCCAGTGCAGGCAGCAGGTGGTGAAACTGCTGCAGTTTACATGACTTGCAGAAAGCCAAAGGAAAAGTGAAAGAACTAAATGCTTTTAAACAAGAGCAGATCGTTTTACTGTAGGTGTTATGATGGAAATCATAAATCAAAGCAGTGCCAGCCATTTTGAAAAATATTGTTGAAAATGAGCTTCAAAAATGAATTCCCCCAAACTGTGCTTTGGAAATCTGAGGAGAATAAAAATGTGCACGATATATCTCAAAGAGTGCACAGAGGAAGCAATGTTTGTCAAAGCTGTCAGCTCTGAAGAAATAACTCATAATTCACAATGAATGAAAAGGAGTCTGAACACAGCAGATTACAAGATAATGGAAGACTGCCTATGCCATACCCTTAACCACCCTTGCCCAGGGAAGAATGTCCAAAGCAAATCTTCCTCCACTTTCTTTCTAGGAGTGCTGCTCCTCATCCTTAGCCCCAGTGCTCCCACCCCTGCAGCAAGCATCCAATTCTCATTTCGTCCTCCACTTCTGTTCGCTGCTGTCTTTAGAAGACCTGGCCCACAAGATGTTACTACTCTTCTGCCTTTTGTAAAAACACTCAAAAGAAAAGCATCTGTCTAACAGCTCTCTGTGCGTCAGTACCCTATGCAAATGGAAAGAATGAGCAGGACTGAAGACAAGCTGTGAAACTGAGTAGGCTGTTGTCCTCCCAGCAACTTGCCAGGAGAGGGGTTCCTCAGCGTACTCACACGCTACTACGTGCATGTCCACTGGGCTGTGTATCTTCATTATGAGCACTGCTGTTTACTACCACCTATCAGTACTGGCTAAATGTAACATACAATTGAGGAAAAACGGAAGGTATCTTTTTAAATCAATGGAAAATACACATAGAGAACTTAAAGTGTAAACCTCAAATCCAATGAATGAGATTCTGAATACATGAAACAAATACTCTGCATTTCTTCTTTGTACTGAATATGGATGTAGTTTCTGAAGAAATATGATCTTATAAATAACACTTTGGGCTTTATGGGATTAATAATGATGTCAGAAAATTGCATTAGTGAGGAGATATGTTTTACTTGGAAAATTCTACTTCCCAGCACTTCAATTTAGTAACTGTTGTTTTGGCATCATAGAGTTTGCATCCTTAACTCCTATTAGGATCACGTTTCTCGTGAACGGGCATACTCCTAGCATGTACCCCACCAGGAACTGTAAGAAGCTCGAGCCCTCATGACAGCTACAGAAAAAGAAATGCTTTACACGTTGGTGAAGAAGCCATGCTTCCTTCCCAAACATAAGCAGTGTTAGATATCTCCTGTTAGATACAAACAGAGGTACAATATAAGACCATATAAGTTTTAGACTCTAACCAGTTGTAAACACTGCTTCTCAAACTGGCAGTAACCGGTAGTACAGAAACAATCATAGGTCTGAATTAGATTTTCCATTGCTCCTATCTCATTTATTATTTCATTATTTAAACTGATGTGAATTCTAGGGTTTATGTTATAGATGAAAGACAGCAGAAAAGAGAGACGGATTCTTTACCTCTACTTCGTTTCTTCTTCATGATTTTTCATCAGCTTTTGCTTTCACAATGATATCATTACTTTTATAAGTATAGATTAGACACACACAGAAGATGAAGGCTATCCCCTCTGTGCGAACTGTTAATAATGGATTTGCCTTATCACAAATGTTACTGACTTACCACTTTGAAGTGTTAAGTGATGTCAATGGGGTTTTTTTTAGAGCAAACACATTTTACCTAAGATATGAGAAATCAGAAATAGGGCCATGACAAGATATGGGTACTTATACTGGGACAAAGTTTAAATTTAGATGTCCAGTCAATACTGCTCTAAACACCAAACCGAAGAGCTATTCTTTTTTTTTTCCCCCTCTTTATTTCTGCTTCACTATTTAGATAGTGCATCCAAACTGGATGAACAGAGGAGATGGAGATCAACAAACCTCAGGATGCTTCATACCATTAATAGCTATGGTATTTAGCTTATTACCAAAGGTTGCAGCTTCCAATCCTCCAAGACAGAAGAGTGATTTCAATTCACATTCTGGATGACTGCACTACTGACCTAAAGAGAGATGTACTGCCAACACTAATCTTGTGAATGTTACCATAGGTCGTATTACAAAGGCCATGACATAACACACTGCATTCTAGGGAAACATTCTGGTCATCAAAAAACCAGAAGGTTTAAGTTTTACATATTACTGAGTAGAAGACAACATTTCTGCTTCACCTTTATCTTCATTGTAAGGATTTTGGGGTTTTATGTTTTTCCCCTCCAAAAACCCCAATTATCCCCATAGCCTTTTCACGATCAGTCTCATAAAGGTTATAAAAATTCTTCAGATTGAAAAAGTAGGGTTTAATGGGTGACATTCCTTGTTAGGACAGAGTAACAACTACAGAGAGGGAATTCTATTTTCCAGGTTTGGGCTTAGCCAATTATTATGTCCGTCTCTGTCACTTAATTGCTTGCGAGTTTTCCAAGACTGGATTGCTTGCCTATGTCTAGGTCAAGTGTTCAAAAATGAAATTATACTGATTATGTTAAAGAGAGTCAGCCCACAGAGTAACTGGATGGCCGCTCCAAAAAACATTAATAGCATTTAAACCCTCAAAGTCCAACACTAATAAAGTAACTTGCTTTTAAATATGCAAGAGCCAAATATATCCCACATATTTTTTTTTGGCACATATACAGTAAGAGAAATGAATGCAATACATTTTCTTACTGTAGAGTATAATATTTGAAATAAAGCAAACAGAATCAACAAAAAAAATTCTAATTGATTTGCCACTAGATGCATTCAGGCAAGCCAAAACATCTAATCTATTATTTTGTTTAGTGCTTAATTTGTCATTTTTGCATCTAAGTATCAGCATATCTACATCGTATTCTATGTATTGTGTGTACGTGCACACAAAGAAGACAACACGTACTGTATAAACACAGACAAAAATGGGACTTTTCCTGAGGAGAATACCCTAAAAGATGGCACAGCACCAACCTGTCTTCAGCTGCACTCTAGTATGTTCACCTTCTCTGTTCCTCATCCGAAATGTGTTGGAGAACTTGCCCCTTATTAAAATCTAACTTAGAACATGAGTCAGGAAAATTCTGATGAAACATTTTGTTATCTTCAGATTATCAGATCTTTTGTTTATTTATTTGAACTTAAACTTTATGCTTCCTTCACATCTATGGTCACTGAGACATCGCTCAATAAAATAACCCAAAAGCAACTGAGTGAGAAAAATGTTTTCTTTTTTTTTCATTTTATCCCCACAGAAAAAAAAAAACCAAAAAACGAACATCAGACAGAATAAACTACAGTTGTTGGGATACAATGGAAAACTGTGATCAGTATTATTAGTACTCTGGCTTGCTGGAGATTTTTCTTCCTGGGAGTCAGTCTGATAATGATTCACAGTCAGACTAAGTGAATTACTGAGCAAAATGCGTAGGAGGATAAATGCCAGTGGACAGCTTTCTTTCAGTACAGCAACTGTTTGCTGTTCCTCTTCTTCTTTCATTGCCTGATAAATCTGGTCATTGCAGGCTAGTTAGAAAATATATAATCAAATACGGCTATGCCAGAGACATACAGATTATCACTGATGCTCCATTTGCAGTGCACTCAATGAGATAGCTGTTTAGAGTAGGAGAAAGATTCTGGGAAAAACTCAGTCAACCTTTTAAGATACTTCTTTTCTATTATTCTTATCCCATTGCTCCTGAATTTGCATATAAGTGCTGCTAGAGAATCATGTAGCCATACATAATGAAAACATGCCAAGTAATTTTTTATAATTCATGTAATGTTAAGACCTAAGCTATATTTTTCAAGTAAGTATTAAGGAAGGAAATTTGGTACAGTGCCAAATGGGAAAACGTCTAGTAAAAAAGAAAAGCATGCTTCCTCCTGCTTTTATTTCATGTTTGACAATATGTGAAGCCTTAATTGGAAGCCCTGATTACTTCTAAACCTTGCTCCGAGGAATTCAGGTTGTAGCAATGATTTCCCTTACCTTCAATAATACTTAAGGTCGTGAAACTGAATACAACACTGTTGAGTGACAAAGATCGTTCCAAGATCACAAATAACCAGAGCTGAAAACAGAACCGGAATACATGGAGCTGACTCACTTTCAGCCTAAGAAATAGGCGATGCCTCTTGGCCAGTGCTGAGGACCACGGCCTATGACTTCATTTCATATACCTTACAGCTGCACTTTTTTTTCATGCTGGATGTCATAGAACTAGCTGTGAATTTTGTGTCATGGCAATGTCAAAGGCCTGCTTGGTCTTCCACAAGAAGGGGACTCGCCACCTGTTTTTGAGCTGTTTGGCATACTGCTAGCAAGGAAGGACGAATAAAATGGATGACTGAAGGCTTTGTCCTCTTAACGCCACTCTGATTCACAAAATAAAAGCAAGAGCTTTCCTGCATGGTACAGCTCCATTACAATCCAGCTGCACCTCCTGGAAGTAAAGCTTACCCCCAAACTTACAGCTACTGCACAGAGAACAAGCAGATGTGTAGGCAAACACAGGCATAACTGAAGCTTATGGAGACATCTCCCTCTGCCCCATATGGTGCAAGTACCATTCTATTAGAAATGTAATGGTTGCATATGACAAAAATTATGTAGACTCAAAGCTTACATGACTTTTAAACAGACCAAAAAAATGCACTTTAAAGGACCATCAACTGGAGCACAGAAAGAGGAAGCCATAATGGAGCTCCATAATGGGTTCTGGAGCACCCAACATAAGAAGGACATGGACCAGTTGGAGAAGGTCCAGAGGAGGGCCACGAAGATGATAAAAGGGCTGGAGCACCTCTCTTATGAGGACAGGCTGAGAGAGTTGGGGCTGTTCAGCCTGGAGAAGAGGAGGCTCCGGGGAGACCTTATAGCGGTCTTCCAGTACCTCAAGGGGGCCTACAAGAAAGATGGGGAGAGGCTGTTCAGTAGGGCCTGTTGTGATAGGACGAGGGGTAATGGTTTTAAAATAGAGGGAGGTAGATTTAGATTGGATATTAGGAACAAATTTTTTACAATGAGACTTGTAGAACACTGGAACAAGTTGCCCAGAGAGGTGGTGGATGTCCCATCCCTGGAAATGTTCAAGGCCAGGCTGGATGAGGCTCTGAGCAACCTGATCTAGTCGGGGATGTCCCTGCTCCTTGCAGGGGGGGTGGACTAGATGACCTTTGAAGGTCCCTTCCAACTCTAGCCATTCTATGATTCTATGATTCTAATCTACTTCAAGTGCAGCATTTAGCATCTGTCTGGTAAGTGGTAGTTAATGTAGCCCCAGGAGACAAGCACAATGAAACCTATCTTCAACAGCAAGAAACCTCATTCTTACCAGAGTAAAGATGACCATCCAAGTCTTATGAACTGCACTAAGACAGTCTTCGCTTTTCACTCCTCGTTACTATAAGGTAGACTCTGCTGCATTTTAGAAGTTATCCGGGGTGGCAAAACCAGGCATTCGGTACAGAAACAAAATGCAATGATGAACTTTAAAAGAAAGCATGTGATTTCCTCCTTCTCAGCTTCTCAACAGATCAACAGATCCAACAAGATTGGCTTTCACTGAGAAAATCAATATGCTTTCCTTTTCTCTCCTACTGTGGTATGACCTCCCTCCTTCCCCCACTCCACTTCCCCTCTTCCCTCTTCTTCCCTCCTTTCCTCTCTCCCTCCTGGACCATTAATCATTAATGAGCAGCCTGTTTAGTTCCATGAGAAGTCCTGTGGCGGAATACCACAGGGACACTTTTTCCTGTTGCCAAAAACAGGCATTACAATGTTGCTATCACCTAGGAAAATAACTTCTGTCAGTACCAGCCTATCTACAAGAATAATAAGTCTCATAAAGGCCACAGTCGTAAGTTCTGGTCCAAAGCCCACTGAAGTATACAAATAAATCACAACTAGGTTCTCTGGGCTTTGGATCAGATAGGCTGTGCATACACAAAAACCAGCTACTAAACAACACTCACGGAACCTTGGATGCGAAAATCCCACAAATAGCCAAGAAAAAAGTTGGCATTTACCCTTGAACAGCAAAAAGGCATTTATTTCAACTGTGAAGAATAACATAAAGAACTTGAAAAATAAGGACTAGACAGAAATAAACCAAAGCAAGACAAATACAAGGATAAAAGACTACTGAATTACATCACTGCCCAGTCAGTCCCAGCAGCTACCAGCAGATAAATTACCCTCATATTCAAAAGGACATAGAGCAATTCTAGTTTTTCGCTCCCCAGGTTCTCATTTTTACAGAGCTTCAATTTTTATAAAATGAAACTCCTATATATCTCCAGAAGTACATAATACCAAAGGAAAGGGGGATTTCTTTTTAGTGTCTTTTAGTAGGATTTAGTATCACACTTCTATAGGAATTTCAATACGTATTATATTTGCATAATGGTAAGGATAAGAGGAGATGATGGGCAGGAATTTGTTATATAGCATTATATTGAGTCATACGGATTTCTTACACAGAGCTATAGCTGTATGAGTGCTTATCTACACAATTTCTTATCGTATTTTATTTCTTACTTCAGAAAGCCAATTCTAGTTCATAAAATGGCTCTTTACCAAGGACTTCTGCTGCAAGAGCAAAAACTTTAGTTCTCTTTCCCTTCCAAAATAAAAGAAAATTCTTTGAAAAATGTTAAACATCAAGCCCCTCCTAACATTCCCAAATCTTCCCGCACTAATGGTATTACTTTGCTTGGACTAAGTATAATTTCAGTGTTACCATTACGTTTCCATTTTGTCCACAGACTTTATAACAGGTACTTTCAGAACTGCCATAGCAATGTCAGTGGATGTGTATGACTCTTCCTCTGATAATATTCCATGTTAAATTTAAAGAATATTATGATGTGAACAGTCTTTTTTTTTTGAGATTATCATATCCTCAAAAACACTCTTTAACAACTCTTCCACGGAGTGGTGTTTTACCTAGGCTTGACATGATAGCAGCATTATGTAAATTACACAGTAGATTATTTATTCCAAGTATTTCTTCCAGAACCATGCTGTGTGAATCTCTTTTGTTTCCTTTGCAGATCTGCAAAAAGGCCTAAGCAGTTTTTTAAATCCTTTAGTATTAAGAACTTTCAAAGTCACTTTCAACGCTGAGTAGTTATTCTGAAGAGTGCATAGCTAAAAGCTATTGAGCAGTAGGCGTAACTCACCTCAGACGGGGAACTCACTGTCCATTAATATCATTTATATTCACAGCTTTTCCATTCTATCCTACAGTGAAAACTGTCTGAAATGAGGATGGAAGCAGCATTTACTGCTACAGAGGCACACACTTAATTCAAGTGTCTCTGAGCAATTGTGGTCTCACATGTGTCTTAGTCAGCCAGGAACTTGTCCCTCTGTGACTCTTCTGATAAAACTTGCCTAAAATGTCTTGCTGGTGCTAGGAGCACTGCTTTTTGCTTCATATTTTCTGCAACTAAGAATTAATTCATTGCACTGCTTGTACTGAAAAATTAATAGAAACTGTTGTCTAACCTACCCCCTCTGAGCCAAAAGTTCATAGTAGGGATTTCAGTTTTCATATCAATATTGCTCTAAATTTACTGAACTCTTTAATGGCTTAGTACTTCCTTTGGGTTTTGTTTTTTTTTTTTAATCTATGGCTAATACACAGAATAATCAACTCCCGTGAAGATTTGTGTCATCATTTTTCTTTTTCTTTTCTCAGTGAAGAAAAAAATATTCTTCTTTCATTTCTACGCATGGGAAAGTAGAAGAGGATCAGAAGAGCATACTTCCTTTCTTCACATTGTTACGAGAGATTAAATATGTAGGGTATTTTTGATCACCTGCAAATATTATTTCTTTTTACTAAGTAAACCATTCAAGGAGGAAGAGATCTAGCATACTTTATCACAGTTGGATAAATTAAAAGTATGTTTCTTCATTTATGTATCTATTTCAAGCAGGAAGTTACTATGGCAGGAGCAAGAGGAACACACGGTACTCCTGACACACTAACATCATCCAACCATCAAATCTCTCCCCAGTGCAGAGGAGCAATCATCTTCCACCACAGAGTTACACTATCATTCATACAGAAGAAATCAACCATTCCTAAGAGGGAACTGGATGCACACAAGTGACTTCAGTACCAAGTAATCCCAAGTATTCAAGAATTCTACAACTTATGGATTTGTGGAGGGCTTCTATATAAGCAGATAAAAATTTCAGTGAAATTTTGTCTATTGCTGCCTTCCCTTTCCTTTTCCCTCTTGGAGAAAAGTATCAATTTTATGCTCAGGAAAATAATTATGCTACCCTAAACATGTTATCTTGAACTTAAATGTTATTTTGTTACATTATCTTACAATTATTGAATTAATCCAGAGTAAAAATTTTCTGACAAGAATCTTCTCTGTTCAGTCTGCAAGGAATTGGACAGCCATAACAAAAAACAGCTATTAGGACAAAATCTCCCCAATACATGTCTATTTTGCAGATAATTGAAATGTAGTTAATCAAGCTCAAGAGACCAAGCCATGTCTGAGCCCATAGGTTCCTAAATTTTCACCAAAAGCTCCCTAAATACTCTAGCCTTGCCTGTGCCCTGAGGCACTGTCAGTTTGACTGAGCCCACTTTGGATCTGCAGACTAGTCATCCTTTGCAGAGATCTCCCAAGGCACAGACCTAGCTGGCATGGGCCCAGTGACCCTCAAACTGCGCAGCCAACAGCACCAAGATCAAAGCAAAGCCCTGCAGCTGCGCCTCCTGTCATTCAAGAAGATTCAAGCAGATGCCCATTTTAATACAACACCCCAGCAGCTACAGCCAGGCAGTGTATTTGAGAGAACATGAGTTAAATACCCTTTTCAGCCAAAAAAAAAAAAAAAAAAAAGTGTCTATATTTTATGACAAGGCCTGAGAATATTGAAAAGGGAAGGAGAACAAGTTCTCTTCACTCACCCCACCAGCACTGTCATACAGTAAAGCTGAAAATTCAAGAATCATTGGGCTGTAAGATGAGGGAGAAGGCTGATTTTGCAGTCCAGCAGCTGGAGCACTCAGCAGGGGAAGGGTAGAGATGACATAAATGGGCTGAGACAGGCACCTTTCTGCTCGTCGGTGGATACTGAGGCAAGTAACTCCCTCTTGTATTGTTTAGATGCCTCATGTAGATGCCTAACCTTGAACTGCAAACTTAAGAGAAGACCTATGTTCCCTATGATCCCTCAGTCATCAGCACTTTTACAATGGGACATGCTAAACCTTTGTGCACTTGAGAAGTCTACACAGCAAATTACTGCAAAATAACTACCACATTTGGAATTCTCACCTTAGATTATTCCACATGGACCTTCTACTGGCACACATAAACCCTAAATCACAGTCTGTAATTCTTCTATAGTATTTCTCGGGTGTTTTGGATGTCATTTGGATTAGGACTCACTCCCACACCAGATCCATGTGGGCAGCCAGCTATTCTGGTCACAGAATGTACTCATGGCCATAAAACACCTTGTATATCATTAGTCTGTTCATACAAATAGACCATGGTTCTGTTGCAAATCAATCCCCACCATTATTAAAGCAATTAGAGCAAGTAATTGATACAAATACTTAAATATAATACATTTCTAGTTGTTTTATATTTGCTATTACAGCAGAATGGCTCATGTTTGTGATATGGCATTTAGCACCAAATAGCACCGCCATGCATTAAGAGATTTCTGACACAGTTCCATGACTGTTGACCAAAGTCTGTATCAAATGATGATGTCTAATTCCTATATTCTTGAACAAGAAATTCAGATTGCATATAAAAAATGATAATCAGGAAAATCAGAGGAGAAAACCTCACCTAGGTTATGCCAAGTGTAAACCAACCACTTAGTGTTTTAAAACATTTTTTCCTGCTTTTTTTTTTTCTGGAAGAACTTCCTTTGTGCTTACCATGTTCACTCTGCATCACAGTGTATGTCTCACAGTCTCCCAGTGCTTCATTCTTGGAGGATCTGTGTATGACTTCTCCCTAACCAGAGTAGTTGTGGATGACCTGATCTAGTCGGAAATGTCCCTGCTCCTTGCAGGAGGGTTAGACTAGACGACCTTTAAAGGTCCCTTCCAACCCAAACCACTCTATGATTTTATGACTACTGTGGGCATTGATTGCAATTGGCGTGGAGAGCATGACAAAGGATTATGATGGTTAAAGAGGAGATACAAGATAAGAGCTTCTAGCTAAGGCATATCGCACAGGCAAGGCATACTAAAGCCCAAGTGCTGAACCTGTATCTCTTGGTATAGTTTTAAAGGTATGAAAAGATTAGTCCCACCCGTGAATTACTTGCATGACATTTACATAGAGCTTTCATTCTGAAAGGGCTTATAAAAAAACCCCTGTAGGTGAATTATATGATTCTTCTGTATCAATTCTAAGACAGGGAATAACATATTAGACCAGAAAAAGATGGGAGCTTGGGGGTGGGAAAGCAAGGCAAAAGCACTATGTAAATGAAAGTTTCCGAGAAAATGCAGAGACAGCTTCTTGCATATGTAATTGTGAACTATTTTTTAAATAATGTCTCTCTGCTGTAGGCAGCAACAACCTTTCCCTTCATGAGAATCAGCTTTATCTTGGAATAATACCCAGAATCTCTTGTTTCCAGTACAGCCTACCTCCCTGTGGGGAAACATCAAATCTAGAAGACTCAGTGAGTGGAGTTTCCATGGAATTGTTTCTGCGAAGAAGTTTTTGACTTCACTGAAAATACTGCCAGACTGTGACTGTGAGTCACAGGAGATCTGCTGAAAATGAGCATTTTTAATATATTGTCTCTTTACTTTTGCTAATATCCTGTCACACTGCAGTTCTGATAAATAATTCCTTGACTGGTAGTTGTCTTCAAATCTCTTATTCTGCAGAAACGTGCCATACAAACTTGTATTGAGACTCACTCACCCTTGTAATTTTTTAGCTTGTCATGTTCTTGAATTTCCTTCTTTCTCCAGGCTAGTAATGATCTGTATTTTGTGTGAGACTCTTACTCTTACAGAATGGTTGAGGGTGGAAGGGACCTCTGGAGATCATTGTCAAACCCTCCTGCTCAAATAAGGTCATCCACAGCTAGTTGCTCAGAACCACGTCCAGATGGCTTTTGAATACCTTCAAGGATGGAAACTCCTTAACTTCCCTGGGCAACCTGTGCCAGTGCTGAGTCACCCTCACAGGTAAAAAGTGTTTCCTGACATTCAGAAGAACCTTCTGTTTTTCATTTTGTGCCCGTTGCCTTCACTGGCCTGAACAGTACTCCAGGGCTGACTAGAGGGGAAGGATCACCTCCCTCAACCTGCTGGTAATGCTCCTTCTAATGCAGCCCAGGTTACCATTAACCTTTATTTTTTTTTTTTTTTTTCTTTTTTGCTGCAAGAGTACAATACTGTCTCATGTTCAACTTGGTGTCCACCAGGACTCCCAGGTCCTTTTCTGCAAAGCTGCTTTCCAGCTGGTTGGCTGCTGGCATCAACTGGTGTCTGGGGTTGTTATTCCCCAGGTGCAGGACTTTGCACTTTCCCTGTGGAATTTCATGAGGTTCCTGTCAGCCCATTTCTCCAGCCTGCTGAGGTCCCTCAACACTCTTCCCCGTTTTGTATCACCAACAAACTTGCTGAGGGTATACTCTGCCCCATCATCTAGATCACTGATGAAGATATACAGTAATACTCTTTTCCCATTATGCTAGATCTTGTAAAGAAAAAATAATACGGACTTGTGAAGTCAAGTCATAAAGAAAACCTCTTCACCAGGGCTGCATAAGCTACATCAGAGCTTAGAGCTCCTGGGGCTTTACAAGTGTAATGGCATGGCCATCCTGGGCATCCCATCTCATTTACGGGATCTATAAAACCTGGGGATCTGTTGTGCTTACTGCTCCGCAGGTTGGAAAATTATATTCCATGACCACATTGGCACCGTGGGTAAGCAGACCCTGAAGAAAGCTGCTCTTGCCAGCCTCTGCTCTCTCAACCTGTAATACTACCGCCATCCTGCCAAAGCAAAATACTGATGGGCACTGTGAGGGAGTCATGACACTAGCATTCAGTCTCACATCAAGGAGGGATTTTGTTGACAATTGTGTCCTTGTCTCACTTCTTAGCTGAGCAGAATTTAATTGCAACACATTTCCTGAGAACATTTCATCACTGTTCAAATAATCCTCAGCTTGCAGGCACAGAGCACTGAGGGAGCTTTACTCCCTGCCCTTGCACATTCTGCGTTCCCATGCCATTTGACTTGACTACAGCTGCACATCTGCATAAACTCACCCCTTCAGATCAGGGATGGCAAGTCCCTGTTCTAAGTAGAGCCCATTGCAAGACTGTAAAACATGATCTTGCTTGTAATTTGGTACACAATTTAATTTGGTATTAGGACTCCTTCTTAGTTGCATAAAACAAACACTGCCGTTACACATACCACAATGGTTCCCTTGTTAATGCTGCTGCTGCTGCTTGCTAAAAATTTGGCAGTTGCATTTCTCCAGATGTGCTACTTAAATGGCCATTCAGGATGGAGAATTTCCATCCCCTGCCTTACACAGTTTTATAGTTCTCATCCTCATATGTACTGGGCATTTGATGGAGCATAGATATATAAGATCTTACTCTATTTTAATGGTTTTTGAAAACAAAATGTTTCTTTACAAATATTGCAGGAAACAAAGTGGCACTGGCAGCATAGTGCTGTTTCCTCTGTATCTGGCCAGAACTGAAATGGTGGTAGCTGACATTGAAAACAAATTTACCAATTTTCAGCTGTGTTGGTTTAATGAGTGCTTAAGGGATACCTTGAGGGAGGTAAAGAAAGGAAGAACTTGCGTTCAAGAAGGGCGATTAGTGTTGTGGGTTCCTGTGAAGCATTAACTCAACAGCCATGCACAAGTCAACAGTATTTTTGTTCTCTCCTTTCTGCTGGGGGTATTGTTTCAAAGAGGGTCATCGGTTTGCAAGTCTGGCATCTACTTACATTGTTTAAAAATCTTACAAGACCTCCATTAGAATAATGGGTCTTGACATATATTTCCTAATTTGCTGTATGATATAACTACTGTGGACAACTGTAATCATTCTCCAACTGCTGCTTTAGAAAGAGGTTTTTAAAAAATTGCTCCATTGATCTGAGATGTAATCTGCATCTGTGATGGTATAAACAATAGGTCCTGTGGGATGACAGCATTAATATTTTATTAATAACTCCTTGCACAGCCTCCTACATGAGCTGTGGCATGTAAAAACAACCTTAATTGAAGCAGAGGATGAAAAATAAGAAGTTGATATATGAACAAACGTTAAGAAACATTTAGCCATTTCAGCATTTCATAAGATGCATTTCTGCTTAAGATTTTGGCTTTTAAACTGCAGGTTTGCTGCCCTGCATAGAGTTTAAAGGATGTTTGCTGCCAACGTGAAACCAGTCATTTTCAAGGAAATAATAATATTTGGTTTGAGGGATCACATTTGTCAGCCTTTGAGGTTTGACAATCACATTGCCTATTTTTAAAGGATGTTTTTTTTTTCTCCTGAGCATCCATATGCTATAGTTTCACTCAAACAAAAAGAGGAAACTGAGAGGGAAAATGCACTGAAGTTTTTGGCCATCCCTCTGGCAGCGCACAGGCTTAATGCAATACATCCAACGCAACTGGGGAAATATGCTATGCAGCTGAAGGCAGAAGGACTTGCAGAGGGAGATCCAATGATCATAAATTAACGCCTCTCTCTTTTCACTGGCAATACTGAAGGCAGGCACCTTTCAAAGGGCAGTCCAATCTGTCCAGCTCAATTGGTTCTCTCTCAAGGGTAATGGGGATGATGGCCACAGATAATATGTCTGTTGTTAGAGCACTGGGTGAGGAAGCAGTGACTTGAATTCTTGGGTTTACTCTTCCTGAAGGAGTTATGTCAAGACATTAGGAAAAGGCCTAACCAGTAAAAGAGAGAAGTGGTTGTTGTTTCCAGAAAGGCTGGGCTACTGTGGCCTCTGGGCAGCAAGAGACCTCAGCTCTCAAGGCAAGAAAACCCCTGACTTTCACCTTGTGGCTATGGCATTTAGTGGAGGGGAAGGAGGGCAAGGGAACAGTCTGAAGTCTGATCTCTCCTTCTAGGTCTGGTTTTTGCCTTTTATTCAGAGATAATCTAATTTGAGAGGTGTGGAAGCTGCATCTGGAACCTCAATGCCAGTGAGCTGTGCTAATTTGTAGGAAAATTGCACCACACTGCAGGAAGAGGCAAGAAGCTGTAGGAGGTTAAATAGAGGAGTTACAGCTCATGTAGGAGCCTGCAACTTTGGAGACTGTAGGCTGTAAACTCTGGAGTGTGCAAGATGGAAAGCGCAAACAGGTAAAAAGAAATTTCAATGTATTTCAAAAGGGCATTATAATGGAACGGTATTGTTCGACAGTATATTTAATTTCACTTTAACTCATTAATAGCAGTGGATGCTTCCTTTGAAAGCAAAAAACCCAAGAAGTGATACTTGAGTCTGATGAACATAAGATGAATCAGTCATGCAGAGACCGACAGCCCTGCTCCTCATACACACCAGCACTTCTGTGTCCTGCTTCCAGACAGAAGCCAATGATTTCTGACAACTGGAATAGCCACTTCATGGGTTACAGAAAGATGTCAGAGGGAAGAAGAAAGATGTTTGGGAAGTGACAGAGATATTTTTTTTCCTGACTGCATCTCTGTCTTTAAATCACCAAAGTGTATAAGCCTGGAAATTGCAGTGTCTTCAGTTCCCAGTAACCTCAAGGGACTGCTTAGCTAGAATCAGGTCCTAAGTGTGTGTATTATTATGTTAGGTTGAAAAGAGCATCTACTTAAAGGTACTCCTATAATGTGTCAGTTCATTATAAAAGCACACTCAATAACTTACACAACTATGTGACTGCTCTGGGTTGCTCAGCAAACAGAAAGTGGTTTGTGTTTTAAAGAACATATACCAGAGGGTGATGGGATATGCAGGTGCAAGCCTGACATTTAAAAAAGTGATTACAACTGCTTTTTCTAGATCTGCTATTGTTGGGTTGGTTGGTTGTAACTATACCATCTCTAGGCATATATTCCAGCTCCATTATGCAGTATCATTATGACACACAAAAGAAACCTAACATTATCCTCCCAGGGACACGGATTCATCACCCACCACGGTGCAGTAACCTCTGGGAATATTATAAAGAACTCATCAGCTAAGCAGAAAGCAAAAAAGTGTGACATGAAAGGAACTGATTCACCAAGGACAAATGTGTGAGCACCAATGATGCACCGTGCTGCTTGAAGGAAACTGTGGAGGTGTTCTAAACATCATGCTAGCAAAAGCTGATTTATCATACCATCCCGTGAATGTAAAACGTGAATGCTAGGACAAATACAGAGCGTCCATGAGAAGCCATTAGTTGGGTGAACAACAGGTGATGCTGCGTGGCTGGATTGCTATGGCAGGACTGCTAAAGGCTTGATGAAACGACAGGCTCTCCTAGTCCACACCGTGCCCACCAACTCAGTGGAGGCAGTACAAATGCAGAATATCTGACCCTCAGGCTCCTCTGACAGAAATGTCAGCAGGTACCAGCTGCTGACAGTCCAGCTGGTCAGAGCCACTCAGCAGCACAAGAAAGGAAGCACTGCCAGCCCTCAGTGCTCTGCTATAAAGAACTTTTCCCTCAGACAGAAGCAGTGAGCATGCCTGACTGCAGGCTTGCAGTAGTTGAAGAGACAGAAAATGAAATCAATTTAATCTCAGATTGTCTGCAATAAATGTCCAAAGAACAGCAAAACACTTTTTAATGTCCATGCAAAGCAAAAGAGTTTGCCTTTCAAAATGGGATCCAAAAGCTTTGGAGGAGTAAGTGATTGGTAAAACCCAAAAAAAGTTACGAACTTAGAGTTACAAGAAATCTCCCACATCAAATTTGAATTCTCGGTGCAAACCAGACAAGCCCTAGAAACAAGTCTGAGTGGCTTAAGAAGTTACTGCCCTCACACAGAGTTTTCTGCTGCATTGGATCCTACTGTATTTCCATTCAAAATAATTACACCAGTCTAAATCGCTCAGATAACATTAAATGAATTCAACAGATATTTCATGTCAGGGCGTGGTGGCGAGAGCTTGTCCCAGAAACACTTGCCCTAGACAGAAAGTGAGTTGATAAAATAAAAGCTACCTCATCCTTCCAGGTACCAGATCCAAAATGAGGACATATTACAGCTTTCAAAGAAAAGACTGCCTTTTTTTTTTTTCCCCAGAAGAGAGAAGTTACACATTTTTCTGAATCTTCTTACAAAAAACACATTTTGTCTGGAATACTCCCTGTAGTCCTTCCTCCCACAGTGTCAAACAGTCAAAAATGGGGAAACGACCTATCATAGAAAATAATTTTCTTAGACGAATGGTTGATGATTAACAAGTAGTAAAGGACTGAAAATCTGAATAATTTCAGGAATGGCTGGTAGTATTCTCTTTATCTACACAACAACACATACAGTAGGTGCTGTTTGAAAGATGATTAAATAGGGTCTTAAGTTGCCCCAAAGCATCACAGATGTGTAAGACTGAAAGGTCATCTGGGTCCTTTCCTTCATTACAGGATCAAGTATAATTAGACTATTTCTCACTGATGCTTATCTTCCTCATTTTTTGAAAGAGCTTCAATGAGAGGGATTCCACACCTTTCCTAAGCAACCTGAGTTTAGCTATTCTCACAGTTAGTTTTCCTATATTGCACCTAGACCTTCTCTTCTGCAAATTCATCCTTGTCACTTCAGTGGAATGGAGAGCAACTGATCACTTTATAACAACTTCTAAATATTTGAAGACTGGTATCATAACTCCCTTTTCTACACTAACTTATTTCCTTCAGTTTTTACAAGGAGTTTGAGCTTTCTTAGATGCCCATCATCCTTTTTCCTTCTTCTCCGGACCTTCTCTCAATTTCTCACTCTTTTCTACAAGTGTGTGGCCCAAGGATGAATACAGAAGTACAGATGAGATCTTACAAGTGACAAGTAGAGCAGAATAATTGCCTCCCATGCCTTATACATCATTCCTGGTAATTCACCTCAAAAAGAGATTGCCTTTTTTTTTGCAACAACAGCGTATTGTTAATTCAGATGCAATTATAGCTAACCGCCATATAGCCACCTATACCAGACAGTCCCCATTTTGCTGGATTTTCTTTCCCAATTGGGATATTTTGTGCTTACTGTTACCATTGTATTGACAAATTCTATTTGATTGATTTCAGAACATTTCTCCAATTCTGAATTCTGATTATGTCACCCAAAATTCTTGCAACTTCCAGCATGGCATCCTCCATGAATTTGCAAATACCCTCTTTCTTCTGTCATCTGAGACATTAGTGGAAAAACTGAAGAATATCACATTCAGGAAGAAGCTTTGTTGGATATATCTTGATAGGCTCTATGAAATTACTTTATGTTTTCACATTACCATTAATCTTGTAACAGTCTCCTTCATTCCTGGATGTGCAGAAAAAGCTACACTTGCATGCATTAATTTGGATCTGGTACTACCACAGACTGAAACAATAGCCCTGGAAAGTGTAAACTGAGCCATTCATCTTAGTGAAATATTAAATATGAAGTTTCAGGACAATTAAATGTCAACATTAATTTTCACTGATGATCAACTTTGTATAATCAAGCTAATACGCTTGTACTTTCTCTTATAATGTAAAATAATGAGGGGTTTGCACAGGGACAGCTAATTGCTGTTGGGTATTATAGAGTGATTCCTCATCTAATTACCAAACACTCCCAGTTTTGCCATGATAATTTCTCCAATCATTTTGCATTTCTGAGTATTTTTGCAACCCACTTCACCACTGCTAAAATCTACAAATTTACATGTTGTTTAAAAACATAGACTATTGTTAATGTGATATAAATTGGTTGTAACTATAAGGTAGGACTGATTCGAAGCTCAATTTCAAGTTAAGGGATATCTTTTAACTTATCTCAGTTGGCTGTATTTCAGGTTGTTAGACTAAAGTTTGAGATTTGGCCATAGGTAATAGTTGTACTTGTAAAATTTAGTACTTACACAGCAATAATTAAGATGTTATTTATGTAGGAATTTATTAAAATGAGATTTCTCTATGGGTGATCCCACAACAAAGCTGCGAACTGGGTATTTAATAACCATACAAGCATTTATTTTAAAACTATAAATCATTGCAATTTAATGATGCTTGAATAGGAAATAAACTTTCAACATAAGCAATATTTTGCCTAGGATACAGAACACTTTATGAGCCAGGTTCCTTATACTGACTCATGCTTATAAAGTCAATGGAGTTAAAGCAAGGTTGAATTTGCCTGCAGAATATGAATGAGAACATAGCCAGCTGTTTAGCCGGTATCCAAGTTTGGATATGCTGGGAGACAGAAAGAAAGAAAGAAGGAAAAAAGGAAGGATTTTAATTTAAATAATTAAATAATTAAATAAATAATTAAATAAATAACTGGAAGTCTTTGAAAAACTGGAAATTGTGTAATTGTGCTGAATAGATCAGTAAAATCCCAAAATTGTTAACACAGTATCTAACAAATCAGTACTTTCACTTGATCAGTAAACACAAGAGACGGAGAGAAACAGAAAGCAGCTGTAAATGAGAGGTACTAGGCTGTGTGTATGCAGGAAACTCAGGACTTTCTCAGTTCTGCTTATTACACCTACTGATGCCACGACGTGTGAAAACGTGCCATCACAAGGAGATCCAGTATAGCATCTGGGAAAAACAGCTGACCGAGGGCTGAAGTAGTAAAAATGGCATAACATTTCACAATGCAATTTGTAAAATCATACACTTAGAGACTCCTAGTGGGAGTTTTTATTACTAATGAGAATCTCACCATAGGAAAAACATGGGGAGGAGCAGAATCAGACCATGCCTGAGAGTCTCAGAGGCCTGTAAACAGACAGTGTGATGGAAAGGCAAGAGTGTTCTGAAGTTCTAACCGAGCATTTCCTAGTAAAGACAGGGAAGTGTTAATTTCTCTGCACAAAGTCCTGGGGACACTTCATCTGGGATAAGCGCATGAGATGCTGGTCACCCATGCTGAACATAAAAGAATTTTAGCTGAACCATGAGTGAACAGAAAAACCTAGTGCAATGATCAAAAGGCTCAAGAGACTAGATTATCTTGGTTTAATTTAAAAAAAAAAACAATCAGGAGAGGGATATCAGTACAGGAAAACATTGGCAATAGAAAGGAACCCTCAAAAAACCAAACCAACCAACCAATTCTATCAGAAGAACCAGATGACCTCAATGGTCTGCTAACACAGCTAGCCTGGAAATTCAGACACGGTTTAAAAGTCAAGAGCGAATTTCTGAGATAGTCTTTCAGTAGAACTATGAAGCAAAATATCACAACTACTTTTAAAACAGAGTTCAGTTAATTTTATGCAAGAGTTAGATGGCATGATTGTCTGTAACAGCAGGCTGTTGGAGTTGGGGAATCCATACCTGGTTCCAGTAAGAAAAACCTGAACAGTTCAATGAAAGAACTTAATCATACTGGAAAATCCTACTGACTTCATTCACAAGGGCTAAAGTTGAGCAACTGGGAGAAGAATACCTTGTTTCTACGAAACATTTATCAAGGAGAACTATAGTTCAGAGCTCTTCTCTGTATGATCTCTGAACCTGAGGCAATGTGTTTCCAGTCTACCTAAGCATTTGTTGAAGAGAATACGACCAACTTAACCTGGAACAATTGACTGGAACAGAACTTACTGGTAGCTTATTATTTGGAACAAAGGCATTTATTCATGTTTATGTTTGATATCAGTTTATGAACTAAACGACATATTTTAGAGACAACCAGATGACTCAGTTGCTTGGGATTTCAAAGTGAGTTTTAAAATCTGTCGGCATTTCAAAAAGGATTTTGCTATTTCTGCTACAAATCTATCTACAGGTTGCTAGCTATAAACCTGAGGTTTAAAAAACAACGTTTTCCAATGGCTGGATGCAGGATGTACTTTATTTGTATTGAATTTTCCACCAGGAAACTATATAAAAGAAAAGCTTTTTTTGCTAATAACCATGTTTCCGCTTGAAAAATAAATTACGAGGAAACAGAAAACACCTTCAAATCTTTTTATTGAAAGTACTTAATAAATACAGCACAGTGTGAATCTCACTGTTCCTCATCAGCATTTACATTTATGTCCTAACCTGTTGAGCTGGCAAGCTCACCAACAGTTTATATAGGTAACTTGTAACACATCTACAGACATACTAACACTCTCACAAATGGACGGACAAAGAGAATATTCTTAATTGATTGATGGTTTTTATGGTGCCAAATTGGGGCCAATCTTATACAAAATATGCACAAAAAAAGCGCACCTCTCTGTATGTTTGATTTAACTGTGACACAGCAGGTTAAGTGCCTTCCCTCACTGTATGCTCCTACAAAACGTGCAGTGGGTGTGCTGGCTTTTGTGAACCCTTGCAGGAATGCCAACTGAACGCACCATGGTAACCACGCTGGAGAGTGGCCCTGACATTTAGGAAAAGGCAGCTGGGAGAGACAGCAAGATAGTAAAGGAAACACTCAGCCAGCTCTTTCTCCATTAGTTACCTGGGAGGAGAAAGAGTTTCTCCAGGAAACACAGGAGATAAACTGGCAAACTGATGGTTACTTCATGCAGCCATTAATGAATGAAGTAGGCAACAAAACACTATACAATCATTTGATGGTGGAGAAAAAGAAGAATTAGATGAACCACTTGGTGGATACGGAATTGGCTGGATGGCCACACTCAAAGAGTTGTGGTCAATGGCTCAGTGTCCAAGTGGAGACCAGTGACAACTGGTGTTCCTCAAGGGTCGGCATTGGGACCGATCCTGTTCATCACCTCTGTTGGCGACATGGACAGTGGGATTAAGAGCACCCTCAGCAAGTTTGCTGATGACACCAAGCTGTGTGGTGCGGTCAACATGCTGGAAGGAAGGGATGCCATCCAGAGGGACCTTGACAGGCTGGAGAGGTAGGCCCATGCAAACCTCATTAATTTCAACCAGGCCAAGTGCAAGGTCCTGCACACGGCTCAGGGCAATCCCAAGCACAAGTATGGGCTGAGAAGAGAATGGATTGAGAGTAGCCCTGAGGAGAAGAACTTGGGTGTGCTGGTGGACAAGAAGCTCAACATGAGCCAGTAATGTGTGCTTGCAGCCCAGAAAGCCAGCCACATCCTGGGCTGCATCAAAAGAAGCGTGGCCAGCACATCAAGGAAGGTGATTCTGCCTTGCTACTCTGCTCTTATGGGACCCCATCTGGAGTACTGTGTCCAGCTGTGGAGCCCCCAACATAAGAAGGACGTGGACCTGTTGGATCAGGTCCAGAGGAGGGCCACGAAGACGATCAGAAGGCTGGAGCACCTCTCCTGTGAAGACAGGCTGAGAGAGTTGGGGCTGTTCAGCCTGGAGAAGAGGAGGCTCTAGGGAGACCTTATAGAAACCTCTGAGTACCTAAAGGCGGCCTACATGAAAGATGGGGATAAAATCTTTAGCAGGGCCTGTTGTGATAGGACAAGAGGTAACGGTTTTAAAATAGAAGGAAGCAGATTCAGACTTGATATAAGGAAGAAATTTTTTACACTGAGGGTGGTAGAACGCTGACACAGGTTGCCCAGGGAGGTGGTTGATGCCCCATCCCTGCAAATATTCAAGGCCAGGTTGGATGAGACTCTGAGCAACCTGGTCTGGTTGAAGACGTCCCTGCTACTTACAGAGGGCTTGGACTAGACGACCTTTGAAGGTCCCTTCCAACCCAAACCATTCTATGATTCTATGAATTTTATAATGCACAAGGGAAACAAGTCGTGGCTGCACCAACAAGAGAGGAAATAAGTCAATATGACAAAAAAGTGTAAAATGGAAAAGGCAAGAAAATTGCTCTCAAGAAAAAGATGGAGTGAGAAGACACAAAAAGTCATCCAGAAAAGCTCTTTTTAGTACATGCTCCATAGCTTCTCTAGACAAAACAAACTATTTCAAAGGGAACTTCAGACGTGTGACCAAGCCACTGCAACAGATCATCATCAGTTCCTTTCATGCAGATGAAAATGAGTATTGTTCTCATTTTGATCAGATACACATGATATAGTCACACGAGGACTGGCAGGCGTACAGATCTCTTCTTGGTGGTTAAATGTGTTGGTAAAGACTAATTATAATAACATACTGAATCTGTCTATCTGAAGTGGGTACTTACAGCTCAAGAAAACGAATAGTTGCATTATTTAAAGTATGTGTCCCCTGGTCCAAAAAACAGGTTACATATTGTCTATCGCCTGTTCGTGCTGATCGCCTTCAATCTGTTCTGGATGCTGTGAAAGCAGGTAAAATACAGACTGAAGAGGTAACATGCTAGTGCTCCTATTTAGAGAGCTCTATTCATACACACTGCAGCCCTACTGTAAAGCTAACTTTCACGAGGATGCGTCTGAATAATAATGAAAAAAAATCTCCTTGCTTGTAATTTTTCACTGACTTGCATGTCAGCCACAAATACTTGCTTTCCTGAAAACTGACAGAAAAAATACAGCTGAAAAAATAAGAGATTGATCTTACTGTACTGTGTATATGCAAAGTGGACTGAACCTCTGTGAGCAGGCAGAAAATCCACTCTATCCTGAAACAGGAGAAAAGAATTTATGAACCATTGACCAGTATTCCTAAATACTCCAGCAACAGTATTTTTTTCCACTTTTTCCCTTTCAGTTACTCAGACAGGGTAAGACAAGGTGAGCTTTTTGTTCTTGTGTGCTTGTTTTTGCCATTAACTCAGTGAAAATAATTGTTGTCAGTCTATGATCTTGCACCCAAGCCCTGAACTGACTCCTTCCACAGCCAGAGAAATACCAGAAGTTTGAAAATAAATTTCCAACTCCTTACATGTAAATGATTCTTCTCTCTTTTCCATGTAAATAATTCTTCTTTCTCTTTTCCAGCATTCAACACATTGTCCCTCTCTTAGCTTTTCCATTTTTAGTATCTTTGTTTTCCTAACTGCCTTTTAAAAATGTCTGTGGTTAACACAGTTTTCATCAGACAAAGCTCACCGACAGTGAAGGCACTGACAGAGAAATATCATGTTCAGAGGGAAAACAGCCTATCTCTTAAATGCAGCATCTATGAAAAAGGATAGCAGAAGACAGCAAATTGTTTCTGCGGCTCCTAAAAGTGGATCAATGTCAGGCCATATCAGATCAAGCCATAATTTAATTTCTGGTAAAGAAAACTCTTGAAAGAGAGCAGAAAGAAGCCACCACAGGACTGATATGGAGTTTGTTGCAAGCACAACTGTTGAAGCACAGCAAGAACTAGCTAAACATGTATGCAGCTAGATGCCCTGACCTGGTTTTTCACAGAAAGGATTTTGTGCACCTGTCAGAGCTGATACAGACGCCCAAAACTGAACTTCTGCGATTGTGGTAACCAAATAATGGAGGGAACAGTTTAGCTGATAAATCTAGTGGATGCACAGTGTCATAGCCACTGTCCCATGGACCGCTGCAAACTAACAGTTACAGACTTTGACAGCTTTCATCAGGACTTTCTCCACAAGGAGGGATGACTTTGAGCGTGGAAGAGTGGTTTCATATGCACCACAACTGGAGAAAAGAGGCAAAGGAAGAAAGGCTGTGAAATTCAAGGACAAGTCCAGGGGCACAGAGCCTTGATTCTGAATTATATACTTTCTTTGTGATCTAAGCAGCTTTTCAACATGCTCACTATTTCTTCAGAGTGGTGTGGAAAGCTTGTTACTCTGGCCAAGAAACAGAACACAGTCTTCTTTGGGAAAACCTCCTAGAGTGGATCTCCCTATTGTAAAAAACCAAGCTGTCTAACACTCCTGTATAATTCAGGTTTCTTAGAACTGTGCTAACCTGCCAGTACAAATCATGACACTGGATATAAACCAACCATATATAAGTAAACACCCATATCATAGAATCATAGAATAGTTTGGGTTGGAAGGGACCTTTAAAGGTCATCTAGTCCAACCCCCTGCAAGCTGGACCTTCAACTAGATCAATGCTCAGAAACCCTTGACAGAAAGTGTTCTATGTACAAATAAAAATTACTTCTGCCTTTTGCTAATTTACCCTCTTTGTCATGAATTACTACCACTTACAGCAAGCCTGCAGACCGAACTAGCCGTTGCTGACAACCACAAAACCTCCTGGCCTATCTAAGAGCGAGCAGGTGGAAAGAACTGCAACAACCATGCTAATGCTTCACAAGAGATCGTGAGGTCCAGCCACCAAGCTACAAACTGGGCTGGCTCTAACATACCCTAAGATAAGCAGAAGCTTATTTTTACCCTTGAAATGAGGTTACATGGTTTACACATACCAAGGGCAGATCTATGGAACTGAAAGTGCCATTTCTACAAGTTAATCTTAGAAAGATCAGGATTTTTCAGTCATTCGGGTTTTTTTTTTTCAGTAAATGTCGATTCATCCAAAACAGAACTGCTGATGCGTTTCCTTAGTTTCTCAAATTTAGAAGTTTTTGAAAAAATACTATTTTGTTGGAAAAAAAAAAGTCATATTATAACATTTGAAAATGAAATTTCAAGTACAGCATGAAAATGTGGTTTAGGTTCTTCCACAGTAATCTACCAATCAAAATTTAGAAATTTAAATAGTATGTGCTGTCCCTCCTATGCTCTGCTTAACTAAGTCAGCCACACTTGCAAAACACCAAGCACGCATCCCTCACTGAGCTTGCAGCGGTTGTGGCTTCAGGGGCACCTGAGCCTCCATGACAGCTTTCTGCTGTCAAAGAGGGAGACCACATTCCTCCTGCCCGCTCCTTCTCAGCATCCTTCCTCTGTACCCTTCATCTTCTTTCTCTCTGTGCTCCTAGCCACACAGACTTGTCTAACCCTGTCTTTTGGAGGACTGCTTTAATCCTTATTGACCCATGGAAGAATGATCTAGAAGGGCTTGTTTTCTATTGAATTAATGAGTTACAGCAAGGCCGTGAATGGTGTCAAATTTGTGAGTTTGTTGCACAGAATTAGCTACTGCACTTATTCCAGGACATCAGCAAACCATACATACTGAAATGAATGGGATTTAAACACATTAGGAAAAAAAAATTGTTATAAATACAGCAGAATAGTCTTTGAGTGAAAATGTTCATAAGAAAGCCCTAAACAAACAGGCAGTAGCAGGTGAGTAAAGAGAAGCCCTCTGTAAATGTAAGCAATGGGAGAATTATTTGCTGGGCTTTAAACTTCACAAATCCATAAATCACATTAATATGGAGGTGATGATGATGTCAAAGTAATCATCTGTGCATTTTCTGAGCAAGTAGTCCTCAAGAACATATCCTTCCCATCGCAGCACTGAGTGAGTGCACTTGCAAATGAGAAGCCATTCAGCAGTATATACAGGAGGATACTTTTATGATTGTTTTGAAGGGCAAAGAGGCTTAGCCAGAGGCTGTAGTCTGCTGTGAGACATCCACAATTTGCTTTTTTTTTTGGTTTGCTTTGCTGTATTCCCAAAAACAGCACTCCTAAAAAACCTTTTAATTTCCAAACGCATTTACTTAATGGGTAGTCTCTACATCTTTCTGACCCCTGGCCAGACCTTATCAAAACAACATTGCCATGCTATGCAAATACCTCATGCTTTGATTTTCTACACTTCAGAAACCAACCCTCCTGCGTTTGAATAACCTAGCTGATGCTCTGAATGAGATGTTATGCAGTTTCTTCAAATGACCCAGCTGTTTCCTTTGTACATTTCCTTTGTGCATTAAAAGAGATAAATGGGGGAAGGAATGTTCCTTATCAGGAAACTCTGGCAAATAGATCACTTAAATTTTTATTAACAGAAAAATGTGATGAGCCAAATACTAATACCAACATGTAGTTTTTCATACTTGTCCTACAAGCATCCAACTTTGAAAAGTCTCTGACTATGGGGTCAAATTCTCTTACCCCCTCCACAAAAAGCCCTTGCAACAGTTTTCTACTCAGTTTATCCTTCAAATATTGAATCAAAGCTAAATAAGTTGCACTTTGCTGCTAGCAGCCTTCTACTGCTCAAAGATCAGCTCTCCCGATTGCAAAGAAAGGATGTTTGAAACACACTCTTCCGAACCATATCACTTCACAGGAATTCAAAACGCATAAATATACTGAATAGGTATCTTATTTGTGCTGAATAACTTGCTTTGTGTTGTTGATTCAGTACACTGAGATACCTTAAAAGCAATTTATCTTTGGCCAGCAATGCCAGCATGAAGCATTCTGCTTGAGGACACTTTGTCTTTTTGATGTGAACAGATGCGTAACACTGTAATTTCTGTTGCTGAATCATCAGCCTTCCCAAAACCATAATAATATAACAGGCTTGTTAATTAGTGAGCCTGCAAATTTAGTGAAAAAACACTGGAACCATGAGTGACTCTGTGATCTGGGGGACGTAAATACATGTAATGAGCTATCTTGCAAGAAAAGGTATTACAGCCTCTGAAGCATAAGGTCTACTAAAAAAGAAAAGACCCTCTGTAGAGTTATTTTTATATGAGTTAATAAAAGAATCCATGTTATTTTGACTTCTTATGCTGCATCCTTTACAGAAGGAACCCACAGGGCCCAGGAGTACAGGCTTTTCTTTATTACACACAGCAGTTACAGTACATCAGTCATGATTACAGTTGGTGAATATAAAAAAAAAAGTTATTTATTTCACAGGAGGTGATAAAAAGACCAGATCTTCTCACAAAGTTATGCTGATACTGCCATGGTAGTTAGCTAGCAAGAAAAAACGTGAACTTAATTTGGTATGCATCATCTTCCCAGAGCCCAGTTTTATCCATCCAGTGAAGGCAGGAGGTTTCATCAGCTTTTGGCCAGGGCTCTGTTGGAGTCATTTCAGCTTGGTCTGGTAGAATTGTCTATTAAATCAGTCAGTTCAGCAGGCAGCTCCTGGATCCCACCTCCAGCCTGTCTTTCAAATGACAACTGAGGTTTTGTCCGTGTAGCGATAGTAATGGGGAATGATAAACTAGGGAGCTATCTCCAGGGTTGTTGAATCAGACATAGAAGGATAACAATTTTAAGCTTAACAAGATTAGTTCAATGTTCAACACGCGAGAAAAAACAATGAGCCATTAGGTCTAGGCATTGTTATTGTGAAAAGTGTTGGTGCAAGGGCCAGAAGAGCATCAACATATGGCCAAGTTTTACTACTGAGATATACCACATAGTCAAAGTTATCTGAAAAGATCATAATTAATTATCCTGATGGACAAAAAGTTGTGTGAGTCAGCAGTGTGCCCTTGCACCCAGGAAGATCAACAACCCAGACCACCTAATTGGGCTATGTTAGCAAGAGAGCAGCTAGCAGGACAACAGAAGTGACTGCTTCCCTCTACTGCACAGTACTGAGGTGACATCTAGCATATGGAGTCCAGTTTTGACTTCCTTCCCAACCCAGTACGAGACAGATATTAACAAACTGAAGGCCACTGAGATGATCAGGTGATTGGAGTACATCACATATGAGGAGAGGCTGAGGCATCTGAATTTGCTGAGGCTGGAGAAGAAAGGGGGAACCTTGCTGAAGTCTACTGCTATGTAAAGGCCATCTACAGAGCAGTGCACAGGGAGAGGGCAAGAGGCAATGCTCACAAGTTGCAGCGAGAGAGATTGCAGTTGGGTAAATGAAAAAAACTCTTGAAAATTAAGGTGGCACACACTGCCCAGGCTGCAGCATCTCCCCCCCTGGAGATTTTTAAAACTCCGCTGGACAAGGTCTGAACAATCTGCTCTAGCTTTGAAGTTAGCTCTGCTTTGAGCAGGAGGTTGGAACAGGTAATAGAATCATAGAATGATAGAACAGTTTGGGTTGGAAGGGACCTTGAAAAGTCATCTAGTCCAAGCCCCCTGCAAGAAGCAGGGACATCTGCAACCAGATGAGGTTGCTCAGAGCCCCTTCCATCCTGACCTTGAATGTTTGCAGGGATGGAGCATCCACCACCTCTCTGGGCAACCTGTTCCAGTGTTCCACCACCCTCAGTGTAAAATTTTTTTTCCTTATCTCCAATGAGTCCTTCAAACCTGAATTATTCTATGATTCATGATCCTCCTCCTCAGATAAAAAGTAAATATGATTCACATTCTCCTTGTAAGCAACAAACCTGACCTTTAAATAGCCAGAGACCCAATAGTTTGTATTAAAAACACCCTTTCCTCAAGATGAGAGTTGCCAGTAACTTACAAGGCAACTGTGTATCAGCATACCACATAATGAATGGCAGACAAACTGAATTTAGTACTTCTGAAGGATGAGGCAAAGAACACTGAGCTAACTGGCTGTGCTATTCATTTATGTAGTAAATTCAATTTTAAAAACCCTCAGCTTTTGTAATTCCTGGAAGGCTGTTAAGAATTTCTAGCTTTTAACAGAATTCAGCTCTGTTTTTTCCCCTAAACCACATAACTTACTTGTTTGTTGTGAACAAGAACCCAAATCCCAACAGAAATAAATTTCACTGGGAAAAAGTGAAAGTCTTCCTTGTGGTATCATTTGGCAATTCTACATGTGAACATTCAGCCTTTGAGTTTTCATGGACTACTGTCAATCAGCCACGGTAAAAAAAAAAAAAAAACCCACCAGAAAATAGCATTATATCATTCCTTCTGGTAAAACAAATACAGACAAACAAAGCATCAATAAAAATCTTTCATCTTTATGATAGAGAAATAATTGAAGCTCATATTGCTCGCTTTATGGTTTGAAAGCATATGAGATTGCCTAATCTTAGTGGTGTAGCTATATAATGTATAAATGTCCTTTAGTCATCCATTAGTATGTAACTGATTTGAAGAAATGAACTTTCTCAGCACATTTGTTTTTTCTACAACAAAAATGGTTGGATTCATTTTTAGTATATGACATAATTTGAAACTATTCATGATGTCACCAGACTTTTATTGCTATCACTGTTTTAATGAAAAATACAATGAAAGTTTGTTAAAATAAAATCATTTTACTAATAAACTAGCTTCAGGAGCCACTTATTCCTGAAAAAGTTGGATGCATCTGTAACGTGCACTTGCACTTTCACTTCTTTAACACTGTATTTGTTTATGCAAATATATGGAAAGTCAGGACATAAAAACCTAAATTCATGCTTTCAAATGCAGGATTTGTCTATGGCTTAAAGCAGAGCCCTCAGAAGCACTACAAAATGTTTCCAGTAACATTTATGCCTTCAGCAGACGTTTACCCGAGAGTCAAAATCTGATGATGAGTAACATAACTTACGGTAGGTTAAATTGCTTTATTACGAAACTTCATCTTCAGAAGTTACATTCTTTCAGCAGATAAATTCAAATTATTTCTCCAGTTCCATTTTACATTCATCTCACAGCACCATCCTAGTAAAGGTGTGTATTGACCCTCTGTGGCTAACGTACCTGAAATTTCTTAGCTGATACAGAGGCTCAGATCTGCTCAAACTCAGGTACGTTTACCAGGCCAGTCAGATTTTTCTTAAGTTATGGTGAATTAAATTCTACGGTTGCAGGATCCGAAGGCCCACTCATAACACTTCATTGGCACACAGAGGCTAATTTTTCAGGTCTTTCGGTGAGCGGGTTATAAGACACAAGAACGTAACTGGTGTCTAAGGAAAGGACGAACTGACAAAGCATAGGTCATCTATTCAGAAATGTGCATGTTGGTCTATACCTCAAAACCGTAAGTCTGAGCTAGATGCAGTAGTTAAATATATACTTAATATCACTTGCCTCCGGAATAAAATGATTAAATTTAAATAAATAAATGAATTACTACAAATAAATGAGATCAAAATGAATATGCCTCAGCCTCTAGACTTCAGTGCCTCCAACATACAATGTTAAAACTTGTAATTTTTCTTCACATTCTGGAAGATTGTGCCTTTTTAATTGAAAGCTGAATTTGTGTATTCCCTTCATTCCATGAACCAATTCCCTGGTATTTCAGGAAAGCACCACACACCACACGGCTCACAATACAGCTGGCAGCCCTAGACATGGAGCACCTGATTTATACACAGCCCCTAAAAAGCTTTGCAAATCCACACCCAACCGTGCCTGGAGCTGGCTGCGTTAGGAGCACTGGGGGCGTGCTGAGCGCGCGCGGCAGCGGGGCTGGTGAGATGGCAGAACCAGGGGCAGGAGGCTGCCGGTCAGGGGGCACACTGCTGAGCAGGGCTCCTCTCACTCTTGGCCACCCCATGCACTCAACTATATAGATCTGAATAGGGAGAAAGGTTTTGCCAACAGGAGAGTCACTAGGGCAGAAAGGCACATGAAGCAAGATGCCTACACAAAGGTATCTCACATGTCAAGGGAGAGAACCAACAGGTCCAAACCCTCTGGCTTGCAGAGTCTGGGCTGCTTTGCCATCAAAAATATCCAGTAAATGTGACCCGCGGCTGCTGCAGCAGCTGCAAAGCGGGCAGGCGCTCCGCGCAAGCTAGGGAAGAGCTCTTATCCTCCCATATCCTACACAAAACCCATTGCTATTCTTTAAAGTAAACTCATAAATTGCCCTCTGGTCACCTGTAATCCTGGAGGCTTATCCCTGCATTCCCCTAACTGCAATATTAAAAAATGGATGAACATGAAATACTGTATTGATTGATCTTATGCTTGGATTTTGCAGTACAATGTGTGTAAGTAGGAGTTTTCATTATAAATCTCATTTTGAAGGGTTTATGACTAGCCTGTTTCAATTCTCTGTAGGCTCAAAACTTGTTAGAAATATTTTACCCTGGAAGATAAAAACTCCCTTGAAAATCAGAAAGAGAGTGACAGAAAGAAAAAGAATGGTGTAACTTTCATTTACTACAGGAATATATTTTGAACCAAAGATATGAAACACTGAAATTTGACAGTCCTTATTTCTTTTCATAAATAGGTGTTTTTTGAAACAGTATCTTAAATCATCAAAAATGTAAGAGTCTGTGCACATCCTCAGAAAGTCACTTCTAACATTCTGGGTAAAATATACCTATCATTTAGGACAAAATTACCTGTTCAGTGTTACTGAAAATGGCTTGACTTCTACAGAAGAATCTAGGAGGCAAATTGTGAATTTCTCATAGTCCTTCTGTGATGAGGCAAAGGTCATGCAGAATTTAAGTGTACTTATGCAAGTAAGGTATACTCAAGAGAGCCCAAATGACTGATTTTTTAGGAGAATCAGAGTGGGAGCTGGACAGGACGCTCAGGTGCTCAGAAGCAAAGTGCAGAAGTTCATATGCAGTATAGAGATCTTCTTACCCACATAACATGCTGTGCCTTGTTTCAGCCTTTTTGTCTGCTTTGCAAACTTGCCAGAACAGTAATGTCCAGATGACAAAAGAGCACCTAACAATTTACTGGCACAGCCTTCACCAAGTGAGTCATGTCTCAGGCTTAAGGTTTTAAGGATGAGAACTTTCTCTTTCCAAAAGTAACAGATGTAAGAAATGAAAATAGTCTCTCCTGTTGTGACGTTCCTGAAATTTTTCAGACTCCATTTCCTACATTTTTACTTTAGCAATTGTTTAGGCATATGGCAAGTGGTAAACAGATATAACAGGCTCCTGAAGTTACAACAATGAACAGGAAAATATCAAAGTGAAATAAGTTCTTCAATAAACAGTTTTGCTTACCTGTGTATGACCAGTCAATCTCTTCAATCAATTTCCGCTGTTGCCTATAGTATCCGTACACCAAATCTGCAAAATAGCAATGAATTTACAATATAAAAACCAGAAGCTTAACAGGAACATAAAGTGTAGATTACACACCCCCCTCCAACAAGAAAATCACTGTTTTAATTACTGATGAATTATTTACTTTGTCCTTATCTTGGACCTCAAACGGTAAGTATTGGTTAAACAGAATATAAATACCATCAACACTGTAGCATATAAAGGACACAAACAAAGCAAACAGAAGTGCTTCTCAGTTTATCTGAATGTAATTTGTTATTCAATTTTTAACTCCTAGCTTAAGGCTTCACATATGGATACTGGTAGGACTCATGGTTTATTCTTGTCAAACTTCATTCCATCCAGCTTTCTTTCTTTATGTTCACATAACACACATTTATGTCTGGTTTATGTTTCACTCGGTTTTTATGTTCTTTCCTTCCTTCCTTTTTTCTTTTTTCTTTCTTCCTCTCTTTCCTTCCTTCCTTTCTCTTTCCTTCCTTCCTTTCTCTTTCCTTCGTCTTTCTCTTTTTCTTTTTTTCCTCTCTTCCTTCCTTCATTTCTTTCTTTCTTTCACTCCATTTTTCACCACAACCATGCCTTCTCCTTTAAAACTAATACAACTCCCCTTGAAGAAACCATCTTCTGTGATGTCCCTTAGAAAGAATCAATCCAGATTACTTGTAAGTCTATATGAGTTAAACTTTCCCTTCAGTGTGGTCAGGACTCTACTGATTTTCTTGAACTTTGTACTAGTAACACCACTAAAAGATAGTGAACAAAATATTCTATAATGTCATTTCACTGTGTACTATCACCAGCAATATTATAGCTCAAGTATGTGACGTTACTTGTATCTCCATAAACTTTATGGAGAGAAAGCTAGATATTAGATAATTTTTATTGACATTATATTTCTCTAAGGTGAAATATCTAACTGTATAAATACTCATTGATTTGTCCTGACTACTAAATAACCATCCCCGTTATCCTTTTTATGCCAGTACAACTCTAGCAACACTACTGATGTGTGCAAATAGACGACTATACCCCCTAATACTTATTAATACATGTAAATTGCAGATATAGCTTTTTGGAGACTGTCATTTCCAGAGTAATAATGTTAACGAGCTTCATTAAATACTGTTCTAGAGAAGCACAATATAACCTATTTAAGAAATAACTGCATATGAGCATATGGAGCACACATATGGATTGCTTCCCTGAGAAAACGCCACAGAACTCTGCTCACATTCTGCAACAAATACAATTTAATGAAACAGTTTTGTAGCATCCATTCCTTTTTCTTTAATGCAGAAAAGTACGTAGTGCTGCTTACAGGATGTTAAATCATAATTGGCATTTGCAAGGTTAGAAATGTTCTATGTCTTACAATGACTTTCTGCTACCTATCTGAAGTCCATACATTTTCATAACTTCATCAAGATTTCTGCCTCATCCGTGAAATTGCGATTGCCCTTAAATGTTTTTCTCTTCCCTTTCTCCCTCCTTACCAAAAAAAGCCCCTTGCAACACTTCGCAACATTCACTTCTGACTAAGATTTTTACAAAAATACTAAACCTTACATGTAAGCAATGGCACTGAAGAGGGATTTACATGCACCAGCATTGTCTTTGGACCACATTTTCAAGTCAATGTGACTGCTTCTTTAATTAATTGTGTAAAAGAAAGCTGTTTAAGTTCTGATTCACAGGTGTTAGTCGCTGTCTCAAGTTTCCTCCTTTATCCATTGTCCTCCTAATTGTTACTTCAAACAATTAGTTGAGCATTCATATGCTAACTAAGCAGGGTTTGGGCGTGAGAGCGTCCCACCACTTTTTAAATTCCACATGGAGGTCTGATGGACAAGGAGTGATAGCTTCAATGAACAAGAAAAAAAGGGGCAAGGTTCACTTTTTTTTGGTGCATTACACACTTATAGACCCAGTAAATCTTAGGGAAAGTCTTTATAAATGCCAGGAGACGTCAGGAGTTCATACACCTTCTTTCTTCTGCTATTCACCTATTGTGCTCCCACAGCCCCCTTCACTGCGCGCTCACAGCCATGCACCTTCTCCCATCTGCAGGGCTTGTCAGTGCCTTTGGTCCTGCCTCTTTCTGCTACAAATATATGGCCAAACTGGGGAAGGAAAGCAAATTTCATCTGGGGAAAGAAGCAACTGGGGAGTCATAGCTAGCACGGGTGTCAGAGAAAAGCTGTGCGGAGCGTATGAGGACAAGCGAATGCAGCAATTCTTCCCTTCAGCTGCTGGCGTAAACTGCCCTGGCAAAACACAACCATGCATCCTATAAAATGTTGCTGTGTAAACAGTCAGTGTTGACCAGCTAACAGCATAGAGACCAACTTGGCACCCCTTGGGAGCAGGAGGGGTGGGGGTCCCTGCAGAAGTGGGGTCTGGGAAGGGAGCGTGGCTCCCTGCGTGCAGCCAGAGTAATCTGCATGTACCAGCTGGAAGGAAATTATTTTATTTTAATTTTATTTATTTTATTTTATTTAGAGTCAACAAATTGACATCCTTTTTGCTCATGGTATACAGCAGCAGGTACCGGTGTTTAAACAGTGTATTTAAATTCCTTATGTTTAATTTAAATAAATATAGTAATAATGAGAACAACTTCACAAAAGAGAAGGCAAAAATTATGTCAAATTTGTGGTTGATACTTGAGCTTGATCAGCTCTACAGCCAGCGTGACTCCTGTGACACAGACTGACATCTTCAGTCGCTGCCTAAAATAGTTCGAGTTTTACTGGTTGAAGTGCTGC
Source organism: Chlamydotis macqueenii (assembly GCF_036417535.1). NCBI lineage: Eukaryota > Metazoa > Chordata > Aves > Otidiformes > Otididae > Chlamydotis > Chlamydotis macqueenii. Next base: position 25,041,661 of record NC_141556.1, read on the forward strand.
TTTATGAAGCAAAAAATCCTTAATGTTCTGTTCCGCTTCCAGGAGGCTGCTGAACATGTTTCCATAGATTGCTGATTTATTCATACAACAAGGCGGCTCAGTTGCGGGATCATGTTTTAACCAGTTTTATGGTTATCTTAGTACGCCTGTCAAGGAGACATGCAAGATATCATTAGACGCTTTTTGTTCCCTTTTTCTACCCTCCTACAAAGCCAAAGTTTTCTGTCTGAGGCTCTGAGACTTGTTTCTTTTTACGTTCTGTCCAAATAGTGCTCACCCCAGTGCCCAAGGCCCATGAATTCAGGAACAATGGTGGGAAATGCCCCCCTCTGCCCATGAGGGGTAGCGGGACCAACTGATTTGTGGCTGACGTTGTCTCATGTTCAGTCACGGTGAGCAAACAGAGAAGACGGGCTTCTGGTTCAAGCATAGTGCTGGGAGTAATAAGATCTCATAGATAGTTTTTCCTGTTTAAAAAGTATAAATAACTAGGTTTTCTTCCTCCTGACATGAGTCCTTTTGCAATCAGCTGAGTTGCTTTTGATTTACTGCTGTGAATGAAACATTCAGATCTTCAATGTGCATTTATTCATATGTAAAGGTAAAAAAATGAATAGCTTTGAAGATTAACAGAAGGAAATGTCTTTGAGGGAGGTCCTCTTCATTTGGCACTCTGTGCCAGGATCATGAGTCAGATAAGTGGAAATGGGACCTTAAACCTCTGAATTCTTTTGGGGAAAATCTTCTGAGAGATGCTGAGGCCAAGAGCCCCAAGTATCCACCAGAGATTCCTCTCCCAAGCCTCAGTAAAAAGGATATTCTGAGGACAGCGTTTGACATACAAAATATGTTTAGGGATGTTACAGTCAACGTACTGCTTTGCTATGCTCAGGCGTAATCTGGCACTGTAATTTACACCAGGCTGCTGTAATTTTGCCAGCCCTTTACGCCTGTCCTTTTTGCCACAGTGGTGTCAAGAGACATCAGCTGCTAGGCTTAAGAGGGCAAAAGGACAACGTCCTTACCGTTTTACCTCCGCTCAGCCTGAACTTTGTGAGCTGCACCTGCAGCGGGAGCCAGCATTTACGAGATTCTGACATCAGAATGACTTATTTATGGGAACTGGAATGCATTCAGGTAACGTCTGCATTTGTCAGATTTTCTACAAATGGGGCACTGATGGTCTGTGTGTACAGTAGGGGTTGGCACTCTTAACTACACATCCAGATTGCCAACACGGTTTGGTCCTGGGAAGTTACGTCTCACTCAATATTTTCCTCCCGTCCCAAAATCTACTTTAGGAGCAAAAAGGATTCTAAAGTCATAAGAGTCATAAGTATTCATAGAGGATAAGTGGATAATAGTAATGTATTACAGTCATGGAGATAAAGGCTATGTTGGTATTAAAAATGATAAGAATTTAAATTTACATGGGCAGGTCTTGACCTGTGGTTCTTAGGCCAAGGAGGAGCAAAAGAACTCTTGGGATACCAGTAAGGATGTAAGCAATCACTGCAAACATGTGATGATTTCCTCTCTGAGAAATACAAAAATTCTCATTTTAAACCCATTCTGTCTCATGAGATGTCCGTTATGTACACTTGTATTACTAACACTGCGGAAACTGGAAGCTGTAAATACCAGAAGCTTACACAGGTTTGGAAAAGATTAGAAAAATCTGTGAAGGAGAAATCCACAAACAGCTCTTAAACACAGTGACACTGCTTTTGGCTCACTAAGTCCACTGATGAAATTGGGAGGGTTATACTGGGAACTTCCCATTGCATATTTGCTCTATTTTAATGCACTTGCCTAGGCATTTGCTGCTGGTTCTTGTCAGAATCATGTTACCAGACAAGTGGCTTGAACTAGCAAAGTGGTTTTAAAATTTTTACACAAATACCTGCTGTACTTGCTCAGACACTCAACAAACTGTTTAGAAAGACAAAGGACTATTTACCCAGGTTCAGATTTTCCACCACACAAACTGACCCAACTCCACTGAAAGCTACCGAGAGGCACCCATTTGTGCCTAAATGTGAACGTCTTGGGTGATGCTCATTCAAATAGAGTGAGGTAGCTCAGTGTTTATGCTTTACTTCATCTTCTATCTCTACTCTTCATCAGCACTTCTGTACACTGTAAAACATTTGGGAAGTCCTATTTTTAGATTAAGATACAAATCTCTTCACTGGAGAAGAATTAGGGCTGGTGGAACAAACTGAAATGGTACAATGAGAACAACGCTTATGCAGGGTAGCTGAAAGAAAAACTACATGTGGCTAGTGGCTGAGAAGTGGGACACCAAAGTTACTGCAAGGAAGTCAAAGAGAGGAAGACAAATTGCAAAAGTGATATAATAGTAATTTTTATAAAAAGAAGGTACATGTGATTATCAAAATAGATGCTTAATGCTTTTCACATTAAAAAAGAATACAACTAAATTGATCAGAAAGACTTTTATCATGTAGGTTCTACTCCCAAAAGTAAACACAGAACCCTGAAAACAGGAAAACTGCAAAATCACCTCTGATGATAAATAGAGCAGTTCTTCAACCATTGTAATTTCCTTATTTTAGCTCCTTCCATTGACAGGAAGGTCACAGGACTCACTTCTAATACCTTTCATTCATCTTTTGAAGGTGTAGCTTCATTGCCTCAACTGAAATAAACCTTGATTTATAATGACGGAGGAAATGAAAAGACTCAGAGCACAATCTGCTAACAGTCTTGAAATTTTAACTGACAGGAGCTATCTATAAATCCCTTTGAGAAAATGATCTACATTTGACCAAGTAAGGTCTCTCTTTTATGGATGTATTTAATTTTGTAATGGCATCTGTAAAATCCTTAAAAACACCAAAATGCTTTAATAGCCCACCTCTGCAATTTCATATATACTTTCTCCCTGAAAGTCAAAGTGCCTAAATCTTTTGTCAAGATAGGTCTGAGAATTCTCACAGCCTTAGAGAAAGTTAAAAATATTTTTTTTTTACCCAGCATTCCTTCTGTGTAGGCTTATTTTAGGCATTGGTACATGTTCCCCTCATTATGCTGGAGTGTAGGCTGCTTATTCCAATACAGATTCAAAAACTGAGACTTTCTCTGCACTAAATACAAAGCCAAAACAAAACTCGTTTTGCAATTCGACAATTGTTGTGTGCATTTACTAACACAATTGTGTTTAAATCTAAAAAAAAAAAAAAGAAGATTGATTGGTCTTATATAAAAGTAGTTAGCATTAAGCACCAGAGTATTAATAGGCACTCTGCTTACTTAACCTATCACAACTTTACAGTGAACAGTGCCATGAATTAAAAGGATAATCTGTATGGTATCAGCTAAGGTTTATAAATCACATTTAATCACAATTTTCCAGTGTATTTGTATATGTAGAAGCAACAAGGACTCCAGTGTGACCAATTTACTTTCTACCCCATGGGAATTCTACATGCCTGGGGCTTACAGAGCCTCTGAAATTTCTAAGCAGCCAGTGGAAAGTGGGAGAGATCTCAGGATACCACAGGGTGTGATCCAACCTGCTTAAAATATCTCCTTCCACCTTTACTCTGACTACAGGTGAACTAGTAAGAAATGTTAGAAGTCTCCTTCCACTTGTGATCCTGTGCAACTAGACATCATCTGAAGATGGAGCAAAATGATCTGATAGACTTCAGCTTCCTACACAGCCATTAACAGTCAGCTGAAGCATTGGCTAGAGTAAGTTTTAAGGCTTCTCTGGTAACCAATGTAGCATTCAAGTGTCTGCTCACTGGAACAAAGCTGACAATACCTGTTTTAGGTAGGAGAGTGGTGCTTATGATTCCAGAATGCATATTTTTGAACATGCACAGATGAGTGAAATGAAGTGCCTGTGAAGCTCTTGGGCTAAATACAAAGATATCTCGGTAATTTAAGAACCTACAGAAGTAGGTAACCCAGGAAAGCTGGATGAGTGGCTTGCTGCTGAAGATGTGAAATGGATTTTAGGTGTCCAAAGCCAAAACCAGAAGGGACTTAAGAGAACTGTAATCTCCCCAAAGATGTTACACTATTGTCCCATGTATGAAGTGAGGCAAACAGGATTACGATAGAATCATAGAATAGTTTGGGTTGGAAGGGACCTTTAAATGTCATCTAGTCTAACCCCCCTGCAAGGAGCAGGGACACCTCCAACTAAGATGGATGGAACGGGTAACCTGTTCCAGTGTTCCAACACCCTCATTGTAAACTTTTTTTTCCTTATGTCCAGTCTGAATCTACCCTCTTTTAGTTTAATCCATTTACAGCGTTTCACTGAAAACTGGAACTGCTATTCAAAAAAGCAGTTAATGGAATCACACAAACAAGAAGTAAATCCAGACCAGACGTGAGTTCACATTTAACTGGCTTTTAGAAACGTTTTAAAAAATCTTTACTGTTTTTCCCCAATGCCTCCCCACTGCCTTTCCCCAATGCTATCTGTTAACATCTACAGATCAGCAAAGCTCTACAGCTTTGGTAACAGCTGTCTAAAACTCTTCAGAGTAGACCTTATGCAACTCATCTCAAAGGCACATTTACTGAAATAAATGCTTTTTAGCATAGTAGGGGCTGTGAAGTCAAGCTGTTAGAAACTTTCTCTTTTGCAAACTATTTCAAAAAGTAGAATAATCTTGTAGACTCTAATGAACAGCCTTAGATTGAATCCTATGAAGGTCCTGGTGGGGGGGATACTGAAAGAAACATATTCTCTAAAGGAGGAAGTCTTTAATTATTAAGTATTTTCCTTTCTCATTCATTTGATGCTGGAATTGCAAATTCTACTCAACCATTATCCCTCCAGTCATGTTCCAGTATGTTTCCTGAAATGTTGTTCTTTAGACAGCAATATCTTATTTTGCTTCAGGGGAGTGTTTACTTGAAACATCTTGGCAAAATTATTTTTTTCAATAACAAAGGGAAAGAGAGAGGTTGCCCTGGATGATTTTTGTATAAGTATTCACAAAAGTCCAGGGATTATGCCACATACCAAAATCACTCTACTCCTTTGAGGAAGATCTACATTCAGAAGATCCAGACTGAAAAATCCCAAAGCTCATCACGGGCACTCGGCATCAACTGCACATCTATAAAAATACACGTCTCTCTATTTGACAAAAAAACGTATGAACATAACTCAACAAACCAACAAAAATCTTGTAAATAAATATAGAAACCGACAGTTTTGGATAAATTTTTAGAACTATATTATATATATCTGCATAGGTATGTACGGATATATGTCTATTTATAAGGATTCGTCTAAAAGAGGAATGTAAATGCATACATACACATATTGCAATTTCTTATGATTGTATCATTATAAAGCTCATGTTTACCCTTTTCCTTTAGGCATTTCCTTATTGTAACTGATTACATAAACATATCATTTGAAAAAGGAAGCATCTCATGATTGCTAGAGACAACAGAGAAAAATGTAAAAAACACTGGCACACTAGAAGCACAAAACAGAGGCAAAACAAAGACACTTGATGTATAGGTTGCTTTTTAAAAAAAAATTTTTTTTTTTCTTGAATATGGCAGAATTATTACAGTGGCATAAAAGAGATCACAGATAAAGTCAACAGAATAATTGCAATTACTTCAAAATTAATTTACAGTATTTCAAAATGCAATGAGGTGAGAAACCGAAATCTATGCTCCCTTGTTCTCTACAGCTTCTCTGACTGCGGGACTAGAGATCCATGTATCCACCTGCCTTCCTCCCACTCCACTCAGGTTCCCTTCTGTATTGGTCTGCGTGGCCAGTTTTTGGTGGCAGGGGGTTACAGGAGTGGGTTCTGCAAGAAGCTGCCAGAAGCCTCCTCCTTGTCTAACAGACATAATGGCAGCCAGCTCCAAGACAGACCCACTGCTGGCCAAGGCCGAGCCCATTGGTGACAGTGGTAGTGCCTCTGGGATAACATATTTAAGATACGGGGGAAAAACTGCTAGGGGAAAGCAATTGCAGAGTGAAAGAGGAGTGAGAATATGTGAGAGGAACAGCCCTGCAGATGCCAAGGTCAGTGAAGAAGGAGGGGGAGGAGTAATGCAGCTCCCGGCCAAGATCCCCCTGCAGCCTGTGGTGCCGCCCATGGTGAGGCCGGCTGTGCCCCTGCAGCCCATGGAGGACCACGGAGGAGCAGAGATCCACCTGCAGCCCGTGGAGGAGCCCACACTGGGGCAGGTGGATGCCCAAAGGAGGCTGTGGCCCATGGGAAGCCTGTGCTGGAGCAGGCTCCTGGCAGGAGATGTGGCCCCGTGGAGAGAGGAGCCCAGGCTGGAGCAGGTTTGCTGACAGGACTTGTGACCCCATTTTTCCCAGATCTTTAAGCTTTGCTCAGAGATGGTAGCAATGGGAAGGGGCTCACTGTTGAGGAATTGGTGCTGTTGGATGGGACTGGAGCTTCCAAAACCCTCATCCATACCTTACAGCTACCAAAGACATAGAGCCTCAAGTTTAACTAGTGAGGCCTCTGCTTTTGATGGGATAACTCATCATTTTGCTCCAGCAATTATGAAGTTGATTTCAAGAAGTTGTAAGTCACGATCAAACAACATAATTTTATTTTCCTATGATTTCTTTGGGAAAAGATGTCATAGAAAAATAAGAGAGGACCAAAAAAAGGGAGGTATCTTGTAGTTCCTTAAGGAAACCAGATTTCGTCCTGGGGTTTACAGGATTTATGGAAGAAAAGTGACTCCACAGTGAGTAGGATAGTCTCAGGTTTGCTTTGCCAACTCCTGCGCCATGTAAGTAGAGCACCACACCACAGCTGTATTTTCATACAATCCAGGCACTCAGTGCTCATACTAGGCTCCTGCTAGCCTGCATGTTTTACTCTTGTTTTGAAAAGAAAATGGCCAGTATCTGGTTCTCTGCTTCACCAAACATCAACAAATACGGTATATTATTCTATAGAACAATATTTTTATTTTCACAGACTGCTGAAAACAAAAAGTTGTATTGATTGCTCCTGGAGGTGATTGTTTATTGCAGCTAACCATAGCAATATTAACACTTGATCTTTTTTCCCTGTCAGATTAAAGAAAAAAAATAGGACATATCAAATAATATAAGGTTATGCCATTTTAAAACCTATTTTCTTCACATTTCCTTTCTTTACGTCATTTTTTACTCTTTTCAGTATCTTGTTATCTATATTGCATCTACCATTTGATAAAGTCTTGAGGTCAAATTCTATCTCATGTTTTATGTATGTCCAAGAGGGTACCATGAAGGAAACACGAATCTCAACCTAGTCCTGTCCGACATCACCCACAAAACTGGAACTTCATAGAATCTGGCAATTCAGATACTGCTAGTATTTGGGAGTGGGGACTCAGAAGGGTGCCAGATATTTCACATGATCTGTATAGTCATGTATCTTGCTCATTTGTATTTAATCAATATGGTCTTCATCTTGGAGAGGGGAGGTAAATCTGCCTGGGAAGCTATATAAGGCCCATGTGAATGCAGACAGAATACAACACCACCTTACAGGCATACATCCCTCTCCCCCCATCCTCCTAATGTCTAATTTATGCATGTTTTACATAACAGTATTAGCAGACAGAATAGAACTTTATGATTTCAAAAAAGCCCCAAACCAACACAGTTTTGTTAGTTCATCATCCTTCTGCTCTCATTCCTGTTGAATTCTGTCAGCAGACGTAAACCTAGTTGAAGATGGTTTGACCCAAAATGTAGAAACAATAGCCTCATAGGATGACAGATACATGGTTCAATCAATCATTGTAAACATGAAATTTCACCTTTCTGCAATAATCGTTTCCCCATATAATCCAACCTTTCACTAAGGCAGTAAAAAGCCTTTTTCCAGGTCTCAGGTGGTGGTGGCACTCTATGAAAAGCCTTAATTTGTGCACTGAACCACAAAATGGAGGTTCTGACCTCTTGTTACTTGCAATTCTACACCGAGTGTATAACACAATTTGAACTGAGAATCTCATTGCAGAAATCTTCCTAGGTTCACATTAGTTCAATACAACTGAAAGTTCATATATTGTGGCAGTCAGCTGTCAACACTCAATAAGCAACTGCAAATTGACTGTGACTTTATAGCAGCAAGAAATTAAATCTTTGAAACAAAAATCAGGAAGCCTGATAATGACATTATGATTCATAGGCAAATTTTTACTACAAACTAAACACTATAACATGAAGAAATTAAATACAACGTACCTAACTATTAAATTTGTTTTCAGTTAATTGCAATGACTCATCTACCAGGATTAAATGATTTTTATTGCCAATTAATAAAGTAATGAATTGCTCTGCCAATTAACAGCAATCAGAATCAGGGGAAAACATTTTCTAAAAACGTATAGTGAATTCATAGTTTGAGCACACTTAAGTCTTGTAAGTACGTTTCAATGCACCTAAAACGACTTTGAATTTACAGCAGGACTGATCAAGTCATTCCCAGATTGGGAATTCACCTGCATAAGCTCTTTGCTGGTTTGGATCTCAACTCTTAACAGAACTAAGGAGTCTAGGCTCTTAAGTGATGGAGAATTTGTTCTAGAATGAGATTTTAACACTGAACTCCCATTGTAGGCTCTCGATGATCCTCAAAGCCCTTGATAAACAGTGACCTGCCCTTGGTCGAGGTGGAGAGCACTAAAACCCTGGGCAAAGGCATTAATTAGCAGGCTGTGAAGTGTGTCTGCCCGTCCCCTCCCCCTTATGAATATTTATATAAAGGTTTTATGGTATGGGGGAAAACTTCAATAGGCTGGATTCAGAGTGTCTTCTGTGAATATTCTTTGGGCAAGTAATTAGGACGCTTTGTAGTGGAGCCATTTCAACACTTCTGCCATTGTGCCAGGGAGGAAGCCTGCCTCACACATCACGCCAAGCAATGCAGAGCTATCAACAGGGGATGGCCAGGAAGTTTACATATAGACTGAGAAGTTCTCTCACTGCCTGTTTTCTCATAAATGCTTCCAATTAAGTGTGCAGGCTCAAACAGACAAAATGAACAGGGTGCTCAAAGAGCACCGTGAAAGAGCAAGGAGGTTTTAAACTTCTATGTCCCACACGACATCTTGGGGAAAATAAAACTGCTCAAAGGAGAAGAACATACACAGCTGACTCTACACCAAAACAAACTCTAAGCCCTAATTTTATATATATATATATATATATATAAAATATGGCTATACCACAGAATCTAGCAGAGAAAAGCAAATTGAATTCCTAAGAGGCAGCAAGACGGAACAATCAGCACAATGTAACAAACCAGTAAGATTTCAATTACCCTATGTAAAATGAACAAATGGCCCAAGAGGACAAAGCTTAGAGAAAGAACGTAGATATAAATCTGAAAAGTATCTCTTGAACACAAACCAGCAGAAGCCTTTCTAGAGAAACTCATGTAACACGCACAGCAGACAGGTCACATAGTGACAGCAGATGAGCCATTAAAGACTGATGACCGCAATATAATTTGAATTGACATTCAAGGGACAGCAAGGGTGTACAACTAGAACACTGACACCAACCTGTAGCAAATAAAATGCACAAGTTTTTTCAAAGATCCTCAAATAAAAATATTTCCAGTTTTGATAGCAATGCCACTTTGTAGAAGTCTTCAAAATGTCTACTGATTTTCCAGAAATGGAAACAGGTGGTTAAATTAACAGATTTAAGAGGATATGCCAAAATGTTGCAATGCACTTATATTTCAGGTATTTAGCTTGGGTAGGAGGACAGTTTCAAGGAAGTTCAGAGAGCTGTAACAAGCAAGGTAAATATGTAACAACACCAAATGCCAAGCGGCTTTGATAGATGTAGCAGCAAAAATAATAGGGAAAGAAAAAAGATACTGAGAAAAACTAAACTACTTTTAATTTTTTTTTGATCCCTGGACAGCCAAATAAAGTTCCTCATTCAGTGTACAGCTGGTGTCCAAGCAGAAATTTGGAAATATGTCAGAAATGGTGAAGAAAGAACATTATTACCCTTTAACGCAAATCATCCGTGTGGCTTCATCTGGAAAAATTCTGTGCTGGTCCTGCCTTCCCAAAAACAATTAAGCACAATAACATGGGTGAGAGGGAACACTGATGAAAGTGACCATGGAAAAGTTACAAACAAGGAGATAGAAAAGGTTAAGAATGCTTATTTTGGGAAGAAAATAAATACAAGGAATAATGAATGTTGCTGAGATGAAAACTGGGAACTTCTGTTCTCCCTCTCTCTAAAAGAACAAGAACACCTGGGGGCATTAATGAGGAGGCTGAAAGTAAGGAAATCAGTGAAAGGATACACTTTTTTTTTTTCACATCTAGGCAATTATCACTGCAGGAAACTGCTGAGGCTAACAGCTAAATGAAGATCAAAATAGCTATGAAGATACCAAGATTATATGGAATTATCACAATACATTTAGAAGAGCACCTGGCACAGATGAGACGTGAGAAAAGACTGAGGAAGCATCTCACTTCTACGTACTGTGGGATTTCACACCTCTTCTTCTGAAGCATCTGCACTGGTCTCTGGCAGACGATAATGAAGTCAAGTATGACCCAACGTGGCTTTTCCTGCTCTTTGCATACTACACATGAATGATCCATGGCATTTGAAACAGTGGTAGTACTTATCCTAGATGAAATGCAGCTACTAATAAAACTTAAAATAAACATCACCTATTGTTCTGTAACAGGCACTCTACTTACACCTGGGTAAGGAACAAAGTTAACTTCAAGAAGTTGGCTGGAGCAAATGATATGACTGACTCTTCCCTTGCTTAGATTCAAGGGACTGCGTCCCTAGATGCTTTTTAGCAATGTCTCCCTTTACAGCCTGAAATTCCATCAGGGACAACAAAACATGACCGCAAACTGATATATCTAATAAATGGAAATATTTCAGATCCATCTGCTGCAGCTTCCTTACAGGACTGGGGATTATGTGACTCTCATTTTTGTGTTGCAATATCTACCGTGTTCAAGCAGCAAATGCCAGTTTTAAACAGTGCTGGCTTTCACTCCCCTTATAAGAGAACAGGACAGAGCAGATTTTGGCCTAACCAACACTACACAGTACACTTTCTATCAATTCATCAGCCACTGCATTTTCAAACAGCACAATTCCGTGATTCTGCAGCCTCAAAACCCAATTCCTCTGCAAAGGCTTATTTAGATGACTGCTGCTATTATTAATACTGCTTTTTCCTCCGGACAATTTCTAGAGATTCTGCTTTATCTAACTGTGTTTCACCTGGAGAACCAGAAGAACAGCCTGATCTGGCCATTGACCCACATTCTTCCTGCAGAGGCCGGAGATATTCCTAAATGGCAGACTCCTGTTTATTCTCTTACTTTTTGTCGCAACTTGTAAGAAAATCCTTGCTGCTATCTTCTGCTCCCATGGTGAAAGACAACGTAAATGCTCAGTAAAAATGCCAGCCGTTACAGTACCTACCTAACTGTTCTTCCCCTGTCTTGATGTGATGATGTTGTTGCTTACGCTGTGATCACCCATCAATGGTCTTTTCCCTTATGCCTTGAACAGTTACCATGTTTCCCATTATAGTTTTAATGTTCAAACATCTCCACTGGTGAACACACGCAAGGCACAGTCACTCTTATGAAAATAATTCCAGGAACTTACAGCTCTGAAATTGGATTAAGGGCGAGTACCAGCTGTTCTTGCTGCGTTAATTCAGAGCCGTGCACTGAAAGACCTGCCTCTTCCCACTGGAAAGCTGTTGGGTAATGCCATTTTCAAGGAAGGCCAAGAAATGCAGTTACAGTGCTCTCTAAAGGCAGCTTCACACAGCAATACAGCAAATTCATTTAGCTAACATCTGTATAAAATGTTCAAGTAGCACTCGGCAGATACCGCAAAAAAACTTACATGAATTACAGACACTGAACTTTTAATTTTCTTACATTAATTGTTTTTATTATTTTTAATACTATCATCCTCAGCATCATCAGAAGCAAGCCTTCCCCAATACAATTCTATCATTAAACTGTGGAAATATCCTGTGGCAAACTAATTAGGATATGGAGCAGAAGGATCTTTTATTTTCACTAGCTGAAACAGATGAAACTGAGACAGGTATTACTTAATCTTGCAAATTACATCTCTGCTAAATAGCCAAATAAACACAGGCTGCCTAATGCTACTCTTCCTTGTACTGTAATTTAATTTAAATGTAGGAGAAAAACCCAAATGAGGCTGCTACGTACGATTTCTTCTGGTACAGGTAAAGGGGAATACAGTCTCAATCACTTTCTTCTTACCAGGGCAGCTGTATCAGCAGAACCATTTATGTCTGAAGAAGAGCAACATGAGCTGGGAGACTAGACATGAATTCTTTTTATGTCCTATGAAGGCTGATAAAAGACTCTGAATCACCATGTTTCCTCAAGCCTCTCTATGTCTTGCCTCTCGGTGTCAGCCACCCCTGCTCAGGCAGGACTCTCACCGCACCGGGGAAGGTGGCGAGGACTGGGGCTGCTGAATTTCCAGTCCTAAAGAAGCACCGCATGAGCTCCCTCAGCTCCCAGCGGCAGAAGGCAGGTAATGAGCCAGGACAACTGTGGCATTTTCACGCTTCTAGTTGCCCAAGTAGAGGCTGTAAATAACGGCAAGATTTTTAAAATTTTCTTTATTTCAGGGATGTATCCATTCTTAAGCTAACTGTTAAATTTTTATGCCTCTTTACAGATAAATGATGTATTTGACTCTAGCAGGTGACCAGCACTAAGCTCTTTCAAAGAGAAACCCTTAAAAAACAACATCCAGCTCTGATTAAGTTGACTATCTGAATTCAAAGCATGTCTTGACTGCTTTCCATGAAAACAACTGATCCTTTTCATGAGTTAATGCCATTGTAACTTCCTCTACACATTGAACAGATTACCATGGACACAAATTCAGACTCCTTCCACTCACACAAGGTCCCTAGAAATTCACATAAGTCTGCAGAGAAAACAGGCTGCCAAGCTTTCACTGGCATGAAGATTGTGATGAAACTTTCAAAAATGCATACTTTTGTATCCTAAAATACAGTTTACAGTAACAAACTGCAAATTAGTTAAACAGTAAGGAAGAAAATATTTTAAGTAACTATTTAAAATGGTCTTTTAAAATAAATAATCACTATCCAACTACCTTAAATTAATTCACTGCAAAATTAAAAGTTTGGAAATATCTCATGTACAATAAAAATGCTATTTTGCTAAGCTTTTTTTTCATGTAAAAAATACTACTCTGCAAGTCACAGCAGTGACAAAACAAAGATACAACACATTCAATGGACCGATAAGGTGTCCTCAATGCAGCTTGGCTTTGCTGATCTTCTAAAAAATGACAGGCATTTTTGCTATAACCAGACTCTTTCAAACATAAGAATAACAAACTACCCTTCAGAATCATTCTTACAAATTTTGTTAAAAAAAAAAATCACTGAAATCAGTTTTGGTCCATAAGACATTACTGTAATTTTGCATTCAAGGACTTTGAATGAGGAGAGGCCAGGACAGGGTCTTCCAGATACTGGATTTACTGCAACTATGTTTAAATATCATTATTAGGAATTAATTCTTAAAAGAAGCTTGGGAAATTCCAGTCTTCAAATGTTTCCCTGAAAGCAGCAACACATGCTGTTAGAAAATGCATCTTGAGTAGAAAATTAGATCTTTCTGAGGAATCTGGATTGATCCTATTAGGTTAACCTTTTGGTGAATGGTATGTCACAGGATGAAGAAAGGTCAGTGTCTTATTTGAATAGGCACCAAAGGCACCGAGGGATGCACAGCCTGTCCCAAATGCTTCAGCTTATATTTCCCATTTTATTGACATCTAGTCTTTAGTCTTCCTCCCCCTCTCAGGTCCTTCAGGGCTAACCAACCCTGTGTATTCCCTCCACAAACTCCTCCCTTTGCTGGCTTCCAAATTGTTCTCAGCAGCTTCTGCACCTGCAAAACCCTTCCTGGGACTCTGCTATGTACATGCTGAAAGTACTTCCAACAACAAAATATATATTTGGATTTTTTTCTAACAGAATCACATTGAGGTTTTAAGTTGACCAACATTTTCATAGTAAAGCCCTTTCCATCTAACAAAACTCATGTTTTTTAATGAAAGGAATTTATTTCTTTTCGTTATCTGGAGTCTATTTTTACAACCTATAATTACAAATTGAACACTCTCCTCTTTTATATTTAAGGACAGAAATTTTATGGAGTTCAGAGTTAATTGCTAGTTTCTTTTTACATGATTATTTTAAAGTCAGACTACCATGTAACAATCCTAATTATGAAGCTCGTTCTTGTCTCCCTTACACACCCAAGCCCCTCAATGAGAAACTGTAGCTCCATTAAAGGAACAGGAAGTTTTGCCACTGATTTTGCCACTGATTTGCCTGCACCAGTGAGCTCAGCTGTGATCTGAGGGTACAAAAACCTCATAACATTACCTAAAAAGCCCTCAATTCAAACAGCTTGGAACAGAATTTCCACAAATGAACTGGAAGAAACTTTTTCCTTACCCTATTCTCCTTTAAAGCAAAGTACCCCTTATCCTTTAAATTGCCTGCTCGACCAAATACAGGTTTTAACAATTATTTCCAAACAATAAAATACATTTCTTAGTAAAAGAAAATAGAGAATTTAACAAGAGGCATTGGTTACTCTAAGTAAATTTTTCAACCATTTATTCTGCTTGTGAGAGAATTCTACTAATTAAAAATCCTTAAGTTGACATCAATAACCATGCATGCATATATGTAGTGACCTCCATCTGAGACTTCAAAGCCAATCTTGAGGCTGTATCTTGAATTCTACTCTTAAAATGAATGTAGGAAGAAATCAAGCATCCTGACACTCATCTGAAAAAGACACTAATCCTGAGTTTCTAAGTGATCTTCGTCCCAGGGCATGCACAGAATAGATGCCAGTTGGGACAAGAAAGTGCAAAAATCTTTCTTCAGTCCATAAATAGCTACCACTAGCAACAAATACATTTCATACATCCACACAGCTTTCTGCAATTTAGCATTCGATACTTCACGCATTATTCATATCCACATAGCTTTCTGCAATTCAACGTTCAACACTTCATGCAATATTCTCTGGTACTCCATATCATTAACTTGTTACTTCGGTTTTACCATCAGCTTCAAGGGAATTTAATCAAAATAAGTCTCTCCATAAAAAGGAAATAGATTTGCTGTGAACAAGCAATATATAAACTATATAATGTTTCATTTAATGGAAACGCAAATTTTCCAAGCTACAAGCATTGATTACTTGAAGTTACATATAATTTATCATGAAAAGTACAGCCTCTTTCCAAACTACAGGCTTCTGCAAAAATATACCAAAGCAAAATAAGAGAAGAAGATGAGAAAGCAAACTTTTATTTTCACTCTTAGAGAACGACACACAGAAGTCGGCAGGAAGTAAATGCTGTCTTTGGAGAAGGAGTAAGGCATACCTTTTGTCGGAGTGCTGGCTACAATCTGTGTGAATGGTGCCTTTTGAAAGTTCTCATGAGGCATATATTACAGGTAATTGAATTCAACAAGAAATAGATAACTGTATCAAAGTCTACATTAGAAAAGAAAAGTTCTAATCTTCATCTCAAAGGGGAAAGATATTGGGTCCTTGAATGCTCAGAATATATGGATCAGTGTTAACCCTCCCCTCTTGTGTACTCTGAGGCACAATAGAGGAAAGGACTCATGTCAGCATGAATCTCCTAGGAATCTTGCAGAGGAGGATAGACAGAAAAAAACCAAGAAAGGTCTAGCCTTCTAGTGCAGATTCCACATTTCACATAAATGTATCCTGGCTTTCATTAGGAGAATGTAGCACTATGAAGTTCTCGGGACCATAGCTCTTCATAAATAACTGAACCCATTCACTTTTGAGGTCAATGTAGAGAAGACCACAGAGTGAGTATCTGGCCATTTTTATTTTTTTATTGGTAAAACTTACAAATGTTTCATCTCTCTTCCCAGAAGAAAGGGAATTAAAACTATAGAATGTATGTGGAGCTTAAAGTACAAACGAAAATAGAGCTTTTGGAAAAAAGATAAAAAAAGTCTTCTGGAAGAAGTTCCTTGTTAATCCAGAATAGGAGCCAAACCTTCACTCTGCTGTATTCTAGTTTCTTTTCTTCCTTCTCTCCTTTCTTTCATTCCTATTTTTTTCTCTTGTCCTTTTGCTCTACTTCATGGCTTGGAAGTTTTCATCTAGTTTTTGCTAACCTAAAGTTGTCCATTTAACCTTCCTGCCAGCCATCATTCCATATGCACTTCTTTCCAGATTTCTGATGTTTTAATTGCTCTATTTAATCGGTTTTCATACACCTTACCACACAAAGGCCAACCTAGTGGGCCGGGCCCATACCTTCATCTGCTGCCAGGGCAGGCTCACATGACACTGAAGAAGGAACACAGGCAATGGCTGAAAGATGGTTGCAGTTGTCAAAGCAGTCAGATCCTTTTTCCTACGGTCATCTTGGGAGCAGACCAAGAGTTTTTTAATGGCCAAATTAATTGCTCTGCCCTAGTCTTAGTGGCTATCTCTACCCCAGAGCAGGCAGACGCATATTTTGCGCATGCATGGTGTCAGGCGAACACAGTCACCTGAGTGCGATAGAAGCAAGCTTCTCAGCCCTGGTAAAAATGACAGCTAAGGGCAGGCTGTTGCCATCAAATTAACTCCCCAGGGAAAGCAAGCTGCCAGCAGTGGGCTGAATGATGGATGAATTGTTCTCTCAGGCTGCATATAACACACAGATCATGGCCCGAACATTCTCTTCTTCTTGTATCAAATTGAAGCTCCCCTTTTCACCTATACATTTGTGCCTCAGCCCACATCTCAGATTTGATTTACCCATCATTACCTTCTTAGTCCCCAGGGTCTCATTTGGATTTCATAATTTACCTTTAGCTTTATGGTTGTCATTTCTCAGTATACTCCTCTTATACCGGTGATTCTTAGGCTGAGCCCCGTCATCATCAGCAAAGCAAGCTCCTTCATATCTAAACCACTTCTTTATTAATTGCCACACACTCACTTTCTCAGGGCTTGTCATTACTAATTTTATCATAATTAGATTAAGGGTGAAGAAAGATCTTATCTACTCCGAATGTCAGGTAAGTGCAAACTAATACTTTAACATGACTGGGGTTTTTTTTTGAGTAAATAATGGAAATTCTATCAGTATCAATTCTGCCTACTATGAAGGTATGCAATGAAAGAGAGATTACAGTATTAATATGGAGAAATCACATTCTATATTCTCTGTCTAGTGCATATTTGCTAGTTTGATGTCAACTAATTGCTAAATCAAGCAGTGATGAAAGGGCCGCATTTTAATTTATCCAGCAAAGCCTGGCTTATTCCAAATGAATGGGCTCACTGCTCTTATACTGGCTGTATACTAGTTTATTTGTGTTAGGATGAAGCTTTATTCATTTACTAAAATGTGTCTGGTCTCTTATGAACTCCGTATTAGCACTGGAAGGAAAGGGGATGGAAGAGTACAACTGTAGGAAAAAAGGTTCTGTTGGTTTTATTGGCATCTTAATTTCTAATTTTATCTTCATAACACTTGCAAGGCTACATTTGTGTGTAGTGAATAATAGGTGGTTCTTGTTCAAGCACTAAGTAGTCCACATTTTGGGTCATGTTTTGCATACTTTCCTACATTAAAGAAAACAGATGCTCCTGTATACTGGGAACTAATACTCTTTCTCAAATTGAGTTTGCTATATGGTTACTTGCATTAGCAGTTAATTTTTTAAAATTTCTTTCTGAGCAGCTGAGTCACTTAAATCCAAGAGTAGCTCTTGCATACTAGTTCCTACCCTAGTATTATCTTACTCTTACAAATTTATTTCTTGTCTAATGTATGTCAGAAAAACTGTAATGCCTAATAGATGTACACCAAAAAAAAAAAAAATATGGACACAGTCTAGAACGGAGTAGAAGAATTTATTTTTATCAGGATTTGCACTAACATGTCTTTTTTTCCTGTCAATATCATGTTAGATTTATTTATTTATTTCAATAGGAAATGTCAGCTTTTGTTTTTTCTCCCTGTAAAACTTGGATATTCTACACAACCATCATGGAATTCTGGCTTGGAGGAAAAAGAACAAAGATCTTCCCTTCAGAGCTGCAAGTAGAAGATCGATTTTATTTTCTAGAGTGAATGCAACCCAGTCAAGCACATGTTTCTTCATGACTAGCGCCTTGGGTGGATTCTTAAAATAGCACTCATTATAGACATTGCATCAAAAAGAATGGGAGTTGTTTGCTCCAATTAAAATAATTGAGAAATTTAGCTGAAACTTTTTTTCCAAATATGTCTCCCTGAAAAAGATCTTAAGCTTACAGAATTTACATGCCATGCCAGCCTGTCTGTTCCCCCTTGCATGCTAAAACTCTTTCCAGGCACAGTCTTGACAAGTTCAAGTGTTTAACACCTCTTCAAATGTTCTCCCCAAAAAAACAGTTAATACCAAAGGTCTATACTTTTTGGTGCAAACCAGCGAAGTTCCTGTTTGATCTGTAAAGCACAACTATATTCTGTCCATAGAGGTACCAGTGTGCCATGCTTGGCAGCAGTGAGTTTTATCGTCAGATTTTGGTTTTGCATATTGTGCATGGAGGTAGCATTAAGTCTGGATACATTCATTATAAATGAAATGTACTATTGCAATCAAATCACCTTTCAGTCTAAGAATATACATTTCTGTTTTGAAAACAATAAAATTTCTTGGGATTTTTTTAGGTTACAATGGTCATCATGGCCTGAATACCACTGTCAGCATTGACTTATTAACAACTATTATTATGATTTACTTGTAATATTGCCAGAACATCCACAGAATCCTATCTGCATTGGGACTGCAGGTTGTATAAACAGAATTTAAATTATAATCTCAGATATGGATGCTTGCCACAGGCAGCGAGTGACAATTACCCAGAATCTGTTTTGCAGGACTCCCTTCTCCCATCTCAGACAAGAACTCTTCTTGTCTCTAGAAGAACAGGATTTTCTGAAGAGAGATCTGGGTCACAACCACGTGTGGCCCGGAAAGAGAAGGAGGGGAAGAGGACGTTCCCTACGAGCAGGAGAAGAGGAGGGCTTGTAGTTCACCCACAGACGAGAGGCCAAGTGAGGGAAAGGGGGCAAAGGGGTGGTGTCTCTTCCTTCCCCAAATCCACCACTGCTCTTCTTGTGTCACTTAACTTCTCCTCGCAAGTCTCAACATGCGTCTTTCTATAGTTCGTTCACTATGTATTTGCTAAAAGTGTTACATACCTATGCATCTTTAGAGTTCACGGTTGTGGTGATGCCAAGAAACTTACATAAACAACTCCTGTTAAAAGCAAATATATAAAGACTCCTCATCTCTTGCTCTGAGTATTTTTCTTCTCTGTTATGATGAATGAACATCTCATAAACTGCTCTGCAATAAACTCCATCTGGCTGCATTTTTTTAAAAAAATAAGAAATTGGTAGCATTACCCTCTTCATTTTCCTCACAATGTGGAAGAAAGTCATTAACAAGTGAGACTGAAGGCTTGGGGTTCACTCACTTCATTTCACTTCTCTCTGGGTTTGGGATGCGATGCCTGTAAAAGTCACAGCAAGACTAATTCAACTCCTTCCCCCAGTCTCCTTTTCTAGTAGTTACAATGGTGAGCAGTTGCAGACTGCAGCAAGCACCAAACTTAAAAAACATGAGATAAACAGAAGCTGCACAAGTGCCAAGTGTGTCTCATTTGTAAACTTTCTCCTTCCTTCCTCCCACCCCCCCCTTCCTTCTTCATTCTGTCGTTCCTTTTTTTCCCTTTCCTTTTCTTTTTTTCCTCTTCTTTTCCTCCATTTTCCCTCTTCCTCTCTTAACCTCTCTGTGGGATTTCTACGAACTCTGGTAGAGAACTGGAAACTACTATTAACACTCTTCCTCTTGTCAGTAGGACTTATCACTTTTTTTTTTCTTTTCTAGTCATCATTAGAAGACAACAGAAATCTGGAAAGGTCCTTTTATTAATTTTTAACATATACTTTTTTTTTTTCTAAGGGGAGAGTAAAAAGAAAGGTGGGTTTTTATCCACTGCTCACTTGTGCAATTTAAAGCTTTTGTCCATGTCCATATCTGTCTTTATGGTCACAACTTAAAAGCCAAGATTTACTTCTGAATTTCAAGTAATGGATACAGAGCATCACCTCCCGGAAGTCAGAATTGCAGATAACAATAATTGGAAAAGTGGAGAAAAAAAATAATGCACACTGTGGTAACAATGCATGGTAACTGGCAGCAAACACTGACATGTGAATGGTGACCCATGTCCTTTTTTACCTGGCAGTAGGAGGGCATAAGAGAGAAAAGCTGTTCTGATTCATTTGGCACCAGGGACCACCTAGACAACGTGTGTTGCAAGACCTCACGGAATGGAGATGGCAGCTAATAGAAAATAGCTGCTGACAGCCACCAGCCCTACACCCATGGTCACATGCCCACCTTCACAGCATGAACAAGAATGATACATGAAGAAGAATGACATAGGTAATTATTCTCACTATTATTATAACAATCAAACATAACCTGTGGACCCAAGCTGTACCAACTCCTTTACATGAGGAAAATCTAACTTATAGCTATACACAGCATATGAACAATAAATGACAGCAATTAGATAAAATAATATCAGTGGTTTCCCCATTGAGTATATCAGTTCCTTTCATGAGATGTTAGAGCTTGGTTTTATACAGATTTTGCCATTTTTCTGTGATGACTTTCAGGCTGGGACCATGAGGTGACAGGCCTTGTTGCAGTCCATGGTTTCTGGTACCACTGGATCACACAAGGTAGAAATTTCCATTTAGGTTTATGATCAGAGAGGATCCACCATGGGATCCACCATAGGATAAACGTTCAGATCAGATGGTTTGACCCAGGTTGTCAGGTGTAAATGTACACGCAGTCTCACCTAAGTGAAGTCATACACCTTCAGGAAGGCTGTGCTCAGGCAGAAAGGGCTGGATGCATGGGCTGATGTGAATTGCATGAGGGTCAACAAGTGCTGGATCCTGCACTTCGGTCACAATGACCCCATGCAATGCTACAGGTTTGGGGAAGAGTGGCTGGAAATCTGCCCAGCGGAGAGGGACCTGGGGGTGCTGGTAGACAGGCAGCTGAACATAAGCCAGCAGTGTGCCCAGGTGGCCAAGAAGGCCAACAGCATTCTGGCTTGCATCTGGAATAGCGTGGCCAGCAGGAGTAGGGAAGGGATCATGCCCCTGTACTCGGCACTGGTAAGGCCACACCTCAAATACTGTGTGCAGTTTTGGGCCCCTCAGTATAAGATAGACGTTGAGTTGCTGGAGCATGTCCAGAGAAGGACAACAAAGCTGGTGACGGGTCTAGAGCACAAGTCTTAGGAGGAGCAGCTGAGGGAACTGGGATTGGTTAGTCTAGAGAAGAGAAGGCTGAGGGGAAGACTCATGGCTCTCTACAACTACCTGAAAGGAGGTTGTAGGGAGGCGGGCGTTGGTCTCCTCTCCCAAGTAACTAGTGACAGGACAAGAGGAAATGGCCTCAAGTTGCAGCAGGGGAGATTTAGTTTGGATATTAGGAAACACTTCTTTACTGAAAGAGTGATCAGGCACTGGAAGAGGCTGCTCAAGGAAGTGTTGGAGTCACCATCCCTGGAGGTGTTCAAAGAACATGTAGACGTGGCACTTCAGGACACAGTTTAGTAGGCATGGTGGTGTTGGGTTGATGGTTGGACTTGATGATCTTGGAGGTCTTCTCCAACCTCAAAGATTCTATGATTCTATGATCTCGTCATCAGACGCAGCATACTTAGCTCCTCGCACACCAGTGCTCACACTGTACTACTATCTGGGCACCCTACTATTTACGCAATGCCTCTGTTCCTAAACTGACTTCAGAAAGTAGGGGGACACTGTCTCAGCTTTGCAGACAGCAAACTGAGGCAAAGAAGGTCAGACAACGTGCTCAAGTTGACACTGACTGCCACGTTCAGTTCCCAGGCCTCATGATTTTCAGTTTCCTCTTGAAATCACCGGAATGCATTAGGTCTCCAGGTGAATGTTTCTCCTCACCTGTAAGTGTTGCCTGTGGCTTACACCGCATGCAAGGGGCTGCTCCAGGGACTGCAAACTGACCTGCCCGCACCCCCACTTCATGTCCCATGGAGACTACAAAGGCTCCCTACATAACTGTTGTGCAGTGGGAGGCTGCCCTATAACACAGACTTGGAGCTAACCTTTTTTTCTCTTGAAAGAGCTTTAGAAATGCAAAGATACTCTTGTTCACATAAAACACCTCTGAGTAAAGTATTACTATTGCCACCTTACAGAGAAGGAACTGAGGTGGACCCGTTCAACACCTCTGAAAACTCTCACTGGCAGGAATGGCTAGAAAAGACATCACAGATTGCTGCTTCACCAACCCAGCTGCTTTTTATACAGACTAATACATTATTTTTTTCTTAGCAGCTCCTCCTGTCTTCTCTATCTTATCAGCTTCTCTTTTTGTATTTTACTTTATTTCTAAATTCCCTAGGGCAGGTGTCATACTCCTGCTGTGTTCATACAGTACCTTATGCAATGAAACCCTGGTCACTGACAAATGCACTTAGATGTCGTCGATACATAAAAAATAAATGATAGTAAATTCCTTGATTATACAGCATTTTCACACGTCAGTTTAACCTCAGATCCCATTTTTGTTTAAATATTCAACATGCGTAAAAGCCCAGTTAGGGGATTAATCTGTCCACAGAATGAAATAAGTGTAACATGTAATTTAAACAGCTGTATTTCCCATAACTAGCTATATTTTTCTCAGATGTTCGTAACATTTTTGAAGTATATTGGTATTGCATCAATAGGCATAGTATTAACACTTAATGCCTCAGTGGAAAGCTTTCGGACAAGCACTAAGATACATTTGTCCCTTCATTTTACGTGGACATAACTTTATTTTGTTATTATTCTGTAAACCCAGTGCAACAGCATTTGTTCCTTCAAAAAGCAACCTGAAGAGTGTTTTTCACTTACTCAAACATCCATTAGGGAGAATTTACTAAGCAATTAATCAAAGTAAATAGTATGTTTCTGAAAATGCCTTCAACAGGTACACGTTATTTGCATGTGACAGCACTACACTAGCTTAAAAATATCCACACATTCTTAAAAACAGAGTCTTTCTATAATGCCTTTTTCTTTCCTTAAAATGTTCTTATTTTCTTTCTTCTACCCATGAATAACTGGAAGTTATTTGAGGAAGTGTAGAAAATTTACAAGCAAAGACTACACTGCTTTATACCAAAGAACCTCTCAAATTTTAATCACCTCATGAAAAATTGAATAAATTAGGGAAACAGTTTGGTGGATGACATTGCTGAACCCACAACCAGCACCAGTCAAGCAAAGAAGACAGCTTCACATATTTTGCTCTCAGAAAACACCATGACAAAAATCAGGCTTCTGGACTGCAGTTAGTTAGCTTCTTTACAAAATATTCCTACCCTTGAAAGCAAAACAATAGGCTTTCAGATGCATCTTTATCATTTTTTTAAAATCTTATCAATTTTTTTTTAGATCTTACTAAAGTATCTGTGTTGGAACATAAGATAGGACAGGTCAGAATATTTTCATTAGGTTCATTTCTAGCACTGTATCAGAATGTAGCCTTGTAATTGCATAGAAATGAAAACAAAAAAAACAAATTGAAGAGGGAATGAAAATAAAATTCTTCAATTCAGTCTTATCTCCAGGCTGTAAGTACATGCAACTGCAGACTTCCTAGGACTTTCACAGCCTTTCATGCAATATAGAAATACTGAAATGGGTTCAAATGGCTTCAAATTGAGTTTTGGAAGGAGCAGCAGCAAATCTTCCCCTGGCCCTCTGCCACGCCAGTGTATTTAGCGTTTTGCCGCTGTTCTGTCGCTGTGTCTCTCCAGTTTAAGTCATGCTTTTATTCCTGCTCTGGAGTGATCAAAGCATTTCCATCTAAGACAGAACATTATAATTGCCAATTTCAAAGGGTTTTAGGAAGTTGCTTCGTAGATTTAAAATCATTAGCAACAGCCTTAGTGCTCATCTAGTCAGTTATATCTTCTAAGTGTTACACAAGCGTTAATTAATTATGGGTTTGACTGAGCCTCCAAGGTTTCAGCTGTATCGGGAGCAGCGTAACATGCTCCACCTCAGCTGAAAGCCTTGGAGATACGGGGCTTTAGGGAGGCCTCGTGACTCACTGGGAAAATGAATCTTGTCTCTAGGCCATCTAAAGCAGCTGTTTTCCTACAAAAAGGAGCACATGCTGTATTTTCTTCCAGGACGCTGCAGCTGTTGCTCACCCGGTTGCCATACCTGCCCGTGGCAGAAAATCTCCCGCTATTCCAATGAGGGTGGTGCAAACGCATGCATTTCCTACACAGACTAACGATACAGCCACACAGTTTTCTTTTCTGGGAGAGACACAATACACTTTTGTGTCTAACTGATTCAGTTTCTGCAACATAAAAAAAAAAAAAAAAAGGAACTGGTCCAAGATTGCACAGACTTTGTGGATCCAGGGTAAGTAGGTGGCTATTGAGAGATGCCCAGAAGACCCAAATAAGCATCAGACCGACCCATCTAGGAGATACAGCAGCATTCTTTGGCAGGTTTCAAAACTACAGGAGACAACAGAAATCCTGGTGTTTTTCACATTGCGTAGTAGCTAGATAAAAGACAGAAATAATCAAACTGACAGGGACTGGAACCCCACGTCTCAGTCTTTTCAGTGAGAGACATCACCCAGCATGGCCCAACCATGGACCCAAGGCTTTAATCCAGCCTGCAGAACATATTTTCTGGCCTGTCTCCTCTCCCCCGTCACAGACAGAGTGGCCCTTCCAGCAGCAGAGGTGCCTCTGCGGCCAAATGCCTTCCTCCACATTTGTGTCCATCCTAGCAGCCGCAGCGAAGACAGTGATGTGCGGGGAAGGGGCAGGGGGAGATGAGGAGGAGCCACAGCAGAAGCAGGAGATCAGGGGTTTGCCGCCCACATACAGCAGCAGCGGCTGCTTCTGGGGCAGGGTAGGGGGGCATGGTGAGGAAAAGAGGGCAAAAATCTAGTCTGGCACTTGGAAAGGCTGTGCTGGACCACCTTATCTCACCCATTAGACTGGGTAGTTAGGTTTTCTCTTCCAAACCTCTCCACTGTTCCCATCTTCAGCCTGGGTACAGACCAGCACCACTGCCCACCCTCAGCTGCGGTGCTCTGTCACTCGGTGGGTAACGCTGCTCTCCACAGCTCTGGTTCAAACCCCCTTACACGGGAAAGGTTTGGGATCGCTGTCTCCTGTTTCTTTGGCAAATGCTGTCCTATTAGATGATTAGGAGAAGTCTCCAGTATCAATCCCTTATGGCTGTTTCAGGAGCAGTAAGATCAACAACTCTGAATTCCAAGATACTTTTTGTCAAGCCCAGCCATCCAAACAAAATGTTTCAGCACCATTATTCCCAAAATATGGCCCTATGAGGCGCTTCCCACTTTGTTACGTTTTTATACTTTTGTGTCTACACTGATCTTTATTTTACCAGCCAGGCCTGCACATCCCAGCACTGGACGTGCCCGCTGCTATGAATCCCAGCCTCAGTGCCGGTAACGCCTGTGCTCTGTATAGGACGAGCATGACACCTAATCCAGCGTTTTCAGTTCCACTGCGAGGTGACCAAACCTCTCCTTTGATTTAACTGTAAAGCTACCCTGAGTGGGTCAAATTTCCTGAGGCTTTCAAGTGAACAGCAGATTTCAGGGGATCAGTGTTTCATGTTTTGAAAAACTCTTGCATATCCAAGAAATTCTTTAACTAATGCACAAAAACTCCTCAATAATTACAATTTTTTCCATGAAAACCTGGATTACAGTTTTATTCAGATGCAGTGTTTGCAATTGTGAAAAAATGTGTAGATCATACTAGAAAAAGCTGATTAATCCATATTACCTTATTCAGCAAAAACAAGGTTACATTTTCTGGTTGTTCCATACACATTTTCTATTTTGCTCAACTGCCTGTAACCTAAAATTATCCATTAAGCACCGCAGCCTGATTAGCTTCACCTGGTTTAGCGGAACCCGCTTTCTTCCATTCAGCGGGGAAATAAGGGAATTTTTTATCTGCTGTAGATTGCACTTGTAATTTGTTTCAATATGATGACTCTCTTTTCCTACTGTAAACACTTAAATAGTTGACAAAAGCTAATCAGATCATTTAAGATGTGCACATATTCCTAATGAAGAGTATACATCCGTTCCTGTTGTTACCCTTTCTTCCATGAGTACAGCCAGACAAATCTCTAGCAGATTTTGTGTCGCAGTCTTATCACCTCACAGAAAAAGTCTGGAATTTCCCATACAGACAGAGAAGACTACTGCCACGTGGAAACGGATTTTCTCTGCTGATTCCCCTGTTACGAATCCCACAGTGGATAGCACAAACCAGAAAAGACTGAAAAATACTCAAAGAATAGCTCCCCATAATGTTTTGGTATGGATGCATTTTTCTCTAATGGATTAAAAGAATAATTTCTAGTCTAAGTATTCCTGAATTTATTCTGTTGAATGTAATACTGTCTTGACCTCTGCTCAAATAAATGTATGTTAAATATAGAAATCTCTTTTCTCTCTCTTATCAAAAGATACAAAAAGCCAAATCTTTGCCTAAGTAATTAGACAACCGTGCAGAAACTAAAACCCATAGAGAAAAAACATCAGGAATTTACATTATTTTATACACTGTTTATTTCTCATACATACTATATTAATTTATGTATTTGGGGCTCTACAACCATACAGATCAAGCAGTAAGCAAAACATGAATCCCTTTTTCCTCATCTCAAATACAGAAGCTAATGATAATACAAAATACGGGAAGAAACAGTGAGGAGGAACTGTATCAAACCGGTAAGAAATACACATGAAACGGGGGCAGAAACCCATCAAGGAGGACCCTTACAAAGTTGCAGGAGTAATTTTACATGAGCAGATGAACATGGAACTGCCTGTGGCTTTGCAGAAATGTGCACGTGGTGAGGAGAGAGTTCACGGGGCTATCGGGGAGGCCAAATCACTTACACGGGAATGTGAGAGGAGGACATGGAGAGGGCTAACACAAAATGGGTGGATGAGCCTGAGAATATTCTCAGAATTAAGCCAATGTCACATTTGACACTGAAATACAATGAATTGAAATTTCCTATGGTCGTATCATGTGAGAAAGTGAGAGCTCTGCCGGTTCTCACAGATCTTCTAACGGCTAGTATTTTAACTAAACCCTGAGCTCCTGAAGTCATACAACCACATGAGATTTCAAATACTTTTCTTTGAGGGAGGTTTCGTACCTTGTGCTTGTACAAGTAATCTTATTTAAAATAGCGAACCCCATCAACAGTCTCAAAATGCAACAATTAAACACAAAATGTACATTTTTAAGTCTCCTGACTTTATATCAGACTTTCTTTGTTTTCCTGGACAGATTTATGATATTTTACTACTCAGTGTTGTTTGAAAAGCTGAGTGGTACCGGAGATGCTAGGTGACCACTCAGCCCTAAGCACCTCAGCTTACAAACGCACTGGTCCGTTGTGAGGAATGACTGGTTTACGCTGTTTCAGCGGCGGGCAGCCGGCTGGCACAGCCACGTGCACATCGCTCAGGTCTCTTACTCAGCACAGTTGAAACTGCACCGTGGTACTCACCGACTCCTAGGTCATTGATGGGGGACCCTCCTATTGCAGGAGCCACAGGACTTTCCAAAATCCCATTGCTGAAACGATTAGGAACCTTCTTCCAATTTTCAGCTGAAAATTGCACATTGCCAGTTTATATCCATTTGTTTTTTTTTTTTTTATCAGCACTATCCTAAAACTTAAACAGCTCTTCTGGATCTTTTTATCCTTGATGATGATCCAGAATTTACTCACACACTGTTCCACCAATATGAGCCAGAAGTAATTCATGTTTCTACAGCAATATCCAGTTATTTTTCAGATAAACCTAAGTTGTGTTAAAAAAAAAAACCAAACAATAAAACAAAACAACACAAAGCAAAAACCCAAAGAGAACCTGGCTCCTTGGGATTTCTCTGCAACATTGCAAGATACTTGAAATGCAAAGCTACTGTCCAAAAACCAAAGATTACAAAACAAGAGGCAGGCACAGACCACACAGGACTCACCCCAAACCGTGCGGGTGAGGGGTGGATGGGTGCTGTGGCGAGCACACCACGGAACATGAAATGTCCCACACACCCAACAGCCCTGCTCTGGTGACTCGCATGGAGTCCCAGTCTGCCAAATCTGTTAATTATCCTACTTACACACACCTACCAGAGTAAGAGTTACAAAAGCAAATGACAGAAACAACTGACATACGTATATACGTGGAACAAAATGATTTTTCCAAATGGCTAGAAATGGATGGAACATGTTGGTCAGCCTGGGGATGGAGCTAGAAGACAAACCGCCTGCAGTAATACTAGGTCACTTTTATAAAGCCAGCTGTTACTCTGATCATTAGCTATTTAGCCTAAGCAAGCAGATGTTTTTCTTTTTGGGAACTTCTGCTGAAATCATGGAGTTCAGCATATACTGCAATTGAAGAATCAAGTCCTTTTTTAAACGTTGATTTCAAAGGCTTAATTTCTCTTCAAAATATTTGCTTTAGCTTTCAAAAAGCTTTCAGTTTCTTCAATATAAGCTGCCCCTGCAGAACATCTTTCTTTTTCAAGGCTTTAATAGCTTTGAAAAATATCATTATATTTGGAAAAGTGTATTTTGTATTTGATACAAACCAGTCTAAATCTCAAAGAAGTCACTAAATCCTTCCATTTACTTTCGGAAAAATTTTACTTTGGCCTGGATAGCTCATAAAAAAAAAACAAAAAAAAAAAGGTCAGGAATTGTCAAATTCTGTTAGGGCGCTTACAGAAACATATGTCTTCATTCACTAAGATACATTTGATTTCATCTATTTTTATGCAACATCCTTTATCTACAACATTTCCAAGACCAATTTTGTAAGAAGATTTCGGTACAGGAAAAGTACTTTAGATGTCTCTTATTTCACCCTTTCTGATGTTATTGTTCAATCAACTCTTCACTGCTTTTACTGTTAACCTATCTCGGCAAAAAGATAAATCAGGCAGCAAACATGGATACCTCTTCAAATGTTACTTGCTTTACATTTTGGCTTTCTGGTAATCCAATACTTAGCAGAAATCTTTTGGCAGTGAGGATGACAATTCAGAGCCAAAGTGCTAACAGATATACTGCTACTGAAAACTCTTAACAAAATCTCTCACTGGTCAGGTGAACAGTCCTAATACCTTCATACAGAAATGTAAATGTTTATATAAACAGAGGGAGGTAGATTCAGATTAGATACTAGGAAAAATTTTTTTACAACGAAGGTTGTGGAACATTGGAACAGGTTGCCCAGGGAGGTGGTAGATGCCCCATCTCTAGAAACATGCAAGGTCTGGCTGGACGGGGCTCTGAGCAACCTGATCCAGTTGAAGGTGTCCCTGGTCCTTGCAGGGGAGTTGGACTAGACGACCTTTAAAGGTCCCTTCCAACCCAAACCGTTCTATGATTCTAAATTGATGAATGGTCTCGGCATAGTGGGATCTGAAGCATGTGCAGTAAGAAAACAGTAAGAAAAAGGCAAACTTAAGTGATGTGGTTGAAAATTTCCTTGCAAACTCTCCCAGGCTACATTTCCAGCTCCAATTCCTGAAATGGATGTGGTTTCCACCTGCTTAGCAACCCTCAGTAGGTTTCTCTTGCAAGATCTTGTCCAGTATCCTCTCAAAACACTTTGTTCCCACAGCAACCTACAGCAGAGTTTCACAAGTCTATCGCTTGTTGCAGGAAGAACTATCCTGTTATTTTATTTATTTTTAAATCTGGCTCCTGCTGCCTTAATTTGCTGTCTCCTCGCTCTTATATTGCAAGAGCGAGTGAAGAATGGACTCCCACCACTCATGAGTTCATAATGCTCTACAAAACAAACTCTTAAATTGTCTTTTTTTCTTGGCAGAGAGTCCCAGCTTACTTAGTCATTCCTCAAAACAGATAGCTGTGGTATTCCCTGTTGCCATTTTCTTAATTTTTTTTTACAAGTCTGCCATGCCCTTTATGAGATTAAGGGAAAACAAGTGAACACAATATTTAAGAAGCAGGTTAGCTATGATTTTATGCAGTGGTATAATTGATGTTATTTGTTCTTCTCTTTATGCCTTCCCTCAATTCCTAGCTTTTGACCTTTCTGTAAAAAAAAAAAAAAAATAAGCCAAAACACTTCACCTCAAGTGTGTAGACTTCCCTCATTTGACAAAACTGGATGTTTGGAGACAGGGAGATGTGTGTTCAAACCCCTTGAGCTCAGAACAGGTCTTCCCTCTAGACTGTCTTAGTAAAATGTTTCAGTCACTGGGCCACCACAAGGGAAGGTGAGACAGCCATCGCCTTGTCTTTTGGCTTAAACAAAGCAACAGCAGTAAGCAGATGAAGACACCTGATCCTGTCAGCACGTATTTTGGGAAGTCTTACTGACTTTGGGATCAGGAAAGTCACCTGAAAGAATATTTGTGTTTGGATCTCAATTAAACTTAGAAGGGAAGACCTCTGGGGAGACCTTATAGCAGCCTTCCAGTACCTAAAGGGGGCCTACAGGAAAGACAGGGAGAGACTCTTCAGTAGGGCCTGTTGTGATAGGATGAGAGGTAATGGTTTTAAAATAGAGAGAAGTAACAGATTAGACATTAGGAAAAAAATTTTTACACTGACGGTGCTGGAACATTGGAACAGGTTGCCCAGAGAAGTGGTGGATGCCCCATCCCTGGAAACATTCAAGGCCAGCTTGGATGGGGCTCTGAGCAACCTGATCTGGTTGAAGACATCCCTGCTCCTTGCAGAGGGGTTGGACTAGATGACCTTTAAAGATCTCTTCCAACACACACTGTTCTATGATTCTATGAAAGAGGCACTGAGAGGCATATAATAGGGTCAGGTAAGGCACAGAAGAGGAAGTGTACCTGCCTGAAACCTTCCCTGGAAGCTGTCAAAGGTACTAGCTGAGTCAGGGACCCTTTTAATTAAAACGCTGGGCTCAGGCACCTACATTCCACCAGCATCCTACTTTCAGGGCTGAGCTTTCCTTATCAGATGTAGGACAGTATTTTTGTCATCTATAGGACTTTTACCACAATAGTGATTTCTGAAATTAGCTAACTCAAACAACAGCTCCTGCAGCTTTCAATTAGTCATGAAAAACATTGATTTCCAGGGTCAAATATAGCTACTTCTGGTGGATCAAAGGAAAGTTAAGTCAAGTATGGACAAGAAGTAGAAGGCAACAGGAGCTTTCAAGAGGCATGCTTCATCTAGAATAATCCATGCAAACAAAAGAAACCCTCAGCTTGTTTCTAACATGTCCGTTTATTTCCACCTGAGCCTCAAAACTGAACAGATTGACACCAGTAATTTGTATTCAGCAAGCAACCTGTACCATACCTTCCTATAAAAGTGCTCTGCTGCCAACAGTTCCTCAACGACCTGCCGGAGCCAAGTTCCATTTACAGTCCCAGCCCCTCGGAAAAATTTGCTAGCTTTCATTTAGGGGATTTTGTTTATTTAATACTGTAAGTCCCTTTCTTCCTGTTGATTTATCTTTCTAATGCAGAAGCCTTGACATGTATTCAAAAAGGTAACTTTTGTCTTGATGGGAAAAGCAGCTTATTGAATAGCCAAAGGATGTCTCCTACAGGAAAGCCACACAAATGGTGCACGAAGCTGTGAGAATCGAGCTGCTAAATAGGAGCGGGGGGCTCCGGAACTGCCACAGACTTCCAGGCCCTACGGGAAATACTGAGAAGCACGGCACGTTTGAAGAGGAATTGAAACTGTCAGCGAAAGAACAGAATCTGTTCACCCTTACATTCCTAATTAGAGAACTCATAGTGGGAAGTGACCACTGAAATGATGAGCACAGAAAATGAAGGAAATCACCCTCCTTAAGAAATGTGAAAGTGCCTGCATTCATAAATTAACATCCTGATTTACAATCCAGATTATAATTACAATAGTTTCCAATTACCGCCTTATTTTTATACATATTATTTAGTTTCTCTCCAGGAATTCAGACAGAGGAGTATATTTAGAGATGAAGTAATGCCAAATACAACTTAGAAAACTCTCCTTATACATTGTATCAATTCAACATTGGAAACCACAACTTTAACTATTTCAGGCATGTCCTACAGACCAGTGTGCTGAACAAATATTACATTACACTGACAGTAACTTTAAAAAGTCATTCATTTCTGCACAACTTTTAATTTCATTTCCCTTTTTCAAAATAAATCCATACTGTATATTTAGATTTTGCTATGTATCAATCTGCATGGTACAAAAATGCCTGACATATAGATAGTTATAATACAGACGGTTAAAATAAGTGGTTTAATGGTCCTAAAATCCTTATTTTTGTTACAGCTCTTATGTTTCAGATATGGCAGGACTAAATTTCTCCACAGGAACTATATATCATCATCCATAAGAACATGTCACCTTAAGTGTAAAATATGCTAAAGCATTAAAAATAATATACAGTAATATTACTGTGAAGTAATTGAGTTTGAGGTACGCCAACTATCTCACCTACAAAAATATCGTCAAAGTAAGAGGTTAGTGCAAAAAAGAAGGATCTGATCCCACAGTCCCTTAACAGTCTATTGAATCTAAACACGCAGACATGAGAATGAACAGAAAATGTGATTGGATTTGTAAAGTGGAGCCAATCCTGTCCTTCAGATTCTCATTATTAGCTGGGACCATCCAGTAACGAGAGCAGAGAAGTTGCTTTTCTTGTTGGTAGTGAGATGCACACTGTCTGCCAGCTCGGAAATACAGTCTTGGTGTCAGTTATATAAGAAAAATTAGAATATTGGGGAACCATTACTACTTTTGTGTGAATAAAGTCATGGTACTGGGATGCCAGAAACAAACTGAAAACAAGAGAGAGAAATCTCTTCTAGAGAGCGAAAAACTAAAGTGAGACACAACTAATTAAACAAATCATAGTTTAATTAGCTGCACTTTGAAAGGCAAAACCCTGGTTGAGGTCAGACAGTCACAGTAGTAAGGTGTAGATGAGCTTATTTTGAAGACACTTTTCACATTATTTGGCAAAATTACCCATATATTTTCCTAGTAGAGCAGGGAATATTTTTGAAGTCTTGCCTAAATATTTACACCTCTTTGATTCAAATTTAGCCACAACTGTAATGTAATTTGTTAAAACATGTCCCTTTTTCTATTAACATTTTCTTGCCTACACAGATTCATAAATAGTCTACTCATTGAAAAGACTCCAGTTATTTTTTCCATAAGCACAATAAGACAAAAGCTCCAAAAAGGGCACACCCCATTAACTTCCAGGAGGTTATGTGGAACACATCAGTAAGGCAGGGCAGAATTTCAAAGGATAGCTTCAGCCTGAGATACACGTAGGCTGAAGATTACAGAGTCACGTATTTCTCATTTAAAATAAAAATGTAAAAAAGCAAGTGAATTGTCCATGTATTTTTTTTCCTTTAATTTTAGTAACAGAACGAACTGATCAGGAAATCTCTATTCTAACTACACAGTAGTGTCCACAAATAATCACACAGGATGCCTCACGTGCCCTTACTTGTGACTGAATAGCATCTCACTCCACAAGTAGTTCCATTGAACTTGGCTGAATGGCACTCGCTGAGAATACTCAGATAATACCCTGCTCCATAAATAATTACATCAGTACTCGGCTTCAGTAGCACTGCGGAGGAAGATACTGTTCCTGTCTCAGCAGGGATATTAGAATCAAGCCCCTAAGCATTTCTTCAATAACACAGAGAACGAGCTGCCACCGTCTTGTCATTCCCCAAATAACTTTTCGCCTCTGCCCACTCTAATAGGTTTTTCTGCAGTGAGGTTGATTTGACCGCCTTGTCTTTTCTCAACACATACAAGACTGAGATTTTCCTACTGAAACTCCCTGAGGTAACAGCAAACCTCCCAAACAGATTCCTCGGAAAGGACCTCCTATAGAGCTCCGTACATGACCAGCTGAGAACTCAACAATGTTTTTTGCAACTATAAGCAAACGAGGCCGGGATCTACATGTTGCCCACCCTCAAAGTAGCAAGAGCAGCCTCCAGAACGCAAAGGCAGGCTGCCACGCTCCTCAGCAGCGTCCTGTTCACAGAGCCCCAGCTCTGGTTTCTTCCATACCAGAAACACCTAATGGTAAGGGCCTGCCTGTCCGACTCAGTCCTCCCCACTGATCAAGCCCTAGGAACCATACACTGGTAGTACACATCCATTTATTTTATTTTTAAATTAAAAAAAACCACAAGGCAATAATGTCAAAATTCAACAAAATATTTACTCCTATGAACTAATATTATCAGATGATGAGAGCATGTTTAGTTATGGAGAGATACTCAAAGAGGAACATATTCAGATGAAATCTGATTAAATCAGTCCAATAACCTGTACAGGGTATTCATTTTGGGGAACAATCATGTCATTGAGCACACTGAGCAGTCCAGCTCATGAGTCTTCAGAACGAACCACCACTGAGATCAAATCATGCATCACATCTAGAAAGGGTGTCCCCTTCAGGTCAGGTTTGAAAACAATAGTATATCAGTCTAGAGAAAAAAAAAAAAAAAGTAGCTGCACTTCTACTCATGTGTGAATAAAAAACTTGTTTTCCCATCCTGACGATCATTTAAATTCATTGAATTTAACACACACATGCACACCATATATTTGAATATTACATTACACAAAACCACCATACTTCTAAAAAGACATGAGATTAAATTATTAAAAAACCCCATAGGTTTCAATAAAAAAAAAGTTATGTTTATGTCTTGCATTGCTGGCAATGTGGTAAGATCATCTGAACACTGAAGTTAGTCTCCAAAATTAAGCTGTGTTGTATTACGTTACGGTCATATCACGGCATACTTGTACTGTACTCACACATTTTCATATACTCCACGCTCACATACAAACACCTGATAATGTGGTCCTTAAAACAGTCTTGGGAGTACCTCTGATTTTAGGAAACAGGTTGGCAGTGTAAGAAAGATGTTATGAAAACTTGTCAAAAGTTCTATTACTGGAAGAGAATATTGGAATAAGTACTCTATTTTCAGAAATAGGTTAGTTTAAAAGTGACATTAAAATGCTATTAATGCCCTTCCAAAGATCACTCTTTTTAACTAATGGACAGTTACATTCGTCATACTTACAGTTGAATTATCCCACCGTACTGTCAGAAAGGAGATAAAAATATTTTTCACATGACAAGGTTTTAAAGAGTACTTTCCCCTAACTAGCAGAAGTTGGCAGGAAATCGCTTTCACTCCGCGTAACCCAACACCCATCTTTGTCTACAGAGCTCCACGGTTTCACAACCAGCACCACCTAATGGGTACAAAAATGTAGGTTAGTGCTGGCTGTGTCACCGAGAACCCACGGTGTAACTGGTTTGGTACCTGCTGGGCTGAAGCTCCCGAGTTCCCCATCAATACAAGCAAATGACCAGTATTTTCTAAGTGATCTATTGGAGAGCTGCCTATGAATCCAAAATCATCAATAATACACAAACCCTGCCACTTAAGCCCCCAATACTGATGTGCCAAAGTATTTCAGAGAACACCTCTCCCAGCACCAAGAGGCTCACCGCGCGGAATAACAGGGCACCGCACGGTTTTTAGGCTGCGCTCCCGTCGCGCGGATCTGAATGAGCTGGAAATTAATTTGCTTACGTAAGCAGCCCTACTAAAATCTATACGTGAATCCATATTCCGCCCGCAGCGTCCCGCGTGAACGCAGCACCGGTATTTTGCTCTTCCAGGACTGAAATTTTTGCACCCGTCCCCGGTCCTTTTCGAAACAGTTCCAAGCGAGAGGCTGAAGTAAAATTTCGCCTCCCGCCTCCCCGGAGAAGCTGGATGTTCGCGCGGGTTGGTAGGGGTTTCCGCTCTCCCTCCTGCCACGGGCGCGCACCCACGCGAGACGCCGCCGTGGGCGCAGAGGGAGAGTGGGCTGAGCTCCGCCATGCCCACGGAGCAACCCTCCTGTGGCGCGGGTGGCGTGGGGGTACCGTGGATCGACGAGAGTAAAAAGGGGTAAGGAAACCCGTTCCCACCCGTGGTGCTGACAGCGTGTTTCCACGGTGTGGAACAGCCGGTGACTGCACCTGCAGCTCTAAGCAAAAGGGATCGGAGGGGGAAAAAAAAGCCCCGGCGGAGCCCCAGGGAGGAAAAGTTGGTCTGAAACGCAAAGACGAATTCACGCAAAACATCACTCACCCACTCTGAGGATGGAGACGAGCTGGATGCAGGCAACCAAGCGCCCGAGAATGAGCATGTCCAAATCGTCCGCTGCCTCCTCCCGCTGCCTGCCTGCCTACCTCTCCGGCTGCCTCGCAGCCTCCTCCTGCCCGCCTGCCTCCGCGGGCAGCTGCGCCTCTCCCCCGCGGGGAGCCGGCTCCGCGCCGCGGCCGCGCCCGGCGGCCGCCCCCACGCCGCGGGCGGGAGGGATCGGCGGCGCTGGGTGCTGGCGGGGCCGCGGTTCAGCGCATGACGGGGGCTGGGCCCTCCGCGCCGCGCACTCCTGCGTGGGAGAGTGCCTGCGGGGAGAGCGCGCGGGTGCGTGGGTGCCCGGGTGGGTGTGCGTCTGTGTGCGTGCGCGCGGGTGTGCGTGTGTGCCTGGTGTGCGTGTCTGTGTCGGGATGTGTGTGCGCGGGAGAGGGGGTGGGGGGGGCGGAGACCGCGCGCTGCGGGGCGGGCGCGCACGTGTGTGCGCGTGTGAGTGTGCCTGCCTGCGTGTGTGTGCGCGAGTGTATGCGTGTGCGGGAGGAGGGGGGACGAGAGGGGGCAGACCTTCCCCCCCCAAACCAGCAGGAGGGAGGCGGCCGGGAGGGGCTCACGTCGCCGCGGCCGAAGCGTGGCCCCGTGGCCCTGGACTCGCCCCGGCGCGCCGGCGGGAGAGCGGCTCCGCGCGGAGCAGCCCCTCGGAACACCGCTGTCTCCCCACCGGCGTGCGAAGGAAAAGTTTATTTCGGCGGGGAGGGGGGTGTGTGGTTACTGCGGTCTCGGAGGACAGCGAGGGGGCCGGTCGGTGCGGCCCGAGGGGCGCGGAGTCCGGCAGCCCTTCGAGGGGGGGGCTGCCGAGCCCCGGCAAGATGCGATGGCCTCGGGACCGGCTCCCGGCCGTGATTTAACCGCTCGGCTTGGGCAGCGCGCAGCCCGGCGGGGTTTGGCGGGGCCAGTGAGCGGTACCGGCCGGTGAGCAGGTGCCGTCCGCGGGCCGGTCCCGGCGCCAGGCAGCGGGGAGGGTTCGTGTTCGCGGGGAACTGGAGTGGGGAGCGAGGGGGAGGGGGCTGGAGCAGCGCAACACCATCAGCCGCCTTAGAAGTGGGTCAGGGTGCAGGCACTGGCGCCGTTTCTTCGGGAAGACAAAACAAGACCAAAAAAAAAAAAAAAACAAAAAAAACCACCAAAACACCCAAACAAACACCAGGTTCCGCGCAGTGGGGACGCGCAGGGCGGGCCCCGCAGAGCCGCGCAGCGGAGCGGCACGCGTGGGTCCGGCGGGGAGCCCCGGCCCAACAGCCCCCCACCGTACCCCCGTGACACCCCGGGCCGGAAGGAGCGGGCACGCTGCCCCCCGGGCTGGGCCTGCCCGCGCTCAGCCGAGCTCTCCCGGGTGTCCCGGTGTGAAAAGGGACGGGGGCGGGCGAGAGGGAACTAAAAACACCAAACGCTCTGGGCTTTAAGGGCGTGAGCTGCCAGGCGCGATCGATTCTCCACCTCATCCCGGGCCCGTCGGGGGGGGCGGCCCAGGAGCCTCGGGAACGGTTTCGGTGTTTGCCATACTGTTCCCATCCGAGGCTGTGATGTGACTTTTAATGGCGGGCAGTGTCAAAACACTGGGTGCCCTGTGGGTACCCTGCACTGTTGGGCCTCTCAGGCCGCAGACACCGGAACCGCTTCCGCCCGCTTGTCCTTCAAGGAAAGCAAAGACAAAACTCCAGTGTCAGTTTTTCATTTCGATGTCCGCCTGCACTACGTGGCTGTTTGGGAAGCTATGAGCTATCTTGACATGAAGCGGATTGGAAATTTCCAAGTGAACAAAAGTGAAAGGAGAAATTGCCGAGATGCTCAAGCAGTCGATTGTATTTGGAAAGCGGACTGCGGACGTGTCTTCTTATGCAAGGTCAGCATCTTTCGGGGTAGTGCGGAGTTTACATACAATAGGGGTTGGTTCGTTAGGAAAAGGATTAACTCTGAATGACAGTTCTTGTTAAACGGACTTCTGGTGTCACAGGAAGAAACAACTTCCATGTGCTGAGCTCCACCAATAAAAGACTGTTTTAGGATTGTCCTAAGGGAAAATGTTGTTAAAGATTTTAATCAGCTGATTTTCATGTTACTGAAAGAACCTAGATGCCAGGAAACAGCTCCAGTGGCTTCCAAACCCATACACATGCAAACATGCAGACATGCACACACACACTGATACACATATGCAAGACAAAATACTGATACACATGGATAGTTTATTTGAGACAAACTCCAGCTCCAGCACCTTTTTGCTATTGGCTTCGTTTCTCAGTAGGAAGAAGATTTGTATAATATTGCATAGCCATATGTATAGGTATTATTATCACATAAAGCCAATGCCTGCAGAACTGTGGTAACACGTGGCTGTCAGGTTTTGCCTCCACTTGGCTTTCCTCTCCAGCTGGCAGGTGGACATGACTCAGTTGTGTTCCCTGTGAGTACATGTGAGCTTGCAGGAGCTCATTGAGTAGGGAAGGGATTGTGCCCCTGTACTCGACACTGGTAAGGCCGCACCTCAAATACTGTGTGCAGTTTTGGGCCCCTCAGTGTAAGATAGACGTTGAGTTGCTGGAGCATGTCCAGAGAAGGACAACAAAGCTGGTGAAGGGTCTAGAGCACAAGTCTTAGGAGGAGCAGCTGAGGGAACTGGGATTGTTTAGTCTGGCGAAGAGGAGGCTGAGGGGAAACCTCATGGCTCTCTACAACTACCTGAAAGGAGGTTGTAGGGAGGTGGGTGTTGGTCTCTTCTCCCAAATAACTAGTGACAGGACAAAAGGAAATGGCCTCAAGTTGCAGCAGGGGAGGTTTAGTTTGGGTATTAGGAAACATTTCTTTACTGAGTGATCAGGCACTGGAAGAGGCTACCCAAGGAAGTGTTGGAGTCACCATCCCTGGAGGTGTTCAAAGAACGTGTAGATGTGGCACTTCAGGACATGGTTTAGTGGACATGGTGGTGTTAGGTTGATGGTTGGACTTGATGATCTTGGAGGTCTTCTCCAACCTTGAAGATTCTATGATTCTAAGCTTCCAGGTTCCTCCTCCACCCTGGTGGGGACCACCTTTTGAGAAGTTTGGTGCCTTTTTATCTCCAGGTTTTCAGCTGTGGTCAAAGCTTTCTGACCAAGGCTAAAGACCACCTCTAACTGCTGCGTCATGGTTACCTGCTCAGGTAGGTGCTGCAAAAGCTTTAGGTAGGTCAGTGTGCTCCCTTTCTTACATGATTCCTTTAAGAATCCCCCTTTATTTATACCCTGAACAAGTTGCCCATCGTGAAAACACCCATACCAAAGGGCAAGCACAGCGTTCATAGATAGCACAACTATTTCCTGATTTTCCACAGTAAATTACTACCCAGAGAGAATCTGGTCCTGACATGGTCATTATGCCAATAGTTAACTTTCACTTCCAGTAGGTAATAGGCTGTAATATTTCACAAGGTGAGTGATAAACATTTAGAACAGATCACCAGTGAATGTGTCAGACTCTCCATTATTTGAAACCTTTACATCCTTAAAAACATGACCAAAAATGTCTGCACTAAGTAACTCATCTGCAGTTTTATAGCCTGTAATACAGAGATAATAAGGATGGATTAGAAGGTTCATCTCTGGCCTTTCAGTGTATATGCATACCTGATCAGAATAAGAATAAAATGATAATACCCTGATGTGATGGTACTTTACAGCTGCTTGGAACAGGTGTCAGTGGTTTAGAAAAGACACCAGGCCAGAGGCCAGTTCCTACAATTCCCCGCTGGTTCTTGTGCTGGTGAACGTTGGTGAACCAGCTCTCTCTATAGCCTAGGAATCGCTTGGCTGTGGTAAGGTGACACTGTTCATCATCATCTTTAGCTGTCATGTCATGATGTTTTAGCTTGTGCTGCATGAAGCCAAATTAGCTAAAATTCATTTGGAAATAAGGAAATCTGTCAAGTAAATCAATTCACTAGCTCTAGTGACATAATTTCTATTAGTTTCCTCTTTCCCCTCTATGAAGTATAAATAACCCCATCAGGATACAATAGCAAGCGGACATGAAAAGGACTTGTAGTTAACATTGCAGATTTCTATTTCTTTAAAACTCACTATTCTTATCGATGACTTAGCAATGAAAATATGACTTATTTTCATCGCTATACCCTTTAGTAAATATTTTACAGATTTACATAAAGCTGCTCTTTTGTTACATAATATTTCTACTGGTCCTTTTATGGAGCATTAGCAAGTCTTGATGAGAGATTGGTCCCTGTTTAGTTTCTGTGTTAACATTTTCCCCTTTTGATAAGCTTTTCTCTTTTTATTTTTTAAAATTTCTTTACTTTTCAACTTTCTTGGAGTCTTCTCATCTGATATTGAATATTTTCTTCAAATCTACTCTTCTTAACCGT
Organism: Chlamydotis macqueenii; assembly: GCF_036417535.1. Taxonomy (NCBI): domain Eukaryota; kingdom Metazoa; phylum Chordata; class Aves; order Otidiformes; family Otididae; genus Chlamydotis; species Chlamydotis macqueenii. The sequence goes on from NC_141556.1 coordinate 25,082,570, forward strand.
TGTTACATTTTTCTCAGTCTAAATGAACCTCTCTTCGCCGTTGATACTGTATTTTCCTTTGTATTGTGACAATCTTGTTATTTTCCAGGGTGAGTCATTCCATGTCTTGTTCAGCTTTTTTTTTTTCCTAGCTTGTTTTGAGTGCTTATGTTTTTTTTCAGAATAAGGTCAATTTCTTGTTGGATTTATCTTTTTCTCTTGTGGCAAATGTTTTCATTTTCAGTGCTGTCTTTGATATTTATTGAATCCTTTTTTGGGTTTACATGCAGCTTTTATTTTTCTTTCTTTCCTATATGAAGGCGTCTTGGTAAGTATGGTACAGTATGTTAACAAATAATCTGGTGGACTCCATCTCTAGTTTCGAATTTGCTGGAGAAATCCGCACATAAATTAAAAATATTAAAAAGATGTGTGCAAAAGGTGTGTTGTCCTGGTAATAGTTATAACTACCATCATTAGGAAAATCATGCAGACACATAGGACAAAACCAAAACCCAAATTCATTAAGTGTCATGCTGAAGTCAAATGGTCAGATCTGTCTGGTTAGAGTACTGGCATTTTTTTCAGAGAACTTATTCCCATGAGTATTTAGTATTAAACGTCCCTTTACGTGGAGGAGTATTAGTATAGGATTTCAACCCTTTTTTTGGTAATATTAGGATACAACATGAGAGTAAACACAGTATTTTTGTCTACCTCAATTTTGTTTGGCGTGTTAGAGTTTCAAGATCATTAAAAACTTATTCATAAAAAAGAATATTTTTTCCATTTTTTAAGGGAGTTCCACTTTTTGCACTCTGTGTAGTGTTATTTTCATTTTTGAGATTGGTCTGAGGGGTTACTTTCCCAATTCGGTTGCCTCCAAGAACACAGAAGGACAAGAAAAATGGTGACATTGAACCTCTTATTTGGCCCTTGGTTAAACAGAAGATGGAAGTCAACTGCTTTTTAAAGCTAAACCCAAGGATGGTGTACATTTTCCTCTCAGAAGAAGGTGAGAACTGGGCAATTCGATAGCTGCCAGGTGCCATCTGACCCTGGGAAGAGATAGGTGAGAGACGATGTCTATTAACATAACCTGGTTTTATTGTTTTGGTTCTCGGTAAAAAGCATGTGAAGAGAGCTGGGCTGTTAGATGCACTAAAGACAGCATGGTTTAAACCTGTCTTTTTAAGCCGCTATCTGTCTGGCCTAGCCATGGAAAAGGCTTCCATACCACATCTTCTCGCAAAGCAGATGATCTAATGAAAAGTTTGCGGGCTAGAAATCGTAGATACCTGTTTCTCCCAGCTTTATCAGCTGATCTTGAAATAAAAACCACATTTCTCTACAAATTCTGTCTCTTCTGGCAGAAACAGTCTGTACCTTACTGACTCCAGTGTCAAAACAGCTACCCCTTGTTAAACCTGCTGAGGAATGGCCTTCCAACCCCACTACTTACCAAGCAGAGTCGTTACAGAGTATGAGAAATTAGCAATGGTGGGCCAAAATGCAAAGTTTGAACCTGTTAGTTTTATATTTATGTATATGAGCACTGGGCCAAATTTGTCTACGTTTCCTTCGTACTGCTTTGTGGCTGTTGAGTCACAATTGACCTCTCTGCAATGTAGCACTCAGCACTGCTACTCAACACCCACTACTTCTACTCAACACCTGTTGAAAACAAGTGTTTCCAACATTTTCCGTGAAGGTTGGTGCTGTTTTTCCATACAAAACCTATCTGTGAAGAAAGATGCACCACGGACTGGCTTTCTGACTGTGCTTTCAGTCAGAGAGGCATGGCCACGTTGTAAAATCCTCTGACTCCAGCTGCAAATCCCTTCCTACATTCTCTATGGATGGAGATGCCTCTAGGGGCATTTGGTTATTTTCTCTCCTGCTATGCAGCAACAGAGAAAATGAAAATAATATTTCATACTCCTGTTTAGCATTCCTATTCATTTCTGCTTGGGTTATTAAATGTAAGATTGGGAACACAAAGCACAACTACTACCGCACTAGTGTATCATCTCACTGCATAGTTACCTGTTAGCAACACAGTAGTTTCCCGCAGAGACAGATAAGACTAACCCCTGAGACGCTAAGTGAAGAGTGGGCAGGAGTGAATTATTTAACAGCTGATTCCCCCCCCCCCCAAGTCCCCAAACACAGGGTAGCGTGACCTCTTGGGCGGCCTTATTTTTGCTCATCTTTCTGCAGAAGGGCAGGTAGAAGCAGGTTTACCTGTATGCCGGCTCCTCTACAACGCCTCCAGGCGCTGAATTGGGCCGGCTGCTCTGAGACACCTGAGGTGCCCGCTGTCTTTGGTGTCACGCATTCAGTGAGCTGTGCCTACAAGTAACAATTTCACAGGTCCCCTTCCTCTCCTTGCAGAGTGTAAATAAACATTTTCTATCCAAGTGAAGAAGGTTCTTTCAGTCAGTAATGCTGAATAAGGCACTGCTTTCAGTGCTGTTGGTGATTAAAAGGCTCTTTTTCTGCTGCCTTCTTTTTAAAGACAGTGTACATCCTGGACAGGAAATTCAGACGAGTAAACCCAAAATGTGTGCTTACAAAACCAGCAAGCCAAAATGGAAAACTCCGGTGCATGGTTAAGCTATGCACTAAAGACACACATGGACTCAAACATTTGCTCATGCAGAGTAAACAACAGTTCCTATGAATGTGTCAGGCTTTAACAATAGCCCGTTAGCAATAAATAAACTAATAAAAAAATAAATCCCCCCTACAACCAGCCATTAAACTGCGATCTACTAGGTCAATTCCAGCCAAAAGCAAGTTGGTTTGGCTCATTTGCAGATCTAATCAAACGGTATTTCCTACACTGGATTCACATTTACAATTTTTTTTCTCTTTCATTTGTGAATCTGGTGGCAGCCTTATTACAGCAAGTGCCGACCTGCGAGTACAATAGATACAAAGTCTCTGGAACAATTTGTCATAATCATCATGCTTGGGTAAACATTGTTGATGATGCTACACAGAGGAGTTTTCAAATAATGCATATTGAATGGTAGGAACACTATACTGCTGGCAAATGAAGCACAAATACTTTTTTTTTCTGCTTAAATTCATGTTTATACTTTTTTTTCTGCATTTTTTTACTTATAGCAAGTTTTACCACTTTTAGAGGGTATGTTTCAATTTTAACCACAATTAAAAGCAAGTTAGATTATGAGACTGACCTAATATTTGACTGACATTATTCTTACTGCTTTTAAATATGAAATAAATATTTAAATCTGCTATTCATCTGGGGATAAAAGTAAATGGCAACAAAACAACAAGGATATGCTGAGATACCATAACCCATCTCAAAAATAGCCACTATTTGTCAGCTTTCAAGGTATTTGCAAAATAAACTATTCACAGCTCATCCTTCTTTTGACAGTACCACCAATGTTGCTCTGGTACATTGATAGGAAAATAAACAGAGGGAGAGATGTTGGCTTCTAGCACATAGAAGCAAAAGGCACAAGTTTCTCAAGTAGGAAAAGGAATAACGGAGTACAACAATATTCCTCCTTAACATCTAAAAATATTTAAGGTGATGATTCCATTGTAATGGCTTCTAAGATCTCAGAACATCTATTGCTAGAAAGAGTAACTTCTTAAATTTGAACAAAATTTAATTAGAAAACATAGACATATCTTGGTGTGCTATTAAATCTTCAGAGCTGCCTATCAACTGTGGCAACTGAAGTATATATAATATAATATACATAGAGAAAAATGTGATGCCTGTAGAGAAAAGAAACCTGGATTCTAATGGAAAATGCTGAGATCTGAGATTACTGTTACCACTCAGGAGTGAGATTTGGGGTTATGATAGATAGTTTTATGAAAATAATTAGCTTGGTACTTGGTAGATGTCAAAAGAAGGCAAAAACATTCTTAATAATTATTTGAAAGTGAATAGAGATCAAAACAGAGAGCATTACTTATGCCACTCTATAAATCCTCTTTTCTCTTGCCACTTCTAACTCAGACTGAATACAAAATGATTCTTTAGGATTTCTTTATTTTTTTTTCCACACTACACACACACAAATCCCCAAATTTTTTTCTTCTCAGAATAACAAGGGTGATGAGGGGGGATGGCTTCTGTGTTTAAGAAAGAGGGAGGAATATATTTGAGGGGGGAAAAAAAAAAAGAGTCTGGCATTCCTTGGTCTAGAAAAGAGACGACCTACAATCAAGGTCTGTAGAACCAGATCAGACGATGGAGAGGGTGGATGGGTGATGACTGCTCACTTGTCCAACACCAGAAGCTGCTGGCAGCAAATGAAGCCAAGTTCATGAGCCAAGTTCAAAAAAGACTCCAAACCCAAAGTTCTTTCTGTGATGAGAGTCAGGCCTGTGGAGATCCTTGGCAATGGTATTCTGGACTCAGTGAATTTATGAGAGTTCAAGGGCAGACCAACAAGAGTTTGGAAGAAAGATTCATTGAAGATTACTAAATAGACATGTACCATCAGTCTCAGGAAGTCTCCTGAACTCAGAATTAGCACTTGCAGGTTACTTGGGGAAAGTATTGTATACCAGTCCCATTTTTCTCTTTCCTAGACATCTACCAACCACTGGAGAAAGAATGGTTGCTTTTTTCTGAGCCAGATCACACTTTCAGATTACTTTGTTACAGGTGCCTTCAGCAGAGACAGCTGAGACCTTTAGAGGTCTTCTAATTACATAGAAGTTCTATAAACTATAGCATATTTAAATATGCTGGAAAAAAAAAAGCAGCAATGGTGTTTGTCATCAGAACTTAAAAATATTCTATCTGCAATTAATGAATATGCCATTAGATTATGCTTCTGTCAAATGTCATTTGCTTGTTTTCAAATACAACTGTGAAAAATATAAATGTTTCCATGGAACTAAATTTCAGGAGAAAGCAAAATCCCTAAGTAGTTTTTATGGTTAAGGAGAGTTAAGGACCAATTAAGCAAAAGCTAAGCAGCCAGGTGTAAGGTATGCAGGGCCCTGGCCCAAGGTTCAGCTTATTGAACATGACATGAGACATTATGGTGCAGGACATAGTGAATAGCAAAGTGAGGAGCTATGAGAAGTTTCAGATAGTACTGTGAAGGCTGGCTGTGTTTCACAGTTGGTTAAGGGTGAGTTACATGAGAGGTGGCCAAACATTACAATAGTTGGAGGACAATAGCGGGATCTTTTGGGGAGAAGAACTTGCAATGCCAGCTGTACCTCGGTAATGATACCAGTAAAAATGTATAAAGTCAAGATTACCTGGGTATCTGTATCAAAAATGCCAAATTTGGCTACAGATACAAGAAAACTGGTACCAATGGGGAAAAATAACTAGTATTTTGTTGATTATCTGGAGGGAGACCAGAGTGGAGAAAGGGAAAGATCAAGGAGGATGGGGAACTTGCGTGGGAAAATCTTGATGTGGAACATAGAGAGGTTTGGTCATGTGTGAGCAGGTAGCTGGTCAGTAAGTATTTTTTTTACTTAAATCAACCTGACTGAAACGTTCCCAGTTGCTATTATGAAACAGCAGCGATGTGTGGAGACCTATCCACTTGCCTGAATTGTCACTTCTATTGTGATCTTTCACTGTTTAAAAATACTGTATAATATGATTTGGGCAAATACTGGGATGATAGTCATAGAATCGTACAATGGTTAGGGTTGGAAGGGACCTTCAAAGGTCATCTAGTCCAGCCCCCCATCCAACTTGGCTTTGAATGTTTCCAGGGATGAGGCATCCACCACCTGTCTGGGCAACCTGTCCAAGTGTTCTACCACCCTCATTGTAAAAATTATTTTTCCTAATATGTAATCTAAATCTATCTGCCTCTATTTTGAAACCATTACCCCTAGTCCTGTACATGTCCTTCTTATGTTGGGGGCTCCAGAGCTGAATGCAGTACTTCAGGTGGGGTCTCACCAGAGTAGAGTAGAGGGGAAGAATCACCTCCCACGCTCCTCTTGATGCAGCCCAGGATGTGGTTGGCCTTCTGGGCTGCAGGGGCACATTGCCTGCTCATGTTGAGCTTCTCATCTACCAGTGCTCCCAAGTCCTTCTCCTCAGGGCTGGTCTCGATCCATTCTCTGCCCAGCCTATATTTGTGCCTGGGATTGCCCTGACCCAGGTGCAGGACCTTGCACTTGGCCTGGTTGGAGAGGGGAAGCATAAAGTTGACTACTTATGTGGGGGATGAAAGAAGTAGACTACTTACAGCAAAGGTGAACAAAGCTGTAGCAGATCCTAAAAACGGATCTGGCAACCATGGCTGCCAAGGCTTGGTTGGTCTAAATCATCTCTCAAGGTACAGACAATTGTCTCACTTCTCAAGTACAGCTGAAGAAGCTGAAATAGCCACTTTGTGTACTAGCTGAAGCTCTTACACAGGCACTAGGACACTCAGGTCCTCTGCCCACCTCATTTGCAAAGTTCGATGCTTCTTTTTACTCCCAGAGTTTGCCTGAAGGTCCTGGGACCCATTAAGTTGTGTAAGTGCTTTTGTGGGTTCTGCTCCTTCGGTTTTCTGCTCTACAGGTTTCTGTCTGCTTGGGAAAGATAACAGCTCTTCCCTACTCCAGCGGGGATTTTGGAGATAAGAACTCTGCAGACAGCTCAGTAACCGGAGTCTTTCAGACAAACGTAGCCTGTGCAGGACCTAGTGCAGATTGTGACACTCCAAGCTCTATTTAGATTAAAGTCTTTGTGAAAAAGAATGTTATTATCAAGTTCCTATACCTATATCTAGCATAATTATATAGTAAAGTATGAATAACCTTGTTGAAATGTCTCATATTTAGTTAAATTATTATTAATAGGAGACAGGGAGCCTTAATAAGTGGGATTAGCACATGAGTGGTTACATTAATGAACCGTTAGCATAAATGAAATACTTCGAACTTTCATCATTTGGAACAAATAAGCTTGTTCATCTCCTGAGTGATCTGTTAATATACTAAAAATAGCCTCCAACCTTTGATGTGCAAGATAGCTGCTTTAACAGGGGAGGGAGGAGAGAAAGGTGGAGGATTGTGTGTGCGTGTCTGTGGGGTACAGCAAGCTCCCACACTATTCTTTTTAAATTTTTAAAAAATTTTGTCATCTCAAATTAGCTTTCAGACTCCAGCAATAGTCAAGAATGTGGGAAAAAAAAATATTAAAAGATGAGGACAGAATCACAGAGTTTTTCCCCTATGACCAACTGTAGCCGGAGTGGCGTGAGTTGCTTGTGCACTTCAGTTCACCCTGAGCGGTGCTGAGCTGGATGCTCAGTCTTGCTAAAGGCGCCCTTCTCCGCTAACTGTCCTGAAGTTGGCCACAGCCTTAAAAGATTTGCCATGTGTAAAGGTGTGACAGATTCCATAACTAGAAAAGGTAGAACTCTGAAAAACAGATCTCTCTTAAACACTTCATATGCTGAAAGCTTCCAGTTAAACAAAAGATCAGAATAAAACCTGTAGTTTGCTATGTCAACTGCTCAAATTAACTGAAAATGAACAATGTGCTCCCACATAGCAGAAAACAGGCTGATACCTCCAAGGTTTTAATTAAAATGAAGGTAAGTATCACAACCACTTTATGATACTGACAAGCATATTTGACATGAAAATAATTATTTTTTGTAACTCAAATCTTTTTTGTAACTCAAATCCAGTTCTTGTGGTACTGGATTAAGTCCAGTTGTCAAAGGCAACAAACATGCAGTAGCTATAAAACATCTTGGCTTTTCCTGAAATAACAGTTTCATGTTTTCTTGGTATACATGGTAAGTAAATGACTGAATTTGAAATCTTTTGCATTGTTTCTTTGTACTCAGTGCATTGAACATCAGAGAGTTTTCTTCTCCCAGCTGCTTTGCCCTTCCCAAATTTCTGGGGCACACATGACTGCAGTACTTCTCAACTGGCTGTGAAACACTGTGGTAACATAAACCATGATGCTTTAAAAGGCCACATTAATACATCTGTCCTTTGTAATAGGTGTACTGTGGGTCAGTTCAAAATTTAAAACATAATTTCTTTCATACTTGAACTATTGAATCGTGTCTGTCTTACCATAGGACTGCTATAAATGAGTATGGGAGGCACATAGATTATTACTGTTTCTCTGGATGGGTGGATTTTCTGACCTATACTGTGTAAAACTAGAAAACCTGGGTTCAGATTCCATTGTCCCTCATGCATGTCTCCCTCAAATGCTAGATGACTGACACTGAAACTGAGTTATCCTTCTGGCATGGACTGTAGCTTTCTAGTGCTACCTCTAGGTCAAGCCTGAGATAAGAAGGCCTCTGAAAATATGGATGGCCTTTCTCTTCCTCATATTTCCTACAATGTCCTATATAACCACCTCCTTGTTAGGAGTGTTTTCACAGGGTTCAGGTAGGACAATGACATGGGCAGGATCTGTGCAGATGAGATGCTCCTTGTCCAGTCCCAGGATATATCTGTAAAAACGCACTGTGTTGAGTTTTAGGCGTGGGATTGACAGTGCTGTAGCACTACATCTTCCCACTCCAAATCTGTCTTCATTTCCATTCAGATAAGAATATTTAGTCTTCACAGAACAGGGCGCACCATTCGTGTTTGTGAGGACAATTCAGGCTCAGATTATGTGGAGTAGAGAATTTATAAATCTTTTGTGGGCTGCAATGAGGATGAAATCCTGACCTATGGTGCAGTCAGTGGTATAACTCCTGTATTTACAAGGGTTCGTGGTTCAATCTAATCCCCTGTACTTTGTAAAATATATTTGTGTACTGCAGGTTCATTTTTTTCAATACTTAGAGGCCCTTGTTCAGCTTTGAAATTGTTAGCAGAATAGTCGCTGCCCTCATGCTTTTAAGTGCTGCCACTTCCTTCTGCCTTTGGAGAGACCAGGTGCAAAACAAATGTTTTTGAAAGCCAGATTGCAGAAGCAAACAAATAATCTCTCCAGAACAATCAGAGAGGAAGATTTATGTATATAATGAGATATGTTGTTTTTCTTTAACAGCAACAAGTGAGAAAGCGTAGGAAAAACACTGATGGAATAATTAAAGTGTGTGGCATCTAACATATAAGATATATTACCTAGCACAGCCCCACCGTGAAATTTGCATAATTATTTTCTCTAGTATCTCTTAAATGCTGTAGACAAACAATTCTATCAATTTTTTTTTTTTTTTTTTGCTTTAGAGCCACGTCTGTATTACTGCATCTTCAGATACAATTGGATTCTGTCTAAAAACAACTGGAACTGTACCCTGACCTTCCAAAACAATTATGGAAATCCTCAAAGGACAAAATAGTCTCGAATTGTTTTCACATATTAAAACACAGGATTACTGAAAGAGATGAGGGCCCTGAATGTTTACCCTGAAATGTCTGACTGTCCCAGTACACATTCAGCCTCTGGTGTGTAATTTGTCTGGCATACATAATAGCTTCAAGAATATACAGAAAAGAGTTCTTGAATCAGCACCTTCCCTTTCACTGCCTGAGCAGCTTTAGAAAGGCATATCTGCATCATGTAATTCTGAAATCCTTGTAAATTTAGGTAATAATTAATTCTTACTGACACTGAGTGAAGGAAAACCCTCTGTAGTTTATTTTTATGTCAAGAAACAGATTTTTCTCCTAGTGCAAACTTACTGAAGGCAGTTTTTGCCCAAGAATATTTAGTTGTTGGTAAGATTTGTGTTGTTTCTCTATATGCAGAAAGGAAATATTTCAGAATACCCGTGAAATCTCTGCACATTTCGGAAGCTGAACCCAAATCATAATGAGTTTCAGAAAGACTGGCTCGGCATTCAAGGAAGAAAATGCAGCAGACACTGATTCTTTTTTTAAATCTTAGACTAGAAGTTATATTCTCTAAATTGAACAGGATTTCAATCCTGTGTACACAAGTGCATAGAAAAAAAAACCATACAGGTACTTTATTTGATTTTCTTTTAGCTGGATAGTCTGAATAGAATTAGTGTTAGTGAGGTGCTTCAGCTGAAAGTCGACAAATGCGTATTTTCCAAGCCTACTATCTCACTAAAGGCCAAACTGTGCAACTCTTTCTCATGCTAATGAGAAGTTGAAGTCAATGGGACTTGACATGTAAGTGCTCAACAACTTCAGCAAAGGCTTCATAAGCTGGCCCTAAATGCTTTTGCTTTAATAGATCTCTGTCTCGCTGTCTTGCTGTCTCTGTGTCTTTTGGAAACAGGTTATCTCCAAAACTTTTGCTGGTGATACATTGTGAGAAGACAGCTCAGTAGGCTTCCTGCCACTTTTTGAAAACCTGTTAACAGTACATATTAATTGCTGTTTGCTCCCAGCTTCATTATAAATATAATTCTCTGTTGATCTGCATGCTCCATCTGACAGTACCGAGCACCATAATATCAGGATATCTACAGCATCCATCAGCATGACTGACACAGATTAGACAACTGTGCTTTATATCAACGAGGTTTCTATCTCTGAAGATACTCTCAGTGCAGTGCAAAGCCAAATAAAATGCAAATAATACAGTGTAGTCTACTAAAACATGGAAAAAAAGAGTGCTTTGGCCTCTTTTTATGTGTGTTTTTAGGCATTAGACAAACTCTTTGATCTTCTTAAAAGGGAGGATAAATGTTTTTGTAGCCAAGGAGGGTCCTTGAGAGGAGACAGGATCCCTCTGGCCCTGGACCTGTATGTTCCTCCTGCAGTGATGTCTTATCTGTGGGCTACATGAGATAATAACAACTGGAAAAAATGAAACTGAGTAAAATTCATACAGTTAGATATCATGACACTTATTTGCTAGATGAAACTCTTCCCTTTGGGCACAGAGAACCAAGCCCTGCTCTGCTTACTGAAGGGCAGCTCAGTCTAACCACTAAAAGACAGTGAAAAATGAAAGTAATTTCACTGGTAGAGCCTGCTGCTCATACATGTGCATCCCTCCTTTCCACGCAGCTCATGGGCTCACCTTCAGCTGCATCTGTGCACTGGGAGCCTACAGAGAATGTGTTTTATAAATCAAATCATCACTGAAAAGGCAATCTTTAATTTTACAGGCTACAAATGACATGCATCTGTATTGTATGCTCTGCACTGAATGCTTAGTGCAGGGACTAGATGGTATTTGTGATATCAGGGAGGGATTTTTCGCTATGATGAGATTCAATCTAACCTGCAAATGATCTCCGGGTTCTTGGCCTCTCTGTTTGACCCGTTCCTTTGTGGCACATGAAAACCAGAAAAACAGCTATGGTTGACCTTGGACTGGGGTTGTTGTAGTGCGATCACTGTCCGTGCTCTACCACCCTCTCTGTCCTATGAAGGAGCAGAAGGGACTCCCACCCGCTCAGCAGAGCACCTCCAGAAACACTGTTCTGTACTTGCTTCAGCAATGCCGCCTTCTTGTCCTCTCCCTTCACTGAAAAGCAAGGGCACAGTTGTCACCTGTGTCTTCAGCCGTGTTACTCTCTTTCTCAGTTCTGCTGAAGGACGTATGGTCAAGCCCTGGGGACACAAAGCCTGTACAGCAAATGTTTGAGCATATTGCATTGCTCTGCCAGAGGTGGCCAGGTCGAAGCAAGGGGTGAGCAGGGCGGCAGTTGATGCTCCGCGGAGTTTCCAAGCTAATGCCACTCCCATGCTACACGTCTGCTGCAGGCTGTAGGTGCTGGGGATTGAGGTGTCACAGGGCCATGAGATTTAAGCATTGGTGTAAAGTGAGTGTCTGCTCTCTGTCTCCCCAGTGGCTAAGCTGTGCTGCTTCCAAACCAATTTACTGTCCAGCCCTATCCCAAGCACATGTGGTGCTGCATATGTATAGACATTGATACATCAGCTACGGAAGAAACATGCATTTAATAGGCTGAGTTCAAGATTTGGGTGAAAAGACTTTATACAAAGAAGAAAAAGTACTGTAGGCCATGATAACTTTCTTCTTTTAAAACAGAAAACTGCTATCTTTTTTTCCAGTTCACTCCCAAAAAACTAAATGGTGCTGATTTTTTTTTTTTTTCTTAAATTAAACCTGTATCAACTTTGCAGCAGGCACTTTTAATGGATTTTTTACTGCAGTTTTAAAGCTCCCTAACTTTACTGGATTTATCAAAGCCAGTTAGGGCAAGACATCCACAGTAGAAACTCCACCTGCCCAGCACAGCGTACTGCCATTCTGTGTCCATCCTGTATCCCACAAAGTCCAACCATCCTTATCCTTTCCCCTGGGATATCTCAGAAAACAGCGGTTGAACTGCAAGGCAATGTATCTGTTTTCTATATTTGCATTTCTAATCAGAAGCTGATTAATTACTTTAATAACATGTTAATTTGCACTGAAGTAACTTCAGGATACTACTACTAAAATCAGTGGATTTACTCCACATAAACACCAGCTGAGCTGGCTGCACAGTTTTATTTATGGGGAATTCATATGTGGAAAAGTCAGAATAAATTGCAAGCACTTATAAGAGTCCAATGCCGTTCTCAAGAACCTTGTAGACTGTGCAAGCAGTTGATATGAAAATAATGAACGTAGGAAAAAAAGAGGCTATTTTTATCTAAAAATACAGCATAAATCTAAGGGGCTGCAAATCAGTAATATTTCAGAAGTTAGACAAGGAAATAAATATCTAGTTCCTATTAATCTTCTCAGGATGCAGAGAGTGCAGGATATCACTCTTTTTAAAAACATTTTATGGAAGTAGTAGAGGACAGTCAGTAGCAAGGCACTTGCCTTCATTGTGGGATGCCAAACCCATATCTCTGTTGGGACCGTCCACTCTGCATCTTAGACCAAAGTCTTCCACTTCTATTAGAAAGACCCGTCGTCTAGGTTACTCCCCTGGGCCCAAGCTGAGACAAGACCTCTGAGCTGTAGAGGCCAAACTGACGGTTTCTCTTCCAAGGATGAAGTGCTAGACAGGAAACAGCAGGAAACAGCACAGTCAACGGGCCTGCTGCTCCTGCTGGGAAGGCCGATTGAGTACAGGAGGTGTCGATTGCTACCTCCTCTGCCTCTCAAGGTGAAAGCCACTGCCCTGGACCATTATAACCTGGCTGCTCCCTGAGAAGCAGAAGCAAACTTGGTTTCTTAGAGACAGGAAAAGGAAGCAGCAGAGCTCTGTTCATTTGCTGCCCTTTGTAATTATCTGTTGCAGAAAACTTTACACTTCCTTTTCCTGAGCTCCTGCCAAGGTGAGATGTTCTCTGTTTTGACCAGAAACTCCATCTTGAAACTTGGAAATCTTTCCAAAGTATATCCATAAACAAGATAAGGTACTGCTATACTTTGATTAAAAAGAAATGTCAGGAAAAACTTCTAAGCAGCACTGATACTTACCTTTATAAGAAAACAAAACAAAAAACGACAACAACAAAAAAAGCTCTTCTGCTCTGTGGACATTTGTGAAAGTTTGATTAATGTGTGTCAAGAGATTTGAGGGTCTGAAATAGGACAATTTGAATGTCCCAAGCATTGAAGAATACCTCTAATTATTGGATATTTGACTCCTCCCAGAGTTAGGATCAATGGGAACTTTGTCTACTTGATAGCTCAGTAAAAAGCATCAGAGTCAAAGGTAGAGCTAAATCATGAAATATTTGGATTAGAAGATCACACAAATAAAATTTGCCTCATTAGATCATCAGCTGCAGATCATCAGTTACATTTAATTGGCCATATTATTTCTCAACTACCTCTAACAAAATACTGCATATATTTGGTTTGTGTTTGTAGAAATGAGAATAATTGCAAAAACTTTCAGTTAGCCATTATGGAAATAGTGAATGTCCAATAGAATGCCCCCAGAGTGTGAGCTTGGATGGCATACTGTATTTATTTATTAATTTAGCAACTGAACATTTGCATAAAGCTCAGGTAGAGCTATTCCTATGAATAAGCTTGCACAATAACATCAGACATCTCTACTAATCCTTCAGAACATCAAAAGCAATGCTGGCTGCTATTCAGCACTGGGTTCAGTGCCATGACAACAGATGGAATTCATGGCTGAGGGGTAAAAAAAAAGACTTCCATCCCCTGTCACTTTTTGTAAGAATCCCTAAAGAGAAAATTATGCAAACTAGTAGAAACTGAATGTAGAACAGGAATGCCTGTGAACGTGTGCTATCTGCATTTACACAAAACAGCTTATTTGTGAAATAGAATGTAAGTGCTAAAAGTAGGTATGGAAATCTTATTTAAATTCTTACAAAGGGCAAAAAGGAGAAGGAGGGAGAATGGGCTGGATTTCTCTTTCTCTGAGTTTGGTGGGGGAACAGACTGAAATTCATAATATTATGGTCACAGGCAGATGACATGAAAATGATTTTTTGATGTTGTTAAAATGAATGTTCCTATGTTTTGTGAAGAGATAAGTCTGAGGCATTTTAATCTAAATATGTGTGTTTTGCAGTAAAATTTTGTTTGGCAATATTGTAATATCTTTAGATTGAACGACATTTTGGACTTTATTGTCCTATAGTGTAAGACAATTATAAGTGAAAACCTAAAAGTTAAAATTACTCATTGGTTTACGTCATCCATTAACAAGAAAACTGTTGAGATGAATGGGAATTATCAGTGTAAATGAAAAGAGATCTTGGAGTAATTTTTGTTGGTGGTTTTGGTTTTTTTTCTCTACTCAACAGCCCACAGAGTTAAGGTGATGAGTCAGATATATCTACTATGCAACTACTAAAGACCACTGTTGCTTCAAAAGCCTAGTCAGTCAGGCTTACAAGTTTAGAAGACAAAATAGCCGTACTTTCTAATGCACAAAAAGGTCAAGTAACAACAGTCTCAGTCTTGCAGGTAGAAATGAGCATTCTGGGAACTGAAATGAAAGTGGTAAAAGAAAATGGGAGTCTTAAGGGCTGGATCCAGCAATGCATTGGTCAAAAGGTAGTTTTTCCATTTCCTAAGATGTTTGCATGATCAGATAATACATGTGGAGTGGAATATAGAATAGAAATGACAACTCTTTCAAGGTACTCTCTAGTTACCTATTGCTGTGTCTAACAGAAGCACAGTGCTCCCTAAATAGATTTTCAGAATTGTCTTCACACTTTCCTCAGCAATAAAAATGTGGCTTTGCATGATGCTGTCCATTAGAACCATCTGTAGTACAGAACAGAAGCATGAGTGATTTTTTTTTTTTCTGCAAGATGGTAGTCAGAACTAACCATATGCTTCTGCATTCATTTTATTTTGGAATGCTTATTTAGTACCCTGGTTTTCGGGTACTGCAGGAAAAAAAAGAATATGTTAACATTTCTTGGCCTAGCTACAAGAGCTGTAAGCAACCTTGCAGTGGTCTGCCACTGCAAGAATACAGAAGGAGCAAATGGCTCCTTAATATCTTATACCTGTATCCTCGACCTTTGAAGAAGTTTGGCTCAGGGTCTTCTTGTTTTGTGGTCCTGACTGCGTATCATTGAGAATTTTCTTTTATTTCATTTTCTGCATATGGTGAAAAGAAAGAGCCAGCCTTTGATGACAGCTGCAAAATTGTTTCTTATTTTATTTTTCTACTTACTCTCTAATTTATTTTCAGTAGTTATGACTCTGAAATACCACTGTAAGTTTTCTTTCTGAGATACCTAGTGTTTGTGTCTGGTTCTTTGATCTGACCTATGGCAAGGAGCAGGAACAGATGTGAAAGACTTCTCTGCCCAAGCAGTGTGATGAGATGCTCAGCTGTGCATAGTTGCATTCAAGAGCATTCACTTGCAGATGTTAGATTTGAGGAGCATTTTGAAAATATAGTCGAGAGTATAAACTGCGTGTCGGCTTTGTTTTAGATTCCCAGGTCATATGCTATAAAAGCATTTATTTGACCTTTAGCAAGGGCTACTTCTCCTTCTGATGTTTTTTCATAAAATTCAGTGTATGACTAAATCAACCTTGTTAAAGCTGACCATCAGTGAAGCGGAGACAGAAATTAATCATGAACGAGTAATAGACAAAATTACATCTTTTTAAGGCTAAGGAGGAATTTAATGTGCTCACTAAAAAAAAATATATATTCACTAACAAAGTTAACATTCTTGCACAATGGAAAAATTCCTAATTCTGCGATGCACAATGGGACATCCAATTTAGAAAGGGTCAGTGAGTTTCAGAGGTCCTTTTCCTCCTTTCTAGAGGGAATACGTTCTTTGGAAACCTACCTTTTGAGGAAAGGGTGGAAGGCAGCAAGACCTATTGAGATGACAAAGAGATCAAAAAAGAAGGAGTGATTATTCAAATCCCTCAGAGAAATAAAAGCTTGAAGTAAGAAGAACTGAACCCAGAAAGGAGCAGGCAGGGTGGGGAGCGGGCAAAGGGGAATGAGAAGCAGAAACTGAATGCAGAGGGCAAGGCCTGAATGGGAAGCAGTGAAAGAATTAGGAGCTGAAAAGGGAAGGAGGAGGGGAAAGTGGGGCTGAGGAAGAGAAGAAAGCAGTGAGAGGCACATCATGGTGAATGAAGCAGAGATGGGAAGTTTATTCTTCTCATCCCGTAGCAGCTCTTTTGAATACTTTATATGATGGGTCTATGATTCTAAAACATAGCTTAATCGTATTGCTTTTCCTGGGGTCAGATTGATCAAAGTTTCCATTTTTGTGTCTGTTGTCAGAGTGGGCCACACTGGTGAGTGGCAGGTACTGTAAAGTTTCAGAAGGCCATGAGACAGCACATCCAGTCCTCTGCTTGGTTGCTTAGATACACTAATGAATTGTATTAGGAATTTCTCACCTCGCATTTGCACTCCCCTATGTTTCAAGTATTGCATTTCAGATAATAACGTGAGCAGACTTGAGGCATGCAAAAATAAATTCATTTTTTGATTAAGAAAACTACTTACAGCACAGCTGCAACCACAACAAGCATTTTTTTCAGAGAGATTGATTTCCTCATCATTTTTCTGAAGTTCTCCTTCTGCAACCTCTGCTTTTTCCTCTGAATACTCTGTAAGTCACAATAGCCCAATTCTTGACACACTGTATGCTGGAATAGTCTTCAAAACTAAATTAGAGCAGATTTCAAACCCACCGAAGGATAGATATGATGATGGATGCCTGAAAAAGTAGTTGGTGATTAGCTAAGCAAAATGAACTGATGCCTTCAATGTTCTAGCTGCACCTTTATGTTAGAGCAGGAAGCATGTAGGACATGCTGTGATATCTTCCTTAAGTGAGCTAAGATGTTAGCCCGAAACTGCAGATCTACAAATGAATTTTACCAGGAGTGTCACAGAAGTGGCAAAACGTGAGCTTTTGTGTGTGGAGTAGCTGTTAATATGGTTAGAGAAACAAGCACTCAAGAAGTGTGAGTTACTCAGACAATAGTATCTTCAACTCAAAAAAGAGGATAGAGAATCTAGTGATGTGCACTGATGGGTGAATATTAAGCTCTTTTTAGCAGTTGGCTCTTAACATAAATGAATGGATTTACTGGGTAACAAGATAAACTCAGGTTATCAGTGAAGTTGAGACATATTATTAATTTTCTTTATAAGCAGTTCCTAATTAAGGCAAAATACTGTCCATGTATTTATATCCCAATTGATATAAACATCAAACTCTTAAAAAATTTAATTGCACTTATTAACTAAAGAAAAGCTAAATTTATCCTATTTTAATTCTCTTCTGCTTTTTGAGCCTAATAGTCCAGCTGCAAGTGCAGTTTCCATTTTAATATTGGCATGTAATGAGATGGGAGTCAGTATGATCTTTAAGCATGGGCTGTAGCTAGTAGAAGTTCAACAGTCAACATACAACAGACTTGTGGAGAGTTAGCTCTTTTTGCGTCATTTTAGTATATTGCATAATTGGGATTATGTTGAGTCTTTTTTTGGCTGCCTAAAAGATCTGTGAAAGCAGGACTTCTACCTTCAGGGGTCCCAGACATAAATCGAGTCTAGCCTGTGTTGAGAAGGAGAAGCTGAAGCTAACTCCAAAGAGGAAGAGAAGAGAAAGAGAAAAAGAGAAGGAGGAACTGGGCATTTGTTCCCATGAAGCTCGGCTAAGAAAAGTTACAGGAAAGATGATGGATCATTTGACAGTGAAAAACCTCTTTTACAAACATTTAAATGTTTATGTTATTACCTGCCATGAATTTAAGAAAATGCAAGAAAGTAGACTTATCCTATTGTGCTCTTATTTATTTGCTTGTGAAGAACTACCAATGCTGTGATACTACATACTAACAAGTTAGACATAGATGTTAAATATATTGAGTAATATAAATGTGGAAATAATGAGATAAAGTGAAGTCTCTGATTAAATACGGTCTCTGGAAGAATAAGATAATTTGAGGATACTGTTACAATCTCTGATAGGAAGGAAGTTAATAAACAGTCATTATTAAAAAAGAAAAATTGATTTACTGTAGGGAAAACTGGAGACATAAAATCTCCCACTGAGAAAGTAACTCACAAAGTCAGCTTAGCAAAAGATAATTTTAAATCAGAATAAAATATATTTTGCCGTAGGTAAAAAAACATTCTCATGTGTTCTGTAAGTTTGGCGGGGAGGGGGGGGGGTGTCCTCCAAATTTAGTTAAACTGCTTAAAGATATGTTGTGCAATCAAATCCTACAAAGAAATGTTAGGGAAGCTTGTGCAAGGTTTCTGTCTATTTAGATTCTTGAAAATAAAAGTAGATGACTACACATGCAATTCCTCTGAGTTCAGCTATAGCAAAGTGCAGATATCAGTGTTCTGCAAAGGGAAGTACGATTCAAAGTGCATCAAAGATTAGCATCTGCAGACTTTCTCCTCCTTGTTAACGAAGGTGACCTATTTAATAATAATATTTCCAAAGATATTTATGGATTTCTATTCATTCCCCATACAAATGCTGTATTCAATGTCTTTCTGTTTCTGTGTGTTCATAGATCTAGAAATGGAGAAGTTTGACAGGGAGTCTAAACTGAGCGTTAGCTACTCTTTCTTAATAACTTACATTGACATACGCCTACATGAAGCCATAGCTCTCAGCAGAAATAAAAATGAATAGTGTCCAGACGTTTAAAAAAGTAATTTTTTTTTCCTTTTCCCAGCAGGGTGTCTTTATTGTTTGTTTCCTATTGATAGCAGGCATTAATAGATGGGTAATACTTGCCTCCAAAGTAGAATTCCCCACGGCAAAATCATTGCATGCCAAGGACTCCACTGACATTGTGCGTACCAGGTATACGACTGCTGAGTGGTCACTCTGCAGCGGCAGCAGCCACCCTGGAGACAATGTATTAATTGGATCTCACAAGTCCCTGGAGGCTCTGTGAGCCCTACACAATAAGGTCCCTTCTGTCTCTTCTGGCTAAAAGACGTGGACAAAATACTTTCATATACTACTCTGTTGGCTTAACATTTGGGCTCTTTGCTGAGCCAGGGAGCAGTTTAAGTGATGCATCTTAGAGACCTTCAGTGAAAGTATTATGACTCAGAGCTTCCACACCCCATCATGTTACTATATTTAACATTTGACCAGGCGCTGGCTGAGTGGCAGTAATTGCCTATGCCCACGCCCTGGGATAACAGGAAAAAGAAGCTTGAGTTGGATTAGGCCATAGCGAGAGAGATGCAAGCTAAGTTGAAACAACTAATGCTTGCCACAGGATGAGAGCACGCATCCTGACTAACACAGCTGCTTGACTGATGAGTGAAGACCTGTGCGGCTAAGGTAACCTGTATGTACATCCAAACCCTCAGAGTAACTATTGTTCCTCAGCCCATTCTTTGTTCTTGGAAGGAATCCTTTGCAACTTCAAAGGAGGCAGGGCTGATCTCCTGCCCTGGCCACCGAGAGGTAGGTGTGGGACTCTAAAGATATGGTCCCTGTTCAGCCTGCTCATCCTGCCCTGCTCCCGTAACAGAGAAGGATGACGTTGTGGTCTACAGCAGTCCTGTACTAAAAGCAACATACACAAAACAGGGATCTTGCTCTCCAACTCAGCCAGACAAAGGTACATCTAACTTTCAGGAACTTTCTAGTATCAGGCAACAATTTATCTCATTTGATTGCATAAACCTATCTGCCCACTAACACTTGTTTCTAAAACATCTTTGGTAAACCCAGTTTGCCTACTTGAGAGGATACATGAAAGTGTCAGCATTCAGAAAGAAGTGCTTAAGTTCTGTATGGAGTTGTTAGAGATTTGGCTGAAAACATATGGTTAAGGACTGAAAAGTAGAAAAAGATGTATCTAATCAATGGAAATTTGCAACCCTAAAAAGAAGACATCTGAAGACAATCAAGACAGAAAAAAGTTGAAGCAAAATTTGGATTTGAAGCAAAAAAAAAGAGTTGACAAGAAATAAGAGCTTCTGGGGAATGAAGAGCTATTTTCATGACCATTATGTAAGGTAGACAAGTACATATGACAAAATATGAGGATTTTTTAAAAAAATAATATACTCCTGGTAGGGTCACCATGTGAATAAAGCATGTAAAAAGTTATACAGTCTGTCTTTCTTGTCTGACTTCCATAAAACCCATATTCAGCAAATCTTGCTTTCTAGCAAACAATGGGACATTCAGCTTGTATGTGAGGGATGAGGGCATTCCAGTGAAAAGAGAGGGCACAGAATGGGAAAGAGAAGCAACGTTGGCACAAAGGAGGCAAAGAATGCCAATTCAGAAGGCGAGTGTGAAAGTAAAATCTGCTTCCATGCCTGCTACAGCATATATTACACAACTGGCACTTACTTGGCAAATCACCCGCTCAGGCACTGACCTTGGCAGCATCACAGGGATAACCTCTATGTGAGGAAGGACTGTTCTTCAACAATGTCTCCAAAATGTTTGGCACCAAAGTACTTTTTTAAGAAAGCAAGCATTTCTTCCAATTCGTGTTTCGATTGAGAACCAGCATTTTCTCTTGGCTGCAAAGGAGACATCCTGTCCATGACTTTTGGTATATTCTTCATATGGTGTTCCAGATTATTTGATATTGCGTATAAATGCCATTGCACAACCATCTCATTTTGTGGATGTTCCCATGTTAGAGAGCAATGGGTGTATTCAGAGACTTGCTCAACTTAAATGATCTCCTTGTTAATTATTTGAGGAATTATGACAGAGTGCTTGGGGCTGCAGTGCCCTAGTAGAAAGTCTACTGAAGGAAAAATGGAAAGCACTCCAAATACTGGTAAAATTGAAATGTGTCTCTTCCACTGACATGCTATCTTATGCATAGTAGTGAAAGAAAGATTGGGGATGTTAGTATGGGGAGCAGTCTTTTATTGCGTTACCAAAGTAAACCTATTCACTTTAATGGTTTAGTGGAGCTTATGTACTTACTCAGATCATGTAGAAACTCAGTGCCCAATTCTACAAACATAAGAGCGAACGCTATTAATTTGTGTGAGAAAAGTTAGTGACATGTTGAAGGCATCACCGTATATACCTTTTGGACAGTTACTTTAAAGAGGGATGGGATCACGTGAATTCCAGAATAAGATCTGGTAAGTGTTTTTAAGCACACTCTGGGGATGAAAATCAGTCTTCTGGATAAGAACCAGTGGCTCTCAGAGAAATTTGGGGTTAATTGTGAACATGATTTGAATTATGATTGCTAGAAATAAATAAATGTGTTAGTCTTCTAATTTACAAAGAAACATGAAAGTGAACAGAAGCAGAGATGCTTATTACAATGCATTTTAAATTAATTCCTACAGACTTGATATTGATTTGCATTTGGTCTCTAAAGAATAACTGAAATTTTTCAGGGAAGTCAAATAGTAGGATATTTCCTTGCTATGCACAACAAATTCAAAATCTGCGAATCAGGAGAGTGAAAGTCACATACAAATACATAGATACTGTAAGCGATTTACACTCTATTCAGTGCCTCCCACTGAAAGTCTGTTTAGTGGGACATGGACATTACTTTTATAGGTGTAAATATCATTCTGAGTTTTAAAGGATATAGTCATTCTGAGAAGTATTCTTGCTAGGAAAGATTGCACTAGTGAACTAGCAGATCTTTGTAGGTAAATATTTTAAGAAGCCTTCTAAATAGTGTTTTGCCCATATGCATCCCCATACTTACTACCAGATGGCATAAAAATGGCATCACATGTTGATCTCTCTTTTTTTTTCTCTTTTGCTTCCACTGTCACTCATTTTGAAGAACGGAGAGTCACAGCCAAAATGACAAACTACGACAAATATCTGGGGCCCAGCAAGACTCATTTCAGGTCCCAGTTTGACCATTTTAATGATGGTGGGAAGGGGCAGGAACTAGGCCTAATCAGATCTGCAGCTGACTTTCACCACCTTTCTGACCTGGAACGGACAGACGTTTGTTCTGGACGGGAACTTTGCATTGGCTCTCGCTGTGTCTCTGTGCTCTGATGCTGCAATATGCCCTGTATTGGGTGCTGGCCCTCCCAGACTGGCTGTGCCACCCTTGAACATCCATCACAACCAGACTGGGTACAGATTTCCTGGAGGACTTCACACAACATTAATTTGATTCCATTATCTTCAAAAAGAACGTCTCTTTTCAGATAGTGAATCATGCAGGTGAAAGGATTTTTTTGTAGTATGGGCAACAGGTTACAGAAAATGAGCTGGAAGGCCAAAATGAAGGAAATCTTAAACTCTGGAGTTTTTCCAGCTAAAGATTTTATTTGTAGCTGCTAGAGAGCATCTCTTCCTCAATTTGTCTGTCTTGGAACTGAGAACAACATTTCTCCTACCATGGTTCACAGGGAGATACAGGATCTTGGCATTTGAGTGATTGGTCCTTCCACTGCCAGTTAATGTCACAAATTCAATAGCAGGGAGATGCAAATTGCCCTTTCCTGTCCAGCATAGTCAGCCTTGCTTGTATCTCAAATCTAGGGCTCTCGGTAAAGAGTAATGCTCCTGCATGCTATTGCAAACACTACTTGCTGGATAAATAAAAGAGCTTTCTCTCTCACAGCTATATTGCTGTGGCTTGTATCTCTTGCACAAAGGTCTTAAAGCAGAAGGTTTCCTCTCCTCTGCCCAAAATAACCACATTCAGCTTTTTGGATTACAGCTGAGATGATTGCTTCACAACCTAACAGCCACAGCCAACAAAATATGATGACATGCAATTCAACAAAGATTTTTGATGAACAGGCATTAGCAAGTAACTGCAGATCTGCGAACATGAGTGTTTAATCCTGCTATTTAAAGTTCCTGGACTCCTTTATTTATAGTCATTTCTGTGGCATCTGAGTGGCTCACAAGACTCCCGTGAGCAAAGCAAAGAATTATCCCAGTTGGCAGGGGAAGGAGAAGAGGAGGCTGAGAGAAGTGGCAGTCACGCAGAGCATTTGCAGAACAGCCAAGATCACAATCCATCCTTCCTCCCTTTTATGAGTTCCCCATCCTTCCTTCCTTTTACTAGACTGTTGGCCAAATAAATATGTGCCTTCTGTCCAAAGGTCTTTCTCCTGGTTTTATCATCATGATCGAGCTAATTGGGAGCAGGAGGGTAAATGAGGCATAGCTGATGCACATGGCATGATGCCCAGCTGACGCTACTATTAAACCAATGCCGGAAAAGTTAGGAAACCATAGCCGGGCACTGAATAATAGGCCTATTGCAACTCAAGTGTGGGGCAGAGAGATTTTCCTGCAGCTGGCACCTTGTCTACAAGTGGTGTACAAGAGAAAGTAATAAATGACTTGACTCTTTATGTTTCCTACGTTCATTTTATCGCAGTTCATCAGGCACCCATGAGTCTGACTGATGATTCCATGTAAAAAGCAACAATAATTTCCCTTAAGAGAAATGAGTGACAGATGAAGAATAAGCTGCAATTATAATCTCCCTTTTCATGGGTTAGGTTGGCAATTTAATGGACTGTGCTCATTAACTGATTTAAGTTCCAATTCTCTGTTTTTATATCTGATGTGAATATCTTTAAGTTAAACATTGCTTGTGATGTAGGGTAACAGCTAACAGCTAACATCGTAAATAGGGAACACTGGAGATAAACGAAACTTTAATTTCAAAATGAATTTGCTCCATCAAGATAAGGTACCTGGCACCTCGCTCAGCGCTTTTTCCATTAAGAGGCCGTGTTTGCCCAAAGGGGAGCATCTGTTAAGATCACTGCTACCACATGGAAGCCTTTTCCCATATGCACTACATAAAAAATGAAATGAGGACATAAATTTTTTCATCACAAATGAAATGCATGTGTTAAACAAAGCAGAAAAACAGCTATGTAAAAGCCAAACTCTGCCTGGTAAGTTTGGGTGAAACTTGCCTTGGTCCCCATTTATAGTCTGATCTTCTCCAAATATGCTAATCAGCTCTGAGCACCTGACTTTGGAGGAACAAGGAACTCTTGGATGAGACAGTCAGATCACTGAAGATTTTTATGAAGCTTCAGAGCTATTAGTGGGTATGTTGCTGCTTGGTTGTAGATGGTGATGATTTACAGGAAACTTATGGATAATTAAAGGCTGCACAGAGTGGTTGCTGTTAAAAAGCAATTATTTACCATTGATTAGCATATTATGGTGAGGCTAATTAAGCAGAGGAAGAACTTATTCAGGGTTTTGATGGATTTACCATTGCTGGGAATTTTCTTTAAGGTTGTCTGCTTTCATACAGGTACGTGCACATGCAAACAGGAAATCATAGCTGAAACACTCCTAGCCTCCTTTTGTAAGGGGTTGTATTTTATTTAGCACAGCATTTCCTTCTGGTTTTTTTCCTACTGTGGTATTAGAATGTTATAGAGTTTTGTATACTCATAACAGAAGCTATTGCAACATTTATTTGGGAGGAGCAGCCTCTGGTAAAGGGGCTGATCTGCACTTATCTCCTTTTCTCCCTCACCACAAATAGGTGCAGCCGGGAGGGACTGAAGAGTGGAGGCTGAGAACTGACTCATGGCTGCTTCGCTCTACTGTTGATTGTGTGCCATATCTAAACCACCTTCTCATTGTAGAGCTATATATAGGGAACTTCCAGATTAGGTATAGGACTGGTTCTTCAAGATTATTTTCCGTTCGTAAGAGCACAGGACTCATCTTGGGAAGGATGGAGGGGCTAGGGATGGCAAAGTCATTTGAGGAGCTCTTGGGGGTCAAAAGAGTCAGAACCAGGAAAATACCCCTATGACCCCACACCACTCCACTGCAGTGTCTAGCAACAGTGATTCAGCTGTGTCCAGAACTCTAGGAAGAATTATTGCTGCATGGGCATGCCCCACACCATCGAATTTTTCTGTTGTAGGGCTTTTTTTAGGGGTTCCCTGTCCCTCAGTCCCTCCCAGCAGCTGCTGCTGCTGTGGATATGCAGCTGCTCTTTCTGTGTAGGCTCTGCTGCCATATGGCACCGTAATCCTCCCTTACTCACCACAGCTCTGCCCACTCTTCTAGTATCCATGGTGTTATTGAATAGTACCTCACTTTGTTCTCTGAAGATAATTTTATGTGTTTTGGCTATTAATCATGAATCCAGTGTTTTTATTCCACACACCTGAAGGCTTAATTAAAGTGATGGCAATTCTTTTGTCCACAATCATCACTCATTCTCTGCAGTATATGGGAAATTTTCCTCCTTACATCCATCCTTACCTGGTCTGCAAAGCTCTGATTAGCAGGAAAAAAGATGTCTCCAAATGTGCCATCTCCAGAAAATACAGTTTTTAACAAAACTTTTCCTAGAAAAAAAAAATATTGGAGGTGATTTTTCATCTGGACTGGGAGTGTTTACTCAACAAGGTGTCCCATGAAATCAAAGATCCACACTGTGGGTCATCTGGGATCATCTTTCACAGTCTATCAGTGCATTTGCTCCTGTTTAAAGCCTGTGATGTCAGGGTGGGTAGGCAGTTGGTTTATCTCTCTCTGCCTGGGCTTTGGAGCTTTTCTCTAGTACCACAGCACTCAGAGCAGAAGTCAGCCAGAGAGGAGAATGAAAGGAAAGGGAATTTAACTAGGCTTTTTTCCTCATTCTCCTACTTTTTATCTTATATTCCCTCTCCGTGTTTGTTGCATGTACGTGAATAGCTATGAGCTGTAATGCCCTCTCATTTTTTCTGCAAAGACCCTCAATTAACAGCACAGCTGCATCAGGCACATGGGTACGTGCTTTTGCCTGCCAGCCTGAAATGTCTGGTACACCAAAGGCTGTGGCAACCAACACTGTTCTTGACCTGTCATATGCTTATCTTCTTTTCTAGAAGAAAGGAGAAGATACTGTGTAGCTTTAATACTATCCATCAGAAAAAAAATGAAGCCCCTTATTATACTATACCGTATTTCTTGGACTCATTTGGTCACTGCTGTGAATGACTCACTGGGCACTGAAAACCCTATTAAGGGAAGAGCAACCTGCCTGAAGACGATAGGATTGAACTTTTATATCCAGAGTTGCGAGATGTCAACTGATAGCATCTTTGCTTTCTGCTTTGTTGCAATGTGAAGCACCTCACACAGAAAACTAGGATGGCATAAGAATAATAAATATTGCTGAGTAACAGCTGGAGTTTCTCAGGGTGCCTGTGTTCCCTTCAGTGAAATGCTTCCCTGTATAATTTACTAGGTGTCTCTCATTGAAGCGGAGATAGTATATACAATTAGGGTTAACAAAATGATACCTCTGAACAAAAAGGGGCACTGCGTTGCCTGGAAACTGTTAGTCCGTCTAAAACTGAGTGCTTGCTATTGCAGACCCGTGTTAATTTGTGCTGCTTGTGAGCAGGAGCGGCTACGGGAACTCAGCCCAGACACTTGTTTGTCGGCAGGAGGAACCCTGCTGCAGCTCCTCACACTGCACCCAGGGTCAATGGCATTTTACTGCACGCCATGATGCTTCGGGCTGGTTGTAAATCCCAAAGTCTCTGTATGTGGGAGCCAAGGGACAACCTTGATCCTGTAAAATAGTTCTAGGTGTAACGTGGCTGTTGTGACGCTGCTCTGATCCCTTCAACAGGGGCATAGCAGCAGCTTCAAGCTCTGAGCAAGAGGCAGGGATTTAGCTTGAGGATAACTTTTGTGCATATATTAATACGCTTGTTTCTTCGGTTCAGTGGTGGAGGAGCATTATGGACTTTTCCCTATGATACAATGTCACAATTAGTTGTGAGAGCCACTGAGCATATTATAAGGGACATTTTATGAAATCATGTTTGCTGAAAAAATTTTCATGCTTGCAAGAACAAGAATATATACCCAATTATTTTTAGAGTGGCAATTTTCTCCGTGTGGGTTTAATTAGAAAATGAATAAAGAGAAAGTAGGTTTTTTTTGTTTGCTTTGTTTTTACAAACTGAAGTTTCAGGAAACAGATTGCATAAATGTTGCTGCCTTGGTAGCCTTTAAAATGATAATAATAATAACAACAATAAAATCTTGTTCTCAAAAGGCCAGGAAGGCATTTGATGTAAATAGACTCAGCTCCATGGAAGCTCATGGATTTGTGCCAATTGATACCAATTTAGAATCTGTCATGACCTTTCATTCAGGGATAGAAAGTGCTCTGATGGCAACTACAAATTTTGAAAATGGCAGAATTCTTTTAAGACACATTTTAAGGAATAATTTAACCTTGAAAAGAGGAAGATTCAATGACAGAAAGTCTATAATAAGTTGGTTCTTTTGGAGATGGGGGGGTAACACAATGAATTGTATTTTCTTGAAGACCATGACTCTGTTACCCAGAGTTATATTGAATTGAACTTCAGAATGTGAGAAGAGTCAACTGATTTTGATGAATTTGCTCACATATCAAGGTGCTTATTCAATGACCATTAAGTTGTCGGAATTGGATCTTGTGATAAATACAAATAAAATGGTTTTTTTTGTGTGTGTGAAAGACAGACGATGAAGCAGGGTAGCATTTTTCCAGCCTAGCTACCTACCTAACCCCTTAGGCACTGATGTTCCTAGGCATGTCACTGAAGGAAGGCTTGAAAAACCTTCTCGGCGCTCACGTACGCTCGTGCTGAGGAGGCAGGTAACTATTTCCCACTCTGAAGCGCAACCAGCAGTCATGTCCTCTGTGCATCCTACGCTGCCAGTTAGTACTCGTTCTTGGGAATAGGAAACCCTGAATCCAGGTCTTCTTTATCTGAAGAGGATTTGATTTAATTCAGGCCATATTGAAGAGCAGCCAGCCCCCCAGCCCTGTGGTGTCCTGGATAATAGCGTACTCGGCTCCCTTGAAGCTGCACCGTGCGAAGGGTGGTGACAGTTTGCAGAGGACAAGCAAAGCCAATGTTCTCCTCTGTGTGAAGGGATGGCACCCTTCTGCTGCTAGGTGTTCCTCTTCTGCTCCCTCCCGCTGGTGGCAGGCATCTGAAATGGAAGTGCATCTGTGCCTTAATGACAGGCTGAAATTGAATTCACGGTCTCTGCATTAAAAAGAGGATGGGAATACAGTCTGTATCCAAATGTTGTATCATCCCTCATGCTGCAGTATTTGAGAGGAGTTGTGAATGAGAAAGAGTTTCACGTTGTTTCTCTGTGAGCTGCCGTCACACAGCAACACAGGTGGATCTTTGAATTTCCCCCACCTGCTTTGTTTTTCTTTCCTGAAGTAAACTACCTTCATTCTCTCACTTAATACTTCTGCTTCTGCCTTCATCTGGGAATTTCTGCCCGTATCTTCTCTTCTTCTTAACAGAATACTTCTTGTTTGTCCCACTTTCCCAGAGCAACTGAGGACTGCAAGCCTCCAGGCCTGTTTTTGTAGCTTGCCCTTGGGTACCTCACCATTCATGGGGTAACACTTGCCTGATAACCCAGCTCTGGGCTTGGCAAGTTGGTTTGGAAATAACAGCCAGAGCCACTGTGAAATTTCTCCTACAGATGCACACTTCCAGGTCTGGTTGATGTCTCTTCATTTACCGGTAGTCATGCTGAGGCAATGCAGCTGGAGTGGGGTAGTCATCAGCGAGTCTTATTTTGCTAATCATTCTCATGTCACACAGAGTAAAGAGGCAAGAGCACCCCTGGTACCGGTCTGGTGATAACTATTTCCTGATTCCTGGCATGATGTATGAGTTATCAAGGACAGTATCTGAATCAAATAATGTAATGCACAAAGTATGTTCTTCTTACTTCTCAAGTTATAAGTGCAAAACCTGCAAAGCTGTGCTTGATGGGGGGAGCAAAAGAGAAACAGTAGGATAAATTATGTAAAAAGTTGATTTTAGCCGCTATGACATGAATGGCAGAGAGGGTAATTTCAGAATCAGCTAGAAGATTCCATATTTTGAGAGACAGATTGACTGAATAATAACTGTATGTGGTTTGGAGTTACAAATGAATGGAAAGCTCTGGAGTTTGCTGTCAAAGACAGAGATGTGTTTGCAATAAGACTGGGATGAGGTTGAATACAGAGAAATCAAGTAAAGCAAGTTGAGGGATATTTAAAGGGGAATAAATCTTGTAGTACCTAGGTAGATAGACTGCAACATGTGAGCAGCATTAATTGGAGAAACAAACATTGGACTATAAAGCGTTTGCATTACTCTATCAGTAGATATTGCATTACCTTATCTGAATATTTATGCATAGGAAATAAAGTGGTACATTAAGTACCATAAAAAAAAAAAATCACTGCACTGAAGCTAAGGTATTGGAATAGAACAGTGCATTTATTATAAACCAAGCAAGTTAGAGTAAAAAAAAAAAAAGTAATACAAGGAACAAAGAATTAGTGTAGTGCTTCATAAGCAAGCATTGATTTAGCTGGCTCCATCTTAACTCTGCTCCAGAATTTAAAAAAAAAAAAATAAAAAAAGAAAAAGAATCAGGTCTTTGCATATGTAGACATGAATGTAATTTAACAAAACAAGCTGAATCATGAATTTAATTACACAGCAAGTGCAAGTAAATTGGTTGTAATGCTGTTATGGAAATGTGACTGTGATAAACTTATTCACGTTACATTCTGTTGCTAATTCAATTTCCATGCACGAGCCCAAAATGCTAGGTTTAGTTCTGTCACTACAGATAGAACAAAACCAGTATAAAGGAAGAAGTTTTTCAATAGTGGGACATTAAAAAGCTATATTTTCCTTCCTAATAAATGTTATACTTACAACTAAACAAACAAAAGCACAATTTTATAGCCAATCTTTATGCTCATAAATGATAAATACTGCATTAAAAAAAATTTGAAGCATCCACAGTAAAATTGTACATGACAACTCATACTGAAAATGAAAGAGAAATAATCTTGAACGAAATCTTAGTAACATCTAGGAAATCTATGGAAAAAGAAAATTCTCTCCATGCCCGACTCCTCCACTTCTCATCATTATCACTGGAGTATTACTGCACCCGCACTTCACAGCCACAATGGTGTTGCTAATAAAAATGTTGATAATTTCTTAAAATGAGTGTACATATTTGCTCTTTGATTCTGTGCACTGCATGAATTGCAATCCCTGCCTCTGCCAATATTGGATTTTTGTTACAGAGTGGTAAAAGCTCTGGAAAATGTCTGTGCTGTAATGGTCTAATTAGTTTTAGAATGGGCTGTTTAGGGATCTGTTGTGCAGATGACATAAATTTCTTAAGAGAGCTCAATTTTTGCCAAAAGGTAATAATTTTAAGCTCATTTCACTTTTTTTTTTCACCTAGGTTTCAAAGCTGAAGGTCAACGTCAACAGTTGGATACAGACAACCAAGCAAGCTCCTGCTGGGAAGGGGAGAGCAGCACATCACTGTTCACTGGAAAGTAAGCCATGCGTTCAGTTTTACCCACTGTTGGTGTATGAGGTAAGTGTGAAAGAAAGGACTGCGGACTAGCTATGTCCACATGGGAAGCAGCTGATGTTGGTAAGCCCTTTCCCTGAGATAACTTGTCTGATGGTATGCTGGTCATATCATTACCTCCATCCCAGAAACCCAACCACAATCTTGATGTTGGAGAGACTGTAGAAACAACTGAATACCATAATAAAGTTGCTGTTGATGACTTGACTTGCCAATTTCCTCTATTGACTTTTGATTTGTGTTCTACAGGATTTACAGGTGTCTAAATAAAAGCTCTGGTTCTTTGGCAATGATGTGTGTGCTGTTCACGGAGAGGTTTCTGTGAGGAAAAGATGTGCTTATTTTTGATGCCAATATAAAGCTTCTGCCACTATAGTAGCAACAGGAGTATTATGCCAAGTATAATGTATAATCTGATTTGCAAGAAGAAACAAATTTAAAATGTTTTATTAGGACTTCAACTTCTCAATATCATATCCTAAACCACCTAGTAACTTACCTAGTGGCAGACCAATAAATGGCCATGTTCTGCACCAGAAAAAGCCCTTTTTGAAAAAAGAAAACATTGAGAAATAATTGATTTGGCAATAGAAACCATTCTGGGGGAAGTAAACTGGGGACAGAAGTTGAAGTAATTTTTACAGAAGCTATGGTAATCCCAAACTGTAGTCACCTGTGACCCAGAGGTCCATCGTACATGGCTCTCAGAGGGGCTACCTGTGAGACTGTGCTCATTTGCCAAGGGACCAAGCGATCACTGAGGCTGGAGTCTCTTCCAGCTGTTTGGAGACTGAAGATTGTGCCTGAACACATGGAGTCCAGTGTCCTTGGAGCTCACAGCAGCCACACCTTGCCAAACCACCCACCAGCTGGCTCTCAGGGGCACCCCAAGGTTACATTCTGACTCATAGGTGACTTTCTGTAGTGGTTTGTTAATGGCTGTCAAGTTGTTGGGGGAGATGGTGGAAGATTTCTGTCATTTGCTAAGGAGTCCCCAGCCTGAGTGGTCTATGTGACCTTCCAGGATGAAAACTTTGGGGATCTCTGTCCTTTGTCAATGTAGGCTCTAAAAGGAAACAGCAATGCAAGAACAGAATTTGCCCAATGATCATGTCAAACAAATTATTTTTGTGATTCTTTCAAAAGGACAGTGTGGGGGTCATCGCATAACCTGTGAAATGAAGAGGATCACTGTTACACACTTCCGGCTCTAACCACTGATGTCTTTGTATTTTTCTGACCTAGCTCCTTGTCAGTTTACAGTCCTTCTTCCTCATCCCTGTCTTAACAGATGCATTGTCCCAAGCCATACCCCAGCTATGCCTTCAAATGATGATTGATCTAGCTACCCTGATAATGAAAGCTATTCCTGCTACCTTCCCTAAAACTGAAATGCAAGGAGTTGTTCGCTGTTGCTCTCACTCCCAGAGGCTGTGTTCCAGAGCAAAGGGACCAATAATGCAAGTCAGTGAGCGCTCCCACTAGCTTACAAAAATGCCTAAAATATTAAATGTAAAAGAAAATTCTTGGGGTGCCAATCACTTTTTTGAATATCTTCTTTGTATCTTCATTCTGTGTTGCACTGCCCCAGTAGGATATAAAGAGCATGGCGAATATTCGGTATTTTCTTTTGAAGTAAGTGGTTGGAAGTCTACATACAAAATATCTGCTGTTGCTGAGAATAGAAAAGAAGGCTGGCAGAGATATTCCCTGTGAGCACTGCCAGAAAAAAACCCAGAATTTTACATAGGTAGAATAAGGTAAGATTTCCTCTGCAGTAGGATGTCTCCTGTTCATCTTTGAGAAGATGTTACTAATGAAATTTCTGAAATTAAATTGACAAAAATGTTTCTTTTTTACTACCTATCTTAAATTTCTCTTCTATCCTTACAGGGAAAATATGTTTTCCTGTCTTTTTATGGAGACTCATTTATATCAGAACTTCTGAATTTTGCTGAGAGGGTTTTAACTATTTTAAATAATTTTACGATGTAAGAGTCATTCTGCTGGGTAAAACAGGGAGAATATTTCTATCCAGAAAATAAAATAAATTAGCCTAACAACAGGAAAATATCAAGCAGGGAAGGACATTATTGCTTAACCAGTCAGTAAGCAATAAGCTCATGATTTTGGGCATATCCTCATGAAAGCTGACATCAAGGTTAGCCTTTGGCTAAGGCGGGAATAAATACAGTCCAGAGTTACTATCCCTTGAAAAGGAAAGAAAATGTAAATTGCATCCCCTGCTCCGTTTCAGGAATCATTCAAAAAGACAAGAAATAGGCACCATGGTCTGAAAATTGTACTTTTTTCCATTCCTTCAGAGCAAATTACTAAAGAAAATGCCAAAATGCTTCATTGCCTCTCTTTTGTGTGCACACATTTACTTTAGAAACTGTGTGTTGTTTATAGGTGGAAGAGAACATATAAAACAGCATATAAGTATTTATTTTGATTTCCTGCAGCCGTTTGGTTGTCTTTGGATAAATTAGCCTGCTGTATACTCACCACCCTAGCATGTGCATTGTTCAGCCAGTTACATCTCTCCAATACAATCTGGGTTTTTTGCTTCTTCTCAGCACAGAAGAAACTCAAAATGAACTTAAGCAAGGCACTAGGAAAAAAAAGACTTTTTTACATGCACCTTGTCTCACAGGTAGTGTAAAGGAAGTTAAAAAAGAGAAGTGAGGTGGAGATCAGCTGTTCTTCAAACTAGAGTTTTGAAATACTGAAAATGGAATACCTAAGGAATTAGTTAATCAAGCCTAACTTGTGTGTATAAAATTCATCAGTTAAATGTGCACTTCATCATTCCACCCTGATTAAAGGAGAACTACAGCCAGAGACAAAGATCTCAGAAATTGGTGCATTGATGGACCAATATAAATAAAACAAAAATAGATTCAATACTCTTTATCTAAATTATTGGAGCTTTTAAAAAAGATGAACGTTAGTCCTGACTGTTTCAGGATTCACTTTAATACATATTTGATGAGATTTGAAAGAACTCAGACTTAGAAATTCTCTTTTATTTAGGCTTTTCTAAACACTAAAGTGGAATCAACCTTGGATTTAAAGGAATATTAGCTCTCTCCTCACATATTCTGTCTAGTCTTGTGAGAGCTGCCCATTGTACCCAAATACAACAGTTTCTTTAGCAGTGCTGAATCTTAGACACTAAAGACAGCCTCTCCTCAATGGGGGTTACTACAAGGGGAAAAAGAAATTTTCAGTGCGTCAGAGAAGGGACAATCTAATCCTCTTTGCTGGTACATCTGCTCTGGCAGTTTTGCTCTACAAATCAAAAGGCATCCCATTAATTAAAGTTCCTTTTTCTTTCATTTTTATTCAGCTCAAGAAATGTGACCAGTATTCAAAAAAAAAAAAAAAAGTTTCAGCCCATTTTAGCCACAAATATCCACCACCAGAAGTGTACACCCTTTGGTTTCCGCTTTTTTCTCTTTCTTTTTCTTTCTCCTTCCTTTCTTCCTTCCTTCCTTCCTTTATCTATTTATTTGTTTATTTATTTATTTCTCTCTTACTTCCTTTCTCCTTTCTTTATCTATCTCTCACTTTCTCTCTCTTTCCTTCTCCCTCTCTCCCCCTTTTTCTTTCTCTTTTTATGGAGAACCTTCTCCTTTGGCAAAGCGCAATACATTCAGAGAGACTTACAAAACAAAGCTTTCAGTTCTTGGTCAGCAACAAACTCATCTTTGTTCATGCAGCTCTATTAAGGAAAGAAGGCCAATTTTATGCAGGTTTCTATGGTCTACAGCACAAAGGCATCTATCTGCATGCAAGCTATCTGGCAGGCACACAGCAGACTATGAGATCATCTGTTTTAGTGATCGCCAGCTGCAATGAGGAACTGTAAAAAATTATAAACTGGTTTATACAGTGCTTTTATTTTTCCAAACAGGCGGCACTACAGATTTATGCATTGTTTTGTGGACAGATAACAAGTGCAGCTAATGGGGTGCCTTCACATCTAGATTTCAGGATCTGGTCTGCGTTTTCCCCTACGGGTCTCGGTCTGTTTTCATTGGATACTAATGTCATCTATCTTAAGCAGGAAGTGATGCTCGACTGCTTTATCCCTGGGGTTTTAACTGTTGTCTAAGGAATTCTGGCCCTTTATTTGATGGACTTTTACTGTGCTTTTGCAACCATCCACTATTATTCCACAGTGGGTGGCCAGCTATTTAACACTTGCCAGTTGCATCATACACTGCTCATAAAGACCACGTACTGTAATTTCACAGTGTGAGGAAAATGAGAATATTTCAGAATTTTTTCTCATAGAAAAGGAAGATGTTTTGAGGAGAGGACTTGACCGGAATGAGAAGGGCTTTTATATAAAAAAAAAAAGATCAGCACATTATTCATTTAATTCAATTGAGTACTACAGTGTAACACAGGGCAAATACAGCTCTTACCTATTTGCCTGTTGAGCTATCTAGGCAAAATGCATAACCTGGTTTAAAACACAGTGGAAAGATCCCCTTCTATTCAGTTGGGTTTGAACTGCATCTGTGATGCAGACTGACCTTTACCAGCTGAGGGGCTGGGCTGCATTTAGGAGCAGAGTTCAGTTTAATGGGTTTCCCTGTGTACTAGCATACATGAGTGTCTGAGTAGAGAGACAGTCAAGCAGAAATTGCTTTCCTGCAAGACAGTATTCCTGTTATGCACAGCGTCCACCTTATGAACAGCTGAGCAAGATAACACATGGTAAGGTATAGCGGGAAATTGCAGTATGATAATCGGTGCACAAAAACTACCTTGAGCTTGTTTTTACTGTGCGGTGACTGCCAGGAAGCCAAAGCCTCATTGAAGAACGGAGTCTCAGGGTTGCTGCACCATGTAGTTATCACTTCCCTAAATGTGGAGGTTAAGCATAGCTTGCCCATGTCAGAAGCATTCTCCTGAATTTATTAACGTAATTCTAAAATCTCAAACCACTAGATTTAGAATTTGTTTTCTGAAAGAAAATTTCCCAGCATATACCATCTAGGATTTCTCTTACATGAAAACATATGTTCCTGTAATTTCTGAACATCATGGGTTTTTTTAAATCAAAATTACCTAGAAAGCATAAAACAGGGTGGAAGAAAAAAGCATAGTAGTCATATTTCATAGGGTATGTGAGATATATTTCCTGATGAGTAAAAACAATACAAGACGCTCCCTTTCAAGCCTATTTGGTTAAGAACTTTAATGCATGGGAGTATAAAAGATTCATAAGCTTTTGTCATCCAACACCAGCAGTTTGGAAACAATTACATTCTGTAAATAGAGAACACTATGTACTTTTCATTAGAGCACAGTATCTGGTTGCAACTAGTGGCACAGGAAAACTCACGATGTTCACGAAAACAAAATCTTTACATCCAGCATGTTCTGACCTAACAAGCGTGATCCCACAATCAAACCAGCGACTCTTTTGTATGTGCCTTTTAGATGACAGCATCCATCTTTAGGTAGAAAGCAACACATGTAGAACAAATGAATACATCAGATTGCAGCAGCAAAGCTGAACTACTGCAAAGGATGACTTTCACTGCTGTAAACAGGTGACTGTCTTCTTTCTGGATCTCCAGCAAGAATCCAGCCTTTGCCTTAGGATGCACACTTGTAGATACTCTAAGCATTAGAAAAGTATTATTCTTTTGTATTACTAGTAATAATATATTATTAGCTTGTATTAACGTGACTGTTTACTAGCCTCAGCCCACGCTAGCAGATGTTGCATAAATGCTTGTGATAATTCCGTGTGTATTTGAGAAGATGATTTCTCACATTACTTTTAGCATTTCTCATAAAAGCCAAAAAATAAGCCTTGTTTTGTTCCCAAATATGAAAGAAAATTCATGCCTTCAGTAACACCTTTGTGAGTGGGCGAGAAGTGAGCTATATTTCAAATGAATTATTTAACCACCCACACATGGTTTTATATGGATGATTAACCTGTTAGTGTGTCTTTTCTTAGAGCATTGTTCATGATTTGTAGTTTTAACACATACACATGTGTGTGCGTGCACACACACGCACACGCACACAGAAGGCACATACCTACACAAAAACGTGGGTAACCTGAAGTAGGTGGAAGAAATAAAGGAATAGAAAGTATCAAAAGTCTCTCAGTAAAACATTGTCTTTGGAGAATAAATGCCTGTGTTTAGAATATTTGGAATAATATTTCAGAGTATTGAAGATCTGTAGTTATTTCTAAGAATAAGGAAGTGAGCTTCTCTGTGTGCTCAGCTAGCAAACGTGTTCAGGTATCTATTCAACGAGCCGCTGTGGGCTTGTTCGGGTACCTCTGGGTGAAATTCTGCCTAGGATGTGACTCAAAAACCGCTCATGAGCTGAATTGACAGATTTGTAAGTTCCGAGGTCCCACTGATTTAATTTGCTAATGGTGGAGTTACTACAACTTAATAATCTACCACGTGTCAGGTAGGCCTTCACAACGGGCTGCAGACAGGCAGCAGGGTGAGTAAGAAGAATTTGACTGTACTTAACCTGCAAAGGAAGAGCCACTTAAGCCTCATTCGCAGAGCTTAGCAGGCTAAGCGTAGCAGATATTGCTGCTCCGCTGATGTGAAGTAACTTATTATGCTATAGTAATCATGAGGCTGTGGCTCCAGTGGGATTTATGTTTCTAAGTGCTTATGTCATTTTTGATAATGGTACTTCAACAGCTTAAGTAATTTGGGCACTCTTGAAGATTTTACCTTAAGCAACGATAGTAATGTCTTTCAGCTTTACAGGAATTAATCTATCCTGGGCTTTTACATTGTGCTGATTTCTGCAGTGCTGAAGACTGTGTTTTGCTATTGGAGATAGACACTGTGAAGACCTCATGATAATGATCCCTGTCCTTCTTTGCAGTATAGCGTCTGGGAATGGAGCCAGAATTCTTCAGACAGGAGAAAGGCTTCGTTTCTCGGGGGCTTCTTGCATGATATGTTAAATTCCATGGGAATAGCTAGGCAGAAAAAAACAGGCACAAAATTCAGGTCGTTTGGTATTTTTAATTGAATGTTTCTGTCTGGAGCCCAGAAGTCAGTCCAGTTTGCTCTTTTTCACCTGATGACAGATGCTTTTCAATGTGCAACAGAAGAGTGATACCTGTACCCAGTTGTTCTCTTACCATGCTAGAGACAAAAATACTACCTGGATATCTAGATATGTGCATCATAAGTTA
Organism: Chlamydotis macqueenii; assembly: GCF_036417535.1. Taxonomy (NCBI): domain Eukaryota; kingdom Metazoa; phylum Chordata; class Aves; order Otidiformes; family Otididae; genus Chlamydotis; species Chlamydotis macqueenii. The sequence continues at coordinate 25,120,458 of NC_141556.1, forward strand.
TAGTCAAATAAATGCAAACTTTGAAATTACTGGTCATAAGAAAACTTCCATAAAGCTACTGTAAGAACGTAGAAAGCCAAGGTCTGACTTACCAAAAAAAGGAGAGGCACCTCCAAGCTGATTGTGCAGTTAGGCTTCTGCCGGTCTGCAACAATCTGTTATTTTAGTTTTTAACAATCTTTTATCCCTTAGGTAACAGGCACTGATATATTGTGGCGATGCTTGGGGAGCAAAAGGAATGAAGGTAATGTCCCCAAATGAAATCTTAATTTACACAAAAAATTCTTTGTCCTTTGTTTTAATATATGAAACAATCAGATCATATCTGGTGTGTGACACAGTCCAGCATAATTTTCCATTGCTTATTTAACACCAGATATTCTGGAAAAGTACGTAGAGTACAGAATTATCTATTGCCCTTCAAGCACCATGCAGTTCAAGCTGCCTGACTTGGGCAATGCATGCTCCTATTTAGTGTTCTTTTGGAAAATAATAGCATCTATCTTTTTCCTCACTCAGGTTTTGCATAAATCTTAGGGATTTAATGAAGCCAGTATGTCTGAAGTCATGAAAAGACCACATCTAAAGATCAAACAGCATGGGGCTAACACTTCCTTCCCAAGTACAAGAACTGGCAAAAATTCTATCATCTCAGATCTGCACTGGCCTGAAAGCTCAGCCTTTCAGGGGAGGTAGGTGGTTTCAAAAGAGGCTCTCAGAGGAGCTCAGTGGACCAGAAGAGCAGTAAGTTCTTTGTCACCTGACAGAACTGACTTTCTCAAACTGTTGTGAGCAGAAATGTGAACCAATTCTGCTTTTGAGCAGAAGGCTTTTCTGGGCTGCCTTGGTTGTGGGGTAAGTTTTCATGTTCGTATTCCATGAGTCAAAAGGTGCCTTTGGACACCTGATTTTTTAAAACCAGCATGGTTATTCTTCAGCGGCTTTTGGCTCAACTGGGTTTCAGTATGGGTTCAGTAAAACTTTCTCTTTCCCCTGCCCACAGTACTGTGTTTTGCAATGGTCATATTGCTGCTGAACTGTTATTTTGACAAAAATTCCTTCTTCCTCACTGTCAGACAACAGAGCCCATATTTATACAGCAGCTTGACATCACTGTGGAGGGAGTGGGAAGCTTTGATGTTCATTTGGATAATTAAAACTAAAAAGACGGTTTTCATCATACTAAGGGCTATTTTCTAGAGTTTTAATTACTATCAGTGAAGCCAGATACAGATACTAAAACTTATATTGCAGTGAATAGGGTATGATACTTCTATTTTTGTCTTCTCCAGTGAAGATGTTACATTAAAGAAGACATTTGCCACCACACATCAAAAAGGTAACAAAATCTATGAAGTTTTCATATGTTACAGTGAGGGACTTATACTTAATTTATTTAGCTGATCAAAAAGAAAATCAAGGCACAACTTAAATCTTAGGTATTTATATAAATATATACATATATATTCATGTACACAACAAGGAGACATCAGTAGATGCAATCACACTCTTTAATCTAGGCAGTGCCTGGAAGTTAAAGCAGATAATTAGGTAATGCGTATGTATTTGTAACATTTGGGTTAGCTGGAATAAAACTACTAGGGAAATGATGTCTGACTTAAAAGTTCAAGCCTTGCTGGTATGTTTGGGACAAATCTATTCACAATAGTGATGTCAAATATCTACTGTCTCGCTTGGCTCTAAAATAATGGATTATATGCCATCCATTATATTATATATGATATTTTTTTATATATATATAATATATGTTGCTTTACCTTTCCACAACTTTCTCACTTACCTCATTCAACAGGTGGAATATCAGTTACCCGTTAGAAGTTCTTGATCTGGGGGAAGGATCACTGTACAATCCTCTGTACTCTGTATTGGGCAACAAATCATGCTGTCTTATATGTCTCCTTAGGTCTCATGCCTTCTGAATTACAAAAGTTGGGATTCATCCCATATAACTTTAGACATCTACGCTGCTGTGTCTATGTCTTAACTAACTGTCCGTGGCTCCACTTGTGTCAATAAAGTGAAGCAGGTATTTTCAGGATGCAAGTAATCTATAAAACCTATTCTAAAATGAGAATGTAAATAAACAAATAAACAAAAAAACACAAATGCAAACCATAATGTATTGAATATAATCTTTTTCCAGAAGAAAAAGTGCTTGCTAGGAACTTATGACATTTGGTATTTTTCAGTTGTGATTCATGGTAAAAATTACTAATGAAGAGTATCAGAATTTCTTTAACCTTGAACAATTTGACATTCAGGAATGTGCAACGTGAAAAGTTATTTCCATAGGACTTGAAGTTGTTCCACTGAAAATGGAGGTCTGATTTAGGAATGTGTCACGACATCTGATTTTTGAAACATAGTTTGAACCTGCAGCTGCCATCAACTTAAGTAAAAGTTAACAGTGACATGCGCCTCTGATATCTGGTTGTTATGTTAGGATGCAGTTATCTCGCTGACACAGAATCTGATATATGAACGAGTAGAATATATTGTTTCTTCTCTTATAGCTCACACCACTTAATAAGCAATACCTGTTACACATTCAGATCTTCAATAAAAGAGCAAGCGGTTTCTGACTCAAGCTTCCTACTGTGATGAGACTTGAAAAATGAGTCACGGTCAGCAGCATTCAGCATTTATGATCAGATAAGGCTTTTGTGTTTGACATCAAATAGCAAATAAACCGGTTTTGAAAAGGTTAAGCGATGACAAGCTGTTTGATCTTTGTGTACATGTGTGCATATTGACTATCTTTAAAATGGAGATGAGTCATAAATTCAACACACTTTATAACATCAGCAGAAGCACAGTCACATGGGCACATCAGTATGGTTCTAGCAGTAGGGTAAGACTCAAGGCAGTCTTGAATAAAATACTGAGGAAGTGTTAGTTTACTTTAATAATTCATGGAATTCAGCACCCAGCTGGGTGCTTGTAGCACTAGAAATTCTAGCAATAGAAATTCTTCTGAGTTTGGTTAGAAAGTATGAAGTTGCTTAAACTGAAGAATTATTAATTAGATCTTTTAGAGCAGAGGGTTTGCCATTCCAATGGGGAGGTAAAAAGCCAGACAGAAAGCAGAGTATCTGGAGATGGTGGTGTGTGTCTTGGAAAAGTATAGTGGGAATACTGGGAGCTATGAGAGAAAATGTAGCAGCAGAGTACAGGGAGGAGGAAATACTCTCTGAAGGCAATGGAAAAGTCCTAAGAATTGGTTAGGAAAGGATGGAGGGTATGTTCCAGGTCAAAGAGAAGCATTGTAAACAACTCTTTAGAGATCTGAAGGCAGTCCATGGGTCTCAGGTCTGTGTTACTACCAAATATTAAAAATAAATCTATTTTAAATTATTGGAAATGTAATTATGCAGAGGTGCTTCCAGTGGCTGTATAACTTAAGCTCTGGACTTGTGGCTTCTGATGTAACTCAAACTTCTTGATGGGGTACAAACTTACATCTTGCAGTGGCTGGTTGGCGATTGTAAATGCAATAAGCATATAAAATGTACAGTAGTTTCTACCACGTTACACCACAGTCAATTAATTGTTCTAATGGTTATTTTACTGTCAGGTGAACAGTAAGGAACTTGAGATATGAAGGTCAGAATAAATAAGTGATTGTTACCAGAACAATTTATTCGGTAGTTCTATAAAACATATCAGAGCCTAGCATGTGCAGAGCAGTTCTAATACTGATGTCATTTATGCAAACGCATTCAGAGCTTAGGAGATTGCTGATGATGGATCTGGTGGGTTTTTTTTCCAAATCGGACTATGTGATGAGTATACATGACATCATAGAGTCATAATAGAGTGAGAGTTGTTCTCCCAAGGAAGTAAAAAGTTCAAAGCAAGCATAAGCTCATTTGCTTACGACATAAGATGCTGTCCTGCGAGTGGTGGTGATCATGAAGCTGTGTGTCATTTAATTCATTGATTGTGTACCCTGAATTCCAAATTTACCTAGGTTTTTGCTCTGAAAAGGAAGTGAGAATTTTTTTGTTTCAAGGAAACAAAACTGTCCCATGTATACACTGAGAACAAGGTCAACAATTCCTGTCAGAAGAAAGCTAGGGAAAGCTGAAACTTTGAGAGCCATGCTGCTGATAGGAGAAGAGGAAGGATTATTTTAAGGTCTCATAATGACTCCTACAGCATGCTTTTACAATAAACTCTGTAAATGTTAACCACATCAGCTTCAGCTCCCATTGACTATAACTGGAAGCCATTGTCCAGGACATCAAGCCACCTATCTTGTGTGCTTTCTTCAAAAGTTGAAAGAATACACTCATCCAAATAAACTCCTCAAAGCCCGAAACTGTCGGGTCTGGTGCTAAGCAGTATCAACAAACCCACAAACAAATTGGGTTGAAAGGCATTTAGCTTGTCATGTTTCACCTCATGAAACTACTACTGCTCACTACTGGATTATCATTAACATGATATTTCTGTTCTCTCATGCTGAGTGGGTAGAAGTGCCTGAGAAGAAACTGCACCATGCTCCATCTACAGCCGGCAAAGGAGCAGAAGTGCAGCTCAGTGCAGAGATGCACTCTGAGTCCATTCATTCAGATGTAGTTTGGAAATGGAAGATGTTAGAACCAATATACAAACCCTTGAAAGTTTTAAATGCACTGTCTAGAAGGTATGGAGAGCATGAAATGTGATTCAGTCCAGTCTTGGAAGTAAAATAGTCCTGAGGTCAATTTTCCATCCAGCAACTTGGAATAAATGGCACTTCTGGTTTTCTTTAAAGACTTATAAGGTACCATACATTTAGAAAGTAAGGTAATCAATCTTATTTTACTGCTTTTGGACAGAAAACACGTTTTAAATGTTCAAAAAGCACTGACTGATTTTGAGTACAAAGTCACATAAGACAATGGTTTGTAATCACTTCGATGAAGAGTAATAGATTAGGAAATGATCCTATAAAAATAAGCAGATGGATTTTATAACTTAAGTATGTCTTCTCACATCTAGCTTCTGAATGGTTTAAAATTTGCTGCCAGTCAGTATAAAATAGCTACAGGCCTCACATGAGTTAAACTATAGCAATTCCAGAAGTGACAAAGGGATAAGCTGATGTCACTCCCTATTGACTTTCTTTCTAGGCACTAAGACTTTCAGTGTGCTAGCCATGGATTCCACAGCATTGTCAATAGTGGACAGCATAATGGAACTAATCTTTGCTATTGTTTTGACAATAAAATCCTGAGTGCTGACTGTTTTCTAGTTCCACTAACTGCAACTTGTATATGAGACAACTGCAGAGACCACATTGATCAAACTGTTTCAGCAGCAGCAGAGTTGTCCAAATTAAAAGAGCTATAAAGAGCTTTTAAACTCATCAATTCTGAGTTCCTTGCATACAGTTTGTAATCAAGGAAGGTGAGAAGAACTCAGGTAAACCCTCAAAGATTTAAGCCATTTCACTTACAAATAAATAAGGCCATTCCTTTGGGCAAATGTAGCTATTTTTCCTAATAAAAAATTTGTTCAGCAAAATTGCCCATCTATAAACTGCTTGCGATCATTGCAATCTTAAAAACACTTGTTTATTGTGTTACACACAGTAAAAATAAAGGCAAAGTCCTAAATTGCCTTTGGGAAAAAAAAACTAAAAACAAATCCTATTTTTTTCCCATAAATGTGAGTTCTGCTTATTTAAATACACCTGACTTTCATGAGAACTATATGGCTTAGCTGTAGTTTATAATTTTTGTGATATTTTTCTCTCCACAGTGAGTACGTTTTTACCTGCTGTGTCTTCCTTATGGCTGTGGGAATGCAAGAAGGAAAATAAAATGGATAACTAGTTCACAAGATTTCTGGCTTGATTTAGAAGAGGTTCTGTATCTGTCTGCCCTTCTCTTCCTGAGAATAGATGTGTGACTCTGCAGGGAGAGATTGTGACTGATGTTAACACTAGAATAAGACTAAAAATTCATTGGGGAAGTCAAATGAGACTCAGTGGAACTTCAGAGCAGTTATAAGAGCAGTTATGAAGGAAATGTATTCTATAAATTTCTTTTAATCTTCCTTTTAATTGCTCCATTTGCACACTGGTGCCTCAACATTTATACTTCTGGGAAATTTCAGACAGAAGGAAGATATTTTTCATGAGAAGGGATTTAGGTGCACATCTAGATTTTAAATGAGCTTAGTAAAAAGATCTCCTGTGATGCTAATGATTGCTGGAAGGTTTTGCTCTTTGGTCTTTATAATTGGAGTCTGAGATAACATCTAAGTACTTTGTTTTGAGTGCTTCCATTTAATTGATTTTTCATTACCATTTTCTAAAATTACTGAAAATACCATTAATGGGTTGATCTTTCTGGGGCTTAAATTTATTAGCTTTCCAAGTCATATTGAGAGACTCAGAGAGAAGACCCGAATGGAACACTATCTGTTCATTTATTTCTGTGCAAAAAGGATTTTTTTTTAATATCTTCTCAGCAATAATAATTCAAGTAGTCTGTTTGGTTTGTATCATATGGATTTTTAATGGACGACCACAATGACACAAATTAAAAAAAAAAAACAATCGAGTTTTTAGAAAGAATAACTCTTTATGATTCATCTAAATGGTTGTAGCTGAATTTGATTAAACTTCAGAGTACTTGAATATTGCTTTCCCCTGTGAAACTTCACCAGGCTTCATCGGAAGTTCCATTTCTCAAGGAACTCTGAGAGATTAAATGGGATAAGAAGCCAAATATTTCAAAGTTCTAGAAAAAGGAAAAAAAAAGATCAGTCTTCTTGAGGTGTTTCATCTTCATACATATAAAATGGTTTATGCTGATAAGATTAAAATGCTTGCTTCCAATGCTATGTCTACTTTCAATAAAACACAATAATTGCTTTTATCTTTATGATAGAATACATATTATCATTTAGCATAAGATAATAATTGAAATGATGACATGAAAATAAAATGTCTGCCTTTGCTGAAAACAAAATATATTTCGGACCTGTTGAAGTGAATATTAGATCATATAGGACTTGTGTTGAAAGTAGAGGGAAAAATTACCAGTTTCTGCTATGTTGTGGTCAGCTTCAATCAGAACTACTCTGTTCTTTTTATTGAGATGGCTTGGACATATATTCTTGCAAGAAGAGAGTGATAGTTCCAGAATGACATTCACATTTGTGTGAAATATTTTACATAAGTCAAAATCAGCATTTTTTTGCATGGAATATTGTTCCCTGTACAACCAACTTCGAGCCCTCAGAAGCCACATCAAAAACATTGCTAACTGAAGTGGGGTGTTAATTATAATCATTATGTCAGTAAAAAAAAAGCACGAGGCCAAATTTTAGAATTGCTCTCTGAGCATGTGTGGTTCCAGTAAACGGAACAGATCTGCGAACTTTAAAACAACAAAGTTACAACAGGAGAAAATTGTAACCACTATTAGCCTATATAATTACATATTGCTTGCATCTGATGAGTCAGGCTGATCCCCGAATCTGGCAATGGAAAGATGTTTTGCCTCCAGGTAAAATTACCTGGGGATAGCTGTCTCAACCATAGGCGTTTACATTACAGACGTCTGAAGTGAGGTGTGAGGAATCCCATCTGTGGTAGATTTTGCATTTCTTGCTCTTCTTCCCATCTCTTGAAGAGCTGGCAAAGCCCTGGTGCCATTCCCAGCCATGAAGGTGCTTGCCCAGAATCCAGCTGGCTGTCAGTGCCATCACCTTGCTGCCTCGTAAGAGTCTTTAGACATTTCCCCAGAAGATTTTAGAAAAAAATAAAGAGAATAACTGTGAACTTGTATGATTCCTTTATATCACGGGTCAGTTAGCTTTTTCCCAAAGTTTCTAACACAGTTTCAGTGGCTGTTACAGCAACTAACTCCCTTACAGATTTTAAGGAGCAACTAAAACTATTGATTTGGGAGATTGAACAGAACTGCACTTCTCAGGTCCCAAATACTTATAAACTCATTTGCACAGTACTGTGAGAAGTGACTGTAGCAAACAGTGGGGAGACTATTAGGCAAGGAAAAATAAGTCCTACAATATCAAGATTCCATATTTCCTTTTCTCAGGTGTCTGACTCAAAACTAAGTAGCTGTGTAAATGCTTATATTTGTATATACATTGTATATATTGTTCATACAGACACACATATACATATATACAAAAATTTGATCACTCATCCTCCTTGCAGAAGAAGGGCACATGAAGAAGGAATCTAAATGCAGAAAAAAAAAAGTTTTTAAGTGAACAATACCAATGTTGGAAAGAAACTGATAGCCAAGGCAATGTCTAGAGGAGGATGAAAAAGAAAGCATTGTGTACTTGCCCTTGAATGAATCCTCGACCTGTCAAACTGAGGTTTTCACACTGCTTTTATTCTTCTGTGACAAGACTACAAGAAGGCTCTGAGTAGGTTCTGTCATAGCCTCTGTTTTTGACAGTAGGAGAAACATTTTAACACTGTTCTCTGTGTCAGTCTTCCCATCAGTTAGTCCAGGAACAACATTTTCAGTTTTCCCCTCTTTTTTAAGGGCTGTAATTTCAGAACAGACTGTGAATAGAAGTTTCCAAGTGTTCCTTGAGGAAAGTTCACCAGCCTAAACCAGCCTACCAACTGCTGGCTTGAGCTGAATTGCAGCAGAGACAAAGAAATTAATCTCCTGGGTTGCGCAAGAGGCAGATGCTATATTCCATTCTGTAAGCCAGGACTTTGGCATGGGAGATGCCCTGTAGAGCAATTCTGATCTTGAGAGACCAGTGCATGGTGTCCCATGATGGTGGTAATGGGATTAGATGATCCAGTCATCCCTTCAGGTGTTACGTTCTCATGTTTCACTGATGCTCCAGCTCTTCCTAATCCATACACATGTTATGAGAAAGGCAAACTCAAGAACTCCCACAGGAAATGAATGCACAGACACAAACTGGCAATGGCTGAGACTGAGAAAGCAGCTAAGATCTGATGGCTCTCTAGCTTCTCATGACCTCTCCTCTGACATTGGTGATGCTGGGCAGAGGATTCACACTACCACCTCCATTCCCCATTACTCTTCAGCAAAACACTCAGCTGATTTAAACTGTTACAAGCTTACATCCTACTAACACGAGCAGAATATTGTCACACACTTCAATTCGGGTGTATGTTTAAGTAGTCTGTTGCTTAGCAATGAACCTGGGCCTCTGCTTATACTTCTTGGTGATCAAAGGATTGTGTGAGACAGTAGCAAGCACAGCAGCCGTTGTTTCGTACGCTTAACAACGCTTTCCTACTGTTATGTCGCGAAGAGAACTCAGGCAGAGGCAAGAACAAGGTTTCAGAACAAGAATCTCTCTTCTTTCCTCTCACATCCAGCACTGACCCATGATTTAGAGTAGCACTCCTGTCCTGAAAATGTCTTTTTCCTCTAAAGCTGATGCTTGTCTTTGAGTCTTATGCAGTTAAGTTGTCGATCTGTTATTTATAATTTGTTATGCTGTTCTTCTCCCAACTCCTTTCTCCTCTCCAGTTTGCCTGGCTCACAGGTATTTTTTCACTAATATTTTTAACTTCCTTTGTCACCCTTACCTTGCTCCTCTGGAGCTTGTAACTTGTAGCTGCTTCAGTGAAGAGGGCCTGTCCCCTGCCAGGGGAGTCCTTCGCAGAAGACACTGACCTGGGAGCAGTTAGCCTGGGCCATCACAAGGGCCTGCCAGTCTCAAACCTGGGGTCCAAACTCACCCACTGCCCCTGCTTTCAGCAGGCTTTGAACATCATCAGTTACTTCCTTGCTCAGGGACAGCACGAGGCTGAGCCTGCCCTATAGTGAATCCATATAGATGTCTGGGTAATCTGTGCTTAAGAGACTGTATTTTGCTGATAATTGGAATAGTTTCATCTGCCCTTTTAATCTTGTCACTCCCTACCACACTTTTTGTGTGTAGTTCTAAATTTTTTTCAGATCTAAGCCCTTTGAGGAGGCAGTGGGAGTGGGAGTTGAGTTTAGAGAGCTGAATTTTCAGACAGCGAGATGAACCACTTAGTTTATGAAGATTTCACTTGTAGAATAAAGTCTTTCTATTTTGGAAAAAAATCCTGTAAATTAATTATACTTTTCTCATACAATAATGTTAGTCTGTTTGCAACAAGCCACAGATTTTCATGCTACAAACTTTGGTTTTTTTACCTTGCATCGTTACCTGCAAAAAATACTTGCCATCATATTAAAAGAGTTCACGGTACAACTGCTTAGATATGTAGAGCTGATTTTTTTGCCAGAATTATTATGTGCCAGGGAGAATCTTCTCACGAGAGTTGTAGTCAGAACTGATAGAAAAGATCTCATCTTCCCTGCCCCTCTGAAGTCTTTTCAATTGTCTTTTTAGAACTCACAGATATTTTTGTCAGAAATAATCTACTATTTCTCTCAGTGTCTCTTGACACTGCTCTCATTCATTTATGTATTCATTTTACGTGCATTGATTTTCCAGCGAAGGCTATCAGACTGACAATCTGAAAGTTGAAGAAATAAATTAAACACCTTGGGAAGATACCTTTCTTGCCCTTGCACAATGTCCAGTGAATGTGGCTCAGGTCCTATCTGCAAGGGTGAATTAAAGAATTAGTGAGAGGTCTCTCCTTGGCCTCCTTTCACAAACCATGTGTGAGGGAGCTGAATGGACCCTTTGCAAAGACAGAACCTCCTTGTGCGACAGCTAGACTGAGATCATTATATATGGGCACTACCAAATGGCCATGAGACAGTAAGAGCAGCTGGTTAGGATGTGATAGTTTTGAATGGGTGGCTTTGATATCAATACAAGTCTTTTTACCTCTGCAAGAAACTTCAGTTAAATGTTGGCACCCAGCATTTTTGCTCAGTCAGAAGTCTCACGGACAACTCTTTCCATTTTCTCTAAAATAATCTGATCATATTTACTATAAGTCTAATAAACAATTATAGATTTTGCCACACCCAGAAATAATGGCTAAATTCTAACAGTCTAACTTGCCTAAATAAGCTAGCAGACTAGCAGATCTAACCTAGCAGATCTAGCTAGCAGATCTAACCCTACATGGCTTTAAATTCAATTGTCAATGTCATTTCAGCCATAGAATTTAAGTGCTTGGGCACTACCTACTAGAGTAAAGCTGTTGTGAAAAAAAAAGGCCATAGATTCATAGGGTCAAGTCACAGCTCTCAGATTAAGACACTTAACCTAGACATCCCCTTATAAACCTGAACTGGGTGTTGAAGCTCCCAAAAGACTGAGTGTAGATTCAGTCAACAGCTCATAGGCACCAGAGTGATTTTAAGCAGACCTCTATTTAGTCAGTTGAGCTGCTTTCTATTTTCCACTGTCTGTGTCACCTAGATCTCTAGGATGGGTTTCAGCTGTCTGGACACACTCAGGTGTTTATTTTGGGTGTTGTGGAGTGCTCAGCACCAAACTACTATGAGCCCTCATTCGTATCTGCTGGTCCTGTGTAGGCATCTCAGAGCCCCAAGAGTGGCTCAAACAGCAGTAGGTGCCTAATTTTAGGCTGATGAATAGAGTTTACTATAGTGGGAGCTCAGAAATTAGCTCACAAGTAGTCACGTACATGGAGACATTTACAGCTGCAAGGATTCTGTGTCGAAAAGAAACTAATCTAGAGGTGACCTGACTGCGTGGTCCTACGGTTCAGAGGCAGAGGGAGGGCAGGTCCTGTGCCCTTGCTGCTATGCGACATGCTACTACTGCCTACGCTGCGCCCACTTAATATTTATTGGGCTAAATGTGCAAGCAATGTTGGGAATAGAAACTAATTTCCAGGCCTTGCAGACGCTCATACTGTGGGAAGCAAAGTCCAGTGTTTTATCTCGGTGCTGTGAAGATTTTTGTCTTGGAGCACAGACCCAGACTTCTTCCAGTCTAAATCAAGTGATGCGACAGAACTGACGGAAATCTGTAGCCTCACAATATGCCAGTATGACTCAGCTGGATTAGTCTCTTTTCTGCCTCTAAGACAGTTCCCACAATATTGCACCACCGTCAAACTTTGGGAACATTTGGGTACGCTCAGACACTGCAGCATTGTTTGTTCCGTTCCCTCATGACTGCACATAAAGAAAGGTGTGCACACACATGGTGAAACCTCTGCCTAATGGATTAACCCTTTTGCTGGGATTTTAACATTTGTGCATCAATGGGATCCCCAAAATTTAAATTCCTGGGGAGGGAAATCAGTAAACAGTTGGAAGGAAGGAGTGAAAGTTGTACTTCAGCTGGGACTGAGAATGGGAAGGTGTGTGTTGTCGTTTGAATAGCAACTGATTCTGGGATGAGGAACCTGAGCTGGACCCAAGCACAGGACAGCTGCAGGGACCCTCTCTGCTTAGGAGCAGGGACGCCAAGGTCTCAGCCTGGACAGGCAGAAAGGAGAATAGGAACTACCCACAGAGCTGGCAGAGCAGAATGCAAGGACTGCCTCGTTCCCCACTCAGGAACAAGGATTTCCCAGTCTGAGTCCAATGAGGATCCTCTGATGAGGAGAGGAGGCTTGGTTTGCCAAGAGCAGTGGCACAGCTCTCAGAAAAGAGGCAGCAGCAGGGGTCAGGATTCTCCAAAAGCAGGTTTGAACAAAGGGCTCTGGATCTAGCTGTGATTTTAACGTCCTGAATGGAGCTTCCTCTAACACACCCTGAAGAGGAGGAAATGTTTCTGCTCTTGCCTTTAGCTACAATTAAAGCCTAATTTAAATAAAGAAAAGTGTAAAGAAACTGAAAGAATATAAGGTTAGGCAACTTGCTGAAGCAGTATGGCAATCACTATCCCTCTTAAAAAGCCCTGGGAACTGTTGATACAGTGGCAGCCAAGATTGCTAAAGAAGTTTGATGATTTTTTTTTTCTTTTTTTTTTCCACTGTTCTTTAGTTTTTTGGTTTTGCTCAAGTGACAAAGACAATTTTCCTCATTTGCTGATACAATCAATTACTGTCTTCTTGTGAATCTCCTGGGGTGTTTTGTAAGGGTTGAACTACTGGGGTGATGATGGGAATGTTCCACAAATCCTCAACTGCTAAAGGTTTGCACTGTGGGAAAACTCAGGGATCCCAGTTCACCCAGTTACAAGGGCTGAGAGCTTGACCTAAGTCTCCCCTGGGTCTCATCTGGCTCATGTGCTTGGATCTCCTCCACACAGCGATCAGTGTAGGGAGAGCTGTACACAGCCAGGCATCACCTGGAGATAAAACTAGCTTGTGGCAGAAGCATGGATCTAGACCTTGGACATCAGAAGCACCCCAAGGGCTCCCCAGTTCAGGAATCAACTGTGTAGACTGGGAGCTTGTAGAACATCCTCCACCACTTCACCCTCAGAGTGTGTTGTGAGGACCCCCAACAGAACAGAAAAGATTTTGGAAAATCCAAAAGAAGAGTTACTATACTTATTGCAGACACTGATGGAGGGGGACACGAATGCAGGAGTAAGATGCTGAAATCATGTTAGGCTAAAGATTTTTTTAATTGACTCAGTTTTCAAGAAAGAAATACAAATGGCTTCTCAGGTTCCTTATCATTAAGGACAAGTGCTTTTCTGATTCAGGACCATGAAAGCTAAATTGTTTCATTTACATGAGGGCAGAATAAAGTCTAATAATGTGAAATTAGGGGAAAAAAAGTAAAGGCTTCTCACAATGGAGATTGTGTCTACATTCAAATTAGAATGGGGAAAACCTCACATGAGAACAGAGGTTTCAGCTCTAAGAAAATAATTTGTGAACCCTGGGATCAAATTCCAATTTATTTTTTTAATAAAAGTTTTAATGATTATCCCTTGCAGAAGTCAAATCCTATTTAATTTAGAAAAAAAAAAAACCAAAACAAAGCCAGCCACAAACCATTTTCATAAATGTAAAAAGCACTTGAAAGCCAAATATTGTTTCTGCTGCTTTTTATGTTGGCAAAAAGAAAATAGATCTGTTCAAGACTGACCTGAAACAAATTAGAAAGTATTTTTTAGGTTCAGCCACCAGACTGAAAAATTAATTATTTGCACATGTCTAATTAGGATTGGAAGAAAAAGCCTTAAAGAAGAGGAGTATGAACTATTTTTCACAGCTCAGTGTTCTCTTTTTTTTTTTTTTCCTATAGTTGCTCACAGGCATTGCTCTAGCCCTTTCTGTTACAGTTAGTTATGCAGGCTCCAGTGCACCTTTTTCAGTTATTAGCAATACACAGTATCCAAGCTGTCTCTGCTTTGAGCCCCATTATTAAACACAGAAGGGATCTAAGTAGCTCCCTTGCACCGTGCAGTCAGGAGGTAATTTTGCATGCCCGGCTGCCTGCTTTCAGTAGGTGTGTGCTTGCTCTCTGTACGATAACTGCTCTGCGAGTGTACGTTTTACGAGAAAAAATTCGGTTCTGATGTTTCAGTAACACACGCTTAACTCACAAGTTCATGACTTTGTCTGGACTGCTGTTGAATTAAAAATACCAGTTTAATATTTTATCAATTACATTGTCAGAAGACTCAGGTTACTGGCGCCATTTCCTCACGCTAATATTCTTGGGTAGACTTTTTTGCTTAATTAGGACCTTTTGGAAAACCTGGACCTTGGGCACTGCTATTTTAAGCTAAGCCTTTTCACTTGTTATACTTCCCACTTCAAGCTGGAATTACCACCACTTCGGTCCTATGTTCTGCACTTGAATCTCTTCTGCAGAAGAGCATAGGTTTCTTTCTGCACCATTGCTTTCTGTTTCTTCCAAAAAAAAAAAAAAGTTGCTTTGCTTGTTTTGACAGTTCTTAGCACCTCTGAAAGGCTTTACTTTAAAGTACTTTCAATGCACTCCACAGTTTTCTGCAGCCTGGTTTCCACCTTTGTCTCCATGATTTCGAATGGCATTAGTGTTTATTTTACTGCACAATGTGCACTTTTTCATATGCCACTTTATATTTTCAATGCTTTTCCTAAATTGAGCAAAAGGATTGAAAAGAGAAGAGCACATGAGTACAAACACAAAATACCAGATCAGCTCTTCAGGAGATTTTCTTTTTGGTAGCTTTGGTGATATCTGCTCTGAGACCATCCCAAGTGAAAACATTTCATACCACTGTGTGTAGAAAATATCGTATTTATGGTTCTGTTTTAACACTACCTTAACATGGGGCTGAATACCCAGACAGTCCTCCTGAGTTCCTTGTAACGAAGTGTGCTCTCCTTCTGTACATTTTTATTCCCATTAGAGTGGAGTACAAACATTTTAAAGGACCTGGGAACATGAGGAGCTATGCACTCCTGTATTGGTCTCTCCCTATATATTCTTATCTTTTGCATCTGTTGTTTTGTTATTAACCTAAAAAAACCACCCAACAACAGCTATAAAACAATGTCAGTGTAATTGTCACCTATTTTGCAGGAAAAAAAAAGCAACTCTCCTCAGATCTTATTTACCTTTTAAATCTGAGAAGAATAGCAGGTTTTAGGTTGCAGTAAATACTTCTTCACAGACTTTCATGTTCATAATTTATTCCAAGAGCTGCTTGCACTTCGTAGTGAAATATGAGTACAAATCTGTTTTTCCAAAGGCTTCAGACAAATGACTCTCTACATTTAGCATTACTTGGTTTCTTGCTTTTATTTATCAGCTGTCATGATTCTTACCTACTGCATCTTCTTACGCAAACAACCTTGTAGATTGGGTTTGAACTTTTTATTTTTCTCCACGTGGAACAGATAAGACATGGCATTTCACAAACACATTGTCCGACGCTTGTTAGGCAAAGAAATTATATGAGGCATTTTGTATCTTTGAAAAATACACAAACCCCTGTTGAATGGCTAGTAACTGTGAGAGGATTATGCAGGGAAGGGGAAAGAGATGTAACAGTCAAATGAGAAATCCAATCATAATTCGATGAACTGAGGACAGGTGGGTCTATCGTCTAGCTTGGACGTGCCTGGAGAAAGTAAGCTGAGTCTAGGCACGAGTGTCAGGTAACAGACACCTGACTTTAGCATTTGTAATACATATTTTTATGGTCTATATTCTATTATTCTATGGAGAAGTTCTGTGTGTCGTGGTTTTGTTAGTGAGGGGGGGCCTAAGGTGGTAGCTTCTGTAGGAAACTGCTAGAAGTCGCTCCCCTTTGTTCAGGGGACTTGGCCAGGCCTAGGGCGGACCTGCTGCTGGCCAAGGCCGAGCCGATTGGTAGCAGAATGTCCCGTGATAATGTCTCTGCAATAACGTATTTAAGAAGGGGAAAACAGAAAAAAACAGAGAGAAGAGAAGATGTGAAGGAGCTGAGCGGGGGCAGAGGTGCAGAGGGGGAGGCGCAGGCCTCATGGGCCTTGCAGGCCTCACCCTCTGGCCTCTCACCAGGCAGCCGACTGGGCCTGACTCGGCCCAGCCCAGCTGCAAGAAGTGGAGAGGAGATGAGAAGTGAATAAGATGTAAAAAAGATCCTGAGAGACATCTACCAGCCTGTTGTGAGGAACAGCTGCAGACGCCAAGGTCAGTTCAGAAGGAGGGGGAGGAGTAATGCGACTCCTGGCCAAGATTCCCCTGCAGCCTGTGGTGACGACCATGGTGGAGCGGGTTGTCCCCCTGCAGCCCATGGAGGTCCACGGAGGGGCAGAGATCCACCTGCAGCCCGTGGAGGACCCCACGCCAGAGCAGGTGGATGCCTGAAGGAGGCTGTGGCCCGTGGAGGGCCCGCTGGGACAGCTGTTCTAGAGGGACTGCACCCCGTGGAAGAGACGACCCACGCCAGAGCAGTTTCACGAAGGACTGTGGCCCGTGGGAGGGACCCCACGCTGGAGCAGAGGAGGAATGCGAGGAGTTCTTCCCCCGACGATGATACAACGGCGTAAAACAACGCGTGATGAACTGACCGCGACCCCCATTCCCTTCCCCCGCCCCCGCGCCGCTCGGGAGGGGAAGGTAGTAGAGATAATGTTAAGCCTGGGAAGAGGGAGGGGTGGGGGGAGGTTATCTGGTTCCCTGTCTCATTCTCCTGCTAATTTTAGAAATAAATGAATAGTTTTCCCCAAGTCGAGTCTGTTTTGCCCGTGACGGTAACTTTAAGGATTTCTCCCCGTCCTTATCTCAAACCTTGAGCTGTTTTTCTTATATCATCTCCCCCTATTCTCTCGGAGGGTGGGGGGAGTGAGAGAGAGACTGCGTAGTCTGGTCCCGATCGGGGCTGAACTACGACACTGTGAAAACATTATACCCTGGTAGCCTACTCCTTAGCATTAATGACCTCTTCCAAAGCCTGGGTCTGGGTTATAAGCAGACTTTCAAGCAGTTTCCCCAGTGACTTTCCCAAGGCATGCGTCTGACAGCACAGAGAAGCCTTATGGACTGAAGTGATGAAAACAACAACGCAGTTGCAATGCTCACTGGAGTGAGCAAACTGCTTGATACCTTTCAGAGTAGGTAGAACAGACCAGTATTTTACAGTAGGGATCTCAGGTCAAAGGGTTGACTGGAGAACTAATCTCCTGGAAATTATTAGACTAAACGAGCTGCCCCTTTTCTTAATTCTGATGAAGACACCTTCCACTGAATATTTTACAGTAGTAACAACTTTGCTGAAAGGGTTTGTAAATATATTTTTTTGAACACAATCTCACAAATCAGTATGATCCAACATTTTCTGCTGCTTAACTTCGTTTCAACCTTCTCTCCTGTGCTGAAAGCTGCCTCATTTTCTGTTGAAGCCACGAACTGGTTTGAAAGGTTATTCGCGGGTCTGCTGTGAGCAGTCTCCCTTTGTTACCTGCTCCTGGAAGAAGGGGTGTTCTCTGTGCCTGCCAGGAACAGCTTTCTCAATACAGCACTTAGCACTCCCAGGCCCTGGCTGACCCTTCCAGAGAGCATTCAGCCCCGCACCAGTGTGCGTCTTATGGTGGGGGGGCATTAGACTGACACTTGCAGACTTTACGTCCAGAGACAGAACGTGAGCTGAATGTGTCAGCTTCCCTTGACCTCAACTCTAACACTGGAAAGATGATAGGGAAAATTAATGCAAGGTTACTCGAGGAAAGGAAAATCTTAAATTCTTAATATCAGAGTTGGAAACAAAGTGGTAATGGGAAAAACAAAACAGCAAAATGTAATTCTAACTCACCTCCACAAAGCTTTCATGTCTCACATCTTTCACCATTGACTTATGGAGAAGAATTTCAAGAATCAAGAGTCATGCACAGCAGCAGGGTCTTCCGCTGTCCCTTTCTATGCAAATTAAGAATTCATTTCTTCTTTGGGGACATCCCTAAAATCCTTCAAGCCTGTGATAAAAATCCACAAAGGATATATCATAAAGAGAATTAATTGTATTAATTGTAAGCTCAGCCTTACCTTTCAAAGCTACATTTTGTATTGGAACTACTGTCATAAGTAGCTCACTCCCATTTATTGTTAGTTTGAGGAACTCTCGTTCATTCACAAGCTCCAGGTAAGTGAGGTTCTTAAGCATGTACATAATTTTAAGCACATACTTAATTTTAAGCACAGGAAAAGTAGTTCTCCGTTGCAGTACTGAAATTTATGTTACTAGAGTCAATGTCAAGAATGTTTCAAACAGGTCTCTCACAGTTGCATACCTGAAACCTACCCAGAAACAGCTCTTCTAGCTTGAAGACTCTGCCTGAAAACATCATAGATCATGCTGAGACAGAGGACAGGGATGTAAGCCTGGACCTCATGTGTTGAAAGCCAAAATGTACACAACTTCTTGTGCATGCCTGTACCTTGTCACCTGCGACTTTGTGAAGTATGAAAGAATATCATTGTAAAAATGTCTGGAACAATGTGTTGTTTTGGAACAGAATTGTTGTCATGGGGTCAGTTGCTAAAGAATAATTGCACTGCAGTCAGCATAATGGTTCACGTGTTTAAAGGTAAACACATGCTTCCCTATCACATGGAACTAGGCCAAACCCGTAACAGATGAGAGGAATAATGCTCAGCATGCATGAATGCCAGAGTTACAAAAGGCCCAATCTCAAAAGTAGGCAGCCCACTGCTCTCCTGGGGACCGTGTGCCATGGGGAGCCTAGTTTTCTGGAGTCTGCTGCTTCTTCCACTACCTTAATTACATTGTGGGCACATTGAAAGAAGACAGTGACCCTACTAAGAGCATTCAGCCTAACCAAGACACGTAAGCTTGGCCGGTTACTTAGCTTAACCAAGCCTTAAGTGCACAGTATCCTTAGAGAGCACGATATCTTTTAATTTTGTCTCCTTTCTGAGATGTTGAGAAACAACTTTTGTTCCCTTCTTACTCTCCTCTTATATAAGCTGCCTCACAAGTTTGTCAAAACATATTTATTTACAATTTTGAGTCTTTACAATAACAAAACATAGTCAAGGCCTTGTTTTGCAGCAAGTCACATTCCAGGGCACGGGCTGGCCATCTGCTCCCGTGTACTGCACGAAGCACTAGTCTGGAAGATGGCATTTCCAGCAGCCCTTGCGGGAGGCTTCACTGTATTGGAGTCAAACAGCTTTTTTTCTGGCTCCATGTAAAGTATCTGTGCTGGCGCATGTCATGGTTCTAGTAATTCCTGATGTTTGGTGTTGTGGTTTGTTTTTTTTTTTGTTTTTTTTTTTTAATTACAAGCATCTATATGTATGCATATATTGTATTGTCAGTGTGATAATCCAGAAGCACATGGCTCCTACTTAAATTTCTGCCTTGAAGTTTAAGATACATCCCTCCCCCAACTCGTGAAAAATTTATTTTTTCAGGAAGATGAATTCACTCTGCAGTCTGAGGCCTTGTGCTGGGATTGCACTGCTAAAATATGCCACCCCTTTCCATAATACCATGTCCTGGGAAGTACTCAGTGTCTTCTATTTGCTGAAGAAATGTCGTTAGCATCCTGGTCTTAGTAGGAGAGTGACCTCAGATTTTATCACAGCTCTTCATTTGCCAGGATTTTTCTTTTCTCTCTCCTTTAGTAGGCTTGAGATAGCCCTCTTCAAGTAGCAGTTTGGAGTGGCTTCCTATGAGAACCCTACTCAGGAAGAGGAGGAACTGGATTACCCCACACATCTATACAATCCCTCTCCTCAAAGATCTCAGTGTAACCAGTGGACAAGAACACAAAACCAAAGCAGAATGCTTGTTTTTTTCTTTCTCTCCACACATTTGTATTCAGCAGAACTTAAAAAAAAAACACCTCCTAAATCCTTTCTGAATAATTTAGCTTGAAATGTTTACCCTTTAACAAAAAAAAAAAAGCACAAAATAACTAGGAAATACAAAGTCCTGAAACCATTCCCAGAAGCCACCGTTGCATACACTCTCTACTTATTTCAATTCCTTTATGCCATGCAAGACCTTAGGCTTTCTGTTTAGCACAGGGCATAGAGAAATACAAAAGACACTCAGCTCTCCTTCCTCATGGGAATGCGAATCTCAACAGAAGAGAAAGAGGACCGCTTCACTGTGCAGGAAGTTACTTTAGCTTGCAGTGAAAATAATTCTCCAGTGTGCACCGAGATGTTCAGCGTAGCTCGAGTTCTCTTTTCATTTAAGAAGTGAGTTGCAAAGCAGTACATATTTTACTATTTAATTTTTTACTGTGCTTCTGATTTTACAATGATTAATAACCATAATCTATGAGACCACTTTCTTAAGACACAAGAATCTCCTGTTCCTTAGACCCCCTTCGTACAAGTACCTGAGCAATCGATTAAATAGTAAAGGCTGAAAACACAATGTATATAACAACATAATGTATCAAAAATGAATATGCTTAATATGTGCTGGCTTCCAATAAACCAGAGGCTTACTGTTGAAAGTCTCTGGGGAAGGGTAAAAGCAGAAGCACTCTGTAATGATGCAATTGAGCCAGGAGGCTGAGCTAGTTGAGACACATTATTACTGTTAAAATTATTATTAAAAAATCAACTGATTGAGAGCATACAATGGACTGTTTCAGTTTAGGTGACTAACAAGAGAAAACAGACAAGAAGAAAAAATTCTAATTGTTATCTTAGAAGGAAATGAAGGGAAAAGAGAGGAACGAGCCCAATACTTAAGAGGAAAGGAGTGACAGTAATGAGTGAAAAAAATGCAGAGAAGTTCAAAGTCTTTTTTTATTTCAAATATCATGAAAAAAATTGTTGTCCTATATGGTTAAAATAATAAGAATGAAAAACAGAACTAAGAAACCAGGCTTAAGAATCTTTGAATATTTTAGATATTCTCAAATTTGGGACATTCTAATGGAGTGTATTATAGCAACTCCCAAGTCTGCAGCAATTTTCTTCAAGAAATCATGGAAGTCAAGGGAACCTGATGGCAAAGATATTTCCAATTTTGAAAAGAGTAGAATGGAATTATAAAAATATGCCATTTTGATGGCCAGGAAGAATCAAAAGCAAATTATTAAAAGCAGTTTGTAAGTATCTAAAGGATAATTATGTAATGATTACTGATTTGTCAAGAATTAAACATGTTCATCCACTGCAATTCCTTTCTTCTTCAGGGAAAACCATTACATGTATGGAGAGAGAGGGGCAGCAGGAGGACATATCTTGACTTTTGTCCTTTGAGATCTTTCCACACAGCACTCTCTCAGAGAGTTCTTGTATAGATGATGGTTTTAGCGAGTTCACAGCTAAAAGCACACATCTGCTCCACAGCTATTTACCAACCATTTCTTATTACATCAGGTTCTCTAGGGCTCTGTCCCATGCTTAATGTTCTTCAATATTTTTTAATAGTTTGGATGAAAGAACTTTCATTAAAAACTGAATGACTGAAGATTGCAGGCAGGGTTCACTGAAGATGATCTTGACAGTCTGAAGCCTCATTTGATATGAAAAAGGTGAATTTCAATAAAAGGTGAAATTCAGTATATTCCATGTGGGAATTTCATACAGAAGAGAGCACTAACTGACTGGTAGCAATAACACAGAAAGGACCTAGAAGTTAGAAATCTTCACAGACTAACTCTGAATCAACAATGTTATGCTGTTGTAAGAAGGCATATGTCATTTTGTGTTGTCTGGAAGGTCGCTATTCTGCTGTATCTGGCACTGGACTTAGCTGGAGTACTATATTAAGTTGGGCCCACCATATTTTAAGAAAGATGCAGTCAAAGAAAGTACAGAGAAAACCAGCAAACAAAAAAAGTGCACCCATGAAAGATATAGTTATATTTAGCCTACATATAAACAAGCTAAACAAGGGAGGAAAGACATGAAAAGCCTTCCAATCCTGTAACAGTTTGTTTTGGTTTTGTTTATTTTTGTTAGCAAAATAATTCTCTTCTGTACTCCAAGTCCACAGAGGGTAGGACAACAAGTAAATAGCTTAATTTGCTACTTTAAAAAAAAAAAAAAATGGAAATACCTTATAATTTTAAGATGAGTAAAGAATTAGAAAAGATAGTCTAAGGAGGTTGTGCAATCTTAGTACCTAAAAGATTGCGGATGTGTTTAAATAAGCCTTTCTCAGGAATGCTCCGTGTTCACTTGATCCTATTGTAATGAAGGTACCCTTTTTCAACCTTTGTTTCTGAGAAATATTCTTCTCATGTTGTATACAAACGGTTACCAACCAATGTAAAATCACCACACTTCATTCAGCCCTAAAGACAGCCCAGTGCCTGTGGGGTGCAGAGATGGAGTTTGTCCAGCTGGCTCCCTGTAGGTCATTGCCTTGCTACAAGCATACTCAGGCTGGCAAATTCAACAGCCAGGAACCCTCTTCTGGCAGCCTCCTTCAGACCCAGCTGTAACCCCCCTTTTTAACAGGCCACCCACAAGGCTCTTTCATGGCGATTATAGCCCCCTTTGCCAGAAACATATTGTTTCTTGTGCCAGCTCTGAGCCTTTCATCCCAATATCCAAGCCACCAAGCCCTCTTTCTTCAGCCAGCTCCCAGTCTGTTTAACTTCTTCCTGCTACTCCAAAAGCCACATAGCCTCTGGCTCCCTACAACTGCTGGTGGTATTTTGCTTTCTGTGCTGGAACAGCTATTAAGTTCTCTCATGGATATGCACCAAAATGGAATTAAATGAGTCTGGTGGCTCACTGCTCTTCTTGGTGAGCGATTTCAGGGAAAACTGCTATCTGCCAGATTAGAATTTGGCTGGGTTGAGAAACTGTACTGGTGGGAAAAAAAACTGTCCTTCACCAAATTCAGCATCCTAAACCTGTTTATTGGAAACAATTCTGAGGTTTTTTTAAGAGCCTGGGATTTCAGCTTTGTACCAGGTAACTTTTTCCATCCTTTCTTAGAGAAATGGAAACATCTCCTTCTTTGTGTATGGAATTGCTCCCAACTTGCAATCAAACCATTCCTTCAAGTATACTTGTAATATTAAGCCTAGAAATAAATATCTTCTTACTTTCATACATTTAGACATGTCTGAACCATTTTCTGTGGCTGAATTGAGCCTTAAGACAAGAATCACATTTCCGTGTGTTTCCAAAGTGCCAACAGCACCAACATCATTTGGCAAACAATCAGAATTTCTTGCATTTTTCAGGTGCAAAGTGAAGGAAACCATACAAAGAATGTGAATTCGCATGGAAACCAGACTTTCATAAGTAATATATTGAAGAAAAAATATTGCTTTGGTATTAAAAATAGATAGTTCTTTAGGCACTGGTATAAAAAGCATGTTCTTTGGAAACAGACTTTTAGACAGGCATTCAGATGTTCTATTTCAGGTGCTCCATACAGGTTAAATTTCATTGAAGGGACTACAGTCTTCCAATGCCATTTGCAAGCATGTGTGTTTCATGGCTTGACGTTAAATGGAGGCTTCCTTTAAGAGACCAGTAAGTAGAAGTGCAAAGCAATAACATTCTGAAAATCTGTCTTTTGTTTCAAAATTAAGGTCCTTGCCCTAAGGAGCTTTGTGTGTAAAGTTGCTAAGAAGATGATTATTTGTATTATTTTGAACAAATTATTGTACCACTAAAGAAATGTGACTATAAAAAGAGAACTAGTATACATACTAGAAATGCTTTTCCAGGAAAGGAATGTTTCAGTCATAGAATCATAGAATCATAGAATGGTTAGGGTTGGAAGGGACCTTTAAAGGTCATCTAGTCCAAACCCCCTGTAAGTAGCAGGGACATCTCCAGCCAGATCAGGTTGCTCAGAGCCCCGTCCAACCTGGCCTTGAACGTTTCCAGGGATAGGGCATCCACCACCTCTCTGGGCAGTCTGTTCCAGTGTTCCACCACCCTCATTGTAAAAAATTTTTTCCTAATATCCAATCTAAATCTACCTCCTTCTATTTTAAAACCATTAGCCCTCGTCCTGTCACAACAGGCCCTGCTAAAGAGTTTCTGCCCATCTTTCCTATAAGCCCCCTTGAGGTACTGGAAGATCGCTATAAGGTCTCCCTGGAGCCTCCTCTTCTCCAGGCTGAACAGCCCCAACTCTCTCAGCCTGTCCTCATAAGAGAGGTGCTCCAGCCCTGGAGCAGGGGTATGTGTCAGTACGCCACATATGTCCTTCTTATGTTGGTGGCTCCAGAGCTGGACACAATACTTCAGGTGGGGTCTCATGAGAGCAGAGTAGAGAGGCAGAATCACCTCCCTCGACCTGCTGGCCACACTTCTTTTGATGCAGTCCAACATGTGGTTGGCTTTCTGGGCTGCAAGTGTGCATTGCTGACTCATGTTGAGCTTCTAATCCAATATTTTTTATTTTTATTTTTTAATATTAAAAAAAAACCAAACTAGGCAGAGAGACAGAGGGGAAAAATAGGATTTGCAATTAGAAGATCTAGGAGTCAGGAAAATCCTCTGTCAATACGGGTAAGAAAATTGATGTAATGTTTTCAAATCTAGGTAATTAGGATAAAGCACCAAAATTGAAATCTTTTGTTTTTAATATCTCTGCCTGAGGACTCTGACTCAGGTTTGCAGGAGGAGATCGCTGGGCCACGTCTTATATCAGAGCTCCACTTGTACCCACCCTAGAGCTTTCCACCTATGTAGCAAGTATAACTGAGCACAATGTTCATCAGCTTTGCTGTCCCTGAAATCAGTGAGAATGCAATAGTACCAGAAAGCCATCAATTGTTAATACAATTCCCTCTTTTCTCAATTATGCATTTTTGTTCAAATACTCTGTGTGCAAAGGCTTGATTTCTGTTCATCACTGGCCTGAAACACGGATGACTCCACCAAAATCAGTTGCATGAGACTGATTCAGCTGAGATGGAAAGTAAGCCTAATATGTCAGTGTTTACATATATTGCAAGGCAAAGTAAATAATGAGACGACAAGAATTTACAAGCCAGCAACGACTGTTGAAAAGCTTTGAAAATTAATTGGGGAAGAAAGCTGGGTGAACTTCTATAATCACAGAATTCCTCTAACCTACTTTCTGTAGCATAGATGCTTTACAGTGTTTACATTTTTACTCTTACCCAGGATGAAA
Source organism: Chlamydotis macqueenii (assembly GCF_036417535.1). Classification (NCBI taxonomy): domain Eukaryota; kingdom Metazoa; phylum Chordata; class Aves; order Otidiformes; family Otididae; genus Chlamydotis; species Chlamydotis macqueenii. The sequence continues at coordinate 25,145,859 of NC_141556.1, forward strand.
AGGAAAAAAGGGAAAGTAATTCCACCAAATCACGTGAGGTGTAACCTACTTGAAAGCTAGCAAAGCACTTTCCAAATGAAATGGTCTCCAACACGTTACATCCTCTTGCTCTTCTCTCTGCATGTGAGCATAATTACACATGCACTGACACATTGAAAAGACTTTTTTTTCCTTATTCGACTTCATAATAATTTCTTGTTCTGCAAATGTGGTTATATATTTGTATTTGTTATTTTTCACAGTTAAAAACTTAAGCTGTGAGGTGAGAAGGTGTGCAAAAGAGAGAAGGGAGAAGAAAACAAGAACTAAGTGAAGTAGTGTGATAATTGTGAGCATGGATTTTATGCAGAGGCTGTGCAAACCATTCAGATTTTATTCCTGAAAAAGCAGGAGGACCAGTGCAATCCTCAGCTGAACATCTTCTCTGTGGCAATACAGCAACTCTTTTCTTGTGCATTACAGTTCAGAGCAAACACGCACAAATATACTCACAGACAATCTTCCAGTCATCTTCTTGCATGTCATGCACGTGTACTGCATGAGTGCAACAAAAGCTGGCTGTGGAAGGCCCAGGAAGTCCACATCAATTTCTGTTTCTCTGTGATGCCCATCTACAACAAGAGCCAGAAGGAGGATGGAGGGAACGACAGGCTTGTCAGTCTGACCTCCTTGGTGCTGGGGAGGGTTATGGAGCAGATCATCTTGACTGCCATCACAGGACACATACAGGACAATCAGACGATAAGGCTCAGTCAGCATGTGTTTATGAAATGTGGGTCCTGCTTGATTAACCTGATTTCCATCTATGACAAGGTGACCTGCTTAGTGGATGAGGGAAAGGCTGTGGATGTTGTCTAATTATACTTTAGTAAAGCCTTCCACACCATTTCCCATAACATTCTCCTGGAGAAATTGATTGCTCGTGGCTTGGACAGGTGCACTCTTCACTGGGTGAAAAACTGGCTGTATGGCTGAGCCCGAAGAGTTGCGGTGAGTGGAGTTAAATCCAGTTAGTGGTCGGTCGCAAGTGGTGTTCCCCAGGGCTCAGTATTGGGGCCAGTTCTGTTTAATATGTTTATCAATGATCTGGACAATGGGATTGAGTGCACTCTCAGTGAGTTTGCAGATGACAGCAAGTTGGGCAGGAGAGTTGATCTGCTTGAGTGTGGGAAGGGTCTATAGAGGAATCTGGACAGGATGGATCGATGGGCCAAGACCAACTGTATGAGATTCAACAAGGCCAAGTGCTGGGTCCAGGTGGCCAAGAAGACCAATAGCATCCTGGCTTGTATCAGAAGCAGTGTGGTCAGTAGGACTAGGGAAGTGATTGTCCCCCTGTACTTGCCACTGGTGATGCAGTACCTCGAATACTGTGTTCAATTTTGGGCCATGCACAGCAAGAAAGACAATGAGGTGCTGGAGCTTGTCCAAAGAAGAGCAACAAAGCTGCTGAAGGGTCTGGAGAACAAGTCTTATGAAGAGCAGCTGAGGGAACTAGGGTTGTTTGGTCTGGATAAAAGGAAGCTGAGAGGAGACCTTATCACTCTCTACAACTATGTGAAAAGAGGTTGCAGTGAGGTGAATGTTGGTCTTTTCTCCCAAGTAACAAGCGATAGGATAAGAGGAAATGGTCTCAAGTTGCACCAGGGGAGGTTTAGATTGGATATTAGGAAAAATTTCTTCACCAAATGGTTGTCAAGCACTGGAACAGACCGCCCAGAGAAGTGGTTGAGTCACCATCCCTAGAGATATCTAAAAGACATGTGGATGTGGTGCTTAGGGACATGGTTTAGTGGTGGACTTGGCAGCATTAGATTAATGGTTGGACTTGATGAACTTAAAGGTCCTTTCCAACCTAAACTATTCCATGATTCTATGATCATGTATTTCTGTACTGACTACAACCTGTTCTAAGACTTCAGTTGCTGAAATAGTCAACAGCTGGAATCCTGTTTGGATGTATTCAGTGGTCTCTATAAAGCAATTCAGATTACATGTCTACATATGTGTATAGCACACATGTAGACATCACAGTATAGGCAAAATGAATCTCACTGGTAAAATTTAAATATCTGAAGTTAGGAGAGAGAAATCTCACTCTGATTTTCTTCTTTTCAAATTACCCAGGCCAATATCTCCTACATGAATGCTGAAGGACACTAAAATAATGAGTCCTCAGCTAGTGTGATCTGCATTAACTTACAGCCTCAGGGATCTACACCTGTTAGGAGATATATTGAGTGCTTGTGCCAGGGATGTTACAGTGCTGTTACTCCTTTCCTGAGTGTGGAAAAATTCCTAAGTGTACAGGTATAGAGTTAAGTACATTACTGGAAATTTTTCTGAATACTGAAAATGAACGTACATTTCTGTGTTAGTGCTTACTCAAGTTAGTGACTTTGATTTTATTTTTCATCCACTGAAAAATTTGAAAAGCACCTAGTACTACTTAAACGCTTTCTTAATATTACCTATATACAGTATTAGTTATTGCTGGAATTTTACAGCAAGACTATACTATTGACTGAGAGGAGGCCAGTCCACAAGACAGACACTGCACTGAAATATGGCCAGATTCTTGAAAGATTTGAGGGACATTTCTGCAAAGGAAGAGAGAAATTGTCATTGATTGGAATAATTAGCTATAAATTACATAGAAGTAATGGAGGTGAGGTTTTCAAAGAAGAAATAAATTTTCTTTCATAGTGGCCATTAAAGAGTTTCAAATAATTGATAAAAATGCCACAGTTGTAACATGTCATGCTGTAAAAGTTATGATATGAAGTACTGATCTTGATCAGCTGGAAAATAACATGTTTATCATGAGGTATTGCAAGATTTGCATGTTGGAGAAAAAGAATCAGTCAAGCACATTACATAAGAGAGAAGTCAACTCTTTATACAAGACATGCTGAAACAAAACCAGCCCAACCCAGGAAAACCTGTTGATCACCCTTTAAGAACAAAATAAGAAAGTTACTGGGGCAGATGATGGGTGTGCTGTTTATCAGTACGGCCTGCCTGGGCTTACAGATATAAAGCCATTGTCTTGCAGAGAAGGATCTGATGAGTAATTATTTACCTTTTAACACAAACCTTAACTTCTTTAAAAATTATCATCCTTGTAATCAAGTGATAAGCAACCAAAAAAGCTCAACAAGTCTTTAGTTTTTATTTACATACGTGTACTTTGATAGGAAAGCAATCAATGCCAGCGTCTGATTACCTGAAACAATCAAATTTTTCCAGCAATAATCTGTGGTATTTACGAGTGAACTGCAATCCTATTTAGAATTACTTACAAAGTATCTCAGATAAAGCTGAGTAGCTAATCCTCAGTGAATAATTTGGTTATTTCAGCTCTTTCTCATAGTTAAATCACCTGAAAATTATTTATGCTTTTCTTTTTTTCAGTTTAAAAATAAAATGTATTTGCAATTCAAATTTATTCACCAGATATTTCTTGTAAATAACTTTTATATGTAGACTCTGCTGGCAGGAGTATGCAAAATCCAAACTGTGCTAAAACATGCTGATCACATGATGTTCCTCTCTTTCCAAACTGAATGAGTAAAATTTGGAAATAGCTTTCTTCACAAGAAGAAAAATGTACATTTGCTAATACTTCATTAGAAGTGTATTGTTTAACTGATCATTCTTGTTTGAAACCATATCCATGGGAAATAAACACAAGAAAAAACACACCAAGCAGTTTCAATTTGCTGTTTTTACTGACTATGCATGATAGTGAACGTACATCTTTATTCAGTTCTTGTACCTGACTTTAGCCAAAACCAGTGAAAGACAAGAACTGTCATTGCACTACATTCCCGTGGGCTTCAGTCACTCCGATTAATTGCTGCTGTGTTTCTTGGCTATGTTTACTGTGAAAGATTGTACTAAGAAAGTCTGTGTATCAAGTTTGTCTCGGTAAAATCACTCTAACGATAGCTTCTCACAGGATACCCAAAGACTGACATTTGCAAACACAGCATCACAGTAATACACCACTGACCTATTTTTGTGTTGTGTTTCTAATAGCTGTACTGTCTTTCATTATACAGAGTAGGCATATTTACTAAAAAAACCCAAGATGTTAAATTACATGTGCAAATCTCGCGAACTTTAACCAGGCCAAGTGCAAGGTCCTGTAAGTGAGTCAGGGCAATCCCAGGCACAAATACAGGCTGGGCGGGGAATGGATAGAGGGCAGCCCTGAGGAGAAGGACGTAGGGGTGCTGGTGGATGAGAAGCTCAACATGACTCAGCAATGTGCACTTGCAGCCCAGAAAGCCAACTGCATCCTGGACTGCGTCAAAAGAAGTGTGGCCAGCAGGTCAAGGGAGGTGATTCTGCCCCTCTACTCTGCTCTCATGAGACCCCACCTGCAGTACTGTGTCCAGCTCTGGAGCCACCAACATAAGAAGGACATGGACCAGTTGGAGAGGGTCCAGAGGAGGGCCACGAAGATGATCAGAGGGCTGGAGCACCTCTCCTATGAGGACAGGCTGAGAGAGTTGGGGCTGTTCAGCCTGGAGAAGAGAAGGTTGTAGGGAGACCCCATGGCGGCCTTCCAGTTCCTCAAGGGAGCCTACAGGAAAGACAGGGAGAAACTTTTCAGCAGGGCCTGTTGCAATAGAATGAGGGGTAATGGTTTTAAAATAAAGGGAGGGAGATTGAGATTAGATATCAGGAAAAAAAATTTTACAATGAGAGTGGTGGAACACTGGAACAGGTTGCCCAGAGAGATGGTGGATGCCCTATCCCTGGAAACATTCATGGCCAGCTTGGATGGGGCTCTGAGCAACCTGATCTGGTTGGAGATGTCCCTGCTCCTTGCAGGGGGTTTGGACTAGATGACCTTTAAAGGTCCCTTCCAACCCAAACCATTCTATGATTCTATGATACAGTTTTCAATCTGTCCATAACTACATTTTAGTATAAAACTACCACAGATGATGCTGTTCTTCATGCCAAAAAGATTTTATTCCCTTAGTATAGTTATGTCTTCTGTTCTTGAGCAGTTTTGAGGTAGAATATAACAATGTGGGAGACTAAATGAGAACATAACAAGAACTTAAAAATCTCTCACTAGATTTCAGAGATTTTTTTTTTTAAAAAGATTAATAGAAGCAAGCTAGAAGTCAACATGTATTTTCTGAAAGAGAAGCTCACCATCTTTGACATATTTGCTGAAATACATAAAACTCTGTTATTTTTATGATTTTTTTCACATTGCTCCCAGATGACTCCCTCAGCAATTCAACCTAGATAATGCTATACCACCTGCAAATAAATTACTTTCTAACACATGAAGTAATTGCAATTCAGTAAGCAGTTTGATAGAAAATGGTGGCAAAGGTCACAATTAGAATTAATTTTCTGTTAGAAAATAATTTTTAAACTGTGGTAAACTGAAATGAAGAAATAGAAAAACATGTCCAGATTTGGAAAATGAATATATAATGAATCAGAAGCACACAGCCACCTCTACATACCTGCCCGTGACCTAATATAGACACACGGCCAGTGTAGTCTGGGATCCCTTAGGTTTCTTTGAAGACAGATATTTTCTAGAATCCAGTTGATCTTTTCTTTTTTTATGTAGTAGATTTTTTTTTTTGGCAGGGGTAGTGTTAGTTCAGGCAGGTATCTCCTGCCTGTTCAAGAACCCTGCACCATTACTTACCTTGTTGATTCAGAATAGCTTCCATCTAGCATTAACCCTACTGTCAGCTAAGACAGAATTAGATGTTCTCTTTCAGTGTCTCCACTGTTATAACTGAAGAGAAAGAAGAGGGTAGATATTATTTTGGTCAGAAAAAAAAATGATAGATTTGCCCCTTCCTAGACCACTGCATTCATGTTTATGCCTTTGGACAGAAACTAGCTTACGCTCCTTTGTAAGTGCTCAAGCTCGACTATCTCTAGGACTCTGTCTCTGATCTTCTCTAAATCTTCAGTGACTTTGGAAACCCTGAAATAACTTCAGCATGAGACACTGCTCTGTTAGCCCTTGTGCCTTGCAGAGCAATTTCCTGTTGCGGACCAAATCAAAATACCCAAACCCACCCCAACACTATCTGTGGTGAAATGACTGTCTTGGTAGATGAGTGGAGAGCAGTGGATACTGTCTGCTTTGACTTCAATATGCTTTCAACACTATCTTCCATAAGATCCTCATAGAAAAGCTGATGAAATATGAACTGGATGAGCTGCCAGTGACATGAATGAAAACTGCCTGAATGGCTGAGGGTAGTGATCAGTGGTATGAATTCTAATTGGAGGCCAATAACTAGTGATGTACCCCAGGAGCAGATATTGTGTGCAATACTCCTCAACATCTTCATTAATGATATAGATGATGGGACAGAGTGTACCCTCAACAGTTTTGCTAATGATGCAAAACAGGGTGAAGTGGCTGATGTACCAGAGGGTCACGCTTCCATTCACAATGACCTTGACAGGCTGGAGAAATGGGCTGACAGGGACCTCACAAAGTTCCACAAAGGAAAATGCAAAGTCCTGCACCTAGGATGGAACAACCTCAGGCACCAGTACACACTAGGGGCTGCCCAGCTGGAAAACAATTTTGCAGAAAAGGACCTGGGTGTCCAGTGCACTATGACTGGGTACTGGCACAGGTTTCTCAGAGAGGCTGGCGATACTCCTTGGTAATACTCCAAAGCCATCTGGACGTGGTCCTGGGAAACCTGCTCTAGGTTGGACCAGATGACCTCCAGAAACCCCTCCCAAACTCAATTATTCTCTCATTCTGTGAAAATATTAAAGAACAAGTTAAAAAGAGGTAGTCCATTGACTTAAGTGGGACAAAGATTACACCCTAACTCCATTACGAGCATTTGAAATATTGGAAGTATTCACCTGACCCAGGTGAAAGAAAGAAATGACCACTATCATCTGCAAAAGCAAATGATTTTCTAACAGATATTCTAAAACCAGTACAGGATGGTCCATTATTTATTAATTTCTTAATGGTCCATTTATCAATTTCTTAAAAGAAAGTCTCATTTGGGCTGTCTTTAGAAGAAACAGGCAGAAAATACTTATGTGTATGAAAAAGCAATACAGTGGTGGTTGATAGCAAAGCTGTTAATGTCGATGTTACTGGTTTATTACAAAAACTTTTGGAAAAGCATGTAACAGAGCTACCCTTCTTAATCCTTCCTTAAAGCAATAAATGAAACGTGATTATCAAGAAATCTTGTGATAAATAAGCAAACAATCACTGCCTATGTTTATTGTAATGAAAATACCTCTTCTTTAATTCATCAGAAGAAACTGCTGGGTTAAGGGATTTTAAAATCTATAAACATATGCCTTAATAGGTAATCTACACCTAATGACCTGTGGAATATGTCTAAATGTAGACTTTAACAGTGACGTGAATTTGGGACTTCCTAGATGTGCTATGTCCAGATTGCAACCTTGGCTTGAACATGGGATTCCTTTTTGCCTTCATACTAGAACAGAATCCAAAAGGTCAGTGATACAGGTTAAAAAAGCTCTTTGGTCTGAGATGGATGAATCAAAAAGAAAAAAACCAGCTTTCTCCAATTGGTCTGCCATAGCTAAAAAGCGGTGAACAAGAGGAGAACTAAATGCTGGAGAAGCAGCTGGAGGAATGCTGGACAGCAGGGAAGGGACATTAATTCATATGACACAAGCTGATGTCTACAGGTATATTCAAAACAATCCTCAAACAACCTGAACTACCTGAATTTCATTTCTCTCTCTGTTTCAGTTTTTGCAGCTCCCACTGAAGTGATTCGTAACATGCTTTTATAAACCCCCGATATTGCAACCAGATATATTTGAGGTGTGTTTGCTATTAGCAAATTTTCTATGCCCAAAGTTTAGATCACATCACTAAGCTCTAGTCTCAAGTAGCCAGCTGTATCAGGTGAGACAAGCCAAAGAAGAAATAAAATTGTTTGCTTGAGAGCAAGAGAGAGGCCATGAGTGTGGTGAGAGCTTTCACGTTCAGTGTGGAGGATCCTGGATTTCTCTGAAGTATATCCAGTGAGTGCTGAAGAGAAGGCAACTGAGGTGGGGAAATTCTGTCAGGTGTGTTATTATTTTTTCTAGATCTGTGTATGTTTATGATAAACAGAATATAATTATGTTTTGGAAACCTTGTAAATTTTTTGTATCTGCTTACTTTCTGTTATCACGGTGTGCTCAAGAATAAACCCTGAGTGGGAGTCTTGGATAAGGAAACAGAAAATACTTCGTTCCCTTCATACTGAGTAAGCTTAAGACTTCTGTTGAACACTGATGTGTTATCTAATCAGAGGGATCATTCCCAGGGTTGTAATTCTGTGTGATGGCAGCATACCACACTGAGCAGTGAAAATATGTTGATAGACTTCTGATACTTGAAGGCTTCCAAGTACTCTAGGCAGAAAGGTACAAATTCTGGTCTAATGACATCAACACCAAACCACTACCACTTATCCGGAATGGTAATCAGTGAAGAATACAAACTGGAAAAATGTATTGTCTAAGGCCATTGATGTTGATGTGAAAACTTCAGAATAGGGCCTCTGTTTAGGGACTATGGAGAAGAAAAAGGTTTTGTTTTTCCCTTCCCCCTAGAGGTATCTCTATGTAGATTTGGTCATTCATTTTAGTGGCAGCAATTGCTATGTTTATGGAAAGTGCTTTTCATTATCTGTTATAAAAATCACATTGCATGAGAAGATAACTATATCATGTTAACAACCAAGAATCATTTGCTTCATGGCAGTTCAGCATCACATTTAAATGCCACTGCATTACTTAACGCACACTGCTGATTAGTTAATGTTAACTTTATTGGTAATTGGATTAGACAGTTGACAAAAAGATGAAAAAGGGAAGGAAAATGATTCCAATGTCCTTCAATGCCGTACTTTTGGTATAATGTAGGAGTTATTCAGGTCTGAGAGTGGGGGATAAAACCAAATTCAGGCACTTAGTCCTTGCTCCAGACAATATGCAGGTTAAGTCAAATAGGATGGTGGAACTACAGTGAACTATTACACAATGTTTGTATCTCATATCTAAGACACTGGGAGAAGAAGCATCATATTCATCCCTGAAGATCTACACTCTCTCCAGAAGCACTAGGTAACTCTCTATATCTAGATAAATCTGCCTTCTGGAAAGACATATCAGAAGATAAAGACAGAAAATGGGCTTATGACAGAGGATTGCATTCCTCTGGAACTCTTATGACCTAAAAAGTATACTGAAGATCTTGGAAAAGCTATCCATGATGTACTATTGGAGAGAGTCAAACTACAATTGCAACGCAGAAAGGCTGAATGACCAACTGAATACCAAATGCCAACAGAACAAGTGCCAGAAATCATGTGAGCTGGCTATGATACTGTACTAAACGCTAAAGCACAGCCCTGAGCACTCCATGTTGCTAGCACACTTACATTGATGGCTTTGATCTAAGAAGCAAACTCTCCCTACATATGGGATAGGTCAGGCCGGCAGCTGTTTCCATTAAGGAGTAAAGAGAAGGCCGTTGTCTTTCAGAGGTGGGTAACAGAAATATTATTTAACTGTACAGATACGATCTGTATGGTGCAACTTGCCCTCAGGGCCTAAAAATGGGACCAGCTCCATTTTATTTACCAATAAGATGCAGCCTCAGATACCAGAATGGGAGGTAAAGTATCAACATTGAAATATAAAATGTACTCCCTTCTGTATATGTAAAAACATTATTTTTCAACTTGAGAACTGTAACAGTATTTGGAGTTAGAGGTTTTGCTTTTGCAGAAGAAGTACACTGACCACTGCACACAATTATTCATAAAAGCTGCTCTTATTTATGGCTTACAGAACATCACAGGTGTGTTTAGTATTCATTCTGCATAATCTTTAAAGGTCAGTGCACATATTTACAGTTTTGCTGCACAAAGATTTGCTGTTGAATGTAATTTTAGGTCACAGTACTTGCACTCCCTTCAGCTGAGGTCAGAAAAGAGAAAGAATGAGTGAGAAGACATAAGTATTATAAAGAAAACACATTGTAAAGAAGACAAACTTTATGTTATTTGTTTGAGGGAAAACACAGCAAGGTTCAGTCTCAAAGTCGAATCTTTCAGAACATTATACGCAATTAGGAGCGAGATTAACCTGGAAATGACTTTGGAAACGTAACTATAGCTGAAGTAATAATGGCATTTTAAAGAATGTTTATAGATGGAATATTGACTGTAAAATGTAAGTCTTTTTTGTTTGTAAGTCTTTTTCTATGATAAACACAGTGGGGTTTTATTTTATTCCATATTGCATTACAGAGTGCTATTCAATAGAGTGTTGCAATGTCTATTTAGATATTGCATGCAAGAACAAGGCACTTAAGGAAGTTGTGTGTTTGTAAAAATATCTTAGCTCTAATTGGATAAGTATCTGTATTTTCCTTTTATTTCAACTAAAGAATCTAGATATCCTTCTGGAATATACTTATTGTAATTGATAGATAAGTTTTTTTGTCATTGTAACCCTATCTAGTATTCTCAATGTCTAGTAGGATTGTTCCTCATTGTGTTCCATATGCACAAAGCAGTGCTGTATTTTTAATTTTTGGTGCTTGGGTTAAGGGTGACTGGATATAATAAAAGGAACATGCCTCATAAATGTAACATGAAAATTACAGGAACACAATGACCTTGTCTGCTAAAGAAAGAAGAGTTCATTTGTAAAACACAGACAAAAAGAAAAATAACCAAAAGACAAAGAATAGAAGGATAGTCATTCATTTATGTACTAGCTAAATTAAACCCACTATATTAAATTTCTCTCTCCCATTAATATCTGTATTGACCGGTACTCCCATCTGTTGTCATGTTAAAGCTATAGAAAAAAAATGTGGACATAACCACTAAGGAAAACAAAACTAAAAATCTGTTCAAGTTACATAACAGAAGAATGAGTTGTGTTCATGTTAGAGGAAATATTTGCCATCAGTTTGTGGATCAGATTCTTCAGTGATGTTATTTACACTGATGTAAATGGGAACAGAACTAGATCGTAAATAATTTTCAAAACCTGAATGTCAACTTCTGGTCACTCTTTAGGAAAAGATATGTTAAAAAGAGATAATTTATCCAAGGATGGATAAAGCTATGTGGCTATCTCACTTCCAGGTCAATGCTTTTTGCGGTAGCACAGCTCAGTAAGAAAAAAACCAAATCCTTCCCACAACAGCTTTTTTGGTTATCTGGACAAAATTAATCAGTGGTCTCAGTCTCTGGAAAAAAACTAGCCACACAAACAAGGCAGGGCTTGGCTCTCTCTTTGACATTGCAATGTGTGCTCCACTAAAACGAGCATAGACTTCCTACTTCACACGTGTAAAACTCAGTATAATTCTTTCTGCTCTAGAGACAGGCTGCCTGTATAAGTGAGCCAAGGGAAGTGAGGTAGACATGTTTTTCAGTCATCATTCTCTTTCTCTACACACAATTACGCATTCTCTATAAGTGTGGAGGGTTTTTTTTGACTGAGGAAGACCCTATGTTCAGCTGTCTGCCTGCTAGGAGTTCCCATGCCCAGAAATCAGCTGGTTCAGCTCTTTACATCGGGTTTCACCCATCAGTCGGGTGCAGACATGTTTTAACGGATCCTCGAGAACCTGCCTCTTGAGAACAAAACAGCCGGGAATCTCCTCTGTGTGTCTGCAGCCAGGATGAGGCCTGTGTGGATGTTCAGCATGTAGCCATGAGTTACAAAAGCCTATGGGACAATTTAAAGGCTCCCTTTGTGCGTCTAGTCCCTGGGTGACTTCTCCAGGTATTTAAAAAGCTTCTGGTAAAGCAGAAACTTAAACCAATCTGCACTCAGCAAGTTCTGCATTTTGCTCCACTTCATGAGCCCTGTGTTTCATTAAAAAAATACATATAAACTAAAACCTCCTCTTTTTTAAAACTTTGGTGGCTCACTATATTTTGGGTTTACTTTGTGAGTGGCTCTCTGCACATTAATGTTAATTTTGTAGCAAATTACCATTTCAGAAGGTATTAAAACAGGCAGTATTTTCTTTCCTCACCCTTTCAAGTTTTCCTGCACTCATTGTGAAATACATTCAAGCTGAGAGACGAGACGGGTTCTGCTGCTTAAATATGCTTATATAAAGCATACGTTACTTCTTGGGCATTGTTGTGTTGTTTGTGCCTGTTCAGTGATACTCCAGGGTTCTCCCAGTGACAAAAAAGCCTGTGGTCTGGCAGGCTTCTGTTTGAAAAGGGTTAGGTTACTTCAAGAAAGAAAAGGTTGGGAAAGAAAAGAATATGACAAGAAAAATCTTGTTTTGTATAACTATGTGCAAATAACCAAGGCTTTGCATGCATCTGAAAATTATCCTGGATTAAGACAGGATACACATACATATATATATGTATATATGCACATATATATATATATATTCTGTGCAACTGAATTCAGTATAATTCTAAGCACAGATCTTACTCAGAATGAGAGAACATTTTCCTGGCACTATCTACTTCCAAAACACTCTAGTCCTGGAATAAGTGTCTTAATTTCTTTTTTTTTTTTAAGGTAAGCAGTCCCAAATAAAATTTAAAACATTATAGATACCTGTGTATGAAAATAATTTGTTCTTGATTAGAAACAATGGCATATTATGCACTGTAGCTCAAGAAGTATCAGTGAGCAGTATATACAAAAGATGGAGCAAATGCGTTTTAGGGAAGATGTTATGGGATAAGTTCAAGGACCATAAAACAAGCAAATCCATATTTACCTTTAATTGCAAAACAAATCTAAAGATGCTAACCTCGAATGCTGAAATGCATCCAGGCATTAAACCCAGTAATTGACAAACAACAGGCGCTGGGATTTAGTTGCCTGAATACAATCATTTAATGCCTATATTTGTAACTACTTATCTATCTATTAATTGTGCACAGGTACTATGGGAGACCTTCTCCTTTCTGGAGCAGCAGCTGGCAGCCAGGGCGTCTCAAATGGCAATAGGTACCTCTGTTTAAGTGACTGAATTACATCTTTGGTTTCATTGTAGGTATTGTTATTTCTGTTTATATAAAGCTATGTTGAAATAGTCTAAATAAGAAATTAAATTATGTAAAGCAGTATATTGATATAATCTAATTTTTTTTGGAAATAAAATACAAGAGATAACGATCTGATCTGATGAGGTCTTAGATTTCAACAGAATGTCTGATTCCATCAGTCTCTAGCGCTACCCAAATTTCTCTGACCTGTTCTACAGTTCAGGTTCTGGCCTCTTACAGCTTCTCACATCACACATCTGTTGTCATTTACTCTAGTGTACAGTTACAGCGGATATACACCGGAGAGCGGAGTCTGGCACAGAGTCTGCAAATTACTCTGTGTATCTATCTGCTTTTAAAGCCAGTCTTTACTCTCTCTGTGAATTCAAAAGGCTAAATGGATTCACATTCAGACTTCAGTTATTTCTTGTGTGTAAATAGTTTTATTTGAGAATAAAAGCACAAAATATTATTTGATACATGAGAAAAATCAACAGGCTCAAGAGCCATAATGAAAATTAGCTATGTTGAAGCATTTGGGCAGCTTGAAGTAGAAGTGCTGTCAGCGTAACTTAAAAATTTGCTACTTTCTTGTTAATTATCATTATAAAATAGCCTAAAACTCATACAGTTGTGACCACTGCTGTCCTGACTAGCATCATAGACCAGAACTGAAGTAGTTATTATCTGTAAGTGGAAGTTTCCTTGCCAGTAAAAGGAGCTGAAGAAAGAGGCATGTCTAGAAGCAGGTTTGCGCATTCAGTGGAAGCTGTGCTAGGACGTGAGAAGAATGATGGGCATGGGGTGAGGGCTGAATGGGCAGGGTCAGCACCAGTCCCACACTGCAGACAAAACAGTGTGGGCACAGAGTGGAAGGAACAAGCAGAAGCAATGTATGCAGGCACAAAGTAATGACAAGGCCTTCACACGTTACCAGACCACAGAGCCCAGCATCTGGGAAGAAAACATGGAAATGGAAGAGCCTTAATGAGACCGTGATGACCGGTTGTTTACTCAACTACAGCACAAAACTCATTAGTATCAGCTGACTGCCCCTGTGGTGTACTGTGAGGGACCTCACCTAATTGCCTGAGTTCCTGGAGATGAAAGATCTCTTCCCTTGAATAAGCAATGATCTAATTAGTGCACTTCTGTGAAGCATTTCTGGTTCTATATCTTTCTTGTATTTTGGTACCATGTTATGTGGTATCCAAAGGCAACAGCATTGAACTCTTTGGACGTTTAACATATTGTGCTAGCCTTTAAAGAAAGGTTTTTCAGAGCTGAACTGCTATGGGAAATTTTAATGAATCAAGGTACAGATTTTTATATTCTGCTTTGCCACAAAGGTCTTCACAAAGCTGCAAATGAAATAGATTTATTCCATAATATTTATTTGAAAACAGCTGGACTGGTAGACTATTCAGGGAGAATTCTACCAAGAATGTGAAAGAAACAGAAAGCTAACTAAAAATAGTTTTCCCAGTGTGCTTGGCTTCTACGCAATAGAAGAGCAGAAGTATTTATGAGCTATAACTTAAGGAAGTCAGAGGATGCCCTCTTCAACACCACTTACAATGAGATTCAGTTGTGAATTCAACGGAGATTCCTCTGGTAACAAAATACAAAAATGGGAAATGACTGGACTGAATGATTAGTACAGTTTATGAGTTATTTAGAGAAAGTACAGGATGACTGATAGCAATAAAAAGGGTAAAAGGAGAACTGTTCTTCAGATGAAAGTGACTGTCAGGAGATACGTTATATATATGAAGCTTTTTGTTCAGCTTGCTTTGTAACTCTCATCTCAGCTACTCCAGGGATGTTTTATAGTCCTAGCTACACTGGTGAGTCATCTGGCCGGTCTGAGCTTCAGCTCCTTCATCTTTCAAAGTGGAGAATAATACTTCTCCGGCTTGCTGGAGTGTTAGAATTTAGAGTTCCTAAAACACTGTGAGTTCCAAGGTGGTAAAATACATGGGAATGTAGAGGATGGTCATTACTTTAATTCTCTGTGCTGTGGGGTTTTTGCCCAGAGACATACCACAGGTGTTTCTTTGATAAGCCTGTTTGAAGTGGTATGCCAGAAAGCCTTTCAGTTCGCAAGAGGCTGTTTGTGTGTGCTTTGGAGCATGCCAGAACATATCTGAAAAGCAAAATGCATTTTCCAGGTCATTTCAGATCACAGGGCATCCACATAACACATAGCTGCAGTACATACACTACCTTTACACTACCAGCCCAACAGAAGAGTTTATTACCTAACAGCAGCGGAGACGTAACGGATCCTGTCCAGTCTCCATGGAGAAAAGGACAGGGGAACTGGCTGGTGAGGTCCAATGGGTACACCACTGTGTGGGTGTGTGTCTGACTGCAGCTGGAGCCCCTCTCTACAGCCCCTACGCAGTCTGCCCATCACTGTGGTAACTGCTCCGTAGCTGGTGAGGGGCAAAGTACTTGCAGGAATTGAAGTTCCATGATGTCCAAATGAAATCTTGTGTATTTTCCCAAAGGCTCTGCTCCTGCCCCTAGGATTGCCTTACACAGATGCAAATCCTCACACTCTTCCCATGTCTGGGTCAGAATATCCCTTGTCTTACCTCAAATCTCCTCACTCCCCCATTCAGATTCTCCCTGCCGAGCCTGCTCTTGCTGAATTTGTCACAGGCAGATCTTTGCCAACCAGACCGTCTTTAACAGAACTTCATGCCTACATGAGACTAGGGAGAAGTTTCCATGTCCTGATTCAACACTGACATTCACATATCTTTAGAAATCTTCTCTTGCTCCTGATTTAGACGTATAAGAGATAGCTTGCATTTGTGAACCTGACTGTGCTCCTCAGTCGCAGATAAGTAGTCATGTTTGAAAGAGAACATATAGAAACACAGTGAAGGTATGGTCAGACAAGTGGTAGGCTTGAGCAGAAGAACTTGGATAGCTTTTAGGCACAACTAAGTACACTTTCTGTAGTAAGCAATAAACTCTGCCAACTCATTAGGATTTGCAACCCCATACCACTTCTCTTGCCTTTGAGTGGTGAGGAGCATGAACAAATGCGTAGAAGTGCCACAGACACTGAAGTGTTGCCCAGAGTGAGCTTACCCAGACTTGAAAGCCTCCCAGGAAGGATGAGATTCCCATGTTTCAGGCAGAAACAGAATATAAGCCATATTGAGCCAATATGAAGGCATGCCATCTTAGGGATTCAGTATTGTATCAAAAGTAGAGAGAACGGGGAGAAGTTTGCTTCACCCAGGTATTAGCCCCAGGCTACTGGTTCAATGGCATATACATATAACGTGTACAACTAGAGACTGAAATCCTTCTAACCTTGTCATCGCTTGTGCTTCTTTCCATTGAGCATATAAACTGGCATTGGTTGATTAGTAGTGACTTCAGTTCACATCTCTCTTGTTCATAGGTATAAGAGCTAAGAAAGGCCCGCAAACACAGATTTTCTGCACAGGGGAGCAGAGGGAGAGAAGGGAGGCTACTGTGTCTTTTGTGGCATGTTTGGCCAGTCACACTGCACAGTTTTATCCCTCCATCCATTTTTTCTATTCATCTTATCCATTAAATATAAGGCTTATGTAATAATACTGCCAAATACCGCTGATTTTTTATCGGATAGATATTTCTAGAAAATTATTTGCAGTCTGGTTTCTCAAGCACTGGAAAAGCTAACAAAATGTTTAGGTCTCTTCAATCAGAAGCACACATTTCACAAGCATTTGCCAGCCCCTTACATAGGGAGGTTTGGGTCTGAGCGGATTATTCATGGAGTATTCTCAAAGCATAAAGCTGTGCCAGAATGAACGATGGCTGAAGAAGTACAGTGAGTTTCTGACAATGAATGGTGGATGTTGGTAACCCACACAGGACTGTGAGCAGCAACTGGAAAGTCCGCGCTGAGTGATGAGAATTAAAGAACAAGTGAAAGTTCAGTCACTGTGGTATTTATTGCAGCAAACTACATCTTAAAAATCGTTGGTTGTCTTGGAAAAGGCTGTGGATTAGTCAGACAGTAAAGCTGTCAGTTTTATTAAGGTATGGGCACTGAATTCATGCTTGTTTTCAGTGATGTGAGAAAAATAGAAGGCAGTGATCAAAAGTGTCTTCAAAAGGAAATGAGGTGGCTATCGTGTTGAAAATGGCTGTTTTGTCTCTTCGAATTCTGGTCTGAGAAACAAGCTTTCATATTGATTTCAGGTTTGAAGGCACAGGTGATTTATGGCTGTCAAGATTAGCCTAATTACCTGACTCGTTCATGTGTCTCTGTGAATAGACTGCCAGTTTACAGGAATAGAAAACTCTGTCTTTGAACCTTTACAATAAAACTGGGGCAATGAAACAGCAAGTGTGAGTTACAGGAGCAGAAACTGCAGCTCACTCACAACCCTGGAACCTTTCCTCACTGAAAATTAATTGAAAAAGTATTCCGACTGCACCGATGACATTGAAGAACAATTACCTAAATTCAGTTGGGAAGTTTAATGAATTTGATTTTGACAGTATAACTAATGGGATTTTGATTGTGTAGCATTCAGCACAGAAGACACCATCCAAGATGACTTTCCAGGAAAGGAAAAGAAGAAGTGATTAAATTATGATATGACAGTACGCTTATACTCCATCTCAGGAGAGTGTCCCTAGAGTCCTTTGTCTGAGAAAAAGAAGAAGGAAGGTTACTAAGCTTGATGTTAGACTTCGATCATCTTGGCACGTTGCATATATTATCAAAATGTGGGCTTTTTCTTTCTCATAGGCCATTTGGATGCCTCACTTGAATTTGGTGGCCAGCAATTTTCTCCTTTACCATAAAGCCTACCACCTCAGTTGCTTACCTAGGAAGGAAGAAATCTCACTCTGACTTCTGAGCTGAAGAGAAATTTGAACTCATCCCTCCCCTATTTCAGGAGGATGTGAATGTGCACCAGGAGGCCTGTGATCGTTGAACACTCCTGTGGGAGCAGAGCCCTTACATGCCTGTCCCTCCAGAGCAGTCGTCAGTCTGGAACCAGTCTCTCTGTAGCTATGTTAGATGTCTCAGTAGCTACAGTGGACAATGCATCTACCTTCACTTATTCCAAAGTTTACAGTCTATTTCTGATGAGACTCTTGTTCTGCACTCATCCT
The DNA here is from genome assembly GCF_036417535.1 of Chlamydotis macqueenii. Taxonomy (NCBI): domain Eukaryota; kingdom Metazoa; phylum Chordata; class Aves; order Otidiformes; family Otididae; genus Chlamydotis; species Chlamydotis macqueenii. Next base: position 25,164,056 of record NC_141556.1, read on the forward strand.
TGGAGCCACTGGAAGACACAGCAGGTTACAACACGGGGACTTTTTTTTGCTTATAATTTACCATCACCCAGTGGCACATCTGCTAAACCTCTGTGAGAAGGTCTATTCTCTGTCTTCTGAGACAAGACTGGTCGGTTTGTTTTTTTTTTTAATTTGCCAACATGTGAAGGCTCTTTTGTCTCTGCTTGTGAAAGCCAAAGCAGTGATGAGCACAGCAACTCAGCTTGGAGCCTAGCTGGGCAGCTGTGGTGGAGCTCGTAGCTGAAGTGAGTTTTCATTTTAAGATCAGCTATGAATCCTTCATGACTAAAGAGGAAATAGCAAAGGAAAGGAGCTTCACCCCATCACATATAACTAGCTATTTAACTAGCTATTTAACTTCACTGAAGCAGAATGCTCCTCGTCTGTCACTCATCAGTTAACTCTGAAAGGGACAGCAAATCACAGTGAGCTCATCCAGCTCAGAAATGCCACTTCTGACAAGCTATGTCCTCAGCTGGGCTTGTCTCCCCAAGGAGGTCAGAAGTTCAGCTCCGTTCACTCTCAGGATGTGTTGCAAAGGCTCCTACTTTTAACAGGCTTCAGAAAGGCACAACTGCCGTACAGTTTAGTATTTCGGAGAACTGTGCTTCCCACCTGTGTAGATGAGAAAAGACTGGGTTTTTTTTCATAGGATTTGGCATTTATGTATGATCTTAAAAACTGCCTGTTTCTTGCTTAAGCATTCCCAGTGCCTTGCAAATGAAAGCAGAATAAATAAAAGCACAAAAAGCCCTCTCTTTAAGAACTTGCTGGAAAACAAAGAGAGTAAGGCTGATGTAATTGTATGAATGGGACCTAGGATTAACTGACCAGAGACTCAGGGGGTGCTGTACTGATTTTGTAATGTGAATATTCTACCAACTTTCTGCCTAAGTGTGTATTCAAAGATTATGGGGATATATTTCAAAAAATAATGTGTATATCTTTTCTGCCAACCATAAGCACCGTGAACTTCAGTATTTGAGTGAATTCCATCACATTTCAGCTTGAACCCAATTATAAACTTCAAAGACCCTTCAAAGATCCTGAAATCTGTGTTAAGACAAAATCCCTATTTGAAGCCAGTTCCTATAGGGAATCGGAGGATATTTATATTCCAAAACCCACACTTAAATTATAAAAGGAGTGGCCTATTTTATGCTTGAACACAGCTCATTAGAGAAATCTCTTAATGAATATTTTTCAATCATCTAACAGAGAAAATCAAAGCACATAGGGCATACTATAAGATTTGCATGGATTGCTAGATACTCTAGCGGACATGTGCACTGCAAATTATGTGCCATTAATAGTTTTGTGCTCATTCATCAGCATATGATTTCATAATAATTTCAGTGGTGAATTTCCGTAGTATATGTATTATGAAAGAGAAAAAAAATGCACTAAAGTAGCCAGCATCTCTTCTGCTCTAAACCAGTATCTCTGAGACAGTTTCATAGTTAATGGTAGCATCATCTTTACATGCAGTAATGAATTTTCAACATCAAAATACCTTAAGTAATCTTCTTTGTTTCTCTGATTTATTGAATTTCCTTGTGGGAAGTAAATGGCTACAGAATCTCACTCCCCTTCCTCTGTCATCTTGAAATTTGTATTTTTTTCCTCATTGTGACTCCAGCTTCAACTAAAAAGGATGGAAGGTAATAATAGTCTGATGCCAGTTTTCTTGGGATTTGGGCTCTATAGATTTGAATGCTCTCAAGGTAAGGGAAATATAGAACATCTATGGATGAGTGCTTGACCAGTGGGATATTTTATATAGGGCAGCCCCAGGCATCTTCAGTGATACTAGCTATGTATTTGTTTAGATACTATCTATTTTAGGTGTATTCCGTGTGGGGAGGATCCTGAAGGGCACTTGTATGAGAAGATATTTAGGCAAAACATTCTGAAAGCAGAGAAAAGAAAGACTAAGAACATTTTAAAAGTATTTAGAGATTCAGGCTATGTCAATTCTAGGGACAAACACATGAGCCTCAACCTTGAGAAGAATCAGGCTCCTGGAGGCCTTCAACTTAGATACTCTGTGTCATTGTTCATGTTTGGAGAATCTAGGAACTGAGACAAGACATCTCTCTGCCACAGAGACCTCCTTACATTTAGTAACTTGGCATGTCCTCAGAGGGAGTGAAACATGGGACTTTATTGTTTGCATTGACCATAACTTCCTATAAAGAAAATAAAATTTCATGAAGATATGTCAAGAGAACTAAAATACATACCAGTGCATATGCGTATGTGTAGTGTGAACCATCAATCTCTACCCAGTTTCCCCCTTATGTAGCTCCCGAAAGAACTTGGTTTTTGAGCGTGATAAGGAGAAATTCAGGCTTCTGCAGAAAACAAGAGCCGGATAACTGGTGCACAGTTTATTCCATGCAAGATGTACCATGGGATATATAGCTGCATTTGTGGGACTGGAAGAGGATGACAAAAGTATGTGTTTTCCTGTGCGCTCTGTTGCTATAGGGAAGAAATAATCTGTTACCCACGCAGCCAGTACACAACAGTTAAAAAACTATTAACAGATGATATCTTCCCTTCAAATTGATGAACTGGTGACCTCTCCTTCTTTGTTCTCATTTTCCCCTGTGCCAGGGGGAGTCACGCATAAGGCTGATGGCTTGCTGCAGACAGCTGAGCAGAAGAGGAGATGGTAAGCACAGGCATGCAGCAGCTGCGCTTCCCCGTTGTACAACTGTGAACGTGAGCTGTGCCAGCAAGGATGGCAGGAATGTGGAAACACCCTGTTTTCCTATCTTTACTCCTCTCTATCTCCGAAGGTAATGGTACTAAATAAGCAGAACAAAACTATTTCTTCTCCCTCCATGAAATTATTACTAAAAATCTACTAAAAATGACATAACATTCTACCTTTTATGGAAAAGTAATATTCACAAAACTAATTTGACTTCTTTTCTGTTGTGTGCCTCCCCAGCAAACAAACCCAGGTGTTTTCTCACTGAATGATCTCTGGTGGAGCAGAGTGGACAAGTCGTAGCAGCATTCCCTCCGGGGGCAGATCCCTCCTCCTCTCTCTCTCCTTGAAAGATCCAAATTCCTACGCTAACTTCCTTGAGCCTTTCTACTCACATTCAAACCTGTTCTGAAGGCTCAGCAGACTCCTCACTCTGTGTGCAAATCCTTTCTCACTGCCTCCTCTTCCACTGCCTGATGCCACTTCTACATGCCACATGGTCTCGCAGCCTTGTCTTCCCACATTCTCCAAGGCCACCTCTTCCTCTTAGATACAGTTTTACAAAGGCCTACCAGGAGCGGCCTGTTGCAAGGATTATGCTCACTACACAGGTTTTAATCATAAAATGACATCTAAACCACTCTGAGTTGAGTAGACCATCTGCTTACTCAGTATATTCAGTGTCTGAGCTGCTCTAGCAAATTTAGGACCTGCCTGGGGTGGGTCATTACTCAGCTACGGAGGCTGTGAGGGCGGGGAGATCACAAAGGATAAATCCGCATCAGGCAGTGTAGCAGCATGCAGCATATCCAAACCATCTGCAAATAAACTGGCTCAAAACCTGCAAGGGTTACAGCCATGTCAGAATGATGCATCATCCAAACTTACCCCAGTGGAAAACTATTAATTTATGCTTCTGGGAGCCAAGCTAATATCTCTGCAAGACAGCGCACTGTAATATTTAAATATATTTGTCTATCCAGTCCTAGCATGGCGCTGTCTACACAGCACTTTATAAATTGTACAGGTATGTAGGGTAATCTTCTTTTCTGAAAATCTGGAAGATGGTTTTTTAGAAGGTGGGAGGCCAGGGACAGGTCACCCTGGCTGCAGGAATGGGAGATTTGGAGAAAAGGGTTGCAGTGGAGTTGCTCCCACATTGCAGTAACTATTGCTTCACCTACCTTGACCTCTCCTTCAGCAACAGTACCGGCAGCAGCAAATCCAGACTGCCCTACACACAGTGGAAAAAATCTTGGCCGTTTTGCAAGGCCAGCAGCCTGCTGCTCTAGACAACTGCCTGCACAGCCTGTGCCTCAAGGTGGCTTTGCTTCTCTCTCACAGGTCTGGTGTATCCTACATTTTTACTGCAACCTTGGGGACGGTCACTGACTCAAAGGAAAGCGCAAAGCTGGCTTAACACGCCAGATGTGCAAGCTTTATCTTCACAAGGAGGGCAGCAGCTGGCATGATCCCACTCCAGGAAATGATGCACTTCTCCACTGCTCCAGGCTCAGGCCATTCTGAAATTGCATAGCATAAGCCATAGATTGTAGGCTCCATAGGGGAGAGACTGTTTCTGGCTTTTTCTGTTTGTACAGTGTCAAGAATACCAAAGGCGTCAGTAAATAAAAATGATAAATAACAGTCTCCTGGAGTTTCACTGTGGCTGCCACATTCTGCACTTGAATGTGATTTTACACGATAATTAGTTGTGAGGGGTCTTATTTTCTTGTAGAATGAAATAATCTTCCAATAAAATAGAAGATAACTTATGCCTAATGCTACTTGCACTCTGTCTGCAAGAAGAAAATAGAATTTGAGATTAAAAAATAAACTTGAAGGGAACCATCAAGATGTCCACAATTCAGAATACCCATCAGACTGTGTTCACTTTGTTTCCTCTCCTCACACTGTTTACTAATCCCATTTCTTGTGACACATATGAAAAGCAGGTTGTACATAGGGTTGACAGAGATTTTTCATCCTTTTGTGTAGTCAGGAGTATTTCCATCTCAGAAAACTAAAATCATAGCTCTCAGCCCAGCAGGGTCTGGCCAATTTTGCTTTTACCCAGTAGTAAGAGAGCTGAAAAGAGTCTTCCACTTGGGAACCCACAGGCAGACTTGGCGAGAAGCACGGCAGCCTCAGTGCCCTCTCCACCTCTCCCTTGTCTCTCTGTTCCTTCTGTTTCAGCCAAGTTGTGGGTGCGGCAGGGAGTATGAATACCCTGGCTCCCAAAGGAGCCAGCAGCATGACTTACGTTGGTAAGGGAAAAGAAGGGAAAATCAGCTTTCCAGGCTTTACAGTTCCATACCATACGTGGAAGCTTAAAATTTCAGTTTTGTTTATAACGGTTGTTTTTTTTTTTTTTCTGGAAATAATTAAAACTATTGAGGAGGGAGGTTGGCAATCTCTTTCATACTGGATTTTTAAAAAATCTTGGTCTATTTTTTTTTATCTCTGTGCAAATCAAGATTGGCTTTGCATTTGCCTGTTAAATCTAACAGGCTCTGCTCTGCAAAGGAGAGATCTTATCTTTTGGTGTTGTTCTTGCAGGCATTATATATATATGAACATGTAAGAGTTAATACTTCTTCATTGTATTGCTGTTCTTATCTGTCTAAATACATGCATCTATGTAAATATATATAAAATACATTTGTAAAATACATGTATACACACAGACACACACATTTACATGGAGTGCTGCTTCAGCCTCTATAAATTCAACTAAAGTTATATGTAATGAGACAGTCAAGTCTGTCCAGATTATGTGGTCTAAAATCATGTAACCTGAAAACCATTTCCTCTTTCCATGTAAATATGGCACATTTTCTCAGCACTTTTCTTCCATGGTTTCAAGCACAAGTTGAAACTTGAAAGTTTCTGTTTGCAATTAACTTTGAAATTTGACTTAATCTCAATTTGGATTCAAAACCAGACTTTTTTTTTTTATTTTTAGTTAGACAGGTGATCTTCCCCTCATACCTTCTATATTTTGAAAAGGTTTTTTTTTCCAGGAAAAAATCCCAACAGAATTCTGGAAGATAAAATTTAATTTCAAACCATATTAAATTTTTGTTAGTGTTATTCCTACCTTAATTCATGAAAAAAGGAGAAGTACAAGATAGAGTGTAGATGAGACTCTGCATCCCACCATATAATCCCAAGATAACATTTCCAGTAATAATATTTCAATATTGTGTATTCTGAAAGACATTACAGCAGCTCCTAATTATGGCAGATTAATGACAAAAAACTTGCAGTGTCTCCTATTATTAAAGAATTTAATGCTTTCAGCACTTCATTTTGTTTTCTGTTGAATGCGCCATTTCATCAGAGCATAAACGGGGAACGCTCGTGTGGAAAATAAGAAGGGCTCTAATTTACAGTCTCTGATGGATTTAACTGCAATGGCAAAAGAGGTTACTGCCTCCAGCTGTCCACCCTTTTCCTGCGGGAAAGATTAACAACCCACTGCAGAGTCCGTACAGCACGTAGTGTTTCTGCTCCTCACCCTTCACAGCTCCCAGCCAAGCGTACCAGTGTAAACTGCCATCAGCTGGGATTAACCCTCGCCTCTGAAAAGGTGCTCAAATTCTTGAGAGGGATTGTGAACCAAAACTCTCAGGCAGGATTTTCAAATAGTGATACCTGGTAGTTGCCCTTCATGTTTATTAATATTTTCTGGGCATCTGTACTAAATGCTTAGAGTTGCCTTTAGTTCAGCCTCCTGATTCACCTGAGACCATGATATGCTTCAGAGTGTTTTACAAAAGAGATAGAGATGACTAAACTCATGTTGTATGGCCAGGAAGCCACTGAACTGGGGACACAGGGATCTTTTCCAACGTGCATGGTAGTGCTGAATCCAGGTAATGTTGTCTACAAGACAAGATGGTTTCCTGCCCTGAGTCTGATGAGAAGCAGACACTGGAGTGAATTAGGCAAAGAAGGAATATTACTCCTCTGAACTCCTGTTTTGTTGTTACCCAGATGGTTCCCAGAATGTTGATTTATTTGGGAGAGTTCCTGTACTCTTGTCAGTACCTGGACAAAAAAAAGAAAACTGAAGAAGAGGTGTTGTAGTGAAGAATGTTTCTGTGTAACAGAACAAACAAACAAAATCATTAGAGGTTTCTTTTTTTTCCCCCCTTCCAGGAAGGAAACAAGCTTCAGAGTAATAATATTAGCCCCAGCTGTGTAAAGGCCTAGCACTCTGTGTGTCCTAAAGGTACACATGCAAGCATCCAAGGCCACACAGGGCCTGCTGTGGTTTTCCCTTCTGCTCAATAAAAGGTCAGGCAGAGTGCAAGCTTGTTATATAAAACGAGCCTTTGACAAAGACTGTGCTTTCTGTTAAATCCAAGTGTCTGCATTAACTATCCTCACTTGAAGAACAGTTAGATCTGTTAAGACAGGATGCAGTACCATTTGCATGCTGATGATGATAGCAAATCATTTCTCCTCTTCAGAGCAGATAAAAGGAGGCTGCCTGTATCTGCCAGAATAAAACCATCGGGCTGATTTCAAAAGACATAGATGTTAGCTTTTGCCCTGAAACTCCCCCAGCCTGTTCTAAACCATTTTGGTTGCAGGGTTTTGCCAGTACGTAGCGTATGTGGCAGAACTTCCCAAGGCACTGGCATATTGGGGGATCTAAAATGCCCACTTGTCCACTCCATTATGCTTTCAGAAGGATTTGCTGGGGGATTTTGAGTATGCAGAAACCACATTAAAAGGAAGGTAGCCGTGCACATCTCTTAGAGACATCTCTTAGACCACATGCCAATTTCTACCATCCAAAGCCAGTCTATGAATATTGTTCGCATAAAGCTGCAATCCTGTGGCTGTTACTAAGCCAAGCAAATAGATTGTCCCCCTTCCTTTTCACTCAGCTGGTATAACCGCACGTATAATCACTCCCTGACCCAGTTCAGTCAAAATGATCCAGGTTAGCTCACACACTTTAAATAGCAGGATTTTTTTCCTAACCTGTTTCATTTTGATTGAACTGGGTTAGGGAACAATTATGTACACATATCAGAGGGGGAGCGTGGGGAACAGGGGGGATAACCTTCAGAGAAGACACTGAGAGGCAGCTGGGACCGGGAACCTTTTTGATCCAGATCAGCTGAAGTCAGACATGCGGCAGCAACTGATCACTGGCACAACAGGAAATTCCTATGAGATTGGGTCTTCACCTGGTGCGAAACATCTTAGTTCCTTTGAAGTTGAGAGTGATACGTGCATTTACAGTACTGGAAATACTGTCTCCTGTGTATTTCTGCAGGGTTGCAAAGTGTTTTACAACCATTCTGACTGGCTCTCAGTAGTGAATTGCTTTAACTGCTGGAAATATCTGCAAACAGAAAAGATTCATCTCAGAAAAGGATCCCACCAGTGCGTCTCTGTGGGCTCACTTTTTTCACTCATTGACAAATTCTACTGACAAAGTTTCTTCATTGAAAGTAGAGATAAGCTCAGCTTTCCAGGCTGCCCTATTCTTCATTAACTAAGGAAGAAAAAGAAATTCAATAAAAGAAGACCAAACAAAACACAAGAATGCTTCTGGAGGCTAGGGAATTCAATCCTTTAAGCTTTCTTCTTCCTTATCATTTTTTTCCACAAAGTCCCCAGTATGAATCAATTAAAATGAGCTTGCTAATGGTTAAAGAGGTTGACTGTATATTTGTGCACTGTTGGCCATGTGTTGGCCTCAAAGGCAGAAAAATAGAAGAAATAGCACCTGAAAGGCTATGTTTTCATGTGAATAAGTAACCTGGCACAGCTTGGCAATTCTTGCCTTCCTTGCCTGTAGAAAAGAGATGTCTGAGCTCTGGATGTTCATCCACTAAGGCAAGGAGAACTTCATTTAGTTCACGGAATGCTCTAGGCTTTACTGCCTTTGAATGGTAAATTAGAAGGAACAGAATGATAAAGAACTGTGCAACTCTTATTTGTGTAGTCAATCTCTGTGCTAGAAAAATAAGTAGAAGTAAGGCAAGTGCTCTGCCCTATAGCATCTACAGTCTAGTTTATGTCATTTGATAGATGTAAAAAACAAGGATAGAAATCATCAAGGAATTAATTGTGTCTGGGTGGAGGACAGGCTGAGGTTAAGGCAAAAGCTAACAGAGTAATATTTTTTTTTTAAATCACCAAAAATTCACCTGGTTGCACTCATATGAGTTACTCAATTATCTAATATCCCTGGTGTATTCAGGTTTTGGTGATCAGAGAAATTTCTGAGATAGGAGTTTTGCTGGTGTGCAGAGGGCTTGGGTGAAAGGAATGAGAGATGGAGAGGAGAAAGCAAGGTGGTTTTTTAGATGTTCTGTAGAAGAGTGCGTGTAGAAGGGAGAGAGGGGTAACATGAACTGCATAGATGTGACTGGAGATAAAAGGCATAGAAAAAGTTTGAAAAATTGGTTAATAAAGTTTGTGAGAGATGAGTTAGAACTGTGTTGCTGTGCAGAAGGGCTACGAAGAATGTAGGACTTGAACAAAGAGCTTGTGCGATGAAGTTAATAAGGAGTACAGATAAGAGATGCTGTTTAGAGAATAAGATTAATTCTCTCATCATGAGGGAAAAGTCAATAGGCAACAGTCAAAGCTACATTTCATATGGGCATGAACAAAGGATTATTTTTCTGTGGGGCAGACAGGGAAGAGCAAGCTTCAAAGAAAGACTGAACTTTTGAGAGAAATTCCACATGATGGAAGTGATAGGGATAAAAGGAACAAGGATGGGAAAATGGACTCTTATGGTCAAATACTGAGAGCTAGAGGTGGCATCCACACCTACCTGATGCTTTCAGGATCAGAAACCATGAGGTCCAGCCCAGCTTGCTCTCCATAATTAACTGATCTCATGAATCCATACTGCTGACAGTAGGAGCTTTTATTTTGTCAACAGATTCCACTCAATCATAGGGCAGAGGTGCTCAGAGATCTCAGAATAATTCTGTGCTTGTTCATCATACCGCAAAGAATGGTGGAAATGTTGCTGAAAGGAGTTACAGAGGTGTTTGGATCAGGCATGCCACAGTAAGGGATAATATGATCCAAAATTTATTTCCCTGGCTTTTCCAAAGATCACCACAACCTCATGTTTGCAATGCTGACACAAATATTTAGATTTCCTTGGCCTCAGACTCCTCCTCTAAACCCAGTCTAGATATAATTAGATGTGCTCAGCTTATAATTATGTCTCTGATACTGACTTTCTTTTATTGATTGCCTTTGGGTGAGTCACTTAACTTCCCAACTCTTTCTTTCTGTCTTTCATCTTTAGAAGTAGATATGGTAATATTTACCTGCTTGGCTTTGAGGCATCTTTCAGAGATGAATAAGTTGTTGCTCATTACACTCTTTGAGGATGAAAATACTATGTACATGCTAAGTAATTGTTCTCTGGGTGTGATGCAACAGCCCAGTCTCACTGCTGACTATCCATATTCATTTGCCCAGCATTACAGTTTAGAGTGTTCACACACTATGGACAAGGTTTTATACAAAGTCAATGCTGTAGTTTTAGTTGTTAATGCTCATGTAACTGTACACTGCTTAACTGTTTCACTCTGTAAGATCTTAGCTTAGCTTCTAAAATCTCTGTCAAGAAAGCAAAAGAAATACATGAAACTTTCTAGGGGAAAAAAAGTCCTCCTGGGGGACTTCAACCACCTCAAGATCTTTTGGAAGGACAACACAGCAGGGCACAAGCAATCCAGGAGGTTCCTGGAATGTGTTAACGTTAACTTCCTTCTTCAAGTGACAGAGGAGCCAATAAGGAGGGGTGAAATGCTGGACCTTGTTCTCACCAACAAGGAGGGACTGGTGGGGAATGTGGAGCTCAAGGGCAGTCTTGGCTGCAGTGACCATGAGATAGTGGAGTTCAAGATCCTTAGTGCAGTGAGGAGGGTGCATAGCAAGCTCTCTACCCTGGACTTCAGGAGAGCAGGCTTTGGCCTCTTCAGGGATCTGCTGGGCAAACTACCACGGGAGGGAAGAGGGGCCCAATAAAGTTGCTTAATATTCAAGGAGCACCTCCTCCAAGCTCAGGAGCAATGCTTCTCAACAAAGAGGATGTCAGACAAAAATGCCAGGCAGCCTACATGGATGAACAAAAAGCTCCTGGACCAAATAAAAAACAAAAAGAATGCCTACAGAGGGTGGAAGCAAGGATAGGTAGCCTGGGAGGAATACAGAGAGATTATCTGAGCAGACAGGGATCCGGTAAGGAAGGCTAAAGCCCTGACAGAATTAAATCTGGCCAGGGACATCAAAAGCAACAAGAAAAGCTTCTTTAGGTATGTCGGGGATAAAAGGAAGACCAGGGAGAATGTGGGCCCTGTCCAGAAGAAAACAGGAGACCTGGTTACCCAGGACAAGTTCTTTAGCCACATCACCCAAGTTGCAGAAGGCAAAAGTAGGGACTAGGAGAATGGAGAACCACCCACTGTAGCAGAAGAGCAGATTCGAGACCATCTAAGGAACCTGAAGGTGCACAAGTCCATGGGACCTGATAAGATGCATCCACAGGGCCTGAAGAAACTGGCAGATGAAGTTGCCAAGGCACCGTTCATCATATTTGAGAAGTTGTGGCAATCTGGTGAGGTTATTGCTGACTAGAAAAGGGGAAACATAGCCACCATTTAAAAAAAGGGAAAAAAGAAAGATCTGGAGAACTGCAGGCCAGTCAGTCTCACCTCTGTGCCTGGCAAGGTCATTGAGCACATTCTCCTGGAAAGCACACTAAGGGACATGGAAAATTAGGACGTGATTGGTGACAGCCAAGATGGCTTCACAAAAGGCAAATCATGCCTGACTAACTTGGCAGGCTTCTGTGATGGGGTTACGGCATTGGTGGACAAGGGAAGAGCAATGGACATCACCTACCTGGACTTGTGCAAAGCATTTGACACTGTCCCGCATGACGTCCTTCTCTCTAAACTAGAGAGACATGAATTTGATGGATGGACCACTTGGTGGATAAGGAATTGGCTGGATGGCCACACTCAAAGAGTGGTGGTTAACAGCTCGATGTCCAAGTGGAGACCGGTGACGTATGGTGTTCCTCAGGGGTCAATTTTGGGACCAGTGCTATTTAACATCTTTGAAAGCAACACGGACAGTGGGATAGAGTGCATCCTCAGCAAGTTTGCTGATGACACCAAGCTGTGTGGTGTGGATGACACGCTGGAGGGAAGAGATGCCATCCAGAGGGACCTTGACAGGCTGCAGAGGTGGGCCAGTGTAGATCTCATTAAGTTCAACAAGGCCAAGTGCAAGGTCCTGCACATGGGTTGTGGCAATCCCAAGCACAAATACAGGCTGGGTGGAGAATGGATCTAGAGCAGCACTGAGGAGAAGGACTTGGGGGTGCTGGTGGACAAGAAGCTCAACAAGAGCTGGCAATGTATGCTTGCAGCCCAGAAAGCCAACTGCATCCTGGGTTGCATCAAAAGGAATGTGGCCAGCAGGTCGAGGGAGGTGATTCTGCCCCTCTACTCCGCTGTCACGAGACTCCACCTGGAGTACTGCGTCCAGCTCTGGAGCCACAACATAAGAAGGACATGGACCTGTTGGAGAGGTTCCAGAGGAGGGCCACGAAGATGATCAGAGGGCTGGAGCACCTCTCCTATGAGGACAGGCTGAGAGAGTTGGGGCTGTTCAGCCTGGAGAAGAGAAGGCTTTGGGGAGACCTTATAGTGGCCTTCCAGTATCTAAAGGGGGCTTATAGGAAAGATGATGAGAAACTCTTTAGCAGCATTGTCCCTGTGACAATACAGCCACAGTTGCACTAATTTTCCCCATAAGTCTTAAATAAGCAAAGAGCTTTAAACAGAGGAAAAAGAAGAAAACACAGGAGAGGAATCAATGAGTAAGTCCATTTCTCTGTGCATTTTCCTAAAATTTTTCTGTTAAAGTAAAGGGGCTACACACAGTGAGAGCAAGCAACAGTTAGCCCTATGGCTATTTGAAAAATCCTTCTTGGAAAATATTTTTTTTTCCATCCTTCCTTTCTGTAGCCTGCCCTTTGAGAGAAATGTATGTTGTAGGAAATAGTTATATTTGTCTTGATACTCATAATTAGTCCCACATTTAATGACATTCTAACTTCAATGTAAAGCTGGAATTTGGCAAATAATGCATGAATCGGGATCCATTTTGTTCACTGATCCTAAACTGAGTGAATAGAAGTTACATAGCAGTGTAGAAGAATTTTTAAAAAACCCCATAATTTCATAACCAATTAAAAAAACAGTTCTGAATTTATCAGTTATTCACTGTATTACTCTCTCACACCAACTTCAGTAACCGAGGCATCAAACCCAGTGCTCTATCACCCCAAACTGAAAACAAACAAGTATCCAAAATAAAGACTTCCATTCTGTCCTTCCTGTATGCTTTTCTTTCTGCTAATGCACTCAGTTATTAGTGCAGTACTAATGAAATCCATTTATAGCCTATGTTGTCCAAACAGTTGCCTGAGCTTTTCACATTCTATTCAGCCACCTATCTATGAGATTAACTGCATGTTAATCAGAGTGATACCCACCATCTGCAAAAAGCAGAGACCTTCTAGACTGCAACTAGCCACAGTTTAGCCAAACCACAAGAGTTGTGAGACTTTCACCTTCCCTGTCTTAAAGGAAAGGAATGTAAGAGAATGTGCAAAATGAAGATTAAAGGATGCTCAAAGAACAATAGGTATCTAGAAAAGATTCTTCACTGTCACTTTTTTTTTTTTTGGCAGGAGCACCTAGCACATAAAACAATGTAAAAAACTATCTCCCCAGAAAATATGTGACTACCTTTTCACTGAGATAAGTTACCTGATTTGACTTCTTGCAGTCACAAAATAGTTTAATCATGATGTGTATTGCAAAACAGACATTTCAGTTTTTTCTTAGACAATTCTCTTGTTCCGTGGCCAGATGGGAACTTGCTTCCCACAGGTTCTGAATTCATATCATTAAAAAAGTTACATAAAATCCATGCTGGTTGAACCCTGTATGCTTAATTTAAGTGATTCCCTCTGAATCTGTAGGGAATTTATACAACTTTAAGGGATGATTCAGCTAATGTTAGCTATCTGTCACTCGTGTTGCAGTCCACTCTTGCTCTTCTGAGGCTGGTAATTTTAATGTAGCTGTGTCATTGCAGTGATATTTAGCCTCAATGCAACAGCCTAATGATTAACAAAAACGGTCAGAAAGCAGTATGACTGCAGTGGTGGGTCTGTGCTTCCCAAGTCTAAAGAGGATTGACCCCTCCAGAATACTTGAATTCATGACATGATCTGAAAATTAGGGCATCCTCTTATCCTTCCGTCAAAGCTGAACCTTGTGCTGCTGGGAGCAAAAGTCAGAGGAAAGAAGTCTAGCAAAAGCCTGACTCTGGCCTCATGATTATGCCACTTGCCTATGGGAAACAACCTTACTTTCAGCCTTGGTTTTGTTTCTAACTAGCAGCAGTCCTCTGCAAAGTTTGGACTCTTCTTGAGGAATGCAGAATCCCAGTAGCAGGAGGCAGAAGACTCCTCTCGCCACTAGGCAAGGGGATGGCTTCCCATTGCCCATCGTCTTGTAATTTTCGCTGTATTTCTTAAATGAAGAGACTAGGACTCCGACCAGTCCCTTGCCCATGATCCCCTCAAACATCCTTACAAAAAAGTCTGGGGAAAGCGAAAAGAGTACCGGTAGGTCAGGAGAGGTTAGCTGTTAGTTTAGAGCGCAACTAACTTTCCAGGCTGCTGACAGGATTTAAATGCTGCCTAACTGAATGAACTGCCATGCAGTAAAACCTTCGGTGCAAAATAAGCATTCCCCTTCCAGGATCAGGTATTAGAGTGTCTAAGAGATTTCATGATTAATAATGAGGCATACAATTAAGTCAGGCTCCTCCAGAGGTAGGTAAGTGATGGTGGAAAGTAGCTGGATTTGGCCAGGCTGAACCTCTTTCTCTCAGGAGTTTTATTAGATTTCCTAACACATCTCCCTTTTATTCCTAACTAGGAGTTGAAACAGTTTATCTTAGTGTCTTTGCAAACTACATGAATTTCTATGTTAGAAAACCAGAATGGTTTGATGCATTTTCCTCTTTGAGATACTTAAATGTGTCTGTTTTTCAAAAAGTATCCCTAAAGGAAAACATGCAGCTGCTGCAGGTATTAGTTATCTATATAGGACAGAACTAAAACAATATCATAAAGAACGACTATGGAATTGATTGAGGCCAGAAACATTTTCTTGTAAAAATCTACAGCCTTGCTACCAAATCAAATATCCATGGAGGTCCATCCAAAATATTTTAATAGATTAGTATTGCAGATCACTGTGAAGCAGCTAGAAATCCATGGCAAATTACAGTGCAGATACTGCAGGAAGGAATACTATACAGCAGGTAATTTTGGGAAATACATTTTAAAAGCTGCAGATTAAAGAAAATTGCTGTTTTCAGTTTAGCAGAGACAACCAACCAAAACAATTGAGTTATCAGAGAACCGAGTTGACATCCAAAATGCTACCCGTAAAGAGAAAAAAAAATTCAAACCTGTCAAGAATTCAAAGAAGCATTGGGGATTTTCAGCTATTTAACTAAGAATAGACACATAGGAGCTCCTGCCAATTTGGCAGCATGTCTTTCCAACACTGGTGCACACAAAAGGTCCCATTATTTTCAACATGACTGTCGTAGTTTAGGCCCGCCCAGGACCAAGCTACGCAGTTTTTCACTCACTCTTCCCACCCTCTGAGGGAATGGGGGAGAGATAATATAGCAAAAAGCTCAAGCTTTGAGATAAGGACAGGGAGAGATCATTAAAGTTACTGTTATGGGCAAAACAAACTCAACTTGGGGAAAACTATTTATTTATTATTATTAATAAAACCAAAGCAGGATAATGAGCAAGAGAACAAAACAACTTCCCCCCACCCCTCCCTCTTCCTCGGCTTAACTTTATTTGAATTCTCTTTACCTCCTTGCACTCTGCAAGTGGTACAGAGGGGAGAATAAGGAATGGGGGTTACGGTCAGTTCATCACTTGTCACTTTGCGCCGCTCCTTCCTCCTCAGGAGAAGAACTCCTCACATTCCTTCCCTGCTCCACTGTAGGGTCCCTCCCACGGGCTGCAGTCCTTCATGAACTGCTCAGACACGTGTCCTTTTCCGTGGGGTGCAGTCCCTCCGGAATGGCTACCCCAGTGGGCCCTCCACAGGCCACAGCCTCCTTCAGGCATCTGCCTGCCCCGTTGTGGGGTCCTCCATGGGCTGCAGGTGGATCTCTGCTCCTCCGTGGGCCTCCATGGGCTGCAGGGGCACAGCCGGCCTCACCATGGGCTGCACCACGGGCTGCAGGGGGATCTTGGCCGGGAGCTGCATTACTCCTCCCCCTCCTTCTGCACTGACCTTGGTGTCTGCAGCCGTTCCTCTCACAATAAATTCTTCCCAACGGGCAGGCAGACGCCTCTCAGGTTCTCTTTTCACATCTCCTCTCTCCACTTATTGCAGCTGGGCCCAGCCGAGTTGGGCCCAGTCGCCGCCTGGCAGGAGGCCAGAGGGTGAAGGCCACAAGGCCCACAAGGCTCGCGCCTCCCCTCTCTGCCCCTGCCTCTGCTTCTTCACTTCTTTTTTCTCTTTTTTTTTTTATTTTTTATTTTTCCCCTTCTTAACTACGTTATCACATAGGAGTTATCAGGAAACATTCCGTCACCAATTGGCTCAGCCCTGGCCAGTGGCTGATCTGCTGTAGGCCTGGCTGAGTCTGCCAAAGGGGAAACTTCTAGCAGCTTCTTGCAGAAGTCTTCCTGCACTAAACAAAACCAACACAGTGACTAATCAAACAAGGTAAAGTACTGCACATTGGAAATGTCTGAAGAATCAAGGCCTTTAAGAGTCACCTGCTTGGCTGATAGGTAGTAATCAAGTGTTCAATATTGTTTTCCTTAAATCCTATTCCTGCTTCACATATTCATTAAGTATGTGATTTATTTTAAAAGTAGTCCTTTCGATGCCAAGTTAAACTTAATTGCTGGATATTCAGTGCTGCCAAACTTACATTAGAAATCATGAACTAAATCCACTGCTAGACATGAAAATAGAGGACTCCAAAGTAATAAATTGATCACTGACTTTAAAACATATTTTGATTCTGTAACCTCATTTCATAGCTTAGACTTGCAAGCTCTTCCATAGGGTCATCCTTTCAAATTTTTCTTTTTCTCTTTAAATAAACTAGAGCTTTTTCTTCATCTCAGGAACTTAAGACTTTCCAGGTACAACAAATTTCTGCAAATATGGCAAAACACAAGTGGAAAAATCTTTGAGGACTTACTGCCTTATCTACCAGATCTTTGGATTTTAGTTTTATGAATAATGTAACATTATGTGGAGAAAAGCTTGGATGTAGGCATCTAGGACACTGCACTAGCAAAAAAAAAAGAATCTGGAAGAAATACTATCTTCCTTCTAATGAAGTATTGGACACAATTTATTTTCCCAAAGAAATATAAGTATTGAAATTGTTTGCAAAGGCTTTGTTTTGAGGAATTTTTTTTTCCATAAAACCAAAAAATAATGGTATATTGAAAATTTCAGACATGCTTCAAACAAGGTCTTTGTTTCACATTTATTTATAATACTCTTCTCAAGCATTTACTTATTCTTAGTTTCTCTCTACATGAGAAAACAAAGACCAGTTCAACTCTGATTCTCCTGTTGTAAGTCAAAGCCATGTTTTAGAGTTAGGCACACGATCATGCCTGTGCTCTCTGTTAGTAGTATTCCACTTCAAGTAGCTTCTCTGCTTCTGAAAGCAGCTGGTTTTTAGGTGAGCTTAGGAAACAGATAGCCTAAGCTGATCTTAGTGATTATTCTGTGAGCTGACATTTGGTTGACAATACATGAGACTGAGTAACAATTTAGCAATGAATGAAATTAAAACCATACCTGAAAAATATCTTGAATATGCATTCCCATACCTTTGTATCTTCTGTTACCTTTATATTTTCTGTTACCTTTGTAATGAGGTTTTCAACATTTTCAATAACTTTGGAGACTTTTTGTGCATGCAATGCTTGAAGGTCAACTACTGTGAAATCAATCATTTTAAACATCTAAGTTTAATTAACAGGTTCAAGCATCCTTGTCTGAATTTTTGCAGAAACTTTTCCTTGTAGACATTCAATACAGGTGTAGCTGCACCTGTAATATTAAAATGCTTCTGCTGCAGAAAAAAAATCTGTACCCTTGGTCTGTTTTATGGTCTGAAGATAATTAAGTGTCTTTTCCTGAAAGGACTGGCCCTCTCCATGTAAAATATTTAACTATTACAGAGTTCTTAGCAGAAGTGTCTATCAACCCTAATGGTGTTCAGCCTGACTAAGAACTGAAGAGGAAGCTTATTTCTTTTCAAGTCCTTGTGAGGCCTCTTTCAGAAGCTCTCGTTACACCTTCATATGCCTACCCACTTGTAGGTAGTTGAAGGTAGTGCTCAGAAGGTAAAGCAAATGCACCTGCAGAAGGTCCATCTTCTTGGACAGAATGATGGATGATTTCCACAGATGATATAACATCATATTTCATGTAGTATAGTTTCTGATTTTCATGTTTTATTGTATTTCTATGGATTTTAAACATGTCTAATTATTTCAAATGTGCTTCTTGATTGCAGTCTTGTTGCTATGCCTAGTGAGACACCTGCTATATGCCCAACAGTTATTATAACATTGCCCAGCAATTTTTGATCCTGTTATTTCACCAGCCGTGATAGTTTCCTTCACCAGTATAGAATTTACATTTTGAACTTTATTACCTGAAAATACCTGGAAAGGTCCAGATGACAATAGGGTATTAGTAGTTTTTTTTTTTTTTTTCCCTACAGTAGGAAGATACCCACTTAGAAATCCCACCTAAGCAGGGAGATGTGTGAACGCTTGTTTTCATTAGAGGTGAAATACTAAAATCAAAGTTATCATCCACAGGTTTTGTGGAAGAGTAGGTGGGGAATTCAGATCAAATCAGAAGAAAAATGAATTAAGGTGAAACTCATGAATTTGATGGGAATTAGACTTCCCATCCTTGCTGAGTTCAGATTATCCACATATCTGGTTGCAGTCTTACAATCAGCAGCAGTCTGTATTCTTGAAATACAGTTTTCTCCTTTTTAATCACATATATTTGAACTTAGGTAATTTTAGTGCTTTAGAAGTGGAGGGGACTTGACCTCCACTTTCTTACTATCCTATTGTTCAGAGTTCACTGCCACTACCAGAAAGGATAGTCCCTGTGAGAGCTGAGCCTCTGGGGCTCCCCTTGTCACAGGCTGAATCCAGAAGCACTTTAACTCAGGGACTCTAATCTGTGGAGAAAGGAACTCAAATTAATTACAGAAAATGTTTCAGAATAATTTAATATGCATTGAGATAGAGACTACAGGTCAAGAGAAGAAGATACATCTTGGGCTGGACCTCTCTCCCTAGAGGGCTTTGCAGGACTAAAGGGAAATTAATGGCCTCTTCTGTTCTGAAAGTAAAAGATTATAGTTGTTGCTTTGACTAATAGCATGATAATTATAAAAAAACATGTTCTAGTACATTAGGAGCTTTCCATTCAGTGAAGTCTCCTTGAAGATAATGAATGTTAGTGTGACTGTAGCGGTCTCTTTGTGTCTGTGTTTAGTGTAAAACTAAAACTGTTGGGTCTGTAGCTAAACCTAAGCTACCTTGGGTATCTGAAGGATTTGTAGCGGTAAAGGAGTACCGTTGTCTAAACAACATTCCGATTTAGTGCCTATCAGCAATTGATAGGAGTTTTCTATTTCTTCTTTTACCATTTTTGTGGCCTCTTTTAACTATCTGGCACTAGTTCCTTTAATACTTTTAACTCTCAAAAGTAATTATTTCTGCTGTAAGAAAGAAGGCTTTCACTCCCGTTGCCTTTGAGCAGTAACTACAGCTTGCACTGCCTTTCTCCCTCGTGCCTGCTGATGTGTTTGTGAATGGGTTTCTGATGTAGGTTAAGATAGTTTAGTGTTGAGATTGTTTGGGATTAAGACAGGTAAATTTTTTAAATGTCTACATTCATATTCAGTTGGCTAACCATAAATATCTAGTGCCATGCATGTCCCTATACTAATCCACCTACTCTCCAGTTACCAATCTGGAAGGGCATGGGTCTCCCTTAGATCTTGCAACAGACATGCAAGCTCTTAGACCTCCTAGGGCATCTGAGATATTAGCTGGTATCCACTGAATTCTTGCCTAGGTCTCTCTTGACTGCAATGGAGGTTCAGACACCCTGTAAGAGGCTTACCTTTAAACTCTAACACTGGAGAAAAATATGTTTAGGAGTCTGAACTGAAACCTATCCTCTGTTGCTATGTGGTCAGAGAACTGATCTGGATTAAAACTAACCAGAGTTTTGCAGGGGGGGATGGGGGGGACGGGGGGGGATGGGACGGACACGACATAGTGGGGACACACACAACATAGAATGGTGGGGTTTTGTTTGGTTGTTTGGATGTTTGTTTCTACTTTAGTTGTAATCCGATTGATTCCCTGATCCTGTGTACTCACTCCACAGCCACACAAGGCGACGGGTGCAATAAGACAGGTCGTTATATTTGGTATCATGGCTGATCCGTGCTGTCCCGAAGTGTTCTTGGAACATCAGCCTAATTGAAAAGTTTCATGATGGAATTTGGGATCCAAAGTCCTCATATCTGAGGAGGGGATGATTATTTTTTCCTAACTTTGCTGTGTTGTCTAGGACTGTGTGCAGGTTTTGGCTGGGATAGAGTTAATTTTACTCATAGTAGCAGGTACGGGGCTATGTTTTGGATCTGGGCTGGAAACAGTGTTGATAACGCAGGGATGTTTTAGTTGTTGCTGAGCAGTGCTTGCACAGAGTCAAAGCCTTTTCTGCTCCTCACACCAGATGACCAGCAAGTGGGCTAGGGGTACCCAAGAAGTTGAGAGGGGACACAGCCAGAACAGTTGATCCCAACTGATCAAAGGGATATTCCATAGCGTAAGACATCATACTCAGCTTAGAAGGCCAGGGGAAGGAGGAGGAATGGGAGTCACTCAGAATTATGGCATTTGTCTTCCCAGGTAACTTTTATGCATGACGGAGTCCTGCTTTTCTGGAGATGGCTGAACACTTGCCTGTTGATGGGAAGTAGTGAATTAAATCCTTGTTTTGCTTTGCTTGCATGCACAGCTTTTACCTTACCTATAAAACTATATTTATCTCAACCCATGAGTTTTCTCTTTTAGTCTTCCAATTTGCTCCCCCATCCCATTGTGAGGAGAGTAAGTGAGTGGCTGTATGGTGCTTAGCTGCTGTCTGGGGTTAAACCACAACACACTGAAAAAATTACAAAATTGGAAGTTCATTCACATGTTTCTACTGTATTAAAAAAAATGAGTAAAAGGGAGTTTAACCATACTCCCTTCAGTGCTTGCTAAAACTTGATCCTGTCTGGGAAGTGAAATGTAAGACTAGATTGAAACAGAATGATAACCTGAAGGTCTGTGCTCGTCACAACAGATGAACAAAATGCAAAAACTTTGCCAGTAGCAAGAGTGCAAAACTGTATTTTTCAGACTGATTCACTTTTAATAATGTAGCATTATTCATAATGTTGTAAAGGCTGTGCATTAAAGCTAATTTAGCATTGAGTATTATTTAAACATACCATTTAAGAGTATGATACAAAATAAAAAATCAGGCTTGTTGCTTTCTTCCAACACCTCAATGTTTTTAATTAAATAATAATTGTAATAAGCCATTAGTAGCTGGCAAAGAATCAGTTTGAAAAGACCTCACTTGGTGCATTGTCTAATGCACTGTCTAACTGCTCCAGTTCCAAAGCTGTAGACCGGCTTCAAAGAGGGATTCTGATTTTGCCATGCTAATAGTTAGGTATCTGGTTCTTTGGGCAGTGTTTAATAGTCCAGACTGAATATCAGATAGAATGAATGGAGGAGTAGTGACATAGAAATCAAGATTTATCTGAAGCCAAGTAGGTGGATATCATAGGAAAACCCAAAGGGAAACTTATGTTTGAAGTTCTGCCTCTCTTCAGTATCTGTTAGAGGCTGTAGTCATCGTTTGATCTCTCTGTTGTCCCTTTCAGCACAGTTAAGTGCCTCCTTCATGTCTGCTGTAAGACTCTATGCCTTGCAAATATTCTAGTGGTCATAGCAGTCCTTCAAGCGTGGGAAGAGACTTGTCTTTCAGGCCTCGCACAGGCACCTGAAGAGACTCAGACTCACAGTTCAAACATCCCAGACAACTTTGCTAACTACCAAGTTGTGGGCAAGGCTGGTGTCTTCCATGCTGAGCACGGGATATGGTAAAAGAGAGTGCAGGGTCCATGAGTGTAGTGGGTTTGCTTGGGGAGGGGATTTGGTGACTGGGACCCTCCTGTAGCTTGTCACTGGGCACGCACAGTAACAAAATCTTACGTGAAAACAACAAAATTCAAAGCATTGAACAGTGTTTACAGAGAAATACAGTGTGCATTTTGAGCAGTATTTGCACCTTACAAGTTTTTGTTCTGCTCTCCTTCTTCCCTTGTAAATTAAGTGTATAATCTTGAGTGCAGAAGTATTCTACTACCAGGCAGAAGTTGTAAAACAGTAAAGGTCTCTTAATTTTTTTTCCATGTAAAAAAGCTATAAATGAGTCCCTTGACTGATACAAGCTGACTAATTCCATATGTTATTATTGCTGTTCTTACATCAGAGCCAATTGCTTAACGTAAGAAAGATAATTGAATCTGAATGCTAAGTACATAGTTCTTAAGGCAAATATTTTCAACCACATATTGTAGCTTTTATATAGCATCCAAAAGTGTGTTAGGTGCTCTACTAATAAATTATAATATAGTTCCTACTCCAAACTATTTAGATGGCTTGATTATTCATGACAGATCAAGCCAAAAATCAAAAGAATGGGAAGAATAAAGGGAAGCAAGCCCAAAATACAATGTGTTAACATGTTTCTTTTTATTTTCCTTCAGGAGTCTTACTAGTTCAGACATTGTGCATACCTGTGTGTGTATTTTGTTAGAAAAAAAAAAGTATATATAAATAACTAGATAAAAATAGAAGAAGAAAAACAATGGCAAGAGGGCCTGTGTCTGCAGAGGGTACAGCAGTAGGGAAACGGAAAGGCAAAGCAAAATAAGAAGAAAGAGAGAGCAATGAACAAAACAAGGAAAGATTAAGGAATCAACATCAGGATGTAAGTCTGACTGTACAAAAGATGTGGCAGTAACGGAATGATGGGAAGAGGTCAGTTACAAGAAAGTCTGTTATGCAAAGTTGTTTCAAGACTGAAGCCCAAAGAGATCCCAGAGGTGATTGTTAGCGGCTAAACTCAGAACAAACTAACAACACAGCCGATATAGCATAGTTGGAAGGTCAAAGTAATACCACAGAAATGGTGTGCAGTTACAGCCCAGAAGGGACTAAGTTATGAAATCCCTTCTCTTGCTGAAGGTGCTTTGCTCTTCAGTTGGTAAATGAAACAGAAGTTGAGAGTTTGCATTGTGAAGCTGAATGGAAGCTGTAGGGTGTGGAGTCTCTTTTCAACACTGGTTAATCAGAGTAGAATAGGACTAGGCTGACATAAAGCCTCATAAAGGACTGGAGGCAACAGGTACCAGTGCTAGGGCATGGCTTCTCAATAACAGCATAGGTCCTGATGGACCTTGCATTTACTCCTGGTGCCATGGATCTGCTGTTTCAGTGGGTGTTCTCTAAGATGTCCTTAACATAATACAGAAGAACTTACGTTTTCCAACAGTTACTTCTAAGTTACGGATGTCAGTGTTTTCAGCTAAGTATTTATGACTTGACATACTGTTCCTAATAGTACCTCTTTTGGGGCAACAACACACTCAACACACTCTAGACCTTAGAAATGTGCTTTTAGACTCCCCACAGTAATTATTACAGCTCTTTTATTAAATATTGAGCACAGTTGCCATATGCTAATTTTGATCATACACTCCCCACGTGCACATAAAGTGGCCATCTCTTCATTTCGTTGCTGCACTCTTCTTACACAACCAAACTGCTTTTGCAGTGGAGTCAGCCAGCTGGCATGAAAATACCTGTCCTGTCGGAACAGTTCTGCAGACGAAGTTCAAATAACCAATTAATCATTGCGTCTGCTTCAAACTCCCCTGAGAGGCTTCCATTGTCTGAGCCAATTGCCCTTTAAGAGTTTCTCTTTGTCCCTAGGCACTTATGACTTCATTTGATCTGAATCTAATTAGGTGCAGAAGAATGTGAAAAGCAAGTCATTAAGACAATGGAACACAATTCTCAACACTGAATTTTATAGCAGCACCCATAGCAGAATTATCCTAGGAATTTCAGACAGTAGACAAAACCCCCCATGCTCTGTTACAGAGATTGTATTTTCAAAGCTAAGCATGCTGCTCTAGTGAGTAAATGGGACTTTTCAGCGTCTTGCTACCTGGTTGTAGAAAGCTGTTTGACATTTGAAATCCTGAACAAATGGACTTCAGACTGCAGTCTGAAACAAAAATAGAATAGGTATATATTGTTGTTTTGGGACAACTGTCTCAATTTCTGCCTCGTATTTCAAGGAAAGAAATATAGGGCATATAAGCCACAGCTTGGTGTTTGCCATAGGCCACCTTTGCAGCTGCAAAGAGCTTCTATTTGGATCAGCATCAGGTCTGCCTCTAAAAACATTACAGACTGCTTACTCAGAAGAAATTATAGTATTCCTTACTGCCATGGCTGCTGACACATTTCTTCTTTCCTCTGCTTGTCTCTTTTATTTTTAAAATAATAACATGAATACTAAGGCAAGGTTTACAAAATTCCAGATATTCCACTTAAATCAGAAGTAAGCAGTACGTACACCTAAACTGGCAGACACCTTGGGTAGACTCACTTCTAGCTGCAAGTCTCTTTGGCTGGAATGATGTCTGTAAAGTGAAAAATGCTTCTATCTAAGCACTACTGCTTCACAGTTTCAAATTGACTACCAAGTTTTTAATCCATTCTCGGTTTTCTAAAAAACCTTTATGCATTATCTTTTCAAACTCATGTGTCCTCTTTTAATTCTAATGACTACTTTCCTCCTAGAAATTAGTTGCTGAGAGGGGAGAGGTAAAGTCTGATTTGATAGGACTTTAGCAGAACTCATGCACCTAACATTCCATGCAACCTTAAAAAATGTCATAGATTCGAGAGTGACTAAGCACTCCGATCTCTAAACAGTCATGCTCACAAATAATTTTATTTTCCAGTTCATTAAATTATGCCTCTCAGCATTTGAAACAAAATGCATATTAAAAGTCAATCAAATCCAGAGTGACATGATGTAATATTAAAAAAAAAATCAAATATTAGATTTTAACATCTTTGCCTAAAATGCTACTCTTCATCATCAGCCTCTTTCATCAGAACCCAAATGGAAGGTTTTTCAGCATGGTCTGGAAATTAAATGCTCCAGGTCACTTATCAAGGGTTCAGGCAAGTTCTAGTCAAATGCCCTTGCTGGAGATCACAATGCCACCAAGACTCCCATGTTTCAACTGATGTGGGGTTTGATTAGGCCTGCCAGATGAACTCAGTAGTTGTGATGGAGACCAAAGAGGTGTATATGCACGGGAAGATGAGGGGAAGGAGTTCTAGACTTTTGATGCAATTTCATGTGAGACTTTTGTACCATTACTTGGGTTTATTCTTTTGTACCATTACATGGGTCCATCTTTCAGAGCTAACGTTCTACCACTCGTGCCAAAATGAGCTTCATCTTTAACCTCAGAGTGAGTAGCAACAATTTCTAAAACCATCAAAGGCAAAGGCATGTATTACTCCACAGGCTACAGCTGACCCATGGGTGACCTGGGAGCCAGACGGCCCTGTGCAATACGGTGTGCTGCACATCTTTGGAGATACGCTGAGGAAAGAGCAGGTAGCTGCCTTCTGCATTTTGAACCACCTGAAATTTGTCTTCAAAGGCAGATCATAGCACAATGCAGTCATCGAGTCAGGAAAACACGGACTGGCACACGTGCCTTTGTTCCCCTGTGTGTATAAAGCATAAGCGACATTTGGTGGCTACTTTGGTTCTGCCTCTGTCTGCTGGGCTAGAGTTCAAACTGGATGTACGAACTCTGCCTAGAAGGGCAAAACCAGTGTGTGAGACAGAGCTAGTTTGGACATGAGTTTCCTTGGCTGGAAAGCTAGTTGTTTCATTCCAGATGTGAGTCAGAGTATGAACTGATGTGTGGGCCCTGTGCTCACATGAGAGCTCAGGCCATGAACTAAGATGCCAGTAGTTAGCTCTACAGGAATTGAATCTTTTACATTCATTATTGTTCCTGATCCCTTCAGAAATGTCTTCAGCCCTAGTCACAAGGTCTTTCACCTGGGTGATGTCCATGAGATTTGAATAAAATTGTAGAAGTTTCAAATTCATAAGCCACATTTACAAAAGGTAATTTTAGGCTTGCAGTTATTTCACACTGCTGAAGCTGTTTTTAAAAAAATGTCTTGAAAATACAGTTTGCATAGTACAGCAATATTTCATATATATACAAAAACAGAAAAAAATACCATGTGTAGTCAGCCTTAGGCATGCAAAACCTCTACAATTATTAGACAGAAAACTAGAAATTAGTTATATTATTAGAAAACTAATAATATTCCATGACTTTCCAATATATAAAGCCAGCCACTTGCTATGGTGAAACATCCAATTTATTTCTAGACATGAGAGTGACCTAGTTCTGCTTTCCTGATACTGTGCAAATTAGAGTCAACTTCTGTTTCAGAATTCTCATCATTCAGTGCAGGAAGATCTTACGCTGAGTATGCTGGTGAGAGCCCTAGCCTCTGTTTTCTTTTCACCTATGCTCAGTTACACAGACTGAACTTATTCACTTAAGAGGGAGTATGAGGTCATTTGTACAGTGGCAAACAAGAAAGTGACCTCACTGTTTCAGTCCTCATATAAAGTTGGCAAACACTGCACTGTCCAGATTAGAAAGACAGGAACTTTGTTCACCTGGATTTACACTGCGGAGTGTAACACAACAGCCATGGAGTACAACATCAAGCCTAATGATGCTCTAAGGCATATATGAAAAACCAAAGGCACTGGAGAGCAAAGTTTGTGACATATTGCATATATCTTTTGCCCTATGGCAGGGTTCAACTTCCCACTGCAAACTTGGACCCTTATCTTGTAAAGAGGTCCATCTCCTTATCGAGTCAAGACCTTTGTAACAGTCATCACTAGCTGAAAAAAATGGTGGACATTTGATTTTAGTGTATTTGCTTTTTTTTTTTTTTTCCCCCCAGCTTTGACTTCTGTGTATTTAATTTTTTTTTTCACTTAGTCTGAGGGTTTATGAAGGACTGTCCTAGAGAAATCAGGCAGATCAGAGGGATGGGAAGAACCTGTGGGAGATGGCTCCAGCTGGGCCCAGGTAGGTACGCCAGCAGAGCCCTCTCGTGGAGATGCAATGTGGAGCAGCAGCCGGAGGTTTTTTCCTAACCATGCAGCTCGCGTAGTTTTTCTCAAAGAGGTAAACAGAGTACAAAAAATCCCCACTCTTTATTTGACAGATATACATATGGCATTTTGGTAGTTTAACCAAATTGTGTCCTAGGCAACACTTGCTATCCTGGCGAAAGCTTGTATGCATTTGGCTTAAGATCCTCAAGTTACACTCATAGGGGATTCGGCTGTTGTCGTAGTTCAGCCCCAACGGGGACCAGACTATGCAGTCTCTCTCTCACTCCCCCCACTCTCCGAGAGAATAGGAGGAGATTTGACAAACAAAAGAAAACCAGGAAAAAAAAAACCAAACACGCAGGTTGAGATTGAACAAAAAGTAAATTTAACAGTAATGACAGAAGAAAACAAGAGAGTGATGGAACACAAATACAGTATAATAGCTCACAACAGATCTCCACATCCAGTCTCTTCCAACTAGCAGGGCCTCCCTTCAGCACCCTCCTCACTTATATACTGAGCATGATGTCAGATGGGATGGAATAGCCCTTTGGCTAATTTGGGTAAATTAACCCCAGCTGTTAGCTAATTAGTTAACTATCCCAGCCATAGGGGCTACCAGCTTCAGTTCTCCACCCAGCTCAGGTAAATATTAACTCTATCCTGGCCAGAACCAGGACAGCTGTACTAAATACTGTCATCACAGGGAGTGTGAACAAATCATATCCTCTGTTTCACATGCTTATGCTAGCAAAACTGCTTGTGTAGGTAGCAATAGGCTGATGGAGGAGTGCTTTCATTGGCAAGGTTAACATCTCTAAGTATGCCAGTGTGTCTGTCTCAACAAGGGAAAATATCTTTCTCCAGACACTGCCTGTGCTTCCCTGGGAGGGATCAGGCAGAAAAAGCTCTGATGTATGGATGTTGACTCTGACCAACAACAAACTAAAACTAATTGTGCCAGTGGAGTCTTAGAGTAAGTCTGTACCATCAGCATTAAGTCATGAAAGTATTTGATAGCAGCCTCTGTACTTTGTATGCTCTGGATCAGTAGAGTAAAACTACTTCTCCCATGAAGAAACAGCCATGGTGGTGCAAGGACAGCTAGGAAAAATATAACTGCTTTTGCACAAGAGTTTCTGCCATACAGCAGGCAGTTCTGAAGTGTAGACTTAGCCCTAGACTGTAATCTTCTGGCTTCTTTTTTACTTGCTGTCTCTCAAGGAAGAATAGCACTAATTAAATTATTGACATTTGCATTTATCACTCTCTGATTACATGTTAATACCACTTACTTTGTTCTTCATCTCACTTGGTTTAATTATCAGTTCAAGGATGTGCTGAAAAGCCAATAGCTACTTCCATCAGGACACCCCTGGTCTTTGCTAGGACTATTTTCCTCAGCATTCCTGTGGGAATTGCCAAAGCCTGCTCTCTAAACACTGCTGGCTACTTTCTACAAGTTCATCTGTATTATATTAAACATTTAGTCTTTAGGAGATTGTAAAACACTGAAGAAGCACAGGTAAATATCCTGCTGCTAGATTCCACACTAGAATAGAAACGTGACACAGGACAGTTGACTTTGTGCTTTCTGCCCCTTCATTTGCTGACATCTTTTACTAGGATGCTTAATCTTAATCTTCCTGATGAATGACTCCTCTGCTAACCTAATAATCTGCCTGATGTCTTGTACTTTCATATCCTCTTTATTAACATCAGTTCCTGATCTTCCTTTCCAAAGCTTGTGGCAGGGCAATTCACTTCTTCAGCACTGGCAGAAAAGAAGCCTAAAGAGACCATATGGCAGCTAAGCCTCCTCAGTCACCCAAGAAAGTGATCCCGTTAAAGCTAGAGTTAGCTGGCACTAGTCCAGCCGTGTGAGCTGTGACGACAATGTTTCTGTGGCTGTTAAGGCAGCAGAATCAGATGTGGAGCTGGCAGCATGTCCGCAGCCTGTACCTCGCAGCATCTTGGGTTTGAGAGATCGGAAATCCACCAGAGAAAAGAAAGAAACAGGCACAAACTGATGCAGCTGATCTATTAGCTGGACTGTTACACTCCCTCAAGAGGCTGTAATATGAAAACAAAAAGAAAGCTAAGCAAGGAATAATAGAAAAATGTGAGCAACTTCCAAACAGCCTCAATGATAGCTAATGTTTGTATCTTGATACAGTCTGGTACCAGGGTGCTGAAGAGGATCTTTGGACCTTGTGCCTTCCACTACTACATGTCATGCAGTTTTCTTGGCTCCTACACAATCAGAGTTTCAGATTATCATTGATTATGCAGGATAGGTGATCTTAAGAGAGCTAAGACTTAGAGGATCTTAAGATTGCAGGCAAAAATAGTCATAGTTCTGTGTGTGCCTACTTGTAATGTTCAATTTCCTCAGAGAAATGGAGGCCAGAACCCGTAGCACATATTAGAAGTGGAGAACAAATTCAGGTTTAACTCTATTATTCCTCAGAGTATCTGCCCCACGCAGTGCCTGCTAAATGATCCATGCTTGTGTTGTTTGCCACCTGTCTGATCCTGAAAGCACCTAACATGACCGCTGCTGTCTATCACTTTCTTATTCTGCACAGTTCTGTGGATAAAAGCAGAGTGTCTGCCGAAGAGATTTTGTCAGCTGTCTCTCTCTTACTAATGTTCTACCTCTTTGACTCAGCTTTCTAGGATTTTTGAGTCCAGGGGCAAATAAAGTACAACACTGAGTAAAATGTGAATGTGGCTCAGAGAGAACTGGGGAGTAAACCTAAAGGACACCCCCTTGAGTGACCTGACTGTGAGTCTGAAATCTTCTCTGAAAAGCTGCTTAAACTACAAAGTAACAAAAGTGTAGAAGGGAAAAAGCGTGCTAAAAAGGTGATTCCTTTGTAAGATGTTCAGGCTTGCCAACTGTATAGGCATCCCATCTACCAGAATTGCCCAAATAAAATAGGGGGCTGTGGGAGCAATTTTCAGCTCCCCTTGGTGGAGAGTTTTAATCTAGATTCCAAGTTCACGTGGGGTCATTTGATTATGAATGCCCTCATTCAGATCCTTAGACAATACAGATTTAGATAGACTTTTCCAGAGGTAGGGAAGCTTATTCACATTTCTGGAGACTTCCTAATCCTACAAACACTAACTCTGTCCTATCCCCACCTCACTGGAGGAAGAAGACTGCATTTAGAGGAGCCACTGAGGGGTATGGCAGCAGGTTCTGTCTTAAGGGAGTTCTTAGGGAAATTTTGGTTTCTTCACAGAAGAGTAACATTCCTTTGCCATCAAAAAAAAATAACAAGTGCATGAAGGAAAATCTAACACAGATTTTTACCCTGAAATTACCAGTGACATGCTTTTCTCAAGGACAAATGAGAGGTGCTTAATAGACTGAGTAAAACACAGCTACTAAAAACCTGTGAAAGATGCATGCCTTTCTAGATCGTCAGTTGATGGCAATGTGGGATACCATAGAGCATCTCAAATAGCTTTTGATTTTGATTGAGGCAGGCATCTGAACCAAACCCATGGAGTTTGTTATCTTTCTTCTCCCAGGGCAGAGAAGATGGGGGAGTCCCTCATGTCAGCTAGCTTCATTTGCTTCTTTTGTGTCATATAAGACCTACTTAGACCATGGATTCAAGAAGGGCAGCAATGAGTGCTTTGTGGCCATCACTTCTTCCTGCAGGAAAGCTTAGTGATCTAGTGACCCTCATACCAGTGTCTGAAGCCAAGGCAAAGAAGAGTGCCTACTGAATTATTTGCTTGAGTTACAGAGACCTCTAACAAAAATTAGGACTCTTTTAGGTATTATAGTTGCACTCGGGACTGAGACCAAAGACATTTTCAATGTGATTTGTAAGGCAAGGTAATAAACAGTAACAGAAAATATAAACAAACAAACAAAAAAGGAATGAAAGGTTCCATAAGTAAAAACACCCATTATTGTAATACAATCATTTTAGCCCTGTGGACATCCCAGCCTTGGCTCTGCATGCTTAAGGAGATAGGGATGAAGAGAAATAAGGAGCTGGAGGGACCAATGTGGAGACGTCACAAGTGGTGAGGACAGAACACTGAGGTGATACTTTCACAGCAGTCATAGGCCATCAAACGGAGGAAGAATGACCTCAGTTACCTCTTAATTGGCAGATGGGTGCAATGTTAACCTGACAACTGCTCTGCAAGTCTTGTTCAGGCTGTTTCAGGCTCCTTCAGGCTGTTCAGGCCTTGTAAATATGTACAGCCTGATCCTATACATCCTGTACAATGCAGGAGTGCTGTGTTACTTCCAACTGCTAGTTAATATCAGATAGTCCCTGAAAGCTCAGTGTTTTATTCACTTATTTTTCTTATTAACATAAAACCTTAAATGCCACAGGCTCACATGCAGGTCAATACTGGTTGATGCTTATAGGAGTGTCCACCAACCACTTCTATTGTTAAAATGTTTAAATTCTTGAAAATTTGGACAGAAAAAGAAGGAACATTTGCCTTGCTTAATACAAAAAGTCTTAAAATTGAGACATTTTTGGGCCTACAGGTAAAATTTCTTTATGTAAGTCCAAGGAGGTCAAGGAGACACACAGAGAAGGTTGCTATTATCCTATACTTTGCTACTTAAGAACAAGGCACTGTCTAGTCTTTTATATTAAGTCCATCTAATTCTTTTTTTTCCTAAAGGCCAATTAACATTTTAGAGCATAAAGTGCGCCTCTTGCCTTAAGCATGACATTAACCTCATGTGTAATCATAGATGACTCATTTAATTATCCTGGTGATTGCTATAATTTTTATAATACACCATGTTTAAAGCTTTAATTGGCTAAGAACTATAATTTAATGAAGGGTCCAATTTCACTATAGGTTGCACTCTAATGATGCCTGTAATTCACACTACTGCTTTTGATTATACGATCCTTTCTTGAATTGCCAAATCTGAAGTATTTAAGCATATGTCCAGTCCTGACAGCTACCTCAAGCGATTATTTTTAATTTCAGTTTGAAGGGTCCAGTCATTTCCAAAAGTGAATTCAGAAAACGGTAACATGTATTTCTTTTTTCTGAAAATCTACTACATCCCAATGCTTCGGACAAATAATTAAAACTGGAGGTTCACTCATTCTTGGGAATGTGCCCATGAAGTCCCAGCGAAAATCTGCCTACAGGTACACCATAACCCTGGAAGTTGGCAAGGAGTGTTGAGTTTCCCAACATATACATTATCAATGTGGGCTTATTTTTCATCCTAACAAAAGTTCACAGCCAGGTTTATTGCCTACACGATGTGATAACAGTATAGGTTGGGATACAGCTGAAGTGTTAACTGATAGGAAGAGGCAGGTAAGTGATATCAAAAAGCCATCTGAAACCCTGAGCAGTCCTAAGGCACTGTAGCACCCTTTCTTTCTCAGCTATATCCACCCCTGCTAGGAATACGTGAAGAAGTAGGGTCTCTGCTAACAGGTTTAGGTAGCACAACTTAGCTATAACAGATTAAGGGGGTCCTTCAGCAGTGGGACAAATTCTATTCCTCTCCAATCTCATGACTCAAGTGACATGATTTATTTAATTTGTATTGATCTGGATATGTAATGGTAGAAAGACTCTGGCACTTACTAAGTAGAGTAATAATATTATTCTGTGCCTCCTGTCTACAGAGCCTAAACTGTTCTGCACTATTTAGAACCACACTAACAAGACAGTTGATTAAGTACATATTATTATCTCCTGTATGGCTGCACTTCTACTGTAAGATAGCATAGGTAGGAGCCAAGGGAAGGCAAAGCTGAACAGTGCCTTCAGCCCTTCCCTTCCCCTGACCCCCAGACGCCAGAAGCATACAAGCAAGCAGGATGCTCCACAGTCACCTCTGAAATTATCCCTTATGCACACTGGTAATGTGCTCTTCAAAAAGATTTCTCTCTTCCCAAACCAACCCTCTTCCTTGATTTTCTCTGTTTGCAGTGCAGAAAGAAAATAAGTAGAGACAGTTGCTTGAAAGATTATAAATGTTAGGAGCATACTATGCAACCTCCTAATTAGTTTTATTTCCCCAGTGCGCACTCAGTAGTCCATTTAACATGGATGTTATTAGAAGCCTTTTCTATCCATCCCACTTCTGCTGGAGTCTTTTTCAGACAAATGACTTCACAGTCACGTGAGCTTTCTGACACTGCCCTGTTCCTACTTTCAGTATTTCAACTCTTCAAACAAGAGGGACATTTTTTTCCCTCCCGGTGTATGCAGTGTTAGGATACGGGTAGCTTGAATGCTCTGTAATAAAGCATTTTAAGGATGTCAGGAGAACCTGCATGTGCAGCAAAAGGAGACTCTTTCGTATAAAATGAGTTGGATTTTGCAGTGCTAAGAGATATAAAGAAGCCTTCAAACTTAATACATGCTAAAATCAATCCTTACATTCACACATCAGTACAATCCAATGCTGAATACTCACAACTAGCCATACATGGGTTACT
Source organism: Chlamydotis macqueenii (assembly GCF_036417535.1). Taxonomy (NCBI): domain Eukaryota; kingdom Metazoa; phylum Chordata; class Aves; order Otidiformes; family Otididae; genus Chlamydotis; species Chlamydotis macqueenii. The sequence goes on from NC_141556.1 coordinate 25,197,790, forward strand.
TTTTTCTTAGGTAGTTGAGCAATATAATGTTTGAAACCAGGAACAAGGAGAAAATTCCATATTCTGATGAAATTCTTATAACTTGTAAAAACCTGAGCTGAAAAAAAACCTAAACTCATTTCAGTTGCTAAGGTCAATAGATCTACTCTGTAAGGGGAAAATTAAAGGCTGCATTGTTCCCTTTTGGATTATATTTTCTGTGACAGATTTTAATTACATTAGCACTGCTGCTTTCATGGATGGATGAACCCGCTGGTCTGAGAGCTAAGGTTTATTTCCCCACCTCAGAAACTGCAAATACAACAGAAGCAATTGCTTAGTGGTACTTCACATCAGAAGCAGATTATGAGTAAAGGTCTAACCTTTGTCTCTCTGAACTCTAATCCCAACTAGCATGAGCCCTAATCTTGGTCTGAGCCTTAGCCCCAAACAGGTATCTATGGCCTGGACCTTATTTTGATCACCACAGTTTGGCAGCTTTCTAAAATTTGTCTCTCTCCTAACCCTAACCAGGGGAGTGGCCTGAGCCTTAGCCCAAGACCCACAGCCAGAATTCAGTTTAAAAAGTGTGAGTATGTGGGTTTACTGCTGTGCATTTTATATTATTAAATCGGATTTTTTTTTTTGTACAGTTGTTAAGGTTATCTATTTATGTGTCTACACAGTTCTGATTTCTCTCTGTACTGTTCTTCCAAGTTTATGTTGTCAGCAAATTGCATTAACAAAGTGTTAACTTTTAAACCCAGATTATTAATGAAAAAGTTGAAAACTCACTGCCAATGATGATATTTAAGAGCCTCTGTTGCTAACCTCTCTACAACTCAGCAGTTCCTTCTTCAGCACAACTCACAGTGTTCCACCCATTAGATCAATTCCTACCCACCTTAATTAAATAATTCTCTTAAGGTTATTAACCACTTTGAGTTTTGTTTCTTTCTTGATTATGCTTGTTTCCATGTTCATATCCTCATCTCCAGTGACAACATTGTTTTTGTGCCTAGGAAGAGAGAAAAACAAGTTGGAACATGGTAAATTGTGATTCATTACAACAATTTTATTATTTTTTAAACATGACATTGGTCCAAAACTGGTTACCCAGAGATGTTGTGGAATCCCCATCCTTGGAGATGCTTGAGAATCAATGGGACATAGAACTGAGCAATCTGTTCTGATTAGATCTGCTTTGAGTTAAGGGACAAGGCAGTGGATGGTGGACTGGAAGTCCATTTCAAATGTAATTATTCCATGATTCTACTTTTCACATCAGCCTTACTGAAATCAGAGGCTAATGCATCTCTAGATGATCTTTTACTCCTATCCTGTTCTCCCGTCACAGCTGTTGTACTTCTTTTCTTGTTCTCCTTTATTTATATGATTTAAGTGCTTGTACTGTATCTTAAACATATTTTTGCTTTTTTATTTTTAAATAATGTGGAAACACAAATACAAATACATTGGCATTGTGTATGCATAAAAGAGTACTGCCTTAGTTATGAAGTAACAGCAAAAGATAGATTAATGGGGCCAGAACTTGAACCATTAAAATGAGAAAGAGAGTTGCCATTGAAATAATTTACAGAAAGATATGGCTTAAAGAAAAAAAAATACATAGAAATGAACAATTCTTCTTCCATGTCATAGAAATCAAGCTTCTTTGGAAAATCAGATTTGTATCCATATGTGAGTCTCATTTTTTTGCACAAAGGTATGCAGAAATTCATAAAAGATGTTAAAATGCTTCTGTACAAAACAGCAATATTTAGTCAGAGCCATCCCTCATCCCAGCCAAAGGAAAAAAGTCTTATAAAATATTGTGCTTATTAAATCTTGAAGCTTTTTTTCCAGAAACTTTGACTATCTGCGATTGTGCAGGAGGAGTAGAAATGAGGTTGATGAAACATGACTAAGCAAATCTCCTTGTAAATTTTCTTGTTATCAGAAGTACAGAATAAACTTAGGAGTTACTGAGATAGTCCGATAACCATAAATGAAAATTATTTCTGTCAACATCCTGGCAAAAAGTCCCAGCATACTGCTGAGTTTTCAGGGTCAGTGCTGAATATCTGAATTTGGCCCTTTCTTGTAAATCACTTACTATAATTTATTCTCTAATCAAATATGTCCTTTGATTGTTCCTCTTTGCAGTGAAATTATGCCTTGGAAGATTTGCACCTGAATCCCACTATACTTCAAGACCTACAAATACTGCGCCATTGTCAAGTGGACTTGCTTACACAGAGATGGCTACTCTGCTGCTATTTAGTAAACTGGTGACTTGACATCATTGCAACCAGCAGAAATCATCCAAGACAATGAACGAATGCTGAGAATGCAACAGAGACACTCAACTAATTTTAAATTACCTACTAGCTTTAAAAGGATTGGGAAAAAATAGATTTCTTGCAGAAAATATCCTTCTAACTAATTATGTTAATTAAAAAATGGACATATGTTTACAGAGCACTGATCACAGCTAAGAATCAAGTATTGGAGAAATTTAATTTTCTTGTCACCTCTTACTTAGATCTCACTTTAACTATGAACGATTTCACAGCTCCAGGGAGAATTATCTTCAAGCTGCATGACGAATTACAAATACTTACTAGTATTTTCACCTTCTACTCAAGAATGCTCCTCCAACTTTGCTCTTCAGATTGACTTACATCCTAGGATGTTCTTTCACATACATTTTCCAGTCAAAGTCTTGCCATCCTTTCAAATTCCTCTAAAAAACTATGTGATGTCACAGAAAGATATTAGGTGATCTCAGAAAGGACCTCAGATACAGACACATATTTAAGGTGCTTACAGAACTATAAAACATGTCATTTTTCTTATCATCCAAGTATTTTGTTCCTGAATATAATTTTGCCACATTAGTCTGGGCTGTTAGTTACTAATCAGGCACTTGCAAGATTAACTGACAGAGGGACAAATGGTGAGACTTGGATTTTTTTTTCTGCAATTCTGCTTGTTTACAAATGATGTACACAAAAGTGTTTTCTTCCATATAAGATACAGGCAGTTTGCTTTCAAGTGCAATATCAACCTTCTGTCAGTTCTGGGTCCCAGAAGCTGTAACTTTTTGGTGCTTCTTGAAACTCTTTTATTTTCTGATGGGTTGTACCATTGCCTTCTGCCTCAAATGCGTATGGATATCCAGCAAGACTGTGTCCTAGATTCTGATCAAGTCGTTCCATGACTCCATTGCCTTGAGCGGTGTTTGAGCTACTCTCTGTGGACAGATTTGGTTGCCCATTCCATTGACCTGACATATCCACCATCTGTAAATTAGCCTGCTATTCTGTATTAAGCAAAAGACCCGCTTCATGGAAGCTGTTAGTACCTTTCAATAATATTTCGGACAACACATTACTCAAATACTGCTGTTACAATTAGCTTACTCAAAACGTCTCTTTACGTGACCTCAGTCACACAGCAAGTTTTCCACCCTCACTAGATTATTGAAACCTCTGTAAACAGCAAGATAGATTGAATAAGTTGCTCCAGTTTAATTCCTCCTGTGAAATTTTTCAGTTCTATGCTAATTGTTATGAATAATTTATTTCACCTTTCTTTGTGCCAACATTCAGTTACTGATATTTCAACAGATACTGAATTTCACTGCAAACTAAAATGAATCTGCATTATGAAAAATCTTTCTGTGTCTCTGGTAAACTAATCCAGATTCTGGTCCAGAAAAAGCTAAAATAGAATAAATTATTGCCCATGATGTCCAAACCTCTTATGCTTGTAGACTGACCAAAATCCAGCAGCTAACCCAATTATATTTTACCAGCTATTCGCTTCCTTGCTTCACTTGCACTAGGGTATGTTTTCTTAGCTGTTCCAAACAGTGTAATACTGTTATTTGCCAGTGTTTATTTAAACAGCAGACTAAAGAAGGTTAATCTAACTTTACATTAGCTTTCTCCTGACCAAATCCTGATATGTGATGGCCAGCTATTACTCAACACCTCCCAGGATTTATTAATAACATAATAAGGCTGACATTTTTATTTCAAATGTGCCTTTCAGAATAATGAATAATTTTCTCACGCTTCATCTAATTATCCTGCAAAGACCATTACACATCTTCATTGTTTTGTATAGATAGGAGACCTTTGCTTTCCTCTCCTTCAGCCATTTTATTTAATTCTATTACACAAGTTCTAGAGTCCATGAGGATTTTTAGAAATAAGTGTATACAGCTATGTGTAAACAGTGGCTGTCTTACATTCAATGGATCAGAAAACTTTCTTGTTTCTTGACATATTTTAATAGAAAATGTTGAAATTTGTTTTTGTCTCCCTCTGTTCCATCATCTGCTAATAGCAATTTTTTTTTTTTTCTGGAAATAGCATATTTTTCCTCTCAAAATAAAAATGCATTTTTTTGCCTTATAATAGTCTCAGTATCAGAAGTCAGAGCATGTTAAAATGGCCCACAGACATTGTGGTAGGCACTAAGCTGCAGTGCTGGGTGCAACCTCTTAAGTGCAACTGCACAGTAAAGTAATGGGGCATAGAAGTTGCAGAGAAGTCAGAAGTGATGCAAATGGTAGAAAGGTCTCACCAGGAGCCGCACAGGCTCCTGGGGTCAGCTGAGGGCACCTGCCCTGGCATACACTATGGGCATAACTAATATCACTCCACATTTGTTGCTTGTGGTAATTTGTGTGGCCCTGGGATGTGCTGGGATGTGCTGGATGGTCTCTCTTATAGTTACAATTTTAACGTTGCTGTGAGGAGCACAGAATAGCAATGAACACCTCGGCCCGTAAGGTTCCTAGTTGCTATGGCAATCAGCAAACTATTATCAGCATTAAACTGCTGTACCTCAGGCCTACAGGAATTTGTCATGACCATAAGGACATGCTCAATGTGTTGGTTTTGTTTAATGAGGGGGGCTATGGTGGCAGCTTCTGCAAGAGACTGCTAGAAGTTTCCCCTTTGTCCCATGGACATGACCGGGTCTAGGGTGGACCTGCTGCAGCCCAGGGCCTGAGCCTGATTGTGAAGAATTTCTTGTGAGAGGAACAGCTGTGGATGCCAAGGCCAGTGAAGGTGGAGGAGGAGTAATGTTGCTTCCAGCAGAGATTCCCCTGCAGCCCATGGTGCAGCCCATGGTGAGGCAGGCTGTCCCCCTGCAGCCCATGGAGGCCCACGGAGGATCAGAGATCCACCTGCAGCCCGTGGAGGACCCCACGTTGGAGCAGGCGAATGCCTGAAGGAAGCTGTGGCCTGTGGAAGGTCCATGCTGGGACAACCAGTTCTTGAGGGACTGCATTCCGTGGAAAAATGACCCATGCCGGGAGCAGTTCATGAAGGACTGTAGCTTGTGGGAGGGACCCCACAATGGAGCAGGGAAGGAATGTGAGGATGAAGGAGTAGCCGAAAGCGACACATGATGAACTGACCATAACCCCCATTCCCTGTTCCCCCATGTGCTGCTCGAGATGGGGAAGGAGGTAGAGATAATTGAAATGAAGATGAGCCTGGGAAGAGGGAGGGGTGGAGGGAAGTTGTTTTTGTTCTCTTCCTCATTATCCTGCTTTGGTTTTAATTATAAATAAATAGTTTTCCCCCAGTTCAGTCTGTTTTGCCCATAACGGTACCTTCAAGAATCTCTCCCTGTCCTTATCTCAAACTTCAAGACCTTTTATTATCTCTTCCCCATTCCCTTGGAGGGTGGGGGGAGTGAGTGAGAGACTGCATATCTTGGTCCCACACGGGGCTAAACTACGACACCCACCCACTTCTAGACCCAGAAGTACTTTTGTTCCATAGTAGGTGTCAACTGTGGGATGGAACAACCGCGTGTACTAAAAGAGGGACTAGCAGTATGTTTGTGTACATCGTTTATTGATGGATACAGATTGCCTATGGCAGCTGCCACTTGTTGGCTCCTCTGGGATGAACTGCCTCTGGATGCAGGCATGTTGGTGCTTTGGATAATGGCATTGTTAATAGCCTTAACAATGCTGACAGTATGAACCAGTATGTTGGAGATCCTTGGAAAAAGTAGGCTCAGAGCAACGCAAATATGAAAAATCCTGTGGTTTTGGATGCATCCCTGGAGATCAGAAGCTGAAGAGCAACTGAATTCTCCCTCTCCAGCTGAGCTGATCTTTCTCAGAGCTGTGGTCACGCACATCAAGGCTTCTCAGCCATAGGCCTTTGCCTGATGTGCAAGTGCTTCTCCCTACTTTTAGCAACTCATCTTTTTTATTCTTGGTGTAGTTATACTTCAGCCTTTTTTTACATTTACCCCATACTGGTCTCTAATAACAAAATAATTGGTTTTAGTCAGCAATATTCACACAGATGTGATCAATGAAGATATCCTGTCCCAAATGTTGGTCCTACAAATACTCCTTTCAAATAAAGAGGAATAGGCAAGATACACCTTTCCTTCCTCACTTTCCTAGGCTCAACTTCACTCCTTCCCTCCTCCACCCAACCCTGAGCAGCGCAGGGGGATGGACAATGGGTGGGCTGTGGTCAGTTCATAAAAGCTCCTCTCTGCTGCTCCTTCCTCCTCACACTTTTTCCCTGCTCCAGCATGGACTTTCCATGGACTGCAGTCCTTCAGGATAAACCTGCCCCAGCGTGGGCTCTCCACAGGCTGCACTTACTTGAGGAAATACCCACCTGCTCCAGCATAGAGTTCTCAACGGGCAGGCAGCAGGGAATACCTGCTCTGCCATGGAGCACCTCCTCCTTCTCCTTCTTCTCTGACTTTGTGTTCCCTCTGCTGTTTCTCACTCCTTTTTGTTCCCTCCTCTCCCTGTCCATTGTCATATCCCCTTTCTCAAATACACTTTCCCAGAGGTGCCGCCGTCTTGGCTGCGGGGCTCAGCCGTGCCCCGCGCTGGGTGGGTTGGAGCCGGCTGTAACTGGCTGTGTCTGGCACGGGGCAGCCCCGGCCTCTCCTCACAGAGGCCACCCCGCAGCCCCCGCCACCAGCACCTCGCCATGGATGCCCAGCACAGCATCTTCATGCAGAGCCCCAGAAGTAACAGGCAGGAACAGATCACCGTTCTGAGCAAGAGAAGACCACCAGCCACTTTGGGACTGACTTCTCTAAACTGAGAGAAGAATGACTTAAAAACCCCTGCAGTGTCACACACATGAGAATAGGAATACGTTGTTACTGTGGACTACACCTTTTACATGAACTTCTCCTCAAGACCCTGATAAACGTATCGTTGGTACATGTAGCAAAGGTATTAGAGGCCAGGTGCTGTATGGCCAGGGAAATTATTAATATCTGAACTGCTTTAGCACAATACTATTGCTGGCATTCAAATATTAGCAGAAACTACAATGTATTTGCTGTATCGAAATTTTTTTTGCTGAAGAAATTCTAACCTTTACCCTCAATTAATGTAACACTCTTGTCTGTCTCAATTTCCTGAGAAGCAAGATTACTTTGACACTTTTACTCATAATAACATTTTTATTGCTATTTTAGTGATACAAAATCACAGCCCTGGAGCCTTAAAGTCCCACTTAGCTCCTATATATTTTTCTGCCCTGAAGGCTGAGTAAAATCTGGTACAGATAAGTTATTTAAAAAAAAAAAAAGGGGTACATAATCACTTTCAGGCCATAAAATTTTAAGGATTCTGTGGTGAGCTTTAGTGCAGCTGGTGTGAATGGAAACCTTTCTGCCGACGATGGTGTGATCCAGGCAGGATGCCAACCCTGATCATTCTCCTACAGAGAGTTTCACCAACATGGGATGAAAACCAGTCTCTGTAAAAGCCAAAGCTGCAGCAACAATTCCATCTGTGAGTCAAAATGTGACTATTAACATTGCCCGCAAAGCTCAGCTGCAAAGTGATATGGAATGAAAAAAGATTAAAAACCTCCTTCTCCTATTGACCGCTCCCACACCAGAGATTAAAAGGTAGCCAGGCAGACAGTTGATTTGACATTCAGCTGTGCGTCCTGGGGACCTGACAGTCACTGATAGGATTTCCCCTCCCTTGTTTTTCACCGCTTCATTTCCAGAAATCTTTACCCTCTCGGCTGTGCTGAATCAAATAGCCCTGTTCTAGCTGATGGGACTGGAACCAGCTGCAGGGGGAAAAGGCGAATGGAAACCACTTAATACAGCAGTAACAAAGGTTTACTGATTATCACCATAAAAACTATAATCAGAAACTGGTTACCACTTAACAGTCTTAAATAAGACAAAAACAACTATTCATGAAAAAGAGAAAAAAGTATTATCTGGTGTCTCCCTGAATTAAGGGGATACTTGTCCTCAGTATAAAATATTAGAAGGCATTTTTAATGTTTATATTAAATTTAATACTTTTAACATTAATATTAAAGATTTGGTCACAACTCAGACCCAGTTGGCCCAAGGAATGGATTTCTGAAGAAAATGGATGAGTCCATACATACTAAACCAAACAGGTCTGTTCATGGTCATCCACATGCTTTAATTATTTGGTGTTCCTGCAAACGACCGTGATCCATTTCAGATGCTGTGCACAGTACTAACACAGGCCAGGGACTGTTCTGGAGGGGAAGTGTGGATGAGACCACCTTGGCTATGGAAAGAAAGGGGACAACCATTTAGTCGCATGGATTCAGGCAGCACAACGACACTTGTTCTTGGTGCCAAAGAACAGTTCCTAGTTCCCCAGGACTGCAATTTGGGTATCATGGATTTAGTGTGTTTCCATGTTCAATTTTCTATAGGAAACAATTCTCACTTTAACACTTTAACCATTTCAAATGGATTTATTTGCTTAATAAAAACTATATTATTTTCAGTGTTCTTTAGTGTCATGTGGGTAATGATCAAAGTCCATTTTAGAGAAGTAGACTGTGTTGATATAAATCCATCAAACCAGTTATCACAGAGGATTCTTGTGATTTTGCTAAATACTTCTGTCAAATTCAAGCTCACCATTTTTGGGTGATGAGTTATGGTGAAGGTTATGAGTATTACTCTACATCTTATTTCTAGCGCTTTCAAGACACAAAGTTTTGCTTATTTTCCATCAGTTAGGAACTTTTTTTATCCAACATTGACTATTCTAAACACACAAAAACAAAGAAGTACTACATCATTCAATTTATAATATTTATTTTCAGCTACAATAATTTTGAGCACAAAATCCTCAAATGGTCTGCATCTTCCCTGAGGGCCTTCTCACTTGCCATGAGCTATTCCAGTCATTAAGACAGAAGACTTTTAGCAGTAGGACTAAGTTTAGGCATTTTTGTGAGATGTCTAGGTCAGGAACATCCTCATTGTACACTCCCTCAATAGTTAATGGAGAAGAAAAGACACCTCCAAAGAGTGGTTCAGAAGATTTCTGGGATGAACCAGTATCTGGACCTTTCTCTCTATCGGCTATTGTACCTCAGCATTCTTAATTACAATTAAAGTCCTGGAAGTATCTGACACAGAACTGGACTTGGGTACCTAATAGAGCCCACAGTGGAGTTATGCCTAAAGGAGCTGCCTTACGCATGGACAAGGAGAGCGAGATAAAACCTTACTCCACAGAACCTGTCATGCTGAACAGAAACACTCTAAGCTGGCAGGTAAGCATATTCATAGCAATGGATGGAGGAGCGCAGTGAAGCCACCAGGATTAAACACATGAACCTTGATTACAAAAATAAGCCTAACTTGAATTATGATATGTAGTCTTCAGACTTCTGGAGATAAGTGAGTGAATCAGTCTTTTCTTATGAAATATTATAGAATGACTAATTCTATTTTTATCATGTGGCTCAGTGGTTTTAGACTTTGTCCAGCTTTCAGTCAGGTTATTGTGTAACACAGCTCTCATCTTTAAGTTATAAAGTCATTTAGAGTTCAACTCTCTCTCTTTCCTGCTCCGTCCCATGTATCACTGGGCCAGAGAGATAAGAGTTTTATAGTCTAGCAGCCACAGTATTCACTTAAAGGACAGAAGATATTATTTTCAGTCCAGCCCTTAAGCTTTTTTATATTTAAGCTTTCCCTGAACTCCAGACTGGAAGCAAGACTTCTTTCTTTTAAATGAGTAGTCAAATGACTAGATTTGAGAACCCTGTTTGTTATTTTCTTTCTCTCTGTCCTATGGAAAGTGACTGAGCAGGACTTCCAGTTTCAACAAAGGCATGTGCATTCCTTGAAAAAATGCCAGCAATGAAAACAGATTTATGACATAACAATCTCAAAACCATATAATCTTTCATTGCTAGGTTCTGCACACCCTGGCAGTAGGTTTTCCAAAACCTAAAAAAGGTCCTGGGAGCAAACTGCTGGCTTGTTTGAATATAGTTTAATTTTGATAGTGTGCTGTGATGCTAAGACATGACTACCTGAAAAGCGTGAAGATTCATGGTTAAGTGGGGTACAACTGGGCTCAACTTGAGGTCAGTTACAAGTGGATATTTTGGGGCTTAGGCTGGTTTATATCCATAGACTGAAGTCTGGGTAAATGAATCAAAGGTGTTAACAGGATGGGGTTTGATTTACCTCTTCCCTGAAAATCTTCTTCCCCTTTCTACCTCCCTTGGCTCTCTGTTCCTTCTGCTTGTGCCAAATCAACCATTCACAGAGACATGCTAAAAGTCAGGCTAATAAAGTAATTTGAGTTAACTCCTCCAGCCTCCCACAAATGTTATTTAGAATTTACACAGCATCAATCATGCTGTTTCCAGTGGGATCTTGTTTACTGCTTATATAAAGAAGCAGAAAATAGCATTCCTTAATCACACCTTCCAGTTCTTTCTAGAAGCTCTGTCATACCATGAGTCTGGGACTCATTTTGAGAGGGAGCAATTCCTTGCCCAAGTCTGTATAAATCTTGAGAGGTGTACATGAGTACTGAAGTAGTCGCTCTGAGCACAACTTGTGGTGTTCAGCTGAAATTTGTATTTCAGTTTTTAATACCTGCAACAGAAAGTAACTGAGATGAAATAAGTTCTTCAGTGGTAGCCTTTGGAGGAAAGACAGAGTTAAGAGCAAACTAATACATAGCCTCAATAGGATGTGGGGATAAGGAGCTTGTTGGAAACCTCATTTAAGTCAGATAATTGAATAACAAAAATTGAGAAGTACTGAGTTGAAACTCTTTCTTTAAATCAGAATGTACATAGATATTCTATTGTATTTTCTTGTGTCATTTATGATTTCATCAGCTTGTTCCTGGTTTTCAAGCTGTTTGAATGTACTGCCTTTAGCCTGCCTGATAACGTATCTCAGTGCTTCATGGCAATAATTCGGAAAAAAAGAATTCTTGGTCCCCTCTTCTGTCAAATTGTTATTCTTGGATAGAAATGTTTTCTATCAATCACTCATAACATGCAACTGCCAGAAATACTCTTTAACAGAGGAAGAAACCGTAGGTTGAAGAGCCAGAGGGCAATAGGCAAGAGGAATCATTGTAGTAAGGAGATTAAAAAGAAATGAAAACATTTTAAATTATGAGAATGGGAGAAAGAAGAATAATTTAAAAGAGATGGAGACATGGAATAGAATTTTTAAAAAAGAGATAATGTATTGTCAGAGGTGGATGTGGAAAGAAATATATAAATATTTAAGAGAGGCAAAGGCCTGAGATCTTCTCTGCTTTTATTACATTGCCTTTTCTTTATCTTTTCAAGCAATCTGCTCCAAATTCCTCCTTACAGCTCCTTAAATCCTGCTGTAAAGACAGAAGAAAGAAAAGTCCTATACACATTTTAGTATGAAAAAAAATTGAGTAATTTATCCACTTAACAAGAAAGTGATAGCCAATCAGTAGATTAAAAAGTTCACTATGTCTCTGGCCCTTTTGGTTTTTTGAGGGTACATCTGTACTGGTAAAGCAAAGAGGGCAAGGGCAGGGCCACCAGCAGTGACATATGAGCACCCATGCCATGCGGTCACTAGCATGCTCCCGGGAACAGTTTTGGGCTGTGCTAGCTACTTTCCCCAGAGGACAGCACAGGCCATTAAAGTGCTGCTGGTGTGCAGGAGAGGTAAGGCCACCCTGATTTTGAGGGAAAAGTCTAGTCCTTGGAAGTGCTCTGTGCCATGTTGCTTGCCTTCATCAGGGAGAGGCAGCCCCTTCTATACAGGTGGAAGAAACTCCACAACTGCTACTATGGGCACCATCTGCTTAATGCTGTGTCGACCAGATGTTGACACTTGCGTTTCCTCCTTCCCTTAGAAAGCATCTCTGTCTTGTCTGATTTGTCAAGAAAAGCATTAGATTAGAAAAAAAAAAAAAAAGAATGTTTAGAGAAGTCCTTGTCTTGCCGATCTCATTTCCTCTGCTCTTACATTCATTTCATTACAAGCCTAGTTAAGAAGGATTTTCCTCTGAAATCACAGGATAGAAAGAAAGGATGGACATACATGGGAAACTCATATCTCATCAGCTGTCTGAGGTGTCATGCCCTTGTCTAAATTTGCCATGTCTAAAATGAGCACATATTCCTTTAGGAAATGGCTGTTATTACCACTTGCTCCCTCAAATACACCTGCTTGTTTCCATACCCCTTTTCCCTGTGGAGGTTGCTCTCCCCACAAGTTACCCAATAGAGGCAGACAAATGTTGATATTTCTTCTGCACCAGTGTAAAATCAGTGATCTCACCTTAAATCTTCAAGACCTTCCCTGAGGAAGGTACCTTAAGATTCATGGACTTTACTTACAATAGAAGTGGCATGTTCATAAATAAAAATACAGGTCTATTTGGAGGTAGGAAACTATAATGCCAAGATAAAAATGCGATTTCTCTGCATTTACTCTGAGACTCCAAAGAGAACTACATTTCAGTTGGTAGATCATAGTGAGTGGCTGCTGGAGAGAGGTCTCCAAGTGTTTTCATCAGCAAAACCTTTACAGCCATGTCTGATCATGGCCTTTGAAGATTTGCTCTTGTAGATCTCTATATAGACCTTCCAGAATAGGTTCAGCTGAAACTGCCAATGACTTGCAGCATTTCAGGCAGCAAACAATGCAACATGTACAGCTAAAAAGAATAACTAGAGAGACCCCTCAAGAATAAATGAATAAGGTGCCTACCCATTTCCATTACTTTTACTCACAGTACCAAATTTGGCAGCTAATTTTCTCCCCCCCAAAAAAAAAGAGAATTACTCCAAAGTTTTCTTTAACATTTTTCCCCAAAACAGTATTGAAAATGTCTTATTTTCAGCAGCTCATAATCCCTATCAGAGCGCTGTGTGAACAGTGACAAATACCAGTGTAGGCCTAACATACAGATTAGTCTGGTCACTGACATTCTTTCCTCCATCTTTCTCTCTCTGTTTCTAATCCTCATGGATCTCGACTCAGTTTAAAATACTGCATTCTTGCTATTTCCCTTTGCCATTCATAGTAAGATTTCAATTAAAGATAGAGAGAATCATTAGGAAAGAAGCAGAACCTATTCTGGTACTGCATGCACTGAAGTTACTAACATTACACTAATGAAAAAAGTAAGGCTGTCACTGAATTGTTTAGTATATTTGAAACAGAACTTATTTGCAGTGGGTTCTTCATTGACATTTGATAGGGGATCTATGTAATCAAAATATGTATTGAAGAAAAATGAAGGGGCATAAAAAAGAGTCTTTAAAACAGTTATTTCATGTGTTCCAAACTGTTTTTGCAAGCCAGATTTCAACCTATCCAATGGTTTTGTTTTCAGTTGCACTTTAATTGCTATTTTTTTTTTTCTAGGAAGGTTATATCTTAAATTCCTGATCTGGAAATATTGGCTTCAAATGGAAAGATGAGTGCCTCACACGGTGTCCTGGGAAGGTTTTTGTGATGGTCATAATTCACCTACCATTAAGCAACCACTTACACTGCTCACATGCAGTAAAAACCTCATATTTTGTCTCTGCAAGAGAGCTAAACGAGAGCTTTAATCCTCTTCTGCTTTAGTGTAATGGCAGTAGTTATTTATAGAACTGCTCTGGCGATGGGTGGGCATTGCAGATATCTCTGTCTCACCACAGAGCTAAATTAAGTAATTTGTTTCTGAAGGGGAAGTTTATTTATTGACCTCAATCAAGTTAATCTTGCTTTCACCTAGAGCTCAATGCACAAATGTAATCCAGCAGGTTCATTTCACTTACTCTATGATTTTTCTATCTTTAAATGCCTGGGTTTTTTTCTCTTTGCAACCTTTATGTTTTAATGTACCTCCCATTTCAGACCCCACCGCTTTAGGCATATCTTCTTGTGTCATTTTCTATGAACGTTTCGATTTAGCCGGCTGCTTGGGAGCCTGTGCTCAGCTGTAAATACGGTGTGAAGTTCAAAACCTGTGATAGTCATGGAAATGGCCTCGTGACTGAACTTCTCTCACAAGGGAACCTGTTGTGCTAAAACATTGTCCCATCACCACCACCACAGACCTCTGGCAATGCCCTCTCCTACCGACCGCTTCGCTGGCTCTTGCTCTCACGTTGATGCTGGGATGACAAGAGCCTGACCTGTCCCCTTGTCCCCTGATCTGGGGACATTTTACAGCGCATCAGCAGAGACACACTAAATCAGGACTTCCTGCAGAGATCAAACCCCACACTTTTGCCTTTCTGTTGCTAACAAAGGCAGTGTGCATTTGGATGTTGCTGCTGAACCGAACCATGGTCACTTTCGTGATCAAATATTGCTGAAGCCCGTATTGCAAGGTGACATTGTGGCAGTTAGGTGTTGGATACCTTGGAGTATCAGGGGCACTTAGTGAACAATCCAGACCAAATGGAATTGTTATGTTTGTGAGCAGCAGGCCTCAAGGACATCGCTGAAGCCGCTTGTGAGAAAGTACTGAAGCCGCCTGTAAGAAAGTACTGAAGCCACCTGTGAGAAAATAATGAGGCTGCCTGTGAGAAAGTAATGAAGCTTCCTGTGAGAAAGTAAACGAAGCAACCTTGAGAAGAAGGAAAACAGCTAGCATACGTGACGGGGGGCTGAACGTGAAGCAGGGTGCAGGTGGAGAGAACTGTGCACGTGAACAAAGGGATTTAACGAATCATATTTTAGCTAAGAACGTGTGCATGATATAGTTAGCCAATTAGTAGAGAGCTTGCGCATGATACAGAATTAGAAGGGCCATATTAACCAGGATGTATCAACAATAAATCGGCATTTGCTTGATCATATTGGTCGTCAGCAGTGTCCGTGACTTCCGTGTCAGCAGTGAGGCTTTCTCCTGCCTTGCCAAGGCAGGAAGATTCAAGCTTTTCCATAGCTTCAGGATCCTGACCAATGTCATGGTATTCATGGTGCTGTCCTGTGTACTCCTACGGTTCCTCTTAGCCTGTTATCTCTGGGAACAGAAAAAAATACAAATTCATGAGGCCCTATCCATAACAGCACAATTTCTTATCATGAGCTAAAATTCATACACAAAGGCAATTAGATAAGGCAAAGCAAAACCCACACTGTTGAAATTGCTCACAGTATGTATCCCCTCACACCAAGCTATAGGTAAATCACCTGGTGGGCTGACTGCAATTTTTTTTTGTATCAAACCTCAGGAAAGCCTGTATGACAGCATTCCAGGTGAAGTGAATATGCCTCGATTAAACAGCAGGACCTCACTGATGGCGGATGTTTGTACAGTCTTGATGTAACCATGACAGGTTCACAAACCAAGATAATGTGGTTTGCAGTCAGTTTATTCTAGAATAAATATAAAAGTGCTTTTCATAGCTCAACAGAAATACCAGAAGTACTACCTTCTTCAAGAAAAGAAAATTCACTGAAGCCTAATCTGAAACTGTGACATGTACCCGTATCAGGCAGACACTTCAGCTCCTCATCTAGTCTGCTAACCGCATACTGCAGTTATTTATTGCCTTGAGAAATTAATTGCTATAGGCAATCTCCCAGTCTACATCTACATATATGTATTTATGATATTTCTGCTTTTCTCTCTCTTTTTCCTTTTGGGGGAATATGCCCAGAACAGGTATGATCCCTGATCCATTACATTTTTCCAAAAACCAGGAAGTTTTCAGCACATAGCATAAGATTCATCTGTCCATTGCATGGAAGGGACATGCTACTTTGCAAAGATACCTGTTTCTCTCCATTGGCTGTGAAAGAAACCTTTAGTGCCTTGCTTAGCCTTAAACACCTAAGTTCTAGAAGACTAAACTAAAGCAGAAAAATCTGTTCCTAAGAGCAGAATGGCTCAGCTCTTCCATGAACCTAGAGGAATTCTATGCATGCGTTTATGCAGAAACACATGGCTTTTGTATTTTTCTACGTTTTAGTTCTGCATTTTACCTACCACCAGATGCACTTCACAAAACAAGCTGCAAAATATTTTTCAGTTGTTAGAAATAAACATTCTTAGTCTTTGGATTGTCAATGGTAATTATAGTACTGCATATAGTACAGTATATAAGAAACGTACCTGGTTTTTTTCAAATATTAAATTAACCAGTGTGTTGTTATGGAAGACGCCTGTGTGATCGCATGTGCTTTGTGTGATACGCAGCAAACAATCTCCATTGCATCTGTTGTCTAAGGTTACTCACTAAATTTTGAGCTAATTCCAGACAGTCTTCATACCTTCACTTAGTTTCCAAAGCAAGCATGTTATACACAATTCAGTTATAAAGTGATAGTATAGTTTAGATATTATAATTCTGTGAATGTTTTGCTGTATTAGTGTTGATACCACCATACTAGAATGACGTACTACTCAAATTTTCTGCTACATTAATAAATTATTGTTGGGGGCGACGAATCTCAGAAGCCATGGGATTAAAAAATAAGGGACTTTCTAAGAGAAGGAAAGCAAGATCGAGGACACCTGGTGGTGGGAAAAAGATAAGGGACACCTGGTGGTGGTTGGAGGCTCTATGGGTATAAGAGCACGGAAACGGTAACAATAGGTGGCTCTCTGCCTAGCATGTAGTAGGGTCTGAGACTATGTTCTAACAACTGGACTGTGCTCCAACAAATTATAATTTCAGATCAGTTTCTATGTAAAAATTCTTTCTATTCTATACCAAAGGTCATAATTTTTCCAGGTGCCCAGGAAAAGATAGTTCATATTGAGCATTCTGAATGTTCTTTACATGCTGGAAATGCAATGTGGTGAATGAAAACAGAGAGAGGGTTTCTGAGTCTACATATCTTGTTATATTGAATGGATTTTTTTCAGTTCTGAAGATCACATTTTCTCAAGATGCAGACCACTCTGACCTGTAAAGACATTTTTTGCCAGAGTTAAAAATGAATCAATGCTCTGTTTCACCTATTAATTTTAGTCAACTTCTGCTGCCATATAAAACACTGTGACAATCAATGTCACTTATGTTGTGATTCTTTAAGTGAAACCCACTTAACACTGCCAGTGATTTTTAGTCGCGGTCTAGCTAGTGTGGTAAAAATTCCCTGAAAAGTGAAATGTTGCCTTGATCATATGTAATCAGCATAATTTTTTCTTAGCAATTTTGGATACTCGTAGAGAATTACTTGAGCAGAATATGTATGTGCTTGAAGATTTTTTGGCTTTTGTAGATTAATTAGGTGCAGAAATATGTTGGAAGATGACAAAAACTAAAATACTAAGATTGGCAATCATACACATGTGCATTTCAGCTGCTTTTCCTAATGATATTCATTACTGAAAACTAACTTTAAATACATACACAATCTGCAAAATGAGGCAATCCCAACCCCTTTCTTCTAAAAGTCAGCATGAGGTTTGCCATTGGTTTCAGTGGCGATAAACGAGAGCCTAGGCAGGGCAGTATTTGCTTGGACATTCAGCCACAGAAGTGAGGTCTGATACTCAAAGACTTGTTGTCCGCAGTCTTTGTCAGTAAATGAAATCCCTGGACAGAGTATAACAATAAGGTGCATCTGTCTTGCAGGAATTACCCAACCCTTCACCCACTCTGGTCTCTAAGGATTTGGTGATCCTGCACAATTCCACAAAGGCCATTTTTTGCTCATCATAAAAAATATTGTGCTTCAACAGCAGGAAGTACTGCAGCTCAGACATGGACAGTCTTGAGTGGGACCTTGCCCAGGACATGATGACTCTCTTTCGCTGTCTGTTCATTGCTATTTGTTCCCATCCTCACAGGAAGGATTTTTCTGCTGAAAAAGAAAATATGGAGACTGGGCTATCGGGTAACAGATGCGATTCTCACATTTTCTGAGTACCAAAATACGGATAAGTAGATTGTGTCTAGGAGGCATCAATTAAATTCCTGTGGTAGGTGCCATGGTTTTACAGAGTGCTTTGTTCTCTATTTATTTATTTATTTATTTATTTGATCTAAAGTTAATAATTAAGCCTCAAACACCTTTCCTACAATCCTCTTGTATATAATTACATGCTAATATATAATTTGAGAGCAAAATCCTCATCCCATGGATTTCACTTGCAAAAAATTAGGTCAATTGCCTTCATTGTCAGAGAGACAAGTTAAAACAGCCTGAGCCCTGAGCTTCTGGCCTGCCTTTAGATAGGCTTTTAACATCTCAATATGTATACTACTTTCTATCTTCACCAGTATCAAGTAACAACTGAAGGTAAGCCAAGTTTTGCTGCTCAGGTGTGAGACCCAAGGGACACCCAGCAATCTGCTATGTACTCAGACCTGCACATCAAGGCTGCCAGAGCTCCTTGTCAGCTGATGGAAGAAAACTTGAGAAACTGGAGGCAAGAGATGAATTGCAGGATTTTCAGTGGGATTTGCACCTTCTTATACTGGATTTGATATGTGATACTTTGTATTCCCACAATAAAAACTTGTTCACACAAGCTTTAGAAGATAAATGAGTTCCCAGAAGTGAAGGAGAATAACAATACTGGTTATTTAAATGCACTTCTGCTTTATTTTACTTTAAAGACTAGGAAATATGAAACACTACCAGATTATTCACATATTCAGCCAGGGTTTTACTTATCTGATGATTGTGAAACTTGAATTGAAAAACAAAGAAAAAAAGGTTTAACATGATTTTTTTTTTTTTTTCCTTGACAGGCATTACAGAACAACTTCAAAATACGACTGCCTGGTAGGAAGTCTACTTCAATAATGTATTAGATAAAGAGATATATTATTCTTCACTGTTTTCATGTCTGCTATTTACAGCTGTGAGATTTATACATGTGCCATGCTTTGTCTATAAAAAAACATTGTGAAACGGAACTGTCCTTCTCAATAATAAGCAAATCAAAATCATATTAGATTGTTATGAAACTTACATACACAGCTCCTCTCCCCCTAAAGATTAATATCTGCTTTATCTATCTTTCCTGAAAATCAGCATCTACTGGGGACATTAAAAGATTATGTCCTCATAATCCACGGCAAACAATTTTCCTGCAAGCCCCCTCTACTGTCAGATGCACTGTAATCCTTCTTACACTCTATCAGATATAATCCTACCTCTACATCAGACACTAAAACACAGCTGCTGCTGCTGCTGCTAGGACACAACTTCCTTCCCTGACCTGTGCCGTGTCTAACACGAAGAAACCTCCCTTCTACTGTGGTACAGGTTAATGCTGCAGCTCACGTTGCGTATCTATCAGTTGGAGCAGCTCTAAGCAAAACAGATCAAGGTGCTAATGTGGTTTTGTTTTTTATTTTTCCATCTGAATGAACCAGAGCTAGATTTCTCTGTTATTACCATCCCAAACTACCTGGGTTGTCATTGTGCAGAGGAATCCATGTCTATTTGTGCTTTGGATTTTCTTTTCTTGCTATAAATTACAGTAAAGAGTGCATGATTGAAAACATATGTTCTACTGTAATTTAATATGAGGGGCTTGTTGTCATTCACAAACCACTTAATTTGAATTCAGTGTATTAGCAGGTCATCAAAACTCCCTACATTGCATTACCATCCAGTATTCACTTTTCTGTCTTGAGTTATTCTTTATTAAAATATGAAGTAAATCACTGCACAGCAGGCACCTTGCCAGACAAAAAGTTATTAAATCAAATGTGGGAGACATAGGTTTGGCTGAAATACAGTACTAGTGGTTGCCTCATTTCTCCTCTGATTAGTGGCAAGATTTGTCAGAACACCTGCTTTACTTCTCCTGTGACTTACAGCCCCAAGTGCTCTCAGCTGCTCAGTAAGGATTTATAGACATCTGCTTTTCAAAGACATCTGACTTTTTTATTTTTTTTCCTGGCTTGGGACCACCTGCAAGAGTCTTGTGCTGCATTGAATTTTACATACAGAAATGGCAGCCACCTTCAGTGCTGTTAAAAAGAATCAATTAAATATTCCGTGTCTGACTCAATACATGGCTATAATCAAGCGGTTTCTTATTATTTAACGACTAGGAATTTTAGATGAGGATCCCATTAGGTGTTCTGCTTGCTAGACTTCCTGCTGCAAAATAAAAATGGCATGGGGTGTTTTTCTTTCTCAGGAAAATTTTACTACATTATCCAGGACTTGACATCATTGAAACAATTTGCTCTAAGCAGAAAAAACATTTCTGTCCTTCTATTGTATCTGTTCCTCTTGACTTTAGACATTGCAGGCTGGAAAGTGCCTCATCCTTTACTAGTGGGCCTTGTGAATACTGAAAACCAGTCATTCAGTACTGCTGGGATCTATAATGTATAACAGATGCTAAACCTTAAGATGGAAACCATGACCTGGGCAACAGTAGACTGACAGATGAAACATGACAGCAGTAGAAGGATCTCTTTCTCTCCCTTGAAGTTAAATCATAGAATCATAGAATAGTTTGGATTGGAAGAGACCTTCAAAGGTCATCTAGTCCAACCCCTCCTGCAAAGAGCAGGGACATCTCCAACTAGATCAGGTTGCTCAGAGCCCCGTCCAACCTGGCCTTGAATGTTTCCAGGGATGGGGCATCAACAACCTCTCTGAGCAACCTCTTCCAGTGCTTCACCACTCTCATTGTAAAAAATTTTTTCCTAATGTCTAATCTGAATCTACTTCCCTCTATTTTAAAACCACTACCTCTTGTCCTATGGCAGCAGGCCCTGCTGAAGAGTTTCTCGCCATCTTTCCTGTAGGCCCCCTTGAGGTACTGGAAGAGCACTATAAGGTCTCCTAGAACCTTCTCTTCTCCAGGCTGAACAGCCCCAACTCTCTCAGCCTGTCCTCACAGGAGAGGTGCTCCAGCCCTCTGACAATCTTTGTAGCCCTGCTCTGGACTTGCTCCAACAGGTTCATGTCCTTCTTATGTTGGGGGCTCCAGAGCTGGACGCAATACTCCAGGTGGGGTCTCTCCAGAGCAGAGTGGAGGGGCAGAATCATCTCTCTCAATCTCCTGGCCACACTTCTTTTGATGCAGCCCAGGATGAGATTGGCTTTCTGGGTTGCAAGTGCACATCGCCAGCTCATGTTGAGCTTCTCATCAGCCAACACTCCCAAGTCCTTCTCCTCAGGGCTGCTGTCAATCCATTCTCCAGCCTATATTTGTGCTTGAGATTGCCCCAACCCATGTGCAGGGCCTTGCACTTGGCCTTTTTGAACTTCAAAAGGTTTGCACAGGCCCATGTCTCCAGCCTGTCAAGGTCCCTCAAGGTCCATCAGTGAGAAATCCATGTTAGGAAAGGGAGCAAAAAGGCACCAGAGGGGTTTCTGAGAGTGAGAGACACACAGACAGGATATGAAACCCTCTACATCAAGTAAACATCAGAAGACTGCTGTGAAGAGCATGGAGTGAATGCAGAGATGACTCAGAGGTGGTGGAAACAGAGAGAATACAAGTTTTGATCATGGTTGGGAAGAGGTATTTTCAGTGATGAATGGCATGATAAAAGGACTAGAGATTGATTGTTCACTCTCTCTTCCAGTATCGCCACTAGGTCATATGAAGGAAACTGTGAAGAGGCAAGCTCAAAACAAACAAAAGGAGATGTTTTTTCTCACATGGTGTAATCAAGCTATAAATCTCTTTGCTTAGGGATGTGGATGTTAAAAGTTTGTTTTGATTCAAGCGAAGGCTTGATAGGCTTCTGGAGAACAAATCATTATGTTAAAAAGAATATCGAGAATATAGCTTAGAAGGTATCTGAGTCTGGTTAGAGATCAGAGAGTGCTTGTGGAACAAATTGCATAGCTCCTCCAGCTCTTATAGTCTTTCCTAAGCATCCACTTCTGGCTGGTATCAGTGACAGGATACTGGATTTATAGGAACCTTTAGTCCAGCCCAACAGAGTCATTGTTATTTTCTGAATACAAATATCATGGATGTTTACCATGGATTTGAGAAAGCAAGCAAGAAGCAGAATAATGAAATTTAATTAATCTCAAACAATGGATTCACAAAAGGTTTGCTTCATTGGCATGCTGGTCATTTCAGAAAGCAATCGAACTCAATATGGTTGAGTTTAATGAGTTGCCTTCTGAAATTCTGACTTCTTCATGAACAATTGAAAAAAATCTGCATCAAGCAAGTGATACGAGGCTTATCTTAGCAGCTGTGATTGGCTGTGACAGGTTGAAAGTTAATTAGAAAGCTTAACTGGATTTGATAAATCTCTGAGTTTCACCAGATGTTAATCCTGATGAAACATTGATGCATAAACCAACTCTAGTACGAAGTCACGCAGATGAAGGAACAATTACACACCTCTGCTGCACGCAGTCTCAGCAACTGCCTCTATTTAACAATCTCATTTCAGGCACTTGTCTCAGGTGCTCGTATATGCACTTGTGTAAAGCTGATACCCACCTCGCGCTGCACAAGGCACACCCTGAAGTCACAGAAAGGCAACACAGAGATGCTGTACTATCACAATGCTAAACCACCACCAAACAACACCAGGGAACCTGGGCACTGAAGCTGCCATGGTATCATGGTCCCCATAACCAGCCTTGTGCCATGTTTTGCACAGTCCATTCTGCTCTTTCCAGCAGCTTTTGCTGTCCAGAAGGGAAATGCAGAGTGGTCATGAACTATGGGCAGAGCACCTTGGGTTGCGACGAGGTAAGGAGGGAGGAAGGCCTCCCTTACCACAGCAGGCTGGAGGAGAAGCAGTCCCAACACCTTCCTGTGCATCAGGAGATGAAGTTCACCAGAGGGAGCTTGCAGCAGTAGGGAGGTTAGCAGGTGTCCCCATCCATAGTCCCCCAAAATCCCACTGGGTCCCTTCTCCAGAAACGTTAGCAGTTCTGTTGTACTTGGCAGTAAGCCTGATCCTCTTTGGTATCATGTGCTGTGACAGAGCCTGATGATACCACCTGTCATAGCTGCAGGTACAGTTTGTCACTGATCATGTTTTAGGAAAGAAGATGAAATATTCTCCTCTCCCCCCACTTCCCCCTCCTTCCAAATCAGAGACATTGCACTTGCTTCAAACATCATGAAAGAAGAGTCAGCCTTTCTGAAAGTTTGACCTGGATTTTTACTAGCTTTAAAGGTCAACATCAATGTAGGATTGGAGCCATCTCATGTCCATACTGCTGCTGGGCTGCACTGCCTCAGGCACTACATTTTATTTCAATTTCCACTTGGTCTTCAAGATCAGCTGGGAATGGCAATAATTTAGCACATGTTGGAATGAGAAGGACCACATATGAGAGAAAGGAATACAATCCCCTCACATGAGAGATAAAAGAGGCTCTTTTGAGTCACGGTTGTTGTCTTGGAAGCTAGAAATAGAAAGTCATCAGAGCTTTTTTTTTGTGCTGTTGTCATATGGGAGCTTTGCTGAATGATCTGAACTGCTTCTCCTATATACTTTGGGACTCTGAGGCCCAATTTATCTAATACTTGGCTAGTTTCAGCACATGATGGAGTGGATGAAATGTAGGTCTGCAACATGAATAATTATTCTAAGTCATAAAACACATACCTGTCAGAGGCAGTCGCTCCAAAGGCAAAATAGGAGTGATCATGTTGTGTAATTTTTTAATAAAAAAACCTCAGTACAAGCTTCCTTTGTGTTCACGTAGAGCATTGACTCAGGCTGTAGCTCTGCTTCTTCCATGATTTCATCTGGGAGATGAAAGATGCATAAACATCTGGTACGTTCCTCCTGCTCTCACTGTTTGCCTTCTTCAGTGCTGTGACCCTGGCCCATCAGTGAGGTTTAGGTGATTCAGGGGGAAATTGGTGGTCTTTCCAGCAAGTTTTATATATTAAGCAGTCCCCTCTCCCATGCAGTATTTATGAAATGAGTTGCTTCTCACTGCCACATTTAAGCAGCTCAGGTTGAAATACAATGTAAATACAATAGTGGAAGTAAGCTCTTGCTTGTGTATGTCTTTTTTTTTTTTCCCAAGACCCAAAACTGTATAGTTTGCACAGCTTTTATAGAGGATGTAGCTCTATAAGGGGTTCAAACGAAGGGGTTCAAACTTCCTCAGATGCCTCTCCTGCCCTGCGGAAGTCAGGTATTTGAGCAGTTGCAGGAGGTTATCTTGGCTTATCTCCCAGGCACTTGGAGAAGAGCTCCATCAGTTCTGAGCAAGGACAGTGCAAATCTGTGTCTACCAGCATCCACCATCCAGACAGATCCACTTTTAGCACTTTTTTTATCAGTCGTCCAAAAACCAGTTTTTCCGTTTGCTTACTACACCCACTTGAGCGTAGTTGCACTCTGGATTTAAACTGTTTGCACTGCTGAAACAGGAATTCACGCTTCTTATGTGCTTTATTATCAGTCAGTAAAGGATTATTTACATCTAACTAGGGCCTGAAGATAAGACTGTAATACTATTAATATTTCAGCAAAGATCTGGTTTGCATTCAGAGGCAATAACACTACAGTCAAAACTGGTTGATAAAGAGCTTTCATATTCTGAAACAAAATCTTGAAGTAAATTTATTTTTCCCATACTAAAATTAAAGGTTTTCAGAAATTAACAAGAAAATCCAGAGGAAGAGAGAGAAGTATACAGCAAAACCAAATATTATATGCTTTGAAGACAGGCCTGGAACACATCACGTGAATGTCACCAGTAAAGGCTGTGACCTCAGGGATATCCTGGGGTTGGATGTGGAAGGTAAATTCCTTACTTATGGTTTGGACCTTGAAAGCTTCTCTGAAGACTTTTTCTTCAGTCAATTTTTTAATAAATTGACTTTTTCCAAGGAACCTGTGAACACACAGCAATCCATATATGCTACAGGGCAAAGAAGGAGGTGGAGGGCAAATCAGAAGCCCAGAAAAGATGCAGGGCCAGAGCTAGGGGACACAAAGTTCACAGGTAGCTGCTGTCTCCTGCTTTATCAGGCCGCCAAGCATATAGAGCACTAGGTTCCATTTTAGAAAGTTCAGATCTGACATATTTATAACTTCAATTGATTTTTGCATTTACTTTAAATTGGATTCACCATTTCTTCTGTCTTTTAGAAAGACTGCTTTAATTATGGCCTTGTTTTCCTATCAGAAGTGTCTGCATTTCAGAGCTCAATACGCTGCAAATATGACTGATATATATGTGATTTCTGATATTATCCATGCACTAAAGACTTTTAAGTGTTATTTATATGAAAAAAAAAGTATTGCTAATCTAGGAGAGTTTTTTGTTATAGGATACATTCACAAACTGTATGTAATATTGTGAAAATACCCAAATTTCAATTCCACCCAAACATCACTAGATGGCACTAAGAGCCCCAGCAATTCTTGGTCACAGGGCACCGTTCTAAAAACAAATGCCTTGGGCTTCATCGTGTAGATGTTTCATTAAGATTTACAAGAATTTTTCACTGAAAGCAAAGCAGTTTTGAACACCCGTTTATCATACCATGTCACATGTGCTCTTCTGATGGATATTGATTTCTAATTTTCTCAAACATCAATATAGCAAATAAATAATTCATATGTTGAAAGGATACGGATCAGCCTTGCCCTTACTGAAAGCTGGCTGTGTTTTCAAGTGTATCCCTTGGAGTCTTTGATTATAAGCTTGTTTTATATCAGTATAAATTGTGGTATGTAGTGACACAGTAGGTCAATTAATAGAATAGTTTAACAGAGACGGGATCAAGCTTTAACAGAAGCAAAGAAAATGCTGAGCACAGATCTAAATGACATCTTTCAAATCTATTCCTGTGCCCAGTGTGCCAGCTGCCAAGGAACCAGTGCGAGGATTCTGATCAGAATCCAGGTCCAGGTTTTTTTATCTCCAATCTATCCACATGCAGTCACCAAAGGAGATGATGTAACGTTGCAAGCTTTCATCTGAATCTCTCCATAGTTGCAGGATTTAGATTAGCCAAGACTAAGATACAGGCTCCTTTTTATCATCTTATAATTTCCCCAAGCCAGAAGTTCATTCATTTTTTACTGATTTCTAGCAAATTATTCCCCATAATTTTGTTGACTTAGTCTATGCAATTCATGCTTACTTTTTGTCCATTAAATAGCAAGAAACACTGATTATTTGATGAAAGTTTCACGAAACAGCTAGGGGCTAGCATAAACCAAGGGTGATGGCAGACATTTGTCAATAATCAGTTTTAAATTATTTTTAGAAAGATCAGCTAGTGTGCAGAGAAACTTGTGAGTAACTAATAGGTGTGTCTGGGGAATATTCTTGCAGTTTAAGCAGTCATGGGACTTCAGATCAGGAAAAAGAAATTCCTTTAAACCAGATCGTGCAAGGAATGTTTGTTCCTGTACATGGCGGAGACATGAAGCATTTCCTAAAATCCTAACAAACACTCTGATGCTCTCATGGCCTTGGTCTCTGCTGCTCTCTATCTTTTATGCTTCTGGCTTATTACATGCAAATATTTGACATTTGATTGTTGTAGGAAGTGTTGTGCAGTTTCTGGTACACTGCAGGTGTGTTGGTCAGGTTTTTCTGGCCTTTCTGAAGCGATTGTGATTGTTTTGGGACCTTTATGATTGCTGTCATTGAATGATTGTCTGCAATTTCAAGGCACAAGCAAGGTACAAGGTACATTCCTTTTCAGCTCCTGCTTTCACTCACCATAGATAACAATATAAAATTATTACTCTGTGACACTAGGAGTTGTTGTTGATATTAATAATAATAACTTATTCATCATAAATGACACAAAACTCCCTGTTGCTAAAAACATACTATCCCCACTTCCCCCAAAATGAGATGACTAAAATATGACTCAAAGATCACAAGAACATCTTGATTGAGATGGGGGGAGGATTATAAAATTCATAACATAGGATTTCTTATGTTGAAAAGAAGTGACTTTATTTAAAAAGCATCATCGTTATCATGATTTTATAAATCTTGGCTTTATTCCCAGTGGGTGTAAATATGAAAGAGCACATTATGCTGGTGCTTCGGTGTGGTGGTGTAACTGAGCTCAGAGTCTCCTTCCCCATGGGCAGAATCAGACCCACCAGGTCACAGCTGCCGAGCAGCCTCAGAAACCTCAGTCGTAGGCTCCTGAGAGGACAGAAGGAGTTGTGAGCAGAAGAGAGAGGACTAGAGTCTTAAGTAAGTATTTCAACATATACCCTCAAAGAAAATGATTATCTATGGAAAAAACTCTGACTCCAAAGTAGAGGTTTTGGTGGAAAAGTTAACTTAATCAAAACCTCCTAGGTATCTAGTAGAAACTTTATTGAATTTTTTTTGTTTATCATATGAAAGTAATTAACATTACTGAAATGAGAAATTGCCTTTTGCTGGAAGGAGTTGCTGAATATTACAGACTTATTACAACAAATCTCACACTAAGCTGTGAACATGACAGGGCCTATGAAGCTTTTAGTGTCTCTAAATCATGAAGGGTACGTTTTGGAGGTAATTCTCAGCACTTTGGATAAATGACACTTACTTCCCTTTAGCCGTAGAGGATGAATTAATCAGCTCTTTCTCTGCTGTATCTTTCCTGCAGAGGGAATTACAGAGAAATCCTTTAAGTTTAAATTCAGTTCACGATAAGTAAGAGCTACAATACATATTACATATAAAGCCATGTACGCAATTGCAAGTACCACATTATTGATGACAAGTGAAGCATTCATAAAATGAGAACAACCCATTTACATGTAGTTACAGTCTCACCTGACTAACATCTGCAATAGGAAAAACAAAAAAGAAAATATAGTGTTCCCACGAGGCAAAGTAATTACAAGGAAAAGTCCTAAAACGTGATTTCGCTACTTGCCCTGTAACATGCCAAACACCTGCCTCCACAATGCTGGCTCCTGCAGGAGCTGAGGCAATTTGGCTTTCTGAAGTGTTCAGCATGTTTCAGGACAGCATGTTGCTGAGCCTGATACTCCATATGAATAGAAAAAAAATCACTAGTGATTCCAGCCTCTGAAGGGAAATATTGCCTTCCATTGTATCTAGATCTTATCACCTAAAGTGGGTGTAATTTGAAAAGATTCAAGTGGATGTAATTAGATTGAAATGTGCATTATGCAACTCTTGAACCGGACTTGCAGCATCAGCCTTTAGTTAAATTACATTACTGAAGCTGTAAAAACTGTCTGAATTAAAAGAAAATGGTAAGTGCAGTCATATGAAAATCTTGAATCTTGAGGTTTCCTTTGGGAAAGCTTTTTCTTGACAGCCTTTCTCTCCCATAATTAAACTTTTGTGCAAACATTCAAAGCAATTTCAACTAGTGAGCTCATATTAATAACCAAAAGCACCACAGACACAAACCTGACATGAAACAAAAAGATTTTCCTAGTTACTGTGAGCTACTGTTTCTGTTTCGTTTCTCCTTGTGTAATTCTTAAATCCTGCTCATAGCTTTTGCTAGGAAGTTGAGATTCCACTCTTACCCTCAAAGACGGAGACACTTGCTTTTATCAGGAAAACATTGGCAAACGCTTATTTGAATCTTACCATTTTTATTCCAAGCCATAAATATTGCACACACAGGCAAAGTCTGCCCAGTATTTTGGAGGACTGCAACAGTCCAATCAGAGGTCAGCTAATGAAACTTGAGGAAGTTTCTCCTTCTCCATGAATCCCTACTCCCAGTCGCCATATAAAACTTGGATACTCCCTAGGACCCATGTGTTATTTATAGCTGTACTTTGTTTTGTTATCGAATCAAATACAACATGATTAACATTATGCTATCAACTGGCAGCTACTCCCAATGGGATTTTATTGGTACTTTTCTATAACAAAGGTTTGTCCTGTTCGTTTAGAAATTCTTCTCTGGTAGAATTTGGGGGAACTTTTCCCACTACCTTCAGCCAGACCGAGATACTCTTCAGTACACTTTGTTTCCCTGCATATTTTAACAAAACTTTTCATTAATACATTGTTTCACTGGAGTGATAATTCCATGTGATTTCTTTGGGGACAGGACATCAGCACATGTGTTTGCTTATTTTGTATATATTAGGCTTTTTCCCCAGGGCCAGACTTACATAGATGACAGCAGCTAATAAACACAGTCATCAGTTCCTTTTCATTGTTGATGCTGAGTTTTCTTCTTCTTTTTGTTTTTTTGTTTGTTTTTTTTTTTTTTATCTGCTTATATCTTTGTATTTGGGCATTTGTATCATCTGGAATGCTATTTACAGTCCTGAGAAACAGTAGTTTCTACTTCCGTACCATTTGGTTCTCCCACTCAAAAAATGAGCAGCATGTATGTCCCTCTCTTCCTCTCCTGTTTTCACATGACTAAATAAGTCTGAATTTTTCATAATAAAGAGAAGTATTTAGAAAGCATACCATAACATTGTGTATTATTATGTGAGCCAAGTAGTAAGAAGCTTCCTTCAGGCTGAATCAATTGCCTAAGTGCAAGGGAACAGCCTACGGTCTGGAGAAATGAGCTCAGTGAACAGGCAGCCATCTAAGCTAATCCTTAAAAAACCTTCCTTCTGAAATTTAGATGCCTTAATCAGAGCACCACTAAAGAGCTTCAACCTGTCCTAGCTTCATAGCCTTATTCTAGAGTCATGACTGGAAAGGAGATGCTGGTATCTTCATTACTCTTTGTGAAGGGATCCACACTCCCTTCTGGGTCCTCAAATTCACAGCTCACAGTTTGGACTGCACCTGCTAGAAGCTTCCAGATCCAGTAGCCCATTTGAGGCAAGGTTGTCACAACTTCATGGCCCCAGATCCAGCCAGTAGTGAAGCTGAGCATGTACACACACACACATGTGCCCACAATACATACACACATACATGCACGTGTACATAGATACATCCACACCTGTATGTGGCTGGCCACACAGACAGAAAGCACAGCACTTAAGCAAGCACAGCAGAAAAGGCCTGATCCTGTTCCCCTCTCTAGCTGACCAGGATAACATCCCATCAGTGGAAAATACTTGAAAAAATATATATGCATATAACCAGTAGCTGCCCCTGGATCCCAGTCTCCCCTCCTGCTGGCACTGGGACATAGGCGCCCTGGTCCAGGTGCTGCACACACATGCACACACACGCATAAGCACATGCACACGCCTCGTACACAAATTCACTGTGGGGATCAGGCGCAGGGCACTGCCAAACATGATAACCTGTTTACATTTTTTTTATCCCCTTTCCTCTTTATTTTTCCACACTGGTTCCTCCTCAAATGACCTTGATGCCTCCCTTTGCCCCATCTTTTGTGCCTCTCCTAAACATAACACTCTTACTTGCCTAAAATGCTCTTCCCAGCATACCATAATGGATCCTATACCCTTGGAGGCAGGAATTCCCCCCCGCCTCAATCTGTAAGGCAATCCGGGGAAAGCCAGCAGCGCAATGGTAGCCCAGAGTTGGTGTGCTTGGCTGGCACTGATGAGGTTACCAGGTTCCTCTGCCTCACACTGCTCCCATGCTCCTTCATGTTAATTGAGATTAGCCTTAAACCACATAACCTAAAAGTCCCACTTTGCACAGAAATCATTAGTCACTAGGCTAAAGTGAGTATCAGCCAATGGTCTTGCTCTTAGGTGAGTCTTGCTGCCACCCAAGAGAAATCTGGATCTTCTGGCAGTGTGGTGATGCCAGATAAAACATCCACCTAAAAAAAAAAGAGAGCCCAGTTTAAATCCTCTGGTGCCATCAGACATTTACAGGTAGGCAGGAGAGCCTCTGCTCTCATTAGTGCTTCGTGTACGGGTTAGAGGCCAGGTCTCCTCCTTCCAGGTGCCTGAATCATCAGATCACTGACTCATTCTCACAGTCCCCATCTGTCGTGCCCACAGCTTTGATGAACCCGCAGTCTCCAGCACAACACACACCGCCCTACACGCAGCAAGTCTGGATCTCTTCTGACAGTTTAGACTTGCAGGCTTTCAACCTCCTTCAGCTGAAGAAGAGGCAGAACCCAAATTATTTTCTCTTGAATGCTAATCCTTGAACATCTGTGCAAAAAGAAGAAAAGTAGCACTGCCAGCACGCTCTTCAGCCACGTATTTGGGAGAGATCTCTCTAGTCAGTATGACACAAATGCCTTCTGGGCTGAGTCCCTTTCTGAGAAACAGCACTTTGTAAATCATTATGTGGCTTAATGTGAAATAGTTGCGGGGCTTTTGTGGATGCCAAAACTTACAAGGTAAAAAGTTGAAATACCTGGGCAATACTTTACATTGGAAACATGAATACCTGTGAACTTAAAGCATTTTGAGGGTTAGATGGCAATTTTTTAAAAGCTGGATTTTGGGTGTCTACCTACGATAGAAATTTGGAACAATGTGACAGAGACAGCCTACCTTTCTGTACCTGTAAAGCCTGTCTAGCATCTATATTTATTGTGGGTCCACCTTCTAATCTTGATGGGTTATCTGGACCTTACCTTTGCAGCCTAAATACAGTCTCCCAAGCACATGCAGAAATGCCCTACTCTGCGCTGCCAGCCCTGTGAGGTTTCACATCCCCATCCAGCACATGTGTGGACACGTCGCCAAGGAGCGCAGGTAAAAGCCTGTGCCCCCAGCATCCGTTCCAAGAGACAACCACAGCTTCAGACAGTGAGTCAGGCAGTGAGTCACCACCTGAACTGGGACATCACCTCTGTTTCTAGAATTTCTGCATAACAAACTTGAAATATTTTTTATTTCACTTCCAACTATAATGCTTCCACCTTTTCTTCTTCAGCTTTGCTGTCTCATGCAATAGCCCACTCTAAAAAAATATTAGAAGAATAGACTTTTCTTACCTGATTAATTTACAAATGTGCTTTTTTTTTTTTGTCTGTGGGGTTGACAAGAAAATAAGTTTTATTTTGGATAGCAAATCAGTACTTCTGTCACCAAAATAAAAATATCTGGGTGTCTCTTTGGAAAGCCTAAATGATCCTAGAAATTTTACTCCAATAGACACTAAAAAAAAAAATCCCCAACTAATGTCAGCACACTAACAGTTTATGTTATTTCTTCCAGCCAAGGTTCCTAGGGCTTTTTGCAGCCAATATTCAATAAAAGCTTCCTCACAGCCTCGGGGGAAAGGCAAGCATTGCTTTCCTCACTTTCTGTATAAACAAACAAGCTCAAGTGAGGTCAAATGACACCAGGTAACACAGGAAAGCTTCAATCCCAAATTACTACAGTATGTGCACCACTGGAAGAAGGGCTGATATCAGAGAATGCCAACGCTATTTTACAGTCAAAATGTATGAAGTGACCTGTCTGTGGATTCACCCTTAACACACAGAACTATCTTCCCTCCTACAGAGTTAATCTATGTCATTAACCTGAGGTTCATTTATCATGCATCTTTAAGAAACAGAAGGCAGAGAAGATGAACTTTCCTCTTTCCCATTAACAGAGCTCTCCTAAGGAAGATATGGTGGGCAGTGTCACAGCCGTGCCCAAGCACTCCATGCCAAGAGTCAGGATTATTTCACCTGCATAATTGGTTGGACATTCTCATTGCAAATGTGATGTAAAGTGTGTCAGCTCAGGCTTTGGGCTAGGTTAATAAGAGAAAAAAAAATGTTTTCCCTCGCAAATGCCAGGGAAGGAACAAGCACCTTGGAAGTCACCTGCCTCAGCGGACATGCAGTAACTTATTAAGGGTCAGAAACCCACTGGTGTGCCTGAACCATTTAGAGACAAACCAGCATATCACCCCAATTAAGATGCAGCTCTGGAAGCTGCCCCTCAGGAGTAATGGTATGTGCAGAGCTGG
This sequence comes from Chlamydotis macqueenii, assembly GCF_036417535.1. NCBI lineage: Eukaryota > Metazoa > Chordata > Aves > Otidiformes > Otididae > Chlamydotis > Chlamydotis macqueenii. Next base: position 25,230,778 of record NC_141556.1, read on the forward strand.
CTGGGTTCTCTTGCATGCAGGAGGGAGAGTGATTATGCAGAGTCATGAGTTCACTTTATAGATTAGGGAATAATATTAACGATGGAGTGGAGCTCTTGGAAACAGAGAAGCATGTGCAAAGCTTTCCTTGTAGGACAGGAGATTATACTGTCAGTGTAAAGAAAAGCTTGTCATGTACTAAAGGGTTTATTTTTTAGTGGGCATTTTTAATGTCTTTTCTGCATTAAGCTGTACCTACTATAAAGTATTACAAGAACGTACATCACATTTATTTCATAATTGTGTTTTTCTTCTGAAAAATAAGCACTGGCATTGGGTTGGCAGCAGCTGAGTCCCCTCTGTCTCACCCTATTTCGGGGCTGCTTCAAGGCAGAGGTGAACAGGCAGCTGGACAGGGTGCAGGACTGCCAGGGAGGAAGGGCAGACAGAAGGAGCGTCCCAGTCCATGAGCCACCTCGCCCAGGTGAGAGCCACAGGAAGCCAGGCCATCTACTGCTCCTGCTGCTCTCATGGGAGGGCAGGGCATTTTCAGCTGTAGATGTTGCAGGATGAATGGCCCCAAAAGACTGTAGTAACCCCTCTGTCACTTCATAGCCCCCAGATGTTGCAGAGGCCGCAAGCTTGGCTTCCCTGGGCTCTTCCCTCAGCTATCCATCCTGCCCTCTGACCTTCTGCATCTTTTTTTTTTTTTGTGGAAGAAATGACCAGTTCACCTTGCAGTGGCAAAATTTAGCTTATTCGCACTACAGAGGAGCCTGAGTTGACCGTGCGTGGTCCTCCACGGACTGATCTTTCTTCTCAGCTGCTGTGACTGTGTTACCCTGCTTTGAAAGTGTCCCCACACTGAACTAATCATCAGGATGAAAGACGAATTTGGTCTCCCCTACATTTATCTTTGATTTTTGGAAAGGGAAAGAAACTTTATTTTGGAGCATGCTATAAATACGTACCTAATAAACCCAAAGGTAAAGGCAAACACTAGAGTGAAGGAGAAATAATGGCTCCATTTCATTTTCTTTTTCCTGTATAAATCTACAGGAATTGTCCTAGGTAAGCAGGAGGAGATCAGGCAGCTCTGAGGAGGCAGAACATGTTGAGGGATTGCAGCCTTACAACTGAAAGCCAATCTTGAAGTAGTCTTGTGCTGCACAGCACCACCCCTTTGCTCCCCATGCTAGCAGGACTGGGCACTAGAGAGGGAAGTGCGAGCAGGCTGCATCCTAGGATGATCCTCAGGGAACTACAGAGCCAGAAGTAGGCAGCGGTCCAAGAAATCCATCACAAGCACTTTGCAAAACCTCCTCATTCAGCCTACAATTTTTCTCCTTTTGGGGGTTTTGCTACCGCTGGAGGTGATATTTTGCTCTTAGTAGTGATTTTTTAAAGTAGAGTGTTACTCTACTCAGTATTCATTCATCCAAAGGTTTCTGACAGCAATCTGCTTCATTCAGTGCTTGGGCTCTAACTGATAAACAAAGTAATCTAAAAACCCAGAAACAGACTAAAGCCAGCAGTTGTTGGAACTCCAGTCACCTGAGGCAAAAATTAACATGAATAGACACTGCCTTGCTTCATTCATTTTTTTCCTCTTCCCTGTTGACTAATACAGCACTGAGAATGTTTATCATTAGCACTTACAGACAAAACCCAAGAAGGTGAGCATCCTTTAATGGTTTTCAGAAGTATCCTTGAACTAGAAGCATGAAGAAGCAGATGAGACACTGAAATGCACTCTGAATTTAAAGGGACACTTTTAAAATCATCTCTATTAATGGCTAATATTGTGTGGACAATTCACTAAAACGAAAAATAGCCCAAAGAAATGTCTTGTATATGGAATGAGCAGAAAGACAGACACAGAAACAAGGAAAGAACAGTCCTGTGAAAGCAATCGCCTTCCATTTCAAAACCTCTGCTTCTCCCAGAAGTTCTTGTTGCTGAATATAATAGCAGTACAGCTGTGCCTGCTTTTCCTTGCATAAGGAGTTATTTTTAATTCAGACTAGGGGCAGTAATAACAGTGGCAGCCTAAGAATGTTTCCTAATGAAAGGGGAAGACCAGGCATCATGCGCTACAGCATTTGACTAAAACAAATCCAGAGATGAGCCTCTCTTGACAAGAATCAAGAGTCTTCAATAAGGTTGTACTGCCTGAAATGACAGAATGTCAGGGTATTCCTTGCAAATAAAATATTTGAGGATTTTTGGGGGTTTGCCTCTCTGTGGATGATCTGCATTATGAATTTCACCCTGGTAACTGCATTGATGGCAACCACAATTATTCCTTGTCTATATTTGCAGCCAGTTTTTTTGTCCAGCACCCATTTGCACACTGTGAACTTCAGCAAAGAATACTTTGTGTGTGCAGAGCAGGCTGTGTGCAGAGCAGGCTCTTCTGGGTGGTGCATAGATCTTGTCAGCAGTTTTCAAAAGGACATTCAGTCACAGCAAGCAATTGCCAAGAATAGGGAATTTCAGCCAGACCACTCTGGAAAAGCAGGTTTCCAAAACAAATCTGGCCTGATTTGCAACATTAGGATATGGCTTTGCCCAAAGCAGTGTTTGGAGCAGCCAGTCTGTTCTTTCTGGAAAATGCATGAGCCAGCATTCTTCCCTGGGAAGGGACAAAAAAAGGTGATACCACGCTCAGCTCTTCCTCCCTGCAAGGCAGTCACATTCCCAGGGCTCTGTTTGCCTAGGAGACACAGAGATGCTTTGTCTGGGAAGTGTCACCATAAAAAGCCAGATAGATTAGCTCACAGTTTTGCCCCCACCAGTCTCATGGCAGGCAGCAGATATTATTATTTATTTCCATCTTAGAAATACGTATTTAGAAAGATGTCTCCTTGCCTTCGTACACCCACTCACATAAATGCACGGCGAGGGCAATTGCTCAGACCTTCAGGAGGTGTCTCCAGCCAGGGACTCCACACAGCTCCCTTTGCCCAGTAAGGACTGACTGGGGCATCCAGTCAGCATCTGCTGGTTAAAGGAGTTTGCAACACATGTGGGTTCATTTTGCTCTGACTTTTGCCACAACTCCCCCATGATCAAACAGGTAATCGAGCCTGTCCTTCGGTCCTAGAGACAGTTTTGTCTGGATACAGCCCCATATTCCCCTCCAACTCATGCCCTTTTACACAATGCGGAGATTTATTACTGTGAAAATATCTTCTCTGAAATCGAATCTCTTTGAGTATTGAGAGCCAAATTTTGCAAAGGGAAGGCAAATGAGAACATTTTAGCAGGTAATAAATGGACCATCGAGCTCATGGTTTTTCTCAGAAGGGATCCTTGGCTTGTGGTGAAATGATTTTGGATACTAATCTGCTAAAAATAATGTGGTGTCTTGGATTCCAGTGACAGGATTGTTATTGTACAGATAATACTTCAGGCTGCATGAGAGAATGTGGTTTAGTAGGTCATGCCCTTGAGGATTTTTTTTAAAGGGAAATAACTTTTATAAAACCAAGAATGAGTTAGTAAAATACTAATTCCTCATGCTTTTCTGCAGTGAAAACACCCAAAGGCACACTGACATCGACTGGTAATTTTTTATTCTGTAAGCATAATTTTGCATCATGCTCAAGTCTAATTTAGTTCACAGCGTCTTCTTACACTTCATATTTTTGTAGGCGTTAACTATGTGATTAACTCTGGTGTTTCATGGGAGATAACGTGCCTCCTGGCGTAGGTCTCCATTGCAGCATCCAGACTCAGTAGGAGTATCCTGACGATCCGAATTTCACACCAACGATGTGCTCCATTTATTGCTATGTGAATCAACCAGTTCCACTGCAGAAAAGAGCAGGTCTGTGATAACCATGAAAGTGCCACACCTGAGAATTACCAAAGACTGAAAATGACAAAAGCATCATGAGCCCTGAAGGCTAAAGCTCACAGATGGAGAAAGCTCTCTGATACCATCTACAGAGGAGATACAGGAGGGGATGAAATGGGCAGGCAGCTTCTGAATGGTTTCAGATCAGGCTAAGCTGCATGAGATTTGGCCAAAAATCCCTTCAATTTCTGGTGTAGAGCTAGTGAGCCCTCTTGTCTGTCTCAGTGTGGTTTGACTGGCAACTTGCAGTCAAATCTGGCATGCAGGACGCTTCCATCTGGCCCTTCCATCTTCCCTGGAGGAGATGGGATAGCTATTTAAATATGAATGAGCTGCCACAGGGCTGCTGCCACCTCCAGCTGCCTTCCCCCACTGCCCCCTCACTGCCTACAGCAACACAGATCTCCCCAAGACAGGCACAGGGTGCAGCTGATACCACACTTGGTGGCAAGAAGTTGAGGTAGCAACAGCTTCTAGGAGGTGAGAGTGGCCAGTGGAAAGAGAAGAGAAGGATGCCAAAAGAATGTGAGTCTTTAAAATGCCCTGAGTGAGCACACTGCCTTATCCAAAATCTCAGTTCCAGGACTCCAGCCAGGGCAAGATCTGAGATGTCTTCTCAAGCAGAATGATATCCCTAATGCTCAGACATTTTTCAAGTGTCCTCACAGAGCTGAAACCCAGGCTTTGCTCTGAGGACTTGCTCTGTCCTTTGCCTGGACTCTACTGACCAGAAACCATCCTGGCTGTGGAGCACCATCCTGCCTCAGCCAGGCATTTCCTGGAGAAATGGATGAGAGAAACAGGGAGAGCACCACCCCTAGAGCTGAAGATACAAGGGTAGACAAAAAAGTCCTTGTACGGGGTGGGCTGAGCACAGAGGCAGTATGACACCGACAGGCAGAAACAGCATGACGCTGCCGGCGATACTGCAGCTACCAGGGATGGTACCAAGCCAGGAGCATCTCCAAAGCTCCTTTACAGGAAGCCGGCAGCTGGAAATGGGTTTGCCTGAAAACAGCTCTAGGCCCACAAACTTCACCAACCACTGACAGCCACCTTGAGGGCAAAAGGAAGAAAAATTCAAGGGTGGAAGGAACCCTCATTGGTAGGACTGTGTAATTCAGTATTCACATATGCTAACTGTTCAACTCTTCCCAAGCTTTCCTCAGGTAATGAAGTTTTTCCTGTCCCCTTAGCAAAGCATTCAGTGCTTGTCAGCGATAATGTGCTTTCCATTAAAACTGGCTAGGGATGCATTTGGCTTTCTCAGGTTTCAGGGTGAATTTTGGCTCAGTCTTAGTTTATAATTTTACTGAAGCTTTGAATCCTGCCCTCATTTCTGGGTTTCAAAGTCTAAGGCTGCTACAGAATAGCATGAGATAACAACATTTACTGGCAAGAGAAGTTACTCATATCCTTAAGCCATTGCATTCTTCTCCACACTCCTAGTTTTAGTTTATCAGATTAGCCAGTGGGTCATTATGTGAGGGACAGAATAGCCCTGTTCATACAATCCCAAGCAAAAAGCAAAGCTATCTCTCTCTAGGTAATTCCTGTAAGGGTGTTTCATTTGACTCATTGACACCAAAGGGACATGGGAAACATGAAAAACTCACCTTTCTGTGTTTCTCAGGATTATGGCTGGAGAACAATTATGGCTGGAGAGTTGTTTTTGCTAGCATTACATGTAGTCAATGCATCTGGATGCTTCATAAATGCTTTTAGGGAACATTCCAGCATTTGTGGAAAAAATGGCAGGTTTGAGTGTTTGTTTTCCAAAGAGATCACGTACTAGTGTTCTTTCCTAATGACTATTTCTATTGTACCAGATGACTGATGGAGCATTAATCAGCTTATCTGATGGCTTCTGTGTGCTGGAGCGACATTTTCTCACGCTATTGCTATTGATCTGTTACCATCCCATTAGCTTACAGAATTGACTTATGGAGCACTTTAGATGCAGGAAAAGCAGTTACTGCACAAAAGTGCCCTCTATTTTTATTAGTACACTACAGCTAAATTCTCAAGTGTTGGCTTGACACCATTGATATATAAGAAACTGCAACCTGTCTGCCACTCAGCCTTGTAGATATATGATACATCTACATCTCCCCATGGAGTTAGTGCTGACCTGAAATGGGATGTCCATTGCTTGTAATAATATCTCTCCACTGAATATTAACAGATTAGGATTAAAGAAAGATAAAGCCAAGTCTAAGTACACTATATTCTAACTTTAACAATATTTACAGCTCTTAGCAAGGCTCTTTCATTATTGACATGAAGCACCTCTACCCACTGTCAGTTCCTGCTCCAGCAATCACAAGGATAAAGATGTTCTAGTGAAGAATTTTTTTACACAGCCTACTTTGGACAAAAAATGTGGGAAGGAAAAAAAGAAATCTAGAGCCTCAGAAATTTTCCAAATGCTACTTTTGATTTCAACAGGCACATAAGGAAAAATATTTTTACAATGAGAATGGTGGAATACTGGAACAGGTTGCCCAGAGAGGTAGTTGATGCCCCATCCCTGGAAACATTCAAGGCCAGGTTGGATGGCACTCTGAGCAACCTGATCTGGCTGGAGATGTCCCTACTCCTTGCAGAGGTTTGGACTAGGTGACCTTTAAAGGTCCCTTCCGGCCCTAACTATTCTATGATTCTATGACTCTATAACTCAACTTTTTTTTTCACTCTCATATCTTGAAGCTGAACATACTCTTACTGAAGACAGACTAAAAAGAATCCACTGATGTCCTGGGAGGATGTTGAGTCCCCATAGTTTATGTTTTGACAAGGACCTAAATAAACTTCAGATCTTTCATAGCCAGGACTGGCTTTGAGAAGAGGTGAAGTAGATAATTACAGAAAAATCTATGCTGGCTCAGCAACAGTGGCAAAGGGGCTCTTACATGGCCCTGTGGCTCTGACTGGTTCAGAGTGTAGAGACCAAGCAAACTCCAGAGTCCCCACAGCACACAGCCATCTGCTGCTGCCGGCACCCCTGCCCTTGCTCTGTGTCTGCCTCTGCACCTGCGAGGAGAGCAGCCAACTTGCAGGAGGCTTCCCGAGCACTGGGATGAGAGCAAAGAGGAAACACAGTGGTGGGCAGCAATGCTGTCTCACCTTTTTCCCAGTCAGTGGGATGGTATCACCTGAGTGGGGCTGGGCACGGGAAATGGGAGGGAAAAGGGGCTGGCACTTATGGGATCTGGACATGGACGTAGCAGATCCATGATTCCTCCTACTGAGAAAGGGATTTGCTCAGCCTCTGGGCTCCAAGTTGGTCATGGAAGATGACACTTCAGTGAACAGCTTTGCTGCTGCCATGAAATTGATTTTTATGACACAGTATGAGGACAAAATAATGTATTCAATCTTCTTCAACTATGGGACAGAAAAACACATTTGCCTGCTTTGCTGAGGTCACTGAGCCTACCTCGCTTGCTGGGGCTGGAACGGATGAAACAGCTTCGCGCAATGCAGTGTGATGGGCTGCCAGAGATCCCTCCAACAAGACCAGGAGGAAGGCAGCTCTGTTGTATCCGCCCCAGGTGCACACAGCAGATTTGACTCACCTTTCTTCTGCATCTTAGGCAGTCATTTATACCAACACAGTTAGCTGCTAGCAAGCCGATTTACATTAATTTCAGACATGAGAAAAATAATAAGTGCATAGTGCACAGCAGTGGTGAATCCAACACAAAAGAGAAAACCCGAGATGTGCCTGACACCTCTGTTAACAATTTAAATGAAATAGACTCTACTTAAACTCCACATTCTCTCTGTCAGTCAGATATGCATATCACAGAGTGTATCTTAGGAAGAGATTAGAGTTCGGCTCTTAATTTAGACACAAGCCATCAATATAAAATCTACTAGAACCTCAGGGAGCATAGTCTGTATTTCAGCAGTCACAGGTCCTTTATGGGCTTCTGAGATAAGGCTCAGTTTGTCTTAAAATAAGTAGTGCTAACAAACAGGCTTTATTCTTTACTGTCTCCTAGGTCTTGCATCAGTTACCGATGGTTCTGAATATCACCCTCTTTTACAGTAAAAACGACCATAGATGGTTCCCAGAAACAGACTCTTGGAGGTACAGGCAATGTATCTCTCTTTTTTTTGACTGTGTAGGGATCTCTCAGATTTGTAAAACGGCTGCAAAAAATGAGTCTAAAAAGAGGTAGTCTGAAAAAAATAGACCTAGGACAAATTTGAATGAAATGGGATATTAATATAATTCCTTTGGGGAACAGATAAAGAAAATAGAATGGATTTTGTAAATGGATTATACTTTGTCCTTAGCTTTGGCTGTGTCTCTCCATAATCTGTTTAATTCCTTATACTCTTGGAGAAATATCTTCTCCTTTATGGATATCATAGAATCATAGAATGGTTTGGATTGGAAGGGATCTTTAATGGTCATCTAGTCCAACATTCCTGCAAGGAGTAGGGACATCTCCAACCAGATCATTGATATTAAATGAATAACTGCTTTGTACTGTTGCTTCAGTTTTTATTTAAAACATAATTCATAGGCAAATTCTGTATTCCCTCTAGATTTTATGAATTATAAACCATACATTAAATCTATTTTACTTAAACCAACAAATTTTCTCTTTCAAAAGCTAAGAGCTCTTCAGTACCATAAGAAATCAGCAATATCTAAGAAGGCAGATGGTAATTACCCTGCTTCTTTATCGTGCCTGTGAATCTAATGCACATAAATTGAAGCTTTACGTGCAACTCTGAGTAAAACCTCATTCTTCAAGGTGCTGAACAGCTTGCGTAACACCTGGAGGTGCTAAGCGCCACTTAAAGGTGCCAAGCTCCTCTAAGAACCGGGGCGCCCTGTTACAACCTAAGGTTTCTTCAGCGGCTTTACAGAGTTTGATACATCCGTTATAAATTCTGTCTCAGAGTGAGAAATCCCTTTATATATATCTGTCTGATATTTGTGTTTCACTCTTGGATATCCAGACTTAATAGAGAACTGTGAGTGTTGTCAGACTCCTAGGGATGACAGCTGAGTTTGTAACCATCTTCCTACATCATACTTAAAACTTAATATATATATATAAATGTATTAATGTAGTGTAATGTAGTAATCAGCCTATATATAATAACTGCATGCCATATGGGAACGTATTAGACCAAAACCTCACACTCTGAATTCTTTATCTACCTCAATTCTTTTATGACTCGGCTAAATGTGGAAATAGGGTTTATTTTTCTTTTGATCCGTAGCTCTCCATGCTACTGTAATTGCAGTTGCTGTTCCACACCCTGATGCACTGGACAGCCAAGTGTGCTGATTTGGGCTTGGATAGAGTTAATTTTCTTCATAGAAGCTACTATGAGGCTATGTTTTGGATCTGTGCTGAAAACAATGTTGGTAATACAGGCATGTTTTTGTTATTGTTATGCTGTGCTTACACAGAGTCAAGGCCTTTTCTGCTTCTCACCCCACCCCAGCAGTTAGTAGGCTGGGAGTGCACAAGAAGCTGGGAGGGGACACAGCCAGGACAGCTGACCCCAACTGACCAAAAGGATATTCCACACCATATGATGTCATGCTCAACATAGAAAGCTGGAGGAAGAAGAGGGAAGGGTGTGACGTTCAGAGTTATGGCATTTGCCTTCCCGCATGATGGAGCGATGGAGCCCTGCTTTGCTGCAGATGGTTGAATACCTGCCTGCTGATGGGAAGTAGTGAATGAATCCTTTGTTTTGCTTTGCTTGCATGTGTGGCTTTTGCTTTACCTATTAAACTGTCTTTAGCTCAACCCACGAGTTTTCTCACATTTAATTTTCCGATTCTTTCCTCCATCCCACCAGGGGGGAGTGGTGGAGTGGCTGTGTGGTGCTGAGTTGCTGGCTTGGGTTAAACCACAACACCAAGAATAGGTAAGAATTATCTGAGATACAATTTAATTACTATAATGATAGCATCCAGGACTCAGTCCCTTGGTCTTTAGTTGCTATTGCCCTATCTCTTTCTGACAAGTGCACAGAAGACATTTTGTGTCCAACATACATGATAAATACTTGTCCAAAGGTTGTATGCCCAGACAATCAAAACTTCAGCTAGGTTTTAAACTCTGGTAGTGTTATTGTAAGCCTCTTGTCTTTAAAGTTCTACCAGTTTGGTCCATTGTAGAATCTTCCTGACCAAGAGCCTTTCACTGTAGCATTTCATTTTCCTAAGAATCATCTTCATTTCTGCTGCCACAGGAATTCAATTTCCTAATTGTGCACATAAACCATTGTATTCTTTAGGTACACCACTCAAGACTGAGACTCTCAAGACAGGATCTAGGACACCTGGGCTAGTTCTTGCATTGTTAAAAGAGAAGACCACATTTTCACAGCTATTTTAACAGTGCAGTTTTTTGAAATAGCATTCTGCTTATTTTTATCATTGTATGGTACCTGAAGAAACCAGAAGTTATGGATCTTCTATTCAAAGAAGGATAAATTAAACAGCTTTTGAAGTGTCCTCTCAAAAATTAGGAGCTAGAGAGTACAATCCATTATTTAATTGTTATGATTTTCTGCTCATATCAGAGATGTGCAACAGAATGTATAACCAGCAACTAGCTGAAACTTGTTGTAGCCATTTCACTTGCTGCAATAAGTATTTTTTTTTTGTAGATAGATTTCTTTTCTGGATTCCACTGGACAGGATCTGTGGGCTGTTAGAATTGTCTACAGTATCACACAAAAGGAAGTGTAACAGAATGACTCCAGATTTGCCAGCTTTCTCTCTGATGTGTTAGAAGTTGTCTGGGCTTTTGCCTCAGAGACACAAAAATTATTTGTTTGAGGAGTGTGACCATATTGTCACGAGTTACTGAGCACTGTTTATTTTTTAAATATGTAGTACATTGCTCAGTAGTAAAGGGAGGGTTACATTTTGCTCACCAGGAGCAATAAATTAAAAGAACATTTTCCCCACAGTTGTCGTGCTATGACTGTTATAAAAACTGATTCTATGTAGTCGTTCTGCTACGAAAATTTGTGCCTATCATAAACCGATGCAAATATACAGAACACAGACTGATGATACAGAGATGAATGTGCAGTACAAAACACAGGAATGTCTGCAGGTGCCTGCACTGAAGTGTTGAAAAATCACAGCAAAATTCTTGCTCCTGGAAAGTTTTGTCATTTATGTCTCGCTCAGAGCTATATGTGCTCTGAATCTTTATCAAAAAATGAGAATAAGAAATGTCCTAGTGGGTCTCCTTAAAATAAAGATCTTTTTCTGTAAATCATCCCCTTCTAAACTGACTTGCTTTTCTATCTTAATGCTTGGAATGTATTATAGTCTTTAAAATAAAAAGGTAACATCTGCTCACATACCACACAATAATTTAAACTTTGTAATAAAGGATAATAAATGATAAGAAACAGGAATAAAGATCTCTAATTGTTATAAAAAGCTGATTTTAACGTTCATTTACAAAAACATTACATAATTATGCTTGCTTTCTTTCTTTCAATGTAGTCCCTCCAGATGAGACATTTATTGCTACGACTCCCTTAGCTGCTTAAGCGATCTATTAGGTGAAAGCTCTGTGACTAACTGTTCATCTGATTCAGTGGCAGAATGTAAACCTTCCAAAAAATACTGCAATTTAGCTAATCTACAGTACTGTCTTGTCTTTTTTTTTTTCATTCAAATGGATGAATTATTAGTTTTAGATGAAATGAAAAGCCTAATATGAGAAGTTGCATTCTGAGGCCCTGGTGGGGCCAAGGAACTCAAGGATGGCTGTAGCTTTACTTCCACTTGACAGATACCTTTGGTTGGGGCATTCCCCAGCCCTGGGGATGGCCTCAGCTCAAAGTGCCGTTCTGCTGTGGAGCAACTGAACAAACAACATCCAGAAAAGTGCTCTAAATCTTCTCAGCCCAGGGACTGTGGGACTTTGATTTTTGGTTTTCCAGTCACTTGCCCTTACTCAGTTCAACTCACCATGAGTAACACTGAATATTCACTGTGGACAACGGGTCTTACTGTCTCGCTTGTACTCTGCTTGTCTGAGAACCAAGGCAGGGGAGGGATACTTGTGGACTATATTGGTGCATCCCCACTCAGGATAGGTGTGCGGGCAACAGGCAGCACTAGGCAGTGTCACAGCTTTAAGGACAACTCAAAGAACGACCAGGATTTTAGGTGCAGGTAGGGGATACATGTGGGAGGCCATAACCATTCAACTCAGGTAACAGGATGAGTGTGCCCTGAATAGATGAGGATTACAGGAGGATAAGAAACTGTAAGGACACCTAAAGGTAAAAAACTAACTAAACATAACTGTGCCATCCTATTGGGGTTAATAAGAGGACAGGAAGTAAAGCAGGATCAGTGAGAAAGGAGAGTGTGGGAAGAGAGAAAACTTGCTTTGTTTTACAGGTACAAGAAGGAAATAATGCAGTATTCCTTTGTTCCTCTATGGTTGTGAATGGGAGAGGGAAGTGAGAAGGTAAATTCCAAGTATGCTCATCAACAGAATAAGAAGTCAGGAAAGCAACTCTTGTTTTGTTCTTTATTGGTCTGGTGGGAAGAAGGGAGCTGGCCAGGGAGAAAAGCAGATTTTATTTGCATGTCAGTTGCAGTGAGCAGAGTGGGAGGACAGCAGAACCTTTTGTAGGTTTCTGAGATGAAGAGAACTGTGAAAACTTGAAATCTAGTTTCACTTCATTTGATCATTAGCGTGTGGGGTACAGAAGAAATGAAAATCTTCCATTTCTGAGGAAGCTTTCAGAGGGGCTGAGGGGCTTGAGAAAGAAATGTAGTATTTATTAATGTTGTCATGTCCTCATGTTTATCATACTTACAGTATTTATTTTTGTATTAGTATTCAATGGGCATGTATTGCACAACTTGTATTGTCGTTAATGTTTAATAAGCTGATTCTAAAGGAAGGAATGGAAATAGGATGTTTTTATGAAGGGGAGGAAGAAAATAGTGAAAGGAAATATCTTTATTTCCTCTCTTTTTTTTTTTTTCCGGAAAGGACTATGAAGAAATTAAAGCAGTGGCTTTTGTATGTATTCTCTAGGAGGAGTGAAGTTTCTCCTCATGTCTCATTTAGTCCAGCCCGTTTAGTCTGCGGGTAAGAATACATGAAACATCCTATTGTAGGACCAGTCAGTCAAACCATCAGTGCCTGTACTGTCTCGTACACTGGCAATACAAGATGCTAACTGAAGAAAGCAGACAAGACCACTATCTGGAGTCCATTCCCCTTAGCGTTCCCTAACATCCACAAGGCCTGGTTAAAAGATGTCATAAAGCAATATATATCACTGCCTATTCCCTTTAAGGAATTTATCTGCTTCTTTCAATCATGTGAAAGTATCTCCCTTTGGTCTATTTTAAACAAGTTTCACCAAGTGCCCTCTAGGCCTAGCATTGCAAGATTTTGTGAATTTCACTTCTGCATTGACCTTTTCCACCACCTTCATAATTTTGCAAATCTTTTTACTTTTTCCTTTCAGTCTTCTCATTTCCCCTATTGAACAGCTTCATCCTTTTTAATCTTTTCTAATAAGGCTGCCATGACATCCCCTCAATCATTTTAGTTGCATTTCTTTGTACCTTGTCAATTCTACTGTGCTCTTCTTGAGGACCTGTTAAGTTCACAAGATGAGGGTTTTACATAGTGGCAAAGTGATGTTCCCTGTCTTATTCTGAACACCTTTCCTGATGATGACCTACATTTTGCTGGATTTTTTTGGGTGCCACTGAACACTAGGCCAATGATTTTGGTAAACTGACCAAGATGTTTCCAAGATACTTTCCTGAGCTGAACTGCTAGTTCTGAATTGTGCATATAGACATACTCCAGATTATTTTTCTCTAGATGCATTGCTTTTCATTTAGACAGAGTGAAATTAATTTGATGCCTTTTTGTCCACTCAGTTTTGTAAACTCCTTCTGGAGTTCCTCACTGTCTACTACAAAAGCTTGGTGTCATCTTTAAACTTGAGGATTTTGCTGTATTTCCCTTTCTAGATGCTGAAGATGGTGAATAAATCTGGTCCCAACACCAGTCCCTATAGGACTCCACTGCTGATATTTCTCCACCCTGGAAAGCATTAGTCTTTATTTCCCATTCTTTATCCATCCTCTAGTCAATAAAAAGTCATTTCCTGCAATCCTGTGGCAGTGTAAGGTATTTTTGTAACCTTTGGCATGTAATCTGGTCAAAGGCTTTTTGGAAATTCAAACGTACTGTCCCCTTTATCCATGCTATAGAACTCCAGCAGGCCAAGGAGGTAGGACAACCTTGCCCCCCAGCCATGCTCTCACTTTTTCAATAGACTGTTTATTCATGTATCCAGAAATCTCTTTCTTTATTATAGACCTTTTCTACCATTTTCCCATGAGTCAGACTCCCTGCTCAGTAGCTCCCAGGTTCCCCATACCAGCACTTGCTGTAGATGGTCAACAGGACTGCAATTTTATGTCCCATTTCCTTCTGAACTCTTGGGTGAATGCCATCTGGTCCTGGTGACTTATTAACATTTATAACTTCTGTTTGGTCTAAATACATTTGGTATGCCTACTTCAAACCAACCTTCCTCATCTGACCTCTCTGCTATAAAAGATGTATAGGTTATGGGAGCCGTTTCAAGACTGAAGCAAAGAACCTACTGAGTTTCTCTGCTGTGGCTCTTTCATCCCCAATTGGTCCTTATTTCCAGTCCTCAGGCAGACCCACTGTTTTCAACCCAGGCTTCCTGCTTGTCTGGATAGGGCTTCTTGACCTCCAGAAGCAAGAAGCAAACAGGACTTTCTGGGGTGGTCTCTCCTGTTCTGCCCTGTAAATGTTCAAGTTGTGGAAAACATCAGTATCATCACCTTGACTGGGGTCAAAACTAACATTCATGTTTATCTACAGTGCTTGATGAGGACGTGCATAATGAAAAAGATCATAGCATAGTAATTAATGATAATTTTTTAAATGTTCAATAAATAAGACTATTTATCTATATCTCTTGCTCAACTTAAACTATAGGCTATCATTAAGAATGTGTTTGTACTGCTTCAGATTAAATGTCCATTCAGCCTAGCATCCTGACACTGACAGACAAGCATAGCAACAAGGCGTACTCCTCCACTTGCCAACAAATTGTTGTTCAGAGAAACAGTGAACAATGATTCCCTATTCATCTCCACTATGACATTCACGATTTTATAGGCATCCATCATACTGTATCTCAGGGGAATGCTCCTGGCTGAATAGCCTTGTCTGTTAAGCAAATATTTTCCTTTCTGTTCTGTACATTTGATCAATTGAACAGCTTGCCCAGAGAGGTGGTGGATGCCTCATCCCTGGAAACATTCAAGGCCAGGCTGGATGGGGCTCTGAGCAACCTGGTCTGGTTGGAGATGTCCTGGCTCCTTGCAGGGGAGTTGGACTAGATGATCTTTAAAGGTCTTTTCCAACCCAAACCATTCTATGATTCTATGATGTGGTGTGAGGCATGCTAGAGCAAGAAGCTTGTGTGGCTGCAAGCATGGGAAGAAAGGGCAGGAGGAGTCTTCTGGGAAGCAATGAGCCACAAGGATGGCCAGACTGCAGCCGACCTGCACACTGACTCCCTACGGGTGGGCCAGGTGCAGTCACAGATGGGTTGCAGAGTTGAACTGGATGTGTGCTGCAACCTGGAGCATTCTGAACAAATTGGATTTACTGCACATGTGCACAGCAAATGAACTGGGCGTCCATGCCCTTGTGCTGGCAGCAGAAGTCTGCAGGGGTGGCCTCTGTGAGAAAAGACCAGAGGGTGCCCCTGTGTTTGACAGAGACAATTCCAGCCGGCTCCAAAACATATCCATGACGGGACACAGCTGAGCCTGTCAGCCAAGCTGGTGGCACCTCTGTGAAAACATATTTAAGAAAGGATTAAAGACACTGCACGGCAGCTGTGAGAGAAAGGCGCAAGAAAATGTGAGAGAAACAGCCTTAGAGACAGCAAGATCAGAGAAGGGGAGGGAGGAGGTGCTCCAGGTCCTGGGGCAGAGGTTCCCCTGCAGCTCATGGAGAAAACCAAGGTGATGGTGATTCACTTTATTTTAGTCTCCTGTCCTGCTGAGGTGGGGAAGCGAGAGAGCAGCTGGGCAGGTGTCTGTCAGCCAGCCAGGGTCAACCACCATACTTTAACAGATGAAATATGTTAACTGCAACGGACACATTGCACATGTAAAGTAGAAGTACAAAGTACTCATTGCTTAGGGCTGCCCAGTGTCTGGGAAGCTCAGTCAGAGCAGTTGCATCCAGTTGCATTGTGAGACATCTGGCAATCCTGGCAAAAACATGGTGATGGTATAAAAAGCACAGGAAAAACCCAGCAAACTATTAGAAGAAATAACAGGGTTGGCCAGGCTGTACCAAATAATAAACAGGAATATGTAAGAGTTGATTTAGAAGAGAAGCTGATGTGAGATTCCATCCCTAGTCATAGACATGGGAACTACCAGCGCTGTACAGTGCCTCTCCCTTACCTCTCCTTACATTCACAGCGGCAGTCAGCCTCATCTGTGGGGGCACCTGCCCCACAACAGCCCTGTGCAGGGTTCCCAGACCTGGGTGCCCTGGTTGGTGACAGGAGCCCAGGGATGCAGTACACCCAGGTCACTGCACGTTAATACAAGCCTCTCTCTGCCTGCGTTCAGAGGAGAGCGTACCAGACACAGCCCGCAGGGCCCTGATAGCACGCAGTAGGAATGTTTGAGAAAGAGGCGGATTTTTGGACCTTATGGAGTTGTTTATTCAAGTGATAACTTTATTTTTATGCAGCTTGCAGAAATCCTGGACTCAGTTCAAGTCATACTCTGCATTTCTCCAGCAGAAGGAATTGTTGTTGTGGTTTTACTTTCATTGTAGTCATGGGTATGGTAGGGGCTTGCTAGTTTGTAAGTGTTTGCTGTTTCTCTCTCTAGCTTTCTGTTTGTACAGCTGTAATAAGAACATTAACAAGCTCCTTGAAAAGCTGCAGCTAGGTACTGACATTTTCTTCATGATTCTGTAGAGTTTGTCTTCAGGGTCAGCTACTACAAGACATATGCTTAAAAATACACGAGGATACAACTACCACAAAGCATTGTTCCAAACAGACAAATGATTAAGCTCTGTAAAACCACTGTATTTAGGAAAAAAAAAGAGCTACCAACAGTAATATGAAATTGCAGTTACAATTTCTAGGCAGAATCTGCCTGGTTCAGGTCAAATGCAAACAAACCTTGCAGCCATCCAGAGATGCTGTTGTGCTTGCTGAAGTGGATGGAAAGATTCTCACACATTTCAGTAGGAGCTAGGTCAGAGTCAGGCATTTCAAAGACGACAAGTAATTAACACACAATGCAAAAGAATGAATTTGCAGTAAATTGTCTTGTACCATTCTTTAAAAAAAATACACTTTGTTCTTGAAATTTGCAATTATTCCTCCTCTTTTTACTCATTTGAGCAGCTGAGTACACAGCAGTTACTGTAAGATTATTTGGATGGCTGACTGCTTTATTGCTAACACTGAAAATCAGTACAACTCCAGCATGCTGATGATCATGCTTTCTCTGGAAAGATGCTTGACACTAGCTTCCTCCTTCCTAATACAAATATTGAAAATAATGAGATAGTAAAGCCAAGTGTTCATGAGCCTGTGAGATGTCTCAGTTAGGGCTCTTCCTGCAACCTCAGTTTGTTCTTCCTTGTGTGTTTAAGTCTTATGATACCACATTTAGTTGTATTTCAGTTTCACAAAGGAAATGGATGACACTCTGGGACAAATTTGGAGCCTGTAAGGGTAGAGGGTCTAGGCTGCTTCCTTTAAAGACGTAAGCAGACATGCAATGGGTAAGCCAGGGAAAAGCAAGATGGCAAGTGATGACCTTACGACTAGATAGTTGAGTGTTGTTCTGAGGGACTGAATCCTAATCTTCCCTCACCTATGGATTGCTTCTGTGATTATAGACAACTTTTTCACATTTAATCTGCTGTCTTGGGCAATAAGAAAGCCTCATGCTTTGAAAATTTAGGGCCCTGATGTATATATTTTGTATTGATAATTTTGGCTTTCATTTCTCTGCCTCTGCCTATAGAATGAGAATAACAATACCACACAATGTCACAGTCACATTGTGGACATAACTATAATAATGGTTTTGAATTACTTATCTTGTTCTATTAACAGCACTCCTGAAGCCTCTGTAAAGAAAATGAGATTCCTTTTTAATCCAAATCACTGGATGAGGTGGGAAAATACTGACAAATGGCAGCACAGTTTCATATTATTGAAGACAATCACAATGTCTGTGCATCAAATGAGCAAATTAAAATTGCACAGAGATCCCCCATTCTGTCATACTTTAAGTTCTAAACACGTACATTTAAAATCTTGTCTCTATTTTAATGCATCAATCTCAAACATATTTTTTAACATTTAACTTTCATTTCCAGTGCCCACTTAATCACTTGAACCTCTGGAGTATCACTTGAACCCCACCTGGAGTACTGTGTCCAGTTCTGGAGCCCCCAACATAAGAAGGACAGGGACCATTTGGAGAGGGTCCAGAGGAGGGCCAGAAGGATAATAAGAGTGCTGGAGCACCTCTCCTATGAAGACAGGCTGAGAGAGTTGGGGCTGTTCAGCCTGGAGAAGAGGAGGCTCTGGGGAGACCTTACAGTGGTCTTCCAGTACCTCAAGGGGGCCTACGGGAAAGATGGGGAGAGGCTGTTCAGTAGGGCCTGTTGTGACAGGACTAGGAGTAACGGTTTTAAAATAGAGGGAGGTAGATTTAGATTAGATATTAGGAAAAATTTTTTTACAATGAGGGTTGTAGAACACTGGAACAGATTGCTCAGAGAGGTGGTAGCTGCCCCATCCCTGGAAACATTCAAGGTCAGCTTGGATGGGGCTCTGAGTAACCTGATCTAGTCAGGGATGTCCCTGCTCCTTGCAGGGGAGTTGGACTAGATGACCTTTGAAGGTCCCTTCCAACCCTAACCATTCTATGATTCTATGATTCTGGAAAAGCAGATAGTAATAATAAGATACTATGCTAGAAACATAAGTGTCACAAACATTACAATAAGTTTGGAAGATGTTTGGTATATGTTAGTTATGACAGTCTCTTTCCTTTCAGTTTCTTTTGTCTGCTGCTCTTCTGCTGTTCAGATTAATCTTCTACCTCCCTAATACCTCCCTGGCTTCCAAAGGCCCTCAGTAAACTTAAACACACACAGCAGTATTCTGCTTTGCTGCATTACAGAAAAAGTCATGCTTCACCTCCAGAGCTGAGAATATTTGGAGATTAAAAATGCAGTCAAGCTCTGGCAAGCATAGCAAATGGTGCTTTCCCAACTCCAATGAAATTCCATGTCAGATTCTTCTCTCATTTAGCCATGTTTCTCAAAAAAAAATTCAAGCATAATGGGCTCGAGCATCTAAAAATAAGTTACTGAAAACGTATGACCATTAAAAATGCTGTATAATCTTAACAGCTAATACTAGCAGCCATGTATGAAGTCACAAGGGACTGCACGAGAGGCTGAAGGAGTTCTTGTTCAGATCCATAGAGGCAGAGGATGCAGGGTCCTGCTAAGGGTCTGGCCCTACAACATGCTACAGGGGAGAATCCCTATCAAAGTTCTGCACCTGCACACTTATCAATTTGCTGATATAGTTGCTCCTGTCTTACCACCTGTCATGTTGCACTAAAAGCATCTGAAAGGCTTTACTCTGTAGGAGACAGGTAGTGAAGTTTTATACAAGTAACCTGTGCTTTGGACTTCCTTTGGGACTGGTAAGTCATGAAACTGTAATGTTTTAACATAATGGGACTCAAAATATTCTTGACAAAGCAGCAGGTCTGGAGTTGGGACACTGTGGTATTCCACAACCCGCACTCTTAAGCTTGTAATTTCTCACAGTGGCCCTACATGGACCATCACTGAAATTCCTCACACATTCCTTCATCCTGAGCAGCTAACCAAAAATGGTGAGTTGTTGTACACTCTGTCTGGCAGTGGACAATAAAAGTGGCTGGCAGTGTGCTTCTTTGTTAATGTTCTCTTTATTTTTAAACATAAATCAAGCTTCATATCTTTGCACTGAGGCAGAGGAAAGAAACTAAAACAGATTATTCATTAATTTTTAGTTTTCCTTCCATCTACGCAGGCCTCTGAAAGCCCATTCATTTGTCTCTAGCTGAGGTCTCTAGCTAGGGTCAACCTTTGGCCTCTGTCAGCTTCACTGTGCTACCACATGTCTCCTTCTCTTGAACGACCCCAGCTCCATCAATCTGTTTTCTATTAATAGCACCCAGATGAAGTCCTTCTGCTTTATGCAGTCAAATTTTACATTCCAATAACTAAAACCAATGACAGACATCCTGGTTTTGACTGAGAGTTGACAGAGATGAATCTGGCACATCACATAAATTAGCATAAGCTATCTAAAAAGCTTAAAATCTGATGTGCCAAGCTTGCATTTATCTTACGGTAAATGTAGAAATCACAATACTAAAAATAAACTGTGCTGGCATGGAGATTTCACTTTTCTGATAGTCATTACATCACAAAGGCACCTCAGCTCCCAAATAACTAATTACCCTTAAGTTACAGTATCACAGAAGTAATAACTTTTAAAAGCCATTCAAGTAAATAAAATTGATTTTCCAGAGTAATTAGCCAAGAAGCTATGACTGAGATGAGCGATGCAATTAGGAATTGAATTATGCAGAGTTTGTTTATGCTGAAATGAAAAATAAAAAGATTCAGTCCATCCTTGGAAGCCTGTGGCTTTTGCTGACATTCCTATCAAGACGACTTCAAGAGGAAAGGCTTCCTCTCAGGCAAATAAACAAATCTGTCTCTGAGTAATTATTATCACACCTCAGGTAGCAAATGTTGTAAGCCATGATGCTGCGTGCTAAGTGACTGACTGCTAGGGACATGGAGTCAGCATTTAGAAATGCTCTGCCTGAAGTGCTGTTTGTTCTTCAAATCAATTAAGGGGCAGTAACAAAGAGCAAGATCAGGATTTTTTTTTTCTCTGTAGGTATCCAAGAAGGCAAAATGGTGTCAGAAGACATCCCCTTATACTCTACACGTGAAATGGTTACAGTGCCAGTATTTGTCATCCCTTGAGAAAATGGTCAGCTCGGTTCTAGCAGGGCAGAATGGAGCACCCCTTCTAGTGACCCTTCTGTAACCACAGAAGGATACAGAACAGAAAGGAAAAAAGCGTTCCTTTCAAGTATTACAGTGCAAACAAGTCAACTGCAAGTGCCTATCTCTATTCATTGATTGCAGAAGGTTTGTTGGACAATTCTGTTAAGGGATCAACATTTTTTGGAACATGTTTATGATCTTCAGAGATGTTGTAGGGCTGATGGAACTTCATATTGTATACACAGTGGAGTGCCTTGTAAGTACAGCCAGCCCATTGATAATCAGACCACACCTCTGCTCATTATTATTTTGCACAGTAGTACATTTCCAGGAATATAGGACAGCCTATATTCTTGGTCCTGAAGCAATATTACAAAAAATATTATATTATAATATAAAATAATATGTAAAGCAGATTGACTGCAACTATGCTATTCTACACTATTTCATCCAGTCTCCTAGTGCTCAGTTTTACTCTTCTAGATGACACAACTCTGTATTTGTTACAGTAGTTTTGCATAACAACTCATATACACAGAAGTAACAGGTGCAGGTAGTATACTTAATGTTGCTTTAAACTAAAGACAGAAACTGCTGTGTTAAATTAATTATCTCAACTACACCCCAGCATCACGCGTTGTATTGAGCATTTAGAAAGTGGCTTGATACTTTCTGACCGCGTGTACGGAGCCAAATACACCACTGGTACAAGATGGTCCAACTCCATTTACTTCATGAGCCTTCCGTTTATTTGCCTGCAAAATAGGAAATATAATCAAGGAATTTCAAAGGGTTAGGAAACCACTAGTAGAGCAGCCATGAACACGTATTATCTTATACCCTATTGTACATGACAACTTCAGTATTTTCCATAATACACTCATGACACTCCATGGTATGTTTATAACTCTGTGTGGAAAAAAGGTGCTGCTAAAAAGTCTTTCTTTGCCTGTAGTTGCCTTTCAATGTAATCTTGGATACCACAATAACTGCCTCTATTTTAAGAGAGAAATTGAAGTGCTGAGGTGCTTCTGTGCAAATAGGGTCTTCTTATTCTGAACTTTGTATACTTTTCCTCCTCTGAAGCAGAGAAATTAGAGAAATAATTCTTAATTTGCCACGTTTCATCTATTTGTCAGGGTAAAATTCCTTCAGAGACTTATATCAGCACCAACTTTTAGCTCTCAAAAGCAAACAACTCAGCTATTTCCAGCTGTAAAAGTATTGCAAAAGAAATTATACTGAGGTTAGGTACAAAGGCACACAGTGTTGCTGTCTTTGTAAAGTTCCCCACCTTTTCACCTGTTTCCTTTATTTTGACCATCATATTTCAAACATAATCTGCTTTTAAAATGCTAGAAGTGTTTTACATACAATTGTGAAACAAAAAAAAAACAGTTTGTGAATTAAATGCACTTATTCCAGTGGGTCTACAAGCCTTTGCCCCCACAGGAAAAATATTATGCATTCAAGTAAATATCAAAAAAGTCTCAGATCTTGTCCTGGAGTAAACAAATTGTGACAATTTTACAGTATTTATTTTTATCCATGTCCTTATCTTTATTTTATGAGAATCAACCTTGTGTTCTCAAAACCAGGATCACATTTCACATTGTGACGTACACAATTGCCAGGAGTTAAATATTTAATAAGAAATGTCAAGGCTACAGTGTTAAATGCTGTAACCTACTACCACCATATGAATATTCCTTTATTCAAGAAACAATTTTAAAAAATTAATTTGATATCTTTCTTTTCTCAAGGCCTTAGCTTGAAGATCTTAAAGTTACGGTAGCATTTGAACTAATTTATTTTTCACTCTGTAGTTTAAAGTGAAAATTGAGGCAGTCATCTCACACAAGGTCTGCATTTACATCAGAAAAATCATCAGAGCTGATGGTTTCAGTCTAGCCAAGACTTGGGTCAGAACAGCTTACAAGCTCTACATCATGGATGAATTACTTTGATGGAAAAATGTGGAAAAACTTGTACCCGTATGGACTTTCATACCTCCGGCCACTGCGGTTAGGATTGAATTGACAGTGTGTCACAGTTTGCTTTACAAGCTAACAGGGAAAATAATATGGTGTTTGTAGATGTTGCAAGAGCTATGTCTTGCAACAGAAAGTGTTATCTCTGAGTATAGGTCTGGTTGTGAGTACCCCTACTGAACTAACGCGTCTATGGCAGTCAAAAGGGAAAAGCAAGAAGAAGCAGCAAGTACAATAGTTTGTGATAAGACCTTCTACTATTGCTCACCTTATTCAAAACTAGCCCCTCTACACAGTGGAAGTGAGTACATCAGAAATATACTGTGCCATACACACGTGCGGGCAGCCTGCTCAGACTCAGGACGCTCTGTAGGCAAGTGTGGTGGTTTTCTTGTATATGAAGAAAACAAAATTACTTTTAGTTTTTAGCAGCTACTGCAGCACTAACTGTCTGTCTGTCTTCTTTCACCAATGAATCTTAGTTTTTTTTTGTTTGGTTGGTACCTGATTTACAGATTTATGTTTTGTTCCTTGCTTTGTTCTTCACAAGAGAGCTCCCAAAGCACTGAGATAAAAAGACAGCACCATGTCCTTATAGGAAGCACAGTTCTACTTCTGAAAAAGTTTCCTACATTCTTGTCATGAAGTACGTACCCCAGATAGTCACAGTGGTGTCTCCTCATACACCATACCTTTTCATTCTGATCCTACGGTAGATGTCCATCTCGGCCAGCCAGGTTGAGGGCGACCATAGGCTTTAATGAAGGAACAATTAATGCACAGTCGTGAATTCTTTACCAAGGTATGAGGCTGAGGTGAGAAAGCTTCCTGTTTTCTTCCTTAGCTATGAGCACCCTGGCCCTCTGATTTCAAACTATCTTGCAGCCTTGGGGAAAGGATCTGTGTTGTCTGAACCCAGTGATGCTACTGGCATGTGTTGGACAGTATCTCCCTCTGCTAGTGAGTCCAATGAATTCAGAGAAAGATCGACATTTTTTCAACCCTGCCTACTCTATCCCTGTAATCTTCTTTCAGACTAACATAGTTCATACATATTTGCATGTGCATGAAGCCTGATGTATGCCACATGCATTAGAGCTGTTTTACACTTTCAGATTGAGCCTTCAATGCACCTGCTGCAAAACCAGAATCCAAAATGTGTCTTACTTCCAGTTGCACTCTGGGCCCCAATAGCTCATGGTGTGCCTATAAGCAAATGTACACCCTTGAGAAGTGGCTGCAAGTCCTGGCTTTGTGGATATGCAGACACTCAGACACCCAGGAATCCTTGACAAGTGACAAAAAAGCAATAGTTTGGAAGGTGATTCATAAAACCAGTAGCTGACTGCTAAAACGGGGGGAAGTACAAGTGTGTACGGCTGGTAGAGCAGTGCCACAGACCGGTTTTCCAATGCGGTCACGATGCCAGTTCAGTCGTAATGCCAGACCACAGTGCAACTGGGATGTGATGACCATTTATATTACAAATAAAATTATTTAGGCTCTTAGATTATTGCAGAGAGCTTGGAAACTATGTAGTCAGTGTATTAACCAAACTGTGAATAGGAAGTCTGAGGGAATATATCGGCCTGGAAACCCATGCCAGAAATGATAAGCATAGATGTAACGAATATATACATACACTGGTATCTCTGACTTCTCTGGGTGGGGTTCTCTGCTCTGTGCCAAAGTGACCTGTACCTAGCTTTCCTTGGATAAAATGCCGTTTCAGCTGTGTTTTTCTGACTGGTTGGGTACTCAATGGAGCAAAGCAGAAGTCTTGAAAAAGTTAATTCTTTCTCTTGCTCTTGCATCCAATATTTCTTTTTTTTTTTTTTTGTCTTCTGGAGAAGTGTTAGGTTATAAGACTGAAAAATCCTATCCAAGAGCAAGAATAGTTACCAATTGAGTTCCCAAGTACTGCAACATACAGAGAAATGAGAACTGTCAAAGCAAGCCAAGACAAATAGTAGCAGGAGCCCAAAGATACATAAATTTCGGACTGAGTCAAAACCACCCAGAGGTTTTGTATAAATAAAAATTCAGAATTTCATTTAAAAATAGCCCATAAAATGTGAAATATTCCAATAAAATAGATGAAAGTATATCCACAGAAGGAGTGAATCTGCTCACTTTGAAGTCAATGAGAGTAAAATTGGGGCCCCAGTACTTTGGAAAGAAAATTAAGGAATAAGATCATCCTTAAGGCAAGAAACTTGAGTGTGGGTTAGCCTGAGAATGCTGTAACAGACAGAAAGAGGAGCCTGAGCTTTGAGATAGGCTCAGACACCAGCCTTTCATCTGCTGCCCACTCTGTGCTTTCCATCTATGGCACAGCAGTTGTTATCCCGTAACATAACTGGATGTTTGACTAAGTGGGTGTCGTAGTTCAGCCCCAATTGGGACCAGACTACACAGTCTCTCTCTCACTCCCCCCACCCTCCAAGAGAATAGGGGGAGATGATATAAGAAAAAACGGCTCGAGGTTTGAGATAAGGACAGGGAGAAATCCTTAAAGTTACCGTCACGGGCAAAACAGACTCGACTTGGGGAAAACTATTAATTTATTACTACAAACAGCAGGATAATGAGACAGAGAACAAGGTAACCTCCCTCCACCCCTCCCTCTTCCCAAGCTTAACATTATCTCTACTACCTTCCGCCCCGAGCGGGACAGGGGGGAAGAGGGAATGGGGGTTGCGGTCAGTTCATCATGCGTTGTTTTACGCAGCTGCTTCATGGTTGGGGGAAGAACTCCTCACATTCCTCCCCTGCTCCGTTGTGGGGTCCCACCCCTATGCCACAGTCCTTTGTGAAACTGCTCCGGCGTGGGTCATCTCTTCCACGGGGTGCAGTCCCTCTAGAACGGCTGTCCCAGTGGGCCCTCCACGGGCCACAGCCTCCTTCAGGCCTCCACCTACCCCAGCGTGGGGTCCTTCACGGGCTCCAAGTGGATCTCTGCTCCTCCATGGACCTGCATGGGCTGCAGGGGGACAACCTGCTCCACCATGGTCGTCACCACAGGCTGCAGGGGAATCTTGGCCAGGAGTCGCATTACTCCTCCCCCTCCTTCTGAACTGACCTTGGTGTCTGCAGCTGTTTCTCTCACAAGAAAAAGTTTTTCACAACAGGCTGGCAGACACCTCTCAGAATCTCTTCACATCATCCAGCTCATCTCCTCTCCACTTCTTGCAGCCAGGCCAGGCCCAGTCGGGCCTAGTCGGCTGCCTGGCAAGAGGCCAGAGGATGAGGCCTGCAAGGCCCATGAGGCCTGTGCCTCCCCCTCTGCGCCTCTGCCCCCGCTCAGCTTCTTCACATCTTCTCGTCTCTTTTTTTTTTTCTGTTTTCCCCTTCTTAAATACGTTATCGCAGAGGTGTTATCACGGAACATTCTGTTACCAATCAGCTCAGCCTTGGCCAGCAGCGGGTCCGCCCTAGGCCTGGCCAAGTCCCCTGAACAACGGGGAGCAACTTCTAGCAGTTTCCTACAGAAGCTACCACCTTTGGCCCCCCCTCACTAAACAAAACCACAACAGTGGGAAATAAAGTTTAATCGCTATATAGAAGGTAATTCGGTCTTAGATACAACTCTGCCAGCAACTCTTGCTCACATTTGTTAGAATTTCATTTCATGTGCCTCACACAGTCAGACCCATACCAGGTCTGATATGGGTCAACATACCAGGTGTTGGCCAATATAGGCAATGGGAAGTTTGCCATGACTTCAAAGGAGTCAGGATTTCCCCCATATTCATCACATGGTAGTATATTTGGCATGATAGCAAAAATAAGGATATTTTAAAACTAATTTATTATGTGCAAAGAATATTAGGTAAGTAGTCAAAGGTGAATCCATCCAATGCCTCATCTTTGCCAACACATATTTATCCTTATAGAAGGCACAGCTTTTTGCTTGGCTTACTTTCCAAAATACACATACTTCTCAATTTTAGTCAAGTGAGTGGTAAATTACCACCGGTTTACAGTCTCATCAGTGGGCAGATTAAGACTATCAGCTTGAAATCCTGCTCCACTGAAATCAACAGGAAACTTCCACAGATGTTGCACAGTGCCAGGATCTCATGTTCCCTCAGAAGCAGTATCTGAACCTACTGTGTCTACTGGCTGTGACTGTCGACTGGAAGACAGTCAGAGTTTTTATTACCTTCAGCAAATGTGTACATTCTTCAAATGTGGAAAGAGGCATTATATCTCTCTTTAGGAATCCGGAACTGGTATTTTCCTTAATAGACAGGTCAATCTGATGGTGCCTTTAGCTCAGTATTGGACAGTGACTAGTACTACATATTTGGGGAAAACAGGTTAGGAAAAATCATGAGTACAACATGACAGGGGTTTTTTATACTATGTCATACACTGTTATCCTGTTTATTTGCAATAAGGAAACTTCCAGAGGTCTTGGCTTCAGCTAGACAACTGTGTTTAATGTTAACCAAATAGAATTTTAGAAAATAGAATTTTAAGGGAATCACAGAAGTGTTGGTTAGAAGGAACTTAAGGAAGTCCATCCTCTCCCTCAATGCAGGACTATAGCCAACATTAAATCAGGTCAGCTAGATTTTTTTTCTAGCCAGGACTGGCAAGCATGCAAAGACAGAGATTCCAGAGTCTCTCTGGGTGAGCAATTCCTTTGCTGAGCCATTCTCCCAGAGATAAAGTTATTCCTAATGTCCAAGCGGAACCTTCCAATTGCAATTTTGTGGGTGTCACTCCTTGTCAAGCTATCTGCCACTACTGAGAAGAGTTCGGATCTTCTGCCTTTGTAACTGTCCTTCAAGAAGTTGTAGGCTGCTATTAGATCACTCCTGAGAACCCTCTTCTCCAGAGTGAACAAGCTTAAATACCATAAGCTTTGGCTTATGGCATAAGCTAAGCCTAACCAGCTAGCTGATTAGCTATGGCTTATCAGTCAAGTGTCTAAGACACTTGACTGTTTTGTGGATCCTATCCAGTTCTTGACATCTTTCTTCAATTGGTCACTCTTAACCTGCACACAGCATCCCAGGGACAGCCTCACCAGTACTGAATAAGGGGGAAAAGAGCTCCCACTGATCTACTGACCAGTGTCCTCCTGATAGCACCCAGTATGCAGTTTGTCTTATTCACCATGAGAGCACAGTTACAGAAGCATGGAATAATTGAGATTGTCTTATGTTCAGGTGTGACCTTTCTCATTAATACATCTGTGTGTAGTCAGCCTGCCAGAGCCCCACTAATATCTGTGAAATTTTATACAACATCTTATAAAAATAGATATGCACTCTCTTGAGGTATTAGGCTCTGATCAAGAATACGGACTCATTAGAGCAGCATGAAGAAATATAGATATTTTTTTCCAGTAGAAGATTTTAATATTTCAAAATTTGGAATGAAACCAAGGAGTGTTGAGTCTTTTCATGGCATGATGCCTCAGCTCTCAGGCAGCCTGTCAGCCTCGCCCCCTGCATGTCTGGGGAACTGGAATTGCCAAGAAGCCACAAGCCGGAGGGTCCCTCTTTCCCAGCTCTCAGCACTCTGCCAGCCCCAAAGTGAAGGCGTCTGTAAGCCCAAGATCCCCTAGAACCAGCCAGAAGGGCTGTTGAGAAGAGAGACAGGCAAACTGGCAGGTTCAGTTGTCTTGGAAACCTGCCTGGATTCCATTGGAAATTGGTCAAAAATGGAAATTCTCTTGTGGAACATTCTGATTTCAATGAATGGTACATCCTGATGAGAAAATGTTTCATCAGAAATTTTCTAGCCATATTGCTCACTGCTGGAAGTAGATAAAGCTATTTTATGGATTTTTTTTTTTTTTTCCGCGCTCCCACATGGTTTGGTAGGATCAGATTAATGAGCAAAGCAGTCTGAACATTCAGTGGCATTTGGTTCTGAGGTTTTATTCTAGGAACCTTTCCCTCTGGCTGAAATCTAAGTTCCAGTTCCATCATTCAGGCCTCCAGAAATTGCATCAAGTGAAGCACACTGCGACCAAAAGATAAGCAACTGCACTCTGCTGCTACATTTCTTATATGCTCGTAAGTGCTCTTAAGTTCAGAACAGCTCTTGCACAATTAATAGAACCAGAGGTCTGCCTCTGATTAAAGATACAGATTAATAGCAGATTAGTCGTAAATACAGGAAGGGAAGATTTCCTACGGAAATCCTGGTATATGTTTCTGTAAGCAGTTTCTGCTCACTTAGCTTGCAATAGTGCTACAAGAATAAAATCTAATCCCCCAAAAGCAGCTTCAAAAAGTGTAGGATTTTCTGGTTATTTCAATTGAAAAAATAGTAATAGGTAAATAACAATCATTCTGTGACTATAAATGTGTTTTGTGTTTAGGTGGGCAGATATCACCTAATTGCTGTGAAATCAATGGAAATTCTATTAATGAAGAAACATTACTTCAAATACTATGAAGACCAAATATCTTTCCTTAGGTAATCATCAGAGGCCCTATCAAGCTAAAGAAGAAGAAAATTATTTAGTTGAATGATCTCACCAAGGTAACAGGCCATGTCGGCAGGAGAAATGCAGCGGATGTCATGTACCTTGATGTTAGCAGGGTTGTGGACTCTGCCTTTCATAAGATTTTCAGGAGCAATCTTGGTAGACAAGATTTAGAGAAAACTGCTATAACGTGGGTGCAACAGTGACAGAAAAAAAACCTGCACTCGGCTGTGTAACACCAAAATCCCTTTGTGCTGTGCTATCCACAGTGGTCTGTCCTGGTTCTTGTATGGAAGAGGATGTCGGGGTCATACACAGCCACAGCTGAACATCAGTCAACAGGATCGCTGTGGCAAAAATGGAAGAAAGCATCATGTAAGAGTACTGTGTGCTCTCTCTGTGATGCCACAGATCATTTTATGTTGGTTATGCTTAAATAGGAGAGTTGTGTCGAGGTTTGGGCACTGTGTTTCAAAGAAATTATGATCCAGAGAAGGAGACTGAAAGTCTGGAAAACATGATCTAAAAACAAGGATTAGAGGAAGTGTGACTGTTTTGTTGGCTGAGGGAAAACAGAAAAAGTCTTCAAACACAGAAAAGGCTAATAACAAAGGTAAAGGTTCTCTGCCATCACTGTAGGAAGAGGAAGAAATGAGCTTGCTCTACAGCAAGGCGGGTTTTGGTTAGACATTAGGATCATAAGCATAGGTAGGTAATGGTATGGATCACTTATGGAAACTAGGTTCTCCATCACCAGATGGAGATAAGACAAAGCAACAGCTGTAAGGAAAAGTTTATGTATTACTGGTTCTGATGGGAAGATGGATTAGGGGACCACTAAAGGTCTCTTTTGGTTTCTTCCTAATATTCTACAAAAACTATGTGTGACTTTATCTGATCAACCAGCAACAGTTTTGGCATGTTCTAAACAGAAAGGATTTAGGGATAATTTAAACCAGTGTACTGGGAGAATCATCTTCAGTGAATTTTTAAGAGAAATATAGCATTTTAAGAAGAAAAGTACATCAAAAGGATGCTTTGTAACACAAATCTCTTACAGTAACACTTCTGTCTAGTGTAAACCAAGTGACTTTAGCTTCAATATGGCCTGTCTAGAAACTAACTGTGCAGCAGCATAACAGACTCTCACTCCTCCAGTATTTTCCTTTCCTTTCATTTCATGCTGCTTCCGTTTGCAGGATAAAAGACTGATTGCAAGTAATAGCAGTCTAGAATTTGAGTCTTGCCTAGATTATTTTTTTTAAAGTACTAAATAGATTTTCTTTTTGACAAGCTCTTTTGTTAACATAAAAAAGGGGAAAATCCAATAAAAAGAAAAAAACAGTCAAATACAAATGGTAAATAACACAATTGCTGTCTTTATGCTATGTTTTGGGAGTGTTGCTAGAAAGGGCTGTTAGTACCTTATTGAAGAAGTGTAAGCCATTTTGTGCACTTACACAGGCAGGCACATGTATAATCACACATCCTTTAAAACTTGTGAAATTTCCTACAGAGACACAGGCTTGAAAGACAGGCCATGGACTTGATGGAGTTCATGCTTGTTTGAAGAAGTTGGCCTTCCTCACGAAGGTGGGCCGCTCTGCATTTTTAGGGGATGTAATCTAGGAGGTTTTGCCATCTGGACAATCCACAAACTAGTATTTTAGTCGAGACATAAGCACAAGTCTAACAAGCTGGGTGAACAGATTCAGCAAAAGCAGAGTAGGAAACACCCCAGCACCAAAGGGTGCCCACCTTGAATTGCTGACAAGCTGCATCTTCCTGTACCTCATGAGCTCTTTTTTTCCTACGCTGTTTGTACAGCACATTACTATGAAACAGAGCAAGCATTCTCCTGATGTCATTCTTTGAACTAAAATTTAAACTATCTGTAGTTGCATCATCTGGGAATATATGTTTTTGAAATTCACTGAAAGCTGTACTGTTCTTTTGTCAGAAAATCTACAGTATTAGGCTTGTACAGCATTGAACCCAGGAGCATGAGAAACAGATAAAAGTGCTGATGTGTAAGGAGTAAGCATCCTGCTGCAAACAGGAGGTGTCGGTTCTCACAAGGTGTCTTGCTTAATGAGACTGTTGTTAAAATCGGCTGCTTTTCATACCATACTACTTTGACTATTGAGGTAAGCTTCCTCCAAAGACATCTGAGTTTCAGTGGCTGTGTCAACTCTGTGGTAGGAGGAAGTAACCGATGCGAAATATTTTTTTCCTCCTAAACTGCCAAGTTCAGAAAACCACTCTGCTTGTGACCAGATGAACAGAAAGTCCCCGCTGCGTTTGCTCTATTGCTCAGCAAGGCTGAACCTCTGTCCCAGCTGGACTGTGAAGAGCTTTTGAAAGAGGAGTTGGTGAGCTGCAGGCAAAGCCAGAGTCTGATTGCAATTCACTGTGAGTGTCACTGCGCTACTTTGGGACTCTCAGCAATAGTGGTGAGATCCGTAAAGCCATAATACTGGTGTGAAGATGGCCAGTGAACAGTATCAGAGGGCATACGAGTTAATCGAGGAGCCAACACCTTCCAAGTCATTCCAGAAGTTCTCACAGTTCCGGTTCTTTTCCCCACAACTGCAAAGTAATCCCATCTAACCTCAGTGTCCAAACTGCCACAGCTCCAGTCTTTTAGTCTCTGAGCACCATGTCTCCTTGTCCTCAACGAGATCATTTTCACAGCACAGCTGGTGAGCTGTAAACTCTGCTGCATCACCAGGTGCCTGCTCACACGGAGCTTCCGCAGTTGCCAGGGATCCTTTCATTAGAGCTGAGCTGCTTGTACCAGCTGGGCAACAATGCAGCCTAGTCTGGTCTCTAGATAAACCCCTTTGGCCTAAAACCAGCTGCATTTAGAGCTGCTTCACACAAAGTGTGTCTGCTGTCCAAGTTCTCTTTTTCACTTCTAGAGTGAGGCAGATGCCCCCGTTGCCAGTTCTGTAACACTCTGTGGTTGGAGCTACAACCCCTCAGGGTTGTGCCTATCAGTCTACAGCTAAGGATGCCATTTCTTTTCTGTGGTCCAGCCAAGCACACCAGGAGGGATGGGGTGATCACCAATGTCTCTGCGCTTTTTATCTTACTCATCACTTGAGGCTTAGAAGGATGGGATTCGGTCATTCCATGATGTTGACAACTGTGTGAACTGGCAGAATCCTTAATTATACAGGCTGCTCTCTATTCCTGGATACATAGGACTTAATGTTTTTTTTTTTATTATAGTAGCACCTAAGGGCCTGACTGAGTACAGGCTCTACCCTCCAGATATTTGCTGAGCTGCCCTGTCTTTTTGCGCCATCACCCTGAGCGTTCCCTCACGAGATGGGATTCTTTCCTTTCCACTAGAAAAACACAGACATGACAACAGTGGTTTATATGTCGGTAAGACAGGAAGAGTTGTCATCTTGATTAAGCACTAAGGTGTGGGTGGACATGGAGAGACTGCCCATCAATTCTCCTCTCATCATTTGAGTTGTGCTGCGAAAAACAGAGCATGCTGCTGATTGCAGCTCTGAGGGGAAAGAATGTTGAAAAGCAGGCTTTGGTACGCAGGCATGCTGCCTGCCACACAGGTGGGAGGAAGGAAAGAATGACGAAGGCTGGAGGCTGTGGCTTCTAGCAACAGGAGGAAGGCTCCTGCTCCATCTGCAGATCTGCACCTTCAAAACGGACTGAGCACCCTGGTAGCAGCTAAGGGGCCAGGAGCTTGGTCCAGCAAAGCAGTAGCACCAGCTAAGTCAGACCCCACAGGCTTTCTCCTTGAAAACCACCAGAGAAGGGAAAGGAAGGGCTTGAGGAAGAGCAGACAGATATTGCAGATCACCAGCTGGCATCATGCAGCTGGCATCAATAAAAGACATTTGGGTTTTATGTTTATAGGACCCTATCTGAGGAACACAACTACTAGGAAGAAACAGAATCCACTTGACAAAGTGGGGCAAAAGCAAGTCTGCCAAAGGGCTGGCCAATGTGGTGAGGAGAGCTTTAAACCGGGAATGACAAGGGAGGGAGACAGTGACCTACAATCAAGGTCACTTACCTAAACAAGTAAGGAAGTGGTGGACCAGTCTGGTAAGGAAATGGTGCAAGGTGATGTGTAATCAACAGAATAGGGTGATAGAGGTTGACATAAGTGCATACACATCAATAAGGAAGTGAAGCTCCAACAGTATGGCATTATTTAGAATGCTCTCATACATTTTCTGGGAAATCAGCATGACTGAGTGCCCATCCAAAGTGCCTGTACAATAATGCATGCAGCATGGAGAACAAACAGGCGGAATTAGAGGTCTGAATGCAGTTGCAGGACTACAATATCTCACTGGGATCACAGTCATGTTGTGGGACAGCTCACACAATGGGGCAGAGTGATGCAATCGGCGGATACAGGCGATTTAGCAAGGACAGGGGGAGGGGAGGGAGGGGAGGAGTTGTCCTTTTTCAGAAAGAACAGTAGGGATACATGGATCTCTGCCTCAGGAAAGGTATGAGCTGGTTGAGAGCTTATGGGTCAGGAACGATATCTGGCTGAAATGAAGCATTAATAAACTTGGAAGTAAGCTTTATATGTTTCCTGTGAGGAAGAGTTGTAGTTGGAGGAGCTTCACTGCATGGAAAAGAAGAGCTCTCATACTAAGGCAAGATGTTCAGGGTGGCGTTTGTGACCTTTCATGAACAACACCATCTGTAGCATTGCCTGGCTCAGGGCCTCTAGTTTCCAACTGGTGATGCTTGTTCTTGATCTGTACAATCTCAGTTGGAAGTGTTCCTTGGACGCTCCTCATCTAAAACTGTAACGCTGATTTTTAGGACGTGTAAAGCTCTTTGGGAAACTGCTTCAATGTCATATATGGGGACCATTAAGATCTCCACATCCACTGACTGGAAGTTTTGCAAAAGATTGCCATTTTGCGCAGATTTCGTGTGGCTCTCCAGCTCATTACACATTCCTTGTAAGACCTCGAGCTAGCAATATTTCACTGCATCTGCACTCATACCTATGTACCAGATGTTAAGACAAATATTCGTAAGTCTCATATGGCAAAAGAAAATTACCACCTTCCACTTCTTTTGGCTAAATGACAGAATATCCTGTCCTCACTGGCATCAAATTGTCTGATATCACAAAAAACATTCTATTTCATGAGGAATTAATAGGATATCATATGCAAAGAATGTTACAGAGTACCTTGTAACACTTAAGGTACTTTAACAGACAAGATAAAAAAGCTTCCTCTAATGTGCCTTGCACATATATTTAAAGAAGATTTTGGTCTCTACTATCAGCAGTCTATAAGAGTTAAACAATACTAGATGCACTCACAGGGAGGAAAATGGAATAAGCAACCCTGTGGTCAAAGTGTGACGTTATTTTAGCAACTGCCTTTATACTAACTCCAGTGGAATTCCACTCACTTACATACAGGTTTCCTTTTATGATCACATACATTTAACTTGAAGTAAAAATCGACCTAAACGAATGAAAAAAAAAAAATCTGAAAGTTTGTGAATGATTGGACCTGGACTTTATTTTGACATTACAGAAAAAGGAGATATCTGTGAAATATTGATCAGGATCACTGCATCAGTGACAAGAAAGGTTTGGAGGTGTTCAAATCCATCCTCTGGACTCCGATTTTTTTATTACTTCCATATCCATCCTTTCTATCCATTGTTACTTAGACTTCTCATATCAGATACCTGATATTTTGGCTGCTTTCAAATTAACTTCTGATAGCAACAGGGAGAAAAGTCACAGAAATGAGGAGCTATCTATTTTAAATACTTACCACATCATAGGGCAAACCCTAAATAATACTTTCTCTTTCAGACACACCCCCATACTGTTTATATAAAACTTGATAA
The DNA here is from genome assembly GCF_036417535.1 of Chlamydotis macqueenii. Lineage (NCBI taxonomy): Eukaryota > Metazoa > Chordata > Aves > Otidiformes > Otididae > Chlamydotis > Chlamydotis macqueenii. The sequence continues at coordinate 25,266,124 of NC_141556.1, forward strand.
CATGTTCTTGCATGTTTGAAAGAGGAGGGAGAGGAGAGCGGAGTGGGCTTCACGCTGTGCTTATACCTTTCAGTTTCTATTTATAGTTAAGCAACTTAGAACTTGGTGAAAATCACATTTTCCAATTGCTTCAAGGCAAACTGCCTGCAGCAGCGCTTGCTAAGTAACTGTCTTCTCAGTGTTTTTTTTTTTTTTCTCCTCTGTATAATATTTAAAAGATGGCCTAGGGTTTGTGTGTTATTTAGCATAGCACTGCAATACTGATCCTACCAAATGCAAAGATCAGTGTTTCCTACGATTGTGCTACTGCATTGAGAAAAGTAACTCTTACGCCACAGACATTCCAAGTTTCGGAGAGCTGGGTCTCTGCCAGCAGCTTGAGGCTGGCTCACTCAAAACACCATGGAAAGATCTGCTAGAGCAGAAGTATTAATTTATAGCGTACAAATGTGAAGTTTAGGTTTACAGAAAAAAAAAAAAAAGTACTTTTAAAAGCCACCAGGAATTGCTTTGATACCAGAACAGAGAATCAAGGCTAATGGCTGATTAGCAGAACATCTAGGACCAGAGGCAAGAATCAAGAGCCTAAAGGTAAAGCACCTGAAAGGGTTTGCTTCTGTATTTGACTTTGTTCTCATTTATCCCCATTAGCCCTGGGATGCTAAATAAGGCACACATCACATTTAGCTTTCCTGTAATTACATGAAGGAAATGTTTTCATTTTCAATAAGAAAAATAAACACAGTGCAGTGCTATAATTTCACTTGGAAAAAAATAGTAGCTATGAGAGTAAGAAAGTAAGTTCAGGTCAAATGCTAGAGACAGAAGCAGAGACTTGTAAAAGATGTGAGTAAAGCCAACAAGGTCGTCTTTGTTCAGGCCCAGTGTACTTGAATTCTTAAGACACTTTGGTTTCTGAGGTTTGCAAAACAAATAGTTACATGTTTTTCTCAGAGTTTAACAGTGTAATGATAAAAAAGCTATTCTGCTGTTTTATTGTTTTAAATATACGCATTTTGGATTTTAAAATTGTAAATATAGAACACATTACATAGTGATGTAAAAAATAGAACACATGTGGCTATGAAACACATCCTGTTTCATACCAAATTTCTTAGTCTACAGAAGCAAATATGGTCAGTTCACCACAGACAATAAAGCAAAACAAACTCCTACAGTTATAGATATTATTTGTACTTCTTATAGAAGACCTTTGGTTAAAGGCCATAGCCATTTAATTCTAAGGCAAATTACAAAAAAAAAAAAAAAGGAAGTTAGAAAAAATGGAAAATTATAAGGCAAATTAGAAAAGAGGGAAAAGAGGAACTCGGAGCCTTCTGGAGGCATTGTGGAGGCTGGCATACCCCAGCTCCAGTGCCAGCTATCACATTTCCCGGGAACTGCGACTCTCCAGCCCGCGTGCGCCAGGGCACCCTTTCAGCCGGGTAGGTAATCAGCGGGATTTAATTACAGCCGTTCTCACGTCTCACTTCTTTCTTTGACTTTGATACAGGTGTATTCTGAGCTCTTGGTTATTGTGCAGATAATATTATTTCTTCTTTTAATACTTTGATACTGCTACTTATGCTATCTTTTTAAATGTTTGTATCTATTGCAAACACTGGCTTATCAAAGGAGCCAGCCTCCTTTAGCACACTGACCTCATTAGTCTGTTACGTAGATAGTGTCACCTAGCAAGTAGTCAGGGGAGTATGGTGAAATGTCACATACTGAGCACTGAAATGACTGTCAAACGAAGATATAACTATATCATCATTTAGAATTAAAAGCCATAACGACTTTATTCTCTTGAGCAATGTTCCCACCGAGGGTTTCTTTGCTCATTTTGAGATTTCAGTATGCCTGAAACTTCAACGCACTGTGAGAATTTACTAAAGAAATTACTTGATTGATGTTCAAATATCCATCTCACACCAAGGAGCAGTTGGTATCAAAGTATGTTATTTTAAACCCATTGAAAGAAAGATCTGTTGACCAGATGTGGTTAAAATAAGACATGGAAACTTCCTTTTGTCTACCTTTGACTTTGATGATGTGCGATATGCCCTATATTGTAGCTGCAGCTTTGTTCTCTGTGAAGAAAAGTGCCACACTGATTTTGTGGTTTGACAATAGTGGAATGGACTGAATCTGGCCATCTGCTGCCCCAGCACTTTCCGTACCCACCCCAGCAATAGCTCAGCTGAGGGAGTTAGACCAACAGAGAAATCTTCTTCCACGCAATAAAATGGTGTCCTTCCAGCTGATCTCCCTGACAATGCCAATGCACGGTGGGGTTAGAGGAATACCAGTGCCAAAAAAAGGTGGGTAGGGGGAAGGGAAAAAGAAACAGCGGTCACAGAGCACAACCATGGATAAAGACGAGGAAGAGATTGCGTTTTCTTCCTACATGGTAGCACGGATCAGCTCTGTCCTACTGATCAAAAATTATTTTACAAAAGTTGCTTTTTAAAGCAGAAAATGCCTTTTCTGTTCATTAACAGAAGATAACTTCTGGTATGTTTGGTGGGCGGAAAAAAAAAAAGGTGTTTAAAATATAAAAGAAACCAAGCATAAACATTTCAAAGGGTCCTCCATTCCCTCCCGGCCCGGGGCACGGGGCTGGCTTTCGGGCACACCTGGCACCCTCACTTGTGGCTGCGTGGCTGCGGATGTACACACGCAGGGGATTTATTTTTTTTTTTTTTAATATCACCCTTCATCAAATTATCCAAAACGCTGTAGTCCCGCCCTTCCTATGAGCCTAGAAAGCCCCCGCGGGCAGAGGGAAAGGGCCAGCCCCCGACGCTGGCCAGAGACACCAATATCGGCGGCCCCTGCCTAGCCGGGCCGGCCCCTCGGCCTGCGGCGGGAGGGAGGCGGGGTCGCGGGGGCTGGAGCGGGGGCGCGGCTGTGGGGCGGTGCTGCCGCTGACCCGGTCCGCCACCGGTAGGGGGCGGGCGCGCTGCCGTCGCGCCTTCCTCTGCCTCTGCAGCGGTGGGGGCTGCGCTCGGCTTCCTGCTCCGGCGCGGGCGGCCCGGGGTAGCTTCTGCGGCGCGGGGACAGTGCGCGACGCCGCCGGGCCCGCGGCCGTTCAGCCCAGGTAGGGGCTCGCGTTCTCCGCGGGGCTGTGCGGGGCAGGTAGGCAGCTGCCCGCGCTCCCTTCCCTGGGGGCCGCCCCAGGTCCTCCCGCCGGGGATCCCGCCGCTGGCTCTGCCGCCCGGCCGCGCATTGCTCTCCCCCTGCGCGTGGCAGGCGCCGGCTCTCGCCTCCGCTACCGGTTTTCCCCCGACGGCACAACTTCCCCGGGCCGCCTGGCCCTTCCCCCGTGCCCTCCCGCCCGGGAGCTGCCACTGGGAGGGGCGAGGGGTCCGGGGCCTCGGGTGCGGGGCAGGGCAGAGCCAGGCGGCACCCCCGGGCGCCCTCAGAGCAGCCAGCCGGGCAGGGGTCTCCCCTCCCCTGCTCCCCATTCTCCTCCTCTGCCGTCCCCGCGGTGGGCGCGGCGGAGGCAGCGGGGAGGAGGCGGCGGCGCCCCACGGCGAAGCTGGGCAGCCCGGTCCGGTTAAATGAGCGAAGCGTTTGCTGTGTGGGCAGCCTCTTGCTGCTGGCTTGGCGCGGTGAAAACGGAGTGGTGCTGCTGCTCGGTGGTTTTGTCTCTTTCTCTGTTGGGTAACGGATCGCGGGCGTCGTTGGCAGCCGGGTTTTAAGGCTCGGCTCCTGTTTCGCTGGAACGTGGAACACAGCGTTGCGGAGAGCGGTCCTGAGCTGGTAAAGAAGGAGATTGTGCTGTGCATCCAGGTTTGCAGAGACACACCTGTGTGCCTTTCGTTTTCAGCCTATGAGTTACTGAAGTAGGAAAAAAACCCCACTTTTTGGTTTTTCGATGGGTAAGTGCTACCGCATCTTTAAGTTACATTTTCGCCTGAGCTGCCGAGGGGCTGTGTAACTCGCCTGATTTCTCGGTCTTTCCGTTTATTCCACATTTAAAAGAGTTTAAATGGTCACGTAATAGCTGCAGACTTTGTAAAGGTCTCTGCCTACACCAGGTATTCTTTGCAGTGTTACGCGTGCCCCGTAACGCCGCGCAGGCTTAGGGCCTCTGCTGGTTCTTTGCTGGTGAACCTGGATGACTGGTCCTCTTCTTTCAACAAAGTATGTAATAATAAAATTATGTTGGGGGGGGGGGGGAAAGACTGGTTAATGACTGCACAACAGTCTTTTTTTTTTTTTTTTTTTTTTTCTTTCTTTCTAAAGCTTGTGAAACTAATCAAGGTATGAATCTCTTAATTAGCACATATTCCCCCCAGGGATTCTTTTAAGTATGAAGAAATCTTTTTTTCGTCTGTTGGTTTTGCATAGTTGTCCGTGTGGCGAAACAAGTTTTGTGACTTGCTTTAAGCCTACAGGTTGGCTCTTCAGAAGCTAATAGCTTGGCATTGTCGTGTAACAACATCTAATCACTTCGGGATGGAGGAGGCACCTGGTTTGTTGCAGGCCATTGCTTCCATCTCTTCCCAACAGTCCTGACCACTTCAACCAGTAAGAGTGCAGAGTAAATAGTTTAAAAAGTCGCCTGGGTACACAGAACTTGCTGGCTGGCCTCTAGGTGCAGGCCGAGTACTTCAGGGATTATGTGCTCTACCTTTCATGAGAGAATCTGAGAATTTAATGCAACTTTGGCAAGCTAATATTAAATAAGTGAATTGTTACTACTGAATGTTTAGTTTCTGGTTTTGTTAGAATATTAGCATAATACATGGGAAAAGGATTTTTTTTTTTCTGTAAGATCACAAGATGGGACTGTACTGTGTGAAAAATACTCATTTGCTTACAGATTATTTCACAGCCTAAAGGTTAGGTGTCCACAAGGTGAATCCGCAGCAGACACAGAGAACTTGTTCTTTAAGATTTGAACTGTTCAAAGAGAAGTTGTTACTCAAATAGAACTTGGGTTGTGGTTTTTAAACCTATAGTCCCAGTGAAGTCAAAGAGTTGGTATGTAAGGGCTGCAAGTCTTACAACTTACATCAGCGATCAGTATCTCCATGTAAGTGATATATTCAGTTTTGATTTTTTCACTAAAATCCACTGAGAAAGTTTAGAATTTAAGATGTAATTATTGTAAACATGCGTGTTTTCCCTGCAAGTGGCCAGCTGCCGCAACCCTGTGACAATCATTTTGCTGTCAATGGCACTGGATTATTTTAATTGTTTCATAGTTTAGAAGGATCACTCTGGGAAGTCTCACATTGATCTGAAACCAAGATTGTCCATAAATTCTCAGAATTACTTTAGGAAAAATGTAATCTGCAATAGTGCCAGAAGTATTTTACCCATGCTTCCTGAAATCCAGTCACACTTCAGTTTTCACAGGGTGTTATCAATGGTTATTCTTTTAGAATTGTTCAACTGTTTTGTTCCCCATGAACAGTGTGATATTCCTATGTTACAAAAATAGTTTATATTTTCGTTTGCAGACGGAGCTGCAGCTTAGCTTTTTTGCAGCTCTTATTGGAGCTCAGTGCCAAGAGGATATGGAACAGACTTTGTGAAAGAGGGAAGAAGCTTTGGAAGACTACTGGGAGAGAGGGAGCTGCTAGAGTAAACTCTGCCCTGCATTTAGTGTCCATTGCTGTTGAGTCTGTTTTAATGGCAGAAAGTTGCACAATATGTTTATATGTACAAAAGCATGGTAATTCTTATGAAGTCATAGAATCATAGAATGGTTTGGGTTGGAAGGGACCTTTTAAAGGTCATCTGGTCCAAACCCCCTGCAAGGAGCAGGGACATCTCCAACTAGATCAGGTTGCATAATTTTGTTAATTAAATTTTAAGTATCGTCTGTTTTTTATGTTAATTACAGTCTCCCCTCTATTCATAAGACATGATTTTTTGTGACTGGCTGACTTCCTTCCCTTCTCCCACCCTCTCTCCAGTTTTCTTTTGCCTGAGGAGAAACTAACTGTCCCCTAGTAGCAAAGACTTCTTTTCTTGTTCTGTTTTGGTAACACCAGTTAATTAAGTTGTTATTTCACAAACATTTAAGCTGGTATAAGCTAATGCGGCTGCTAGAAAGCTGCTGACCTGCTCCCAGAGCCATTTCTGCTTTTGGATCAGCCCAGATATTCTTGCAAGTGCCAGGTGAGATGGTTGTGGTTGAGGCAACTTCGGTGGCTGTTTGTTTGCTTGCTGGTCAGGTGACATTCAGGTGACACCTGAATGGTTTTGGAACTGCATTTGAGTCGATTCAGGCAGAAGTTTGTTACAGGAATTTCTATAATAATTAGTGAATGTCTCTTGCAACAGCATGATCCAGACAGGCGTAGCTTCAGGAGTGGATAAAGTAAGTAGTGATTGCGTATCAGCGTCTTCATGTCGGATGTGTGTAGAGCCACAGTGGTAAGCACCCTTCTGTTTCTGAGGGATGCTATTCCTCAAATTAGTTTACATGTCCTTACTGTGGCAAATTTCTGCATAGATGATGACATGCAGTAACTTGCTATCCTACATAACTTTAATTTTTCCCATCTGTGATGATCTTTGGATTTTAACATCTCAAAGGAGAGATGTCTGTGTTGGATTTTAGTTAGTGGGATGTGTACCAATGGTTAAATATTGAAGTGTACAAAGTGTGTGTCTGTGTGTATATATATGTACATAAAAATATAAAAAGAATAGATTGTCCTTATAATTTTTTTTTTTTGCGGTGAAATTAGTTCCTCTCAGCTGTGTCTTATATGTTTGGTACTGGGTTGCACGCAGCCAGGTGGTAGGTTATGGATCTTTAATCCCTTCAGGCTCAGAAACCAGTCTAGAGACTGCAGTTTTTCTTGCTGTCTCTTTGTGTCTTCAGTAGGAAGAAGTGGGTCACTCTGGAGCTGTTTAGGATCATGCAACCGACCGATTTCCTCCCCATTTCTGAGCATCTTCCACCTCATCACTCACAGGTGATGGCCTGTCCAGTGCTAATATGGACCAGTAGCAGTGACTTGCCAGTACCACAGGAGCGCTGCGATTCTGACTGCACCACGCAGCATGGAGTTCGTTAGTCACCGACAGCAGTTTCAATATCTGCAATTTGATCCCACTCTGCAGCATTCTATAGGCGTAGCATGGCCCCTCTGCGTCTTGGGCCTGCTGTGCCACTGTTACCCCTTCTCCCCGCCCCTGAGCTGACGCGTGATGCTTTCTCTCCAGGGTGCTTCCCTCAGCTGGTGGCACTCGCTTTCTGTCCTGCAAAAGGCCGAAGCCAAGTGCTGCCTCACATGGGAGGTGAGTGGATGAGAAGGCGCTCAGTAGTGGAGCAGGGGTTTCTGTATCCCTTGGAACAAGAGGAGGGAGAGATACCAACAGTGCTCTGAGTGGTGATTATCACCTGGGAGTACTTCCCCAGAGGCACATCCCAGCGTCCTGGTGAGATCAGCTTGCTACTGAGCAAAGGTTAAAACTGCTCTCGAACATGTAGCCTCAGATCATGCTGAGCTCTTGCTAAATAAGCTTAAATACTTGGTAATATTTTTTTTTATTTTGTCAGCAGCGTGTGGCAATGCTACAATCAGTACCCTTGATCCTCTCTGCCTTGCAAAGTATGTAGGAGCTCCGTGCCTCGCTGTGTCTGTGGTCTCGGTGTGTGGCTCTGTGATGAGGTTGATGTGGTGGTCTGTGCAGTAAATGAATCTCACTCATAAGATGATGGTCTCATTCTGACATCTTAAAGCTACTACTATGTAGAGTCTGGTTGTGCTAGAGGAGAAGAATCGTATGGAGGAGCAGATCGGTCTTCCTGCAGTAAACTTGGACCTTTAGAGGAAGTATTTGTAATGCTTCTTTCCTGTTCTGTTTGCTTGCTTGATAACTTCATTTAAAATGGGCCCCAGTGTGAAGTGACATGCTGTAACCATAGCTTCAAATAAATTTCTGCAGTGGTCGCATGTAGTTATATCAAGTCGTAGTAATTATACAGATGTTAATTGTTCTTCAGACGGATAACCTTTTTGTATGGTAGTTCTGTTGAAAATCACTGTGTGAGGCAGGATAAGGTGCATGGTAGTGATGCATTATTCTGATAACAGGTTTAGTATTTTATTATCAGTACTGAGATGTGAAAGCTGTTGCACGTTTGAAACATCTAGTGGATTCTGGCAACACCTTGTTTCGATTGAGAACTGGTGATCTTGCAGATAAATGTGTTGCAAAGCTTTATTTACTCCTTCCTCTTGTGAAAGGACTGAACAGACTTTGCTGTCTTATGAAATCAAAGTGGTAATTTGTTTCTTAAAAAAAACATGACAGAAAACAAATCAGTGGTTTTGAACTTCTGAACAGGTGGTAATTGCAGCAGTGCTTCAGTTACAAAATAGTTTCCTTGTCATTTGACAGGAGAAAATGTTAAACCTCACTCTCTTAAATCTCTGCTGGGGGATTAATGTACTTCTCTGTGATGAAGTTGGAAAGCAAGTGGGTGAATGAGGTTCAGTAATTTGTCCTTGAGGATTTTATCTAACTGAATTTCTCAAAATTATTTTATCCAACCCTGTGAAATACAAGGCTAAGATTCTCTTTAATAGGTACCTCAGCAGCAATAGTACAGTTTACTTTATCACATATAAATAGTATGGGTTTTAGGGACAGTAAATTAAATCCCATTTTTAAATATATGGACCAGTAAATTTCATGTAATATTTGGGAAGAGTCTTCAAAGTATAGATTGAGTGCTTATGAGGTTTGGTTTTTATTGTTTTAATTGCAAAAGGAATGTGGATTGAGTTTCGTTCTCAGCGGGAAGAGTGCCTTATCTTTTACCTAGGCTTCCCAGGATTCGGGGGAATTTTTCTGTATTTGAGACCGACTAGTTTGTGTGTTGCCTGAAGCAAAAGTGCTGCATTGATGCCACTAGCAAAAGCTCGTGTGGTCAGTGATTTGACACACCATTTGTGAAACATTTGTTTTGCACATCAGGTATCAAAACACTCTAACACATATGGTTCTTCTCATATTTATTTCCTTTCTTAGAAGTGAAACTACACAGCAGTATTTGCAGCATAGGACATGCAATGGTAGCTGAATTGCCTATTTAATTTTTAACTCAGTTTGGGTTTCATTTGCTAAATTTGAGTTTCATTTGCAGTTGATTGAAGTAAAATAAGATCTTTTTTTTTTTTTTTTTTTAACAAGCAAACACTTTGGGTCTAATTCAGTGTTGTCAGTGTACCAGGCTGAATCTTACACCTATATGGAGGAATACAATTCAGGTGGTATCATTTTAGTAAGAAGTCAATTATACTTCATGGTAGTATTTGTCTCAAAGGAGAAGAAGAAAAAAAAACCATATTTGAGAGTCTGTAAGTTCTTGTGAACAAACCTTTTTGTCTGTATGGAGTTCTGCCATAACCACAAGGAATTCATATGGATGTAGGAGTGCCTGTAGGGAACAACTGCTTGGGTCACAGCCTGTGTCATCAGAAGACACAAACAGTGCATGATTGTACAGTAAAATTGAACAACAGTAGTTATTTTAAAAAATACGTGATTCTTTTCTATGTGTGCCCTTCACCAATTGATGACACCAAAATAAATGAATGTTGTAAACATGGCGGGGAAAAAAATTATGCTTAGTCTAGCAGGAGGGTAAGCAATCATCTGGGTAAGGAAATGCATCTTGTATTTGAATAAAATGATCATATTAAAACCTTAGATTCCTACTGAAATTTAAACTTGGAATGATTTTGACTGTCTCAGCTGTTTGGTCTGTGGTATGTAATTCAGGTTGGCACAACCACTGGTTTAAAACCAGAGCTCACATAAGAATAGCTAATGCTGTCCCTGACATGTAATTCACTGTAGGAAACCACCACTGCTCTGAACTGCCTTAAAACAACAGTTTTAATATCTGTTAACAGAGGTTGGATTATACAAAATGTTATTTTGCTGATTGCATTTTACATGGTATGAAAAGGTAAAATGGCTTTTTTTTTTCTTTAGCTGTTCTCTGACAGGAAAAAAAAACTGCATCTGCTAATCATTGAGGAAGCCAGTTAGTACTGCAAAAAATAAACACTGTCCTAATCTACTCATGACTCAGAAATAAAAATAAAAGCTAAGCTTTTTTTTTCCTTTGGTACTAAGTAATTCTGAATGCTTATCTAATTCTAGTACAGTATACTTGGTGTGCTATTCATATTAACAGATAGTAAATACAGATAAAACCAGATATAACATTATTTGATCATTTTTTAAAGTATACAAACTTTTAAATCCTATTTTGGGAAAACAAAGATCCCTCTGAATTTAATTCAAGGCGTCTCAGGCTGATACCAATTTAGTATTACATATCTGGGTACAGATTTGCATAGAATAGTATGTAGATACAGGGTTAATATTGAAGGGGACAGTAACTCACACCTTGTAGACTCTGTAGGTTAAGCAAATGTCTGTTCTATTTTCCCCGACTTTTATGATGACTTACAGCCTTCTTTTTTATGTCTTTTTTATCCTTGTAGCTGGAAAGTTGTTTTCCTTCAATACTGTAGCTAGAAATAGGTAAGCAGCAACCAGTGGATATTGAGAATGGTCCATTTGAGAATCTTTTAAAACATTTTTTAAATTACACCGTGGAGGTAAGACAAAAAAGTGTGTGTTCCTTCCCTCTTTACTTTTACAGTTCCTTGCAAAGCAAACCTGATCCTTTAGCCCTTAGTTGTTTTATTTAGGTCATGTTATCATTATCTAGATTTTTCCATTTGGGGATTATGCTTTAAGATAGACTTAGAAAAAACTACATATGGGTCTCAGTTAAAAGTCTAAATAGCAGATAGAGCCGAGTATTTTGGGTTTGTTTTTTTTTTTTTTTTTAGGCAGAGCAAAATAACTGCTTTTTGTTTCACACACAGCAATCCTATTGGTACAGTTCACAAGGAGCAGTTATGTTTTTTGCAGCAGTACGACATTTTTGACCCCAGTATTAGAGAGCTGCTATAGTCTCTTGGATCCTTTTCTTCACTACTACTGCCTGTTTTGCCACTCGTGATGTTTTGAAGTGTATTACTTTCTGTTTTATTAAATATCATTGTTGATTTTGGTAAATATAGTTTACACACACTATCAAATTGCTAATGGACATGCTTTTATCCTGGGAATGAAGTAGAGTAATCTGCATGTTTCATTGTAGAATGATAGAATGTTTTGTGTTGGAAGGGACCTTAAAGATCGTCTAGTTCCAACACCCTGCCCCTGGGCAGGGACACCTTCCACTAGACCAGGTCGCTCAAGGCCCCATCCAACCTGGCCTTGAACACTTCCAGGGATGGGGCATCCACAGCTTCTCTGGGTAACCTGTTCCAGTGCCTCACTACTCTCACAGTAAAGAATTTCTTCCTTATGTCTAATCTAAATCAAAAACATATATTGCAGTCATATTTTAAAAACCCGTATAGAGGGAAGTACATCGCAAGCGGGCGGAGCTTTCATGCGCAGTAAGTAGAGCAGAGACTGTCCCCGAGTGTCACGTGCCCTACGTTGTGTCCCGTGGCACTGTCTCTGGGCAAGAGTACTGGGCAGGGCTGATAAAGAATTGACCAAATTGAATTGCATTCAGTTTGGGAGTGAAATCTGGGCTGTGTTCAGTACTGCACCAGTGTGGCAGTATTAATAACTGTTGGTGTGTATTTTTTCAATTTCCTTTGCTCACTTCAGTACAGTTTCCTCTTAGACCTTGATTCTAGGAAGAAAACTTGCTTGATGATCACCATATCTAATACATGAATGTGGAAAGAACTCAGTCTTGGCATGTTAGAAACTTTATGTCATCTAATAAAATATGGTAATGATTTTCTTGGCAGAATTACGGACTCGTAGTTGTCCTAAATAAAGTTAGAGTATAAACTCCCTGTGTGAAGTATCTGGCAGAGCTCTTTCAAGAGGCGTGGGTCTCTTTTAAAAGCAAGCGTCTTCTGCTCTACTGATGGAAGCTAGTTTTAGTATGTATCAAAATATGTGCGGTAGCTGTGTGGTGTATGTCCTGAATTTGTCAGATTTGTGTTTGTCATCCCCACACAAGTTAATCAAGAAGTGGGCAAAAGCCCTTTTCACTCTTCCTTTCTTTTTTGTTGCTGTTGTTGTATGCTGCCATTTTCTGTTTTTTCTTCTGCTTTTGTTATGTTGCCCTATGTGTAGCATTTTGGGCTGTCATGGGGGTTGCCTGGAATGGCTTTGGCACTGGAAATTGCAACATCTGGAAATTGCCCCTGCCTTGGGACAAAGTAAAATGCAGAAAGCTGGGTGGAGTAGAAAAAGTAACCAGTAACCTCAGCTCCCAACTGTCTTTCCACATATCCACTCCCTAGTAGTTTGCTTCCAGAATAAATAACTCTTTTCTGCAGAAATAGACGTGCAGCTTCATGCAGGGAACTGGACAATGACACGCCAGTATTGAAAAATGATTTATAACCTGTAACTTCTTCTCTGGTTCAGTGAGCTGTCTACCTTTTCCTTCCTATTCTTGAGGGATTGAGCAACACAGAAGCGTGGCCAGCAGGTCAAGGGAGGTGATTCTGCCCCTCTGCTCTGCTCTCATGAAATCCCACCTGCAGTACTGTGTCCAGTTCTGGAGCTCCTAACATAAGAAGGACATGGACCAGTTGGAGAAGGTCCAGAGGAGGGCCACGAAGATGATCAGAGGACTGGAGCACCTCTTCTGTGAGGACAGGCTGAGAGAGTTGGGGTTGTTCAGCCTAGAGGAGAGGTGGCGCTAGGGAGACCTTATAGTGGCCTTCCAGTACCTCAAGGGGGCCTACAAGAAAGATGGGGAAAGGCTGCTCAGTAGGGCCTGTTGTGATAGGACAAGGGGTAAGAATGGTTTTAAACTAGGAGGTAGATTGAGACTAGACATCAGGAAGAAAATTTTTACCATAAGGGTGGTACAACGCTGGCACAGGTTGCCCAGAGAGGTTTTGATGCCCCATCCCTGGAAACATTCAGGGCCACACTGGACGAGGCTCTGAGCAACCTGATCTAGTTGAACATGTCCCTGCTTCTTGCAGGGGGGTTGGACCTTTAAAGATCTCTTCCAGTCCTAACTATTCTGTGATTCTCTGTGCTGCTGGGTTGTGCTGAAAGAGCAATTTTTGAACTTGCTAATATGGCTGAACCAGCTCCCTGCCTGTCTGCTGGTTTTCTCTTTTGTCATTGAGGTAGTCATGTTCTGCCAGTTCAGAGAGAACTGTTTACATCAGTTTATCAAAGCATTCCCCCTTTCTTTGTTTTCTACTATTCAGTGTTTCACAGCTTTACATAGTGTAGTTTTGCCATCTTGCTGGAGCGGCACAGCTGGCTGGGTGAGCTGGGCTGCAGGTTAGTATCTTTGAAGCCTTGTAAGAAAAATATCCACCATATACTGATGAGAGGCCTGACTCTACCAGCCTGTAGACCACAACCTCTTTGTAGTTTTGTACTCTTTATTCAGGCTTACTGTAGGTGAGAGGTCAGTGGTCTGAACATCTTGCCACTAATTGTTCTCCTGACTGCTGGCTCCTGCGAATTGGTGATGAGAGGCAACAGAGTTCAGAAAGCTCTTTGACAGGTGTGGTTGTTGCTGAGACATGACATGTCTTCACCTTTAGCACTGAGATCATAGGACAAAGGGAGCACGCTCCTCCAGCCACATGAAGAATTGCACAAGATTTCTTTGACAAGTAGGAAAATCAGAAGTTTGCACACATTGAATACGATGGTATTCATCTTGTGAATGAGTGCATGTGCCACGTGTAGATGTTTGACTATGCTGATTTTAACTAGAATTTGTTCTGACTTAAAATACCTTTACTTCTGTTCGTGATAGAGATTGTCCGTGTAGATGTAAACCTGCAACTTGCCACACATCCTTCCAGTAGCCTATCCTGGGGAATAACAAGTTCCTTTCTCTTGAAGTAGAGGAAAACTGACATCTGAAGGCACTGGTTTTGGGTTCTTCTGTGGATGGCTTCTTGTTTCAAGGCACTTGATGTTGCATGTGAGGGATTTTTTTTGTTGTTGTTTTTTTTTTTTTTCTGTTTTTTTTTTTTTTTTCCCACTGCCTAAGTTTTAGACTCTGTCTGATAAACCTCTTAAGTTCTGCACTAAGAAAACAATCTGAAGAAAAGAAAATCCATGTTTTACAGCCATACAATATAGTCCTTCCCCAAATCCAGCCGTTTTACTTCGTTGTCTTGTAGATGTTGATCACATCTGTTGCCTGTTTAGTCATCCTGTCCTTGGCCTTTGCATCTGTGTGGGGTTCTGCTCTGCTGATCAGGGTCCTGCCTGCAGACCCTGCTGTAGGCTGCACCTTCTGCCTCGGTCTCTGACGAATCAGTGATAAAAGCGAGCCCCGTTGTCCTGCCTGACAGAGACCAATTATGTTAATGGAATAATAAAGTGGTTATTAATATTACTGGATATCAGTAGGTCAAGAAGATACTTAGGTTGTAATTCTGCTGCCTCGGGGTGGTGGAGTCTTATGTCAAAGAGGAGAGAGTGTTTGGGTTTTTAGCCCGTTCCTAAAGCAATTGAAGGAATGTTGTTGATACAGGTTTTGTGCATCTGAGTCTGAGCGAGCTCAGTTGTGCTCCTGTATTTTCATTTAAAACCTTTTTGTTTTTAAATGGTCTTAAGCTAAGCACTATTAGAAAGTCAAGATCCATTTTTATAACTTCTGTAATTCCATTTATGAGGTCTAATACTAAAGATATGGAGTCATGGTCTGCATGCGCTCGTAAGGGCTCATGGGCTGTCCTGCTTTATTCCCCTTCTGTCTTTAATTAAAAAAAAGACATTTAAGATAACACTGTATAGGAAAAGAACTTGGCATTCATAAAGTAAAGTCTCTTGCAGTTGGAAAATGCTGTGCAATGTTCATCTGTATTGTAGCATTCCTGTAGTTCTCTAGATCAAAACGCACTTTTTTTTTTTAAAATAATCTCTACATAACTTTAAAAATTACTTTGAAGTTGAGGCATAACATTCATTTTTACTTTTTTGTAAATCAAAGAAACATTTAAAATTTAAAATAAAATACATCTTACCTGTTGAATATGATCACCAAGCTGGGTGGATGGAGGCGTTCAGATAAAGGCATTCTGCAGTCAAGGCTGGATGATGTGATGATTTCACTTAGGTTTCTACTTTTTTATTTTGTTCATATTCTTACTCTTATGCTTTGAATTTGTCGTGTTTTTGTTTATAGCCAAATGAAAAGAGGAAACTTTTTTTTTCAGTGCTGGCTTAGAACAAGCTTATGGTTGTTCAAACTACAGATGGTGTTTATTTTAATGTTGATATATTTCCGGGGGTGGGGAGGAGAGAGAAAGGAGCTTAGAATAATTCTGTTCACAGACTTTGAAATAAAATGAGTTTTTCTGCTCTAGCAGATTCTTTTTGCCTTTTTATAAGACTGATAAATACCGGTCTTTCTCTTAAAGATTATATTACATGTGGATATAATATGTGTGGTTATAAATATAATGGATATATTATGTCCATAATATGCTGTGAGTCTTCCCTTGTAGTACAGCCTTAGTATTCAGAAACATTTGTCTACTTTTCAAACTTTGTTGGTATTTATTTTCAAATTCTTGTGGAGTAGAATTATTTCTGTACTTGTATTTGTTTTTTCCTGTTTATTTCTCTGCTGACCATTTTCTTGGAAACTTTAAGCAATACAGCACAATCGCTGTGTCTTTGGCAAAGCGGATCTGGACACAAATCACTGAACATAGAGATACTGAGTTAAGTGAAGGCAAAAGGCTGTTTGCGTAATATCAGTTTTTCCTCCCTAGCATAGACCATGAGAACTATGTGGGGCTTCTGGTGATCTTCTTATTTATTGGCATTTCCTGTCTTCTAATACCAATAGTTTTTCAAAACATTTCTAAATATAGTGTTTTTGATGGTTTTAGAAATCATGGCATAAGACTGCAGAGTGTTAGAGATGCTGTAGCTTTTGTGATGGGGGTGTGGGATGGCTACTTGGATTGAAATGGTAGTTTATTATGTGTTTTCAACCATCCTTGTTGTAAAAAACATTTTTCCTAATATTTAATCTAAATCTACCTCCCTCTGTTTTGAAACCGCTACCCCTTGTCCTGTCACAGCAGGCCCTGCTGAAGAGCTTCTCCCCGTCTTTCCTGTAGGCCCCCTTTAGGTACTGGAAGACCGCTATAAGGTCTCCCCGGAGCCTCCTCTTCTCCAGGCTGAACAGCCCCAACTCTCTCAGCCTGTCCTCACAGGAGAGGTGCTCCAGCCCTCTGATCATCTTTGTGGCCCTCTTCTGGACTTGCTCCAGCTGGTCCATGTCCTTCTTGTGTTGGGGGCTCCAGAGCTGGACACAGTACTGCAGGTGGTAGAGCAGAGCAGAGGTAGAGAATCACCTCCCTTGACCTGTTGGCCACACTCCTCTTGATGCAGCCCAGGATGTGGTTGGCCTTCTGGGATGCAAGTGCACATTGCGGGCTCATGTTGAGCTTCTCATCAACCATCGCTCCCAAGTCCCTCTTCTCAGGGCTGCTCTCGATCCATTCTCCGCCCAGCCTATATTTGTGCCTGGGATTGCCTCGTCCCACGTGCAGGACCTTGCACTTGGCCTGGTTGAACTGAATTCAGAAGGGAAGTACTGATTACAGACTGTTATTTGTCTGAATGCCTCATGTATTTTTGAAAGTAACTGAAGACTCTTTCTTATGATGATAAGAAAAGAAGAAATGAAATAGAACAGTTTGGGTAATGTACTGTTTTTTCAAGCGAATTCTAATTTCAGTTCACTTAAAATTGGTTTTTTACATGCTTAATCTGCTTAGATGTTGTAAAACAAATTACTGTATTTCTAATGGATGTGTAGTATTTGATTAGTAAATATTATGATATTTACCTAGCCTGATTTTCATGGATACTGTGTCAGTGCTGGGGATGCCGAGCAGCTGTACCTGGTCAACTTTGCACTTCTGGAATCAAAAGAAGGGCGAAACTCAAGACACAGGATGCCCAGGCTCAGTGTAGCATGGGCCCACAGTGGCTGAGCATGACCATGGTGCAGAGCCAGCAACAGCAGAGCCGGTACAGCCCAGGGACAAGGGGTTGCTTGGGGTGGAGGTGGTAGCCCTTGACCACAGTCTGTAGGTTGTGGCCCGTTTTGACTTTACACAGTAGCAAGCTCTTCTCAAGAAGAAACCTTTTGTGCTGTCCTGCAGAAGACTAGCTCCATCCCAGCCAAAACCAGGACGTGGTTGCTTATAGGCAATGGTTTTTAGCATATTCTGAAATAGTCTCAGTTCAGGGGTTGATGTTTCCGTCACCATTGACTGTCACATGAATCTTCGGGATGCTGCTATGAGTGACAAATGTGTTACTACATTTCTGTAATGCATAGATTAAAGTACTGCAATAACCTTCTGTCTGTCCCGTACAGTTTATGCAGTATCTTACAAGGCCAAAATGCTTAAATCTTTTCTCTCCAAAGCACAGTTTGCTATGTTACGTTGCCAAATAACAGCTTGCACCCGAAAGTTGCTAGGACTCTGAAGCAATGCAGATGGAGTTGTTGACTTCTGCCACATAGCTTTAGGAAATCAAAGGCTGCTTAGATACAGCACTGATAAATACTTATGTCACAGATTGAAGGGTCAAAAGTTGAACAGAATTTGTAGTTGATTTGATGAAATTAATGGGTTTTTTTTTTTTTTTTTTTTTTTTGGAGCACTTGTTTAATGGAGTAACAAATGAAAGCAATACCTGAGAAATCCATCTTAAATCTTCTGTTTACTGTGAGTGTTAAGAATTAGGTATTCAGGACAATCATCATTGTTATTGGCTAGAAAATCTATGTTTTTTCACTGTTAGCTCATCACAAAAGTGCTTATTGGGCTGTAATTACAATGACATGCTTTTCTTTTTCCCTAGGTGGCTATTTTGAATGCAGTAGTGTCATTAGCTGGCTGAAGACTAAACATGAGAATAGCAGGTAAGTACTCTCAGTAAAATCAGACTTCTGTCACTTGTGAAGCAAATGCTATAGACAGCATTAACAAGTTGTGGCAATAAGGTTTTAAAATAAACTTAACAGGCATTACTGTTCCATGTAATTGCTGTTTAATGAAACTAATTATGGAGTTTGAGATGGTCTAAGAGCAAGCAGCTGGTTAAAATGCTTCAGCTGAACGACAGTGAATGGTTAAGGTGCTGTGACTTTATGTACTTTGGCTGTTAATTCTGTAAAATGATGACAGAATAAGAAAATGGCCAATTGAGGTCTTAAGTGATTTCTTCCCTGCCTCACCCCCCAACCCAGAGTGCTATGAACTATTATGGTATAGTGTCTGAAACTGCCTGAATGGTTACTGGGAGTTTGAAAGCTATAAAAGCATTTTCATAGAGGTAAGTTACTGTAGTACAGAGTTTACAAAACTGATTTTGCTTGACAGAAGGTGTAGTGATTGTAAAAATAAAATCTTTGCCAATATAACACTACAAGAAGATATTAAACATTTCCTTGCAGTAGAATAGCCTGTGTGGCAGTTGAATGTTTTTGAGTTTCGGATGCATTGCACTTTTATCAATAGTTGCGGTGTTATGTTGCAGAAGGAGCAACTGTTGGCTGTTTTAGGAGAGAATGACACATTCTTTTCTAAGAGAGTTGCGCATTAACCTTCTTAATGCGTGAAATTAGTCCTGATTTTTGTCACTACTTCTAAATTTGTTTTATTATCCTCAATGTGTATAAATGAGAGAAACCTGATAAAGTAAATCTGATAAAGAAATGGAAAATGCTGCAATTTTTAGAAGATGGCTAAATGCCTTTTCCAAACCTCTTTTTTTTTATCTTTCATCTAACTACTTCTGTTGCTACAGCCCACAGACAAAGAAGATGCAGCTGTACCTAGAGAATGTTTAACCTGCAGCAAATGGACTGGTTTTGGTTCAAGCACTAAAAGAATTTTCTAGGAGATACTTTGCCTCTCCCTTAGAGGGAGTGCTCGTAGTTCGGTTGAAATGCTCAAGATGTGGAGTGGGGGGGTTGGTTAGCTCTCAGACCAAGTTCTTGTTCGCCTTGCCTACTGTCTGCTGAAGCAACATGCTCTCCAAGTGCCACTTGCCAGATGACACATTCCAAAATCTGGTACCGTCTTGTCTTTTTAGGCAGTGTTGCTTTGAAAAAACCTTTTCTCCACTTCTTAATATATGTTCAGATCATCTGTTTTTTCTTGTGCTTACACGATTCACTTTTCTTCAAGTACAATAGGAGTTCCAGCATAGTATTTTTAAATTAAATTTGCATCTGTGTTTTGTTACATAGCGTTTATGTGCTCACACGTATGAGAAGGGAAACTAGGAGAAGATCAAGCTACAAGCAAATGCACAAGTTGTATCTCTTTCTTGATCTTTCTTTTCTTTTTCTATCTCCTTATCTTTTTTTAGCCTTTTGGAAGAATTGATTAACATCTCTCATCCTTCTGAAGGCTGAGTAGTTTGTCTATTTTAAGATTTTCTGAACAGCCCATCACAGCAGCAGTGAGAGCTCTGCAGGAATACATAAGTTTGGGGTTTTTTTCTGAAAGATTTATTTGGCTGGCAGTCTGAGAAACAGAAGCATGCTGTAAGGTTGCTTCTTCCAAGCAGTTTGACATACTGGGGTGAGACAGGAAGGCACGATGTTCATCAGATGCCTCCTCACCTAACTTCTGCTCTCAGTCTGTTGGTATTTTACAATAAACTGAGTGGAGTATTCTGTATAAATCTGTTTTAAAATTATGCTGAAAAATGATGGGGTTCATGGCAGTACCATATACATCTGAAATGGAAACTCGGGTGTAAATTGCTGTGGTTGTGTGCTTCCGGGTCTTTTCACAGGAGGTGGCTTGACCGCTTGGCACTGGGGAAAGTTAGGCGTGTAAAACTTAAAGCTACCTGAGGCCTCAACATATTAAAAGGGGGAGGGGAGAGGTGCTGCTTTTTATTACTTTTTAAATTAGTTCTCCTGAATCTTCAGACTCGCTCAGTAATTTAAATTTCTTGAAAAAGAGATGAGATTTTTTTTTTTTTTTTTTTTCTGGTTGGCTGGTTTTTGGAGTCTTTTAATGTAATGACTGACCAAAGCAGCTGAGCTGCGGTATGTGAACAGACCCCTAATCACTGAGTCTTGGCCGTACATCAAAATAGAGGTAGCTCAATTTGAGGGGCTGGGTGGGAGGGGAAGAGGGGTATTTTGAACAGTGAGGAGACAGGTCCATGTGGCTGAGAAGAGGGAGATGGGATTTCAATGGAAAAGCCTGTGGTTTCTCCTGGCTGCTGAGCTGAGTTGGTGTACTGTGGTGTCAGACAAGCACGAAGGGTACGTGTTTGGTGTAGTAAGCTGGTGGAGTGGCTCACTTCCATTCTACATTATAATGTCCATTTCGTAGAGATTACTTCTATCTAGTGAATCCACAAATGAGCATCCTGGCTGAGTTCCCTTCAGTGTAATCTAATGCACATTCCTCATGTTGTTAATTTTGGTAAAAATGCTACCGTTTGCAGATAACTTTTTGAAACTTTTCTCTGCTTCTGAATAGGTGCTGCGAAGTTGGTAGTAGTCGTAGCAATATTTTTATTGACGTTTTATGTCATATCTCAAGTGTTTGAAATAAAAATGGATGCAAACTTAGGACACATATTTGGTAAGTAGTGACTTTTTCTCTGGACACTTATTAATATTTACTTGAGCCATAATCAAGAAATTCATTTTGCTTTAAGCTTGACTTAGGCTCTTACACTGAAGAATTCTGTATTTTTTTTTTTAGTGTGTGTACTTTTTTTTATATATATTGCGCATATATATATAATGTGTGTATTAAGTTATTTTTCTGTATGAAATATTTAACCTATGCTCTTCATCAGATTGATTCTTCTGCATGCCAAGTATGCGTAATTTTACCTGCTTTTTATGTTTACTGGTACTTAGTCTTAGTCTGGAGTTGTAAACTAGGCAACTTGATGTTTCTGGAACTCTGCACTCTGCCTTTCTCCTGCTTAAGCAATTCAAAATTTATGTTCTGGATGGGCTTTTTTGCTTGCACAGGTATACTGTCATGTACAATTGAACGTGCAGTTATCAAAACATTTCTGATGTGCCCAGGTTCTACACAGAAAAGAATTAGCAGCAGAGGTGACTTAAGATTCAGAGTGTATGTTTTGAACCAACTTTATCTTTAAAGGAGCTTTTCATTACAAAAAAAACCCCACCCAATTTTAGGTATGTGAGTAGGATTCATTTTATTTAACTCCAGATTACTACAGTATGAGCTGACATTTGAACCAGTCACCATTTTTAATAATCATTGAAAAGACACAGGTGTCATTAAATATTACAGATGTATTGTAGCTATGTGCATGATGAGGTCACTTATGTCTCTTCCTGTCCCAAGAAAGGGAGTAATGAATGGTTGGATTCAAATACACTTGAGTTGCAGGCTTCCAGTGTTAGGTGAAATGTTCACCCCATCCTAGTGAAACTGTAAGAAGGGAATTAATTTCACTTCAGTGCCCGCACCTCCACAGATCCCTGGTGGTTTTGTATCTCCATGGATCTTTGTTAACTGGAGAGTCATAAATTAAGGCAATACTTCTAAATGTGGTCCCTGATCACTTTAATTCTTCTATCGTGTAAAGGTTAATGTTTTATATTGGAACATAACGTTGAGATGTATTTGATACTTCATTTCAACCAACCT
The DNA here is from genome assembly GCF_036417535.1 of Chlamydotis macqueenii. NCBI lineage: Eukaryota > Metazoa > Chordata > Aves > Otidiformes > Otididae > Chlamydotis > Chlamydotis macqueenii. Next base: position 25,287,855 of record NC_141556.1, read on the forward strand.
GTTTTTATAGGGGTACAGAAAGGTTTTTAATTTATAGGATATTTTATAGCAGATGACACTTTAATAGTAACATCTTGTAAAACTTTCTTTTTGCATTCTAGCTAGATCAGCACTGGATGCAGCTGCACGCTGTGAGTGTTTATATGCATGTGTTACTGCTGTGACTTGCTTTTGCTAGTAACAGAAAGACTGTTGAATTTTAATAGTTAAGAAAGTCTTAATTACACTTGAAATGCAATCAAACTAATTTTCCTCTTTTCCTGATTTTCCTAAATATCTGTAAAGTCTGTTTCACTTGTAGTTTTATCTTGTGGTTTTGCTGACAGTGCCAGAGCAAGCAGCAGGGTGAGAACAAGAAGTAGATTAATGAGGTACTGCAGGAACGTAGATTATTTTAAGCTGCTCTGAAACTGCAGATGAAATGCTCCTGTCTTTATTCCTTTCCTTGAATTCCTTCAGGAAACTGGTATTTCTCTGTTAGCCTACCTGTGGTGATGTCTCTAAAATCCTGTTTTATTTCATTTTGAAAGCTACAAAACCTCCAAGATACAAATGTGGGATCTCTAAAGCTTGTCCTGAAAAGCATTTTGCATTCAAAATGGCAAGTGGAGCAGCAAATGTCGTTGGACCTAAGATCTGTGTAGAAGATAATGTGTAAGTATTTTTGCCTGTTGTCTCTACGTATCTCTTTCAAATGCTGTCTTGGATCACTTCGCACACAAAAGCAGCAATTTAAATAATTCTTCATAGGTTTTGTTTTGCCAATGGTTTGGCCACGTGAAAAGGTTGCATCACAGTATAACTTAATCTCTGATGAAGCATGCTTAATACTCTGCAGTAAATGCAGACATGTACACTACTTTAATACATGCAAGATAGCTTACACTTTATTTCAGGTTTATAGACTTAATGATTAGTTAGACTTTGCCAAGTCAGATGTAAACTTGCCTCCAGGTAACTTGTTCTTGTGCCTCTAACAGTAATTCAGTGAACAATTGTATTTTCAAGTAATTACTCGTAATACTTTTGGTTAAATGTCATCTGCTAAAACTGTGCTGTGGAATTGGTTTTTGCAAGTCATCTTTTAAACTATTTCCATAGTATCAGTGTCAGAACGTATTTTTCACTTTTCTTTAAAAGATGACTTTGAAAGGGAAAAATAGTATTTTAATGATCAGTAGTTATTTAATTATGCTGATGATAATGAAAGTTAATAAACTTAATTATGAAATGAGGAAGGGAACTGCTTGAAACAGTTAGGACTTAACACCAATATTTCTAATAACCATATTTGTAACATAGTATTATGGGTAACATAGTGCCTGGAGTGTTTAACTGAATACCTTTCAGTAATCTCCATAATGAGAATATTAATTTTTTTTTTTTTTTAGACTTTCGTTTTTTGCTCTTAGGTTGTTCCTGCTCATCGTCACCCAGAGTGTGCAGCTTTGTATAACAATCTATCCACTTAATTCTGCATGTCACATGTCAGAAAAGACATGATGTTAGCGTTGTCAGAAGGAGATTTTTTTTTAATATCAGTCACACTTCCAGGCCTTTGCCTTCCATTTGTGTTTACAGTACTCCAGCTTAGCTGTTTCTCAGCCCACGCTGTGTTAGTATGGAGCAGTTCAGATAGCACATACAGCAAATGGGAACTCTGTGAACAGCGTACACCCTGTAATATAATTCGTAGAATAATTAATCTATAAGAGAATAAAAAGCATTCGTTTGTTTTCCATCACTTTACTGTCTGAAGTAACACCGTAAGATTAGTCTTACGTGATCTTAAAGAGAAGACTATATTTTTAGCATTGACTCTGGCAATTAAATGTAGCGAAGTTGAAATGGGAGCTTTTTTCCCCTGACAGTTGAACATGTGCAGCATCTTACCTTTGCATTATTAGTAGAAACGGGAGCACCATTCAAATTTCAAACAATTCTTCTGTGAGGCTGACTTAGTTCAAGCTTTCTCACTTGTGTAGGAGCGTGTTTGCATCACGGTGCAGTCAGGGAGCTTGTGCAAAGCGAGCATGAGCTCACCATTGGCACGTACTAACTAAAAGCTTCTAGGTTCTGCTTTCTATTCTTATCTTTGGTTCACTTTGTGACCTTGGACAGTCTTATCTAATCTCTCTGCACAGTGGTTTTGTTGGTATTGCCATCTTCTTGTTCTGGTTGCTAGGAAGCTTAATATCTGTGAAGACTTAGGGCTATTCACTGATTAAAAGTTGTGGGAGTGCAAGTAATATTTTAACCTCAGGGTTAGGGTAGGGTTTGATTTTTTTTTTTAATGTCTCACTTACTTGTTAACTAAGAAGAGGTTGTTTTTCCTGTCAAAAAGAAAAACCCCTGGATGTTTCACTGAAGAAAGAGATGAAAATAAAGCAGTTGCTGGCAAGAAATCTATTCTTTTAATATTAGTGCACAGGTATTGGAGTTTTAAGTGCAGTTTCCCTTGGCAAAAGTCTTCCTGAATTCCTTCAGAAGAGGACTTGTAATGTCTGTTTAAAGGTCCACCAGAAAATGTGCTTCATTTTATATGATCTCCTGCTTTGCTCGTAAGATGTTAGATTTCTCTTTCAAAAACTCCCATAACTTGTTGATTGTGAATTGTTGGAAGAATTGTAAAACTGATGAACGGCTGCCCTCCTGTGAGAAGGCTGTCACATTACAGCCTGTAGTGTTCATGGCTTGGTGCACAAGCTGTCTCAAGTGTGTAAAGTAGTATCTTAGACCTCTGAAAGAACTTACTTCTTCTTCGGTAGCTCCTTTTTTAGTGATATTTTGTGAGCTCACTTCTGCAAAATATTTTTTTCTGATTACTTTGTATTCATACTTCCAAGACAAGGAAGTGGGGACAAGTTTTCATAATTTATGAATGAAATTTGCAATATAGGGGTTTTTTTTTGCTGTGTATTAAACATAAAGATGCCACTTGGTTTATGATAGCACAAAAGGTGCTGATATAATTCAGACTGCATTTAATTTTTCAGTTTTTCTTTTTAATTATATAGATATTTTAGTGTGAAATAAGAATTCTGCTGTATAGAAGTTCAGTTATAGCCTTGTTCTCCTATATTGGAAGGATATTATCCAAATTATTAAAAAAAAAAAAAAAAAAAACAGTAGTCATCAAAATACTAAATATGGTAGTTACTACTTCATGGGCGTTTTAGAAAAAGGGGGAATATTGCCATCTTCCCTACCTGCAACTTCTCCATGCAGTTTTACTGTTTCTATTAGGAAGGCAGTTGCATGCTTGTGCTGCAGTAACCTTATAGCAGAATGTCACACTACCTTCCTTTAATAAGTAGTACTTCTTGTACCCATGTTTTGAGGCTTTTTTGTTGTCTGAAATCCATTATAACTTTTGTTATGTATATGTGAATTTTCAGTGTCTAGTCACTTCAGTATTGGATATTTTTGATTGGCACGTAATAACAGAGAATTTTGTGGTTTAAATAAAAGGAAGTTCTTATTGGTAAATTAAATGCCCACTAAATTTTATATGAGTGGAGGAATGCGTTCAGAACTTCACAGGGTTTTAAAATTTGTTTTCAGTCTTTGTGCCGTGTTTCTGCTGCTTAGAATGGATGCTCAGCCGTGACCTGAAAATCATGTGCTCAGAGAAGAAATGATCCTCCAGTGGGTAAAATACTTGTGGAACTCACTGCAAAGCAGAACTGAGTTCTCTATTTCAGCAGAAAATTGCAGGTCTTCTGTTTCAGAAGTTACTGAATTGGAGAAACTTTAATCGGATTTTTTGGCAGATTATACAACTTAGGGGGCTAACAGAAGAATATGGACTCTTTCATCTTGGATTACTAGTTCTTTAAAACTTAAGTGGCTGTACCAAGAGTTACCATTAACGAGTAGTCTTTTGTGGCCTCTCTGAGCTAACTAATACCGAGTCTATTCCTAATGGTTATCTATTATATTTGACATTCCTCTAAATGTTGGCTTCTGTCTTCATCCTAGATGAAAAAGATGGCATCAGAGAGGAAGATTTTTGTTATACTTTTGTGACACTGTTTCTTGTTTCTAGCCTGTCACTAATAAGTTAGCATGAGAAAGCTGATGTTCCAGTTGTGTGTCTAAGGATGCGGTCCTTCTAAGTGTTGCATAGAAGAGATGTTCAGACATGACCTGAAAATCATAAGGTTGCAGAAGAAATCTGAAAAAAGTTTTGAACATAACAGGGTTGTAAACATCTGCAGCCCCTTCTTAGAGCAAGCTAATGAGGTTAATGAAATCCTGATCAGGATGGAATTAAAGCATTTGATAGTGTGTTTTTGGTTAGTGAGATATGTGCTCCTGTATGCTTATGCTGAGGTGCTTTCTTGAATGTCAGCTAAAGACTTCATCTTTGTTTTAATTTATGTGATAGTTTCAACCCTTACTCCTCTTTCTCCTTGTTGGTGTTAACTGTCTTAATCCTAGCTTCAAAATGTTAATGCTGAGATGTTTGAGGCCTGGAGGCAGAACAGAGATCATTATACAGTGCCAGTGAAAAGGGATGAGGAGGCCTCTAAGCTTCCTCTCACTGGAGTGGTACACCCATCGTGGTCCAAAACAGCACAGCACCCTAGCTGACAGTCTTGATGTTGCCATTAGCTCTTCCTTACGGCTCCGAAGGGCTTCCATTTCACAATGTGTCTGTAATTTCCAGCTCCTTTGCCATTGTAAGTTTGGCCAAGTAATTGCTGTCATAGATTGTGATGGTTTTGTGAGGATGTGGAACTGTACTCCAAAATTATATTCAACTTTTGTTTAAGTGCAATCAGTGCATGAATTATTTTTGTTGGATTTAGATTTCCTATTTTAGGTACAAGTAGCTAACTGCTTTGACTTTCTTGTTTCTTAGTGTGATGCTGCAACATTAAATTTAAATACTTATGTTCAGTTAGCTTTAAACTGAACAGAACACATTTTTGTTCATCATGTGCTTATAGAAAAAAAATCTTAATGTTGGTTATGTGACTGTGCTAAGCTCTTCAGATTGTTTCAGGCTCTTTAACTACAAGAAATTTTCTTAAATACATTAATAGCACTCTATTTTTGGTGACACTTTTAATATACAAACATACTTGAAACCAAGATGATTAATTGATCAAATAATCAAATGAAATGGGTTACGACTGGGGATATCTGATGTATTATTATTCTCAATTCAGTGGTGCAATAGGAGCACATAGATTAGTTCAAGGAGACTTTGCTTCATTTAAGTGCTTGTGAATGTGTGGTCTTTCAACTATGTATTTCTTGGAGTTTGATTGTTGATATTTAAAAACTGGAAATAATTCACATCAGAAAATTGTCCTGTTAAAAATAAAATTTTCTTTTGTTTCAGTTTAATGAGTGGAGTCAAAAATAATGTTGGCAGAGGAATAAATGTGGCCTTGGTCAACGGTAAGTGACATTTTAAGTGAGCAGATTGTCTTAATTTTCAAATTGTTTCTGAAATTTAAGATGAAGTATTAAGGGATGCTGAAAGGCAAGCGGGAGGAGAAAAGGAAGTATTGAGTTTATTTATACTGAGATAATGTCACGTCTTGACACTTACACCTTTTTGTTAGAAAGTAGAAAAACTCTGTGTTTTTTGTTTCTAAAAATGTGTGGTAAAAATAGTAATATGGACTGCTGTGGTGACTGTCTCTGTGATACAGCAGATAAATTCCTAATGCACATATAAAATGGAAAAAGACATGAGATGCACGCTGCTAATTTTGACTTTTGTATATTGCCATGGCTAATAAAACTTTGTAGACTAAATTCTTCTGTTGCTCTCTTTTCAGCAAAACTTAACAATTCTCTTACTACATGGAAGGAGCTAGTTCTTAATATCCTAGCTTGAAATCAGTATATTTGATTAGTCCATATTTTAGATCTTGTCTGTAAATATACCACATTATGCAATTGTGTTCAGGATTTCATTAAAACCAAACAAATTTACCTGTTTGTCACCCTGAGGGCTGAACTGAACATCAGGACTGGCAGATTTGTCCTTAATGTGCAGGAAGCGATTCCTTGTAGCACTGAGATAGCACTTTGTCATTTCACTGCAATATAAATTCATGTTATTTTTGGATTGTAGTCAGTTTTACATCGTTTGAAACACGACTTGAACAATGCTTGCCTAATCCTGTTTTGCCCTCCAAAGTTGTCTCAGTGTGCCCAAAACTAAAATACATGCCTTTGTATTATATAGCTACCAGTCTTTGTCTTCTAAACTTTAAATGAATGTATGTATTAAAAAGAAAACTCTACCTTCCATCAAATAGTGCCTCTGTAGGCAGCATAGTAAAAAAAAAGCCTAAGGAGATTACTGTATCATCCACTTTCTTCTGTTTGTTCTAAGTGTTTAAATCGACTGAGAATTTCCGGTCTATAGCAAAACATGCAGTGTAATTTTAATCTATCTTACTTTCCATGGGGCACTAAAGGCAACCTATAGCTGTACTATCTATTTTTGCAAAAACAACTTTAAAAAAGGCAAATATATGAAGTGAATTCTCTTTATTGATTTTAGAGGCTGTGGGCTTTTTTGTTTTGTTTTATATTCCACTTGAAGCCAAATTAGAAGTTTGCAGCTTCTCTCTTTTTTTTCCTTCACCTTTTCACAAACTACTATGCTGTTTAAGGAGCAATCCTCATAAAAGAGAAGTTACCATACTAACTGATTTGTATGGTGCCTTCTGCACACTTTCTCTGAAAGAGTCATTAAGAGGAGCTGGGGGCATGTTGTCTGTAAAATATTTTTTTATCCTTGACACCAAGTATTTCTTTTTCTCCAGGTAAAACAGGAGAACCATTAGACACTAAATTCTTTGACATGTGGGGAGGAGGTAGGTGCAGTTACCTTAGCTGGTTAGAGAGAAACAACTTAAATGTCTCTTCTTTTTTTTTCCTCTTTTTCTCAGACTCCATTTGCTGTGGTGGTTTCAGGTAGTAGTTAAGGGAGTGCTTCACCTCCACCTTCTGTAATTGCAAGTATGCAACTTTAAAGAGACATAAATAGTTGAGGTGGGAGGGAATGGTATGGTTAATCAAACATACTTGTTCTCCCAGTAGTTCCTCCTAGTGGTTATGTCTTTACACAATATGGATTAAACACTTCTTATAAAACGAAAGAGTTCTCTGATGCATTTTATTTTTCTCCCATTTAGCATCTTTTTATAAATTTATAAGTACATTTCCAGATATTCTTAAACAGAATGTCTGTGCAGGAAGGCGTTGCAGGAGTTTAATAACAAGCAAGCGCTCTATATTTAAACAGTTTTGTGTTCTCTCTCTTTTCAGATGTGGCACCATTTATTGAATTTCTGAAGTCCATTCAGGATGGAACGATAGTGTTAATGGGAACATATGATGATGGTGCAACCAAGTATGTCATTGATTTATACAGTAAATACTGCTTAGACTTTGACATGCTCTTTTGTACTGAAAAAGCATAATTATCACACCATCACTTTTGATAAAGTTTTGTTCTTCCAAAATGATGAATTTGAAACTGTGCTTTCAATTTGTTAGTTTTATAATACTTATGTGATTTGGGGACAACAAGGATTGAATTAAAACTAACCAAGTGTAATGTGTTCTGTGTGTATTTACCTAGAGGAGTGTTAGGTGTATACTTTGTGATCCCAGCAACAGAGAAACAACAAATTGCATATTAATTTAGACCCATTAGCAGAAATATCACAAGTGTTGTTTGAAAATCTGAAGAGGGTAGAGATTAATAGTGCACTAATTAGCAATTGCTGTATCAGTACACATAGGTTTTTTTTCTCCTCTGAGAAAAGATGTTAAATGCAATAAGAAGACAGTGTAGGACCTATGGTCAGTCCAACAAATTGCTTACTCATAGCTATGAAGAATATATTTGCATGTCATGCAATGTGGTTGTTTTTTTTTTTTTAAACTATACTCTTATTCTCCCTGGCTCCTGAAGACCCTGTAGGTTTCCAACTGCTCTATTAGAGTTTGTCCTCACCTCTTTTTTTGAATGTATACTGCCACGGATATGTAAGCTTTCTGGAGATGTGCTGTTTTTTCTATTCCTAATAGCTTGTTCTGTTTCATGCTAGTAAATTCAGATATGTCCAGACATCAGAACATCATGGTGAGAACATACTCTGGTGGAAATTGGTCTGTTCCACCCAGCACTTTTTTTTGGATCAACTCCAAGACAGAGTTCGGTGGTTGCAGGGGTGCAGAGACCATTTCCAATAAACCCTGCCTGTATCCTTCCTTTTGAAGGCTGAGAGGTTACTGGTGTGTGCCTCATACTTGTTGGTCTCAGTGTTTGTTTGGAACTTTTCCACCTTAAAGCTGTTCAGTATACTAATGTAGACATAGCCTAAGAGGTTTTAATTCTCTTTAAGCATTATCTTCCAATCTTCCCAACTTCGGTCAGCTTTAATAGATTCTAAAAATTATTGTAGAATTTGTATTGTAATCTGTTCCTCACTTAAGTCATCCTATCCAAAGGATTGCTTTGAAGAATTAAAATTAAGATTTTTTTTTTTCCTGTTTCCTCTGGTTTAATAATAAACTTTTTTTCTAGTGTGTTCTGTACATTTTTTCCTCTTTTGGTTCAGTTTTTTTTATCTACAACTTGTCTATATCTTTGATATAGGAGCAGCTTTCCTATGACAAACTCCTGATTTTGCAGTGTGCAGTAAATAATTCAGTGTCTGTATGTTCACTGCTTTTAGGAGAAGAAAGCAATTTAATGTTTGGGGTTTTTTATTCCAAAGCTGGATCTCCTGTCTGTTTTCCTGTTGACTTGTTTTGTTACTCTTCTCTTTGCTCTTTTTCCTTTCTTCTTTGTTTTAGATAAGTACAGTTTGTTTCGTTAATCATGTCACAGCTGATGTTCTCGAAAGCTGTATGTAGATATATCAGCTAATCAAGAAGGTGAACCTGGCCCGTTCATCCTGACAGTTATTGATTTTTTTATTTATTTTTTTTTTAATATAAGCTGCCCTAAATGCTCTAGAAACTTGAAATGTGGGTTGTGCAAATAACTTCCAAAGAACTTAGTCATTTTCATAATTTTAGCTGAAGTGAGTCATACAACCATATCTCAGTTAGTAGTAATAATCAGAAGTTATGTGTGTTAGTAATTGGGCAAATAGAGTAACTGAAAGGAAGAAATAAAAAGCTGTTACTTTGAGGCTTTGGAATGATAACTTATCATCCTACAGAATCGTTTTCCCTTCTGTACTAAAATTATCCTACTGGGACCTGTAGGCATTGAACTGTGTTGTGGGGCAGGATTCTGAATTTTGAATTAATTGACCCAAGCAGACAAGAACTTCTTTCACATATTGAGGTCACTCTTCTAATCTAAAATAGCTTTTACTTTATCTAGACTTCAGCCTGAGCCTGCAAACAATGTTTTCTTTAAAGGTTAACTTTTTAGTTGCTTGGAGAATTGCGAACATAACTTGAGATGTATGTATAAATTCTCACAGGAGAGGGTTCTTGGCTTTTGTTAGTGTACTGATAGGTTTGTATGCTGATTTCTTGAGGTTAGAATATTGAAGAGCAGCACTCATTACATCAGGTGGTTTCAGAACTAGCCTTATCTGATTGTGAAATATAGATCTTGCCCAATATTGACTGTCTTAAACTGTATTTAATCAGATTAAAGCTGAATGGTCCTTTGAACAATGAAAGCTCTAAGAGCGTGTATTTTATTCACGTACTGAACTTCTCTGTTTTTTTGAAGGCTTAATGACGAAGCACGGAAACTGATTGCTGATTTAGGAAGCACATCTATTACTAACCTTGGCTTTAGAGACAACTGGGTCTTCTGTGGTGGAAAAGGGATTAAGACTAAAAGTCCATTTGAACAGGTCTGTGATTCTGTAACTTACTGGAGTTTAACAGCTTACATTACTAAAGGTGTACATGTTTTATAAATACCACGCATTTGTTTGAGATGGGTATCTGTTGCGGTAGTGGCATACAGTGTTATTTTCGAATTTATTCCTTGACTAGCCTCCTCCTTTCAAGTATACATAAAAGATTATTTGGTGATTCACAAATTAAGGAAAAAATCTTATATGGAGTAGATCATAGTATCGCGATAACTAGATTATTTATCTTTTTTTAGTGAATGAAATTAAACTGAAGAATTAAAAATGTACTGCCAAACAGTTGTATTTTAGATGCACTAATAATGGTAGACCTCTGCCAGCTAAGTGGTAGTTTCCAGTGGTCCAGTTTACTCTTCTGGCAAAAGTTATTGCTGCCATAGCAAAATTTGTGAAATAGATTATGTTAAAAATCAGTATATGCCATTGTTCCTTTTAATTATGAATAAAGATAGTTCTGTACTTTTGCCAGCTTTGCAAGGGAGTGGGAACGTAGTGCAGGAGCAGTGGCACACTCTTGGAGGCAGTAATGTCTTACCTGACTGCAGGTGGTTGTTTGGTGTGGAAAAATAAACCCCTAATTAAAAAAAAAAAAAAGCTGAACATTCAACATGAAATGATGTTTGTAAAATTCTGAATATTCATTTTCAGTGCCTTGTAAACTTAGTATTCTTCTTTATTTTTTCCTAGTGGTTCATGCTTTTAATACAGTTGGTCTCTTTCTTCCTTGTCTGTCTTCCTAAATAAACATCCGTAATGAATTTTTAAAAATATTTTGCAAGTTTTTAACTGGGGAAAAAAAAATCGCAGTATTTAAAACATATTTTCCCAGTTTTTAACTGTTTTAAGCATACATTTGTCTGGGCAAGTTACATTAAGTGGTGAATGCTGAGAGGTTGTTACATTTGGTACAAACCGTGAGAGGCTAGTAGTGATGTCTTCTCTTTGTTCAGTGATGGTTTCTCTTTGTTCATGACCTGAAAATAGCTACATAAAATATCTTTTAAAGCTGTAAGTTAAAGCAACAGGATAAATGACTTCACATTAATGGTAGATTGATGTTTTCTATTTGCAGCATATAAAGAACAACAAGGACACAAACAAGTATGAAGGCTGGCCAGAAGTTGTTGAGATGGAAGGCTGTATCCCTCAGAAGCAAGACTAAATGAAAACTAAAGGAAAGGAGAAAGAATGTGGAAGAAAATGCACTTTCTGCTATTATTAGGGAGAGGGCTATGAAGGAGACTGTACTGTAAATAATATTTTTAAAGCATGCAACCATCCTGTCGGTGTGTGCATGAGCACTGACATTTTGAATATTGGGATATTATTTATTGCTAACACACATAGAAGTCCTTTTTGTAAATATGTCCAAAACAAAAGAAACATCAAATCATTTCTATGCAGGTTTCTTAAAAGCACAGTATTTAGTTTGCCTGTGGTAAATAATATCTTGTAGATCAACTGGCTAATAAATTGCATATGCGGATAATAAGCAGATCCTGACAAATGTTGTACTGTCCTCTTAACAGCGTAATGTTGCTGTGAGTATGTAACTTTTGTGGAATATGTAGATTTTAGTGATAAGTTAATAAAGAGCTTTAATTTTTTTTATCCTCTGCCTTTTTAATGGCAGCATCACTTTTTATTAAAGCTATTTGGTTATTCTAATACTAGGTGCTCCAGAAATTTACTTTGTAGTCCCCCATCAAAACTGACTAATCAGCAAAGGAGAAATACATGATACTGTAATACAGGTATGCCATGAGAAGCACAATATAAATTATTTTTATTAGGGGAAGAACAAAAGTAAATATATAAAGAGTGTGCATAATATTTAAAAGCAGCTTGGAAGGATTTGTACTTGACTTGAAAATAGTGTTTATTTTATAGAAGAGACTTGGCGTGTTAAGCAGCGGTACCGTGGCAAACTTGTTCAGTTTTTATTGCAATTTTTGCCCTGCTGCTTAACCATCCATTCTACCTATGGCTGTTCAGCTGGAGTGGCTAGTCACAAAGTAAATGTGCATAATGGAGTAGTTCTAACATTGGGAATGGATTTCACAACACAAGCAGCTTGTTACAGAAAGCAGTCTATCTTCTGAGATTTGTTCTGGAGTGCACAATTATACGCCTTTACCACTTACGTTACATCTAATGTGAGCTGAGGCAATTTGTTCTTACGGGGAGATGTTAGAGAAGGCATTGTATCTTGGGTTATGCAATCTGTGACAATCTGAACTGACAATGTTTCCTTTTTTTTTTTTTTTTTTTTAATGGGAAAAAGATGGACCAAGTTGAAGTGGCCTTATTCTTTAGCTCTTATCAGAGCTGTGAGAAAACATTGCTTTATTTGGAAACTTCTGTTTCTTTTAAGTAGGGCCAGCTTGAACTTTTGCTGCAACTAAGTTAGTATGGTATAACTGATGGTGTTGGTATTCACAAAATAGGAGCTGACACAGAATTGGGTGTAATCTCTTGGAGCTTTGTCATGAGTTCTGGTATAATCTTCAAAAACTTTGAGCTGGTGCCATGGGGCAAAAGCCACAAAGGATTTTTCAGGAACCCACAGTGCAAGTTGAACACAGTGGCACTCAAAATACTACTATTGTTTATGTATTCTGAAACAAATTTAATTCTGTGCACTAAAAATTTAAAGCAATATTGGGAATTAATTTGTAAGTCATAAATAAATAACCTGTGATATCAGAGTAAGACTGGATTCCGAGTTGTTCTGTATGTTTAACTAGCTTGTTAAATCGTGTGGTTTTCCCTCAAGTTTAATGTAGAACAGCAATAAATGCACCTTATAGAGTGGAACTGCTTTTGTTAAATCTTTCAGATGTTCTTGTGTAGGAGGACATGTCAAAATCATGTATATTTTTTCATTACAGTAAACACCCCTGTTTCTATCAATTGGAAAATAATTTCTGTTTTATAACATTAGGCTATTGTGGAAAATTAATGATTTAAGTGCTGGAATTTTCACAGAAATACAGTTTTGTTGGTATATATGCCAGTATTGTTTATGCTATTATCCAGAATAATATCAAAATAATTTTGAAGCTCCTTGGCAGAGGCTTAAGAGAAAAAACAACAACATTTGTCTGTATTACTAGTTTCCCTGGATTACTCTTGCCTTCTTTTTTTATTTTGAATGCAATGAATATTTCATTTTTCATCAAATTAAAAAGTTCAAATTTCCTCTGCAAAATTAAATGGAGAGGAAATAAGACTACAGGCCAACTATTTTTAGCCCTTGTATCTTTTAAATTTGTGCCTTTTTTTTTTTTTAGCAGTCTGAATTAAGTAAATATATTATGACTCTTTTAACCCCTTAAAGTTGCACCTGCCATGAATCCTTTAAAGAATGGATTTTAAAGCAATGAAATGGACTATTTTTGTAACTTCTTAAATAATTTGATTCTTGTGATTTTGATGAAAATCTTCCTCTTTTTGTCTAACCCATGTCCTCACAGGTGTCTGATATTTAATAAGACTCCCTTCGTGTATATAAAACTTGTACTGGAGTAGCCATGCACATGGGGTCTCCGTGCTCTTGTTCGTCATCCTGGTTGTTGACTTGCCACACGATCTAGTCATGCCATCTCTTTTACAGCATCCACCTGTTGAGGTAAACTTTCTGATGCTTATTTTTAAGAAATGAGACTGATAGTTTGTGCGTTTCCTTTTGAGTCACCAAGCACAAAGATTACTCTTCTGGTCTCCTACAGCTGATTGTAGGAAGTTGTTTATTGCAAAGATGAAGGTCTGTTGTACCGGTAGGTTTGTGTGAAAGCACCTGTGTGTGGCAAAGCTGCAGGATGCATATTTTCCTGCACAAGATGATGGGAACTTTTGCAGCATCTTGCATGCTTGTTGAGAAGAGAGCAGTGAGAGGAGGAAACAGAGATTGTGGGGGATGTCTATCTCAAAAAGTACAGCTGTGAGAAGAATTGGGGAGGACACAAGGAGGTTGTAACTTCATTTTCCTCAAGGAGCACCCAGCTGGGTACCAGCTGTAAACCACAGCTCTCAATTGCTGTGCGAGTGTTGCTTTATGTGAATAACAGGAGTCTTAAGAAAGAAGCTGCCTTGATATGTCCTCTGCATCTTTCCTAGTGTCTTTCATGATCAAACATTTTCTTTTACTCTGGAAATAGCAGAGCCTTTAGCACTTTTCGTTTACCAAGTGCTAATTTGGAAAAAGCTTCCCTTTGCTCAGCATGTTTTGCTTTCCAAATGTCTTATTGTGGCACTTGGTTCCCTCAAACATAGACATGACTACTAAATGCTTGATTATCGTAGTTCAGCCCCGATCAGGACCAGACTATGCAGTCTCTCTCTCCCTCCCCCCACCTTCCGAGAGAACAGGGAGAGAAAATATAAGGAAAAACGCCTCGAGGTTTGAGATAAGGACAGGGAGAAATCCTTAAAGTTACCATCATGGGCAAAACAGACTCAACTTGGGGAAAACTATTCATTTATTACTACAAACAGCAGGATAATGAGACAGAGAACAAGATAACCTCCATCTACCCCTCCCTCTTCCCAAGCTTAACATTATCTCTACTACCTTCCCCCCCAGGAGCGGCACAGGGGGGAAGAGGGAATGGGGGTTGCAGTCAGTTCATCATATGTTGTTTCACTCTCCTGCTTCATGGTCGGGGGAAGAACTCACATTCCTCCCCTGCTCCATCGTGGGGTCCCTCCCACGGGCCACAGTCCTTCATGGAACTGCTCCGGCGTGGGTCATCTCTTCCACGGGTGCAGTCTCTCCAGAACAGCTGCCCCAGCGGGCCCTCCACGGGCCACAGCCGCCTTCAGGCATCCACCTCCCCCGGTATGGGGTCCTTCACGGGCTCCAAGTGGATCTCTGCTTCTCTGTGGACCTCCATGGGCTGCAGGGGGACAACCTGCTCCACCATGGTCATCACCACAGGCTGCAGGGGAATCTTGGCCAGGAGCCACATTACTCCTCCCCCTCCTTCTGAACTGACCTTGGCGTCTGCAGCCGTTCCTCACAACAGGCTGGTAGATGTCTCTCAGGATCTTTTTTTACATCTTATTCACTTCTCATCTCCTCTCCACTTCTTGCAGCTGGGCTGGACTGAGTCGGGCCCAGTCGGCTGCCTGGCGAGAGGCCAGAGGGTGAGGCCTGCAAGGCCCATGAGGCCTGCGCCTCACCCTCTGCGCCTCTGCACCCGCTCAGCTTCTTCACATCTTCTCTCTTTTTTTTTTTTTTTTTTTCTATTTTCCCCTTCTTAAATACGTTATTGCAGAAGCGTTATCACGGGACATTCTGCTACCAATCGGCTCAGCCTTGGCCAGCAGTGGGTCCGCCCTAGGCCTGGCCAAGTCCACTGAACAAAGGCGAGCGACTTCTAGCAGTTTCCTACAGAAGCTGCCACCTTAGGCCCCCCCTCACTAAACAAAACCATGACATTGATGCATATGTAATGTCTCCTAAACTGTTTGGATTTTCTGCAGTCAGAGTGTTTTTTTTCAAGAATGAGTGCATTCATAAAATTGAAGCCAGGTGAATAACTTCAGGAGGGGAAATCATGTAGATTCTGGCACCAGAAGTGTTGACTGACTTGCCTGTGTAATGGTGGGCAGGGCTGAAGTCCCTCCCTCAACTGAGTTGGGTCATGGCAAAGGTGGGTACCTCTTCCTCAGTTTTACCTCTGTAAGGCCAGGCTATGGCTGTACACTAGTGTTAATACGAGGGGCTTGGCTAAGAAAATTGAAAAACAAACCTGGAAGGCTGGATGGAAACTTTGAGGCCAAAGCAGCAAGATGTAAGAACAGCTCTTGGCCTGTTCAGTGATACCACAAGGTGTCGGTAGCTTCTGATGCAGTGCTGGAGATATGATGGACCCTGCTTCTTGCCTTCTGAGCAACCTCCTGAAAGGGTGCAAACACCAGGGCTCAGCCACCTCCTGCTGCTGCTTCCCTGGAGGTGAAAAAATGAAGAATGGCAAGATGGAATGTGCTCTACTTGAAATGTTTCATTATAGAATCATAGAATCATAGAATAGTTAGAGTTGGAAGGGACCTTCAACGGTCATCTAGTCCAAGCCCCCTGCAAGAAGCAGGGACATCCCTGACTAGATCAGGTTGCTCAGAGCCTCATCCAGCCTGGCCTTGAACGATTCCAGGGATGGGGCATCCACCACCTCTCTGGGCAACCTGTTCCAGTGCTCTACAACTCTCATTGTAAAAAATTTTTTTCTAATATTTAATCTAAACCTACCTCCTTCTAATTTAAACCCATTACCCCTTGTTCTATCACAGCAGGCCCTACTGAACAGCTTCTCCCCATCTTTCTTGTAGGCCCCCTTGAGGTATTGGAAGACCGCTATCAGGTCTCCCCGGAGCCTCCTCTTCTCCAGGCTGAACAGCCCCAACTCTCTCATCCTGTCCTCATAGGAGAGGTGCTCCAGCCCTCTGATCATCTTTGTGGCCCTCCTCTGGACCCTTTCCAACTGGTCCATGTCCTTCTTGTGTTGGGGACTCCAGAACTGGACACAGTACTCCAGGTCGGGTCTCACCAGGGCAGAGTAGAGGGGCAGAATCACCTCCCTCGACCTGCTGGCCACGCTCCTCTTGATGCAGCCCAGGGTGCGGTTGGCCTTCTGGGCCGCAAGGGCGCATTGCCCACTCATGTTGAACCTCTCGTCTACCAACACTCCCAGGTCTTTCTCCTCCGGGCTGCTCTCGATCCATTTCCCGCCCAGCCTGTATCTGTGCTTGGGATTGCCACGACCCAGATGCAGGACCTTGCACTTGGCCTGGTTGAACTTCATGAGGTTGGCATGGGCCCACCTCTCCAGCCTGTCCAGGTCCCTCTGGATGGCATCCCTCCCTTCCAGCGAGTCGACGGCAGCACACAGCTTGGTGTCATCGGCGAACTTGCTGAGGGTGCACTCTATCCCACTGTCCATGTCGCCAACAAAGATGTTGAACAGGGCCGGGCCCAACACGGACCCCTGAGGGACGCCACTGGTGACCGGTCTTCACTTGGACATTGAGCCGTTGACCACCACTCTCTGAGTGCGACCATCCAGCCAACTCCTTATCCACCGAGTGGTCCATCCATCGAACCCATGCCTCTCTAGTTTAGAGAGAAGGATGTCGTGTGGGACAGTGTCAAATGCCTTGCACAAGTCCAGGTAGATGATATCCGTTGCCCGTCCCTTGTCCACCGATGCTGTTACCCCGTCATAAAAGGCCACCAAATTGGTCAGGCACTATCTGCCCTTGGTGAAGCCATGTTGGCTGTCACCAACCACCTCCTTGCTCACCATTATGTCTCTGATTATCTTAATATCAGCTTAAAACCACTTTTAGTTCCTCCTTGCTGCTCCTGTAGTCGTCCCTTTCAGCCTTACAAACAAGATCTAATGCATCCTTCATAGACTCAGGTTAGAACTGGTTCCCCAAATGTCTTCTGGTGCTTAGCTATCCATCTAGATAGGTTGTCTCACATACCATCCAAATCTTCTCTACTGAAAATTAATTACTTTGCAAATTGAAAATTGATAGCTCTCCTTTTACATGTCTTTTACATTCTTCCTGGCCCTATCTTTTCCTTTCTAGAACATGCAACCCAGTTCCTTTAATCTTGTGTTTATCCTTTTTAAATTGCTGTAATCTGTATATTTGCAATCACCCATTCCCTCAAAAAAGGCCTGTTCCTTTTTTAGGGTGTTGTCCATAGCAGGGTATAGCTGTAACCTCATTGACATGAAAAAGGCACTCCCAGCTGAGGAGGAATCATGTCTCCTCTTTGAGTTTGATGGATGGCAGTGGAAGGGAGTGCTGCCTTCTGTGGAATGTAGTCTGCAAATGTCTTTTCCTACCAAATGCTGCAGCAATCCTCTCTGGCTGGTTATCTTCCTCAGCCTTGAATATTTCAACATTGTCTTTATCAGTACAGCCTTGTGTTCCCAGATTTTGGCAGCTGAATCATCCTTCCCACTGGAAAACTTGGTGGATAATGTCTTGATTTATGGCTTTTATATCTAAGTCCTCATAGATGTCTTGAAAGCACCTAACACACAATGTAGATAACTACTTTGTGTTAAGTTTTGTGGCATATTAGTAAATAAAATTAGCATCATCTGTTTATTATTCTTTGAAGTACGTAGAAATTAAAACTTTTTTTTTTCCCAGGGCTTTCAGATATACAGGGAGAGGGTTAGGGAACAATGCAGAGCACTGTAATGGTTCAGCCATGTTGTGTGCTGTGTAAAATGCACAGAAATCACTCCATCTTCTACGGGAAACTTCTGATCCTTGGAGGTGACCCAAAACAGCTGGTTCATTCTGTTCCTCTTGTGATATTGCACATAATCAGCAAATAGAAAAAAAAAACAAAAAACAAAACAATCCCACTGAACCCAACTAATATGTCAAGGTTATTTAAATGAACAAAATTGTGTTACCTCAAATACTGTCTCAGCCGAGAGTACGATACTGTTCTGTCTTGCCTTAGTGCTGTTTAGTCCTGAGTGACTTAAAGCAAGGAGGGCTTCTTAAAGAGGTTACTGGCAGTTGTAGTGCCGTAAAATCATTGATCAATGGAAAATGTGCCAGCCCTGAAGCATCAGCCCTTCTTACTGTATATGGCCTGCTTCTTTTCCTGAGAGGGCACAATGTTAGCATGTTGTGAGGGATCATGAAACTTCTACAGGAGGTGGCTGTAGCATTGGATAATCCCAAAAGCTTGGTTCTACCTAAATCTCTTGTATAGAAATCACTAAAATGGGTTTATTTTGCTAGCTGCTTTGTTTGCAGAACTTCTGTCCAATACTCCATTTGTGCTGTGTGGGTTTTGGTTTTGTTGTTTTATGTTAAAAATACAGAGTTTTCAACACACGTGAAGTGTGAAACCATAGCTGGACAACTTTCTGGTGTTGGCAGCACCGTCAGCCTGAGGAGTTACTGTCCTCGGCCACCTCCTGGAGTTCTGACTGCTGTGTTCTTGCTGCGGTTTGCTGCTCCAAACGGAGCCAAATCTGTTTGCGGAGTGTTTCTGTGAACCGTATCGTTAAACCCATCAACAGGCAGAGGTCAGGGCAGGGGGTAGGGAGCCGGAGATTTGGGTAGCTTCTGTGTTTGCTCCCATTGGTATAATCAATGCTGACTCCCCAGAACTGTTTTTTAAAAACCTGAACAGTCCATCTTAAACTGGAATTAAATATTCTCACTGGAATTGAATAGTATCTCACTGTTGCGTTCCTCTGCATGTTTATTGTCTTAATGATATATAGATCTTCTGAAACCTCAGTATGTTTAATGCCAAAATATTATTTAGCACATACTGAGACACAATGGAGCGTCAAATTAACTTATTAGATTATGGGGCAGATTGGTCCGTGCAAGAGAATGGGACATTGTTTCACTGGTCAGCTGGGTTTGTGCCACTGACACAAGGCACAATGGACCGTTCAGCATGGAGAGTAAATCACCACCCACATAAATCATACCGCAGTCTGTTTTTACCCCTGGTCTAGTGTCAAACTTTTTCTCTAGAAAACAAAAATGCTCATGAAATGTGTTTTTGCTCTGCTTCCCAATCAAATACAAATTTTTAGGGCTTTGGGGAAAATGATTATAGATTCTTACTCAATCATAAGTTTCAGTATTTTAATTAAAGCATCCTGATACACACATAACTTGATATTTAAAAAAAAATATAAAAAATGGATGGTAGGCTGATGATTCTTGAAGTATTAACAAGGGAACTGTGCAGCTCGTTTTAAATTATATGGTATAGTTACAAACATAGCAAAGCTGAGAGGAAAATGCGATGGCCAAACCCTGAGATAGGCTCTGATCTTTTAATCTGTGAGAAGCTGGGCTCGTGCTTGTGGGCGCAGGTTCAGCAGAAGGTTTCACAAGGTACGTGGCACTATCCTCTGATGAATCTCTTAATCTTCCTCCAGTTCAATTAGTGCATCTAAACTCCACGTGTGTGTCTGCCTTCACCCTCCTAGACACTTTGTTACACCTCTTTGCTGTGCAAATGAAGCGATAGCTCCCCTTCGCTGAAGGCCATCCATTTACAGTCAGCCTCGGCATCCACGTTCCAGCCTCAGCCAGAGGGACCCCCCAGTCAGTGTTATCTGCTGGCTTTGCAATGAATTGCAGTTTCGTGTTCGTGTCCATCACCATACTTCCCGCCCTGCAGAGCTGACACAGGGGCCAGAGAGGATTAATTCCCATTTCATTCTCTGCCGAGTAAACCGTTAGTTATTTAACAGGACTACCTATGGAATTACACAGCTCTTGCTTCAGTGTCACAGCAGACTCCAGGACACGCACGGGTATTATAGCATTAATTATCTGCACCATTCATTTAATGAACAAACACCATTTGCTTCAGGATGAATTTGTGATTTGTGGGTGGGGGGGAAGCATACGTGACTTCCAGAAATACAAACCATGGGAGGTCGTGTTTAGGAAATGCAATTTCAGACCACCGATTATTTTAGTCTTTGCCTTGAAAACCTGTCCTGGGCTCTGCAGTGGGACCTGCCTGGCAGTCACGACTTGGATGGTTACTGTACAGTCCCACCTGGCAAACCACAGTTTTCAAACTACACGGGCTGAGAGACAAATGCAGTGAAACAAAAGCATTTAATTGGTCTATTCTTATTGTTTTTAAACCTAGGTCTGCCATTGCTCTTACAAGTGACTTTGAGCAAGTAATTTCTCCATAGTTTCCCATTTATTCCCAGAATACTACTACCTGCCCCTCCCCCCTGCCTTTAGTGATGCTCATTGGATGTATGGGTGTGAAGCCCTGTTTCTCAGTTAGCTATTGTCTGCCCGTGCTGATCCACTGACAGCAAAACACACAAAAAAAACCGTATGTAAAATCCTAAAAATTGCTATTGCAAATCCTTGCATAAAACGAAAAGTAAAGTCGCAATACCACTACTGCTACTAGATCTGGGCACTCCAGATTACCTGGCAGGACAGATGGGATACAGTCAGGAAAGGATTCACAATTAGCATTTCTGGCAGGTTATCTAGAACAAATAATAGCATTTATCCCACTCTAGTACTTCCCAATATTCCACCCTGCGTGATATCTACAGTACTTTAGAGGGCTCAGACAGACAGTGCCTCATTTGGCATGAGGTCTGGCACAGTGGGATGATAATTTTATGTGTTTTTAATAAATGTGAGCCAGCAGAGTGAGTTCGTACCGGTTCAGCACTTCACATGACCTAGCCATGTCAGTTTTAACCCACGAGGAACTGCTCTAAAGTCAAGTTTGCTATCTTATGAAACCTCATCCTTCGATGAAATTGAGCATCTCACCTCCACCAGAATCCTCAGCCAAAGTGGGTGTCCTTTTAACACCATTTCCTCCAAATGACCAGTGCTAATTGATGCTGTTTACTTTACACAAACGTTTTACATACTTGTCATTCACTGGAAAGTGCTGCCCAGCAAAGAGACGTTTTGATAGCAATGGAGATGATCTCTATTTACCACACATCCTTGGACAAGGGATCTCCAGTAGGCCAGGACAGGACGGTGTTCTCCAGTTGCCGATGCACGCACAGGCTGTCACATCAACCGACAGACCAGCCGTGTTCCTGTACTAACTCCTCCGAGTACGTCAGTACGTCAGCCAGCCATGCAACTTTGCTCTTAAAACACACAGCCAGTCCACATGTATTTCTGTTTTCAAAATGGCATATATCATTTTCCCTTTCAGAAGAGGTTACAAGAAGAGGTTACAATTATCCTTTCTTCAAAAAGTAAACTTGTGGCATTTTTTCACAGGTTTGCTACTTTTCACAAACTGTTGCTCCATGCATAAAAGGGCCGTGTGAGGGAACAGGACTGAGATAAAACCTTTCCCCACTCCCACTGTGGATTTCTTTCCATTTTTTTTTTCTAATCTCTCTTGCTGAGATAAGCACACACATAGCTACTTTCAAAGAGAAAGGAGGTCTTATGGCAAAGCTGTACAAAGGTATTGTAAAGCTATGTTCTCAAAGTCAACAACCTTGATCTTCCAGTCCTAGCACTGGGAAAAAAATCCCACCCTATTAAACGGAGTGAATGACATTCATCCCAGTGCCATATGCCCACAAAAGTATCTGAGCTACATCTGTCATACGCAGGCTCCTCTTTGAAAGCTAAGGAGGTGTGCTGCCTTACAGATGGCTCTCCCTCTTGCTCTCACCCAAGAAGAGCTTTTCCAGAGTGTGGAAGGCATAAAGACAGTTTTGTGGAATAAATACCGCAATAAATGTCAGCTAATTTCTTTAGCCCAGATGCTACTACAAAACAATGTTCATATCCTCATCCTGTCCAGAATTGCTTTTACAGATGCTGCCCATCCAGAACTGGTTTTATGGATGTAACTTAGATTAAATTACAGTGGAGCTTAAGTTAAACAGCAGTTTCAACTGTGATAGGTAAAGAGAGGGGCTCATCTCCAGTCTCCCCAGTGCACTCCGCATTGCTTCTGCTTACCCCTCCAAGCCCGATGTTAGCACAGCAGGAGAGCGAGCAGCAGCTCCTCAGATCACATGTGCTTGCTCTCACCAGTGCTCTGCCCTCGGTGCTCTGCTGTGAAATGTTTTTCAGCTTCTCCGAGGCAAGATGGGTCCTGCTGCTGCCAGTGAAGCTCCAAACCTGTTACCTTGTTTGCTCAGCTATTGTAGCTTTCATAAACCACGTGTGTTGCCACTTCTCTTCCTTGCCTTTTGTCATTCTTTGAAAAAATAAACTCTTCCTCAACACAAAACCAGAAAAGAAAAAGTCTTTTATTAACAACATTTAAGAACAAAAAGATACTTTTTTGGAACTAGATGACCGCTCAAAAGTAACGCAGCACCAAATACTGGCTAGCCATACAGGCAAGAGACACCCTGATGGAGTTGGCTGCATCATGACTGCCCCATGTCTCCATGCAATGCTGATGTGAGTGTCCTTACAGCCCACTGAGATTTTTCTCCTGGGCAAATCCCTGAAGCTGACCTTAGGCCCAGCATTTTCTCCCCATTTCCTGCTCTGCCAGAAGTTAAAGCATACAGAGAAGTACATTACAGATCAGGCATGGAAGAACCTTTAGATTCAGTAAAAGCTAAGGTAGCACTGAGAAACAGATTGGGGCTGCTTCAAGAGAAGATCTTGGTCTTCACACTGAACTCCCAGCGGCTGGGTCTCACTGGAACCCCATGCATCAAAAAGGTGGTGACCTCAACACTGAACTCAATGGAGGGATGGCTAGAAGCAGTCTCGTGTAGGGTACCAAGGCACCCACCTCTGTCAGCAGCTTGATGTTCTTGGTGTTCTCTACACCTTCATATCAGTAGTGACCAGTAGCATGTCCCATTCGTGCTGCCAACAAGCGCTGTGGCATGGCCTGTGGACACCATGGGTTTATTTTCACGGTTGGAAGATGGGAACAACCTGGGCCTCACAACTGTCTCTTCAGGGTCTTCCACTAGGATGTGTCCTCCCCACTCAAGTTTTGACAGGGAGGGTGTTGAATCCTCCTGTGACAGCAACTGGCTCACTGAGCACCCTTCCCACAGACAACAGATTTTGTGGCCTTGGGATAATGATCTGTCTAGGTCAATAGAGACAGACTGGCCAAATGTGGAGGGAAGCTCTAAAAAGAACCAGCAGATAAAGGATTTGGTCACTGAAGTGGTGTTCCTAAGATACTCCACATAAGGCACTGAAGTAGCATGGCACAGAAGATTTTGTTTGCTTCCTCCTGACCTACATATCTGATAGTGACAGGGAATCTGGTCACCATCTTTCATGGGAAAATAATTGACAACTAGGAAATTGATTCCTCAAAGTAACTTTGAAAGCCTCAACCAAACTGTCTAAGAGGATTTCTTTCTAAACACTGACTGTTAGCGTTGAGCAAGTTAAGGGATTGCAACCCCTTGCAAGTCCGCTTGATGTCAGCGGGAATTCTGCATTTACTGCTGGAGCCAGGATTTCACTGTTTGTAAAATGCATTGAAAAGTGCAAGGTCTTGTGTTAGGGCAACGCCCAGCATCAATACAGGCTGAGGGATGAAGGAATTGAGAGCAGCCCTGCCAAGAAGGACTTGGTACTGGTGGATGAAAAGCTGGACATGAGCCAGCAATGTGTGCTCCCCAACCGCATCCTGGGCTGCATCAAAAGAAGCGTGGCCAGCAGGTCAAGGGAGGTGATTCTGCCCCTCTACTCTCATAAGACCCCACCTGCAGTACTCTGTCCAGCTCTGGAGCCCCCAACATCAGAAGGAAATGGACCAGTTGGAGTGAGTCCAGAGAAGGGCCACAAAGATGATCAGAGGGCTGGAGCACCTCTCCTGTGAGGACAGGCTGAGAGAGTTGGGGCTGTTCAGCCTAGAGGAGAGGTGGCTATATGGAGACTTTATAGCGGCCTTCCAGTACCTCAAGGGGGCCTACAAGAAAGATGGGGAGAAACTCTTCAGCAGGGCCTGTTGTGATAGGACAAGGGGTAACGATTTTAAACTGAAAGAGGGTAAATTAGGGTAGATACAAGAAACAATTTTTTTTATGAAGGAACAGGTTGCCCAGAGAGGTGGTAGATGTCCTGTCCCTGGAAATATTCAAGGCCAGGTTGGACTGAGCAATCTGATCTAGCTGGAGATGTCCCTGCTCCTTGCAGGGAAGTTGGACTAAATGACCTTTAAAGGTTCCTTCCAACCCAAACGATTCTATGAAAATAATTTTAAAAGTATATAGAATATTAATTAACTGATCATTTAGAAAATCAAAGTAAGTGTTTTTCATCAGTGTGGATTAACTGCAATAGTTAAAACCACCCTGATGGTAAAAAAAGAATATTTATATAATTCTCTGACTAATTTCCTGCTGAACATGCAAATAAAACTCAGTTAAAGGCTACTACAGTAGTAACAAATATCAAACCAACAGATGTCAAAGGCTGTAATCTCATCACATTAGTTTTGGAAACCTTTTACATAACTTGCATAATTTAAGTATTTACAAAATATAAACTTTCTTGTCTTATCAAAAATAAGTCTTTGCACATTTAAACATCAGAAATCCTTTCACATGATGCTTTTTAAGCTAGGCATTAAATCATTGCATAAAAATAAACAACCTTTCACAGATGTAAAATAAAATTGAGCCAACATATGGAGGGGGAAAATGTTATCAATAACAGTTTAAATATTTTAGTGGTGCGAGCCAATCCATAAATCACATTGTTCATTGAACTTACTTGGGATGCAATCTAATGTAAAGTTCTAGCTGCTGCTTCTATAAGAGAAAGCAGTGTTTTAAAAAATCTTTTTCTTTATAGCAGTTTTCTCTGGGCTGAATCTCATATGGTTAATGGCAAAAATGATGGTGAACCACCCGCAAGATGGTTGAACATAGCAGGTTATTGCATACAGTCCAACTGTGGGGTGATGACCGGACGACCGGCTGACTTGCAAATTGTGCATTCAGATACTGAGGAAACGCCTGCAAAGGATTTTATTTCCTTCAAATACCAAACTCTACTTCTTTCTATCCCTCCTCAGACCTGTCCTTTGTGCGTTTCAAAGATAACCTATAAAAAAATCCTTAGGCTGCTATTTAGTACACCGTTCATGTTCACCAGGATGTGCTCCAGCCCCTCTACTCTGGACACAGCTTGCTCCACGCCGATGGACCCTCCTTGTCTACCCAGGCAGTACCCAGCTCTCTGCAGTCATGCATATTTCTCAGTACCAGATGCTTTTCTGGACATTACGCAGGAGACAGCTTTCTGAATGGTCACAAAGCAAACGCTTCATGGTCAACAGCAGAACATTTCCCTTATCTTTTTTTTTTTTCCCCTAAAGCTTGTAGAACTGAACCATGTAGTGGATCATCTAGTCCCAGTTTTAAAAATACAGACATAAAGATCATATCTAACGTGTCTTACACGCCCTCTTTAGTCTCTGGCTAATGAGATCTTGAGTTTTCTCCACTGTACCTACTGACCACATGGATCTTCAGGATGTTGTGGCTGTTAAAGACTCGGAAAGCTTAGTGTCTGTCCCTGCTCATGGAGTTACATGTTCAAATGTGTCAACAGGAGTGCTTTTTGTGTTGTTTTAGCTGTCCCTTTGGGCAGGCTGCGGTTCACTCAATTGCTCTTCCATATGCCAAATGCTTGGACCACCCATTGTTTGGCAATACCCATTCCCCCTGAGGCAGATCCCCCTGCAATCCCACATGGTAAGAGTAACTGCTGCCTGTGCGGCAGTTCTGCATACCAAACAGTGCAGGATAGTTTGGCCGTGTTTTCTGCACTTAATCTTATTTGCAGGTGTGTACGTCGGTCATGGTCTCGCACCTCCGGCAGCGCACGTAGCAGCACCAGACAAACTTGCATTCGCACCTTTCCACGTGCCTGACAACGTGGGTGTTGTACCCGCGCCCACAGCAGAGGAGGTTGCAGCCGTTGGGTCCCTCCGAGGTGCGGTTACACTCCCTTCCCTGAGTCCCAGGGATCCCCAGTTTTTGGTCTTCGACACAGTAATTGGGCGATTTGTTCACATACAGCAGGTCGTCTTTCCCAATTGGTATTTTTCGCTGGCTTTTCTCTTTCCTGCGTAGTTTTTTTTTCAGTCTGTCTGATATTTGTATGCTGTTTTCATACTTATCCTTTAAAAACCGGCCAATCTTTTCAAAGGAGGACATTGTTCTCCAACAAGTTTTCACAGCACAGGACCCAGAAACACCGTGACAACGGCAATCCACTGACATCAGCTTTGCCACAGCCTGAAAGCAAAGGGAGAATGACATTTGGATGTGGTCTTTCATTCATTAGGAATACTGCCTGACATTAGTAACACAGAGATCTCAAAGTACTTAACATTACAGCTGCCATTGCCATCTCAGGGATGGGGAAGCCAGAGTACAGGTTAGGAGTCAGGTTTCCAACTTCAGACCCCCATTATGAGAAGCCTTATCTTCAGAAGCGCTCTGCATTTGCACTTTGCAATGGGGATAACACAGCAATATTCAATCACAATA
The DNA here is from genome assembly GCF_036417535.1 of Chlamydotis macqueenii. NCBI lineage: Eukaryota > Metazoa > Chordata > Aves > Otidiformes > Otididae > Chlamydotis > Chlamydotis macqueenii. The sequence continues at coordinate 25,314,781 of NC_141556.1, forward strand.
TTGAAAGCTTGCAATTCTGGCTGGCTTTTCATTCTGGAGGATCCTAACTGCCTGAAATAACAAGTCCTGTGTCACTCCTCCCATCGCTGGAAAGCAAACAGCCCTTGTGGGGAATAGCAGCAGGGGAAGCAGGGATAGGGCAGGTAACAGCAACATTCCTACACTGGAAGACATTTACTGGGCTGCTCTATGCCATCTTTTAAGGGTGCCTTGCAGCTACCATCAAGATCACTAAACATTCACAACACAGTCTGTAGCTAAGGCCATGGGAACGGCCTGACGTCGCACAGCAGTGTCTGTGGGACCAGCGCGGCTCAGCACCTGAAGCAGCGCAGCGTGCGGCCTGGAGGCACCTTGGGACAGACCTGTGTCAGAAGAGCAGGAGGATGCTCATGTCTCTGAGCTCCATGGAAAGTCTACCAAAGGAGCCACTATAGCTCAGCACAGATATCTTCAACTCAGGTATTCTGGAGTAAATCTCAGGCGATTCTCCCTTACAGGATCAAGCGCTGTTCTTGTAATTTAGGCATCCTAGAACTATCATGGGTTTCTAGCATTTCAGTTGCATAATGGCTATATTAAACATAATTGGATAGTTGCATTTAAATTACTTTTATAAGTTTAGATGTTTTAGCAAAATTTCCACAGTTATTACCAGCATTAAAATACTCTTAGACGGGCTAATTTTCCACACCCATGCAAAAGCAAGCACTGGGCTGAACAATAACTGTCTGACCAACAGTGAGGATCTGCAGCCTGCATTAAGCTTTTGCAACACACAAGAGTCTTGGCTCTGTTTATAGGAGACCAAGCTTCAAAGAACTAAGATATGTAAACAAGCAGTAACTTTCTTTATCTGAGACTACAACTCAAATAGTCAGCAGACAATCAATATAATACTTCCTTACGGAATATCTAGTAGACATAGTATAAAATTATACAATTAGACTTGTGACACATCTCACATTAAAGTTTGGAAAAGTGCACAGAAAAATCATTGCATGCACAGATACAACAAAAGGACAAGGTATCACAATTTTTGTTTTGTTTCGTTTTTTTTTACCTTTCCATTAACGTACTCTCTGGAGCCATCCGGTAGACTCATGCAGACCATTGGTTAATGGTATGGAAAGTCTATGTGACCATATTCCATTTTACCAACCTTTCCCCCCATACTTAATTTCCACAATCAAGGCAGTTGGGAAATGTAACAGAAAGTGTGAATTTTAAATTAGCTCATAGCATAGTTCTCATGCAGCAAGGCCAACACAAATTAAAATTACTCCTCTGTGGAGGAACAACTATTTCCCACAACATGGGGAAGACAAAAAATCCTCCCAACTTCATGATGTTTATTAAATTTCACCCTAATATTAACCACTGTCAATCTATGTCTTTCTCAAACTGTCTTAGGAAAGAAAAAAAAACAGAAGATAAATCTAATACTCTCCTCTGATTTCCCCTGAGAAGGTAGTTTAATTTGTGCCTGTTCCTAAGCCTTAACTCTGCAGTGAGGTCAGAGCCCTGAAATCCTACCGAGCCCTACTGACCCTATGCAGGACCAGAAACAAACTCAAGTCCCAGACTCCTTATTTGTAGCTCAGCCAGCACAAATGCCATCCTCAAAGTTTCAGAGCTAGTCAAGGCAGGGAGTGAATAAAATGAGTTGTTTCTGTGTTAAACTGGGACTTTTAATCATGGTGAGTGTGGTCACTGAAGTTTGGGATGAGTCCAACGTGGTTAAATCCATTGATTTTGGTGGGAATTGAGGCCTTCTGGCACGTTCTGCCCCAAAGATATTGACACAAGCCTGAGCCAGTATGTGCATATAACTCTACAAACATTATTAAAAATACACATGACCAAAGTGTTTGCTTGGGATCACATCTTTGGTGAATGAACAAGACCTGTGGTTACTACAGAAGCCAAACAAGAAAGGGATTCGAAGAACCATTAACAAGAGCGAGCAGGTGTATACCCTGACCTAGAACAGCCATTAGCCTTTGCAGACTAAACCTGGTGAAGTGATGCATCAGTACAGGAGATACTTCCAGGCCCTGTGGATTGCTTTTGGAATTGGAGATTTTTCCCTATCCTGGAAGAAACAAGAACATTGCAACAAGCAGACCCTCATCCCAGAGCACTCTCATACTCTTTCAGTGGCAAATCAACTGACAGTAATTCTTGTAGATACTCATCTTCTCTCCTTCACAGGCTAGTTTCTGTTAAATAGACAATCTATCAATAAAGAAATAACTGGGTAGTCAGAATATGCATCATGAAGATGTAACAGATGAGGATTTAAGATCCAAAGACAGAAAGTCTTTGTTAGAATACAGATAACCTAATAAAATATAAAGGAAAGGAGAAACATGATATCAAAAGATAAATTTTACACACAATTTACAAACAGAATACATTTAATAATGTTTTCCAATTTCTAATGATTAGTTATTTGTATCAATGCAAGTAACCAGAATCTCAAAGGAGTTTGAAATCACATTATGCTATAAGATTTACAAGGTTACAGATGTAATCCTTGCGTTCACTGCAGTATGACAGGGTACTAACTAGGGAAGAAAAAACAGGGCAAAACTATGCAATTTGGCTTACAGAAAGAAGTATACTTCCAAGTCAGCTAGAATCAGCCATAATTAATAAAATCTGGATGAGGCAGAAGGATCCAGAAATTGTTACGGGAAGCATTGGACATGTCTGATAGGTGCTAAGGGTGAGTTACTTCCATGTGAGCAAGTAGCCCAGCAGATGACACTGAGTCTTTCTCTGAGGATGAATTAAGGAAAACTAAAGGGAGATAGAGTTTCTAAACAGGAGCAGAAACTGATGTGGGAGTCTCAGGTTGATATCAAAGTACAGAAACGCAGCATGTATTAGCAGTGTATGGACGACCAGATGAATGCAAGAACTACAAATGGGATTGAGTGTGGAAGCACTGAGAACATCCATAGCAGTTGCAAACATTTGCGGTTTTATTCTGTGTTGCTCAGGATTCTCACATGAAGCTTTCATGTACTCTGTTTTAGAATGATTTATGGTGTCATCACACTGTGCATGACCCCAGGCTATTGCTTCCCAGCTGCTAGGACAGGCAAGCTTTCTGGTTGGACTCCAACATATTTTGGGTTGCCTCTACTGCCAGCACAGGGAGCTGACATCTTGCTTTGGCTGATCACAAAACATGCCACTGGATCTCAGACTGCCACGTGAACTTTAATTTAGGGACTAGGAATCTTCTCTTGCTGTTTTTTTTTTTTCAAGCAAACCTCAGATGGTGCCTACAGAGCCAACGTAGCCTTCTGGTGGGACATGGCTGCAACACACGCCTGTGTCTCAGCCGTGCACAGAGTTACTGGGACGCACAGAGTTACTGGGAGCGTGACTTAAAGACTGAGTCCACAACCAGTGCTCGGTTTCACACCTTTAGATTCACATGGTGAATCTTCTCAGTTATTGGTGAAATTGCGAGAGGGTTCTCCCAAAGGAACAAAATTCCACAGAGAACTTCAGAGGAGCATTGTTACTCACAGAAACACGGTGGATAGATGTGTCCTTCTGTGCAAGGTGGGACAGGCTTTCAGTTTTCTTAGGCTGGTCATGAAACCGACTGCTTGTGAGAAATAATCAGTGTGGAACTGAGCTGGATCCATTAGTGTTGTGTTCGGCCACAAACCCACCTGAGCCATTCCTCTTGCCCCTGTTTCCACTCGCTGCCCTCAGCCCTGGTGGTACTAGCACAGCAAGAGTGCAGGGTTAAGTGATGAAGTGGATACAGTGCTGAACACTGGTCTGCATTAAAAATTAACTTGAAAAAAGATCATTTTTAAACAGGCTTCCTTTCACTGATCCAATGCAATTAACAGAGGGAGCAGCGTGGGGTGGGTATGTGTGGCCAGAACAGGCACATGGCAGAAAACAGAAACTGGTCTGCAGTGAAGGAGAGTGCCAGTGGAATAGCAGTTTGTATACCCGTTAACGCCAATTCACACTTAGTATCTCTAAGCTAAGCTCTATGTTTGCAGACACTGTTCTCAGCTGTGAGACAGGGGCTGCCTGTACTTGTTTTGCAACGGGAACCGATGCCTGTAATCAAACAGCCTGATTCAAGCCAGTGGTAGAACTAATAGGACTATTCATGAAGACAAGCACGTGTCCTACCAGAGGAGGTACAGCACATAAGAACAGTTGCAGACTGTTGGTGGGTCTGTTACCAACCCACAAGTATCAGTAAAAATAAACTCTCTGATGAGCCAAGCTATTTCAACGTTAGAACACAAGTCTTGCAGATCAAATAAATTTCCACAAGTGGAAAACTGAACAGAATTATTCCATCAGTAAAAAAATACTAATACAATAATAGTTAACCTATAGTGCCTGACTCCCCTCATCCTTTGATATAAGGAGCAGAGGTGCCCAACTCACATATGCACATCTAAGTACACTGAACATTACAAAGCTATAAAATTGTGAACATTTAACTTGTGACAGAATAAGGAATGAAATCTGGATTTTTCTGAGGTTCAGGTTAGTAACCTAAACAGTAGACAACTCAGTCAAAGGATTCTTACTGTTTTAAACTTGATATATCTTGGATTTAACTATGAGATGTAGAAATGCAAAATAGCATTTTGTAAGGAAATGGGAAAGGAGCAAGAGAATTCTGCACATTCCAGTTCCATTATTCATTCCGAACAGACACAGAAGTATTGTCCCTGGAAGACTGCTCTTGCGAGACACAGAATCAGGAGCATGATAGTATTTATTACAAAAGGTCATAACGTACCAAAATATGTTGCAAAACATCCTTCCTGTAAGCCCCAAAACATGAAGATCAACATCTTCCAACATCTCATACTTACGGGTTTTGAAACTACAAAAATGAAGAGTTCCACTAAACTTTACTTCAGCTAATATTGCTGCTAGAAATCCCAAGTAACAACAGTAAACATTTTCTTTCACTCTGGACAGTGGTCAAAATATTTGTTTTATCCTACAGTTTGCCATTAAGTTACCAAATATTTATGCATAGAAGCTGACAAAATACTCTGCATATTTTCTTCCAAGATAATGAAGAACAAATACACCATGATACAAAATCGGTGAAATAACGGTCTTTTGGCCTTTCAGGCTTGCAGCAGGTGTTTTTTTTTTTTTAAATCACAGTGTCTTGGAAAAGGAATGAGTGCACGTATCGTGTGCACCAAATAAGCCTGTGACGGCGTACTTTGAGAGCCTTGTTGGAGAGCTCAGGATTGTGACAAGCCTGAGACCCTGAAAGTCCTCAGAACCTAATGGATCCTGCTGTGCCAGATTCTACCACATTCCCAGAGACTCACAACCTAGTCTAAAACTCTGGTTTCATTAAATTATGTATAGTAAGAAGTACCACTCAACATGAATAGTAATAGAATATAATAATAATAATAGAAGCTACTGCAGTTGATAGAACATTAAAGACGGGGACTCAGAATATATTGTATTTTCATGTACACAACTGACATCTAAGATAACTTGGATCCTGTCAAAAATACTTTTCATGGAAAATGAAGACTCACTTAACCACACCCCCCAACTCTTTGTAGCTTCAGGTCACTGTTTGAAAATATGTTCTCTTTGGCTGAATGCACTCTTCCCCTTTGCCAGTCAGTCCTGTCCCCATGACACAGGTGGCCCAACTGTGGTCTGTGTGACTGCTATAGAAGAACTTAGGGAATCAATCCAACTTTAAAGAAAGTAACACCAAAAGAAAAGTTTCTGTTCCAGGCTATGTGTTTTTGTGTGTTTTGCTTTTTTTTTAAGCTGAGCAGTTCCTTGGTACGGTTCACAGCACAAGACCCCAGACAGTTGTGCTGGCACATCTGCAGCAATGAGAGATGAGCACAAGAACAGTACAAGAAGACCACAAGTGAACACCGACACGGAAGACAAAAGAACAGCAAACTGCTGCTGCTGCTAACATAAAGCTAAAGGCAGGCAAGAGAATAGGGTATCAAAGAGAAGACCCGTGTTGCTGCCACCTACACACAGAAATCACAGCTCTTTCTCTTTGAAGTTCCTCTGGATCCTTGCAGCCTTCTTCCCTACACTTCCACTGTCACCCTAATCTGAGAAAACGGCATTATTAAAAATAATGAAATTAAGAGAGATAATTTTATGGAGATTATATGACTCTGCTCTTTCCCTGAGGAAATATTCACTTCACCTTCTGTTTCTCTTATTAACATCCCCTACTACACAATACCAACCACCTTTCCTTGGAGATGGTTTAGCTGACTGGCATCTAATTAAACTCGCCGTAACTGTTTCCAGCATCTACTTAGGTTTAAAGTTTGCTGCCTCTACTTCAGTCCTGCAAAGGGCCTATGTCCCTGAGAGATTTTCTGCTTTTCCAAGTACATAACATAATTAAATTAAATAAGAAAAAAATACCTTGTAAACTGTAAAAAATAGTTTAAATTAAAGTAGTTTGCAATGGTACCACCATGGCTCTTACGATGGCTGACTATAGCTATTCCCCATCTATGGCGGATACAAAAGTTGTTTTCCGTAAAATTCACTGATGCTGCTTCTGGCTACAGGAAATTACTGAGTTACAGTGGAGTCCATCAATATGTGTAGTCAAAACCAGAAGGTCTCCATTTCTTTTCTTTAGTTATAGCTGTGTCACTGAGCAGAACAGATTTAAAGTATTAAAGGACCACAGAGAGCCATTAAACACTTACAAAGTTAAAAACTCCAAGGTAAGCCAGAGAAAGTAATTTTAAAGCAAGAAACAGAATCCAAGCGTCTGCTGTTCCAGATGTAAGCCCCAAGCACTAGACTGCAGACTCACCTCTCCCGATATTGGCTGTTTCTGCCCTCATTTATCATCCTCTGCAGAATGGGACAGAAGGACCCAGTCACATACATTTCACCCACATTTCAACTGTGGGTTTGAAGTCCTTTGGGCTGAAGAACGGCTATCCAAAGCCAGTCTCCTCTCACTTCTCTGACAAGTGCCCTAAGCCCTCTTTGAAACAGAGGCATCATTTCCATCCCATGTTCTAAAAGAAAAGGTTAACTCTGGATTTCCTCTCTGAATGATTTTAGACTTCTGCTCTCAGCTGCAGACCCCAGACTGTGAATGGGTAGCGACATCTCATGTCCAGTCTGTCTGCTCATTTAGTATTAGAGAGAATTAAGAATGTAGGTCATGATAACAACAGAATAATCGTGAAAAAACTCCTAATGTATTATGCTGATAACAAGACTATTTCAAGTTTGCTCCAGAATACCAAATATTGGGTTAAGATAACTCTGATTAGCGCTCCAGATCTAATTCTTATTTTGTGGATTTTATTGTAACCTGTGGAGTTTATTTAAACTGGTTAAAACCAGCTCTGATTCTGAGTTCATACACATTTGCTTTGGTGATGTTGGTGCTGTTCTTGCCACTGGCCCCATCTGTACCTGCAGTGAAGGACAGGCCTCGTTTGGTCAATGCCATTCTGTCGATGAAGGCGAACAAGCAATGGCTGCCACATCTGAATGGTGACACATACCTGCCTCCCAGCCTCGTTATTGTGCAGGTTCATTGCCGCCAGTCCGCTCCCGCTCTTGCCCGTTATGTTCTTAATGGGCACATCCAGGAACTTTCTGCTGAACGACATTCCATACTGGATATCGTCAGAGCAGCCGCCCCAGTGCCAGCCCTCGCTGGCCGAGCCGCCGTGCCGCAGGTTCATGTCACAGGAGCACTCGGTCATGTTTCCTGCGCTGCACGATCGCGTCACTGAATGCACAAGGCCCGCTGACGTCACTGCGTATATGAACGCGGTCTCCTTCGTGCCTACAAAGCAAGGCACGAATATGTCACTTCACAACTCCCTCTGGTTACCTTCCTGGCAGAGCTGTAGAAAGTTATTTTACAAGCCAGACTATTATTAAAAGGGAACAGTTACAAGTTTAAAGTCATCACATCTTGGTCTGTAGAGTTAGCTTGTTTAAAGCAGTGGATATTCACATCCAAAAAAGACTTCAGGGCCTCTTCATACGACCATGCTATTAATGGTGCTGTTTCTGGCTGCCAGTACCATGCGATTTTTGGTAACTCCTTTCTAAATCTGGTTGGGAACTTTATTTGCCACAGAAACTTTCAAGCCAATTAAGTTTTAATAATAAAAAAACCCAGAGAACCCAAAACAAATCACACCCCAAACCCCTTACTCTCCGCTCTGCTTTTCACTATTCATATTGATTTGAAGACCAAAAAAAGGTTAGTTCAGATCTCGGAGGAGGAACTTGAAGCTGTCACGATCCCAGGTTACTGGTATAGGGCCAGAACTTACCTCATGCTAAATTTAAGAAATGCTGAGGTTGTTCTAATTCACAAAGGTTTCAAACAGCCCCAAGAATCGTAAACCAGGCAGAAATCAGGATGGCACAAGGATATTTATGTGCTAAGGCACATGGAGAGCAAGGAAGTGGTTGGTGACAGCCAACACGGCTTCAGCAAGGGCAGATCGTGCCTGACCAATTTGATGGCCTTCTATGACGAGGTGACGGCATCGGTGGACAAGGGATGAGATATCATCTACCTGGACTTGTGCAAAGCTTTTGACACTGTCCCGCACAACTTCCTTCTCTCTAAACTAGAGAGACATGGGTTTGATGGACAGACCACTCAGTGGATAAGGAGTTGCCTGGATGGCCACACTCAGAGAGTGGTGGTCAACAGCTCGATGTCCATGTGGAGACCGGTCACGAGTGGCGTCCCTCAGGGGTCCGTGCTGGGCCCAGCCCTGTTCAACATCTTTGTTGGCGACATGGACAGTGGGATAGAGTGCACCCTCAGCAAGTTTGCCGATGACACCAAGCTGTGTGGTGCCGTCAACACGCTGGAAGGGAGGGATGCCATCCAGAGGGACCTTGACAGGCTGCAGAGGTGGGCCCGTGCCAACCTCATGAAGTTCAACCAGGCCAAGTGCAAGGTCCTGCACCTGGGTCATGGCAATCCCAGGCACAAATACAGGCTGGGCGGGGAATGGATCGAGAGCGGCCCTGCCAAGAAGGACTTGGGAGTGCTGGTGGATAAGAATCACAGAATTATCAGAATTATCAAGATTGGAAAAGACCTAAAAGATCATCCAGTCCAACCATCACCAATACTTCTCAGCTAAATCATATCCCTCAACACAACATCCAAACGTTTCTTGAACACCCCCATGGTCAGTGACTCCACCACCTCCCTGGGCAGTGCATTCCAGTGCCTGACTACCCTTTCCGAGAAGTAATATTTCCTAATGTCCAGCCTGAATATCCCCTGGCACAGCTTGAAACCATTGCCTCTAGTTCTATCACTGTCTACACGAGAGAAAAGGCCGACCCCTAGCTCACTACAACCTCCCTTCAGGAAGTTATAGAGAGCTATAAGGTCTCCCCTGAGCCTCCTCTTCTCCAGACTGAACAATCCCAGCTCCCTCAGCCGCTCCTCATAAGGCCTGTGCTCCAGACCCCTCACCAGCTTCGTAGCCCTCCTCTGAACGCGTTCCAGGGCCTCAATGTCTTTCTTGCAGTGAGGGGCCCAAAACTGAACACAGTACTTGAGGTGCGGCCTCACCAGTGCCAAGTACAGGGGGACAATTACCTCCCTGTTCCTGCTAGTAACACTGTTTTTGATGCAAGCCAGGATGCCGTTGGCCTTCTTGGCCACCCGGGCACACTGTCGGCTCATGCTCAGCCAAGCATCAATCAGTACCCCCAGGTCCGTTTCCTCCACACAGTCCTCCAGCCACTCCTCCCCAAGCCTATAGTGCTGCCTGGGGTTGTTGTGGCCGAAGTGCAGGACTCGGCATTTGGTCTTGTTGAACCTCATCCCATTGGCTTCAGCCCAGCTCTCCAGCCTGTCCAGATCCCTCTGTAGGGCCTCGCTACCCCCAGGCAGATCCACACTCCCAGCCAATTTGGTGTCATCTGCGAACTTACTGAGGGTACACTCAATGCCCTCATCCAGATCATCAATAAAGATATTGAAGAGGACAGGCCCCAGCACCGACCCCTGGGGAACACCACTTGTGACCGGTAGCCAGCTGGATTTAACTCCATTTACCACCACTCTCTGAACCCGGCCCTCCAGCCAGCTCCTTACCCAGCCAAGAGTGTACCCATCCAAGCCATGGGCTGCCAGCTTCTGCAGGAGAATACCGTGGGAGACAGTGTCAAAGGCTTTGCTGAAGTCTAGGTAGACCACATCAACAGCCTTTCCCTCATCCAGCAGATGGGTCACTTGATCATAAAAGGAGATCAGGTTGGTCAAACAGGACCTGCCCTTCATGAACCCATGCTGGCTAGGCCTGATCCCCCGGCCATCCCGCACATGCCGCATGATCTCCCTCAAGACTATCTGTTCCATAACCTTCCCTGTAACCGAGGTCAGACTAACAGGCCTGTAGTTCCCTGGATCCTCCTTACAACCTTTCTTGTAAATGGGAGTCACGTTGGCAATCCTCCAGTCTTCCGGGACCTCACCAGTCAACAAGGAGCGCTGATAGACGATGGAAAGTGGCTCGGCTATCACCTCCGCCAGTTCCCTCAGCACTCTTGGGTGGATCTCATCCGGCCCCATGGACTTGTGGCAGTCCAGTTGGAGTAGTAAGTCTCTGACCGTTTCTTCCAGAATCACAGGGGGGTTAGTGTGCTTCCCAGCTGAGACTACCAGGTCAGAGAGAGGAGTACCCTGAGGATAACTGGTCTGACCTTTAAAGACAGACGTAAAGAAGGCATTCAGAACCTCCACCTTTTCCTTATCCTCAGTGGTCACATTCCCAGCCTCATCCAGCAAAGAGTGGATATTCTCCTTTGTCCTCCTCTTACTGTTAATGTATTTATAAAAGAGTTTCTTATTCCTTTTCACTCCAGTGGCCAGGTTAAATTCAAGCTGGGCTTTTGCCTTTCTGATTTCACCTCTACACATCCTAACGACTTCCTTGTATTCATTCTCAGTTGCCCGTCCCTCCTTCCACAGGCGGTAGATTCTCTTTTTCTCCCGGAGCCTCAAGCATAGCTCCCTATTCATCCACGCCAGTCTTCTTCCCTGCCGGCTCATTTTGCGGCTCAGGGGGACCACCTGCTCCTGCGCCCTTAAGACTCCCTTCTTGAAGAGCAACCAGCTCTCTTGGACCCCTTTGTTCGCTAAGACTGAATGCCAGGGGACTCCCCCTACTAGTCTCTTGAACAATTCAAAGTCCGCCCTCTGGAAGTCCAAGGTAGCAGTTTTACTATTCCCCCCTCAAGAAGCTCAACAAGAGCCAGCAATGTGCTCTTGTGGCCCAGAAGGCCAACTGCATCCTGGGCTGCATCAAGAGGAGCGTGGCCAGCAGGCTGAGGGAGGTGATTCTCCCCCTCTACTCTGCCCTGGTGAGACCCCACCTGGAGTACTGTGTCCAGTTCTGGAGCCCCCAACATAAGAAGGACATGGACCAGTTGGAGAAGGTCCAGAGGAGGGCCACGAAGATGATAAAAGGGCTGGAGCACCTTTCCTATGAGAACAGGCTGAGAGAGTTGGGGCTGTTCAGCCTGGAAAGAGGAGGCTCCGGGGAGACCTTTTAGCAGTCTTCCAGTTCCTCAAGGGGGCCTACAAGAAAGATGGGGAGAGGCTGTTCAGCAGGGCCTGTTGTGATAGGACGAGGGGTAATGGTTTTAAAATAGAGGGGGGTAGATTTAGATTGGATATTAGGAAAAAATTTTTTACAATGCGAGTTGTAGAACACTGAAACAGGTTGCCCAGAGAGGTGGTGGATGCCCCATCCCTGGAAACGTTCAAGGCCAGGCTGGATGAGGCTGTGAGCAACCTGATCTAGTTGGGGATGTCCCTGCTCCTTGCAGGGGGGTTGGACTAGATGACCTTTGAAGGTTCCAACTCTAACCAGTCTATGATTCTATGATTTAGGCCATGTGCTTTTCATAGAATAAGCTGGCCATGGGAAAGACAGAAGTACAAGAAGCCTTTAACTGTTACACTGTATCTCAGAAGAATCACGGAGGGACCTGCCTGGGCTTCTTAAGCCAGTCCTGTTCTCTGAGGCATCTGACATAATGTGGCACAGATCTTTAAACCGTGTTAAGCAAACTCTTTAAGCAAACTGAAAATCAATGACTGGCCATTAACTGCTGCTAAAATGTCACTGTACTAATTTTCGCTATTGTAAAAACAATTTGTTATTTCCAGTCACCCAAGTTTCTGCTCACGGACAGGAAAGTTCCTGTTTGTTTCTCCTTTTCGTATTAGTCTGTGGTGCTGGCACCACCATAAAGCATTGCCACAGGTCACACTAGGGAAGCTTTGGGGGTTAGCAGTGCCACTCACTTACAGGTCTGCAGGAATAGTCCTTCCCATCGGAAAGAAGGAGAACACACAATATATATGGCTACATACAGTAGGGCAAACTGCTTCCTGGTTTTGGGTTTTTTTTTTTTCCCCCTTTTCCTTTTTGGAATATGGATCACTTTTTATTGCTTTTTTATGTTTTTTTTTTTCCCACTGTTGTACAGTCGTATAAAGTGAAGATTGCACAAGCACAAAATGAAGTACTAAAATACTGAAGTTCACATCTATGGCTACACCAAAATCACTGACCAGAGTTCTCAAAAGAACCTTGCAGGATCAAGACCTTTTGACGCTGCCATTTGATGCAAACAGTAGAAATTTCGGCAATTCCATTATCAGTTCACGCAATGAAAGCGGCTTTGGGCTTGCTGTGCTGAGCAACACCACCCAGCTGAGCGCATACGATACGCTGTAAAGCAATTCGCATTGCACATGGTGCTGTGAGCAGATTTTTACCTGCAACCAAGTGACCTTTTCGAAATGCTATGTGTCATTACCGCGCTCATTTAGTAATTATGACATAAGGGGATAAACCCAGCATCAGCCTAAGAATAACAACGTTTCAACACAGTTAAGTGGATCCGGTTAAAGGCACTGTCATCCACGGACGTATGAAGCAAAAGTCGCAAGGAGAATTTTGGGGAGACAGTACCTCTCCTCCGCCCGGGGGAACGGCCGGTCCCCTGGCCGGGCTCCTGCGGGGAGAGGAGAACCGGGGGAGCCCCGCGCCCCTCCCTGCCCCGCCGGGGCGGGCACTCACCGCTGCCGAGCTGGTGCCCGAAGGCGGCGGCGGCGGGGTCGGCGGGCCGGCGGTGGGCGGCGGGCGGCGGCGGGCGGCAGTCCCAGCGCTCGTGTCGGAACTGGCTGCGGCACTCCCGGAGGCCCAGGCGCGCTCCCTCCCGGATGGCGGGCACCAGCTCCGGCTTCTGCTCGCAGAGGTCCTGCTGCCGGCGGCTCAGCGGCGGGCTGGCGCAACCCGGCTGCTCCGGCCCGCCGCCGGCCGCGACGCCCAGCCACCTGCGGGAGCAGCACCCCCGTCAGCGCCGGGCCCGGCGGAGGCGAGGGGACGGCGGCCCCGCAGCCCCCCCTCCCCGCCCCCGGTTACTCACGTCCAGGTGTCGGCGGCGGCGGCGGGGCAGAGGGCGAGGAGCAGCGCTGCCCGCAGTAGGTGCGGGCCGAGGGGGACCCCGGGCCCCATGGCCGGCCGCTGCCCGGCCCCCCCGGGCGGCAGGGAACGAGGTGGGAGGTGGCGGCCCCCCTACTCGGCTCGCTTCCCCTCGTGGGGCAGGGGGCAGGCGGCGGGAGAAGCTGTCGGAGGGCGGGAGGGCGGCGGGAGGGGAAGCATCGGGAGCGCTGGATTCCCCACAAGGTGAGAAAGTCGGGTTTGAGGTTTTTTAATTTTTTTTTTTTTTTTTTCCCCCGGCTCTGCCTCCCCCGGCAGCGCATTGGCCGCCCGGGGGCCGGGGCGGGCCGGGGCGGGCCGGGCCGGCTGCGCGGGGGCTGCGCGTCGCTCCGCTGTGCCCCGCTGTGCCCCGCTGTGCCCCGGGCGGGGGGTCGCCAGCCTCTCCGCCCTGCTGCCCCGTTCCGCCGGGGTGTGGGGCGCTGGGAGCAGCAGCGAGGGGTACCAGCGTGGGGTGGGGGGTGACAGCGTGGGGCTGCAGGCAGAGGAACCTATAGATCTGCAGTGATTGCATCCAGAGAGAGCAGAGAAGGCACGGAGTACTGATGTCAATACATTATAACACTCCCCGCGCGTTTTATTTGAATTTCCTAATACTTTAGCAGTATTAACGAGCTGGCTCCGGAGTCAGCATCAGTGTTCATTTGGACAGCATTTTTTTCCAGTCCTGATCACTTCAGTGGCAAGGCTTTTATCAAACTACTGCCTTAACAATTTTGGTTACTCATTTTACACAATTAAAAGCCAATGAGTCAGCTAGCACCTGATGAAGACCTGGTGTTGGCACTCTGGACTTTCAAGTCCTCTTTGCTCACAATATATCGCTGCTTCCTTCTGTGTAAGTGAAACACCTGCACTAAAAATAATCTGGGTAAAATGTCAGCACCTTAAAGACTTTGATTTGACACAGTTGTAAATTGGCGAAATAGCTCTTGTTGACTGACAACAGCTCCAAGTGAAAAGCACAATAAATCATCTCAAATTACTGATGTACATTTTTAAGAGTACAACATGTTGAGAAATAATCGCGTAAATGTGGTGTTCCCCCTGTCCTTTCCCCATGAATGTGCTGAGATATTTTAAGAGCATAGGCTGTAGTACATTTAGATCTATAAAACTACATCTCCTTCCAACTTTGTGCTCATTTGCCTGCTCTTAAAGGGTCTCCAAAGCATCGCCAGCTCTGGGTAGATGCCGTATGACCCCACGAGCTGTTTAAACCTTCCAATACAGTTTGCTTTCTCTGTTCTGAATTTTAGTCTGGAGAACATCTGCTTGTGGTTGCAGGGGAACTTAGTCCGGAGTGAGGGAAATGGATGGAGGATGACATCTAAACACAGGGAACCAGCCATGAAACAGGCCAAAAAAAAACCAGCCAAAACTGTGTGGGCTGTGTCAGAGAATTATCTAATTATTCCAGGGCACATGGTTTGTTTTATCCTCATTGCTGCTTCCTGGCTCCACCTACTAAATTTAATTCAAAGCCCTGGTCTAGCAGTCATGTATTTCTTACGTGCTTCTTGATCTGCTATACGCATTTATCACCCACTCTGAAATTATTTTTTTGTGGCATTTCTTTTTTTTTCTTGCAGTTTCTTTGGGGTTTTTGTTTGTTTGTTTGTTTGTTTTTTATATAGTGTTGAGCTTTTGGTCCTAAATTCTTATATGTGAATTTTTCTCTAGAGGCTGCAGAATCTTACACACTAATATGTAAAATTTAAATTAGAAAAATATTTACTTCAAAAATTCCAATCCTATTTGTAGCATATTTTATATATGATACAATAAATAAATTACCTCTGTGTTGGGTTCCCATATGCTGGGATCTGATTTTATTTACATTTTTTTTTTGCTACAATAACCATTTAGTAGTTAGGAAAACCCTTTGATCGTATACACTTGTGTAAAGTGACACAGTTTCAATTTGGAGGGCTGATGCTAAAAAATACAATATAAATTGTAAAGGACTTCTTGAGATCATCCAGTTCAATCTCTAGCAGTGGCTGGAAGCAAACCACATTTTTCCACGACCATCTGATTTAAAGAGGTTTGGATTACTATGTATTTGTGTCCTAATCCCCCATCTGCCTCTCTTCCCATCTGTTTCCCTTAAAACCACTCCCCAGTGCCCACAGCCCCTGCACCTCCTCTCTGGCTGTTGCAGGCTGGTTTCCCACCAGATCCCCCAACCTCTGCTCTTCTCTGGCCTCTCAGCTTCCCATCTGCCATTTACACCATCTCTCTTCTTTATTCTCTCCAGCAATATTCTCCTCTCGAGGCAAAAGCAGCACATACAGGAGTATTTCTGTTCCTCTAGAGCTATGTGTGTGCATACAGGTCAGTTGGCTACTAGGAAAGGAAGGGCAATCAAATTGCTTTGCAAGCTGTGTGCTTTGCAAACCTGCAAAGGGACATGATATTTGGAAATACCTTGCTGGTCTACCAAAACTTATTGAAATTTGCCAAACGTTTCTAAAGTCTGTAACTCTAATTCACTGGTGCCTCAGAGCCCTCTATGCCTGAAGCCCATTCACCCCACGACAGACACTTACATTGAGTGCGATGCAGAGACAATGAACCAAGCCAAGGTCAAGTGCCAAGTTTGAGTGGTCAAAATTTACTATGAATCAGTGAAAATAAATTAGCCATACTGCTTATCTCACTTTTTCTGGCCAAGGTGGGGCTATCTGTGGCCATTCATACTACAATACCCACATTTTTATGGTTTAGAAAGCAGATAATAAACTGTTAAAAGAAAAAAAAAAAAAGGAAATGTATCTAAGCTGAGAGGTATTTCCTGACTGGACATCTACTAATTTGCTGTTTAATGGTGATTAATGTGATCTGGACAGAGTCAATTACAGATATATATTTTTTGATGTACTATTAGACAAAGAAAAATACTCTGTTGTGCAGAATCTCTGTGAATAAGCAGATCACTCAGCAGATAATATGCTTTAAAGATAGACCAATTATCTCTTTAAAAAGTTAGTGGCTAGTGCTGTCACTATAATCAAGGTCTGACATCTTATTAACTAGTTGCAAATACATACAAAGTTAACTCCTCTTAAACAAATCTCTGCTTTTGCAAGCTTAGTTAAAATTATTTTCCTTCTCCTGGAACTTCTGATGCCCAGTAGAGACATGAAAAAATCAATACACCACAGTAGACTGCATTATCCCACCTGTACACATGGGTTCTACTGACCAATGAGGGCATTATCTTAAAAAATGAGCAGAGAGAAACCTGCCTTCCAAAGAGAGAATATCTCCCATATTTCCTAAATGAGATTATCCCTTCAGCTATAAAATTTACCAGGTTTTGTGACCAAGCACCAATTCTATACATCTAATGCAACAAATGTGCTTTCAGTCCACCTTGGCTTGGCTGCATGATGGCACCCATCAGCCCTGGGAACTGGGGATGTGCTGACTCTTTGCATAGAAGAAGCTGGAACCGTGTCAGCATTAGGTGTTATCATCAAGGTTTGCATGTGTTGGCTGTGACAAACTCTTCTGAGGAAAGCACCCGGGCTGTTTCCAGAGCTCACGTGCCAGCAGAGCCTTGAAGTAAGTGTAAAGGTCAGTGCTACTCAGTCAGCAGCTCTGAATTGCTATGTGCTGGCTTATCAGTCACATAGTCAGTGCGGGGCAATACCCTGATAGCACAGCGGTATCGCAGTTCTCCACGCACAGCTCTGCAACCTGCCTGGGTTACTGGGAATTGATAGCAGGATAATGCAGCATCTGCAAACCAGGCTTGTGCCTTGGGAGTCCTAATCCAGCCCAGCCACCCCGTGCCTCTTTTCTCCGGCAGTGGGGAAGGGCTGGAGGCAGCTGTACTTGTACCTCACTCCCCAGCAAAGTAGTGTTGCCTGAGCAGGGCTCTCAGGCTGTGAAGGCTGTCAGAATACCATATCCTCAGCGAGAAAGGACATGAGGAGAGACGTGCAGTGAGACCCAGACTTCAGGGCAGGGGACCTTACACTCTTGGTACAGTGCCCCTTACACTGCAGCATCGCTCTACGAGTTGGCATCTCAGCAGAAAAGTCTTGGGCCCTCGATAAGCTCAGGCTGGTAGTGGAAGGGAAGTTAGAGAGGAAAAGAGAGATGCCCCTTCTCCTGTGCAGAGTCCCTCAAGATCCCCATCTGGCTCTTGTCCGGAGGTTTAATATTATTGCTGTTCTCAGTGTTATTTTTCATTTTAATGTGTACAACCTTGTGCTGGTTTTGTGTAGTGGGGGTGGGGGGCACAGTGGCAGCTTCTGGGAGAAACTGCTAGAAGTTTCCCCTTTGTCCAGTGGACCCAGCTGGCTCTAGGGTGGAGTAACTGCTGGCCAGGGCCAAGCTCATTGGCAACAGTGATAATGTCTCTGTGAAAACGTAGTTAAGAAGGGGAAAAAAAATAATTAAAAAAAAAAAGGAGTGAAGAAGCAGAAGCAGTGGCAGAGAGGGGGAGGCACGAACCTCGTGGGCCTTGAGGCCCTCACCCTCTGGCCTCCCGCCGGGCAGACGTCTGGGCCCAACTCGGCCCGGCTGCGAGAAGAGAAGAGTAGAGATGTGAAGAGAGCCTGAGAGGTGTCTGCCTGCCGATTGTGAAAAATTTCTTGTGAGAGGAACGGCTGCAGACACCAAAGTCAGTGAAGAAGGAGGGGGAGGAGTAACGCTGCTCCTGGCAGAGACTCCCCTGCAGCCCGTGGTGAGGCTGGCTGTACCTCTGCAGCCCATGGAGGTCCACGGAGGAGCAGAGATCCACCTGCAGCCCGTGGAGGACCCCACGCCGGGGCAGGTGGGTGCCCGAAGGAGGCTGTGGCCCGTGGAGGGCACGCGCTGGGGCAGCTCTTCTGGAGGGACTGCAGCCCATGGAAGAGATGACCCATAGCGGAGCAGTTTTATGAAGGACTGTGGCCCGTGAGAGGGACCCCATGCTGGAGCAGGGGAGGAATGTGAGGAGTTCTTCCCCTGAGGAGAAAGGAGTGGCAGAAAGTGACAAGTGATAAACTGACCATAACCTCCATTCCCTCTTCCCCCCTGTGCACTCAAGTAGGGGAAGGACACAGAGATAATTTGAAATGAAGTTAAGCCCAGGAAGAGGGAGGGGTGAGGAGAAGTTGTTTTTGTTTTCTCTCATTATCCTGCTTTGATTTTAGTAATAATAAATAGAAGTAGTTTCCCGCAAGTTGAGTCTGTTTTGCCCATAACGGTGACTTCAATGATCTCTCCCTGTCCTTATCTCAAACTTTGAGCTTTTTTTTTATATTATCTCTCCCTCATTCCCTTGAAGGGTGGGGAGAGTGAGCAAGAGACTTCGTAGGTTGGTTCCGAGTGGGGCTAAACTACGACAAGCCTGAAAGTACACACGTCCATTGCTAATTTACACCTGGCACACTGAGGTCACAAATGACTGGGACAGCAATTAAAGTGTATTCAGTAACCACAGACGGAGACTTCACAAACAGACCTCGCAAATGTGTAATGATTCCAGAGTTACCCCTTAATATTATCTTCATAATAGCTAAACAACATGGTGTACAGAACCACTTTCTCTGCGTTCATGGATATGTAAAAAATTGAGAAGTAGGACCTAGAAGGCAAGGAATGAGCAAACCTTTCACAATGTCTTCCATTCCTTACCAAAAAAAAATCCAGAAGAAAGCTAGTGTTACCTCTGAATAAATTTTCTGGAGCCCATAGCTCCAGTAACAGTTGCTAAAGCAATTGCTGAGCAAATCTCCTGGCAATCTACATCTATTGGTGATGCACTGCCGGAAAGCCAAGGTTGAGGAAGAGATGGCTCTGACTGACTCTGAGGTCTGCTGTTCCTTGTGGTCAAATATCTGGAAACAGTGTCCTGGACTTACCAATATTTACACAAGCACTTGAGAAGTGCTCATATTTTGGAGGATCCTGGAAGTAGGTACAGGTTTCCTCTGAAGCGCTGCGGGAAAATTCTGTTCTCTGACATGGACAGTCTAAATGTAGCTATTTTCTAGAGTTACTCCAGAGAGATGTTTTTAGCATACCGATATAAAGAAAACTGTGTCAAGGGAACACTGCTAAGACTTCAAAGCATAATTAGGAGGGGTGTGAAAGATACGGAAAAAAAATCCCCTTTTTAATTCTGATTTCACCCACATCCTACTTACTACTAAAAATTAAAAATAGTAGTAAAATTGTTTTTGATAACAACGTGACTTTATGCCATTGATTAATTTCTCTTTTCCATAGTTATTTTAAGTAGGATGGCAAACTTTCCAGGAGATGTGAAAGGAAGAAAAATGAAATCTTTCACTGATGCGAAATTTGCTTAATGTTTTTCATCATACTTAAAGCAGCATTATTTAAACTTTATTTTTTTTAAATTTTGTAGGTAAACTGTATGAGCTTAGAGAAGGATTGCAGCTGCTGGTTGTTACCACAGAACTTCTAGGAGGCAATTACGGATTCTCACCAGAGAACACCAGCTCAAGTGTATGGAAGAACTCGAGTGACTTTAGTGGAGAGGGGAAGTCTGTAAGTATTCCGTATTTAGTTTTTAAATCAGACTCCCCTGAGGATGTAACCACTGCTTTGTTGCTATATGTGGAAGCTTTATGCAGAAGTTCCTGAGATAAGCAGGATAAGATACTCTGTGTGTGCATGCACCTGTGTGAGCACATGCGTGCGTATTCATTGTGTGCACAGAAGCAGCATGCTCGCAAGGAGGTTGCTGGATTTTAGGTATGCAACAAGTAGAGGAAGGAGAGGGAGCTGCTTCCCTAGGAGCAGTGCTGTCTGTAACTCCGTTCATATTGCTGCCCCAGGTGCTAATTTGTGCTAACACTTCCACACAACATTTTTATAGCAATGATTTTGTTTTATCTTATAGTAGTGACATGATTCATGTGTACAGAACTATTGCCATCTTGTGATGAGAGAACTGAGATTGAGATAGATATTTAAATTGCTGGTGTCAGATGACACATCGCCATCAAAACCATGATTAGGACCTCAGTTTTTCGTTGCTAATTCAATTTCTAACAAGTTACTTATCTTTTGAGTGAGGATAATGATAGAAATAGAAGAATCTGCTCTGCAACTGTCATAACACAAAGGCAGCACTCAATTTATTATATTCTCATTCATCGAGGTACGGATGTGTGCCTAATCTGTAAAGCATTTGGTCCAGTTATGAGACTACTGGCACCACACGTGTGAGTTTACCTATGAGATCAGTTTCAAAAGGAGGAAGCTCAGGAAGAAATGGGAGGGAATGGTATTGTACTGACAACCACAGGATGGTTCTAGTCACCGGCTACCTGTGATGTGGCGGTGACAGGAAATAATGAATGGCCTAAATCTTCAAGTTCCCTGTCTTTCAAGTTGTATGATAACATTTAAAAAATCCCAAGCATGGGATTCAAATAATTCATTACCCACCTTTTCTCCAAATTTCCATGATCTTACCTATTTCAGTGCATTAATTTAATCTTTTCTGCTGTGGCATTTTTCCTTTAAACCCTTAAATAACCCTTGCTTCGTGTCTTGCCCTATTCCCACTTAGCACTTTCTGACTGATGAAAATATAATAAAAATTTAAAAATCATACAATTATGGATAATTGAAGGCCCATGTAAAACTGTATCTCTTCACTGATAACGAGCACAGCAGATGTTAAAAATGAAAGTGCAGGAAACTCTCTGGTAGAAAGGTAACCTGTCCCTTCATAAACATTCATTTTAATATCAAATGGGTAGAGATTGCCTTGAAGTAGCAAGTTTTATAACACTTTCAAAACTTGTGATTTAATTAGCTCATAAAGATTCCTTCATTGAATCTTACTACATCTTGCTACACCAGTGTTACATGTTACCTGTTTCCTGAGCCACGTTCTTATTTCCACTCCTTAGTGATCCCCTCCCCTCTTTCTAACATGCTTTTTTTGGCTGGGCCCGGTACTGGGGTGTTTGAACCCACTTAAACCTTTTAGCACCATTGTCACAGAGAGTCTTTCAGCTTTGGAAGTCTTACCCTTGTTATATCCCTGCAGCTGTGTTATTTATCCACTGTTGCATAAGGCAGGGTGGTTGCGGTTTAAAATGTGTGTAGCCGCAGGCAAGATGCCAAAGTCTACAGGGTTTAGGCTGTCCCCAACTAATTGAACTCTGCTAAACTGGAGAGATATCAAAGTCACTGGGGTTTGACATCTCAGCAGCCTTGTAATAGCACAGACCTAAATCATGTGAAAGTTAAGGTCCGTGGGGATAAAAAGGAATAGTTTAGGTTGTGTGGGGATGGTTTTTTTTTTGTGTTTGTATGCCCTTCCCGCAGGTAGTTTTTTATTGTGCTAATAGTTGTTTATTTGAAAGCTTACTTTGACTGCTGTCTTTTGAGATGTTTGAGAGGTTCAATAGCTACAGAAATCTCCAGTGATCACCAGTGAAAATGGGGTCAGTGTGGAGCATGAGCACTTACAATTTCCCCTACTCATGTGAGCAGAGGAGTGAATCCCTTAGCATGGTGTGGGCAGTAGCAAACATGTCTTGGGATTCATCCTGGAGAGCAGGGCAAGGCACCACCCACCCCAACTCCATTCAGGAGCTATTACAGCTAGGGGCTTGGTTTTTTTTGGGACAGGTGAGTGAGAGGTACATGGTTCAATGCTGCCCTGGAGGGTCCGGCTGATGCCAGGACTCCATAAACACCAGTAGCCCTGAAGAAAAAGTCTCATCTCCTTCAAAGTGCAGTGGTTACTCCTGACCTTGACAGTGGAATTGGGCAGTTTGTCACTCCCCTGCCTTTCCTCGCCTCTCCTACAGAGACAGGGCTGATGCCCAGGGAACTCTTGCAGGTATGAGAAAGATTCCCCAGATGAGGTGTAAAGGAGCTCAAAAACACAGCTGTAAAATTAATTGCTGTGGTGCCATAAAGATCTGGTTTTAGTAGTGCACACGGTATTAAGTTTCCCTCTTGAAGGCACAGTTTGTTTACAGCCTCAACACCAAGTTAATGACTTCTTCTGTCTAGAAATTAGACATTTTTTTATAGTTGCAGTATACTAATCGCTAATGCATTCAACCCTTGCTATTGGTCAGAAAATTCAACTATCTTGTGATTCAGAATTTGCCTGCCCTTTAGCTGGTGAAGCACAACAAGTAGAACCGTCAAGTCCTTTAATTTCAGGTCCTTAAATATTAATCTACTTTATACCCTGAGCATCCTCAGCAGTTGTGGTAGAATTTACTCTGTCTCATCACTCTGCCCCAGTTGTGCTTGGTAGTTCCGTGTGTGAGAGCCTAACAGGTGCTTCATTACTGTTCCTAATTTTTTTTACACCTATGGCTACTTCTACGGAAGTGATTAGGAACTACGTTTGGATAACAAAAGTGTAAGCTATATATAATTGCTCAAAATTGTGTTTCAGTGTCAGACATCCCTTTATCTGTGTTTTAATGGGACACACACCCTCTTCAGCCACACCCTGCAGGGTGTTATCAGCAAGGGTCCCAAGAGAGTCCATTCGTTCATAGGCAAATATCAGGATGATATAGAACAGGCCTGGTTCAATGTCAAAAAACAAAGGGAAAATGAGCCTGTTTTCTGGAAATTACTATTGCTATCGTCACCTCATCTTGTGTGTTCCAAGGCTTGCTACACTTCTTTTATATCTGTTGGAGCAAAGGGGAGGAAAGTGACAGAGACTTTCTATTTTTATTATCAGAAAGCTGACTTGGTTAGCATGCAAATTCAGTATCTCTTCACCTTTCTTGTCTACCTAACTCTCAGGCTATCCAGAATATCATAGTATGCTGGCCAGCAATCTAGATGATTCAATAGGAAAGATTTTCAGACTGACTTGGTGATGCTTGGTCTGTATTTTGAAGTACAACTTCACGGCCACGTGACTTTCATGACTGTAGAGGAAACTTGAGTGTGTGATTCAGGTGCAAAAATATATGAAAGAGAACTCGATATATTTTGGTTTATTGTAGCTGTCACAAATGTTATGTTATTGTCATGGTTTTGAAGCACTGAAGTATCATTTTTATTTTTACATTTAAGATTGAAAATTGTATCATTAACAATGCCGACAATAATCTCTCCATGAATATTCTTCTTCTAGTCCATGTAGAAATTGAGGGGTAAAAATATACCAAAACAAAAATGTAAAGTGAATTTGAAGGATAGAGATTCACTTTACCAATAAAATGACTTGCACTGTTATAGAAACTGGCAACGGTAAAGACTAATGCAGCATAGTTAGAAGGGAAGCATAAATACAAAATGTTAAGTGAATCATATGTATTCAAAATGGAGAGGAATGTACTCTCAGATCCAGTTATAAAAAACCCCAGAGCTTGCAATTATTCCATATGGTCTCTATTTTATATCTGTGACTACTTTCAAGGAAACAAATGGCACTATCTGTACAGTGTAAATAAAGCAGAAAAGTAAATGTCTGCTGAATTGAACTATATCAGACTATATTTTCGTCATATAAACTTAACAGTAAGTGTCTACTGGACCAGATCCTTGCAGCAATATTGGAGGACAAAGTTTCATTGTATTATTTGTAGCTATAGAGGGGCTGTATATTAACTTTAAATTTACCTGCCTTACAAAAATAAGCAAAATGTTTTTTAAAAAAATAATCAAAAGTAAAAGTATTCCCTAGCTGTAGAATCTGTGAGTTTCAGAAAGTGGCCAGGAGCTATGGAAACTACTTTTTTATAGAAGTAAGCTTTAAGACACTTAAAGCTGTATGCCAAGGTGATGTGTTACAAGGTAGGCTGCTTTGCAATAAGACTCCTGAGACCACTTACGCACGTGTGAGTGTGAGAGTTGCTGCAGTTTACTGACCAAAATCCCAAATCTGCTGTGTTACAGGAATACAGCTCCATGTATTTAAATCGGAGATCTCCACCTCACCAACACAAAATCTTCCTTCCTTGAGTATGCTGTCAGTGTATTAGGACCAACTGAAAAGGAGGAGATGGCTGTGTAACTACACCATCTAATTTAATCTATACAGTCACAGGGGATGGAAGTTAAAAGGCTAGGCAAGACATAAGTCTATGAAAGTAGAGATTTGATGAAATTCATGTCCTGGCCAAAAAACCAGGGAGACAAAGGAAGAAACTGCCCTTGTAAGAGAACATAGAAAACTGAAATGCATTCCCACCTAACTTTAATTTCCATCTTCTTCCAGCTTTTCCTTCTAACAGATTTTAGTCACACAGTGGATCTCAGTTGTGAACACAAGGAGTCTTAGCTCAGGAGAGGCGTGTGTGGAGGTGTACTGAGATGTGGAGGTTGTTGTAACTCAGCTGTACAGCTCTCTCTGACCTTCTGAGGAACAGGCTGTGCAATTTGCCCTTCTGTTTGCTGGCAAGATAGTCTGTAATCCTTATGAAAATGGCTGCAGCACAGAGGCATGCTGGCTTACACACAAAGCCTTCACCACTTGTTCACCAAAATAAAGCTGATAGGATCCACAGCTTCACCAGCTGAGAAATGAACACTAGTCATCAGGCTAAGGTGGTGTGTGGAGACTGGAAAAATGAATTCCATCAGTTGTTCACAGGCAGGGATGAGGGGGAGATGGAAAGCTTGGGACCCCAGGAGAAGTAAGGCAAAATGATGGAAGTGGAAAAGAAAGGCTGAAATATTTTACAAAGGAATATTCAATAATAGGCAGGAAAAGGAAAAGACCGGGAAAGCTTTTGTAATAGAAAAGGAATTATTTTTTCTGCAGGACTTGTCAAGATGAGCCAGAAGAGCCTGTGAACTGCTTGCATGAGTTCATGTTCATAAAGAGCAATGTGTGCATCCAAAGCATGAGCAAATCTGAAGAACTTTGGGCTTCAGAGGTTTGTCGTTTCCTGGCCATCTGGAAGCCCTTTTTGGTGATCTTTTAAAACAAATATATGAACAGTTGGAGGAAGGAGTCTAGACATGAGGAAAAGGACCCAGGTAGCTGGTCCATATGTTGGGACTATGTGCAAGACATCAATACCAAACAGCATTATCTGCATTCTTGACTAGATGGCCATAAAATGTTTATAGATCCAGGAAGCAGGTCCATTAACAGCAACTGAATATAGGGCCATGACGGGGCATTTGCTTAGATGCTTTCATACTAGTTGTCTCTACATTTAAGATGTCACCAGTAACCTGGAAAGATACTGAGCATTTCTGCTGAGTATCTTCTTTGCCTTCAAAAGTAACAAGGTGTCATGCATGAAAAAACAGAACTGGACCTTAGATTTCTATCTATTGAGTATAGCTTGCACTGTCATTAGTAGTGTTGTGTGGTGAGAAAAAAAACCTGCAAATATTCCATCTGAAACGAAAAAAAAAATAAGGCTGAATCTCTCAATACTAATTGTTGAAAGATTTTAAGACACAAATAGGGAAAAATCTACCAGTGTTGTGTCATAGCATTTTTACCAGAGCCCTTGTAAATCAAGCCTTGACTTTTCTTTCCTTTTATACTTAAGTGAGCTGCCACTTGGACATTAGCCATAATTTTCACTTCAGCAACTTGTCTGTGGCTGAATTACTGTCAAAACCTTAAATGTGCCAAAGGACTTTTCTCCCCATCAGTTTTCCTTACCCAGATATTTTACACTCTGTGTAGAAAGCCTTTGCGCAGCAGAGGCAGCAAAACCCTTGAACCAGGCAACAAATAGTCAGCGTGGTGTTTTAACTTACAAACATCCCAGAAAATGTGTGGCCGGGATGATGGAAAGGGGCAGGATCATCCCAACTTCCTCAAGCCCAAGAAGGAGGCAGAGTTGTGGTTATGGTGGAGAGGACAAGACTAGGTCTTACATGCTCAAATGGAAGAAACTGAAGTAAGCCCATGGCAGGGAGCACCTCTTCAGGACAACAAAAGTCTTGCTAAATGTACAAGTGCCGCCGTTGGGTGGTGTACAGTTCTCAGTCACTTTGCTTGGGATGTGCTAACTGTACTGACTCTCTCCCAGTAGCTGCAGGACCGTACTCCATAGTGTGGTTCTGTTATTCGAGCGCTGATATCTTACAGGCAGGTCAGCACATCTGGATTGACCCTCCCACAGTCAAACCACAGCTTTCTCTGGAGGGTATCAGTCCAAACTGGACACAACTGTGAACTTGGGGGACAAATAATGACTAAATGTTTGATATTCTGTCCCTCAGACCTTAGGAAGAAACCCAATTGCCTGGGTTGGAGCAGCACTGAAGATGGTGTGCCCAACGCAAAGTGCCGTATTTGCCTTGCACAAATTGTGTGGTGTTGTTGAGACAGCCTCCGCTCCAGGCTGGCTCCTGTGGAGCCACAGATCACTCATTAAAATGTCATGCATCTCTACTGAATTTTAATTAAGGAAAGTGTGAGGAGCAGGTGTTAACTTGTTTTATAGACTCATTATTGTCTCTAGGGACTCCCTGGGTACAGCTAGATATAGTTAACGAACATTTAGAAGTTCTTGATTTTTGCCCTTTTTGTCTCATTTACAAAGTTGTACTTGTAGCAAGTATTTATTCAGCTTAATTTAAGGATATTACTTTGAAGCCAGGCATTCAAACCTCAGGAGCTGCAGGACAAGTCCATGAGCAGGACCACGTCAGGGAAGGATGCTGTTTCTGTCTGCAGCCAACTTGTGGAGAGATTGTCAGCTCCATCCTACCTCCAGCTCACCATTTGCCTTTCTGCTCTATGTCTTCAGGAATGCTACCATTCACCTAATGGCAAAGCTGCTATCTAACAGCTGCCCAACTCAAATAATATTAAATTGCCCAGGTTATTTTACACACTTTAATCCACAGAGGTGTCGTCTAACCTGCATTGCTTTGAGTGAATCAAGTTAGAGAGAAATTACATGAGCAGCTACAAACCACAAAGTACCAGGGCAGTAACGCTGGGGGTGTGTTTATGCGCTTGAGGTATAGAGAGATGCTCAGAGCAGTAAATTCTTCATAGAGTCAAAATGGAGTATGTGACCAGGGTGTTTGTATCATCACCTATTAGATGATTTTACTGCACAGTAAAGCCAGCAGCCCCTAAACTACTTAGGCTTGCCATGCACTTCTTGTATAGGCATAAGTGCTAGAAGCTTGAGCTGTCAAATATCAGCCAGGTACTCGTCTCTGGTCTGCCTTCCAAACCTGAAAAAGAATCTCTATTATTTTCTAGATTTAAGTGCCTGTAGCTTGACTTTTCTCATGGAAAGAGAGACTTCCACGTAGATCCCTTGTAAGGCAGTAGATGGAGATTTATTCTTCTTTTTTCCGAATGAAGGGTCTTGAACCTGCATGTCCCATATTACCACCAAATGTTCTGCTCACCAGGTTACCTGCAGTACTGGCTTCCCTCTCATCCAGCACACTGTTAAACAATGAAGCAGCTTGAGGAGCAGATGTTGAGAACGTACTAGCTTAGGCTAGGGGTGCATGGGAGCATGTCCTGCTGGTGGTGATGGTGGTGGTGGTGGGCTTCTGATCAAGTTCCTGGTCTACATGAGTAGAGTCAGGATGTGAAAACATTGTCTACCTGCACAATGACTCCCACAGCCGCTCCTCTGCTGAGTGACATTCATCTTTCAAAACTTTAGGCACCTATCAGATGATTCTGAGAGTTACTTTAGGTTTCCTGTTGTGTTGGTTTTTGGTGGCAGGGGAGGTGCTACAGCGGTGGCTTCCGTGAGAAGCTGCTAGAAGTTCTCCTTTGGTGGACGCAGCTGGCTCCAGGGTGGACTCGCCACTGACCAGGGCCGAGCCAGTCGGTGATGGTGATAATATATGTAAGAAGGGGAAAATAAAACAGAAGTGAGGGCAGAGAGGGGGAGGAATGAGCCTTGCCCCCCAGCCTCCCACTGGCTGTCTGTGTCTGGCCTGATCTGGCCAAAGGGAAGGAAGAAAAGAGGGGAAAGAAGAAAAGAGGTTCAGAGAGGTTCGGTTCGGAGAGGAGAGGTTCGGAGAGGTTCGGAGAGGAGAGGAGAGGAGAGGAGAGGAGAGGAGAGGAGAGGAGAGGGAAAGTGAGAGGCATCTGTTTGGGTCCAATTGTGAGGAATTTCTTGTGAGAGGAGCAGTTGCGGACACCAGGGTCAGTGAAGAAGGAGGGGGAGGAGTGAAGTTGCTCCCAGCAGAGATTCCCCTGCAGCCTGTGGTGATGACCGTGTAGAGGCAGGCTGTACCCCTGCAGCCCATGGAGGCCCACAGAGGAGCAGAGATCCACCTGCAGCCCATAGAGGGTCCCACGCTGGGGCAGGCAGATGCCTGAAGCAGGCTGTGGCCTGTGGAGGGCCCACGCTGGGGCAGCTGGTTTCTGAAGGACTGCACCTCGTGGAAAAGGACCCGCACTGGAGCAGTTCATGAAGGACTGTGGCCTATAGGAAGGACTCACACTGGAGATGTTAATGGAGAATTATTTCTTGTAGGAGGGACCCCATGCTGGAGCAGGGGAAGAGTGTGAGGAGTTGTCTCCCCAAGGAGGAACGAGCGGCAGAAAACAGCCTGTGATGAACTGACCGCAACCCCTATTCCCAGTCCCCCTGCACCAGTCATGGAGGGAGGAGATAGAGAATTTGGGAATGAAATTAAGCCCAAGAAGAAGGGAGGGGCTGGAGGGAACATGTTCTTAAGATCTGGTTTTGTCTCTCATTATCCTGCTTTGGTTTGGTTGCTAATAAATTGAATTAAGTTTCCCCAAGTTTAGTCTGTTTTGCCTGTGACTGTAACTGCTGAATGATCTCTCTCTGTCCTTTATCTCCACCCTTGAGCCTTTTGTTATATTTTCTCTCCCCTGTTTCCTCAGGGAGTGGGAAGGGTAGGAGAGTGACTGCGTGGTGATTAGCTGCTTGATGAAGCTAAACCATGACACGTGTACAGTAAACAATATTGTAGAAGTAATAGACACCTCTAGAGAATAATTCAGATCTTGATCTTTCTGTGATG
Organism: Chlamydotis macqueenii; assembly: GCF_036417535.1. Classification (NCBI taxonomy): domain Eukaryota; kingdom Metazoa; phylum Chordata; class Aves; order Otidiformes; family Otididae; genus Chlamydotis; species Chlamydotis macqueenii. The sequence goes on from NC_141556.1 coordinate 25,344,261, forward strand.
AGTATGAAGAAGCCCAGTGTGGCTACACTCATAATTAAAATGACTCTGTTAAATATCTAGAGTTTAGGAGGCATCCAGGTTCTAGCACCTGAAAATAGACAGTCTCTAGAAGTTGTCATCCTTGACTTCCAGACTGAACTTGACCTGATAGGAGTGTTTCGAGTATGCATGCAGGCTCTGCTGTATGCATTCCACAGCTGAAGGTGTGGTATTTTGATAGCTCCATCAGGGTTTCAGTGCTAGAGACTGAGGAGCCATGCAGCCAGCATTATGGGGTTACTTGTTACTGCACAGAAATGACGCAATGTGGAATTTAGGGACCAGTAATGGGTGGAGCGGTAAGACCTGTTATGATTTAACCTTTTACCATCAACAGTAAATCCCATTGTACGTGTGTATTTTATAATAACTGGGCAGGACACGGTGCACAAAGGATGTTGAAACAGGATTTTACAGTAGCTAATAGATACCATTTGCTGTAAAGAGAGCTCAGCAAAGGCCTTGAGAGGAAAAAAACACCTATCAGTTCACACAAATCATGTTCAAATTGTAATCACTCCAACAAAAACTTCAGTAAGAGACAACATCACGTGATTATGTATGAAGATGTGACTCTGCTTCTTTATTTTAAAGGAAGCCAATTGTGGGCTAGATCATGTTGGATGATGCATTGTCTAATGACTTGCAAGGTCAGGTTTTCATGGTTGAAAGTGTTCTCTGTCCTATTAGGATAAAAGAGATTGGCAGGTTTCTTTGAATGCATTGGAGGCATTAAAGCTATTATAACTAAAGCCATAGATGACTAACTGTAAATACACAGAATCTTCCAAGATGGTATGTGGAAGTAAAGGAAAAAATCCTGCAGAAATAATAAAACTTCTCTGATTTGTAAGACAATTCGACTGCCATCTGGGGAGGGTGCACAGTTATTATCAGGCAGAGCAGAAATATTACTGTAAGCTTCTTAATCCCAGAGAATCATAATGGAAATAAGGAAGTTGATAATCACAAGAGAAAAGAAAAGGTAAAAGACATTTTCAGAACATGACAAGAAGTGAGAAACTCTGCCAAATACTGATTTTCAAACCTTGGCAATATCCTACAGAATTTACTGATTTTAAAGAGCTCCTGACAACTTTCATTTCCTCTCATCTTGATCTGTAGTGAGCTCTTCGTAAATGCCCTGACTTTGCCAAAAGGCATTTTGATTCCTCACTCCAGGATTTCAGTTCTGCAGTCTTGTCTTCACTCAGAACCTGCCTGGAATCCTGAGAGCAGCACCAGGGCAGGCGACACTGGCAGACACTGAGCCAGGCACTGGCTGTTTTAACCATATTGCCTCTCACTGCTCAAGACAGATTAAAAAAATCACAATATTGAAAACACCATCTGCCATAGGAATTTTGTCCCCATAATGAAGTATATGAGGGAAATGCCTCCTGCATGGCTCTGTGTGAGTGCAGCTCATCTCACTCTGTTAGGCAGGAGCATGCAGAGAAGATCCCTTCCTTTATTTCATGCAAGCAAGCAGTGGGAAGAAAGTTGTGGAAAGTTGAGAAAAGACCCTGTTATCTTAGATTCAGCTGAAAGGGACTGAATTCCGCTCCTCATAAGAGCAGTTCAATTCTAGAGGAAACGAAGAGGATGCTGAGTAGGTGCTGTGTTTCACACAGACCTCAGTTCAGATTTCATTTTAACATACACTTTATCTTCAGTCCAGGGGTGCTTAACACGGTGTATCTTGCCAAGGCTGTTGAGTACATTTGAGGGATTGCAGGAGCGGCTGCCCACAGCTGCCAGAGAGCTGGCCAAGCAGCAGGATGAATGAACCTAGAAAAGGAAGAAGTGCATCACAATAGGAACTGGTGCTGGAGGAGCCCCTGTTGTAATGCTACAGGCCTGTCTTGCCCATTCAAGTGAATGACTGGAGTAGTTTTCTAGGGCACTTGGTTCTAGGTACTGACACATGTAACAGTATTTTTACTACCACCCAACCAGAGGTGAGTAAGGCTAAAATGCATAGCATACTTTTATTGTGCAGTCAAGGCTTTTCCATTCAATGGATAGTATGAAGAGACCAGTAGATATTGTAGGATATGGACCAGCACCAATACATAGTTGTGCCTGCATTATAAACTGACTGCAGTGGTGTTTTGAAGATTTACACAGGTAAAGATGGCAGTGGAGTCTGAAAGATGGAGTTTGGCTCAGTAAAGGCAAGCTCCACAAAGCACTAAGTGCTAGTGCACACTAAGCTCTTATCACAACACAGCTGTTTTAAATTCACCAGAGAAAATCACTGCCCTAGAGAAGAGGCTTACTCTGCCCATGCAACACTCAGTAGATCTTTTGCTGTTGGAATTGACAAAGACATTAAGATAATAACATTGATATTTTGAAGATTCAGCCTGAATTTGCAACAATCATCTCTCAGATTTCCAAAAGTTGCTTCTAAGATAAAATAGAAACTTCTCAGGTCATCTGAAAGAAAGGCTGATGTAGAATAGAGCAGGTACACATAGTCACAACAGCAAGGTAAAACAAGCCAGATGCAAGGCTAGTAGGCAAAAAAAAAAAAAAAGAAAAGAAAAGGTAAAACTATGCTTTTCCATGTGAGCCTACAGAGGCTTGTTTAACAGTTTGACTCTATGCCAAATAGCTCACTGCACCTCTAAAAAATTGCTTTACTCTAAAGAAGTAATCTGAAAGATCCCTGGACTGAAGTCAACTTAATATCACACATACCTGGTTCTTCAAAGCATTCTCTTTGGCTCAGCATAGCAAGAGAAGTACAACTATTAGTGGTTATTTCAGCCTTGAGGTAATTGGATGCCCCACTACCCCACCCACTAAGCAAACACATTTACTTTGATGTTCCTTATGTATGTCACAGAAGAGAAAAATAAAGGCCTTATATTTAGTGGTGAGAGAGATTATTCTAAAGATTAACATTTTCAAATGAATCCTAAGTGTAAAAATAGTATACATAGTTCATTCTTTCAGCTCCTTGTCAAATAAGGTTATTTGAAATGTAACATCTCCAATGACAGAGCTGACTTGTTAAGGCATTTCCCTACAAATAGGGAAATCTTCTTTGTTGTACCCATTTATTCCAAAGATACTCACTGAGTGGGACTTGACCATGGCAGCCATCTACCCAGCAAGGCTAAAACCCAAATAGCTGTGCAACATCTGTGGAGTTACATGAGGGATAACTCATTGGACACTGGTACATCACACTGCAGATTCAGCTAAAGTGTTAAGGAATGCAATAAAAGCTGAGATTACTGCTTTGTATGTCAGGGTACTTATTTTTTTTTTCAGCACAGTTTCAGTCTCACTGAAAGCCTGCAGCTTAAAGTATATCCTGGTTCTACTTTAAACTCCATGGCCTGCTGGGCAGATGATGAGCAGGAAACACCACTTCTTGGTGTTCTTGTTCCCCAGCCTGATTATTTCAGTCCTTCCAGCAATTCCAGAGCCATTCATGTCTGTATTAGGAGGTGAAACTCACCTTGACAATAAGGTCCTTTGCTGTTTCAATGGTAAGTAATGGGACTAAGGTAAACATATGGGGGAAAACCCCTACATTATGAATCAGTATTAATATAGTAGGAACACTTTAATGCTTATTCAGGCAAAACATCACAGCACATGTGATAATTCTAGAGTAAACCATTGATAGCAACATATATGCTCTCAGTGGAGTTCAAACATAATAACTATTTTATTGTCTTAATCTGTAAATTTTAATATGTATGAGCAAGTGACTCCTTGACTTCCCTATCCATCTCAACTCTCTTCTTTCGCATACCTATAGATGCTAGATATATTTTAAAGTCAAATAATGAAAAATGTACCTTGGTACCTGTTTTAGTCAGCATTCCCTTTGTTTGTTCCTAAGATTACATGGTTCATATATAGTGTTGGAAAACTTATTCAAAGAACTCATTTAAATAAAGATCAGTTTGCAAATTGTACCAATGACTTTGTACAGACCTATATACATACACAGACATGTGAAAAATAGAAAACACACAGGAAAATTTCCACTTGATACATTTGAAAAATATTAAGATTTGGAAAACATTAAGACCTCGGGGTGTACAGCACATGTAAACTATTTTGTGGTGGAACCAGAAGTGATGAATTGCACATTCGCTAGTATCAGCTACAGTATAACAAAGTCAGCTCTTTCCTTTCCATCATTATAGCTGATGCTTCAGCAATAAGTTCTGATTAAAAAAAAAAAAAAACCAAAACATAAAAACCTAGTTCATGCCTTAAAAACATTTGTGTACAGAACAATAACAGCAACAGCATGTGGATTTAAATGAGCTACAAAAAATCTTAACAGAAGCAGAATTGTAATGCATCTATCATTGATCATCTTAATAGCAAAGACATCTGGCTGCATTTCACATCTACTGATATTAAATCCTTCAACTGAATATTGAGCAGCCCTAGAGTTCCAGACCCAAGATTATATATTATATCATTTGCATACAGCTATATTCCTTAGATAATTACATTGCTTAAAAACAAATGTAGACATTTTCAGTATTTATGCCCAGTTCCTGACCCATCTTTCATGTAAAGCTCCATGCCAGGGAAAACCTTACATAGAAATTCAGGGACATTTACTGTAAGCACAGCAGCAGCATATTAGAGAGAAACAGAGATATTCACACTGTCTCACTAAACGTAATGTCATCTAAATTAGGATCTTTGTCAATACAGTGGGAGGTCTCCTGAATTATATATGCCAGATCCTCTTTTTGAGGATTCTTCGATCATCTAGGGAAGCCAGACTCCATGTTACATGAAAATTTCCTAGCATATCTCCACCTATCTGATCTGAAGGAGCAATAATTCACAAAACTTTAGCTGAGGATACCAACTGTGTTGAGTTTAGGGATCTTTGGCAAATCTTAAATGTGGTGACATCAATTTCTAGCCCTTCTTCTATATAGGGCAGCCCTTCTGTGTGCTACTAAGGCCAATAAGATGGTGATTAGTTCTGTGCCATAATTTGTTTCTTCCCTGACTTTGCTCGTGACATACTTTTCCAAAGGCAGCAGAAGCTAGTGGAAGATTTTATATAAAATTGTGAAGGGGGAAGCCTGTCACAGAGCTTGGTGGATCCTTCACTAGACTCAAACTTACCTTGTTCTGACTCCCTTCTCTAGTGCATGGTGGGTGAGACTGGTGCCTTGATTGCCTGTCCATGACTGGATTCATAAAAATCTGTAACTGGATAATTTATAAGGAGAACAGTTTTATGGGGCACCATTAACCCATCACCCAGCTGCTAAATCTGGACCACATTTGGTTTTCCATCAGAGCACCACAACTGTGAATGAATGTGTTGCCAGCGCTGTGGCAGGGGATGAGCAGACTGTTCCCCCTACACTGGTAAAGCCTCTCCCTGGGGTTTCGCCCAGAGTAGGTCTGCAAACATCAGTGACGTAGCATGAAACTGGAGTTCAGAGAAGGTCTTGTCCCTGCCAAGCATAAGATACAGGCAGTACATTCCGCTCCCATCACACCACACACTCCTCATGACAGATTAAAAACCAGATCCTGAAGTTTTTATGTGTGCTTGCAAAGGGGATTTTTCTTCTGTTTGTGGTACTGGCTTCCCACATTAGCAAGTATTTTATAAAAAAATCATAAAAGAAATGGCACTTCTATGTGGGAAGAATACTTGCTTGGCTTACAGGCCAAGGTAGACACTGAAGCACATATCTAAGCAGTCTTCCTGCATATGGCCACTCTCCTAAACTGTGGCCATAAATAAGATTACGTTATAATATTCACTATTTACATGTTACATTGAGACAGTTCTAATCAGTCTCAAATCTAAGTAATCTATCTCTATATTAACTTTAGAACATGCCAAAAATAGAATAGACATCTGTTCCATCTAAGATACAAAGAAGGGGTGTGTTTTCACTAAAAACACTAGAGTTCAAAACTTGGCGTCATCAGTAAAATGCTAACAGACATTTGCAAATTGTATAAACCAAGTGTCTAAATAGAAGTTGTTTGAAATTGAAGGGGAACCCATCCACATAAAATAAAACTCTTAAAAATGGAATGTAGCCAGTTTCTAAATACATTCAAATATTACAGTGTCTCCATAAATAGAAAAACTAGATAGTGCTGAAGAGCTAAACCAGTCTTTTCCAAGTCATTCAAGTGTATATATTTCTCTCTCTTTACTATTGTTAATACACTGCTGCTTGAGCTACAGCTGTTCTAGCATTTGGCAACAGTTCAAGTAGCTTCCCCTCTTCTGTCCTTTGCATCCTTCCATCTTCCATTTTGACACCACAGAATTGCCAGGGCATATCTTGATTTCATAAAGTTTTTGGAAAAATGCCACATGTCCCAAACTGTGTTGATACATGTGCAGCCAATCAAGGAAGCATGTCATAAATTCACCATGGTCCTTCGATTGTCACTCAGGTAGTGGCACATCTCTAATCCCAGCGCTATATCCAAGAGGGGCTATGTGCTGACAAGTTCCCTCTTACTTGCACAGAGCCTGCTGAGAAGGATTTCAGAATAAACTTGATTTATTGGACCTCGGACATGATATGGAGACTGAGAATTTGTTGCATAGTCCTGCAGTTGTGATGGCTTTCTTTGACTGCCAAAATATTTCCCCAGTGTATAGTGCCTTGATAACGTCATTGTTATGTGCGGACTTTCTTCAGAGGGATTGGATTTCACCACCTGCAAAAGAAGTGACATATGTGAGTGCTTTCTGTCTGCACCAAGAAGGATACACAGCTGTGTGTACAGAAATGCTGAGACAGTTCTCCACAAAGCAGGTCCTGACACTCTTACCTTGAGCTGCAAGTTGCTCACAAACAGTATTTTAGTGGCCAACTTGTTATGTTACATACTAACTAAAGTGCAAGATCTTATTCACTTAAGCCTTGAAATCTAAATGGGTAGGCCCGTTATACTCAGTTGGCTGATTCTGTAATGCCTTTGTGTATTAGACTCTGTTCTCTTCATTATGGACAATTTATCTGAACAACAAAATCCGTACTTAACAGCTTGTCTGTATATTTACCACGGGAAAAAATAAACCCAGGACAGCCCTGTCTTGCAGGAAGGATAAAATCCTGCTCTGATTCCAAGCACTTGAGCAACATATGCTGTGTCTCAGCTGTGAGCCCTGCAAAAATGTCTCACTCTCAGGTCTTGATGCAAACCTGGCCCAGCTCCATGTTGAGATGAAAACACTTATGTGTCATGCTTCTCCAAGCAGGGAGTTACGGTGCAATTTAACATCCCTCTCTCTGGGGCATCACACTGACATAACCACAATGTGGTTCAGGAACTTGGTGCAGAAGAATGCTCCTCCTTGGACCCCCAAATATGTATAAAGCTCTGAGATTATTCAATTTGTATGGAATAAACAAATGTCCATGGGACTAACGAGAGAGAAAAAGTGAAAGATATGGTTGTCAGGAGCCTAATGACTGGGAGGATGGTCTCCTGTGAGATGCTGAAGGTCTCATCTCGGTGAACACAGAGTCACTGATGAATAATGAAGCAACTTCAAGAGAGACAAAGCCTCAGAATCTTGCACAAATGCAGGACAAAGGACTCTGACCCAGGCATTGTCAAATGCAGAGAAAGCAGAAAAGGGGCCAAGTTGTTAACTTATTTTTAAAAGAGTAACTATATGCTGACTTAATAGCTCTGGTGCCTGTCAGTTTCCTGCTATATCAATCACAGCAGACGCTTGAAAAAGCAGACTTCATCTATTAATGCATATATTTATGCAGAAACATACTAGCTTTTCAAAAATATAATGTATATTTACTCTCACTGAACAATCAGAAACAATGTTCATATGTAGTGACGCTCATAATAAATGAAACAACTCATACAAAATTAAATGTGAGTGAAAGAAGAACACATGCAAAAGCTTGAAAAACTGGGCAGAGAGGCTATGAGGGAGCTGGCTGAACTAAAAAAAGACCAGGAATTATCCATGTAGAAAATTAATATATCCCCTGATCAATTTGATACAGCTAAGCCAAGGGCTGTTATTTGTTTTCATGCAATTACTGCAGGTTCATTTTTCTAAATTAGTGCCTTAGATCTTACAAATATTTCAAAACAATGCCACCTTGAACCAATCACCCAAACTGCATTCCTGTTAGGCATAATCTCCCAGGAATGCAATCTAATGTTCATCCAGCAGCTAGCCACTGATTGAGATACCAAAATCCCAAGGTTGCTAGTTTCTGTGTTGTGACCATAATTTCATTGCCATCAAATTAGGAAATAAATCTGAACAAAAAAAAATAGGTTCCATAAAGGCCTTTATAACTGCGGGCCAATCTACTTCTCCATAAGCATTTGTGAAGAATGAGGTAATTAAAAAATCAGTTTTGCATATGTGCATAGAACTAGAAGTACATATGGGCAGAAAGTGACAGTTATGCAAGATTTTTTAGTCCCATGTTGATATAATGCCTTTGTGAGTCCAGATCCCTTGGCAAGCTGAGTGAAGACTATAGGGTCTACAGAGCTGCAGATTTCTATGCTATCAGGGCATAGAGGCCCTGTGAAGTGGGTCAGTTCTTGTTTTCTGATTGCACAGAACGGCCACCTCCCCACTTCTGCACAACCGTGCTTCAGCTCAGATGGCATTTACAGAGGGATATCGTCTTCTGGGAAGTGAGGAGGTCAATTTTTAAGGGAAAGAAAGTGAAAGTACAAAGCAGCAGGTTTAATTCCTCTCATCTGGTTTCATGAAACAAAAAGTTCTGGGGTTTTACACAGTGTTCTTGGCTTCGTCCTCGGAGGCAAAATGCCATTTTCCTAGCGCAAACTGCTTTAGCACCTGATGAAACTCCACTTGCCAGGATGCAGAAATAAACTGATGACAAAACTGTTAAAACTAACGAGGTATCAAAAGCATTCAAGGACTCGCTTTTTGCTTTCCTCAAGGATCAAGCCTGGTTTTTAGGGGCTGATGAATTCTCCTGGGCACATCTGTGCCTCTTTCAGGCACAAAAATCTCTCAAGCCTCATTAACAACAATTCCATGAGCCAGATTCTCCCCTGATCCTCCCCAGGAGCACATGCTCTCTGTTGAGATTCCTCCAGTAGAGAAGCAAGGCCAACTCTGCACATGAGCTCATACAAAATAATGGAGGAGTGCATGAAAAATGATGATGACCGATCATGCCCTGCTGTTTTCCACCCGGTTGCATACAAAGCATCTGAAATATTTCACTTTGAAGCTCTCCATTTCACTCAAAAGCTCTGTGGAAACAACCAGCATCAGCAGTGACCCATGAAGGCACCAACATCTGGGTTCTAGACAGAAAAGGGTCAATATAGCTGTCTGGGTGAAAAGAAGGGAGGCATTTACTCCATGGGACTATTTGTCCATTGCATAAATACATGCTCTGTGACTTACTCCCTCTTTCCCAGCTCCATTTGGACTGAGCTGTGTTCGTGCCTCTCTCAGGTACTAACAGGGTAGGTTAAAGGATTGGTTAACTAGCCATGCCTGCTGTATTTGGTCCCAAAGCAGGACGGAGGCCACAGAAATGGGCTGAAAACATGTGACCTGGTGAAGAGCCTGAGGTGGAAAACAGCGGCGAGGTTGACGCACAGCACGTGAGGTTAGACACATCTGATAGCACTCCCAAGCCTGTGCGCAGTCCCAGTGAGCCTCATACTGGAACAGAGTCCCAACCAGGGACAGCTGATTTTCTCCCCACTCTCTTTTGGGAATGCATTTGTTGTCTGGTAGTCTATCTCTGTTATTATATCTGTCTGCAATATTTAACAAGAAAAATTAAAGCCTTGTAGTTTGTTGTTTTTTTTTTTTTCCTGCAGTATGTAAAGATCACTGCTGTTGCTGAGAGAATTAAATATAATCCACTGGCTGCAAGAAAATGGTTCGACTTGCTATGCTGATGCTTGGCCAGCAGACACCACAAGGACACTCTGGAGTCTATGCTTGAATTTTACGATCATCACCACTGAATGCAGTTTGTTTGGTTTAAACTACTCCTAGGTTTAATTAGCCACAGTACATTTTGTATTCCAGTGTATACTGTGGGTGTCCGATGAAGGAAACCTTATTTTTAGATCTCTGGGGTTTTGGGATCTTTAAGGAAAATATATCGCAGCTGTCCTGACATTTCTTCACAGGAAAAATTAGTGCTTCCACCTCATTCCTGGTGTCATGGCCCACCTTTGTACCCATGAAGTTCTACAGAGCTTCTGTGCTAATCCTGCATGCATCCAGGTCCTGGGAACAGGCTTGGCCACGAGTGAGGCTTACAGAAAAATAGGCATGACTTGGCAAAATAAGCAAAGGAGCTTTATCCTTCTCTTGAGAGATTCAGAAAACATTTCGTGGTCTCTCTTACTTGAATTTGTTTTGGCAGAAAACAAATTCCTAAATTCATGCTGGAAAAATGCTAGCATTTCACTTTTGTGGTGATAGGCTTTTTCAGTATTTATGAACTTTTGATAACTCTAATAAAAAAGTTATAGGATTTTCTTCAAAAGAATTAACTTGTGGAGTTCTGTCTTCTAAATGATACATCAAATTGCTTGTGTCACTATTCTAGTCCGTAACTAAACTCCTGAGATTTCTTCCAACTAGTAGCTTCTTACCAGCTCGAAGCGCCCAGTTAAATTCATTAACTTTCAAAGAGACATCTTTTGTTGCATCCTTTTTTTCCTCCAGTTGTAACTTTTCAACAACAATTTCTTCTCTTTCTTTATTTATTCTATGAAATAACTTGCATCTGTCATCTCTCTTTTGATTACTCAGAGGAAACGCAATCTTCTTGAATGATATGACAGTTCAAGTTTTATGGTCCTAAACAGATTTTAATGGAATAAATTGTGGTAGTTTCCTAGTCTTTTGTTAAACAGACAACTCGCATTCAGTTCATAAGTATGAAGATCCTTGCAGCATCACAGGCAATTCCTCACTGTGCTAAACATGAGTTTGTCTACAGAGGTACCAAAAGGCTTCTCTGTCATTATATCCAGCAAAAAATGGAGGTATGGGGTTACTAATGACATCTGAGTGCATGATTCCAGTTTTCACTGAGGAAATATTGTTTACTAGGAATCAGGAGATAAGCACCTGGAAAGGTATGACCCTCCTTTATTTCTCAAAGCTTTTTCTGGTTTCCAAAGGGAATAATGTAATATTCATGAGTCTTCTTTAGGGCAATGAATGATGTGTTCAGATTCTCATCAGACTGACCACTCATAACAGGAATTTGGGAACTGGCTTTTTATACCAACAAGCTGGTGTCATGGCTACAAGGAAGAACTTGGTTGGAAGCTACTGGAATAGTCCAGTGGCCTTGGTAACAGTTTTTTAACTACCATATGCAAACCTACTGTCATCAATCTTATTGCAGAGGGTACCTGCTTACTTGACTGCTCAAAAATTATTCTGTTATCATTCAGGGTCACCTGCACTAAACAAGGGATGTACTGCTTCATTTGCTATAGATAAGGTACAAGAACTCCAAAACTAAAACAAATCCTTCCTTTGCTGATGGGGAAAAGCACTCACTATAAAAAGACATAACATACACTCAAAATACATCTTAAAGGAAATCAGAAAAACTTTAAATATTTTATTTTTCAAACTCTTTACTTTCACTGGTTTAGCAGCCTCACTAATATAATAATATGTTTATTTATTTGTGTTTTTTTTTATTTAGTCCATGGACTCCTGTCATTTGTAATATATTGTGAAAATTCCTTCCCAGAGCTTCAAATGAACAGAAGAACCTGTTCTCAATGGCCCTACTCATATATTTTACCATGTCCCTGCTTCACTAGTCCAGTAGTTATAAAACAAAAGACAGAATTTCTATAGATTTCAGACAAAAAAAAAGAAAACAGAACTATGAGTGTGAGATTTCTGTTTGTATAGTCAGTCACTATAACTATCCCAGATTACTCTTTCTCAGCCATATGAAATCAGATATACAGCAGTAAGAGTGGCCTTTCAATGTCAAGCTCCATTTTAAATGTACCTGTGATCTGACGGGAGCCTGTTGACCTGCTCCGTTAGGAAGGCTTAAGAAAAAAAACCTGCGAGGCTGAGGTATGGCAAAAAGATGAAGTGAGTCCATGCAGAAGTGGTAGGGATATATAATGCATAGCAAATAATGTAAGAATCTGGAAACTGTGCAACATCCTTTTATACAGGTTACCTTTGCAGAAAAGCACGCTTGTTTTTATTTCAAGGAATCACCACTAGAGCAGTTCAGCCTGTCCTTGGGCAGCGTTGCACTCTGAGCAGCGAGGGACAAGTGCCACCAAACAAACTACTGTCTCCTTTTTATTCAGGCCTAACTTGTGAGTCATGGATCTGAACCTCGTTGCACAACTTTTTGTTTCTAAGCACCTGACAGTTAAAATTGCTCTGAAATACCTGGGAACAATATAAGCATAAACTGTTACCTCATGGAAATGGCAGCCACACTTCCCTTGCAGGAATTCTTTGTAACGTCCCATGGTGATGACAAAGGTGTCAACAACTTCATAGCCAAAATTTTTTGCGGTATCCAGAATAACCAAGTTTTCATTCCACAAGTTTTGAATTTCTGCCTGCATTCCAGATAAAATATGGCAATGCCTTGTCAGAAGGGCTGTTTAAAGGCTATTTTATTCTGCCACCGAAATGAACAGCAAAACTGCATTTTGAATAAAGCAATTATGTTATACTCCAGATGTGAATTACTACATATTCACTCTTGAAAGTACTCCAAGACTGTTGTAGATTTTTGAAGAAATTTTTAGAATGGGTTTTGCAGCACAAAAATAGTTACAAGAAAAATCTTAAAATTTTTCCCCTAATTGCACAACAGATCAGGTTGATTTAAATAAGATCTAATTTAAAATCAAGTTAGCAGTAACTATAATTACTTTTCAATAGTTGAATAGCTTTCTTCATAGAAAGAATTCAATGTTGTTTAAAATATAACTACTATGTAACTGCTTTTAATATATTTTTAAAAATTTATATTATAAAGTTGTCTGTAAAAAATGGTGAAATTGTTCCTGTAAAAGAAAAATTCAACTTCAAATGAAAGTCATTGAGACTGTTGCTTAAAAAGGAGTATAGAGCCATGGATATCTTAGAAATGGTTACACTGAAGAACAGATTATTATTTCTCAAGATACTGCAGGAAGGCCAGGAATAGAAAAAAGGTTAGCCATATATTTGTCAAGGCAGTGGATTTGACACTGAAGACAGACGGGCTTTGAGAGTAGCTGGGGTAATCCAGAAGTCCAGAGCACCCAAACCACATGGGTAATTTGGCATATGATTCCAATATTGAAAGGGAAAAGAATGTCGGTTAAGCACTGTAGTTAATTTTTCAAGTTTTATAAACTATTGGATGAAAAAGAGAAAAAAAGCAGTCCTAGGAAGCCTTTAATACTCTTCCTGTCCTTGCCTCACCAGCCTTTGATGAAAGTTCTGTTTCTTCCTCCTAGGACTGAACTCCCCTGAAAGCTGTGGCAGGAGCTACGACAATGTTTCATGTTGAGTCCAACCATTTCCCTACTGTGTTCTAATTTGGTCATTGGGATAAATTAAGGAAATGGTTGGAATAACTAAGAAGATATTCAGTAAAGACAAGGAAGATAGTACTGATTTAGAAAGAAAGAATGGTCAAAATCCATCAGGGCAGTCTCTGTAGCAAAAAGAAGGGTGAGAGTAACAGTAAGTCACACATTGAACACAGCAGTGTGTTATGGTTGCAAAAAGACGTGGGCAGCAGTCCTGAGTGTGATAGGTGTGCTGTATGTAAACTATGAAAGCTAATAATTTTCTCTTTTCAACACCTGTGAATAGCTGGAGCGTTACACGCAGAACATCATTTACTCTGTTCTGCCCTCCGGCGCTTCCCAGCCCTGTCGCATCCACGTGTTTTATAGGTGTTTAATAGAGAACCACCGTCCAAAACTGTAAATAAAAATATGGAATTGAATGAATTATACAGCACATTGAAATAAGTCCATCTGTTACTTTGAGAGTCTTGGATATGATTTAAACTTACTGTTGCATCCAATTAACATACAAATAACAGGCTGGATTCACTGGTACATTCCAGCTGTTCTGTAATGTTCTGGCTTCATGGGTTGGTTAAGATAGATTTATGGAGAGCTGTGCAATGCGGCCAGACCAGTGAATCTGATCCAGCAGTAATGATGGAGGAAGCCTGGGGAGGGACAGTGCTCAAGGTGGTATAAGGAGCAACCTGCCTGATTTCTTAATTTTGGCAGCAGACTTATATTGGAGCTTCTTCTGGTTCCTTGACATCTGACTGACAATGGTGTCTCAAATGGCGCTCTGATTGCAGTGGAATCAATGAAGTAAGGCAAATCAGTCTGAATCTGCATCAGAAAGCTGTATGAGTGAATACAAACATTGTTCTTTCTTTGAGCCACTTAAAGCTTGCTCAGTAGAGACTGTAACATATTTTGACCAGACACCAAAATTATTACTGAAATGACAAGTCTTCTGTGAAAATACACTCTAAATATACTGCAGCTTACCTGTGATAGAGAATGTATTCCATCCACTGGGAGGTGAAAGCCCATCCCTATAGATTTGATAATTACCAGGATATTTGATAGATTTTCCCTGTTTGGTAAATTAAAAAAAAAAAGATAAACATTTTACTTAACAGACACACCACAAGACACTTCATTTTAATTTTTTCAAAGTCAGTCAAGTGTACAACCATGAGAAAACAAATTAAATGTTTGCATTTAAAATTTTTTGTTGTTTCTCATAATTTATCATATCAAGACTTGGAATAACACCAAGCACATAACGTTACCTGTTCAACACCTTTTGGATAATTTGCAGGTGATTGGAATTAAGCCACTGAACACCACCTACAATTAATACGGTCTTGTCTGTATTCTCCAGGGGACGTGATCTGAAACCCAGAAAGGAAAAACAACACATGTTGCCTTAAAACAGATGGCAAACATTTTAACTGCATTGCATTACATTTCAGTGAACTGTATCCGGCATCCTGATTAGGCCTGATGTCATTTTCTACTATTTTTCAACTATACAATACGGTCTGCAGACATTATGTTTAATTGTTTATTGACTTTAATTGTAAAATGTGCTAAACACATTTGTGAATAGAGCGAGAATACCAGCAATAGAGTTTGTACAGTACCTCTGCAGTAGTTGTTCCAGTGCTTTTTCAAAAGTCGGTCTCTGGTTTGTGTTCATCCAGAACTGGGGGTAGTAGGAGTAACTGATAAAGGTTTTTCCCTCATTAATATTGTGATAACATTTAACATCATGAGTCTTTTGCCACTCCTGAAGAGTCTTGTTCACTCTTTCTATTAGGTAGTACATCATCCCTCTGTTAGTTGAGTCACCTATAAAAAGAATCTTTGAATGGAAAAAAAAAATATGACTTAGAAGTTGTACACTCCAAAAACCAAAAACTAAGAAAAGGATACAGCTAGTCTGGAGGTTTTTAAACTGTTCTCATAATGTTCAAGAAATAATATCTGCCAGTTCTCCAGCCCTGACATCTCAATACTAAAGTTCTCCTTTAGCAAAATCTATGTGATCTGATAAACAAAAGCCATATCATGTGTTTCAAAGACAAAAAGTACAGGTTATAGATGGGTATAGCTGCACAGTTAGACCTGCATTTTCCATCCTTTTTGAGCATTCTTTTGCTTAAGTTTATATTTACTTCCAAATGCTAGTACAGAGCCTCTCGTGATGGCTTGCAGCTTCCTGCTTTTGTTCCTCCAGTTTTTCATGTGGTTTGTTCCTACACAGCCTGGCTTGGTTAATGCCTGTCTTCCATAAATGTGATTCATTAGAAATTACAGCAAAGTAGCACACACACACATCAATGGATGCAGTTGCTGCTTCATTTGTAGAAAAATGGTCTTTCTGCAGTTTCAGAGGGGAGCAAAAAAGGAGGTTATTTTGGTGTCAGATAATCTGACTAGAGTGCTGGCATGTGTGATGTGACCACCAGGAAGCATCGTGGCCCAAAGGTAGTGAGAAGTGCTGTCAGGATGACAGAAGTACTTCATGTATCAGCAGTCTTCTCTAGGCTACTCTGAACTTGCAAATTAATGAAGAAGTAAGATTTGGGCTTGCTTCTACTCATTCTGGAGACTTCCCTGACAAATCAAACACCTCTGTACCTGGAGACCCCAGAAATTAACGTATGGGTTTCTTAATGTCATTGCCCTATTTTTAGTGGATAGGATTGGCACTTCCTCCTGCTGAAGAGAACATGTAAGCCATGACAAGAGTCCAAAGGGGAAGAGAACCCAGGTTCACTGCAGTTTGCCAATGAAACTGTGCATGTAATCAGTTATTACCACAGTCACCTCAGCCAGAAATCCACAAGAGGAGCATAAATGTAAAACTGGGAGTCAGAAACCCCACAGAGCTATAACACAGTAACTGTCCTGTTCTCCGCGCAGCAGTACGCTGCTTCTCCTGCCTCCTCTGGCACTCAGGGTAGTTTGCACCTTTTAAGTTGGGTTTTGGTTGTTTGGTTTTTTTAATTTGATTTGAGGTTCGATGCTTTACCACTTCCACCTTGGATATGTGGTTATGCAAATAAAATTCAGACTGCACAAGATTACTTGTTTAAGGATAAATTTCCAAAGGTTCTCTTAGAATTTTTATGTGGTGAAAGTATCTTGGACTTATCTAGAAGATCTCTATGTATTCATCACCTTCAGGAATGTCACAGTTTTACGGACTGATTCCAGTTCCCACTACGAACCTATTGTGAGTAAAAATAAGCCACAACAGTGTACCAATGATGGTTCGCACAGAACAGAAGCAGTTTCAGACGAACATTCCCTGATCTGGTGCAAGGGCCAAGAACAGGCATGACAATGACTTCAACATCCCATGCCTTGCCCGTTGTGGGCTGCAGAGAAGCCCTTGAAAGATTACCTATGGTAGCAAACAAATTAAAACAAGCACTGAGAGCACTGCTCTTTCACTTCCTGTCCTGGACCCCTCCAAGCTTCTTCACAGAATAAATTCTTACACAGCTGCTGTCCGTGCTTGGACTGCACAAGAACTTCCCTCACATGCAAGGGGATTTCCAACTCTTTTCACATTGTGTCAGAAGAAACCTCTTTAAACCAAGCAGAATGTGACTCACAGAAGTCAAGGATCCTTGGATCCTTGGAAAGACCGGTTGGATACTCTCTCTTTCCCTCTCTGCCAGACGCAAACATGCACACAATTATTTATAATTAGGAAGACAGCCCATGCTTACAGTATGTCCCAATTCTAAAGTAGGTTAACTTGAGGTTTTAAACAATTCTTTTAACTTGCAAAATCTCTTAATCTCTCCAGTCTATCTATATCCATGTCTCTTTAATCTC
Organism: Chlamydotis macqueenii; assembly: GCF_036417535.1. Taxonomy (NCBI): domain Eukaryota; kingdom Metazoa; phylum Chordata; class Aves; order Otidiformes; family Otididae; genus Chlamydotis; species Chlamydotis macqueenii. The sequence continues at coordinate 25,361,706 of NC_141556.1, forward strand.
CATTTCATAAGTCCATCACTGTAGTATCTAGATGGATATCTATTATAAAGCAGTTCTCAGATCTTAGCAGGCAAGGATATCATTAACTTGTAATGTGGGTGAGCACATTTCTGTAAAAACTCAGGACATCATTAGCAAAATAACAAACAGGCTCTACCAGGTTACACAAAAAGAACAGTTCGTAGAACAAGCTAGATTTTCTCTTCTACTTCTTATAATATGATACTATTGTGTTATCCCTGCACATGGGAATAATACGCAAGGAGCATATTCAGCTATTAATTACACTGATTTGGCAGATGTGGCATTTTTATCTCACTCTTCATTCTACTGTGACTATGATTCTGAGAGATATTTTCTCCTTCTAAGTGTATTTTGTCTACTCACATCCACTTCTGAATTGAAATAGCAGAACAACACCCTTCACAGAAAAAAGGGAGAGAAGAAGCATGGCCACAGCCAATGAACATGATGCACAGATGCCTAGTTTTGCCAAGACTATATATTCTCTATCAACTTAAGTGTGAAGTGTAATTCTAAATATCTCCAGCATCTCAAACATTGCAGAGCATCCAAGACTGAGATCGACTCATCAACCTCTTTCCCGTTTTTTCATTATGTCAAAACCAGAGCAAAACACCCACCCACAAAAACACACACACACAATTTACACTATTAAATACTTTAGCATTGTAGGCCTTTATAATTTCTACATGCACGCACATAGGCAGTGGATCCATGAGTGAGTTTTCAAGTCTGCCCTGAGGTACCTACTGGCCAGGACTGCAGATGGGACAGCATACCCCTTTAGAAAACCAGTACCAGGAAAGAAAAGCTAGGTAAGATAACTTCTTAAAGGGATAGTTCTAGCCTTAGAGCCATTTTGCACCATATGAAAATATCAGTGGGTCTTGGAATACTATTATTGTTGTTGTCCTTATGCTTTGAGAACATGAAAGAGGTGACAGGAGTCAGAGCAGATTCCTTTAGAGCAGTCAGTATAACTGGACAAAATAAATAACTGCTAGGGCCCAGCCATACTTCTTCAAATATTAACACAAGACTGACAAGACTGAACACAGTCCGTCTCTGAAGGACTGAGTTCTGAGTTTCAGAACATCTCCATTTTCTCTCTTAAGTGAGTTTGTTATGACGAGGTAAAGCAGAAAAATTAGATCAGACAGCTCATGCTATTGAGTGTCTGTGTGTCCATCTGGGAATGTATACTTATTCCTAGGAGAAGATGGCTGAGCAGGATGAGTCAGAAATGAGGCAGATGGCAACACCACATTGGCAAGGAATGCAGGTTGTTTCACTAGGGAAATTACCCTGCACACTCAGAAACAATTCTGAAAAGAGAATAGCTAAGACTTGATGTAAGTGGGGAAAAGAGAAATGAGCCAAAGTGGACTTGTGGTTGTACAGAAAACCAGACCAGAACTGTAGGTTATCCTCAAAGATGTCAGTCAGTTATAACAATATTAGCTTTTAGTCAAGAGGTATTTGACTGTTCAAGTAGGTATGAGCCATACCGGGACTGTATCACTGGAATAATACAAATCTGTTTAACTCCAGCCACTTCTTCCACAGTGAAATCACAGCATTGTTGAAAGATATGTCATTAAAACCAGGGCTGCAGTATGTGAAACCTCTTGTCCCTGCCCTCTAGCCCTGATGGAGAGCTCTGAAGTCTGTTTGCAGTTATCACGGGAGGGTATCAGCAGTCACACTATGAAGACTGTATGTGCTGGGATTTCGAAGGGAATGCTCCTGTAAGTAGAGAGAAGATCTCAGATAGAATCACAGAATCATTTGGATTGGAAGGGACCTCTACAGGCCATCTAGTCCAACCCCCCTGCAAGGAGCAGGGACATCCCCAACTAGACCAGGTTGCTCAGAGCCCCATCTAACCTGGCCTTGAATGTTTCCAAGGATGGGGCATCTACCACCTCTCTGGGCAACCTGTTCCAGTGCCTCACCACCCTCACAGTAATGAATTTCTTCTTTATATCAAGTCTGGATCTACCTCCCTCTATTATAAAACCATTACCCCTCATCCTATCACAACAGGCCCTGCTGAAGAGTTTCTCCTCATCTTTCTTGTAAGTCTTCTTTAGGCACTGGAAGGCCGCTATAAGGTCTCCCCAGAGCCTTCTCTTCTCCAGGCTGAACAGCCCCAACTCTCTCAGCCTGTCCTCATAGGAGAGGTGCTCCAGCTCTCTGATCATCTTCATGGCCCTCCTCTGGACCCTCTCCAACAGGTCCATGTCCTTCTGATGTTGGGGGCTCCAGAACTGGATGCAGTACTCCACGTGGGGTCTCACAAGAGCAGAGTAGAGGGGGACAATCACCTCCCTCGGCCTGCTGGCCACGCTTCTTTTGATGCAGCCCAGGATGTGGTTGACTTTTTGGGCTGCAAGTGCACGTTGCCAGCTCATGTTGATAGAAAGACGGATGTGCATTCCTTGTAACTCAATGCATCCCAGGCTGGTGTCTGCATCCAAAAATGTGTCTCTAACCATTGGCCCAGCCATGCTGTGAGAGGTGTAAATCCTGAAAAATAAACAAATTCTTTTTCTTCTTTCTAAAAAAAAAATCCAGGTGAAAAAGAAGTAATTCTACCTGCTTTTAACCTACCCTTGTGCTGAGCTGGCCAAGTACATTTTCTTGTATTATGCAGACCATCAGAAAACATCTTTCAAAGCATCCACCTTTTGCAAGTCAGCTTCATTTTCAGCAAATGCTTGGAAGACTCAAAGGCTAAAATAAGTGCTGTTTAGCCCCAGGAAGAAAACTTGTGTCCTTCAACTAACCCAAGAGCTTTGATGAATGAGAATAATAATTTTGTGTAATTCAATGTGTGGTAGCTATACTCACATTTATTTCTATACAGTGGCATGAACTTACTATAGTTGTGCAAGCCATCTAGTATTTAATATGATTTGAACCAAGGGCCCTGGGGACGATTCTGTATTTAGCTCCATGTCAACAATGAGCAAAGTGATGGCTCAGGTGTGTAGAATACGAAAATTTCTTTACAGTCTGGCACAAGGCTTAGTCATGTACTACTCAGGTCAATGGGGGATTTGTCTGCAGGATGACTAAAGGATCAGGCAAACGTAAGTCTATAATTTTACCAGACAAAGAACAACACTTTCATGCAGACAGAGGTTTTCAGCGTCTTCTGTTGCAAATGTTTGGTGTGAAAAATTCCATTATAGCTTACAGGCTTTAAAAGATTGTGTAAGCATAGTGGAATTCACTTCTTAACCAGACCTATCATTATAAATTAACCACACTTAGGAAATTTAAACACCTGTAGGACCAAAACACTACTTAACTTTAAAATATTATTAAGAAATTATAAATTAAAATTCCTGTTTTAACAGCTGAATTTTAAGTACTTCAGCAAATATTGTCTTTTCGTATTTCCTGTTCTTAATTACACAACTCAATGGTACTTTATTGTAAGAACAAATTCTGAGTAGTATTTCTCAATGACAAACAAAATACATATCCCCCATGCTATTGCAGCCAGCATTCTATATGCTACTAATTGGATAAATAATTACCTGTTAGAACCTCGTTTCCTTCACTTATATTTAAAGTTCTTGTACAAACATCAAAGCATCATGTCTTAACAGAATTTCATAAATCTTACAGCAAAAACTCATTAACCACTGTTACAGAGGATTTTGTTGAGTCATTATAATACAGATATAATATTTTTACGATGATTGCCTATTTCTTTGATTCAGTTAGGACATACATGTGGCGTTCCCTAAGAATAACACAGCCTGCATCTTGTTACCCTTAGTTAGAGTTTAAAATGGAGGAGAAAAAGGACTACAGATATTAAAAGTGGACTGAATGAAAATCTACTCATCCAGAGTCACCTTAGCCTCAACATTTCAAAATTTTCCTCTTTACTGTGTCTGAAATGCAAACTTACGATGACTAGTCTTGCTGACCATCATAAAGGAAAAATAAGGCCTCATAAACTGGTTTTGTGGATCTATATTCTTTCTCATGTCTCCACCAATCCAAATGTTATTGTTTCACTACAGGTGGTCTTACATTTTAATGAAACAGAACCAACTTAACTCAAACACAGTTCTATATGCACACAAATTAAAATAGCAGTTACTGATGATGTGAAGTCAATTTGAAGTCATAGCCAGGGAAAATTAGTTTCTGCTACAGTGAGACAAGATGATAATTTGAGAGATGAGCTCTGAAAAACAAATCAATTTGAATATAAGACACAAAAGCAGTCTGGAGTTAGAAAACAAATTAGAAAGCATTTCTGAAGGCTTACTTATGATGCAGATAGGAAAGAAGTGCTCTGTTTGGGTGATCATAAATATATTTCAGAAATTATTGACAAATGCATAGAAGAAATTAATGAACAAGAGACATATCTGAAAGCTGCATTTTACTGTTGTTCTATGAACCATGAGAAAAACAGAATGATTGCACTTAAAAATACAGTTGATCTTACATGTGCTGCATTTCAGCCAAAAAGAACACGCACTTTACATCTTATTTTATCAGTTGTTGAAGTGCACCCAGATTGGGGACATAGCACAGCAGTAGTTAATTCATTGCATGCTTCCCTTCACATTCATTAAAAGTAGAAAGAGAAGTAGGATTTTTTTTTTTTTTTTTTTTTGCATATAGAACAAATAGGGAGGCATAAGAAAACAGGCTGCAGTTATCATAGTCGGAATTTGACAGTGACATAGAGTTTAACACTTCCTATTTAAAAGAAAAGACATAATCACAGGCACTTATGTTGATTATAACACCTTATTATGATGTTTTTAACTGTAAGAAGTAAAGCCAGTGAATCAGAATCCTGAAACCAAATTATTTTTTTTCCAGGACAAAAATCAGAGATTTCAGACTAGTGAATCACAAATGTCACTACTTGCTTTCCCTGTGATTCCTGGTGAAATCTTGCATTATCCTGAATCTTTATGAAGGTATTCAGAAGCTAAATTCAGTCACAGAAGGCTGTTAGTGTTTTGATGGAAGGTATGATGTCATTTGACCCAAAGGCGCTGCAGGCACCCATGTCTCTGCTTTCCTGAGAAAGGATTGGTAATTACGTGGGGTTTATGGAGGTTTTATTGCCTTAGTTCACAATAAATTTTGAGCAAGAATTCAGATGTAGATCATGGTCCATGACTGCTTTGGAAAGGATTTTGAACTCCTGAGACCAAAGTTACGCAAGCTAAATATTCAAAGTGTGGTGTCATATTAAAAAAAAACAAAACAGAAAACAGAGGCACAACGGTTAGTTGAGCCCATTTTGAGAAGTGGAGACATGAGTGAGTTCTGTTGTTCTCAGCTAACTACAGCAAATAACAATACAAATCAAACAGCATTCTAGATCATCTCAGTGTCCTCACTTGGGTTAATGATTTTTGACCTTATGTTTTGTACTCATGGGTTTTTTTCAGTCTGCTTACATTTCCAGCATTGAAACCTTCTGCTTATTTTGTTACTGAAACTATGATGTTGTTAGTTTGAGAAGGCAGTGATCTCTGTAGTGCTTAAAGACAAAGTACACATTGGTTTGAAACTAATATCACATATTAGGAAATATAAATATATACAAATACCAAAATCTCTTGTATAATAAAAATTTTTTGTTCACAAGAATTATATCTTGGCTACTCAATAGCTCCCTTATAAAAGATCCAATTTGCTTAAACATACATAATAGCATACAATACAACTGACAGTGAGCTCCTGAAAAAAAAAATACTTTTCCTACTGCATTGTTTAGATGGTGTAAAGTAATTCTAAAGTTTGCCTTAATCATAGGCAGAATGAGGACCTTATTATCCAAGCAGAAGACCATTTTTACTCATGTGACTTAGGTCTGAAAAAAGTCTTAGTTTTTAAGCTTTACTGACATGAGGGACTTGGTGTAGGCTCTACATTTATTTATTTGGCTAAAGAAGCAGAAATCATATTGCAAAATATCACACAAAGTTAAAACCACTGCAAAGTGGTGACAAAAATCATATCAGAGGGAAAGATACAGGAGAAATACACCAGAAGAGGAACATGCATTAAGAGTGATGACTTTAAAAGAATAAATCAGTTAAATAGACGTCTGTGCAAAGGCAACGGGAGTGATTCAGCAGATTTCTATGGAGCAGTGAAGATTATCAGATAATAGCAGAAGACTTTTGCAAAAGATGCAGAATGGGAAACAAATGCAATTATTTTTACAGAAGTTTTTCTTGCATGGTGTTAACGTAGCTCACATTGGATCTGCTCTCATCTGACACTAGAATAGATCAATGGCCTCAGAGAGTCAGAACACAGTGGAGTTTGAATTAAGAAATCAAGCTCACAGACATTCATTTCATATACTTGGCTTTAACGGACCCTTAACAAATGTCCTGCTTTTGACACTGGTGAATGTAAGTGGTCAGACTGGGGAGGAGGGAATGTCAGCATACTACTCCCAGCAATACCCCGGCAATCCACTTCCATATTGCTCCTCTGCTGTTCTTCAACTGTCTGACCAAAGGATGTTTGCTTATTGAAGCAGTGTGATGTCTATGGAAACCAAAGACGAAAGCAAAGCTATAAAATTCTTGTATATTTTTTACTGTGGTCAATCCAGAAGTGCTTGTTTTGTACATGAGGAACAAATCAGGCTTCTCCTCTGTCTCGTAATGGAGAAAACCACAGGCAGAAATAAAGCCAAATGGCAATGAAGGACTTTGTGCAGGACAAAAAATGACCAGAAAAGAAGGAGAAAATGTTAATTGAAAGACTGTTATTTTTGTATTTGTCTATATAGAAATGTTCTTGGATTTTATCAAAATGCCGCTTTCAGTTACTATTTTCTTACCTAGAAAACAAACTATTAAAATCGTTATAACAATTAATTACTTACTTTCTGGATACTTGTATCCTCAGTAAGGTACCTGAGCCTCAGATCAGAGCTCTCTCTCAACAGTTTTACAGTCATAGCATGCTTATTAAGGAGACCTTGTATTTCCAAGCAATCACCTTAGAAGCTTCACTACAAGAAAAGAATGTGCAAGAAGACTTGGTAAGATTAGTGTGCACAAGCAATGCCATGCATTAGGTATGCAGCAGAAGAAATCCAACTTGCATGCCAGGTGTGAGACAAACTGTGACAACAATGTAAATCCATCCTCCATTTACAGTCCCTACATACTCACTGCAGGTCTAACTGGTAACCACGTACACTGTAGGTCTTGAAACTCCACTGGTGTGACCTAAGGTCCTATGCGAAATGACAGCAGATAGCAGCGTCTGCATAGGAGGCTAAATTATGGATAATGGTTGGTTTTCGTTCCTGTGGATTTTCCATCTGAATCTTTTTCCAGTTATAACAAAAAGAGATTTTTTTTTTCTTTACACATCAATCATAAAACTGTTTTTAAAGCTTCGGGACACTAAATATCCAGGTAAAAAAAAAAACAAATCAAAATATAAAATCTGTTACACACCCTTCTGCCCTCCACACAGTGCTGGAGCTCGGACTTGGCTAGCACAGAGTACTGGCAACCATGGGGCTGCCACGTTATTTCTCTCCAGTCGCAGGTCCTGTTGTCAGAGCAACTGAGGCAAGGGACAATCCATTGCCCTGGAAAACAGTAACAAGATGTCAGCATCTCCTCTGTATTCTTGTGAGTAGCCTTATTATATAGCAAGCGAGGTGTTTTTGAGTATTTTTTTATGGGAGTTTTCTCTAAATTAAATGCCCCTCAACCCTGTGAAAAGACTATTCCCTTCTTCTCTGTTATGCCCTTTTTATTTAGCAAGGATGGGAATTTTTCCTTTCCATGAAAAAAAGATGTGAATGCTCAAATTTGACAGTCATGTGTGGGCTTATTTCTCAGTTCATGTTGCCTTTCAAGCGTAGCCTTACAAGCGTAGCCTTACAAGCGTAGCAGCTTGTCCTTTCTCCACAGAAGGTACACGACAAAGGGAAAAGGGGTGAGGAGGCTGAATGGGAAGAGACAACATTCATAAGTGTCTAAAGACAAGATTCATTCTCATCTACCACTAAACGTCTAAAAGTTGGGTGATGGATTGAAGCTAGATTTTGAGAGCCCCTTGAGAGAAAAATGAATCTAAGATTATACAGATAATGTAGAAATAATGAGACAGGATGACTTTCCCTCGGAAACACTAATTTCTTTAATTTGTGAGAGTTCAGAGAACCATCCCAGGCTACACATATATATTTCAGAAGGTAAAAGTAAGGTGAGACGAATAACCTATGTTATTTATTAGAGCCTGACCCCTAATTTCAAAAATGATTTTACAGATTAGGAGCATAAAATCCATCAATTCTATAAACTGGGATTATAAAAATTCAGCAGGTTTTAGGTATAGCTTACCTAAGGTTGAATGGCTTTGTTATTTTGATTTGCTAAAGTTATTAATTCGCAAAATCCTACTGGAAGTCAGAGGTATTTAGCTTCTGAAGGAAGACAGAAAACTTTTGAGTTGCCTTTATATTCAGATCAACACAAGAAACACTTTTCTCACGCGTACAAGTGCACTGTCCTGACAATATCTCCCAGTGCCTATGTGGTTCTGCCAGCAAAACCTGCTTTTGCCTCTGATTAAACGTGTCACTAAAGGAAAAGCACAGAGGCTCCCAGATCCTTGTGTCAATGCCATTGAGCCCTGCTAGCACAGCTGAGTTTCTCATCGCAGCCCAGCGAACGTCTCCAAAAACAAATGTTTGCAGAGTAGACCTGGCCTTAGAGTTTGTGACGGTCACTGCTACCAGAGGGCAGCTCAGCAGCCAGCTGGGTGTGCTTCGCTCTGTGTGATAAATTGCTGTGACAAAAGAAGCGACAGCAAAAAACCAAGGCTTCTGCCTATCAACATTATACAGACCAGGGACTGAGTGGGAGGCTGAGTGAAGCAACTCCACAGGATCCCGGCGGCTTTGGGAGAGAGCTGCTACCTCAGGAGCAAGGGAAGAAGTTAAAGTGAATCTTCATCTAAAGGTACAAAGTGGATAACCAGGTTCTGGAGCAGGGAGTGCTCTTCCAGCCCTCAGCTGGGAAACCGAGGGCTGAATTTAAACGATTCCTCCTTCTCACAGTCTCCAGTGCCGATCATTGTGAATCTCTTCCTCACCCTGGCCCTCCCTTGGCTTTGAGGTCCCTCACTCTAGGCTGTGGCCTCCTGGCCACCACTGGGCCACACATGCTTTGACCCTCCAAAATTTCTATTGCCATTTGTGGATCTTGCTCTTGGTCCCACTCCATTTGCAATGCGTGGCTAAAGGGTCATTCCCAGCTTCATAGCAGTTGTACGAAGAGACTGAAAAGTGCAAGGTCTCAGATAACACAGCAATAGGTGCCATGCGAACAACTTTTATTGCTTTGTGCCTTTTGAGTAGCAGAGCAGGGACAGAATGGTTGGTTGATTTGAGGTCTGGACTGAGACACTACCACTACTGTAGAGCTCCTGATAAATGATCTGAAATTTGTTTTGGGCAGTGCATTATATTTAAAAAAATATATGAAAACTGGGCAGTCTTTTTCCTGACATAGTAATTTTTCTCTCAAACAAATACGTAAAAATTCTGGCAATGTCTACAACATCTGAGATCCTTCATTTTATGGCATTTTCCTTCTTAACATCCCATACATTTATGAGCTGATCTGGTTTTAAGTAATAAACTAGAAAAGTAGAACTATATAAAATGAATATTGAGGAGCTGAAACATCTGAACAAGAAAAGTTTAAACTTTGGCAACTGAAAGCGATAAGTACCTTCTGAAAAGCTTCTTTCAAATAGTGTGTTTGATTTTATTTAATAGCTCTCTAGGTATATTAAGAAAAAAATAGATCAATTTTTGGCATATGCTAAAAGTTAGTGGCAAATGTAAAAAAAATGAGAGAACAAGGATATATGGAGATAAACTCACGTTTATAGGAAGCACTGACATTTAATGCTAATAGAAGTAGGTTTTATATTTATATAGATTTTTTTAAATGATGAATGTAAATGTATGCATTTTTAATCCAGTTATTAGCAACTTTTCCTATTGTAACATCACAACAGTTAGTCAATGCATTCCTAACCTTCAGAAATAAGATTGTGTTAAGAGAGAAAATGAAACTCAACTATAAAAGAGGAAGACAATTAACAATGAAAAATTGCAAACAATCAATATTAGTTTGGAAATGAAGCTTATTCTTTATTGCAATTCTGAGTTGGGTTTTTTTTTCACATTTATGTAAGGTATAAGCACACAGTGTACCTCTCAGCACCATTTCAATCAGCCTACGTTTTGTGGTGCTTCTGCTAAAAGAGTTAGCACCGGCTCTACAAGGCAAGGGAAAGTTTACCTACAATTCACTGAGAGCAAGAAAGAGAGAGCTGCTGTTAGTTTAAATTTATGCCCGAATTAAAAACTGGCAAAACCAAAGTTTTATGAAAGCCTGTAAGCAAGAGGTTTCCACAGGAAGAGTGAAAGTAAACTGCATTTTTAGCTCATTAAAGCAGTTTATCAGTTGCATACATAAATCTTCTGCTTAAGATGTGAGATTAAACATTGCCACTGCTCCTATAAACTGTTCTCCTAAAATGGTATGAAAAGAAATCTACTTTTAAAATAATTCATTATGACTATTTATTTTGTATTTTAAAAATACTAGCCTAAAGTTAAAAAGTTTCATCTAATAAAGGCTGTACACTTAATTTGATAGTTTTGTTTTTTCTGGATAGTGCTTTCAGCCCCTTTTATTTTTATTCAGCCTTTCCCATTGTCATAGTTGTAAACACACACATATTTTGCTTTCAAGATCAAAATCAAAGCTTTTCTGTAGTGCCAAACAATTATCCATATAAAAAGAAAAAAAAATACACCAAATTGACAACTCCAAATTTAAATATTTAACCTAAACTGCTGCTAAAGATAGTTTGGTCATTTGTGACTAGTTTGGTCATTTGTGACTAGTTTGGTGTCTAGTTGGCATCCTAAGACTTAAAAAATGTTTTCTCCATGAATACAATGTAGACATTTTTATCTTTTTTGCTTTTAGCTGCATTTATGAACAACAAAAGTTAAATTATTTTTAAAAGGACATGACTTTGATGCTACAGAGTAAATGTCCTTAGGCCTACAAACTTACATCCAAACTGAAATTTACTTTCTGTAATAAAGGGAAACACTCATTTAGTTGAACATTTAGTTTATGTCTCTGCTGGACCTAAATCCAGAGAGCTGTTGAATGCAAAGAGAGAGCTCATACTGAATTATGTTCAACTGTATACAGTTGTGGAAAATGTGGAAAGCTGGATACAACTAAAAAAGGTATATCATATCAGCAAGGCAGGACATTAGGAGTGAAGCTGTGATGTCTTACCCACTCGATTTTGTAATTGTCTGCGTATGAAATTTCCACAGACTGCAGTAGCCTGATTCACGTGCAGGAAGTTAGGGCAAGCTGGGGTTCTCATGCTCTCTGTCAATTCTCTCTCTCCCTCTCTGAGATGCCAAAGACATGGTTAGTGCTTTCTGACTTCTGTATTATTGATCATACAGCAGTGCTGAACAGAGAGGTAATTTTCCTATGAGAGCCTGGTTCAAATCACATTGAATCAAATGGGATTTTCTGTAGGAAAAAGTATTTTTGTTGCCATAAAAATCATAATTTCATTCCATGATCCAAACAAGATGGAGAGAAACTTCCCCTGTTGAATATTGCAATTTGTATTTATTGATTTTTTTTTTTTAAGAGAGAGATAGAAAATAAAAGAAATGGTGTAAATTAAGTGTATTTTTGGTAAGATGCTGAGCTTCCTCCAAAGAATAGTGCCATGGTGACTGGGACAGGAGGCAGCCAGTTCTGCCTTTGGTTAGACCCTGAACTACTGCTTCTGCACTGCGTCAAAGGACCAGAAATGAAGCACAAAGTCCTAGTTGAACTGAGCTGCAGAGCAGACTTCTAAATTTTGCCATTAATGTCAGAAGAACTAAGGTTTCATCTCTGTCTTTCGTGCTCTGCCTCAGTCTCTGCCTCTGCCTGCACAAACACAAGCTTTTGCCAGCATAGATATATTTTGCTGTGATGGTACTTTAGTATCCTTATACAACTGAGCTGTTCCCAGACATAAGAACAAGGTATGATGCTGCCTTACTTCTGCAGAAGTTTTGAGGGGTTTTTTTGGTTTGTTTTTTTTTCTGAGAGGAAACAGGACATTGCTTGGCTTCTCTGAAAATTTAACTTATTTAAGTAAAAGAGATGCTGCTGCTTTAGCTGGGTATTTGTAATTGCTCCCATACGTGTTAGGAAAATGTTTGCTGCCAGGATTGGGATATCATTCGGATGTTATGAATTCAGAGTGATTTTCCACAAAAAGCTGTGCTTTCCAATTCCAGTTGGGAGTTGTGACGTACACTAAAACTATAGAGCCTCTTGTTGCCAGATACTGCAAACCCGAGTTCCAGGCATATTAGACACCTCTTGGCAATCTTCACTTTATAAGCAGAAATTATGATTCCCTGTTTAATAAACTTGTCCTTTGAGACTACATCTTCTGAAGTTTGTTTCCATTTTAAATGTGTATATTATTCACAGTAAGGCTGTAAAAGATATTTTATATTCATCTTCACTTAGCTAGGTGTGGTACTCAAAAGCAGCATGTTATACATAAGGAGAAACAGATTTTCTTCCCCAGAAGGACTCTTCTGTTGATTTGGTTTTCTCATCAGCAACTTTATGTCCTGATATAGTTGCATAGGATGGGATGTGGTTCTTTATGATTCACAGCTTGCTGTGTGATTAAAATACACTGCCAGATACAACAGTGCGTTCCCTCAATATAACAAAAAATTAATATATGCCTCTGCACTCAGGTAGTTCCCACATTCCTTTTACTTTGTATCAATTATTCCATGAATTTCTGCAAATTTACTGCTGTGAGAAGCTGCTCCTATCTATGGCAAGATAAAAACACACAGAGTTGTTTTAGCAGACCATACAGGAGTGTTGGGTTATTTTTCATTTGTCTAACAACAAATTGAAAAAAATTACTTATTGTCTACTCCAGCAACAATTTTAGGTATGAATAAGATTGCATACCTGACTAGGCTCGTGGATTACTCAGATTTGTTGAAGTACACTTGCATAAATCTTCATGCAGCTGCGACCTAAAGATGAATACCTGTCTGCTGTTGTAGTCTGCATTCTCACTAAACCAAAGAGATGTCTTGATTGTATTGGTTACTGTATAATGTTTGATTGGTCCATCTTGATTTTAAGGTATCAATATATGTAAAAACACACACTTTACTGTTTGAAATTGTAAATAGATTTTGTGTTTCCAATATAGAAGTGGAAATATAACATTCAAATGGATCAAATGTTGTATTCTTTTTCTAAAGCTATTTTTCATTTTCAGTAGATAATCTCTTCCATTTAGAATAAAGCATTTTCATTTTAAATTGTTTTGATGGAAATATTTCAATGCATTTGGAAGGCTACATGACAATAACGAGCAGTGGTGGATCACAGATTAGAAACTTGTTAAACAAAAAATTGTCACATACAGTAATTAACCTGATTTTAACAATCTGTAACTATTACAAGTGATTAGTTAAATCTATTGTGTGTAGGTTAGTGCTTGTCCATAGAAAAGAGGAAACACTGTTGCCAGTTTTAATTTGATGAGGTGCATGAGTTAATTTTTGGAAGAAAGATAATTAAGTACAAACCTTTTGTGTCTCCAGCTTCACAGGTCTTAAACACCGTCTGTGAAATTGCTGAGAGGTATTCATGAGACAGAGGCTGCAAGCCACAGGACTCCTCCGGACGAATTCGAGAACCACAGTCCTGAATTAAAATGGAATCTGTCAAAACAACTGCACTGCACCCATCCATATAACTCTGAAATCCTCTTCAAGGGCATTTAAAGAGGAAAAATGTTATTTGAGGTTGGTTCTGCAATTCCTTAATCTGTTGCTCTTCAATATGTATTTTAATATGAACTTTAGAATCCTTTTTCCATTCAGACAATGGTTTTGTAATAAATTATCTCAATCCACAGTAAATGTACAAGATACTACATTTGCTAAAGATATAAGAAAAATTATTAAGGCAAATACAGATAACATTTATGTAATGCCATGTTGTCTCAACTTACCGTACAATCTCTACCTATTTTGTCCTTAGCAATTTTGTATGCATATCTGCAGTCATATGGACTACATTTCTGTGATGAAATGGTCCAGATTAGCTTCAGGAGATACAAGTGCATAAAGAAAGAAAAAAAGAGGGAAAGAGAAAGAAAAAATAAAAATTTCAAGGGAAAAATATTAGATCTAGTAGGGGGGTTACAAAAACTTATTAGGGGCACTGAAGGAAAGGAGTTAATATAAATATAATCTTCTGACTGGGTCTTCAAGTGACATGTATTCCACAGGAAACCTCAGACACTACCATAAGGGTAACATTAATATTTATGTTTAAACATTCACCTTTTAAATAATTTTCTTCATGGAAATGAATCTGACATTTTTTTCATGTTCTAGTTAAAGAAGAGTTTACTAAGACCCACAATTAACACAGAAATATTTTATCTCTCTTTACGCTTGAGTACAGAAATATGGACTGGTTATTAAATCAACAGAATGTAGTAAAGAACTAGAGACCACTAATGCAATAGACTACACTGCAACATACTTCATAAGGAGCTGAGTTTCTCACATTTTGATAATTTTATGAAAAAGGAGAAAATACTATGAAGATTTAACCATGGCATTCATCACTTAATGAGTGATTTTTAAATACGGTATGAAAAGTGCAGTTGTGGGTCCTTTCTGGCTAAACTGAATATTACTTATGATAATATTCAACAGCTCAAAATTTGCCTTTTTTAAGAATTACATGTGCTTAGTCCTGCTAATTAGTTATGAACAAACTACACAAATGGAAACACACTTTTACTGGAGTATGCTCATTTCAAGAAGCAGTATTATTGAAATGAAAAAGAATACTAAAATGCAATTTCTCCAAAAAGAAGAAATATTTCATTGGTCTTTTCTTCACTGAAGTATGCTGATCTCTATTTTTGTTTTCTATAATGATATTAAGATTAATTTGGCAACTGTCATGTAATATCATTCACTATTTCCACAAAATTATACTACATCTAGGATGCTGTACCTAAAATGGGCCAATGAACAAAATACAACTATGTCCTAATATTGTCAAGGTGAAACTTGACAGTATTTGTGCCACTGATACAAGTGGAGATAGGAATCCATCCTGGAATTTAATAAATACTGGTGAGTCCTGATTATGCAATCAAAACCAAAGTGAAATAATTGTCAGACAATTATTCTGATCTCATTAAACTCCATGATGGGGAAAAAAAAAAAATCTTCTGAATGACTTCAAAGGGTTAAGGTCACTTTTGTGCAGAAAAAGTCAGAGAAATGGTAGATACATGTGGGTTCCTTTGTACACTTGTCCTGTTCTCTGCTTAATGCTCTATAGCTGGGAAAAGCTGCTGAGACAAGATGAATGGCACGGTATCTTCTAGTGTTAAACTGTGATGTTGTCTTGGAGCCTCTGGGTCTGGATGCACTGTACAGCTATTTGACAGTATTACTTCAACTAACATTAACATCAGAAAGCTCCTACCTTGCAGTAAAACAATTTGCACGGGACTTCACAAGAAAGCCTGAAATTCCTGAATGTGCTGCCACTGCTCTCAACATAGTGCCATAAAATAACTTAACAGGGATTTTCTTGTTCGTACCTCTGCCCAGGGTATGTGTTTAAGCAAACAAAATTTGATTTTAATTGCATTCCTTGGACAATATAATTAACAACAGTTTTATGTTGCCAATTTATTACTAATCACAATCTACACAGGTCAAACGACGTCACTGGTTCGCTTTGACTTCATTGTGTTTTCCAAGTATGCAAGCCACGAATTTTAAAGGACACTCCTTGTGTTTAATATGTAATTCACATCTAAAACTATAGGGTAATGAGAGATTGTAAACCACTGAACAAGCCTTATTTGTTTCAGCCTTACTTTTGTGGGAGACCAATCCTTTCTCATCACTGACATAGCTAATACAATGTGCAAAATGAATTGGCGGCTGCTGCAGATTTACCACAGCTCCACCAATGTACGGTTCATTAAGGGCTTTTCTAGCTGCCTGCAGATTTTTTTTTAAGTTTTCTTCAGGTGCTGCAGTGACATGACATCCTTCTTGCCTTGTCCAAAGATGAAACATCTTGCCATCTTAAGTTTGTTTACAAAAGATCACTCATGACAAAGATGAGAGCCAGACATGTAAACTTAAATGATAGCTCTTGCTCTGTGCCTGTTCTCCCTGCAAACCTTCATTTTTAGAAGGCAGACATAAAAAGACTCTTGAAATGTTTGGACTAGAATCAAAAGAAAAATTCCCCTGCATTACATATGTCAGTGTACAGTTAGATTTGACTCTTCATAAAACTGATTTGGTATTTTACTGATATACTAGTAAACTATAAACTTTCTTTTATCTTTATGGAAGATTTTCTGGGCACTAGCAAATAAAAAAGGAATAAAGCTTTCCTCTATACATTCAGATAGCTTTCAATCAACATCAGTTAATACTTGGAGAGTGAACATTTCTGGAGTCCATCTGCTGTGTGAAATGAGAATTGTTTCTGTTCACACCACACTACAGTGACCTTGATTCTTCATAAAGTTTTGGCCTTTAAGAGACCACACAGATTTTTGAGCCTGCTACTTTACATTTTTTTCAAATAATTGATTTGGAGCTACTAATGTGTACATTATTTCATTTATTTATAGTCTGGGTGCCTGATTTAATAAGAATTTGGGGTTTTGGCTCAGCTTTTGATAACTGCACTGTATTTCCTCCCAATTACATACTTATGCATATGCATATACATACATACATAGTTTCACTCTGGTGTACATAAATATTCAAAAACCTGTACCAATTTTAAAATTATATAGAAGTATGTGAGAGAGAAAGAGAGTGAGAGAGATAACCAAAGTGTTATAAAGATGATCCACACTCACATAGCTAATATGGAATGAATGTCATATAGATAATACCATTGCCATTGCAGTTATGCTTTAGATTAAGAGATCTAACTTAACTATTAATGGATTTTTAATCACTGTTACACCTTTTTACCACCTCCAGCCTAATGAAAAAATGTTTATTCTAAAATGGCAGTAATTGCTTACAGATTAACCCCATAAGCTTCCACCAAACTGGAAGCAGTTAAAAGGAGGGAAGGTGAGAAGCCCATAACTTCCCTGGGAAAAGTCACATTGAATAGGAACACGTTGTCCATCTGTGTTCGCTTGAACGGTCAGTGCTCCAGCAGTGACAGAGCACCACATAACAAAAATAAACTTACTTTTAGCATCTACAGCTGCTGCTAGCTATCATCTCAAAAAGGCATGTTAAAATAGAAAGGTAGGATTTTCAGAATTTTTATGGAAAAGCTCAACTCTGTCCATTCAAAGTTCTTGCAAAAATATCTTTTAAACAATCATTTTCAGTGGAAGAAGACTTATGTTAATGAACTGAATGCTTTGGAAACTCCCACTCAGGATGCCTGTGTCTAGGCTCTACACTCAGCTTTCTCAGTAAAAGTTCTTGCTGTACTTGTATTAAAACCCCTATTGATCAATGGGAATGGTGGACTCAACACTTCGAAAAACAGGCAATTTCTGCTTAGGTACTCATGTCTGAAATTGCACCCAGCCCAAATCACTGAAGATTACCCCTACCAGACTAATAAAGCATCAGCATATCAGAATGTTTTAAACCAAACAACAAGAGAAATATAACTAAGTTCATAGGAATTAATTTTAGCATTGCATACAAACAATATGTAGCTAAAATCCATCATCTTTTTAACATCCAGAGCCCACACATGTCTGGGAACTAGTGCATGAGAAAAATCTCATTCACAAGTTCTTGGCAAAGCAGGAGAAGACCTCTCTACCCATCGAGCTCCGACTCTGCAGTCCTTCGGCCAGCGCTGCCCGTCAGCCTGGCAGGTCACCCAGCCACCTCCCCTAAGGCACCACAGCTCTACCTCACCTTATGATGATGCCTTATTTCTTTTGATGGTTCAGATTTTAGACATGACAGAACAAAGGTTCCTGTGAAACAGGTAATTTTGAAGGCTTTTCTGTTGGCCTTTGTAGGCTCACTGACTTAGCTTTATTTGATCTGGTTCTACTTAAGCTGACCTGGATTTCTCATTAAATCCTTTCATCTCTCTTTAGTCCATCTTTTTCTACTATTTTACACATAACTAAAACTGGGTGAAAAGTGATTAAAATGATGCTATGGCAGGAATTCTAATAAAATTAGTTAAAGAGTGAGCTCAGGAAATAGTGAAATTGTATCTTATTGCTAGGGAATAAATTGTGAGCAGATGGATTAGTTCCACTCTATCAACTTTATTAATATGGCAGTAATAAATGAAGGAACAGTTGGCATATTGACTTCTATTCAACCGTCTCCCTCTGTCCAGCTGCGTTATTCAGTGATAGATGAACCTCCAAAGACTCAGAGTTTCAGGCTGGTTCAGTTCAACACCCAAATTAACTAGATTGAACTGCAACTCCTGGGTGTAAAAAACAGGTCTAGAAAGCTCTCACAAGGATAGAGGCAGTCTCCCAAGAAATTCCAGTTCACTATTGCTTTTGACTGGGAAACAATGACTATTGTTATTCATCAAGCACTGTCTAAGACTTAGCTGAAGACATTGCCTACATCAAAAGACACACAAATCCATTAAACAGAGAATATAGGATTAATGAGTTGAACTGAAGGAGTAATGTGTCTGTGTGTTGCAGCTATGTTTTAAAGGAAAGAAACTGCCACCACTGTGCTTTGTAAGGAGCCTAATGTGTTCCATCTGCAAAAATGGGATCATATTTCCCCAGTGACCCTGAAGGCACTATCACAAAAAAAAAAAGAACACATTAAAAGACTATGAGATGCTCAGTTCTACAGGGATCTGGTAGGGGCCATAAAAACACTTTAGAAAAGGAGTCTGAGCACTCACAGGGTTGGGACATGCAGTGCACAGACAGCAGTAGGAGACTGGGAATGATATGAAAAGCTGAGATACTGGCCATATTGTCAAAGTACGGTGGAGACATCAGAGAACAGTCTGAAAACGTGGACAAAGTGCAGCCATCGTCTAAATCGCTTTCAAGTTCTTACTAACGCTATTCATGTTTTTGCTATAATTCTTATTATTTTGTCTTAAGACTACAAGCATACCATAAATTGCAGCATTTTTCTCTCTCAATCACAAATTTCTGCATAGATAATTTTTTGGGGAATGCCATGTGCTTTAACCAGTGGTGGAAGAATGTCGTATCTACACAATATCTTTGCTATCTGCTAGAGAGCTTTTGAAACTCCCAGTAGGTGCCTCTCTACAAAGATAACTGCCTCAAAGCACATACAGACTATACGAAGAAGTAAATTTTATCTTGACACTAGAGCAGATGCAAAGTGGCTTCCTCTGCACTCAGAATTCTAATCTGAGAGAAACCTAAGAAACTGTTTTGAGAAATAAGCACTACTTATAAAGAGAAAATATTGCAAGTTTCATACCACCATTTTAATACCTTTTATATGTGTGGAGAATATAAAGACCCTTTCAATCCATGAAGTACTTTGATTCAATCCCATTTTACATCATGTTTAATTGTGCACAAGATGTCAGCTAGACTCTGTCTGCCTTCCTGCTCCCAAAGAGTCAACAGTTCAAAGTTCTGCATTTCTGAACCATAGGACAGGGCTAAGAAGCATGACTCTCGGTCTAGTAGAGACTTGTGAATTATAATTCTGAATAGCTCAGAGATGCAGCTTAATTAGTTGAAGTGAGATGGCTGAATGTGAAATCCAACTCCATTAAGAATAAAATATTGTAAACATAAGTTTTGGAAAATATTTCAAATTGTACCTAAGGATAATTACAGCTTTTTTTTTTCAATATTTGAAGCTAACATCTGCATGGATTTTTCAACTGCTTTATTAGCAAACATGTTTTCCTAATGCAACTAATCGTTTACCAAGCAAGAACAGTGACGATTTCCAGCTTGTATGCTTTATAAACTAAAAACATAAAGCAAGGAAAAAAGGAATGAAAAGAATTTAATGTTTCTTCCTCCCTCAGAATGAAGATAAAACAGGAACAAGGAATAGCAGATAAAGAGAGGCATTTTGCTATTTTAGATTCTGGTATTTTTTTTTTTTAGTTTGAAAAGTGAGACGGTAATATTGACCTGGAGACTAAGAGCTGCATCAGTTTTGGATTTCCACTTAGTCCTCCTCTTTCCCCCTGTCTTTTCCCAGTGCAAGCTATGAATGTGAATTCACTTGAATTTTGCCAAGTCCACTCTCTGAAAATTTTCTTGAGAAAATCCTGTGCTTTTGCAATGCAAGAAGTAAATATTTTATGTGATAACCAAAGGAATTATTAGGCACTTATTGTTCTCTCTCAATAAAGCGCTGATGTGGCTCTGACTTTTTTCCCTGGTAAATAGGTAGAAAATGTACTATGTTAGCTGAGAAATCCCACAGCCTTGTGGCTATTTTAAAGCAGCATTCTATTCTACCTTCCCATGCTCAGGGCATAGGGCATTCACAGTTCATATTGCACAGAGATCTATACTCTACACCTTCCTATGTGCGAGAACCACTTAAACTCTATCCTTGTCCCTTTGATTTTAGGCTGAGACCTTTATATCACAGCCATGATGAACACAGCAGAACTTCTCAGCTATAACTACATTCAGAAAGTATAAAAACGTACGAGAGAAAGAATGAGTTGAAAAGCATTACTCTTCATTCATGAATTCTGAAATTGAAATACTCTGACAATGAATGCAATGCATTGAAAAAATGCATTGGCCAAGGACTCTGTCCAGTGAGCTATACATCTGCTAAAGCCACAGTTAAAGCTGCTTTTCACAGTAAGCAAGGCTTGCAGATTTGAACTCAGTGTTTCAGGGTGTACCATACCAAAAGTACTTTTAGCACAAAATCCTGTAGACCTTGCAAGAGCATCTATCAACTTTGCTTAGGGCTTGGGGCATACTGAGGTTAAGATTCTAAGGAGACATATATGATGTTTGGGTCCAATTCACAACTCTGCCTCTTATTTTCTGTATCAGCTTGGGCAGATGACTTGGAGCTCCACTCAGCGCTACTCACACCTGTAATGTATCATCTCAAAACCTTCACTCAGTTGCCACCATCCTCCTAAGTGCCTACGTTTCTTCTAGTGGATGTAGGCAAAAGCACCCACAGCTCAGCAGAGCTATGTTAGTCAGGCCCTTTAGCCCCAACAGAGCTCAAAAATCCCTTTGCCAACAGTGCTTGATCTGATCGCTGTTCTCAGGACATGCCACTGGGAGTGTGCAGTGCACAAAGCATTAACTGGTATTTCCCTGGTAGAACATTTCCCTGTGATATAGCAAACACAGTTTAAAGTCCATTTTCTAACTGATTTGCAGCAGAGATTTCAGTGCAAGCTCTCAATGTCCTCCCTCCAGTCAGTGGGCTATAGACTACTGGGGGCAGTTTTGTCTCAGTCTCTCCCAAGGAAGCTGTTTGCACTTGCTCTGTACATACAATTAAATAATTACTTGTAAAGAGCCTTGAACCTGCTCCACCCACAGGCTAGATGTGTGTAAAGAAGTAGGGTGAAACTGGATGGAGGGAGCACCACTAGGCTCCCTGTTAACTGCTACGTGAGAAAAGATGGACTGAAGTAGGTACTTAACTCCCCGCAAGAGCACGGCAATTCAAAGTGGAGGACAGGCTCTCCTGTAACCCAAGACTGGATGTGTAGCTCACAGCGAAAGGTACACTTCAGATACATTCCCTTCCATATGATTTTCTGTGGGGCAATACCACTGACTCCGTAATCACTGTGCTGGCTTGTACAGAATCTTATTTTTACAAGACTTTTTTTTTTTACTCTTCTACTTCAAATTTTTTAAAGGGTTGTACTGAGACACTTTTTCTGTGCTTTCTGTCTTCCCCTAGTTGTATCAGATGTTCTACTACAAAAAATAGTAAACCTTTCTCTGCAAGCTTTACCTCACTAACACTCCCTACACAGTGCTTAAGGAGCCTAGTTACACTGCTTGGACATGGTGTGTTTCCCTAGGCCTCAGGATGCTTAAATCTCTCTCTTTCTCACTGATTGCTCCTGATTGTCCTGCTCATTCCCCAAACATGAGAAAAGGAATGTAATACTGATTTTTTTTCAGCAAAATATTCATGATGAAAAGCAAGCTGGTGACTGCCAAACAGGATGCAAAAGAACTAAGTTCTGCAAGTCCAGTTCAATAGAAGCATTGATTTTGCCTCTTTTTTCTTTTTCATTGAAAAAAAAAAAAAAAGAAATTGGAACATCAAGATTTCCTTTCTTAGTCTAAAGTGAGCTTAAATTGGCCCAAAGGATTGAAAAGGTATTAGTGAGCTACGGATTGACTGACAGAAAGATTTCAAGAGCTTTGTGACCTTGGGAAAGTAGAAAAAACAAAGCTAAGGATATAATAAATAAATAGACTAAATATATTAATTTACGAAGCCAGAAAAGTTTATTACTTTGTTTATGTGATATTGGCTACAGGGTGAATTAAAATAGTTTTTGTTTAAGGAATTAGTGCACACACTGTTTTATATAGAAATTGTTCTCCATGGCGTACTAGGTTTTGGAATATACATCAGAGCCGTGCATGGTCTGGGGAACACTGAGGAAGCCACTAATACAGGCTCAGAAACACCAAGCGGAAGACTTCTGAAACTGTTTTCCCAGACAATGCCAAAAACCCCAGTGAGTTCCTGCCTTTCATGTAAAGTCTACATATGTGTGGAGTCTTCACTCTAATGGGAAGCACGCCTGTATCTGGTGGACAACGGGAGGTACTTCCCTTGGCATATTTACAGTCTGCACTGATGCACATGTTTGAAGAGCCCAAGCACGCGGCCATGTGCTGTGATGTTGCCTGTCTTTAGTGGTGTCCCAGCGAACACATAGGGCCAGATCCTGAAAGCAGTGGTGTTGTACACACAAGTCATTCAAGTCGACTCCCAAGAGCCAAACGCTTTCTCTTCAAAAAGCAATAGTCCTGGTGAAGGGAGCTATGCTTGCTCTCCAGTGAGAGTGGTAAAAATGGTTTGTCTGTTCAATACCCAGTCTGCACTGAAAAATACCACCTAGGTATAGATGGTCAGAGGGACACAGGGGTGTGCTATGGGGCCAGACCTGAGCCTGGGGATGTCCATTTTGTCGAAGGCCACCTCAGCGACTACTGCTCCTCTCCTGAAAGGTCCCAAGAAGAAAAGAAGTGTGTGAAGTAGATGTGTGTTGTTTGCAATGCCCTCATTCTGTGCAGGGATGATCTCTAACACCTTGCGTTTTCCCAGCAGCTCAGGGGGAGGCAGGTCATAGAGGCTGGCAATCCAGCAAGCAGCAGTCTGACCCTTCTGTATTTGGCTCTGTTTGTAAAGTGGCCTTTGACAGAGTGCCCATCTCTGATAAAGAGTCCATCTCTGAGGCTTTTATGGCCAAATATCAGACCCTTTTCTTATCGAGACTTTAGGCTGTTTGTTTAAGTGAGTCAAGAGAAAGGTTCAAAGATCTTGAGAGAGTATATTTTTAGAAAGGGAGTGTTTACACAAATCTATCTAACTGTAACCAGCAAATATTTTATGAAAAATCTATTACTGATGTATAGTTTAGAGCCTTGTTGCATACACAAAGAAACGTGAGGGCTAAAACCAAGAATGTGTAAATGACACTAGAGAAAGTCTCTGTGCAAATGTCCAGGACAGATGGACAGTGCACAGATAGGCCTTCACTCCACACTATCCATAACTCAAACTGAAGCTACATATATTCAGAAGGTGCTGTGTAATATATATATATACCACTACTATGGTAGTGCAGAAAGGAAGACTATGACTTCTACTCTCTATATATGTTAGAGAGTGAGAGAATGTGAAGATTTAAGAAGTGGTGGGGTTTTTTGTCCTTTCTTCCTCTTCAGTTAAAAGCTTCAATAAAAATACAATACTTAAAAGGAATCAGTCAACATCATTCGAGATTGAAGTTTCTTGGACAATGCACGCAAGACTGTATCAAAACAGAAAAGATAAATGTATTTATAGACAGTATCTGGTTGTTGTTTATACTTCCCTTTTACCACACTGTGGCTTATCATGAAAAGAATGAAGCAATGAAGGACTTTTGAAAATCAATGCGTATTTCATTTAAAAGAACATTTGAGTTACAATATTTTCCTTGCTGTCTAACAGCAACGTCCAGCACTAAATTTTACATATCCCCAGATACTCATTTAGTATACACAGCTGGGAGACAGGACTAAGACAGGCAAATTTGTTTTCCTACAACACCTACAAATCTGGCCATGTAGTAATTTATTTTCTAAACTATAATGGGGTCAAAATTGACTCTAATGAATTTGCAGCACACTTGCTGCTATAATCAAAGAGGTGAATTTCACAGATTTTAATAATCATGATCTTTTTCAAAAGATACTGATTAAAGATTTGCCTTCTGGTGCATAGCAGACTGAAAATGCAGTCTCCTTATAGCCTGATGGCTTACTGAACAGCAGACTGCATGCAGGTAGCTTTCACAAATGGGCAGAAACAGATTGCATGCAGTTAGTGCCAAATGAGCAGACTGAACTTAGAATTCACCCTGCTTTCTCCAACAGCCTGCTCGCAGTAATTTACTACTGCATGTCCTTTTCATTCAGCTAAGGTAATCAAGCAGCCACTAGTTGAACAAGGCCCCCCTCACAAAAACCAAATAATTACTTCTGAAAACTGAATAACGTGCTTAGTGACGATGTTTATTCTGCAGTAGAGGACTTGGTAAGTGATGCTGAGCTGAAGATTTGCTTTGGTCAATACTGAGATCACACTAGCATAGAGATGGAGCATGGTGAAAATAGAAAAAAAACCTCTAAAATAAAAATTTAGGCTCCCTCAACAATGTATTACGGCAGTTAATTACAGCGTATGAAGTACCTAAGTTCCCCTGACCTACACAAATAATTTTACACAGCAATTTACTCTCCCTAACAGACAGACGTCTGGAAGTTTTCTGTGATTCACCTCAGGTCTGGGGAGCAATGAGGAGGCAGATAATGCAGCCAGTGCAGCACTACAAACATAACTGAATCAAACTGACTCAGGTAGTACCCCCTGAACTGTCAGAAACATGTTAACTACTGGTTTTCTTTCAAGGATAGAAGTTATGCTTGGATCTGGGCAATGTTCCAGGCCCCGGCGATAACCCAACCTATGCACGCCAAGATTCAGGGCTTCAAAGAAATAACTCTGTACAGAGCTAAGGACTCCTCCACCTTTCGTATGTATTTTGAGTCAGCCTATAAGGTGTTTTGTGTTTAACTTCCTTGTGTCCACTAATAAAATGAATTGCTGTAAATTCAGGTTTCTGGAGACAAGGAATAAGTTTTTGCTTCAGCAAAGTAGGCATGGACATATTCACATCCCATAGCAAACCCTCCCACATTATAACTCACATTGTTTTTCTGACTGATAGGATTATTTGATTACAGGCAATGCCTCCCGAGCAGCTCTGAAACCATGGATTGAATATTATCTTATTGCTTCAGTATTTTTGCCTAGACAGATGAACAGTCTAGCTGATGGATTACTCTTGGCCTCCTCATACTCCTAGTCACTAACCAGCTATTTTTCATCTTCCTACTCTTCTTCAGTAAGATACTGGATATCTTGCAACAGGAGTTTTACTCAGAGTGTTTGCCCAGTAATAATTCAGCAAAACCTCTACAAATCTTGAACCAAACACACAGCCCAGTTTCTCTCCAGCACGAGCTGTCTTCCAGGTGGCAAAGGGCTACAAGAACTGACTGTGGACACTGAGACCCTGTTCTGGCAGCAGACTTGGCTGTTGCAGAAAACTAAAACATTTCCAGTTCGAATCAGACGTAGAGGATGTGCTACAGACAAAAGAACTGAGATAACAGAAGGGATCTGTTCTAACAAATATTAGATTACAGTACACTATGATACAGCATACATTAGATATCATTATATACTGTATGGTGTAATCTATATTAGATACATGATAGCAATTAACAAAGGTTAAACTAAGTGTTAGTGCAAAGCTGTTGTCATCTTGCTTTTACTTCTTTTTAATTCCCTCCTTCCACATACTCTCTACAGCCTTTTTATCATTTAACAACAGTAGAGATTGTATAAACTTTACAGTCTTTTTTTTTTATAGAAATACACAGATGTGGAGGAATCTTACTGTGCCAATTCTACCATACTGATCTTTACCCTTCAGCTGCTAATACTCCTTTCTTTCATAAAAATGACAGTTCTGCATGACAGAATTAGGGGAGGATATTCTAGAAAAGTATTGTTTGATAACTTCTTTTTTCTTTTCCATTATTTTTTCATATTATCAGCATGAGAATGACAGTAAGAAAGCCTGAGGGAAGGTCAGAAAGGGGAAAGGGAAAAGAGAAGGATATGAGTTAAATCCAGAGGGACTTTGACAGGCTGGAGAGGTGGGCCTGTGCAAAGCTCATGAAGTTCAACAAAACCAAGTGCAAGGTCTTGCACATGGATTGGGGCAATCCCAGGCACAAATACAGGCTGGGTGGGGAATGGATTGAGAGCAGCCCTGAGGAGAAGGACTTGGGAGTGTTTGCTGATGAGAAGCTCAACGTGACCCAGCAATGTGCACTCGCAGCCCAGAAAGCCAGCTGCATCCTGGGGTGCATCAACAGAAGTGCGGCCAGCAGGTCAAGGGAAGTTATTCTGCCCCTCTGCTCTT
Organism: Chlamydotis macqueenii; assembly: GCF_036417535.1. NCBI lineage: Eukaryota > Metazoa > Chordata > Aves > Otidiformes > Otididae > Chlamydotis > Chlamydotis macqueenii. The sequence continues at coordinate 25,388,633 of NC_141556.1, forward strand.
TTGAGACCTCACCTGAAGTATTGCGTCCAGCTCTGGAGCCCCCAGTAAAAGAAAGACATGGACTTGTTGGAGCAAGTCCAGAGGAGGGCCATGAAGATGACGAGAGGGCTGGAGCACCTCTTGTATGAGGACAGGCTGAGAGAACTGGGGCTGTTCAGCCTGGAGAAGGGGAGGCTCCAGGGAGACCTTATAGCGGTCTTCCAGTACCTAAAGGGGGCTTATAAGAAAACTGGGGAGGGACTTTTGACAAGGGCATGTAGTGATAGGACAAGGGGTAATGGCTTTAATCTGGAAGAGTGTAGGTTTCGTTTAAATATAAGGAATAAATTATTTACTGTGAGGGAGGTGAAGCACTGGAACAGGTTACCCAGAGAAGTTCTGGATGCCCCATCCCTGGAAGTGTTCAAGGTCAGGGTGGATGGAGCTTTCAGGGACCTGGTCTAGTGGAAGGTGTCTTTGCTCATGGCAAGGGGATTGGAACTTGATGATTTTTAAGCTCCATTCCAATCCAAACCATTCTATGATTCTATGATTAAATGAACAGTAATTTTTTTTTTTTTTTAGGGCATATGCCTGTCTACATGTGCCATGTTACAACAACTGAATAGAATTGCTTAAATAATTGTTTGAAATTGCTGAAAAAATATTTGGAAATACTTTGAAATGCCTGTATTTTGCAATACTAAACCTGTCTTCTGTTGTGTTGAAAGAATAACATAGGAGGGAATCACTCATGATTGGCTGCTAGTCTGAAAGCTCAGCATTACTCTTTTCACAATAGAGTGAACTAAAAAGAAACATGTAGTAGTTAAACTCTAGCTTACCATTTTAGACTGCAAAATGCCCATACAAAGACTGAGCTTAATAAACTACCATACAGAGATTATGGTGATTAAATAAACACCCCCTTCTAGGCTGAGGAACTTCAACGTTCAGCATACTGGGGAATGAAAAGGTACCCAGGTCCAAAAAATTACCTCAATGCAGCTATGAAAACCCAGACACACAGAGGCTCCAAATGGCCTTCACACTTCCAAGTTCAATGGCTTGGCGATGACTCCACTTTCTCCTGGTAAAACAGTATAAACCACTTTGCTGCATCAGAGTGCAAAAGTGAAGCTTCATGTATTTCTTGTAAAGAAAAAAGCTGTCTCAGTCCTCTTCTGCCTTTCTCACCCTCCAGTAACTGACTGAAGTTGTGAAGTTAGTTCTGAGTTAAGGCCAAATCAAAGAGGTGCTGTCATTATTTATGAGTGGTGGTGGTCCACTGGCAGTGTGCCATTCATAACCAGTTTTGACAAGAAGCTGGACATTTCCCAAGACATTTTTTTCCTGTCTTCTGATTGACCTCAGTGGCAGCTGCTGAGTGCAATTATCTCAGAGGTCCACAAGGGTAACGAATAACTCTCCACAGCAAATACAGCGAGTTCCAAAAGTAATCTCTATCATTTCACAATGCTTAATAGTGAATTTCAAATATCAGGAGCTAGTGCAAGGTGTAAGTTCCCTGAATACTCATTTTTGTACCCTACCAGACACTGTTCACATACATAAGTTTTTCCAATAGAGCAACTCTTCAGATCTGCTTGTCCTTCTTTACTGAACTACAAGCTCCTTATCTGAAGCTTTCCTCACACAGACAGTAACGGTACAAAAAAAACCCACAATGTCAAATAACGATATGCTGTCAGAAAAAATCACAAATGGGGTGAAAGTATGCTGATCATAACTGTATAGAGATTTTATCTGGAATAACTTGCTGCTTGCAACATCCACATGTGCAGTGCTTAAGGGGTTGCCTGACCACATGTTTTTGCTCCACATCTGTCAACTAAGAGCAGAGATCTGTTTGCACAGTGTAGCGCTCTGGAACATTATGATACTCCCACAAGTATTTCTGGCTTATAAAGCAAGAAATGGGTAACCTTGAGGCTGTGGTATGTTCATCTGTGTTTTATATGTTACAGTTGTAACCCTCTTCATATTTTGTAAATTATATTACTTACTTCAGTTGTCAAATGATAGAATTCCAAAATGAAAAGGCACTTCTAATCATTAATATAAACTAACATATATAGCTTTGAAACTTTCACATCATAACGATTTGCCACAGCCAAAGAGCACATCTGATTTGTTTTAGACCTCTTGAAAATGTGCATCTTCTTCCACGGCGTTCACAGAGTTAGAGTCACAAAATCATTCCGGTTGGAAAGAACCTCAGGAGGTCTCTAATCTAACCTCTTGCTCCATGCAGACTCAGCTATGAGATCAGATCAGGTTGCTCAGGTGCCTTTGTCTATTCTGGTCTTGAAAACCTCCAAGAATGGAGCCTGCACAACCTTCCTCCGCAGTCTGCATCACTTGACTGCCCTCAAAGTGAGAAATCTTCCCTTACATGTTGCCAGCCAGAAACTGCCCTGTTTCGATTCATGACCATAGGCTTTTGTTCTGCTGTGTAGCTCTTTCATAAAGAGCCTCGCTCCCTCTTCTTGGCAACCTCCCATTGGACAGGAAGGCTGCTAGTAACTCTCCCTAAAATCTTCTGCACCCTAGGTTGAAAAAGACCATCTCCCTCAGCCTCTCCTCAGAAGGCAAGTGCTGCAGGCCAAATGTGCCCTAAGGGCTTTTTATGCTGTAGCTTGGCACGCACACAACCACCTGAGACCTGATGGTGCTGAGATTCAAGTTAGAAGTAGGTATTCCTCTAACTCTGTCAGCACAGGCTGATAGTAAATATTCTTGGAATTTATATGCCTGACTAAGCCCAATGGAAAATACAGCTAAGAGATCTCTGTCATCTCTAAGACCATAGTGAGTAGTGCTGAGATGTAGGAGATGCAAGTTCAAATCCTTTATGTACTGATTGATGGGAGTTCAGTTAGTGGTTTAAGAAGTCTCCACTGGGATAAGCAGAGACTAATTCTAAAGTAGGGGTTCATCTGACCTGGGGATTCTGCTGCACTTTAGGCAACTGTTTCATAGATTAAAAAAAAACACTGATAAAAATCTTTTTACTATGAGCTACAAATAGAATTCCTAATTTAACTAGCTGCTTCTTGTAATGAAGTATTATTTGAATGATTGCAATCTTGACAAGTCCTCTATCTGAGGTTACTAGTATTTTAACTCCTACTTAGACAATTTGCAGCTTCAACTAAACAAGGAGCTGTAATTCAGCACTTGCTTGCAGTTTACAATTAAGGTCTGGTTATCAGTCACAGTTCTGGTCTATAAATATAAGATATTTTTAGCAATACAGAACTCAGAATAGGCATTCATTTATATCAGCTTCTGTCTGCTTCATTAGGGGAAGGGACCTGGTATCTCCATTTGCAGAACAATATTCACAAATATTTTATAGTAGTTTTCTGAGCTGTGTAGTATGACACTAAATGTGATTTATTAGAGACTAGCAATAGAATGAACCATCACAAAAATACAAATTAAGAATAATCTATTGCAAACATATCTGCAGTTTCAGCAAAGGGCTTAGCAACAAGTCACTACAACCTAAGTGGACAAAACAATAAGAGTATCAAACAAAAATGTCTTTCTTCTTCATAAAACATGGCCCAGTAAATTAACAGCCTGTGCATGGAAAGCTGTGTGGCAGCTGTGCAGATAACAGAGGTAGGCTCTTTGACTGTATCTTTACTCCTCTGAACTGCTTGCTCCAGGCAATCATCTCTTTCTTACAAGGAGTAACTAAATAATAGTATTTTTGTGGTTTAACAAATGTGATTTAGCAGGATGGAGAGATGAGATGTGACAAAAATTCCCAGTTCTGTGGCAGGAGATGGAGCAAGCAGGCAGGGTCACATCCTATTCTTGCCATGCACATGCGTATTTCCAATTCAAATCTTCATGTGTTTAAGGTTGAGCACTGATCATGGGAAAGTTAATAGCCTTCTGGAGGAACCAGGATAGTGGCCATTTGCCACAGAAGGAGCTTACTGTAAGCATCCCCCTAACACAGGTGCTCACATGGAGAGTTAATGCAAAGTCAATGCTCCTATCAAGAGGAATGGAATTAGCCTAGGTCCTTATCACTACAAATTAAGTTTCCAAGCTTCTTAAAGTCCACGACTTGCTCAGCAAGTGAAAGGGTCAAAGCCACAACCAAAAACAATTGTATAGTGTGCTCTCTCCATCTTGATGGACACCTACCCCTAAGACTTAGACACCATTCATTTATTTCTTCTTTCCAGGAAGAAGGCTTTTCACTTTTCCAGATGGTCCTTACCCTCTTTCAAGCTTGGTATGTATAGGTTAAAGAACACTTTTGAAAGAGCCCGGACTGGCAGGCTGGGACTTGAGAACTCAAAAGAGTTAAAAGAAAAAAAAAAGAGCATTTTTGAACCTCTATACCGTATGTTCATTTGCTGTGCTGTTCATAGTATTCTATTACAAAATAATAAAAGCAAATAATAATATTTACAGATAAGCTTTTATATTTCAACTGGTTTTGAACAATTTATGATGTGTTTCACACCTAAAGGTAGGGAATATTCACAAAAGCATGTGACTGGAGCAAAACTTTATAACTTCATAAGGTGAGAGGCGAACACTTTGAATTTTTATTTCATAGAGACTAAAGACAGAACCTTCAGTCTTATCACTAGTGGGTTTATTTCTCTATTGTTTATTTAAAGTACAAATTGCATTCCTAATAGATGATAAAATGCTGGATGAAGGGTAAAGCCTCAAGGCATATAAAGTAAAAAAAAACCCCACAAATTTATACTCTCAAATAAAATTATTATGGGGAAAGTGGTTTCGCTGTTCAATTTCTTTCATCACCAGTCTTTTTTTTTTTTTTTTTACCTTTTCTCTTCTTTCACTTCCTTTTCCAAAACAAACCTTTATGCAAAAAATCACATTACCTCAATAATGACTTGACCCTGTATTGGTAAGAGTTTTAGGAATTCTCAGTGGATAAAAAGTCAGACCCAACACAAGTCAAATAATTTAGAAACATATGCTTTCATTCTGGTGAAATATATGTACACAGAATATCCAGCACCCCACAAGTCTTTAACTTCTGAACATCATATCCATCTTCAGATACTCAGTAGTCACAAAGTGGCACCACAGTTATGACAGC